>NC_060146.1:58842892-63660392 GCF_021461385.2 Schistocerca piceifrons
GTCGTGCCTGGGTAGCTCAGTTGGTAGAGCACTTGCCAGCGAAAGGCAGAGATCCCGAGTTCGAGTCTCGGTCCGATACACAGTTTTAATCTGCCAGGATGTTTCATATCAGCTCACACCCCGCTGCAGAGTAAATATCTTATTCTGAATAACTTACTTCAGCTGCAACACTTGCTATAAAACAACAAAAAGTAAAGGTTTACTAACCATGTGCATGTGAACGTTCGTTTGTGTGTGTGTGTGTGTGTGTGTGTGTGTGTGTGTGTGTGTATGTGTGTGTGTTGTGTTGTGTGTGTTTACTCCAGTCAAAGATCGTGTATGTTCTTCTTTCCTGGTGGTTGCAGTTTTACAGCTAACAGTACGCTCCTTCCAGCCACAATTTTGCCAAGTTCACTTCTTGATCCAAATGTGTGGAGTAGGTGGCTGTTGAACATTTAGAAGTAGTCTGTAGGATTTATAGTTTTTAGCAGTCCACTGTAAGCTGATGTGCATGTGGCCTCCAGAGGTAGATTATTGCTCCTGGAAGTGATGATAGTTGCTAGTTGTGTATATAAGTAGGTTAGTTAGAAGGGCCATTTATATTCCCATTCCCCGCCCTCGCTCGTTTTTTCCAGGGAGCGTCGATACAGCAAACTATAACAAATGCCCCCAAGTTGAATTTCCCTTTTCTCATCTTCATGAGTTTGTCGGTTGTTGCTTTCCACATAACTGACAATTGTAGCTACACTACATTCTATATGGATACCATTTTGCTTTAAATTCCTTACAAGCACATTAACACGCGTGCAGTGTAGGTCCAGTTCACTATATGAGGGGTGCAACTGTCCATGCTGAAAACTCACATTGCTCTCCAGCAACTTCACTTCTCCTGCCTGTCCCCTCCCACATCCGTTATGGCCGCCCACTGCACCAACCACAGCAAATCACTTCTGCTGCCTGCCTCCATACCCATCAGAAACCCAGCCAACCCAACCTCTCACATCGAAACCCCTTCCCACCCCCACCCCCCCAAAAAAATTACGAGCTAACGCTTTTCACCATCTGATCACCTCAGAGACAGAGCGATCATTTATTTTCTTTGTTCTTGTTATGACAAACATGAAACCAAAGTGAACTCACACATTCAGACATTTTCACTACAGTAATACAAACCCTTCTCTTGAATCTTGATACTCTTCATGCTCTGAAAGATGGGAATTGTGCAGTGTGTACTTTAATTTTGTTATCATTTGGAATTTCATTAACCAAGTCTGCCTTTTAGCACTTTTGTTAAGTGTGTACTTTGGCTGTCATACCCTTTCATACAGTGGCACTATTTTGGACAGTTAATTGTTCTAATCATAACTCCTAGAACCACAAAAATTGTATTTTATTAGTGTTGAAACTCAAACTTTCGAAAACGCTGATTGAGAGAAGTAGTGTGAGTACGTGGACCAATATTATTCTGTGGTCTATTGTTAGGGGATTGCTGTAATCTGTGATTGGATATGCCCAAGTGCAGCAAATGGACAGTGAACAGAAAACAGCCTCTCACCCCCCATAATCCCCCACTGCCCTCCTTCCCAAGTCTAAACGAGAACTGCAGGCCAGGATGTGAATGGAGGTAGTCCACAGCACCGCCACATCACTTTCAAGACAAATTCTTTTATTTTGTACTCTGTGGGAACGCTCCATCCTTAGTTCACGAGTCCACTTCCACAATTATTATCGCCACCATTCGTCATATTTGATGAGGCACACCCAAGTAGGAGGTACACATTGGTCCCGATAGGTTATCAACTCCCGATGATGAAGATAATGATTATCTTAGAAACGCCGAGTTTTAACTTAAATCACGACGCGACAGTAATACCGAGATTATGTGATAAGTGGAGGCTGTCACTATAAACTCCAAGGCTATTGATGCTCCAGCCCCCCTTTCCCCGCTATGTCCTCTTTCTCATCATTATTTGCCTTTCTTGCCCCTATGTATGTTACAGATATGGAGAAGCTTACTGACATATCGGCTGCAAATTCAAATTTTTCGTTTGTGTGATGGTATCGTTCATTAGACACAAGGCAATATTATCGCACTGACGAAATCCTCATAGGTCATCAGCCCCATGACAGCCTGCTCCTGATGTGTCAATCTTACTATTTCCTGGTGATTTCCCCGAAGGATCTCATTAGTGATGAAATTAATTTCATGAGAAAAGTATGCCAAAAAAGCCTAATAGAGCACCACAAACACGAACCCAAAGTGACTGTACATATTCATTTGAAACATCACCAGTAGCTATCTTTCAGTATGACGACGTCCCTCTTGCCGACACTGTCCACCCCGCCACTGCTTATCACGCCACCATTCCACCATTCTAATACAAAGTAAATTTTGAAGTGTTTTAGTCTCGTTAGTGACTGCCATCTTGTCCTCCACACACGTCAGTAAATACTGTCCCGAGCAGAACCTTACAGGCTGTATATTACTGGAAGCGCTTCTCAACTCTGTCCTGCAGGCAGCACTCGAATCTCGATCTTACAGGCTGTCACATGACTGAGTGGTTCCTGTGAGTCTTGCCACATGGATTCGTAGACATCATGTGGTCGCATATCATTCTGCTGTGGTCAGACAATCTCATATCTCTGAGATGGACTTTGAGACAAATCAAATCACATGCCACGTGGAAAACGACCTCCAAGAAGTTTTATGTACGACAGTCTTATTACGGTGAACAGGCCATCATCATTATGTTCTGATCACCACTGATACAAGTTGCGCCAGGATATGAATATGCTACACACAATATTTCAAATGTGCACCACGTTTCGAATGGCTTCCAACAATCTGTTCACGCCAGTCACAGCTGATCAAAGTAGCATCACAAAGTCAAACATCCTGTATACCTTACTTCAGTACTTTATCCCAAATATCTTCAGAATTTCGACTCAGTCCAATGACTGGCTAAACTTGTTCCAATACATCATCACATGCACGTTGTGACCCAAATGGCTTCAGATCCGCAGCCGCCACTGTAAAAAACTGGTCCAACAGCGCTGAGGTGACATACACGTCCTGATCGGCGCACTGCATCGCATGTTTCTTCGGCTCTTCAGCTCATTTCCTCTATGATTGGCTCAAGTTGTTCTAGGTTGTCTTCCCACCACACACTGATTTGTAAGATCTGCACCTCACCCCGATCACGATTGGCCGTCGAATGCCTTTTTGGGAAGATTTTGCATAGATGTCGTCATTTGGGCACTTCATCCAAAACGTCTTCGCGTCTTTAGCTCACTCCATTCATGACTGCACCACGGTTTCCTCAAATGCTTATTGTTAATAAAATGGCTACAGATCCGTAACTCACCCTGATCACAACAGACGCAAGTATACAGTTCCGCACTTGCGCGATTTACACAGATGTCTTTGTCCCACCGACTCACTCCATTCACAACTGGCTCGAGTCATAACAGAAAATTCTCCCATTGCACACAGTGCACCCCAAATGGCGTCTGCTCTACGACTCCACCTGATCGCGACTGACCAAACCCATAGCAGTACGCGAAATGCTACAGACAAATCCTCACAAGCACACTTCATCACAAATAGCTCCAGACCGGCAACTCAGTAGCCACTGGTGTGGGACTACCGTGCCGGGGGAGGTGCTGTGAACCCCAAGCTGGGACCAGCTGACTAGAACTGCCTCGTATCGACCCAGTCCTCCTCCAGCACTGTAGTCTAGCTCCACGCAGCTGGCCAGTTGCTTTGCTTACTGTTTCAGTTCTGCATTTCACAGCTGTGCGACCTTCCATGACTCGCTCCCACCCTGTACCAATGTGGACATTATTTGGAAGTAGAATGTAGCAAATTTTTTTAAGCGAACAGCGTTTGTGGGAATACAGCTCAACACGAATTGCTGTTTCACACCCCATATGATAGTACCTGAAGCAGAATCGAACCAGGGATGCGAGTGGAGACAAAACTTTTATTTATTTATTTATTTTTTTTTTTTTTACAACAGCAGCGCACAAACCTATTCTTCCTGCTGGATCGGACATCACTGGGCTAGTGGCATAGTTACTGCAGGTGTCGGCGAGATTTTATGTGTCAGCAGGAGCTAATCACTTTTCTCAGGCAGTCCCTCTAGATTATTTTGGTGATCCACCTACTGCTTTAACAGTAACCAAACGCCCAGCGATAGAGAACATATCGTGTCTTTATATCAGACTCTATAGACTTTTGTGAATACAGTCTGTTCAGATCCACAAGCTACTGCTTGACTTACAGGCATTAGCCGTTTGCTATGCATTAGCCATTTGCTACTTCCCATTACTCTGTTACAGCTTTTTTTCGCCCTCTTCACTCACTAACTTCTTCTCCAGCGTTCCAGTCCTCCCCCTCGATATTTTACATTTTAATAAACACCTTTTGTTACCAGCCAAAAGGCGTCAATTTTATTCTAACAAGAGATGTATTTCAAAGCACTGCTTACCATTATTTTACGTGTAAGTGGCCTCTTTCGTGGTGTGTGTATTGTTACAGCAACAATGATCACAACTAACAGAAGTTCCTGAAAAGCTGAGCAGCAAGCGTAGCAAACCCTGAAAATCGTGGTAGAAAACTTTTGCTGGTGTACTTTCTTATTTCGGCCCAGATTATTATTATTATTATGTTCTGAATATACCTGAAAATAAAACTCGCTTACACTCAATTACATCAACGTATAACTTCTGCACTACCGAAATTTTGGAATTTCCGTGTTGTCCTATATTTCACATCTTAAGTTTTGTAGTCACCTTCTTCTCAAACGCAACAGCGTTTCTCAAATATGAGCGGTAATGAGATAGCATTAAAAAAAAAACACCGATTGTCAAATTTTCACCTATTAGTAAAAAAATTATTAGTTTTTAATATAATTTTGTTCTGTCTTATAATTATCTCCTACTTTGATACTAGATATCGATTAAAGCCTCTTGAAGACAAGGAGGGAAGAGACGTTTCCTCTCAGATGTATCTCTCTCCCTCTCACCCCCCTCCCCCCACCAGCACCTGTCTTTAGGTACTTGCATCATCACTTTATTTCAGCAAAATTTCCTTTCCCACTATCTGTCCACTCATGGACATAACGTTCATTGGGAAATGTCCTTTCCAGTGGCGTCTACTTTGCTGCAATTTTGCTAACGTAGACAGAAGGCAGCTCAGTGGCGCCAACTGCTAAAAACCGCCGAGGGGAGTGTTGTAGCACGATTTGAGCACTAATAGACGCTTAACGAAAAAGAGGTCGCCTTGAATTGATTGTGTTCCGGTTTAGAGGTCCAAATTCTGTCTCTGCCTAGGCATCTCTCGTGAAATCCGGTGAAGTGGGTGCAAGAAGCACCGCTTCTTCGCACTTTGTACAACCGCGTAGGAACCAGTCAGGGCAGGCTATTGTAGTATATTTTGTAAACTGCAGGAAGCTCCGTCAGACCTAACTGTAGGTCAAATTGTACATTATTACAAGAAATACATAAGGTTTTTACTTTGTAGTCTACAAAATTCCCTAGTGAATTCCAGCACTGAGAAAGTACGCCGCTTCCAAAAGTCGGAGTAGATTTTAGCACACTTATTGCTTCATTGCACGAAGTTTCGGGATTGCAGCTGGAAAACGTCGACTTGTTGCCACTTTATTTCGGTTGACAATCATTCATGCAGCTCCAGCGCTAAATGATTGTCAGCCGAAATGTTGTAACACCGACATCATCCACCTGAAATCACGAAACCCCATGGGATACTGTTTACACGATGTAAATTTCGAGACTGTCATAAGGAATTCATCTAACATAGTATCGAGAATGAAGTGTGTATCGTGGGTGTCATGCAAAAACAATTCTAATGGCAAAAATTATTTTTTGGGAGTAATGTTCCATATGTAGTCAGCTTATTAGAAGGAACCGGTCAATATAGGCTTCGTAGCATATTTAGTAATACGTAGGAAGCTCTATCAGAGCTCACTGGTAGACTAAGCTGTACATTATGGCAAGATTTATATAAGGTTTTTATTCTGTAGCCTACGAAAAGGTTACAGATTCAAGTAGTTAATTCGAGCTGTGAGATGATGTAACATTTTTAGAAGTGAGAGTAGATTTTAACTAACTTAGTACGCCATTCTATGATGTTTCGGGATTACAGCCAAATGACGTTGATTTCTGGCCGTGATATTTCGACTGACAACCATTCAGCCATCTCCAAGTGAGTGTTGGCAAAACACTCACCTGTTTGTGGTTCAATGCTTGTCAACTGAAATATCGAGGCAATAAGTCGACACCACCCGCCTACAATCTCGAAACATCATGGAATACTCTTCACACACTGAAATGTTCAAGACGCGTGCAGCGGCTTCATGTAACATAATATTGATAATGAAGAGTGTATCACCGGTGTGACACACTTACATCTCTAGTGGCTTAAAATTTGTTTTTTAGTAACTGTGTTCCCTGTGTAGTCAGCTTATTAGAAGAAACCAATCAAGGCACCCTTCGTAGCATATTTAGCAAAATGTAGGAAGCTCTGTGAGAGCTAACTGGTAGGCTAAGCTGTACATTATGACGAGAGCTGCACCAGGTTTTTACTGTTTAGTCTACTAAAGGATTACAGCTTTATGTAGTGTATTCGAGCACTGAAATGATGTGACACTTTTAGAAGTCAAAATAGATTTTAGCTAACTTAGTGCTTGATTCCGGGATGTTTCAGGAATGCAGTCAGGTAACATCGACTTCACGGCACGCTATTTCGGCTGACAAACATTCAGCCATCTTCGGGCGGGTGTTTTGCCAGTGGTCACCTGAAGATGGCTGAGTGGTTGCCAAACGAAATGTCATGCAAAGAGTCGACTTCATCCACCTGCAGTCCAGAAACGTCATAGAATACTCTTTACGTCACGAAAATTTCAAGATGTACATATGGGTTTCATGTAAATTAGTACCGGGAATTAAATATATATCGTGGGTGTGATATGTGTGCACTTCTAACGGATAAAATTTTCTTTTTTGGAAGCAGTGTTCCAAATGTTGTCAGCTTATTAGGAGGAAATTACCGAATGCGTGTATCATAGCATGTTTAGTAAAATGTAGAAAGCTCTATCAAAACTATGGTAGGGTAAGCTGAACTTAAGACATAAGCTACATGAGATGTTTACTTTATTGTCTACGAAAAAAGTTACATTTCTACGTAGCGAATTCGAGCACTAATATAATGTGTGACTTTTAGAAGTAGCAACAAACAAACTTGGTGCTTCATTTCATGATGTTTCTGGATTGCAGCCGGATAAAGTCGACTTTTTGCCACGATGTTTCGGCGGACATCTGATCAGCTATCTTCAGCTGAGTCGTTTGGCAACACTCACTTGAAGATGGCTGAATGGTTGCCGGCTGAAATATCATGGCAAGAAGTCGACATCATCCTCCTGCAATTCCAAAGCGTCATAGAATACTCTTTACACCATGTTAATTTAAAGAGTCTCATAAGTATTTCGTGTAACATAGTATTCAAAATGAAATGTGTATCCTGGGTGTGATACATGTATAGTTCTAATGGCTTAAAAGTTATTTTTTTGGAGTAGTGTTTCATACGTAGTCAGCTTATTAGGAGGAACAGACCACGATAGGCTTCGTAGCATATTTAGTAAAGTATAGGAAATTCTATCCGCCTGCAATCCAAACACTTCAAGGAATTTTCATTACGCCAGGAAAATTTCAACGTGGACATATGGGGTTCATGTAATTTAGTACTGGGAGTGAACTGTGTATCGTGTGTATCATACACGTTCACTTCTAATAGATTTTTGATGTAGTGCTCCGTGTGTAGTAGCTTATTAGAAGGAACCGATAAAGGTATTGTTCGTAGCGTATTTAGTAACATATAGGAAGCTGTATAAGAGCTGCTTGGCAGGCTGACAAGAGCTATATAAGGTTTTTACTTTGTAGTGTACAAAAACGTTACAGATTTACGTAGTGAATTCGAGCACTGGGATCGTGTGAAGTTGTCGTAAACTGCAGCAAACTTAGTGCTTTATTTCATGATGTTTCAGGATTGCAGCCAGCTTACGTCGATGTCTTGTTGCGATATTTCAGATGACATCCATTCAGCCATTCTCAGGTGAGTGTTTATGTCGACACTGATCTCAAGATGGCTGAATGATTGTCAACCAAAACATCGTGGTAAGAAATAGACGTAATTTTCCTGTAATCCCGAAACTTCATGCAGTGAAAATTTCAACAATCTGACAAGCGTTTCATGAGAATGAAGGGTGTATCGTCTGTATAATAGACACACACGTCTAATGGCTTGAAAATTATTTTTTGGTAGCAGTGTTGCACACGTAGTCAGCTTATTAGAAGGAACCGATCAAGCCAGCTTCGTAGCAAATTTAGTAAAATTTAGGGAGCTCTATCACAGGTAACTGCTAGGCTAAGCAGTACATTGTGACAAGAGCTACATAAAGCTTTTACTTTGTAGTCTGCTAATGGGTTACAGGTTTATGTAGTGAATTCGAGCATGTAGATGGTGTGACACTGTTAGAAGTCGGAGTAGATTTTAGTAAACTTAGTGCTTCATTCCATGAAGTTTCGGTATTGCAGCCGGATAATATCGACTTCCGGCCATGACGTTTCTGCTGACAACCAGTCAGCCATCTTCAGGTGAATGTTTTGCCAACACTGATCTGAAGACGGTTCAATGGTTGTCGATCGAAGTATTGTGACATCGGTGTCATCCAACTGCGATCCCGAAACTTCTTGGAAATTTCATTACGCCAGCAAAATTTCAAACTGGCGTCATGGGTTTCATGTATATATTAGTGAGAGTTAAATATACATCGTGGGTGCGATAATGGCTTAAAAATTATTTTTTCGGGAGTAGTGTTCCATACGTAGTCAGCTTATTAGAAGAAGTATGTATTATATGTATTGTATGATAATAAATACCATTTAATGTAGTTGTCGACGTTAGGTGCAGAATTCTTGACAGGATTAGACAGATTCACAGCGTAATTTTTCAGTTTTAGTTTTTCAACGAAAAGTGCTGTTAAAAGCCTTTATGGAGGATGTTCACTGATGACGTATCTTTGTAGCAGAAGCTTAGAAATTGCTCAATTAGAATGTAGTTTTTGTTGGTGGCCTATGTAAACAAACTAGCAGCGCACCTCTTGCGACTGCATGATTGTGTCAGTTACCCAGCTATGGACCAAAGCACCCGAGAAAATGGGGCGCGTTTCTGCTCCAGTGCTGAAGCGCTTGGTAGCATTCGGCGGCAGCGCCACAGGGATCCAAGGACGACGGCAAGATGGCGGCTACGTGGGGGCCAACGTGTGATAGGCAGTTTCCTCGCCTTAATCTAAGTCTGTCTGCTCAGAAACACTTTGCTCGTACATCCACATAAAATTACCGTGTACTACACTGTTTGTGAGGTATTACGGATCAGTTGACAAAAACTCGTTTCAAATTTCTTGTGAGTTAATTTTACAATAGCAACGTGACTGCAATCGTGGCCAACGTCTGGCTGACAGAGCATGCTAGATAACATCGATTGGCGTATTTCAGCATATTTTTTTATTATTTTACGTGCACCAACAAATATACTTGCTGTGGTTGCTGTTGCGAAAAATTACATTTGTAGTTATGAAGCTAATTTGACACAGTTAATACAAAAAGATAGGAATTAATTTCTAAATACCTAAATTAATCTCAAGCTTCCTTATACCGGTTATTAATGCCTGGCTAAGAGTCTCTGTACTTGTAAATAAATTTCACCCTTTTTATACGAATAAATATTTTTAAAGTTGCTGTAGATCCAAGACTGCGCTGTGTAACGATGATCCAAACATAGCTGTCCTGATACTGACGCGTAATACCAAAGAAATACTTTCTGCGATGCAGGGACATCTGCAAAGTAAATACCTTAACTATATCCACAGACAACAATAGCCAATTAAGTTCCTCAGTTCTGCTGTAATAACCACATCAGCATTACAAAAAGAAGTTAGGGTAATTTCTGGAAGCCGGAAACACTTTTCTTGGGAGCTGTACCTGTTCTTATTATCAGCATTCGCACCTAACACTTACACTGTGCATCCTAATAATGTGATTGAGATAAAAAAGTGTCATTTGTTTGTTTTGTTTTGTTGCTTTACACACACACACACATACACACACACACACACACACACATATATATATATATATTTGTGTCAGCATTATAATAATGATAGTGAGAATAGTAGTATTAATACATATATATATATATATATATATATATATATATATATATATATATATATTTGTGTCAGCATTATAATAATGATAGTGAGAATAGTAGTATTAATGATTACATAATGGAAACAAAAAGAAATATATCAACTAAAACTTGAAGAAATGGAAGTTTAAACTTTCATTCAAATGTGACAGCAGCAGCCATCACATGTACAGCCACTGGTACTGAGCTAGAGCAGACTGCCCATTTGTGTGTAACTTCTGTGGTTGGGCAGCTCGCCACGTTTCATTGTCTCCATTTCCCTCAGTGGTCTTCCACTGCTCTTTTAGTTCAGTGTTTGGTAGTGTAGACTTGTGAATGTTGTCTTTTATACGATTAACTGTGTCAGGGAGTGTGAACCAGTTCTGCGCTGTATACTTTGCAAATTAGTATGTGATAGTATGATATGTTGAAACAATGAGAAACTGAACGAGCGATGATTTTTTTAATTGTTTGATGTGAAAGTGCGTTTATTGCATGACTGAAATAATTTAAAAAATGTGTAAATTGTGCCACATGGGTTGCGACGTGCAACAGACCATTTTTGCCCTAGTATTACGCTTACTAGCAGTAAATGATGATGAGTCCAGCGTGTAGTTGATATCAGTAAAGCCAGTCTCTAATGCAGAAGTCATTCATGTATGATATGCATGCATCTGCAGTGCGTATGGAGCACTTGTCTCCAGCGATGCACGTGACTTCACAGACTGGAGCGGGAGTAACCACGTTCCATAAAGCTGGGAACATCAGACGACGCTGGCTACCTTTAAGTAAATAGACTAGCGACCGCAGCACTAAATGTATTTCGTAGCTACGACGTGTTTGCCAGCAACTACGCACGAATAAACAGAAGCCGCACAAGGGCAATTACATCTACCTCGCGAGATGTGCCAGCTAGCAAGTGAAACAGCCAGGTCATGTTGGGTGTACAGCGATAACCAAACAGCTGAATAGTGGTGAGCTTAGTGCCAAAGAGTCCATAATGTGAACAGCGCAGACACAAGAAAACTGTGCAACCCAGCCGTATGCCACTTTATGTGAAGCCCGGCCGAGTGGGATGTTAGGCAGGCAGCACAATGTCCAGTTGCTGTGTGAATCCCAAACGGCTTAGCATCTCCTCTGTCTGCCTGCACAGTGCTGCCACAACTACTGTTGAACGCCAGAGATGGCAAACAAAGCTCAAAGATAATACAACTTAGCTTTGTGCAGTTGCTTGATACTGCCTCCTCCTCAGGGAGGGACGGGGGACACCATTTGAAAGCATGCTCAGTTGATGATGCACAAAGGCTTGGAGTGACTGCCTGACGTTTGTTGACAGTTGTTGCAAAGTTTTCCTTCCTTTTTTCTGAGACAAATGGCTGGTATTTTCAAGATGCGGTCTGTTTCATCATCATTTGTCAAAAACACTGACCACAAGTGCTGCAAAAACGGCAGAAGACTGCTCAGGTTTCCGTAGGTTTCGTTGTTCCACATTCCACCTGCGCATACTGTGACTTCCACTGACCACACCTGCCAGGACATCGTTGGCAATTACGACTAATCTTATGCTTTCCCATTTATTTTTATTTCCACCGGATTACAGCTCGGCTTGTTATAACCTCCTCTGACAAGCTGTTAGCGAATCATAAAGCAGAAGCCTCCGTGTAAACGACTTCAGGGACATCCAAAATGGCCGAGACTAGAAACGCTTAGGAATGCTGTTTCACCTGCGACGCTGATGCAACCGCAATCGTATGTCATTCACTGCTGCCGACCATTAAAATATCGGTTTTGCGAGAGTGTGCTCATTGGTCGAGTGTGACTTGTGTTGATTCGTGACACGGGCTGACGTAGTAAATTTAGTAGTATAGGGCACTAATGCCGCGTAAGACTAGTGTAGTTTTCAAGCCGTATGGTCAAATGCATCCGCATAGGTGCTTTGCTTGGTAGCTCTTGCTGTAAGTTGTGACTGTGTTAGCCTGACTACCTGCTACTGGGTAGCTATGGACATTTTCCTTTATAGTTAGCTACGAAGTTGGTCTTACAGTTATAAGCTATCGCAATAGCTCGAAGTTAGCTATCGTTTCACTTCTTTCCCCATTTACTTATCCGTCTATAGAGGATGACCCAATCCTCAAGGCTTTTAAATACTTATTTTCTTGTAGACAAGACCAGTGGTCGGAGCATACTAGAGTCACAGATACAGAAGTATTGAGTACGTCTTCTCTTAGAAGATGAGACGAAAATCTCCGAACTTGGAAAACAGCGGCACCCATTTGCTCACCATTCCTGTCTGAGAGAAGTGGCACCTACATCAGGTGAAACTCTCAAAATATTAATTTCAGCATTACTGATGTATTAAGGTCTGTTTTAAATCCTTCTGCATCGCAGATCGTGAGCATAAAGTCCGTTTCTATTTCACAAACGCAAAATTAAAATCACTTCTCTAGCCTGTAAACATCATTAACACTGGAAACCCTGGACGCAAATAAGTGAATTTCTTTTGTTGCGACAATCAGAAAGAGTTAGATGAAAATACAGAACTGTGCACTGATGCTGCTGGTCCCAACTACTTGCTATCAGTTGCTTGAGGAGAGACCAATTCGTGAGACTACTGCGAAAATGTATGAGGAAGCTAGAATATGTCGGTAGACTTATTGTGCCCCCCGAGTGCCTCACACTCTTCACAATTATCCACAACCAGCAAGGAAAGAAGGAAAGAGTGTGTTCGATGTGAATAATTATTACGGTTATTTCAAATATCATGACCCAAATGTGGAAAAGAAAAATAACGGAGAAAATTCTGAGAGAAATCGCCTTGTTATATCGAAGCTCAGACAAGACGTGTCTCCCTTCACTGTTATCAGATTTTGCGTATTTTTCTTTGATCTTCCTACCTTGTGACTCATTGTTTTGTCTACAGGAAAATAAATTAATTAACATCAGTTTATAATAATTGTCAATAAGTGTCTTCGCTACTTCAAACATCGACACCCAAAGGACCAAATGAAGATTAACTTCACGTTGCTTCATTTTCACTACACAAGTCTCTGCCCCATTTCGTTAGTTAAATGGGCCTCAATGCAACATGCAAGCGGCCTCTGGGGAAAAATATATGTTTAATTAATAGAAATTTTTTAAAGATCATAGATTAAAGATAGGTCAAGAGATCAAGCAATCTTTATAAAACTGACTGCTCCCAAGCATTGCTGGTATGAGATGAGACTACACACTCTTGCTAGATATGGTCTGCCTTACACCAGGAGGCGCTAGCAAAGCAGAAACGCAATGGATGCCTGTTATCAAAAACACTGCAACACTGCATTGTGTGTCTCTGTGATATTTTAGATGAGTAGTTAGTTGTAGTCGTGTTAAGTTGGTCAGTCAATTCAGAAACGCACTGCTTGGCTGTTATCATAAAAACTGCAACATGATGTTTTCTGTCTTTGTGATATTTTAGATAAGTAGTTACTTATAACCGTGGTATGTTGGTCAGCCAAAGAACGGTCTTCACTTTCATCTCCACCAATCAAACGCATTAGTTAAGAAAGACTGCCCATCTATGACTTCCCCCCCCCCCTCCCGCTGTTATTCATGTTCTTTACATTTTGTCCTATAATATGACAACAGGACCCCATGATTTACTTCTCATCCAACGCTCAACCATCGCTAACAACGAAGGAAATTCCTAGTCCTGATGGCCCAACAGAATTTAATGATTAGCTCGGCTGACAGTGTGCGGTTTCTCAGAAACTGCACCCTCTACATCTTATAGTCTTTACTTTAAAAATACTTTCATTGCGACCTTGGCTTGTTGATTCATCTGCGAGTGGATTTTATCATTGTTAATTAGTAACAAACCTTTTTGTTATTCAACGGAAATAGCTCAATAAATATCATTACAACTACATTCTAAAATTTAATGGGGAATAACCCAAGTTCAAACAAAAATGTTTTCTGATGTGATAGATTCTCTCAGGTAATAAATATTGTTGTCATCCCAAGAAGAGTTTAGCATCCTGACGGTAGTAGTAGCAACGCTGTTAGTAGTAGTAATAGCAATAGTATTAGTAGCGACAGTAGAAACTACAGAAAGTAGAGACAGAAGTTGTAGATTTAGTATTATGTTAGTATTAGTGGTAGGAGTAATAAGAGTATCTACAGTAGTAGTGGAATTAGGAGATTAATCAATTTGTAGTGATATCTGAGGTGCAAGATGAGTGAGTGTATAGTGATATTCTAGTGATTACAGTATGGCTTGAACTATTTTATGGCAGCCGTATATGCAGTTAGAGTAGGAGATGAATGGGTCAGAGTTATCAGCCTTACTTAAAGCGTGAAATGAATGTGTTTATATTACCAGGAGTAGTTGTTGAAATAGGGCATGAGTGGGTTGATACGACAACATAATGCCGGGGCCTTTGCTATAATTTTCTGGTTACATTTTCATCTTACTGGCTCACTTCTTATTTCTCCCCTCTTATTTCCATTCTCATCATCTTGCTCTCCTTGCACATTTTCCTTCTCCATCCGCTCCTATCCTTTACTCGTGATATTCAAGTTCCTCAAAATCGCTCATTCACCCACTCCAGTCGCATTTTCCTAACATTATCTCAACTAACCAAGTTATATCTTGCTTGAAATTTCCGTTCAGAAGTGACAGACACCCCTTCCTAGTGCCTGTTTTCCTATTAAACTTCATACAAACATATTCAGTTCATTTTGTTATGTTGATGTTCATTCATTTTACATGTTCTATGAAAATAGAGGTCCAATGTACTCCGTTTCCTGAGAGATATTCTGTTAATGCTGCATACATGTAGCTTTTACTTAAAAGAGAATCAGAGAAGTCTCGTCTTAGGTTACTGCTGCCTTATGTGATATGTTAGTTTATTTTCTCAATCTAACTTATTCACCATTAACGCATCCTTAACACCACACTGGCTCGCATTAAAACTTCATTTCAATCCTTCTAGGTGGTACTTTCCTTTTTGAACCTAATAACAACCAATGGCTGCATCTGTTCGCCTCTTCTTTCTTGTTACTACGTGACGTCTATAACGTCATGGCTATGTCAACATCAGTTCTCTTAATTTATGCTAGTTTGCTAGATTCATTGTCATGAGAGACTTCTTTCATAGCTCAAATAGCCGAAAATTCTGCATGGAAAAATATTCACAATGATCTTTAATAAAGACTGCCATGTCCTACAGGGAGTAGTTATTTATAGATACATGTTTTTGTTTGAACGTCACCGAAGAGGAACGTTTTTACCCATGTATTTCCAAATATCAGTTACTCATCTCTGTCTACCAGTTGTTACAGAAATGAAACATTGCTTAGTTTATCTTCCTAAATTCATATCCTCTGTAAGTACCACATTTTCTACGTAGACTGACAATTTTCTATATCATCCAAAGTGCTTATTTCAGTAAAACGCAAACATTCGCTATACTGGCGATATTTAGCATATACAAGTGCCTGTTTCTCTATGCCCACCCTGCCCCACGTAGACGCTAGACAATCATTTTTCTATCTGCTGCTCGCAATGATCTGCGCTGTGAAATTAGGAAAATATGATTATGAAGACACTTACGAGTGTCACATGTCAGGACACACACACACACACACACACACACACACACACACACACTCATGCTAAGGGTAGTGAAATGAAATCCCCCCATTAGAAAGGTCAAGTAATATGTATAAACTCAAATCACAGACCACTGCCCACCCCTCATTTTTCCATTATAAATGCCTGCTGTATATAGGTACAAATAAAATATAGCCAACCTTGCGAACCCAAGCATATCCCAGTAGTTCATCAGTTTCAATCGTGCCGCCATCAGCACCTCTCCCTCGTTATGTTGTCTTCTTCTTTGGGCTTGGAGCAGTTCTCAGTACCGTACCAGAAACACCTGAATGAAATTGCAAACCTCTTCACTGTGTTAGCTCGAAAATAAAAGCAGTAACGGATAAGTTGGACAAAGCTCTCCTGCAAAATTTGTCCAGTACCAAGGAAAAGGGATTCAGTCTAGAAATAATTGCGTGAAACATACTGCCGTATATGACGTAGGTGGACTGGAGCTGATCAATAACAGATTTGCTGTATGTGTGTGTCTGTGTGTCCCACATGGAAGACGACATTTAGATGCATGTATTAAATGGTAGGATTCCTTAGATGTTAGCTTTTGGTGTTTCCCAGTGGAACTAGACTGATGTGCAGGTAAGACGATGCATGGGGCAGCGATGCACGGCACTGAAGGTCAGCCAAACCACATGACAAATGGCGCGCCTTCCCGTAGTTTGTGCTTTGGGGCGCACGTAAGACACCTTGTATTGGTCTTCATGTCAGTGCAGGTGTGGAGAAGCTATTAAGTCACTGCACTGGCCCCAGTGGGTTGGCTAAAGTAAAAATACGTGCCACATTAACAAGTGATAGCGCTAGCACACGTACGTTTTGAGAGAGAGAGAGAGAGAGAGAGAGAGAGTCACAACAAGAAGCGGTGCCTCTTGTGACACGCACTTGGAGCGCTGCTAGCTGCCAGGGAAGCCAACGGCAGGGTGCGTAAGACAGGACACATCACGCACCCGCCATCTTTCTTGCACGCCACGGTACTGGTGGTAAACTTGGAACTCTGGAAGTTTGGTAGCTGCAATAGATAACCGTTTCCAGAAAAATGTTTCTCTTGTTGCTACAGAAAATGGCGTCGCAGCTCCATCACTTGCTCCAAATAGATATCTTCCCTGCACATCTCCATTTGTGATCCATTACAAAGCAGTGGTTGACTTTAACCAAGGTAGAACGTTACATTAACACCAACTATCGCCACTGGTATGAAAATTCTAAACACTATGTATGAAACTATTTCAGCGCTGAAGCTGAATCACATTTTAATTATATACTAGGACTGATAAAATATTCGACATCCTCATTGGCGGGAGCTGACGGTGAGGATGGTCAATATCTACGAAAGTTCTATTTTAAATACAAAGAACACGATGCTGATTGAAGACTAAGAAAATTTTACAGACGTAGGTTGCTGCAAAAATCTTTGGCACCATTCTGAGTTCTCATTAGAAAACAAACCATGGATTGTAAAACTTTCTCGAAATTTGGCTAACGTGGCTGCTGTGAACTGTACATAGACTAAAGAGAAATAAATTCTTTTCCTTTGTGTTCCATTAACAGCTCGAAAAACATTTCTGTTGCAACATTTTTAATTGGGAGCCGGTATTAGCTATCACTTTTACTTCCACGTTATTTCTTTGCATGACGAAACATTTGTTACACGTATGAAAATCTGAATGTCCTGACCAATAATTGCAAACAGACGTTCTCCATGAATTTTATAGCTATTCTTTGACGATATGTAGATAAAATCACATACGACTTTCCATCATATGAACTTTTCCTTTGTCAGTAATACAGCGGTTTCTCCTAGTTTTCCTGCTAGAGTCAATACAAGTACCAATCTTATTGGCGGGGAGGGGGTGGGGGGAAGAGAACAAATTTGTCAGCTGTGGTGTAACCTGTTCAGGATAAATATTATTAATGCTACCTGGGTGATTTAGGTCCGCTGCAAAATTCTAAATGGAAAATAGTAAAAAAAAGGGGGAAAATTCTAAGTATCACCATTATTGACTTTTCTTCTCACATATTTCAGCTCTGCTACGTCATTCGTCATGGGAAACATTTAATATTAGTCTTTTGCTGCAGATAAAACAGACTATGCTTGTTTATCATAAAGTAAACTATTGAACCGCGACATATACAACAGTTTTGTAGCTGATTCATATTAATACCAGTGACATCTTGCCAAGTACAGCTCGGAGCTTTCAAAACATGACGGATTTTTGTGTTAATTTATTACGTCACTTTTGTGTTTTACGTATCGGAAAAAGGTAATGTGCATTTAAGAAGCAAATTTTTGCTTGTTGAAACGAGTGCACCGTTGTTCGTAAGGCGAAAGAGAAGATAGTCACTGAACTCGTCGAAAAATATCTAGTTCGGAAACCTGGAAAAACGTTTCTGTATTCTGTGAACTAGGGGGGGAGCTAAGAGGCTGTATTGCACTATTTTGACGTTCCTTACACAGACAATTTCGTAACTGTGCAACATAGCTTTAGTAGTCCCGAAGTCCTTCTTCTGGAATCAACCTTCCTTTTGAACGGAATATGTCGTAGTATCAGCTGTTAACGTCACATTTTGCGCCATAATTAGGTACCTAACCTCACCATAAACACCCATTTATTTTTCATGGTCGAATTTTCCACTCTCCAAGTCAGGGAATACATTGCTTAGTAAATAACACTGCCGCTCCTCTTCTTCCCAGCGTCATGTGTCTTCCAAAGTTCTTAGCACATCTGTCGCAGAAAGAGACTCGATACGGGACTTTGAACATATTCGACACTTAAATGTGGCAAAGATGCAGTCCTTCGTCTGTATTCTCCATGGCCTAACAATTTGAGTGGCTGATACGGGACACCTGTAGTCTTAGAAGTAGGTCAGCTGGTAGCGGTAGCCTAGAAATTTAGAATTCTAGTGACGTCAGCAGCGTCGGCGGTCAATGAGTCTACAGTGATGCGTGATTTGATAGATTCAGAAAAATCTTTTCTTTGCTAGTGTTAGTTTTAGTAACCATCTCACGCCACCTCCACAATTGGTGAGGTCTTTCCAACTTCGATCAGAGAAATTAAACTTTTTCTAGTAAACAGACATTCCATACCAGTGATCGTCAACGCACAGCTGTCGTATCGGACTGTCATTGAGATCGAAGTGTAGTGTTTCTGTTCTTGCGAGAAGCGCGTTACCTCGTATTTACCTTATAGTGATAGACTGTCGTGTAGAGTGGGTAGAGTGGTAGCTATCCTGTAGTGTGCTGGAGACGATGATAGTGGCTGTTTCCTGTAGTGGTTGTTGCTGTACACATGTTTCCACATGCGGAAACGAGTTACTGCGTAGGACAATATGCTCGACACGGGATATGAGCCACCATAGAGTCTGTTTCTTTGGGAATCAATTGTTGTAATATCAATAACGCACACAAACACGCACAAAAGCTACACAAAAGTCGCAACACACGAGGAGTTCTGCTTCTCGAGACAGTCTAACCTGTTTCAACGTGGGAGGTGTGAAGACAAGCTGAATACTGTGGCCTTGGAGACCGTAGACTTGAGAGCACAAGTAGTTGTTGACTGTCAAAATGTGCTCATGTTACCAGACAATACTTTGGCTAAATTTTCTATGTGGCATCAAGCATTAGAATGCCTATTTCACCAAATTTAACTAATGGTCACCTGTAGTGGTTCAATACCAAACTGTGCTCAAATAACCAAATGGTACTTTGGCCAGTTAATGGCCAATCGCCAATTAATCATCAGTGGGGGGTTGGTACCAAAGTAGGCCTAAATTACTGAATGCAACTTTGGTCTGTTCTCACTTGTGGCATCCTTTGCTAGAATGACTAGTGCAAACTTGACCTACATTCACTAACGGTTCGAAGAAGTGTTTCAACACCAAACTGGGCTCCACTTACCTAATGGTACGCTGACATACATTCAAACGTAGTATCACCTGCTCGACTGCCTGTGTGCATTAACCATACATTCACTAATGGCCGCCAACAGCTGTTCAGTTCCAAAATATGATGAAATTATACAACGGCGCTCTTGGTACTTTGACTAATGGTACCAAGTAGTGGTTAATGGCAAAGTTGTCTCAGTGGTACTTTGACGTAGTTTCACATGTTACATCACCCTCTAGACTGTCCAGCGTCGTTTAAACTAACTTTCACAAATGATCACCAGTAGCTGTTAGACACCAAAGTGAGTTCAAGTATTCCAGCGCTGCTCTGGCCTAATTTCACTGTCATCAGCAGTGTCTCAACACCAAAGTAGGCTTAAATTATGTAATGGTACTGTGGCCTACTTTCACTGATGGTCACCTTCAATCAGGTGGCCTAAGGTAACTTTCTAGAATTAAAATGGGAGAAGACAGCGCAGTGCATGTTATCACAAGTGAAAGTAGGTCAGAGTACAATTAATTTGAGCATACTTCGGTATTAAACAACTGCTAACATGTTAAACATCCAACATAATGTGTGCATCTACTCAAAAACTTGCAAATGCCTGCAACAGATGAAACTGTTTGTCACAGGCGATATTCTCACAAATTTCAAAACATTTGTTGTGTCGGGTTTTACAAGCGGTTTTTGGTCTGTACTGAATGACCTCACTGAAATGGTACAACATTCCAATGAATCCAGTTAGTTGTCTTTTAGCATATGCAGCCAAAAATTCTGTTGCTCCAAAATTGGCAGCATTACCATGGAGTTTAGCTCCCTTTATTTCAATAACTTTTTCTTTCTTGTTTGCTACGATAACTCAATTCCCCAACGAAATCTCTTTCAAACTGGAGCAACTCCAACTCTCGGATCCGGTCAGTTCTGAGCAGATCACCTAGAGATACAAGATACTATAAAATAGCAACATTCTCACACTAAAAAAAATAAAAAAATAAAAAATAAAAAATGAAACACGTTAAGGAGTTTTAAACTGTGAAAAGTTCCATTTCTTAACTCCCATGTTGGTATTACCAACGCATTATGAAAAGAGTTAGCAACTGAGTAATTTTCCACCAAAACTGACACTGATATTTGTAATAAAACAGGAAACAAAGCAGATGAATAGTCTCCTGCACGATTTTATAGTTTACTGGCAAACTTCATTCTCCATCTCCATAAGGGCAAATATATGCATCATAATCATCCAATTAGATACATGTTAATTCCATTAAATAACTATTTGTGACACTCTTGTCATCGTAATTTTTTTTTAAATTTTAAAATGCGTGTGGTATACTGATTCCTATGTATACATATATTCTTCACCATCACTTCAGGACAGTACATTCATGTCTGGTAAATCACTACTACACTGAAAAACAGCAGCTGATTAAAATAATACTGGATTTTAACCATTTCAATATGAAGTATTCTTTCAGATATACAGACATGACGAATTTTTGTAACATCAGTATACAATGAGCTGTCAGCACCCATGTGTATTTCTCATTCGAGTTTTGTTCACAGAAGGATAATCCTGCGTAGCACATCACATGTGAGATACGAAAACGTATAGTCATCGTCTTGTCAGTGTATATGCATACACTCTGCATTATAGCGTGTCAGTTTTAGAACATATGTCAGTTTTCCTGAGGTATTGGTTACTGTATCTGTAGCATGTTTACTCTGTGATAGTCCTACATTATCTGTTCCCATCCCTCACTGGGAAGTACTACCACAGCACTATGCTCTCCCCTGAGACTTTCTGGTAAAATTTACCTTACATCTTTCTCATAATTGTAAGTAAAGTTAAAAATGAATAACATCGATGTTGAAACAGATATCCCAAATGTAGCATTAGATTAACTGTTAAGAATTTTCAATTTTGCAAACTTGTCTTGATATTTAACTCTTTTAAGAATTTTCAACTTTAAAAATTTATCTTGATGTTGATTATGATCACATATTATGGTTAATGACAGTTATATACATGTTACTGGAAATTTGCTTATTACAATATATAAAACTTAGAAACTATTGAATGTATGTTAACCATGAATAGGAAGAATCTATAAGCAAATATGAAGAACATATTATGTAAGTATATGTTTCTAGTTATCAATTGTTAGATGCAGACAGTGTAATATAATGTCTGCTTTAATTATCCGAATATTAAGTGCTTTATGCATATGATAGAATATACTATCCGCTGTATTTCTATTTCTGTAATAAATTTTACAAATAGACAATACAACATGTTGAATAAATACTTCATTTTACGCACTAATTGTAGGATGTAGATAAAAATTTCACATGTATTGCTAATTGCTTTGTGTGAACTCTTAGTGCTAGAATGTAATATGTAGAAATAGCAAACAATAAAGTCACACAACAGAACGTTTGTGGTTTGTGTGAAGTGACTGGTACACCTAACCTGCCCTTTATCGTTTTCAACTGTAGGGGGGTTTATAGTAACCTCGTTAGTTACTTGAGTTATACTGTAATTAGAGGTCCTGCTAACCTAGTACTCTGGGTCGCACACATAAAAGTGCAAGAACACTGTCTTTTCCAAGTACTGAGAGCAATCACTCACTAATATTCTTCAGTAGACGACATGCCACGCTGCAAAACAGACTGTCTGACCTGGATACCGACATATTTTTCAGGAGACTATATACCCACCTTTTGGAGCACAACTTACTGGAGCTGGCACAGAATTTATTATTGTGGTTATCAGAAGTCCCATGGTCTATGACCAGAACAATCTTTGCGACGCCAGCTGGAATACCTTGAGGATGAAAAAGAATTAAATTTTAGTGACTATTTTAAATTTTAATCTATCTTTTATAAAATACCAGTAATTAAGAATTTATATTTACAATCAAAACAGGATTTTTCTGTGTGATATATAATCAGAGATAAGCTTATGTGCAGCTTTCGTAAAATCTATTAAATATCTGTTAAGAAGCATATATTTGACGAATTATATATTTAAATCAAGGAAGTATTGGAGCTAAATGAAGAGAATATTGAGCAAAACGAGTCTCAAACAATGATTACCAGTCTCGAGGGCTAGTGATTTTTTTCCACCAATATTTATTTTAAACTTTACAAAATTACTAGGAAAACGTGTGATGTGGGTTACCAACACAAGTACAAGGGTGGGGTACCGATAGGGACAAGAAAGGAGGCATGAAGGGCGCCAAAACAGAAATAACAATCATCCATTTATTGCACCATTACACAGGCACATCATGATATATGAGACATTGTAATTACCATACTGAATCTATTATGACAAACAATATGTATCACGAAGGGCACACACAATGGAGTTTAGGAAATTACAATGGCACATCAACTCCGCTATGACAAACACTGTGCATTATGAAGGCCACACAATTTTACCAATGTAAGAAATAAAAGAATACATCATTTCATACAGAAGAGGACCAAGAATGGCCCGATCAGTACTCCCCAGTGAAGCAGTTCACACAAATGGTACTCCACGACTCCGAGCACACAGCCCCATACAAAATGCAAGACAACCACAGCGACCCGTCGTACTACCAGAACCACCAGGCAGTAAACCAAAATCGTACTAAGCCAAAACAAGGACCGACTTTTAAAATAACGAGACCCAGCCCGAGCCGGACAACAGACCAAATGCCGGGAAATCCATAAGAAACCTCAGCCAACTTAATACCAAAACAACAATTTATGAACAATATGCAAAACACAAGACCTCTCAGTCCAAAGGCTGCCGTTTAGTCACGAAGGTGGCTCCGACCCGCCTGCTGAGGTGCCAAGCATCGTACGGAGTGCCAAATCAAGCTTAACCTTCGTTAACGGAAAGCGGAAGCACCACAAGACAAACTCCAATCTAACTGCGCAAGGCCAACTCTAAGGAGTGCCACTCGAAGACTATGCACTTTAAGATCAAACATAAAGCACCCAGACTAACGTGCCTCTGAATGACACACTTCCATCACCAGCGTCTAGTAGAGTACGGAGAGCAGCGTAGGCCATCGATATACATCCATGGGACGGTAAACGAGGATAGGAATCCCAGCGACGGAGAGACAGGAGGACGAATGACATCCCGCCGCACGTAGAAGGTATTTCAAACTCAGGCTCGACATACTACAAGAGGCGAGATTTTGGTCCCCTTGCGAATCAAGTTAAACGACACACCACGCCGCTGTCCACACTATTAACCGTAAAATCACGGTCCGGTCCTCCTATCGGGTCCCACTCGGCGTCCACACGCAAACAACCCCGCCGAGTCGAACTGTCTTCACGTCCAGGCAGCCACCTCATACCTCCACACACGCCTCCAGCTTAGCTCTAGCCAGCGATCACACACGGAAACAACCGCCTAACGCCAAAGCGCCGTCTGAGTGAAAATTCAGCACTAAGATCGATACGCACTTGGAAATAAGCGAGCACCGTTACAACCTCCCTCCCCCCCCCCCCCACCCCCCCGCAAAACACACCCAGGGGATGTGTGCAGAAAAGGAGAAACGTAGAGAGAGAGAGCCAGAAAGAGGAACATGGATATCAGTACCCTCCCTCTGCCACAACATGAGGAGCAAACTTAATCTGAGAGACGTGGACACGACGAGTCTTCCCCGATCCCGGCGGTTTAACGAGGAGGCTGACCGGACCCAACACCCTCACAATACGGAAAGGGCCTTGGTAAGGTGGTCCCAACTTCCCTTTATCAGCACTCGCCCCTGAGGACCCAAAATGACGAACATAAACCACATCTCCCACTTTGCCCCTGAAGGGGCGCGTACCCCGATTATAGTAACGGGCTTCCCTCTGATGCGCCTGTAAGATACTGCGACGCGCCCGTTGCCAATTGTTGCGTAGGCTAGCCGGGTCAATTTGCTGGAAAATCAGATCAGTAATGCTCCACAGGTTGGACAAGGGAGAATTTACCGAGTACCCATACAGAAGAGCATTAGGGTTGCTACCTGTTGCCTCATGACTCTCCAAATTAAACGCTTGGTTTAACCAGTGTTGTTGTTGTGGTCTTCAGTCCTGAGACTGGTTTGATGCAGCTCTCCACGCTAATCTATCCTGTGCAAGCTCCTTCATCTCCCAGTACCTACTGCAACCTACATCCTTCTGAATCTGCTTAGTGTATTCATCTCTTGGTCTCCCTCTACGATTTTTACTCTCCACGCTGCCCTCCAATGCTAAATTTGGGATCCCTTGATGCCTTAGGACATGTCCTACCAACCGATCCCTTCTTCTAGTCAAGTTGTGCCACAGACTTCTCTTCTCCCCAATCCTATTCAATACCTCCTCATTAGTTACGTGATCTACCCACCTAATCTTCAACATTCTTCTGTAGCACCACATTTCGAAAGCTTCTATTCTCTTCTTGTCCAAACTATTTATTGTCCATGTTTCACTTCCATACATGGCTACACTCCATACAAATACTTTCAGAAATGACTTCCTGAAACCTAAATCTATACTCGATGTTAACATATTTCTGTTCTTCAGAAACGGTTTCCTTGCCATTGCCAGTCTACATTTTATATCCTCTCTACTTCGAGCATCATCAGTTATTTTGCTCCCCAAATAGCAAAACTCTTTTACTACTTTAAGTGTCTCATTTCCTAATCTAATTCCCTCAGCATCACCCGACTTAATTCGACTACATTCCATTACTTTAACCAGGGCAGGGTCAAATCCGAACCCTTGGGAGAACGGGCATGAAAAATACAGAAGACCACCTTAAGATTCCGATTAACACGTTCAGCAAAGGATGCCTTGGGGTAATAGGGAGTAGTAGTGATGTGGCGAATCCTTTGAGAAAAGAGGAATCCCTTAAAAGCTGCGGAAAGGAAAGCCGGAGCATTGTCAGTAACAAGTGAGCGGGGTGGACAAAACCAAGAAAAAACCGAGGTCAACTGTTTAATCGTTATATCAGCAGTGACTCACCTGGTGGGCAGGAGCCAGGTGAACCGACAAAAGGCATCAACAACTACCAATATACAGGGTGAGTCACCTAACGTTACCGCTGGATATATTTCGTAAACCACATCAAATACTGACGAATCGATTCCACAGACCGAACGTGAGGAGAGGGGCTAGTGTAACTGGTTAATATAAACCATAAAAAAATGCACGGAAGTATGTTTTTTAACACAAACCTACGTTTTTTTTAATGGAATCCCGTTAGTTTTGTTAGCACATCTGAACATATAAACAAATACGTAATCAGCGCCGTTTGTTGCATTGTAAAATATTGATTACATCCGGAGATATTGTAACCTAAAGTTGACGCTTGAGTACCACTCCTCCACTGTTCGATCGTCTGTATCGGAGAGCACCGAATTACGTAGGGATCCAAAGCGAACGGTGATGGACCTTAGGTACAGAAGAGACTGGAACAGCACATTACGTCCACATGCTAACACCTTTTTATTGGTCTTTTTCACTGACGCACATGTACATTACCATGAGGGGTGCGGTAAACGTACACACGTGGTTTCCGTTTTCAATTACGAAGTGGAATAGAGTGTGTCCCACTGGAAACGCGTCGACGTATGTGGTATCAGCATGATGGTGCACCTGCACATTCCGCAATTAACAGTAGGCTGACCCTTGACAGGATGTCCGACGGGCGTTTCATAGGACGTGGAGGATGTATAAATTGGCCAGCCCGTTCTCCTGATCATACACCTCTGGACATCTTTCTGTGGGGTACGTTAAAGGAGAACGTGTACCGTGATGTACCTACAGCCCCAGAGGATATGAAACAACGTATTGTGGCAGCCTGCGGCGACATTACACCAGATGTACTGCGGCGTGTACGACATTCATTACGCCAGAGATTGCAATTGTGTGCAGCAAATGATGGCCACCACATTGAACATCTATTGGGCTGACATGTCGGAACACACTCTATTCCACTCCGTAATTGAAAACGGAAACCACGTGTGTACGTGTACCTCACCCCTCATGGTAATGTACATGTGCGTCAGTGAAAAAGACCAATAAAAAGGTGTTAGCATGTGGACGTAATGTGCTGTTCCAGTCTCTTCTGTACCTAAGGTCCATCACCGTTTCCTTTGGATCCCTACGTAATTCGGTGCTCTCCGATACACACGATCGAACAGCGGAGGAGTGGTACTCAAGCGTCAACTTTAGGTTACAATATCTCTAGATGTAATTAACATTTTACAATGCAACAAACGGCTCTGATTACGTATTTGTTTATATGTTCAAATGTGCTAACAAAAATAACGGGGTTCCATTTAAAAAAACGTAGGTTTGTGTTAAAAAACATACTTCCGTGGGATTTTTTTATGGTTTGTATTAAACAATTACACTAGTCCCTCTCCTCACGTTCGGTCTGTGGAATCGATTCGTCAGTATTTGATGTGGTTTACGAAATATATCCAGCGGTAATGTTAACTGACTCACCCTGTATATCTATGATTCGCTTGGTAAGGTAAGGTGTCCCAAATAATCAATGAACAATCGCTCAAGAGACGCGAAACATCTCTCTGACTGCAACAAACCCACATGCCCCTCTACATCCGGCTTTGCCTCATACGATGCCACATAACGTTTGACATCAGCATACATTCCTGGCCAAAACACATCCATCACTTCACTGACACTTCATGTTCAGCAAATCCCATCATATAAAAACAGTTTATAGGGATGACGAACGGGTGATGTTATACGTGAACAGGCAGGTTCAGCTGCTGCAGGCTCTTTGGAGAATATATTAACAGTGAATTACAATTAGTATCAGTCTGCTCATACTGACAAAAATGGAAACCACTTCTACATCACTTCATGTATCTATATTAGGAGGAAATGATCAGCTACTTTGAAAAATAAGCCATTGCCCTTTCTGATGTACTACTCAGATAATATTATTACCTAGTACGGCACCTGAAATCAGTCTTTATGTGAACCTGTCTATATATTCGCAAAGTCCTACTAACACTTTCTTTATTACAAGGTTTCGAATTGCAAGAATCGTCAGTACATATTACTAACGGGTGAACTCACACTCTATTATAATAAAAATTGCTTCTACACAGTTATAGTAAAGCAGAGCACAAGTGAATTCCCAGACAATTATAATAAGATTTATTACAAATGACTTCCAACATAACTGCAGTATAATAAAGCAGACACTAATCTCTTAATTCCAGTTAACAGTCAGACGTAAGTTAATGGTTTGGTCATCAAGCTAGGAGCAACATCAGAGATCTTACAGAATATGCCCCTTTCCAATCAGGATATCTTTCGACTGAACGGTGTGCTGCAAAATACTCAAATAACGAACAACTTGATCTTGTACATGTCCATCAACTAGTTCAAATAGCACCACAAATCATTACTTGTCTGCATAACACAACTCAATGTCGCTCTCAGTTTTCAAAACGAGTCACTTGCGCTAAACCTCAGGGAACTACAGTCCAGGCAGTGTGGCTTACAGCAGGATATCATTGGCCCTAGCTCACCTGGAGTGACTTGCCACAGCAACCACACGAAAACATCAGCCAACCCATGCAGCTGCAGCCGCCTTATTGGAAGTTCAGTTAGCAAGTTTTCTCCAGTATCGCCCCAAACTAGTATACTAAATAACGTGATTGTTTTATGGTAACCACCACAGTCACCGATACGGGCCAAGTGACCACCCAGCAGTGGTCCTTCAAGGAGAGCAGGTGACTTCTTCTTGATATTTCCAGGCCGATGGCTGATGGCTCCAGCGGTGCATCCAGCAAGCTGCAGCTGGAACTCGGCGGCCCCACCATCGCACCGACCCCAGCAGCACACTACAGCGAGAGTCACGCATGAAAATTCAAACTTTTGGTGGCTTAGGGGTCGGCACAGTAACACATAAGTTCGTTCTTAACCCTCTGACTTCAAATTGTTTCCATACCTAAAGGTTTCTGATAGTGCACAGACTACACTCCTGGAAATGGAAAAAAGAACACATTGACACCGGTGTGTCAGATCCACCATACTTGCTCAGGACACTGCGAGAGGGCTGTACAAGCAATGATCACACGTACAGCACAGCGGACACACCAGGAACCGCGGTGTTGGCCGTCGAATGGCGCTAGCTGCGCAGCATTTGTGCACCGCCGCCGTCAGTGTCAGCCAGTTTGCCGTGGCATACTGAGCTCCATCGCAGTCTTTAACACTGGTAGCATGCCGCGACAGCGTGGACGTGAACCGTATGTGCAGTTGACGGACTTTGAGCGAGGGCGTATAGTGGGCATGCGGGAGGCCGGGTGGACGTACCGCCGAATTGCTCAACACGTGGGGCGTGAGGTCTCCACAGTACATCGATGTTGTCGCCAGTGGTCGGCGGAAGGTGCACGTGCCCGTCGACCTGGGACCGGACCGCAGCGACGCACGGATGCACGCCAAGACCGTAGGATCCTACGCAGTGCCGTAGGGGACCGCACCGCCACTTCCCAGCAAATTAGGAACACTGTTGCTCCTGGGGTGTCGGCGAGGACCATTCGCAACCGTCTCCATGAAGCTGGCCTACGGTCCCGCACACCGTTAGGCCGTCTTCCGCTCACGCCCCAACATCGTGCAGCCCGCCTCCAGTGGTGTCGCGACAGGTGTGAATGGAGGGACGAATGGAGACGTGTCGTCTTCAGCGATGAGAGTCGCTTCTGCCTTGGTGCCAATGATGGTCGTATGCGTGTTTGGCGCCGTGCAGGTGAGCGCCACAATCAGGACTGCATACGACCGAGACACACAGGGCCAACACCCGGCATCATGGTGTGGGGAGCGATCTCCTGCACTGGCCATACACCACTGGTGATCGTCGAGGGAACACTGAATAGTGCACGGTACATCCAAACCGTCATCGAACCCATCGTTCTACCATTCCTAGACCGGCAAGGGAACTTGCTGTTCCAACAGGACAATGTACGTCCGCATGTATCCCGTGCCACCCAACGTGCTCTAGAAGGTGTAAGTCAACTACTCTGGCCAGCAAGATCTCCGGATCTGTCCCCCATTGAGCATGTTTGGGACTGGATGAAGCGTCGTCTCACGCGGTCTGCACGTCCAGCACGAACGCAGGTCCAACTGAGGCGCCAGGTGGAAATGGCATGGCAAGCCGTTCCACAGGACTACATCCAGCATCTCTACGATCGTCTCCGTGGGAGAATAGCAGCATGCATTGCTGCGAAAGGTGGATATACACTGTACTAGTGCCGACATTGTGCATGCTCTGTTGCCTGTGTCTATGTGCCTGTGGTTCTGTCAGTGTGATCATGTGATGTATCTGACCCCAGGAATGTGTCAATAAAGTTTCCCCTTCCTGGGACAATGAATTCACGGTATTCTTATTTCAGTTTCCAGGAGTGTATTTACATATCCTTCAAGAATGTACTTAATTCATAAGACAATCAGTTTCAGGTTACTGTAATATTCTGTGATCTGTCTAAGGCATCGTGACTGTGTACCTCACTATAAACCTTTAGGAAAATTTACGATAGTACATTGTAAAAGTAAAAGGTTTGACAATCTTATATTTTTGGAGTTACAATCTGATAATAAATTCAATTAAGATGAGAATACAACAGAACTGCTTGAAAGGCTCAAACAAAACTATTTTCAATGAGCATGTTATCGGACACATGTGATGTAAAAGGAAACAATCTCACATACATTGCTTAGTTTCATCCTATTAAATGAACACACTGACTCGTCTCTCTTCCAGAGTCCGATTAATGACTTAACAGAGTGATGCACAAGATGAAATCGTCACAACAAGCATAAAATCGTCACAACAAGTATCCAAGATCCGTCATAAATGTGAGGTTAGTGAAACGACTGACTGACGTGTTTCATCACAGTTCGCCTTAGGGGGACAAAATGTATGTGGGACCGTCTTTCCAACTGGAGCACAGTCTCTAGCATTCTTTGCTACCCAGTATGGAGAAGACCTTAAACTCCTGTTCTGTGAGGAAATTGACGAATAAAGTCACAAATATTAGATGCAAACTGTGAAGAAGTTAAACAGTTCAACAATGTTACAAAGAATCACTGTAACACTAACACAAAAGAAATGAATTTGAGCTTTGTAAACAATCTCTGATGACATACGTATTACACAAAACATATGTCACAATATAACACATGATCAATTGAACTGGGCATTGTAGATAACTGTGCAACAGACGATGCAAATAAGCACGGATGTACTATTTGTTCATTATAATATATCAGTAAAAGTGTTGTTCCTTTACAGTGAGATGTACCTAACAGACTCTAACCTGATTTAAATATCCCTCATTCATAATTCTTTTTGTACGAAAAACACTTGTATCAAGACAATATTCTTTAGTGTGCTATGTCCAAATACCACATAACCAATGTATTTTGGCGTTTTCAAAGATGTATACATATATTAGCTCCCCAGTAGATTAAAAGTATCATGTGGGAGGCTGTACACTGACTAACATTTTAGCATCAAATAGAGGACAAAATATCAACCAGTCTCTACAGTTCCAGGGATATCGTTAACACACGGAAACACACATCTTTATTAGATCACTTCAACTAGTATCAAAAAGATCTAGTCTTTTATATATACAAGTTATCAATATTAGATAATAAATGGCTTGATATCTCATATCTATTTCAAAAGAGAGTTGGACTGTAATAGCCTATTAAGTAATGTAATGGAGACAATAAACAGTGTAAGCAAAACTCCTAAATAACATCATTTGATAACTATTGACAGTAAATAAAACCATTCATAATAAAAGATGGACTTTTGTTTGCTAACACTACACTGGTTACAATAATGAAGATGAAACTGTGCCTTACTCATATACACATGAAACATAATGTTTTATTCCTGAAAGCAAAATACAATATTTTCGCAGTAATCTCTGTTATTACTGTTTCTCATTCCACTTATCACTGACCACAAGGAACAAGATCACATGGGGAACTCTAGGGACTACGTGGGAAGAGATGTTTCCAAAAGAGTGACTACACTAGCAGTTCTTGTTATGAGATAATTTGCTTCTGGTGAGAATCGGAACCATGGATGTCTCCAGCGTGTGACTTCATCACTAGTTGCATGAGTAGTAAACTACATGCTCAATCACAGGATCAACTATTTAGATTGTGGGTTACATGAAAGCACCATTAGGACAGTCATCTAGAGGCAAGTCGATATGCAGTAACTAGGTGCGTTCCAGCTATGTTCATTTCATGATATGTCACAGATGCAAATCAGTCATTGATGGTAAATATACTAACTTGTATATCTCATCCCCTTTGATGTCAGTAAACATCTTGGGCGCCCAGAATCAGCTCATATGGGCTCATCATGAAAGTGCATGCCTCATCATTGAAACGTGGGACTTAGGGAAGGTGTGGATGGGGCCTTACTCAGTTACCATTGGTTGCTCAATTTTTTTAAAAAAATAAAGTACACTTTGTTTGAAACCAATTGTAAATGAGGTTGACAACAAGGAAAAATTTTCAAATTAGACTATTAAGACCCAAAGTCTAATAAAAAATTCTTAAACAAGTTGCACTCATGGCTGAAAACCTTATTGACCAGAAATTCAAATTATTTGTTGGCTGAAGGCCCCAATAGTAATCACTCCAAAACAATTTAACGGATGAAGGCCGAGATAACAATTCTTAAGAACAGTTAAACTTCTCCAAGAAAATATTCCTTTTAAAGAAAGCACACACTCATAAAAATTTCACTATTAAGAGACAATATATAATTAAAAAATGTCTGTAGACAAACTGCATTCACGGCCGAAGGCCTTATTGACCAGAAATTCAAATTATTTGCCAGCTGAAGGCTACAATAGTAATATATCCAAAACAATTTAACGGCTGAAGGCCTGGATGACAAAAGAACAGTTAAACTTCTCCAAGAGACACTAAAATATAATTTTTAAGAAAAGAAAAACACACTCATCAAAATTTCACTATTAAGAGACAATAACTAATTAAAAAATTTCTTTAGACAAATTGCATTATTGACCAGAAATTCAAATTATTTGCCGGCTGAAGGCCCCAATAGTAATAACTCCAAAACAATTTAATGGCTGAAGGCCTGGCTAACAATTCTTAAGAACAGTTAAACTTCTCCAAGAGTCAATGAAATATTTTTTTAAAAAAATAAAAACTCGCTCATCAATATTAAGAAACAATATCTAATTAAAAAATTTCTTCAGACAAATTGCATTCACGGCCGAAGGCCTTATTGACCAGAAATTAAAATTATTTGCCGGCTGAAGGCCTGGATAACAATTCTTAAGAACAGTTAAGCTACTCCAAGAATCACTAAAATATTTTTTTTTTAAAAAGGAAAACACTCATCAAAATTTCACTATTAAAAGACAATATCGATTAAAAAATTTCTTTAGACAAATTGTATTCACCGCCGAAGGCCTTATTGACCGGAAATTAAAATTATTTGCTGGCTGAAGGCCCCAACAGTAATAACTCCAAATCAATTTAACAACTAAAGGCCTGGATAACAATTCTTACGAACAGTTAAACTGCTCCAAGAGACATTACAATATAAAAAAAAAATCATCACAATGTGATCAAACCAAGAGAGAAGTGGGCCTCAGACAGTGCTCCAAGGATCAGCCTGAGAAAAGTCGCTCAACTTCATAAGCAACGAGGCAGGCAGAGACACCTAACCAGATGGCAACTCAAACTAGTGGCAGTTTAAACGCAGACCAACACTCTTGCAAAATCTACCTAACGTCTGGTAACTAACACAACGATGGAATAACCCTGGCAAGGCGGAACTGGCGGTCAGCACAGCGTCTTCAGAATCCCGTGTTTAAAACATCCAGAAGCAGAAGTAACCATACGACCAAGGTAGTCCAGAACCACAATCAAGGAGTCTGTCGAACTACATGCCTTACCAGACAGCAGTGGCAAGGCGAGGAAAAGTTCACTGCCGCGAAAATACACTAACCTCCAGGGCAGGTAACTGGGGCGTTAGCGCCCACTAGGCAGAAAAATACCACTCGTTGAACTTCACGAATAAATACAAGGAATTCAATGATTTATAATAAGAAGTGGAGGATGGCTAATTAATTTCGCCAACTCCAAACACTCCACTCGTTGCTCTTCGTATCAGCAACTGTGCGAGCAGCAACGTACGAACAAATGGCGTGATCTCAAAATAGTGGAGGTTTCACTTCTGGGTTGATGTTCACTCATCTCAAACGTCCTGGGTCCGGTGGACAACGAAGTTGTGACCCTCACAACTACAGCCCCTCGATCCGGCAATGCCTGCGTGCCGCCAGCGGTCCTGCGTGCTCGCACTGCTGGACTTCCATCCAGCTCTGTCCCAACCGAACTACCGACACACCTGACCCGAAAAACAATTGATGTCTTTCCAAAGATAGTACCACGGTACTAGATATCGATAAACGCTGCTGCTGCCACTCGCAGACAGACAACGCCAGCAAACGTAGTGGCACCAGTAAACACAAGAAGAAAGAGAGACGCCACTATCCCTATTACATGATGCCAACCTACCAACTGAACCAACGCGAGCCACACATAGTTCACTCGGGGCACAACAGTGTGGGGTACCAGACAACCTGCATGTGACCTTTGTTCTCTTAAGGGCGGACTACAGTAGGAGGTCGTAGCACCACCTGCTTGCAATTGCAAGTGCTGTAGTTGGGTGTTACAGTGAATAGTGATGTTGTCAGCAGGCTGGGGCGCCTTTGATCTTGCTCTTCCCAAGAGCTTTGAGGGGTGTGTCGATCACCATCTTTGTCACTCAGGTCGATGACCGCTTGAGCTCTGGCGTCGTGCCAGAGAAGGTAGCCCCAGCTGCTCAGCTGTCAGACTCTTTTCGTGATGCTTGTAACGTCAGAGAAATGGGCTCCTGGGTCAGTGTCACAATTGGGTGGAGAGGTATCCCACTAACACGAAGGCTTGCATGGCCCATGATAGGACTGCAGTCTGAGTAGCTTTCGCATTATTTGGGTAATGATGGCAGGGCAGTGGTCATCCATTGTGTTGCGTACCCGCTAATGCTCATTACATTGTCCCAGGAACATGTGATGCATTCAATAGTTGTACTAACAGCCATTTTTTAAAAAAAGTTTGACATAACGTTAGTGGAACTACCTTTGCACAAACCTCTTTGATAGCTTTACATAAACAGAAGATCACCATCTCATTCATCATCCCTAATACACTGAAGAGCCAAAGAAACTGTTACACCTGCCTAATATCACAAAGGGCCCGCACGAGCCTGCGGAAGTGCTGCAACATGATGTGGCATGGACTCGACTAATATCTGAACCAGTGCTGGAGGGAACTGACACCGTGAATCCTGCAGGGCTGTCCATAAATCAGTAAGAGTACGAAGGTGTGGAGATTTCTTCTGAACAGCAAGATGCAAGGCATCCCAGACAGGCTCAATAATGTTCATGTCTGGGGAGTTCGGTGGCCAATGGAAGTGTTTAAACTGAGAAGAGTGTCCCTGCAGCCACTCTGCAGCAATTCTAGAAGTGTGGGGTGTCGTATTGTCCTGCTGGAATTTCCCAAGTCCTTCGTAATGCACAATGGATATGAATGGATGCAGATGATCAGACACGATGCTTAAGTACGTGTCACTCGTCAGAGTCGAATCTAGACGTATCAGGGGTCACATATCATTCCAACTGCACACGCCACACACCGTTACAGGGCCTTCACCAGCTTTAACAGCCCCTGCTGACATGCAGGGTCCATGGATTTATGAGCTTGTCTCCATATTCATTCACGTCCACCCACTCGATACAATTTCAAACGAGACTCGTCTGACTGGGCAACATGTTTCCACTGATCAACAGTGAAGTGCCCGTGTTGACGGGCCCTGGCGAGGCGTAAAGCTTTGTGTCATGCAGTCATCAAGGGTTCACGAGTGGACCTTCGGCTCCGAAAGCCTATATTAGTGATGTTTCGTTGAATGGTTAGCACGCTGACACTTGTTGATGGCCCAAAATAGAAATCTGCAGCAATCTGCAGAAGGGTTGCACTTCTGTCATGTTGACCGATTCTCTTTAGTCGTTGTTGGTCCGGTTCTTGCAGCATCTTTTTCCGGCTGCAGCGATGTCTGAGATTTGACGTTTTACCGGATTCCTGATACTCGCGGTACACTCCTGAAATAATTGTACGGGAAAATCTCCACTTCATCGCAACCTCGGATATGCTGTGGCCCATCGCTCGTGCGACGACTATAACACCACGTTCATACTGACTTAAATCTTGATAACCTGCCATTGTAACAGCAGTAACCGATCTAACAACGGTGCCAGACACCTGTTGTGTTATGCAGGCGTTGCCTACCGCAGCACCGTTTTCTGCCTGTTTATGTATCTCTGTATTGGAATACTCATGCCTATACCTGTTTCTCTGGCGCTTCAGTGTAGGAAGAATGAATTTGTTACTTAGCAGGAAATATGTGTTTGATAGAAAAGGAACAAAGAAAATGTAACAAATAAATGTTGTTTTTCTGTCAGTGAGGTACGTTAATATATTAGCACAATGAACAAACTAGACAATAATGCACTACATGTATCAAGGAAGGATTCCAATATCTTTTAATTTCATGAACACTCGTGTAATGGGACTCCTCAACATTGAGTGAACTGTGTAACGACAAAATTAATGTCAGGGATAAGCTTCAAATTCACGAATGTTTTAGTTAATTAATCCATTAAACACTTAACACACATTTTTCAGGAACGTTCCAGGCATACAGGTCTATCGCAATTCGCACATTGATAGGCAGTGTACCTATTGTTCTGGTAAGGACAAACACTGAACTACCACTTTTATTTCAGACAGATCAGCAGATTTTCAGTTACTTTGCTGCTGTTCATCTACATTTACATTTATACTCCGCAAGCCACCCAACGGTGTGCGACGGAGGGCACTTTACATGCCACTGTCATTACCTCCCTTCCCTGTTCCACTCGTGCATGGTTCGCGGGAAGAACGACTGCCGGAAAGCCTCCGTGCGGCTCTAATCTCTCTAATTTTACATTCGTGATCTCCTCGGGAGGTATAAGTAGGGGAAGCAATGTATTCGATACCTCATCCAGAAACGCACCCTCTCGAAACCTGGACAGCAAGCTACACCTCGATGCAGAGCGCCTCTCTTGAAGAGTCTGCCTCTTGGGTTTGCTAAACATCTCCGTAACGCTATCACGCTTACTAAATAACCCTGTGACGAAACGGGCCGCTCTCCTTTGGATCTTCTCTATCTCCTCTGTCAACGCGATCTGGTACGGATCCCACACTGATGAGCAATATTCAAGTATAGGCCGAACGAGTGTTTTGTAAGCCACCTCCTATGTTGATGGACTACATTTTCTAAGGACTCTCCCAATGAATCCCAACCTCGCACCCGCCTTACCAACAATTAATTTTATGTGATCATTCCACTTCAAATCGTTCCGCATGCATACTCCCAGATATTTTACAGAAGTAACTGCTACCAGTGTTTGTTCCGCTATCATATAATCATACAATAAAGAATCGTTCTTTCTATTTATTCGCAATACATTACATTTGTCTATGTTAAGCGTCAGTTGCCACTCCCGCTGCAGATTTCCTGCATTTCGCTGCAATTTTCTAATGCTGCAACTTCTCTGTATACTACAGCATCATCCGCGAAAAGCCGCATGGAACTTCCGACACTATCTACTAGGTCATTTACATATATTGTGAAAAGAAATGGTCCCATAACACTCCCCTGTGGTACGCCAGAGGTTACTTTAACGTCTGTAGACGTCTCTCCATTGAGAACAACATGCTGTGCTCTGTTTGCCAAAATACTCTTAAATCCAGCCACACAGCAGGTCTGATATTCCGTAGGCTGTTACTTTGTTTATCAGGCAACAGTGCGGAACTGTATCGAACGCCTTCCGGAAGTCAAGGAAAATGGCATCTACCTGTGAGCCCGTATCTAATATTTTCTGGGTCTCATGCACAAATAAAGTGTGTTGGGTCTCACACGATCGCTGTTTCTGAAATCCGTGTTGATTCGTACAGAGTAGATTCTGGGTTTCCAGAAATGACATGATACGTGAGCAAAAAACATGTTCTAAAATTCTACAACAGATCGATGTCAGAGATATATGCCTATAGTTTCGCGCATCTGCTCGGCGAGCCTTCTTGAAAACTGGGACTACCTGTGCTCTTTTCCAATCATTTGGAACCTTCCGTTCCCCTAGAGACTTTCTGTACACGGCTGTTACAAGGGGGGCAAGTTCTTTCGCGTATTCTGTGTAGAATGTACTTCAGTTCTGTTTGTGTACAGCTGCAGTTTAAGGTATGACTATTTGACAATTAGTTCTATGAGTTCATCATAAATAAATCAAAGACTTAATATCTTCTATCTCGGAATTATCACTCAATTTTTTAACAGCCCTTGCTATACACTGTGTTCTCCAGTTTATGTAATGACGAGATATTCCTAGAGCTTTAATTGGTTCTTTATACTGCCAATATATTAGATTTTCGCATTGTGAACAAAAGGAACTATCGCTATTTGCTGTGGGCGTCTGCCGTCGTGGCAACAAGGTCGTGTAAAGCTATCTGAATTTACGTGTGCTGGACCGCTGCACACGGCTGTGAGTCCTGCAGTGTTAGAACGTGTGGACACACTCTTTCGAGGTGACCAACGGATAACAACCAAACACCTTGGTGCACAATAGCAGTTGCTGCTGCTGACACATTGGTCCACAAGTTGGGGTCTTGAAGGCGTGCGACCACTGTGGTGCTCGCTACCTAACAGAAGACAATAAAGAACAATGAGTTTGGTCCTGTGAAGGATGCACTCTGCGGGAAGCAGTACGTGGACAATGGGGAGGTTATTGATGCATCAAGACGTTGGCTCCAACGTCTACACTAATGTGGCACCCTCTAGGCGTATGGGTGGCGTAAGGCTGAGGCATTGAACGGAGATTATGTTGAGAAATAAGATTTCGTAGTGATTGCGTAGGCTTTCCCGGCGTAATATGTCTTGAAAGTCTCTTCAGGTTTGCTGCCGGATCCTAAAATCAACTAGACTCGATATTTCGGCGATCCAACTAGTCGCCATCTTCAGGAAAAAGCTGCTTCTGCTTATGAGTCCCGCTGAGAACTGACGCCATGTTTTTTTTCTCTTTATTGTGATTTCATTCCCCTGCCCCATATGGGCAGGGGAGGGCTGTCAGTGGCACAATCCGCCGCTCTTCAGCCGAGTGATACGACAACTAAAACAAGAATGAAATGATACATACATAAGGAGATAAAAAAGGGGAACATAAAACAGAGTAAGGGGAGAAAATGGAGGTAAAAATACACTGACATGTAGATGTTCATGGGGAACAGTTAAAAAAGTCACCAGAAAGTCAAAAAACACAGTTGGCGATTCTTAAAACACAGAGAAGACACTGAATGCGTATGCACAGATTAAAAGTTGGCCACAGTATTAAAAACACTCTGAAACAACACACTTAAAACCCACTTGGAGCACACACGACGAAGAATAAAACTACCAGGTGGGACCTGCTGAGGGAAAGGTCAGAGAGGATGGAAAAGGAGAGCATGGGGCGGGAGAGGAAAAGGGAAGACAGGGCAGGAGGGAGTACAGAGACACTGAAAGGGGCCACAAGAGAGGGAGGGGGAGTAGGAGGGGGAAGCAGCTCAGGAGGAGGGAGGGGGAGGAGAGGGAGCCCTGAGGAGGAGGCAGGAAGATGGGGTTAGTTGGTAGGGAGGGTAGATGTCAGGGAGAAGCTCATCATCTGGGAGGGGTAGATGGTGGAAGTTGTGTTGGGAAAGGAGATGGAGGATGTGGAGATGGAGAGAGGGAGGGACACAACGGTAAAGGCACGGCAACTGGTTGGGGGTGGAGAGGAAGGGAGACACCAGGGGCTGAGGGGGATCAAGGCGGCGGACAATATATAGTGTGCGGATGTGTTCGAGGAAAAGGAGAAGGTGGAGGAAGGGGATGAGGTCGTAGAGGAGGTGCGTGGGGGACGGAAGGCGGATGCGGAAGGCGAGGCGGAGACGCCATGTTGCAAGTCGACGTCCTATATAGGCCACCGTTCAGTACACGGCGCATGCGCCGCCCATCACGGTTTCTGCCTTCCAAGACAGGGAGGTGGCGCCGCCCTTAGTGGAGCACTGCTGGCAGCGATATATCATAATCAAGGCCGCACCGAAGAACGTTCAGTTTTGAAGCGAGATAATACAGCCAACCTAATTTCAATCGCCTCTTTATAGACACTGTTCCAAAAACCGGAAATGTTGGCAACCACCACAGTTTCGTCAAATTTCGTACTGTGTCCCTCATTTAGGCAGTATTCTGCTACTGCCGATTTTTCCGGCTGTTGTGTTCCACACACCTGTCATGCACTGTGCGAATCGAACGACCAATGTACGCTTTCCCACATTGATATGGAATTTTGTACACACCGGGTTTCCTAAGCCCCAAATCATCTTTCACAGAGCCGAGCAGAGCCCTGATCTTAGAAGTTGGACGGAACACGCTCTTAATGTTAAAATGGATACACCGAGAAGTAGATTCGTTGGGCTATGGAGTTTGGACAATCTCCGGAGGTGTATGAAGAGGAATATAGATCTGTGGCTTTCTTCCTTATGCTGGAGGCTTATCGTTTAAGATTGCACGAATTTTAAGGAATTTTACCATTAAGAGTGCGTTCCATCCACCTTCTAATATTAGGGCTCTGCTCGGCTCTGTGAAGGATGCTTTGGGGCTTAGGAAACCCGGGGTGTACAAAATTCCGTGTCAATGTGGGAAAGCTTACGTTGGCCGTTCTATTCGCACAGTGCATGACAGGTGTGTGGAACATTGTCGTCATACGAGGCTACAACAGCCGGAAAAATTGGCGGTAGCAGCACACTGCCTAAATGAGGGACATAAAATGAAATTTGAGGAAACTGTTGTGGTTGCCATCATTTCCGGTTTCTGAAACAGTGTCTATAAAGAGGCGATTGAAATCAGATTGGCTGATAATTTAATCAACAGACACAATGGGTTTCCTCTTAGCAAGACGTGGAATTCTGTATTATCTCGCATCAAAACTGAACGTTCTTCGGTGCGGCCTTGATTGCGATATATCGTTGTCAGCAGTGTTCCACTAAGGGCGGCGCCACCTCCCTGTCTTGAAGGGCAGAAACCGTGATGGGCGGCGCATGCGCCGTGTACTGAACGGCGGCCTATATAGGACGTCGATTTGCAACCTGGCGTCAGTTCTCAGCGGGACTCATAAGCAGAAGCAGCTTTTTCCTGGAGATGGCGACCAGTTGGATCGCCGAAATATCGAGTCTAGTTGATTTTAGGATCCGGCAGCAAACCCGAAGAGACTTTCAAGATTTTGTAGTAAAACGTCTGGGGAATAATATGTGTAAAACCGACCTGCTTTCAGGAAAAAATGTTGCGTTAGTTGTTGAACGCCTCACATATGTGCTTCACAAACATCGTAAGATTTGAGGAAACAGCTATTATTTCATAAGCAATCGTCTCCATCAGAATGACTCACACCAAAAAACTGATAGAGATATTGTATGAAGCTACAGGCACTTTGTCACCAACAGCGCAAGCAGCATTGTTAATCTAACAAAGTAAAAATGCTTGCGTGTCCTTCAGACGCACACTTCCTTTAGAGGTTAACCCTCTTTCTTACCAGTACATAGCTTACGAAATAAACTCATTTACTGAACGTCCTCACATAGTGCAAGGTGGATATGGTTGACAGCGAGGGAAAGGTTCACCAACACTCTTGCCCTTCTCTGTCAACACAACCATACAACTAGAAACGTTAACGACATATGTCTATTCTACATTCTGCTACTTGCATCTCTCTAGATTACTTCCACAAACAGGAAATCCTGCTGCTCATCCTCAACGACTTATTAAGGCTTGAAACGCCCCCTTTGGAAAATATTATGAATGAGTGTGCCGATAAACCCCTTACGTTATTTGATTTTCAAACAGCTGAGCAAAACTGAACGTACTCAGACATTACTCTCTTTGAATCTTCCTGGCAGATTAAAACTGTGTGCCCGACCGAGACTCGAACTCGGGACCTTTGCCTTTCGCGGGCAAGTGCTCTACCATCTGAGCTATCGGAGCAGAGTGAAAATCTCATTCTGGATTACTCTCTTTACTTATTCTGGTCAACACTAAACTGACACACAATATTTTTAGCGCAACGCAATGTGACTTTCAAAAATCCCTACAAAAGAATGGCCCTCACTAACAATAACCTATAACATTCATGAATCACTTTCCTCAAAAAATCTTCGCTACTCGAACTACTGCAATACAGCGAGCGCCAATACTGCCAGCTAAATGAAAGATTCTAACTACTGAAGACACTATCTACTGATAGCCATAGTTAGCAAATGAAAGATTTTGATAGAGAACAAACAATGTATTTACCTTAAAAATGTTCAAAAGTCATAATATATACAGGGTTATTACAAATGATTGAAGCGATTTCACAGCTCTACAATAACTTTATTATTTGAGATATTTTCACAATGCTTTGCACACAGATACAAAAACTGAAAAAGTTTTTTTAGGCATTCACAAATGTTCGATATGTGCCCCTTTAGTGATTCGGCAGACATCAAGCCGATAATCAAGTTCCTCCCACACTCGGCGCAGCATGTCCCCCATCAATGAGTTCGGAAGCATCGTTGATTCGAGCTCGCAGTTCTGGCACGTTTCTTGGTAGAGGAGGTTTAAACACTGAATCTTTCACATAACCCCACGGAAAGAAATCGCATGGGGTTAAGTCGGGAGAGCGTGGAGGCCATGAAATGAATTGCTGATCATGATCTCCACCACGACCGATCCATCGGTTTTCCAATCTCCTGTTTAAGAAATGCCGAACATCATGATGGAAGTGCGGTGGAGCACCATCCTGTTGAAAGATGAAGTCGGCGCTGTCGGTCTCCAGTTGTGGCATGAGCCAATTTTCCAGCATGTCCAGATACACATGCCCTGTAACGTTTTTTTCGCAGAAGAAAAAGGGGCCGTAAACTTTAAACCGTGAGATTGCACAAAACATGTTAACTTTTGGTGAATTGCGAATTTGCTGCACGAATGCGTGAGGATTCTCTACCGCCCAGATTCCCACATTGTGTCTGTTCACTTCACCATGAAGAAAAAATGTTGCTTCATCACTAAAAAGAAGTTTCGCACTGAACGCATCCTCTTCCATGAGCTGTTGCAACCGCGCCGAAAATTCAAAGCGTTTGTCTTTGTCATCGGGTGTCAGGGCTTGTAGTAATTGTAAACGGTAAGGCTTCTGCTTTAGCCTTTTCCGTAAGATTTTCCAAACCGTCGGCTGTGGTACGTTTAGCTCCATGCTTGCTTTATTCGTCGACTTCCGCGGTCTACGCGTGAAACTCGCCCGCACGCGTTCAACCGTTTCTTCGCTCACTGCAGGCCGACCCGTTGATTTCCCCTTACAGAGGCATCCAGAAGCTTTAAACTGCGCATACCATCGCCGAATGGAGTTAGCAGTTGGTGGACCTTTGTTGAACTTCGTCCTGAAGTGTCGTTCTACTGTTATGACTGACTGATGTGAGTGCATTTCAAGCACGACATACGCTTTCTCGGCTCCTGTCGCCATTTTGTCTCACTGCGCTCTCGAGCGCTCTGGCGGCAGAAGCCTGAAATGCGGCTTCAGCCGAACAAAACTTTAAAGAGTTTTTCTACGTATCTGTAGTGTGTCGTGACCATATGTCAATGAATAGAGTTACAGTGTATTTATGAAATCGCTTCAATCATTTGTAATAGTCCTGTATATATATATATATATATATATATATATATATATATATATATATATATATATCAGTTCATGACATCCAGTCTTACAAATTTTCTCTCTCTCTCTGATGGACACATGTCAAGATCATCCGCTCTCAAAACTCCGCCATTTCTCTCCCCACATCCACCACTGCTGGCGGCTCACCTCCAACTGCGCAACGCTATGCGCTGTCCACATCCAACTGCCCAGCACTACAATAGCGAATACTCGAACAATTTATTTATTTATCGTGTCAGAAGCAAACTAAAAAAAACAACAGTAGGTACGTTACTACATACATACATACATTATGGTTTATAAATTAAACTACTCAAGAATGAAATAAATGATTAGACACAGATTGTGTTGTCAAACATAAGATGATTTTAATCTATACAGTGGATGCCCAAAAATTTGCAACGTCCAGTGCACTTTGTGTAGCGTTTACGAGGTCCTCCATGGTGCACACAGTTGGAGGTAATGTGCATTGTAGTAGAAGTGTTGATGTCTGCACGGCAGCTCCGCAGTCACACTGGAGAGAGTCCACCTGGAAGCCCCACCTCTCCAGATTACTCCTGGATCTTGTGACAGAAGAACGCAGGCGGTTGAGCGATTTCCATGTGGACCGTTTCTCTGTGTGGCCTGGGGGAAGAACTTCTTGCGGGATCAGCGACTCCTCCAGATGCTGCCATCTGACCTGCCATCTCTTCTCCCGGTGTTGATGTGGAGTGTCAGCGAGTGGTTCTGTACTGTGAAGGAAGCTCTTTCTAGACACAAGTCTTTGCTGTGCCGGTTGGTGGCCATGTAGTGTGTGGGCTTCGGATGTTAATGCCTTCTTCATTTCACTCCGTGCTGCTGTATCTCTTCGGATGTCCGGGGGGGCTATGCCGGATAAGCAGTACAGTTTTTCCACAGGTGTGGCTCTTAGGCAACCCGTAGTGATACGACATGTCTCAGTCAGAGCAACATCAACTTTCTTTGTACGTGTAGATCTGCACCGTACTGGGCAAGCGTACTCAGCTGCAGAGTAGCAGAGGGCTAATGCGGATGTGCGCACTGTCTCTGGCTGTGCTCCCCATGTTGTTCCAGTCAGCTTCCTAACCACACTGTTCCTGGCAGCCACTTTTTGCTTTGTTTTTATATGTAAGAGCACGGTCCAGAGTGACTCCGAGGTATTTAGGAGTCTTGCAGTGTTCTAAAGAGATTCCTTCCCCATCTATCTGCAAGGTTCTACTAGCTTGTCTGTTTCAGAGGTGGAAAGCACAGGTCTGGGTCTTAGAAGGATTTGGTTTCAATTGATTGTCCCTGTAATAGGCAGTTAATTCTTTCAGAGCATCAGTTAGCTTCCGCTCCACCCTCTCAAAGCTGTGATCTTGTGCTGTGATTGCTCGGTCATCTGCATGTATGAAGCTTTGTGTTCCTTCTGGTAACGGTTGGTCATTAGTGTATATATTGAAGAGGGTGGGTGCCAGTACACTGCCCTGTGGCAACCCATTTTTCTGCTGCCTCCATCTGCTTCTTTGTGCTTGATAATCCACAAAATATCTTCGGTTCTGCAGAAGATTTCTAATTGGACAGGTTAGTTTGTAGTCCTTGGTGAGGTTGTATAGCTTCAGCAACAAGAGTCTGTGGTTGACAGCGTCGTAGGCGGCTGAAAGATCGATAAACACCGCTCCTGTTATCTGCCGCCTTTGGAAGCCGTCCTCTATATGCTGTGTCAAATTCAACACAAGGCCAACCAGCCACAGACTGCACACAGCACAGCCAGTGATTTTCATACAGGGCGCTACGTGACGTTACCAACATGAAAACCTAAACAGCCCATGTACAGGCTGTCTAATGTGACTGCCATCCACACCACTACATTACTACTGCTAGTCGTACGTGAGTCACGAGCACGACAACTTTACATCTTGAAACAGCTGTGTTGAAACCCTTTTGTCAGTGCCGAACATTTGGTGCAGTCTTTAATCTGCCTGCCGTTTCACTCTGTCGCAACCACACATTGCCAATGGCAACAGGAAAAGCAACCATCGCCTTGTTTTTTCACTTGCGAACAGCCCCTTTCGTTCATATTTTTCTTGCATGCACTTGTGTGTGAATGAGTTTTCAATTAGAACTTTGTTGCTGTGGAGATGTCGATGGTTTTAGTTGAGTTTACGAAATCAGTCTATTTCGGTATGTGTATACTGGACGTCTCCAAACTCCACATGCACCGATTCCACTATGAGTTTGCGCGGAGCGAAAGTTGCTTTATATGGGTACAGATAGCTTCATCTATTGGGTGAAGAACTGCGACCCATATGAAGTTATTAGGTGTCACGGTAATGAATGCGACACATCGGCATAGGCAGCCAATAATCCTACCGGTATTGTTAATCAGAACAAGAAGGTTACCGGCTTAATGAAAGATGGGTCGGATGGATTGCCGATTGTGTAGTTTGTGGGTCTAAGATCCAAAATATATGCATATCGTACAATAGATGGGGCCTCCCAGAGGCGCGCTGGGGGTGTGCGACGTGCGGCATCACGTGTCCTCACAGCTGAAGACCACTCGCAGTGCCTGTACGGAGGAGTTCGCGCTGCTTCGCCACAACCTCCACATTTGGTACAGCAACCTAGTATTCATACTAAGATGGTATGCGTTCTTTCGGACGTGTCCGAAAGAACAGATACCATCGGTGACCATGCAGCTCGTTAGAATGAAATTACAATGAAATGAACACCCTTAGCTGGTTACAGGCGTTGACATGCGTCAAAGGGGACAGATGAAAATGTGTGCCCGACCGGGACTCGAACCCGGAATCTCCTGCTTACATGGCAGACGCTCTATCCATCTGAGACATGGCATGGTTCTTTGATAGTCGGCCAGTGGTCACCAGAATTATATCTCCTACTTTCAGATCTATCTGACGGAGTCATACCTTATGCATATCTTTTCTGCCATCTCCTTCTTTTTGGATATGTCCAGTCATGATTCGAACAACCGCTACATTCCTGTGTCTTCCGATGGAGGGAAAAGTTAGCAATGATTATAAAGAATCCGCCTCGACTGTAAATTGAAACCGGATGTTGACCTAGGTTTCGGCGCGGATAACCACACCTTCTTCGAAACACACTGAAACTACAAACTGTCTAAAGAGGCATAGTGCAGCATTAATACAGAACGCCCAAAAGGGTAAAAGACTTTTGGGCGTTCTGTATTAATGTTGGACCATGCCTCTTTAGGCACTTTGTAGTTTTAGTGTGTTCCGAAGAAGGCGTGGTTATCCGCGCTGAAACCTAAGCCAACATCCGGTTTCAACTTGCAGTCGAGGCGGATTCTTTATAATCATTAAATTATTCACGATTGCTGACGCGCTGCAATGTTAAAAGTTCTAAAGTTAGCAATTCCTGTATGTCATCTGGTGGTGCCATCTTCTTTAGCACAATTGTGGATGACATCCCAGCCATGGGGTAACTCTATCATTATGCCATGGAAGGAACCTAGAAACACCTCTGAACTATGGTGCACAATATAATTGCCATAACTTTCATAACTCCTTAATGATTTTTCTAGGTTCGATGGCAGCCTGCAATGAAGAACGATTTTATTCGCTGCTGTTTCAGGATGGTTTGTCACCATTTTGACTAAATCTGTTGATGAGGCCCAGCATTCATAGACGGTACATTTTCAGTAAAGCACTGCCTGATATCATTGTATGTGAGCAGAATCCGTGAATCACATCCACAGTTTCGATTTCACCTCCTGTGATTTCTGTTGCGCGAGTTATATGACGGAGAGTGATTCATTCATGCCAATCGGAACTATCTGGATCTTGGTTGTAGCCCGACTCTCATAACATACACTCCTGGAAATTGAAATAAGAACACCGTGAATTCATTGTCCCAGGAAGGGGAAACTTTATTGACACATTCCTGGGGTCAGATACATCACATGATCACACTGACAGAACCACAGGCACATAGACACAGGCAACAGAGCATGCACAATTTCGGCACTAGTACAGTGTATATCCACCTTTCGCAGCAATGCAGGCTGCTATTCTCCCATGGAGACGATCGTAGAGATGCTGGATGTAGTCCTGTGGAACGGCTTGCCATGCCATTTCCACCTGGCGCCTCAGTTGCACCAGCGTTCGTGCTGGACGTGCAGACCGCGTGAGACGACGTTTCATCCAGTCCCAAACATGCTCAATGGGGGACAGATCCGGAGATCTTGCTGGCCAGGGTAGTTGACTTCCACGTTGGGTGGCACGGGATACATGCGGACGTGCATTGTCCTGTTGGAACAGCAAGTTCCCTTGCCGGTCTAGGAATGGTAGAACGATGGGTTCGATGACGGTTTGGATGTACCGTGCACTATTCAGTGTCCCCTCGACGATCACCAGTGGTGTACGGCCAGTGTAGGAGATCGCTCCCCACACCATGATGCCGGGTGTTGGCCCTGTGTGCCTCGGTCGTATGCAGTCCTGATTGTGGCGCTCACCTGCACGGCGCCAAACACGCATACGACCATCATTGGCACCAAGGCAGAAGCGACTCTCATCGCTGAAGACGACACGTCTCCATTCGTCCCTCCATTCACGCCTGTCGCGACACCACTGGAGGCGGGCTGCACGATGTTGGGGCGTGAGCGGAAGACGGCCTAACGGTGTGCGGGACCGTAGCCCAGCTTCATGGAGATGGTTGCGAATGGTCCTCGCCGATGCCCCAGGAGCAACAGTGTCCCTAATTTGCTGGGAAGTGGCGGTGCGGTCCCCTACGGCACTGCGTAGGATCCTACGGTCTTGGCGTGCATCCGTGCGTCGCTGCGGTCCGGTCCCAGGTCGACGGGCACGTGCACCTTCCGCCGACCACTGGCGACAACATCGATGTACTGTGGAGACCTCACGCCCCACGTGTTGAGCAATTCGGCGGTACGTCCACCCGGCCTCCCGCATGCCCACTATACGCCCTCGCTCAAAGTCCGTCAACTGCACATACGGTTCACATCCACGCTGTCGCGGCATGCTACCAGTGTTAAAGACTGCGATGGAGCTCCGTATGCCACGGCAAACTGGCTGACACTGACGGCGGCGGTGCACAAATGCTGCGCAGCTAGCGCCATTCGACGGCCAACACCGCGGTTCCTGGTGTGTCCGCTGTGCCGTGCGTGTGATCATTGCTTGTACAGCCCTCTCGCAGTGTCCGGAGCAAGTATGGTGGGTCTGACACACCGGTGTCAATGTGTTCTTTTTTCCATTTCCAGGAGTGTATTTACAGGTTGCGTTTTTCTGTTTGGCTTCACGATTTCTCATAGTACTGGGTTGGGGAATTGATTAGACAAATCTAGATTAATGCCACTGAATCATTGGCGTTGTATAGATATTGAATGTACGCCACTATTTTCCCTCGTGCTCAATTTCATCGTCTCGTAAGCCCTTAAAGTTAAATGAATCGAGGAAGTCTCTCCTCAACTCATCATTTCTCCTACAATTTCTCATTAAAATATGCATCTTCGTAGCTGCCTCTTCTCTCAAGTGGCTAAAGACAAATATCATTTTCAATAAAGGTCCCCATGAGAGTGCCAACGCATGTTGGAACTGATACAGCCACACCTGTCGAAGTTGTTCCTGCATCACATCTACAGGGTGCTACAAAAAGGTACGGCCAAACTTTCAGGAAACATTCCTCACACACAAAGAAAGAAAATATGTTATGTGGACATGTATCCAGAAACGCTTACTTTCCATGTTAGAGCTCATTTTATTACTTCTCTTCAAATCACATTAATCATGGAATGGTAACATGCAGCAACAGAACGTACCAGCGTGACTTCAAACACTTTGTTACAGGAAATGTTCAAAATGTCCTCCGTTAGCGAGGATACATGCATCCACCCTCCGTCGCATGGAATCCCTGATGCAGCCCTGGAGAATGGCATATTGTATCACAGCCGTCCACAATACGAGCACGAAGAGTCTCTACATTTGGTACTGGGGTTGCGTAGACAAGAGCTTTCAAATGCCCCCATAAATGAAAGTCAAGACGGTTGAGGTCAGGAGAGCGTGGAGGCCATGGAATTGGTCCGCCTTTATCAATCCATCGGTCACCGAATCTGTTGTTGAGAAGCGTACGGACACTTCTACTGAAATGTGCAGGAGCTCCATCGTGCATGAAGTGTCGTACTTGTAAAGGCACGCGTTCTAGCAGCACAGGTAGAGTATCCCGTATGAAATCATGATAACGTGCTCCATTGAGCGGAGGTGGAAGAACATGGGGCCGAATGAAGACATCACCAACAATGCCTGCCCAAACGTTCACAGAAAATCAGTGTTGATGACGTGATTGCACAACTGCGTGCGGATTTTCGTCAGGCCACACATGTTGATTGTGAAAATTTACAATTTTATCACGTTGGAATGATGCCTCATCCGTAAAGAGAACATTTGCTCTGAAATGAGGATTGACACATTTTTGGATGAACCATTCGCAGACGTGTACCCGTGGAGGCCAATCAGCTGCTGATAGTGCCTGCACACGCTGTACATGGTACGGAAACAACTGGTTCTCCCGTAGCACTCTCCATACAGTGACGTGGTCAACGTTACCTTGTACAGCAGCAACTTCTCTGACGCTGACATTAGGGTTATCGTCAACTGCACGAAGAATTGCCTCGTCCATTGCAGGTGTCCTCGTCGTTCTAGGTCTTCCCCTGTCGCGAGTCATAGGCTGGAATGTCCCGTGCTCCCTAAGACGCCGATCAATTGCTTCGAACGTCTTCCTGTCGGGACACCTTCGTTCTGGAAATCTGTCTCGATACAAACGTACCGCGCCACGGCTATTGCCCCGTGCTAATCCATACATCAAATGGGCATCTGCCAACTCCGCATTTGTAAACATTGCACTGACTGCAAAACTACGTTCGTGATGAACACTAACCTGTTGATGGTACGTACTGATGTGCTTGATGCTAGTACTGTAGAGAAATGAGTCGCATGTCAACACAAGCACCGAAGTCAACATTACCTCCCTTCAATTGGGCCAACTGGCGGTGAATCGAGGAAGTACAGTACATACTGACGAACCTAAAATGAGCTCTAACATGGAAATTAAGCGTTTGCACGTAACATCTTTTCTTTATTTGTGTGGAAGGAATGTTTCCTGAAAGTTTGGCCGTACCTTTTTGTAACACCCTGTATAAATACGAAGTAAATTCTGTACAAAACTGAAGTACTTTCTATACTCATCATCACCCATATTTACTCTCTCGTTCTGACATGTATGCAGCACAGGTGCCAGAGACCAAAGAAAGTGCCTAGGCGAAGATAAAAGCTAGTATATAGGCAACCACTATCCAGAAATACAAAACATACCGTAAGATGACCATTAATCATTCTACCTTCAGTCTGACAAGTGCTACCCATAAATATTGCAATTTCACTGCTTGCATTTCTGCGTCCACAGAGCTTTAATACTAGCATTAATGGTGGTCATACCGTGATTGAAATCGATTTGGAACAGAGATAAGATTTCTTCTTCAATGACGAATGCTGACCTTTCTTGTATAATGACTTGTTTCAAAGATTGAGAAAAATTTCTTTCTTGATCTCAGGGGGAAGAATGTTCGAATAAGTGAATCAGATAAGTAGGAGGTTCACTAGTCCTCAGTGAACACGCTATCGAATGAATGATTCCTTTCCAGCTGCACAAATCAGCACTTCGTTTCTAGGTTCACTCAGTTCTTCCTCTAGGCTACAATCAGTTTTAAGAGTAACATAATTTTGAACTTCTATCATTAATCTGAAAGTGAATGTTATTTTTCAGTAATAGAAAGGTGATTCAGAGGATGGAAGCCAATGGAATACGTGTTCTAGATAAGTTAACTGGAAAAAAGTACTTTGTCTAAATGCATCCAGTAACAGTTAAATGTTGAACAAAATAAAAGGTTTTTTTGTTGAGAATAATAACTGAGATAAGAGAAGATGAAATTTATGAAGAAACATAATGCAAATGATAAATAAAACTGAGTAAGTGTGTAAACACGTACAGTATGTATGCTACAGTAATAAAAAAACTGCTCTTAAGAAATCAAATTCAAAAGCCAACTATGTATGTACATGAAAATTTTGAAGTTCAGATTAAACGAAATGATTTGTGTTGCATGTAATAATGTGACATGTGTAATGGGCAGATCTTCAGGTTTAACTATTAGACATGAAATGTTGCTGTGAACCACTTTTATATTACCTGTTATGCAAAGAGAAAACTTACAGTTTGTTACTAACAGTAGCACATGTCGAGTTAATTGGAGTGATATTGTATTGACAAAGTACTAAATGGCAAATCAAGGTGTTGTGTAGAAATGACATAATGAAATTTATTTATATTAATAGTTTGCTTACAGGTGTTCTGCCAAGTGACTGTTTCCATTTCATGCATAAAATGTGGAAGAGCGACCCAGCCATTTTTTCAGGTGTGTGAGTTGTGCTGTTATGTATAGTTGTTACCTTGACTCTAACCAAACTGTGAATTATTAATGGTCTGCTTCTGCTATTTGCAGCCGAGTTGAATTCCGAATGCCCACTAGGTTCTTTGATACCCTTTTGTTTTTCTGAGGAATCAGTAACATTTTGTGAAATGCAGACTCTCAGTATCTTACAAATATGTACTGGGTATGAAGACTTGTAAGATTTTAATAATTTTGCATGCCAGACATCAAGTGTTCTTTAAATTAAAACTGCCATCCCCGTTTATTAGATTTTTCTGACATTTTCATAACTCCTTACTTACTCCATACCAGAAACCTGCAGATCACAACACATTATTGGTCTTATTGTATTTAATTTCATGATGATATTCGAGACAGAGATCGCTGACTGCTGATTTGCTCGGTTGTTTTAATCGGGTATTTCGCTTGTTGTACATAAGATGGTAACACCAACTTTACAGAATGTTCAGAAACACACTAGTAATCAATCACACCTATTAAACTTGACATATCACTGTGCTGTAATATTAGTAAGGTTAATGTGGTATTACTGATGAGACATCTAAAGTAATGGACGAGTCAGGTACTACTAGAGAGTATGGAGTGTTATTATTTTGGTGAAGACATGGTTAGAGTAATTTCACATTTTTCTTTTTTGAGTCTTCAGTCTTCTAACTGGTTTGATGCGGCCCACCATGAGTTATTCTCCTGTGCCAACCTCTTCATCTTAGAGTAGCACTTGCAAACTATTTCCTCAGTTATTTGCTGGATGTATTCCAATCTCTGTCTTCCTCTATAATATTTGCCCTCTACAGCTCTCTCTAGTACTATGAGAGTCGTTTCCTGATTTCTTAACAGATATCCTATCATCCTGTCTCTTCTCATTGTCGGTGTTTTCCACATATTCCTTTCCTCTCCTATACTGAGCAGAACATCCTCATTCCTTATCTCATCAGTCCACCTAATTATCAATAATCGTCTGTAGCACCACATCTCAAATGTATCCATCGTCTTCTGTTCCAGTTTTCCCACAGTCCATCTTTCACTACCACAAAATTCTATTCTCCAACGTACATTCCCAGAAATTTCTTCCTCATATTAAGGCCTATGATTGATAACAGTAGACGTATGGTGGCCAGGAACGCCCTTTTTGCCAGTGCTAGTCTCTTTTAGATGTCCTCCTTGCTCTGTCAGTTATTGGTTATTTTGCTGCCTAGGTAACTGAATTCTTTATCTACTTCGTGATCACCAATTGTAATGTTAAGTTTCTCGCTTTTCTCCTTTATGCTACTTTTCATTACGTTTGTGTTTCTTCAATTTACTCTCGGTCCATATTCTGTACTGAGTAGACTGTTCATTCCATTCAGCAGATTACGTAATTCTTCTTCACTTTCTCACAGGATAGCAATGTCATCAGCGAAACGTATCATTGATATCGGTTCACCTTGAATTTTAATTCTACTCCTGAACCTTTCTTTTATTTCTGTTTCTTCGATGTAGCCGGCAGAGGTGGCCGATCGGTTCTAGGCGCTACAGTCTGGAACCGCGCGACCGCTACGGTCGCAGGTTCGCATCCTGCCTCGGGCATGGATGTGTGTGATGTCCTTAGGTTAGTTAGGTTTAAGTAGTTCTAAGTTCTAGAGGACTGATGGCCTCAGATGTTAAGTCCCATAGTGCTCACAGCCATTTGAACCATTTTTTCTTCGATGTACCGATTGAATAGTCGGGGCAAAAGATTACACCTCTGTCTTACACCCTTTTTAATCAGAGCACTTCTTTCTTCATCGTCCACTCTTATTATTCCCTCTTGGCTCTAGTACGTGTTGTATATTACCTGTTTGTCCCCATTGCTTACCCCTAATTTTCTCAGTAATTCGAACATTTTGCACCATTTTACACTGTCGAACGCTTATTCTGAGTTGAAATGTCCTGTGAACGTATCCTGATTTTTCTTTAGTCTTGCTCCCATTATTAACGGCGACGTCCAAATTGCCTGTCTGGCGCCTTTGCCTTCTCTAAAGCCAAACTGATCGTCATCTAATATATCCTCAATTTTCTTTTCCATTCTTCTTAATATTTCTTTTGCAAGTAACTTTCATGCATGAGCTGTAAAGCTGGTTCTACGATAATACTCGCATTTGTCAGCTCTTGAAGTCGTCTTAACTGTGTGGATGATATTTTTCCAAAAGTCAGATGTTGGCACTCCCTCCAATGATTTTTAGAACTTCTGATGGAATGTTATCTACTGCTCCGGCGTTAATTGATCTTAAGCCCTCCAAAGCTCTCTTAAATTTTGATTCTAGTACTGAACCCCCTATATTTTCTAAATAGATTCCGGTTTCTTCTTCTAGCACGTCGGACCTATCTTCCCCCTCATTGAGGCCTTCAATGTACTCTTTGCACCTGTCTGCTCTCACCTCTGTATTCTTGTTGAACTCTCAATGTTACCACCCAAGCTTTTAAACTTACCGAAGGCTGTCTTACTTTCGTATATGCTGAGTCAGTCCTTCCAACAATCATTTCATTTTCGATTTCTTCACATTTTTCACGCAGCTCTTTCGTTTTAGCTTCCCTGCATTTCCTATTTACTTCACTCCTCAGCGACTTGTATTTCTGTATTCCTGAATTTCGATGAATACTTTTGTACTTCCTTCTTTCATCGATTAATTGATGTTTTTCTTCTGTTAACCTTAGGTGCTTCACAGCTACCTTCTTTGTATCTATGTTTTTCCTTCAAACTTATTCCTTATTCTGTATCTCTAGTCTTAGAGAAGTTCAAGTGCATGTTATCATTCGTTAGTATGTCCGTACCCCATTTCTTTGCTTATTGATTCTTCCTGACTAACCTCTTAACTTCGGCCTCTCTTCATCCCATTGTGATCAGAGTCTGTATCTGCTCCTGGGTACGCCTTACAATCCAGAAACTGATTTCGGAATCGCTGTCTAACCATGATGTAATCTAATTGAAATCTTGCCACATCACACAGCTCTTTCCAAGTACACCTCCTCCTCTTGTGATTCTTCAACAGAGAATTCACTATTAATAGCTGAAAATTATTGCAGAGCTAAATTAGTCTCTCTCCTCTCTCATTCCTAGTACTAAGCCCATTTCCTCCCATAACCCTTTCCTCTACTCCTTCTCCTGTAATTGCATTCCAATCTCCTATGAACAATAGGCTTTCATCTCACTTTATGTATTGTACTACTCTTCCAATATTCTCATATACTTTCTCTGTCTCACCATCTTCAGCTTGCGACGTCAGCATGTATATGTGAATTGTTGTTGCTAAAGCGGAGTTATTGAACGCAGTTTTCCGAAATTCCTTCATCAGGGAAGACGAATGGAATATTCCAGAATTTGAAACACGAACAGCTGCTAGCATGAGTTTCTTAGAAGTAGATACCTTGAGGGTTGCGAAGCAACTCAAATCGCTAGATACGGGCAAGTCTTCAGGTCCAGATTGTATACCGATTAGGTTCCTTTCAGACTACGCTGATACAATAGCTCCCTACGCAGCAATCATATACAACCGCTCGCTCACCGATAGGTCTGTACCTACAGATTGGAAAATTGCGCAGGTCGCACCAGTGTTTAAGAAAGATAGTAGGAGTAATTCATCGAACTACAGTCCTGTATCATTGACGTCGGTTGGCGGTAGGGTTTTGGAGCATATACTGTATTCAAACATTATGAATCACCTCGAAGGGAACGATCTATTGATACGTAATCAGCATGGTTTCAGAAAACATCGTTCTTGTGCAACGCAGCTAGCTCTTTATTCGCACGAAGTAATGGCCGCTATCGACAGGGGATCTCAAGTTGATTCCGTATTTCTAGATTTCCGGAAAGCTTTTGACACCGTTCCTCACAAGCGACTTCTAATCAAGCTGCGGGCCTATGGGGTATCGTCTCAGTTGTGCGACTGGATTCATGATTTCTTGTCAGGAAGGCCGCAGTTCGTAGTAATAGACGGCAAATCATCGTGTAAAACTGAAGTGATATCAGGTGTTCCCCAGGGAAGCGTCCTGGGACCTCTGCTGTTCCTGATCTATATAAATGACCGGGTGACAATCTGAGCAGTTCTCTTAGGTTGTTGGCAGATGATGCTGCAATTTAACGTCTGGTGAGGTCATCCGAAGAACAGTATCAGTTGCAAAGCGATTTAGAAAATATTGCTGTATGGTGTGGCAGGTGGCAGTTGACACTAAATAACTAAAAATGTGAGGTGATCCACATGAGTTCCAAAAGAAATCCGTTGGAATTCGATTACTCGAAATATAGCACAATTCTCAAGGCTGTCAATTCAACTAAGTACCTGGGTGTTAAAATTATGAACTACTTCAGTTGGAAAGACCACATAGATAATATTGCGGGGAAGGCGAGCCAAAGGTTGCGTTTCATTGGCAGGACACTTAGAAGATGCAACAAGTCCACTAAAGAGACAGCTTACACTACACTCGTTCGTCCTCTGTTAGAATATTGCTGAGCGGTGTGGGATCCTTACCAGGTGGGGTTGACGGAGGACATCGAAAGGATGCAAAGAAGGGCAACTTGTTTTGTATCATCACGTAATAGGGGAGAGAACGTGGCAGATATGATACGCGAGTTGGGATGGAAGTCATTAAAGCAAAGACTTTTTCGTCGCGGCGAGATCTATTTACGAAATTTCAGTCACCAACTTTCTCTTCCGAATGCGAAAATATTTTGTTGAGCCCAACCTACATAGGTAGGAATGATCATCAAAATAAAATAAGAGAAATTAGAGCTCGAACAGAAAGGTTTAGGTGTTCGTTTTTCCCGCGCGCTACTCGGGAGTGGAATGGTAAGGGAGATAGTATGATTGTGGTTCGATGAACCCTCTGCCAAGCGCTTAAATGTGAATTGCAGAGTAATCATGTAGATGTAGATAGTTGATGGTGTTGGTTTGGTGTCGATTCTGATAGGAACAAGCCTATCACTGCCCTACCTTCCTATTCATAACGAATTTTACAGTTTTCTGCTGCTGCTGATATTGCCCTACACACATCTGACCAGAAATCCTTGTCTTCTTTCCATACGTTTTCACTAATACTTACTATATTTAGACAGCCTTTACACTTCCCTTTTCAGATTTTTTAGCTTCCCTGCCGCCTCCAAGTTTATGAAATGTCACGCCCCGACTCGTAGAACATTATCCTTTCTTTGTTATTCAACCTTTTTGCCTTGCTCACCTACCCCTGGCAGTCCTCTCCTGGAGATCCGAATGGGGCACCATCCCAGACTCTTTTGCCAATGGAGAGATCATAACGACACTTTTTCAATTACAGGCCACATGTTCCATGGACACACGTCGTGTGTCTTTAACGGAATGATTTTCATTGCCTTCTGCAACCTCATGCAGTTTCTCATGCCAAGGACACGTGAGTGCTCTGAACCCCTTTCTGCTCCTCTTCCCTCTTTGACAAGGCCGGTGGCAGATTTGGGGCGTGATCTTATACCTGAAGTCATCGGCCACCAATGCTGATTATTAAATAAAAGTTTCAGTGGTGGTGGGTTTCGAACTGGGAAGCGAGGACGTTTTGATCATTAACCAAAGACGTTAACCCTAGACCACAGCTGGACGTGATGGGTAAGGAATATGGATCTACCTTTTGTCGTAGGTGATTTTTGTAAGAGTGCACATAATCTGCTTGCCTGTTGTAAATATACCAATGAAGTGTATAGTGTAAGTCACTTAGCAGTAATCAATAAGGGTATTACGAAACAGATACATATGTACTGCTATGTTGGCTTTATCTATGGGGATGTAGTGTTATACATTTTATTGTAATGAAAAATTGTATGGTAGAAAATGTTGTTTAAACTACAAAAGTGAAATGATTAATGTTTTAATTTATAGCCTACAATAACGATACTATTCTATGTTTATCAAAAAATATTGCGGCCTTATCTCATTTACCATGTAAATTGTTTCATCTGGGTGATATTAAAGATCTTACGTATTAGAATTCATTGGAAAAATGAAAATCAAGCCTAGTAGAAAGTAATAACAGACTCGAGTTAAGCAACAAAAATTTGTAATTGTTTGAACATTGCGGACTTCCTTCAATTTTGAGAATTTTGGGTGGGGACTGCAAATTTATTTAGTAAATGTGTACCTAAGTATTAAAAGTTTCAAGTAAAGCAAAATAGAGTAAACTTAAATGACAGTATAGTAAAATCTGTATGCACCTGCTATTGCCAGTTTCTCTTTCCTTCTTTTTCATATATAGGTCTATGAGATAATAAATTCTGATAATAACAATGGTGGACACTGAGTGATGTGCACAGCATCATAAGAAATCTCGTGACCATTAGCAGTCGAGATGGGGGTAGGACTAATAAAATGATGCACTTAATTAAGGACAGTGAGTGAAATATGTTTAATTTACAGAGAAAAAGGAAAATGGGCGAAAGATATACCAACTACTTCAAATTGTTTCTATTTTCGTTGTGAAAAACGTTTTCATTTTTGAAACAGTCTGTCAAAAACTACTAAAATTTCCTGGAAGTTTAAAATTAACTGTATGATATAAGACTATGATTCCCCCGGCTTTGTAAAATTTTTATTCACGATAATCCGCTTTCAGAGTTTTATTTGTAGCGATGTACTGTGTCGCTCACATACTGGTTCCTTTTCTCAAAATTGTGGCATGTTTAATTCCCTGTGGTGTTAGTGATTACTTCGATGTAAAGTACTTTTTGTAATCGTGTAATGTGTATACTTAATGTGACTTTCACTGTTCAGTTTATTTTTTCATAAACAAGAATCTTCTTGATAAACTTAGATAAACTGTAGAATGCGCTGTCCATACCAGGTAATTTTTGAGCAGTTTTTATACTCATACATATATTGGATTATCCACTTTGTTTAACTGTTTAATCCAGCGGGGAAAGGGAAAGGGTCAACGTAGCATAGCAAGGCGGAAGTGTCATGCTTGTTGTTGTATTACCCATGATATAAAGATGCATTTATTTTGTCTGGTCTCTTGATACATGTCACACACATATTGTGTATATTTGAAATTTACCAGCTTTTGTCTGTGGTGTTTCTTTCTAGAATTTGTTCACTAAGAAGTTTACTATCAATTTTTCTAATAGGATAATTAGTTACCAGTCTACATCAACAGCACCAAAAGAAAGGCAGATCGCTCCCTGAAATCCAAATACTTAGTAAATTTATACAGTGCATTTGAACTTAAAGCAAATTTAATGAGTAGTTGGTCCTATTACGGAATTTCAAGTACAGATATTTTCCCAATTATTATGCTGATTAATTTTGAGAGGGATCTACTGATTATGAAATTAAATGCATGGTCCAGGTAAATACCACATTTATTACATGTTATTGTTTACGTGCGATTAACAGCAAACATTACAACGTTTCAGTACACACACTCCAATAACATTCAACTGATATGTCAACTTGGAAACAAAAAGAAATACAGTTACAGTTTGGGAAGGATTTCAAATGAGGATATGTATTAAAATGAAAATGACTTCTAAAAGACTCAGTAAACGAAATTAAGTCACGCGAATACAGTGACAGGGAGAAAAGAAAGATGTGTACTATGCTTGTGAGTTCAGTTATGATGAGCCTGCGTAAATTTACTTGAATCTAGCGACGCCTTAACTTTATTGTGACCTAATATGCCAAAGTTACTCTATGGTCTTACTATAATTGTGAGCAGATAAGGTAACCGCCGACATAAAGATGGAGGTGACCAGAACTCCAACTGCTATTCATCTGGTTGGAGCTGTCGCCCTCAGCTATTTCCATTTCTGAGTCCACGACCATCTGTGCTCCTTGCACATGAAGTCTGAGGCACAGTCTGACAGTGTGTCCTGTATGAAAACGCGAAGCGAAGTCGAGTGCCTGTAGTGGTGATCGCGAGTCTCGTCTGCACCATGTGGTAAAAGATGCGACACACAGGACTTCTTTCGGAATGGTTTTACACGTTTTCACACCAGAGAAAACGATACATATCCTACAGATGCAAAACACCAGTTCCGTATTCTGCGATTTCTTTGGCCAGCTAACGGAACTTAAAAAAGCAGTCCGTGTTTTCCGTGAAAGAGATACCCAGAAAGTGAGATTCGCTAAGGTCCTGCCTTAGTGGGAGGTTCTGCCTCCAGTATCATCACCTACCTGGCGAGAGCGCCCTGTGACGCCACACTAAGTCCCTTCAAGCTAGCCTCCCCAGGGCTTCCAGGGCGCACTCCTGCTGTTTGCATGCCACACTTTAGGGGATGGCCGAGCCGATGGCCGCCTGCTGTGTCTCATTGCTTTCCAAAACTGTGATTCAGAGACACACTCAAACCCTTACGTAAGCCCATATTATTAATTAGAGAAAGAGAAGAAGATGATGGGACCTTACAATTGCTGCTACTACTCTCTTGTTACATCAGAGACAGATTACATCTGTCTGAATGTGAGTTGTCAAATTATTCGTTGGATTTGCATATCAGAAAGAGAAGAAAGTCAGGAGCGGCAAGCCAGGGAAGGCCTGAGGCTTTTCATCAGTCCCCACACGTAATATAAAATTTGTGTAGGTGGAGCCACTGTGAGGTACCATTGTGTGTCAGCAAAAAACAAATTTTTTGGTGTCACTGCCATCAACACCAGTTTAATGTCGTACGAAAGTACCATGTCGTAGATTGGAATAGGGTAGATTAGGATGTGGGATGACACCATCGAACTAAAATTTCTTCATTCATTCCTGTGGGAACCAACCAAATCCATTCATACAAACAGCTGGTGGTGGTGCTGAAGGCTTTTATTAGTTAATGGGTTGAATAGTTTTACAATGATACCAACAATCAACCCATTTTTGATAGAAGGGAAAGGCAGTTTGAAAAACTCATTCATTTTAGTTCAGGAAAAAGGTTTAGAATGTAATCTATCTTAAGCTTCAATCATCGGTCAAGTACTTTCTTTAAAGATTGCTTTAGTTCGTTAACCACATTCACTCTGTTGATGGGTCCCTACTTAAACATTCATTCTATCATTCATAGATAAATATACAGACAAAATCATTCATCATCAATGTGTAACAAGAGCACATTTTGCTAGCAATCAGGCATACTCATAGTCCCTAGGACACCATACATTCATATAATTGTAATATAATACAAAAACAAATTACAGAAAGATTGTAAAAATACATCCATGACTTCAACAATATACTGTAAGTAGCAAGGAAATGTTCTGACAGTAATTTTGTAACTATTTTATATGTTTTGCTTTATATACAGGTCTCCTATACTTAATTTCCATGTGCATACTTATTGTAACATTCATATTCTGCAAATACAGGAAAACATATGAGCGAATAAAATGGAGGCTTTTGATAAATAGGATGTGTAAAAAAGTTATTCACAGTTAACATTAGGATACATGAGTATGTGCAAGGAAAGAATACGTAATATTTCATTGCTTTTGTTGTCCCACATGTCTAAATATAAAATAATTTATTTATAGGTAGTGACATTAGGCTGTCTTAGATGAGTTCACAAAATGGTGTATCCTACAGGTTATGCAACTTTTAAATAAGAACGGTCGATTTATTTGTCGATTACCCTAAAGTACTGAGAATTACATTGCACTACAAGTGAGGGGGGGGGGAAGCTTTACAAGGAGAGATAAAAAATTTAATAAAGGAACAGGTATAGAAATACTAATTTAATAACGCTATGAGACTGGTTTACATTTTTTTCTTCATATTTTCTTGTTACTGTTAACAGTAGGAGGTGATGGTCACCAAAAATGAGATTTTTCGTATCTAAGTGCCTGTACAGGAAATAACTGCCTGTATGGATGAATAAACCATTAAAGACTAATAGATTTAGCTAAAAAGTATAAATGTGGGAGTCAATTATAATGCCAGACAACGATTTATGAAAATGGCACATAAGAATAAGGTCTAAATAAAGCTCTACAAAGTAATTATTTTGATAGAAAGTTTGCGAACATTAAATATTCTTTTCCAATTAATTGTAGACCTACCGCAAAAGAATTCGACCGACAGTTTAAGTAAGAATAGAGGGTGCACTTCATGAACACTAAACAAAATTATTTTACTTAATATAAGAGTATAACTTAGTAAGTTGTGCTCTTTGAGCGATGGGCAGCAGAGGACACAGAAACTGAAGCCCATCGTGCAAATGAGTCACAATGGGTGATAGCGGCCACCTGGGCCAGTGTGCCTGCAGTAACACATTTGCCAGACACCATACTTGTGCCCCACGGGACACACCCTCGCCACAGCTGCGCAGGCGTCTACCAAGACAAACAATAACTGCTCTGCCTGGAACATCGACTGCTGAGTACAAACTGAGAGGGACGATGGAGATGTGGAAGGTAACAGGCACACACTGTCGCACCACATGGATTGGACATTTACTTGGAACTCCATTCACATCAACAAGTTGTGCAGCGTATAATTAAAGACACAGAACCGCTCTTCTCAAGACATTTACGTTGTACCCACTAACAAATAAGCTGAAGTGCAACACACACTGATTTTAAAATCATAATTTTTATCCCTTCGCGAGAAGCTTCCTTACCATCACTCGTGCATAAGCGCTATTGATGAGCACTAGTCAAGTAACTATCAACGATGGAAGACCACTGCATATGGAACAGTCTCTTCACAAACCACTATCCTTTCTGCTCAAAGGGCTATTTGACTTTTCTCACTGGTGTCAACTCGGTTGGGAAACACCTCTCGACACAGCCAAATATGTCTGGAGTCTTACACGACAAGATGCAGAAGGAGTTCGAAGATGTCAGGCAGAAGAAAATGTTGTCCTGACAATATGTTGACATTAGCCACCTTGCCCCTTCATTGTACTGCAAGTAGGCTAACCCCATGAAAGGACACGATGAGTAGCTTACTTACATATGGCCTGATTGCCAGAATCTGAACATCGTCTTGTGGTTCGTAAACATTTGTGTTCCAGTGTCCATTTACGATGTTGTTTCCTGTACTAATCTTAAACAGAGACACAGTCTCAAACGAAACTGAAACCAGAATTTCTCTTAAATAAGCTTCTTGAATGCATGTATCTTCTTTTTTTTTAGTTTCAACTTTTTCTTTATACGGGACCAGCGAACATTTTTATATTTCACTAAACGTTTTTAAATAAGTGTCTCAGAGGTGCAGTGCATATGTTTGGCGACAAGTTCAGAGCCGGGTGATTCATACTCAGGCCTAACCTACTGATGCTGTACTGAAAGAGCCGCATCTTAACAACAAACATCAGAATAGCTGTACATGCGCTGTAGAGCGGTTGCAGGCGAGTGTCACGATAAACATGTGGATATTTAGAATGTAGCAATGAGATCTTTTTCCTTTTACTATGCATCGCTCTCACAACACCTCTTTGCCATCTAGTAAATTGCTGATGACTTCATGTACTTTTTAATCTTTGTCTTCATTTATATAAGTATTGCGTTAGAGTTACATGAATGCAAGGAGACCTAGAGACTATGAGTACACCTGGTTGCGAGCAAAATGTGCTCTTGTTACACATTGATGATGAATGATTCTGTCTTTATATTTATCTATGAATGACGGAATGAATGTGTAAGTAGGGACCCACCAACAGAGTGAATGTGGTTAACGAACTAAAGCAAAGAAAGTACTAGACCGATGAGTGAAGCTTAAGATAGATTACGTTGTAAACCTTTTTCTTGTACTGAAATGAATGAGTTTTTCAAACTGGCTTTCCCTTCTATCAAACAAAGGTTGATTATTGATATCATTGTAAAACTATTCAATCCATTAACTAATAAAAGCCTTCAGCACCACCACCAGCTGTTTGTATGAATGGATTTGGTTGGTTCCCACAGGAATGAGTGAAGAAATTTTAGTTCGATGGTGTCATCCCACATCCTAATCTACCCTATTCCAATCTACGACATGGTACTTTCGTACGACATTAAACTGGTGTTGATGGCAGTGACACCAAAAAATTTGTTTTTTGCTGACACACAATGGTACCTCACAGTGGCTCCACCTACACAAATTTTATATTACGTGTGGGGACTGATGAAAAGCCTCAGGCCTTCCCTGGCTTGCCGCTCCTGACTTTCTTCTCTTTCTGATATGCAAATCCAACGAATAATTTGACAACTCACATTCAGACAGATGTAATCTGTCTCTGATGTAACAAGAGAGTAGTAGCAGCAATTGTAAGGTCCAATCATCTTCTTCTCCTTCTCTAATTAACAATATGGGCTTACGTAAAGGTTTGAGTGTGTCTCTGAAACACAGTTTTGGAAAGCAATGAGACACAGCAGGCGGCCATCGGCTCTGCCAGCCCCTAAAGTGTGGCATGCAAACAGCAGGAGTGCGCCCTGGAAGCCCTGGGGAGGCTAGCTTGAAGGGACTTAGTGTGGCGTCACAGGGCGCTCTCGCCAGGTAGGGGATGATACTGGAGGCAGAACCTCCCACTAAGGCAGGACCTTAGCGAATCTCACTTTCTGGGTATCTCTCACGGAAAACACGTACTGCTTTTTTAAGTTCCGTTAGCTGGCCAAGGAAATCACAGAACACAGAACTGGGGGGGTTTGCGTCTCTAGCATATGTATCGTTTTCCCTGGTGTGAAAACGTGTAAAACTATTCCAAAAGAAGTCCTGTGTGTCGCATCTTTTACCACATGGTGCAGACGAGACTCGCGATCACCACTACAGGCACTCGACTTCACTTCGCGTTTTCATACAGGACACACTGTCAGACTGTGCCTCTGACTTCATGTGCAAGGAGCGCAGATGGTCGTGGACTCAGAAATGGAAACCGCTGAGGGCGACATCTGCAACTAGATGAGTAGTAGGTGGAATTCTGGTCACCTCCGCTCTCACCTCTGCGGTCACCTCGTCTGCTCACCATTACCGTAAGGCTGCAGAGCATCATTGGCGTATTAGGTTGCAATGAAGTTAGGGTGTCGCTAGATTCAAGTAAATTCACGCAGGCTCATCACTAATCTCTTTCTTTTCCTCGATCATGCAGTGACTGTGTTCACGCGTTTCCACTTAGGTTAATTAATCTTTTGGGAAGTTGTTTCTCATTGTCACACAAATCCTCGTCTGACAGCCTTCCCAGATCTTTATAAAATTTATTTTCGTAATCAAGTCCACATATCCGTTGATTGTTCTTGGCGTGTGTGAAACACGGGTTTAATTTCATTATTGGTACATACCTCTCATGAACTGACAGGGGCAGTTCGTTATTAAAATTGCATTAATGTTAACTCCAATGAATAACTGTATTTAGCATTTGGAATTCAAGAGCGATAGACCTCTAGGTGTAGTTGTTGCAAATCTGTAGTCTCGTACACGGTATCTCGCATAAAATGGCCGAACCTGGACAAGACACGATTTATTAATCGCGTATTCTGTCAGTAAATTATGACAGAGTGTTGCATAAATTTTGCCAGGGGTTTGCATTAATGTCAAAGATCTCGAACATTCGTACAATCTTCTGTGAAGCTGTATGGAGCTAGGATAGAAATAACCTACCATTCCGAAATTACGACTGCTTCATAGCACTTTCGGCAATTTTTCCATGTGATAATGTCTTTGCAACCACAAAATTAGAATAATTGCTGGCGCTAATATCTACCACATGTTCCCTTCAATTTTGAAGGCGATTCTATTTTATATATGTGACAATAGGGCACGCTATAATATGTATTTTATCGGAAAAGTGTGTAGGCTTAAAATGTTTTGTATGTTCAGCTATGTTTTTCTTTCTTTTTTTTGTTAGCAAATGGACGCTAGAAATCAAACCAGATTACAAAGAATACTACCGAAAACTATCAGTCAGAAATCACGGAGACAGATCAGGGTACAGAAGGAATAATAGAGAGCAGGCAATGTTTTCTGCTGAACAGTTAAGAATGAATAACAATGTAGCAGAGACAGAATTACCGACTTGCGTAAGACCATTTGATGATGGTGTGTAAACGGAAAAGATGGCATCACAACACAATAATGCGATCGTAACGATCAGAAATTATGAAACAGAGGAGAGCATCAGCTGGGACACCTCCACACAAATAGTTACTCAACTGAGTTCGGCCACTTCAGCGCCAAATAGATCACCAGATTGGAAAGACATTTATCTCGGGAGTCAAGAATTGTTAAAAATGATGGATGAGGATGCGGAATAGACAAGGGGACAAACGAACAAGTCAGACGAAGAAATGAAGAAACATCTAGAAAGTTTGGAGCAGCAAGTGAAAGATGCAAGGGAAGAGGGAGGTAGAGAGGCTAGAAAGAAGGGAGAAACGGATACGGTAAGTAGAAAAACACGTTAACAAGACCGAACATAGGATGAAAAACCTCCCAGAAATCATCAAAACACAACTCCACGAAGCTGAAAAACAGGGAAAAACTACCGTGTAATTGTGGAGGAAGAGGTCAGGAAAATATGCGAAGGGTCTGACGGGAGATGTCCTGTATCGACTACGGAATCTGCAGAAGTACAGGAACTGACACCATCACATATTGTAATATCTTTACAGTTATCTCGAGGGCGAAACCGCGGCGTGTCCTACAGACAACTTCGGGAGGTTCCAGAATACTCTAAAATTCTTCTGGTAAATGTTAAAAATCAATTTTTCGGTGTCCTTTGCAGTCCATCACAGACCATTAAAGCACAATACTATAATCTTTAAGTAACCATGTTCTGCTAACTGCAGTGTATGACACTCGATTACACAACAAAATATTAGTAAGTGGTGGTGAAAGCAACTGAATCTACTGAGTGATATAGAAGAGACTACCATATAAAAAACTATATTATGAAACTAAGTTTTAACAATGAAAACAATCATTTAAAAAAATCACTCCTTATAAAATAGTTTAACTTTGTGATGTAACCTTTAATGAAATGGTAAAGGTGATTCCAAGCCATATGAACAGAAAACTTGGTTTCACCTCCTCTCTACAATCATATTAAAACACACAAATCAATAAAGAAAAATCACATTGTAAATCTGCATTTCTCAAACTCATCATGAATTATATGTGAGCAAGCAATGCAGTGGCAACATTACCTGAATATCTTCACAGTTCTAAAATCAATCTTTACAAAATTACAGCTTCAAAAACTAACATCCTCTCCATCTGCATCTCTGTGTTCTATTAGTGATTTTCAGAAACCACTCAGCATCATGACCAACAATGGACTCTGCCACTACACAAGAATGCTACAACAACAGTGCGAGCTACTGACAACCAAAGATCATATTACTTTTACTAAGAAGCTCTGTGCCATAACATACCCAATATTAAAGACATCTGTCTGAAAATTATCCAGTGTACAAGTTTGAAAGTATGACTCATTGAATAAAAGAAGAACTCACATGAGTCTCATTGACTGCCAAAAATAAGCTAGAGAACTTCATCACTTTAAAATGCAATGGTCGTCAATATATGTTAATGTACACACAAAAAAGCACGAATTTACATGTCACATTTAGACACATGAATGGTAGTTGTTATGTCGCTGCTAATAATAGGAAAACGTTTAAACCATGCTAAGCACCTATATCAGATTGTTTAACAGACGTACTCAGGTAAATAAATGAAATAAAATACAATTACCCAGCTTTGTGTCAGTGGATTGCTTGTTTCAGTGTGACAAACAGATGTGTGACTGAGACAGCCACTTCCCAAGGAACTGAAGAAGCATACAGTGTTTTAAATTTGAACCCAGTAACATCTGGAGAGTCCGGTTGTAAAATCACATTACTAGTGTCAGTTGTGGCTAGGCAAATGTTCTGTCCTACCTACATGAGTATGTGTCTACATTAAAAGAAGCAAATCACATTTTAAATAAAACACATTCAAAATAAAGGAAGAAGTAAAATGTCAGACATCAAACTACTTAACCATTCTACAATGTAGTATGATCTTCAATGGAAAGTTCAGTATATAAAAATGAAAAAACTATAAACACTATGTAGGCTTCTGTATACATTACACAAAGATGGAATCACAAAATCTGAAAGATAAATTTCAATATGCCTACACTGCATGAAAACACACACACACACACATACAATTACATATATATATATATATACATACACACAAATAATTAATGTGCTGTACTTTCATATAACAATAAACATAAGTATGGTCCATAAAGGTACTAAATTTGTCTTGTGTGTGACAACTATCATATGTTGGTACATAAATAAAATATCTAATGCACTTCATGTTGATTGGTATATGAAAGTACAGTATATATATATATATATATATATATATATATATATATATATATATATATGGTGAATATACAAAATATTCAAATTTATTAGTTTAACACTTTATATAACCAAGACTTGTATACCATATAATTATACACAAACAATACTGGGAAATATTGTTTAATAATGAAAATGATTCTACAAGTGTGATATCTGCTATGTACTAGCACATGCATTACCAATATAGGGTATGTCAATACAAATAGTATTCATAATATTTTTAGAACATTTACTTTTGTATATGTTGACACATAGAAGATACCAAAGCAGAAACAACATAACATTCTTCAAAAATTCTACACTTGTGGCATGTCATCATATATATGATATAACTATTATGTACTCTTCCAAGATATTTAATATTTGTAAGTTTTATATAAATTTGATGTCTATGATCTAGTTACAAACAAGTGCATAATGTGTGGTACATCAGATCAGATATAATTTATTGTTTCGTCTAAGTATATCTGTGGGTTGTTTACATATATTAAAATTGACAGTATACATTATTTGTGTATACTGAATAATCATCATAATTTTTATCATACTGTAACCACTCAATAATGCTTCTCACTCTAATTTCTAGTTATGTATCAGATGTACTGTGAATCTATCTACAAATTCAGTAAAATACAAATACAGCCATTGACTGCAGCATTTCTTAGTGCCTTAGCTGTAAAAAAACATGGGTGGGACACTATGGTAAAACATTTTCTGCACATTGAGAGTTACACTTATCTATGTGAAACTGATACTGTTGCTAAGATTTGTACTCTCATAGTAATTTTACTAAAATTAATGTATATTGTGTAAATAATTTACAGGACATCTAAGAGATTGTTAATCCTTTATATAAATATAGTATTTGTTCTAAGTTAATATTTAAATATGAACCATAGTCACCAATGGTACTCAGCTCCTATATTAAAATTCATCTATGCTACAATATAAATATGTACCAAAACAAAAGACGTTCCAAAGTCAGAGACTTGCAGAATTTTTGCATATTTTAGTTTGATATAAGAAAATTTAAACATATACAGTTACATTGCAGTCACATTTTGATAACATGAAAACATGGACTGGTGCTTAATTCACACTACACTAAAGCATTCTGGATACACTAATGCAATTTACTAATCTATCTGATAGGAGATATGTACATTCATCTTTGTGAGATGATTGACAAAGGTGTCATCTGTGAAGTGCTATCAAACAAACAAACAATACATAACACAACACTCAATGATCTAAACTACACAAGCAATCCTTAGTTGGTTAATATTAGTAGACTTAACCAATAACTCTTTACAGATTTTTGGGCTACTAGAAATATTTACAAGTTGAAAACGTTGAAAACGCTCGCTTTTAAATCTATTAAAGCCTCATTTGCCTGCCAGATCGCCTCTTAGTCGAAGAGCAATACTGGCCAAAGGTCCAGGACATGAAAAATTTGAGTACACTTCACAAATTAAATTTTAAACAAGTACATCCATCGATTACATATAAATTCCTACCAACACATAATCCATACAGCAAAGAGAAATATTTACAATTTTCAAAGACATCTGAGGCCATATGCATTACCATTTATTTTAAAACACTGTCCTAAGCGACACACTAACCTATAATTCACATGACCATCAATGACACCTGCGCTCTAGGAGAAGTCACACATTCACACAATCTTTGTCTACTGCCAGATATGCTAGTCTGGCCAAATAAACCTAAATTAATTACTTCATTATGTAACTTATTAAAGGTGTAATATTAAGACTGTATTACTGTCTGTTGTTTAAATATCACAAATAACAATATTAGCTAAAACTACAAAGTTGCAACTCTCGCTAGAACAACAATACTCAAAAAAGTACAATACACAGTACCAAGATTTAGTGTCATACTTGTAAAGAACATGTTTTCCAAACATTGAGAACCACACAACATGATTATCACACGATGTGAAATTATTTTAAGACAGTTTCAAATTCTCTCCTGGATCTAGTACTCTATGTGCTGTCAGTTTCAGCAACACTAAATTGCAGAGCAATGTGCTGTCATATTTGGCCTCCTTTAGAACAGATTGTGGTAACGTGCAGAAAAATTGTAATAAAGATATGTACCTTCAAGTAAATTTTTACACATCTACATGAATTAGCATTTTGAGTATAGTAGTTTTCAAAATGTTATTTATGCAGATGTATGAAAATTACTTACTTGAATACACAAAGAAGATGTTCATTTGCTCCATTGAACACCTTCAGAATTTTCAATGGGTAATAATTTGAAATGAAAATTGTTATAGGGAAATAAGTATTATTTTGTAAGTAGAAAAGTATGTATAGAAAATGACATTATGAAGTACAGTCAACATGCTTTGAAAATTACTTTTAAGAAATTTCCACTTTTTAAACAGTTAAAAACTGAATGGATTCTTAATTGTACATTTTTCTCTGCATGTAACAAGTGAAACAAGCCAATATCGAAAAACGTATAGGGACTGCGGGGTGTGATTTGATGAAAAAATTGACGTTAGGAATCTGTGTATAGAAGTGTCATCAAATGATCCCAAAGATTGTTGGTATTATTGCAGTAACACCAGCTCCTAGGAGAGCTTTGAAACAACACACACAGACAAAGATGAGTGTTGTTTCAAAGTGATAAACATTTATGGGTTCATCAGACATATGATGTAATGGGGAACAACTTTTGTTAGAGACAAACTATTGCGGATGATTCTTGGAGCATTAGGCATAATTTAAGACTGATTTGAAGTGTCGGATGCAATGTGCGTTGCGTGAAATCTGGTCGTCTGCTCTGTGTGTAAAATACTTATGTTCCATCGAAATGGTACAATCATGGAACTGGGCTATCTAGTGCGCCCTTCTACAACTCCTGGAAATTTGAAGTGTCAGATGCAATGTGCGTTGTGTGAAATCTGGTCGTCTGCTCTGTGTGTAAAATACTTATGTTCCATCGAAATGGTACAATCATGGAACTGGGCTATCTAGTACGCCCTTCTACAACTCCTGGAAGACCGTAACAGAAGTTGTGGAACGCCCTGTACATCAGGCACACAAGATGAAACAGCTCTCTTCACTTCTTATGCGCTTCTCACCTTATTTATTTCCTCTTTGTGAAATCAATCGCTGTTAATAGTTTAGTACATTTCCTGCTCCTCATTTAATGCGAGTTTCAGAGCTTTCAAATAAATGTGAATAAAAAAATAACTTTATGGCATGGCAATAGTAAAATTATCTATGAATCAACGTACGCTTTATGACATGATAATTGCAAAACGTATGTGTTCTGCAGTCTATAGGAAAGGTCAACAAATCTATGCCCATAAACAAATAAATAAACAAGTGATTGGGGTAATATCCAGTTTGAATTATCTGCTAGAAAAAATAAAGTTATGTATCTAACTTTTTGTTGTTTGAAGCTCCTGTTCCATAATACAGTAGCACATCGCTACAGAAGTCTAAACAAAATGGGTCAGATCATTGTTCAAATGGAGTATCATTCAGTTGTGTCAGGCTAATCCAGATGGCCAAACAAAATATGTTGACTGGCACAACACAGCTGCAGCATTTGTGCTGCCAACGAAAATGAACTACAGAATGGTATTACACTTTATGAATGAGCTACGTCATTTTGTCCCAGCTCCTCCAATGGTGTTCTACTATTCTGTGACACAAGTGCTGTGCTACAAGTCAACAAAAATCAGTTACATTACCATTTTGCAGGGTATAATATTAAAAGCTTATGACAACTTCTTGTTAAGTAGTCCTACTTTCCCATGTAAAAACAAGATTTCATGGTGCCTATAATTTATGAAGTGCACTGTGGTTACTGCTGCACTTAGTGGTCGTGATGTTACAGTAAGTGGGAATATATTATAGGTACTGCACCCGCTGTGTGACAACCAGTGTCGAAGTGCAAGTAGCGGGGCAAATACAGCCGCCGCCTCAGTGTCTGATTAGGCTGACGACTGTGGTTGCTACCAGGTGCTGCGGTTGCCAGCAGGGCCAGCAGGTGCAGCTCCTCCACCTGGTGAAGAGGTGTGACAACGACCGGTATGCTGACCGTACCGCATGGGCCACCAAACAGACCCAGCTGTGGTACAGTCTTGGACGCAACACCACAGCGGTTGGAGGAACACCGACACTGCTGGCGGTCATCGCTGCAGAAGTGATGCGTGAAGAGCTCCACGATTGGTGACACTGGTCCATCCTGGTTGTAATTCACCATATTTTGGTGGCCATTGATCGCTAGGCAGTGGCAGTGGGGATGGCGTGGCTGGTTAGAGAGATTGCTGCGAGGGCTCAGCCAACTATCGTACCATTTGTGAGTGTTCTCTTTGTAAGAACAAATGTTGTCCTCAAGGCTGTAGTCCAGATAGCAATCATCAGGAAGGCAACTGGTGCGAGCAGCATCAGACATTTTCCTATTCCAGTGCCTCTGGCGTCCTAATGAGAATTTATGGTGGTTAGAGCAGAGGCACGGCCATGACAGTTCACATTACACTGAAGCTTAGGCGTCCTAGCACTAGGTACACCTCATGCACTCTGCTCTCGTGCAAATAAGAAATTACTGGCTTCAGCCGTTCAGATTCTTAGCACATTGCGAAACCAATTCCCCCTTACTTGCCAATGTGCATCGTTTTTACTCCTTACTTCTATAAATCACACTCAGACCTTTTAGTTATCCACCACATTATAACCTTCTACCTTGAAGACAACAGTAGCAAGAGTGGTCCTATGTTCTCAGGGGATAGTCTCAAACACTGGTTACTTTACTGTATTTGTCAAAATTTTCATTTGGTTAGACAGCACTTTGAAGAACTAAATATGCTTTCCCGTGTGAGACTTGATCCCCATAAACCCTGAAATGCATCACCTAGGATGCTTGGTAGGTGAGCATGAAAGGGTTTCATAGCATACTCGGCTTTGTAGGTTGCAATTTCAAGAGGGATCTACCTCATTATTTGGGAAAAGTCCTGCAGACACAAGGATACTGGTACACTAATACAAACTCTGGCATCCCTGCATGGTGACAACACAAGTGTCGGACATGATGTGTTCAGTGTACACAGTCACACAACTGGCTCACTTTTATGTAGATCTCGAAGAGATATGTCAAAATTGAATGCACTATGACATTGGATTCCCATAACTGCAACACAGTTCCCCCCAATAACCCCATAAACGTGATGCATATGATCTAGAAAGAAGACTAACTGACCAACTCATATCAGAAGAGTTGCATAAGAATATTCTAATGTTTTATCATTTATTGCCAGTTAGTCTGACGTCACTGTAGCCTGCGCATAAATATGTGAGAATTAAAGATGTGCGATAACACAATGCGTTTGAAATTCTGAGCACCATCTACTTCAGGAGTCTGCCAGTAATCTCAGAAACGCTTCACACACTAGTGTTCATTATAACGACTCGCAGCTGCAGAAGTAAAGAAACTATCAGTCATTCTGAGAAAGAGTACAGTTTCACCTCATCACAACTTAACTGGCTCTAGTCACAAAAGAGTTTCACAAAGCCTACAAGAGCCACCTTATCTGTTGGAAAGTCTGCCATTGATGCATCTTAGAGAGAACACTGTCACTAACTGTTCTCTATATAGTAGAGACAGTCATGCAACCTGGTCAGATCACTCCATACATTAAGTGTAGCATTGGACCAGGTTACTGAGCATCATCTACTACAGATGCCTGCACTCAAGTGATCATCTTGATTTTCTTACATACAGTATAGTGTTTTATTTTGCAATATGTCTAATAAAATCAGTCGATGGTTACAGAGTACTATACGAACTCGCTTTTGTGCACAATGGAGGTCCATATCCACAGGTCATCGTGAGATAAGATTTGTGCGCACACGAGGATTGGTTTGGGGAGTCTTGACTTTTCAGATGGTTTTTCTTTCAATTTTTATGCTTGAAGACTGATCCGATTTGCCAGCGTCTGAAATGCAACTTCACTGACAGAACCAACGGCATGCTACAGCTGACTGCTTACAAAGGGTGCGACCTTCGAGTCACCAGGTTGCAGTTGCCGCCTCTGAGGACAGCGACCTGTGGATCGACCCTGGAGGTCCTGTTGTTGTTGTGGTCCAGTGTGGTAACCGGCGCCCTCCTGCAGTCTGGGGCCAGCTGCTGGGCGCTGTACTGAGGGTATCTGACTGGAGCGTTCAGGTCGTGGCGTCCACCTCCGTGCCAAGGGTTCCCGGTCTGACGTGGGTCGGTGGCCAGCAGGACATGGGGGACTTCTGCAGCGATGAGTGGACGCAGCTGGTGGTCCAGCAGCACTTGGTGCACCTGCACAGGCTCAGCCCAGTCTGCATACCACAAGACGGCCCATGGCGGGCTTTGCATGCTGTAGTCCAAATACTCTCACGCCTCTGAGCTGAACTGCACAACCAGATGGGCCACCAACGTGCCAGCTCACCATCTGTAAAGAGATAAGTAACATGATGACAGACACACATGGTGTGGTGGCCTCATCGGGCCTCCTCCTCAAACATGTATTAAACAGAGAAGCTGATGTATCTTGTGGCTTGCAAGGAGAGTTCCACAATGGTGGGATCAACTTTCAGAAACCATTACGAGGTGACTGCATGATGCAGTCGTTGGAGTACTAGCTTCATATGGCACAAGTCGTGGGTTCTAATCTTCTTAGATGCTTTGAAACTTTTTATTTGTAAATCTTTCTCGAAATAAGTTCTACCATTATTTTTATTCAGTTAATTGGTTTAAATGTAATTTTATATTACTATTTTTGTCACATCATTTTAATCGTCATATTAGCTATTCAATTGCTTTCATTGTAAATTCCCATCACTCTTTATCCAGTTGGAATCTTTATGGAAGTGAAGATAATTATTTAAATATTTTTATATATCTATCATAATTTTCAAAGATTTGAAAATTCTGATCTATTAGTTAAGAAACAAAAGATGAAATAATCTGTTTCATGTCCAGTGGTGACAACAATGTAGTACCCGTTAGAAGATGTACATCTTCTGGGATGATAGTCATCATACAAATAGTTCTTATTGCACAATGGACGAAATAAAGCAGGTAGGGATTTAAATCAAGGAAGGGATTGTAAGTAAAGTGAAATTCAAGCAAAATGAAGAACAGAAATAATAAAACGAACAAAAATATAAGATGATGACATGCAAAAAAGAAAATCGATGTTATCAGGTGACAATAATTAAAATCACATGCACAAAGATTAAAAGTGGAAAAGGGACTATAGTAATTAAAAATGAGAATAAATGAGAACAAGATTGAAAACTTAGAGTAACTGAAAAAGTTAATATGGTGATTAAAATGATTTGACAAAGGAAGAGAAATAAAAAATACATTTAAACCGATCAACTGAGTAAAAGTAATGTTCAAAGTCATTTTGATAAAGATTTTAAAAAAACTTTTAGAGCACCTAATAAGATTCAGACCCACGATCTCTTCCATATAACTGTATTACTATGATTAATATGCCATGCAATCAATTCATAGCATTTTACTTACTTAAAACTGTAGAGCATCACGCAAAATTCCAAAAACTTCTTTTCATTGATTACTCGCATATGAGGGCCCACCAGGATGAATGTTTGCAGGCATAATACCTGGGACCTTCACCTACATCAAGAGTATATATGGTTTAAAAAGGTCGATACCACCACTGGAAACCTCTCCTTCTTACAGGAATCTGACTCGATCCCCATAAACGAAGCAGTCAGTTTGAATATCGATTAATCAAAGCTTATCTTGGTGATACATGTGGACCAAAGGAGCCATAAATAACATTGGGGAAAAAAGGAATAAAAAGACCCTGTTATCAGGCCCTGAAGACCTCGTGACTAGATAGCATACAATCTTCAGCATTCATCATCAGATGTGGGATGGAGGGGGCATGGCGTCAGGGCGCGGCAGCCCCAGCCACTGTTGAGGTTTCGGCCGTGGAGCCTCTACGTATTCTCAGTTTCCACTACAAAGCTGAGTCTACCCCGGCCCAGTCCTCCAACCAACGAAAAATCCCTGGGAATACCAGGAGTCGAACCCAGATTCCCTGCGTGAGGATCTTTCGCACTGACCACTTGGATCCGTAGGCACACACATGACACTGAGAGAAACTCTAATGCTTCACATTAATGAAATACATTCTACATTTAAGATTTAAAAACAAACAGTTATATAAATATTAAGCATTGAAACTGTGAGTAAAGAGTACACTGTTAGTCGGTATCAGGCTTTGCATGCGATAAATGCACCCAGATAGCCGTGTGTGTTAAAGCGCCATTTCCATGTCAGGAAGGTGCACCGGCTCTCGATCGAAATTGTCAGCTGGAGTGACGATGAAGGTCGGTGTGCTTGCTAGCATGAATGCGGATTTTAGACGTTTATTCACATACCAATAGGTGAATAATGGACTGGTAGCCAACTACTGCCTCAGTTGCACGATTTGCAAATATTTAGAAAACTTTTGGTCACTTTCACTTGACTAGGTCACAAGATGCTGTCAAGAAAGCGACACAGGCTTGAATGACAGAGAGAAATACTGAGGTGCCATAAGCTACAACTCTTGTTCCCCTTTACGTTTCTGGAGAGGACGTTAACCAGCACTCACTACAAGCAGGATCTCGTCAGATTAGTTCTTTTGCCGTTCTTACAACAGGAAGGTAATGTGTTGTTAAAACTGGATAATGCAGGCAGCTAGGGTACCCTTATTCCATCCTGGGTGGTTACGGAGTCGCGACAGGGAGAGCATCTGGCCATCTCTTAAACTAACCTTTCTAAATAGTTTCAAACAACCATGCAGCGGGCAAAAGTCACAAGAAAAGGGCCAGAGATTTCAAATGTGGTCAAGCATGAATTAAAAAGAAAGTCACAAGATGCTGTCAAGAAAGCGACACAGGGTTGAATGACAGAGAAATACTAGCAATGAGGAACAACGGTGGAGTACTATGTCGGTTGTCACCTAGCCTGTGGGCTATAAGTGTGTTATGTAAACGGTGACCAATGGAAGTTTCCCGATGGAGTGAACCACATAATCACATACCTACCACTAATAATAAACGTAATATTCGGACTTTCAGAGGCCCTCATTTGTCTTGTAAGTACCTTGGACCTTAAAGCGGGACTTTTGCCTTCTCTGAGGCCGTCTGCGTTGGACATTGACTGCGGGGGCGCTGTGTGTGGATCGAACCAGCTCCTCCCGCACAGGCCAGGAAGGCCCAAAGGTACCGACTGGCCGCCATGTCATCCTCAGCCCACAGGCGTCACTGGATGCGGATATGGAGGGGCACGTGGTCAGCACACCGCTCTCCCGGCCGTATGTGTTTCCGAGACCGGAGCCGCTACTTCTCGATCAGGTAGCTCCTCGGTTTGCCTCACAAGGGCTGGGTGCACACCGCTTACCAACAGCGCTCGGCAGACTGGACGGTCACCCATCCAAGTGCTAGCCCAGCCCGACAGCGCTCAACTTCCATGATCTGACGGGAACCGGTGTTACCACGACGTCAACGTCGTTGGCTTAGGGAATTAATGGAAAACCGAAATATGGGTGGTCATTGGGCACTTTAATCCACTAGGACTGAATGCTAATCCGTTGTGCCATCTTTCTCGGTGGTTTGAAAGGCGATGCAATGACCTTAATCTGGCTCAAAATTATTCCCATGTACGGAAAATGGCGATATGTAATTTTCGCCTCAATCCCGTCTCAGGGACACACAGAAAATCGGGAAAAATTTTTTTCTTTGATTTACAACTTAATTCCCTTACAAAATAAATATAGTATTTGAAGAGGTAAGTGCTGTTAATGATACGACAGGAATGTGATATCTGCTGATATCAAGTAGGCTGAGGTTTGAATGGGAGTTTGCATTGAGAGTGGAGGCACGAAAGCCGCTGCGCCAGATTTGCATAGTGGTTAGTAGATTTACCTAGTGAGCCAGAGACCAAGTTTCGAATCCAAGGTTTGGTACAAATTCATTACTTCAGTCTGTATTATGTATGTATCATAAATTTTTGAGGCTTGGGAAGGTCTCTGGTTCCAAACAGTTCCATTTCATAAAACAGAGAGCTATAAATCAATTTACTACATAACACTTTGAATACCTTGTAATGAAAACACCTTTATATGTTTGTCTCTCTCTCTCTGTCGTTCTCTCTCGTTTTTCTGTAATCACGCTCGAACAGCCACTACCCATATGAAACGTTCCTCATTTTGTTTCCAGCCTCCAGCTCACTGCATTATTATCCTTTTTTGTATTGAGCAATTACACTGGCCGGTCACATTAACGTGATCATCAGCCAAAATCCTGAACCTTTTGCAGTATGGATTGCTGCAACACCTGCAGGAAGAGTGTCAAAAAGGTTCTCGAAGGTACGCCAGTCCCTTCGACTGTTCGATAGCGGCTGCATTGTTACTTTGTGCCAGCAAGGGCTCTCAATAACGGAAGTGTCTAGGCGTCTAGGAGTGAACCAAAGAGATGTTGTTCAGACATGCAGGAGATAGAGACAAGAACTAACTATAATATGCCTCACTCAGGCCGCCCTAGGGCTACTAGCGCAGTGGATGACAGCTGTCTACGGATTATGGCTCGGAGGAAACCTCACAGCAACGCCACCATGTCGAATAATGATTTTCGTGCAGCCACAGGTCGTCGTGTTACGACTCAAACTCAACGCAATAGGCTGCATGATGCGCAACTTTACACCCGATGTCCATGGCGAGGTCCATCTTTGCAACCACGACACCATACAGATGGGCCCAACAACATCCCGAATGGACTGCTCAGGATTGGCATCACGTTCTCTTCACCGATGAGTGTCGCATATGCCTTCAAGCAGACAATCGCCGGAGATGTGTTTGGTGGCAAACCGGTCAGGCTGAACGCCTTAGACACACTGTCCAGCGTGTGAAGCAAGGTGGAGGTTCCCTGCTGTTTTGCGGTGGCATTATGTGGGGCCGACGTACGCTGCTGGTGGTCATGGAAGGCGCCGTAACAGCTGTGCGATACGTGAATGCAGTCCTCCGACCGATAGTGCAACGACATGGCAGCATATTGGCGAGGAATTCCTCTTCATGGACAATTCGCGCCCCAATCATGCACATTTTGTGAATAACTTCCTTCAGGACAAGGACCCAATCGAACATGCCTGCGATAGATTGAAAAGGACTGTTTATGGACGACGTGACCCACCAACCACTCTGAGGGATCTACGCCGATTCGCCGTTGACGAGTGGGACAATCTGGACCAACAGTGCCTTGATGAACTTGTGGATAGTATGCCACGACGAACACGGGCATGGATCTATGCAATAGGTGGTGCTAGTGGGAATTAGAGGTACCGGTGTGTACAGCAAACCGGACCACAACCTCTGAAAATCTGGCTGTATGGGGGTACTACAAGCAATGTGTGGCTTTCACGATGAATTAAAAGGGTGGAAATGTTGACATATATTACAATTTTCTGTAAAGGTTCCGGAACTTTGGGAACCGAGGTGATGAAAAACTTTTTTTGATGTGTGTGTGTAAATTATTGACTAAAGTGCCGAATAACTTTAATCTAAACTTGAGAATGGTGAGACCATTTTAAACCATCCTAGGCTAACAGTTTTATTGCAAAATCAAATGGCTCTGAGCACTATGGGACTCAACTGCTGTGGTTATCAGTCCCCCAGAACTTAGAACTACTTAAACCTAACTAACCTAAGGACATCACACACATCCATGCCCGAGGCAGGATTCGAACCTGCGACCGTAGCAGTCCCACGGTTCCGGACTGCGCGCCTAGAACCGCGAGACCACCGCGGCCGGCAGTTTTATTGCAAAAAGTGCCTCTATTGCACAATGAACATATTTCCCATTACAGATCAGATTCCACCCTTGATCATTTTCAAACGACTGCGAGTTCATTACCAAAAGAAGAGATAACTGTAAGACACAGTGGTGAAGATCAATTGCATGTTACAATTGTTAAATTAGGTAAATAGTGTTGGTGATGTGTGTGTCACATTTAGAATCTGTTTTGTGCCATGTTGGGACTGGCATTTGTTCCAACTTTCACATGTCTAACATTTACCCACACTGATCAGGCAGAACATTATGACCATCAACTTACAACCCGTCCAGGCGATAGCAGCGTCACCTGTCGAAGAATGACTGCTAGTCAGCCACGCGCACAGTGCGTGTGGTATCACTGAATGTGCTGTCTGTGTGTAGGATAGGGAAGACGCGCAATTTATCTTAATTCCGACTGAGGGCAGATTGTGATGGTTTGGAGGCTCGGCACGAGCATTTCGGGAACTGCACGACTTGTCAGGTGTTCGAGGAGCGCCGTGGTATGTGTGTCTTCAACACATGGAGAAACCAATCTGAAACCTTGTCCAGACATCAAAGGATTGGGCAGCCACCCCTCATGACGGATGTCGGACGTCGTTGGCTGGTAACACAGGACAGGCAACGAACTGTGGCAGAACTATCACCAGACTTTAATGCTGTCCAGAGTACAACTGTGTCAGAACACGAAGTGCACATAACAGGGGCCTCCAAAGCTGACGATCCCATGCATGTGCCAATGTTAACACCACGACATCGTCAACTACGATTAAAATGGGCACATAAGCACCGGCACAGGCTGTTCACACAGTAGGAGAGCGTTGGATGCTCTGATCAATGCCGACACATCCTTCATCAGGCAGATGGGAGGGGGCGAATCCGTCGTCTTCCTGGGCAACATCTCCTTCACTCCTGCACAGTGGGACGGACACAAGCTGGCAGCTCCTCCATTATGTTCTGAGGAACATTCGTGTTCACATCCGTGGGTCGAATGGAACCCGTGCAAGGCACCATGACGGCCAAGGAGTATCGTTCACTGGTTGCAGACCACGTATACCTCTGCATAACGACCACGTTTCGCGATGGCAGAGACCTTTTTCAACGAGATAAGACGAGGGCTAGTAGAAATCCTTGGGTAACAGAAGAGATACTGAATTTAATTGATGAAAGGAGAAAATATAAAAATGCAGTAAGTGAATCCGGCAAAAAGGAATACAAACGTCTCAACAATGAGGTTGACAGGAAGTGCAAAACGGCTAAGCAGGGATGGCTTGAGGACAAATGTAAGGATGTAGAGGCTTAACTCACGAGGGGTAAGATAGATACTGCCTACAGGAAAATTAAAGAGACCTTTGGAGAATAGAGAACCAATTGCATTAATATCAAGAGCACAGATGGAAACCCAGTTCTAAGCAAAGAAGGGAAAGCAGAAAGGTGGAAGGAGTATATAGAGGGTCTATACCGGGGCGATGTTCTTGAGGACAATATCATGGAAGTGGAAGAGGAGGTAGATGAAGATGAAATGTGAGATATTACACTGCGTGAAGAGTTTGACAGAGCACTGAAAGACCTAAGTCGAAACAAGGCCCCGGGAGTAGACAACATTCCATTAGATCTACTGACAGTCTTGGGGGAGGCAGTCCTGACAAAACTCTACCATCTGGTGAGCAGGATGTCTGACACAGTCGAAATTCCCTCAGACTTCAAGAAGAATATAATAATTCCAATCCCAAAGAAAGCAGGTGTTGACAGATGTGAACATTAGCGAACTATCAGTTTAATAAGTCACAGCGGTAAAATACTAACGCGAGTTCTTTACAGACGAATGGAAAAACTAGAAGAAGCCGACCTCGGGGAAGATCAGTTTGGATTCCGTAGAAATGTTGGAACACGTGAGGCAATACTGACCCTACGACTTATCTTAGAAGAAAGATTAAGGAAAGGCAAACCAACGTTTCTAGCATTTGTAGACTTAGAGAAAGCTTTTGACAATGTTGACTGGAATACTCTCTTTCAAATTCTAAAGGTGGCAGGGGTAAAATACAGGGAGCGAAAGGCTATCTACAATTTGTACAGAAACCAGATGGCAGTTATAAGAGTCGAGGGACATGAAAGGGAAGCAGTGGTTGGGAAGGGAGTGAGACAGGGTTGTAGCCTCTCCCAGATGCTAACCAATCCATATATTGAGCAATCGGTAAAGGAAACAAAAGAAAAGTTCAGAGTAGATATTAAAATCCATGGAGAAGAAATAAAAACTTTGAGGTTCACCGATGACATTGTAATTCTGTCAGAGACGGCAAAGGACTTGGAAGAGCAGTTGAACGGAATGGAAAGTGTCTTGAAAGGAAAGTATAAGATGAGCATCAACAAAAGCAAAACGAGGATAATGGAATGCAGTCGAATTAAGTCGGGTGATGCTGAGGGAATTAAAGTAGGAAATGAGACACTTAAAGTAGTAAAGGAGTTTTGGTATTTGGGGAGCAAAATAACTGATGATGGTCGAAGTAGAGAGAGAAAAAAATAGACTGGCAATGGCAACGAAAGCGTTTCTGAAGAAGAGAAATTTGTTAACATCGAGTATAGATTTTAGTGTTAGGAATTTGTTTCTGAAAGTATTTGTATGAAGTGTAGCCATGTATGGAAGTGAAACATGGACGATATATAGTTTGGAAAAGAAGAGAATTGAAGCTTTCGAAATGTGATCCTACAGAAGACTAGATGGGTAGATCACATAACTAATGAGGAGGTACTGAATAGAATTGGAAGGAGAGGAGTTTGTGGCACAACTTGACCAGAAGAAGGGATCGGTTGGTAGGACATGTTCTGAGGCGTCAAGGGATCACCAATTTAGTACTGGAGGGCAACGTGGAGGGTAAAAATCGTAGAGGGAGACCAAGAAATGAATACACTATGCAGATTCAGAAGAATATAGGCTGCAGTAGGTGCTGGAAGATGAAGAAGCTTGCACAGGATAGGGTAGCATGGAGAGCTGCATAACCAGTCTCAGGACTGAAGACCACAACAACAACAACAATGAGCCATGTCACCAGGCCAGGAGTGTGATGGAGTATTTAGAGGAGCACAGTGGGCGTTTCCAACTGATGTGCCGGGCCACCAGCTCGTCATATCTTAACACGATCCAACACGTCTGGGATGTGATTGAACGTGACGTCTGAGTTCATCGTCCCCTCCCGGGAATTTACGGGAATTCGATGATTTTTGTGTGCAGATGTGGTGCCAACTCCCTCATTGCTTCCATACTACGACGTGCAGTCGCTGTTATCCGTGTCAGAGGTGGAGATACTAGCTGTTAGGTTCTGGGTAATCAGTGTACGTCGTGGCGCTCGTCACAACCTCCTTAAAAGTACACCTTATACAGTACACCATTTAGTAAAAATACTACTAACAACGAGATTCGTGGTCCTTGCTACTTCATATAACGACACAACGCCCCTTTTTTCTACCTCATAAATAAACGTACCTGTTACAAAAAAAAGTGAGAAACATGCGTCTTCCGAAGATTGTACTTCGGCATCCCATTCTACAGAGACTTAAAGTGTATCGACGGATGGAGCTTCAGTCATGCGACCACAGTAATAAGGTCAGCTCTTAGTAAAGGTATTACAGAGTGACCTTTGAAACTACACTATTGGCCATTAAAGTTGCTACACCAGGAAGAAATGCAGATGATAAACGGGTATTCATTGGGCAATAATACTATACTAGAACTGATTACATTTTCACACAATTTGGGTGCATAGATCCTGAGAAGTCAGTACCCAGAACAAACACGTCTGGCCGTAATAACGGCCTTGATACGGCATTGAGTCAAACAGAGCTTGGGTGGCGTTTGCAGGTACAGCTGCCCATGCAGCTTCAACACGATACCACAGTTAATCAACAATAGTGACTGGCGTATTGTGACGAGGCAGTTGCTCGGCTACCATTGACCAGGCGTTTTCAATTGGTGAGAGATCTGGAGAATGTGCTGGCCAGGGCAGCAGGCGAACATTTTATGTATCCACAAAGGCCCGTACAGGACCTGCGACATGCGGTCGTGCATTATCCTGCTGAAATGTAGCGTTTCGCAGGGATCGAATGAAGAGTAGAGCCACAGGTCGTAATACATCTGAAATGTAAAGTCCAATGTTCAAAGTGCCGTCAATGCGAACAAGAGGTGACCGAGAAGTGTAACCGATGGCACCCCATACCACCACGCCCGGTGAACCGCCAATATGGCCATCACAAATAAACACTTGCAATGTGCGTTCACCGCGATGTCGCCAAACACGGATGCGACCATCATGATGCTGTAAACAGAACCTAGATTCATCCGAAAAAATTACGTTTTGCCGTTCGTGCACCCAGGTTCGTCGTTGAGTACACCATCGCAGGCGCTCCTGTCTGTGATGCAGCGTCAAGGGTAACCGCAGCCACGCTCTCCGAGCTGATAGTCCGTGCTGCTGCAAACGTCGTCGAGCTGTTCGTGCAGATGGTTGTCCAATGAATACCCGTTTATCATCTGCATTTCTTCTTGGTACTGCAATTTTAATGGCTAGTAGTGTACAAATCATACAAGTAGACTGTATAATTTACTGTGTACATGTGCTGTTTTCCATGAATTTCGGTAAACAATTATTTACAATTAAATAAAAAACTTGACTACTCACCGAATAACTCACACAATCTTATTTTCTAATTCTGAATACGGCTACAGACAACATAAAAATTTCTGCGTACTGTCATGACACCACGATCTTCAGTTTCTTCTATTGTTGTGGTTAGCGAGTACCTCGATTTACCTAAACAGTCAGGAATTTCATTCCTAAAAGTATAGCACGGTTCTTTAATATACATCCTCAAATACATTGCCTGATCATTTCGTCATTTACTCTTCTCAGTTCTTTATGGAAATTCATTCGGAGAGAAATGAATATTTCTCGGTATTGGCAGAAACTGACGTTTATTGAACAATACTGAGTATTGAACAATAAATATTGAGCGTATCATAGCCCCTTTATAAAACTTGTCAGTGGATACAACACAAAAAACGTTATCATAATAAGTGATGGTGTGAGGGATCTCAGCAGCACTGCAATAGCGTGTTAGGTATTAATATCACCAGCGGAAAAATTGCGCCTGTCGGAGCACAGAAGAGGCGAATATGTTCCTCTTTAAGAGACTCTGACAGGAAAGTGGGGAACCAGCTGCGTCTATACTCATTACACCTCCCTCGCCGAAAATTTTGGAGTGCGAACATATCAGCGCACACTCCGCTGCAGAGTGGAAATCTCATTCTGGAAACATCCCCCAGGCTGTGGCTAAGCCATGTCTCCGCAATATCCTTTCTTCCAGGAGTGCTAGTTCTGCAAGGTTCGCAGGAGAGGTTCTGTAAAGTTTGGAAGGTAGGAGACGAGGTACTGGCAGAAGTAAAGCTGTGAGGACGGGGCGTGAGTCGTGCTTGGGTAGCTCCGTTGGTAAAGCACTTGCCAGCGAAAGGCAAAGGTCCCGAGTTCGAGTCTCGTTCCGGCACACAGTTTTGATCTGCCAGTAAGTTTCATACTGGTGGTCTTTTAGCGGAGAACCTTCTAAGCCCATTTATCCAGTCTCTGTTTGTAGTACGCCTTCATACTCTGCATCTCCCTCTCACTGCCACTGCACACATATGCCTCTCCCCCTGTCTGCTTTTTCGCCAGGGATTTAGCGTATCTCCCACTGACGCTCCCTCCTCTCTCACTTTCGCAATGCTCCTGCGTCCACCATACCTCAGCAGCTCCAACCCTCGGTGGGGAAGTCCAACTCATTTTTCCCCCACACCCGTGTTTAAAATTTCTGTCTAAAATGTTCCCTGCCCTATACCTGCATGTTGAATTTTGCCCTTTGGCAGGGTGCAGACCCCCCCACCCCCACCAAGCCTATGTCTGGTCTCTGCAGTGTTAACACTGGTTCCCGTCAGGTCAGCGAAGTCAAGCGCTGTCGGGTTGGGCTAGTACTTGGAGGGGCACTGTTGTCTAGCGGGACACACTCAGCCCTTGTTAGGCACACTGGGGAACCACCTGATAGAGAAGTATCGGCTCCGGTCTCGTAAACTGACATAAGGCCGGGAGAGTGGTATGTTGACTACATCCACAAGCACCTCCATTTCCGCATCCAGTGACGCTTGTGCGTTGAGGACGACACGGCGGCCGGTAGGTACCGTTGGGCCTTCAATGGCTGTTCGTGCGGAGTTTAGTTTTTATTCTCCCCTTTGGTCCCACTGCTTCTGTCTCCATTCAAAAAAAATGGTTCAAATGGCTCTGAGCACTATGGGACTTAACATCTGTGGTCATCAGTCCCCTAGGACTTAGAACTACTTAAACCTAACTAAGCTAAGGACATCACACACATCCATGCCCGAGGCAGGATTCGAACCTGCGACTGTAGCGGTCATGCGGTTCCAGACTGAACCGCTCGGCCACACCGGGTCACGGAAGGTGTAGGAATCAACGCCACAATTGAAGGAGTAGTTTCATTGATGCCTTCTGAGGTCTTTTCGTCTCTCTTCTGAGCGACGGTGTGTCTGAGACACTTTTATCGGCCACCCAAAAGGAAACCGCGTGATTCCAACGCTGGGAGTCGCGGTTCTGATCTCCATCGCAGAGGAATCAAAAGAAGAGCTGTGATTCTTGAGTTTCCCCCGGCGTATTTCATAATCAAAATATCCACAGGTGTACTGCCGGCACGTTCACAGGAGCTCAGTCCGTCAGTTCACCTGATGATGGCAACATGTATGATCGCCGAAATAATGTGCCCGTTGGGCACTGTAGACCGGCAGTACACCCGTGGATATTTTGAAAAGAAGAGCTGAAATGTGGGTTAGAAGGGCTGTGACAAACTTCTCTTCTTGTGACACTCCCACGGCGGCGTTGGGCAGAATTATGGTGAAATTTGGTGCCAAATTGGCATCATTAATACACTCCACATGGACTTCTAAGCTGTGGCTTTGTTTCGCTTGTGTTGACACCTTGCTGTTTGAAGAGTCATCGAGATCGAGGGTGATGTCGTAGAGAGCCACGCTTTTGCACATAACAGAGGAATGTTTTGTGCACCTTCAGGTCAAATTTCAAACTTATGCTTCGCAGTAAGAGACGTTTACAGACTCATGGAAGAATGATAACTTTATATTTTGAGTAGTGTATAACGTCAACACAAAATCCTTTGGTTTACATTTGTTGTGGCCACTTTCTTCATCGCACAATGATTTGGTTCAAATGGCTCTGAGCACTATGGGACTTAACTACTCAGGTCATCAGTCCCCTAGAACTTAGAACTACTTAAACCTAACTAACCTAAGGACATCACACACATCCATGCCCGAGGCAGGATTCGAACCTGCGACTGTAGCGGTCATGCGGTTCCAGACTGAAGCGCCTAGAACTGCACGGCCACACAGGGCGGCCTGTCTCCATTCATCTCTCTTGCTCTTTCACTGTCACTGTCCCTCAGTGGCCACGAATATCTCCTTGCCTCTGACTGCTGTTGCCTTCCTCCAGTCTCTCCTTCTTTCACTGCCAATATCTCTCTCCTAACATCAATACTTCCTCCCTCTTTCTCCCACACTATTACTATTTCCTCCACCTTCCACCATCACTCTCTCTATGCTGCTCTCTTTCAGCACAAAACATACTTTCCCATGCCAGAAGTTTTGTTGAGGCAGCTGGTCTCCCACCTGTCCGAGACTTTTAAAGAGGAACATATTCCCCCTCTTCTGTGCTCCGACAGGAACATTTTTCCGCTGGTTCCTTCTTCTCTCTGTGATAGCAGGGTTTGATGGCTATTTATAGTTAACCTACAGATCAGTAAAGTTTTGGCAGCCTATTTATACGAGGGTATTTCGGAAAGTAAAGATTCACAATACGCCAGAGGAACAGAAGAGTTTTGGCGAGCAAGTTGGCAACACTGGTGTTAACCTTGAACCGTTAGCTTTCTCCTCGCGGTCGTTCGGCAGTTGAACGTTGCTTCTGGTTGGAGTAGGTCGTGTTTAAAATGGCTGCACCGATTCAGAACCCCGCCAAATACGAAGTGCGCTCCGTCATACGTTTTCTTCATGCAAAAGGTCAGCGACCAGCGGATATTCACAAAGAAATTGTTTCTGTTTATGGGAACATTATGAATCGACAAAATGTAACGAATTGGTGTCGTCATTTCCCCGAAGGTAGGACCGATGTTCATGACGAACAAAGAATAGATCGGCCATCTGTGATCTTTGATGCCCTTCTTCGGAGAACAGAGGAAGCAATTCGTGCGAATAGACGTCTCACATTGAAAGAATTGCATCAGATCAAGTCTTTATGACATTGTGACTGTCAAGTTAGGGTACAGGAAATTGTGTGCGCACTGAGTTCCAAAACTGTTAACGGAAGAACACAAAAAGAAAAGGATGGGCTTTACACTCAACTTCCTCACACGCTATGCTGAAGCAGGTGATGGGTTCCTTGATCACATTGTGACAGGTGATGAGACGTGGGTTTATCACCATACACCTGAATCCAAGCAACAATCAATGCAATGGCGCCATTAGAATTCACCAAAAGCCAAGAAATGCAAAACGTCGAATTCAGCGACGAAAATCATGGCTTCTGTTTTTTGGGACAGACAATGCATTCTTCTGTTGGAATTTATGCCTCCTGGAACGACAATTAATGCTGCTGCATATTGCCAGACTTTGAAACGTCTCCAGAGGGCAATTCAAAACAAACGCAGGCGAATGCTGACAAGTGGAGTCCGCTTGCTTCATGACAACGCTCGGCCTCACACAGCGCTCGTAACCAAAGCACTACTCAAACAATTCAAATGGGACATATTGGACCATCCGCCATACAGCCCGGACCTTGCGCCCACCGACTTCCATGTCTTCCGTTACCTGAAGTCACTTCTTGGTGGAAAATCATTCCACGACGATGAAGAGATCAGAGATGAAGTTGAAATATGTTTCCGACAACAGGCGTAACATTCTATGAGTGCGGGATACAAAAGCTTGTGCACTGACTTAAAAAAATGTTTGGCCGGCCGGAGTGGCCGTGCGGTTCTAGGCGCTACAGTCTGGAACCGAGCGACCGCTACGGTGGCAGGTTCGAATCCTGCCTCGGGCATGGATGTGTGTGATGTCCTTAGGTTAGTTAGGTTTAATTAGTTCTAAGTTCTAGGCGACAGATGACCTCAGAAGTTAAGTCGCATAGTGCTCAGAGCCATTTGAACCAACAAATGTTTGGAAAACGTGGGTGATTATGTCGAAAAATAACAAATAATCCAGTTAATAAGATTTAACTGACGTTTTCTAAATAAATGTTCTATTTAAGGACTGCGCGCCATTGTATCTTTACTTTTCGTAATGCCCTCCATATTTCAACGCCTTTATACATTTTGACCCATATAAAGAACAAATAAGTACAAATAACACCCTACTAAAAAAAAAAGTTGTCACTTTTGTGAAAACGTGTAATTGTGCCTCATTGCAAACTATAAGTTTTAAATTTGCCTCAAAGGTGTCCGAAACCTCCCTTTGTAGTGGTCCGCTGCTACGTCACCCTCGGGCTGGGGAACATTCCAATCAGGAAGGTGTCGAAACGTGAGACAAATAGGTCACAGCTCCGCAGTTCATGTACGTGATACCCGGTCTGTCACGTAAATGTATTTTTAACTGACGTAGTGAACACGTGGAAATAGTTTTGGATCAGCGCAAGCATTCTGAGCTCACCAAACTATATTTCAGTCAGAATTTTTTTACCAAGGGAACTTCACGATGTCTTTGTAAAATAGGTACCTCACACCTGTACAAATATGCCCCAATTGGTACTGCAGTGAGCTAAAAAGAGTCTTAACATGCGCGAAAAGAACTTAAAACGTCTACCGCAAATTATGTGAAACTGCAAATACTGAAAATTCAGTAAAATATTTCTAATAAAATTTTTACTCTTTTAAGATACAAATCATATGCTGGGCGTTTTCGATGAATTGTGAGCGGTGAAAAAAGCGCCCACAAAACATGTGAATCAAACGATTTTCTGTTAACCCTACACACTACTCAAAATACACCGAAACGCCAAACAACTGGTATAGGCATGCGTATTCAAATACAGAGATGTGTAAACAGGCAGAATACGGCGCTGCAGTCGGCAAGCCCCTATATAAAACAACAGGGGTCTGGCACAGTTGTTAGATCGGTTACCTCTACTACAATGTAGGGTTATCGAGATTTAAGTGTGTTTGAACGTGGTGTTATAGTCGGCGCACGAGCGATAGAACTTGAAGTGGGGATTTTCCCGTACGACCATTTCACGAGTGTACCGTGAACATCAGGAGTCCGACATGTCAGTGCAGACATCGCTGCAGCCGGAAAAAGATCCTGAAAGAACGGGACCAACGACGACTGAAGAGAATTGATCTACCCTTCTGCAGATTACTGTACATTTCAACGCTTGGCCATCAACAAGTGTCAGCTTGCGGACAATTCAACGAAATATCATCGATATGGGTTTTCGGAGCTGAGGGCTCACTCGTGTACCCTTGATGACTGCACGACACAAAGCTTTACGCCTCACCCGGGCCCCTCAACACCGACATTGGACTGTTGATGAGTGGAAACATGATGCCTGGTCGGACGAGTCTCGTCTCATATTGTGTCGAGCGGATGGGCGTGTACGGCTATGGAGGTAACTTCATCAATCCATGGACCGTGCAAATCAGCAGCGGACTTGGAAAGTTGGTGGAGACTCTGTTGGAGTGATATGGAGCCGCGAATACATCTAGATACGACTCTGACAGGTGACTCGTACGTAATAATCCTGTCTGATTATCTGCATCCATTCATGCCCATTATGCATTCCGACGGACTTGGACATTTCCAGAAGGACAATGCGGCACCCCGCACGTCCAGAATTGCCACAGGTGGCTCCAGGAACAGTCTTATTGGTTTAACCACCTCCGCTGGCCACCAAACTCCCCTGACATAAACATTATTGACCACTGATCATTGACAAAAAGCAGATTTCAGAGTACCTGATGGCTCAACACAAAAGTCTTGTCTCAAGTACAGATAGTGTTGAGGATCAGTGGACAAAGTTCAAAACCATCGTACAATATGTGTTAGATCAGTATGCGCCAAGCAAGATAGTAAGAGATGGAAAAGAGCCACCGTGGTACAACAACCGAGTTAGAAAACTGCTGCGGAAGCAAAGGGAACTTCACAGCAAGCATAAACATAGCCAAGGCCTTGCAGACAAACAAAAATTACGTGAAGCGAAATGTAGTGTGAGAAGGGCTATGCGAGAGGCGTTCAATGAATTCGAAAGTAAAGTTCTATGTAATGACTTGGCAGAAAATCCTAAGAAATTTTGGTGTTATGTCAAAGCGGTAGGTGGATCAAAACAAGATGTCCAGACACTCTGTGACCAAAATGGTACTGAAACAGAGGATGACAGACTAAAGGCCGAAATACTAAATGTCTTTTTCCAAAGCTGTTTCATAGAGGAAGACTGCACTGTAGTTCCTTCTCTAGATTGTCGCACAGGTGACAAAATGGTAGATACCGAAATAGACGACAGAGGGATAGAGAAACAATTAAAATCGCTCAAAAGAGGGAAGGCCGCTGGACCTGATGGGATACCAGTTTGATTTTACACAGACTACGCGAAGGAAATTGCCCCCCTTCTTGCAGTGGTGTACCGTAGGTCTCTAGAAGAGCGTAGCGTTCGAAAGGATTGGAAAAGGGCACAGGTCATCCCCATTTTCAAGAAGGGACGTCGGACAGATGTCCAGAACTATAGACCTATATCTCTAACGTCTATCAGTTGTAGAGTTTTGGAACACGTATTATGTTCGAGTATAATGACTGTTCTGGAGACCAGAAATCTACTCTGTAGGTATCAGCATGGGTTTCGAAAAAGACGATCGTGTGAAACCCAGCGCGAGCTATTCGTCCACGAGACTCAGAGGGCCATAGACACGGGTTCCCAGGTAGATGCAGTGTTTATTGACTTCCGCAAGGCGTTCGACACAGTTCCTCACAGTCGTTTAATGAAGAAAGTAAGAGCATATGGACTATCAGACCAATTGTGTGATTGGATTGAAGAGTTCCTAGATGTCATCCTCAATGGAGAGAAGTCTTCTGAAGTAAGAGTGATTTCAGGTGTGTCGCAGGGGAGTGTCGTAGGACCGTTACTATTCACAATATACATAAATGACCTTGTGGATGACATCGGAAGTTCACTGAGGCTTTTTGCGGATGATGTTGTGGTATATCGAGAGGTTGTAACAATGGAAAATTGTACTGAAATGCAGGAGGATCTGCAGCGAATTGACGCATGGTGCAGGGAATAGCAATTGAATCTCAATGTAGACAAGTGTAATGTGCTGCGAATAGTGAATACATAGAGAGAAAGACCCCTTATCATTTAGCTACAATATAGAAGGTCAGCAACTGGAAGCAGTTAATTCCATAAATTATCTGGGAGTAGGCATTAGGAGTGATTTAAAATGGAATGATCATATAAAGTTGATTGTCGGTAAAGCAGATGCCAGACTGAGATTCATTGGAAGAATCCTAAGGAAATGCAATCCGAAAACAAAGGAAGTAGGTTACAGTACGCTTGTTCGCCCACTGCTTGAATACTGCTCAGCAGTGTGGGACCCATACCAGATAGGGTTGGTAGAAGAGATAGAGAAGATCCAACGGAGAGCAGCGCGCTTCGTTACAGGATCATTTAGTAATCGCGAAAGCGTTACGGAGATGATAGATAAACTCCAGTGGAAGACTCTGCAGGAGAGACGCTCAGTAGCTCGGTACGGGCTTTTGTTGAAGTTTGGAGAACATACCTTCACCGAGCAGTCAAGCAGGCCGGCCGGAGTGGCCGTGCGGTTCTAGGCGCTACAGTGTGGAACCGAGCGACCGCTACGGTCGCAGGTTCGAATCCTACCTCGGGCATGGATGTGTGTGATCTCCTTAGGTTAGGTAGGTTTAAGTAGTTCTAAGTTCTAGGTGACTGATGACCTCAGACGTTAAGTCGCATAGTGCTCAGAGCCATTTGAACCATTTGTCAAGCAGTATATTGCTCCCTCCTACGTATATCTCGCGAAGACACGAACAATACGAGACTGGAATAGAAGGGAGAACCGATAGAGGTACTCAAGGTACCCTCCGCCACACACTGTCAGGTGGCTTGCGGAGTATGGATGTAAATGTAGATGTACCTTGCACATGCTGTTCGGAAGAGGTCTCGATCACCTCGAACTCTTACGGCTTTATGGACAGCAGTGTAGGATTGGTGGTGTCAGTTCCCTCCAGCAGTACGTCAGACACTAGTCGAGTCAATGCCAGGTCGTGTTGTGCCGCTACTGCGTGCTCGCGGGGGCCAACACGATATTAGGCAGGTGTATCAGTTCGTTTGGCTCTTCAGTGTATGAAGTTATCACTTTTCCAAAACTCTGTAACTCTCTCTGATTGCGAAGCATAAGGCTCAAATCTGGCACAAAAGTGTCTATAATCTTCCTCTCTAATGGTGTAAAAGCGTAGCCCACGCCATAGAACCTCACCCTCGAGCTTGGGGATGCTCCGAACAGCAAGGTGTCAAAACGAGCGATAAAACAGGCAACAGCTCAGAAGTTTATGTGAGCTGTAAGGCTGGTTAATGGTGCCACATTGGCGCCGAATTTACTGCAGTTCTGCCAACCTGTGGACGTTTTAGACGCTGAGGACGTCATCACTGCCCCTTTACCCACATTTCGCCCCTACGTCTCTGCCATGGAGATGAAAACCGCGACATGCAGCTTTGGAGCCACACGATTCCCTTACGAGTGCCGGAGGAAAATATTTCAGTGAAATGCTGCTTACAGGCGTTGACATACGTCAACGGGGACAGACGAAAATGTGAGCCCCGACCGGGACTCGAACCCTGGATCTCCTGCTTACATGGCAGACACTCTACCCATCTGAGCCACCGAGGACACAGAGCATAGTGCGACTGCAGGGATTTATCTCTGGCGCGTCTCCCGCGAAACCCACATTCTCATCGTATTGTCCCGCACTGCATCCGTAGTGCCTCCGCCCATTATACTCATTACTCGCTCTGAGGACTATGGGATTTAACATCTCAGGTCATCAATCCCCTAGAACGTAGAACTACTTAAACCTAACTAACCTAAGAACATCACACACATCCATTCACGAGGCAGGGCTGGAACCTGCGACCGCAGCGGTCGCGCGGTTCCAGACTGAACCGCTCGGCCACACCGGATCACGGAAGGTGTATTAATCAACGCCACAATGAAAGGAGTAGTTTCATTGATGCCTTATGAGGTCTTTTCGTCTGAGCGACGGTGTGTCTGAGACACTTTTATTGGCCACCCAAAAGGAAACTGCGTGATTCCAACGCTGGGAGTCGCGGTTCTGACCTCCATTGCAGAGGAATCAAAAGAAGAGCTGTGATTCTTGAGTTTCTCCCGGAGTATTTGATAATCAAAATATCCACGGGTGTACTGCCGGCACGTTCACAGGAGCTCAGTCCGTCAGTTCACCTGATGATGGCGACATGTATGATCGCCGAAATAATGTGCCCGTTGGACACTGTAGACCGGTAGTACACCCGTGGATAATTTGGAAAGAAGAGCTGAAATGTGGGTAAGAAGGGCTGTGACAAACTTCTCTTCTTGTGACACTCCCACGGCGGCGTTGGGCAGAATTATGGTGAAATTTGGTGCCAAATAGGCATCATTAATACACTCCACATGGACTTCTAAGCTGTGGCTTTGTTTCGCTTGTGTTGACACCTTGCTGTTTGAAGAGTCACTGAGATCGAGGGTGATGTCGTAGAGAGCCACGCTTTTGCACCAAAACAGAGAAATGTTTTGTGCACCTTCAGGTCAAATTTCAAACATGCTTCGCAGTAAGAGACGATTACAGACTCATGGAAGAATGATAACTTTATATTTTGAGTAGTGTACATTTGTTACATTTGTTGTGGCCACTTTCTTCATCGCACACAATTCAACGAAAAAGCCCGCTCATGATTTGTATCTTAAAAGAGTAAAGATGTTACTATAAATATTTTACACAATTTTCAGTATTTTCAGTTTCACATAATTTTCGAGAGCCATTTTAAGTTCTTTTCAGACAAGTTAAGATCCTTTTTAACGCATTCTCGGTCACTGCAGTACCACTTTTGGCAAGTTTGTATTGGTGTGAGGTACGCATTGTACAGAGACAGCGCATCGTAAAGTTTTATCGGTGAACAAATACTGACTAAAAACATAGTTTGCTAACTAACCTAACGACATCACACACATCCATGCCCGAGACAGGATTCGAACCTGCGACCGTAGCGGTAGCGCGGTTCCAGACTGTAGCGCCTAGAACCGCACGGCCATTCCGGTCGGCCTTGCGATGACACTAGAATCATTTCCATATCTTCACTGCGTCAGCTAAAACTACATTTTACCTCAGACAGGATGTTCCGTACTTATTTTACGCGCGTAAGTAGTAAATTAGGTTGAAGGGTAAGGTAAAGAATGAGAAGGTTCTGCCCGCATCTCGTGGTCGTGCGGTAGCGTTCTCGCTTCGCACGCCCGGGTTCCCGGGTTCGATTCCCGGCGGGGTCAGGGATTTTCTCTGCCTCGTGATGGCTGGGTGTTGTGTGATGTCCTTAGGTTAGTTAGGTTTAAGTAGTTCTAAGTTCTAGGGGACTGATGACCATAGATGTTAAGTCCCATAGTGCTCAGAGCCATTTGAACCATTTTTTTTTTTTTTTTTGAGAAGGTTCTGATCACAACCGGCGAGGTTGTGAATGAATGGAAAACAAATAATTGTGGACGCAGCTTGGATCTGCTACTCTGCGATGAAGTCGTTGGCAAAGGAGAGGAATTCGTGGCCGGCCTCATCAAACTAGTGAAAAGACTGATGACTAAAAAAAAAAAAAAAATGGGCCTTTGAACTAATGGATCGAAAAAACTGTACCGATTTCCAGAGAACGTCGCCTTAGGAACATATGGAAAAAAATTCGACGCTCTGCCATGTTTATAAACGTGACCATCCCCACAACTATCCATCCACACTACTGTTACTTTTCGCGCCCAGAAATCGTGGCTGTCCAGGGTTTTCTCAGGAGCCACCCATGAACAAATCTTACTTTTATAAGACGTCTGAGGTCCACCCCAGACTACACCTAATACAAAAGGGCCAACCGATTTTCTCAATTTCCTTGGGCTGAAGGGAAGTGAGTAATGTTTAAATTTTGACTCTGTATTATAGGATAGCTACACCATAACTGTTCTTCCGAGAGAGATACAGAAATGGTTGCTATGCCAGGAGCTATTCAAAACATTTGATCACTTACTTCTGTGATCAACTGACCCCGATATATGACTCCTCGGAAAATCGCATTTCCGCGTGCGGCTTTTTCCAGCACATTGCTACTGTGCACTATCGTGCACGGGCCGATTGACGCAAACTCTCACTTTTTTTCTGTTGTTGATAATTTGCAGTAAAAACTCGTTTGTTACGGCTAAACACTTATCTTCAGATGAACAGATCACTAATTTTTACAAACGTCAGTGGAATGTCGTACTAACAGATACCGCATTACATTAAGACAGGAGTTGAATATTTGTCTTGACGAATTTCTAGTGAAAACGCAGTTACAAATGACAAATATACCAAGAACCAATTAATTTGTCTAGACTGGTGAGGCTGTACTGATAGTCGGTGCGAGAATTAGTGCCGGCCGGTGTGGCCGAGCGGTTCTAGGCACTTCAGTCTGGAACCGCGTGATTGCTACGGTCGCAGGTTCGAATCCTGCCTCGGGCATGGACGTGTGTGATGTGCTTAAGTTAGCTAGGTTTACGTAGTTCTAAGTTCAAGGGACCGATGACCTCAGATGTTAAGTCCCATAGTGCTCAGAGCCATTTGAACAATTTTTTTGAGAATTAGTACGAGATTAAAGTTATATCTACATGTAAAAACTAAACTGAACTCCACCCGAACAGGCTTCCAGGGCAACAGCTTATTGACACATGTAGGGCGGACCGGAGAATAGCTGGCGAAGGATACATTATGCTATGGGGAACATTCATGTGCTCATTCGTGGCTCCAGCGGAGCTCGTGCAACGCACCATGACGGCCAAGGAGTACCATACATTGGTAACAGGCTACATACACCCCAGCATGACGATCATATTTGCTGACGACAGTAGCATTTTTCAACACGATAATGCTCCATTAAACAAGACCAGGAGTGTGATGGTGTGTTTCGAAGGTGGTTCCCCAACTAGCCAGATCTGAACCCGATCGAACATATCTGGGATGTGATTAGATGTCGCGCCAGAGTTCATCGCCACCTACCGGCTGCCGTGTCATCCTCAGCCCACAGACGTCACTGGATGCGGATATGGAGGACATGTGGTCAGCACACCGCTTTCCCTGAAGTACGTCAGTTTACCAGACTGGAGCCGCTACTTCTCAGTCGAGTTGCTCCTCAATTTCACCTCACAACGGTTGAGTGCACACCGTTTGCCTATGCAGACCGGATGGTCACCCATCGAACTGCTAGCCCAGCCCGACAGCGCTTCGGTTATCCAGTGGGAAGAGGTGTTCCCGTTGCGGCAAGGCCTTTGGTTTTATTTCTAGGGGTAAGATAGATACTGCCTACAGGAAAATTAAAAAGACCTTTGGAGAAAAGAGAACCACTTGTATGAATGTCAAGAGCTCAGATGGAAACCCAGATCTAAGCACAGAAGGGAAAGTAGAAAGGTGGAAGGAGTATATAGAGGGTCTATACAAAGGAGATGTACTTGACGACAATATTATGGAAATGGAAGAGGACGTAGATGAAGATGAAATGGGAGATACGATACTGCGTGAAGAGTTTGACAGAGCTCTGAAAGACCTGAGTCGAAACAAGGCCCTGGGAGTAGACAACATTCCATTAGAACTACTGACAGCCTTGGGAGAGCCAGTTCTGACAAATCTCTACCATCTGGTGAGCAAGATGTATGAGACAGGCGAAATACCCTCAGACTTCAAGAAGAATATAATAATTCCAATCCCAAAGAAATCTGGTGTTGACAGATGTGAAAATTACCGATCTATCAGTTTAATAAGTCACGGCTGCAAAATACTAACACGAATTCTTTACAGACGAATGGAAAAACTGGTAGAAGCCGACTTCGGGGAAGATCACTTTGGATTCCGTAAAAATGTTGGAACACGTGAGGCAATTATGACCCTACGGCTTATCTTAGAAGCTAGATTAAGAAAAGGCAAACCTGCGTTTCTAGGATTTGTAGACTTAGAGGAAGTTTTTGACAATGTTGACTGCAATATTCTCTTTCGAATTCTGATGGTGGCACGGGTAAAATACAGGGAGCGAAAGGCTATTTACAATTTGTACAGAAAGCAGATGACAGTTATAAGAGTCGAGGGACACGAAAGGGAAGCAGTGGTTGGGAAGGAAGTGAGACAGGGGTGTAGCCTCTCCCCGATGTTATTCAATCTGTGTTTTGAGCAAGCAGTAAAGGAAACAAAAGGAAAATTCGGAGTGGGTATTAAAATCCATGGAGAAGAAATAAAAACTTTAAGGTTCGCCGATGACATTGTAATTCTGTCAGGGAGAGCAAAGGACCTGGAAGAACAGTTGAATGGCATTGACAGTCTCTTGAAAGGAGGATATAAGATGAACATCAACAAAAGTAAAACGAGGATAATGGAATGTAGTCGAATTAAGTCGGGTGATGCTGAGGGAATTGGATTAGTAAAAGAGACATTCAAAGTAGTATAGGAGTTTTGCTATTTGGGGAGCAAAATAACTGATGATGGTCGAAGTAGAGAGTATATAAAATGTAGACTGGCAATGGCAAGGAAAGCATTTCTGAAGAAGAGGAGTTAGTTAACATCGAGTATAGATTTAAGTGTCAGGAAGTCGTTTCTGAAAGTATTTGTATGGAGTGTAGCCATGTATGGAAGTGAAACATGGACGATAAATAGTTTGGACAAGAAGAGAATAGAAGCTTTCGAAATGTGGTGCTACTGAAGAATGCTGAAGATTAGATGGGTAGATCACATAACTAATGAGGAGGTATTGAATAGAGTTGGGGAGGAGAGGAGTTTGTGGCACAACTTGACTAGAAGAAGGAATCGGTTGGTAGGACATGTTCTGAGGCAGGCAGTATTGGAGGGCAGCGTGGAGGGTAAAAATCGCAGAAGGAGACCAAAAGATGAATACACTAAGCAGATTCAGAAGGATGTAGGTTGCAGTAGGTACTAGGAGATGAAGAAGCTTGCACAGGATAGAGTGGCATGGTGAGTTGCATCAGGACTGAAGACCACAACAGCTACAACATGTAACAAGAGATGAAGGAGCTATGTAGGGGAGCCTGCCTCAGCGCCCGGACAACTTTGGTTTACCCATCTTGCGTCCTAGAAGGCATACGCCGTCTGACGTACAGTTTCAGGTAGAAACGGCTGCCTATTGCTTCTCACACACGTTTCCTTTCGTTCTTGCCAGAACGAAACATCCATTGTTATGTGAACAGTCATTGTTGCTAGTGCCACGCATTTCATCTATATAGGACGTTTGGGCCTCTTCTGATTGACTTAACGGAAATTCACGGTCCAGTCAGAATAATGTAACCACCGGCGTCAACGAGCAGTAAGCACTCGCAGATGGCAGCCGGCACCACTAGCTGTGGAAGGAATACACCGATCAGCCAGAACATAATGAGTACCGACCTACTGACGATATAAACCTGTCCAGGCGAGAGCAGCCTTACCTGGCGATGAAAGACTGCCAGCCAGACACACGCATGGGGGCAGTGAGTGAGCTGTCCGTACTTAGCTTGGAGAAGGCGCGCGATCCATCTGGGTTCGACCGAAGGCAGACTGTGATGACCCAGAGTCCCAGCAGGAGCTGTCGTGAGTGTCTCCGACATGTGGAGAAACCAAGCTGAAACCACGTCCAGACGTCACAGGTTTATGCGGCCACCCCCACACAACAAAGTTCAGACGTCATGGGCTGGCAGACTGGTAGGACAGGCAGCTAGCTATGCCAGAATCAACATCAGGCTTTAATGCTGATGAGACTGCCAGTGTGTCTGAACAGAAAGTGCACCGAACAGTGCAGACGACGGGCCTCGGCAGCTGGCGACCCTTGAATGTGCCAATGTTATTTATTTATTTATTGTTCCGTGGGACCAAATTAAGGAGAAGTCTACATGCTCATGGTCAATACATCAAATTATAACACGATAGTAGAAACAAATAAAATGAAATATAAGAAACATATTCAGGCGACAATTCGTAATAAAGAAAATCAACAATGCAACACCGGAATCTGCTTAATTTTTCAGCTCTTCCAGGAGCTCCTCGACAGAATAGGAGGAGTGAGCCACGAGGAAACTCTTCAGATTAGACTAAGACTGCTAAGATTTTTGAGTTCTTGTGGTAGGTTATTGAAAATGGATACAGCAGAATACTGCACTCCTTTCTGCACAAGAGTCAAGGAAGTGCATTCCGCATGCAGATTTGATTTCTGCCTAGTATTAACTGAGTGAAAGCTGCTAAGTCTTGGGAAAAGCTAATTTTGCTAACAACAAACGACATTAAAGAAAATATATACTGTGAGGACAATGTCAGAATTCCCAGACTATTGATTAGGGGTCGACAAGAGGTTCTTGAACTTACACGACACATAGCTCGACCAGCCCGTTTTTGAGCCAAAAATACCCTTTTTGAATCAGAAGAATTACACCAAAAAATAATACCATATGACATAAGCGCGTGAAAATATGCGAAGTAGACTACTTTTCGTGTTGAACTGTCACTTATTGCAGATACTGTTCTAATGGTAAATAAAGAAGCATTTAGTTTCTGAACAAGATCCTGAACATGGGCTTTCCACAACAGCTTACTATGTATCCGAACGCCTAGGAAATTGAACTGTTCCGTCTCGCTTATAATATGCCCATTCTGTCTGATCAAAATATCGATTCCTGTTGAATTGTGAGTTAGAAACTGTAAAAACTGAGTCTTACTGTGATTTAGCATCAAATTATTTTCCACAAGCCACGAACTTATTTCATGAACTACATTATTTGATACTGTTTCAATATTACAAACAAGATCCTTCACTACCAAGCTGGTGTCATCAGCAAACAGAAATATTTTTGAATCACCTGTAATACTAGAAGGCATATCATTTATATAAATTAGAAACAGCAGTGGCCCCAGCACCGACCCTTGGGGAACGCCCCCCTTAACAGTGCCCCATTGGGACTGAACATCACTACCACTCTCAATATTGCGGAGATTTACCTTCTGCTTTCTGTTCTTAAAGTAAGAGGCGAACCAATTGTAAGCTACTCTCCTTACTCCATAATGGTCCAACTTCTGCAGTAACATTTTGTGGTCAACACGGTCAAAAGCCTTCGTTAAATCAAAGAAAAGACCTAGCGTTCGCAAACTTTTATTTAATCCGTCCAAAACCTCACAGAGAAAAGATAATATAGCATTTTCAGTTGTTAAACTATTTCTAAAACCAAACTGTACATTTGACAGAAAATTATGTGAATTTAAATGCTCCAGCAGTAACCCTGTATGTACAACCCTCTCGATAACTTTAGCAAACACCGATGGCATAGAAATAGGTTAACACCACCTCATCGACAACTACGACAGAAAAGGTCACTTGACCATCGGTACTGGACATTGGCGCAGTGGCAGAGCGTTGCACGGTCTGACGGATCCCGATACCTTCTTCTTCATGTCGATGGGAGGACAAGAATCAGTCGTCTTCCAGGGGAACAGCTCCTTGACACCTGTAGGGCGGAATGGAGACAGCTGCTCCATTATGCTCTGGTGAACATTCACGTGGGCATCCATGGGGCTCAGTGGACCTCGAGCAAGGTACCATGACGGCCAATGAGTATCGTACACTGGTTACAGACTACATAGGCCCCTTCATGACGATCATGTTTCCCGACGGCAGTGACATTTTTAGCAGGATAATGCGCTAAGTCCTGGAGTGTGATGAGGTGGTTCGAGGAACACAGTGGTAAGTTGCAGTTAATGTGTTGGCTCCGATCAAACACATCTGGGATGTGATCAGGGACTACCGATTAAATACAAATCTATGAATAAGTAACAGCATTAAAACTTAACTAGCTTGTGAGTTACGCAGATAAGAAAGTGTATCAGTAGAAAGCATTTAATGCAAATTTTACATTTCACTTCAAGTATACAGATGGTCTAGGGCTGAAGACCGGCGTTTTGTTCAAAAGCTATTATTTTTTCATAGGGACTGTAGAGAAGTGGTATACATCCTTTGTATTCACGAGCCCCTATTTATAACTAATGACACAGCTAGCACCAAGTATATCAACCAGGCAAGGGAATTAAGTTACATATTTGCATTACATGTAGAAATATTTCTGTGTCTTATATTGTTTTCTTAAGTGGAAAATCATATTTTTTAATGAAACTCCAGTGTAGCTGTTACAGTACTTACAATGAGTAGCAGTAAGCAAACTAAAAAATGTTTATAAGCCTTGGAGATTACAGTAAGAATTATAGCATCCAATATAAAAACAACTGCGTATCGTTAGGAGGTTAGCGATGAAAATTACTTGAGATCAATTTTGCATGTGGTGGGTCATGGGGGAGATACGGCCAGGGCAAAGCGTCGCTGAGATTCGCAGTTCCAGAGTGACAGATATGACATGGGAGGGGCGGGAACTGTCTTTCTGCATTTCCCCCGCTTTCCTACGCTAAGAAGTGATGGAGCACTATGGTTTACCAGCACACTCAGACATGATTTAACGATACATCGTCCTCTTTTACTCTCTCGTATCACCGCCACACCCACATTACAGTCTTTAGTTAATCCTCCTCATGCCACACGGCAGTGCAAGTTTTGGTAACATTAGACAAATTTCAGCTGGAGAACGGCTGTGGAGTGCTACAAACAGCTGGTAGATTCCCCTCTGCTGCTAACTACATTTCAGATCTGGTGCTTACATATAGATCAATAATTTATCCAAGTTTTCCAAAATCACTAACTGTCTTGATAATCCACTCTGTACTACACAGGACAATATAAATAAGAAGACCATGAACAGAATGAGATATGGATTATAAAACAAAACTGGGAGTAAGTCTTCAGTATAACACAAAATATTTATCAACTGGCGCAAATAACTTGCATTTATGAGTGTTTATTTTCTACTCACTCTGAATGATAATTATGATGCAGCGTATTAAGATGCTAGTTCTAATTACTGATTGTCTTCATAATAAGAAAATGGCTTACAGAGAATTCTGTTTATTTTAACATAAATTTGAAGTTTCTCAAACTTTGTCTCTTCGAACAATTACTCAATAGAGCTCTTGTAAAGAGAGGCAAAGTGTATACTTACTAACATTATAAAAGTGACTGGTTATCAGCTTTATAAGTCATTGTGTCCCTTCCCCGAATTTACGGGAATCAGGTGAGCTGTGTGTGCAGTTGTGGTGCCAACTCCCTCCAGCGGCCTATGGAGGCTTGATGGCTTCCATGCCACGACACGTCGCCGCTGTTATCTGGGCCAACAGACCGGCTGTAAGGTAGATGGCCACAATGTTCTAGCTGATCAGTCCATAATGCGTGCTGGCGGGACGCGGAAAACAGTGCATCTTTGTCTTAATGCGATTTATCTGACGTGCAAAATGACATCGGCTCAAGCATTTCAGAGTTGGCTTGCTAAAAAATGTCACTCATGGCAAAATGGCCAGATTCCAAAACCGTCGTTGCGACAAGAGTGGTGCACCATGGGCCATACACTATGTGATCAAAAGTATGCGGACACCAGGCTGCAATTGACTTACAAGTTCGTGGCGCATTCCATCGGTAACGCTGGAATTCAGTAAGGTGTTGGTCCACCCTTAGCCTTGAAGACAGCTTCCACTCTCGCAGTAATACGTTCAATCAGGTGCTGGAAGGTTTCTTGCGGAATGGCAGCCCATTCTTCACGGAGTACTGCACAGAGGAGAGGTATCGGTGTCGATCGGTGAGGCCTGGCACGAAGTCGGCGTTCCAAAACATCCCAAAGGTGTTCGGTAGTATTCAGGTCAGGACTCTGTGCAGGTCAGCCCATTACAAGCATGTGTAACCTTTTGTGTTAGCAAAAGAGCCAAGACCGTGTTACAAGTGAAGGCCGAAATGCACGCGTTTTAGCTCACGCAGGCTGGCGTGAAGAGGGAAGAACTATACTGACGTGCGGTCTGGAACATGACAAGGAATGAGAATTCAGAAAGCGGACGTAATTAGCTTGATGCTTAACTTTAATCCATTAATGATGAACGTCGCTCTTGACGGTACATGATTCACAATATTATCTGTTTACAATATATTCTTGAAGTAATTATGGTAACTGAATATGGCGCCTTGCTAGGTCGTAGCAAATGACGTAGCTGAAGGCTATGCTAAACTGTCGTCTCTGCAAATGAGAACGTATGTAGACAGTGAACCATCGCTAGCAAAGTCGGCCGTACAACTGGGGCGAGTGCTAGGAAGTCTCTCTAGACCTGCCGTGTGGCGGCGCTCGGTCTGCAATCACTGATAGTGGCGACAACCGGGTCCGACGTAAACTAACGGACCGCGGCCGATTTAAAGGCTACCACCCAGCAAGTGTGGTGTCTGGCGGTGACACCACATAACCACGCAGCCACAGGCCGTGTACTACGAACAGATGCTCGATCGTGTTGAAAGATGCAACCGCCATCCCCGAATTCCTCTTCAACAGTGGGAAGCAAGAAGGTGCTTAAAACATCAATGTAGGCCTGTGCTGTGACAGTGCCACGCAAAACAACAAGGGGTGCAAGCCTCCTCCATGAAAAACACCACCAGACGATAACACCACCGCCTCAGAATTTTACTGTTGGCACTACACCCGCTGGCAGACGACGTTCACCGGGCATTCGCCATACCCACACCCTGCCATGGCATCGCCACATAGTGCACTGTGATTCGTCACTCCACACAACGTTTTTGCACTGTTCAATCGTCCAATGTTTACGCTCCTTACACCAAGCGAGGCGTCGTTTGGCGTTTACTGGTGTGATGTGTGGCTTATGAGCAGCCGTTCGACCATGAAATCCAAGGTTTCTCACCTCCAACCTGACCATCGTAGTACTTGCAGTGGATCCTGATGCAGTATGGAATTGCTGTGTGATGGTCTGGATAGATGTCTGCCTATTACACATTACGACCCTCTTCAACTGTCGGCGGTCTCTGTCAGTCAACGGACGAGGTCGGCCTGTACGCTTTTGTGTTGTACGTGTCCCCTCACGTTTCCACTTCACTGTCACATCGGAAACCTAGGAATGTTTAGGAGAGTGTAAATGTCGCATACAGGCATATTACACAAGTGACACCCAATCACCTGACCACTTGGTCCGTGAGTTCCGCGGGGCGCCCCATTCTGCTGTCTCACGATGTCTAATGACTGGTGAGGTCGCTGATACGGAGTACCTGGCAGTAGGTGGCAGCACAATGCACCTAATATGAAAAACGTATGTTTTTGGGGGTGTCCGGCCACTTTTGATCACATAGCGCAGATGACAGGGGTGAACGACGGCTGCAAAGATGTGCATTGGCGAATACGCGTGCAGGTGTGGAGCAGCTGATTGCCGAGGTGAACCAAGGTGCTATTAACAGCGTCTCCTAGACGACCGTTCAGCGAATGTTCCGTGTACGAGCTTCTACTGGAGACACCTAGTTCATGCACACATGCTGACTGCGGGTCATTGGTTACCAAGGCTGGAATATGCACGCCAGAACCTCAGCCTGACGTCCACTTAGTGGCGACAGGTGCCCTTTTCATATTAATCACGTTTTATCCTCAACCGAGAAACGTGGCGCGGCTGGTCACAGCAGTGGGGTCAGTAAGCTGCACATCCCTTTCAGAACCTTCCAGAATCTCACTCACTCTTTTCCTGCACGTCGTGCAGCGATCCACAGTGCAAAAGTTGGTTATTTAGGCTTCTGACGGGTGGTCGCATTAATGTAACTGCACAGTGTATAGGAAGATAAAAACGAGGCATCGATTCAACGTGTCGTTGAAAGTAACCTGAAGAAATATTCAGCCACGCTGTCTCTAATTGCGAAAATGTTCCTATTGAAAATTTTGTGCATGAACTGATCTGTGGATTACGTGCCGTAAATGTTCGATGGGATTCGCGTTGGGCGATCTGGATAGCCAAATAATTCGCTCAGACTGCCCAGAATGTTTTTCAACACAGTCGCGAAAAATTGTGGCTCGGTGACATGGCGCTTTATCACCCATAAAAATTCCACGGATATTTAGGAACTTGAAGACCATCAACGGCTTCAAATGGTCTGCAACTAGCGAAACATAACCATTTTCAGTCAATGGTCGTTTGAGTTAGACCAGGGGACCCAAACTATTCTAAAGAAACGCGGCTCACACTATTATGGAGCCACAAGCAGCTTGCACAGAGCCTTGTTGACAGTCTGGATCCTCTGCTTCATGGGATCTGCGCACGCAAGAACATTACCATCTGCTATATTACAACAAATAAGCCCTCGGTGACGAATATTAGGTCAAAATTGACCAGGATTCGACGCTACTATGAGCGTCGTCTTCAGAATTAAATTAACTGTTCTAAAACATATTAGGTTGTTGTCGTGCGTCGAAGGCCTCCCGTCGGGTAGACCATTCGCCGGGTGGAAGTCTTTCGATGTGACGCCACTTCGGCGACTTGCGCGTCGATGGGGATGAAATGATGATGATTAGGACAACACAACATCCAGTCCCAGAGCAGAGAAAATCTCCGACCCAGCCGGGAATCGAACCCGGGCCCTTAGGATTGACACTCTGTCGCGCTGACCACGCAGCTACCGGGGGCGGACAACATATTAGGTATATAATACATTAATAAAATTAAAGTTTGTACTGACTGGAAATTTCTTAATTACTGGACACGTGCCTAAAGCCATACGCGATAGCAATATTCTGCATACCGAAAAGAAGGGGCGTAGGTTAGATGTTTTAGAGGAATTGGAGATTCAAACATCTCTGTCATGATGGCCTCATTCTCAACGAACAGCTATAGCTGCGAAATAAAAACTTTTTCGACTGTATAAAGCCATTGTTTGATCTTGATTTAGACTTTCTCTTGTAGTTTGCCGAAATGTTGTTTTCCTGTTACATCATTGCTGTCCTCTTGTATGCATAACTGACGTTTTATTTACGTTACAAAATGTATCTCTGTTTAAAGCAGATAAATATGTAACTTCATCCTATTATTATTAGTGCTTACGTTATGCCTGAATCAGCTGCATCACAATTTCATGTGTCTAATTCTGAATGTACAGTAGCCTAGTTGTTTCTGCGGCTACTAGATGGCGCTTGTAGCAACACCATGTTTACTTGCCGACACTTTCTAACGTGGGTACCTCAGTCTTGTTGCAACCCTTGTTCACTAAAGTACGAGCAGCCCTTAGCAGCTCGCCATCTTATTTACAACTCTTCATGACGTCGCCTTTCCGGCTTAGATTTTTTTCAAATCTGACTTTTAAGTACTGCATCTCTTTCCAGTCAGTACACACTTTAATTTCATTAATGTATTATATACCTAACATGTTTTAGAACAGTTAATTTAATTCCGAAGACGACGCTCATAGTCGCGTCGAAACCTGGTCAATTTTGACTTAATATTTGTGACCGAGGGCTTATTTGTTCTAATATAATTCTGACACGGTCACCGAACCTTAGCAGCTATGTTAAAAGTATTACCATCTGCTCTTACGAACTGAAATCGGGACTCATTTGATCAGAGCACGGTTTTCCAGTCGTCTAGGGCCAATATACAGGGCGTAAATTTTCAGTTGACAAACCAGAATAGCTCGAAAAATAAGCTTTAAACAAAAAAAGTGTAGAAACCAAAGTCGATTATTTTCGAGGGAGACATCTGCTGGTGCTAAAATTAGCCAGTCACCCCAGCCTTCTGGTGGTGGGGCGGTAGGCAACTTTAAAATTTCAAATGGGAACCCCCATTCTTTTACTGCGGAATCAGAGTCTACATAAAAAGAACTACGTACATTTTGACTTAAATATTTGTTTCGATTCTTGGTAGTTGGCGCTGTAATTCAAGAACATACATGTTCTCATTTTTGCGTGGAAAATGGTTACCGATAAATAAACAATACCTATTTACTTCGTAAGTTGTGTGGCCTCATGACCACAAAACAAACAAAACTAATCCGAATCTGCGGAAAAAATTAATATTTGGGTCAACATTTGTAACACTCTAATTCCTCTCTCTCACCCCCCCCCCCCCCCCCTATTGGGAGAGAGGGCGAGTTTTTGTTTTAGCGAATCAAAATTTACGAAGTAAATAAGTATTTTTTATTCATCCGTAACCATTTTCCAAACAAAAATGAGAGCATAATTTTTCTTGAATTACAGCTCGAGCTACCAAGAATTAAAACAAATGTTTAAGACAAAATTTACGTACTTTTTATGTAGAATCTGATTCTTCAATGAAAAATGGGGGTTCCCATTTGAAATTTTAAACTTGCCTAACGCCCCACATCCAACGGGGCTGGGGTGGCGGGCTAATTTTAGCACCAGCAGATGTTCCCCTCGAAAATAATCAACTTTGGATTCTACACTTTTTTTTCGTGTAGAGCTTATTTTCCGAGTTATTCCGGTTTGTCAACTTAAAATTTATACCCTGTACATGGTAACGCTGAGGTGATGTCGTAGTGGTGTTAGCAAAGGAGTCGATCGTCTCCTACTACAGACCATTAACGCCAAATTTCTCCACCCTGCCGTTACGGATATGTTCGTTCGTGCGTCCCACATTGATTTCTGCAGTTATTTCACAAATCGTTGCTCGTCTGTTAGCACTGGCAACTTCATGGAGACAGTGCTGCTCTCGGTCGTTAAGTAGAGGCCGTAGACCACAGCGTTGTCCGTGGTGACAGATAAAACCTGAAATCTGGTATTCTCGCCACGCTCTTGACTTTTCGTATCTCGGAATATTGAATTCCCTAACGATTTCCGAAACGGAATGTCTAGCTCCAACTACTGTTCCGTGTTCAAAGCTGCTAATACCCGTCGTGCAAACATAATCACATCATATGAATCAAATGAGTACAAGCGATACTCCCGTCAAAGCCCTGACCTTCTATACATTTTCTAAGCTATACTACCGCCATTTGTATTGTGCTCACCGTCTCACCATCTCAGGGAATTACACTACTGGCCACTAAAATTGCTACACCACGAAGATAACGTGCTACAGACGTGAAATTTAACCGACTGCAAGAAGATGCTGTGATATGCAAAAGCTTAGCTTTTCAGAGCATTCACACAAGGTTGGCGCCGCTGGCGACACCTAAAACATGCTGACATGAGGAATGTTTCCAACCGATTTCTCATACACAAACAGCACTGGACCGGCGTTGCCTGGTGAAACGTTGTTGTGATGCCTCGTGTAACGAGGAGAAATGCGTACCATCACATTTCCGACTTTGATAAAGGTAACATTGTGGCTTATCGGGATTGCGGTTTATCGTATCGCGATATTGCTGCTCGCGTTGGTCGAGATCCAATGACTTGTAGCAGAATATGGAAAAGGTGGGCTCAGGAGGGTAATACGGAACACCATACTGGATCCCAACGGCCTCGTATCACTAGCAGTCGAGATGACAGGCATCTTATCCGCATGGCTGTAACGGATCGTGCAGCCACGTCTCGATCCCTGAGTCAACAGATGGGGACGTTTGCAAGACAACAACCATCTGCACGAACAGTTCGACGACGTTTGCAGCAGCATGGACTATCAGCTCGAAGACCATGGCTGCGGATACCCTTGACGCTGCATCACAGACAGGAGCGCCTGCGATGGTGTACTCAACAACGAACCTGGGTGCACGAATGGCAAAACGTCACTTTTTCGGATGAATCCAGGTTCTGTTTACAGCATCATGATGGTCGCATCCGTGTTTGGCGACATCGCAGTGAACGCACATTGGAAGCGTGTATTCGTCATCGCCATGCTAGCGTATCACCCGGCGTGATGGTATGGGGTGCCATTGGTTACACGTCTTAGTCACCTCTTGTTCGCATTGACGGCACTTGGAACAGTGGACGTTACATTTCAGATGTGCTACGACCCGTGGCTCTACTCTTCATTCGATCCCTGCGAAACCTTACATTTCAGCAGGATAATGCACGACCGCATGTTGCAGGTCCTGTACAGGGCTTTCTGGATACAGAAAATGTTCGACTGCTGCCCTGGCTAGCTAGATCTCCAGATCTCTCACCAATTGAAAACGTCTGGCCAATGGTGGTCGAGCAACTGGCTCGTCACAATACGCCAGTCACTACTCTTGATGAACTGTGGTATCGTGTTGAAGCTGGATGGGCAGCTGTACCTGTACATACCATCCAAGCTCTGTTTGACTCAATGCCGAGCCGTATCGCCGTTATTACGGCCAGAGGTGGTTGTTCTGGGTACTGATTTCTCAGGATCTATGCACCCAAATTGCGTGAAAATGTAACCAAATGTCAGTTCTAGTATATATATTTGTCCAATGAATACCCGTTTATCATCTGCATTTCTTCTTGGTGTAGCAATTTTAATGGCCAGTAGTGTATATTGTTAAATGCATGTATACTTGGGATGATCTAAATTTCTGTTTGGATGGGGAGATGGAGTTTTTAATAGACTGCTTTTGATACACTAATTTTTTGTATTGTACACGGAACATCGTAATTAGAGGATCACTCTTTCGAAAGCTCGTAATTTCCCTCGACTCTGACACGTAAGTTTGAAATTTGGCCTTCAGGTGCTTACAAACTTTTTCTGTAATACTGCAAAAGTACGACGCTCTTTGATGTCACCGTCGGGTTCGGCGACAATTCAAACGGGCAAGCCGTCGACACGTGCGATGAAGAGGCTAGGACTGAGGAGTTCATGCGAGTTGTAAAATGGGTTAAAGACGCGACGTTGGCACAACCTTTTCATCGCATTTCCAGCGGACGACAGAGTGCACGTGTCACATGATGAGAACGTCATCAAAGTCCCTTTTAACCACATTTCATCCCTTCTCTCGACGTCACTGCGATGAAGTCAGAACCACAACATGCAGCGCTGAAGGCACACGGTTTTCTAGTGGGTGGCCGGGGAAACATTTCAGTGAGACCACCGCTCAGAAACGACACGAAAGGGCCTCAGGGGATGTTACAAATAGCGTAACTAAAAGCAGCCAATCCCACACATTCTATGGCCGAAAATATCAGTGAGCAGTGGCGGCTCGTATCGATAGTGCCACTCTGGTGGTTTATCTTTCCTGCCACGGTCAGGGCGGTAAGCAGCGCCCTCTGGCGCCTACGCGAGGAGTAACGAGGCGAGGTCCTGTGGGGGTGTGCTCCGGGACGTGGTGGAAGACGGTTGTCGGGTTGACGCAGCGAGTGTGGGACTGGACCTATCACACGGAGATATACAAGTTGGCTCTGAACGGAAGGCGCCGTAGCAAGCAGCGGGAAGCGGGCGTCCTGTAATTTGTGTGAAGGAGTAACGATTTATGCATTGGATGTCCCAGTGGTTCCCGAGAGTTGGGGTGGCTGCTTTCGGAGAAGAGAATTGGTAAGAGCTTGTGTCTACGCCCTTTTCCATACGATGTTGTTGCCTGCCGTTATAAACGGGTGAAAATCTGGCGCTTGTATTGACTATACGGGAATTGGTGATGTAAAATTACATTTGTGATTGAGTCTCACTTGTACTGTGACAATTTAGAGGTGAAAACTGTGGTGGTTTCATTAGGTCTGGTTCTTTGGTGTGCAACTAAGGGAGTCAGTTATTTGGGGTAACTGAGGGAGCACCATTATGTTGGTCTAAGTGATACGTTCTCCACGTTATGTCTATGGCTTTGAGAATCGAAATCGTGGGGGAGTACACGTGTGAGTAATTTGCTATTGCATTGATTGTTATGTTGTAAAGACCTCTGATGTGTTAAATCACGTGCTGATTTGTAGCCAATCTAAGCAGAAGTTACCACTGCTACTTGCTTACGTGCTACTGTTCTTATGATTGCCGTTGTTTGTCTCTTGATTGTCGGTGTGCTCCCGTTAAAAAAAATAAAAAAACTACGGCTACTATTCATAAGGGTTGTCTAGTAAGGAAATTGCTTACGCTTTTATCATATGCTGCTCTGTTTGCTTATCACATTGGCTTTCTATGCAGTAACTGAAGGAATGTGTATGTTGGTTAAAGATTGTAGGCTGACTAGTATTTGAACTGGTGTTGAGGTTAAGGGCGAGATCAGCATCCCGCAAACCCGCACGCTGCGCGTGGTTAAATGTTCCGCTATTGGGGAGCCGGCTCCCTGTTCTTGGATTTTGTAAGGATACGTGATGAGTGTATCGCTGTAGTTTTTCGCGTGCTAAATTGCGGCGTGTCGGTGCCGTTCTAGGACTAGGCTTGTGATGTATGTTGAAAAGGAATTAACTGTACCAAACTTAAAAGAGCTTTTAGTTTGTTTTAGGTCTGTACATGGAATGATGTTGATATTTTGACGATTGCGGCAATAACTTCCTGTGTGGGAGGCTGCTCTAGGTTAGACTACCGCTTCGACACCCCTTTGATGCTGTTTGCCTACCCTCAGGCACTACAGCAGCTGCTGGTAAACCTTTCGGGATGTGAGGTCGTTGTCCAAGAAACATTTCTGCTCCCAACGTTTCGTCCAGCACTGCGCTGGAGTCCTCAAAGGCGCTCCTCCATTGAGTCCTGCCGACTGAACCGGCCGCGGTGGCCGTGCGGTTCTGGCGCTGCAGTCGGGAACCGCGGGACTGCTACGGTCGCAGTTTCGAATCCTGCCTCGGGCATGATGTCCTTAGGTTAGTTAGGTTTAAGTAGTTCTAAGTTCTAGGGGACTTATGACCTAAGATGTTGAGTCCCATAGTGCTCAGAGCCATTGAACCATTTGAACCTGCCGACTGACCAGTCGGACGTCCAAGATCGACATATATACTGTAGGAAAAGGGGGGAGGGGGGGGCGTGGTCGAAGTAAAACGTGATGAGGAGAGATAATCCTTGTCATAGGTAAAACTTAACTATCGATTGTCGTCAAAAAATTGCCTTGCGATCCTGCAGAGCTCCTGTTCATATGTCGCAAAATTTCATTGCCTCCTCTTTCCTATTAAAATTATCCTGATGCTTATAAATTTCAATGGCTTCTGTACATAGTCGTGGATAATAATCTGACGCTGTAGATAAAATTTCTGTCTGAGAAAGTTCGTGGTTTCCTGACTGAAGAACATGGTCTGTTACAGCTGATTTCTCCATTTTTCGTAGTCGGCAAAGGCTTTTGTGCTCTAGGAAAAATAAAAATAAAGAAATCGGCTGTAGCAGAGCACGCTCTTCAGTCAGGAAACCAAGAAGGGAAATTTTCTGAAACAGAAATTTTATCTGCAACGTCAAATTATTATCCACGACTATATATAGAAGCCATTGAAATTTATAAGCATCAGGATAATTTTGATAGGAAAGAGGAGGCAATGAAACATAGCAACAGACTGACAATAGCTCTGAAGAATCGCTGGACAATTTTATCTTTGACAAGACGGTAATAGATAGTTAAGTTTTATCTTTGACAAGGTTTGTCTCTGCTCATAACGTGTTACTTCGACCACGCCCCCCCCCCTTTCCTACAGTATATATGTCGATCTCGGACGTCGGACAGGTCAGTCGGCAAGAGTCAGCGGAGGAACGCCTCTGAGGATGTCCAGCGTAGTCCTGGACGAAACGTCAGGAACAGAAAAATTTGTTGGACAACGACCTCAAATTCCGAAAGGTTTACCAGCAGCTGCGTCATCCGGTGGCGAAAGCCTTCATTCTATGACTGCAGCAGCCATCAGACTGAAGTAGTGTCGACGTTTGTAACAGTTTTTTTGTTTTGTAATGCACATCGAAAAACTAGTGCAAAGTTGCAAATTTCACATTTTTTATTCACTCGATAACTAGTTTCGCACCGAGGCTCATTTTCAAATTTTCATAACATAGTCAAAAATAGTATTTCCGAAAATGCAAAAACCATCTCAAAAATGTGCAAACAACGCGCTGTAACCGTTGTTTTGCACATTTTTGACATGATTTTTGCATTTTTAGGAAGTATCAGTTTTGACTGTGTTACTATGACTTGAAAAAGGGTCTCGGCCAGAAACGAGTCATCGAGTGAATAACTTCGACACAACTTGAATCTGACGGTTGGTGTAGTAGCTGAAGGTAGGCAAACAGCACTAAAGAGGTGCCGAAGCGGTTGCCTAACCCACAGGCCGTAGATCAACGGCCAGGCTCATTCGATGTCGAAATTTTTGAAGATACATTTATAATGTGTTCATCAAAGTTGAGGGGGTGGAACCGAGGGTGTTGCCGATCTTGGGGGCTTTGGAGGGATCCACGTGCATGTTAATATCGCGCTCCCGTACGATCACGGCAGAGTAGGGCGAAAATCAAAACTGTTGAAAAAGCGTAAGTACGCTTTGATGCTTCGGATAAAGTTTAAAGTTCGTCGAATGCTTTTGAATAGCTCTAGTGGTTCCAGTCTAGAGGAAAGGTGCCTAATATGAGACACACTTTTGTAAACCCATTTGAAAGACCTATAAGTAAGTGGAATTGTATTTTTATGATGGTAATAATATCTTGCATTATCTAATTTTATCATACAGTTGTCATAATTGCAATAATAAATCTTTCAGAGTAGTTATTAAATCTTCACAAACGAGGAATTTCGTAGAAATGAGACCAAGGATTCGTAATATGAGACAGTAATAATATTTTGCTTTAATTATTTTATTACAGAATAATGACATATGAATATACAGTTTTTACATGTTCATTCATTCCTGTTATCCTTCACTCATTTCACACCACTTAGGTTTATATTTATGACATCCGGCGCAAACAAAATTGTCTTCTGTGACAGCGCAATCTTCGTGAGCGCAGCGATAACATTTTGTGCACTGTGCCCATTTCTCCCTGTGTTTGTCTTCAGAAAAGCGCCCAGTACAGAACAGACACTCCGCGTCATTGTCATCACTGCTGTCTGAATCCCCACTGCCATCAAGTGGACATCGGAGTCACTAGACGATTCCTCTGCTTTAGGTCTACGATTTGAAGATTTTCCACTCTTCTCCCCAAATAACTTTCTCGTTGCTTTCTTAGCTTCAGCCTCTGATTTCTTCTGTTTAGATTCTTGCAATTGCTTCAGATAAGGAGTTGAAGTTAGTAACGCAGCAGAGCACGAACGCGATGTTTGACTTATTTGACTAACTCCAGGTGGTTTTGTGATGTGTGGGAGAGGTCTGATGTCTGCCGGCCTGACAGCTTGACCATCACCATCAGTAGTTTCATTTTCGTTTTTGGCGTCTCTTTCTTGAAGAGCGGCAGAATGGCGATGAATTGAAAATTCATGTTCCCTAAAGATGTTACTGTTGCATGGGATGAGACCTGTTTTTCCCGTTGTAAGCTGCCCCAAATAACCTGGCTATTAACAATGGGGTGATAAGACGACCTGGGTTACTTGCCAACTACGTTTCTATCTCTTGGGCATAGTAGGTTTTGAAAGGCCCCATAAACCCGACGTCAAGTGGCTGCATTTTATGCGTTGAGTGAGGTGGCAAACGTACAATATGAACATTGTTTTCACGTGCTTTATCTAACACATCGAGATTCTTTGTGTGGGAACAATGCCCATCAAGAATCAAAATGACAGGGTCATTTGAAGATAGCTTTACATGACTCACAAAATGATCAAACCACTGAGTAAAAATGTGAGTTTGTATCCAGCCACTTGGATGACAAGCTGATATTTATCCTACAGGTGCACCATCCATCAATTCCTGCTTCATATTCTTCCTTGGGAAGACGATTAGTGTTGGAACATAAGTGCCAGCTGCATTCATACACGTTACAACTATGATGAGATTTCCCCTTTCTGCTGAAGTCAAGGCAACAACTTGTCTCTTCCCTTTCTTAGCAATAACCTTGCTGTGTTTGTGCTGCAGAGACGTCACCCCAGTTTCATCAATATTGAAGACTCGATGTTGGTTATGGTTGACTTTAGATAGCACAGGTTCGTAAATATCAAAAAATCTCCCCACATTTTCTGGAGTTAAAGCTTTCACTTTTGCTGCTGCAAGACCCTGAGGAGTTCTCATTGATAGAATGGGATGTCTCTTAAGGAAAGCTTGGAGCCATTTCTTTCCTGCTGAAGCCTTTTCTGAATTAAAGGGATTCTTCAGCCTATTCCTGACAGCTAACTGGGAGGCCATGCTTCGTATGTCCCTACATTTCAGAGCATAAAATCGCTCTTCCATTGCAGTATTTCACTTGCCAAAATTTTACTACAATAAATGATAAAATATTGTTCTCTCATGACAGTATTGTGTAAATTACATATAAAAAGTCGTGAGAGAACGAGTTCCCCCAATATGCGATAGGTATCGTAATGTGCGAGACTGTCGCGTGTTTGGATCCCCATACTATCGCATATTAGGAATTTCACCATCTTACACAAAGCATCACGCACTTTCTAACAACGTTCGTTGTAAAATGAACCTAATTGTCAATTATTATAGGTAATATCGTCACAAATAACATCAATAAAAAAGTGCAGTAATATCCACTCACCTTTAAGCTGAAATATTGTCTTAACACCGATGTCGCAAAAACCGAAAACAAAAATTTTGTATCAACCTCTACGTAGTGTGTCCGGCTCAACTATGGCGTCCTACTCGCTGTGTCGTCGTCTGGCACGCAACAGACGTGTTTACGAAACTCTCCACCAGAGTGCAACCCTTAACATGAGCACAGCTGGGGTGTCTCATATTAGGGAACTATCGCATAATAGGCACCTTTCCTCTATACATGAGAGCAAAAATTGCAGTTTCGCTGCGTTCGAAAGGGATGTGATCATGTTCAGTAGGGATACAGTCCCTCAATGTCGTTAGAGAAGGGTTGGAACATCCTAGGATGTCAGCAATGCCAAAGGATGTCAAGAACATCTCCTGTTGCACATTTCAGTGCGAAATGTCGTTTTTGACCGCGAAATGTGTGGGAATAAACGCTCCAGGGAAATCGTTGCTTTCACTGAACACTTTACGCCACCCCTTGCGGCCTTTTCGTGCCGATTCTGAGCAGTCTGGAACGTATTCGGCCACCCACAAGAAATGTAAGAATATAAAACACACACAAACAGCCGTCCTTATCATGTCATTTATTGTATGGCTACCAGTTTCCGTGCTTCAGTGCACTATCTTCAGGCATTAGTTGATGTTGATGGGGTTAACACCATCCGTATACACGATGCATCTGGATATACATCTACGTCTCAGATCGATTCCATATTCCTAGATTTCCAGAATGTTTTTGGTACTGTTCCTCACAAGCGACTATTAATCAAATTGTGTGCATATGGTATATCGTCTCAGTTGTGTGACTGCATTCGTGATTTCCTCTCAGAGAGGTCACAGTTCGTAGTGGTAGACGGTAAATCATCGAGTAGAACAGAAGTGAAGTGATGTCTGGCGTTCCGCAAGGTAGTGTCATTGGCCCTCTGCTGTTCCTGATTTGCACAGATGATCTAGGTGATAATCTGAGCTGCCCCCTTAGATTGTTTGCAGATGACGCTGTAATTCACCGTGTAGTAAAATCATCAGACGATCAATTCCAATTACAAAATGATCTAGACAGAATGTCTGTATGGTGCGAAAAGTGGCAATTAGCACTCACAGACAAAAGTTCAAAAATGGTTCAAATGGCTCTGAGCACTATGCGACTTAACTGTTGTGGTCATCAGTCCCCTAGAACTTAGAACTACTTAAACCTAACTAACCTAAGGACATCACACACAACCAAGCCCGAGGCAGGATTCGAACCTGCGACCGTCGCGGTCACGCGGTTCCAGACTGTAGCGCCTAGAACTGCACGGCCACTCCGGCCGGCTAACAGAGAGAAGTGCTAGATCATCCACATAGGTACTAAAAGAAATCCGAAAATTTTGGGTATACGATAAATCGCACAAATCTGTCAGTTCGACTAAATACCTAGGAATTACAATTACGAGCAACTTAAATTGGAAAGACCATGTTGTAGCTGGCAGCAGAGCCAACACCGTGTTACTAGAGGAGGCCGAAATGCACGCGTTTTAGCTCACGCAGGCTGGCGTGAAGAGGGAAGAACTATACCGACGTGAGGTCTGGAACATTACAAGGAATGAGAATTCAGAAAGGGGACGAAATTAGTTTGATACTTAACTTTAACCATTAATGATGAACGTCGCTCTTGACGGTACATGATTCACAATATTATCTGTTTACAATATATTCTTGAAGTAATTATAGTAACTGAATATGGCGCCTTGCTAGGTCGTAGCAAATGACGTAGCTGAAGGCTATGCTAAACTGTCGTCTCTGCAAATGAGAGCGTATGTAGACAGTGAACCATCGCTAGCAAAGTCGGCTATACAACTGAGGCGAGTGCTAGGAAGTCTCCCTAGACTAGACCTACCGAGTGGCGGCGCTCGGTCTGCAATTCACTGATAGTGGCGACACGCGGGTCCGACGTATACTAACGAACCGCGGGCGATTTAAAGACTACCACTTAGCAAGTGTGGTGTCTGGCGGTGACACCACAGACCACATAGATAATATTGCGAGGAAGGTGAAACAAAGACTGCTCTTTGTTGGCAGAACACTTAGAAGACGCGACAAACCCACTGAAGAGACAGCTTACGACTCAAATCAGTTATAGACGTAGGCCACTGATGCAACGTGTGGTGTCAACGCCTCAACAGATAAGGCTCAAAGAGGGTGCACAGAAGCACGGAAACTGGTAGCCATACGATAAATGAGATCATAAGGACGGCTGTAGTTGTTTTATTTTCTTGTATAAGTGAACGGCCGAAGCCCATAGACCTCCAGTCACAAGGATGAACATACAGAAACCCACAAGAAAATCGAGTGATTCCAACACTGAGTGTTTCGGTTGTGACCGCTATTGGAGAGACGTCATAATGAGTGAAATGTGGTTAAGAGCGGCTGTGTCGTTCGGCAGAATTGTGGTGAAATTTGGTGCCAATGTGACGTCATTAATCCACTTTACAGCTCGCAGTAACTTCTGACCTGTGACCTCTTTTTCCTACGTGTCGACAGCTCGCTGTCTGAAGCTTCGCCTTGCCCAACGGTGACGTCACAGGCTGCCACGCTTTTCCACTATTACAGAGGAAGTTTGTTGGCACCTTTGAGCAAAGTTTCAAACTTAATGCGTCGCAATGAGGGACAGTTACTGGGTTCGAAAAAGTGATCCTTTAATTCTATTGCACAGTGTATTTATTCGACCACTTCACGTTGGTGCAACATAACGGAGAATGGTTCGGTGCAATATAACCCCGCAGTACTGCATGTTTATTTTTTTTCTTTATGTACGAGGTGTGGCTAGAAAAAAACCGGACTAATACTGGTGAAACAAACGAATGCAATAAGGCTGAAAGTCGCGTGGCATGTCACGTGACTCTCGCTCCGCCTACTGCTCGAGTTTCATCTGCCTCCTGCACTCAGTCTGCCCGTGGCGTCTGTTTTAAGTAGTTGACGTTTTGTCTGTGCGTCGGAAAATGTTGAGTGTACAGAAAGAACAGCGTGTTAACATCAAATTTTGTTTCAAACTAGGAAAATCTGCAAGTGAAACGTTTGTAATGTTACAACAAGTGTACGGCGATGATTGTTTATCGCGAACACAAGTGTTTGAGTGGTTTAAACGATTTAAAGATGGCAGCGAAGACACCAGTGATGACACTCGCACTGGCAGACTATTGTCAGCAAAAACTGATGCAAACATTGAAAAAATCGGTAAACTTGTTGGACAAGATCGCCGTTTAAAAATCAGAGCAGTGTCTGAGTTAACAGGAGTTGACAAGGAAAGTGTTAGGCAGATTCTTCATGAAAGTTTCAACATGAACAAAGTGTGTTCAAAAATGGTTCCAAAGTGTCTCACAATTGAACAGAAGGAACGCCGAAGAATGATTTGTTCTGACATCCTGGAAAACATTGAAAGTGATCCCACCTTCTTACAAAATGTTATTACTTGCGATGAATCGTGGTTTTTTACTTACGATCCCGAAACTAAACGCCAATCGATGCATTGGAAAACTCCTGGTTCTCCACGACAAAAAAAAGCACGAATGTCAAAATCGAAATTCAAGGCAATGATGATTGTTTTTTTTTTGACATCAAAGGGATTGTGCACATTGATTGGGTACCAGAGGGACAAACAGTGAATCAGCATTACTACATTAGCGTCCCGGCTACCCTACGTGAGCGAGTACGGAGAAAACGGAACGATTTGTGGAGAAAAAAGTCATGGATCCTTCACCAAGACAATGCCCCAGCTCACAGTGCGTTGTCAGTGAAGACGTTTTTGGCAAAACACAATATTCCCATCTTAGATCATCCACCCTACTCACCTGATTTGGCTCCCTGTGACTTTTTTCTTTTCCCTAAAGTCAAGTCAGCTTTGACAGGAACTAGATTTGAGACTGTTGAAGCAGTAAAAGAAAAAGCGACGGAAGTAATGTATGGACTTACCGAAAATGATCTGCAGCATTGCTATGAACAGTGGAAAATTCGTATGGAGCGGTGTAGAGACCGAGGAGGAGAGTACATTGAAGGAGATAACATGAAATTGTAAATAATTGTAAATAAATGTTTTTTCCAGCATCAGTCCGGTTTTTTTCTAGCCGCACCTCGTATGTTTGCCGGTGGGGACACTCAGCTGCCAAATTATTCTTAAAATTCTCGGTGAAACCTTCAGCTGTCATTTATTTTCCACAGTACGCTACCGCTTTCGGTCAGCGATCATTATCAAGCTTAGCTAGGATAAACAACAACAACGTTATACCATAATTTGAACAAAAGTAATTTGCTCTTTTAAGCCTACCACTGTACGTAAAAATCTCTTGCAATAATACTATCTTCTTGACGAAAAATAATTGTACGCAGTTATTATTGTGAAAAATTTCTTACATACTATGGTGTGCTTAAAAGAGCACATCAAAAGCTAGCAACACACTGACAGTGTGTTACTAGCTGTAAATGTGGACTTGCTTCTTGACGAAAATTATCGTACACAGTTACTATTGTGAGAAATTTTTAAATATTAAGGTGGGCTTAAAAGAGAAAATTGCTTTTGTTCAAATTATGGTATAAGTTTCCTGTCGTTCATGACAGCTAAGCTTTATAATGGTCATTTACCAAAACTAGTAGTGACTTGTGCAAAATATATGACAGCTAAAGGTTTTACCATGAATTTTAACAATTTATTTTTATCATAATTATATGGTTCTGAGTATAGTAAGAGATGCTGAAATCCCGACTCGCCGCGCGGAGTAGCCGCGTTGTTCGAGGCGCTATGTCGCGGATTGCGCGGCCCCTCCGCCGGAAATTCGAGTCCTTCCTCGGGCACGGGTGTGCGTGCGTTGTCCTTAGCACGTTACTTTAAGTAGTGTGTAAGTCTAGGTACCGATGACATCAGCAGTTTGGCCCCTTATGAATTCATACACATTTGAACATTTGAACAAATACCGAAAAAGAAAAGCTACACGCCCCAATCGCGACGGTGTACAAAGAAGTATTGGAAATTAAATCAGAAAAACCGAAGATAAAAAAAAGTGAAGATAGGAAAGCAACAACAACTGTGAGGAAGAAAGCACGTCCAGTAAGGCACGAGGTACAATTTTTTAAAGGGAACTTGAATTTTCTTCATCTGAAATTGAATCAGAGTTAGACTTGAGAAGTTTGTGTGACGACACGGGTGCTGATTCAAAACTAAAAGTTTTTTACTGTGCAATTAATTTGAAAGACACGGAGAAATTTGGCAAAGACGCGTATCCTGCTCTTATTGAAAGCATTTACGATGCGGCGTATGGGACAGTCCCTATAATTACGTATTTGACACGTATTTACGCAAATGTCCGCTCCCGGTAGCTGAATGGTCAGCGTGACGGATTGTCAATCCTCTGGGCCCGGGTTCGATTCCCGGCTGGTTCGGGCAGTTTTCTCCGTCCAGGGACTGGGTGTTGTGCTGTCGTCATCATCATCCTATCATCCTCATTGACTGCAGGCCGCCGAAATGGCGTCAAATTGAAAGGCCGGCAGCCGGCGAACGGTCTGCACGACGGGCGGCCCTAGCCATACGATTAAATTAAAAAAATAATTACGCAAATAATGAATATCTGACTTAATCCCTCATTTCTGTGTTTTATTTGATATAAAGCTTAATTTGAATTATTTAGCGTGCCAAAACAAAATTAAGTTTTAAAGGGAGCTATCAAAGCTGAAAACGGAATAACCCCAGTAGAAGAATCATTCTTGCCGCCCAGTTCGGGTAAGATAGTGTAATGCAAAAATTAGGATAAATGCGGTGTCGTATAAAACTTAGTCATCTACATGTCATATTATCTTTCCACTGACTTACGGACACACGTTCTGAAAGTTTTGGAACCAAATGTATGCTTTTAAGAATTTGTTCCTCTGATTAATAACTAAATTCCTTTACGTGAGTCAAATACCCCCACCCTCCTCTATAGCTGTCTGCAACTCGAATGACGATTTTCACAGGAAAGCGCTATACTGGTCGTGGTCAAGTCCTCTTTGGTACGCCCTTGTCTTGCCACTACCTTATAACTGACTCACGATACCCACTTTAATGGGCTCTCCGTGCCACAGTGCAACATGACATTTTTCACATGAATCATGCATTGCCAGAGATGAAAGAAAAAAAAAAAGAAATCCTAAAAACCTAACGAGGCATGAATCCCAGACCTCTTGATATATAGTTTATCAACTACCCAGACAGCCACTTTTTCTAATAAAAATATTACGACTTCATTTAAATTTACGATGCTAATTTTTTTCAACCCAGAGATAATTTGTCAACTCATACACATATCTGGGAGTAACACTTTGTACGGACATGAAATAGAACGATCACATAGACTCATCATTGGTAAAACAGGTAGCAGGGTCCGGTTCATTAATAGGGTACTGGAAAAATTCAGTCAATATAGAAGATAGACATCAACCAAAACACGCTTGCGCCCCCCCCTCCCCCCCGTCCCCCCCTCTATAGAACATTGCTCAAGTGTAGGGGACCCATTCTAGAATACTGCTCAAGCCTGTGAGACCCGTTGTGGAATATTTTTCAAGCATGTGGGACCTGTGCCATATAGGACTAACAGGAGATATTGAGCATATACAAAGAAGGGCAGCACGAATAGTCCCAGGTTTGTTTTTCCCTTGGGAAAGTGCCACAGAGATGTTCAAGTGACAGATGTAAACTTCGACGAGAAAGTCTACTTACAAAGTTTCAAGAACCGGCTTTAATTGATGACTATAGGAATATAGTACAACCCCGCAATTTATCGCTCACATAGGGATCGTGAGGACAATATTAGATTAATTGCAGCACAAGCAGCGGTATTTAAAAAAATACGTGAATGGAACGGGAAGAAGCCGTAGAAAGTCGTACAATGGGACGTACTCTCTGTCACGCATTTCACAGTAGTTTGTAGAGTAAGGATGTAGACGCAGAAGTAAATGTAGAAGTAGTTAAGTCTTACTTGTCTGCTAAAAATTAGATTTCAAATGGAATTGTGTTTCATAGTTCAACAAACTCCACAAAACATACCACTATAAATACGTTTTGCATCTTACATTTATAATAATACTAAGTAGAACATATCGTCGACAATTTACACATTTTTCATAACGAAATTTACACTGCAAAAATAGCATAGTATTCGTACTGTACACACACACACACACACACACACACACACACACACACACACACACACACACACACACACACTGTAATTCTAGATTCTGAACATTCATTATATTTTGTGACATTTACCGTTTCTCTAATTGGCTGAAGCGTTTCCATAGTTTAATTTCTAGTTTCCATATACTTCACTTACGTACCACAGAGCAATCAGAGCTTTCACGCTTACGCTAAAATGTTGCTCTTAAAGCTTTCACTTGTACTGCATTTAACTACATTGCTACGCATTTGCAATGCAACCAACACTGTTCATGAGACGTAATGTGCAATTACCACGAGAAAGGGGAATGGAGAAAAAGGGGGAAAGAGGTTAGAGGTTAGTGTGGGTGGATGGTGGGGGAGGGGGGGGGGGTCTGGACGAGAAACGGGAAAAGTACGAAATGATGATATTTGAAGTCTGACATAATAGACACCTATGAATTTACGACCAAGGTTACATTTGTACAATATAAGAATTCATAATGTGTGCAGTATGCAAGCAAGAATCAAGGTCTTGGTGACTGGTATCGTCCATAATATCTGTCCAAAAATCAGTAGTGTGTTCCATAGCGCGGGATTATGGTACCAATATCTCCAGTTTTCCTTTACACACACGGAAATCAAACAAGATGCAGTGGCTATAGAAGTGAAAACTGTGCAGTTTTTGGAGCGACTGGTGAACAAATGAAAACCACAGGTATTTGTACCTTTGTCATTAACTGTTGATAATGTTGAATGGGATGTCAGAAAAAGCTTTAAAAAGGTTTGAAATTATGTGTAAGCTGGTTGGAACTCGCGACGTGCTGTCACTCTCAAACGCTGGACGAATACAGTCCCCTTACCTTGCGTGCCGTGAGCTCTGCTGTTCAAGACATGTAAAAGGTTTCTGATTTTAATGCTTCACGTATTGTATTATAACTTTATCGTAAAGTTTCGTCTCTTAATGAGAAGATAACAATAAAATTTTAAATTTATAAACTGGCTCAGTAATTGTATGAAATACTGAAAATCAAATTTTTCCTTCCCCTACCAGAGTCTTGAATAACTGTAATTTTTATACCAAGCAGTAACTTCACACCCCGATCCTTTAAAGGAACCAGCTCCCATGAATAAAATTGCTTCACACGTACGACAATTTTAGAAATGATTCAATACGTTAAATGCTTCACATTATACATGTAAAACCTGTATATTTGCAAACGCGAAACCCCAGTTACGTTTGTTTTATTAGTTTCGGACAATACACCCATAGAACAGCAAACTTTTTTTCTTTCAATATTTTGTGTGGGGAGTCAGAGAGAAAAATTTTCAGAGATGTTTGAAACTGTCTTTACGTGTCTTGGAAATCGTCATGTGCTGTCAGTATCAAGTACTGGATGGATATTGTTCGTTAACTACCACAAGATATATAGAACGATTCTAATGTTAATATTCTACTTACTGTGTTATACCTTTTATCGTAAAATTATTCCTCTTAATGACAAAATTGTGACAAAATTTTAAATTTATAAATTCGCTCACAAATTATGTAAAATACTGTAAATCAGACTTTCGTTTCCCCTGCAAGCAGTTGGCTAGGCAGCCTGCAACAGCAACCAGATCACCGTTTCGGGCATTCAGTAATACAGGTTACCCGTATGCAAGCACTGCAGGTACGTAAATAATGAAATCTACGATCGGTCCCCAAATAATCACTGTGCAATAACTCAGAAATAAAAGAAGACTCCGTTTTTCGATTCCGGCTTGAAGGTGCTTTTATTGTACTGTGGGAATTTCGGCGTTACACAGTTGTCGTGGAACTACAAACATAAAAGACTACCTACCAGGAATATATAATGTGGAGGAACCAGTAACATGAACAGCAAACTCAGGGATCAGTCACCAAGCACATACTTAGAAATTTTAGATGTCACGTCACGGACAAGGGGCTGTACACTAGTTTGTAGCCTATAAACAAATTACAGGTTTGTGGATATACATAGCGTGCCATAGAATCAAACTGCAAGTGAGCACTAAGGGAATCATTGCAGAGAAATTAGTTACATTGGTGTCAGCAGCAAAAGTTTAGACATTTTGTTTCAGTAATTGTAGGTGTTGCCTCAGTTGCAAGTGTTCTCTGCACCACAATGTCCTTCATGCTCACATGATGTTTGAATATGTGACTTATGTACCTATGCTGTGTTAGCAGGCTACATGTGGGGAGCAAACACGCAAGCATACCGTTAGCTATATCTGCGATATAGCATCGAATATTTGTAAGAACCAGCATGTTAACAGATTCGTGAGTTTGTTGGTAATAATGTCAATGCCGTAACACAGAAATTACAATACGAAAATAAAAACTTCAACAGCTGCACGCGGACAATAAAGTCTTTTAAACAATTCATACGGGCTGCGCACCTTACTGCAAGAAGTCAATGCAAAGGTGAAAACTTGCGTCTGTAATGAATGCACAAGGTGCGCAGCCCAAACAGCGGCGTTGCGTTGCGGGCAGCATACTTACATGCTAGCAGGCGGCGGCAGGTCTGCGAGATCGGGCAAGCTGTCGCTCGGCTATTTAAAGGCTGCTCCTCCGCCCACGTCCTGGTTTTCCGGGAAAAGAAAAGAGTAAAACGCTTGCAGCCTCTGCAGAGGGACGCGCCGCCGACCAATAGCAAGCCCGCTCTCGACACAACCAAGAGAGACAAAACTCTGTGCCCTCTGCAGGGGTGGAGAGCGCTTCCAACATGTTCCACGCGGCGCAACGGGCAGATGCGCGCGCATCGTACGGGACTGGGGGGAGGAAGGGGTAGTGCGGCGCAGCAGCCAATAGGAGCGCGCCAGAGGTGCCCCAGTGACCTCCTCCCGCGCCACTGGTGACCTGCAATTCCTCTGCACCTGCACTACTTGTCGCATAGGTCCCCCCAACACACTATCCGTTCGAGGCGTGTCCTATCCGCAAAGTGGGCGGAGAAAAGGTTTCAACATTCGCTGGCCCCGCCTCCCCCTCCAAATCTCTCATCCTCTTCCCCCGCCCCTTCCCCCGCCACCCGCCGCCACTGCACTCCAACGCCCACCACACTCGCGACCGCTTCAAAACTTCATGTTCTGTGCAATGGCTCAAAAAACAAACAGTAAACACCAGCTATATCAATGAAGACAAATAAATTGATTGGCTCTCTAGTCCACGCCTTAAACAATACCAGGAAGATAAATACACAGACTCAGAAATATACAGAACCACATGTAAAACTTGTTCGAGTTGCTGCATAGCACAAACCGGCAGGAATTTTCAAATTAAATACACTGAACATGTCAACAGTTACACATACAACCAATTTACAAAATCAAGCAATGGCAACACACATAAAACACCGGACACCTGAACCAAAGCAGAGGATATCTTAAGGTACTCCACTACATCTAAAAATAACATACAATGGGTTTTATGCAAGGGCTAGAAATTTTTGTACACCACAAAACATAAGAAAAAAATAGTAAGTGCTAAACTGCATAGTGAATGTGAACTTTTTCAAACGTGTTTTGTGCATATATCTGTATTAACTTTCACAAATATGTAATAACTTCTCTAAATATGTAATTTCCTCACATATAAAAGATGTAATCAGCAATTCAGTGACAGTCAAGAGTGGTAAAAGTAAATCTTATATATATATATATATATATATATATATATATATATATATATATATATATATATATATCCAAAACCACTATAAGACCTACTTTGAAAGAAATCCTAGTGCCATGATGCCTATGTAGCATGTTTTGATTACGAGAACAATATAAGTAATGATTTGCGTGTATGTGATATTCTGTGCGATCGTGGAGGTACAATATCTGTAAGTAGACAAACAAAAATACTACTTCTAACACTCAAAGATTGATTCTTCCAGATTTTCCGATTGGAGTGTAACATCGAAAAGACACCTACAACGCAAGGGAGGCAGAAAATCACACATGCAAACATTACCAAAAATATTCACGTAAACAAATTAATTGAAAATAAGAATAAATTTTCGAAACGCGTTGTGCTAAGCATGAAAACTTAAGCAACAGGTGCAGTTTTTCATTATTTGAATGACTGTAGTCTTTAGTCTGTTTTATTCTAATTGGTCTTTACATCCTGATTTAATTAACCATTACTCCAGGAACACCGTGTACGGCAAGAATAAATGCTTTCCAGTGTATAACTTTTCGATAGATGTAACGATGAGGCAGTGACAGGCCGCGGACTCGGCTGCATACAGGTCTGCAGCAACCAACATCTACATCTGGCACGAGGACTATCTGATCTGTTCGTCACGGATGTTGGTGTCTAATGTTGTAAAGCGATCTGTCCTCAGCACCTGGCTAGCGGCTTTTCATGCCTGTAACATTAGCATACTTTCGACGAAGCGAGCGTTTCGCAGTGGCTAACATTCACCGATACAGCGCAGGCGGTACGTGTCCAGCTATTGCCCATGTACCTTTCTCTTCTTTTTCAATTTTTAACTACAGAATGTCCGCCCCTGGTAGCTGAGTGGTCAGCGTGACAGAATGTCCTACCTAACGGCCCGCGTTCGATTCCCTTCTGGGTAAGAAATTTTCTCCGACCAGGGACTGGGTGTTGCGTGGTCCTTATCATCGTCATTTCATCCTCATCAACACGCAAGTCGCCGAAGTGGGGTCAACTCGAAAGACTTGCACCAGGCGAACGTTCTACTCGACGGGAGACCCTAGCCACACGGCATCTCCATTTTACTACAGAATATCGTTAAGTAGCGAATGTTATGCAAAATTGTACAAAAATAGTCATTTTCGCAGCAGTAATTTCATTAATAAATCAATAATTACAGCAAAGTTTCGTCAAGCACTCCACTTGTTACATAATTGATTACGGAACACTCTTACTTGCTATCGCTTGCATTGATTGCTCTGCCAGAGCAGAATTACTGTTGGTATTTCTCGTAGAAGCAATCGAAAAAGATTTTCGTAGAGTATGGCTCTGGGCACTATGCGACTTAACTTCTGAGGTCATAAGTCGCCTAGAACTTAGAACTAATTAAACCGAACTATCCTAAGGACATCACACACATCCATGCCCGAGGCAGGATTCGAACCTGCGACCGTAGCTGTCGCTCGGCTCCATACTGTAGCGCCTAGAACCGCACGGCCACTCCGTCCGGCTTGTAGAGTACCATGAACATTTAATGAAAGCTGCTTTCTTGTAGACACACGAATTTTTCGGAAGCGGTAACGGTAAAGACAGATACAATTCAGAAAGTGCCTTCTTTCTTCGATAAACTTCGATGCGGACCACGCGTATTTGATCATTCCTGTGCCAGCGCTTGAATTGATGCGGAACTGTTATAATTTCTTCTTATGTAATCTTCCCTGGAAGCAAGTAGTAGTAACTTTATTCTTCCGTAGAGCTCTTTTTACAAGGATATAGCACATGTCAAAGTATTTACAAGTTTATACCAATTTAAAATAAGCTTATTCGTATACACACACGCATTTACAGACTTCTAGTTAAAGACAATCGTTAGATTTACTCCTGGTATACAAGACTCTTCACAAATAACTTATTAAATAATGTAATGCCATACTGTGCACTCATATCTCACTATCGGTCACTGCACACACTATACACACATTGTTTCATAACACTTCACTCACGACACACACAAACACACACACACTGGTGATCTCCGGGCCATTTTCTGTACCGCAACTTCCCATCTACTGTCCTGGAACACTGAGTCAGCATCTCTCTATAATGAGTGAGATGTTGAGCTCAGAAAGAGGAAGAGGTGGTAGTATTGTGCTATGCAAAACTTAAGGGGAAAGTTGTTCCAGAAAAGGAAAAAAAAGAAGGAAAAAGTAGAGTGAAGGTGTTATGTGGCATGTTAGATGTTTTATAATCCTTATCATTATTTATTTGTGTAACTTTTTTTTACCAAACACCTACTCTGTTTCATCTAAGTAATCCTTCAATGTATAAAATGAATTGCATAGCAGGTACTTTTTAGCTGCCCTTTTAAATAAGTGTATTTTCTTTAACCTCTTTCGGTAATTTATTGTACAGTTTTATTCCTTTATAGAAAATGCTGTTTTGAGTTTATTTTTTCATGGCAAATGTAAGTTGAGTCTAGCTCTTGTTGCATGGTCATGGACAGAGCTATCTGTGCGGTAATTACCAATGTTATTTTTAATGTGTACAACTGACTGGTAAATGTATTCACACGGAGCAGTTATAGTTCCCAGTGTTTTTAACTTATCTTTACAATGAGCTCGACTACCATTTTTGGCTATGATTCTTATGGCTCTTTTCTCGAGTTTGAAAATTGTGTTCATATTTTGTGTATTTGTCCCCCAAAAAAGAATGCCGTATCTAAGAACTGAGTGTACATACGAGTAGTATGTAACTAAAAGACACTGCATGTTACGCACTGACGATAAGGCTTCTACGAGCATAACATGCTGGTGACATTCTGTTTGCAACTACCTCTGTGTGTTCACACCACTTCAACTGAGAATCAGTATTCATTCCTAGAAATTCTGCATTTGTTACACAGTCTATAGAGGTGCGATCTACATTTAACATTGTCATTTTCCCTCTTCAAACTGAAATTCACGGCATTAGTTTTCTTTATGTTCAACGTCACTTTATTGCTTATCGACCAGTCATGAACTTCATTTGCTTTCTCTGCAAGGAGTTCTCTTGTTTTCTCAGTGACTATAATATTGCTGTCATCAGCGAATAGAATTTTTTCACCATGAGTAACACTACTGGCAAAGTCATTTATGTATACCAGGAATAGTACTGGTAATAATATTCTGCCTTGTGGAACCCCTATATTAATGTATTTTGGTTCTGATAAGTATTTTACTAAATGTTTTGATCTCTACTCTACTCTTTGTACCCTAACTGCTAGGTATGATCGAAACCAGGCATTAGCTGCCCCTCTTATTCGTAATGCTTCCAATTTATTTAATAGAATCTTGTTGTCAACTGTATCAAAGCTCTTAGAAAGATCCAAAAATATGCCTGTGACACACTCATCTTCGTCGAGAGCATTAAGTACAACCTTTGTGAATTCTACTATGCCTGACTCCGTAGTTTTGCCACTTCGTAAACAAAGCTGTGATTCGCTTAAAAGATTGTAATTCATTAATCTTTCATAATTGCTTCTAATATGTTTGACAATGGTGACAGCAGGGAAATGGACTGGTAATTTTCTCTATGTCTTCTGCATTACCTTTCTTAAGCAAACGTACAACTCTTGCATATTTTAACTGCTCTGGAAATGTCCCAAATGTGGATTCATTTATTATATTTGTTAAGGGACCTTATATAATCTCTATGCATTGTTTCAGAACACACATTGGTACTTCACCTAAGCCTACTGACTTTCTATTTTTTAGTTTTTGAATAGTTTTATTGACTTCAGTGTCTGTGGTTGGAAGTAACATCATTGTATTTAGTGCAACATTACTTGCAGCTGTTATCAGAAGTGTACAAATTCCCCTTGCACCCTGCTTGCCCCTAGCATCTCTGCAACCATTCATGCAGGTCAGCCTGCCGCGATGTAAACACAAGAGTGCGCGTGTACTGAGGCATAGTGGGCAATGCGGATGATACGGGCTCCCGCAAGCCCGGGCTACCTGGGTTCCCGCAAGCCCGGGCTACCTGGGTTCCCGCAAGCCCGGGCTACCTGGGTTCCCGCAAGCCTGCCAAGCTTCACGGGACCCGCTCAGCTTGCTGCGCCTGACAACAGGTTGCGCTGTCAAGCTACCGTGACTATAGTAGCCAGGTAGTTAGCCTGCAGTTCATTTATCGCAACGGTGGAGGCAGCACAATGGATAGGTCGAACTTTAGTGAGATTGAAAAAAAATTGACAACTGGCGAATACATGCTGGTAACGAAACAGAGCACAAGTGCCGCATGGGAAACGTTTTCGTGTGTTTATGAGGCCGCTTCAAATAAATCGGTAGGTGTGTCTCAATGCAAACTATGTAAAAAGCTCTTAAGTACTTATTCGGGAACCTCGAGTATGTTACGACATGTGTGCAAATTTGACAAGCAGTTCGCTCACTCCGTAAATATCTTGAAAGAGGACAAAGATTTAGTGGCCTAAAAGTGCGTCGAAATGTGTGCTAAGGACCTGAGACCATTTAGCAGTATAGAGGGAGAAGGATTTCTTAATTTAGGGCAGACACTGATCGACATAGGTAAAAAATATGGCTCAGTTGATATTAAAAATGTTATGCCTTCCCGAGTGACAGTAGGTAGTAAAGTTCAAACCTTAGCTGATAAAGTGCGCAGCAAAATGCTCCCAGATATAGTGCATGCGATTCGTTCTGGTATATGTGCCAGTACAATTGATCTATGGACAGACAATTACAAATGGGTGCATTACATGTCCGTGACAATGCATTACATAAATTCAGACTGGCGTTTGAATAAATATGTACTAATGTGCTCTGCGTTTCCTGACTGCACAAAAACTGGCTCGAATATTCGAAACGAGTTGGAAGATGGCTTAGAAACTATGGGTGTTTCTCGTGAAGACATTGCCAAAATTACGTTTGTCACAGACCAGGGCAGTAACATTGTCAAAGCTCTCGAAGTATATCAGCGTCTTCCATGCATGGCTCATAGTATAAACACAGTCTTGAAACATGTTCTGAGCGAACAGTTTTTGAAAGAAAATGTTCCAAATATATTAGCCATTCTTAATACAGTGCGGGCTACGGTTTCGTACTTCAAGAGAAGAGGTCTCTGTGTGAGACTGAACTCATCTTTAAAGCAGTGGGTTTCAACTCGTTGGAATAGTTATTTTGACATGCTTGTATCAGTCCATTCTCAGATTGATTCAGTGAAGGCTGTTTTACATAATGAAGGTGCCTCTGATAAGATGCTGGGTTATGACCACCATATAACTGGCCAGCTTATAGAATTTCTTAAGCCGTTTAAAGAAGCCACAGTTGATCTAGAGAGTGACAAGGATCCAACCCTACATTTAGTTCTACCGTGGTTTTACGCCTTAAAAACTCACTGTACCGTACGGGATAACGATGAAGAGGTTTGTAATTTTATTCCATCTGAATATCATAGAACCACTTGTGAAATATGTATGTTGAGAAAATGTATTTTCAGGACATGAAACCTTTGAAACAAGCCGCTAATGCCTTCCTAGAACAGAAAATGTGCGTTAGTATGTTGCATAAAATTGCAACGTTTATGGTGGCTAACTACCGCACATTAAGAAAGTTAACCGAGGATGAAAAAATTGAAGTTTACCAAGCAGCACGACAGATGTGTGCTGAAGGTAAGCTCCTAAGATAATGCATATATTCTTCATCTACATGTACATGGTTACCCTGCAAGACACACGCAAGTGCTTAGTTGAGGGTTCATCGAACCACTTTCAACTTATTTGTCTCCTTTTCTCGAATTTCGCGCGGGATAGAACACCTACAGCTCTCCGTCTGAGCGCTGCTTTTTTGTATTTTATTCTGATGATCATTTCTTCCAATGTATATGGGACTCAACAATATCTCTTCGAATTCGGAGGTGTAATTTGGTGATCGAAATTTCATATATAGATCGCGCCACGTCAAAAAACGCCATTGTTGAAATGATTACCACCCCAACTCTTGTGTAATTTCCGCGACACTCTTTCCCCTGTTTTACGATAATACCAAACCAGCTGCCCTTATTTAGACTCTTTCGACCTCTTCCGTCAATAGTAAGGCTCTCCAACTTCGTAGCAATGCTCTAAAAGAGTGTTTTGTCATTAAAACGCCTACAGCATTTTCTGTGTGTCCATTCCTATTTAAGTAGGTCGTAATTGTAATCAGAGGTATTAAGTAGAATCTACAGCCTTTAGATTTGACTGGTTGATCTTGTAAACGAAGTTTAACGGACTTAGTTTAGTACACACAGGGATAACCTCGCTCTTGTCATTATTTATTGCCAACTGCTGATTTTCACACCAAAAATATATACCTTATTTAAATCGTCCTGCAGTTAGTTTTGATCTTCTGGTGACTTTACAGGACGATAAATGATAACATCATCTAAAACCTATTATAATTTCAACTATGTGTAGTACGATCTTTACATTATTCTGCAAATATTAATTGGAACCTGTACAGTTTCAGTACAAGTGCCCAATCACAGCAACCAAGAAACAAATCCAGGGCCGTACAAAATGGCGAAATTTGAGGACTGGGCAGAAGAGCCTCCTCTTCTACATGATGAAGTCAGCAGATACTTGCAAGAACACTGTGTGAACGAGGGAGATATTCTACAGTGGTGGAAAAGTAACTCCCAACGACTTCCTCGACTTGCGTGTGTGGCAAGAAAAATATTAACTATACCAGCCACTAGTGCGTCTAGTGAGAGAATTTTTAGTTGCGCTGGAAACCTAATTAGCGAAAAACGATCACGTCTTAATGCAGACAGACTTAACGATCTCGTCATAATTAATTCAAACACTAATCAGCAGACACATTGAAAATACAGTAGAACATTAAACGGGAAACTATGAGTTTGAGCGCAAATTTACTAATTAAGAGTGCAGATTTCTTTCTTGTGCTTTCTGGGCGTCAATTTCTGAGATAGAAATTTTTTAATGCATACAGTTCATTTTTATTTTAGAATAAAATTTTTGATTTCAATCCTTCCAAGTGACATTAATTATTGTTTGTAAACCATTTTCTGTTACTTGGGTTTGCAAAAGTAGCCAAATATTTTTAGGAGTATCTGGTTTGGCCTAAATAATACTTTCAGGGGAACTGAAGGAAAATTTGTAAAGCTTTTATGTTGAAAAGTGTTCTGCAAAATAAAATATTCATTTGTGGAGTAAGACAATACACATTATGAGTTTAAATTACAATTTATTTTGTTGAGTACCACACACATTGCAAAATGTAGTTTTATTCTTGTATTTCTATATTAAGGGGAATCCCACATGCAGAGTCAAGATGCTGAAAACCTAGACACTACAAATACTCCTAAAATGAAGAGCGTCTTTTTCCATGAATGTATTGTAGTAGGAATATAATGGAAACTCTGAGCCACTCTCCACAGCGTCTATATCTGCGTCATGAGGATTCAGACTCGTCGTTTAGGTCTGTGTTATGAGGGTCTAGAGTCGTCGTTTAGATTTGCATCATGCAAGTAAACACTCGTCGTCTTAGTCTGCATCATGATGGTCCGAAATATGGTCCCTCATGATGCAGACCTAGACTACAAGTGTGGACTCTCATGACGCAAACGTAGGATCCGCGAAAAATGGCTCAGGGTCGCCATTGTATTCCCAGTACTATAGTTTTTAGACGAACTGGATACGAAACAAGTCCTTCGATTTTGTTAAAATGCATTTTGGCAATTTAGAATGATTTTTCCAACTTCGAATGAATTCACAGAACCAGTAAAATACATCCTGGAAACGTAGTTAAATATTTATATAATTGGTGTCATACTTGGCTGAAACTTAGTAAAGTTAAAGAATCTAGACTTCCAAAATCTTAATTTGGTTCTCATTGCAGTACAGTGGTTAATAGGGGCGTAGATAATTTATTCTTCTGGGGAGGTGACCAATCTTCTTTTTGGGGGGTGGAGGTTCACTTCTTTAGTAGAAATATCCATCCGTTTCGGTGTTGAAAAGTGCAGCACAGACTGCATTGCGTTGCCTGGGCATTTATTTATTCCATACTCTCGTAGTCCATCTTCCCTCCCGTATTTTCTCTCTATCCATTTAGTCCTCTCCCACTATCTCTTTGATCACCTCCACCCCCCCCCCCCCACTCACACCATCCCTTGGCCGGCCGAAGTCGCCAAGCAGTTCTAGGCGCTACAGTCTGGAACCGCGCGACCGCTACGGTTGCAGGTTCTAATCCTGCCTCGGGCATGGATGTGTGTGATGTCCTTAGGTTAGTTAGGTTTAAGTAGTTCTAAGTTCTAGGGGACTGATGACCTCAGAAGTTAAGTCCCATATTGCTCAGGGCCATTTGAACCATTTTTGAACCCATCCCTTGGCCCATCTGCCCCCCACCCTCTATCCTTCTCCTCGTCCTCTCTCTGTTGGATTCCGCCACCTCAGTTCATCTCCTCTTCACCTATCTATGAAAACTCATATATATCTGTCAACTTTTGTGGTGATCAGTGAATCAGTGTCAAAGTTTATTGCTAGGTAGCATTTATTGTAATACTTTTTGATACGCAGCATTGATAGTTTTGTTTTCTGGTGCGTAAACAAATGAAGTTGAAGTGTCCCGACAGGGCAATATGCGACATACAAATAGCTATGTGAAAAACATGATTTTCAAGATTGATGTCACAAACATATAACAACTGCCCCTGCGATTTATCTATCGACATGGCAAATGTAAGCTGCACTGGAAATTATAACCGTTTAAAGTCGAAAGGCATGTCGGTCGGAATCTTAGTGATATTGGAATCAAACTGTCCTCACCTTTGTACTTTCCTTTTAAAATCGTGGCTTCGATTACGTTGTTCTTTAACTTCTTCCCCGCAAGCCGGGTGCCATTACAAAGATGTGGCTGGTTTACCTTTCGCAACATGATTGCCGATCCGACTTAATTACAGATTGGGAGGCGGTAATCCGGGGAAATCCAGCGAATTTAAAAATTCCGTAGGATAGTTGACTACATCATCTTGGTTAGTAACGGAATAAACCGACTTGTATGTCAGCAATTCGCCAGGTGTCATATTTTGAATCTGAAAATTCATTTCGTTAACATCAAGGTTTTTTGCAGCCAATATAACACGTTCACTCAACCAAAAATGGTTTGCAACTGTTAAACGACATTTGCTGTGCGCGAATTGTCCAACACGATGACTGTGAATGTGTCAGACAGCTCTCAAATTTCAAAAAGATCATAGACATTTCGTTTAAATAAATAAATAAATAAATAAATATATATATATATATACATACATTTCTTTTAAAAGAAATGTCTATGATCTTGAAGAGAGTACCTTACAAAAGATTTTGACATCGTTTGCGGGTTACCATGAAAGTTCACTATGTACGCGTGTTTCCATGGAGAAGGTTTTTGAATATTTACATGTGCATGTGTATGTATATATATACATATTTATATATGTTTATGTATATATATATGTATATGTATATATATGTATATGTATATGAGTATATATATGTATATATGTATGTATATGTATATATATGTATTTGTCTATGAGTATATATATATATATATGTATGTATATGCGTATATATATGTATATATGCGTATATATATATATATATATATATATATATATATATATATATACGCATATACATACATATACATATATATACATAAACATATATATATATATATACATATACATGCACATGTAAATATTCAAAAACCTTCTCCATGGAAACATGCGTACATAGTGAACTTTCATGGTAACCTGCAAACGATGTCAAAATCTTTTGTAAGGTACTCTCTTCAATGTACTGTCCGAAATATTATGTAGACAGTGATGTTCCTCTTGATGGTCAAGTGTGCAAAATTTCTTCAAGATCGGAATAAAATTGTAGGTTGGTGTAGAAGTGTGTACGTAAAGTACCCTCCGCCATGCACCATTCAGAATTTTAAGCAGGCAACGCCCTTCATCCTGCTTTGAATATCAAGTGTGCCAAATTTCATCAAGATCGGGATAAATACGTACAATTTGTCGAGTTCCGTTATGTAAAGGAACCTCTGCCATGCACCATATGAAATTTTATGTAGACTGTGACCTTCCTCTTGGTTTCAAGGTATAGTGTGCAAAATTTCATCAAGATTGTATGCAATACAAACACACGGACACAATGAAAACGCACTTTCAGTTTTTGTCAAATTTTCCAATTTTTAGGTCGATTTTCGAAAAATTTTATTTCATAAAAACCTTGTCCTGAGAATTACGAACACAGCAAAAAAAAATTAGCCGAACTGGTCCAGGCGTTCTCGAGTTTTACGCTTATCAACACATTTGGCAATTAATTTTTATTTATATAGATAAGAAGCCCGAAATATACGCGTAAAGGAAGAATATACAAATAAAACCAATATTTTTTTTACCTGAAATTAATACATATATATATAATGTTGGGGTTTGTCTTTTGGTGCTCAGGTAAAATAAAAACTTTTGATTAACGTTCATAATACGACAATGACGCGCGCAGACTAAACGGCTGCGTAGCGCAGCTCAGCAGTAATATGGGCAGGCAAGCAAGTTTCCCGCAGCCTGCCCGGGTTGGGTTCTGCTTGGCTTGGCTGGGAGTGAAGCAGCCTGCCCGTTCTGTTGACAACGAGCGGCGGCCTGCCCGCCTGGCCACCGGGCAAGCATGGGCGGGTTAAAAGCGGGACATGTACACCTCTAGCTGTTATATCTGTTATGCGGAACTTTTGCTGCAACTTCTCTGCAATACTTGAAAAACGCTCGTTTACATAGTTTGCTAAGTGTTGTGGACCATTTATTATCTTATCCCCCTCCCTTAGCAATATGTTATTCTGCGTCTATTTGACTCTCCCCGTTTCCTTTTTTATAACATCCCAGACTGGTTTGCTTATATTCTCTGCATTATACATTATTGGAGCACTTTGAATTTTTGTGGAGAAATTTTAACCTACCTGTAAAAATAAACATCGCAATCATCACACAATGTAGTACATTAGAATGGGATTGGATTTTAATAGTGCAGGTGCATGCTTTCCTTTCATCTACAAAGATTAAATTTGATCATAAAATGTCTTATGAGCATGCTCTCCCCATGAAAGAAATTTTTTTTTTTTTTTTTTTTGCCCCACGTATGGAAGAATGAGATATTTTAAAATCTCTTCGCACAGCACTTTCGTGAACACTGATTTTCTGAAGTCACAATTATGTTTTTTAAATTTTCTAGTCAACAGAAAACGTAAGGAAACTTCTTTCATGACATAGTGAAGGAATGAGAAATCTGATATGAATAGTTTATTTTTCCTCCACCGGGACGGTTCTCGCTCCTTGTTCCGCAAGGAATGTATTGTGCGCCGATTGGTACATGCAGCCAATTTGATCTGTATTAATCAGATAATCGAGGTCAGAATAGGAGTGAGTATTTTCGTCTGTATCTGGAATCTTAATGGTACTTTGTACGACAAAAAATGAACGATGCACAACGATTGAATTATCCGAATGGGGCAGAAATCAATAGATGTGACGTACATGTACAGACAAACAAGTAACATTTTCAGAAAAAGTGGATGATTTATTCAACAGAAACAGCTCTAAAAGTTCTCAATTGGGGAGAAATCTGACGAAATTGCGGGCCAAGGTGGGGCATCACAAGCACGAAAAGAAGCAGTAGAAACTCTCACCGTGTGCGGTCGGGCATTATCTTGCTGAAATGTACGCCCAGGATGGCTTGCCGGGAAGGACAAGACAACGGGGCGTAGAATATCGTAGACGCGCCGCTGTGGGGCAAGGGCTGCACGGTGTCTTGCTCTATTTGTGAAGCTTTTCCTCTTGAGTACTGTAATCATTTGTCTCTCTGTACATGCACGTCACACCTACCGATTTCCGACCATTTTGATAGGTACTTCGTGGTGTGTCATTTTTTTTTTTTTTCCTTGGAGAGTCATACTTTCTTTATTGTTTTGCACTCTGTAGCTTTTCAAATATTCGGAACTTTAATTGAAAACAGCAAATGAATACACTTTTGAAGAAAGCGTACTGTAATAATTAGTTTATTAATGAAATTATTACGTTGAATATGACATTTTTTTTAATAATTTTACATGACATATACTGTTTCATGACGACTGAAAAAAGATATACGGCAGTATTTGAACCAGTTCCACCAGAGTCGTAGCCGTGAACGTTAGCCGCTGCGCTTAACTCTGTTAGTCGAAACATGACTAAGGTTATAGGTATAGAAGGTATGCATGAAATTCAACATTGATTTTCTCGTAAACTAGCGGCCGTAGCATGAAGTGCCACTAGGCAGGTACCCACAACAGCTTCCTCTACAACATACGTAAAACTACACTGAACTAATCACCGTGCGAACAGGCCATGAAGGCCCAACGGTACCGACCGGCCACCGTGTCATCCTCAGAAGAAATGCGTCACTGGATGCGTACATGGAGGGGACATGTGGTCAGCACAGTGCTCTCACGGCCGTATGACAGTTTACGAGACCGGAGCCGCTTCTTCTCAGTCACGTAGGTCCTCAGTTCGCCTCACAAGGGCTGAGAGCACCCCGCTTGCCAACAGCGCTCAGCAGACCAGATGGTCACCCATCCAAGTGCTAGCTGAGCCCGACAGCGCTTAACTTCGGTGATCTGACGGGAACCGGTGTTATCATGCGACAAGGGCGGTGGCACAACGTACCTAAGGCTCACCAAAATCTATGATTAACATGCTGGCCTCCTCCTGAGTCGAAAATTAGAATGGAAAAAATGGTTCAAATGGCTCTGAGCACTATGCGGCTTGACTTCTGAGGTCATCAGTCGCCTAGAACTTAGAACTAATTAAACCTAACTAACCTAAGGACATCACAGACATCCATGCCCGAGGCAGGATTCGAACCTGCGACCGGAGCGGTGGCTCGGCTCCAGACTGTAGCGCCTAGAACCGCACGGCCACTACGCCCGGCAATTAGAATGGAAACAGCCTATGTGCAACGAAATAAACTGTGACGGCTTTTCACAAATTAACCTAATACTAACTATTGTAGCCTCTCCGCGATGCTATTCAATCTGTATATTGAGCAAGCAGTAAAGGAAACAAAAGAAAAATTCGGAGTAGGAATTAAAATCCATGGAGAAGAAATAAAAACTTTGAGGTTTGCCCATGACATTGTAATTCTGTCAGAGACAGAGCAGTTGAACGGAATGGACAGTGTCTTGAAAGGAGGGTATAAGATGGACATCAGCAAAAGCAAAACGAGAATAATAGAATGTAGTCGAATTAAGTCGGGTGATGCTGAGGGAATTAGATTAGGAAATGAGACACTTAAAGTAGTAGATGAGTTTTGCAATTTGGGGAGCAAAATAACTGATGATGGTCGAAGTAGAGATGATATAAAATGTAGACTGGCAATGGCAAGGAAAGCGTTTCTGAAGAAGAGAAATTTGTCAACATCGAGTATTGATTTAAGTGTCAGGAAGTCGTTTCTGAAAGTATTTGTATGGAGTGTAGCCATGTATGGAAGTGAAACATGGACGATAAATAGTTTGGACAAGAGGAGAATAGAAGCTTTCGAAATGTGGTGTTACAGAAGAATGCTGAAGATTAGATGGGTAGATCACATAACTAATGAGGAAGTATTGAATGGGATTGAGGAGAAGAGAAGTTTGTGGCACAACTTGACCAGAAGAAGGGATCGGTTGGTAGGACATGTTCTGAGGCATCAAGGGATCACCACTTTAGTACTGGAGGGCAGCGTGGAGGATAAAAATCGTAGAGGGAGACCAAGAGATGAATACATCAAGCAGATTCAGAAAGATGTAGGCTGCAGTAAGTACTGGGAGAGAAGAAGCTTGCACACGATAGAGTAGCATGGAGAGTTGCATCAAACCAGTCTCAGGACTGAAGTCCACAACAACAACTATTAGAAATGAATAGAAACTTTTTATACACAATCTGTACTTTGCATATGATGTACTTCTTCACATAGTTGCAGTCCAAAATCGAACATTTGTCGTCTCCTTACACCAACTTCTTTACCCCTTCGTCAGAATATAGTGCCTCCTGGTGATTCAGCCAACTGATGACGGCCTCTTTGAACTCATCATCGGTCGTGAAACGCTGAGTGGCCTGCCAGGCCTTTATACTGCGGGTCAGTCATTTGATGCCAGTTCTGTAATGCGTGGAGGATGCGAAAGATATTCCAGCCAAAAAGTGTGAGATTTTGCCTCGTTTTATTTGTAGGGAGGAGTCATGCAGTGATATGAAAGAGAATGATTCCTGCTATAGCCGTCTTGAGCCGTCTGGTTTGGACCGTCGTTCTAAATTCTGTAGGAATCTCAAAATAAATCTCTGGTGGCACGGTATTCTCACGTATCGTGTTGTGAAAATTACTTTCCGACAGCAGAAAACTGCGACCATCATTTAGCGATACGGCAGTATCTGCTTGAATTTTTTTGAAGTTATTGTCTGAATGAGTGTGCATCCACTGAACTTTTCCTTATTTCCAGAATTGTTCTTTATTCTGTTCAGAAATTCCGTCCCCTACTACTGGTAGGGCTGAACGAGACTCAAGTACCAACCGAGTCTTTCAGTTTTGTGAAGGTTAGTCAGACACTTTGGTATCCAGCTTGTATGAAAATTATGGTAACCTAAATTGATTGTGGCAGTGTTAAAGAAGATTGCCTCAGAAATCTGACGGATATCTTCAGGAAGCAAGCACAATTTCATGAACATGTCGCACAAGTTTGTAACGTTGTTGGTTTAATTTGCTATGAAAGCGGTGCTGATAGACAATAAAAGCGGGTTAAAAGCTGTGAGCTGTCTGGGGAAGTTAACCTTGCATTATTGAGCAACTGTTTCACCAGGTATCCAGTCTAGCTTACCAAATCCCCAACCAGACTAACATTAATTATAATCTTTTAATAGTCATCTTACGACAACTGGTGATCTATATATAAAAAGAGAATTTAAATAAAAAGAAATGAATCAGTTTATATTTGGACATTTATTTTAACATTCATCATTGTTCCGCAAAAATTTCAGCATATCAAACTTGATTCATAACTAAAGTGGTGCCTTATTTAGGGTTGTGAAAATGTGAGTTTGTAATCTTACAGAACACATCAAATATGGAGCCAAGATTGGGGGACTGCATACAACACTGCATTCATAAAATAACACACGAAGAACGTTGGAACATATGCAAGAGGAAATTAGCCACTACCAACCGATTCAATTTTCACCCAAAGAAGTTACGTTCGTAGCGCAATCCTGTCCGTCATGAAATTACTGGATACTAAATTCATACTACTCTCTGTGAAATCTTCCCGAAAAGAATAGCTGAGGGCTACTTTGATGATTACACCACATGCTTCACGTGGTCACCTTGGTTTACACAAAGAGTGTAACTCCACAATAATTTTTATAATGAAAATGAATTACATCGAAACTCAATTTACAAAAGATAAACCTCGAACTGCTTAACATCGACTTACCATTAACCTGGTGGGTCAAACAATTGTATAAGCACGTGGTACTGGTCTCACAAAGTACACCCCACGTGGGCTGAACATAAAGAAAAGTTGCTATATTTGAAAATATTGTCAAGACGAGACGTTATAATCTCGCGCATATTCCCATTTAAGATTGATGATCTTAGAGTTACTGATCAACACGTGGTTCGACTTTACTCACAAAGTAGTGACAAAGCAACTACTGGAATATATTCTGAAGTTCACACTCGAATTACACTGCGTTGCAATTTACGATAGCATTAGATATTTTAGATATAAACCTGAAATAAAGGTGATTAAATTTTCAGTTAGCAGAGACGCGCTTAGCCGGAGATCTTACCACTTCAGACGCTTGCCGCGGACCGACTGCCGTGGGCCCCTACCAAGGGTGCTTCCAGATACAAACGGAAGTGACCAGAGAGGCAGCTTCCTATATCAACATGACAAGGACGGACAGGACCATACTAAGAATAGAAACCTCTCTGCTTTTAGAAATCGTAGCTACCTGTTCTGACGTTGGTCCTACTGTTCTCTAGCAGACATGCAACTAGAAATACATTTGCTCATTCATCCTTTCACACAGAAGGGAAGGGGGATGACAGTATCTTATCAATACAGTATATAAAAGAAAGCGGGTGTAGGTTCCGTATGAGACTGTGTGACATGAATTACATATAAACTGTGTTTTAAAGTGTAGTAGTGTGACAGATCGTTCTTGTTTATGTGTAAAAGTAACACGTTTCACTGCTCAGTCTCCTCCCAGATAGAAACACCACAGTAAATTTAGAAGAGGAATTTATGCCGTAAGTGACAACAGATTTCAGAAATTAACATGAAGGGAATCCAACAGAGACCTTTCAAGTTCATCTGTCACATCTGAATGACTTCATCGATCACTTTCATCGACCACGTCTGTACGCCCAGCTTTGAATTTTCTGTGCTGTTTCCTCACTACGTATCACACGTAGCCCGAACCTTATACAGAAGACACAATCCACGACATATCTTGCTGGTACTGTGTGCTTACACCTGCAGAAAGCGAATGACAGGATTTACCTCACCACTGCCGGCAGAGACAGTAACACACCATCCACCACAGTCGATTTGAGCTCACGCAGCAATGAACGCTGCAGAGAGCCAACTGAACACAACGAGACCTACAACCACGCGAGGTCCGTCAATAGAGTTGCGCTTTACCAAAACGGCGGTTCGTCACTTTTGCTGCAGTACATAAATGACACAGTAAATGGTAGAATTAACGGTAGTATTGGTAGCGGTGGTACGCCAAGAAAAATTAATGAATGTGAAAGGGAGAAGCTGGGAGCCGGTAATTTCACTCCCTTTTTTGTCTGTCTGTCTGTCTGTTTGTTTTGCACATAATTACAAGAAACGTTCATCGTTCGGTGTAGTCCCTTGTTTATTTCATGTCCTTACAAAATATAATTTGTGTTTAATGAGCAATAAATATTGGTTGAACGCGATTTTATACACTGCTGGCCATTAAAATTGCTACACCAAGAAGAAATGTAGATGATAAAATGGGTACTCATTGGACAAATATATTGTACTAGAACTGACATGTGATTACTTCTTCACGCAATTTGGGTGCATAGACCCTGAGAAATAAGTACCCAGAACAACCACCTCTGGCTATAATAACAGCCTTGATACGCATGGGCATTGAGTCAAACAGAGCTTGGATGGCGTGTACAGGTACAGCTGCCCATGCAGCTTCAACACGATGTAACCTCCCCCTCACTTATCGACCTTAATGACAGTGAAAAATTAAACCGCGTGTACCTAATGGTAATTTTGGAAAAAGCAATCGTCACCGAAGTTAACCTGTCGGTAAAGAGGGAGGAAAGGGTTACATCTAAATGAAAGGAAAAATGCAAATGAAACTGGTGGAAATTAATTTTGAAAAGGGGTAAAGTTAATAAAGAAAGTAAATGTGCGGCCGTTACGTTAACAATTAACTAGCGGTAATTAGATATTTGAGATTTGGGGGAAATCACGGTCGCCAGTCCTAAGGACAATTACTATAGTAACTGAAAAAGAAAGGTTATTACACATATAATTAACACTAGAAGCGTGGCAACTGAAGGTTGACACGTGTAGTGTGAAAACTGAAAGTTTGTCAGAAGTAATAAATTTCGTTACACCCTGACTTAATTTAGCAAAAGAATTAATAACCGGAAAATCGAAAGTTAATTTAGTGACTGAAGTTAATAGTGAGCTTTCTTTCTGAAGCACATCGAAATTCAGTAAAATACGGTTAGTCTTGGACTACCTCAACAATCATTTCAAAAACTACTTGAATCTACGCAATTTAGAAATAAGAGATTTAACTTTGAACTTGAATTAAACGATTCTGAACAATTAACAATAGTAAAATTTAGTACGTACCAAGCTGAGCTGCAGTCACAGGTAAGCTAAAATACGGTAACAAAGCTCGCACTCTTAATTCGTGCTTGTGTAATCTGAATATTGTAGCCAGCTCTGAGACTTTAACTGAACTTTGAAATTAAAGCAGTGAAATGGAATTATGCTGGCGTTTGAATTTCAACGACACTCGGGTTCATTTCGGAAAAGGAAGGGACCCTGCTTGGCAATGCAATTGGGACAATGAGCAACAAAGGTTCATGCTAAGTTGCTGTAATTTTGCGAGGCAAATGGAACAAGATTAAAAGCTGAGGTCTGCCATACAGTTCTAAAACTTTACGTGCTTCCAGTCTTCCTTGTTGGTTGATTGAAGGTTTGAAGCCGTCGATCGAGGAGGTGGCGACAGTCACTCATTGTCGGCCGTCGCTGTTGCAGGAGCTGGATGTTGGCGCGCCTTCTTCTCGACACGGTCACCAGGCGAAACGGGCTCTTGATGTGCGCTAGCTAATGCTTCCCGTCCGCGACACCATGTCAGAAACTATCATCGCGAGTCGAGCGCAATTACATGCTGCCAAACCCCGAAAGCGCGGCAACTCGCGGGAGCGTCACACGACACCTGCTCCACTCGCTACTCCCGCCAGACTCCGACCGTTCCGCCCGCGCTCCACGCGGCAGAGTTAACACTCCCAAAGATCCTACAAACTTTGATTCTTCACACGACCTATCGATGTAATCGTTCGATAGCAGTTTTCCCTAGGCAAGACCCAGCGTAAAAATACAAATACTCTTTACACAACAAACCAATTATACATCGACATAAGTGCATAAATATATATATACAAACAGTAAAACAATTACAATATATAAAGAGACAGAAATGTCATATCTTGAGGTAACAAAACAAGGAAAAAAAATAATAGTACAATAGATGGAAATAGGAGTATATGCATTTCCGGCGTTACAACGATACCACAGAGTAGTGACTGGCGTATTGTGACGAGCCAGTTGCTCGGCCACCATAGACAAGACGTTCTCAATCGGTGAGAGATCTGGAGAATTTGCTGGCCAGGGCAGTAGTCGAACACGGTCTGTATCCAGAAAGGCCCGTACAGGACCTGCAACATGCGGTCATGCATTATCCTGCTGAAATGTAGGGTTTCGCAGGGATCGAATGAAGAGCCACGGGTCGTAACACATCTGGAATGTAACGTCCACTGTTCAAAGTGCCGTCAATGCGAACAAGAGGTGACCGAGACGCGTAACCTATGGCACCCCATACCATCACGCCGGGTGATACGCCAGTATGGCGATGACGAATACACGCTTCCATTGTGCGTTCACCGTTATGTCGCCAAACTCGGTTGCGACCATCATGATACTGTAAACAGAACCTGGATTCATCCGAAAAAATGACGTGCTGTCTGATAATTAACGTAAGTTTTATCTGTATTTTGAAAAATATAATAGAAATTGTCATTAGGAAGTGTGTATTATTGACTTAGTTGTCACCTCTCATGATTACAACCATTAATTATAATTAACAAAATTTTTACAGAACTTCGTAGTGCCGGGAGTTCATCTCCCCTAGCGGGATTTAGTCGGCCATTACGCTGACTGTATTATTTAATTAATATCTCATGTCATAATGTTAAATGTAAATGCTAGAGACTTCTCAGTTTTGATCTTTCATTAATTTCAAAGTTAAAAAGAGTTAAAACAGATTTCGTTTATTAATATTTAGAATACTGAGTGAGTTCAGTATGCTTCATTTTGGCCGCCTAACGGCAGACGAGATTCTCTACGGTTTTGCCTTGCAAATATTGAACAGCATTACATTCCTCAATATCTCAGTTAATCTTTGTGTAATTTGGTACATATATGACCAGTAGCCCCTGAGACCCATATTAATAATTACAGTTTGCGTAAGAATAAGCATATTTTCTTTTCTAAATAGCAGCGCTCACGCAAACTATTTATTAGAAGGCGGTGAGTCGCGCGTTGTGTTTAAAAAAAAAATCGTACGTACTTCGGGGCAGCCGATGTCCGTGCGAGTGTTATCGCGGTATAAGTTAATTAAAAGTCTCATGCTAGCCCACAATATTTAAAGCCACCACAACCAAAATCGTAAAATGTATAATTATAAAAATAAAAGGTATACACTTATACCGTCATATTGTCTTGCACACCTTCAAGAATAGTCTTTTTTAATTGGATCTTTCTTTTAAAATATGCTTTCATTCTGTAACCATGAGTACACCGCTTGGTGCTTATTATAGAATTACTCTCTAATTGTGTTGCTACCAGTGCCTGCGTCTTGGTTTTGTCTTCCTTTTCTTTTTTTTTTTTTTTTTTTTTTTTTGTATCTTCACTGTGGCTCAGCATACCACTTGAACAGCCTTCATATCATTTGTGTTTTCTAGCGCTGTATAACATGTTTGAAAGAATTGATTTGAGTTCTTTTGGACACCACTTAAAACACAAGGCAGATATGTATCGTTTCTTGTTTCCTTTCCCCTACAACGCCATCTGTTCCACGTTCGAAATCAAAAATTTTCAAATAAATTCTGAATTATATTGACAATTTCAATTTTGCTACAAATACTGTAGGTTTTTAAGTAACGGACAGAAGGATTGCGATGTAGAACAAAAATGTTCCGTATGGTATGTGACCCTTCACACATCCTCATACAGTGTATGGACGGTTCACTACTTCCAGTTTCTAGGGTAAATTAGTAACACAGTGTAATGGTACTTGAATTACGTAACCATTACGCCACCTCACCTCAACCTCTCGATACCAGCAATATTCTACTGTGTTTCTGTAAAATAGTAAACATATTTCTGTGACAACATTCACATTTGATTTCATTAATTTAGAGGTACTTAGATACATCGATATGTATATATTGCAATGATATTATTCTTATGTGATTTCTTTCTTTTGTCACTATGATCATTGACGTACTTGTAACTCTGATTTTTGGGGGGCGGAAGCGGTTATTAGAGAGTCAAGCTTTGGTCTTCATGTTAAAAAGACGCAAATTGTAGTCAGTTTATGAAATGTGAACTTTAACAGTGAGGAAGATATTTTCAAGTATGTTTTATATTGTGAAGTGATGTTTTGGAACGAGTTACGTGATTTTGCAACAAAAGTAATAAAAAAGAAGTGTAACTTAAATTCAGAGTGCTGATTACTTTTTTTACATCACCATTGTCCTAACTTGCAAAAGAATGGTTTATGAAACACATCTATAAAACTTGTTAATATCTCAGAATAACACCTAGGCCTCTTTGCATCCGAGCTTGGAATCATCACTACCTAGATTTTCGACGATTGAGCCACGAATTCACAACGAGACCAGCGTGGGAAACACGAAAAGACGAGTGCCTAGTTTATCCATTATTTCAAGAAATGACTTTATTAACTGTGCTCTAATGACACCTGCCACAAAATATAACTTTGTTGTTGCCCGAAAATGCGATATTTAGCAGCACGAGCAATACTACAATCATAATTAATTTTTTACCTTTGTTGTGGTAGGGTTGTTAGAAAAGTCATCTCATACGCAAACAAAGTGATCGAAATTAGGTAACATCTGATAGGTATGCAACACTATTAAAGTACAGGTAACGCGGTTCAGATTTTAACTGAGCAAGGCCACTAGGAAGGCTACTGTCTCTACGCTTTCTTATGACAGTCTACTGTAGTTTTACGACTCTAGCCGTGAATCTACAAACATTTGTTTATTTTTAACAGACAATTCGAGGTTAAGTCATTAACAGCCCTCGCGACAAACATCTTATGTCACTATTATGCTGCATCGTGGGAGAAACAAGAAGAAGAGTGCAGTCTGGCCACAGCAAATGTGCGCAGCACGTCTTGAATGAAGGCCAGGAACGAGTAGGGGGGGGGGGGGGGGGGCACCTACAAACCAGCGTTTACACGTGCAACAAAAACTGTTTATTGCCGACAACACGGATAGCAACCACATGTCGGCAACATTGCCAGCCACTGTTGCTACAGTATATTTGTGGCAACAGATTTCCCGGCCACAATTATTTACGCAGACCACACTACCCACAAAAGAGATGAAATCGAGCTAGAGGAAGTGGGTGCGGCTCTCGTGGATTTACATCACGCGATGAATCAATGCAGAAGAAACGAGAGAACAACTTGGGCTCAGTGACTAATCACTTCCGTTTCGTGCTGTCCAGGCGGGCCCTATGGTTGCTCTTCGTACGCTCACATGTGTTTGTCTAACGTGAGCTGAACCTCCGCCCATGACCAGCTGGCAGACAGCCACATACCTGTTTTTATAAGTATTTGGTGGCATCTGAAGATTATTTATCATTCTCGAGTCAAAAACATAAAAATTTACAGTAGCCATACACCTCATTAAATATGTACATATATCCCCCCCCCCCCCCCCCATGAACCATGGACCTTGCCGTTGGTGGGGAGGCTTGCATGCCTCAGCGATACAGATGGCCGTACCGTAGGTGCAACTACAACGGAGGGGTATCTGTTGAGAGGCCAGACAAAATGGCTCTGAGCACTATGGGAACTTAACATCTACGGTCATCAGTCCCCTAGAACTTACAACTACTTAAATCTAACTACCCTAAGGACATCACACAACACCCACTCATCATGAGGCAGAGAAAATCCCTGACCCGGGAACCCGGGCGTGGGAAGCGAGAACGCTGCCGCACGACCACGAGCTGCGGACGAGGCCAGACAAACATGTGGTTCCTGAAGAGGGGCAGCAGCCTTTTCAGTAGTTGCAGGGGCAACAGTCTGGATGATTGACTGATCTGGCCTTGTAACATTAACCAAAACGGCCTTGCTGTGCTGGTACTGCGAACGGCTGAAAGCAAGGGGAAACTACAGCCGTAATTTTTCCCGAGGACATGCAGCTTTACTTATGATTAAATGATGATGGCGTCCTCTTGGGTAAAATATTCCGGAGGTAAAATAGTCCCCCATTCGGATCTCCGGGCGGGGACTACTCAAGAGGACGTCGTTATCAGGAGAAAGAAAACTGGCGTTCTACGGATCGGAGCGTGGAATGTCAGATCCCTTAATCGGGCAGGTAGATTAGAAAATTTAAAAAGGGAAATGGATAGGTTAAAGTTAGATATAGTAGGAATTAGTGAAGGTCGGTGGCAGGAGGAACAAGACTTTTGGTCAGGTGATTACAGGGTTATAAATACAAAATCAAATAGTGGTAATGCAGGAGTAGGTTTAATAATGAATAAAAAAATAGGAGTGCGGGTTAGCTACTACAAACAACATATTGAACGCATTATTGTGGCCAAGATAGACAGAAAGCCCATGCCTACTACAGTAGTACAAGTTTATATGCCAACTAGCTCTGCAGATGAAGAAATTGATGAAATCTATGACGAGATAAAAGAAATTATTCAGGTAGTGAAGGGAGACGAAAATTTAATAGTCATGGGTGACTGGAATTCGTCAGTAGGAAAAGGGAGAGAAGGAAACATAGTAGGTGAATATGGATTGGGGGGAAGAAATGAAAGAGGGAGCTGTCTGGTAGAATTTTGCATAGAGCATAACTTAATCATAGCTAACACTATGCTCAAGAATCATAAAAGAAGGTTGTATACCTGGAAGAATCCTGGAGATACTAAAAGGTATCAGATAGATTATATAATATTAAGACAGAGATTTAGGAACCAGATTTTAAGTTTTAAGACATTTCCAGGGGCAGATGTGGATTCTGACCACAATCTACTGGTTATGAACTGAAGATTGAAACTGAAGAAAAGGTGGGAATTTAAGGAGATGGGACCTGGATAAACTGAAAGAACCAGAAGTTGTAGAGAGTTTCAGGGAGAGCATAAGGGAACAATTGACAGGAATGGGGGAAAGAAATACAGTAGAAGAAGAATGGGTAACTCTGAGGGATGAAGTAGTGAAGGCAGCAGACGATCAAGTAGGTAAAAAGACGAGGGTTAATAGAAATCCTTGGGTTCCAGAAGAAATATTCAATTTAATTGATGAAAGGAGAAAATATAAAAATGCAGTAAATGAGGCACGCAAAAAGGAATACAAACGTCTCAAAAATGAGATCGACAGGAAGTGCAAAATGGCTAAGCAGGGATGGCTAGAGGACAATTGTAAGGATGTAGAGGCTGGTCTCACTAGGGGTAAGATAGATACTGCCTACAGGAAAAGTAAAGAGACCTTTGGAGATAAGAGAACCACTTGTATGAATACCAAGGGCTCAGATGGCAACCCAGTTCTAAGCAAAGAAGAGAAGGCAGAAAGGTGGAAGGAGTATATAGAGGGTTTATACAAGGGCGATGTACTTGAGGACAATATTATGGAAATGGAAGAGGATGTAGATGAGGACGAAATGGGAGATAAGATACAGCGTGAAGAGTTTGACAGAACACTGAAAGACCTGAGTCGAAACAAGGCCCCAGGAGTAGACAACATTCCATTAGAACTACTGACAGCCTTGGGAGAGCCAGTCATGACAAAACGCTACCATCTGGTGAGCAAGATGTATGAGACAGGCGAAATACCCACAGACTTCAAGAAGAATATAATAATTCCAATCCCAAATAAAGCAGGTGTTGACAGATGTGAAAATTACCGAACTATCAGTTTAATAAGTCACAGCTGCAAAATACTAACACGAATTCTTTACAGACGAATGGAAAAACTAGTAGATGCGGACCTCGGGGAAGATCAGTTTGGATTCCGTAGAAATGTTGGAACACGTGAGGCAATACTAACCTTACGACTTATCTTAGAAGAAAGATTAAGAAAAGGCAAACCTACGTTTCTAGCATTTGTAGACTTAGAGAAAGCTTTTGACAACGTTAACTGGAATACTCTCTTTCAAATTCTGAAGGTGGCAGGGGTAAAACACAGGGAGCGAAAGGCTATTTACAATTTGTACAGAAACCAGATGGCAGTTATAAGAGTCGAGGGACATGAAAGGGAAGCAGTGGTTTGGAAGGGAGTGAGACAGGGTTGTAGCCTCTCCCCGATGTTATTCAATCTGTATATTGAGCAAGCAGTAAAGGAAACAAAAGAAATATTCGGAGTAGGTATTAAAATTCATGGAGAAGAAGTAAAAACTTTGAGGTTCGCCGATGACATTGTAATTATGTCAGAGACAGCAAAGGACTTGGAAGGGCAGTTGAACGGAATGGACAGTGTCTTGAAAGGAGGATATAAGATGAACATCAACAAAAGCAAAACGAGGATAATGGAATGTAGTCAAATTAAATCGGGTGATGCTGAGGGGATTAGATTAGGAAATGACACTTAAAGTAGTAACGGAGTTTTGCTATTTGGGGAGTAAAATAACTGATGATGGTCGAAGTAGAGAAGATATAAAATGTTGACTGGCAATGGCAAGGAAATCGTTTCTGAAGAAGAGAAATTTGTTAACATCGAGTATAGATTTAAGTGTCAGGAATTCGTTTCTGAAAGTATTTGTATGGAGTGTAGCCATGTATGGAAGTGAAACATGGACGATAACCAGTTTGGACAGGAAGAGAATAGAAGCTACAGAAGAATGCTGAAGATAAGGTGGGTAGATCACGTAACTAATGAGGAGGTATTGAATAGGATTGGGGAGAAGAGAAGTTTGTGGCACAACTCGACTAGAAGAAGGGATCGGTTGGTAGGACATGTTTTGAGGCATCAAGGGATCACCAATTTAGTATTGGAGGGCAGCGTGGAGGGTAAAAAAGGTAGAGGGCGACCAAGAGATGAATACACTAAGCAGATTCAGAGGGATGTAGGTTGCAGTAGGTTCTGGGAGATGAAGAAGCTTGCACAGGATAGAGTAGCATGGAGAGCTGCATCAAACCAGTCTCAGGACTGAAGACCACAACAACAATATATATATATATACAAATTGTTTTTATATTACATGTGCCAGTACTTTGCAACCTCCATGGCGCTTGGAGTGGCTTGCAGGAGATCAATCTTCGTGAAGGATGTAGGGCACAAAAGGCTCTAGAGCATGTGGCTTGTGGTTTGTTCTTGTCCACAATCACAGGACGTATCTTCTGTTATGAAGCCCCATCTCTTCGGGTTGTCTCTGGATCGTCCAACTCCTGATCGTAATCTGTTTAAAGATTTCCGCACCAGCCAGCTCTCGTTGTGTCCAGGTGGTAGTTCTTCAGCTTCTGGCGTCTGCAAGTGAGGCGTCGACTTATTCCGTAACTCCAGCCCTGCCTTCTCTGGTGAAACGGTGAGCTTCTCGGATGTTCTCAGTAAGCTCTTTCGCGATCTCAGCCGTTGCTGTGGTGGATTATGTCCGTGCAGGGGATGGGCACTGTCCTGTTCCACTTTCAGTCTCTCCTTGTTGGCAGCCACTCTTCTGCGTACCCATGGTGGCGCTATTCCAGCCAGGCAGTAGAGCTTATCAGTTGGGGCAAGTCTTGAGCAACGTGTGATCAACCTGCAGGTTTCGTTGAGAGCAATGTCTACTTGTCTGACGAGATGACCTGTACCAGACTGGAGAAGCATATTCAGCAGTAGAAAAGCACAGTGCCATTGCAGAACAGCGAATAGTTTGTGGATGTGATCCCCACTGCGTCCCCGCTAGTTTGCGAATTAGGTTGTTTCGAGCGGAGACTTTCATTTTGGTGTTCTTGCAGTGAGTTTTGAATGTCAGAGTTCTGTCGAGAGTGACTCCCAAGTATTTAGGTGCGTGATGATGCTGGAGTTGGATGCCTGACCATGCGATATGTAGCTCACGATTAGCTTCCCTGTTCCTTAAATGTAAGGCACACACTTGTCTCTTCGAAGGGTTTGGTCTGAGTTGGTTCCGACTGTAGTAACTTCTAAGCTTCTAAGTGCTGTTGTCAGGTTTCTTTCCACTCTTTCAAAGCATGAGCTAGGGCTAGGTCATCTGCATATAAGAATGTCCTTGTGCCTGGGGTCAATGGCTGGTCGTTGGTATAAGTGTTGAAGAGGAGCCAAGACGCTTCCCTGAGGTAGACCATTTTTCTGCGCTCTCCAGCGACTGCGTTCTCCTTGAAATTCAACAAAAAACCTGCGGTTTTTGGAGGAGGGTGCTGAGTAGTTTAACGAGGTGAGCGTTCTTGATCATATTGTATAATTTTGCATGGAGTAACCGATGATGGACAGTATCATACGCTGCTGTGAGATCCACGAAGACCACGCCCGTAACTTGACAGGTTTAAAAGCCATAAAAGGAGCCTCCACGAAGATTGCAATGATTTCCGACCAAGATAAGACTTGCAATCGGGCGTACCCTGGGAGTCAGGTTTCTCTGGCGGCTGATCCTTTCACATCAGAAACATCATCCTTTTCAGGACCATAGTTGACCATCATATCGATGAATATAGAAGGTATATCATCTTGGCATCTGAAGATGAAGCTTTACGCTTCGAAACCAGTCGTGCAATAAATTAAGAAATTACTGGCAGCTGAAGCTGATTTTTTTATTCTATAAGTAGACTGATGAAAAATTCGCAACACCAAAAAGTAATTAATGTACAGCAATGAAATTTTGAGAATACATTTGTCTAAGTAACATATTTAAGTGGTTAACATTGCAAGATCACAGGTTAATGTAAGCGCGAAGTAAACCATTGCAAATGTGAAATGCTGGTGCCTTAACAAGCAGTGTGATGGCCAGAATGTTGACTGCAAGCGTGCAAACGTGCACATTGTGTACATGTCAGTTTTTGAGATGGAGTTTCATGCCTGTTGCACTTGGTCGGTCAATACACAGACGCTGTATGTGGATGACTCTGAAAATGTCTTCCGGTGATGTTGCATTTGTGCTCAATTGGAGGCAGATCTGGTTATCGAGCAGGCGAAGGCAACGTATGGATACTCTACAGAAAATTTTGGGTGTTGGACACGTGGACGTCCGCTATCCTGTCGGAAAACAGCCCCTGGCACGCTGTCCACGATTGGTAGCAGACTAGGTCTAATCACCAAATAGACGTACAGATTTGCAGTCAGGGTGCGTCGGATAACCAGGAGTGTGCCCCTGGTGTCAGACGAAGTCGCACCCCAGATTATAGCTCCAACGACCTCTGAAGTCACCACTGAAGTCACAAATAGTGCACGTTTCTGGTCGGTGGAATGAACACTAGAGGTCGTCTGGCTCGAAGCTGTCCTTGAACTAAACCGTTTTATAACATATTAGAACAAATAAGCCCTCGGTCACAAATATTAAGTCAAATGACCAGGTTTCGACGCTACTATGAGCGTCGTCTTCAGAAGTAGACTAACTGTTCTAAAGCATATTAAGTATGTAATACATTAATAAAATTAAAGTTTGTACTGACTGGAAAAAGATGGAGTACTTACAAGTCACATATTAAAAAAGATCTTAAGCCGGAAAGGCGACGTCATGAATAGCTGTAAGTAAGATGGCGAGCCGCTAAGGGCTGCTCGTACTTTAGTGAACAAGGATTGCAACAAGACTGAGGTGCCCACGTTAGAAAGTGTGGGCAAGTAAACATGGTGTTGCTACGAGCGCAATCTAGTAGCCGCAAAAACAACTAGGCTACTGTACATTCAGAATTAGACACATGAAATTGTGATGCAGCTGATTCAGGCATAACGTAAGCACTAATAATAATAACATGAAGTTACATATTTATCTGCTTTAAACAGAGGTACATTTTGTAGCGCAAAAACGTTAGTTATGACATACAAGAAAACAGCAAAGATGTGACAGGAAAACAACATTTCGGTAAACTGCATGAGATCAAGCAATGGCTTTATACAGTCAAAAAAGTTTTTATTTCGCAGCTGCAGCTGTTCGTTGAGAATGAGGCCATCATGACGAGTGAGATGTTTGAAAATCTCCAATTCCTCTAAGACATCTAACCTACGCCCCTTCTTTTCGGTATGCAGAATATTGTTATCGCCTATGGCTTTAGTCACGTGTCCAGTAATTAAGAGATGATCGGCAAAGGATGAATTTAGGGGAGTGGTGCCGTTCTTCGTCAAAAGATGTTCTTTATATCTGATGGTGAAAGCACGTCCAGTTTGCCCTATATAATAGGAGGAGCAGGTATCGCAGATGATCTAATAAACGCCAGAACTTTCTGCAGGGGTTCGAATGGATTTCAAATTATGAATGAAGTTTCTCTTTAGATTATTATTAGTAGAGAAGGCAACATTGCAGTTGTATTTGTTGCGAAGCATGCGCTGAATCTCATAGGAAATGGGTCCCATGAAAGGAACAGAAAAACGTTTTTTTGGGTTAATTTCAGTGCGTGAGGTGCTGAGCGTGGTAGTTCTTGCAGGTTTCTTTTTTAGGATATCGTCCACTATGTTAGGCGCATATTCATTATTGACTGCTATGGGTTTAAGAAAAGTAATCTCCTCATTAAACTTTTCTGTTGAAAGTGGTACAGAGGTGGGTCGGTGGACGGCAGAGTGAAAAAAGGGGCCATTTTTGGACACTGTGGATGAAAAGAGGAAGCAAGCACGATTTGGTCAGTATACGTTTCTTTTCGAAAAATATTGAAAGTAATGTTATTGTCTTCTATTGTAAGCGTCAAGACTAAATTATGTAATTGGCGGTTTTCGTTTTCGAGTTCAATAGTGGAAGAAATTTTTTCACGGAGGTCGTTAAAAAGTTTAAATATATGATCAATTCTATCGGCGGGTCCGTTACAGATGACTAGAATATCATCAACGTATCTTGTCTAAGACATGATACCTAGTGAAGTGGCTGAGACACGGTTAAACAGCTTTTTCTCCAAGGAATTGTTAAAGATGTCGGCAAGGATGCCGGCTAAAGGGTTGCCCATGGCGAGCCCATCAGACTGCTGGTACAGTTGTCCGTTGAGTTCAAAGTAGTTGTACCTGACAACGACATTAATGAGAGTCATAAAATCGGTAATCTGTTCATCTGATAGATCTTTTCTAAATTGACGTAAATTTTCTTCCACAATAATGAGCGTCTCATGTACCGGGACATTGGTATAAGGATATTTAATATCTAAGGAAAAGAGCTTGGTGTCTGAACTGCATTCTAAGTTTTTAATATTTTGGATCAAAACGTGGCTGTTAGGAACGGAATAATTATTTTCGAAAACGAAAGATTTTTCAAAGTTTCGTATGTTCAAAGATTTACGTTTTTTACGTTTTATAACAGTCCGTTGTGTCACTTTGGTGCCAAATGCTGCTGAAATTGCTGCTGCAGATGCAGTACGATGCGACAGTGCCATATGCGGGAAACGATAGTTTTCCATCTCGGTAGTTCCACGTGGCCGTCCAACCATGTACATTGACTGCCTTCCTGCTACGTCTTTCTGCAGTATCGCAGAAGGAACATTCAGCTTCTCTTAACCCTATTTCACTACCTCGTTTCAGCTCAGTGGAGTGTTGAGGTGTTGGTAATGGCACCCTAACTAATGCTCACGACTCTTAAAACTCGTATTTAAAGCAAACCTGCCGGCCGGTGTGCCCGAGAGGTTCTAGGCGCTTCAGTCTGGAACGGCGAGACCGCTACGGTCGCAGGTTCGCATCCTGCTTCGGGCATGGATGTGTGTTATGTCCTTAGGTTAGTTAGGTTTAAGTAGTTCTAAATTCTAGGGGACTGATGACCTCAGACGTTAAGTCCCATAGTGCTCAGAGCCATTTGAACCATTTCTCATATGACAGTATTGCCGGCCGCGGTGGTCTAGCGGTTCTAGGCGCTCAGTCCGGAACCGCGGGACTGCTGCGGTCGCAGGTTCGAATCCTGCCTCGGGCATGGATGTGTGTGATGTCCTTAGGTTAGTTAGGTTTAAGTAGTTCTAAGTTCTAGGGGACTGATGACCACAGATGTTAAGTCCCATAGTGCTCAGAACCATTTGAACCATTTTTTTTGACAGTATTGTAATGGAATTTTCCAAAAGGATAATGTTCGTCCACACACGACACGCATCTCTATGAACAATCTGGGTGATGCTGAGGTATTCCTGATAGAACACTTTTCGGACCAGCTCGGACGTCAGCTTCATTTCATTACCAGAATCCAAGGGTACCAAGGACCTGTCGCAACAGTTGTGTGCTAGATTGTATCAGGAGAGAATACAATGGACTGATTGTTGTGTTGGCTGAAGAGCCAACACCGTGTTACTAAGGGAGGCGTAATGCACGCGTTTTAGCTCACGCAGGCTGGCGTGAGGAGGGAAGAACTATACTGACGTGATGTCTGGGACATGACAAGGAATGAGAATTCAGAAAGCGGACGTAATTAGTTTGATACTTAACTTGAATCCATTAATGATGAACGTCGCTCTTGACGGTACATGAGTCGCAACATTATCTGTTCAGAAGACATAGTAACTGAATATGGCGCCTTGCTAGATCGTAGCAAATGATGTAGCTGAAGCTATGCTAAACTGTCGTCTCTGCAAATGAGAGCGTATGTAGACAGTGAACCATCGCTAGCAAAGTCGGCTGTCCAACTGGGGCGATTGCTAGGAAGTATCTCTAGACTAGACCTGCCGTGTGGCAGCGCTCGGTCTGCAATCACTGACAGTGGCGACACGCGGGTCCGACGTATACTAACGGACCGCGGCCGATTTAAAGGATACCACCTAGCAAGTGTGGTGTCTGGCGGTGACACTACAAACCCAATTATTGTATTAATATTTTATTTTTGTTCACCAGAACTAAAAGAATTGTGAACTTCACAAAAGCGGCACATTTACGACCAGATATGTGTGACGTAGAAATCAATTTATATAATGATCACAATCTGTAAACGGACAGTTCGCAGGTTGAGGCGCGCGATTAATCAATCATGCTTGTGGCGAGCAAGTGATCTTTGCTCTCGGTCGATAGGTGGCCTCTTTGGTGGTTGTCACCATGGAGCATGTATATCTATGGAGTTAGCATAATGTAATGCCCATGTTCTCAACATCAAACAGGGCTAGTCCCGTTATTTTTGTGCGACGCTGCTTTTCTACAATTTGCGGTAATAGGGAAACTTGAATATTCGCTTGTCTTACATACGTTTCTGCACGTTTCAGTTTTAGGGAGAAGAAAATCTAATAGTCATGGGGGACTACAATGCATTTGCAGGGGAAGGAGTAAAAGAAAATATTACAGGAGCATATGGGCTTGAATACTCTCTTTCAAATTCTAAAGGTGGCAGGGGTAAAATACAGGGAGCGAAAGGCTATTTACAATTTGTACAGAAACCAGATGGCAATTACAAGAGTCGAGGGACATGAAAGAGACGCAGTGGTTGGGAAGGGAGTGAGACAGGGTTGTAGCCCCTCCCCGATGTTATTCAATCTATATACTGAGCAAGCAGTAAAGGAAACAAAAGAAAAATTCGGAGTAGGCATTAAAATCCATGGAGAAGAAACAAAAACTTTAAGGTTCGCCGATGACATTGTAATTCTGTCAGAGACGGCAAAGGACTTGGAAGAGCAGTTGAACGGAATGGACAGCGTCTTGAAAGGAGGGTATAAGATGAACATCAACAAAAGCAAAACGACGATAATAGAATGTAGTCGAATTAAGTCGGGTGATACTGAGGGAATTAGATTAGGAAATGAGACACTTAAAGTATTTGGGGAGCAAAATAACTGATGATGGTCGAAGTAGAGATGATATAAAATGTAGACTGGCAATAGCAAGGAAAGCGTTTCTGAAGAGGAGAAATTTGTTAACATCGAGTATATATTTAAGTGTCAGGAAGTCATTTCTGAAAGTATTTGTATGGAGTGTAGCCATGTATGGAAGTGAAACATGGAAGATAAATAGTTTGGACAAGAATAGAGGCTTTGGAAATGTGATGCTACAGAAGAATGTTGAAGATTAGATGGGTAGATCACATAACTAATGAGGAGGTACTGAATAGAATTGGGGAGAAGAGGAGTTTGTGGCACTACTCAAGAAGTAGATGGGACCGATTGGTGAGACATGTTGTGAGGCATCAGGGGATCACAAATTTAGCATTGGAGGGCAGTGCGGAGAGTAAAAATCGTAGAGGGAGACCAAGAGATGAATACACTAAGAAGGTTCAGAAGGATGTGGGTTGCAGTAGTTACTGGGAGATGAAGAAGCTTGCACAGGATAGAGCAGCATGGAGAGCTGCATCAAACCAGTCTCAGGACTGAAGACCAAACAACAACAACATGGGCTTGGGACAAGGAATGAGAGAGGAGAAAGACTGAGTTCTGTAATAAATTTCAGCTGATAATAACGAACACTCTCTTCAAGAATCACTTGGAAAAGACTGGGTGGTACGGGAAGATTTCAGTTAGATTCGGAAACCAGATACTGGATTGTAAGGCGTATCCAGGAACAGATATAGACTCAGATTACAATATGGTAGTGACGAGAGTAGGCTGAAGTTTAAGACATAATGTTACTTAAAATCCGTCTTGATTGCAAATTTTTTATTCATATAACCGGTTTCGGTTCATTCAGAACCATCTTCAGATATGATATTTCAGTTACAGGAGTAACCCGTCCAAATCCAGCAACTTTCACATCCAGATCTGACGTATCATGTGAAAGTTACTGGATTTGGACGGGCTACTCCTGTAACTGAAATATCATATCTGAAGATGGTTCTGAATGAACCGAAACCGGTCATATGAATAAAAAATTTGCAATCAAGACGGACTTTAAGTAACATTATAAAATCACTGATTGCTGTTATCCCATAAGACATTATGTCTATTTTTGCAAAGTTTAAGACATAGTCAGGAAGAATCAATACGCAATGATGTAGAAAATGGAAGAACTAAGTAGTCATGCTTGAAGTTCTCCGAGGCTATAGATACAACGATAAGGAGTAGCTCAGTAGGCAGTACAGTTGAAGAGGAATGGACATCTCTAAAAGCAATCACAGAAGTTGGAAAGAAAAACATAGGTACAAAGAAGGTAACTGTGATGAAACCATTGGTAACAGAAGAAACACTACAGTTGATCGATGAAAGAAACAAGTACAAAAACCGTTATGGGAAACTCACGAATACAGAAATAAAAGTCACTGAGAAATGAAACACATAGGGAGTGCACGGACGCTACGACGAAATGGCTGCATGAAAAATATGAAGAAATCGAAAAAGAAATAATTGTCGGAAGGACAGACTCAGTATATAGGAAAGTCAAAACAACCTTAGATGACATTAAAAGCAAGGGTGGTAACATTAAGAGCGCAACGAGAATTCCACTGTTAAATGCAGAGGAGAGAACGGATAGGTGGAAAGAATACACTGAAAGCCTTTATGAGGGGGAACATTTGTCTGAAGCGATAGAAGAAAAAACAGGAGTCGATTTAGAAGAGATAGGTGACTCAGTATTAGAATCAGAATTTAAAAGAGCTCTGGAGGACTTAAGATCAAATAAGGCAAAAGGGATGGATAACATTCCATCAGATTTTCTAATATCATTGAGTGAAGTGGCAACAAAAAGACTATTCACGTTGGTGTGCAGAATGTATGAGTCTGGCGACATACCACCTTACTTACAGAAAAATATCATTCACACAATTCGAAAGACTTGCAGGTGGTGACAAGTGCGAAAATTATCGCACAATCAGCTTACCAGCTCATGCATTGAAGTTGCTGACATGAATAATATAAAGAAGAATGGGAAAGAAAATTGAGGATGTGCTAAATGACGATCAATTTGGCTTCAAAAACGTTAAAGCCACGAGAGAGGTAATTCGGACGTTGCGGTTGATAATGGAAGCAAGACTAAAGAAAAAACAAGGACACGTTCATAGGATTTGTCGATCTGGGAAAAGCGTTCAACTGTAATGGTGCAGGATGTTCGAAATTCTGAGAAAAATAGGGGTAATCTGTATAAACTGACGGGTGATATGCAATATGTACAAAAGCCAAGAGCGAATAATTTTTGGAAATTTTTCAGGAAAGGGGTGTTAGCTAACTCTGTTTGTTCGTTAAGGATATAGTCTGGGGTGCTGTTTTTGTGTGTGTGTATTTCTAATTCTTCTAATATATTCATAGTGGCCCCTTTTTCTGCTAGATGCAAAATTTTTAAGTTGTCCTCAATGTTTCCCACTGAATGGTTTTCTTCAGCATTGTTCAAGTTACCAAGTCTTAAAGCATCAATCTGTTCCTTGTATCTAATTTCAAAACTGCTGCCTGTCTGTCCAATACAGAATTTTGGGCATGAATCACGTTTGAGACTGTATATTCCTGATTTACGGTAGGGACTCTTGGAGGTATTTACATCATAGATTACTTTTTGTTGTAATTTATTATTTGTGGAAAAGCTGATTGTGACACTTTTCTTCTTTTTAAATAAGTTTGCTATTTGGTATGAAAGTGGGCCTATGTATGGGAGAGTAGCATATTTAGGTTTGGCTTCGGTGGCACACTGATTTGGCTTGAAGTGACTGCTGTGAAGTGGATCTGTGGTTTTTATCTGCATTTTGTTGTGGAGTTTTTCTATTATTGTGGGTTTATATCCAATATTATGTGCAACAAAGAAGTTTGCCGTGTGATACTGTGGTGAAAAATCACAGCACCATTGCTCTTCGTATCTTTAAACCAACTTCAGTTCTTGGTATCAAATTGTTAGGATGTCTGTATAACGCATATACTAAGTTCCACTCTACTTCTGAAGGTGATCTAAGTGATCTGTCTGTAGCAGTGAAGTAATAACGGTAAGCGCTATGTATGCCGTCCCAAAATCAGGTGTAGAGCAGCAGGAGATGTAGCGGATAGAATTCTCGTTCCGTGCGTACGAACGCTCACTGCAAAGATATTTATGCTCTATGATTGTCACCAGGGGACAGGTGGAAGATGTGTGGATCTAGAGGCGAGCATGCGCGAGGAAAACTATGGCGACAGCGCTCTTGGAGCGGTAACAAGTGGTAGTTATTTGGTTTGCAAGCGTGTGGTCGCGGCGTTCTCCGTTACGAACGCTGAACTGTGTTTCTGGGTTTGGCCTAGTGGGGGAGAGGCCGAATGCGGCTGATAGCCGGCAGTAAGCAACAGGGGTCTGTACCCAGTCAAAAGGCGTGAATTCATCGGGAAGGTTCGCTTAGCTACGGACATAGTGTACGGATTTACCTCTACAGCGGAATGTCTCGGTAGAAGCCGTTGCGAGAAAGAGACGGCAGTTGGACTGTATATTCAAAGCTGCACTCCGTCTCAATTTGGTTCCTACTGTGGTGTCAGACCATCTTACTTCGAACGGACCGCGTCAATATTAGAATGGTGAGCGTTTGCCTTTACGCCTGAGAAGATTGTTGCAGAAACAACGGAAAAAATGCCAAATTTAAACGGCCGCAAAACCTCCAAGATTGGCGATCTTTTACAGAAGCTCGAAATTTAGCGTCGACTTTAATGCGAGAGGCTTATAATAGTTTCCACAGCGAAACTTTGTCTCGAAATCTGGCAGAAAATCCAAAGAGATTCTGGCCGTATGTAAGGTATGCTAGCGGCAAGACACAATCAATGCCTTCTCAGCGCGATAGCAATGGAAATACTATTGACGATAGTGTTGCGAAAGCAGAGTTACTTCCAAAGACAACGAAGTAAATATTCCAGAACTCGAATCAAGAACAGCTGCCAACATGAGTAACTTAAAAGCAGATATCGTCGGAATACTAAAGCAACTTAAATCACTTAATAAAAGCAAGTCTTCCAGTCCACATTGTATACCAGTTAGGTTCCTTTCAGAGTATGCTGATACAATAGCTCCGTACAGAACAATCATACACAACCTTTCGGTCGACGAAAGAAAGGTACTAGGAGTAATTTACTAAATTACTGGCCCATATCATTAACGTCGATATGCAGCAGGTTTTTGGAACATATATTGTGTTTGAACAATATGAATCACCTCGAAGAAAACGGTCTATTGACACACAGTGAACACAGATTTAGAAAACATCGTTCCTGTGAAACACAACTAGCTCTTTACTCACACAAAGTGTTGAGTGCTATTGACAAGAGATTTCAAATCGTATCCGTATTTCTAGGTTTCCAGAAGGCTTTTGACACTGTATCACAAAAGCGGCTTATAGTGAAATTGCGTGCTTATGGAATATGGTCTCAGCTATGTGACTGGAATCGTGATTTCCTGTCAGAGAGGTCACAGGTCGTAGTAACTGACGGAAAGTCATCAATTAAAATGATAGTAATTTCTTGTGTTCCTCAAGGTAGCGTTATAGGCCCTCTGCTGTTCCTCGTCTATATCAACGATTTAGGAGACTATCTGGGCAGCTGTCTTAGGTTACCTGCAGATTCTGATGTCGTTTATCGTCTAGTAGTCATCAAAAGATCAAAACAAATTGGAATGATATCTGTATCTTGCAAAAATTGGCAATTGATTCTAAATAATTATAAGTGTGAAGTCATCCATACGAGTGCTAAAACGAATCCATTAAACTTCGGTTAGACAGTAAAAAAATCAAATCTAATGGGTGTAAATTCCAATAAGTACTTAGGGATTACCGTTGCTAACGACTTATATTGGGAAGAACACGCATAAAATGTTGTGGGGAAGGCAAATCAGACTGTTTTATTGGCAGAACAATTAGAAAATCTGACTGATCTACTAAAGAGACTGCCTACACTATGCTTGTCCGTCCTCTTTTAGAATACTGCTGCACTGTCTGAGATCTTTAACAGATAGAATTAACGGAGAACATCGAGAAAGTTCAAGGAAGTGCAGCACGTTCTGTACGAGGGTTGTTCGGAAAGTAAGGAATGATCGGTCGCGAAATGGAAACGGCAGTGAAAATCAAAACTGTTTTCTTTGCTCATTTAGCTACACCTTCCAGCTTAGACATTTGTCGGAGCGTTATACAAAATTTCCAACACCATCGTCATAGGAGGCAGCCACCTGTGCTCTCTGATAATTCTCTACGCTCGTCTATAGCGCGTAGCCTGTGTCCAAGTGTTGTCTTCGTATCTAGCGTTCCATGTGAACAGAGATGATACTCAGGACGAGACAATTAGGGATGTGTTGTGGGTGACCGAACACTTCCCATCGAAAAGGCTGCAGGAGAGTCTTCACTGCCCCTGCGGAGAGCAGCTGAGAATTGCCGTGAAGAAGGAAGTGTGTGGCAGTTGTGTTAGGTGGGCTGCATTCATTAAGGCGAAGCCTCTCAGCGGGCCCTCCTACTTGGTGGGAGACATCGTTGTTATAGGCACCTTTACTCGCTCACAGTGCGCTCACAACTGAAAAGAGTACCTTGATGTTATCAACGGTCATACTAGCTTCGTCGGATTTTCTCAGTGGGTTCCATTGCATGACCGATCGTTCCTCACTTTCCGAATAGCTCTTGTATTGTCATGATGTACGTGAGAGAGTGTCGCTGACATGATACAGGGTTTGAGGTAGACATAATTAAAACGATGGCATTTTTCCTTGTGGCGGAATCTTCTCACGAAATTTCAATCACCAACTTTCTCCTCCGAATGCGAAAATATTTTGTTGATGCCGACGTACATACAGACAATCGAACGTCGTAATAAAATCAGGGAAATCAGAGCTTGCACTGAAAGATACAGTGTTATTTTTTCCGCGCTGTTGGCTGTTGCTGTCATAGGGAATTATTGTGAAAGTTGTTCTACGAACACTCTGCTAGGCACTTAATTTGCAGAGTACACATGTAGATGCAGATGTAGATGTGGATGTACCAAGTACTTTCAAGGAGTTTACCGCTTTTCTCTAGGGAGCCAACCAGTTTGTATCGTTCTGGTGTTGCGGTTTATTAGGAGGTCACTGAGAGTGCAGTGGCGTCTAAGCTGTATTTGTAATAAAGTACTATATCAAGTAACATGTGTTCCGCTACCCGGGATGTAGAAGATTGCTGCCATTTACCAGAAGTTGCTGTCTAACTCCGACCCACGTGATGGGCGAGTGCTGTTGCGATTAAGCTGTTGTACAGTTAGTAAGTATTTCGTTTCTCGTTTGTAAATTTCCTGAACTGTTGTAAAGTTATTTCAAGCAGAGTTAAGTTTGGTGGCTCATTCAGCTGTGGTCGCTGTATAACACTTTAAAGGTTGTCTTCTTGTTTGAGTACTTTCGACTGTTGAAGTTAGCATGGGTTCTTCTGTTGTATGTTTGTGTTTCTCTTAGTGTATGTTTGTGTTAACTGTGCCTGTACTTATATATTTTTGATGTGCTACAGGTTGGCAAGAGAAGTAGGAAATAAAGGTTAAGATTGAGAGGGAAGCAGAGACAGGCAAGGACAACGATGGGTACAGCCGGGCCACACTAAATATTCTCCATTCCTTGTGCACAACACCTCGGAAATATGTCAGCAATTGCGTAGGACCGCAACATGGTGCTACTGAGGTGTAAGATTTCTATTCTTTTAAAGTTAGTCCTATTTTAATGTAATGGCAACTCAGAAACTGGTTGAGTAGTTTGTTTACGGTGATCGGTACTACCAAAGGATTGAAATGGTGCATGCTGCACAGCCCAGTTGCACGTTCTCTACCTGTGTGTATTGTGTGTATTAAGCCGAGGACCTAGAAAGGACGGAGAGGCTTCGTCCCTCCGTAGCCCTCAGTGATTCACAACCCCACAACAGGCCACAGCAGTCCACCCAACTCACCGCCGCCCCACACCGAAACAGGGTTATTGTGCGGTTTGGCCCCTAGTGGACCCTCTGCCCCCAGGGAACGTCTCATACCAGACAAGGGTAACCCCAAATGTTTGCATTGTAGAGTAATTATGGTTTATGCATATGTGGAGAAAGTTTTTGCGCAGCAATCGATGACATAGTGTAACTGAGACGGAATAAGGGGAACCAGCCCGCATATGTCGAGATAGATGGAAAACCGCCTTAAAAACCATCCACAGGCTGGCTGGTACACTGGACCTCGACACTAATCCACCGGGCGGGTTCGTGCCGGGGTCAGCACGTCTTCCTGCTCGGGAAGCAGCGCATTAGACTGCCCAGCTAGCCAGGGGGTCTACCTAACTGTACTGAACGGCAAAAAATATGGTTTTCAACATTTTATATAATTACTGAATTCCTCTCTAACCATCTCCTCTTCCTATCTCTAGATGTCTTCTCCTCCCCTCTCTCAGCAACTATTCTCCTCTCCCTCTCCATGTCCATCTCCGACTCCCACTCTGTCTGTTCATCTCTTCAGCCCATTCTCGCCGTCAATTTCTACCATCCCACTCTTCAACTCTTGGTTCCCTGTCTCTCTGTGTCCCTCCTAAAACCCCTCTCTTTCTGCCCCTCTCTCTCTTCCCCTGTGTCATCATTCCCTACCCCCTCCATCGCTTTTCTACCATTTCTGTCTTATCTCCTTCACCCCATCTCTCCCTGTCCATTTCACGTTCCTCTGTGCCACTCCCGTCCCCAGTTTCTCTGTACATCTTATTCTTCCCCTCACATCATACACCTCCTACTTCACCTCTCTCTGTTTACTCGCGCCAGTGCGTAAGTATTTGTGCTGGGATGTATTTAAATGCTACCTGCACAAAATGAGAGCAGTACAGGTCAGCCTAGAAGTAAGGCATTACGAATCCTTTTAAACCCCACACTCACCCCTTATAAAAGCTATGTGGTTCTTACCCCAACAGCATTTCTTCCCAGACAGTAAGTATTAATGTAACCAATTTTGGTAGATTTCGATCCGATGGTTTACAAAGAGATGTGGAACTTACGCAGACATCCATTTATATGTGTATCGCCACCAAACTGTGAAATATAGAATTTTGTGGAAAACCAAAGCTATATGGAGAACATCGAAAATGATTAGGCAGCACATTAAATACATCTTAATTAATACTTTGCCAAGGTATTTAACAGAATGTCAGATACGTTTAAGGCAAAGTATGAGCATATAAGTATTTTGAGAGTTACGACACAAAGAAATGATTATTGTAACAGTTTCAACCCAGTTTGGTTGGAGTGCAGTTGACATCGACTCAACCAACTTAGATACAAGAGTTTGTTTATTGTAAGTGTTTAAAATCTACAAATGTAATACACCAGTGTCTCTGCTGTAAACATTACATTGTCATCTGTATGAATGCAACTCAAGTAGTGAAACAAAGATTTGGTATACATGTTACACACCCACTTGGCATGAATGACAAAAAAATCATTATTAGTCAGCAAGACTTAACAAAAAATATAGTCTCGAGCAAAGAAAACGAAAGTGCTCTCCAATAAAATGTTACTATTAGCTACAAATCTATGTGCATTTAGAGTTTCAGACCCTGAAACTGCTAAAGGTCATGGGGATGCTCGCAACATTTTAGCTGTTGTAGTTGACGTGATTAATGATGGTTTTTATAACTGGTTACACAAGAAGGAATTCTAAAGCAGTTGTACACAGTTACAGTTCATGGCATGCTGTAAATTTCTCATAAAGGTATTCTAATGGAAAAACAGATGCCCCTCAGGTCAGCTGCAAGTCAGCAACCTACTGCGGCTGACAAGGACAGTGAAAAAGCAAATGCCAATTGCACTTGTGTGTAAAAAGAAAAGTTATTTGTAGTTTATAAACGTCTTTCAGTTCTTCTTGCTGCAATAAATAAAGTATAAGAGAAGTACTATTTCGAAGTATATAAAAATTGAAATTTTAGATTCAATTACTATTTGTTACACATTATAATAATTGTTTCAAAACTGTTTTTTCTTCATTTGTTTATTACATATTAGTAGCTGTAAAAAAACTATTAAAACTCATCTACTTAGGGCAAGCCAGTTTACAGACAGACATAATAAACTGATAATTTTCACGTATTTATTTAACTACTTTGAACATGTTATTTCTTTGTAATTTTCTACTATGCTTGTGTCCATTTCGGAATTTATAAAAACCTGGGCGTTTTAAATATTTCCTAGGTAAAATATTTAATTAAAATTAAATTGAACTCCCTGCAAAAAAGTTCTAGAGAATCGATATATTGCCTAAGCGCTCTGCACAGTTCCTTGATTTGACACTTTGCCATTTTATATATTTTTTTATTTATTTCGCTTATGGCAATACACATCATTTTATGCTTCTTATAAATGTTTAAACAAAGATATACATAAAAATACAATAAAACATGCTATATAAGAAGTATAAAACATACAGATAATGGGCAACACAATCATATACAAACATCAGTGTAATATATGGTCAATACAATTAAATACAAACATCAAGATTATGTATAAAGTCTTTTGCGGCGTCTTTTGCCGTCAGAAAATTACTGAAATTGCTACTGTGTGCTCTTCTGTGGCACTCTTGGACGATGTGGCGGATGGTCTGTCTGTCGGCTCCGCAGTCACAGTTGGGAGTTCGTGTGTTTCCCCATTTGTAAAGAGGATCTGCACAGCTTCCGTGATTTGTGCGTGTTCTGTTAAAGGGTGACCATATTTTAAGCGTTAGTTCGTAGCCGTGCGGTCTCTCACTGTTTGCAGGGGAGGGCTTGACAATACTCAGGGCACACCTCTCGCCATTGTTCCCTCCAGGTCTTTATTGCATTTACGTTTATACTTTGCAATTCCTTGGCTGTTATCATTGTTGGATGTCTAGACCGGAGTCTGTTTCTTCCCAGGTTAGGAACAAAAATGGCTCTGAGCACTATGGGACTCAACAGCTGTGGTCATAAGTCCCCTAGAACTTAGAACTACTTAAACCTAACTAACCTAAGGACATCACACACATCCATGTCCGAGGCAGGATTCGAACCTGTGACCGTAGCAGTCACGTGGTTCCGGACTGCGCGCCTAGAACCGCGAGACCACCGCGGCCGGCCAGGTTAGGAACGTCGCAGTGAATAGGGAGCTGGGTGTTCCGGGAGAAGAGTATTCTTCCAGCGTAGGACCGCAGGTGGTATGTGGCACAGAATTGGCACCCAATGTGATGGAGTTGATCTCATGGTTCCGCTGAGAATTCTCATCGTGCTGTGCAGCTGCACGTAGATTTTTATTTTTTATTTTATTTTGTGTGTGTGTGTGTGTGTGTGTGTGTGTGTGTGTGTGTGTGTGTGTGTGTGTGTGTGTTTCTGTGTGAACACTGTTCATCCAGACCGGAGCGCAGTACTCCGCGGTCGAGTAGACCAGTCAGAGTGCCGACGCGTGCAGCGTGTAAGCCAAGGAGCCCCAAGTAGTACCCCACAGCTTCTGGAGAGTATTATTCCTCGTCTCTAGTTTGTCTGCAGTACTTTCCAGATGTCGTTTACAAGTGAGCGCTCTGTCCAAAGTGACTCCAAGGTACTTTGGATGCTCATTAGATCGGAGCTGGCTTCCCTCGATACGAACGTCTTTTGCTTGCTAATTTATTATTGAGACGGAAACACTTAGTTTAGGTTTTTGTAGAATTTGGCTGTAATATCCGTTCACGAAATTATGTACTTAATGTCTCCAATTCAGATTTCAAGTTGTTGTGTCGTGTTGCCAAGACCCAATCGTCTGGGTACCCAAACTACCTGGAAGGTGTGGATAGCATATCGGCAATACAGGGTGTTACAAAAAGGTACTGCTAAACTTTCAGCAAACATTCTTCACCCACAAAGAAAGAAAATATATAATGTGGACATGTGTCCGGAAACTCTTACTTTCCATGTTAGAGCTCATTTCATTACTTCTCTTCAAATCACATCAATCACGGAATTGAAACACAGCAACAGAACGTACCAGCGTGACTTCACTTTGTTACAGGAAATGTTCAAAATGTCCTCCGTTAGCGAGGATACATGCATCCACCCTCCGTCGCATGGAATCCCTGATGCGCTGATGCAGCCCTGGAGAATGGCGTATTGTATCACAGCCGTCCACAATACGAGCACGAAAAGTCTCTACATTTGGTACCGGGGTTGCGTAGACAAGAGCTTTCAAATGCCCCCATAAATGAAAGGGTTGAGGTCAGGAGAGCGTGGAGGCCATGGAATTGGTCCGCATCTACCTATCCATCAGTCACCGAATCTATTGTTGAGAAGCGTACGAACACTTCGACTGAAATGTGCAGGAGCTCCATCGTGCATGAACTACATGTTGTGTCGTACTTGTAAAGTCACATGTTCTAGCAGCACAGGTAGGGTATCCCGTATGAAATCATGATAAAGTGCTCCATTGGGCGTAGGTGGAAGAACATACTGACAAAACTCTAACATGGAAATTAAGCGTTTCCACATAACACCTTTTCTTTATTTGTGTGTGAGGAATGTTTCCTGAAAGTTTGGCCGTACCTTTATGTAACACCGTGTATACAAGCTGAACAGTAGGGAGCCAACACGGAACCCTGTGGTAGGCCGTTGTTCAGGGCTCTTTGGACGCTTATCTGTTCTCCTGTTACTACTCGGAATGTTCTGGCAGCAAGCATGGCATCCATAGGTCTGGTAGTTCTCAGACAAAGGATTGTTTGCATGAATTCGTACAATAGGCCATGTCTCCAGACAGTGTCGTAGGCAGCAGACAGATCTATGAAAACAGCTGATGTTTTTAATTTCCTTTGGTACCCAGCCTCTATGTATGTAGTTAGTGGCATAACCTGGTCTGTACAGCTGTGCGGAGGACGGAACCCGGCTTGCTCCACGGGAACTGACTCCAGAATCTTGGTGGCAATGCGGTTATAAAGAAGTACACTCCTGGAAATGGAAAAAAGAACACATTGACACCGGTGTGTCAGACCCACCATACTTGCTCCGGACACTGCGAGAGGGCTGTACAAGCAATGATCACACGCACGGCACAGCGGACACAGCAGGAACCGCGGTGTTGGCCGTCGAATGGCGCTAGCTGCGCAGCATTTGTGCACCGCCGCCGTCAGTGTCAGCCAGTTTGCCGTGGCATACGGAGCTCCATCGCAGTCTTTAACACTGGTAGCATGTCGCAACAGCGTGGACGTGAACCGTATGTGCAGTTGACGGACTTTGAGCGAGGGCGTATAGTGGGCATGCGGGAGGCCGGGTGGACGTACCGCCGAATTACTCAACACGTGGGGCGTGAGGTCTCCACAGTACATCGATGTTGTCGCCAGTGGTCGGCGGAAGGTGCACGTGCCCGTCGACCTGGGACCGGACCGCAGCGACGCACGGATGCACGTCAAGACCGTAGGACCCTACGCAGTGCCGTAGGGGACCGCACCGCCACTTCCCAGCAAATTAGGGACACTGTTGCTCCTGGGGTATCGGCGAGGACCATTCGCAACCGTCTCCATGAAGCTGGGCTACGGTCCCGCACACCGTTAGGCCGTCTTCCGCTCACGCCCCAACATCGTGCAGCCCGCCTCCAGTGGTGTCGCGACAGGCGTGAATGGAGGGACGAATGGAGACGTGTCGTCTTCAGCGATGAGAGTCGCTTCTGCCTTGGTGCCAATGATGGTCGTATACGTGTTTGGCGCCGTGCAGGTGAGCGCCACAATCAGGACTGCATACGACCAAGGCACACAGGGCCAACACCCGGCATCATGGTGTGGGGAGCGATCTCCCACACTGGCCGTACACCACTGGTGATCGTCGAGGGGACACTGAATAGTGCACGGTACATCCAAACCGTCATCGAACCCATCGTTCTACCATTCCTAGACCGGCAAGGGAACTTGCTGTTCCAACGGGACAATGCACGTCCGCACGTATCCCGTGCCACCCAACGTGCTCTAGAAGGTGTAAGTCAACTACCCTGGCCAGCAAGATCTCCGGATCTGTCCCCCATTGAGCATGTTTGGGACTGGATGAAGCGTCGTCTCACGCGGTCTGCACGTCCGGCACGAACGCTGGTCCAACTGAGGCGCCAGGTGGAAATGGCATGGCAAGCCGTTCCACAGGACTACATCCAGCATCTCTACGATCGTCTCCATGGGAGAATAGCAGCCTGCATTTCTGCGAAAGGTGGATATACACTGTACTAGTGCCGACATTGTGCATGCTCTGTTGCCTGTGTCTATGTGCCTGTGGTTCTGTCAGTGTGATCATGTGATGTATCTGACCCCAGGAATGTGTCAATAAAGTTTCCCCTTCCTGGGACAATGAATTCACGGTGTTCTTATTTCAATTTCCAGGAGTGTATTTCCAGGAGTTTACAGACAGAGCCCAATAATGCGACTGGGCGGTAGCTCTTTGGTCCGTTACTCGGATTCTCTGGCTTTAGGAGAGCAACTATTTTTGATAATTTGCTGATGGACTGTGCCGTGTGTTATATCTGTAAAGAATTCTGATAATCATCGTTTCACGTATTTTCCGCAGTTAAGAAGAAACTCCGAATGGACTCCATCAGATCCAGGTGCTTTTCCCGATTTTACGTCTTTGAGAGCGCTAGTTATGTCTTCTGGCGAGAATGGACGGGAAAATTCCGTTTGGTCATCGGAAAGAGATTTTAACGTTGTGAGCTCATGCTTTATCTGAGGGGTGTGAGCTCTACCCCGCAGACTTCTAGAGGTTGACACTATATGGGCGGCAATCTCGTTTGGACGTATCGATGTTTCTTTGTGGACGCTCTTATTGCCGTCATTTAGTTTTCTTAAGAAGGATCATGCTTTTCTACTAGACGTTTTGAAATCTAGTTCTTGAACGGTTTCCATCCATCGTTCTCGTCGAGCCACATCAAGCGTGTGTAGTAGGTCGTCAGCGATTTCCTGGTCGTTGCTTTTGAGGACTGTCTGGTATTGATTTTCACATTCTTTGTTCCATCCTGGGTTTCGTCCTCAGGAGTAAGGACACCACTAGCGTGTTATACTGTCACTGTAGCGCCAAAAAAATTGGTATAGGCATGCGTATTCAGATACAGAGATATGTAAACAGGCAGAGTACTGCGCTCCGGTCGGTAACACCTATCTAAGACGACAAGTGTCTGGCACTGTTGTTAGATAGGTTACTCTTGCTACGATTGGATGTTATCAAGATTTACGGGAGTTTGAACGTGGTGTTGTAGTCGGCGCACGAGCTATGGCACACAGCATCTCCGAGGTAGCGATGAAGGGGGCATTTTCCTTTATGACCATTGCACGAATGTACCGTGGATAACAGGATTCCGGTAAAATATCAAATCTCAGACCACTGCAGCCGGAAAAAGATGCTGCAAGAGCAGGGCCAACGACGACTGAAGAGAATCGTTCAACGTGACAGAAGGGCAACCCTTCCGCAAATTGCTGCAGATTTCAGTGCTGGGCCATCAGCAAGTGTCAGCGTGCGAACCATTCAACGAAATATCATCTATATGGCCAATCGCAGGCGAACGCCCACTCGTGTACCCTTGATGCCTCACCTGGGCCAGTCTACACCTGCATTGGACTGGAAACATGTTACCTGGTAGGACGAGTCTCGTTTCAAATTGTATCGGACGGATGGACGTGTACGGGTATGGTGACAACCTCATGAATCCATGTCAGCAGGGTACTGCTCAAGCTGATGGAGGCTCCGTAATGGCGTAGGGCGTGTGCGACTGGAGTGATATGGGACCCGTGATACGTCTAGATACGACTCTGACAATGACACGTACGTAAGCAACGTATTTGGTCATCTGCATCCATTCATGTCAATTGTGCATTCCTACAGAATTGGGCAATTCCAGCAGGACAGTCCGACACCCCACACGTCCAGAATTGTTACAAAATGGCTCCAGGAACACCCTTCTGACTTCCGCTGGCCACCAAACTCCAAAGATGTATATATATTATTGAGCATATTTTGGATGCCTTGGCCGGCCGATGTGGCCGTGCGGTTCTAGGCGCTACCGTCTGGAACCGCGTGACCGCTACGGTCGCAGGTTCGAATCCTGCCTCGGGCATGGATGTTTGTGATGTCCTTAGGTTAGTTAGGTTTACGTAGTTCTAAGTTCTAGGAGACTGATGACCTCAGAAGTTAAGTCCCATAGTGCTCAGAGCCATTTGAACCATTTTTTGGATGCCTTGCAACGTGCTGTTCAAAATAGATCTCCACCCCTCGTTCTCTCACGTGTTTATGGAAAGCCCTGCAGGGTTCATGGTGTCAGCTCCCTCCAGCACTTCTTCAGACATTATTTGATTCCATGCCACATCGTGTTGCGGCACTTCTCCATGCTCACTGGACCCTACAGGATGTAAAACAGGTGTACTTTGGGTCTTCAGTGTATTATGGCGTCAGGGGCGGATGGCATGCGCCAAAAGCGTCGCTTGCGAGAAACTGGCTGTTTCACGATGGCAATTCACCCTGTCCCCTACCTCTCTTCACACGTGAGTTTCTCACCAGAAACAATGTTTCCGCATTTCAAAACCCACCCTACTTCGCTGTTTTTCCAAAGCTGAAGATTGCTGTTAGGCCACCTTCACAGACATCCAGCACGCACTGCAGAAGTTGCTAGAGATACAGAGCGGACGATTTGGATGGGATTCGGTTAATGAAAAGGGGACATACAATTCCAGGTTTATTTCCCCAAAACAATTAATTAATTGTAATAAATTACACTGTGGCTTACAAATTACAGTGGCGCAAACAAAACAAACTGCTTACAATATGAGGTAATAAAAATGTTATATACCACAGGTGAACAGAGAAACTTCAAAACTGTTTACGATTGGATACATTAACAAATAATCATTGTGCATTAAACTACAAACTTTCACCTAATACCGTTAAATTTTTAAATGTGAAGCACAAATGTATAATTTACAATTAAATTTTCAGTTGAAGTTACTCCTTCCTGTACCTTCTTTAAAAGAGTGATAAAATTTCCAACAGGTATCTCAATTAAGAATGCCCTAAAATCCTTAACACAACAACACGTACATGACTAAATATCTGTACGGCAAGGCCCAACATCAACAGCGCAAAACACATTCAAACTCTCGCCAACATGGGCCGCTTGCCGGTCAGAACATGTTACGACTACAGTAGCCGGCAAGCTTACATAGGTAATAAGACAGGCCACCTAGCAATCTTGCCAAAATCAGTTTACACGAAGGAGGAAGAAGGGGGGGAACACAATAAATACAATACGCAAGTGCACTTGCCAAACCTACTACTAAAAAATACAGTACATAAGGCTCTCAATTAATGAGAAATCCGGGATAGGCCCGGCAATATTGCACCTGAGCGCTAGTAGCCAAAATAAGGTTGACAGATACTAAGGTCTGACATCATCTTAGGGCTAACTGGCACAACAAATAAATAAGAGTAAAAGAACAAGCAAATGGCAATGCCCAAGAATTTAAATAGGATTAAGTACACACGAGGCTAAAATCAATTGCTAGCACCTTGGACATCGTCTTATGCTTAATTGACACTACAAATAAATAAAGCTAAAAGAACAGACAAATGACAATGCCCAGCAATTTAAATAAAAATAAGTAAGCACAAGGATAAAAGCAATTGCTAGCAACTTAACAAGCACACACAAAAATATCAGACTGCAGCAACATCACAAACGGAACAGGCGCGCGCGCAGTCCCCAGCAAGCCAGAAAACCAATAACACACACTCCAGCAACCGAGCCAGCCTGGCCACAGTGATTTCAACTCAGAATCAGGGAGCGTGAGCACACCGGGTCCACGCAAAACACACGCTGCCAAATAATTCCCACCAACAGATACGGCTGCCCCCCCGGGCGGGAAAACGGGGGCGACGACCGGGTACACACCAGCAGAAAACTCGACACCCAGACTGCGGCTAAAACGGAATCACGCAGAGAATATAAACAACAGCTGAAGTAAGGTGAAGTAAGGTGGAACGAACCCCACCACGCAGACCGGACAGAGCAAACACACAGAAAGCCTGCCCTGCAGTCCTTACAACTCCTGGGTGCGGAAACCCAAGCGATATCGTGGCACCCTTTTCAGAGGCGGAGAACCTCGAGCGATCGCGTGCAGGGATTCATCAGTTGTCCCCTACAGCACGTCACCAACACGCCACACCGCCCAACGGCCAAATCAACAGGGCCAGCCAACAACGAGACCACACCTCCGTGCCGGGGCGGAAGGCAAAATACCACCATCTCGGTGCGAATTCAACTGCCGAGCCGGCCGCGCGCGGCCCCCCGCGAAAAACGCTCCAGAGGGCAGCAGCCGCCTCAGCGCCTGCGCATGCCGAACCAGACGGAAACAGAAATACAAGTCGCTATCGACAGTGCCGGATACGCAACGCGCCAGAGAAGAAGATATCGAAACACATTTCATCGTTGGCAGAAACGCTGGCAGCTCCGTGTTGGTGGATGAGGTGACTGCTTTCAGGGTGATACGCGTGTAAACGTAAATACGGAAATAACGTACTCTTGCAAACAGAGCTACCCTCGAAATTTGCTGATAGCGCCTTATATTTCAACATGTCACAAACAGTGAAAACTCCACACGACTGGAGCTAAGTGTCAGTGTGTGACGAACATTTGGCTGTTTGATCACATCAGCCCTTGATGTATGTTACCCCGGTAGGATGTGTCACCTTCTACATCTACATCTAAATCAACATGATTACTCTGCAATTCACATTTAAGTGCTTGACAGAGGGTTCATCGAACCACAATCATCCTATCTCTCTACCATTCCACTCCCGAACAGCGCGTGGGAAAAACTAACACCTAAACCTTTCTGTTCGAGCTCTGATTTCTCTTATTTTATTTTGATGATCATTCCTACCTATGCAGGTTGGGGTCTGTTTGCTGGATGAGTGATGGAAGGGGAGGTCATTCCAAGATGTGGCAGTCAGCTAAAGACATTCCAGGGGGCCGATAAAAACGACTCCCAAACTCGTCTGACAGACAGGTTTCAGGCACCGTATGTCAGCGATAAACATCCTGAGCCAGGTGAAGTCACTTGTCCTGTTTCAGAAGAAGCCTTTTGTTCCGCAAGCTCCAAGCATTCACAAAGGTTGGTCTTACCGATAGTTTTCAGCTCCAACGTTACGTGTGTAATTGAGCCCATTAGGGACATGGCTGCCGGGGAGGGGAAGAAATCCAGTGTACACTCGGTGTGCATACCCTCGGATGTCATCCCAGATATGTAATGGGTCCTCCTAGATATCTTGAAGAGCACAGGTTGCAGCCAACTGCAGGTGGTGGCTCATGTCGATATAAATTTGTGCTGCTTTGGGTTGGAAGAGATTATCTCTGGTTTCCAAAGTTATCTGAACTGACAAAAATTGCCTATCTCGCTTGTGATCTGAAGGCAGAGTTCACCAACCGTAATATCGTCGATAGGACCGATTGAGGACCTTTGGTACAGGACCGAGCGGAGGGTCTGAACCAGAGACCCAGACGATTCGACAACCATGAAGGCTGAAGATTCCTTGGCTTGCGCGATAGGCCAGTGGAGAATCTGGATCCAAATAACAGGTCAGGACTTCGTTGTACACAGGAGGGGGCTACACTTATAGCGGGGGTGTACCGAGCGGACTGGACGTCTCATTTTTGTGTCGGAGGGTCTCAGCAATAGCAACAAGGACTTTAGTCTCAATGGATGCAGGTCAGACCCAGGAAAGGTAGACCTACGAACCACAGATATTATAGGCTAATAATTAATTGTCGCATCTGTGTTTGGAAAGAACCAGAGTTCTAAACGTTAATACAAAGCTTTGAAGCTCAAATCTTTCTTGGTATGAAAGCAGGCTAAAGCCGGAAATTTGTTCAGCCGAAATCTTTAGAAAGGATCTAGCTGTGTTTAGATGCGACAAGCTAAACACGTTTAGTGGTGGCATATTTTTTGCTGATAGAAGAAGTTTATCTTGTATCGAGATTGAAGCAGTTACTTACTATTTACAATTTGTACAGAAACCAGATGGCAGTTATAAGAGTCGAGGGACATGAAAGGGAAGCAGTGGTTGGGAAGGGAGTAAGACAGGGTTGCAGCCTCTCCCCGATGTTGTTCAATCTGTATATTGAGCAAGCAGTAAAGGAAACAAAAGAAAAATTCGGAGTAGGTATTAAAATTCATGGAGAAGAAATAAAAACTTTGAGGTTCGCCGATGACATTGTAATTCTGTCAGAGACAGTAAAGGACTTGGAAGAGCAGTTGAATGGAATGGACAGTGTCTTGAAAGGAGGATATAAGATGAACATCAACAAAAGCAAAACAAGGATAATGGAATGTAGTCGAATTAAGTCGCGTGATGCTGAGGGAATTAGATTAGGAAATGAGGCACTTAAAGTAGTAAAGGAGTTTTGCTATTTGGGGAGCAAAATAACTGATGATGGTCGAAGTAGAGAGGATATAAAATGTAGGCTGGCAATGGCAAGGAAAGCGTTTCTGAAGAAGAGAAATTTCTTAACATCCAGTATTGATTTAAGTGTCAGGAAGTCATTTCTGAAAGTATTTGTATGGAGTGTAGCCATGTATGGAAGTGAAACATGGACGATAAATAGTTTGGACAAGAAGAGAATAGAAGCTTTCGAAATGTGGTGCTACAGAAGAATGCTGAAGATTAGATGGGTAGATCACATAACTAATGAGGAAGTATTGAATAGGATTGGGGAGAAGAGAAGTTTGTGGCACAACTTGACCAGAAGAAGGGATCGGTTGGTAGGACATGTTCTGAGGCATCAAGGGATCACCAATTTAGTATTGGAGGGCAGCGTGGAGGGTAAAAATCGTAGAGGGGGACCAAGAGATGAATACACTAAGCAGATTCAGAAGGATGTAGGCTGCAGTAGGTACTGGGAGATGAAAAAGCTTCCACAGGATAGAGTAGCATGGAGAGCTGCATCAAACCAGTCTCAGGATTGAAGACCACAACAACAACAACAACTTGCTGTTAGTATGGGTAGAGGTTATACATGACAGCCAGAATAAATAAATAGTTGTTTCCTTTTACCAGCCCTCTGACTCGGATGGTACAGTTGCTGAAAGGTTCAACGAAAATTTAAGTATCATCTCATATAGGTGCTGACTTTAATCTACCCCCGTTATGTTGGCGAAAATACATGTTTAAAGCCGGTGAAAACCATAAAACTTCGTCCGAAATTTTGCTAAATGCTTCCTCAGAGAATTATTTTGAGCAATTACTTCAGAAGCTCACTAGAATTGTAAAGGATGGGAAATATATTTGGCCTCTTAACAACAGACAGTACTTAACAAATAGGGGCCATCGCAACGGATAAAGGTATTAGTGAGCATAAAGTCGCTGTCGCAAGATTTAATAACGTAACATCTACACTCACGAAAAACAACAGCAAAATATATGTAGTTAAATATATGCAGTTAAAGTTTACTAACACCTTCCTAAGAGACAGTCTACACTTCTTTCGAACTATGTAAGCATAAACAAGATGCGGTTTGAATTTAAAGAAACAGTATCTACATGAATTCCGAGACTTACACCAAAAAAATAGTGAGAGATGGCACTCACCCCGCAAAATATACCAGACAGGTCCGAACACTGTCGCAGAAGCAACGAAAAGAACGTATAGTCACAGAAACTGGTGAAGTTTCACAGAAGCTCGGAATTTGACACCGATTTCAATGCTGGATGCTGTTAATGGTTTCCAGAACGAATCTCCGTCGCGAAATCTGACAGAAAGTCTAAGAGATTCTGGTCGTACGTAAAGCACACCAGCGGAAAGGTAGAATGAATACCTTCAACTGAGCAACAATGATGGCAGTGTTAGCGAAAACAATGCCACTAAAGTGGAAGTACTAAATACGGTTTTCAGAAATTCCTTCTCCAAATAAAAAGGAAGCAAATATAGCAGAACGCAAATAAATAACTGCTGCCAACGTACGTATCTTCGAAACAGGTATTGTCGATGTGTCGAAACAGTTCAAATCATTTAATAAAGTCCAGTCTTCCGGTCCGAATTGTATACCAGTTACATTCATTTCAGAATATGCTGATGTAATAGCTCCTTATTTGGCAATCGTATACAACCACTAGCCGGCCGTGGTGGCCATTCGGTTCTAGGCGCTTCAGTCTGGAACCACGCGACCGCTACGGTCGCAGGTTCGAATCCTGCCTCGGGCATGGACGTATGTGATGTCCTTAGGTTAGTTACGTTTAAGTAGTTCTAAGTTACAGAGGACTCATGACCTCAGATGTTAAGTCCCATAGTGCTCAGAGCCATTTATTAAAATAAAAATATTTTCCACTGCGGCGGGATCTTATAGCGAAATTTCGATATGCAACTTTTTCTGCCGAAAGCAGAGATCCATCTTGGTTATAATGAAACTTTCCGTACTTGAGTCAGTGAGGAAGGAAAAGTATTTTTTTTAGTAAACACAGTGACGGTCGCACAGCGTCCTCCTCCCCAGCATGGATGCGCCTACTCCACGCCGGTGATTTCTAGTGTCATCAAGTAACGTTGACCTGATGATAATCTCTTTAGAAGATTAGAACCGTTCATCCTGGAACAATATTAAAAAAAGCTGGCAATGTATTTACCGTACCCAACTTTATAGGAATGATGTTCAGATGGTGCATTGAAGGACTTGCGTTGTTAGTAGTTGTCAGGTTCTAATCTACTTTTCTTAGTTCTTCTAAACATCTTGATTAATACTCGACAACTACCAGTTTACAAAACCTATTTATCTAGTAATAGTTATTCAGTTGTCTATGTAGGTGCCCACCGGATCTTACAAATACTCAATGGTACAAAGGTTCCAATGTTACACCACACACAAAACAAGAGTTCATCTACTATTAACTAACCTGAGTTGTAGAGTACTTTACTGTTTGTTGTTGGGTTGAGTAGAGACGACACACGCGAAGTCAGCTTTAGGCAGCCTCAGCGCCCCCCCCCCCCCTCCCGATCTTCACGGCGTCGCACGGCATCGCTCTCGTAGTCGGCGCGTCGCTATAGGTTGGTGCCGGCTGCGTCCTGCGACGTCGGCTCGAAGATCTGCGTCGGTGAAGAACGTGACGCAAAATAAGCCGCACACACCGATCTTGCGTTGTAGTATAATTCGTTTAGGACGTCAGGTTTTTTTATAACCGGACGCTTGAATATGTCTTCTTGTTCGAGCCGCTGGTTTAGGGCGGCGTTTTGTAACTTCTTTTCTTGTCCGTTGTCTTGTTCGGGCCCCACGTTTAGGGCGCCGTTCTGTATAACGCCTCTTCTTCTTGATGATTTGGTTTGATTTGTACTTGGCCTCGGCTAAAATTCGGCGACAGTCGGTAGAGTGTTGAGATCGTTATCAAGTTACGAAGACGATGTTACACAAAATAACAGTGCTGAACCGAAATGTCGACGCGCGTGAGATATTTACTTCACCAAGAATCGTAATTAATGGTTCGTAATCGATGTTTAACTGATTAATGATGAAATATTAATGACAAAACCATTACAGTCACATCCACAACAAATTCTCTACAAACTGGTCGTAATTTCAAGTATCTAAGAAATCGTAACAGTGGGCTTGTTATTTGAGTCAAAGATTCTACACAAGCGCCGAGTGCTACAGTCAAATATTATCGCTGCGGAGTTTCATGTCAATAACGCACGACTTGGCACGAGAGGGAGTTTTATTGCACAATATCAGTCACTTCCTAACCTAGCCTTAAGAAGAAAACTTTCCCAGGTGTTGGGGGGATTTAAATTATATGCTTCGGACCTACTACTGAAGTTCCATAAACCACTGGCTATTATGAATTAAACTTGTCTAACAGTGTTCATTGCCTAAATCACTGTCTAAGTAATGTTTAGTTCAATTATCTAGTTAAAAGTTCACTTTATTCTAGTAGGTAAAAGTCCTCCGTTCGAATTCTAATTTCGTGATATTTGAAGTCAGAAGATCGTATTACTGCGTCATAATAGATCGCAATTATTCAATCTCAAAAACAATCTAAGAGCGCCTACATGTACGAGCATTCAAATAAGCTTCGGCTAACTCTCGTAACGTAGTGACAATGCATTGAATTATACTTAGTCATTACGATTCGCAAAGAGTAATCATACGGAGTATTCTTTGGGATCGTTGGTTCTACCTTGCGAATGTTAATTTATGCTAATTTTGCGATTTATTATGATTTTGATTTTAATTTAACTGAAATTTAATCTTTCTTTCGTAGACTGCTAAATTGTCAAGTCTTAGATTCCTGATTTAAATACTTGTTATTGTCCTAATAATAGTGATAAATGGAACTTCGTTCGCTTATTCACTTTTCTGGGAATTTGGGACTTGGGAGAGGGGGGGGGGGAAATCTTTAGGGTATTGAGAGCTAATTTTTGATTTTTATTTCTCGTCCGAGGAAGTGGCATTACATCGTGTTGGGGCCATGACTTGGCGTTAGGCTCCGGTACTGGTACGGCGATGTAGGCCTGAAGCACAAGCTTCAGTGCGCGTTACAGTTAGAATCAGCCAAGGCGAGTAACACCAGTAGTGCTCTTTGCGAACATCGAAGCATTAGAGGAATAGGAGAGTTCCACCTTCCGCACTGCGTAATGTCTCTACGTTGAGCGCCTGCAAACCCGGCCACCCGCGGAACTGAAATGTAAAGCGGGCCCCATAGCGAGCAGGGGCTAGCTTTGCCTGTCTCCTGTGGTACGCACTCTCTTCGGCAGCCACCAGGCGCCCCACTTGTGCCAGCACAGGTCGAGGTATCTACAGTTCTACTTTCTTCCGCACACGATGTAAGGGGACACAGTCAGCAATGTATTCTCGAGCGGGCACACTACACACATCAAAAAAGTTTGCCATCACCGCAGTTCCCAGAGCTTATGAAAATAGACGTTGACTGTGGACATTGTATCACAGACACAGTCCCTCTGAGTGTTCAGAGTTGTCACTAATCCGTCCAGATATGTAAACAACCATGCATGAGCAGTGCCTATTAGACGGAGCAGGTCCGACAGCCGATCAGTTGCAGTTATTCCACCAGGAAGGAGGTACCCGGCTCGTGTTGTCTGTAGTTCAACCATGCCTAGACGGACAATACCACGGTTTCATTGCGTCCGCATTGTTTGTGCCAGAAACGACTCTCACCAAGGGAAGTGTCCAGGCATCTCGTAGTGCACCAAAGCGATGTTGTTAGGACATGGAGGAGATACAGAGGAACAGGAACTGTCGATGACATGCCTCCCACAGGCAGGCCAAGCGCTACTACTGCAGTAGATGACCGCTACCTGCGGATTATGGTTCGGAAGAACCCTGACAGCAGCGCCATCATGTAGAATAATACTTTTCGTGCAGCCACAGGACGTCGTGTTACGAGTCAACTGTGTGCAACACGCTGCATGATGCGCAACTTCACTTCCGACGTCCATGGCGTGGTCCATCTTTGTAACCACGACATCACGCAGCGCGGTACAGATGGGTCCAACAACATGCCGAATGGACCGCTCAGGATTGGCATTACGTTCTCTTTACAGATGAGTGTCGCATGTGCCTTCAACCAGACAATCGTCGGAGACGCGTTTGGAGGCAACCCAGTCAGGCTGAACGCCTTAGACACACTGTCCAGCGAGTGCAGCAGGGTGGCGATTCCCTGCTGTTTTGGGGTGGCATTATGTGGGGCTGACTTACGCCGCTGGTGGTCTTGTAAGGCGCCGTAATGGCTGTACGATTCGTGAATGCCATCCTCCGACCGATAGTTCAACCATATCGGCAGTATATTGGCGAGGCATTCGTCTTCACGGACCACAATTCGCGCCCCTATCGTGCACATCTTGTGAATGAGTTCCTTCAGAATAACGACATCGCTCGAATAGAGCGGCCAGCATGTTCTCCAGACATGAATGCTATCGAGAATGCCTGGGATACATTGGAAAGGGCTGTTTATGGAGGACAAGACTCACCAACAACTCTGAGGGATCTAAGCCGAATCGCCGTTGAGGAGTGGGACAATCTGGAGTAACAGGGCCTTGATGAAATTGTGAATAGTATGCCACGATGAATACAGGCATGCATCAATGCGCGACGTGCTACTGGTTATTAGAGGTACCGGTGTGTACAGCAATCTGGACCACCATCTGTGAAGGTCTCCCTGTATGGTGATAAAACATGCAACGTGTGGTTTTCATGAGCAATAAAAAGGGCGGAACTGATTTTTATGTTGATCTCTATTCCAATTTCCTGTACAGATTCCGGAACTCTCGGAACCGAGGTGCTGCAAAATTTTTTTTTTTTAATGTGTGTATATACGCCCGCACCTAGGCACGGGAGGTTACGTCACATGTCGATGGGCACCCCTCAAGGCTGTTGCTCCCCATCTTCAACATCTATGTTAATGATATGCCAGTCATTCCACACTGCCACCTGGCGCAATACGCCGATGATATGGCGCTCTATGGGACCGGCCGCAACACGGTCCAGGTCATTGCTTGTCTCCAGCGGCTGGTGGATACGACAGTGACGTGGTGTCGTTCAAACAAGATAGCCCTCAATGTCGCCAAAATTATTGGCGTTTATTGCACCAAATGGCGCCCAATCTTCCGCTACCACATCACTTACTATTGCAGGCGTCCGGGTCTCATGGTGCCCTAATACCAAATATGTAGGTGCCCAGAAGGATAAAGAAACTCTTCAATAGACATGCAGAATACGTCACCCAAAATGGACAGAAGCTGAAAAAATCGTTGTACTCCATATTCAACAGCAGGGGACTGTACCTAGAAACCAAGGTCCGACTGTAGTGGATGGTTGTCCACCCTTCCCTCACCTATGGCTCCACTGCGTGAGCCACCATTAGTGCCTCCTGAATGCAGACCCTCCAGCGACTGCAGAATAAGGTGCTTTGGTGGAACCTGCGTGCCCCATCCCCTCACAAGGGTAGTTACACTCCACGAGGAAACAAACGTGGTCACACGGAAGTCCGTTCGAGAGAAAGCAAGGCGTCTGTATGACAAAGTGTCTGCCCTGCGCTTACAAAGCATTGGTACCACGACTCCCCAGCACTGACACCGCCATCCACTTCCTCTCACCATCCTTGAGGAATCAGATTGAGACCGTGGCTGAAGATAGTCCTGTTACGGCCACTGATGAAGTGTCAGTGTCGATACGAACACGCCATATGTGTCGACCATCATACGACCACCAATATCAGTACCTAATATAGTTGTGTTACCTCTTGCCTGTCATCTTGAACTTCCATCGTCGGAGGGTGGTTGTTGTTGTTGTGGTCTTCAGTCCTGAGACTGGTTTGATGCAGCTCTCCAACCTACTCTATCCTGTGCAAGCTTCTTCATCTCCCAGTACTTACTGCAGCCTACATCCTTGTGAATCTGCTTAGTGTATTCATCTCTTGGTCTCCCTCTACAATTTTTACCCTCCACGCTGCCCTCCAATACTAAATTGGTGATCCCTTGATGCCTCAGAACATGTCCTACCAACCAATCCCTTCTTCCAGTCAAGTTGTTCCACAAACTCCTCTTCTCCCCAATCCTATTCAATACTTCCTCATTAGTTACGTGATCCACCCATCTAATCTTCAGCATTCTTCTGTAGCACCACATTTCGAAAGCTTCTATTCTCTTCTTGTCTAAACTATTCATCGTCCACGTTTCACTTCCATACATGGCTACAATCCATACAAATACTTTCAGAAACGACTTCCTGACACTTAAATCAGTATTCGATGTTAACAAATTTCTCTTCTTCAGAAACGCTTTCCTTGCCATTGCTAGTCTACATTTTATATCCTCTCTACTTCGACCATCATCAGTTATTTTGCTCCCCAAATAGCAAAACTCCTTTACTACTTTAAATGTCTCATTTCCTAATCTAATTCCCTCAGCATCATCCGATTTAGTTCGACTACATTCCATTATCCTCATTTTGCTTTTATTGATGTTCATCATATACCCTCCTTTCAAGACACTGTCCATTCCGTTCAACTGCTCTTCCGTCCTTTGCTGTCTCTGACAGAATTACAATGTCATCGGCAAACCTCCAAGTTTTTATTTCTTCTCCTTTAATTGGTGAAAGGAGAAAATACAAAAATGCAGTAAGTGAAGCAGGCAAAAAGGAATACAAACGTCTCAAAAATAAGATCGACAGGAAGTGCAAAATGGCTAAGCACTTAAAGTCCCACCACCACACCTTCAACGTGCACTCCAGTGATGTCCTTGGAATGACATCATTGTAGGATAGAACGGTTTTACCCCTACACAAAGACAGTAAGACCGAGATCCACCGGTGACGTTGTACTTCAACCTACCACAAACAAACAAAAAATAAAAAAATTAAACGGGAGGTGTTCACAGCGAGTGAGCCACTCGTGGTAGCAGCCGAGGCGCCGTCCACAGTCTGCTGATCGTCGACACGTTGACCCCTGGAAGTGTTCACGTCGTCGGTTGGCCCAGAAGTTTACATGGTCCCCGACGGTACTCATCCAGGCTTACTCGAGTAGTTGTTTTGTTGAGTAACAAGCAAGATCGAACCTCCATCTAGCGTAGTGGTATTAAGCTGTGGTTGAACTAGAACAATTTTCTGATGGAGTTTCTTTATTGTTGGCCTCATGAGGGGCCAATAGAACGGTTGCTTTGTACGTCTGAGGAATCTTTGTGGTTGCCAGTTAGACTTGTAGTGAAATCATTGTAGGCGACTTAGAACTTTCTTTTTCTGTCCGTGGCCAGGGTTGAGGAACATGATTCGGTAAGTTCGAATTAACTGGCGATTTGGAAATTGCTCCTCTGTGAGGTCAACGAACAATGGGGCCACGATTTGTTGAAGAAGGGACTGTTGCCGTGGCAGAGAATTCTGCAAACTTTAAGATGAAGTGGTGCACGAGCTGTGTGACGACAGGTGAACATTTCACAGTCGACCAGTGGGAAAATGCTGCGAACGACTGTGAAATGGTATCACATTACTCCCCCACGTGACACAGACATTCGAGTTGATTTTGCCCATACATTTCTTTGACGAGTTTATGTTGACGACATGAGGCCTTGGAACATTTTGTAAAGTGATGAAGCACACTTTACGCTCACTGGGGCAATGAACGGTCACAGTTGTCGCATTTGGGGATCGTCACTGCCGTTCAGGAAATTCCGTTGCATAGTTGTGACTTAGGAAGTCGGGATGAGGGGTACTCTTAGCATGGAAGGTCACGGCCCCTACTATGGCACTCCTTAACACAACAACTAGCAAATCAATTATTAACAATTTATTTAAAACAAGTTTTTATAAAACAGATTGGAGGCAATCAACACGTGGCCGTTCTTAAGACAATATCAAAATATACAGTTGCAACAACTTACTTAAAGATGAGCCACGGAGATTTCAAGACTTAAGAGAAATTACAATCTGAAGGTGATTTTAAAGGTGGCACAGATAGTCTCCTAAGCCGCTTATCGACTCGTGCTACACCTTGTGTTTAGATTGCATTGGTTTCCCTTTTCTTCCCCTGACATGTTTGTTTGATATGTTGTCTGTCATTAAGTGGCTGCTTGGTTGTCTTTTCCCTCTGCTATCAATATTTGCGTTTTTGCTTCCGGGAAACTGCCATGGAGGAAGTGAGATCTTTGACCGGTTGTAACCTCGTGTGGTGGCGCGGAAGTAGGGGCGTTGCGCGCAGAGAGAGTGTGGTGGACACGGGAGGGCAGTGTGGCTCTCCAGCGTGAAGCAGGCGTGGTCGGTTGTACCGAGTCGCCACGTGATGTATGTCGGTTGTGTGTAACGAGCGGGTCGAGTTGACGGAAGAGCTCCCCGCGGGTTAGTGGTATACAGAATCGCCTCACGATTGCGACGTTAACAAGCTTCTTTAAGTCCTCCGTTTCAACACTGGAGTTTAAAAGGAGACACCTAACATGAAGGAGCGGTCACTACCCGTCAACGTTGCAGAGAAGACGTGAACTCCGGTGACAGAGCGTGTTGTCGCGTGACCGTGGTGTGTTGGGTACGCTGGCGACGCGTGCGCGGTCGGATGTGTGGATCCTTGCCATCGGAGGTCGTGTACTGCCTGTTCGAGCATAATTGCAAGTTAAGTTCGTGGAAGGTTTAATCATTAAGTAATAGTTTTGTGTAACCAGCGCCTCTTCTGCCTTGTGGTCTCCGACGACCGGGTTCTCTTGAATTGACAGTTTATAGTAATTTCGTCCAGCTGCCCACCAAAGTGGCGTTCGATGTATTTGTTAGATTTTATAAATGGTACTGTGAACAAATCCAGGTCAAATGTAGTTCTGAACATTTTTGTTGGAAGCGTTTGGCAGTCAATTGAGAAATGTGGGTAATACAATACAAACACAGGATGGCAGACCGCTGATTTGAAATCCCGCCACGTTTTGCCAACAGTCACGTGGTTTATGTTGGAGCCACACCAGCCCTATAGTTTCTCTACAGCAAGGCCAGTCTACTAGTATCTATGGTCGAAGATCCGGCCCCAACTCTCCGACTGCCGAAACAGCCGCCAGATCAGAACAGGGGCAAAGATCGTAGTACAGCCGGGTAATCGACAGTCACGTGCCAAAGAGCTGGTGTGCAAGGAAAGGCGCACCAAGGCTCAATAGTGAACGCTTTGCTGTGTGGTATGGCTTCACGGTACAGTTCATGACCGGTACATTTTACTTTTACCCCAAGGACCAACGACATGCAGTGTAAATGGCACACGTTACTACGATCTGCTTCGCCATTATGTGATCCCTGATCTACCGGAGAGGGGTGCTTTGGGCTGCACATTTCTCACGAGGTCAGTTGTGAAGCAGCTGAATGGGTTGAAAATAAATAAACCGCCAGGTCCTGATGGGATTCCAATTCGGTTTTACAGAGAGTACTCTACTGCATTGGCTCCTTACTTAGCTTCCATTTATCGCGAATCTCTTGCCCAACGTAAAGTCCCGAGCGACTGGAAAAAAGCGCAGGTGACGCCTGTATATAAGAAGGGTAGAAGGACGGATCCTCAAAATTACAGACCAATATCCTTAACATCGGTTTGTTGTAGCATTCTCGAACATATTCTCCGAATATAATGAATTTCCTTGAGACAGAGAAGTTGCTGCCCATGCATCAGCACGGCTTTAGAAAGCATCGCTCCTGCGAAACACAACTCGTCCTTTTTTCACATGATATCTTGCGAACCGTGGATGATGGGTATCAGACGGATGCCATATTCCTTGACTTCCGGAAAGCGTTTGACTCGGTGCCCCACTTCAGACTCCTAACTAAGGTACGAGCATATGGGACTGGTTCCCAAGTATGTGAGTGGCTCGAAGACTTCTTAAGTAATAGAACCTAGTATGTCGTCCTCGATGGTGAGTGTTCATCGGAGGTGAGGGTATCATCTGGAGTGCCCCAGGGAAGTGTGGTAGGTCCTCTGTTGTTTTCTGTCTACATAAATGATCTTTTGGATAGGGTGGATAGCAATGTGCGGCTGTTTGCTGATGATGCTGTGGTGTACGGGAAGGTGCCGTCGTTGAGTGACTTACATTTCGCGGAAAGACCACAAAGATAAGATAAGAGAGATTAGGGCTCTTACAGAGGCATATTTTCCCTCGTTCTGTTTGGGAGTGGAACAGGGAGAGAAGATGGTAATTGTGGTACGAGGTACCCTCCGCCATGCACCGTATGGTGAATTGCGGAGTATGTAGATGTAGATGTAGATGGTTACTCCGTAACACAGTTGGTAAAAGAACGGAATCACTGGCTGGTAGTTACAAAGTGCGTGGCAAACAAGGTCACCAGATTGGAACGCCTTTGGTGCCTGGCTGTGGGGTTTCCTGAAGGACAGGGTTTATCAACGGGACAGTAACACACGTTGGAGGTCGGAGATGAGCGTAGCGAGTGAAGTAGCCAACATCTCACCTGAGATGTTTCGGGCAGCAGAAAATCAGTCTCCAGTGCCGTTCCAGGCTGTCGTGCATGCAGGCGGTCGTCACAATCAGTAACGTTTGTGGTCTTGAACGTAAACATGGTACGCAGATAACGAATGTGACTCTTTCGTGTGGAAATTAAAATGTGTTTCCTTCAATGGTTTATTCGCTATTTCTCTTCCGCATGTCCTTACAAATGTTCCCACAAAGTTTCATGGGGCCGTCTCAAGTAGCGAGACGCCCAACAACACTCAGCTCATCCCGTAATTATTTTTAGGGATCTGTGGCGCAATTTGTGAAGACGGAATCCTTACAGGAGCACTTTGTTGTTCGTCTGTCTGTCCAACTGATCAGAACTGTTCTTCTCAGAAACGAGGAGACGTACGAAGTGAAAATTTATTACACGTATTAATGTCTATGTTCCTTTGGTAATGTAAAAATTCTAAGCTTTTAAGTTAATTCATTCAAAAGACACTATCATTTATGTCACATACCTTGGTACTCGAAAACTCAGTCACCAAAACCTACAGCTTACTTATCGTTTGGTACATTCATGAAATGTAACAAGAAGGAAGGTTTCATAGTACAAGTAAAGGTAAAAAAACGCGAAAATTGTTAATTTCTAATTATGCAATCCAAAATTTTTTGTAATTTTTCATCCGTCCGCTCTGTCTGTCTGTCCGATTATAGAGACCTCTTTCTCTCTTGGACCGGTTGGGCCACTAAATTCAAATTTGTCACATACTAATGTACACTACTGGCCATTAAAATTGCTACACCACGAAGAAGACGACCTACAGACGCGAAATTTAACCGACAGGTAGACGATGCTCTGATATGCAAATGATTAGCTTTTCAGAGCATTCACACAAGGTTGGCGCCGGCGGCGACACCTGAAACGTGCTGACATGAGGAAAGGCTTCAACCGATTTCTCATACACAAACAGCAGTTGACCGGCGTTGCCTGGTGAAACGTTGTTGTGATGCCTCGTGTAACGGGGAGAAATGCGTACTATCACGTTTCCGACTTTGATAAAGGTCGGATTGTAGCCTATCCCGAATGCTGTTTATCGTATCGCGACATCGCTGCTCGCCTTGGTCGAGATTCAATGACTGTTAGCAGAATATGGCATCGGTGGGTTCAGGAGGGTAATACGGAACGCCGTGCTGGATCCCAACGGCCTCGTATCACTAGCAGTCGAGATGACAGGCATCTTATCCGCACGGCTGTAACGGATCGTGCAGCCACATCTCGATCTCTGAGTCAACAGATGGGGACGTTTGCAAGACAACAACCATCTGCACGAACAATTCGACGACGTTTGCAGCAGCACGCACTGTCAGCTCGGAGACCATGGCTGCGGTTACCCTTGACGCTGCATCACAGACAGGAGCGCCTGTGATGGTGTACTCAACGACGAACCTGGGTGCACGAGTGGCAAAACGTCTTTTTTTCGGACGAATCCCGGGTCTGTTTACAGCATCATGATGGTCGCACCCGTTTTGGCGACATCCAAGCTCTGTTTGACTCAATGCCCAAGCGTATCAAGGCCGTTATTACGGCGAGAGGTGGTTGTTCTGGGTACTGATTTCTCAGAATCTATGCACCCAAATTGCGTGAAAATGTAATCACATGTCAGTGCTAGTATAATATATTTGTCCAATGAATACCCGTTTATCATCTGCATTTCTTCTTGGTGTAGCAATTTTAGTGGCCAGTAGTGTTTATGGTCCGTTGCCGGTGTAAAAATTGTAAGATTCTAAGTCAATCAGAAGACATGGTCGTTCGTGTCACACGTTTTGATAATCGAAACCTCACTCATAAAAACCTACGCGGTATTTTCCATTAGCCTAGAATCATGAAATTTGGCAAAAAGGAAGATTTCGCAGTACTACCAAAGGGGAAAGTCCCACAAATGTTGTCTGTGAGTGTTTGTTTCACATACAGGTACCACTTGAAACGCCATTCTACGTACAATAATCGTTCCTGGGTGTCTGATAATGGATACATTCCGAAACGCATCGCATGAATAATAAAGTCATTACTAGCCTGATGTTTGACTTTTACCTTCTATAACGTCTCCCGGATAAACAATATATGAAATCATGATAAACTGTGCTTTTTTTCTGTGTGACACATAAGGGCAATAATTTCTCTGTTCTTCTTGACTTGCCGACGAGTACAGACGCACGTTGAGCTGTATCTTTACCTATAGTAGTCGTGTTTTGTCTGTTGAAAAGTTTAGCCGGCATTAGGGGCAAGATTTTGTAAAAAGGTACGTTTCGTAAAAAGACTATGTTTTAGAATATAACCAAACATGGCAAAGTGTTCTATTAAGTCTGTAGATAGCTTTCCCAGCCATGATACCTACTTTTTCAGAAAATTTAGCTTCTTTTGTCCCGGAGCAAAACGACAGTTGGCGGAAGCTGCCGCCGCTACGTGCATAGAAATTAAATATTTCAGCAGCCCGCCTACAGGGCGGGAGGAAGAAAAGTAATAACAGGAAATGACATTAATCCATTTCTCTTTCAGCAAAATTATCAGACGTGAAGGAGAATACTTTATTTCATTGTGAACTTTTAGCTAGACATTGGCAAAAATGAGCAAAGACTGCACTCTGAATTCCACGTAAAATTTCAAAGCAAGTAATTAGGTTTGGTAAGATTCCCGGTGGGTTAGGTCCGATGTGACAATAAAAAATTCAAACAATTACCTTTTCTGTCTCGTGTTCTAAGAGCAGCTTGGCAAAAATGATTTATCGTACCAAAGAAATCCACTGCATGTTTTTCAAGTGTAGCGATATAACATATAAAGTGTTTGTAACTGTTATCAGAAGTTTTAATAACCAAAATCAAGTGATATGATATAGCAAAGAATAGTGAACAGTTACATACTGATTTACCATTTCTTTACGTAGTCAGACCAGAGAATGCAAATAATAAATTCTGTATAGTTCGCAGTGATAGAAAATCTCACCACAGGATTAACTTCATGTTATTATCCATCTCTCTACAGACAATATACAGAGTATGATTTAAAATCAAACTTTTATTGTTACGTTGGTGGAAATTCCCTCAATGATATTCATTTGAAATTCTTATTATTTACTCCTGTAAGACGCAACGTAACGTAATGCACAACATTAAAATCAAACGTAATGCACAACTTTAAAATCAAACAATAGGAGAAAGAGAATACTTCACGATCCAGTTAGCCTGAGTGGAGAACTACTGATTATTATAATAATGGTCGCCTACCTCCTGCGTGACTGTCACATTTACATTATTGAAATTACAACATTCTCCAAAAATCTTGCAATCCCTGGGACTGAGATCTTGCCAGTAACAGTGGCGACAACAGGTAAAAATGGCCGAGACTCTCGATCCCCGGAATGGATAAACTGTCTACACAATAATTAAGTTTGTAAGTACAATAATTAAGTTGCACGAGTCAGCCTCGCACCTGACCAGTTCTTTGATAGCTAGTGAGGTCGGCTGTAGCTATAAAGCTAAACTTCTCTTAGACATGTCGACTAAAACATTTTTCATTGTGAAAGAAGAGGGACGCTGCTCACTTTGCGGCTGAGCTAAGAGTTACCTACGTCGTTGAAACTGCGAAGACATTCTTAGCATCAAATACCTACCAATCGCCTGGTCTTTTTTTTATATTTTACGTTTTGGGGTTATTTACTGATTAAGAACGGTGTGAACACTTACAGCGCATACTGAGAAATATCTGCAGCGCTTTCACTTGCTGATACTATCGTACATCAGCTGGATTAACTTGACATGTGGATGGATTAAATAAATTCATGTAATTCAGATATTTAAAAACAAATATTCCACACCGTTAACTATTCTTCACTCTTCACAACTCAGATTGTGTTTGTTTGTTATGCCTTCAGTCCAGAGACTGGTTTGATGCAGCTCTCCATGCTACTCTATCCTGTGCAAGCTTCTTCATCTCCCAGTACCTACTGAAATCTGCTTAGTGAATTCATCTCTTGGTCTCCCTCTACAATTTTTCCCTCCACGCTGCCCTCTAATACTAAACTGGTGATTCCTTGATGCCACAGAACATGTCCTACCAACCGATCCCTTCTTCCAGTTGTGCCGCAAATTTCTCTTCTCCCCAATTCTGTTCAATACCTCCTCATTAGTTATGTGATCTACCCATCCAATCTTCAGCATTCTTCTGTGGCACCCCGTTTCGAAAGCTTCTATTCTCTTCCTGTCCAAACTATTTATCGTCCATGTTTCACTTCCATACATGGCTACCCTCCATACAACTACTTTCAGAAACGACTTCCTGACACTTAAATCTATACTCGATGTTAACAAATTTCTCTTCTTCAGAAACGCTTTCCTTGCCATTGCCAGTCTACATTTTACATCTTCTCTACTTCGACCATCATCAGTTATTTTGCTCCCCAAATAGCAAAACTCCTTTACTACTTTAAGTGTCTCATTTCCTAATCTAATTCCCTCCGCAAGAGCCGACTTAATTCGACTACATTCCATTATCCTCGTTTTGCTTTTGTTGATGTTCGTCTTATATCCTCCTTTCAAGACACTGTCCATTCCGTTCAACTGCTCTTCCAAGTCCTTTGCTGTCTCTGACAGAATTACAATGTCATTGGCGAACCTCAAAGTTTTTATCTCTTCTCCATGGATTTTAATACCTACTCCGATTTTTTCTTTTGTTTCCCTTGCTGCTTACTCAATATACAGATTGAATAACATTGGGGAGAGGCTACAACCCTCTCTCTCTCCCTTTCATGCCCCTCGACTCTTATAATTGCCATCTGGTTTCTGTACACATCGTAAATAGCCTTTCGCTCCCTGTATTTTACCCCTGCCACCTTCAGAATTTGAAAGAGAGTATTCCAGTCAACATTGTCATATGCTTTCTCTAAGTCTACAAATGCTAGAAACGTTGGTTTGCCTTTCCTTAATCTTTCTTCTAAGATAAGTCGTAAGGTCAGTATTGCCTCACGTGTTCCGATATTTCTACGGAATCCTAACTGATCTTCTTCGATGTCGGCTTCTACCAGTTTTTCCATTCGTCTGAAAAGAATTCGTGTTAGTATTTTGCAGCTATGACTTATTAAACTGATAGTTCGGTAATTTTCACATCTGTCAACACCTGCTTTCTTTAGGATTGGAATTATTATATTTTTCTTAAAGTCTGTCTCATACATCTTCCTCACCAGATGGTAGAGTTTTGTCAGGACTGGCTCTCCCAAGGCCGTCAGTAGTTCTAATGGAATGTTGTCTACTCCCGGGGCCTTGTTTTGGCTCAGGTCTTTCAGTGCTCTGTCAAATTCTTCACGCAGTATCGTATCTCCCAATTCATCTTCATCTACATTCTCTTCCATTTCTATAATATTGTCCTCAAGTACATCGCCCTTGTATAGACCCTCTTTATACTCCTTCCATCTTTATGCTTTCCCTTCTTTGGTTAGAACTGGGTTCCCATCTGAGCTCTTGATATTCATGCAAAAGGTTCTCTTTTCTCCAAAGGTCTCTTTAATTTTCCTGTAGGCAGTATCTATCTTACCCCTAGTGAGACAAGCCTCTACATCCTTACATTTGTCCTCTAGCCATCCCTGCTTAGCCACTTTGCACTTCCTGTCGATCTCATTTTTGAGATGTTTGTATTCCTTTTTGCCTGCTTCATTTACTGCATTTTTATATTTTCTCCTTTCATCAATTAAATTCAATATTTCTTCTGGTACCCAAGGTTTTCTACTAGCCCTCATCTTTTTACCTACTTGATCCTTTGCTGCCTTCACTACTTCATCCCTCGGAGCTACCCATTCTTCTTCTAGTGTACTTCTTTCCCCCACTGCTGTCAATTGTTCCCTTATGCTCTTCCTGAAACTCTGTACAACCTCTGGCTTAGTCAGTTTATCCAAGTCCCATCTCCTTAAATTCCAACCTTTTTGCAGTTTCTTCAATTTTAATCTGCAGTTCACAACCAATTGATTGTAGTCAGAGTCCACATCTGGCCCTGGAAATGTCTTACAATTTAAAACCTGGTTCCTAAATCTCTGTCTTGCTGTTATATAATCTATCTGATACCTTTTTGTACCTCCGGGATTCTTCCATGTATACAACCTTCTTTTATGATTCTTGAACCAAGTGTTAGCTATAATTAAGTTATGCTCTGTGCAAAATTCTACCAGACGGCTTCCTCTTTCATTTCTTATCCCCAATCCATATTCACCTACTATGTTTCCTTCTCTCCCTTTTCCTACAGTCGAATTCCAGTCACCCATGACTATTAAATTTTCATCTCCCTTCACTATCTCAATAATTTCTTTTATCTCATCCTACATTTCATCAATTTCTTCATCATCTGCAGAGCCAGTTGGCATATAAACTTTTACTACTGTAGTAGGCGTGGGCCTCGTGTCTATCTTGGCCACAATAATGCGTTCACTATGCTGTTTGTAGTAGCTTACCCGCACGCCTATTTTTTTATTCATTATTAAGCCTACTCCTGCATTACCTCTATTTGATTTTGTGTTTATAACCCTGTATTCACCTGACCAAAAGTCTTGTTCCTCCTGCCACCGAACTTCACTAATTCCCACTATATGTTACTTTAAATTATTCATTTCCCTGCTCGATTAAGGGATCTGACATTCCACGCTCCGATCCGTAGAACGCCAGTTTTCTTTCTCCTGATAACAACGTCCTCTTGAGTAGTCCCCGCCTGGAGATCCGAATGGGGGACTATTTTACCTCCGGAATATTTTACCCAAGAGGACACCATCATCATTTAACCATACAGTAAAGCTGCATGCCCTCGGGAAAAATTACGGCTGTAGTTTCCCCTTGCTTTCAGCCGTTCGCAGTACCAGCACAGCAAGGCCGTTTTGGTTATTGTTACAAGTCCAGATCAGTCAATCAGCCAGACTGTTGCCCCTGCAACTACTGAAAAGGCTGCTGCCCCTCTTCAGGAACCACACGTTTGTCTGACCTCTCCGTTGTGGTTGCATCTACGGTACGGCCATCTGTATCGCTGAGGCACGCAAACCTCCCCACCAACTTCGAGGTCCATGGTTCATGGGGGGGACCGACTGCTTATAGTGACAATATATTATTTTTGGTATTTCAAGCACTGATTTTTGCATGGGCATGAATCCGTTTCTTGTTCTTTATTTAAGGAATATAGTTCTTCGTAACTATGTTAATAGATCTTGCTGAATATCGTTATGATTTCAGTTTTTTTTTATCTAATGAATTTATTAAATCGTACGGTTGAAAAGCAACAATGTATGTCACTGCGTAATAAATCTTAAACACTGCAGTATAGAATTTTAATTCTCAAACTGCCCTGAAACGCTGTTTTTGGGGTTAGCTAACACTAAATTTTTTCCAGGTAGGTCACGCATCTCAAGTTGAGCCTGAGGGTACGACCCTGATTCTGGTGTACTGTATTAATCAGTGGCGGATTTGTATATATGCCCCCTAGGCACGGGCCCAGGCGCGGCACCTTAAGGAGGGCGATATTTTTTGCTCTGTACGCATTTTAACCTTTTACGTTTTAAAATAACTGAGCTTACAAACAACAACAAAATATTAATATTGTTAAACAACTTGCTAGTTTAAATAAGCCTTAAGAACAAAATTCGACAGTACAAGCTTGGAAATATGCATAGTTTACTTGGCGACTGAATGGAAATTTAACATTGGGTTTCTGTCTGTTATTAGTTTCATGATTGTTCAAAATATTTTGAAGTAAGCTGTCAGGGCGGCAATCTACAATACAATGTTTGAAACATTATTATTCCGAGATGGTTGTCTGCTTCTACTTAAACCTACCATATTTTCCCCGTGAAAATACCGGGACCACTGAAAAGCTGTGATAAACTAATCATCAGTTTCTTAAATACTGTAACATGTGTGGCCCTCAGTATGTAAAACCCGTCTCTACTTAAATTTCTTGTAGAAATTATGAGGAAGGATCAAGTCAACCCTCCATTACTGCAATTAATGTGGAAGTTCTGTGGTCTTCAATATGTGTGCTCTGCTTTAATTACACCTGTTTAACAAAACATTTTGATACTGGGAATGTTTTACATGTTTAAACACATTTTTATACGAAAAGAAGATAGCAGAATATCTAATAATGTGTGAAACAGTGATTTACATGTTAAAACACATTTTTTTTTTACGGAAAGAACATAAGCAGAATATCTAATAATGTGTGAAACATGCTTCACAACAGTTTAAGAATTTTGTTTATTTATTTACCTAGTTACTCTTTTTGGCGAAAAAAGAAGAAGAAACGAACTTTCATTTGTCTTATTTATTGTGCTGCAGCCTGCACGATATCAAAGTTCCCACTCTGTGCAATCGAATAGTACGTGACATTGCAAATTTTATATTACACTTCTTAACTAAGCTTATTTTCTTCCAGGAAAGGTTATTTTTATTTCATGTTGGAACCAAAGGAGCATTTGCGTGTAGATGTAATAGCAGCGTTCACACAAATGGCAACACACCACATCAACTGCCAACAAAACTAATTAAACTTAGTAGTCTGTCTTCTCTGCCCACAGAAATAGCTAAAATGTTACAACAATTAATGGGATAAGAATCGGTCCAGCACACCTCAGTGCAAGAAATTGCAAAAATTATTTGCTTTTTAAATTAGAAAGACAGTGTCAAGAATATTGAGAACAAATTTGAGTCCCAGTTAAAATTCCGGCGACGCGGGAAACAGAAGCCAAAAAAAGTGGACTGTCCCGTTTCCTTTACGAGACGAATTCCAGCCGGCAGGTGTGCTTCTACTGCTCACTGACAGCAGAGAAACAGGCGACAATGAAATTAAATTATTCTGCAGTGTCGTTCTTTCATAGCACAGCTACGTCGAGTAATCCGAGTTGGTCAGTTCATCGCTCCGTGTTAAAAAGAAAAATCTTTGTGCTCGTGTGCCATGTTTAAAGTAAAAAGCTTTGTGCTCATGTGCGGTGTAGTACGATTCGAACTGGATGCGGTCTTTCTTTCTTTCCCTTTACAATTTTTTCTTTTGTTTTGACTGTTGATTCACAATTTTGTAAGTGCCTTAACATGAGTAACAGTGAAAAAAGCAAATGTGTGAAATTAAGTGGGGCGGAATTTCGGAAATGATCGAAGGAAAGGCGAGAACGAGAAGCCCACGTTCTAAAAACGCTTGGCAGAGAAGATAAATTTTTCACAAAAAACATTGAAAGATTCCATTTATTACATAATGGTCAATTAATGACGTCTCTTGAACTTATAGCCGATTTTGATCCTTTTCTCGCAGAGCACATTCGACGATTTTGGGAATCCAGGCCAGGGATATACAAGTTATCTTTCTCCAACAATCTGTGATGAAATAATAGAGCTTATTTCTGAAAGAATAAAAAGAATTATCATAAGAGAAATAAAACAGGCCAAATATTTCTCTATAATAGTAGACATTTCACGTATTGATCAATTATCTTTCTTATTAATATATGTGAACGAAAATGGTGAACCTGTTGAACGTTTCCTTCTGTGTTTACCAAACCCCAGACACAAGTCCGAAAACTTAGCTGCCGGCCGATGTGGCCGAGCGGTTCTAGGCGCTTCAGTCTGGAACCGCGTGACCGCTACGGTCGCAGGTTCGAATCGTGCCTCGGGCATGGATGTGTGTGATGTCCTTAGGTTAGTTAGGTTTAAATAGTTCTAAGTTCTAGGGGACTGATGACCTCAGATGTTGTCCCATAGGCTTAGAGCCATTTGACTGGAAGGGAAAAATTTAGAGTCGAAATATTTCTCCCAGTACTCGGCAACTTGTATGCCGAATTAGTGAGGAGGAAGGAAACTGTTGGACTCCTCCCCATTTTTCAGTAACCTTAAAAACACTTTACCTGACGATATTGCTAAACCAGCAGCAAAACTCTTAAGCTTCATATGACACAAATTCAGAGCCTTCCTTCTCTAGTGAACGCGGAACTTCTGAAATCTTCTGAGATTAGTGATACACCATTCGAAGTGAGTAAATTTTTACGGAAAGAGAGGTTACAGTCCGTGTTTCCGAATGTTGACATTGCTCTTAGAATATTTCTATGCACGCCACTTACAAATTGTTCAACAGAACGCTCGTTTTCGGCTCTTAAAAGACTGAACTCGTATTTACGTTCTACGTTGTCTGAGGAGAGATTGAATGCTTTGTCCATTCCTCATATCGAAGCCGACCTCCTAACTGATAGCCGTCTGAGCTATGAAGATATGGTCAAAGAATTTTCTGCCATCAAAGCCAGACGCAAACTTTGGTGAGTTCGTTTATTTATTCATATTAGTTTTAAAAATTTAAGATTATAATGTGATTTTTATTATAACTTAGAGCACATTCATTGGATCTACAAACTACGGATCAACTGTTTATTTTACAATTTCCGATGGCATACTATGGTTAGTTTCATTCCGTAATGTCATATGGGATTATTTTTGGGGTAATTCATCACGCCAAGCTAAAGTTTTCCTGGCACAAAAGCGTGCAGTAAGAGTTACATGTGGTGTGAACTCAAGAACATCCTGCAGAAGCCTGTTTAGGGAACTATGGATACTAACTACTGCTTCCCAGTATATTTATTCCTCAATGAAATTTGTCATTAAAAATATATCACTTTTTCAAACGAACAGCTCAATTCATGGAATCAATATTAGAAATAAGAATAATCTTCACAAGGATTTAAAGTCGCTTAGTCTTGTAGAAACAGGTGTGCATTATTCAGGAACACACATTTTCAATAACTTGCCAGCAGCCATAAAAAGCTTAACAACCAATGAAATTCACTTTAAGAGAAGCCTAAAGGATTTATTGGTGGCCAACTCCTACTCCACTGATGAATTTCTCAGTAAAACCAACTGATTTGTATATATGTGTTCATTATAAATGTGTGTGTGTGTGTGTGTGTGTGTGTGTGTGTGTGTGTCTGTGTAAGTACAATCTAACTTCTGCACCATTTCAGTGCAGTAATGTGTTCATTGTAAATAAGTATTATAGTAGTTGTATAACATATTACATGTTTATTACCGTATAAACAAATAAAAAACTTTTTAATTTTGAATTGAGTGCATTAGTGTTTGTAAAATGACTCTTTCATATAGTGCTCATTAAAAAATGACGATCATTCCACCTGGGGACTTGTAGAATCGTACATTAGCTTATTTGTTTTAGTTGTAAATATTTGTCATGTATTGTTTTTTTTTCTGACATGTTCCACATCCTGGAGGACCTCCTCACTACGGATCAATTGGAATGAAAGTAAATCTAATCTAATCTAATGGCAGAACGTGGAACTAAACGTCGTTTACGTGCAGATGTGACCGAAGGTGCCTGACAATACAAAAAAACCATGACCCATGCCGCTAGGCACTGTAAAGCAAGTCAAACCGATACTGTAGTGTATTACAACTGCTGCCTATTCTTGGCGTCTGCTGAAATGTATAGTTATCGCGGAAATATACGTTATCGGAGAGTACGCTCAGATGAAAAAACGTTAATAAATAACAAAGTTCAGTTCTGTCGATAAATACGTAAAAGCTTTGTTAATACTGTTAGAAAGAGCCCTGCTGAGAGCAGTAGCTGCGGCACAAAACTGTTCAGCCCTTACGTGGATGAAAGGTATTGTGTACACTTATTATGCAGCATCTAGCTACACAGACCCTAATGCTCTACACGTTCACTATTAGATTATAAAACAAATTTGATATTTCCTCACTAGTCTGTAAAATTATGTAATAGCCGATCCAGTTCCGCGTTTGTTCGTCTGTATTTAGTTATCAGTTCGTGCACCGAGATCACTATTTCATTTTCATTTCTTGCACTTTCCAATACATTCACGTATTAATACCGAATGTGTTTTTTTATATGCTACATATTCCAGTTATTAGATCGTAAAACGACAGTTTAATTTTAACTTTCAACGCATCTCTGTTAAAGTACGTATAATACCTAATGTATCACACGTTCGCTTCAGTTTTTAGATCGTAAGAAAACTTTTTTATTTCCATTTTCAACGGTTTCTTGTGAAAGAACATGTTAAAAGCGAATGTTAACAAAAATCCGTCGTCTCCTACACGCTCTGCTGAATTTTTTAGGCCATCAAAGAAAAGTAATTTTTCTTGTATTCGTTTCTGTTGTCTTTCGACAGAAGAATGTATTAACACAATGCAGTTTTAAGTTTGTTTTATCCGTTGTCGTGCACCAAGTGCTGTTCAGGAACCATATTACGTTTTGATTGAGCGCGACTAGACCATTGACGCGTCCTTCAGAACAACGAATAGCAGAGTACAGACACAGCTCACAGTGCTCCTACCCAAAACGGCAACTGTGAAGTGATCGGGTAATAGTTATTGTCTAAAACATGTTTATTTGGGGGGGGGGGGGAGGAGGGTCGCATTTAATATGGTGTGCCTAGGGGCGCAAAATTTTTAAATCCGCCACCGGCATTAATATTAGATTGGTGCATAAGTTCGTAGCATTTTTGTTTTGCATGTTGGTGTTCCGGTTGCTAAGGGTTTATTTATCGATTGTACTTCAGTGTTGCTATCATAGAGTAAATATCTCTGGAGTGAGCATCGCGTTCTGCGCATGCTGTCAACATTAAACCAGGATTGTCACGTGTTTTCGGGACTTCCCTGTGCGTGTGTTCTTTCTGCAGCGTTTGAAGTTTATAATATCAAGGATATTTTTGTATTTCGTCGTTTGTTGATAGTGTAATAGCGATAGTGAATTGCTTTTGTTGCTACGGATGCAAAGAAAAATATGTGAAAGGAGGGATAGTAACTTTTCATGGGTACATACCATGGAGCTCAAATAATAGTTATCATATTAGTAAGAGACAATGTATATGTTTAAAAATTTCGATACGCATTATAAGTAGGCCTAAGACTTGATTCTGTAGACCTATTTTTCTACGATTTTATGACTATATTACGGCTCGTACAAAAGCTTACAAACAATCGCTTCCTCTCGTAAATTTGCTAGTGTAACAGGAAAGGGAATGGTTAGTTGTTTCAGCAACTACTACCCTCCATGCATTTATCAGTGACTTGTCGTTATATCGACACACGTCGACACACTATATACACGTCGTTGTCGTGTATATAGATTACTCAGTCTACTATTTATTTAATAAACTGGGAGCAAGTACGTAAAGTGCGATAAATAAATACTTCAAAGTATCACCAGTAAGAAAAATTGTGCTTTAGATTGCAACAACGAGAAAATAAAGATGCAGAAACAGTAGAAAAATGGACGAATTATCAGGGATATAATCGCTAATGTGTGGCAAATTCGGTGTTTTTCGGACACTTGCAAAAGCACTAGCGTACTGTCTAGTCGTTTTGCCAGACTATCACTGCAAAAACGTACGTCTGGCTCTGTAATACTATAAAGTGCCGTATCATACCGAAAACAACCAAAAATCGAGTGCATCTGAACTGTGACACCTATCGCAAAGAAGCAGAATGTAATATCACTTGCCCTTAAAAGTTACGTAGCTGGTATATTCCTAATATCAAATGGATACTGTTAAAATGTCCACGACACGTACGAAAAGAATCCGTCTGTACTAGGGATCTAGTGACATTCTAAGTATACAGGGCAAAGACACGACGTCCCGCGAACAAGCGACCAGGCTGGCAACACAAAATCTGTTCTGCGGATGTGAATGCTCACTCCAGAGATATTTACTCTATGGTTGCTATATGAGTTTACATATTGTCATTTCGTCATCTGGAGGTAGTCAGTGGATCTGTAAACTCTAGAAAATGGAGAGTGTCAAAAGGAGAAAATGGAACGTTTCTGACATTCTCCTGTTTGAGATCAATAGAGGGGTAACTTCAGCGGAGGCAGCCACAAACATTTGTACAGTGTATGGGGATAATGCCACTGGAAAGGGCATGGCAAGATAAAGGCTTTCTTGGTTTTAGGAGGATCGTTTTGACATTCAGGAAAGTCTTAAGGGTTTGATGAACGTCATTTAAACGCATTAATCCACAATGATCCACGTCAGTGTAGTTGAGAATTGGCAAATGTGATTATTCCAACATAGCGCGACATTTGCATGCAGTGGGGAAGCTACAAAAATCGTATATATGGACACCGCATGCTGTAAGCCAAAATCACAAAAATCACCGGGTGTGAATCTCTACTCGCTCGTCATCAATTGGCTCGTGATCAACACGACCATTCCTATCCTGTAATGTTAATGGGGACGATAAATGGTGTCTTTATGCTAACATAAGGAACAGAAAAGGTACGGTTGAACGCAAAGCAACAGCTACGCGTAAAAAGAACGGCGCGCATCCAAAAAAGATAATGTTATGCACCTGGTGGAATAGCGACGGCGTGGTGATCTATGAATTGCCTCCTCGAGGTGTAACCATCACTGCTGACGTTTGTTGTCATTTGTCAATAACTGAGACTCAGTCCAAGGACAACGGCCAGGAAGACTGCGTAGTGATGCCACTCCACGATAAAACCCGCCCACTTTAATAATAATAATAATAATAATGGTTTATTTGTCCATAATAACTTTTACAGTCGTGGACATAGTCAGTCAGTACATACATGAACAATAATAATAGTTTAATAGTAGAAATAAAGTACATACAACATTAAAAATCCTTGATGGAGTACAAACATTTAGCAATTAACAGCTGCTTTAATTTTATTTTAAATATGTTTCCTTTTAACACTTTTGTGGTATTTGGCAGTCCGTTGTAAAAAAATCTTCCAGCAGAAAATGGATTATGATCGGTTACTTTTTTATTTCTGAATTTTATGTTGTAATCCTCTTTCTTTCCTGTATTATAACTATGGATATCACTATTTATTATACAGTGCTCCATATTTTCTTTTACAAGCAGTATAGTCCGTAGAACATATAATGAATACACTGTTAGTATATTATACTTAATGAAGTATTCTCTACAAGATTGACGTTTTCTAATATTCACTATTATCCTAATTGCTCTCTTCTTTGCTATAAAAGCCCTATCCATGCATACCCCAGATAGCACAGTAAGCCGGTTTCAAACTTGTTTCCAGCTGTAAAGTTCAAGTATATAAGCTTGATCAAAGCTGGAATATTCAGGCCTGTTAGCTGGATTCAAGCTTGAAACAAACATCAAAGTTGGCAGAGTTCAAGCTATATTTCAAGCTTGACTTACCAAGCTTGGCTCCAGCTGTATCTACACACATGGAATGCAGCCTGGTATTTACAGCCTGTTCTAAGCTATATAAATATTAATCTGAATTTATTGAACCTAATTAATTAAATAAATATCAGAATGGAAATGGTGTGAAAAAATTAAGAAGAAGTTTTAATTTATTTGTGCCACGTATTAGAGAGTTAGTTTAAAATGACCTCTTTTTGCACAACAACTTGTAATATGTATTCTTAGCTGGTAATCCATTTCACTTTTATCCAGGCTCAATTTTTCTACGTAAAAGAATATGGTATTCCTTTACGTTACGTAATATTTAACATTTGTAACATTAACGTACCGAACTGTTTTCTAGTATAAAACAAACTTGTCAACAAACCACAACCATTAACGCGCGTCACAAAGGTAAAATGGCCGTAAACATAGCAAGGCTCAGAAAAGTAAATAAAATAAGATAAAACAGAACTGGAGACAGCCACACTAAAACCAAACTCATGACGTCACACACGACAACACCCTTACGTCACGGCTTATAAACGCTTGTGGCGCTTCCCGTGGACGTCTATGGAAGCTATGCTGCGCGCGCATCTGCTGTTTAGCCTTCCAGGGAAATTACAGTTTATTTCAAGCTTGGGAAAATTATTTTAATTCAAGCTAAATTTTTACAGCTTGATGTAAACTGTGTAACAGGTTGATTTTTCAATCTTGAATTTTCAACTGAACCTAAACTCAATACCCACCTTGAAACAAGCTGTGTAACAGGTTGATTTTTCAATCTTGAATTTTCAACTGAACCTAAACTCAATATCCACCTTGAAATAAGTTTGAGTGCTAGCTGGGACCGTTGGTGCCCCGCCCCAAATCTCAATACCGTATTGTAGGTGGGAGTGTATAATACCAAAATAGATTTGTCTTAAGACTGGTGACACTATTATGCTAGAAAGGCGTTTTAGCAGGTAGGTATTACACGAGATTTTTTTTACACATGTAGCTGATGTGCTCCTTCCATGTAAGATGTTCATCAGCTATAATACCCAGGAATTTATGTTTATCAATTGTTTCAATTGATAACTCTTGCTCAGTATCCACTTGTCTTGATTTGTAATTTAGCATAAACTCCATTAGAATTGTCTTTTCCTTATTTAATGCCAATTTATTTTTTGTCATATATTCTGTGATGAGGCTAGTGTTCTTCATATTATTTTGCACTGCTAGCTGTTTTGTAGGGCCCCAGCTTATGAAGGAGGTATCGTCAGCATAATTCACAAGGTCTGCATTTTTGGCATTATTATATCATTGATGTACACAATGAACAGAAAAGGCCCAGTAATACTTCCCTGAGGGACTCCACAGTTAAGAATTTTATAAGATGATTTTACTGTTTGTATAAGTAAGTCCCCCAGTTATACGATACAACTTAACACATTGTCTCCTGTCAGCAAGGTACGATCTTAACAAATCTAATGCCACTTCTCTGACCCCATAAGTTTCTAACTTATGTAGAAGAATGGAGTGATTTACAGTATCAAAAGCCTTAGATAGGTCTAGAAATGTGCCGAAAACCACTATACAGGGGTGTGGTTGGAAAGTCTTTCCGTATCCATCTCATTCACCTGAACTTGTAACGTCAGATTTTCACTTTTCCCGTTCTCTATCGAACAGTCTTCAAGGAACTTCTTTTCTGGATGAAAATGTGCTCCTAACATGACTCGACGAATTCTTCGCCTCAAAAGCTCGTGCTTTTTACAATCACGGAACCGAAAAGTTACTCCACCATTGGTAGACTGGTGTAAATAGTGCAGGACAACATTTTACTGATGACTAAAGTCTCTGTTGTATGTATCTGCTCGGTTTATTAATCTTATGGAGAAACACAATGGACTTACACAAAAACCTAATATTAAGAATTTCCGCTTTTCTGCGTCTGTCTGGAATGAATCTCAAAGCTTCTGATAGCTTGATCACATGGTGAAGGGCAAATTCCCATAAAAATATAAAGTAAGACAGGGACTCCTCTATAATAACACAGAGTCCGCAGATATTAATCGAGTACTGTAATCAAGCTTCCACTTATCATTGTCAACCTCCTTAAATTTCTAGATGAAGATGAAAAAGTTGATATTGTGTTTGTCGACCTTTGGAAATTTTTCAACACTTGCACTAAAACATGTGTTTGCAGAACATATTTTCATTTTGCTGAACAAATTATCAGCTTGCAGGTTTATCCACAGGAGTACACAACTGTATTTCCTTTGCAATAACAGCCTCGTTCCATTTTTTAAATGACGTCACATTTGCCATCAACTATAAATTTATCCCAATTCCATGGCTGAAATTTTAAAGTGGTTAAAGATCCTGAACATATAGCTTTTGCCAACATTAATAAAACAGGTAACACAGGTTCTGGCCTGACATGACCTATAGAGGCACATATCCTTTTTATACATTTTATTAATGTTGACAACTGCTGTGTTCACAGCAACTTTAACCTCTTGAAAATGGCATAAGGTCGAAATTGTATTGGCGGAAGTTGTAATACATAGTACACTCGATGGTGAATATGACTCCATTTAAACAATCCCTTGGAGTTCCCATGGTTCACTGTTCATGCAATGAGAGCAATGTGTCATCAACAGCCTACACTACTCAGGCGTGATTGAAAGCAAAGTAAAGTCCCCAATGAAGAGTAAAAGTCCACGATGGCTGGAGAGAGGCATAATGCTTCTCAAAGACAATGATCGACCTCACATGACACACCTGATGCTGGAAACTGTTGGTAATGTGGGCTGGCAATTCCTGGTTCACCTTCCTTACAGCCCTAATCTTATCCATCAGATTTTGATCTGTTCAGTGCCACGCAAGGAGCTCTGCTTGGTATCATGTTCCACGCCAAAGAAGAGACAAAGGACAAAAGTACTATATGTCCCAGAATTCTTTCCTTAATCCAGAATGAGACTTTCACTCTGCAGTGGAGTGTGGCTTATATGAAACTTCCTGGCAGATTAAAACTGTGTGCCCGACCGAGACTCGAACTCGGGACATTTGCCTTTCGCGGGCAAGTGCTCTACCATCTGAGCTACCGAAGCACGACTCACGCCCGGTACTCACAGCTTTACTTCTGCCAGTATCCGTCTCCTACCCTCCAAACTTTACAGAAGCTCTCCTGCGAATCTTGCAGAACTAGCACTCCTGAAAGAAAGGATACTGCGGAGACATGGCTTAGCCACAGCCTAGCGGATGTTTTCAGAATGAGATTTTCACTCTGCAGCGGAGTGTGCACTTATATGAAACTTCCTGGCAGATTAAAACTGTGTGCCCGACTGAGACTCGAACTCGGGACCTTTGCCTTTCGCGGGAAAGTGCTCTACCATCTGAGCTACCGAAGTACGACTCACACCCGGTACTCACAGCTTTACTTCTGCCAGTATCCGTCTCCTACCTTCCAAACTTTACAGAAGCTCTCCTGCGAACCTTACAGAACTAGCACTCCTGAAAGAAAGGATACTGCAGAGACATGGCTTAGTCACTGCCTAGGGGATGTTTCCAGAATGAGATTTTCACTCTGCAGCAGAGTGTGCGCTTATATGAAACTTCCTGGCAGAGTCGTGCTTCGGTAGCTCAGATGGTAGAGCACTTGCCCACGAAAGGCAAAGGTCCCAAGTTCGAGTCTCGTTCGGGCACACAGTTTTAATCTGCCAGGAAGTTCTTTCCTTAATGACAAACATTCATAAGGCATAGAATATGACACACAGACAAATACTTTTTGTCTCGAATTGCATGTGAGGCATTGAAGTTTCAGTGTACTCACATACTTACTGTTATTTTGTTTGTTACAGGGATCAGTGACATAATAACAGTGAAATCCAACACCACTTCCAAACAAGATGTACTCAACCCAACAGAAAGCCCAATGTTTCTTATGGCATCATGAGAAATATTCACCAGAAGCAATCCAGAGGAAATTCAAATGGCATACCACAAATAGCCACCAGATGTTGAAAGCATCAAGATGTGGTACGCAAAGTTTAAGGAAACAGGGGGCGTCCGTGATCTCCCTGGAACAGGCAGTCCTGGACCTAGTGTCCAGACAATTCAGTGTGAACGCCTTTGTGAGAAGTTCCATGAAGTCAGTCTGCAGAGCTTCACCTGAGTTGTGGATTCCAAAGACATCAGTGCACCGCATCCTACATGAACAACTTCTTTTCCATGTGTACAAAGTCCAGATTGTATGGTCATTCCAACCAACAGATTACAGTCCTACTAATGATTTTGCTGCTACCATGCTGGCTGAAATTGAGGAAGATTAAGGCTATCTAAAAGGTGTCCTCTTCTCGGACGCTGCCACATTTCAGTTGAATGATGTTGTCAACTAATGAAATCCTAGGATCCGAGAATCCCCATGCTTTGTTTGAGACAGTCAGAGACAGCCCTAACTTGAACGTGTGGTGCTGTCTTATGCACAATAAAACTGAAGGATCTTTTTTCTTCAGTGAAATGAGATTCCCAACCAATGCCTGTCTTGCTATTTTGCAATTATTTGTCGTGCCACAGATTCAGGACATTCCAGACTTAATTTTCCAACAAGATGATGTGCCACCTGATTGGTGGTTAGATGTCGAGCCTGTTTGGATGCAACATTTCTGGGGAGATGATCAGATGTGTTGGCCTCCATGATCTCCATACATAACACCAGTGAATTTCTTCCTTGAGGGTTATTTCAAGAACCAGGTTTATCAAACGCCAGTGAATTGCATCACAGCCTTACAGAACAGAATTATTGATGTTAGAACATCTATCCATCATGATATTCTGACAAATACATTGATAGAATTGGACTATCACTTGGATAACCTTTGGCCAATGAAAGGGAACATGTCAGAATTTATTAATTGTGTTTATGTACACAAAAACTTTAATATCTTATCTTCCCTTAGGATAAAAGATATGTCATATTTTCTACATTATGTATGTTCATAATCAGGGAAAGAAAAAGAGGTGTTTGCAGAGGGGTAAGAACACATAGAAGGATGGGACAAGTGCATAAAGATGACGGGGGTTACATGGAGAATGGACAAAAAATTGCAGTGATTTAGTAAACCATTTTTGCTGTATAGCCCTTTTTCTGTGTAGTTACTGAATGATCGCTGTGAAAGTGTGATATCCTCTGAATAAATGTTTCATGTCACGATTTGCTTCAATTGTGTCATACAAATATTTGGGGGCAGTATTGTGCAGAGATATACAGGGAAACGTTCACACAGGCTCAGTTATAGATGAGGCAAATTGCAGGCAGAGGTGGTCTGGTGGGGTACTGTAGAGTATTATAGCAAATCAGTGTTTTTTTTTTATTGTCAATGATCAGACCATTTTGAGTTTATAGCAGAACTTATACCTTTGACATAAAATAACATCGGCACATAAAAGTTTGCATATCTTGTATTTTGAAAAGAAATGAGACACGATAAGTCTTCTTCCTGTCATCTTTTGTCTCCAGACTGTCATTACGTACAGACAGGTTATTTTGCTATATATAAATTGGTTACACATAATAGTATTATTTCAACTTACTATTTTTTATTTGTTGTGGGAGGGATTAATATGCCTTACTAATAATGCACAAACTTGTATTTATGATTCAGCCATCTAAACACATTGGATGGAATTGGTTTTTGTGATGTGAAGATCTTGTACCATCAATGAGCTAACAAATGCACATTTACATTCTCATAAATCAAACCTACAGTCCTTTTTCGAAGTCCGATTACTATGACAGTTGTATTCAAATCGTTGATTACACTGAATCTCATATTATCACAGTCTGCCATCACAAAGCTTCTCCACACTTCAGAGATGACTTCTGTGTCTAAAATTATAAGAACTTCAGTATCCAGGAAGTACGGTTTCCACCTCAAAAATTCTACTTATCTGTGTTATTGTGCTCCTGTTGACAACAGTGTGATATGTTCCACTTTGTGAGTTATTAACATTCAAAATTTCATTTTATTCATTCACTCTTATTTTTTGGAATACACTACAATGCCAACACTGTGACTGTACTCTTTTTTTTTAAATTGTTGTACACACTGCATGTAAATTTTACTGTCATCTGACTGTTATAAATTTTCTGGTCATAATCATCAATGAGTGGCTTTGTTTCAATATGGCACACTAGAAAAAACTTGTGGACCCATTCCTTTCCAAAGTGAGAGCATTACAAGGCTAAATGCAATGTTACTCAGTGATGGCATTATGTCTCCAGTGGTTACTGACTTTTGTGTAGTGCACTTTTGTAATGAATGTTGTACTTTAAGCACTGAATGCCCATCTTCAGATGATTAACAAAATATTCTACCTTTATTTTAATATGCTGGCTACAGTTGATACTATTAAATACAAATATTTTTGTCTGATGATTATATGAGAGGTGTTCAACAAGTAATCAAACACATTTTTTTTTAAAGCAGGTTGTTTTTATTCAGGGTTCCAAATACACCAAATTATTCCCCACTAAAAAGCCCTATTTTCCTATGTAATCTCTGTTCAATGCAATGGCCTTATGCCCCCTTACTGGGAGGGCCAGTATGCTTGCACAGTACCACTCTATTGATCGATGTCAGAGCCAACATTTTGCTACAGCAATAGCCTCTCCATTATCCACATACTGTTTCCTGTGCTTAATTCATTAGATAAAAAATTGCAGGCAACAGGTATATTTTGTGATCTGTCAAAGGCATCTGACTGTGTAAATCACAATATCCTTTTAAGTAAATTAGAATATTATAGTGTAACAGGAAATGCTGCAGAATGGTTCAAATCTTATATCTCTGGCAGGAAACAAAGGGTGTTATTAGGAAAGAGACATGTACCAAGCTATCAGGCATCATCCATTTTAGGGACCTTACTTTTTCTTGTGTATATGATTTTTCATCAGTAACATTACCAGATGCCAAGTTCATTTTATTTGCCAATGATACAAACATTGCAATAAATAGCAAGTCAAGTGTAGTCTTAGAAAGATCAGCTAATAAAATATTTGTGGACATTAATCACTTGTTCCTAGCCTATCCCTTGTCACTAAACTTTGAAAAAACATACTACATGCAGTTCAGGACTTGTAAGGGGTGTCCCACGAGTATATGCCTAACATATGATGACAAGCAGATAGAAGTGGACAGTGTTAAATTCTTGGGATTACAGCTTGATAATAAATTCAACTGGGAAAAGCACACCACAGAAGTGCTGGAGCATCTTAACAAATCTCTATTTGCAATGCAAATTGTATCAGATATAGGGGATATAAAAACGAAAAACCTGGCATACTATGCTTAGTTTCATTCCGTAATGTCATATGGGATTATTTTTTGGGGTAATACATCAAGCCAAGCTAAAGCTTTCCAGGCACAAAAACATGCAGTAAGAGTTATATGTGGTGTGAACTCAAGAACATCCTGCAGAAGCCTGTTTAGGGAATGGGGGATACTAACTACTGCTTCCCAATATATTTATTCTTTAATGAAATTTGCCATTAAAAATATATCACTTTTTCAAACCAACAGCTCAATCCATGGAATCAATACTAGAAATAAGAATAATCTTCAGAACGATTTAAAGTCACTTAGTCCTATACAAAAAGGTGTGCATTATTCAGGAACACACATTTTCAATAACTTGCCAGCAGCCATAAAAAGCTTAACAACCAATGAAATTCACTTTAAGAGAAGCCTAAAGCATTTATTGGTGGCCAGCTCCTTCTACTCTATTGATGAATTTCTCAGTAGAACCAACTGATTTATATATATATATATATATATATATATATATATATATATATATATACAACGTCTGCACAATTTCAGTGCAGTAATGTGTTCATTGTAAATAAGTGTGTGTGTGTGTGTGTGTGTGTGTGTGTGTGTGTGTGTGTGTGTGTGTGTCAGTAATGTGTTCATTGTAAATAAGTATTATAGTAGTTGTATTACATGTTTATTACCTTATAAATAAATTAATTTTTTTTTTTAAAATTCAGTGCATTAGTATTTGTAAAACGATTCTTTCATATAGTGTTCATTAAAAAATGATGATCATTCCGCTTGGGGACCTGTGGAATGCTGGCCAGAGTGGCTGAGCGGTTCTAGGCGCTACAGTCTGGAACCGCGCGACCACTACGGTCGCAGGTTCGAATCCTGCCTCGGGCATGGATGTGTGTGATGTCCTTAGGTTAGTTAGGTTTAAGTAGTTCTAAGTTCTAGGGGACTGATGACCACAGCAGTTAAGTCCCATAGTGCTCAGAGCCATTTGAACCATTTGAATCTGTGGAATGGTACATTAGCTTATTTGTTTGAGTTGTAAATATTTGCCATGTATTATTTTTCTGACATGTTCTACATCCTGGAGAACCTCCTCACTACGGATCAATTGGAATGAAAGTAAATCTAATCTAATCTAATCAGTGCGTCCTTCATTGGGCAAAATAGATGGAAGCCGGAAGGTGCAAGATCCGGGTTTTAGGGGGAAGAGGAAAAACATTCCAATGAAGTTTTGTGAGCTCCTCTCAGTTAGGCAGACTTGTGTGAGGCCTTAAGTTGTCATGCAGAAGGAGAAGTTTGTTTGGATGTTTATGGTGACAAAGATGCAGAAGTCATTTCTTGAATTTCCTGAAGGTAGCACAATAGACTTCAGAGGTGATTGTTGCACCACGAGTGAGGGCATTAAACAGTATAGCCCCTTCAGAGTCCCAAGAGATCATTGCCATGACTTTTACTTCACAGGAGAGCTGCTCCATGGATTGTGATAAAATTGAACAAAAAATTGCCATGATAAGCCTCGTAAAATGCAAGTAATTCTGGACAGATGATCCTTAATTTCACTATGTCGTCCTCTGTTGGGCATTGATAAACCCAGTGGGTACACACCTGGTGGATGAATGTGTCAGTACTACCAACAAAGACATCCTGTTGAGCAGCAAATATGTTTGATAGTGATTCGTTGGTCACCTCAAATGAGTGTCTGCACCACCAACATTGCAGTAGCAACAGATTTGTGTGACCAGCTGACACATGAGAGATCAAACAGGTTTACATGACCTTGTTACAGTGACGATAGACACATTGCCTCAAGAACACAATGCTTTTGTTCACTGCCAGGTCTCCTTGGACATTCTGCTAATGCCTATGAATATCTGCAGTGCCCTGGTTTTCTGCCAAAGGAAGCTCAATGACAACTCTCTGCTTAGCATGCATCCTCATTATGGACACCATTTTGAAGGCTACATACAATGCTGCTAGCTATTGGAAATACATGAAACTTCAGAGCCTTGAGCTGGAATATTCCATAATGTCCCACAACAAATTCGACATTTTTTCAACTTAAATTGGTGAAGAAAAAAAGTTTTGCATTACTTACTGAGTGGCCCTCATACAAATGTGACTATAATAATATCAGTTGGTGGAGATAACCTGTGCCTTTTGTTAATAGTTGTGCAGACTTGCAGGAATTTAGATTAGAAATCACAGATTTACATATCACCATTGGTTTTCCTTCACAAGTTATTCCCAATACTCATTCTAAAAGTTCTCATAATTTTTCCTTCCAAACTTTATTATTAATCACAAATTAACAAAAATAAATGTAATAAGAATTTTACAAGCAAGCAGTGGAACAATGCTTCCTTGCATAATACTACAGTGATTGTAGGATTGTCCTGCAAGTGACCGTAAGAATCCTGATGCACAACATAAGTGAGTCAAATAAAGTTTCATTAAATGTATCTGTCTCAATTCACTGAGAATCTTTTGTGGAGAGTTATGTCTATTTCCTGTAAGAGTTTCAATACTGTTGGTAAATAAATTATTATCTTATCTTATTTTACCTTATTATTTATCAGTTACAAATGTATTCTTCCATTTTAACACTAAATTGCAGTGCTGCTGCCTACCTCAGCAGTTTCACAAAAATAATAGAAAACTGTGTTCACATGTATGGCATACATGTCTGTCCCACATTAAGCCTAGAATCAATTTTAATATTGTACAAGCTCATTGGGTGAGCCTAAAATGAGGCACTCTTGAACACTTGAGAGCCTGTTGAATTCTTGATTTTATATTTTGATACATATGATAGTAATTAAAAATAAATTTTCTCATTTGTCTTTAGTTGGACTCATAGCAACTTTTTTCAGTGGAAGAAGTTAAAAATTAGTCTTAACAATTTTAAAAATATATAAAAAGAATATTAGTAAGAATATTTCACATGAAATGGTCAAAATATGAGGATTAAAAATGTGGGAAATGAATAAATTTGCAAATACAAACAGAGAAAGTCATAATTCCTGTTACAATATCATTAAATGATCTTCTATATTTGCTGGAAAAGTTGTTCTTGAAAATAATAGAAATTGTCAGGTTTCAGAAACTTATGTTGCAATAAAGGTAGCATGATTCCCATTTCTATTACACTGTGTATGTTACAGAAATATATCTTGCAAAATATCTATATACAAACATACTGCACTTTTTCTATTCTAACACATGGCTATGCTATTGTTCTAGTCATCTTCAGAGCAAGCTGTGTGCTGTTAATAGCTATAACAGTAATATAAATGTGTTTTCTTGAACGAATAAGCTGTAAAACTGCTGAGACTGTGCTTGTTGAAATTAGTTTTGGTATTTATAATGTTTTTGGAAATCCTGTAACTTATCTAAATTATTTATGAAGTTCTTGAAATGCTACCATAAAAAATTCGCCTCTTCTGATCTCCATTTCTCTGTCCACCCATCTTCTATGTAAGTGATGATACAGTGGTTTTGCCTGCCTTACAAACCAGAAAACCAACAAAGATACTTATGGCCACATATAGTACCATATGAAGATATTCTACTTGGGCAATCTGGACATATGCTGCCTGCTCGTTCTGTTCATCGGACATCATTGGTGATAAACTATGATCATAGACTGTTCTTAAAACTAATTCCACATATTCTGGAGTTATGTGCATTAGACATTTGTGATGTAGCCTCTAGCGACACTATTCCCCAGTTCAGTAATGATGGTGATGAAAAATAAACACAATCAATTTTCATCTTCTTGTCAGCAGCACCTAACATAGAAATGTATAATATATGGCAGGAAACAGGATCCAAGATAGGCATTGTCCAGGTTACTTGAGTCAGTCATCAGCAGCCATTATTACAGTAATCGTCATTTCTCATAGGTTTTGGTGGTTCAGCTCATTGTCCATTAAAATTCAGTATATGACTCCCTGAGGTCTTGACACATTTCAAAAAGAATGGTAGCCCGTTAATGTTGAATGGTCATAGAATATTCTCGAACTCAGTGATGTCAGTAATAATTTTCCTTTCAATTACATAAAAATGACACTGGATAAAAATGTTGACTTTCAAATTAAACATTGTTTTTACTATGGACTGATTTTACATTTTCTGATATCTCTATTGTATTACAAACATCAGCATTCTTGTAACAGGCTGTTTCTACCATAGACGTTTTACAATAAAAAACTTATTAAATCTGGAAGCAGTCACAGACTTGGGTTTCTACATTTACGCCCCCGCCCCTCAATCTTTTACAGACACACTTTCAAAAAGAGTAAAAAAGATGGGCATCTCATCAGGCCAAAGAGTTTGTGAGGTGACATTACAGCAATACTGAGATCACATTGAAAAAGAAAGTAATAATCAGAGCACACATGTTTTTGTGGAGAAAAAATAATTAAATATTGGTACAAATAAATTTTAGTAATGAAATTTTGTGACTTGGAAAATGGTAAATATACAATTTTCTTCTAGTTACTGACAAACAAATCTAGTTTTGTAGGATATTTAATGTTTTCAAAAGTGACACAAATGTGAAAGAAACAGATTTTCGAAGTATTCAAAGAAAAATATTAAAGGGTGAATGAAATTTCAAATAGCAGTTGCCAAATAATATAATGATCACATAAACTCCCACAGCAAAATGCAATTTCCAAAGAATCATCATCAAAATATGAGTCTCCTTTACATCTGCATCTACATGATTACTCTGCAATGCACAGTTAAGTGCCTGACAGAGGGGTCATTGAACTGCCTTTAAGCTACTTCTCTACTGTTCCACTCTCAAAAAGCATGCAGGAGAAAGGGACACTTAAGGGGGCATATAATGGAAAATGTAAACATTTATTTAAAAATCATTACAGCCATATTTATTAATGTAAAAATGAAAAATTTTGTATTTCTAAAGAAAAAGAGCTGTGTTTTAATGAGAAAATATAATAAAATATTCAGGATTAATATTTTACCAGAAATTTGAATTTTTAATATTTTTATTGGCTTTTATAAAAGGCCATAACTGCAATTGTATTCATGCAAGTAATCGGAAAATTTTATTGTAGTGCCCTGAGGAGGTTATAAGACCACTGAACTACAGTTATTAATTTGTGGTACAAATTCTATTATTAACAGAGTTTTTAATTTTGCACATCCAAAATTAACTTATTTTTCTACATACAATCATCTAAAACCCAGAATGTAGTTGCAGAATCTCGTATTTTTTAGTTCCAGGGAGACAGCAACACATTGCAAACAGTTCCTGAAAATTTCATAGCATTAGCACATATACTTTTTGAGAAAGGCTTCTAACAATGTAAAACAGAGAAAATGCGTTTTAAAGATTTCCTCCTCATACTTCTACATGTAATAAGTTTACCTCAATTTTAAAATCCTCCATACTGATACTCCTCATCTTTTAGGTTTGTCTTCTCTACACATTTGTGTACAATGGAAGTTGACAGATGTATTTGGTGATGTGGCCATTGTTCCACAACACAATTTTGTAAAAACATATCATAAACTGTTCTGCCTCTTCTTATCCTCTCCCACAACTGTTTAATCACTAAGAATTCTCACGAACCGCTTTTTTGCAATAAAGAACAGCGGTAATTGTTCATTTCCTATTGTACTTTGACAAAACGTGAGTAATTCATAATCATAACAACAGTGTTGATTGGTATTTTGTGTAATATTTTAGATTCCTCCAGGTGTACTGTCAAAATGCAAGCTGTGTTAGCATAATGGTTAAAGTGCTTGGGTGCGAAGCGAAAATTTTTAAGTTCCAACATCGTACGGTGCTTAAGATTTTCTTTATTTAAAAACAATATTGAAGTGTCTTACTTCATGAATTTATTCATTTGAATGTAGTTTTTTGAAATTTCTAGTGCCTTGTCTCTTCGTTATAATCTTCAGTGTACAGTATTTTGTCTCCTCCATTGCCATGTCAAGTTTTGTAGTTTTGTGCTGCGGTAACACAATATTAAACGTTTGTGTTGGCTGATCAGTGTTTTAGCAAATAAATGCTGTTTGAGTGTGCCACACACAAAAATTATGTTCGACATAGCTCGGAGCACTTCACTGATACACAGTATATTCAACTCCTAATGTTTTTGTATGTCGACAGTTTTGTTTAATATATTTTGTCTACTTCCTTTTGATTGATTGAAGTGCTTTAAAATAAAGCCAAACATGCCCGGTGTAAATATAACTTTTATTACAGTCACGAAAGATGGAATATTTCTCAATATTACATACGACACCTATCTGGTACTTAAATTAAATGAGATATTGGTATATAGTAAATTTTATATGAAATTTAGGTATCTTGTCCACATTTCATTCTCAACATTCTGGCAACTAAAATCAACCATACGGAAAGTATACGCTATAGACTTTTACCTCTGCAAACTCTTCAAAATTTCGTGCCATGGTTTACTACATTTAATGCTGCACAATAACTGTGTTGAACATTGATGCGAAATTAAGTCATTTGTGGGGGGAAGGTATCAGTCAAGAAGATGTGTAAAAATCAAATTTTTGGGCCAAATAGTTTTTGTGAAATCGAATGATGGAACACCATGTGTCTGCACAGGCGAGCAGTGCAGTGATGACAAAATCACGCACAGCGCAGAATGCGGGGACCACGTCTCTGTAACAGCGAAAGAGTTAATGCGGCCATGGCGGCTTTACTTCATAAACCATGGGCTCCCCCCTAAACGTAAGTTTGCGAACTATACTATACTATGGCACTGCTTCTCTTGGCGTGTGCGTCGTTTGCAAACTGGCAACGCAGCAATCTCCTGCGTCTGGGCGGGCATGCGCGAGCCGCCAAGATATAAGAGTTGAACTATAGACTTGCTGAACTTTCCAAGTGTTCTGCCAATAAATTACGGTGTTCTTTCCCAACAATATTATCTATGTCATCATTCCATTTTAAGTTATTTGTGATTGTAATCTATAAGAACACACGTGAAGAAAAGTTTTGCATCACCTCGGTTCTGAGAGATCCGGAACCTGTATGGAAAATTGGAATAGAGATTGATATAAACATCATTTCCGCCCTTTTTAGTGCTCATGAAAACCACACATTGCATGCTGTACCACCGCACAGCGAGACCTTCAGAGGTGGTGGCCCAGATTGCTGTACACACCGGTACCTCTAATAACCAGTAGCTCATCTTCTTGCATTCATGCATGCCTGTATTCATCATGGCATACTGTCCACAAGTTCATCAAACCACTGTTAGTCCAGATTGTCCCACTCCTCAATGGCAATTCAGCGAAGATCTCTCAGAATGGTTGGTGGGTCACGTCGTCCATAAGCAGTCCTTTTCAATCTATCCCAGGCATTTTCAAGAGGGTTCATGTCTGGAGAACATGCTGGCCACTCCAGTTGAGTGATGTTGTTATTCTGAAAGAAGTCATTCACAAGATGCGCATGATGGGGATGCAAATTGTCATCCATGAAGACGAATGCCTCGCCAATATGCTGCCTATATGGTTACACTATTGGTTGGAGGATGGCATTCATGTATTGTACAGCCATTATGGTGCCTTCCATGACCACCAACAGCGTATGTTGGCCCCACATAATGCCACCCCTAAACAGCAGAGCACCTCCACCTTTCTGCACTCTCTGAACAGTTTGTCTTGAAACACATTTCTGACAATTGTCTGACTGAAGACATATGCGACACTCATCGGTGAAAAGAACGTGATGCCAATCCTGAGCAGTCCATTTGGCATATTGTTGGGCCCATCTGTACGGCACTACATGGTGTTGTGGTTGTACAGATAGACCTCGCCATGGACTTCAGGAGTGAAGTTGCGCATCGTGCAGCCCATTGCACACAGTTTGAGTCATGACATCCTGTGCCTGCACAAAAAGCATCATTCAACATTGTGGCATTGCCGTCAGGGTTCCTTTGAGCCATAATCCGTTGGTAGTGGTTATTCACTGCAGTAGCAAACTTTGGGCGGCCTGAGCAATGCATGTCATCGACAGTTTCTGTCTCTCTGTATCTCCTCCATGTCCGAACAACATTGCTTTGGTTCACTGCGAGACACCTGAACATTTCCCTTCTTGAGAGCCCTTCCTGGCACAAAATAACAATGTGAATGTGATGAAACTGTGGTACTGACCATCTAGGCATGGTTGAACTACAGACGAACCTCCTTCCTGGTTGAAAAACTAGAACTGATCAGCTGTTGGACCCCCTCCATACAAAAGGTGCTACTCGTGCCTAATTGTTTACATCTTTGGGTGGGTTTAGTGACATCTCTGAACAGCCAAAGGCACTGTCTCTGTCATAGAATATCCACAGTCAACATCTATCTTCACGAGTTCTGGGAACCGGGGTGATGCAAAACTGTTTTTGATGTGTGTATTTAGTTGACTTTACAGCCTTTAGATTTGTGTGACTTATTGTGTACCTGATATTTAGCAGAATTTTTTAATGCTCATATGGATGACTTCACACTTTTCATGATTCAGAGGCATACTCTTGCCTGCCAATATGATAGATGAACTCTTAGAACTGAAACAATGTGGAATCATGTACTATTTTATTTTCATTTTTGCCAAGTTACCTTTAACATACATGAGTATAATTGGCATTTCCATAAAAGAGAAAGGTTGGCCCTCAGTCTTAAGAAATATAGTACCAGATCTAATTTTGTGCTTAGTTTTGTGTATGTCATCAATTTCCTAATTTATTTTGACTATTCCTAGTTAATATCTTTTGTTATAGCATGAAGTCTGTAATTGTTTTGTGACTTAAATGCTATTGCTCACTTACTTGTAAACAAATATAAATTCTGCACTAACTATAAACATTTGGAAGAAGAACTACTCAGATTCTTAAAGTATTTCTTTGGGTCTATTCAAAAACATATTAGCAAAGCCAGCCCTTATTTAATTCCAAAATAATTACCAGATTTGTCAAATGCGTTGTTTGCATAACTATACCTGTTAATTTCATTATTTAAACAAATAATTCAGCCTAACCTTTGTGTTAGACAGAACTGTTAAAAAGAAGGAATTTATCGATGTACAGTTAATTCAATGAGTTTTGTTTTAATTGTAATTTATGTACATTAAACATAAAACAATATATAGTTCCAGTGCCTGTTATTGTGAGGATATGTAAAGGATAGAGTTTTGGTGCCCTAACAGTCAGTCCATGGCCGATTTTCAGAGGGAAATTATGTGCTGTTTCAAGCGGGTTAGTGTAATACAAATAGGCTGTGTGTTAAAATGATGACAGTATCTGTTCAGTTTATTTGAGAAATAGTGTCACACTTACTGTGAACTGTGTGATTAGGTATTTACTGCTCATAGACGTTCAATGGCAGACTATTGTAGCAGTTTGCTGGTCTTTGCCTGCAAGCTATTAATGAGGCTTATTATTTACCAATAGTGAACTGGCCAGATAACTGTGTAATATAGGGGGGTTATGAACAGTGAAAGTAAAGAGCTGTGAAATGCAACTGTACAACTGTCAGCAACATCATTTACAGTAGTCAGTGTTCAACTTCCGGCCCCGCATTCTGCAGCTAGTATAACAATGCAGTATGTCGACACAGGGGACTATCAACGAAGAAGAAAAGCAGGCAAACACCACAACTGATGTTACAGAAGACATGGGATAGTGATGGGCACATGTACAGATAGTGGTAGTATCCCACAGACAGGGTTTAAGAAGGCAGTCCATTGGTGGAGCTGTCTTTTTTCTCAGATGATTCATGTGAAAAGGTTTCCAATGTGATTATGACGACATGAAAGTAATAAAACAGACTTTGAATGTGAAATGTAAGTTGGAGTTAGCTGCATCGAATGTTGCATTTCATGAATCATTACAGAATTCAATATTCCCAGATCCACAGTGTCAAGAGTGTGCCGTGATTACCAAATTTGGGCGTTACCTCTTACCGACAACATAGGGACCAATGTCCTTCACATAACGACAGAGCAGTGGTGTTCCTGTAGAGTTATCAGTGCTAACAAACAAGTAACACTGCACGAAATAATTACAGAAATCAATGTGAGATGTGCACCGAATGTACCTATTAGGACAGTGCAGCAAAATTTGGCGTTAATGGGTTATAGCAGCAGACTACAGATGAGAGTGCCTCTGCTAACAGCAAGATATCAACTGCAGTGCCTCTCATGGGCTCATGACCATATTGGTCGGACCCCAGATGACTCGAACACCATGACCTGATCAGACAACATCCAATGTCAGTTGGTACAAGCTGATGGTAGTGTTAAGAGTGTTGTGCAGGCCTCATGAAGCCATGGAACCAAGTTGTCAGCAATGCTCTCTGCAAGCTAGTGGTGGCTCCATAATGGTACGAGCCGTATTTACGCGGAATGAAATTGGTCCTCTGGGCCAGCTGAACTGGTCACTGACAGGAAGTGGTTATGTTCAACTGCTTGGAGACCATTTCCTGCCATTCATGGACTTTGTGTTCACCTGAAATGAATCCCATCCATATATTTATGACACATAATCAAGAGGTAATTTCTTGCACAAAATCCTGCGCTGACAACACTTTCACAAATATGGGGGGCTACAGAGGTAGAATGGCTGAGTATTTCTGCAGGGGACTCCCAATGACTTTCTGAGCTCTTGCCATGTTCAAAACAGTTCAAATGGCTCTGAGCACTATGGACTTAACATCTCAGGTCATCAGTCCCCTAGAACTTAGAACTACTTCAACCTAACTAACCTAAAGACATCACACACATCCATGCCCGAGGCAGGATTCGAACCTGCGACCGTAGCGGTCGCATGGTTCCAGACTGAAGTGCCTAGAACCCCTCGGCCACCAGCGGCCGACTCTTGCCGTGTCAAGTTCCTGAACTACACTGGGCAAAAGGAGGTCTGTCACAATATTAGGAGGTATCCCATGACTTTTGTCACCTCAGTGTATATAACTCACAGTCGCAAAGTCTTTGGTTGGATTCTTGCTAGTAGTGAATTATTATTTTTTTCTTTTATTTAAATTTTATATTTATTATCAATTGGAAATGTTTATTTACAAATCATTTGTAGAATTAGAGTAAGTTTTTGTCAGTGTTGTCTGGAATACTCTCTTTGAAATTCTGAAGGTAGCATAGGTAACTTACAGGGTACAAAAGGCTATTTACTACTTGTACAGAAACCAGGCGTCAGTTATAAGAACTGAGTGGCATGAAAGGGAAGCAGTGGTTGAGGAGAGAGTGAGATATGGTTGTTGCCTACCACCAATGTTAGTCAATCTGTATTTTCAGCAAGAGATAAAGTAAATGAAAGAATAATTTGGAGAAGGAATTGAACTTCAGGGAGAAGAAACAAAAACTTTGAGGTTTGCTGATGACATTGTAGTTCTGTCAGACACAGCAAAGGACTTGCAGAGCAGTCGAATGAAATGGACAGTGCCTTAAAAGGGGAATATAAGATCAACATCAACAAAAGCATAACAAGGATAATGGAATGTAGTCAGATTAAATCAGATGATGAAAAGGACTTTAGATAAGGAATGAGACACACACTCAGAGTAGTGGAGTTTTGTTATTTTGGCAGCAAAGTAACTGATGATAGCCCAAGCAGAGAGGATATAAAAGATAGGCTGGCAATGGCAAGAAAAGCATTTCTGAAGAATAGAAATTTATTAACACTGAATATAGATTTAAATGTTAGGGAGTCATTTTTGGGTTGCAGCCATGTATGGAAGTGAAAGCTGAAGATTAGATGGGTAGATCACATAACTAGTGAGGAGACCCATAGTAGAACTGGGGAGAAAAGAAATCTGTGGCACAAACCAACTAGAAGAAGGGACCGGTTGACAAGACACATTCTGAGACATTAAGGGACCACCAATTCAGTGTTGTAGGGAAGTGTGGGGGCAAAAATTGTAGAGAGAGAATGAGACCAAGAGTTGAACACACTAAGCAGATTCAGAAGTTGCAGTAGTTATTTGGAGATGAAGAGGCTTGCACCAAATTGAATAGCACGAGAGCTGCATCAAACCAGTTTTCAGTCTGAAGACCGCAACAATAACAACAACATTTTTTGTAGCTAGTATTCAAGGAATCATGCACAGAAGGGTGAGTGAATGATTTTTTGTGCACCATCCCTTAGACATCAAGCTATAATTCGGTATACTAGTTTTTCAGAAGTTATCCTTCCATTAATATGTATGCTGCCAAACTTTACACTTACACACTATTCACTTTTTCTCAGATTAAACTATGTTGTTCATTGCTTCTTCAGTTTTTGTTTGTGTTCTCTTCAATATTATATTCAGACTGTTGGAACCACAAAGTGCCTAGACAACTGCATCTACATCTACATCTGCATCTGTACTGTGAAGTTCATATCAAGGGCACTTCCCCATTTAACTGCTACCTTGAAAGTGGTTGAATGCAAATAATTATTACTTGTGAATATATAAGGGTTTCTTCCCTTTCCATCTGAGCAGGGAGAGGAGAAATAATGACCATTAAAATGCTTGTGAGTGCACTGTAATTAGTATAATCTTTTCATTGCAATCCCTTTAAGTAGGAGGTTGTAGTATAAACTTAGATTCCCCACTTAATATTGATCCTTGAAAGTCTGTTACTGGGCTTCCACAAAAATACTAACATCTGTCTTAAAGTGTCTGCCAGTTCAGATCGTCCCACATTTCTGACATACTCTACTGTGTGTTAAATGAACCTGTGACCATACATCCAAAATCCCTTGGTATAGGCCCCATCTACTTGAGCAATATTCTGGAATGAAATATGCAAGTGTTTTGTAAGCAACATCCTTCGGAGAGTAACTGAATTTTTCTTGCATCCCAGCTATGAACTGAAGTCTGCCACCCACATTCTATTTGCTATCCCTACACATTGTTACATACAAGTGTTTGTATGTGTTGACTGATACCAACTTTGACTCACTGATTTGGAATTAGAGGATATCACATTTCTCTGTTTTCTAAAGTGCACAATTTTGTGTTTATTAATATCTAAAGAAAGACGTTTGTCTTTGCACTATTTTGAAATCTTATCAGTATCCGAGTGCATATCTGTGTAGATTTTTCCAGATAAAACTTCATCACAAATGACTGCCCTACAAGCAAAAACATTGAGATAACTATATTGCATGCCCAGTCATTAACATACAACACAATAACAGGGCCAACACACTTCCCTGTAGCACACCTGAAGTTACTTCAACATTTGTGAATATCTGCCTATCTGAGATAATATGCTGTGTGCTCCCAACAAAGAATACTCAGTCCAGCCACAAAGTTTGCTTCACACCCCATGTGATCTTACTTTTCATTAACAAGTGTCATTGTGCTACTGACAAGGGGAACACAGCAAGTGCCATAACTTGATTTCCCAAAAATTTCACTCAGTGGAAGAGGAGTGAAAATAAGCAAACACATGTCTCATCTTGTCCATAAACACTTGACCATTTATGAGAAAATGATATTCAAAGTTTTTGATTTAATTTAGATGCCTGTTAGCATGCGGTACTTCCAGCTGAAATGGTGGCCAGCTTCGCTGTCTCTCACAGTTCGAAACCTGATGGTTGCTTTTATTTACTTTATTTTATTCATTTATTTACCCATGTTCATAGAAGGTTCTACATGAATGTTTCTTATCAAGTTAGGGGATCCAAGAGCATTATATTAATTCCAAAATTAGAACTGGGTTTCACAGTAAGTGTAATACATTTATTATATATCTGTGAATGGTATTTTCATGGGTTGTAATCTTTTTAAATTGTGACCTTACACTTCAAAATAATTGACACATTAATCACCATAGGAAGACTTTATCTAGGTTGGTACTCAAACTTTCTGAGTAAGAAAATATATTTTTGACATCAGTAAAATATTGTTCTCATATTGTGAAAGAAAGGAAGTAAGAAATTTCCTACTTGCACTTTTATCACATAACATTCTAAATGTTTAATGCGTTTTTCTTCCCCACTGATAATTTCACATCCCTAGGTAGACTGATTGCATTGTCCTATCTAAGAGCTGATCCCTGCTGCCTGTCTTTTGATGGAGCCTATATGAATCATTGAATTCTATAAGTAAACAAATTATTACATCCAGGTATTTGTTTGAGGTGATTTATTCCAATTGGGATTAGCCATAGGATCGTACTTCTATGCATTTGGTAAAGTGCACAATCTTATGTTTCTGAACATTTAAAGAAAGATGGCAATTTTTGCTATGAGTCAGAGTGGGTGACTGTGACAGCCTTTGTGAGGGCAATTTTAAGGTTACCAAATGTGTCGAGCATGGGTTTGGTTCACTCCAACTTTAATTTCCCAGTGGTGTTCTTGCTGGAGAGGGCATCAGGGAGCGCCATTTGGACAGAGGCAGCCTGAGGAATACAGCGGTGATAAAAATTAGCCGTACCCAAAAAACGACAGAGCTGAGCTTAATCCTTGGGGAGAGGGAGATCGAGTATGGTTTCGTCATGAGAACTCGTCGATCAGAGGCTGTCAGCAGAGACAGTACGGCCTAGAAAGGTCACTGATGTGGCACACATTTGAGATTTATCATGGTTGACCACCACGCCATTGCCAGCAAGGGCCAAATGAACTGCATTGAGGTGAACTCGATGCTCCTCAGCGGAGGAGGAAAAGATCAGTATGTTACCTAAGTAAGCATAAGCAAATGGCAGACGGAGCAAAATGGAATCAATGAACCACTGCCATGTCTGTGCCACATTTTTCGATCCGTAAGGCATACAACAATATTCAAATTGGCCAAAGCATGTGATGATGACCATCTTAAGAATATCCGGTGATTGCATAGGGATCTGATTGTATGCCTTGGAACAATCTAAAACAGAGAAAAAATTATAACCACGTAGTAATTGTGTGAAATCCTGTATATGAGGAAAGGGGTAGTTATCGATAATGGTGCGAGTGTTAAGGGACCTGTTGTCAGAATGAGATTTTCACTCTGCAGCGGCGTGTGCGCTGATATGAAACTTCCTGGCAGATTAAAGCTGTGTGGCCGACCGAGACTCAAACTCGGGATACTACCACTATCTGTACATGTCCCCATCACTATCCCATGTCTTCTGTAACATCAGTTGTGGTGTTTGCCTGCTTTTCTTCTTCGTTGATAGTCCCCTGTGTCGACATACTGCATTGTTATACTAGCTGCAGAATGGGGGGCCGGAAGTTGAACACTGACTACTGTAAATGATGTTGTTGACAGTTGTACAGTTGCATTTCACAGTTCTTTACTTTCACTGTTCATAACCCCCCTATATTACACAGTTATCTGGCCAGTTCACTATTGGTAAATAATAAGCCTCATTAATAGCTTGCAGGCAAAGACCAGCAAACTGCTACAATAGTCTGCCATTGAATGTCTATGAGCAGTAAATACCTAATCACACAGCTCACAGTAAGTGTGACACTATTTCTCAAATAAACTGAACAGATACTGTCATCATTTTAACACACAGCCTATCTGTATTACACTAATCCACTTGAAACAGCACATAATTTCCCTCTGAAAATCGGCCATGGACTGACTGTTAGGGCACCAAAACTCTATCCTTTACATATCCTCACAATAACAGGCACTGGAACTATATATTGTTTTATGCTTAATTTACAGAAATTACAATTAAAACAAAACTCATTGAATTAACTGTATACATCGATAAACTCCTTCTTTTTAACAGTTCTGTCTACCACAAAGGTTAGGTTGAATTATTTGTTTAAATAATGAAATTAACAGATATAGTTATGCAAACAACGCATTTGACAAATCTGGTAATTATTTTGGAATTAAATAAGGGCTGGCTTTGCTAATATGTTTTTGAATAGACCCAAAGAAATACTTTAAGAATCTGAGTAGTTCTTCTTCCAAATGTTTATAATTAGTGCAGAATTTATATTTGTTTACAAGTAAGTGAGCAATAGCATTTAAGTCACAAAACAATTACTGACTTCATGCTATAACAAAAGATATTAACTAGGAATAGTCAAAATAAATTAGGAAATTGATGACATACACAAAACTAAGCACAAAATTAGATCTGGTACTATATTTCTTAAGACTGAGGGCCAACCTTTCTCTTTTATGGAAATGCCAATTATACTCATGTATGTTAAAGGTAACTTGGCAAAAATGAAAATAAAATAGTACATAATTCCACACTGTTTCAGTTCTAAGAGTTCATCTATCATATTGGCAGGCAAGAGTATGCCTCTGAATCATGAAAAGTGTGGTCATCCATATGAGCATTAAAAAATTCTGCTAAATATCAGGTACACAATAAGTCACACAAATCTAAAGGCTGTAAAGTCAACTAAATACACACATCAAAAACAGTTTTGCATCACCCTGGTTCCCAGAACTCGTGAAGATAGATGTTGACTGTGGATATTCTATGACAGACACAGTGCCTTTGACTGTTCAGAGATGTCACTAAAACCCACCCAAAGATGTAAACAATTAGGCACGAGCAGCACCTTTTGTATGGAGGGGGTCCAACAGCTGATCAGTTCTAGTTTTTCAACCAGGAAGGAGGTTCGTCTGTAGTTCAACCGTGCCTAGATGGTCAGTACCACAGTTTCATCACATTCACATTGTTATTTTGTGCCAGGAAGGGCTCTCAAGAAGGGAAGTGTTCAGGTGTCTCGCAGTGAACCAAAGCAATGTTGTTCGGACATGGAGGAGATACAGAGAGACAGAAACTGTCGATGACATGCATTGCTCAGGCCGCCCAAAGTTTGCTACTGCAGTGAATAACCACTACCAACGGATTATGGCTCAAAGGAACCCTGACGGCAATGCCACAATGCTGAATGATGCTTTTTGTGCAGGCACAGGATGTCATGTTATGACTCAAACTGTGTGCAATGGGCTGCACGATGCGCAACTTCACTCCTGAAGTCCATGGCGAGGTCTATCTGTACAACCACAACACCATGTAGTGCCGTACAGATGGGCCCAACAATATGCCAAATGGACTGCTCAGGATTGGCATCACGTTCTTTTCACCGATGAGTGTCGCATATGTCTTCAGCCAGACAATTGTCAGAAATGTGTTTCAAGACAAACTGTTCAGAGAGTGCAGAAAGGTGGAGGTGCTCTGCAGGAGAGCTTCTGTAAAGTTTGGAAGGTAGGAGACGAGATACTGGCAGATGTAAAGCTGTGAGTACCGGGCGTGAATTGTGCTTCGGTAGCTCAGATGGTAGAGCACCTGCCCGCGAAAGTCAAAGGTCCCGAGTTCGAGTCTCGGTTGGGCATACAGTTTTAATCTGCCAGGAAGTTTCGGACCTGTTGTCCCCACATGTGCATAAGGTGACGTCCTTTTTAGGAAAAGGTAAATGGGTGAAGACCAGTTGCTATTGGAGAGGCAGAGGATGCCCGAAGCCAACAGATCCGCACACAAGTTTGGAAGCGTTAGGGCACCTGGCTTTATAATGTACAGGTGGGTCATCAGTGGTGACAGTCTTATGACAAATGCCATTATTGAAGGCCAATACTCGTGAAGGGGGGTCGGCAATAGGGGTCAAGAAGGGATACACAGGCATCGTCGGTTCACTGACCTTGATGAACTGGGGCGGCGTAGGCGGGGCGTCAGCTGTAGTTTGCAATGCATTTATTAATCACTGAGACAAAGTGAACAAACCTGGCAGAAGAACAGGTTAAGTGCAAACAAGAAGCTAGAACAAAAGCAGTCCAAAGAAATGATAGAGCGCTCTGCACCAGAGATGCCACATATTAATAAAATCGTGGTGCTGATGTGAACTCTTGCATACCGAGAAAATAGCACATAAGTGCAAAGAATTCAGACATCTGACCCTGAGGCCTGTGTCTCAATCACTACTGACACCAGTGACTCAGCTGTGGGCGCTGTTTTACAACAGCACACTGCCGACTCTACCGAATCCCTCCACTTCTTTTCCAAGAAACTGACTAAGAGCCATTGTAAATGGTTGGCTTTCAACCGTGAGCTCCTTGTAGTGACCTTCATCTATACAGATCACAAGGCACTCGTGGACGCTATTCGTAACCCTGCTAAGGACCTTCTGCTGAGGTGTTTCTGCCACATGGACTACATCTGTCAGCATTCTCCTGACCCATACTATATCCACGGTGCAGAGAACATTGTGGCAGACTATCTTTCATGCATCTGCGTGCTAACCACACTGCTGAATCTGGAAGAGGTTGCCCAACTTCAGGCCAAAGCTGACGATATACAGCAAATAATATCAGACAGCGAGTCATCACTCTCTGTCCGGCCCCATATACTACATGGGTTAATGATCCCTGTCCTTTGTAACTTTGTGACACCTCTACGGGCACACCCCACCCCGGTCCCTACCGCCCTTCGTCACAGGGTCTTTACTGCCTTGCACGGCTTGGCTCACCCTGGAATGCGAGCCACGATGCGGTTGGTTACAGAGCAATTTGTCTGGCCTGATGTGAAGCACGACTGCCACACTTGGAGCCGTGCGTGCATCCCATGCCAGTGCAGCAAGGTCAGCAGGCATGCTCAACCTTCATTGGGCAAGTTTGACATTCCAAAGGGGCATCTTTGGCATGTCCATATTGACACTGTTGGTCCCCTCCCCCCTTATGAGGGCTACACATACATCTTTTATCAATTGTTGACCGCATGACCCGCTCGGTCGAGTCGGTTCCTCTTATTGACATCACGGCCGAGACCATCTCATGTTCTTTCATCTCGGTGTGGGCTGCTCTTTTTGGCTGCCCCCTGTCTCTCACAACTGACGAGAGCTGCCAGTTTTAGTCTGTCCACTTTGCACGACTCTGCAAACTCTGTCATTGCCAAATTTCACACCACGGCTTACCACCCACAGGCGAATGGCTCGGTCGAACAGCGGCACTCGAGGCCGCACTTATGTGCCACGGCAGCCTATGGTCTGAGGCCCTCCTGTGGGTCCTGCTCGGCCCATAAAGAAGACTCGAATGGCTCGCTTGCTGAGATTCTGTACAGCAAATCCCTCCTCCTTACCACTGAGTTCGTCGAGGATTCACCGTCAGCCACCACCGTGGATCTTCCCACTCTGGTTGAACGCATTTGTACGCACGTCACGTGCCTTCACACCCGCATTCTGTGCCCTCACTCTACACTGCCTGTGTTCAGCCACAAGGGCCTCACTTCGTGCGACTTTCTGATGCTGCAGGATGACACTGTGCGAGCAGCCTTGCAGCCACCTTATTCGGGCCCTCACCGTGTACTACATCGCAGTACAAACACATTCAGTTCAGTGATGGGTGGTTCTCATCAGAATCAGCAGCAACCAACGCCGATTATGGTAATTCAGTTACGCATGCTGCTGTCACAAGCCGAAGATGAAGAGACAGAGAAAATGTATGAGGATACTGAATGGGTAATTCAGTACATAAAGGAAGATGAAAATCTAATAATCATGGGTGATTGCAATGTAGTTGTAGAGAAAGGAGTAGGAAAAAGGATTGTACAACAATTTGGGCTTTGTACTAAGAATGAGAGAGGAGAGAGACTAATTGAGTTCTGCAATAAATTTCAGCTATTAACAGCCAATACTCTGCTCAAGAGTCACAAGAGGAGGAGGAGGTATACTTGGGAAAGGAGATATGGAAAGATTTTGGTTAGATTACGTCATGGTCAGACAGAGAATCTGAAATCAGATACTGGATTATAAGGCATACCCAGGAACAGATGTAGATTTAGATCACAATTTAGTAATGATGAAAAGTAGGCTGAAGTTTAAGACACTAGTCAGGAAGAATCAATGTGCAAAGAAGTGAGATGTGGAAATACCAAGGAATGAAGAGAGATGCAGGTGGAAAAACTAAACAGTAAGGGGAGAGGGAGGATTACAAAGATAGAGAAAAATGGACAAAATAGGATACTGAAAACAGAGAGAAGTGGATGTGCTACCACAGATTAAGGCCAGTGGGGTGCCATCAAAGATTAAGTCTGTGCAATACACTTTGTAAGACACCTTGTAACTTTTCTAAGTGACTTCTTTGTTCCATATCATTTCTCTCATATTTCTCATAATGCTGTCAGTATTAGCTTGCTTTGCCCATTCACTTATCTCTAGTTCATTTCTTCCATTTTTCTGTATTATACTTGACATGCTAAACATTCAACTGCTTTCACTTGCTCCGCTCCCAGTGCCAAGTTTGCTACAGATCTGTTTTTTTTCTCCCCCTTATAGTGACCACACCTGAAACTTCTTTGCACTTAATTTTAAGTCACATTCCTGCAAACTTCTTCTCACATGGGAAAGGACATATGTAACAGTATGTTCTAAAATCCTGGATAGAGCACAAAGTGGATGTCATCTTTCTGAGATCTTCTCAAAAACTTGAGTTCAACAATATTTGCTCTTGGTGTGAAAAATGACATTTTATTGACATAACACTTAGAAGGTTTACCATATCTGCAAATAGACTGCTTACACCACACTTGCCCATCCTGTTCTGGAGTACTGCTATGTGTTATGTGATCTTTACCAGATACGATTAATGAAGTACATCAAAGAAGTTCAAAGAACAGTAACTCATTTAGTGTTATCACAAGATAGGGGAGAATGTGTCACAGATATGACAAATGAGTTGGAATAACAGTCATGAAAGCCATCACTGCAGTGGTATCTTTTCACGAAATTTCAGTCACCAACTTTCTCCTCAAAATATTTTGTTGCCTCTCACCTACACAACAAGAAACAATGGACTACTGGAATAAAATAAGATAAATCAGAGCTCACATAGAAAGATGCAGGTGTTCACTTTTCTCACCAACTACTCAAAGGTAGAAATAGCCTGAAGGTGGTAACCCACTTTCTTGTGTTGTATGTGGTGGAGGGTACTTTGTTTTTCAGGAGGAGGAGGAGGATATTAGTGTTTAACGTCCCGTCGACAACGAGGTCATTAGAGACGGAGCGCAAGCTCGTGTTAGGGAAGGATGGGGAAGGAAATCGGCCGTGCCCTTTCAAAGGAACCATCCCGGCATTTGCCTGAAACGATTTAGGGAAATCACGGAAAACCTAAATCAGGATGGCCGGAGACGGGATTGAACCGTCGTCCTCCCGAATGCGAGTCCAGTGTGCTAACCACTGCGCCACCTCGCTCGGTTTGTTTTTCACTGTCATTTTCTAATGAGCTAAGGACTTGAAACTTTCAACATGCTCAAAACTCAATGACAATGCTATATTAACCCACTTTCATGTCTAGTGAAGCAGAGGGTACTTTTTCACCACTATGTTTCACAATGAGCTAAGGACTTGGAACATTCAACATCACTCAGAACTGGATGACACTTTATTGTCTAGTGTGTGGTGGAGGGTACATTGTTTACCACTGCATTTCTCAATGAGCTAGAGACTTAAAAATTTTCAACATAGCTGAGAACTGGATGATAATACTGTGGTGACTATCGACCAAGTCATGTGTAATATCTATGTTTTGGCAAGCTCTTTGTGACCAGTCTGTGGCCGCGCAAAACAGTACACACGTGCACCAAGAATCAAGAATGTATATAACTTTATATGTGTGCTTCCAAGTAATAAAATAGTGCTTATTACATGTGGTATAGTGTGCATCATTGGATCTGCCCGCTACACTGAACACATGCCAACTAGGTATCTGAGGACACTTTGGCACAGTTTTCCAATTACCCACCTTGTGTTTGCAATAGTTCGATGCAGTGCTCGAACACACCGACTAGCTGTACTCAACAGGACAGTGCTTCTACATCCCCACAGCCATGTGTGCTGGCATCAGGCATGACCAATAACTTTTTGTTGCTGTACGTGAGTCAGCAGTCATGTGGCAGTATTCCTCACCAGCAGAACATTTTTCGCACAGATAATTTTGAATGTGAATATTTTACACCAAATACGAACTTGCCACGTGCTCTGAGTGCTCAACAATGGCTGACACAATATGCTCAACCCCAGTGATTATGTTTACAGGTTTTCCAAGTGCCGGTGTGAACTTTCCACTCGAATCAGTGGCAGTACAAATCAAGCTGGGTCACTCAAGATGGACATTTCACGTTTATCTCAGAACTCCGGATTATGCACCAGCTCACCCCCCCCCCCCCCCCCCCCACACACACACACTACCAGCGTTCACTTTACGAGTGTTTCTGATGGCACACGCCGTTCCTGCTGTGCTTGTTCCACGAACACTAGGTGATTTTAACAATTTTAATGCACCTGTAGGGGAGGGGCCCGGAAACTGTACTCCATCATTTCCCACACATCAGTCGACTACGGTCGGCTCTACCGCGCCTGTTGGTGTTACTCTGTCGAACGCCCGACTCACTGATGTCTCAACCGAGGTCGAACCAGCCACGCCTACCGTGCCGCGTGCTACTGACAGAGTTGCAAGCTGGTGCACCGCTACAGCACCCGAGCATATTACGCTGCAAAGCTATGGACAGGGAGTGACAGATTCTGACAAACAGTTACGTCAAGACTTCCCTTGTAGGTGAAAGACACAGTGTCTCGCCTTTTGTTTCTAGTCGACACAGGGGCCGAGGTTAGTGTGGTACCTTGGTCCGTGGGTATTAAATTCAAGCATTAGCCTTGCCTACCACTTCGAGCCAACAATTCCCTGATCCAATCTCATGGAGTAACTAATTTAAGCCTTAAACTGTAGGGCATTAATACCCCGTTACAGTGAACTTTTGTTATTGCGGATGTGGATGAACCCGTGCTCAGGGTAGATTTTCTCTGAGGCCCACGCACAGTCACCCAACTTACAACGAGGTACACTAACCTTTAATTCAATAGGCCGTACCAACGGTTCAGATATCTCTTTCCTCTCATCCGAGAGCACCACTCTATTGTGTGAGCTAGCTGAAACCGCTGTTGCAGTGTTCTCTCTTAGATCACACAACGACAAACTTCGAGACAGCAATGAAGCCCTCCTCGCACCTGCTGCCGATGCTGCATGACGTTACTACTGCCGGATAGAAGCTGACCCGCTGGCCTGGGATACAAATTACATGGTTGTCATAGTGTATCATGTGCGGGTCCAACATCCCCTTCGGTGTTTGCGATCAGCAATGGTACTGTCCACAATATCAATACCACAAAGGTCCACCAGTATGTGCAATGGCTAGACATATTAATCCAGAAAAACTTAAACATGCCAGAGCTATTATTCATGAACTTTTAGATAGTAAGGTTATTCACCCTTCTTCTAGTAGCTGGTCGTCACCCATTCATTTGGTGCCCAAGAAAGATGGCACTTTTGCCTCTGTGCTGACTATCGGGCGCTTAACACCAGAACAATTCTAGATAATTATCCCATCCCAAATATTCAAGACTTTGCTTCCCAACTACACAGGGCATAAATTTCCAATGTAATTGACTGTCACAAGGCATACCACCAACTGCCAATGGCAGCGCAGGATGTTAAAAAAACCGCTATCATCACCCCATTCGGTTTGTTCGAGTATTTGTTTATGCTGTTTGGCTTTAAAAATGCTGCACAGATGTGGCAACGGTTCATCGACTCATTGGTTGGAAAACTGGACTTTGCATAGGTGTACCTGGATGACTTGTTAATTTTTTCTTCCTCCCTTGAGGAGCATGAACTCCATTTAAATACAGTGTTTCAACTATTAAAAGCAAATGGTGTCACAGTGAACAATGCTAAGTCACAACTCCACCACACTGGTGTCACTTTTCTGGGCCATGGGATTTCTGCCTACGGCATCCACCCCCTACCCGAATGGGTCAAGGCCATTACTATGGTGCCTTTGCCCAAAGATTTTCAGGGCCTACGCCGCTTCCTTGGGATGGTAAATTACTACCGCAAACACATCTCCCACGCCACCAACATACAAGCCCCACTGATGGATGATCTCGCAGGAAAAAATACTTCAGGGTCTTGGGTGGTCACGTGGACTCCAGATATGCGTCGCGCATTTGATAACCTGAAGTCAGCATTACAGATAGCTGTTATGCTCACTCACTCCTTTCCTGGTGCTCCCATCTTGCTTACTACATACGTGAGTGATACAGCAGTGGGGGCAGTACTTCAGCAATCCATGGGTTCTGTTGTACAGCTGCTCAGATTTTTCTCCTGCAATCTGTCCGCTTCCCAACATAAATGGTCGACCTTCGACCGGGAACTGTTTGCTATTTACACCACTACCAAATATTTCCAAGACGATATCAAAGGCCACAATCTTGTGGTATTTACCAACCACAAGGTACTGGTATATGCTTTCCGTAACCCAGGCAAGGACTCATCCCCAAAATGTTTTCAACATATGGACCTCATATGTGAGTTTATGAATGACATACATTACGTCAGAGGGGCAGACAACGTCATCGCTGATTTTCTATCTTGTGTGTCGGTTTTATCTTCACAGCTGGACCTCAGTGAACTCAATAAATTGCAAACAGAGGATACTGAAATTGCCGCATCACGCTCCGATGTTAAAACAGGACTCCAACTAGAGTTACGGACACTTCCTGGGTTTTCATCACCCTTCTGGTGTGACATTTCAACAGGACGCATATGTCTGGTGATTCCTGCACCTCTACGCCGGGACATTTTTAATAGTATCCACAACTTGGCACACCCTGGCATTTGCGCATTTGGTATCTGAACATTTCGTTTGGCCCGGGGTGATAAAACAGTGTCACAGTTGGGCGCGAGCATGTGTAGCTTGTCAGGGGGCAAAAGTAGGACGTCATGCACAGCCCCCGGCCCTGGGTATGTTCGATGTGGCAAAAAGATTCCAGAACATACATATCGATATCGTCAGGCCTGCACCTCCCTCGGGCCCCTTCCGTTACATGCTGTCCTTGGTTGACAGGTTTACCCGCTGGGTAGAGGTAATTCCTCTCACTACTATCACAGCTGATGCAGTAGCCCAGGCCTTTTTATTAATGTGTATCTCATGCTTCAGCTGCCTAGTTTCCATCACGGCTGACCAGGGCTGCCTGTTCAAGTCCACCCTCTTCCGACAACTTTGTGAACTGTGTGGGGTGAAACGATTTAGGACTGCTGCATACCACACCTTGTCAAACACTGGCACTGAATGCTTAAAGCTTCCCTGATGTGCCACGGAGGTCAGTGGGGCGACACCTTACCACAGGTAATGTTAGGTGTTCGGGCTGCATACAAAGAGGACCTTGGTGTCTCGCTGGCAGAAGTACTGTGCGGATGATCCCTCACACTTCCAGCAGAGCTAGTCGAGCCTCCACTTCCTCCAGATCAAATCTGCGACTCGTCATTCGTCACGCGTGTTAAGGAGCTAATCACTAACATTCGCGTGCCTCCTCCTTGACCGCACTCGCTCCCTCCCATATTTCTGCATAAGGACTTGGCGTCATGCACTTGTGTCACGATGTGCGATAACGCTGTCTGACTGGTACTCAGACCTCCATACTCGGTCCCGCGCAGAGTCATATCGCGGCGTACCAACACGTTCAAAGTGTTCATTAACGGCACACCTCAAATGTTATCTGTCTGCCACCTCAAACTGACGTAGTCTCTGAGATAACTGCTAGATACCCCACCCAGTCAGCCCCCACCCCCTGCTACACCCGCCTTGCACAAGTCATCTACCAACGGTCCGCAGATGAGTGACGCCCATTCCTGCACGTGTGACGTTACGCACTTTCAGTCGTGTGACGGTGCTACTGGTGCGTGTGACATTCCCCTACAGAATGATCCATGTGATGACTCCCCCTCCTACAGGCAGACCCCCACCTCTCCCCTGTAAGGATTTAGTGACATATCAGGGACCAGCCTCGGAATGTGTGATGTCACCAATGACGACTCGTGTGGAGATTCTGTCAACCTGTATATGGAAGTGGTAGTGAATGTCAACACATATTTTATTTGCAGCTCTAAAGTGTTTTTTGTTATACAGCCAGATAATGTGTGTGTCTTCTATGAACGAGCCAGCTCCCCCAATGACAACTTAACCCACATTCATCTTCTCCATCTGTCCCCTTGCCTGTCGTTACTGACCCACCAATGGTAAAAGTCCTACGTACCGCAACAGGCATTCAGGTCTGCTAGCCCGGCTCCTCACAACCCACCGTCCCCTCCCCAGATCCCTCGACTGCCGTACGAGGATTCGCCTGGTCAGGCAGGACCGTGCGCCCCCCTCGCTGGCTCGAAGATTTCAGTTACTAATGTAATGTAGTGTAAGGTATGGTTTCAGTTTAAACACCCTCTCCCGCCCACCTGGGTGTTTCCTTTACATGTATGGAGGGGGGTTGCTAATGTGGCGACTATCGACCAAGTCACGTGTAATATCTTTGTTTTGGCAAGCTTTTTGCAACCAGTCTGTGGCCGCTCGCGAAACAGCACACACGTGCACCGAGAATCAAGAATGTATATGTGTGCTTCCAAGTAATAAAATAGTGCTTATTACATGTGGTATAGTGTCAGGGTGTATACGACTCGGGACAATTGGGAGATCTGGGAAAAACCAGGAAATTTTTTGTCATGGAAAAACCCGGGAATTTTTTAGAATTCTGGGAATTTTTCGTTGTCTTAGTTTACAGTTAAATTTTAGTAATTTTGACTGGTAAGAATCGATACTCTAGCAAAGGATACTACTGTATCCTGATACTGCAGAATAATACTGCAACAATAAAACTTGAATGAGAAAAAAAATGAAAATAAAACATAAACTGCAAAGGAAATGTGCCATATACAACAACAAAACACAGTGCTCATACAAGTGTTTGCCAACAGCAAAATGTGTCAAAGGATTTAGGCAGACTATGCAAAATGTCATGACAACAAATTGCCTCCGATGAGTGTGACGTCACAACTGTTTACATTAGATTCACTTTAGCCGTTACGAGCAAGCTCATGGACATGCGCAGTTGAGTGGTGCATGAGTAGTACCTTTTCCCGTTTCTGGCTACAGAAGTGTGGCTGCTGGCTGTGTAAACAGTCACAGCAAGCAGCTACATGTAACTGGGGAAAATTTCATTACTGCGCCCAAGCTGCCAGATTCATGCATGCACAGAACCTTGTTTCACAAAGCGCCTAGCATCCAACACACATTGGTCTATTGATTACTCATATGACTTTGATGTGCATTCCTGTTGGTTTTTGAACACACTCTGTAAGTTGATCTCTGAATGAATCATAAGCCGTGCGGTCTAAGGCGACTTGTCACGGTTCGTGCGGTTCCCCCCATTGGAGGTTTGAATTCTCCCTTGGGCATGGGTGTATGTGTTGTCCTTAGCATAAGTTAGTTTAAGTTAGAGTAAGTAGTGTGTAAGCCTAGGGACCAATGACATCAGCAGTTTGCAAAAAAAAAAAAAAAAAAAAAAAAAAAAAAAAAAAAAAAAAAAAAAAAAAAAAAAAAAAATTATTTTTGAAAGCATGCATAGTGTATGTGATGTCTCTGTCAGGGGAATCCTCATTGTATCTAGAAATAAACTTTCCTGCAAGCAAAATGGGACCGGGCTATACAAGCTGAGAGGAGTAAAGCCGAACAAGTGAACGCTAATCACTGTCTGATTATGTTGTTGTTTGGGTTTGTGAATGATCAGCGTTGTTATAATTACTAGGGAAATCCATAGATTCAGAGTAACAGAGTGGAAATAAATGTCTAATAGAAATAACAGGTAAGAAAGATTACGTATTATCTTCTCGGTGTATCCAGGAAAATGAAATTTTGTCAGCAAATTTTTGGCCAGACCACTACACTAGTAAGGGCCAGTTGTACAGTCCCGGTCTAGCAGCCGCTTAAGTTCTATTCTGGAAGTAGGGCGGAAAATGGTTTTTTACGAACATAACAATGCCTAACTGGAGAATAATCAGGGGTAGCTAAACTGGTGATTCTGGCAGGATTAGTGAAGTTAACGGGCGAATAAGTTTTGACAAAGGCAGGAATAGCTCCGGAATTAGTCATTACAAGATTGTTAGAATGAGGAGGAAAAGAAAGAGGGACATCCACAAATTAGGGAAGAATATGACTATTTCCAATTTATATAAAAATCTCTTACTACTACTTTTCAATCTCATGCTCGAGAGACTGGAGCATATGAATGAAATGTGAAACTATTTTCTAACAAAGCGTTTTGCTTGTAGTATGCCAATTAGGCATTTTATGTACAATTTCTGCAGTGTTAGAAAGGCCTATTATGTTTTATCTAGTAGACAGTGATGAAATAGACGTAATCAGATCGAGAAACCACAACAGTCTTGAGTACTATTTGCATTAACAGCTTACGCAGTATTAGATAACAATAGTTCAATTTTTCATGCAGCAAAATGTTTGACAAACTTTGATGAGCTAATAGATTCTGTTGCAGAAAGGAAAGCACACCATCTAAAGCTGTAACAAGATTAGAGAAAAACCAATGATAGCAGCTAAGGATTGAAGAAATGTGTACTATATTGCTTGTCCCTTGTCTCTACTGGTCTTATGTATCCTATATTTAATTTTATGTCACCCAAATCAGCAAGTTATTAGCTGTTGTTGTTGTGGTCTTCAGTCCAGAGACTGGTTTGATGCAGCTCTCCATGCTACTCTATCCTGTCCAAGAGTCATCATCTCCCAGTACTTACTGCAACCTACATCCTTCTGAATCTGCTTAGTGTATTCATCTCTTGCTCTCCCTCTACGATTTTTACCCTCCATGCTGCCCCCCAATCCTAAACTGCTGATCCCTTGGTGTCTCAGAATATGCCCTACCAACCGATCACTTCTTCTAGTCAAGTTGTGCCACAAATTCCTCTTCTCTCCAATTCTATTCAATACCACCTCACTAGTTATGTGATCTACCCATCTAATCTTCAGCATTCTTCTGTAGCACCACATTTCGAAAGCTTCTATTCTCTTCCTGTCTAAACTATTTATCGTCCATGTTTCACTTTCATACATGGCTACACTCCATAAAATACTTTCAGAAACGACTTCCTGTCACTTAAATCTGTACTCGATGTTAACAAATTTCTCTTCTTCAGAAACGCTTTACTTGCCATTGCCAGTCTACATTTTATATCCTCTCTACTTCAAACATCATCAGTTATTTTGCTCCCCAAATAGCAAAACTCCTTCACTACTTTAAGTGTCTCATTTCCTAATCTAATTCCCTCAGCATCACCTGACTTAGGTCAACTACATTCCATTATCTTAGTTTTGTTAATGTTCATGTTATATCCTCCTTTCAAGACACTGTCCATTCCATTCAGCTGCTCTTCCAGGTCCTTTGCTGTGTCTGACAGAATTACTATATCATCGGAGAACCTCAAAGTTTTTATTTCTTCTCCATGGATTTTAATACCTACTCCGAATTTTTCTTTTGTTTCCTTCACTGCTTGCTCAATATGCAGATTGAATAATAACGGGGAGAGACTACAACCCTGTCTTACTCCCTTACCAACCACTGCTTCCCTTTCATGCCCCTTGACTCTTATAACTGCCATCTGGTTTCTGTACAAATTGTAAATAGCCTTTCGCTCCCTGTATTTTACCCCTGCCACCATCAGAATTTGAAAGAGAGTATTCCAGTCAACATTGTCAAAAGCTTTCTCTAAGTCTACAAATGCTAGAAACGTAAGTTTGTGTTTCCTTAATTTATTTTCTAAGATGAATCGTAGGGTCAGTATTGCCTCACGTGTTCCAAGATTTCTACGGAATCCAAATTGATGTTCCCCGAGGTTGGTCGGATTCCACCAGTTTTTCCATTTGTCTGTAAAGAAATTGTGTTAGTATTTTGCAGCCATGGCTTATTAAACTGTATTCTTCTTTAAATCTGAGGGTATTTTGCCTGTCTCATACATCTTGCTCACCAGATGGTAGAGTTTTGTTAGGCCTGGCTCTCCCAAAGCTGTCGGTAGTCCTAATGGAATGTTGTCTACTCGCGTGGCCTTGTTTAGTCTTAGGTCTTTCAGTGCTCTGTCAAACTCTTCATGCAGTATCATATCTCCTATTTCATCTTCATCTACATTCTCTTTCATTTCTATAATTAATTATTAGCTAACAGGTAATAAAGAGTGCAAATTTTCTGAAGAATTCTTGTTCTCCTGATTACAGATAATCCCATCCAGTAACAATTGCGAGTTTTTTTTTTAAGAAGGCCAGGATGTCAAACCGGGTGACTGGGAGGAGGAAAGGCGCCACAGGACATTTTAATTTCCACTGTCCTGAATATAGGTTGATGGCATCCAGTACAAAATATACAAGTTTCAATTCCACAGAGTGAAATACAGTGATGTGCAATAGAAGAATGCTGTGTGAAGAGGGGTGGGACTGCGCTCTGACACACTTAAGACCATATAACATTTCTTACATTTCCTCGAACATATATGTTTTATGTATCAGAGTCTTCTGAAAGATGTGCACTACAAAATGAACATATTTTTCAAAATTTGATTTGTTAAAATTTTTTACGTTGTATCTCAAATGCCCGCTGGAGGGGGGCTGGCAGGGGGGGTGGGGGGGCGTCACTATCTTAGTATTGCTCCGGGTTGGAAATATTGTAGAGCCGAGGCTGATGGGCAGAGCAGTTTGAGTTATAGTAGGGAATTGTGTAGTCTGCACGTGACCCGTGTTTACATTTAGTGATTTTGCTGTGTCCTCTTCGTTTACTGAGCTCACGTCAAATGAAAACAAAATGGATTTTTGTGGCTGGGAGCTATCAAGTGAATTAAAATACATTCACATAATTACAGAAAGCTAATATATGTTATTAGTGTCAGATTTTATTTTATTTCCACCTTTCTGACAGCCATGCATTAATCGCCTTATAGACCAATGAAGTTATTTTTGTCGGTTTGCTAAAGAAATTTGGTTTTTATTAATCTTTTACACTGAGGCAGTCAATGTGTTTGAAACAAAGTGTTTAGTTCCACACTATTGGCTAATTTCAACTGCTCACTTCATTTCAAGTGCGTGTTTTCATCAACTAGCACGTATGGCATTATGTCATAATAAAGAATCAAAAATGAGTTAATACAATACTGGTACTCCAAGAAAATTTACATCCACAACCCACACGGAAAAGCTTAATATCAGATTGAGGCCTACTTCAGTGGGAGTGTGGACATACGAATGTGCTCTTTAAGTATGTACTTTAAATGTGCCATTTTAGTATGCTTCACGAAATTCCGATGCTCTTGGAGTATCCTCTGATGCCTTTTTTCTTTTATGACGTAATGAAAGATCTTTTAATGTTTTACACGTATGAACATATGGGCTTGCTGCGTCATAGCAGCTGCCAAAGTGCAGTGGCGCTTGTTATCTGGCGCTCTCTTACGGCTACTGAAACGAACCTATTTCTAACAGGTCGCGGGAGAATATTGCGAATGGTGGTTTGAAAAGCGTTAGTTTCAAAGTAAATTTTCTTTTATGCAAGTTGAACTATGTGCGAGAATGTATGATGAATTTTTTAAATCACAGAGCGTTTGATGACGAGCCATTTAGAAGTATTTCGAGCCCAGAAGATCAGACATTCATGTCGTTATTATGAGCAAACTGATGTCATGCCATGGGAAGCTCTCTCTCTTCTCTGGTAGCTAATTTATTTGTGGAAAACTCTGAGGACAAGTCTCTGGGCCCAGCTAAAAATTTTACTGTCACGTTTGTGTGATATATCTTAAAGTGTAACACACGCAAAAAATATCAACATTATATGTGAAAGCTTAGCTTCTCTTGCAGTTTATTAACCTTAGAGACCAATATTATATGAGGAAGCTTTGCTTTTCTTATAGAAATACTATGTATATTAATTTAAAACATTCGCTTTTCCTGTTTGTGTATCCGCGCTACTTAACAGTGATGTTGCTATTAGCTGACTACATCACGTGTCCTGTAGTTTGAATATCCACTGTCATTGGCTTGGCTGGTGGGATCACGACATGAGCTATGACTGGCTTACAAAAGCACATCGCAATCTCGATTACAATGGTTTGGAAAGTAACATGCGGTGTTTGGTGGAATTTGAATCTATACTTCCGTAATATGAATATATGCAGCGTACATGTTACTGCGCATCAAAAATCTTTCCAAAAGGAGTTTTCTTTCCTGAGTTTCGTTTTCTGAAGTGCCAGGAAATTCTGCGCCTGTATATAAAAACAGTTCTGAGGGAAAATATACTGTCACTTAATAACACGGAAAAGTGTGTTTTCATCCGGGAGAAATTGTATTTTTAACCGGGAAATCCGGGAAAAATCCAGGAATTTTTTTCCCCTGTCCATGTATCCACCCTGAGTGTGCATCATTTGATTTGGCAATCCTACAACACTACACCCATAATACAATATTTTACCTCACTGTGTTGTCTGGCGTGTGGCAGAGCATACATTGTTTACCACCATCATTTTCTGATGGGCTAGGAACTTGAAACTTTCAGCATGGGTCAGAACTGGATGACAATATTACTCGTTTTCTTGTCTGGTGAGTGGCACAGGGTACTTTGCACACCAATGCTATTTCCCCCTTCTCCTGTTCCAATCGCGAATGTTTTGCAGCAGGAACAATTTCTAATGAGCTTGATTCTCTCTAATTTTTACCTTCATAGGATATTCATAATATATACATACAAGGAAGCAATATACTGGTCAGGTAAAGAGAAACTGAAATAAACCTGAAATTAACCACATTCCTGTATTGTAACCTCATCAAAATGTTAGGAATTGACTGAAAAAGTTCACGCACACTACACTTAACAGCAGTAAATAATTATTAAAATAAATAACCTTTAATATGACACATTTTTAAAATGGACTAAAAAGGATAAAATAATTTCTCTCAGCCTAATACAGATTCATAACATCATACAGGTAGTCCTGAAAATTTGTGCTTGTTAATTTTTAATAGCTATTACTATACTTATGAAATTTGAAATGAAAGATGTGGGGTAAATGCAATAAAAATAGAAAGTAGTGTAGACATAGCCATTGTTGACATAAATCAATTCATCATTTGCAGTACCATAAAATTGCTAGTGACTTAAATGAACTATTCATGCAGCAGTTATCTACTGCATCTGCCCCACGTTTATCTTTCCAAATTTAACACATATTATCCCAGCTATTAAAAATTCACAAGCACAAATTTTCAGGACTCTCTGTGTGGTAAGAGGAATCTGCATGAGGCTAGGATAAATTATTTTATAATTTTTACTAAAAGTTAAAAAGTGTTTGTATTAAAATGTTTTTTTTATTTAAATAATTATTTATTTTATATCAACTGTCTGAAATCTGCAGAAAAAAAGTGTTATGGGTACTTTACTACTTACATACTATGCTCCTCTCAGTTGAATCTATTAACAAGGTGTAACCCCAAGAATTTAGCAGTCATATTTTCTATCTGTTTGTCTTTATAATTTAGATATGCTGCTTGAAAACTTATTACAAGCCCTAAACTGCATACGATGTGTACAAGAGGGCACCCAAAAGAAACTGAACAAATTTTTTGGTGGACAGAGCTTTCCTTGTCCCACATTTTGCAGCTAGCAGCACATAGCGTGAACATCCTAGTCAGTTTAAATCAAGTGACACTACTGAAGAAGATCATGACTAGTTTCAGCAGAGTTTAGGGTGACAACTGTTTCATTTGATTGTTGTTTTTGCTACAGTAGATTTTCGTGAATGGTGTGGCAGTAAAAGTCTGCCTTTTTCTCGAAAAAAGTGGAACAAAAACTCATGAAATGTTAAAAAAGACATACAGGGATGACATTATGGGGAAAACTCAACTGTCTCAGTGGTTTTCCTATTTCAAAAAAGGTTTAATGTCAGTTGACAACAAACCTCTTTCTGAACATCCTCCCACAGCCCACATGCATGAAAATGTTGAAAACATTCATGTAATCATCAACAAAGATCAATGATGGATCAGTCAATAAATTTGGTGTTGTCGGGATTGACTTGGAGTTTAGTGCAGCAAACTGTGACGGAAGGTTTTGGAATGAAAAGGGTGGCTGATAACTCATGTTAACTGCTGAACAAAACCAAGGTACCATGGAAGCATGCAGTGCTTTGAAAGGAGAGTCCTTAAATGATCCAATTTTTTTTTTTTTTTTCAAAAATTATCACAACACGAAACTTGGTGCTTAGCTTATGATCCTGAATTAAAGCAACAATCAAGCCAGTGACAGTCTTGTTTCTGTATGTTACAAATTTCCATTTTTCAGCACTTTTCCAATATTATCTTGGGGCATTTGATTGAAAATTTCAAACAATGATACTTATATAACAATATGAGAATTATTTCTATAAGACAAACATTGTAAAGTTTCATAACCATACACCAGTACCCTTATTTTACAGTGAACAACTGTGCATTCAACTTACCAGAAATTTTGTTTATTCATTATGGTAATGTGTGTTTATTAAAAATCATTAGAGTTAATTTATTTGATGTAAACAATTTCTATGCTTGTTGCATTATTGTCTCTGTTATTTTTTGATCATCCGAGAGCTGTATAGTAGTTGCTTTCTGTCTGTGTAGATATCTACCTCTGTGGGAAGACCATTAGTGTGAATTATATGTCAATTTTTATAAACAACAGTAAGTGGAATTGTTACCTTAATTCCGAAACGAGTCTTGTAAAATGGCTAGTAATAAGTGGAAGCATTGATCAGTTTGATCAAATGTTTTCCCGTTCCTCTGCTCTGCAACATCCTATTAGATACCTGAAAAAGACTGTTCTGGGCAAATACACACAGACAATGTACATCAGCCTTACATGAGAATGGGAGATGTATCATGTCTCTCTTTTTGAAGAAAATTGTATTCACATTCTGAAAGTGTGAGTCAGAGACTAAGTGCTTAAGAGCCAGACACTACACCCAAAAGTCTACCATTTGTCACTCCTTTCACCTCTGTAATGTTTTTTGATGTGAGAAATGTGGAGTTGCACAGTGGTTTGGAGTCCATGTTGAACTATAGGTCCCCCATAGCTGGCTGGATCATTTGAATCCACAGATCAGAAGCAAGTAAAAGCATACCACTTCCTATAAAACCATCCCTAGGAAAGCACTGTGGTGCTCAAACTAACCTTCAAGTTGATGACACCATATTTGCCTGATAGTGGACAAGATGGCAGTCACTGAGAATGAAACTAAATCAATAGGCAACTCTCATTATTAAGAAGTAAGATGCAATAGCCACTGTAATGCTGACACTGTACACATGGATATTATTTTTTCTAAACTACAAGGGTAATCCCTAGAGTAAGGTCTCCTATTTTTTAATAAGTACATAGACGTGTTTATTTCTACAATGGTTTACCTCAGCTTACAGCTTGAACATTTAGCTATTTTTCGACATAATCACCATTTCTGTCGATGCATTTTTGTAGACGCTGTAGCAGTTTTTGTATGCCCATGTCATACCAGCTCGCCGCCATGCAGTTCAGAAAGTTATGAACCTCTTCTTTCACCTTGTCATCGGAGCTGAATTGCTGGGACCACAATTAACGCTGACAGGTACTGAGAGACTCTGCAAAAACTCAAATGGGCAATTCAGAACTGGAGAAGAGGAATGTTGAGCAATGGGGTACACATTCTCCATGACAAAGCTCGCCCACATATTGGTTGGCAAACCATTGCTCTCCTGCAACAGCTTCAGTGGGACATAATCACTCACCCACCCTATAGTCCTGACTTGGCGCCATACTATACTGATTGTGCAAATGCAATACTTGACAAGTCTGTGGTGCCATTGTTGGCCAATTGTGTAAATATGTAAGTTTATTTTTTTCTAAATTATCAATCAGATTTTGTTTAATGTTTATTCATGTGGCATCACTTGTCATGAAAATAATACAATGAAAGCTTTAATATACCAAAAAAACTTTGTAAACAATGCTTATTTAGTGAATAGTCAATAGGGTGTGGTGGTACTTTTGACATAAGGTTTTGTCATGAGGTGGGCAAGTGCAGTAGGCACGTGGCTAGCTATTGGTATAAGTGCTGATCATCTGTAAAAGGGCAATGTGAAGAGGATTATCTAGGTCACATTGAGTTTTGCAGACTGATCATTCAGTTACTTCATGCTCATTAATACTCATTACAGCAGAGAATATAGTGCTTTAAATTAACCTAGCTGTGTTTTTGTCCGGATGAAATATTATACCGAGGTGATAAAACTCATGGGATAGTTCCTAATACCACGTTGAACATCCTTTTGCCCAGCATAGCAGAGCAATACAATGTGGCATGGACTCAAGAAACTATTGGAAGCTCCCTGCAGAAATATTGAGCCCTACTGCCTCTATAGATGTCCATAATTGTGAAAGTGTTGCTGGTGCAGGATTTTGTGCATGGGCTGACCTCTCAATTATGTCTCATAAATGTTTGATGGTATTCAAGACAGGCAATCTGGGTGGCCAAATTGTTTACTTGACTTGTCCAGAATGTTCTTCAAACCAATCATGAAGAACTGTGACCCAGTAATATGGTGCACCATCATCCATAAAAATTCCATCATTGTTTGGGAACATTAAGTCCATAATAGCTGCAAATGGTCTGTAACTGGATGAACATAGCCATTTCCCATCAATCAGCAGTTCAATTGGACCAGAGAACCCAGTCTGCTCCATTTAAACTCAGTCCACAACATTATGGAGCCACCACCAACTTGCACAGTGCCTTGTTGACAACTTGGGTCCATGGTTTCATGGGGTCTGCACCACACTCAAACACTACCATCAACTCTTAGCTGAAATTGAGACTCATCCTACCAGACCACAATTTTCCAGTTATCTAGGATCTAACCAATATGGTCATGTGCCCAGGAGAGGAGTTGCAGGTGATGTCATGTTGTTATTAAAGGTACTCACATCAGGCCATCTGTTGCCATAGCCCATTAACGTAAAATTTCACCGTACTGTCCTTACAGATATGTTCTTCATATGTCCCACATTAATTTTTGTGGTTATTTACACAATGTGGCTTCCCTATTACAACTGACAACTCTACATAAATGCCACTGCTTTCGGTTGTTAAATGAAAGCTATCAGCCACTGTATTGTCCTTGGTGAGAGGTGATGCCAGAAGTGTGGTTTTCTCAGCACGTTCTTGACACTGTGCATCCCAGGATATTGAAATTGCCAATGATTTCCAAAATGGAATGTCCCATGTGTCTAGCTGTGTTCAAAGTCTGTTAGTTCCTATTGTGTGGTGACTCTCATATCAGAAACCTTTTCACATGAATCACCAGAGTTCCAGTTACAGCTCTGGTACTGCACTGTCCTCTCATACCTTGTGTACGCGGTACTACCACCATCTGTATGTGTGCATATCGCTGTCCCATGACTTCTGTTACCTTAGTGTATAATTTCCAAGCATTAATCCTGACTTGCAGGGTCAGATAGGGCGTGTTAATTTTAAGGGGTGGCCGGATGCCATTCCTGTCACCACCCCATATCCCTGAGGAAGGAATTAGTGTACCCCTATGGTCTGTGTCTAGTGTAATCCATGGAATAGTGCGAATGTGTTCAGATGTCTGAGAGTTGTGTAACTGAGGCAGAATGTGGGCACCAGCCCACCATTCACCTAGCGGGATGTGGAAAACCGCCTAAAAATCACATCCAGGCTGGCCGGCACACCAGCCCTCGCCATTAATCTGCCGTGCGGATTCAATCCGGGGCCAGTGCGCCTACCTGAGTCCAGGAAGCAGCGCGCTAGCACTCTTGGCTACCCTGGCGGGTACCTTAGTGTATAATGATTCTGATTATAATCAGAATGATGAGTCATTGTTGTTTCAGTAGTTAATCACCTGAATACTTTGTCACAAAATCCATTCACGTGGTTCCTGACTAGAAATTAAGTCAAAGAAAATATGTTACATTGCAGTTGGCAACTTTTACAGTATGTCACACAAACTAGTCCTACCTGTTGTTGCATAAGGCTTGGCTGCTGCACAGTTTCACTGGACCACCATGTGAAAGAGTTGTTGTAGGATCTATCCTTAAAATGAATAGCCAGAAGTCTCTCTTCAAGTTGAAAATTTAAGGTTTTCCAATCTTTAACCACAGTTCTTCAATTCTGTAGTCTCTAATCATATTTACACACAGGTAGTTAGTACAGACAAATGCAGGGTAGTAGTTGTTATTTCCTCAAACAGAAAAAGAGCGCACAGTACAGATGGAGTGACCAAAAGTTGCTTCACATACAATTAAGAAGAAAAAGTCACAGAACTGTTATTATAGCCAAAAATATTATTCTAATGAATCAAAGCATAAATTTCAATGTCTATTGCTCATAGCTATAAAAATGTTTTTTCAGCTATAACTAAACAAAAGGAGAGACAACAAAAACATTTTCTGAGGCTGGGTCAAAATGCAGACTAGCTATATCACCCAAGCACAGAGTTAAATTAACAGAATGACAGAAACCTCTGAGGAGACTGACTGAATACTACTGTGTGAACACTAAAGGCACACTGACTGAAAAATACTTATGAAAACTTGCTCCAGTACATTACTGAACTTTGTTAATTTATAACAGTTTACAAATCCTGAAGGTCAGAAAGTTCATCTTTTATATTATTTCTCAAGAGCAATGTCTATGCAGTGCTGATTTATGTCTACGCAGTGGGAATCCCAGGCTTATGAACATTGGATCCATCTTGTAAGTTAAAACTAAGTTATTGAAATTTTTAATTAAGGATTCTTGCTCATTAATATGGGAATCAACAGATTCAGAAAAATCAAACGTTCAAAAGTATTCCCCTAAATTTACAGTAATGTGGCCATAACTGGCACTGAAAGTTTGGTCCACATGAAATCTTTAATTAAGAATACCTTTTAAACTAATTAAGTTTCTATTAATGTAAATACTTTACTGAAAAGAGAAAAAATAGCTCTTCAAATTGGAAATGGTCTTTACTTCAAATTTACCTACTAGCTCATAAGATTTTCTATATTTCTAGACGTTTGAAATTTTATAACTGCAATAACTTTTGATAGTCATCATTTCTGACAAAATTAAATTGATCACTGCAACCAGAATAAGAATCTGAATAATAAAGTTTTTTTTGGAAAGAAAGGGGGGGGGGGGGGTGGATTTGTTTCTATAATCTTGATAATTTGCATACTACATGCTTAATATACGAACTTTAACATCATAATGTTGCAAAGAAAGCTAGAAAAAATTTTCTATAGATTTTAACATAAAAAATAAGAGTGCATACAAAGTAGAATGGTGGGGTCTAGCTGCTCTGTCACAAGTAGAATTATGAACTTTCTGCCACTACATTGCACTTAACTAAATGGCATTATTTGAATTTATTATTTATGTTCATGGTAGTAAGACTGAAAATGTATGAATACAGTATTATTATACTGACACAGATGTGAAAATGAAAGTGTTTTCTGTTTCTTCAGTCTCACTGCTATGTTTCATTTTTGTGATATTGCTACACTGAGTAAATAAGTGCCACAAAGACTTGTGTTCAATTAAATCATTTTTTCATCAAAAGTATTTTACAAAATTTGTTTGCTCTGTTTTTATATGTTTTGTGAGAAATATTTTGTAGGGAATGATTTTAAATGATTTTTGTGCCTCATTATTTGATCATGCAATAGTGAAAGTCAGTTCCACAACCAGTCCAGATAATAGCCTGATTGCATATAGTGATTAACTTTGTCGGTGAGAAACAGAATCAAATATGTGTCATTGCACTCCAGTAACTGGAATTTTTGAAACAGAAGTGGTAGCAATAACAAACACTATTTAAATTTAGAGGAAGTTTAGCACTGCTTTAACATGGTCTTTCATTTTCTTGTCTGTTGTAATCATGAAAGAAAACTGACAGCCCTGTTAGGTTTTACAAATGATGTCCTTTGGAGTTAGGCTGGAATTTATATATTGACAATGGTTCAGGCAGCTACCAGTTTTGTGTGACAGGAAAAAAGTACGGGTCAAACCTGTGAGTGAGAAGAGTAAAAAGAATGGACACATATAATTATAGTCTGATATCATTAACAGTAATTCATTACAAGATCTGAGAGCATAAACTGAACCTTGAAAATCATTACAGTCCTTGTGGAAAAGACGCTTCTCTTATAGTATTGGTAAGATTTCTGGAAAACCACTGGTGCGAAACAGTTCACATTTCACACGTAGTACCATGCAACTGAAGGATGTAGGTTGTAATGTAACAGACTACTGAAACTACCAATACCACTGACTGGCGAGGTGTGCGGTGCTGTCGATCAACTTGAAGGAGCAAGCGAACTTTAACTGCGTAAACATAAAACTGAAATATTATTATTTTGTTACAAAACTGTTAATATGAGGACAATCATGAGGTATATTGCCACAGAACTATAATATAAACACTTTTCATTTTTCGTACTATGTTTTTCATATATATATATATATTCAAGCTTTCGCAACAAACTGTTGCCTCATATATTTCCTACGTGGAATGTTTCCCTCTATTATAACCATATATATATATATATATATATATGGTTATAATAGAGGGAAACATTCCACGTAGGAAATATATGAGGCAACAGTTTGTTGCGAAAGCTTGAATTTTGTGTGTATGTTTGTGGTTGTTTGTGTGTCTGTCGACCTGCCAGCACTTTCATTTGGTAAGTCAAATCATCTTTGTTGTTATATATACACGTGCGATATGTAAAATATCGATATACAACCAAGGTTGGCAGTACTACACAGTTTGTAAGCTCTGTGAACAGGAGCTGGTTGTTGGCGGGTGTAGAGACAATGGGCAGTTGCTTTGAGAAGGTCAAGGATAGAGAGAACGAAATGATGTACTGGAAAAGCTGTTACATTGAAAATTATTGAATATCGTCATGATCAGCATTTATAAAATAAAAGTTGGGAGTTTAAATACGTGTCAGTTCCTACACAGCAGAATACACACCCTGGACCTCAAATTGATTTAACAAACAGCGGATGGCGAGATTCATCACTGGAACATAAGCGTGCAAGAATGACCAAGAAAGGTAAGAAAGTTATATTACTCTAAATCCAAATTGTGATGATACCTTTCTTTCTCCATGTCTTCAACCCTGTATGTACTCTGTTGTTAGAATGAACACCGTGATGGGGACTTGTGGTCGACTAAGCACACCAGGGAGACCACACAGGTTTAAAATGATAATTTGTAGCTTAACATACTACTACTGATAATAATTAATATTTGTTCCCCAGAGAAAGAGGTGCATTACAAGGTGAACATGTAGATTCCTGTGTTTCTGAAAGGTATTTGAGGTGGTGCAACACTGTCAGCTGATAATCAAATTAAAACCATACACAGTATCTTCTCATGTAGGCAACTGTCTCAAATGTTGTTTGACTGGCAGGGCCCTGTATGTTAGCCTGGGCAGTGAATGATCAACACAAAGGAGAACCTTGAGGGATGCAGAACAAGTTGAGGTATATATTAACAATAGAGAAGCAACTTGTCAAAACTTAATCTTTGTAATACATTAAAAACAAAAGATTTGTGTGTATAACAGCTATTTAAATTAGTAAAATAGGTAAGTGCTGCTTCCTCAGCGATAGTAAATAGTTTATCTTCTGTTGGTACCTTGATAGTTGCTTTGTAACACTGGTATTTTTCAAAGAAATTAACTTCTTGCATCTATAATGACAGAGAAATGTTTGCAATACACTACTATATGTCATTTTGACCTTCCACACTGCTACCTCCTATGTAGCTAACAGGAATATACAATCTTCAAATCGAAATAATCGGATAAATTGTAAACTTTCTTTTGACTTGACACAAATACCTACTGTACTTTATTTCTTTATGTTAATTAGAATATTACTGACAACCATTGCACTGAAGTACGTAATTCTGTCCTGAAGCCTGGACAAGGAGACAAAGCCTCCATGAAAATTACTGTTGTTTCTTTCATTGTTGTTGTTGTAGTTGTTGTTGTGGTCTTCAGTCCAGAGACTGGTTTGATGCAGCTCTCCATGCTACTCTGTCCTGTGCAAGCAGGTGGCCAAAATGGAGTCCTGGCTGCATCTTACGACACCGTGGTCGACGCCTGTATGAAATCCAGATGAACACGCGCGTTGCAGTGCGTCATTCAGACCAGCTTCGGCCTCGTGTGCCGGCAACGCCTGTTCCGGATGCCACTACACCACCTTCGGCTCTACCTGATGCTCGGGATCCTGGAATCTCTCATTACTCACAACACAGTCCTCTCACCATCATATCGGTGCCAGCACAAGAACAGACGCCAATAGGAGACTTGCCCATGCAGGAACCAGATGACCACCATCTGTCGGAGCAATTCTACTTGCCTCCTTCTCCTACGGACGTGGACACATCACCCATGTCTCCTGTTATAACAACCGGACTTGCCACAACGGACAGATTGGTGCACGGGGCCCCAGCAGATTTGACCCGTTATCATCGGGGACACTTCCGTCCATATGGGAAGCCTCCTCCTCGAGACTTTACAGCCAGTCAAACAACACCTATGGACATTAGCAATCTACAGGCCACCACCATCAAGACCTGTGAAAAAACTTCAAAGGGGGGAAAAGTGTTGCGACTAGCCGATCTTTCAAAGTGCCACCGCGCAGTTACGCGTGTCCTCTACATGCGGCGCTGTCTGCCAGCCATGCAGCAGCAGTTACACCTAAGTGGTCAGCCAGCCAGCGGCCGCTAGACTCAGACTCAGTTAGGATTTGACTGTTAAAGTGACACACGTCTTACTCTGTTTTCTTGATCTGTGACTTTCATGTATTGCATCATCCTTGAAATATATTTGTTCAACGTGAAGTTATAACAACTACGATGGAGGATTGGAAAATAAGACAGAATAATTTTTTTCTCTCGTGGTATTACAGCCAGAATGCTGAAATTTCATGACGAGATAGTTTGAAGTTTGTGCTACAGAGGGTATTTTGTTTTCATGTGTAGCTCTACTGTGAAAATCCTCAACTAGGAAAAAAACCATGGAATGAATGTTGCTATCATCATGTTGTAAAGAGCACCAATGTGTAGTTTGATATTTGAGGAGCAAAGGTTATAAACTTTTGTAATTCACATGCACATGTGTGGCATGTTTGGTGATGAGTGTGTGGGCCAGTAACAGCTGCAACCTCACAGAATGTCAGAGCCTTAAGGCAGCAATGTTGAATGACCAACATTTGCAACTGCAAGCCTTATCGCACGAGTTCAATATTTACTATGGTGTGGTGTGTGATATTGTTCATGACACATTGTAATTTTGTAAAGTTAGTGCTCACTGGGTGCCTTAAGAACCTGACAGATAACCACAATGGCCAGCGAATGATGACAAGTTCGGATCACTTAACACATTGCCCCATAGAAGGGCATGACTTTCTCAAAGGAATCACCACTGGTGATGAGTCATGGGCATACCACTATATGCCCAACCCATTTCATTTTTGACTGTGTTCTGGAATAAGCATTGTGTTATTGATGGACTTTGCTGAACACAGGACCACCAAGAATTCTGCAGCCTACATTAGAACTTTGGATAAGTTGCATTGTGCTCTTCATCACAAACACAACATTAATGCTGATGGTATCAAACTTCTTTATGACTGTGCTTACCTTCATGTGCTCCTTTGTTCATGAGAAAATTGCCAAATTTGGGTAGGAGGTGCTCCAGCATCCTCAAAACATTCCGGAACTTGCACGATCAGACTTTCATCTGTTTGGTCTCATGAAGAAATTCCTGGCCAGCCCACGCTTTGTGACAGATGCAGAAGTCAAATTAAGAGTCCACAGATGGCTATGCTCCAACTAAACAGTCTTATACGAACAGGACATATTGAAACTGGTGCCACAATGGGAGAAATGCATTGAAATGTTGTTGACTATGTAGAAAAATGGGTGAAAGATTAAGTTCATTTGACATTTTTATTCTGTTTCCTATTAAACTTTTTAGTAATAAAATTGTTCTGCATTATTTTCTGATCTTCCCTAGTAGGTGCAGCATTAGGAGACTATGGGCTATGCAGGAGTGATGAGGGACAGCAGGTGAGTGTGAGGCTGGAGAAAAGGGGATAGAGGCAGGTCTGGACAGGGACTGGCAAGGGTTGACGGGGAGTATGACAACAAGGATTTGTTTCAGGGAGATTTCCCATGTATGCTGTTCAGAAAAAGAGGTAGTGGTGGGAACAATCCAGATGGTAGGGACTGTGAAGTAATTACTGAAGTCAAGTACACTGTGTTGGACAGCATCTTCAGCAACTGGGTGCTTCAGTTGTCTCTCAATAACAGTTTGGCATTGGCTACTCAAGTGGGCAGGGAGTTTTGTTACTGGTCATGCCCATGTAGTGGTTGTAGCTAAGTCAGCAGTTTACATGGCTTCTTTCAATGGCGGCCCTGCCTCTGATGGGCTAGGAAAATCCTGCAAAGAACTGGAGTAGATGCTAGTGGAAGAATGATTGGTACAGGATTTAGACTACGACTTTTACAGGGATACGAGACATATGGCATGGGGTTGGGTGTAGAGGTAGAATTGGGATGGCCAATGGTATTGTGTAGGTTGAGTGGGCAGTGGAATACAACTGTGAAAGAGGTGAGGAGGGCAGTTGCAAGGGTGCTTTCAGTCTGTGAAGTTCCTCAGTTTCAACACCTGCCATCCATCCCACACTAAGAAGTCCTTTATATGCATACTACAGCAGTCCAAATATGCCTAAGGTCTCATTGAGGCCTTCACAAATTGAAATTACCCACATCACCACGACCAGAAACAGGTCTTTCCAGTCACGTACCATCCATCACATACTCACTGGCCAAAAAGAAATACTCCTCTCATTACTCAGTGCAGCCTAGGCTGGGGCAACTGAATCACATCCTTTGTCATGAAATAAGAGATATTCTCCCCACGCCCCCTACAGTGGTATTCCAACTCCCACCTAACTTACACAATATCCTCGTCTGTCTGTGTTCACTGATACTCTGATCCCCTTCCCTTGGTTCATATCCCTGTAAAAGACTTAGACTGGCAGTGTATGTGGGCATGGCCACTAGCAAGTTGTCTGTCCATATGAACATTTCACAGCCCATGTCACATAGAGCATCCCCACCACTGTCAGTTTTCCTTTATGACACAGGTGAGAACTCATTCTACAACATATCCAATGTTCCCGTAACCCCCTCCCCCTCCAGCCCGAACCTTTGCTAGTCCCTGCCCCCACCTACTTTATCTCCTTCCTTGCTCACACTCCAGCACCATACACACCTTCTGTTCCCCAGCTCACCCACATATTCCGTATCCTCTCTCTAAACCCTCCCTCCTCTCCCCTGCCCTGCCCAGTTCACATCTCAATGTTGCATCTAGCAGCCCCCTGTTCTGCCCCTGCTACATGTCTGCCCATTCCCACAGCCAGCAGTTCAGCACCTTCACAAACCACCACCTTGTTATCCCACTCCTCTGTATGCACATGACTCACCCTAGCAGAGATCACTTCTCATGGCAAGGCCTCCATTGGAAATACACACACACACACACACACACACACACACACACACACACACACACACACACACACACACACATATATATATATGCAAATGCAACTCACACAGACGTATGACTACAGTCTTTGGCTACAGGAGGGCATGATGGGAGAAGTGACAGGGTGGTGGGTGGGGGTAAGAAGGAGGCTGGGGTGGGGAGGGAGAGGGACAGAAGGGTAGGAGTGAAGGACTGTGAAGTGCTGCTCGTGGGGGCATACAGGGATGAGTTAGACAGAGAGAGGAGAGCAGAAAAGGACCGAAGTAAAAAGGCTGTGAGTGTGTTGTTGGGATAGAGGGCTGTGTACTGCTGGTATGGGAACTGGAAAGGGGCTAGAGGGTAATGACAATGACTAACAAAGATTAAGGCCAGGAGGGGTATGGGAACATACGATATATTGCTACACACTTAAGAAAAGATGGTTTTGGTGGGAAGGATCCAGAAGGCACCGACTGCGAAGCATTCATTGAAATGAAGAATGTCATGTTGGGCAGCGTGCTCAGCAACAGGGTGATCAAGCTGTTTCTTAGTCACAGTTTGTTGATCACCTTTCATGCAGACAGACAGAAATCATACCCACGTAGAATGCAGCAGAAACAGCTGGAGTGCCCCATTGTTGAACAAGCTGCCCAACACAACATTCTTCATTTCAATGACTGTTCCACAGCCTGTGCCATCTGGATCCTTCCCACCAGCACCAGGGAACTCTCCTTCATTCTTGTAGCTCTCCTGGCCTCAACCTTCAATAGTCATTGTCCTTACCCTCTTGTAACTTCCCTGTTCCATTCCAGCACTACATAGCCCTCTATCCCACCAATGCACACACACTTTTTACTTCTCTCCTTTTATGCTATCCTGTCCCCCTTCCCATCTCTCCACTGCCGTTTGTGTAGCCTCCCAACTGCACCTAGCTGCCCTATCCTCTCTCCACCTTGTCCCTACATGCTCCCCAGCAGTGTTTCACCATCCCCCACCCCTACCCTGCAATCCCTCCCCCTCTCTGCCCCTGCCTCCTGCTTACCTACACCACCTGCTTGCTTCTCCCACCATGCTCTGCTGCTCACAGTGTGGCTTCAGTAGTCTGAGACTGTGGCAATGTGTGTGTGTGTGTGTGTGTCATCTATTTCTGACAAAGGCCTTTGGCCAAAAGCTCACTTTCTGCCAGTCTTTTTGCTATGCCTATCTGCGACTCAGCATCTCCACTATATGTTGAGTAGTAAGTATCCTTTTCATAATATTGTGACATTCCATCCTGGCTTTTCCACTGTTTAATATCCAACTGCTACTTTTAAATGAACCTGTCTGCCACTGAAGGTCTCCTCCATATGATGAGTATCTATCTATCCAAATTCATATTGCAATTCTGACCTATGACAGATATACATCACTAATTAACTAAGTCATTCATGTTACTTCTGGTGCTACTTTTGGGAAGGTGACAGTCGGAAATGGGATTGGATAACTGCCATGATGGTAAGGCAGTAATTTGGGAACCAAGACTGCATCAAATAATTATGTAATTCAATATACTGAGAAAGTTCAGACATATTACAAAAGAATCAAGATTGGATTGTAATGACTTGTTGATATCAAGACCATTAGCTTGGACTGGATAGATGATAGCGAACAAGAATTTCTTTGTGATGATGAAACAACTTTCTTCGAATTCGTTTGAAACATATGCTTCGATTTGGAATGGGAGAGATATGAACTATGGTATGTTGCAAGGTTTAGTGCTTGGCTCATTCTTTTTCTTGATCTACATAAATGATCTATGTTGTGTACATAGTTCCACGTAGTCAGCGCGTACACAACTTTCTCAATAGAGCGCGCCCCGCTAAGCACAACAGTGCAGGCACAGCGCTCGTCCGTCTCCGCACTACGAGATGGCGTTGTCTTCGAGATGGACCGAATTCTGCTTCTGCCAATCCGCATATTAATATGTAACGCAGCCAATGAGGTTGCTGATAATGTAGAACCTTTTCTCCTCGCGGATCACACTCGCGCAGTGATACCTGAACGCACGAGGTATTATAACGAGTGTACAGCCCTCTGATAAGTCAGTCTGCATTAGTCTGTACCAGTCTATAGTCAAGTTCCAGTCTGCACCTAATAAGATTATCATATTCCTGTACATAGCCATGAAGATAAATGTATAGACACTTCGTCAAGTATCAGAGATATGTGAGAATAAGACTAACGTACCAAGACCAAAGGAACTTCAGATTGTCAATTATAAATAGCATCCAGAACCAAGTTAAGTTATTTTTATACTTGTTATTATTTTAATAAATGTGTGTGAAAATTAATCAAGTTCTGTTTAAAGTTGGTCACCGTCAATCTGCTACTCTAAGCGTGCAAGTGGCATTTCTATCGTCTGACCTAATGGCAGAAGATAAACATGCCACGATAAGACCACGAGACATATTGCCGACACTCGCCTACTTCGTTAGAGCGACAAGTCAAATAATCTGATGTTGTGTGTACCGAAGGTCTTACAGTACGCACACCACAATCTACCTGAGACTTTGCAAGACTATTCAGAAACTGCAGTGCTTGGAAATAACACATGTATATCGATAAAGGGCTCAAAAATATCCTTACCACTCACAAACATGTGAATAATGGATAGGTTTACAAGCTGTTCACAGCCACAACTGTAACACTGAACCTTTCAAAAACTCAAATTATGTAATTCCAAACAAATCAAAATAACACTTAATCTTGCAAAATTTCCGATTATGCAATTCCAAACAAATCAAAATTACTTACTGGTACCAAACATAGAAATTAATGAGAAAACACTGGATGAGGCTCTATGTGTGAAGTTTCTGGGTATCTAAATGGATAATAAACTGAGGTGTCACCAGAACATGGGTAAGTTAACCAAAAAGCTGAGTTCTGCCTGCTTTGCACTCAGAAATGTCTCTGTGTTCTCCTCCAGACAGGATTGTTAGCATATTTCCTCTCAGTACTGATCCATAGCATAATCTTCTGGGACATTGATATTAAGATGTGAACAAGTATTTATTCTACAAAACCTTGCAGTCAAATAAATAAAAAGGCCAGCTTTGCAGTTCTGTGCGTTCAGACATAGTCAACAATTCACGGAATGTCATTCAGCAGATACATCTTATTCTCATATATCACACTTATTCATAAAAAATTTTCCTGTGAATATGTCTTTCAGATGAAACCCAAGAATGGGGCACTGATCTGTGAAACAGAAGTGAGATGTTTATTTTCAGTTATAACTCCAAAATTAATTACATCAAGCACAATTAAGTTATGTCACTTCCAGAGTACATAACTAAGATTTGTTCACTTTTTCCTGTTCCCTGAACAAAGGGGAGCATCCAGTGCCAGTGTGAGACCTGCGACAACCAATGCGCTGAGAACTGAACTGCCCGCAGTATCATCAGAGTTTCTGATGTAAAAAGTGGAAGGTAATAGAACAACAAGTAACTTACACACAAATGCTTTATTTGCTGGGAGGAGGGGAAGGAGGTGTATAAATTGCCAGTGCCTATCATATTTAGCATGCCCATAGTACATGAAGAGAAAGTGGCTGTGATCGGATATCGAGAAGGTATGTGTTTCATCATGCCATGACAACGATTTATGGCTCAAAATTAGTATTTCTGATATAACTCATTTATTATCATGAAAAATAACAGCTGACTCCTATATAAAATAGCAAAAATTCAAACAGTGTGAAATACAATGAAACAGGATAAGCAGTTTGTGCGGTGCAATGTAGTTACTTCAGCTCCAATAAAAGGTTTGACAGTTTTCCCCATATGATATTAATATTAATATATCTTGAGTATGGCTTCACAACTGAGAAAAAATGGGAGTGCGAGAAAACTTAAAAGAAGCTACAGACAAACCAGAAAAATATTGACTCAGAGGAGTGTAGCAAGCAGGAGAGGAATGTAAATGATATTAATGACTGATCAAAAAAAGAGGGAGTGATGGGGAAGATTGCCATGCATCTTTTCATGTTTAAATGTGAATCACACTGTCTGGATTCATTAGATTATGCCATATGACAGGCAGTGCATGATTTACATATTATTTATTTATTACAAAGTGTTTTATTCAACAATAGTACTATTGGTGCTCAGTGTTCTTGTGTAGGAATTGTTAGGTCATCAAACACTGATCAGCCAGAACATTATGACCACCTACCCAATAGCCAGTACGTCCACCTTTGGAATGGATAACAGTCATGATGCATCGTGGCATGGTAGCAACGAGGCCTTGATAAGTCGCTGTAGGGATTTGGTACCACATTTGCAAACACAAGTCACATATCCCATATATTCAAGGGAGAGGGCTACGAGCTCTGATACCACATTCAATCACATTCCACATATGTTCAAATGGGTTCAGATCTGATGAGTTGGGAGACCAGCACGTCAATTGGAACTCACCAATGTGTTCCCCGAACCACTCGACACACTCCCGTCCTTGTGACATTGTGCACTATCTTGTTAAAAATGCCAGTGCCATCGTGAAACATGATCATCATGAAGGGGTGTGCATGGTCTGCAACCATCATACGACACTCCTCGACCATCATCGTACCTTGCACGAGCTCCACATGGATGCCCATGTGAACATTCCCCAGAGCAGCCAGCTTTTCCCCTCCCACCGAAAAGGTGTCAAGGAGTTGTTCCCCTGGAATACGATGGATTCATGCCCTCCAGTTGGCAATGGTCACATGCCCATTTCAGTTGTATTTGCCGATGTTGTAGTGTTAACATTGGCACATGCACAGGTTGTCAGCTGAGCATGGCATTAAGGTGTGATGTTAATTCTGCCACAGTTCACCGCCTGTCCTGTTTTACCAGTCTGCCCCGCATACGACATCCGTCATCTGTAATCAGGGGTGGCTACCCATCCCCATGACATTTGGACGTTGTTTCACCTCGTCTTCACCACGTGTTGAGTCCACTCACCAAAGCACTCCTTAAACACTCGACAAGTCGTGGAGTTTCCAAAATGATCATGCTGAGCCTCCGGGCCACTTCAATCTGCCCTTGGTGAAACATAGGTACAGCTTGGGGCTGACATGTGTGCTTTCCATGTGTTGTGTAGGCACATGGTAAATACTAAGTTGACAACACTGCAACTAGCAGTGACAATCTCCAATGCTTCTTCTTCATCTGTTACAGTATACCATAGACAAATTTTAGAAAGATCACAGATTTGCTAAATGATTTATATTTCCATTTTATTCTCACACTTCATGATTTGTGCAAAACTTTCATTGCCTTGTTTAATTTATCCTTTCACAGCCATAATTTATCCTTTCCTGACCTTACAAGCCAGCCTCCTGGTTGTATCACTTACAGGCGTATCATAGTCAAACGACAGGCAGTTTTAATACTGAATGTTGGCATCCATCACCACTATCATGACTCTCTTCATGTGCACCAATGTTCCTGAGCACATAGGTATCCTAACAACTGCCTCACGGTATATTTTTTCCTTGCTGACCTTTGTGTGCAAAAATTATTCTATCTACCAAGACAACAGTAAATTCCATGGCTATAACACCAGAAACAAAAACAATCTACATTTCGAAATGAAATGTCTCACTCTGGTACAAAAAGGAGTTTACTACTACAGCATTAAGCTGTTCAATGCTCTACCACTACATGTCAAATGTGTTCATACAGAACTGCCAAAATTTAAACAAGTTCTCAACGATTACCTGGCAGAGAAATCTTTTTATACAATGGATCAATATCTGAAAGAAAATGTATACCATCACTAAACTTATTGTGTCTAGAAGTAGTTCAGTTGATTTTATTGTGCATTTGAGCATTAGCACACTTTTTGAAACAACAAATTGGTTGTACCTGTATTTACTCTTATAGACCTAATATCTGATTTAATTTTGTGCTCTTATCTTTAACCTTTATTTGAAACTCCTTTTTCTGTTAAATGGTTGTTATGTTATCTAGCTGACATTGTATCTTTTACTGTATTTATAGTATGTCTTACTTAAACTATGTACAATTTGGCATTTAATTGCCCTTGTATTTATTGTAAATTTAAATTGAAACCTGTACAATTTGACACGTTCCATATCCTTGTGACTGACTCACTAACTGGATCTATGGAACATCAAATAAATAAATAAATAAATAAACACCGTGTGTACAAAGAGCATTCAATAAGTAATGTAACACTTTCTTTTTTTCTCAGCAATTTTTGGCTAAAAAAATGAGGAATTTGCTGTGGGACATCATGGAATCTTCATGCTTGTAGAATGTCTATGCAGACCTGGAAGTGAAGAAAAGCATGACGAGTCACTGGGCACAGTGTCTGTCATCATCGCAATAAGTTTGCTCAAACCTATCTGGTCTCCAATGTGCAGGCCGGCCGCACACAGCTGTGACTCCTGCGATGTTGGAACGTGTGGACACAGTCATTCAAGCTGATAAATGGATCACAATCGAACACTTCATTGTACAACTGCATGTCACACTCAATCCTAAAAACAGATTGCACCTTATATGTAAATAGTTAACAGTACCTCCATGTCTAATAAGAGCTTAAAGCTAGGTACCTCTTCAAGGGACCTATGTCTTCCGTTAAGAGGCAGCGCATAGTCTGGATGGAAGGATCTTAATTGTGGTCCCTCTCTTTTGAGCCCAATCCGTCGGATAACTATGGTAGATCGGGGAAAACCACCATTCAGGCTTTGTTGCTGGCGGGGCCGGAAGGTGCTAACTGCCACACCATGTATCATTATAAGTCTCATTGACTCAGCATGAATTGTTTGGACAACCAACCTACACAGCCTATACCTCAACCTCCACTACACTAATAACTTCTGATGTGAAGTTTAAAGTTAGGCACCTCTTCAAGGGACCTACGCCTCCTGGTAAGAGGCGGTGCACGGCCTGGATGGAAGGATCTTAATTGTGGTTCCTCTTTTGAGCCCAATCCAACGAATACCTATGGTAGATCGGGGAAAACCACCGTTCAGGCCGTGCTGTCGGCGGGGCCGGGAGGTACTTGTGCCTGATGTACTCTACTAGGGGCCTTGTAGGCTCAACACAAACCATTAACGTCATTACCTTTATTACTATTACCACAAAAACCCTTTCATTAGCAACTTTGAGCCAAGCACAAAATCAGTTACCTCTCTATTGTATATCGTAAATAGTTTAGCAGGCTGGACATGGTGGTCTTAGTCTTAGTATCTAGCTTTAGTGTACTCTAATCTCTTCTAGTTAAGTTAGTTTTTAGGATGGTAGATGTTAAAGGCATGGTGAGCGACGGCCAGGGTCTTGAGGGTCATTCCAAGACCCGGGGCACCGTCCACAACCAGGTGACGGGCAATATTATACCTATCCCTTCTCTATTCAGTTCTCTTCCTTCCTTCTATCTAAATACTTAATTTCGTTTTGTTTATTAATATCTTACTTGATTTTGTATTAGTTATAAGTTTTTCTAATGCTGCACACACAAAAAAAAGATATCAAATGGATGTAAACAAATAGAGCCCGCCCCCACATGGCGGGACACGGGCAACGGCGTGAGTGGGGACGGGAGCCGGGGTGGTGTTACTTTCAGTCACTCCGGACCCTGGACCCAGTCACAGCGGCTAAGTGGCAACATACGACCCACCATAAGAAATTAGATGGTAGGGCATAAAATATAAGCAGCTAGTGAAAAAAAAAGGTGTACAACTGCATGTCTATGTTGGGAGTGCTGAGACACCCATCCACCAGTTGGGGCACTCAAAAGTGTGTGCCCGACAGGTTCCTCGCCACATAATAGAGGACCATAAACAGCATTGAAGGCCCATCTGTGTGGAACTGCTTGTGCATTAAAAGGCTGACCATGACAATATTTGGTTGAACTTTATCACAAGTGACGAAACATGGGTTCATCTCTTCAAACTGGTAACAAAGTGGAAAGCTGCACCTTCAGGTGGTAAAGCAGAGTGTATACGACCCGGGACAACATGGAGATCCGGGAAAAACCCTGGAATTTTTTCATCCGGGAAAAAACTGCGAAAAACCGGGGAATTTTTTAGGGTTCTGGGAATTTGTTGTTGTTTTAGTTTTCAGTTAAATTTTTGTAATCTTGACTGGTAAGAATCGATATTCTAACAAAGGATATTACTGTATCCTGCTACTGCAGAATAATACTACAACAATGAAACGTGAAAGAGAAAAAAATATGAAAATAAAACATAAATTGCAAAAGAAATGTGCCATATAAACCAACAAAACACAGTGCTCATACACGTGTTTGTCAACAGCAAAATGTGTCAAAGGCTCTAGGAAGACTATGCAGTGCTTCATAACAACAAAATGCCTCAGATGAGCGTGATGTCACAACTGTTTAAATTAGATTCATGATAGCAGTTACGAGTGGGCTCATGTGCATGTGCAGTCGAGTGGCATATGTGTTGTACATTCTCCCCCTTCTGGCTACAGAAATGTGGCTGTTGGCTGTGTAACCAGTCGCAGCGAGCAGCTAGATGCTACCGGGAAAAATTTTAATGTCGTGCCCAAGCAGCCAGATTCACGCATGCGCAGCAGGTGGGGGGGGGGGGGGGGGGGGAAGAGCAAACCGATGTATCTATGTATCTGACCCGATGACAACTACCGAAGGGGGGGGGGGGGAGGGCAAATTCATATTCTTGAGAATAAAAAACCTTGTTTCACAGAGCTCCTAGCATCCAGCGCATGTTGGTCGATTGATTACTCATATGATTTTGAAACGCATCCCTGTCGGTTTTTGAACACACTCTGTAAATTGATTTCTGAAAGAATCATAAGTTAATTTTTGAATGCGTGCATAGTGTACATGATGTCTGTCAGGGGAATCCTCGTCGCAACTAGAAATAAACTTTCCTGCAGGCAAAAGAGGGCCGGGTTATACGAGCTGAGCGGACTAAAGCCGAACCGCTGTCTGCTTATGTGGTTGACTGAATTTGCGAATGATCAGCGTTGTTATAATTCCATATCTTCAGACTATCAGAGTGGAAATAAACGACTGACAGGAATAATGGCCAAGATAGATTACTTATTATCTTCTTGGTGTATCCAAGAAAATGAAATTTTGTCAGAAAATTTTTGGCCAGACTGCCACACTAGTAGGAGGCAGCTGTACAGTCCCCATCTAGCAGCCACTTAACTTCTATTCTGGAAGTAGTGCGGAAAGCGGTTTGTAAGAACATAACAATGCCTTACCGGAGAATAATCGGGAATAACTAAACTGATGATTCTGGCAGGGTTAGTGAAGTTAACCGGCGAATAAATTTTGACAAGGCCAGGAATAGTCACAGAATTAGTCATGACAAGATTGTTTGTTAGAACGAGGAAGGAGAAGAAATGGGGACATCACACCAATTAGAGAAGAAGATTTCAAAGTAAATTACCTTTTTTGCGAGTTGAGCTAGGTGTGAGAATGTACGATGAATTTCTTAAATCACAGAGCATTTGATGACAAGCCGTTCAGAAGTATTTCCAGCCCAGAAGATCAGAAATTCATGTCATCATTATGAGCAAATTGATGTAGTGTTACGGAAGCTCTCTCTCCTCTGCGGTAGCTAATTTGTTTGTGGAAAACTCTGAGGACAAGTCACTAGACAGGCTAAAATTTTTACTGGCACATTTGTGAGATGTACCTTAAAGTGTAACACGCGCAAAAAGTATCAACATTATACGTGAATGCTTTTCTTTTCTTGTAGCAACACTATGTGTATTAATTTAATTTTTCCTGTTTGTGTATCCACGCTACTTAACAGTGATGTTGCTATTAGTTGACTACATCACGTGTCCTGCGGTCTGAATATCCGCTGTCATCGGCTGGCGGAATCGTGTGACATGAGCTATGAGTGGCTTACAAAAGCGTATCGCAATCTCGATTACATGATTCGGAAAGTAACATGTGGTGTTCGGTGGAATTCGAATTTACACTTTTGTAATACGAAAACATATAGCGTACATGTTGCTGCACAACAAAAATCTTTCCAAAAGGGGTTTTCTTCCCTGAGTTTCGTTTCCTAAAGTGCAGGGAAATTCTAAGCTGTGTATAAAAACATAACCATTCAATGGATTGATAAGTTTTACAGTTCCAAGGGAAAATATACTGTCACTTAATAATATGGAAAAAGTGTGTTTTCATCCGAGAGAAAGTGAATTTTTAACCAGACTGAAAAATCCGGGAATTTTTTTTCCTTGTCCACATATACACCCTGTAAAGTCATGGTGATGGTCTTCTGGGATTCTGAGTTATTTCGCTCGTTTGATTTCCTTCCTCATGGTGCAACAATCTACTAACTGCATTGGGCTATCCTCAGGATATTCAAGAAATGAATTCAGCATGCTTTTCACCACCAAAATTCAAACAAACTTCTGCTTCTCCATGACAGTGCAAGGCCTCACGGAAGTCTGCACACACAAAACTTCACTGGACTGTTCTTCCTCATCCGTATTACAGCCTGTGCCTCACATCTTCCTACTTCCATCCATCTGGTCCAATGAAAGATGCACTCCACAGGAAGAAGCGAATTGATTTTCACTGAAATAAACTCTTATATCTGTGCAGTGGCTGTTGCTGCAGTTCAGAGATGGGGATACAATAATCACTTGCATAGGAGGGGAAGGAAAGTTTAGCTGAGCGCCTTGCAGGAAGTGTATGGGAGGCCACAAACACACAAAATCCATGTGATTACTTGAATCAGAGGGACACATTTTTTTGATTAGTGTCAGGTTACAGACAGAGTATTGAAAGAGCAGTACAAGACCATAATATGTATGCCAGTTTCCAGAAAAATTAAATTAATTTGTTTCGTCAGAACAGCAGATGGTTGAAAAACGAGATAGATGAACTTACTAAATGCTAAGAAGATGTGGAAAATTCTGATGTTATAGATGTTCTGTGCCTCTCTGCACCATGTAATCACAAGGATGGAGAGGTTAAATATCACAGATTACAGACTGACATAACCTTTGTGCAGAGTTAACATGGAAACAAGGAAGAGTAGCAACATATGTAATAGTTGGACACGAAGTCAAAAATATTGAAACAAGTAGTTTTTGTGTTGAGTAGAACCTAGAAGCATGAGCTTGGGAGTTGTTGCTGCAGAATACTTCTCTGACAATTGTAACAGTCTACAGATCACCTCTAGGCAACTCTCAGTTATTTATGAGAAATTTAGATGTGTCATTGAGCTATCTGTCAGAGAAGAAGAAACAGTTAGTAGTTTGTGGGTATTTCAATGTAGATTTCTCAAAATACGTGGTCAAGAAAAATGATCTAGAGTTATTATTTGAGTGTTTCAATCTAGTTTCAGTAGTTAATTTTCCTAATCGTACGCAGCAAAGTAGTAGCACACTGACTGATATCATTTTTATATACAGTGTTTAGGCTGAAACAAACAATGTTGTACCCAGTTGCCAATGGACTGTCTCATCATGATGCACAATCAACAGAAATTAAAAGTATGACATCTTACAATTCTGAGGTAGGTTCATACAAAGCAGTGAGGCTTATTAATGAGAACAGTATATAATGTTTTAAGGGTAAGCTAAAAGGGGTAATGTGGAATGAGGCATGTGTAGAAAGAGACACTGAAGTCAAATACAGTTTATTCCAAACTAAATTAGCGACAATATCTGAAAGTTGCTTAAAAATTATCTGAACGAGGCATCAATAAAAAAAAAAAAATAAAAATAAAAAAAAAATAAATAAAATAAAAAAAAGATAAGCCACTGATAACTAAGGGAATTAAAATCTCATTAAGAGCAAGAGACAAATTTATGTAAAGGCCAGAGTAAGTCAAGATCCGATGTTACTTTCACGATTTTTTAAAAAAAAAAAAAAAAAAAAAAAAAAAAAAAAAGAGAAGCAGCAGAACAGCCGGTCAGTCTACAAGATACCTTAACAATTAAACTAAATGGTTTGTTGTAGCTGCTAATTCACAAATTTGAAAGTACTTTTAAAAATCATTTCTTAAATGTAGTAGCAAATAGAGAATTAAGAGGTTCAGTTAAAGTACGAGAATATATTAAAAATGTTATTCCACAAAAATTTTACTGAGTGAAGTGGCGAAGTGATTAGCACACTGGTTTTGCATTCAAGATGATGATGGTCAAACCCACATCCGATCATCCTGATTTAAGTTTTCCATGATTTCCCTAAACTGCTTCAGGCAAATGCCGGGATAGTTCCTCTGAAAGGGCATGGCTGATTTCCTGACCAATCCTTCCCTCATCTGATGGGACTGATGACCTAGCTGTTTGGTCCCCTCCCCAAAATCGAAGAATCAACCAACAAAACCTTGAGCAAGTAGAAGGACCACCAACATCCTTCACTAAAATTAATAAAATACACTCTTCACTGAAATTAATACAATTATAAAAAATTTAAGAAACAAAATCTGATGTGGGGTCGATACAATTTCAGAAATAATTCTGAAAAGTTGTTTCATCTCAATAAGTAATGTCTTCAGTGAAATATCTAATGCATCACTGGCACACAGAATTTTACCAGACAGTAGTTGTTAAACCACTTCATCAGAAAGATAACAAGACAAAACTCACACAAATATATCCACTTTCCTTGTTGACATATTTTTCCAAAAAATTTGAAAAAAGTAATGTACTCAAGAGTAGTCATACATTTAGGTGGAAATAATTTACTTAGCGATTCCAGAAGGGTTGCTTGACTGAGAATGGTATTTATACACTCACTCATCAAATAGTACTATCCTCAAATAATAACATATCATCAGTTGATATTTTTTGTGATCTATCCAATGCATTTTACTCTTTTAGAAAAACTCAAGTTTTATTGAATTGATAGCCCTAAGCACAGTTGGTTTGAAACATACTTAAGAAACAGAATGCAAAAGGTTGTGATCAATAATTCAGACAATGACAGAAAGGGAGAAAATTTTAGAGGCTGTGTAAGGGGGGAGGGAGGAATCAAAAAGAGAGACCCACAGGATTCAACTTTCGGTTTCCCCCTATTCCTTATATGTGTGAACCCTCCACTAAGCCTTCAACAACAAAACTGGTACTTTTTTCAGGCAGTACTAGTTTTACAATAAATCTTATTAGTGAGAAAGTAACAGAAGACTTGATGAATGATATTTACCAAAGAGTTATTAAGTGGTTCTCTGAAAACGGTTTCTCCATAAATTTAGAAAAAACACACTACATCCAGTCCTGTACAAGAAATAAGATTCAACCCAACAACTGACATAGCACATGAGCATCAGTGAGTATATATAGTAGAATGCTCCAATTTTTTGGGTTATATATTGATGAAAATTTGAACTGGAAGGACCAAATCATGTACTGAGTTTCTCGAACAATTAAGTTCGTGGGTTACGTGTGGCACAGAACTTAAATAACACGTTTAAAGTCAGAATGGACATTTATTTCGCCACTGAACAGAGCAAATACAGAACTGGATGTCAAACATGGCACGAGTGAACACAGACAGAATGAAAAACCAAAGAAAGTAATAAAAGAAGAGTCACTCTGCATCAGAGATGCCAGAGCCCCCCGCCCCCAGCAGTGTGAAGCACAGAGGGGCCAAGCTAACACACATCCACAAAAAGATCTTCGGGCCAGTGTGACGGAGGTGGCGTCTGGCACGCAAAGTGTGCATCTTCAGGTAGTGGCGGGTTGAAGGGGGCCATGGCAGCGGCGAGCGAGACATCAGCGCAGGCAGCGAGTGGCTACAGGAGGAACCACACAGGCTTTACTCGATGAACAAACCGTATTCACTCGTACCAATTTTGAAGTGTTAAGACGTCGAGCTTTGCGACATATGGGCGGGTCATCCGTGGTGCGGATTCGGTGACCTGACTGCCGAGACTCGCAAAGGGAGGCATGCATGGAGGGGCTAGAGAGGGGGTACGAGCGGTGGTGGTTGACTGACCACGGCATGCCGGGATGGCGTGTGCGGAGCATCGGCAGTAGGCGACAACTGAGGACACGGTGCGGTTACCAAGAAATGCAAGGGATCTCTCGAAGCGAGAACATGAGCAACCGTGCCGGGGCAGAGTGAAGTGGGGAGGGCGTCAGCGGCAGACAACGATGCAGTGCATGGCGTGGCGGTCACGCGATGAGAAGGGCCTGCAAAATGTGGAGCGGCCTGATGGTCCAACCGCATCAGCATGGAACCAGCAGCAGGGAAAGTGCAGCTCGACACAGGAGTGAAGCAGAGTGAAGACACAGTAGGAGAGGGAGGTGGTGTTGAAAGAAGCGACTCTGCAGAGAGGCTGCACAAGGTACTCCGTGCGTGAGCCAATTCAGTGGAGGCGGTGGCAATGTGGGAGCGTAGCTCTACGTTTTGTGTGTGGAGCCCGCTGATCTGTTTTTAGACGTCCAGTAAATCGGAGAGATGTGGCGTAATACCTTCGAGCAGAGATGCAAATGTGGAAAGCGTAGCCAAGCAGCCAGAGAGCAGAGACATGCCAAGTTTATCCGAGCATAGAATGGTAGAACCAGGCACACGGCAGAGCGTAGCAGCCTGCAGATCTGGCCAAAGTTCGTAATGGTGTAGGAAGTCAAACCCAAGAACAGGTTCGTCCATGTTGGCGACATGGACGGTCCAAGGAATCGTCGCACTTGGTGATAGACGAAGCGACATCTTGATGGATCCGAGGACCACGATAGGAGAGTAATTTGCAGCGTTCAAATCGAGGTTAGGAGGAGAAAGCATGTTGCCCACGTGCTTGGCCGGGATAACACTGACATTGGCGCTGGTGTCGACGAGAAAGTGAGTGCCCGATGACAAGTGAGTGATGCAGAGGTGTCACACCACCAGAGCAAGAGGTGGGGCATCGGTGGGCGCCGTGAAGAGTCATGGTAGGACATGGTGCCTAAGCATGCACGCTGGTGTCAGTTGGGAAAGCCACAAGGTGCACTACAGTTGCAGGCAGCATCCCTATAAATAGCGTGGAACCAACACAGTGCAGCTGACTGCGTCAGGGCAGGAAGCTGATCAGGTTGCTGCTTGGGTGAGGTTGGCAGCTGTTGGGGGGAGCGCAGGCAGTGCCTCCTGTAGGCTGCTAGGTGGCAGCTCCTGACAGGCAGCTAAGGTGCTGTGGTGAGAGTGCTGGTCTCTGTTGGCAGAGTGCAGGACCAAAGCTGCAGGCATGCCAACTGCTGGTGACAGGGCTGTCATCTGTGACAGTCAGTGTAGGTGATATGATTGTGTGTGCCCAATTCGCCGTGCGTAAGCAAAACTCGGGAGGGTCTGTGTGCCAGGGAGCGAGAAAGGTGTTCAATAAGTAATGTTTTTGCCGTTAAATACTGGGGCGAGGCAGGCGGCGAGAGTAGCAGATCACCGATGAGGTCTGGATGGGCGTAGAGGTCGCTCACCAGGCAGACAAAACATGCATCGTCATCCGAAATTCCTTGCATCCTGTAGATGGTCCACCAGTGTGAACCAAGTCCTAGGGTTGTCCTTTTGCAACACAGGCAGCTTAGGAGATCTGCCAGGTAAGACATTTCGAAATAGCACTGTGGGCGAAGAATTGTGTCGGCGGTGGAGGGAGCCCCCGACACCAGGACTGCAGTAACAGTGAGCGTTGCGTCGTCCGAGGTCTGCATTGGGAGGCGACCGTAAACAGCACATGGTGTGGAGTGAGCTGGTGTAATGGATAGCAGAATGTGTTCCAACTGCAGGCCCGGAGGTGGGCACAGCACGGGTGTTAATGGCCGGTGCCGTTACAACAGCTGGTAGAAGGTGATTGCGAAGCAGCCAAGGGGGAGCTGATGCGGAAGCTGGCGCAGACGAAATGACCAGTGCCATTATGGGGGCAGGCGGAAGGTGATCGTGGTGTGACCACGGAGCGACGGTCGCGGAGACCTGCGCAGCTGAGACAACTGGTGTCGCTGAGACAGCGTGCAGGGCATGCTGGGGGAGGGGGGGGGGGGGGGTGTTGCACTGAAGCCTATAAGAATGTGGTGCAACCCCATGTGCATGATCATTCGAAGTATAGTTCTCGAACTGTGTCTGCACATATCAAACCAACCGGAAAGCAACTGCTTAACTGGAGGACGTCCTTCACACAATTATCGTTCACAATGTCGGTGAGCGGTGTGCACTGTCTGGGCGGTTGGTCTTGCTGCGCAGTAGCATTTGACGGTGGCCATATTGGGCTGGTAACGGTTAAGTGGCCACTGGCATGGCAGGGGCCAGTAAATTGTTCACTTTTAACCAACTGTACATTGGGAAATCTTGTATATATGCAAGCATTGTTAAAAGGGTGCATGCCACTAGCACAAAACGACACTGGTAGGTCCATTGTTCTGAAGACAATGTGGACTGGCACACGAACGATGAAAATAAGCACAAAATAATTCCTGAATGCATGATGTCAAAGTCGGGGTCACCACTGAGGGTTTACTTGTCGTAGAACTGTAATAACACACTTTTAGAGTGAGAATGAACATTTATTTTGTCACTGAACAGAGTGAATACAGAATTAGATGTCGAACATGGCACAAGTAAACAAAGACAGAATGCAAAGCCAAAGAAAGTAATCAAAGAAGTGTCACTTCGAGTCATAGATGCTACAAGTTTTTACTCTTCATATAATTGCTACTCTTGGAAACAAACGTTATCAACTGGCTTCCATATTTCCGCTCAGTAATGTCTTCTGTGATGAATTTCAGTGGTTACCAATCACTTATAAATAAAGTATTGATTGCACAAAAGTGAGCCCCGAGGGGTAGCCACGTGGTCTGAGGCACCCTGTCACAGTCCGTGCAGCTCCCCCCGTCGGAGGTTCGAGTCCTCCCTCGGGCATTCGGGTGTGGGTGTGTGTGTGTCATGCTTAGCATAAGTTAGTTTATGTTAGATGAAGTAATGTGTGGGCTTAGGGACTGACGACTTCAGCAGTTTGGTCTCATATGACCTTACCACCAAATTTCCACAAAAGGAAGCAATAAGAATAATATGTGGTTTTCACCCATGGACGTCATGTAGACACCTCTTTGGGGAGCTAGTCATTTTCATTTTCACTGTTCCATCACAATACACATAAACAATTCATCACAATTTGGGAACGACAACAGTAAAGGGAAACTGATCTTTATTACCTATTGTTAAAGCTGTTGCTGGCTCAGAAACAAGTTCAATAGACAGCAACAAAAAGTTTTGATCATTTTCACAATAACATAAAATGTCTGACAGGTAGCAAAGTAAATTTTAAATCTAATTTAAAATCATGTCTCCTGGACAACTCCTTCTATAATACTGATGAACTGCTACTTATAACATTTAGTAAGTGAAAAAAAAAAAAAAAAAAAAGATAATAATAATAATACCCCGTGGAGGCCCGGGAAAAGAATAGGCCTCCGGTATGTTCTGCCAGTCGTAAAAGGCAACGAAAAGAACAAACCACTATTAGGGCTAACCCCCCTTTAGTGTGATTAGTTGGTTCAGGACAGAACTAATGAAACCTCGGACAAGCGCTGTCATGGTCGGGGACGACGCTTGAACCCTATGCCCATCCACAATGGTAATGACACTGCTAGCCACACGGAAAATAATTTAAATTCAAATAGAGGTGTTTTACAGGATATGCTTCCTGCAACCTCTCTAGAAGGAAAACAAAGACAGAGGATGAGATGGTCAGATGAAGTTAACCAACACCTCATGTTCTGTTAATACCAAGCAACAAACTTAGAAACCAACACAACTGGATACAGCTCACAAGTTACACAACATTTATAAGCAGATACCCAGAATTAAAATTTTTAACAGAACAAGGACTAGCTGATCAGATCCGTGTAATAATAAAAAATAAAGTCAGAATTAGAAAACATGAAAGAACAAGTACAACAAATACTGGAACAAAATAATGTGCAATCAGAAGAAGAAGAAGAAGAAGAAAATACAGTAATGGACTCAAACATCCCAGAGCAAACAAACAAAGAACAACACGCATCAATTAAACAATCAGAGGAAAACGAAATCTTAAGACAGCCACCAGAACAAGCACAAATAGAACACGAAGTGACACACATGTTAGATGTAGAAGAAAAATTTCAGCTGACATATATAGAATACAAAGACACAAATACACACATTAGACCAGTCTTGCATAGACCGCAAAATAGCCCACAAGTCGAAACAACAATAACAACTATCAACACAATCATACAGATCAAAATAAATGAAAATACAACTATGGAAGAGTTACAACTACTGGTTTACATAGGAGCACTCACTACACTAAATATACACACTAGGCAGAGATCAGAACCAACCAACACACAGAAGAAACCCACAAAACCAGCATGGCAACACAGGCTACAGATCAGAATAGAAAAACTGAGAAAAGACATCGGACGGCTAAAACAATTTATAAGAAATGAAATATCAGACAAAAAACGAAAAAGGTTCGGTAAAGTCTCACAACAAGAAGCGATAGAGCAATCAGATGAAAAGAAGCAGAAATTACAAGCATTGGGCAAACGACTTAGAAGATACAAAAAAAAGTGAAAATAGGAGGAAACAAAACCAAACAATATATAACACACACATTAAAATAGACAATCCACCAAACATAACAAACATGGAATACTTCTGGAGCAACATATGGTCAAACCCGGTACAACATAACAGACATGTACAGTGGATACAAGCAGAAACAGACACATACATGATGATACCAGAAATGCCTGAAGTGATAATTTTGCAACATGAAGTCACCCGAGCAATAAATTCTACCCACAATTGGAAAGCCCCTGGAAAAGGTAAAATAACAAATTTCTGGCTAAAGAAGTTCACCTCAACACATTCACATCTAACTAAATTATTTAACAGTTACATTGCAGACCCATACACAGTCCCTGAAGCACTAACGCAAGGAATAACTTATCTGAAACCTAAAGATCAAGCAGACACAGCAAACCCAGCAAATTATCGCCCCATAACATGCCTACCAACAATATACAAAACATTAACTTCAGTCATTACACAGAAATTAATGACACATACAACACAGAACAAAATTATAAATGAAGAACAAAAGGCTGCTGCAAAGGAGTACGAGGACGTAAAGAGCAACTGATAATAGACGCAGAGGTGACATATCAAGCTAAAACTAAACAAAGGTCGCTACACTACGCATACATTGATTACCAAAAAGCTTTTGATAGTGTACCCCACTCATGGTTACTACAAATATTGGAAATATACAAAGTAGATCCTAAATTGATACAGTTCCTAAACACAGTAATGAAAAATTGGAAAACCACACTTAATATCCAAACAAATTCAAATAATATCACATCACAGCCAATACATATTAAGCGTGGAATATACCAAGGAGACTCATTAAGTCCGTTCTGGTTCTGCCTTGCTCTGAACCCACTATCCAACATGCTAAATAATACAAATTATGGATATAATATTACTGGAACATACCAACACAAAATCACACATTTGCTATACATGGATGATCTAAAACTACTGGCAGCAACAAATCAACAACTCAACCAATTACTAAAGATAACAGAAGTATTTAGCAATGATATAAATATGGCTTTTGGAACAGACAAATGCAAGAAAAATAGCATAGTCAAGGGATAACACACAAAACAAGAAGATTACATATTGGATAACCACAATGACTGCATAGAAGCGATTGAAAAAACAGATACCTATAAATATCTAGAATACAGACATAAAATAGGAATAGATAATACAAATATTAAAGAAGAACTAAAAGAAAAATATAGACAAAGACTAACAAAAATACTGAAAACAGAATTGACAGCAAGAAACAAGACAAAAGCTATAAATACTTATGCTATACCAATATTGACCAACTCATTTGGAGTAGTGAAATGGAGTAACACAGACCCAGAAGCACTCAATACACTTACATGATCACAATGCCACAAATATAGAATAAATCACATACATGCAGCACCAGAGATTCACATTAAGCAGAAAGGAAGGAGGAAGGGGATTTATCGACATAAAAAGCTACATTATGGACAGGTAGACAATTTAAGAAAATTCTTTATAGAACAAGCAGAAACTAGCAAAATACACAAAGCAATCACTCATATAAATACATCAGCTACACCATTTCAATTTCATAACCACTTCTACAACCCTTCAGATCACATAACATCAACAGATACGAAGAAAGTACATGGCAAGCACCCTTATCATTTAACACAGCCACACATCGATCAAGATGCATCCAACACATGGCTAAGAAAAGGCAATATATACAGTGAGATGGAAGGATTAATGATTGCAATTCAGGATCAAACAATAAACACCAGACATTACAGCAAGCATATTATTGATGATCCCAATACCACAACAGATAAATGCAGACTTTGCAAACAACAAATACAAACAGTAGATCACATCACAAGCGGATGTACAATACTAGCAAATACAGAATACACCAGAAGACATGACAATATAGCAAAAATAATACGTCAACAACTTGCCATACAACATAAACTATAGAACAACACGTTCCCACATACAAGTATGCACCACAAAATGTACTGGAGAGTGATGAATACAAATAATACTGGAACAGAACCACTATAACAGATAAAACAACAACCCCTTTACAAACCTGACATCATACTCACCAATAAAAAGAAGAAATTAACACAACTAATTGAGATATCCATACCCAATACAACAAATATACAGAAGAAAACAGGAGAAAAAATTGAAAAATTCATCCAACTGGCTGAGGAAGTCAAGGACATGTGGCATCAGGATGAAGTTGACATTATAGCAATTACACTATCAACTACAGGAGTCATACAACACAATACCCACCAGTACATCAACGCAATACAGCTACATCCAAATGCATATATACAACTACAGAAATCTGTAATTATTGATACATGTTCAATTACCCGAAAGTTCCTAAATGCAATGTAACATATACTGTACAGTTAAAAGGAAGTCACGCTTGATCAAGGTCCGCGTCACTTTCAATTTTTAACCAGACATAACGCCTGAGAAAGGAAAGAAATAATAATAAAATGTAGTTGCATAAGAAGACTAAAAATAATATGTCATTAATGCTACCACTAATCATGTATACATATCCTATGTACTGAATTGTTCCTCATCACTTCAATAAAATAATTATTCAGATCATCTATGGAACATGTAACAACTTGGCTCCGATGATGACCAGTAGAGTGGTACCATTTGGGTATATGGACCCTACCAGGAAAGTGCCATAAGACTGTTACATTGAATGGAGATTCCATTGAAAAATAGGATTTTGTAGACAAAACAGTGGGGAATAATATGGTGTATTTGAAACATGAACAAAATCAATCTGTTTTTCGTAAAACAATGTGTTGCATTATTTACCGAACACTCCTTCTAGAATTTAGTGTACAATCTGCGAGGTCTTTCACTGGAGCCAAGACACAAGGTACTGCCTTGGATCGGGAACTAATATGTGCGTGTGTAGATAACAAGCTGCTGCTAGGTACTAGCATGGGCCAGGACTGCACACCAGGCTGCTGCAATGCAGGATAAGTGAACTTGCAGCTCCATCCTTCCTACCCACAATGCAGTCTCTGTTGCTCCCATATTGTGTTCTTCCTGATTGGCCCACCACAGACTGACTGACTGTTTCTGCAGAGGCCACCATGCAGCTCAAGTGGGGCATTGTTGTTGACAGACCAGTGCACTCAATATGCTCCCTCGACAATTAGATGACGAGTAAATGCTGAACACACCCATCACAGTGAGTGAGAACACAATGTGCCATTACTCACAGCTAAGATCATTTTAATTACTGAGGTGTCATTTGGGGAAGTGCACTGAACCTAGGAATTGTATTCACAGTTGCGAATACAGACAACCTCCGTCTTAGAAAGGAATGATGACATTGAAAACCTGTGCCAGACCTGACTCGAACCTAGATTTCTAGCTTATCAGATATGTCATTGCCGATGTGTTATTCACGTACACTAATACACTTGCTGTAATTCTGTACAGGGGAGACATTTAATCAAAAATTGCTAGCCTATTATCGGCAGATAAATACAACATTGCAGTGCCTCTGTTTGTAAGAAGTATGATGCAATGTTCCTTCAGACATGCATTCATCCATTTTCAGTGTCAACATTCTATTCTACAATTGGAGGTCACCCCCAATCACAACTGTGAATACATTTATTTCATAATGAGATTTTCACTCTGCAGCGGAGTGTGCGCTGATATGAAACTTCCTGGCAGATTAAAACTGTGTGCCCGACCGAGACTCGAACTCGGGACCTTTGCCTTTCGCGGGCAAGTGCTCTACCATCTGAGCTACCGAAGCACGACTCACGTCCGGTACTCACAGCTTTACTTCTGCCAGTACCTCGTCTCCTACCTTCCAAACTTTACAGGAGAGCTTCTGTAAAGTTTGGAAGGTAGGAGACGAGGTACTGGCAGAAGTAAAGCTGTGAGTACCGGACGTGAGTCGTGCTTCGGTAGCTCAGATGGTAGAGCACTTGCCCGCGAAAGGCAAAGGTCCCGAGTTCGAGTCTCGGTCGGGCACACAGTTTTAATCTGCCAGGAAGTTTCATTTATTTCATAATGGTTCCTAGTCGCCACAGTGCCTGTTCCTTTGAGTTTGCATGTCAGAATGAACACTGCATCATACTTCTTACAAACACAGATACTGCAATATTGTATTGCACTTTCTCTGTTGAGAAGGTCACGTCAAATATGTTAAAAACATGCCTTTTCAACAATTATATCTACTACACTCATGCTCATAAATTATGCAGAAAGTGGTGCCACACGACATGGCACTGTACAAAATTGGTGCGAATAGCATAGGCACATAGGGAACACACACGACACAGATCTGTAAGTTCATGGCATTGGTGATAAGATGAGAAAACCATCCCGAAACACACGTGCTACAAAACGCCACTGTTTCCTGCGCATGTACCCCAACATCAGTATGAGATATGATCACCATGTACACGTACACAGGCCACAGAACAAGTTGGCTTACTCTGCATCAGGTGGTCGAGCAGCTTCTGGGGTATTGCCTCCCATTCTTGCACCAGTACCTGTTGGAGCTCCTGAAGTGTCCTAGGGGTTAGAAGTCGTGCAGCGATACGTCAGCCGAAAGCGTCCCAGACGTGCTCAATGGGGTTTAGATCTGGAGAACAGGCAGGCCACTCCATTCGCCTGATATCTTCTGTTTCAAGGTACTCCTCCACAATGGCAGCTCGGTGGGGCCGGGCGTTATCATCCATCATGAGGAAGGTGGGATACACTACACCCCTGAAAAGGTAGACATACTGGTGCAAAATGACGTCCCGATACACGTGACCTGTTACAGTTTCTCTGTCAAAGACATGCAGGGGTGTACGTGCACCAATCGTAATCCAACCCCACACCATCAAACCACGACCTCCATACAGGTCCCTTTCAAGGACATTAAGGGGTTGGTATCTGGTTCCTGGTTCACGCCAGATGAAAACCCAGTGAGAATCACTGTTCAGACTATACCTGGACTGTCCGTGAACATAACCTGGGACCACTGTTCCAATGTCCATGTACTGTGTTCTTGACAGCAGGCTTTAAAGGCTCTCCTGTGACCAGGGGTCAGTGGAATGCACCTTACAGGTCTCCGGGCAAATAAACCATGTCTGTTCAGTTGTCTGTAGACTGTGTGTCCGGAAACAACTGTTCCAGTGGCTGCAGTAAGGTTCCGAGCAAGGCTACCTGCAGTACTTCGTGGCCGTCTGCGGGCACTGACGGTGAGATATCGGTCTTCTTGTGGTGTTGTACACTGTGGACGTCCTGTACTGTAGTGCCTGGACACGTTTCCTGTCTGCTGGAATCGTTGCAATCATCCTGAGATCACACTTTGTGGCACACAGAGGGGCCGTGCTACGACCCGCTGTTTTTGACCAGCCTCCAGTCGCCCTAGTATTCTACCCCTCATAACGTCATCAATAGGTGTTCTTTGAGCCATTTTCAACACACAGTCACCATTAGCACGTCTTAAAAACATCTGCACACTTACTCGTTGCACCATACTCTGATATGCACCAACACACCTCTGCGTATGTGGATTGCTGCCAGCGACACCGTGCGACGACCGCAGGTCAAATGCACCGCATAGTCATACTCCGAGGTGATTTAAACCTGCAAACTGCCCACCAGAGCGTTGTTTCACCATGTATCAGCATTATCCTTAATTTATGAGCATGAGTGCAGTTAACTTGATTTAGCATTTCTATTGGTTGCATGTCAAACAGAAATGTTTACTGAAAGAAGATGTCTGTTCACACAGTGTGTATATAGCTGTCATTCTTTACTACGCAGGATGATTCAAAGTTCCTATTACAGGCTTCTAGGCATTGTAGGGGGACACATCGGATGAAGTTTTGCTAAGGAACCCATGCCCGGAAATGTACCGTTTGAATGTAAAACCAGTTTGAGGATCAGATCACATTCAAATCTGCTGCTTCATGGTACACAAACAGCAGAGACAATGAGCTCTGACTTGTGTACTGTAGGAGCATAGGGCATGGACAATGTTTCAAGTATGTGTCCTTGGGTTTTCTTCAATGTGATCGTGGACATTATCTTCAAAGTAAAGAGTGCAGCATGTCTGTCATTTGCACATACTAATTCCTGTCAACCTTTGTTGTAGTGGGACACAGGCATAATGTGGTGTCATAACTACAACAGAAACTGACAATGGTGCTCTCTTCCCAGATTGTGAACAGGAGACTTGAGAGTGATCTGCTCTTCAAACTGATTTTACATCCAAACAGTACATTTATGGAGAGGAGTTTTTTATCAAAATTGATCTGCTAAGTCCTCTCTACAACTCTTAGAATCCTGTGATAGTAATTTGAATCAACTTGTATATAAATTTGTTTCTTCTTCTTTCGTTTCACCCTCTTTGGGGTACGCTGGATCAATCATTTCTTTGTGCGTTGTTCTTTTCTTAGGGCCCAGTATTTCTTCATTCTTTCTGATCTTCTTCTCCTCTCTTCTTCCGAGATGAAGGATTTGGACTTTTGTGTGGATTTGTCTTGGAACCTTATGTTTTCATCTTTAGTAATTAATTTAGCAGTTCGATCAATAAGTGAATTTTCTGAAATATTTAATTCCACTAGGTCTTTCTCAGTTTCTTTAAACCAGTTGGGCTTCGTTTTTCGGTTACGGAAGAAGTCAAAGATTTGTTTAGTTAATCTGTTGGAATCCATTCTGAGAAGATGACCATAAAAATTTATTCTCCTTTTTCGCATAGAATCTGAAAGTTTTTCAATTTTCTTGTAGAGAGTTTCATTTTTGATGTATATAATCTTATTGTCTTGAAATTTTGGCCCAATGATTTTTCTTAAAATTTTTCTTTCCTTTATCTCAAGTTTCTCCATTTGGCCTTTGAAATTCATGTTAAGTGTTTCTGCTGCATACAGTGCTTCTGGCTTAATCACTGTCTTGTAATGTGTAATTTTGGACCCCCATGAAAGGGATTTTTTGTTGTATGTATTTTTTGTTAGTTGGAAGGCCAATTCAAGTTTATTTTTTCTGGATTCCATTGCTTTGCTTTCCCCAGCATTCCAAGTAATCCATTCTCCGAGATATTTGAATTCTTTTACTATTTCAATCTTCTGTTCTTGAGGTATTTACATGAGTGCTTGATGTTTGTCAATATCTTAGTTTTTTCAGAGGAGATGTGAAGACCAATTTTAGCTGCTTGTTTCTTTAGTTCAAGGATTTGCTCCCGTGCTTCTTCCATTGTTTCAGCAAACAGGGCCATATCATCTGCAAAAGCAATGCAATTTACTTTAAGGTTCTTCTTTTTGCAACCCAGTCTTATACCACTCTTAATATTTGTGTTCCATTCTCTACTTTCTCAAGAGCACAATTGAACAGCAACGGTGAGAGCCCATCGCCCTGTCGCACTCCCGTTTTTATTTCAAAGGGTTCCGACAGTTCGCCCATAAATTTAACTTTCGAAAATGTATTTGTAAGGGTCGCTTTTATAATATTAGTTGTTTTCTTATCCAAACCCATTTCTTCCAGGACTGATAACAGAGATTCTCTATCAATCGAATCATATGCTTTTTTGAAATCAATGAAGGAGATTACGTATGTCTTTGCCCTTGATTTTTGGTAAGCCATGATGTTTTTGAGGTTTAGTATTTGTTCCGAACATGATCTACCCTTTCTAAAACCTCCCTGGTATTCCCCGATTTGCGGATCCAATTGCGGCTCTGCCCTGTTCAAAAGGACTTTAGAAAGAATCTTGTACGTTATATCCAGCAGTGATATTCCTCTGTAATTGTTGGGGTCTGTCTTCAAACCTTTCTTGTGGATAGGGTGGATGAGAGCTGTTCTTCATTCTGCGGGGATCTCTTCTTCTTTCCAGATTTGATCGAAAACAAACTTTAGGGATGTAACTGCATTTTTGTCAGCCTTTTTCAATAGTTCGGCCACTATTTGATTTTCTCCGGATGCCTTGTTGTTTTTAAGTTCTGAGATGACCTTCTGTAGTTCTTCAGTCGTCGGTGGTTCTGAATCCGGCTTCTCACGGTTGTTTGGAATGGATTCAAATTTTTCAAGGATGGGTTCACAATTCAAGAGTTTCTCAAAGTAGCCTGCTAGTATTTTGCAGTTTTCCGTGTTGTTGTGCGCGATGGTCCCATTTACATCTCGAAATTGGAGGGTGGGTGTTTTTGTATCTTGATAACCTTTGTTTGAAAGTTCTGTAAAAGCTCCTTGTGTTGTTTTTAGCAAATTCTTCATCAATTTGGAGGAGAGTTTTGTTTTCATGTGTCTTCTTAATACTTTTTATATTTTTATCTACCAGTTTTCTAACTGTAATGAAATTCAGTCTACTTTCTTCTGTTTTCTGTGATTGCCAATTTTGCCATGCCTGTTTTCTCGTTTCAATGAGGGCATCACATTCCAGCGACCACCAGGCATGTTTTTTACTTTTTTTGTTAGGTGCTATCCGTTCAGCTGTAGTAATGAGGTTTTCCTTGATATCCCCCCAGCTTTGTGTCTGAATGGTTTCTGTTGCTTTTGTGAATTCATCTGATTTTAATATCTTTTCTGTGCTATACTTCCGACCCTTACTTTGTTTCATGCTGAGTTTCCTGTTTGGGATGACTTTGAACTTAATTTTAGAAAGGTAATGGTCTGAATCCAAGTTTGCACCCCTGAGTACCCTAACGTTCATGATTTCTTTGCTAGAAATCTTCTTAATTGCCACATGATCAAGTTGAAATTCCCCAAGGCTAGGATTTGGGGATACCCATGTTTTTTGCCTTCGTGGTAGTTTCTTGAAAGCTGTGGATTTAAGAATTAAATTGTGTGCTTGGCAAAGTTCTATTAGTCTCACACCATTTCTGTTTGTTCTCTTGTGTGCAGGATAGTTTCCAACTATGTTCTTATATCTTTTTTCTTTACCAATCTGTGCATTAAAATCTCCAAGAAGAATGATGATGTTTTTATCTGGAATTTTCTGAATAATGTCAACTAGATGATTCCAAAAGGCCTCCACTTTTTCTTTGTTTTTCCTGTTATCCTCGTTTATAGGGGCATGTGCATTGATAATTTGTTTATATTAGGTATTAAAAACCTGTTTTCTTAATGTACTGAATTTGTTTATATAAATATTAAACACTTGTTTTCTTTTTTTAATGTAACTGAGTAAACAGTAACTTTTTGTAGTGTAGTGGTATCTCTGCTAACTTTGAACAAGGGAACATTAGGGTACAGCATTCCATCAAGAACAAGGTCTTTAGAGACAGAGCACATGCTCAGAATGGGGAAGGGTAAGGAAAGAAAATGGCTGTGCCCTTTCCAAGGAACCACCCCAACACTTGCCTTAATTAATTTAGGGAAACTGGAGAAAAAGTAAATCTGCCAGTGCTGGCTATTGACAAAGTGGATATGGGCTGCACCATTTGTTTCGACTCCTCTATTGGTATGTTATGGTTTTGTGGCATAGAGATTTAAATGTGCATCAGGGCCATGGATATGTACCTGCAAACAAACAAAAGTGACTTTAACTTTCTAAACTAATAGTTAAAATCTTATGACTACCCCAAACAACTCTCTTACTGTATCCTCCAAAGATATTATGATTTTAGTAAATTAATTTACAGGAGTAGTTACAGCAAGTGTGGGGACATGGACATGTAATAAATATGGCAGAGGTACTAAGATTTTAAGCATGAGCAAATGATAAAATGAAAATCTCAGTTTTGTCCATTTATTTATTTATGTTTTCAATTCTACAACTGTTAAGTTCAAATTCAGCTGACATAAATGTACATTTTAAGGAGCATTTAAAATAATGCTTTTTCATGAACAAATAAGCAATTTTTCACTCAGAAATAACACAAGAAACCACCACTGTTACAATACCCAACCTCCATGCAAAATATTGATTGAAAAGAAATCAGAATCACAGCAATGAACATCAGCATGAGATGTGCACAGAATGACTGAAATAAACTAATTATTACATTATTGGATCAAAAATAATACAAGAATTATTTATATATCATTATAGAAAAAATGTTAAAAAATACAAGAAACTGCCACCATTATAGTACTTTAATTTTGTTGACACACTGGATTGCAAGGAGAAATACAGATTAAAGAAAAATGAGAAACACAGCAACATAGCAACAGTATGAGATTTGCACAGAATGGTTGCAATAAACTAATTATTACTTTTTTGCACAAAATCTGTAATACACCCACACATTAATAAAGAAAATGATACAAATCTCAACTTATGACTGAAACACAGAACTCAAGAAATAAATGATTTCTCCAACACTTCCAATCCCTCCACACAGTTCCAAAAAATCACATTTTTCTTTCTTGTATTTTTATGTCTATGGAAGTATGAGTCGCATTCCGTCATCTTCTGGTACACTCTGAATTGTGATACTTCCATTTCTCCTTCGCACATGCCATACTTTTCTGCTGTATTAAATACAAAAGCGTAATATTATTACCTTATATAGAAATAACTGAACATGGTGAAAATCCTGAAATCTTGTACTGACTAGATAGAACCGCATCCACCCCTTGCCCTCACCCCAGTTCAAAGTATTCCATGCTATCAAGCTATGAGTCAAGGCACATTTTCTGAAAGACCGAAGTACACAATATCAACATTCATTTACAAAAATGGAGATAAATACATGATCTCTAAATTATAGACTTGTTTCGCTCTTGTTTCGCTCCTGTCCTGTTTTCTAAATTTGTGGGACCTTTCCTAACAGGAACCTTCCATCAACATTTCAGTTCAGCTAAACACCTGTCCTAATAGTAACGTTTCAAAAACATTTCAGCTTAGCTTAACTGAAGTACTCTCTACAGAGAAAGCAAAATTTGGTCTCACCAACTCAGTTCTTGTAGAACTAAACAAGAAAAATTACACTGTTGGCATTTTCTGCCTTTTGCAAAAGCATTGAATTTTACTAGGGACAGTAAAACATCATGGCATTAAAGGCATCCCCTTTGTATCACAGAATCATATCTCAGCAATGGTCACATTAACAATGTATCATTAACAAATGATACAACTAGATTAATATTAAATTTAAAGATAACAAACATTCAGTATTATGAGAAGTATAGTTGCTACTCACCATATAACGGAAATGATGAGTCGCAGACAAGCACAAAAAACTAGTGTCTGAAAGTGAGCTTTTAGCTACCAAGGCCTTCATCAGAAATAGACAACACACACACACACACACACACACACACACACACACACACATGCAAATGCAACTCACACATGACCAGTCTCTGGCTGCTGAGGCCACTAATTGTTGTGCAATTAAGTTACGGGAGTAACACTTGTTGTGGAGATAGTACCAACAGATGTTGGTAGATCACAGGAGGAGCAACAGTTCGAAAATCAGACTGAATCATGATAGTATCTTTTATATATTATTTGCTGTTGTTACATATGACTTGGATCTAGGAGACATTGCAGTCCTTGTTTCACAATTGTTCAAGGACGGTGTTACGGAAGGGCTGGAGAGGCAACAGTACTCCAGCTTGGCAGAGAACAGCATGAGTGTGGGGAGAGGAGTAGTGAGTGAACAGCAAATTCTACATCTATACTCTGCAAACCACTGTGTGGTGCACGGCAGAGGGTACATCCTACTGAACCAGTTATTTGGGTTTCTTCCCGCTCTATTCATGCATGGAGCAGGGAAGAATGACTGACTGAATGCCTCAGTGAGTGCAGCAATTATGCTAATCTTATTCTCATGATGCCTATGTGAGTGATACTTAGGGGATTGTAGTATGTAGTATATCCCTAGAGTAATCATTTAAAGCCAGATTTTGAAACTTTGTTAATATGCTTTCTCGGGACAGTTTATGTTTGTCTTCAAGAGTCTGCCAGCTTATTTCCTTCAGTATTTCTGTGACAGTCTCCCATGGATTAAACAAACATGTAACCATTTGTGCAGACCTTCTCTGTATACATTTTCAATATCTCCTGTTAGTCCTATCTGGTACAGGCCCCAGGCACTTGAGCAATATACTAGGATGAGTCACATGAGCGATTTGTAAGCAATCACTTTTTGATTTGCAAGCAATCACTTTTGTAGACTGATTACACTTCCCCAGTATCCTACGAATAAACTGAAGTCTACCAGCTGCTTTACCCATGACTGAACCTATGTGATCATTCCATTTCCTATCCCTACAAGGTGTTACAACCAGGTATTTGTATGAGTCGGCTGATTCCAACAGTGACTCACTGACATTATAGTCATAGGATATCATGCTTTTTTTTTTCATTTTGTGAACTGCAAAATTTTACATTTATGAACTTTTACAGCAAGCTGCCAATGTCTGCACCACGTGAAATCTTACCAAGATCTGACTGAACATTTATGCAGTCATGTTGTCAACCATGGGACATGTTTCCAACCATGGGAATGTATAACATGTACTTTGGCTTTGTAGGAACATCTATCACATTTATACTGCAATTTCCCTGAAGGGTCATTCCATCTCAAATCAACTAACAGTCTGAACCTTGATATCTTAGATTTGGATGAATTTATTTACAGGTAATGTACCCACAACACTAGTTTAAATTTGAAATTTCAAATTTTTCTGACCTTTGGTTTCTGAGTGTGAAGGGTTTAAAAATAAAAAAAAACCTCTGTTTTTGATCAATCGTTGATTGTTTTAAAATGCTGTAGCTCAAAAACTATACAACCTAGAGAGCTCAAACTTGCACCATCGTTTTCCTCTAAAAATTCGTTTCAATGTGATATGTAACATGACTATGCTACCTCAATCTGAAAAGTTTAAACTATTCCAAAAAAAAATAAAAAATAAAATTTAAAAAAAATAAATAAATTTGAAATTTCCAAAATATGTACCCTCGGTTTTTTTTTTAATAAAAATTGTATGTGTTGTGCAGTCTAACTGACTACATGCATGCAAAATTTCAAGATGGGATCTCAATGGGTTCCTGTATAAAATAATATTTTACTACCACAATACATACTACTGAGGTGAAAAGCAGACTATTTCTAGGCTATGAATACTAAGGTAGGCCTATGTAATTCTAAGAAACTGAAATTATTATGTTAGCCTTTTTTATGCAACATTACCCTCTTATTGTTTGTTAATTCTTTAAATGATATTTTAATGCAAAAATAATATATATATAAAAAATAATAACTTAAGAATCTTATGATTTTATACAACATTCACTTTTTGTTATAAAAAAACGCGAGTTTTTCGTATAGGGTCAAGGCTCTAGTTTTGGCCACTACCCTACTTATGGCCACCTAGATGTAACAGGTGCAATTTTAAGCTCCTTTGGAATACCAGCCAGTCCTAACATAGATTATAATATGCAATATGATATGTGCTATTCAAGTGTCTATAGAAACATTTCTTTGTTTGGTCCTGTTTGAAGTCACCATTCAATGAAAAGATCTGTATTGCAGAAGTTGAGTTACTTTTTGCAGGTGTTCCAGTTCCGCTTGAAGACTGTCTTGGTGCGACGGAAGAGTGACGGCACACTTGGTCACTCGGTGTACAGAAAGACCACTCATACAGACCTGTATCTACAAGCTACTAATTGCCACCATCCAGCACAAACAATGGGCGTTCTCAAAACCTTGGTCCACCGTGCCCATATTATCTCTGAGGCCGACAGTCTTCAAGCGGAACTGGAACACCTGCAAAAAGTATTTTTGAAGAATGGCTTTTCACCTAGGCAAGTGAACAGAGTGATGAAAACCTACAAACGACGGAACAAGGAAGAGGAAGAGGCCTTCAGGTCGACTGTTTATCTACTATTTATTGGGAATATTTCTTCACAGATAGGCAGAATATTGAGAAAGTATCAAGTGAGAGTCATCTTTCGCCCACCTTCTAAGATTTCATCACTGGTGGGATCCGTAAAAGACGACCTGGGCCTGCGTAAACCAGGTGTTTACAAAATTCCATGTGAATGCGGCAAATCATATATAGGGCAAACAACAGGAACTGTGCAGGAACGCATTGTGGAACACCAACGGCATACTCGCCTTCTCCAATCCACCAAATCCGCAATTGCCAAACATTGTATTTCCACAGACCATTCCATGAATTACGACGACAGAAAAATTTTGGCCCAGACATCAAACTTTTGGAGCTCGATTATCAATGAATCTGTGGAAATAACATTGTCTGACAATGAGACTTTCATCAATCGAGATAGCGGTTATCAGCTGAACTCTGCTTGGAATCCTGTTATAGAGAAACTTCGTAGTCGACGTAGTTATCTGCATAAAGATGGAAATCGACCTGACACCAATACGCCAGGCTTTCACAGTGGAGGGCGCGTGGCGCAGCGCACGGAGCCGTTATGAACGTGACGCTGAGCAGCGCATGCGCAATGTCACCTCAGAAGGTTTTAAATAGCGGAGCTCATCGTGTACTCATCAGTACTACTACAGTGGGATTCACCTGAAAATGGCCAGAAGACTGCACCGAAATATCGTGGCAGGAAGTTACTGATATCCGGCAGTTCTCCCATGATTTTATGGAACAATCATAAAATATGATTATTTACAATATTTATTTTTTCTAGAATGTTCCAAATAATAGAAATGTAGTTATTTAAGTTGTATATATATATATATATATATATATATATATATATATTTACTTTTTGATTGTAGAATTTGTTACCTTACAGAAGTCCATGTACAATCACTAAGAAATATAACAGACTGGATGTGCTCTCTAGACTTAGGAATCATTAGTGGCATAAAAATATGTGATGTATGTAGGTAAAAGGTTAGTGACAAACACAAAACAGAAGAAGAAGTTTTACCTTGCGAGCCCTGAAGAAGTTATTACTGAACATTCCGAAGATGAATCGGAGAGTATTCAACAGTTAAAAGAAAAGTTTAATCGAACAACAAAAAGAAGTGAAAACATGATGATTTTGTCTATCTTACCTATGAGTTGGAGCTGTCAGAAAATAGAAGAAGAATTTGGAGTGACGAACTACATTGGCTTGTGCAGTAAAACTGTTAGTAAAAGAAAAAGGAATTTTGACAAATCCTAATCCTAAACCTGGAAGAACTCTAAATGAGAATATTGTTGAGTGTGTAAAAGACTTCTACAACTCTGATGATGTTAGTAGAATGATGCCAGGGAAAAAAGATTGTGTGACCATAAGAAATAAAGATGGAAAGATCCAGGTTCAAAAGAGGCTAGTGTTGGCAATTTTGCAAGAAACTATTGAAGGAAAAGATCCCTACAAACAAAATCGGGTTTTCCAATTTTTGCGAATTAAGACCAAGGAACTGTATCCTGACTGGGAGAAGTGGCACACATACTGTTTGTGTGTGTACCGTACACCAAAACATTAAGCTAATGATGAATGTTGCTAAGATGCAAAATTTTGATTTGGATGGAGATAAAACTGCTTTGAAATCTAATCATTCCTGCCTAGTCAAGATGATGTGCAATCCACCATCACAACACTGTTTTATGGATATTTGTAAAGAATGTCCTGGTGTCTCTAGACTTAAAGATCTATTGACTGCAAAGTTCACAGATGATATGATTGATGAAGTTACCTACAAAAAAAACGGTAACTGTAGATAGGTGTTTGATGGAAACTGTAGTAAAATGTACTGATGACTTTACGAATGAGTTTTTGGACACACTAATGAAGGTAAAAACTCATTCATTTATAGCTAGTCAGCAGAACGAATACTACAGCGAAATCAAGGACAATTTAACTGAAGGCCATTTAGTAGTCAACTGTGATTTTGCAGAAAACTACTCTTTCGTAGTACAAGATGAAATACAATCATTCCACTGGACTACCACCCAAGCTACACTGCATCCTTTCATCATATATTATAAATGGGAGGGAAAACTAAAACATCTGCAGTATGTCTTCGTATCAGATTGCCTGAAATGTAATACAGTCGCTTTCTATGGATTTCATAAAAAAACTGCTAGAAATCATAAAGCAAACCTTGCCTTTTGTACTTAAAAAGATTACTTACTTTTCTGATGGCAGCACTGCACAATATAAAAATAAGAAAAACATCCTTAATTTGTGTTTGGATAAAACTGTTGTTTTGAAGTTGAGGCAGAGTGGGAGTTCTTTGCAACATCCCATGGCAAGAGCGCATGCGATGGCCTTGGCAGAACTGTTAAGTGGCTAGCTGCTAAAGCCAGCTTACAAAGGCCATATGACCAACAAATCTAAACACCCAAATCACTTTATGTATTTGCCATGGAAAACATAAAAAACATTGACTTTGAATATTGCACAACAAAGGACTATGAACTGACCAAAGAATACTTACTTCATCGGTATAATGAATCAAAAGCGATGGTGGGAACACAAAAGTTTCACTCATATAAACCCTGCACATAGAGTCAAATTACTGTCAAGCCTTATCATTTTAGTCTGGATGATTTCCTTTTACAAACAGCGAATCCAACAATAGCTACAGGATGAACCTACACTTTAAGTGCTAAAGAAATGAAGTTGTCTTCTTTCGCTTTGGAAAAATATCTTAAAAGATCATAAAAGAAGCACATTTAAATTACATTACACCTACCCTCACTAAACACTAAGCTGTAGAAATACCATGTGTGTTAACTTTGTAAATACCAATTAGTATCAGAAATACAGTTCTAGTCATGCAAATATCAACAAGTTAATATTTTACACAAGTGAAATTACTTATATGCCAATTTCTAATATAAGGAATTTGTTGTAAATGATTACAAATAACACTGGAAAACCAAGAAAAAGATAATCTCTGCCATTTACAACTAAGGATGAAGGTGAGTGGCTTTATTCAAAATTTTAACTTGTAGCACGTATATTACCAATTAAAATGTGTTTACATCCTTCTGATGCATAGTTAAAAGAATCATGAACATTAAATTAAAACAACACTATATCATATAATGAATTAACAAACAATAAAAGGGTAATGTTGCATAAAAAGGCTAACATAATAATTTCATTTTGTTAGAATTACATAGGCCTACCTTAGTATTCATAGCCTGTAAATAGTCTGCTTTTCACCTCAGTAGTGTGTATTGTGGTAGTAAAATATTATTTTATACAAGGACCCATTGAGATCCCGCCTTGAAATTTTGCATGCATGTAGTCAGTTGGACTGCTCAACATATACAATTTTTATTAAAAAAATCCGAGGGTACATATTTTGGAAATTTCAAAAAATGTTTTTTTTGGAATAGTTTAAAATTTTCAGATTTACATAGCATAGTCATGTTACATATCAAACTGAAGGAAATTTTTAGAAGAAAACAATGGTGCAAGTTTGAGCTCTCTAGGTTGTATACTTTTTCAGCTACAGCATTTTAAAACAATCATCGATTGACCAAAAACAGAGATTTATTTTTTATTTTATACCATTGAAACTCAAAAACGAAAGGTCAGAAAATTTGAAATTTCAAATTTAAACTAGTGTTGTGGGTACATTACCTGAAAAAAAAATTTCATCCAAATCTGAGAGGTCATGGTTCATATCGTGTAGTACAATTGGTTGATTTGACATGGAATGACCCTGAATCCATTTGTAGTTGGAATTGAACTGACTTTAAAACTGGACAACTATTCAACGACAGTACAAGAAATGATAAGCCTAGACAGGGGCCAGTGGAATACTTATGTGCTGCCATCTTGTCAACACTCATCATGATGTAAAATGTGAATGAAAGAGGGTGTTTTATGTCAGCTGCTAGTTCTACAGAGCCATTGAGAGCAATGGGCAGACAATACGTTTGGAAGCAAGTGACACCGTAATATTCTCAGATCACCGCAGAAACAAAATCTGTTGTGTATTCAGATAGAACAACTGTGTTCAATGTCCCACAGAAGCCACAACCTCAGGTATCACAAAATATTCAGGAAGAAACAGCCAAATATTTGTGATAATGAAGATATACATTTCACAGGTGTGCCATTAGTATGATGATTAAAAAAATTGACACCAAAGATGACTGGGTTAGTAGAAAAGAAAATGGTCTGAAAATTAATATATATAGCATTTTGCTTTGTTTATTTTATTTGCCCCAGTTTTATCAAAGTTTAGACAACCAATAAGTATAAATTTAGAATATTTATTATGTTAACATTTTAGGCAGCTGCTTTATATCACTAAAGCTACACAACTGACAAATTTAAATATAATTGTTATTTGCATATATAGAAACCCAGATGGAAATGTAACTATTTTCATTGAAAATCTTGAGAAGGCACTTAACAGTATAAAAATAGTTGGTAAAACAACCATCATATGTGGTGACTTTAATATAGATTTCAACAAGAACTCAAAAGACAGATTAAACCTTGAGGCCTTATTAAAAACCTACAATATACATACAACTATCAAATCCCCCACCAGAGTCACCAAATCATCAAGCAGTGCTATAGATCAGATACTAATAAATACAGATAAATATTTATACAAATCTGGAAATATGAATACAGGTTTCAGTGATCATTATGCACAGTTTACTGAATTCCCAGTAGAGACTACAGGAAATACTGAACAACAAATGACAAGAAAAGGTAGAATTTTAGCAAGCACAACCTAGAACGATAACTTACTGAAAAAAGAAACATGGAATGATATAGACAACTATGAGGACACATGGAAAAAGTTTGACATGTTCATGGAAATATTCTCCCATTATTTCAACATTTCTTTTCCAGTTAAAAACCAAACATTAAAAACTAAAAAAAGAAATGTTACATGGCTGACGAAAGGCATTAAAATATCATGTGCTGAAAAGAGGAGACTTTATGAAATCTCAAAAACACAAAATGTTACAGAAGAATTTCTGGTGCATTTCAAGAATTATAAGAGTGTGCTTCTCAAAGTCATAAAAGAATCTAAAAAAAAAAAAAAACAACAGCAAATGATCACCATATAAAAATGGCCAGGAACAAAATGAAAGCCATGTGGAAGATAGTCAGAGAACAAGTAGGAAATGAGACCTCCCAAAATGTAAATCTCCAGGTAATCCAAGATGGCAAAAAAATTACAAATCCAGAAGAAGTACCCAATGCTTTTAATACATACTTTGCAAATATTAGTGAAAAATTACTGACATAAAATCTTCAAATAAAAATCCTGCTACAACACCATCAAATCAAAATAGAAACTGCAACCGCCTATTTCTTACTCCAACCAACCCTAAGGAAATTATGCTACCAATTAGAGAGTTAAAAACAAAATTTTCAACAGGTGTGGATGAGATTCCAGATTATGTCATTAAAAATGTGGGGGACCTCATTGCAATACCATTAGCCCACATTTTCAACAGTTAATTAACAAATGGAGTCTTTCCTTCCTGCTTAAAGACAGTGAAACTAAAACCACTGTTCAAAAAGGGTAAGAAAGAAGACATAGCCAATTATAGACCTATTGCCTTGCTATCTACATTTTCGAAAATACTAGAAAAAATTTTTCATAAGAGGTTGCTAGATTTTCTAGAAAAGTGCAAAATATTATCCACAACCCAACATGGCTTCCGGAAAGGCCGATCAACAGAAACAGCAATATATGAATTTCTGGGTGAAGTACTCGAAAAAATTGATAGCGAACAAAAAGTAACTGGCATATGCCTTGATCTGTCTAAGGCTTTTGACATCATAGACCACACTCTATTGCTGTCGAAGCTTGAAAGAATTGGTATCAGAGGTATGCCTAACAGCTGGCTTAGATCATATCTTACTGACCGCAAGTAGTAGAAATACATTTTCACAAAGAAAATAAATCAACAAGACACTATTCTGATTATAAAGCAGTAAAATAAGGAGTACTGCAGGGCTCGGTACTGGGCCCCATCCTATTTTTGATATATATAAATGACCTAACATCAACCAACCAGTACCATAGCACTATCCAGTTTGCAGATGACACAAGCATATTAGTCAGCGGGAAGACTGCAGAGATACAACAGACAAGACTGTCTGAGGCATTAACAAATGTTATAAACTGGTTCAACCAAAACAAACTAATAATAAATAAAAGCAAAACAGTAGCATTAAATTTTCATAATGTCATGAGAAACATTGAAGAGGATATAAGAATTCAGATGTCAGACATGGATATTGCAAGTGTGCCTAATACAAAATTTCTGGGGGTCTGGCTACAGGATAATCTTAGATGCGAAACTCACATTGACAACATATTAAAGAAGCTAAGTACCATGTGTTATTTAATGAGAGTGCTAAAAAACTGCTGTCATAAAGACTGTCTAATGACAGTTTACTATTCTAGTATACATTCCGTCCTAAAATATGGGATCACGTTTTGGGGTAACTCGCCATCCTGCCTAAAACTCTCCAGGATGCAAAAAAGAATAGTGAGAATATTTATTGTAAGAATAGTGAGAATATTTATTGTTCCACGCATGAATAAATAAATAAATAAAAATAAATAAATCATGGCTGGAATAAAAAGGAACAAACCATGTAGACCATTATTTAAAAGGATGGGGATTCTTCACCTTCCATGTATTTTCCTATTTGAAAGTGCAATGTTTATAAAGAAATATACAATAACAAATCCTAGTATCCTCCCCAAAAATGAAAATGTTCATCATCATAATACAAGACAGAAAACTGACTTTCATGTACTCCCTACAAAAACCAGTTTGTGCCAAAAAGGAACATTGCACCATGGAAAAATTATCTACAATAAATTGCCAAGAGAAATTAAAGTAAAGACTGATGTAAAAAATTTTAAAGCAGCATTAAAAGAATATCTGTTGACACATTGCTTTTATAGTGTGGAAGAGTTCCTCCAAAATCCTCGAGAGTCTAAGCAATGATTATGCAAATACTGTAACCATTAATATTGGCCTATAAATACATTCAGATGTAATTCTCAAGTTTCTAATGGGGTTCAAGTATAAGTTGTATACCGACTTGCCCAGTATATGAAGTAAAATTCTGTGAATGTAATTCTCTAGTGTACATGTCAATTCATAGTGTAGAAGAGTTCCTCAAAAATCCTTAGAGCTTAAGTGAGGATCATGCAAATATTGTAATCGTTAATATTGGCTTATACATGTATTCAGTTGTAAACTTCAAGTTTTTAATGTGGTTTCATTATAACTTACACATTGACTTCCCCAGTATATGAAGTGCTGTAAAATTTTGTGAACATAATTTTCTAGTTTCTAAAGTGTTTTAATTGTAAGATATACTTTGACCTGTCCAATATCTGATGTGCTGTACTGTACATGTAAGATTTTCTGGACCAATAAATACAATACAATACAAAGCAGTGTGTAATTTTTTATAACTCAGAATATGTTAAAAAACAATAAGCCTGTTGAAAAAAAAAAGAGGATTGTCTTATAATCAAGGTCATCTTACGCACAGATAAATACTGGCACTTATTTTGATTCCATGTTCCTTTGCACTCAAATTCATACAATATTCCTTGCTTACAGAAGGAACTCATAACAGTTCTACAATGTGGCAGATGAAGATATTTGAAAAACAGTGTATCTGACTAGACCTATAAGAGGATTTGTTGCTTTCTACCAGATGGATCTCAAGAACGCAGGGGAGTGATGCTGGCAAAGGTACTGGCACTTAGATTCCAAAATAAAGAAATTGGTTTATATCAAAAGAGGCTGCAACATTGCTGCAGAAAATTATAACATACTTTCAATGCTCGCTTGGGGTGTCATTTCATAGCTGACATTTTTGTCATGGTAGGTGTCCACAACACAAAAGCCTTCCAGCAATACAATAATACAATATGCAGAGGGGGGTGGGGGTCAAGCCAGTGTTGTTAACTTCACTAGCTGACACACGCAGTAGTAGCAGTTAAAGTCACCATGGCTCTATTTATATGCACCCATCCAGCCACAAGGCATGCTCGAGCCATCAGTCACATGTAACCGGATAAGTATTGTTCAGCATCTGAGCAAGCTGTCAGCCATGTTCACCATTTGTCCACTGTATGCCTAGGTATCAATATACACTGTCCAGTAACATTAATATGAGGACCTGTCAAAAGCCGGAATAACCACCTTTCGCAATGTTGAATACTGTGAGACATGCAGGAAGAGAGTCCATGAGATTCTGAAACATACCGACAGAGATGAGGAGCCATGCTGACTCCAGTGCTGTGGTCAGATGCACTAGGTTTCTCTGTTGAAGATCCTCGGTGTGAACAGACCAATCAAGGTGGTGCCACAGACTGAAATTCAGGGAGACCTATGAGCAGGGGAAGTATGGTAAGCGCATCCTGGGGATCCTCAAACTACACACATAAAATGCAACACGTGCTATGTTGTCCTACCGGTAGATGCCAGACACATTTGTAATTCCCTAATACTACTTGATTTCCAGAACCCTAAGTTCATTTTCAGAAGAGAAATGTGATTTAAAAAAGAAAAAAAATGAGAGAGAGAGAGAGAGAGAGAGAGAGAGAGAAATAAAAGAAACACTACTTGTACAATTATACACAAAAATCGGCTTATGTATATTTGAACTCAAACAAATAGTTTTAGAGACAAGGGTTGGAATAGGATTGTGGTAATGCACAATTTTTGTAGCATTTGTTGCTTAGCCAGTTATGAAAATAATAAAGAGTATGTATATGGAAATATTTCATAATTTTCAACTTGATGAAATTTCTTTTGTGTTCAGTGTGGTGTCACCGCCAGACACCACACTTGCGGTCCGCCCCGGTAGCTGAGTGGTCAGCGTGACAGACTGTCAATCCTAAGGGCCCGGGTTCGATTCCCGGCTGGGTCGGAGATTTTCTCCGCTCAGGGACTGGGTGTTGTGTTGTCCTAATCATCATCATTTCATCCTCATCGACGCGCAGGTCGCCAAAGTGGCGTCAAATCGAAAGACCTGCACCAGGCGAACGGTCTACCCGACGGGAGGCCCTAGCCACACGACATTTCCATTTTTATACCACACTTGCTAGGTGGTAGCTTTAAATCGGCTGCGGTCCATTAGTACATGTCGGACCCCCGTGTCGCCACTGTGTGATCGCAGACCGAGCACCACCACAAGGCAGGTCTCGAGAGACTGACTAGCACTCGCCCCAGTTGTACGGACGGCGTAGCTAGCGATGCACACTGACGAAGCCTCACTCATTTGCCGAGCAGATAGTTAGAATAGCCTTCAGCTAAGTCAATGGCTACGACCTAGCAAGGCGCCATTAGTAACATTGCATGTATCTGAAGAGTCTCACTTGTATCGCCACAATCTCCAGATGTACCAAATGGATGGATTAAAGTTAAGTATTCCAGAAGCTACGTACTTTTCTTTATAACATTCATTACGTATCCTGTTTCAGACCTCACGCCCATCTGCGTGAGCGTAGCGCGTGCCTTTCGGCTTCCTCTCATTGTGTCTAGGCTGTCTTGTCTAGACACAACAATTTTTGGCGACGAGTCAATGGAAAGGGTCTTGTTCTTTCTAATTGCTTACATTTACTTGTGTCATGGCTTCGCCAGATGTACTGTCCGACTTTTACCGCTTGCAGAATCAGCAGACGCAGGCGTTATTGGATGCCCTTGGACAGCTCGTCCAGGGTCAACGTGCACTGCAAAATGATGCGGGGGCCGCCGCTTCATCGCTACCGCAGCCACAACATGCTGTTGCACCCCGTTCCAGACATTTGACCCAGCTAAGGAGACATGGACGGAGTGGTCACGCCAGTTTGGATTTCATCTCGCCGCCTACAGAATTCAAGGTAACGAGCGGCAGCCTCATTTATTGGCATGTGTAGGGGTGCAAACGTACCGTGTGATAGTGAAATTATTTCCCCGACGCGACGTAGCAACTCTGTCCTACGAAGAAATTTTGTCTGCTTTAGATGCCTATTTCAAGGAAACAGTTAATGTAGTTGCAAAAAGGTATACTTTCTTTTGTACAAAACGTACGGCCGGTCAAACTAATAGGGAGTGGGTTGCAACATTGCAAGGCCTTACAAGGGATTGTGCTTTTGAGTGTGAATGTGGACTCCCTTATTCAGATACTATGGTACGTGATGCAATAGCACAGAACGTTTCTGATGTTCGCATACGGGAACAGATTTTGAAACTAGTCAATCCCTCCCTTCAACAAGTGATAGACATATTAGATAGACAAGACACACTTGACTTTGCTCAGGAATCATTTGCAACTTCGCCAGCCGTGTGTAACATTAAACGGCCCGCCGGGCGCGCTGCACGGCCCGGTAAACTGCCCTCGCACACGTCCGCGCAGCTGCCGCCACGCTCTAAACCAGGTGTGCCGCGCCAGCATACAAATGCAGTGAAATCATGCCCGCGGAGTGCTACTAGACATTCGTGTGAAAATTGCCCGTCACGCCAAGCTATTTGCTTTTTCTGTAATAAGAAAGGACATGTTCAAAGTGTTTGCCAGAAAAAGCTCAGATCAGACACTCTTAATCATTCCAGGACCTTTGCTTCGCACCGGAATCGAACCAAGAATACTCAGGCTCGTGAATCTTTGCCCATGGACATTCATGTAGTTAATTCCACTTCGTCCAGTGCCACTGTCTCTAACAGTGACTGTGTTCGTCCCACACAAAGTGTGCGTCGACGTCGCCGGAAATCGCGTCAAGTCGCAAGTGCTTCTGTACCAGTGTCAGTTCAAATTGCACAAGACAGTCACTCTTGTCGTCAGCAGGACAATAAACTTTTTGTAGATTTGGACATTCATGGCCACGTGATAGCATTCCAGCTCGATACCGGAGCTGCTGTTTCATTGATCAATCACAACACGTACAAACAACTGGGCAAACCTCCGTTGCGTGCTGCAAATGTTAAGTTACATAGTTATTCAGGTCAGAATATCCCTGTGTTAGGACAGTGCACTCTTCTTGCAACATACAAGGGACAAACAAAACTTGTGTCATTTTACGTTCTTCGTTCTTCTACTGCAGTGAACTTGTTTGGTTTAGATTTATTTCAGTTGTTTAACATGTCTATAGTAAATCAGGTCCTATCAGTGAACCAGACTGTGCCTTCCGCCAGTGTTTCTCGGCTATGTGAAGAATTTGCAGACATTTTTGCACCGGGCTTAGGTTGCGCTCAGAACTATGAAGCACATTTGGAACTGAAAGTCAACGCGCAACCGAACTTTTTCATAGCGCGCAATGTTCTTCACGCATTGCGTTATGAGGTCGCAAGAACATTACACGATTTGGAATCACAAGGTGTGAGTGAATGTGCACAATGCCTCTTTCCCTTCAGCTCCGCTTCATCGCTTACGCCGTACAGGTGTTCTGTTCGTCTGGACGACGGAATGCGAACGTGCCTTTCGCCAGTTGAAATCGGCGTTGCTTTCAAATACTTGCCTTACGCCATTCGATCCCCAGAAACCCCTTTTGTTGATAGTAGATGCATCAGATTTCGGGATCGGTGCTGTGCTTGCGCACAAAGATGGATCGCATGATCGCCCTATTGCCTTTGCGTCAAAATTGCTCTCGTCTGCGCAAAGAAATTATTTACAGATAGAGAAAGAAGCTTTGGCTCTCGTGTTTGGTGTTACTAAGTTCCATGATTTCTTGTATGGTCATCACTTTACCATCATCACAGACCACAAACCTTTGACGTCGCTTTTTCATCCGAACAAGCCTGTACCTCCACGTACAGCGCAGAAATTCATTCGCGGGTCTATTTTTCTCTCGCAGTACCACTACGATATCTTGTATCGGTCCACTGCTAAGCACGGAAACGCCGATGCGTTGTCCCGTTTGCCTGTTGCTGAGGATAGAGCATTCAATTATTCCGAACTTGCTTGCATGTTCATTGATTCGGAAACAGATGACGTGGTCGAATCGTTTCCGATTGATTTTCGTCATGTAGCTACAGCCACAGCTGCTGACCCTGTCCTTGCTACCGTTTTGCGTTTTGTTGCTATGCAATGGCCTTCGTCAAAGTCTCGGATCGAGGATCCGTTGGTTCGCCGATTTTTTGCTCACACGGAGAGACTTTTTGTTTGACGTGGTGTTTTGTTGTTGCGTTCTGATAATGATCAGTCCAGAGTCGTGGTCCCACGTTCGTTACAGTCCTCTGTTTTACGGCTTCTTCACCAAGGACATTAGGGTATAGTGCGAACAAAACAACTTGCTCGTCAGCATTGTACTTGGTTCGGAATCGATGCTGCGATTACGAAAATGTGCTCTTCTTGCATGGCGTGTGCCGAACAACAATCCGCGCCGCCACGGAAAGTCTTTGCATGGCCAAAAGCCACTTCCCCTTGGCAACGCTTGCACATCGATTTTGCTGGTCCATTCTGGAATGCTCGATGGTTGGTTCTGGTAGATGTCTTCAGTAAATTCCCTTTTGTTGTCCGGATGTCTTCCACAACGTCCTCTGCCACCATCCAAGCGTTGTCTGCTATCTTTTGCATTGAAGGTCTTCCGCAGACTATTGTTTCCGACAATGGCCCACAATTCATGTCCGCAGAATTTAAGTCATTCTGCCAGGCCAATGGTATTCAACATTTGACATCCGCACCGTTTTTGCCTCAGTCAAACGGTGCCGCTGAAAGATTGGTCCGGACTTTCAAGTCACATATGTTGAAGTTGAAAGAGTCGCATTCTCAGGAGGACGCGTTGTTGCTCTTTTTGTCCTCGTATCGCTCTCAGCCCCGAGATGGTCGCTCACCGGCTGAGTTGCTCCACGGTCGTCATCATCGAACCTTGATGTCTTTGCTGCACCCGCCGCATCAGGTTCTTGTGCAGCGGCAGACTTCTGCTTTTGCTGCAGGCGACGTTGTATTCTATCGCAACTATCGAGGTTCACGGCGTTGGCTAGCAGGGCGCATTCTTCGCTGCCTCGGACGCGCGATGTATTTGGTTTTGGGGGCCTCTGCTGAGGTGCGTCGGCATCTCAATCAGCTGCGCCTCTGTCGTCGCATGGGTTCTGCCGTTCCCCGTCTGCTTTCAGCGACGGTGCCGTCCGGTCAGCGCCCTGGGGACCCATCTACTGGCTCGCCTCATCCCCAGGTGTTACCGATGATGCCTTCCATTTTGCCCCATGGCGACGCGCCGCTGCTGCCTCCGCCGCCTGTCCTCCAGCTGGCGCCGCCCGCAGTGGACGCTTCGCTGCAGCCGCCAAGCACCTCCCTGGGTCGCGCGCCGCCGATCGCTTCCCGTGACCAGCAGTCCTCCGCCATGGAACTCTTGCCCGCTCCGGACCACATGGCGTCTTCGCGCGTCGGCTACCCCGACGCAATGGAGGTCGACCCTTCGGCCCCTCCTGTCTCTTTACGGGCGCATACACCGCATGTTGACGTGCACCCTGGACTAGGTTTTCAGGCGTTTCCTAGCTCCCCTCGGACCGAATGGCCGGGTGCGGGTGGCACAGCCTCGCCTGTTGTTAGGCTCCCCACCTCATCGCATACGTCAACATGGGGTCCTCCCCACGGCGGGCGGAAGCCTTATCACACGACCGTTCGCCGATTTGCGGGGGAGGAATGTGGTGTCACCGCCAGACACCACACTTGCTAGGTGGTAGCTTAAATCGGCCGCGGTCCATTTAGTACATGTCAGACCCGCGTGTCGCCACTGTGTGATCGCAGACCGAGCGCCACCACAAGGCAGGTCTCAAGAGACTGACTAGCACTCGCCCCAGTTGTACAGACGACGTAGCTAGCGATGCACACTGACGAAGCCTCGCTCATTTGCCGAGCAGATAGTTAGAATAGCCTTCAGCTAAGTCAATGGCTACGACCTAGCAAGGCGCCATTAGTAACATTGCATGTATCTAAAGAGTCTCACTTGTATCGCCACAATCTCCAGATGTACCAAATGGATGGATTAAAGTTAAGTATTCCAGAAGCTACGTACTTTTCTGTATAGCATTCATTACGTATCCTGTTTAAGACCTCACGCCCATCTGCGTGAGTGTAGCGCGTGCCTTTCGGCTTCCTCTCATTGTGTCTAGGCTGTCTTGTCTAGACACAACATTCAGTATTGTTGTAACCAAATGAGGTACCCAACAATGGGAACAGCATGTTCCCTTTGCTATTCATTCACCATTCCTCTACTACAGGCACTGCTGTTATACAAGTGTATAATTTAGTTGATATGTTGCGAAAACTCATTAAAACCAAGTGGGACAGTTCACTCTGTTTACTTATGTAGTGTCCTTCTTACTTTCTTTTCTTTTCTGTGGACTGAGAGAAGACCAATACTGGGCCCTAACAGCTTTTTTATTTGTGGTAAATCTATTTTGTAAGGGGAGACATAAAAAGTCATGAAGTGATTGGAAACATGACATGTGTCAGCAAAGAGCAGAAGGATGAAGCTCGAACTCTTCTACAAAATGTTGGAGTGTATAAGGTAAGTCAATGTCAATATATTAAGCAACATAATGTAAGGAAACTAACTAATCAGAATGTTGCTCAAGAAACTAAATAAACAGGAGGTTTCACAAGTAGATGGTAGAAGTTTGAGACTGTCTTCATGTTATTGACCAAATTTCAAAACAGGCTGATTCATATGTGTTGAAACTGTGACTGAAAGGATGAAAAACAAGGACACCTTCATCTCCTGTGAACACTGTTAAAGCCGGAGAAAAATTCATCCTCTTCCTCTCTAGACAAAAACAGGAAAGCAACCTGGTCATGACACCTTACATAACACCAGACATAAACATTTTAATGTACTTGTGAGTCATGCATGCCATGAAGTCGTACTCTCTCATTTCCCACCCACTGTTGATGCAGCACACCTCCACTCCCACCACAAGTCCAGCTATGATTGGGAAAACATCTTGGACCCTAGAAACTGGGGTTGAAGGGAATCAAACTCTTCCTTCTCTCCATGACACAACCACCAGATCCTGACAAGATTATTAGTACTGCTTCATATTGCTGCATTCAATGTGGCAGAAGAAAAATACAAATGTGTGAAGGCTGACTTATGTTGCACAACAATAAGTAAAAGCTGTCAACTGCTAAGCTGCACTAACATCACTTGCAGTGATTTGACAGAAGATCTGAAGGACGGTTTTGTGTAAATAACTAAATACCTGAGCTTATTTTGTGATCTTTTAGTTGTGTAGGTGTTGTACATATGATGTATTATAGAGATAGTAATTGTTGACTAATAATACAATAATTCTTAATTCTTATGGCAAGTGATTCTCATTCCAAACCAAATATTAAGGTGCACAATGCTGTACAAAAACTTGTACGGTAACACTGTTCTGAATCAATAAATTTCAGTTTTAAAAAGAATTTGATTCTCTTGTTTAACTTCTGATTTTAATACTAACATTCATGCATTACACATGTTTCTGCATGCATAAAAGACAAGCAGTTATGGATACACAGAAGAAGAATCCAACTAAATTAAAATCAATTTTTGTTGAAACTCATAGGCTAATGGATTATTGATCTTCCACATAAAATGTCTCAAAAACTGGTTATCTTGCTTACAACAGGCATATGACTTTCTTAGCGCAGAATTTCACCAGAAATATTTTTTGTCATAGTAGATGTCTGCAGCAAGAACCATTTTTCATAAAAATTGAAAAGAGGTGGTGGAGGGGGTACTCATCTGCTGGAATAGGATTGTGGTAATGCACAATTTTTGTAGCTCTTGTTGCTTAGTCAGTTATGAAAATAATTAGAGTATGTATATGGAAATAATTTTCAACTTGATGAAATTTCTTTTGTGTTCAGTGTTGTTGCAACCAAATGAAGTACTTTTCTGGTTCTTAATAGTACATCATTTATGGGTGTTTTACCAAGGTTTCAAAACTTTATAAATTATTTCAACCAGTTTTCCTAATTTGCCTGGGGCGAGAGGTCAAACCCCACAACACCACGTCCTATACAGTGATGTGGCAATTTTCTGTTGAGAAAGGCACAGGCAGTTGTTCTCCTGTGAGATGGAGCCCTACTATGTTGAAAGACAAAAGTTGAAGAGTAAGCAGTTGGTTGCGGCAACATTGCAATGACTCTCATTTTCTGCTGGATGGGATGTTGCATCATCACTGAGCAGCAATGTCCCTGCAAAGTCATAATTACCTTGCATTTGGGTGCAAATCTCCAATCATCTGGAGTAAGGTGTTGTAACAGTTGCAAACGGTAGGTTCTAAAATGCAAACACTACCCCAAAAATATTCCAAAATTTTCTGCAGAATGCCCATTTCATGTCTTGCACAAACAACTGATTTCTGTGGGCTGCACACATAACTCTGTTTCACACATTCTGCTCTTTCTTCTGAGACAGGTGATCACCCTGTGCTTTTCCAAAACCAATGCAAAATGTTCTGGAAACCGGGTGCAGCTTTTCCATATTTGGATATGAATGCACACTGAACACTTGTAACTGAAGAACACTTCACATATTCTAACGCAGAAAACTCCTGCTGCATTTCTGGCACCTTATGCAGTGCCACCACAAACCTGCCATTTAGCACACATGCGAGCCATGAGATGGGCTTTTTAAACCTGCTGAGTGTATCCATCTTTTCATGTTTATCTCATCTTTGCACATCATATACTTGTCAATAAATAGTGCTTTGAAACATGATAAATGATGTAGGCTAACACTCCACTTTACCATCATTTCCCTATAGCTTATTACTTATCTTCCTGAGGATTTTGAACATCTTTCACTATTTTAAAATACTGAAGGTATTTTCTAGGTCAACAAATCCTATGAATATGTCTTAGCTCTTGCATCCATTATCAAGTGCAGCATGACAACTGCCTCTGAGGTGCCTTTTGCTTCTCTTGAAGCCAAACTGATTGTCACTTGACAGATCCTAATTTTCCTTTTCTATTCTTCTGTATGTTATTCTCTTTATCAACTGGGATTCATGGGGAGTTAAGCTGATTGTGTGGATGACGTTTTTCCAAAAGTCTGATGGTAGTCTCCAGAAACAACAGATTTTACAAACTAATTTAAACAGCCACTTGGTCACCAATTCTCCCAAAGATTTTAGAAATTTGAAGGAATATTATTTAATGCTTTTGCCTAATCTCACTGTAACTCATATTCTGATATTGTATCCCATGTGTCTTCCATATCAACCCCGATTTCTGCTTCTGTCATGCCATCGGACAGTTCATATGGAAGCTTAGGCCGTGGCAAGAATGGAGCGAGGTGGGTAATGTTGAACGCTGTTTCCCCAGCAGTATGCCACACAAACCCACTGGATGATATGGAAGTGAGTTGGTGGCAAGTGTTTCTGGAGGTATAAGCAGCTGGCAGGAACAGTGTCTGAGATAGTGTGTGCGTGCAACACAAAGCTGTTTGTGTTCCTCGAGTGTGCAGTGGATGCTGAGCCTTGTCCTTTGAAGAAATTATCACAGCAGCACAAGAAATTCCAGGAATTTGGCAGTCTAGTCATTTTCTTGCACTAGTGATATTAAATGCAACTATTTAAATTGTGTGATAAGTTGCAAGGTGTCAAGCAGCAATGTGTGCAACACCCACGTCTCTTGCCCACCTTATAATTTTTAATACATAGCTCTCCAATTTGCACGTGGTATGCAGAATAATTCAGACTATATCTATGATTAAATGTCACATTTCACATGAATAGCAAATTTTGTAGCAGAAGAAAATAGTGCAGTTAGCTACCGTTTCCGAGAACGAGTCGCAACACGCCCTGCACAATGAGGTGAGGGAACGGCCAATTCAGGGCGGTTTAAAATGACCTCCTTGTGTGGCCTGAGAGAAAGCCAGTGGACACACTACCCCCAGCGGGCAGCCGGCTTTCTGTAGGTAGCGGGAGGGATGGCACTCTCGTCCCGCACTGTAGAACTCAAAGCTGCGATTTCTCCACTACATAGAAAGCTGGACCAGGCTCAAGATGTCTGCAGCCAAGGTGCCATATTAGCAGAAAAGATGAGTCTGGCACCATGACGAGTCCTGTTGGTGAGGTGTGCTCCTTAAAAGCCCCTCACACTCCTGCTCTCAGTGTGGGATTCTGGAGAAACATTCTGACGGTTCTGTTAGTGACGGAAAAGCCTCGAGAATATTTCAACTTAAAATGTCTCCCAGAAGCTAGCCATTAGCTAAAATTATGTGAAGTGGGGTGATTATTCCTGCACACACAATAGTTAGAGGGAAGACAGGCAAACTGCCAGAAATGTTGTTGAAAGAGGTGTAGTGTGGGAGAAATTAATACTACACTCGATCTGAAAAAGGTAAGTCATGTTGCGACTGCCTTAGCAAGCAGTTGTATTACTCTATACTGTTTGCTACAGAGTACAGAGATAGCAGTTTTACTTGTCTGGTAGCCCAGACATGAACACATTGTTTAATGCGATTGTGCATCACCGCAGTTGCAGCTCTGTGGATCATCTACATAGCAACCCATCAACCAATGCAGACAGTCAACTACAACACTGAGTACAGCTCCAATTATTAAATATATGAAGGACCACCCCCCCATGAACCATGGACCTTGCTGTTGGTGGGGAGGCTTGCGTGCCTCAGCGATACAGATAGCCGTACCGTAGGTGCAACCACAACGGAGGGGTATCTGTTGAGAGGCCAGACAAACGTGTGGTTCCTGAAGAGGGGCAGCAGCCTTTTCAGTAGTTGCAAGGGCAACAGTCTGGATGACTGACTGATCTGGCCTTGTAACAATAACCAAAACGGCCTTGCTGTGCTGGTACTGCGAACGGCTGAAAGCAAGGGGAAACTACAGCCGTAATTTTTCCCGAGGGCATGCAGCTTTACTGTATGATTACATGATGATGGCGTCCTCTTGGGTAAAATATTCCGGAGGTAAAATAGTCCCCCATTCGGATCTCCGGGCGGGGACTACTCAAGAGGATGTCGTTATCAGGAGAAAGAAAACTGGCGTTCTACGGATCGGAGCGTGGAATGTCAGATCCCTTAATCGGGCAGGTAGGTTAGAAAATTTAAAAAGGGAAATGGATAGGTTGAAGTTAGATATAGTGGGAATTAGTGAAGTTCGGTGGCAGGAGGAACAAGACTTCTGGTCAGGTGACTACAGGGTTATAAACACAAAATCAAATAGGGGTAATGCAGGAGTAGGTTTAATAATGAATAGGAAAATAGGAATGCGGGTAAGCTACTACAAACAGCATAGTGAACGCATTATTGTGGCCAAGATAGATACGAAGCCCACACCTACTACAGTAGTACAAGTTTATATGCCAACTAGCTCTGCAGATGACGAAGAAATTGAAGAAATGTATGATGAAATAAAAGAAATTATTCAGATTGTGAAGGGAGACGAAAATTTAATAGTCATGGGTGACTGGAATTCGAGTGTAGGAAAAGGGAGAGAAGGAAACATAGTAGGTGAATATGGATTGGGGGACAGAAATGAAAGAGGAAGCCGGCTGGTAGAATTTTGCACAGAGCACAACATAATCATAACTAACACTTGGTTTAAGAATCATGAAAGAAGGTTGTATACATGGAAGAACCCTGGAGATACTAAAAGGTATCAGATAGATTATATAATGGTAAGACAGAGATTTAGGAACCAGGTTTTAAATTGTAAGACATTTCCAGGGGCAGATGTGGACTCTGACCACAATCTATTGGTTATGACCTGTAGATTAAAACTGAAGAAACTGCAAAAAGGTGGGAATTTAAGAAGATGGGACCTGGATAAATTAAAAGAACCAGAGGTTGTACAGAGATTCAGGGAGAGCATAAGGGAGCAATTGACAGGAATGGGGGAAATAAATACAGTAGAAGAAGAATGGGTAGCTTTGAGGGATGAAGTAGTGAAGGCAGCAGAGGATCAAGTAGGTAAAAAGACGAGGGCTAGTAGAAATCCTTGGGTAACAGAAGAAATATTGAATTTAATTGATGAAAGGAGAAAATATAAAAATGCAGTAAGTGAAACAGGCAAAAAGGAATACAAACGTCTCAAAAATGAGATCGACAGGAAGTGCAAAATGGCTAAGCAGGGATGGCTAGAGGACAAATGTAAGGATGTAGAGGCTTGTCTCACTAGGGGTAAGATAGATACTGCCTACAGGAAAATTAAAGAGACCTTTGGAGATAAGGGAACGACTTGTATGAATATCAAGAGCTCGGATGGAAACCCAGTTCTAAGCAAAGAAGGGAAAGCAGAAAGGTGGAAGAAGTATATAGAGGGTCTATACAAGGGCGATGTACTTGAGGACAATATTATGGAAATGGAAGAGGATGTAGATGAAGATGAAATGGGGGATACGATACTGCGTGAAGAGTTTGACAGAGCACTGAAAGACCTGAGTCGAAACAAGGCCCCCGGAGTAGACAATATTCCACTGGAACTACTGACGGCCGTGGGAGAGCCAGTCCTGACAAAACTCTACCAGCTGGTGAGCAAGATGTATGAAACAGGCGAAATACCCTCAGACTTCAAGAAGAATATAATAATTCCAATCCCAAAGAAAGCAGGTGTTGACAGATGTGAAAATTACCGAACTATCAGCTTAATAAGTCACAGCTGCAAAATACTAACACGAATTCTCTACAGACGAATGGAAAAACTAGTAGAAGCCAACCTCGGGGAAGATCAGTTTGGATTCCGTAGAAACACTGGAACACGTGAGGCAATACTGACCTTACGACTTATCTTAGAAGAAAGATTAAGGAAAGGCAAACCTACGTTTCTAGCATTTGTAGACTTAGAGAAAGCTTTTGACAATGTTGACTGGAATACTCTCTTTCAAATTCTAAAGGTGGCAGGGGTAAAATACAGGGAGCGAAAGGCTATTTACAATTTGTACAGAAACCAGATGGCAGTTATAAGAGTCGAGGGACATGAAAGGGAAGCAGTGGTTGGGAAGGGAGTAAGACAGGGTTGTAGCCTCTCCCCGATGTTGTTCAATCTGTATATTGAGCAAGCAGTAAAGGAAACAAAAGAAAAATTCGGAGTAGGTATTAAAATTCATGGAGAAGAAATAAAAACTTTGAGGTTCGCCGATGACATTGTAATTCTGTCAGAGACAGCGAAGGACTTGGAAGAGCAGTTGAATGGAATGGACAGTGTCTTGAAAGGAGGATATAAGATGAATGTCAACAAAAGCAAAACAAGGATAATGGAATGTAGTCTAATTAAGTCGGGTGATGCTGAGGGAATTAGATTAGGAAATGAGGCACTTAAAGTAGTTAAGGAGTTTTGCTATTTGGGGAGCAAAATAACTGATGATGGTCGAAGTAGAGAGGATATAAAATGTAGGCTGGCAATGGCAAGGAAAGCGTTCCTGAAGAAGAGAAATTTGTTAACATCCAGTATTGATTTAAGTGTCAGGAAGTCATTTCTGAAAGTATTCGTATGGAGTGTAGCCATGTATGGAAGTGAAACATGGACGATAAATAGTTTGGACAAGAAGAGAATAGAAGCTTTCGAAATGTGGTGCTATAGAAGAATGCTGAAGATTAGATGGGTAGATCACATAACTAATGAGGAAGTATTGAATAGGATTGGGGAGAAGAGAAGTTTGTGGCACAACTTGACCAGAAGAAGGGATCGGTTGGTAGGACATGTTCTGAGGCATCAAGGGATCACCAATTTAGTATTGGAGGGCAGCGTGGAGGGTAAAAATCGTAGAGGGAGACCAAGAGATGAATACACCAAGCAGATTCAGAAGGATGTAGGTTGCAGTAGGTACTGGGAGATGAAAAAGCTTGCACAGGATAGAGTAGCATGGAGAGCTGCATCAAACCAGTCTCAGGACTGAAGACCACAACAACAACAACAATGAAGGACCAATGTACTTTGACGAGCCTCGTGTTTTTCAGTTAGCACCTTGCTCCATCTTGCTAGTGCAGTAGAGACTGTGACATCTGATTACCAGTTCGCACCTTTCGTGATCACCATTTTGCATAATTTATTCCAATAGACTTGTAATCGGATAAACTTCATTAGAATTCTGTGCAGTATGTCTGGGTAGGGAGACAAGGCAGTCGCCACAGAAGCCATATCCAAGTTTACTATATACGTATTAACTGTTCTCTTCTTTCTACTTAGGGAAAAGTTTTAAGAACAGAACAATTAATTTTTCCTGTTGCTTCTCTGCTGAACTGAATAAATTCAGTAATTATTCTGGTACTTATAGAACTTCTCTGTTCAGAATATCCAATCCTTGGCTCCCACCAATCATTTATTTTGGAGGGTTAATAAAAAATTTACATACTCTTATATGAAGAAACTAGTCACATTTAAATTAGATGTATATTTCGATTCTAAATTTTAATCACTTGTATAGTAAATTGTAACTTTTTTGCGACCACTCAATGGCCAGTTCCCTATTCACAAACATGTCTAACAATTTTTTGCCATAGTGATGTTAGATGCAACTGTTTCCATTGTGTGATACTATTCTCATTTAAAATAAAATTTTAAAGTAATATCAAATTTAAATTTGAACTCCCTTTTACTTACATAAAGGTACAGTAACTGTAAGTTTTGCCTCGGGTAATATAGTTAAATGGAAACTGGTGCAGGATACTCTCGAGCATGCATCAATATTTTTCAAAACATAATGAAATGCAGACATTGATATTCTCATCATTCATGGGATTTATGAGGACCTAATTGTAAATGCTGATACAATGTTTTAAACTCTCCAAACAATTCTCTCTGTTTCACTAGAATACTTAGACCTTCTGTTATATTGAATAAATTGACTTTCAGTAATGTATATTGTTCCAGTAGCAAATCACATAGCAATGTGTCTGACTCTATTGTGTGATCTCTGTGGAAGGGTACTACACACCACCTACACACCACTGAACAAAGGACTACTACTTGTAACACTTCAGTGTCGGCTCCCGTTCTGATGTCATTGAACATTCAACCCCTTTGCCACCATGCTGGCCATAGACTTAATGACAGTTTTCATTCCATGCTCACAAATGTTACAAGAGAGGGGAAAATGACAACTGTAGATACATCACTTGCCATAGGGTATCTGTGCAGTATAGATAGTATGTAGGGTAGTTCCTAACATGGAGATGTGATAAGAGAACTTCATTCCATTTCAAAGCTGAGACAAGACATACATCATGGCTTTACTGTATATGTAAATTCCCCATCTCTCTAAAGATGATATGACATCTGTTAGCCCAACAGCAACAACTTCTGTTCTTGTACCTTTTGACCACACATTACTTCACTTCCAGCATGAGTGCCAAGAGATTTTCATTCCATCCAAGCATTTCCATCTATTTTCCACATGTCTGACCAAAGTTCTCATGTTAACAGTCAAACATTGTATGAAAATTGAGAATAAAACATTAGTCATCATGAACTATAATGAAAAAATATCTTGGAGACAAGTGTATTACAAGCACTTATCTGTCTTTGTTTGAAGCAACTGGCTAAACCCAACATAGCAATACATTCAACACTTTGAATCATTACTAAAAATACACTGGACTCGCATTTGGGAGGACGACAGTTCAATCCCGCGTTCGGCCATCCTGATTTAGGTTTTCCGTGATTTCCCTAAATCGCTCCAGGCAAATGCCGGGACGGTTCTTTTCAAAGGGCATGGCCGACTTCCTTCCCCGTCCTTCCCTAATCCGATGAGACCGATGACCCCGCCGTCTGGTCTCCTTCCCCAAAACAAACCAAACCATTACTAAATAAAATGCCAATCAATATATCTGTGAGGTGTTTTGTCAAGATTAAAGATCTTGCATGTACTGCTGTCTTCTGTCTGCACCTGTATAGCACCAACAGCCTGAAGAATGGTGATGTGTCACACAGCACAGCATGAAGTCATGAAATTAACACAAAAATTTTAAAAATAAGAAGGCAAGCCTACATGGGGTGCTAGTATGTTTTGAAGGCACACAAATGCGATGTGAAAACTCCATTAACAACCACTATTAAAGTATAATGACAATGGAAATTCCTTTATGTAATAATGTGTAAAATAAAACAAAGGCAACCTCTCACCTTTAGCTTATTGATGTGTGGCACATAGAAACATGCAACACAAAACAGTATTTACGCTAGCTTCCAAGCTCTTGCTCCATCTATAGTAAAAGTACACTCATTCAAATGCACAACCACACAGACACCGAAATGCACATATCCACTGCCACATCGATACTGACTGTCGATTATCAATTACTGAATTTTCCTTTTCCTGTCAGATGGATGCAGGGAGTGGGTGTGGGTAGGGAAGGGTGCAGGAGGCAAAAAGACGGTTGCAGGATAGTGTGAGGCAGGTATTTCAACAGATGGCTCATCAGCTGCACAAGACAGAGGGAGTTCAGGGGTTAGAAGATATAAGAGGTAGAGGGAGAGGTGAGAGGAATGAGGGCAGGAAAGGAAAGGAGGGTGGAGATGAAGAGCAAGGGAAGTGGGAAAAAAGGAAAGACATTGGTGGCCATTCACACGAGCAGACAGTTGGTTACTTTTCATGCACGTAGAGAATGCTGCACAGTAATTGCAACATGGCTGATATCACACACGTCTCTTCCTTTCGTAGGGTAAGAAATGCTTGTGTCTGGACTATGGTGGGAGGTGCTGGGTCAATTTATGGGACAGGTCTTGCACTGGGATTGATCACAAGGGAAAGACCCATGAGGTGCAGGTTTTGGAGCAGGATTGGAATAGGGATGGAAAAGGGTAATCTGTAGGTTTGTTGGGCAGCAGAATTTTACTTTGAGCAATGTGAGTAGGATATCCCTTATCTCAGGGCATGACGAGATGTAATCGAAGTCCTGGTTAGGGGTGTGGTTGAGCTTTTAAAGACCAGGATGACACAGGGTGATCACAGAAGTGTCGGTCAGTGGAAGAGATTTTTGACACAGATCAAGTGACAGCTATCGAAATGGAGGTACAATTGGTGGATGGTGCATTTGATTTGGACAGATGTATTTTGGGAGCCAGCTGAGAAATTAAGATTAACATCCAGGAAGGTAGCTTGTTGAGTTGAGAAGGACCATGCTAAGTGGATTTTGGAGAGAAAAGGCTGTCCCTGCCCCGAGTCCAGCAAGGTGTTTGTAATCCATCAATCACCTTGAAAGAGATGGTCCACACAGTCCAATATTACAGGAGTCACAGCTGTGTGTGGCTGGCTGGCACATGGGGCATTAGATAGGTCTGCACAAGCTTGTCGTGATGACTCACTGTACTTTTGTCCACTGCCAGGTCTCTGCAGACTTTCTGCAACCACCTATGAATATCTGTAATGCTCCAGTTTTCCACCAGGAGAGACTCAGTGACAGCTCTTTGCTTGGGACGCATCTTCATTTTGAAGGCTATGTACAGTGTCACCACCTATCGGAACTTCGTGAAACTATAGGGGCTGAAATGGGAATATTCCACTATGTCTCACAAAATATTCCAAACATTTCAATTGAAATGAGTCTGGACATATTTTATGGTCTGGGATAGGGAGATGATTGAAATTTCATTGGGAGAGGATCTGGAGGGTGCGCAGGTGTAGGGTTTGTGGGATGAGTCAGCAGAGGTGGAAATTAAGAGGGTTACAATAGCATTATTGGAGCCAAATTTGTGGATGGTACAGTGTGAGTGAGGAGAGATGTGAAGTTGATGAGATGGTAAAGGATCCATGTGGGGGAAGATAAGCAGCTGCGGAAAGCAAAACAGAAAGCAAGAAGTTTGATGATCTACAGTGGCTTATAGAACTTGGATGGTCCAATATTCATGCAACTTTTCCATAGGAAAGGGTGGGTTTCATCAAGGTTTTTCCGTGTGTGGAGGACAATAGAGGTGCGCAAACATCATTTTCTACATCTACATCCATACTCTGCAAGCCACCTGACGGCGTGTGGTAGAGGGTAACCTTCAGTACCTCTATCGGTTCTCCCTTCTATTCCAGTCTCATATTGTTCATGGAAAGAAAGATTGTCGGTATGCCTCTGTGTGGGCTCTAATCTCACTGATTTTATCCTCGCGGTCTCTTCACGAGATATACGTAGGAGGGAGCAATATACTGCTTGACTATTCGGTGAAGGTATGTTCTTGAAACTTCAACAAAAGCCCGTACCGAGCTACTGAGCACCTCACTTGCAGAGTCTTCCACTGGAGTTTATCTATCATCTCCGTAATGCTTTCACAATTACTAAATAATCCTGTAACGAAGTGCACTGCTCGCTGCTGGATCTTCTCCATCTCTTCTACCGACCCTATCTGGTACGGATCCCACACTGGTGAGCAGTACTCAAGCAGTGGGCAAACAAGTGTACTGTAACCTGCTTCCTTTGTTTTCGGACTGCATTTCCTTAGAATTCTTCCAATGAATCTCAGTCTGGCATCTGCTTTATCGACAATTAATTTTATATGATCATTTCATTTTAAATCACTCCTAATGCTTACTCCCAGATAATTTATGGAATTAACTGCTTCCAGTTGCTGACCTGCTATATTGTAGCTAAATGATAAGGGATCTTTCTTTCTATGTATTCACAGCACATTACACTTGTCTACATTGAGATTCAATTGCCATTCCCTGCACCATGCATCAATTTGTTGCAGATCCTTCTGCATTTCAGTACAATTTTACATTGTTACAACCTCTTGATATACTACAGTATCTCCCGCAAAAAGCCTCAGTGAACTTCTGATGTTATCCACAAGGTCATTTATGTATATTGTGAATAGCAACAGTCCTACGACACTCCCCTGTGGCACACCTGAAACCACTCTTACTTCGGAAGACTTCTCTCCATTGAGAATGACATGCTGTGTTCTGTTATCTAGGAACACTTCAATCCAATCACACAATTGCTCTGACAGTCCATATGCTCTTACTTTGTTCATTACACGATGGTGGGGAACTGTATCAAATGCCTTGGGGAGTCAAGAAATACGGCATCTACCTGGGAACCAGTGTCTATGGCCCTCTGAGTCTCGTGGACGAATAGCGTGAGCTGGGTTTCACACGATAGTCTTTTTCGAAACCCATGCTGATTCCTACAGAGTAGATTTCTAGTCTCCAGAAAAGTCATGATACTCCAACATAATACGTGTTCCAAAATTCTACAACTGATCGACGTTAGTAATTTTAGTCTGTTGTGGGCTTTCAGCTGGATAGTTGGTGAAGAGGTTTCCATATTAATTGCTAGTTGATGATTAGTCCAAGATATTTTAGTGTATTAGGTACAATTATTGCCTGGGATTTGGGGGGGGGGGGGGGAGGGGGTTGATCTTGAAGAGCCACTGGTTGCATCAGGATGTAAACTGGTTGAAATGGGTTTGGAGAGATTGTAATGATTTAGAGGATGAGGAAAGCAGTCTCATCAATATACTGGAGATGGACTGATGGGGGTGGTTTCAGCATATTGGCAGTATAGAGGAATAAAGGAGACGAGAAAGGATGGAGCCTTGGTGCACACCTGCAGTGGGTGGAAGGCATGAAAGTAGCTACTGTTGATAGTGACACAGGATGGATGATTAGACAGGAAGGATGCAGTAAGGCCAACATAGTTAACTGGAAGTGAGTAAGTTTGGAGACTGAAAAGGAGACCACAATGCCATACATGGTCATAGGATTTCCATAGGTCAGGGGACACAAAAATAGCAGATTTATGGGTGGTTACCTGGTGTGAAAGGAGATGAATGACGTGTAGGAACTGCTCATCCAAGAAGAAGCTGTGATGAAAGCCACAATGACTACTGGAAAGGAAGGCATTCTTTGAATTGTTGATAGGAAGTGTTCTCTTTTTTGTGAAGTACTTGTGTTATGCTGTGTGGTGTGAATGGTGTATTTATTTCCGTTTATGCGATATTGTCCATATGGTGGATGCTGGGAGCCACGGATGTGACAGTAGTATTTATGTGTTTGTGGATTGTAGGGAACAGGCAGTCATTAGTATGTGGATATTCAGGGACGAGTAGATGTCACAGAGATAGGATGCAAATGCAGAGAGTGTATGTGGCCAAGGAAAAAAATTCTCAGATTTACCAGTTATAAATACACTTATTCCCAGGTGAAAATACCCATTGTCCTGTGTTAAATGACGGTGTACAGTCTGTCCAAACAGTAAAACTTATCAATCCTTTGAATGGTAAAGGTTTTATACACCAGTATAGAACTACCCGGCACTTCTGGAAATGAAATCCAGAAAGAAAGGGACATTTTAGAAAGATCTCTGATGCGCAGAAACATGTACGCCACGTATTTTCACATTAAGAAAGTACAAATACAAATTCCACCAAACACAGCAAGGTAGTTTCCGAAGCACTGAAGTCGAGATTGCAGTGCTCTTTTTGCCTATCAATCATAGCTTATGTCAAGTTATCTCATCAGCAAATGGCAGCAGATATTCAGACTTTAGCACATGTAACATGCTCAGCCAACAGCAACATCACTGTTAAGTAGCAAGAACAAAGAAACAGGAAAATTACATCGTTCAAATTAATATACTTACAGTATAGCCACAAGAAAAGCTAAGCTTTCACATGTTTTTGTGTATGTTACTCTTTAAGATATATCAAACATATATGTACCAGTAAAATTTTACAAGATGACATAAATGTCCAGTCTCCTGGGGCCAACGTAGCTTGTCCTCTTAAGTGTTAAGTTTCGAATGAGTCAAACACTTTGTCATTTAAGAAATTCATCATACATTCTCACACACAGCAGAATTCATCTTGTGTAAAAGTAATTTACTTTGGAGGTAACGGTTCTCAAACCGCCAATTGCAATATTTTCCCGAGACATGTTAGAAATAGGTTCATATGAGCAATTCCAAGAGTGCAAGAAAATAAGTGTTACTGCACACACACAGCTATGGTGACGTAGGAAGCCCAAGCCTGGTGTCTGCTCTGCTCATACACCTTTCATTGCATTTGCTGTTGGTGGACACTTGGTGTACACTGTATTTTGTTGTTGTAAAATTGCACATTTTCTCTGCAACTTAACTTTTATATCAGTGTTTTTGAACCGTGTGCGGCTCGCGTTGATGCCGTTCATAGCTTGGCATCTTGTAAATAGCGATAGTGTCATCTCATTTTCTCACACTTTCTGTCCATGAGTGGCAGGAGCAGTGCTTATCGATAGCGCATACTGTGTTGCCATCTTTGGAATGGTCTCTAGTATTTCTGGGTCATTGTGTGTCGAGCTATGGGAGTTGGGATGGAGCAGTAGTGAGGTCTGGACAGCCTGTACTTGCTCGACCACTGGCGACACAAATGCACTGCCCGACGGAAGGATGTGGTCGCAAGAGGACCAGATTCAGTGTGTTTTAGTTGAATGGACTGTGATATTCGAGTAGTGAAACTTTCACTTATTTGCGTGTGTCCGCCCGTCGAAGTGACCTCATGGCAAAAAGTTGTGAGTCGACATTTTATACTGGGATCTTTTCAATGCCAGATTTGAGTGGGTACAACCGTTGGTTGGTCGTTCGGTCGGTCTACACAGCGGACGATGTGCATTTGGTCTTCTGACCACTTCTGGCTTCTCTGTGTTTGTGCCGACTTATAATTCATCTGTGTTGTTTTACAGTGACTGGTTTTAGTATTGTGAGTTGTTGTTGGAATTGTTTTCCCGGATCCGTGTGTATACTGTGGTTTGGAATGAGCAGTAATTTTAATGCTGTCTGAGTAATGGATTTGGTGGAGAGTTGTGAACGGACATCAGGTCGGTTGTGGGCACAACAGTGAGCAGGTCCGTGCAGCGCAAGGGCAAGCCGGGGCCAGAGGCACTGTGCTACCACTGCCAGATCAGGGAGGGGTATCTGCAAGAGCGACAACTTCGTTGCACACCGAACCATGGATATTTAAGTTGAGTGAAGATTTAACTGCTAATGAAACCTTGACTATTCTGAGATTTCGTCTTTGGTCGGCGGGTTGTTGCTCCCAGGGCCACTGAGCCTGGCAGCAACGAGTGAAGTGTTTCGAGGTGGTGAAATATTGCAGCCATCTTTCTCTATTTGTTATTCATCATTACATTTAGTGTTATTCTTATTAGTGAAGTGTAACCAGCAGTATTTTCTGCCTTGGGGCCCCTAAAGCCCTGGTTACCTGCCCTGGAGGTTAGCGTACTTTTCTGGCAGTGTACCTTTCCTCGTCGTGTTGATGCTGTCCGGCACTGTGTGTAGTTCGACAGCCTCTTGTATTGTACTGTGCATATTGTTTTTGGGAGTTCTACCTTGGTTCTTGTGTTTGCTTTGGCCTTGGGTGTTTTCTAAAGACATAGTGCTGTCTGTCTCTTCGCCCTTGCCTAAAAATATTCCATTGTGATCTGACATCAGGCGGATTGGTTAGTCGGTCAGTCGGCGCGTAAGTTGCCCCTAGTTTGAGTTGCCATCCTGTTATGTGAGAATAACTCTTGGCTGTCTGTCTCACCTTACCTCAGGTTTGAGTTACCTTCCCAGGCTGACCCTTGGAACACTTGCTGAGAACCGCTTGTCCTGATTCCTTAGATTGTGATTTTTGTTTTAAGGATATTTGTAATTTTCTAATTATTGCTGGTGTGGCCTTCAATTTCACTTCTTTCGTGATAAGGCCTTCAGCCATGCTACAGTAAGTTTTTTAAGAAAACTTGTTTTAAAAGCAAGAGATTTATTTTAAGAGTGCTATTTGGAAATGTTTTCCTAATTTCTAATTCAGACCTTCAGCTATTTGTTATTTGAAATTGTTTGTGGCCTTCAGCAGAGTAACAATTTCACTTCTTTTGTAATAAGGCCTTCAGCCGTGTTACAGTTTGTTTTCAAACGAAGTATTTATCTTAATATGTGCTCTTTGGAATTGTTCTTCTGGCTTCCAATTCAGGCCTTCAGCCATTTGTTGTATGGGGTTATTGTTGGTGGCCTTCGGCCCCAAAATTGTGAACCATTTTCCTGTGATAAGGCCTAAAATTTTAATTTATTTAAATAAAGTTTACGTATTTCTTGTGTAACTGAGGGTAACTGATTACAGCTCCACCCACAATCGTAATCTTATCCTGCCCCATACTGAGTAACCAGCTGTCAACTAGATCTGGCACATTAGTGTTTTGCTCTTATTTATGTTTCATTGCTGCAGTGTTATTTGCAGTACTGGGCTAAATTAAAATTAAGAGTATCAGTTCTTACCAACTAATATTTTAAAAAATTAATTCAAACTTCAAACAATGAGAAATACCCCAGAATTCTAAAAATTCTCAATTTTTCCCCTTTTTCTCCCAGATGGAAAAATTCTGGATTTTTCCCAGATTTCCCTATAATTCAGGGGTGTATATACCCTAAAAGTGGTCAGCTTTGCTCAGGTTGTCAGATGAGGAATGGTTGCTGTAGACAAACAGGTGGTGAGGGATGGAAAAACTGCCAGTGAGTTGGTGGAATGCTTTCCATTATTTGGAAGAATTAACTGGGAGTGTAGTGTTGAGTTTGGTGGATGTCTGGCTTCAGTCACATCTTTTTTCTCTGAATAAATTCTTCATGTGTTTCTGTATTTGCTGGTGGTGTATGATTGTGTTGATTCTCAAGAGGAGTAAGGCTTGGTGGAAGAAGGGAAAGCAGGGGGGGGGGGGGGGGGGGGCGGCAATGAGGATGTATGGCCTCGGTAGGGGTGCGGGTGCATATAACACAATTACACATATAACATCTGACAAGGTATGATGCAAGAAAATATATGACAACACTTTGCTACATATACACACCAAATTATCCTGCACACTTCTGTCTGTATGTTCAGAATAATTTCATTAGCTACTGTGTGGATTTTGATACAGTTTTTACTAAGAGGCAGAATTAACTATTTTGTGCAAATTGGCTGAACTATGATGAAGAAAAATATGCCGCTGTGTGACTGAGAACATCTGTTTCATTTTCACCACTCCATGCAGTGGTGACAGTTCTCCACTCACTCCAGGACACCACTGCAGTGGTTGTGCGACCTAGTGTCATTTCCATGGGCTTTGTACATGTGCAGAGCATCTTCAGGGATCAACTCAATGTCATCCAATAGGGACACGAAATGCCATGTAATTGAAAGATTTGCTCTAGGCCACTGAGCCACACAAAACCATTAGTACCAGAATCTACACAGCTATACATCTCTTCCTCTGTACATTTTATAACTTAAAGTCCCCACCATGTATTTCCATCTATATGCGGAGGTTAATCTCAGGAGCTGTAGGGATTTTGGTACATTTTTCACTCATACAGTGGTTCCCAATCCGGAGGTAACTAAACCCTCAAGAATAAACTGAAACCATCTGAAAAGTAGAAACGAAAGGGTTCAACTTCTTTTGATTACAAGAGCATTACTATTATAGCTTATGCAATACTGTAACACCAATTACATAATAATTGGAATTCTTTGTGCTGTTGGGTCATGTCAATGTGTAAAATAATTTGATTATAAACTTAAAACCAGTGTTTCGTCCACATTACAACTTCCTTCCTCAGCGCAAGACTGGTTTCGGTGCACAAAAGATGGCTTTATTTACTGCAGATGATCAGTGTCGATACTCATATTTTTGAAACTCTAATGGCCCTAGTATATAATAGGCAAGTCATGACAGAAGGCGGGAGGATACGACAGAAGCTACTGATGGAGCAGCAGACTAGTCAGTGATTGGAGACAGTCAGCACGTCAGCACAAGGCTGCTGGTGGGCAAGTCTCCTTCCCGGTGTGTGCCAAAAATGCACTGTCAGTTCATCTGTAGCTGTTTCTCGAGGCTCTCATGTCTGAGCTCGGTGGGGCTTTTCTCCGAGACTGAGCCACTGATGGTTGGACGAGGATAAATGGCAGCCAGGATGCCTCAAGCCTGTAGCCGTCCTTTCTATTAATGTTGTCTGGCTGCTTAATTATTTCAACTGCCTCCCAAATTTTTTGTTGGCATGTCTACAACTCATTCGCCACCACACGGGCTTCCTGGAACAAGATATGCTGTCCACAATCACGGTGGTGTTCGGCTACTGCCAATTTATTATGCTGTGCTAATCACACATAACGTTCATGTTATGTTACTCGTGTGCTAACTGGTCTCCTTTCCTCCTCTATGTAACAAGCTTTGAGCTCGCAATGTAGTTCATATACTGCTGCAGTGTTTAGTTTGTTGACTGCATCCTCGGTGGAACCTATCATGTTGTGGAACCTATGGCTGCTGCGGAAAATCAGTCTGATATGTCGTCGGTACAGGTCATTTCCTAATGATTCACTGATGTCCTTCACATATGGTAAGTGCACTAGTGGAAACTTCTTGACTTTGGCCTTCTCTCTAGTTTTATTTTGGTTGTCCTTGCTCACCTTTCTTATAATGTTGTCATAATCGTATATGTAAAAGGTGTGGTGTAATACCCTCAATTTTTCTTTGATGTTGTTAGTGTCACTTATCTGATAGGCATGGGTTGTCAGCATGTGCACAACTAAATAGTTCTGAGCTGGGCAATGTTGGCTCTCCACATGCAGGTACCGAATTGTGTGGGATGGCCACCACTACACTTTGTGTTCCCATCTGCCATCCACTGTTCTTTATCCCTCCACATCCAAAAATGGTAACACACCATCAGTTTTGGTTTCATGCATGAGCTGTATATTCTTACTCCGGCTGTATACATGCTGAAGGAAGCTTCCCATCTCCACCGCCACATTTGGGTAGATAATGTCGTGACTAGCCTACTGTATTTTATGGCCAATAAAGTTTCAGAAATATGAAGTATTGACACCAATTGTTTGCAATAAATAGGGCCATCTATCCTACACCAAAACCAGTCTTATCCCAAGGAATGCCACTGTAGTATGGTCAAAATGTTGATTTTACAATTATAATTAAACTATTTTATGCAATGATGTGGTAAAACACCCAGAAGAATTTTAGTCATCATGACACCAGCTGCGGAAGCCCACCTAGTTGTGTCACCAATTGTTAACAGCAATTTTTTTCTTCCAGATACAAAGATTAATGTATGGCATAAGCTACAGCTTGAGAAATGAATGTATGAACATCTTCCTCACATAATCCACCCACTACACACAGACTTTGCACTCTGAACTAACTATCTATGATAGTAACACTGAAATGTACGAGGGCTATCCACAAAGTGCATTACGTTTTGGAATTAAAAATAAATAAAGTATTGGAATTTTTTTTTATTATATACAGATGAAAGCAACACTTAAATACTACTTTTCTACATAGTTGCCATTTAAATTAAGGCACTTATCGTAGCGATTGACGAGCTTGGAAATTCCTTCATCGTGAAATTCGGCCGCCTGCGCCTTCAACCACGTCGTTACCTCTTCTTGAAGCTGTGCGTCGTCATCAAAACGCTGCATAGCCAACCACTTCTTCATTGCTGGGAGTAAGTGGAAGTCACTCGGTGACAGGTTGGGACTGTATGGTGGATGAGAAAACAACTCCCTCTTAAAAGATTCGAGAACTTCACGAGTGGCATTTGCTGTGTGGGCCCGGGCGTTGTTGTGAATCAGCAAGATCTTTGAGCCCAACTTTCCCCTGTGCTTGTTTTGCATTGCTCTTCTGAGGTTGTGCAGAGTTTGGCAATACCTTTGAGAGTTTATTGTAGTGCCTCTTTCCAGGAAATCCACAAAAATCACACCTTTTCTGTCCCAAAACACAGTTGCTATCACCTTCCTTGCTGACATTGTCTGCATGCATTTCTTGGGTTTTTGGGGGGAATTTGTGTGCCCCCACTGCATTGACTGCAATTTTGTCTCGCTGTTCACATGCTTAACCCACGTTTTGTCACCAGTAATGAAGCGATCGAGTAATGAGTCGCCATCTTTCTTGTAAGCGTCCAAAAATGTTAACGCTGCAGCTATTCGCTGATTTTTGTGAATCTCTGTCAAGATTTTTGGTATCCATCTTGCACAAAACTTGTGGTAACCAAGCTTTTCGGTAATGATTTCGTGCAACAAACTTCGTGAAATTTGTGGAAAACTCATAGAGAGTTCCATAATTGTGAAATTACGCTTTTCACGGACCGCGGCATCGACTTTTTCGACAAGTTCGGCAGTCACTATGCTGAGTCTTCCACTTCGCTCTTTGTCGTGAACGTTAGTTCGGCCATTTTTAAATTTTATGACCCATTGACCCACTCCACCTTCAGTGATTATGTTGTCGCCATACACTTCACAAGCTGCCGATAGATTTCTATCGCTGTACAGTTTTTTGCAGTCAGAAACCTTATTACAGCACGCACTTCACACTTTGCGGCATTTTCAATTAACGCTGACATTTCAAACTGTCACAGTAACTCAACGGAGTACAGCACGAACCTCTCACTAGCATGGCAGGATGCCGACTGCACGGCGGAATACCATGACACCAAGATGGCCGCGCTAGCCCCGCCCCTAACGGACACAAACGAAAACGTAATGTACTTTGTGGATAGCCCTCGTATATATGACAGATGCATCAATATCTCTCAGATATTGCTTCATTATTCACTTCACAACAATAAAAGAACTAAGTGACAACACAATGCAACAATAACTGTGTAATGACTATAACACTGCTGTACAGTCTACAAAGTATTGTTATTAGTGGAAGTTGTCAGACATAAAGCTTTTCCAGCCTTAAGTCTTACAATTCATGCCAATCCTGGGCTCCAGCAATCAAGGTATTTACAAACAGTAAGTATGAAAAGATTTCCAAGAAAATTCTTTTTCTCTCTAAAGTTTAATTAGGTACTAATGTTAATGATGGAGGGGAGATGTATTAGAAGTAATATATGACTCCACTGAGGCAGAAAGGTTGGGAACCACTGCACTAATACGTAGACTGATTCAGGGTGGACCATGCAGTGTGGTAGCACACAGCTCCCATCACTTTCATGAGATGAGCCAGAATGCCAATTAAATGTGGAATAAATAACAGCGATGTCTCCAGACACTTCCCAATAGGCACTGCCATAATTGCTTCAGTTGCATGAAAGCAATGTTATTTGGTTGCCTAATGTTGTTCTTTGAACTTAATTCGGAACTCTAGGAAGTGGCCCCTAAGTAAAATTACTGCTAGGCCAGCTAAGTCGTCCAACTGTAGATACTTAGCACGGCCCATGCGAAGACAGAACAGTTCGCTAGTAAATATGTAAAAGTAAAAATATTTACAAATTTCTACTCGAGATCTCACTACATGTTTCACAACAACAAAGAGAGCAGAAAATGCTGGAAACCTTATATGGAAGTATGTAGTGTGTATGTAGTGTGTATTCCTTCATGTGACCCTAAAATCAGGCATCAGAGTGAGATACTGAGAGGAAACGATTGCGTAGTTTTAGGGACGCTATCCCTGACAGGGTAAAACACTGTCCGCTGCATCATTAACCCTTTGAGCGCTGCAGACATGAAATCCTGCCATGCTCCACCTTTCCACATGGGCTGCCTCGTAGCCGCTGTAGTGGTATTTCCCATGGGCACTGCAGATGGCCTGGACAGTACCAGAGTCCTTACAACGGCTTTTACCTTCAGCCAGTTCCACTACCTGTGGTCCTGTGAACATTTATAGCTGCTCAGCAGTATTTCCATTGTATTTCACAGTTGCTGTTCGACATTTGTGCTAGCTGATTCTTGTGATCATCTCCATTCTGCTTCTGTGGTGTTGTTTGGCTTTCTGCCTCTTCATCAGGATTTTCAGAGTTCTATCACTTCTGAGTTCCACAAACAAATGGCATGTCAGCATGGTTGCACAGACACAGAGATACTGGAGATACTCACAAGGAGTGACAGTGAGTGTGATATCTTCAATGACTGTAGTAGTGATGATGATTTTGACCTTATACTTCACCTAATAGACCTCACCAGGATACTTTTTCTTCGGATTCTGAAAGTGATCTGAAAGTGAAGACAAATTGATCTGTAAAAGGCCATGCCTTAGTGACAAATTTGATTGGCAAAAGCGTGATTTCACTCCAGCACTACATGCATTTGATGTCCCATCTTCGGGGGATAGTTGCCAATTAGCACCTGATTCAAGCCTTCTATCCACTTTTATGCTATTTCAATCAGAAAAATCTGATGAAATTTATAGCACTTGAAACCGATTTTACACTTTCACCATGGCACATATGTCAGGACCAGTTCATTCTTGACTGTCCACCTGGAAAGACACTGGTTTTGCGGAGCTGTATTGCTTCATTGGTATCAGGCTTCTCATGGCAAGAGTTAAAAAGCTGAGAATAAGGGAATATTGGTCTACAGATGTACTTCTGAGCACTACAATTTTTGGCAAAGTTATGACCTCTGATCGTTTTATGTTACTTTTGAGAATGTCACATTTTAGTGACAACTCCGTCAATCTTGGAGAGTCTGTTTAAAATTAGAAAAACAACTGGTACAGTTTGTATGGCGTTGTGCATTGCATTTAATCCACACAAAAAGCTCTGTGTCAATGAAAGCCTGCTTTTGTTCAAAGGTCCTTATCTTTTAAACAATTCATTCCTTCGAAATGAAGTAGATTTGGCATCAAGAGATTTGTGTCGTGCAACTGTAAAACTGGATACATCTTGCATTTCATTGTATACACAGGAACAGCTACAAAAACTGAAGTCCATAATTTGTGGAAATCCGGCGATATAGTGGCAATACTGATGAAGCCATACAAGTCCAGACTTGTTCCTCTGGTGTCACAACCACAGAGCAGCAGCATGCAGTATTGTTCGTAGCAACAGGTGCAATTTGCCGAAGCTACAGAAGAAACTGAAATGAGGAGAAGTTGAATTTATGTCAACTGACACGCCATCAAGTGATGTGACAAGAGAGAAGTGTTGATGCTGACTATATGTAACACTCCAGAAATGCGTAACATGGGAAAGACAAACAGAAAGACTGGTGAGAAAGTAATGAAGTCACAATGTGTTGTCGACTACAATGCAAGTATGGGCACAATAGACCACTCTGATGTGTTGCTAAAACTCAGTTGGATCTCCGTGTAGATCTGTTAAATGGCAGAAAATGATATTTTTTCCTGTTGCGGACCTTTGTGTTTTGATTGCTCACCCTCTTCACAGATTGATGACAGGGAGAAAAATACCATTAGCAGATTTTCATTTGTCTGATACAAGAACTTGTGGAAAAATTTGCTACAGAACACAGAAGAGATAGGAAAGGAAGATGCTCTGATGACGAGAATCCTCTTTGCTTTACTGTAAGGCACTTTCCATATGTCATTCCAAGTGACCAGTCCAAGAAATGCCAATATACAGTCTGCTGAAAACAGAATTTGTTCTGAGAAACGAAATATGAATGCAAAACATGCAACATACGCTTGTGTGCTGTACCATGTTTTGAAACATACCGCACAAAGAAGCACTTTTAGCAAATTGCTAAATGTGGATGATGAAATTAAGCCCTTATTTACAAAAAATTATATAAAAAAATATATAAAAATTAAAAAAAAATTTTTAACTTCACTATTGCCAGTCCAAAGCTTGGATGAGAAAGAAGGATGGGAAATAAAACAGTGCAAAAATAAATAAATGAAAACACAGAATTATCTGAGCTTGAAGAACCTCTCCAGATGAATTACTGTGCTAACAAACACCTTATATACAAACATGTGAAATTTACAGCCCGTGCTGCCAAACACAGACTGGGTGCTTCAAATACAAGGCCATCGTGAACAAATAAAAAAAAAAAAAGAATTATTCATATCGATATTTTCCACTGTAAATAACGATAATCATGAAAATCCCATAAAAAAGCTTTTTCAGCCAGAATTTTCCAATTTTGTACGGAGCTTTTCAAATCTTTTACTTCATACAAACATTGTCAAAAAAAAAAAAAAAAATAAAATAAAAAAGAAAAAAATAAATAAATAAATAAATAAAAACCCAAAATGAGTTAAGCCATTTCCGAGTTTCAACGAGACTAATGCACAGCAGCTCATTTTTATACACTGTGATGTTACGTATAAAATATAATGAATGCTAACATCATTAGACGATGACCAGTTGCACACATTCAAACATTTCTGAGGCACAAAATGTCATTAGAAGTTAAAGGTGATGTTTAATTAGGTACTGTAGAAACATTAATATTTCCCTATCAAATTCTTAAACAAAAGTTATACATCATCATTTATTTCTACTGTATAATAACAACTGCATCCTGTATCAAAAGCATCTAGAAACATTGGCTTTTTGAATTAAAGTTTCCCCAAGGGTAATTTATTGGGTTAATGAGCTCAAAATATAGAGATTAGTTTCAAAAGTGTGTTTTGGCATCCAGATACTTCCCTCGAAAGTTGTCTGTGGGTGAATTATTGTGCTAGAGCAGATGACAGTCAATGTTTGATCATTATGGATTGTCCAGCATTTACATTGTACATTAAGTACAAAAGCTGATAGTTTTTTAAGTATCAGTGTGTCAAACAAAACTCAGATGCATGCAGAGACCTTATGATTCACAAGAACTAATTGCATATGCAAGAAAACAGAATAAGCAATATCAGTGTACATTACGTCTGTCAAGCTATTCATCTCCCGATCCAAAGCTATGGAATAAGTATCCAGATATTTGTAATGTCGATGATCACACTCAGACTGAAAGACAGTCACAACCTCTCTGGCTCCAGAAATACTCAGCACAGGGTGAGGTCGGCCGAGCGAAGAGCTCACGCACACACGTAGTCGGTGGAGATTGCTATTAGTGCAGGTAAATGGATTAGGTAATCTCAAGGGCGTGCTCAACATGGCCAGCCATACATGCAGCTATAGCAGCCAAAGGGCTAACCATCATACAGCTCCATAAAAAATATTTCTACATACCATTGTAAAGGGACATCCTCCTTTAAATTACCTTTATTCAACAAAAGTTATCCACACCAAAAATACTTTCTACCTTTTCAACAGGTTAATATTATCTCAGCCGTTTAACTAAAGGAATTTCATATGATTTTGCATATGATGTGTTCTATTTCAGGCTGAAATGTATAAAAAGAATTTATGTTATTACATTATTACAATCGACATATATTAATTCTGTATGTACAGTTGAAATTACTCTTCTGTTAGAAATATTTGAAATTATGAAATATCTGGCACACTTAAAATTAATATTATTAATTGCACAATCTAACACTATTTATAAAATTTATTTCTGGACTGATTTATAAAATAATGACATAAATTGGTGAATATTCATTTGTCAAGAAAACTTTTAAACTCTTTTGGTTTTTTAAAGTCTTTGGAAGATTGTTAGTACCGTACAACGAGTTAGTAGTGGGCATGCCTCTGTTATGATCTGACAAGTTATTATGTTTGGCAATAACAATGTAATTTCTGATAATGAAGAGAATTTGTTAAGACGAAAATCAAAGAATAGAAAATCCAGGATAGAATGTAACAATATTATGAAAATGAGTCAGGATCTCCACTATATGATGAGTAGCAACTTTCCTTTTATATATATATATATATATATATATATATATATATATATAAAAAAAAAACACAGTGCTATACTGAAAAAATAAAATTCAAAAGCAAAACCGGGAAATCTTTAAACACTATTATGTCATTTGGAAATTACAAAGTCAAAAAAATTCAGTCTCAAGAATGAACACCTAGACATGATGAAATGGAGCCAACAACAAGAAATAAATATAAGTAAAAAAGTTTATTTGTAAATCTTAGTCCTCTTGAAGCTTATTAAAAGATTTTATTTTGAAACAGACTACTAACAGGTGACATGACGGAGGGCAAGATTGCTGAGGGCATCATCCACAATCAGTTGACTGATAATGAGTTTTGTCTGCTGCAAAAGAAGAAGGGACAGCAATCTGTGTCAATTGCAGTTTATATAAAAATCCGATCACTTGAAGAAAGGAGACCGAGAGCTGCTCAACAAAGTCGTATCAACAGTGACGAGATACTACCAACAATGACGGACCAGATCAACTGAAAGAGGACTTTAGAACGATCACAAGGGACATCAAAAAGGAAAGATAAGTACAAACTACTTGTGAAATTAATTTGTTTGTGGACTAGTGCGATTGTTAAAAAAATGAATACAGATGACGGTATTAGTGACACAGAAGTGAAAGGTGTAGGACCCAGTCAGGACATGTTTGAACCAAATGAAAGTGTGGTCAGCAAACAAACAATAAAAACTGACAGTTTATAGTTACTTTTGTCAAAACTAGAGGAAATGAAGACAGATAACAATAGTAAATTTAGTGCAGTTAATGATCAGTTAACTGAAAAATTTACTTCACTACAAGGATAATTAAATGACCTGAAAAATGAAAGCAATAGTAAAATGGATAGGATACAATACCAAGTAGACCAACATGGTAATCAGGTTTCAACCTAAAAATGGGTAGTCACGAAAAAGTTGATGTCTTAGAAAATAAATTTATTGTTTTGGAAAATGAGTTAGATGGCGAATCTGTAAGACTGGTGAAGAATGTTAATGATGTCAGAGTTGAACAGAAGCCATAGTGGAAAAAAATGGAACAGAACTTTAGTAGTTTAGATCAAAAAACTTTAAATGTTGAAAACAATATGCAAACTAATGTGAATCTTCTTAGATCAAAAAATTTCAGCAGTTCAGGAAAATTGCATTCACAGCAATCTGTATTCAAACAATGGTATTGCATGGTCCAACATTCCAGTCAAAAGTTTTCCATCAGATGATTTACATCCAGTGGATTTTCTGTACCACTGTAAAGATAGTTTTGTGTCAGCAGGAGTGACAATCAAAAACTCAAATTTGTTAAAAGATGTCTTGAAGGCGAAACTCTGTCTTGGGTAAATCTAAATTTAAGTCAGTGGCAAAAACATCAAAGTTTCGAGAAAAGTTTTTTAAAGGAATTTTGGTCAGATGCTGTACGGGGGATAATTAAAAGTGAATTTTTGAATGGGCCTAATTATAGGAATAGGGACAGTACACTGAAAGAGTTTTGTAAGAATCAATTTAAGAAATTAACACACCTTGACAAACCATTTGACAAAATGACATTGACTCGAGCACTCAAAAGGAAATTACCAGAAAGGTTGCAGTGGGATTAGTACACGGTCCTGACAACTGTCTAGCACAATTTTTTTCAAAATGTTGACAGGCTGGATAGGACAGCAGAAAGAAGCTTGCACCATAATAATCGAAATGACAAGAGATCACAATGGCAATAACCACAGAAACAGAGACAATGGCAATTTCTATCAAGGTCAAAATGTTAATAGAGACAGAAATTTTGAAAATCAGCAGAATAGGAATAATGGTGATAACCATGGGCAATAGAAGAAATAATCATAAAGGTAACTACTCTCGAAACGGCAGTCCGCCTCATGAAGGTCCACAGTTTTGGGACGAGGAAACAAAACAAGCACAGGACCCCCAATCTACACTTGCAATTAGACAGTAATTACAGTGTTAATAATGTGGCACAGATATCTGAAGTTGAACAGAAAAAGAGATGTAGGTGCTAATCACAAGCCTGAAAGTGAGAGTAATGAGAATTTTTATGTGTGTACCAATGATTTCTTCTCTTGGTCAGAAAACAGTTTTATTGATGTATGATGTGATGACTGTATTGGATCTGAGCTAGGTGGTATTTTTGATGTAGATATGAATGAGAGCTCTGAAATAACTGAGGTTAGTCAGCCTGAGACTGGTATCTTATTGCAAAAGAGTGGAGGTGTTAATGGAGCTGAGACTTGTGTTGTTAATGATATTGTTGATGAAGCAATTTTGGAAGAATGTGAAGATGAGTATAAGGTATTTGTGGAGTTTAAGAATAATGAAGTTTCAGAGTATTTTGTGAATACAGATAAGTGATGTAAATGAGAGACATGCAACACCAGTCCAGTCATAGTAGTTTTTCATTAATGTCATGCAGAATAATGATCCAAACAGTAAAGGTGAGTATCGGTAAGACTAGAGAGTAAAAACTTTTTGCAGTTTGTTTGGGACCAGGTTGATAATAACATAGATGAGTGTCCATTCTGGAATAAGTCAGCTGTAGTTACTCAAAATTTGTATTCAAATTGGTGGAATGAAGTGAAAGAAGATCTAAGTACGAAGTGTAATTTTGACAGTAATATACTTTGCATTCCTTCTGTAATAAGTGATGTTAGTTGTGTTCAATCTTTACCTGACGACATAAGTAACCAAAGGAATGCTATGATACCAGTAAAGCTGATAAAACCCTGCAAAAACAGTGTGGATGTAGCATTTGATGAAATTAAAAGTGATGTTTTGTGAGAAGTGTCTAAGATGGGATTCAGATTTTGGGTGTCCATACATCAAGATTAAGATTGATCTGTGGGAAGGGAACTGTCTAATTGATTCAGGTAGCTCAGTTTGTGGGATATCTTAAGAATTTAGAGACAAGAGTAAGTATAGTAAGAATTTTGTGGAAATAACCATTCCACATGTAAAGATAAGAGGAGCTACTGGTTAGCAAAGCAAGTAAGTACAATGTCAAGTAACCTTTGAATATGGATGCATACTGACACCTAGTCTAGAGGAAAATAAACACTATGTTTGTAGATTTATAAGACTCTATAACTGTGTTTTGTTTGTTATGAATTTAGTATGTAAAACGATGTTATTTTTTCAAGTTCTGTCTTATCTTTTGACTGAGTTAAAATCTGTGATACACTATATAATTAAGTTTTGTAATAGATCTGCGCTTTAGAATTTGATACATATATGCCATGAGACTAAATGAGTACAATGATCTAATTTGTACTGCAAAAATTAGGGAGTAGTGTCTTAGTATATCTGTGTACATCACCTTTTTAGTTCATTTTTTCACTGCATTTAACTCTGTTTATCAAAGTTTCATATGTGGACATTTTTTAATCTCACCTGACATAAATCCCGCATAATTGCTTTTGGAAAATGAATAGGAAGAGCATATGCCAAGAAGGTACTGAACAGCATGTTTAGTACACAAAACAATGTTTCAGGATTTGATGCGAATGCTAGACAGGAAATAACTTATCTGTTGGATAGTGTGATGATAACTCTAGGAACGAAACTGAAAGATGTGGGCCGATCTACTCCCCAAACTGCCGTATGGCTGTACCCAGCTGGACCAGTCGACTTACAAGAGATTATAGCTGCTGGGTATGTACTCAAGCATTTGTTAACTATATCAGTGTTGTGACTGAGATTTGTAAATTGTTAGCCAAGACTACCAAAGACAGTTTTAATGTATGCTTTTTCAAGTAGGGGGATTAACTTCCCAGTACATTATGTAACTGGAAACCAGTTTTATTATTATTTTTTTTATTGATTGTAAATGATTCTTCTAGGTCTTTATGTATTTAGGTTACTGTGTATGGACATTAGTAAACAGTGTGTAAGATTTTTACTAGTACAGACAATATAACAAGGTTTGCTTTCATACACTGATTGTGGTTCTCCAGCTACTGGATTATGTCATAATTCAAAGCTAATAATGACTGTTTGCCTTTATTTATCCTGAATACGGCAATATTGTATTTGCTTGGAACTTGAGTTGTGGGTAAACTCATGCTTAACTCTTGTTTTGGGTACCCCTGGTCATCGCCTGAGTGTACTCCAAAGGAGAGTGTACAACTATTGATCGAGGGTAGATGCTTCTCACAATTACTCTTTGCATGTGATTGAACTTACTAATATGATTTTGAACTTTATTCATTATGTTGTGTCGAAACATTTTTTGCTTGTTTGTGCTCAGTGTGGAGTGGATTTATGGGTTGGCCCCCACATTTAAGCTTACGCCCTACCATTTTTTCATTATTTTGTCCTTTCATGAGTCAACATATCCTTAAGTACTCTGGTTTATGTGGCCGATTGATTTTGTGCTATATTCCTACTCATAGTTGAGTATATTCTACTGGTCTCTACCCGTCATTTTGAGTTTTTTGAGCCCGCTCACTCATCGTACACTTACACTTCGAATTTTTTCTCTTGTCTTTTGAAGATTTTGAAGGTGTGGTTTTATGTATGTAAACTTACAATTTGTAATTCTAGTACTTTAACTTGTCTCTGTATTTATTTCTATAGTTTAGTGTTGCAATGTTGTAGTTTTGACTTTGTATTGATTGTCTCGTGACAGAATGTTCCACGCATCCGAAAATCTGAATGCCATATCCCGATGTATAGATTATGACTTCTACAGTAGATATTTTTCTTACGTTTTCTGTAATATGTTACGTATCAGTTACTTCTATACATTTGGATTCCATCTTATGGCATCATTTTGTACATTGATTGGCAAACTTTATAGTCTGTTACAATATATCGTCACACTGTTTCCAAATTTTATGATGGGGATATTGTAAAGGGACACCCTCCTCTACTATTAACTTTATTCAACAGAAGTTATCGATACCAAAATTACCTTCTAGCTTTTAAACAGGTTACTATTATCTCAGCTGTTTAACTAAAATAATTTCATATGATTTTTTATACGATGCATTATATTTCATGCTAAAATGTATACATAGAAATTATTTTATTACTTTATTACAACTGATATGTATTAACTCTGTAGGTACAGCTGAAATTAATCTTCTTTTGGAAATATTTGAAATTATGAAATATCTGGCACACTTAAAAGTAATATTATTAATTCCACAATGTAACACTATTTATAAAATTAATTTCTGGATTGATTTATAAAATGTCGTTGTTGTTGTACTGGTCTTCAGTCCTGAGACTGGTTTGCTGCAACTCTCCATGCTACCCTATCCTGTGCAAGCTTCTTCATCTCCCAGTACCTACTGCAACCTACATCCTTCTGAATCTGCTTAGTGTATTCATCTCTTGGTCTCCATCTACGATTTTTACCCTCCATGTTTCCCTCCAATGCTAAATTTGTGATCCCTTGATGCCTCAGAACATGTCCTACAAACCGGTCCTTTCTTTTTGTCTAAGATGTGCCACAAACTCCTCTTCTCCACAATTCTATTCAATAATTCATCATTAGTTATGTGATCTACCCATCTAATCTTCAGCATTCTTCTGTAGCACCACATTTCGAAAGCTTCTATTCTCTTCTTGTCCACACTAGTTATCGTCCATGTTTCACTTCCATACATGGCTACATTCCATACAAATACTTTCAGAAACGACTTCCTGACACTTAAATCAATACTCGATGTTAACAAATTTCTCTTCTTCAGAAACGATTTCCTTGCCATTGCCAGTCTACATTTTATATCCTCTCTACTTCGACCATCATCAGTTATTTTAATCCCTAAATAGCAAAGTCCTTTACTACTTTAAGTGTTTCATTTCCTAATCTAATTCCCTCAGCATCACCCGATTTAATTTGACTACATTCCATTATCCTCGTTTTGCTTTTGTTGATGTTCATCTTATATCGTCCTTTCAAGACACTGTCCATTCCGTTCAACTGCTCTTCCAAGACCTTTGCTGCCTCTGACAGAATTACAATGTCATCGGCGAACCTCAAAGTTTTTACTTCTTCTCCATGAATTTTAATACCTACTCCGAATTTTTCTTTTGTTTCCTTTACTGCTGGCTCAATATACAGATTGAATAACATCGGGGAGAGGCTACAGCCCTGTCTCAGTCCTTTCCCAACCACTGCTTCCCTTTCATGCCCCTCGACTCTTATAACTGCCATCTGGTTTCCATACAAATTGTAAATAGCCTTTCGCTCTCTTTATTTTAGCCTTGCCACCTTTAGAATTTGATAGAGAGTATTCCAGCCAACATTGTCAAAAGCTTTCTCTAAGTCTACAAATGCTAGAAACATAGGTATGCCTTTCCTTAATCTTTCTTCTAAGATAAGTCGTAAGGTCAGTATTGCCTCACGTGTTACAATATTTCTATGGAATCCAAACTGATCTTCCCCAAGGTCGACTTCTACCAGTTTTTCCATTCATCTGTAAAGAATTCGTGTTAGTATTTTGCAGCTGTGACTTATTAAACTGATAGTTCGGTAATTTTCACATCTGTCAACACCTGCTTTCTTTGGGATTGGAATTATTATATTCTTCTTGAAGTCTGAGGGTATTTCGCCTGTCTCATACATCTTGCTCACCAGATGGTAGAGTTCTGTCCGGACTGGCTCTCCCAAGGCCGTCAGTAGTTCTAATGGAATGTTGTCTACTCCCGGGGCCTTGTTTCGACTCAGGTCTTTCAGTGCTCTGTCAAACTCTTCCATTTCCATAATATTGTCCTCAAGTACATCGCCCTTGAATAGACCCTCTATATACTCCTTCCACCTTTCTGCTTTCCCTTCTTTGCTTAGAACTGGGTTTCCATCTGAGCTCTTGATATTCATACAAGGGGTTCTCTTTTCTCCAAAGGTCTGTTTAATTTTCCTGTAGGCAGTATCTATCTTACCCCTAGTCAGATAAGCCTCTAAATCCTTACATTTGTTTTCTAGCCATCCCTGCTTAGCCGTTTTACACTTCCTGTCGATCTCATTTTTGAGATGTTTGTATTCTTTTTTGCCTGCTTCATTTACTGCATTTAATTTTCTCCTTTCACCAATTAAGTTCAATATTTCTTCTGTTACCCAAGGATTTCTTCTAGCCCTCGTCTTTTTACCTACTTGATCGTCTGCTGCCTTCACTACTTCATCCCTCAGGGCTACCCATTCTTCTTCTACTGTTCTTCTTTCCCCCATTCCTGTCAATTGTTCCCTTATGCTGTCCCTGAAACTCTGTACAACCTCTGGTTTAGTCAGTTTATCCGTGTCCCATCTCCTTAAATTCCCACCTTTTGCAGTTTCTTCAGTTTTACTCTACAGTTCATAACCAATAGATTGTGGTCACGGTCCACATCTGCCCCTGGAAATGTCTTACAATTTAAAACCTGGTTGCTAAATCTCTGTCTTACCATTATATAATATAGCTGATACCTTCTAGTATCTCCAGGATTCTTCCGTGTATACAACCTTCTTTCATGATTTTTTAACCAAGTGTTAGCTATGATTAAGTTATGCTTTGTGCAAAACTCTAACAGGCGGCTTCCTCTTTCATTTATTAGCCCCAATCCATATTCACCTACTATGTTTCCTTCTCTCCCTTTTCCTACACTCAAATTCCAGTCACCCATGACTATTAAATTTTCGTCTCCCTTCACTACCTGAATAATTTCTTTTACCTCATCGTACATTTCATCAATTTCTTCATCATCTGCAAGCTAGTTGACATATAAACTTGTACTACTGTAGTAGGCATGGGCTTCGTGTCTATTTTGGCCAAAATAAGGCATGCACTATGCTGTTTGTAGTAGCTTACCTGCACTCCTATTTTTTTACCAAACTTCACTAATTCCCACTATATCTAACTTTTCCCATTTTAAATTTTCTAACCTACCTGCCTGATTAAGGGATCTGACATTCCACACTCCCATCCATAGAATGCCAGTTTTCTTTTTCCTTATAATGATGTCCTCTTGAGTAGTCCCTGCCCAGAGATCCGAATGGGGGACTACTTTACCTCTGGAATATCTTACCCAAGAAGACGCCATCATCATTTAACCATACAGTAAGGCTGCATGCCCTCGGGAAAAATTACGGCTGTAGTTTCCTCTTGCTTTCAGCCGTTCGCAGTACCAGCACAGCAAGACCGTTTTGGTTAGTGTTACAAGGCCAGATCAGTCAATCATCCAGACTGTTTGTTGCCCCTGCAACTACTGAAAAGGCTGCTGCCCCTCTTCAGGAACCACACGTTTGTCTGGCCTCTCAACAGATACCCCTCCGTTGTGGTTGCACCTACGGTACGGCCATCTGTATCGCTGAGGCACGCAAGCCTCCCCACCAATGGCAAGGTCCATGGTTCATGGGGAGGGGGATTTATAAAATAATGACATGAATTGGTGTATCTTCATTTGTCAAGGAAGTTTGTAAACTCTTTTTGTTTTTTGAACTCTTTTGGAATATTGTTAGTGCCGCAGAATGAGTTAGTAGTGGAATGCCTCTGTTGTGATTGGCTATGTTGTTATGAAAGTGCGATATTGAAAAAAGTGACAAAGAATAAAATTCAAGAGAAAGACAGGCAAATCTTTAAACATTATCATGTCGTTTGGAGACTACAAAGTCAAAAATTTCAGCGTCAAGAATCAAACCGTAGATGTGACAACTGGAGCCAACACTGAGAAAACAAGACAAGTAAAAAATAATTATTTGTAAATCTTACTCCTCTCAAAGCTTATGAAACGAGTCAATTGTTTGGAAGAGTGAAAATCAACTGGTTTTGTGAGGGAGGTAAGATTATACCATGTAGGTAAAAGAAATTTACAACATCTGAATCTAAATAATGCTTTAATTATGTTGGACAAGAATTATGAACTAGATAAGGGGACTGGGCAGTACATTTTAACAAGAGGCTAAGAGGCACCTATGAACAGTTTCAGTTTCTAACTACAGGTACCTCTGTTTAATTTACCAACAGGTAAATGATTAGATTCCATGACAGGAAAATAGCTGACTATGTCTTCCTCTCCATTATTATCATAGCATGACATCCAGTTAATGAGTATTTTCTGCACCTAACATAATGTAAACCACTTGAAACACCTTTCCTAAATTAAGTAACAGTGGCTGCACTTGAAGCAGATGTCAACATATCTTTGATTGAATAATTGATTTTGGCAACAACACACTAATTTATGGAACAACAGGTGCAAAGCACAATGTTTTCTTGTAGGCTTTGGTAATGTGGGGTGACCTTGAAAAATTATTTTATTAAACTAAACACATCAGGGAAATATTGAAAATGTCATGAAAGCAGTGAGAGATAGGTTGTACTATTTCAAATTTACTGTTTTGCTTTATTTGACAGGTTAAAAAATAATGATGTGGGGATATTAAGCTCAATGATGGTAATCACAAAATTATCCCTAAAAGCATACAACTCAACAAGTTTTCATTGTAGATGAACAATTTAAGCTTTACAATTATACTATGAGACTCAACAACATGAATTATGGACTGACTTCCAAACAACTCTGTCATCTTGCGTAACAGCATCCAAAATAACTGGGCTCAAGAAAATAATGCAATTGAGATGTAATAAAAACAGCTGGAATACACAAGGACATGGGTTTTTCAGCCTTTATCAACAGCACACTAGCTCACATGCAGCAACAGCTTTTAATAATGAAAATATCTCAGAACTTTTTTCACTATTACGGATGAGCTACTCATTCACATAATTTTACAAAAGACTGAATACACAACATGGATGTCATAGTCGGATTCTTTGCCTGTTGGAGTGTGAACAAAGCACAAGCACTGAATGTCCAGCTGTAATCTTATACCAACAACAGAAAAAGCGGAAGGGCTGTAAGCAAACAGAAGTGAAGGGCACTTAAAGTCGTCCGGGCACTTAAAGTTGTCCAACATACAACAATAGCCAATAATGTTAAACATAACAAAAGTTATGGTTGATATGGAAAAAATCACAATCTGAAATTTGTTGAAATGTGCCCCCTCCCCCCTAGATGAATCAGTTCTGAACCCTGGACAAAAAGGAGAAGTCTACTTCAGAATTACATCTCTGTCTTGTTTTGTGACTGTGTGAATCACAGTTTGACTGAAACAAGTTTTTCCTGTCAGAAACAAAAACCATTAAGAGTAAACATATTTGGGGATGAGTGTAAGAATTCCAAGATCTTTAAAAAGATTTCTTTATGGGGCATACTTATCTAATTTTCACAATGTCCTTACTACTCCCTCCTGCTGTATACATTCTCGATGTGCCCTAAATGTATAACACACTGAAAAAAACTGAGTTTTGTGTTTAGTTTATCTTTGTGGTGACCCATTTGAAGTTGTTATTCAACTGGACTCCAGGTACTTTTATACGCTATGTTTCACTTAGTGGTGAACATTGACATCTATATATGGTACGAACAGGTCATTATTGATGGTCTGAAAATGCATAACACAAGTCTTTGTAAGATTAGGATTTAAACTGTTAACTGTGAACCATTTGTACACTTGATCAGATACCATCTGAGCCATGTCTGCTAGGGTTGAGTTTGGACCCTTGTTTGTAAGCTTGTGTCGCCAGCAGACGTTACAATTCTCATTATTTAACATGAGTACATGTCTTCATATACAACTCAAGTTTACCTGTATCATTGTAATATGGCCTTTGGACAAATATATTACTCACGCTAAACAATAACAATGCTTACAATTATATTTCACAGTCACAGAGTTCTCTGTAAGAGCACACTATATAAAAGTTACTTTCCATTTTCTACTGAAATGCTTATGATAGAGAAACTTCTTCCACGGTGACTTTTCACACTGCAGTTGAGTGTGTGGCGGTCTGAAACTTTCTGACAGATTAAAACCAGTATTCCGACAACAAGTTTGGAAGGTAGGAGACGAGACACTGACAGAAGTAACACTGTGAGGGCAGATCAAGAGTCATGTTAAATAGCACAATTGACAGAGCACTTATCCATAAAAGGCAAAGACACCAGGTTTGAGTCTAGTCTGGCATAGTTTTAATGTGCCAGAAAGTTTTAGAGAAAATTTTCATACTAACATGCTAAATGATATAAGAGGAGTTGAACAAAGGCTTGTACAATAGGAGCACTTACCTCTCATTTTATTGTGCCATCAGCTCACTGATACACTGTACAGCTTCCGGATGTGAGGCTATTATGTCACGCCAACCTTGAGTGGACATGACTTTACAAAGATTCTGTTTAATGTAAAGGACTGCACGGTCCCACAGGATGTCACAAGATAAAACTTGAGCATTAGCGGCAGTTTCTGCAGCATTGTCCACATTCAAACAGCTGGCAATGTGATTTTCACACTGTCCCTTGAGCTGGTGGAGCTGGTACTTATCAGCAGCAATTAAAAGATCCCACGGCATGTCCTTAAGATCCGGTGCCACGCCCTTGTACATGTATAGCAGAACCTGCTTCAGCACTCCCGGACTCACGTCCTTGACCTCCACGTGGCCCTCCATTGCTTCCTTCGTGTGTGGTTGCAGCATGGCCGCAAAGTAAGGGCTCTGTACAGACAGTAGAGCTCTGTGTGCCTTTAGAACTGTGCCTCTTGCATGCAGTTCAAAGTCTGTGAGTTCTTCTCTGTCAAACATCCTCTCCAAGCCTTTTACTATATGTATGTATGGCTCAACTTTCCCTGCCACAGGCAACTTGTCCTGCGTAATGCACTGGATGCGGATTTCACACTGCAATATTACTTCATCTTCATTTTTTGATGTACCCAAACTCCTCACAAGATTCTGTTGTGTTTTTCCTCCTTGTGACAAAGAGTACCATTTGCTTGGGAAGACTTCTCGTTTTTTACCACAAGGAATAATCTCATCAGCTTTCAGCATTGCTCTTAAACACTCTCCATTTTTGCACTTTTTCAGCAAAAAGCTCAGGTAAAGTCCATCTGACTGGTTTGCAAGCACCATGCACCATTCACTGGAATTCTGGTGGGCGAACGGGATTGACTCGATGGCGGTACTATCAGACGGCAAGATTGACAGCCCCTTCACAGTCCAAGTGCTCAAAGATGAGAAATTCTCAAACCTTGTACTAAATGACTGCTTCAAAATTTTTGGAGTCCCTGCTGCTACTTCTGCAATACTACTTGGTGTCTTGTATCCATTAAGTGAAGCAGTTGCTGCAACAATTAAAGATTGTAAAATATCACTAAACAAGATACTGCAACTATCTACCACATTATCTAGTGCAATACCTGTATTTGATATGTACAGAATTATTCAGTTGATGCTATTTTACCACAAACATTTTTGGAAAGAAAAACTGATAAATTACTAACCCAGAACATAAAATCACGTGAAATTCATCCGCACAGTTAAATCAAATGATGAAAAGTAGTTTAACTGCAGCATGTTCACTTTTATTAAAGAGAACAAAACCAGCCAAGTCACAAAATTACAAATATGGGTTCAAATTATCAATTTAAAGTAGAAGTACATCATTATCAGTTGTAAGACTTCAAAACTGGCAATGTGTCCTTGTTACAGAGCACTGATTTCGTAACCAACCACGTTAAGGAACAAGCAACATGTCACAGCACTTTTTGTCTGGAAACTTGTGTTGTTAGATTATGCAACAATGTGACTATATCAGTAGGAAAAATCACAGGCTGCTGATGTATTGATGCCTCCTTTTCAATAGCATTTTCTCTTAGCTAAAACCAAAAGAATTATTATGGATAAAAAAGAAGGCAAAAAGTTCTGTCCATATAAAAGGTGTGGTATCTTAACAATTACGATGTTCAGAAGCACCAAAGTGTGTGTAAACGAGGAAAATTGCTGGCTCAAATAAAGCACTGATTGAAGACATTACTCTTTCTTATATGTAAACTGAAGGTGGAGGGGGGAGAAAGAAAGGGAAATGGAAGGGATTACTGATGTCAGCTGCATCGAGACATTACAGTGGCAGTGAGTGAAAATGTGTACCGCACCACGATTTAAACCCCGATTCTGCTGATAACTGGGCAAGTGCGTTAACCACTGTGCCATCCAGGACGCAGTATTATTGCATCTGTGCAGACATCTTGGCACGCCTCATGGCCAAACCCCATTCACATCGAGCATCACCTATCTGCAGTCTGTGTCTGTGTCCTCCATGCTCACTACTCTGAGATTCCCGCGGGAAGTCGGACATATTTCTGCATCTACACTGCAGAAATGGATCCGTGCCCATCTAGAACCAATGATATCAATGTATGGTGTCTGTTATTTCAGATGTGTCCAAAAGAACAGACACCATTCATTCATATAATTACTCTACCTGTCTCTAAAACAAGACATCTAAAATGTGATGCAGAAAAAACAATTTTATAAAACAATAATATGAGCTAGTGAAACAGCTAGCAGTTATCTGATATTCTTCTTGATACGTTATCATCCAGTTCATGTTTAAATGATTTATTTTATTGCAATAAAGAAAACTAATTACACATAAATTTGTCTTAACTGCTTCCTGCTGGTAATTTAAAAACGTACAATTTTATATAACAAAAAGTAAAATTATAAATTTATTGCAATAAAGAAAAGTAATTATACAGCATTTTATTTTCATTTAACTGCTTCCTGCAGAATATCTAATAATGTAAAAGGGGTACACTTTTATATAAAAAAGTGATATTAAAAAAATCACTATTTTTTTCCTGAATAAAGGTTAATTATGAATCAGATTTTACAAACCAATAGAACTTATTTATTAAACCATTAAGGATGTAATTATGAAAAGAAAGACAAACGTTTGTGTCGATCATTACTTTGTCTCATCATACCCGTATTGAAAAAAATGCCTTCAGTGACCTTGGCTGGTTTTAATAATTGGTCACTCAAATTTTACTTGTTGTATACATAAAGTGTGGCAGGAAAAATTCATTATTGTATTTATTAGATAAAAACTCTACCTACCAAGTGGCGCAGAACACACACGTGAAAGAAGGTTACAATTAGGCAAGCTCTCGGAGCTAGTGGCTCCTCCTTCAGGCAGAAGGGTTGCAGGGGAAGGAAGAGAGGTGAAGCAAAAGGACTGGAGAGGTAAAAGGAAAAGGGGTAGATTTTGAGAAAGTCACTCACAACCATGGGTAAGGGAGACTTACTGCATAGGATGAAAAGGAAATACTGATTGTTGGGGACCGCATTGGATGAGATTTGAAAACCTGAGAGCTTAAATGGGGAAGAGAGGGTAATATGCAAGAAAGAGATTACTGTTTAAACATCGTGCACGAGTTAATAAGTGTGAAAAGTTAAATGCATTGTATATAATAGAGGTGCGAGGGGGATGGTGAAAAACTGACAGATAAGACAATGAAAAATATAGAAAACTAAAATGGAGTGAAGAAAAGAGTAGTTAGTGTAAATAAATGCCGAGACACAAGAAATTAACGTAAATTAAGGCAAGGTGGGTGGCAAGAGCCTAGGACATGATGTAGTTCCCACCTGCAGACTTCTGAGAAACTGGTGGTTCGGGGAAGAATCCAGATGGCACTTGTGGTGAAACAAGACACTGAGGTCACAATTGTCATCTTGTAAAGCATGCTCTGCAACAGGATACTGCATATTGCCTGTATGCCTATGCCCATTCATCCTAATTGATAATTTGGTGATAGTCATGTTGATGTAAAAGAGCGAACAGTGCTTACATAACAGTTGGTATATAATGTGTCATTTCACGGGTGGTTCTCCCTTTGATAATATAAGTCTTGCCTGTTACAGGGCTGATACAAGTGGTGGTAGGAGAATGCATATACCAGCTGTTATGTAAACACTGCTCAGCTTTTTACATTGGCATGACTATCACCAAATTATCAATTACAGTGAATGAGCTTGGGCAGAGGGTGAAACCTGGCAACACACAATATCCTGTTGCAGAGCATGCTCTACAGCATGGCAATTGTGACCACAATGCCTGTTTCGTCATATGCACCATTTGGATTCTTCCCCAGACACGAGTTTCTCAGAACTCCGCACCTGGGAACTAGCGCTAAAACACGTCCTTGTTTCTCGCCACCCACCTGGTCTTAATTTACTTTAATTTCTTCCACCTCAGAATTTCTTTACAGTAACTACTCTTTTCTTCACTCTGTTTTACTTCTTTCTTTTTTACTACACCTTTTATTGTCTTACCCATCTATTTTTCACTGCCCACCTCTGTTACATACAATGCTCTTAGATTTTCACTCTTAGTAACTAATGCACGTTGTTCAAACAGTAGTCTCTGTCTTGCATATTACCCTGTCTTCCACCTTTAAGCTCTCAGGTTTTCAAATCTTGTCGGATGCAGTCTCTAACAACCAGTCTTTCCTTCTCATCCCGTGCGGTAATTTTACCCTGTCCCGCAGTTCTGGGTGACTTTACCAAAGTCTGCCCCTTTTCCTAGACCTCTCCAGTCCTTTTGCTTTACCCCTCTTCCTTCCCCTTCACCACTTCAGCCTGAAGAGGGAGCCACTGGCTCCGAAAGCTTGCCTAATTATAACCTTCTTTTGTGTGTGTGTATTCTGCTGGCACCTGGTGAGTTGTTTTGTCATATATGATTGTTTTGTTATTTTATTATATTTATGGGTTGTTTAGGGGTGCACATGATGCAAAATTCAGTACATAAAAGATCCCACACCAGGGGGCAACAACAGCTCTAACCCAGGTGAGCTTGGGCGACAGATACAGGCACACCATTTCGTGCTCCTTCTTCACTCATAGTAGTTGGTGAGTGGTGGCTTGCCAATCTCTTGGATATGGCTGAGAGCCTGGAGAATGTGCTGGACAGGGCAATAGTCAAGACAGCAAGCAGAGCATGCAGTCTCATGTTACGTTCTGTACTGTGTTGAACGGTATCATCATGGAAACTCTGAGATGGGGTACAGCCACCGGCATTAGCACATAATAAATGTGACAGCTGCTGTCCTGTGCAAACCAGACGTGATTGTGCTGTGTACATGGCACTCCACACCATCACCAAAGCTACTGGGCCCATATTATGATGACTAGTGCCATTTGGTAATGTCTGTTCTCTTCAGTGCTTCTACAGATAGATCTGTCCATCATGATGCTGTATGCAGAACCGAAATTTGTTGGAATAGATGTCTTGTCTGCTACTTGTTTGGTGTTGCTGCAGGGCACCCCAATGTCAGTGTGCCCGGATACCTAATGCAAACGAGCCCAATTCTTGACACAAGGTACATGAAATTGCTGTAGGATCCTGCGTGGCCAAGTGAACAGTGTGTCTGTCCTCTTGGGTAGTATTCATGTGAAATCCTGTATGGTTATTGTGTGATCCTTATGAACCCATCAATTACATATACACAAGACAATTGTGGTATCCCAGCCACCGCTAACAGCAATATTTCAGAAACATAAATACAGTCTTACGTGGCACAACAGTGTCCACAACCATGTGGGTTTGCTCAGTTTTAAGCACACTGGACTTGCATTTGGGAGGATGATGGTTCAAACCTGTGTTCAGTCATCCTGATTTAGGTTTCCTGAGATTTTCCTAAATTGCATGAGGCAAATGCTGAGATGGTTCCTTTGAAAGGGCACGGCTACTTTCCTTCTCCATCCTTCCCTAATCAGAGCTTGTGCTTCCTCTCTAATAACCTCACTGTTGACAGGATGTTGAACACTGATCTCCTCTTCCTCCTCCTCCACCACAATTGTCAAATTCTGACACGTGCTGACAGATATTCTGTTTCTCACACGAGGCATAACATGATCTTACAAAAAAAGTTCAAAGACTGTTTCTAAATTAAGTATGAGGAGCATTCAAAACACATTTTTTCTGGTTTTATTCAGGATTCCAATACACATTATTACTCCCCATTCTTTTGGTTACTAAACCTTGTTTCTCAACATAATCTCCGTTCAATGCGAAGGCCATATGCCATCTTACTGCTACATCATATCACTCCAACTGCTTGATGCTGAAGCCAACTTCTTGCTGCATCAATAACCTCCCCATCGTCCTTGTACTGCTTCCCGTGGAGTGCAACCTTCATTGGGCCAACAGATGGAAATTGGAATTTGTGAGATCCGGGCTATAGGCTGGATCAGGAAGAACAGTCCAATCAAGTTATATAAGCTCCTCTCATGTACACAGACTTGTGTGACACCTTGCACTGTCATGGAGAAGAATTTCATTTTCATTTTTGTGGTAGTGAATTTCTCCATTTCACTGAGCCTGGCACGTTTCACTTCAGAGTTAATTGTTCGAGGGAGGACGTGTCACAGAATATGTGGTGTCACCGCCAGACACCACACTTGCTAGGTGGTAGCTTAAATCAGCCGCGGTCCATTTAGTACATGTCGGACCCGCGTGTCGCCACTGTCAGTGATCGCAGACCGAGCGCCACCACAAGGCAGGCCTCGAGATACGGAATAGCACTCGCCCCAGTTGTACGACGACTTTGCTAGCGACTACACTTACGAAGCCTTTCTCTCATTTGCCGAGAGACAGTTAGAATAGCCTTCAGCTAAGTCCATGGCTATGACCTAGCAAGGCGCCATTAACCGTATCTGAAGATAGTCTTATTTGTATTATCAAGAGCGATGTACCAAAGGACTATATAAAAGTTAAGTATTCGAGGAGCTGCATACTTTTCTTATTACCATTCACTACTTATCCTGTTCCAGAATTCACGCCCGTCTGCAGTAAACAGCGTGCATTTAGGCCTCCTCTATCTACAAGGTGTTGGCACATTTACCAACACATCATTGGCGACGAGACAACGGAAAGGGTCTTGTTCTTTCTCATAGCTTACATTTACTTGTGTCATGGCTTCGCCACAATCTCCAGATGTACTGTCCGAATTTTATCGCTTGCAGAATCAGCAGACGCAGGCGTTATTGGATGCCCTTGGACAGCTCGTCCAGGGTCAACGTGCACTGCCACACGATGCGGCCGCCGCCGCTTCATCACTACCGTAGCCACAACATGCAGTTGCACCGCCGTTTCGCAATTTTGATGCACAGCAAGAGACCTGGACTGAGTGGTCACGCCAGTTTGGATTTCATCTCGCCACCTACAGAATTCAAGGTAACGAGCGGCAGCCTCATTTATTGGCGTGTGTAGGGGTGCAAACGTACCACGTGATAGAGAAATTGTTTCCCCGACGTGACGTAGCAACTCTGTCCTACGAAGAAATTTTGTCGGCATTGGACGCCTATTTCAAAGAAACAGTTAATGTAGTTGCAAAAAGGTATACTTTCTTTCGTACAAAACGTACGGCCGGTCAAACCAATCGGGAGTGGGTTGCAACTTTGCAAGGCCTTACTAGGGATTGTGCGTTTGAATGTGACTGTGGCCTTCCTTATTCTGATACTATGGTGCGTGATGCAATTGCACAGAACGTTTCTGATGTTCGCATACGGGAACAGATTTTGAAACTAGTTAATCCCTCCCTTCCACAAGTGATAGACATATTGGATAGACAAGACACACTTGACTTTGCTCAGGAATCATTTGAAACTTCGCCAGCTGTGTGTCGCATTAACCGGCCCGCCGGGCGCGCTGCGAGGAACTGTAAACAGCCTTCGTGCACGTCCGCACAACCACGTGTCCCGCGAAAGCGAGCAAATGCAGTGCTGAGATCATGCCCGCGGTGTGAAACTAGACATTCGCGTGAGAATTGCCCGTCACGCCAAGCTATTTGCTTTTTCTGTAATAAGAAAGGACATGTTCAAAGTGTTTGCCAGAAAAAGCTCAGATCAGACACTCTTAACCATTCCAGGCCCTTTGCTTCGCGCCGGAATCGAACCAAGGACACTCAGGCTCGTGGACCTTCACCCATGGACATTCGTGTAGTTAATTCCACTTCGCCCAGTGCCACTCTATCTAACAGTGACTGTGTTCGTCCCACAAAAACTGTGCGTCGACGTCGCCGGAAGTCACGTCAATTAGCAAGTGATGCTGTACCTGTATCAGTTCAAATTGCACGAGACAGTCGCTCTTGTCGTCAGCAGGACAATAAACTTTTTGTAGATTTGGACTTCAATGGCACGGTCATACCATTCCAGCTCGATATCGGAGCTGCAGTTTCATTGCTCAATCACTACACATACAAACAACTGGGCAAACCTCCGTTGCGTGCCGCAACTGTTAAGCTCACTACATATTCAGGACAGAAAATTCCTGTGTTAGGACAGTGCAGCGTTCTTGCAACATACAAGGGACAAACAAAACTTGTGTCATTTTACGTTCTTCGTTCTTATACTGCAGTGAACTTGTTTGGTATAGATTTATTTCAGTTGTTTAACATGTCTATAGTAAATCAGGTCCTATCAGTGAATCAGACTGTGCCTTCAGACAGTGTTTCTCGTCTGTGTCAAGAATTTGCAGACATTTTTGCACCGGGCCTAGGTTGCACTAAGAACTATGTAGCACATTTGGAACTGAAAGTAAACGCGCAACCGAAATTTATCCGAGCGCGCAATGTTCCCCACGCATTGCGTGATGAGGTCGCAAGAACATTACACAATTTAGCATCACAAGGTGTGTGTGAATGTGCGCAATGCCTCTTCCCTTTCAGCTCCGCTTCATCGCTTACGCCGTACGAGTGTTCCGTTTCTCTGGACGACGGAATGCGAACGCGCCTTTCGCCAGTTGAAATCGGCGTTGCTTTCTAATACTTGCCTTACGCCATTCGATCCCCAGAAACCCCTTTTGTTGATGGTAGATGCATCGGATTTCGGGATCGGTGCTGTGCTTGCGCACAAAGATGGATCGCATGATCGCCCTATTGCCTTTGCGTCAAAATTGCTCTCGTCTGCGCAAAGAAATTACTCGCACATAGAGAAAGAAGCTTTGGCTCTTGTCTTTGGTGTTACTAAGTTCCATGATTTCTTGTATGGTCATCACTTTACCATCATCACAGATCACAAACCTTTGACGTCGCTTTTTCATCCGAACAAGCCTGTACTTCCGCGTACAGCACAGAAATTCATTCGCTGGTCTATTTTCCTCTCGCAGTACTGCATCGATATCTTGTATCAGTCCACTGCTAAGCACGGAAACGCCGATGCGTTGTCCCGTTTGCCTGTTGCTGAGGATAAAGCATTCGATTCTTCCGAACTTGCTTGCATGTTTATTGATTCGGAAACCGATGACGTGGTCGAACCGTTTCCGATTGATTTTCGTCGTGTAGCTACAGCCACAGCTGCTGACCCTGTCCTTGCTACCGTTTTGCGTTTTGTTGCTATGCAATGGCCTTTGTCAAAGTCTCGGATCGATGATCCGTTGGTTCGCCGATTTTTTGCTCACAAGCAGAGACTTTTTGTTCGACGTGGTGTTTTGTTGTTGCGTTCTGATAATGATCAGTCCAGAGTCGTGGTCCCACGTTCGTTACAGTCCTCTGTCTTACGGCTTCTTCGCCAAGAACATTGGGGTATAGTGCGCACGAAACAACTTGCTCGTCAGCACTGTACTTGGTTCGGAATCGATGCTGCGATTACGAATATGTTATCTTCTTGCATGGTGTGTGCCGAACAACAATCCGCACCGCCGCGGAAAGTCTTTGCATTGCCGAAAGCCACTCCCCCTTGGCAACGCTTGCACATCGATTTTGCTGGTCCATTCTGGAATGCTAGATGGTTGGTTCTGGTAGATGCCTTCAGTAATTTTCCTTTTGTTGTCCGGATGTCTTCCACGACGTCCTCTGCCACCATCCAAGCGTTGTCTGCTATCTTTTGCATTGAAGGTCTTCCGCAGACTATTGTTTCCGACAATGGCCCACAATTCATGTCCGCAGAATTTCAGTCATTCCGCCAGGCCAATGGTATTCAACATCTGACATCCGCGCCGTTTTTGCCTCAGTCAAACGGTGCCACTGAGCGATTGGTCCGGACTTTCAAGTCACAGATGTTGAAGTTGAAAGCGTCGCATTCTCGGGAGGACGCCTTGTTGCTCTTTTTGTCTTCGTATTGCTCTCAGCCCCGAGATGGTCGCTCGCCGGCTGAGTTGCTCCACGGTCGTCCTCATCGAACCTTGATGTCTTTGCTTCACCCGCCGCATCAGGTTCCTGTGCAGCGGCAGGCTTCTGCTTTTGCTGCAGGCGACGTTGTATTCTATCGCAACTATCGAGGTTCACGGCGTTGGCTAGCAGGGCGCATTCTTCGCTGCCTCGGCCGCGCGATGTATTTGGTTTTGGGGGCCTCTGCTGAGGTGCGTCGGCATCTCAATCAGCTGTGCCTCTGTCGTCGCACGGGTTCTGCCATTCCCCGTCTGCTTTCAGCGACGGTGCCGTCCGGTCAGGGCCCTGGGGACCCATCTACTGGCTCGCCTCATCCCCAGGTGTTACCGACGATGTCTTCCATTTTGCCCCATGGCGACACGCCGCCGCAGCCGCCTGTTCTCCCGCCGGCGCTGCCCGCATTCGACGCTTCGCTGCAGCCGCCAAGCGCCTCCCTGGGTCACGCGCCGCCGATCGCTTCCCGTGACCAGCTGTCCTCCGCCATGGAACTCTTGCCCGCTCCGGACCACATGACGTCATCGCGCGTCGGCTACCCCGACGCAATGGAGGTCGACCCTTCGGCCCCTCCTGTCTCTTTACGGGCGCATACACCGCATGTTGACGTGCACCCTGGACTAGGTTTTCAGGCGTTTCCTAGCTCCCCTCGGACCGAATGGCTGGGTGCGGGTGGCACAGCCTCGCCTGTTGTTAGGCTCCCCACCTCATCGCATACGTCCACATGGGGTCCTCCCCACGGCGGGCGGAAGCCTTATCACACGACCGTTCGCCGATTTGCGGGGGAGGAATGTGGTGTCACCGCCAGACACCACACTTGCTAGGTGGTAGCTTTAAATTGGCCGCGGTCGATTTAGTACATGTCAGACCCGCGTGTCGCCACTGTGTGATCGCAGACCGAGCGCCACCACAAGGCAGGCCTCGAGATACGGAATAGCACTCGCCCCAGTTGCACGACGACTTTGCTAGCGACTACACTTACGAAGCCTTTCTCTCATTTGCCGAGAGACAGTTAGAATAGCCTTCAGCTAAGTCCATGGCTACGACGTAGCAAGGCGCCATTAACCGTATCTGAAGATAGTCTTATTTGTATTATCAAGAGCGATGTACCAAAGGACTATATAAAAGTTAAGTATTCGAGGAGCTGCATACTTTTCTTATTACCATTCACTACTTATCCTGTTCCAGAATTCACGCCCGTCTGCAGTAAATAGCGTGCATTTAGGCCTCCTCTATCTACAAGGTGTTGACACATTTACCAACACATCAGAATAACCCCTCCAAACCCCACGAGACCATCGCCATGACTTTACTGGCTGAGTGTGCGGCTGTGAACTTTTATTTCGGAGGAGAGTTGGTGTTGTACCACTCCATATTTTTTTTTCTTGTTTGAAGTGATGGAGCCATGTTTCCTCATCTGTGATGGCATTAAAAAAAATTGGCACAATCAGTCTCATAAGTAGCTACCAGTTCCATACAGGTGATTCTTCATTGCTCTTTATGGTCTACTGTTAGGCAGCGAGGAATCCAACGGGTACCCCACTGTTAGATGAATGTTTCAGCACTTAAAACGGACTACCGGCTGAGCAGCAAAGTGTTTGATTGTGATCCCTTCGATCACCTCGAATGAAAGTGTCCGCACATTCCAACACTGAAGGGCCCGCAGCTGTGTGCGGCCGACCAGCACTTGGGAAATAGAACAGGTTTGTGTGACCTCATTGCGATGATGGCAGACACATCTTGCTTTTGTTCACTGCAAGGTCTCCACAGACTTTCTGCACATGCCTATGAATATCTGCAATGCTCTGATTTTCCACCAAAAGAAACACAATGACAGCTCTCTATTTGGAACACATCTCCATTATAGACACCATTTTGAAGGCTATGTATAGTGCCACCACCTAATGAAGCTTCTTGAAACTATAGGGGCTCAAGTGGGAATATTCCATGATGTCTCATAACAAAATCTCCATTTTTTTAAACTGAACTGGCCCATAAAAAAGTGTTGTATTACTTATTGCACATCCCACATATATAATAAAAATGGTACTTCCACTTACTTTGTGAAGTTATGCTGTAATGCTAATGCTTTTTATACCCAAGCATGTATGCTTGATTAATTGTGGTATTTGCTGCCTGCCATCTCCACAATGTTGCAGTTTTAATGCTTGTCACTGTATATTTAAAACATAACAGTCAATGGAAGGTGTCCTATTCTCCTCTAGAGTAGCGAGATGCACTGAAGTGACACACTTTACAATAACATCTCTTTATTAGAGCCTCACTAATTATGCCTATGAAACTTGAGAACAGCAGCAGGTGCTGTGACAGCATGATCCTTTGAGGGTGAGAGCTCTTAAGACTGCTTAAAGGTAATAACACGGTCCCAAGAGGCAATGAGCATGTTGGCACTCATAACAAATACTGTGAAATGGTGCCCTCGGAGCAATTGCTGGAAGCACAGCATCAAGTGTTGCTCAGGGCAAAAGCAGCACGGCACCTTGGTGGGTAATGAAGTAGCAGCAATTGGTGGTATCCATAAGGGAGAGTCAAGGTGGCTACCAGTTGCTCGGAGTTCGGGACATAACTGGCTATCGGTGGGCAAAGTGCTGACGTAAGTACGTGCCTGCGGACGAATATGTGCACAGTATCACATCAGCATGTGACTATATAGATGTAAATTAGTGCCTGTGATGCAGCACTGCGTGCTGTGATTTGCGGGCCACGTAGTGGCGAGACTGGTGGCCCCCGGATGCTGTGGCAACTCCTGGCAGCTTGCCCGTACCAAGCACCTTATCTCTTCTACATCTACATCTATACTCCGCAAGCCACCTGACGGTGTGTGGCGGAGGGTACCTTGAATACCTCTATCGGTTCTCCCTTCTATTCCAGTCTCGTTTTGTTCGTGGAAAGAAGGTTTGTCGGTATGCCTCTGTGTGGGCTCTAATCTCTCTGATTTTATCCTCATGGTCTCTTCGCGAGATATACGTAGGAGGGAGCAATATACTGCTTGACTCTTCGGAGAAGGTATGTTCTCGAAACTTTGACAAAAGCCCGTACCGAGCTACTGAGCGTCCCTCCTGCAGAGTCTTCCACTGGAGTTTATCTATCATCTCCGTGACGCTTTCGCGATTACTAAATGATCCTGTAACGAAGCGCGCTGCTCTCCGTTGGATCTTCTCTATATCTTCTATCAACCCTATCTGGTACGGATCCCACACTGCTGAGCAGTATTCAAGCAGTGGGCGAACAAGTGTACTGTAACCTACTTCCTTTGTTTTCGGATTGCATTTCCTTAGGATTCTTCCAATGAATCTCAGTCTGGCATCTGCTTTACCGACGATCAACATTATATGATCATTCCATTTTAAATCACTCCTAATGCGTACTCCCAGATAATTTATGGTATTAACTGCTTCCAGTTGCTGACCTGCTATTTTGTAGCTAAATGATAAAGGATCTATCTTTCTGTGTATTCGCAGCACATTACACTTGTCTACATTGAGATTCAATTGCCATTCCCTGCACCATGCGTCAATTCGCTGCAGATCCTCCTGCATTTCAGTACAATTTTCCATTGTTACAACCTCTCGATACACCACAGCATCATCTGCAAAAAGCCTCAGTGAACTTCCGATGTCATCCACAAGGTCATTTATGTATATTGTGAATAGCAACGGTCCTATGACACTCCCCTGTTTACAAATAACCTCCAGAGGGGCCATAACTGTGAACCCTACACATAAAAGTGGTGGCTAAAATATGCAGGGGGCAGGCCTATGTACTCAACAAAATGGAAACCGAGTTAGCACCTTACCACAGTACACACAGAAAAGCACACTGCAACACATAAACTTCTTTTTGTGAACAATTTTTACATGGACATGGTATCAATAAAAAGATTAATAACTGTTGTTAAAGTTTTTAGCAACTATAAATCACACATGAAGAATGTATGTTTGGCATATGAGAACCGTAATTACTTACATTGACCGCGGTTTGGACAGTAGCTCATGATGTCTGCTAGGAAGGCAGTACTTATTTGTAGAAAGTGATCCTCTCTCCTGCAAACAAAATTCATACTCTCTTTTCAGCAATTCAGAGGTAAAAAATGAAATGAACATATGGCATCGTTGGCCGGGAGGGCCCTATTCGGGAAAGTTCAGCTTCCAAGTTCAAGTCTTATTTCATTCGATGCCACATTGGGCGACATGCGCACCGGTAATGAGGGTGAACTAATGATGAGGACAACACAACACCCAGTCCATGAGTGGAAAAAAAATCTCCAATCCGGCTGTGAATTGAACTTGCGTGGGAGGCGAGCACATTACCCCCAGCCAAGCAGGCGGACTTCAGAGAGGTATTTCTAGTACATAAGCAGGCTTCTTGTACATCTTCCCATACATTTACAAATCGTTATCAGTGTGAGAGGTAGCCCAGTTTTCAATGCAAAATAGAAGCTCTAAATTACTTAACACTTTGCAACTGGTGAATTATCCACATCAGACAGTGGCAATGCCTAGATAAATGCTGGCAGTGCCTAAACAAATGCAGCATGGAAGTTCAATGCCGATAATTCTACAATTTGTTTTTTAAAAAAGGTCTGAGATGGTAACTAATAATGTTCCATTTGATGTCTATACAAACTTCTCTGTATATTACAGGGTTCCCCTACCTGCATTCATGCTGCTCTTCTAATTTTTCGATTTTTCCCTTAAGTCACTGTGTCAAGTGTTTCTTGTCATTTGGAATTTAGAATAGAACTTCCTTGGCCTACCAATCATCCTGTGCACGACTACATGTTCAGGCCACCTTCATTTAATTTTCATTACATGTAGGGCCTACTTCAACCTCTTCAATTCGTTTTCTGATCCATTAACCTATCTCTCCCAGTACGCCCCAACAAATATCTATCAAATAATCGATGAACAATCCTTTCCTTTTGAATAGTGTTTGCTTTAAAATCCCTTGTCACGCTGCTAGAAACAATAGCTGGTAATACACACTGACTATAAAATTTCTTTTTCAGACACATCATAAACTTAAGTTACCAAAACTTTATCGAGCACTCAAGTCATCAAAACTTTATTGAGCTCTCGAAATCCTATTGCTTATTCTGCTTGCATCTTCTGGTGTCCAATTCAGCTACAGATTTTGACAGCCTTAAATGGAATAACCTAACAACTATTTCAGTGAGTGCATGGTACATTTTATACAGTTTTCTTTCCAATGTGTTGTCAGCTGGGAGACCTTGAGGGGTATTTCAGTTGCCTAAGCAGAAAGAATTATGCAAGAGAGCTATCGTAAGTGTATCATCTGAATGTAGCTGACACCAAAGCATATATAGTAAGTACAGTATGGTGTTATATTTGCGTTGAATGATGATGAGTGAAGCAAAAGGTTGAAATCTGGTCTGGCACATAGTATATTCCTTTTGAACGGCACCAAAAGGACTGTCAGGCTTAATGAATCCACCCAACAGAGGGCTCATCCTTGACAGGTCCTTTCATAAGATTCTGCAGAGGCGTTGGAATTTTATCTATGATAATGATGCGAATTCTGGTGGTTAACAACCTTATGCCATCTATTGTTGCCTCCTACATCCTGCAATGAAGATTTTTTCTACCCCCAGGTTATGAACCACATGAGTGTGCATTGCAGATAACAACAATATAGGTAGGTTCTTGATTACACATTACTGTTGCATTACTACATCTGACTTTCATGACTAATTTGACACTCAATCAGACCTAATTTCAAATTTGCTCAACGAAGTTTCTTCATTAATTTCTGAAGATTTTCTGTAATTGAAACATCAGCAAAAAGATGGTGGTTCTGATAATTCCATTCATGTACAGGATGTTTGTTTTAAGTTGAGATAACCAAATATCTTAAAAATGAGGCATTGCATGAAAATAATGTTCTACATGAAAAGTACACACCTGCCTGTGCTTCAACAGGCCAGCTCCTAATCAGCCCTCCTGTGTGTATGGCATCAGCTGTGTATTTTCTTCATTAATTTCTGAAGATTTTCTGTAATTGAAACATCAGCAAAAAGGTGGTGGTTCTGATAATTCCATTCATGTACAGGATGTTTGTTTTAAGTTGAGATAACCAAATATCTTAAAAATGAGGCATTGCATGAAAATAATGTTCTACATGAAAAGTACACACCTGCCTGTGTTTCAACAGGCCAGCTCCTAATCAGCCCTCCTGTGTGTATGGCGTCAGCTGTGTATTTTCAATCCATCCAATTTTTACTGCATATTTGGATGCTACATTAAAAAATTGTTGTCCATTTGTGGTAGATGATACTGTACTTGACAAATATGAGGTGTACCTGTTTTTGTCGTTAAGAACTGATGCATTTGATTCTAATTTTCATTTACAGTGTAAATGTAGACCTTTGTGTTCTAACATATGGTATTTATGTTCAAAATGTGCTTCAGTGCTGCAAGTTTGATTGTACAGTACAATGTGGTTAGCCATTTCAGTGTCTTTTCAGGAACTACACTTAGCGTGACTCAGGTACAACAAGTGGCTGTAATAGTTGTGGGATGATTCATTTCAGTGAGTCCCCTTGCCACTTACAATTGCAGTGCTCGATTTTGGTGAGTGTTTACAGTTACGTGTGCATCCATGGCAGGTGCGCCTGTCATTAAAACTTCACAGATGTTTTATCTTATTACAGTGGTTGTGGTTTATATTCTGCTGGTAGAGAGAATTATGGTGGTTTGATGGAAACACACACCAAAATCAGTCACCAGGGTGGAGGGCTTCAAGGATGGCCATTGCAATCAAGCATTTTGATGGTTTACAAACTCACCACAACCAACCCTGAAGGGAACAGAAAACTAAGTCATCATACAAGTAGCTTCTTTGCCAAAAATTTCGAAATCTAAACATATTGTTTGTACTGCACAATCACATTTGCAATACTAAAGTAAATTAGAAACAGGCAAAAACAGGCTCATTTTGAGTCAGTTATAATGTATGGTATTACTTTTTGTAGTAACACAAGCAAAATGATTAGAGTATTAAAATTAAAAAATCAATTATTAGAAATATTTGCAATGCAGAACCAAAAGAATCCTGCCACCCACTGTTCAGAAATTTAAAAATATTAAGTGAACCCTGTTTGTACATTTATGAACTGATTATTTTTGTACACAATAACCCTAATTTAATTATAGACAATAATTTTCAACATCAATACTGCACTAGGAACAAGAAGAATTTCATGCTTCCCCACTCATAGTTGAAAGAGATACGCACAAATCCCAGAACACATGGGCATGAAAATTTACAATGTTCTAGAAAAGAAACGAATCCACTGCAAGGAGCTAGAGTGCTGAAACAAGAGCTATGAAAGTTGTTAGTACGAAAATGCTATTATTCCTTACAAGGCTTTTGAACCATCAAGGGAAAATCTGAGCAACTAAGCAAATGGCTACTAATTAAGCTTAGTTTTATGTGAAATAAAAGACTGTAATAGCTACATTTTTTACATTAATGCTATTGGTATGTATTGTTTCTGTAATACATTTGAATTGTAATTGTGTGTTGACAGATCCGTTGTACATGAAATCTATGATTTAACTTTGTACATTATGGGATAATAAAAATTCTGATTCTAATCAAGACTAATTGAGTGACTTCAATACTTTAAAGCCGGCCGGCCGCGTGACTGCTCCGGTCGCAGGTTCGAATCCTGCCTCGGGCATGGATGTGTGTGATGTCCTTAGGTTAGTTAGGTTTAAGTAGTTCTAAGTTCTAGGGGACCGATGACGTCCGATGTTAAGTCCCATAGTGCTCAGAGCCAGGATTCGAACCTGCGACCATAGCAGTTGCACGGTTCCGGACTGTAGCGCGTAGAACCGCTCGGCCACCACGGATGGCCTTCGTATTTTCATTCACTATCATTTTCTGGGCAAAACATCATTCAAGAAGAAAACAGTTCTTGCACAAAAGTGTAAAATGAGGATAATATGTCATGTCCAGTTGAGAACCTCTTACAGACATCTCTTTAAAAACTTGCACATATTGTAAACAGCTGAGCCTTGGTGTGGCACAGAAAGAAGTGAGGTAGGCTATTCAGCCATAAAAATCTTTGACCATCTACCCAGTGAAGTAAATACTTCTATTAAAATTAACGACAAATAAAAGCTGGTACCATATCTGCTAGCACGTGTGTGTGTGTGTGTGTGTGTGTGTGTGTGTGTGTGTGCATGAGAGGGGACAAACTGATAAAAATTGTTATAAATTAGATTTTAAAAACTTGAAAAATCATGTAAAAGGTCAGCATGTTGCCATAAAACACTGGCAGAGGTGAATTTAAGGTGAACTACTACAACCAACTGCAGAGCTGTCTAAAAGTATTTGAAGTTTTAATCAGACATAATACTACTTCCCAGCCATATTTTGCAGCCATTCGGTAGAGACAGAGTAATGTATGAACAGTGGAAATGGTGAATGGAAGGGCACAGAAGATAATATTGATTGATTAACTTACAAATTAATAATTTCATCTAATTCTCTTTAAGTTGCAACAGTCATGCATGTAAACAAGGGGAATAGTACTGTAGAACGAAAACAGTATCCATGTAGTTTTATAATTTTGTGGCTGGTGATCTTTTGTATAAATTAAAATCATTAGTCCTTTAAGTTCACCAAAACCAGTAAATTCCACATAACCAAATTTCAAAGCATTTTGTAGCTTTGAAAATAACAGTTTGATCTTACGCCCTTTTATAAGTAGCTGAATGTCACACAGAACAGACAACCCGTGATTTGAAAATGACCAAGTAACATATTTATTAGACAAATGATCATTTGTGGAAAAATGTAAATTAATGCAGATGAATAGGAAAAACAATTATATAATATTTGAATACAGAATTAGTGATGTGCTGCTTCACAAAGTCATGTTGATTAAGTTTCTAGACATAACAATGCAAATGTATATACGAAATGAAACAAGCACACGTCACTTGTAGGGAAGGTGTTTTAAAGATATAAATTTAAGTAAGTGCAACTCATCTACAAAGGAGACAATGTAGAGAACACTTTTGGGATTCATTCTTGAGTGTTGCTCCAGTGTTTGCGACCCCCACTAGATCAGATCGTAAAACATACTGAAGCAATTTAGAGGGATATCTCTGGGTCTGCTATCAATCGGTTCAATTGGTGTGCATTACAGGAATGTTATGCAAACCCTAATGGGAACCCCGTGAGGGCGGAAGACAGTTTTTTTCATGAAAGACTATTGAGAAAGTTTAGAGATCTCACATTTTCAAAGATTCCAGAACAGTCCTACAGCCAGTAACATATATCCTGCATAAGGACAGCAAGCACAAGATAAGAGAAATCAGGGCTCATACCAAAGCTTATAGATAGCTGTTTTCCCCTCAGTCCATCAGCAAGTGGAAAAGGAAAGGGAGAGAATAATATAGTGCCTCGTAGACTGTCTCTGTAGAGGTAGATACCACAGCTGACACGATAATAAAAACAATCAAAATTGCTCATGGATCATTCGATGGGTCCCATGTTCGAGTGTCAATCTGGCACACAGTTTGAATTTGCCAGTTAGTTTCACACCAGTAGTCACTCCCTGCAGAATGAAAATTTCATTCTGGAAACATCCCCCTGGCTGCAGCTAAACATGTCTTCTCAACATCTTTTGTTCAAGGAGTGCTAGTCTTGCACTTTTTGCAGGAGGTGTCCCGTGAAGTTTCGAAGGTAGGAGATGAGCTACTGACAGAAGCCAAGCTGAGTCATACTTGGGAGGCACAGTCAGTAGAGCAGTTGCCAATGGAAGGCAAAGGTCCAGCACCAGTCTTTCTGCCAGGAAGTTTCATATTGGCATACACTCTGCTGCAGAGTGAAAATTTCATTCTGGCTTATAGATCTGAATTCAATGTATTGCACAACTACTTGAACATAACAGAGGAGAGGCTGCTATCTGCTGGGTTACAAAAATGCTCAAACTCATTCTACAAGCCAACTAAATAAGAGGTAGCAGCAGAAACATTTCAGCTGCTTCAGATCCATCTAGATGACTTCGTAAGCCTCCTAATAACCACGGATGAGTGCCAGGTGTATCACTACTATCCTGAGCCACAGGAGAAAAGCAAGCAGTAGAAAGCTGCAATCACCACTGAAGGAAATGGTGAAGACCCAACCATCACCAGGCAACGTAATGCTGAGCATTTTTAGGAACCGTCACAGTGAGGTGCTAACAGATTATGCTCATACGGGACCACACTACTAAAATCTCCTGGTGAGGCTATGCTAGACCATCAGGACAAAGTGTCTGAGGGCACACTCTTCCTCAACATTAACATCCTAACTCATTCTGCAGAGGACAGATGTCCACGGTCCTTCTTTGGGCTATTGAAATTCATGGCCTCCCACCACTTACACTTGCTGACAGTGACTTCTTCCTTTTTCCCCAGTTGAAAAACTATTGCACGGCAGAATTTTCAGAATGATAATGAGGTGATTTTCAAAATGACGCAGATCCTGAACAGCCAGAATGCAGACTTATACAACCAAGGCCTCCATCAAGTCATACATAATTGAAAAAGCTGTGTTGCCTTGAATGGGGAATGTGTGGAGAAGGAATATTAGGTATGTTCTTCAGCTATCATGAAGAATAAGTTATTGGAATATTAACATTAATAAGAGCTCCATGTAGCAAAATTGTGTTTCTGCGTCTTCTACTAGAGCTTGTTGAGAGGTCTGTTAGATTATAATGCTTACTGAACATGAGTTTAGTTGATCAACAGTCCACAGATATACTGCCAGTTCAACATGCACAATATTTCAGCAGTCAGGTACGTTGCCATCATCAGCTGTATTGGCAAACTGAGCTATTGGGGGTGCATGGCTGACTTACATTACATTCCCCCATGAGCCATTCCCTCCACAGTCTGTGTCCTAGGGAGTGCATCAGTGGCCATGGAGGCAACTGCATTAGCATCTGTGGTAGTGCAGTTGAAGTAGCTCTGTCAGCCCTGGCTGCCAGATTGTTGCATTTGCTGAGTGTCTCCGTGATTATACCCAGTGCCGGTTCCCGAGCCTTGTTCATAATTTAGCCACACTCCTGGTTAATAAAATTATTCCTGGCACAAATTTCAGTGGCTTCTCTGACAACACTGTCACAGTATTTTGAAGTCTGCGCTAAAATCCTGGGACTTTCGTATTCCCTCACATGATTCTCTGACAGCCAGTTAATGGAGAATACTAGGAACAAACAGACAAAGTTGGAATGGGCAGCCCATTCTTGCAAGTGTGTGCGAATTTTTAAATGAAGCACTTTGAGGAAGAAGCCCTCAAATCATCCAAATGGAAATCCACCTGATTTCCCTATTATGGAGATGACATACTCATCATCTGGACCCATAGGAGGGGCAAACTGCTTAACTTCCTTGCACACCTGAACTCCATACACCCCAACAACAAACTCACTATGGTGATCAAAAGGAGGAAACTACCATTGCTGGACGTCAGGGTCACAGAGGAGCTGATGGAACCATGGGCCACTTAGTGCACAGAAAGAAAATGCATACTGCCTCCTATTTGCATGTACACAGCTGCCCTCACCCTGCAAACCACTGTGAAATACATGGTACTTCTCACTATACCATCATCCATGTCCGGAGTGCAGTAAAAATCATTATTTAAATGCTTCAGTGTGCAATGTAATTAGTTTGATCATGATTTCATGTTATTTGTGGAAGTGGTATGTATGGGGTTGTAGTATACTCCCGGATTCCTCTCTTAACACTGGTTCTTGAAACTTTGTAAGTAGGTTTTGAGTGCTGAGATAGTCAGCATGTAACTTAAACTGTCAGTCACTCTAGGTTGCGAAGCAACTGCGTGACACTCTCATGTAACGCCAACAGATATGCAACCACTCATGCCCCCACTCTTTGTATACACTCAATATCTGGTGTGACTTCCACAAACATGAACAATATCCTATGAAACGTCACACAAGTGTTTTGTGAGCAATCTCCTTTGCAGATTATCTGCACCTTTCTAGTAGCGTACCAACAAACAAAAATCTGCCACCTGTTTTACCTATGGTTGGGATTATGTAGCAGCCCATTTCATATCCCCACAAAATGTTAAACTCTTGAGTCACTTAATTCCAGTTGTGTCTCATTCTACAGTTTGTGAAGTGCAGAATATCACATTTCTCAGCATTTAAATACAATCTTTATACTAGTTCGAAATCTTACAAAAATCTTAAAAGAATATTTCAACAGCTTTCTCCAAGTGGTACTTCATTACAGACAACAGGTTCACCTGCCAATAGTTGAGGTCACTGTTAATATTGTTTAGCATGTCATTAATCTGAACAACATGAACATCAAATGTCTTACATCTACACAGGTACTTCACGTCACTGCACCGTGTGTGGCAGAGAGTACTGCTGCATATTTCCTTTCTTGTTCCACTCGCTAATAGAGTGGACCAAAAAGACTATCTATATGCTTCCACACAAGCCCTAATTTATCTTATTTCATCTTTAAGCTCCTTATACAAAATGTATGTTGGCAGCAACAGAATCGTTCTGCAATCGGCTCGAATGCCAGTTCTCTAAATTTTCTCAACAGCATTCCTTGAAAAGAACATCACCTTCCCTCTAGGGATTTACATTTGAGTTCCTGGAAGCATCTCTGTAATAGTTATGTGTTTTTTTTAATCTAATGGTAACAAAATTTAGCTGCATCACTCTAAATTGCACCAATGCCTTCCCTCAATCCTACCTGGATCAGATCCCAAACACTTGAGCAGCCCTCAAGAATGTATTGCACTATCATCCTACATGCAGTCTCCTTTAGAGATAAGCAACACTTTCTTAAGATTTCCCCAATGAAATAAACTTGACCACTTGCCTTCCCTACTACAATCCTCATGCACGCATTCCATTTCATATTGCTTTGAGGTGTTACACCTAGATATTTAATCAATGTGTCTTTGTCAAGCAGCACATCACTAATGCTATATATATTTGACCATTATGGGTTTGTTTTTCCTACTTGTGCACATCAACTTACATTTTTCCAAATTTAGAGCTAGCTGCCATTCACCACACCAATCAGAAATTTTGTCTACAGCCTGTTTAAAATTACTTGGTAGTTGAAATTTTTCACTTGCCATTACAGTGGTGTCACACAGCTGCTGGCTACAACTCGGTCACAGGCAACACACAAACATAGTAATCACTTCCACAAATGTTGCTAATGTCAAACGTGGAACAATGTTGCAAGCAGCTGCTGCGAGGAGTCATGGAAATGGGAAATGTTCGGTCGACAGCAGATTTTAGGTAATCAACGACTGAACTGTGAGACAACGGATTTTTTAGCCTTGAATTTAAACTCATGTCCTAACCTAACCACAACCTCATGATGTGCAATGTATTTGAGAAAATGGAGATCAGTAATTTGCATCCAAACTAAAATCATGATCATTTTGTTCACAGCATTTAAAGCTAACTTTTAAGAACAAACTCAAGACAGAAGAATTTCTTAATATGTTTGCTTCCATAGTCATCTCCTGTAGCAAAATTTCAGTTTTAGCGATAAAAGCAAACTAATTTCTTGCTATCATTGATTACTTGAAACTACCCGCACACTGACTGCATGGGATGCCACATTACCAATCGAAGAGTAGTTCTGGTTGACACTTGGTTGCAAAATATAGTTGACACAAACACATTCCAACAAAAAATGAATTATAGGAAGAAAAATAAGAGCAATTAAAAAAAGTCAATATGATTACAAAAATATGATTACATTTAAACCGATTAATCAAATAAAAATGATAATGAAATTCCTTTGATTAGGTTTAGAAAAATAAAAAATTTCCTTGTATTTGAATCTTCAGCCTTCTACATGTCAACGTCATATGCTAACAACACTGCTATGACATTACTTGGCAACTGGCTGTCGTACTTATGACTCTGGTTGCCTGCTTACGATAATCAACTGACAGCCTTCAAAAATGTTATGGCAATTTGGCAATGGCAAATGATTCAGGAATTATGATGAGTGCTCTGATTGAAAGAATGATTTCTTTCAATGAAGTGTCATCCATCCAGTAATTTTAAACAGACTATACGTCATCAAATATCCTCTTAAAATCACTTGATGACTGCACCTTCCCATACACCACAGCATTATCAGCAAACACACTGTCCATGAAATCATTTATGTATATAGGAAATAGCAGCAGTCCTATCAGAATTTTCTGGGGCATATCTGAAGTTACTTTTACTTCTGTCAAAAACTCACTATCCAAGGTATTAAAGTGGGTTCTCCTTAAAGAAATCCCCAAATCCACTCACAAATTTCATTTGTTGATAGATTATTCTCCTAAGACGCAAACTGTTGCATTAACATACTACCAAAATCTCCAAATAACGTTTTGGGAGGCTGTCAAGAACAAGAGTCACAAGAAATCAGAGGCGGTGTTTTTACTACATGTCAACACTCCAGTTCAAACTGCACACTTCACATATTCTCCCAGCACTGGACTGCTTCCTCTTTCCTCGGATGAAGGAACCACTTGGTACTTCCTTGTTTACACAATAGAAATTCTCAGTTTATCTATTTCAGTATAATATAAGGTTACCAGAAGGAAAGAAAAACTGCACACAATCGACTGCAATAACAAGCTAATAAATACATACTGAGAAGTGTCGGATCACCTTAAAAGTGAAAAATTTGTTATGTCAAACATAAAGGAGGCCAATAATAGAAAACCACCTTTTTCTGTTAGAAAGTACAGAATTTCTCAAAAGATTATAATGCTAGTTTTTGGCAGAAATATTAAATAAATGGTCACATCGTTTCTTTGTAAAGTTGATTCTGTTCAAAATACTCAAATGCAACTATATTACAATGAATAGTTGTAATGTATTTATTAATGAAAATCTATGAAACATTTTACAGCAGTGGCCATGCAGTACTGCCTATTTGGATTTTTGACATTATATATTGTTGGTTATGGTTGACCTGATGCCATAAAATATGGCGTGGGGACAAAAGGTAGAAGTATTTGATTTATCAGTTGAAAAACTTATGGTTCATGACGTAATGTTTCAGATAAGTAAATTATCTTTTATTTCTGATATAATGAGATGTATTTCCAAATACACATGTAGCAAAAGACACATTTTATAAATGCAACAAAAGAAAAAAAAAATCCTAGAAAAAACTAACAAATAAATTGATAATGTTTAGTGCATGGGAAGTCTATCAGATTATCTTCCAAAGTAAAATTAGTTTCAGTCAACACATCCTTCTTATTTTAATAAACACTTAAACCATGAAACTCTGGAAAATTCTACTGGGGCGAAGAATATCTTTGTCTCCCAGAAAAAGGTATAAGATTCATATTTGGTGCCCATTACAGGATTCCTTATTAAAAAAACGCATTTGCTGGAAAAAAAGAAAGAAAAAGAAGGAACGTAGCAAACAATGGCAAAGTAATTCTGGAAATAGTACCATGAAATGGTAATAATACCTTAGATAGAAAGTTCTCCTACAATCTCAAGATGTAATAGTGTAAATGGTCTAATAATTTAAATATGCGTGAACCAAATCTTGTTTAATTTAGACAGAGTAATATTCAAGTCTAACTGTCATTTCTTATGCATAAGTAATGTATCTAGATATGGTATTTTGTGATAATTTCTTCGACAAAGCATCAATCTACATAGATATGGACACTTTCCTGTGTAAACCACAAAACTTTTTCCTTCCTTTTTGTAATGCAGACATTTTTTAGTTCCTATGTACAATCTTATGTAGATTTCGACCATTTTTCTTTAAAAATATATTATGGGTTTGACTGGTTTACTATGGATTAGGTAAAATCTGCTGATACCAAATGTTGGCTTTAATTTGTGACAATGTTGTGGAATGTGATGCTACAAGAAACAGAGACAGAACAGAACAATGACTTTTTTGGGTTGTAGGCTATGGTGACACAAGGATCTGTATTGTAAAATAAGGTTTACATAATGCTGGAAGGTGACAATGTAAATACTGTATCTTAGTTGTGGCTACATAATGATTTGCAGTGTAGCTCAATGTCTACATTAGATGGGATAATGATTTGTAGTGTAGCCCAATGTCTACATTAGATGGGATGGTGACTGATTTCTTGTGACTTAGTGAAACAAATGAAAGTGCTATCAAGAGAGTAATCATAATTATTACGATGGAGCATATTTTTCACATTGTGGATTTTGATAGGTGGCTCATGTTTGCTGTTTTGATGACTTCATGGGTCAAAGTAGAGGAATGGTATTTATAGATTCAGTATTTCTCTCTTATGTTCTTATTTTAGGCCTAAAATGATAATGTGTGTGTCTACTTTTGATATGGCAAACTGTAAGTGCATTAGTTAAGATGGCAGTATGATGCTGTACCTTTATGACCTCAAAACTTTCATTTTGCGTACTTTCTCTACTGAGGACTAAGAAGTATGCTTAATGAGTTGTTTATTTTTGTTGAAGAATTAGAGTTGATCAAACCAGTTAATATAATATGACTCTCCGAACATCATGTGAGCATTGGTATAGATATGCTGAATGTTAAAGAATTCAAGTTAGCTTCTTACTTCTGTGAGCAAATATGGAGGAGTTGCTACATTTGTCAGAAACTGTTTTGATTTCAAGAATATTGATATTAATAAATTTAGCTCAGAACAGCACTTAGAAGCTTGTGCAACAGAAGTAGTACTTCATAATAAGTCCTTTTCTCTGTTGCCATATAGTAGTTGCCTCATAGTAACAAACAAGGAATTAGTGATTGCTGGTAATTTTACTGAGGATTTATTGAAAAGCTCCGTCAGTGAACAATTACTGCAATCAGTAACACTATCATTCAGATTATTTCCTGCAGTGAACTTTGCAACTAGGATATGTAAATGCTCTCAGATCGCTATTGATAATATCTTCGTAGACAAACCTAGGGAAAGAAGTCACATAACAACACCAATAGTAAATGGGCTATCTGATTATGACGTGCAGCATCTTGTGTTAGATGTTGAAACTTGTCAGGATAAAAATCTATTAAATCTGAGTACGGGGAGGGGGGGAGTTAATATATCAGTCAAAAATTGAGAAATTCTGGAAATTGCTCAAAGACATGAACTGGATACATGTTTACAATACTTCTGACTCAAATGGAAAATACAAAGCATTCATTAATAAAGTTACTTCCACTTTTGAAAATTGCTTTCCCTAAAGGTATCTCAAATCACACAGAAATCAAACCATAAATCATGGATTACACAAGGAATAAAGATATCAAGTGGGACAAAAAGTAGAGTATATCTACTACCTAAGAACAGCTCTGATGTTAGCACTGTAATACATCACAACGAAAACTGCAAAATACTGAAGTGAGTAATTTAGAAATCAAAGCAGCTTTAATATGAGAAAAAGGCAATTACATTGGGCAACAAAATAAAAGCTGCATGGGATATAGTAAAGACAGAGATTGATGGGGACAAAAAGGTAGAGGAACAGAGAGCTCTAAAAATAAATGAGACTTTGGTAACATGTGCATGTTGTGTTACAAATCTCTTAAACAAGTACTTCATTTCTGTTACAGACAGCTTGAGATTATAAGGTCCGGTGAACAGTGCAATGGAGTATCTGAGACCAGTCTTTAAAAATAACTTCAGTAAAATGGAAATCAAACTCATGTCTCCCAAAGAAGTAGCATCCATCATAAAATCCTTAAAATCTAAACATTCTAGTGGGTATGATAACATACCAATGAAGTTAATCAAAGAGTGTTCAAGTGAGTTGAGCTCTGTCTTGACTGGTTTGTGTTATCAATCTCTTATCAGCAGAACATTTCCAGACTGGCTAAAATATGCTTAAGTTAAGCCTCATTACAAGAAGGGGGATAAAGAGATACCACCAAAACTATTGAGCAATTTCACTTTCGTTGGCTTTCTCAAAAATATTTCAAAAGGTTGTGTTCGAGCGTTTTCTTAAGTCTCTGACTGCAGATAATATATTGTCCAAGTGACAGTTTGGATTTCTTAAGGGTTCTGATAGAGAAAGCTATTTACACTTACAGTGGCATAATCCGTATCACTTCAGGCAGGTTGGTTACCTTCATAGTCTCAGATGTTATTCAATTTAGCATATAGGAATATGTAATTTTTTTTGTTTTCTCCAAAAAAATTCCTGCCCCAAGATACAGGCCTCCAAAGATGACACTGCAAACACGATTTTGATGATGTGAATTTTTGAAAAATTGATATTTTGTTAGAGTCTTTTTATTTGAAAGCTAATTTCCTTGTGATTACAATGGTATCCTCCGTTTGGACAAATCTGTCAAAGTTCTTTTACTGTCACTCTTTGAATTTTTTTTAATAATTTACAGAATTTTTTTTTTTAAATGCCAATCCAGAAAAGTTAGATTTTTTTCTGTTGATTACCATGTAGTACTATAGTTTCTTTAACTTCCACTTTAACTTTCAATGGCAATGAATGTCTTCACTGAAGATGTTTCCTACTAATTTCTTTGTTACAATGTTTATTTCTATTGTCTTTGTTGCAGTTATTTCGTTTCACTTTCTTTGTTGCGGTTATTTCTTTCACTTTCATTGTTACAGATATAACTTACACTTTTTTGTAGTTTCTTTCTCACGGTTGCTCATTGCAGATTTCTGTATTGAAGTTGTTCAGTGCTAATTTTTTTACTGAAGAAGATTCTAAAACCTCTGAGTCCATCCAGAGAGTTCTGTGTTTCCATGAGGAATTTGCCAGTTGACACAGTTGTAGTTTGTTTTGAAAAAAGGACTGTTTGAAATGTCTTCTGACTGGGACCACAGGGCAGTGAAATGTGCTGCCTTTTTGCATATCCATAAGACAAACAAAAAAACAGACTTTGTTTAGATTGGGAATAAGTGTTCTCATTTGAAGACTGTTTCAAAGTGAAGATGTTTCTAGTGATGACTTTTTGAGTTATAAATGTTTTGACAGAATAATAAATAATAATGATAGTATCTGAACAAGACGGCACCTCCCATGGTGCAGATAACATCGCAAGTTCACTGAGGCTTTTTGCGGACGATGTTGTAGTATATCAAGAGCTTGTAACAATGGAAAACTGTACTGTAATCCAGGAAGATCTGCAATGAATTGATGCATGGTGCAGGGAATGGCAATTGAATCTCAATGTAGACAAGTGTAATGTGCTGCAAATACATAGAAAGAAAGATCCTTTATCATTTAGCTACAATATAGCAGGTCAGCAACTGGAAGCAGTTAATTCTATAAATTATGTGGGAGTAGGCATCAGGAGTGATATAAAATGGAATGACCATATCAAGTTGATCGTCGGTAAAGCAGATGTCAGACAGATTCATTGCAAGAATCCTAAGGAAGTGCAATCTGAAAACAAAGGAAATAGGGTGTTCGCCCACTGCTTGAATATTGCTCACCAGTGTGGGATCCGTACCAGGTAAGGTTGACAGAAGAGATAGAAAAGATCCAACGGAGAGCAGCGCGCTTCGTTACAGGATCATTTAGTAATCACGAAAGCATTACAGAGATGATCGATAAACTCCAGTGGAAGCCTCTGTAGGAGAGAAGCTCAGTAGCTCGGTACGGGCTTTTGTTGAAGTTTCGAGAACATACCTTCACCGAGGAGTCAAGCAGTATATTGCTCCCTCCTACGTATATCTCGCAAAGAGACCATGAGGATAAAATCAGAGAGATTAGAGCCCACACAGAGGCATACTGACAATCTTTCTTTCCACAAACAATACGAGACTGGAATAGAAGGGAGAACCGATAGAAGTACTTGAGGTACCCTCTGCCACACACCGCCAGGTGGCTTGCGGAGTATGCATGTAGATGTAGCTGCAGATTTTGCATCGATTGAGGAAGCATTAAATACCCTGAATCAGTCAACTTCAGATGTAGGTGTTAGTCCTGTTAAGGAACCGTGGTCTGTGAAGTCGAGTCTTAAGCTCTATGCACCAAGAAAGTGCAGAGAAATTACTAAAGCTATGGATGAATACACTACAGCAAAGCTGACCACACTCTTTAAAGTAGAAATTCCATCCTCAGAAGAAAATAAACCAAAGCACTCCTGCACCTCCCGCCAGGAATTTTTCACAAATATCAATTCAGCTGTTGAATATTGTGCATCGTACAGTGAAAAGCTGCAAGTTAACTATTATTCTTTTCAAAGAAAACAATTCTGAACCAAGTTCCATCAGTATCAAAGTACATGGTAGACAAATCAAATATGTGAGGCCTGTAAAAGGTGTCTTTAGAAGCCCAGATCCCTATTATGGTCATCCTGTAGAAGCAGCTCAAGTTCAAATAGTGCAGTCATTTTATCTGGTTTATAAATGGGACTGTTCTCGCCAGAGAGCAAACAAAAAAGACACTATAACTGTAACAGCTGAAGTTCAAAAAGTTGTGAAAGTGAAGAGGTAAATGATTAGCAGTATTGAAGAAACTTTTGCAATTTGTAAGAGCAACTATGTAACTTCACATATTGAAAGATCAAAATTTTACGCACTACAACCTAAGTGGGTAGTACCACAACCACCTAGAGATTTCTGTTTATGTGTGTACTGTAAGAATTTCAAACTTCGTGTGGTAACTTTGAAGAACTTATTGGAGCACGTGACATATGACACCTTGGTTGGGCATGTCAACTTATTAGCAGTCTGTGACATAAAGCGAGAGACTTGTTTGTTTCAAGAATGTGGTGCCCTGGAAAAGGGTGGACTGACTTTACATACACTTGGCCTGGAAGATGCAGCAGATAACTCTGCAGAAATTACAAATGCGACATGGGAGGAAAATAAACTAATTAAGAAAATTGTTGCCTTTGACAGTTTCACTGATGAACTGAGTAAATGGTCAGTGAAAGCAGTAACACACCAGAATCTGAAGAAACTGCAACAACAACACATTGCAGAAGTGAAAGGGTGTGTACATGCTGAAGAACTATGTTTAGTGCTTCACTATCATTTTGCTGAGAACTGGTCCGTAATTCTCCCACAAGAAGTACAAGGGTATTATTGGAGTAATGACCAGGTTTCAATTTTACTGGAGTGACATATTTTCAAAATAAGACCACAAGAGTTGCTGTTATAAGTGATTACACAGGACATGAATCAGCACAAGCTTTGCTAGCAATGCGCAAAATTCTTCAACTGCAAACAGGGGCAGAGAAGATCATCATTATTTCTGATGGCGCTCCTAGTCATTTTAAAAACTGTTACCAGCCATTTGAACTGAGTGCCAATTGATTGGGTATACAGTGCTACTGGTCATGGGAAGGGGCCTTGTGATGGTGCAGGAGGCCTGCTGAAGCACCATGCTACAAAACATAATATTTCCAGACCAAATACAGCTGCAATTCAGAATGCTGAGGATTTCACAAGAGTCATGAAACCTTACACACCCACAGCCCTAATTCTTTTGTCCAAAGAGGAAATCGAAGAATTCCATGAATAGGAAAAAGAAGAATGGTCCAAACAAACTACTCCTGTGAAAGGAAACATTTTTGGCCTCAAAGTGATGGGCGAACTCATATTGCATGTACTTTAAGAGCAAGAAAGAAGAAATTTCGTTCGTTCGGCCAACACCTCAGTAACAGCAGGATAATATTGACATGGGGGATGTTTGTGGCACATGTGTATGACTGTGACTGGTGGATTGCAGAGATTATAGGCACCAGTTATGAATTAAACTAAATTTTGGTGAACTTTATGCTACCACAGAGACCAGTTGCTGGATACAGGTTTCCTGCTGAAGGACAGCAACAACACCATCAGTGCTCGCTTCCTGTTCTCAATGTTTTGAATATTGTAAGTACTACAGTTACTACTGGTTCAAAAGCAAAGCATCACTCTACATCAAAGAAAGATACTGAAGCAGTGGGGGACAATTTTTATTCATTGACTGACTAATTTCAGTACAAAACAGAGTGCACAGAAGTTGTATAAATTGAAACCATTAAGTCTTCGGACCTTTCACATACATTTTGGAACCATTTAAAATGCTTGAAAAATGACACTCTTACTCATGTAACATAATTTTAGTTTTGAAAGATAAGGCTAGGTTTTGATCTTTATGAGCCTGTTATGTGATAATAAAAAAAGTTTTATGTATGGCAAAAATTTCAGTTGCTTATAAAACCTGTTCAACCTAAAAGTGGAAGCTCTCCTTTTCACGGAATGTAGAACTATATGGTACTAATCAACAGCAAAAAATCAAAATTTTATGGATTGACAATTTTTTCCATAAATTATAAAAAACATTCAGAATGCTATAGTAAAAGAGGATTTTTTTATAATCATAAAGCAATTATCTTTCAAATAAAAGAACAATAAGACATCTAGAACTGTTCCAGAGATACAGCATTATAATTTTCTTTTTCAAAATTCACATCTTCAAAATGGTACGCACAGTGGGAGAGCTGTATACATGTTTCTTACTTAGTGCTTCACTCTGACATATGCTAAATTCAATAACACCCACGACTACGAAGGTAAGATTTTTTCCTATGCTGCCTGAATTGATGTGGGCTAAATTCATTAGATAATAAATTAGAGACTACTGCTATTCTCTGTGACCTGTCAAAAGCTTTTGACTTTATGAACCACACCATTCTCTTATGTAAATTAGAATATTACAGTGTCACCAGCAGTGCTGCAAAATGAAGTGAGTCTTATTTAATTAACAGGAAACAAAGTGTGTTGTTACGAAATACCTGTGCAGTAAGCAGTCAGTCTTCATCTGATTAGGAATTAATGACATGTGGTGTTCCTCAAGGTACCGTCTTGGGTCTATTGCTTTTTCGTGTGTACATTAATAACCTCTCGTCTGTTACATTGGCAGATGCTAAGTTTGTTTTGTTTGCACATGATACAAAACATTGCAATAATTAGCAAGTCAAGTACAGATTCAAAAATAGCTGCTAATCAAATTTTCACTGACATTAATATGCAGTTTAAAGCTAATTCACTCTCATTAAACTTTGAAAAGACCCAATGTATGCAGTTCAGAACCTGTAAGAGATTTCCTTCCAGCATGTGTATAACATATGAAGGCATGCAGATCGAAGAGCTTGACAGTGTTAAATTTCTGGGATTACAACTCGATAATAAATTCAATTGGAAAGGGCATACCACATAATTACTTAAGTGTCTAAACAAGTCTGTATTTGCACAGGGGGGAATATGCGGGCAAGGGAAAAAAATTCCTGGATTTTTCCCAGATTTCCCAGTTAAAAATACACTTTGTCTCGGGTGAAGACACACTTTTTCTGTGTTAAGCGACAATATATTTTCCCTAGGAACTGCAAAACTTACCAATCCTTTGAATGGTTATGGTTTTATACACAGGTGTAGAATTTCCTGGAAATGTAGAAAATGAAACTCAGGGAAAAACACATGTTCTGGAAATATCTTTGATGAGCAGCATATTTTCATATTGCGAAAGTATACATTGGAATTCCACCAAACACCGCATGTTACTTTCGAAATCATTGAAATCGAGATTGCGGTGCGCTTTTGTAAGCATCTGTCTGCAACTCAATGTGTCATCTTAACGCTAGGTAGCAACCTATCCTTTTCATAATGCTGTTAATTATGACAGTAGTTACTTGCAAAATGTCAAGACCATAGGCCTAAACAATAGTAGTACAAACCCAATTTTTTTATAGGACTTGTATGGGAAAACCACTGTCCATGTAATATTGAATTAGATGTGTAGGCAGTCAGAGAAAGCTATGGTTTGTAAAATTGTAGTTAAGAATAGAGGAAATCTTTCAAATAGCCCACAAACACCCATAACACAGGATAAAAGGTGATTAACGAATGTAACAAAACTGTATTCATGATCCTTAATGAACTACACACTTTCAAAAACAAAACAGAACTACACCCTTTCACAAACAAAACAATGATCAAACATCATGTAGTTTTCAGGCTCAGCTTACAAAAAGAGTCGTTAACTGTTTCCACTTAGTAGGATGATATCATCTGATATCTGAATATGTTACCATATAAAGCAGAATACTTTCATGCAAACAGTTTAATTACAAACCTGAAAAAAAAAAAACTGTTGCAATGTACATATTCACACTCAGAACACCAGCTAACCCTCATACTGAAATAAATGAACAAACAATCATAAAAACAGAGAATACAAAATTTCTCAGTGTGTGGATACGACAGAATACAAAGTGGGATACACACGTAGATGATATAAATAGAAAACTGAGATAAACACAATACATAAAATGAGTACCAAGAAAGCATATAGCATACAATAATCTCAGGACCATATATTTTTCTTCAGTTCACTCAATGTTGAAATATGCTGTAACAAAAAATGGTTCAAATGGCTCTGAGCACTATGGGGTCACTAACTTCTGAGGTCATCAGTCCCCTAGAACTTCTTAAACCTAACTAATCTATGAGCATCACACACATCCATGCCCAAGGCAGGATTCGAACCTGCGACCGTAGCAGTCGCGTGGATCCAGACTGTAGCACCTAGAACAGCTCGGGCACCCGTGCCTGCTATGGTGTAACATTCTGGGGAAATTGTGGAGTAAGTTTGACAAAGGGACTGCACCTTCTCATCATCACCGATTTTGTGCCAAGTTGTGGTATGAGCTGTGACTGGCCAGAAATGAGTGTCAAAACTGGTAGCTCCAGATGGGAAAGCATTTGGGAAAAAATAGCATTTTTGGCGCAAGTCGGTGTTGGCATAGTTTCCAGCCAGCAGCTAGTACAGCAGAAAGAGTAGGCTACACAACAGTAATCGAAGGGTCATCAAGTAGAGGAAGTGCATGGAAGGCTTTGTTTCATTTTATTTTTTCAATACGTGAATGCGATGGGAAGAAACCCTAATAACTGGTGCAACTGCATGTACCCTCTGCCATGCACTTCACAGTGGTTTGCAGAGTGAGATGTAGATGTAGCAGAGGTGGACCAAGGATCACCATGCAAGCCAGTATTTAAGAAAAATAAAATACTACCACTTCCATGTCTTTATGTACCATACTAAAAAATTTGACTACTATAAAAGACAAATTAAACTGTAGCAGTTCATGTGTCACCTATGATGAATCTGTTGGCAGCTATCACACAAGACAGATAAATGATGTACACCTACGACAGAAAATAGAGTGCTATTACAGAAACGTATACTCATCCTGCCATCAAACTGTATTGTGTATTACCAAAATCCATAAAACTAATAATGTACAGATACAATTGCAAACCCAAAGTGGAAGATTTCTTGGTCAAGCAGTACTTCTACAGAGTAAGGGAGTATCTTGAAAAACAAAAAAATGAAGCACCCATTAAGATTATCATTTGAAGCATACAGAATAATAAAAATTACCTTCTGCTAAACTCATGTCCATAAAAAATTTCAATAAATGTGTATAGCATAAAGGTATGGACCAATATCTTTTGCACACTGTGCAGTCCTGGATTCACAGAAATGAATAAACTATACAACAGAACAGGGTAGAAAGAGGTGGCCACTTCAGTTGACAAATTATTGAGTAACCTAACATATTCAAATAACGTGATTGTGCCTACATAATGAACTTAATCTGTTAATGAAACAAATATTTTGATAACAAGAGTAAATCACACTATATATTTACATACTGAATTTTGATATTATGATCAAAATCAGTATATTTAAATTTATTTCATGGAAAAATGAGTTACTTTCTCTAGCAAGATAAAAGAATCAGAAACGTTTTAAAAGCAGGAAGCAGCAGAAATTTAGGACTAAACACTTCATTATTGTATAACATTCAGCTCCCATGGGAATGGAAATAAGCGTTTGGCGTCATTTGCCGGTAGGCCCCTTAGGGGCAGGTCTTATTACATTCGACGCCACATTGGGCGACCTGCGCGCCGGATGATGAAAACAACACAACACCCAGTTCTGAGCGTAGAAAATACCCGACACACCCGGGAATCGAACTCGGGCCCCTTCGAACCCGGGCCCTTCGTACGGCAGTCCGTGACGAATCTCATTTTCTTCGCTGTATCAGCTCGGGGCGACCGTTGTAAAAAAATGGTTCAAATGGCTCTGAGCACTATGGGACTTAACATCTGTGGTCATCAGTCCCCTAGAACTTAGAACTACTTAAACCTAACTAACCTAAGGACATCACACACATCCATGCCTTATGATCGATTAACTCAGTTTTTTTTTTTTTTTTAAATTAAAGAGGGTACGTAACCCTCTGACCGAATACGCTGAGCTACCGTGCCGGCCTATCGGGTCGGACAGCTCTGATAATGGTTCATTACGTATTAAGTGACATACCCACAATGGTTCGAAATATTTTTTTAAAATGTTTGGTACATAGTTCGTGTGCGGTACGATCAAGCAGAGCAACCGACTGCAGGCAATATTTCTGACGAGACTGTCAGCGATTTATCACCTGTACGTGTGTGTTTGTTTAGGGGGGGGGGGGGGTTTATAAGATTATTTTACTGCTGGGAAAATCCTTTTCTAGATATTACGTGTCATGTAGCTACCGTCACACGACATAACAAGTCATAACCATGAGAAGCTTAAGTTGCATTATGGCACTTTTTAATTTAAAATCGTGCTACGGATGTATAGCCTGGTATTCCAATGCAACAGTGTGTTAAAGATTTCTCCAAAACGTAATATTTTATTTATGGTATGAGAACGTCAAAACGTAAAGTCGGCCTAAGAATGCTTTATCGGTACTAATTTCGGTTCCTGAGCAAAAAAACGGACATTTCGGGTTGCCTTACAGTATGATGTCAGCTCGCAAGATGCACAATTGTATTCCATCGCCCTAATTATACCACCCCCTTAACGGTGGACAATTACCTACATTAAATACACAAACACGTATTGTAGCTTTTGAAATTATAGAAAATCGTAAATAATAGTTGCCTGCCATAACAAAACATCAAGATACCGTTAGCAAAAAGAAATAAAAATTTATTGCCAACGTTATGTTTCGCATATGTTCATGAAAACATTTATTTCGCAAACTTGGCAAATAACGATAAACAGAGCTTTGAAATACAATATAAGCACATGAATAACGTAATTACGTATACTTAGTTTCATATTTCAATCTTTCAAGACATCGCTTGAGCATTGACAATGTCCTATGCAACAATGGTCTTCAACCAAACAAACGCGTAAAAACGTCCCAGAAAAGAACACGTGATCGGCACGTACAATACAAGATGCATTTTTCTGTGTTCAAATGACATGTACAGAATTATTTAATCACACGTAACCCTTTCATAAAAAACCGACTCTGACCACTACATATGAAACGAAGACATTACAAAAGGAAGAGAAGATACTACTTACTTGGGGCACAATCACGACCGATGGAGACCACCAGATTTCACTACTACCACCAATGCAGTACCGGTAATTAAAGGTACAATAATTGAGCGTCAGCTACGAAAATCACCACTGCACAACAACTTCTCGGCAAGCCCACAGCAACCCACAGCTAAATAGCTGCTACCGATTATTCCAGGTTTGCTACTTCGGTGAATCACTGCAATGCTGCCAACTAAGAAATACGAAATTTCAGAGTTCAGCGTTTCCAATTTCGATGGTAGGCAACGTAAACCTCGTAATTCCATCCCTCTGTGGAAACCTCGTAACTGCAGTAATCAATAAAACCATTATCAAAGAAATATTTGAAAGTTCATAGATATGTCTAATTTGTCAATTTCAAGGCTTCTACTATACATTACCAATAGCAGTAGTTACGAAGTTTTCATTGCCTACCACCTTTATCTAATCTTATACCGGCATTTAAATGAGAAAGGTCGTCAGCTTAAGGATACAGGGTACTTTTACACCTCAATATTATGTCGGAATCAACACCTATTTCTTTGAGGCACTGTTTATAATGTATATGTTTTACAGATTTTTTGTTGATATCAGGTAATGCATCACACTTTCTAAACAAATGAGAAATATTCTGAATATTGTTGAACCTGCTTAGAAAGAAATTGATGCAATTCTTTTTTCCAAAATGTTTCCTCATATTGAGATATCATTTAATTCAATGTTATACATTTGAAGGAGACCAATTTTTTACCAGACATACATCACATGATGGCTGAGGTACTAGACCCATTTAATTCCACGTTTTATGTATATTACAACATACAGACACACATTAATTCTTGTTCCATAGATCATGAATAAGACATTTCTTAATTATGTGGAATGTGTCACTTTAACATGTTTCCTTGCCCAAAATAACAATAATTATTTTTACAGTTACTACTTCATATCTAATAGTTCATCTACTGAGTAGAAGCAGCTGTCATTCAGAAATTCTTTTAACTAGCTTTTAAATGTTGGTTGGCTATATGTCAGAATTTTCATACTATTTGGCAGACGACCAAAAATTTTTGTGGCAGCATAATTCACCCCTTTCTGTGCCAAAGTGAGATTTAACCCAGAATAGTGAAGATCATCCTTTCTTCTAGTGTTGTAGCCATGCACTTCGCTGTTATTTATGAATTTGGATGGGTTACTTATGACAAATTTCATAAGTGAATATATGTATTGTGAAGATACTGTGAATATCCTGAGTTCATTAAATAAATGTCTACAAGCTGATCTCAGGTGGGCTTCAGCTATTATTCTGATTACACACTTTTGTGCAATGAATACTTTCTCTCTTAATGACAAATTGCCCCAAAATATGCCATATGAAAGCAGTGAATGAAAATAGGCATAGTAGACTAATTTACTGATATGTTTATCACCAGAATTTGCAATAACCCTAATAGCAGAAGTAGCTGAACCTAACCGTTGCAGCAGATCATCGATGTGTTTCTTCCAATTCAATTTCTTAACAATGCACACAACCAGAAAGTTTGAGAAATAGTGCATAGTTTATATTTATCAATGGTGTTATGCCATTTACAGTATAGAACTGTATAAACTGTGTTTTCTCAAAATTTAGTGAGAGTCCATTTCTAGAGAACCCCTTAATAATTTTCTGAAAGACATTATTTGCAATTTCCTCAGCTGAATCTTGCTTGCTGGGTATGATTACTATACTTGTATCATCACCAAAAAGAACTAGCTTTGCATCTTCATGAATTAAGAACAATAAGGAACCCAAGACAGAACCCTGTGGGTTACCATTCTTGATACCTACCCAGTTAGAGGACTCCTCTGGTTTTTGCAGACTAGCTTACATTTTAATTTTTATAATTTTTTAAATAAAAATGTCATTTTTCCTATAATTTAGTATATATTGCAATAAAGCTTAGGTCTACTACATAAGTATGAACTACTGCAACTTACATAAAAAAAATTAGAGCAAGCTTTATAAACTTTAGGAAACATTTGTACTAGAATTCTGAAAAATACAACTTGCAGAAAAGTGCGAATAAAGATATGAGTCCTGTGGTGTCACTGCCAGACACCACACTTGCTAGGTGGTAGCCTTTAAATTGGCCGCGGTCCGTTAGTATACGTCGGACCCGCGTGTCGCCACTATCAGTGATTGCAGACCGAGCGCCGCAACACGGAAGGTCTAGAGAGACTTCCTAGCACTCGCCCCAGTGGTACAACCGACTTTGCTAGCGATGGTTCACTCACAAAATACGCTTTCATTTGCCGAGACGATAGTTAGCATAGCCTGCAGCTACGTCATTTGCTACGACTTAGCAAGGCACCATGTTCAGTTACTATTGATATTGTGAATAATGTACAGTCAAGAGCGACGTTCATCATTAATAGATTAAAGTTAAGTATTCCACCAGCTACGTCCGTTTTTCTAAATTCTAATTTCCTTGTCCTGTTACAGACCTCATGCCAGCCTGCATGAGCTAAAACGAGTGCCTTTCGGCTTCCTCTAATAATCACGGTGATGGCTCTCCTGCCAACCCACAACATTGGCGACGAGACAACACTGCGTTCATAACCATACTGCCCTGATTTACTTGTGTAATGGCTTCGCCACCATCTCCAGATGTACTGCCCGAATTTTATCGCTTACAGAATCAGCAGACGCAGGCCTTACTGGATGCCCTTGGACAGCTTGTCCAGGGTCAACGTGCAATGCAAAACGATGCAGCAGCCGCCGCTCCACCGCTAACGCAGCCACAACATCCAGTTGCACCAACTTTTCGTCCTTTTGATGCTGCACTGGAAAGCTGGATGGAGTGGTCACGCCAATTTGGATTCCATCTCGCCGCCTATAGAATTCAAGGTAACGAGCGGCAGCCTTTTTTGTTGTCCTCCGTAGGGGTGCACACGTACCGTGTGATAGTCAAATTATTTCCCCAACGCGACATAGTAACTCTGTCCTACGACGAAATTTTGTCTGCATTAGATGCATATTTCAAAGAATCAGTCAATGTAGTTGCCAAACGGTATACCTTCTTTCGTACAAAATGTACGGCAGGTCAGACTAATAGGGAGTGGGTTAAACCTTGCAAGGCCTTACTAGGGATTGTGCTTTTGAGTGTCAATGTGGACTCCCTTATTCAGATAATATGGTGCGTGATGCAATTGCACAGAGCGTTTCTGATGTTCGTATACGGGAACAGATTTTGAAACTAGTCAATCCCTCCCTTCAACAAGTGATAGACATATTGGATTGGCAGGACACACTTGACTTTGCTCAGGAATCATTTGAAACTTCGCCACCCATGTGTCAGGTTAACCGGACCGCCGGGTGAGCTGCACGGAACAGTAAACAGCCCTCGTGCCCGGCCGCGCCAAAGCCGCCTGGCTCTCAGCCACGTGTCTCGCGTCAGCAAGCAAATGCATTGAAATCATGCCCGTGGTGTGCTACTAGACATTCGCGTGAGAATTGCCCGTCACGCCAAGCTATTTGCTTTTTCTGTAATAAAAAAGGACATGTTCAAAGTGTTTGCCGGAAAAAGCTCCGATCGGAAGCTCAAAATCGTTCCAGGCCCTTTGCTTCACGCTGGAATCGAAATCGAACCAAGGATACTCAGGCTCACAACACTTCGCCCATGGAAATTCACATAGTTCATGCCACTCCGCCCAGTGCCACTCTCTCTAACAGTGACTGTGTTCGTCCCACAAATCGTGTGCGTTGACATCGCAGGAACTCCTGTCAAGTCGCAAGTGATTTTGTACAAGTGTCTGTTCACGCTGCACGAGACAGTCGCTCTTGTCGTCAGCGGGGCAATAAACTTTTTGTGGACTTGGACATTAACGGCAAAGTGATACCATTCCAGCTCGATACTGGGGCTGCAGTTTCACTGATCAATCAAGACACTTACAAACTGCTGGGCACACTTCTGTTGTGTGCCGCAACTGTTAAGTTAACTAGCTATTCGGCTCACAAGATCCCTGTGTTAGGACAGTGCAGCCTTCTTGCAACATACAAGGGACAAACAAAACTTGTGTCATTTTACGTCCTTCGTTCTTCTTCTGCAGTGAACTTGTTTGGTTTCGATTTATTTCAGTTGTTTAACTTGTCTATAGTAAATCAGGTCATATCAGTGAACCAGACTGTGCCTTCAGACAGTGTTTCTCGTCTATGTGACGAATTTGCAGACATTTTTGCACCGGGCCTCGGTTGCGCTAAGAACTATAAAGCTCATTTGGAACTGAAAGTCAACGCGCAACCGACATGTTTCAGAGCGCGCAATGTTCCCCACGCATTGTGTGATGAGGTCGCAAAAACATTACATGATTTGGAATCACAAGGTGTAACTGAACGTGTGCAGGCTTCTCTCTGGGCATCACCCTTAGTAATTTTGCCAAAACCTTCCGGAAAATTGAGACTTTGTATGGACTTCAAGGCAACAGTGAATCCACAACTAGTGACTGAAACTTTTCCTTTACCCCACCCGGAAGATCTTTTTGACAAACTGTGCCCGGGTAAATATTTTTCGAAGTTGGACCTAACAGATGCGTACTTGCAAATACCGGTGGACGAAGAATCCCAACGCGTTATGGTGGTTAACACGCATCTCGGTTTGTATCGATTCAAACGACTGCCATTCGGGTGTGCATCCGCCCCTGCATTGTTTCAGCAATATCTACAAACTGCTTGTGCATCGGTCCCTACTGCAGCAAACTATCTGGACGATATTGTGATCTCCGGAAAGACGGAAGAAGAACATTTAACCAATCTCAGAACAATATTTCAGGTCCTGCGACAAAATGGTCTTCGCTTGCGGAAGGACAAATGTGTGTTTTTTGCTCGTGACTTACCCTACCTGGGACATATACTCAATGCCCAAGACATACATCCCAGTCCCGAGCACCTCCGTGCCGTACAAGACTTGCCTTCGCCGCAGAATTTGAAGCAGCTACAGAGTGTGCTGGGAAAAATTAACTATTGTCATCGCTATGTTCCACAGGCCTCTTCCATTTCAGCATCGCTTACGCCGTAAAGGTGTTCCGTTCGTCTGGACGACGGAATGCGAACGCGCCTTTCGCCAGTTGAAATCTGCGTTGCTTTCCAATACTTGCCTTACGCCATTCGGTCCCTAGAAGCCCCTTTTGTTGATGGTGGATGCCTCGGATTTCGGGATCGGTGCTGTGCTTGCGCACAAAGATGGATCGCACGATCGCCCTATTGCCTTTGCGTCCAAATTGCTCTCGTCTGCGCAAAGAAATTATTCACAGATCGAGAAAGAGCATTGGCTCTCGTATTTGGTGTTACAAAGTTTCATGATTTCTTGTATGGTCGTCACTTTACCATCCTCACAGACCACAAACCTTTGACATCGCTTTTTCATCCGACCAAGCCTGTACCTCCACGTACAGCGCAGAAATTCATTCACTGGTCTATTTTCCTCTCGCAGTACCGCTACGATATCTTGTTTCGGTCCTCTGCTAAGCACGGAAACACCGATGCGTTGTCCCGTTTGCCTGTTGCTGAGGATAGAGCATTCGATTCCTCCGAACTTGCTTGCATGTTTATTGATTCGGAAACCGATAACGTGGTCGAATCGTTTCCGATTGATTTTCGTCGTGTAGCTACAGCCACGGCTGCCGACCCTGTCCTTGCTACCGTTCTGCGTTTTGTTGCTACGCAATGGCCCTTGCCAAAGTCACGGATGGGGGATCCGTCAGTTCGCCGATTTTTTGCTCACCAGGAGAGACTTTTTGTACGATGTAGTGTTTTGCTGTTGCGTTCTGATAATGCGTTCTGGTCCCACGTTCGTTACAGTCCTCTGTCTTACAGCTTCTCCACCAAGGACATTTGGGTATAGTGAGAACGAAACAACTTGCTCGTCTGCACTGTACTTGGTTCGGAATCGATGCCGCGATTACGAATATGTGCTCTTCTTGCATGGTGTGTGCCGAACAACAATCCGCACCACCGCGGAAATTCTTTGCATGGCCGAAAGCCACTACCCCTTGGCAACGCTTACACATCGATTTTGCTGGTCCATTCTGGAATGCTCGATGGTTGGTTGTGGTAGATTCATTCCGTAATTTTCCTTTTGTTGTCCGGATGTCTTCCACGACGTCATCTGCCACCATCCAAGCGTTATCTGCTATCTTTTGCATTGAAGGTCTTCCGCAGACTAATGTTTCCGACAATGGCCCACAATTCATGTCTGCAGAATTTCAGTCATTCTGCAAGGCCAATGGTATTCAACATCTGACGTCCGCGCCGTTTTCGCCACAGTCAAACGGTGCCGCTGAACGATTGGTCAGGACTTTCAAGTCACAGATGTTGAAGTTAAAAGAGTCTCATTCTCGGGAGGACGCGTTATTGCTCTTTTTGTCCTCGTACCGCTCTCAGCCCCGAGATGGTCGCTCGCCGGCTGAGTTGCTCCATGGTCGCCCTCATCGAACTTTGATGTCTTTGCTACATCCGCCACATCAGGTTCCTGTGCAGCGGCAGACACCTGCTTTTGCTCCAGGCGACGTTGTCTACCATCGTCACTACCGAGGTTCACGGCGTTGGCTCGAAGGGCGCATTCTTCGCTGCCTCGGACGCGCTATGTATCTGGTTTTGGGGGCCTCTGGTGAGGTGCGTCGCCATCTCAATCAGCTGCGCCTCTGTCGTCGCACGGGCTCTGCCGCTCGCCGTCTGCTTTCAGCGACGGTGCCGTCCGGTCAGCGCCCTGGTGACCCATCTACTGGCTCGCCTCATCCCCAGGTGTTACCGACGATGTCTTCCATTTTGCCCCATGGCGACGCGCCGCCGCCGCCGCCTGTTCTCCCGCCGGCAACGCCCGCAGTGGACGCGTCGCTGCAACCGCCGGGCGCTATCCTGGGTCACACGTCGCCGATCGCTTCCCGTGGCCAGCTGTCCTACGACATGGAACTCTTGCCCGCTCCGGACCATATGTCGTCTTCGCCCGTCGGGTGCCCCGGCCCGATGGAGATCGACCCTTCGGCCCCTCCTGTCTCTCTACGGGGGCATACACCGCATGTTGGCGTGCACCCTGGAGCAGGTTTTCAGGCGTTTCCTAGCTCCCCGCGGTCCGAATGGCAGGGTGCGGGTGGCACAGCCTCACCTGTTGTTAGGCTCGCCACCTCGTCGCATACGTCAACATGGGGTCCTCCCCACAGCGGGCGGAAGCCTTATGCCACAACCGTGCGCCGATTTGCGGGGGAGGAATGTGGTGTCACCGCCAGACTCCACACTTGCTAGGTGGTAGCCTTTAAATCGACCGCGGTCCGTTAGTATACGTCGGACCCGCGTGTCGCCAGTATCAGTGATTGCAGACCGAGCGCCGCCACACGGCAGGTCTAGAGAGACTTCCTAGCACTCGCCCCAGTGGTACAACCGACTTTGCTAGCGATGGTTCACTCACAAAATACGCTCGCATTTGCCGAGACGATAGTTAGCATAGCCTTCAGCTATGTCATTTGCTACGACCTAGCAAGGCACCATGTTCAGTTACTATTGATATTGTGAATAATGTACAGTCAAGAGCGACGCTCATTATTAATGGATTAAAGTTAAGTATTCCACCAGCTCGTCCGTTTTTCTAAATTCTAATTTCATTGTCCTGTTACAGACCTCACGCCAGCCTGCGTGAGCTAAAACGCGTGCCTTTCGGCTTCCTCTAAAAATCACGGTGTTGGCTCTCCTGCCAACCCACAACAAGTCCAATTAAGCTGTGCCTCTGAACATTCCTGAAGCATAGTCTTCATCCTACAGCATTTCTTCATCTTCAAGCTTCCTCTTGCCATTCCTTTTAGCACTTCTTCCTTCTTTGGTAACTTGAAGAGCGAATCTTTCAGCTTCATGCAGCGATTGTCTGTCATATGCAAGCAACTGATCTTCCGTATTACTGCCACATTTTATGCTTAAATTTCTTAAGACTTCAAACCTTCCTATCACTCCATCATTGAAACATATCACTGCATGTAGTACACCAACTTTTAATGTACTATTTAACCCTAGAAAAATATTCTTGGATAATCTTTCCCATATGCAATGGTTGAAACTTTCAATTGTATTCTGAGTGCCCCCATGAAGACAGGGTCACTCAGGTCTCTAAAAATTCGATTTCATTCATAAGGGCTCAGGAAGAGAGTGCTTATGATGGTATATTTGACCACTTTCTTCTGCTTTTTGGTAACCACACCAAGAATCTGCTCCTTTAGGTCGAAGTCTGTAAACAGGGTGCTCATCTGTGGACAACGTATGGAAGTAGGTGGCCCATACAGCTTTTCTCATCGCTTTAACATCATTCAGAGGTCCAGTTCGTCTAGTGGTCAGTCTATAATAACCCTGAAGAATGTCTATGTCAGTTTCTGTTAATCTGCCTTGGCCAGACAGATTTTCCATCACATTGCAACTTTCCTTTCATTTCTCTTCGTAGTTTCCTCAATCTAGCAGTCATCTCCTTTTGCACATGTCCACAACACTCAAGTTTTTTTTACTGAGGTATCATCATATACATTGAACTCATTAATTTTATTGACAGCTTTAGAGTCCCATCGGTTAGGCACTTCGTATATCCAATGTTATAAATGTGCACCGACCTCTGAAATATTTTTAGAGGTCTATCACACTCCATACCTCCTCTGTAGCCATCATAATTCTTAGAACACTGATGATATGACATTCAGTGTTACCATTGCAGGTGCGGCAGTACTTCGATAAGCACTCAACTTCAGCAACTTGTCCATTCTTCAGAGAAGTAGCACTTACAACACCATTCAAGGAACAATGTCCTCGACATTGCCTTGTCCCATCAAGTGCAACAGAATTGTCCCTGGTTCCACTAGTATTTACAGTTTCTTCTATTGCACTTTTCATAGATGGATTAGACACAACCGTCAAGGCACCTAAAAGTATGTACGTGCTGAACCTACTGGGAGAAGGAAGGTCCATCAAATCAAAAAACGTTTGAGCAGCCTTTTTTCCTTTTCCTATTGCATGCATTGCATTCACTAACTTCAAATTCGCGTCATATGAATTATGCACAACGTTCGAAGCCATTTTCGAGGTGGATTTATTGCAGGATCTACACAGAACGACTAAGTTTGACACTAAACCTTTCCTACTACTTTGTTGTTCAGTTATTTCCAGACAGCTTACAGCATCACATTGTTTACATTTCGCCACTTCCTTTGTCAAAGAAGATAAGAACAACAAATCCACTACAAACAGTGTCATTGTTAACATAAAAATTTGAATCACCAGGAGGTGTGCCATGTGGGAGTTTTGTCCCTGAAGAACTGATACATAGGTTACTTTCAACAGTATGGCTTGCTTCCTTTGTGAACTGGTTAGCACGGAATTTCCTTTTAATGACTTTATTGATGTGTGGCATAGTTCGTATCTATTACACACTGAAGGATATGTACTTCCGCAAATATATGTAGCACTTGGGCAACAAACATTCAGTAACACGCGAACAAACTGCTTCAGTGAAACAAAAGTAAATACTAGCAAAGATAATCATTTACAGACACTAGAATTCTGCACTTACCAACATATACAATGTATCATATGTATAATTGCTGGAAACAGAAAGTTCACAGTTCTTTAGGAAATAATAGTGGTTTCTGTAACAGAAATATAGGAGGCGTGGCAGCATACACGACCGCACTTTAAAATTTCGTATATATAGGTCACTTTTCATTTGAAACCCTATACTGTCTATATCAATGTAACCAGGAAAGATTATATAATAAACACATACAAAAATCGACTTTTCCGCCATTTATAAGTACCCTGAATCCTTAAATATTGATTCACGCTCTACATGCTTCAGAAAGCAGAGTCATATTTCTGCATCCCACCTGGAACGCGGCGCGTGGGTAGAAGGAGCAGGAAAAATACGTCGGTACTGCAGTGAGTTTAAAAATGATTTACTGGTGCGAGAAAGAACACATAACTTTGTACAGATGCGAAGTCTTCGACCCGTCGTATGGAGAGCAAACTGAAGCGAAGTTTCCTGACTGGTTGCACCTGATGAAAATGGGCTGAAGTAGTCGCGGAGCTCGTAGACCTCGACAGCACAGGCTAGAGGGCGCTGTCGTCTGTGTCTCGTGGTAGTGCCAACCTTTGAAACTACGTGTTGCTATCGATACCACACATATAGTAATTAGTATGCCGTTGCCTTCCTCTAGATGTGAAAATTGGAATAGAGATGAACACAAACATCATTTCCGCCCTTTTTATTGTTCATGAAAAACCATACGTTACATGTTGTACCACCATAAAGCGAGACCTTCAGAGGTGGTGGTCCACACCGCTACCTCTAATACCCAGTAGCATCTCCTCTTGCATGCCTGTATTCGTCGTGGCATACTATCTACAAGTTCATCAGGGCACTGTTGGTCCAGATTGTCCCCCTCCTCAACGGTGATTCGGTGTACATGATTCAGAGTGGTTGGTGGGACACGTCGTCCATAAACAGCCTTTTTCAATATATCCTTGACATGTTCGAAAGGTTTCATGCCTGGAGAACATGCTGGCGACTCTAGTCGAGCAATGCCGTTATCCTGAAGGAAATCATTCAGAAGATGTGCACGATGAAGGCGCGAATTGTCGTCCATGAAGACGAATGCCTAGCCAGTATGCTGCCGATATGGTTTCCCTGTCGGTCGGAAGATGGCATTCACGTATCGTACAACCATTACGGTGCTTTCCATGAGCACCAGCGGCGTACGTCGGCCCCCATAATGCCACCCTGAAACAGCAAGGAACCTCCACCCTGCTGCTCTCGCTGGACAGTGTTTCTAAGGCATTCAGCCTGACCGGGTTGCCTCAAAGCACGTCTCCAACAATTGTCTGGTTGAAGGCATATGCGACACTCGCCAGTGAAGAGAACCTGATGCCAGTCGTGAGCGGTCCATTCATCATGTTGTTGGCCCCATCTGTAGCGCGCTGCATGGAATCGTGGTCGCCATGGAAGTCGGGAGTGAAGTGGAGCATCATGCAGTCTATTGCGCACAGTTTGGGTTGTCACACGACGTCCTGTGGTTGCACGAAAAGCATTATTCAACATGGTGGCGTTGCTGTCAGGTTTCCTATGAGCCAGAATCCGTAGGTAGCGGTCTTCCACTGCAATAGCAGCCTTTGGGCACCTTGAGCAAGGCATGTCATCGACAGTTCCTGTCTATCTATATCTCCTCCATGTCGGAACAACGTCGCTTTGGTTCACTCCGAGACGCCTGGACACTTCCCTTGTTGAAAGCCCTTCCCGGCACAATGTGGACGCGATCTAACCGCGGTATTGACCGTCTAGGCACGGTTGAACTACAGACATCACAAGCCGTGTACCTCCTTCCTGGTGGAATGACCTCCTCCGCTGCTCATGCATGGTTGTTTACATCTTCGGGCGGCTTTAGTGACATCTCTGAACAGTGAAAGGGACTGTGTCTGTGATACAATATCTACAGTCAACGTCTATCTTCAGGAGTTCTGGGAACTGGAGTGATACAAAACTTTTTGATGTGTGTATGTAGCAGTACTACTTCACTGTCAGAGTTGTATCGACAGTTTTTTTCTGAACCTCAAGCCATAGGATGTGCTTAATGATAATGATTATAAGAGGAGAATAAACTTTTGGAAAACATCATAACTGTGTGTATGGTGAATTAAGCATCTTTTCTTTACGCTCTGATTTTAATTTCGTATTATTTAGAAGCATTACAACTGTCAGGAAACACTATTCTTTCCAGAGTGAAATTTTCACTCTGCATCGGAGTGTGAGCTGTATGAAACTTCCTGGCAGATTAAAACTGTGTGCGTGACCGAGACTCGCCCGTGAAATTCAAAGGTCCCGAGTTCGACTTTTCTACCGACTGAGATGCCCAAGCACGACTCACGCCCCGTCCTCACAGCTGTAGTTTCGCCAGAACCTCGTCTCCTACTTTCAAAACTTCACAGAAGCTCTCCTGCAGAACTAGCACTCCCGGAACTATTGTTACCTACCTATATATGGAATTATTATGGATTAACTTCAATAATAAATACAATCTTAAATATTGATTAATATTTCACAACATGAAGTGCGTAAATTATTTTTTATAGGCATTATAGGACGCTGAGACTTGCTTAAGAAACAAGCCAGACCTCTGAGACTGTTGGTTTGTCTATAAATTTGACTGTCACAAACATCTGTTCTTCTCAGAACTTTGTTTCTGGGCTTTGGGCCCTTACGGTTCTCAGTGCGTCAACTGTAGCACGGCAACTGCAGTGGTACGTGATCGTGGTACTGAGTTTCGTCTCACGTCTCCCGATACCTCCCAAACAAAATGGTGTTGCTGAAAAAGCAGATTGACACACTGTGAAATTAGCTCGCTCCATGTTATCACATTGCAAGTTACATTAATGTTTTTGGGTTCACAGATGCGACACATATGTTTTACTACTCAGTCGTACTCGGAGATCAGTGTTCAAGGTGAAACATCTCCCGAGTTGTGGACTGACAAAGTGCTATGTTTATTTCCCAAAAAATTTCGTTCCAAGTTCTATGAATGTCCATTTTAATGTTCATGTGAATGCCAAAGATGGTAAAAAAGTGTGGGGCATATCAAAATGTCGTGTAATAAATCATACAATATTGACTTCCTCCTAAAGAAGTTATGTATAATTACAACTGGAAATTCTGTTGGTATGGTATTTAATTCCATACCTGAAGAAATAGAAGAGGAGAGGGACTTGATGAGTAATTCTCGATCACATCAGAAAGTTAAATTTATTATTGATGAAATGGAAACTAGTAACCGAGAATGTTCGGATGAATTGCCAGCTCGTCGTCCAGTTCGTAAAATACACCGACCAGTGAGCTTTAATGATGACGTATGAAGTTAGCAGGCTCATCCCTCTCAAGAAACAGATACATTACTTTGCCTTACAATAGCGATACATGAAGAGCTCGCAGCAACAAACTCCGACGAAGCTGTAGAAAATGATTCCGGCAAGTGATTTTATTCAATAAAAGAAGAAACGAAGGCCTTTGACAAAAATGGTACTCGGAAGTTAGTAGGGCTGCCTAACGGTAAACGTACTGTCGATAATCGATGGGTACTTCATGTAAAATATGGACCTGGTACATCTGTTAATCGATACCATGGTTGCTTGGTAGTCTGCTGGGTCGAGGCCCACGAGAGAGACAAGCCGCGGCGCGCACGTCACGAAGGTAGGATTACAAGGGAACCTCCCCATCGCACCCCCATCAGATCTAGTTATAAGTTGGCACAGTGGATAGGCCTTGAAAAACAGAACACAGATCAATCGAGAAAACAGGAAGAAGTTGTGTGGAACTATGAAAAAAATAAGCAAAATATACAAACTGAGTAGTCCATGTGCAAGATAGGCAACATCAAGGAGACGGTGAACTCAGGACCGCCGTGGTCCCGCGGTTAGCGTGAGCAGCTCCGGTACGAGAAGTCCTCTATGTGTTCGGGCAGAGGGCTAGCTGCCCTCTGTAGTAAAAAAACTGAGTTAATGGATCGACAACGAACTGAAACGGGTGTCTTCCGACGTCCGCCCACAGCAGATACAACGAACAAAAACGAAAAAAATGAGATTAAAAAAAATTGAAGTCCTTGGTTAAAATCGTCCCTCGAGTGAAAATTTTATTTTCGCAAATTTATGATCTGTCCGTTCGTTCACTGACGTCTCTGTTCACTGCAATAAGTTTAGTGTCTGTGTTTTGCGACCGCACCGCAAAACCGTGCGATTAGTAGACGAAAGGACGTGCCTCTCCAAAGGGAACCGAAAACATTTGATCGCGAGGTCGTAGGTCAACCGATTCCTCCACAGGAAAACACGTTTGATATATTCTATACGACACTGGTGACGGCATGTGCGTCACATGACAGGTATATGTTGTCGACCCACCTGTACATTTAGCGAATGGGTAAAAAGATTCTTCTACCTTTCCCGATTTAGGTTTTCTTGTGGGTGTGATAATCACTCCCAAGAAAGTGATGAAAACGTAAGAGTTTGTCACATAAACTGCAACAAATGAGTGCAACAGTTTCACAGTCGCACACTTTTCCCTGTGCTCTGTCAAAACATATGTTTTTAACGTTTTCAAATTTTTCCGTGTGTAGACCGTCAAATCCTGCATATGTCCAAGCAAATCTGAATATGTCCTGGAATTTCGGAGAGCGAAGTTGATATATAAAAATTTAAACTTTTCACTCGAGGAAAGACTTGATCAAAGGACCTCTCGTTCCGTATCTGCTCACGCTAACCACGGGACCGCAGCGCTGCAGAGCTCGCAGTATCCTTGATGTTGCCTATCTTGCACATGGACTACTCAGTTTGTATATTTTGCTTATTTTTTTCATAGTTCCACACAACTTCTTCCTGTTTTTTCGAATGGTCTGTGTTAAGTTTTTCAGGACCTATCCACTGTGCCAACTTATAACTAAATCTGAGGGGGGTGCGACGGTGAGGTTCCCTTGTTAGAACTACTTAAACCTAACTAACGTAAGGACATCACACACATCCATGTCCGAGGCAGGATTCGAACCTGCGACCGTAGCAGCAGTGCGGTTCCGGACTGAAGCGCCTAGAACCGCTCGGCCACGGCGGCCGGCCCGCTGCAGGTCATGTGCTGTTAGCAAGGGCACTAGTGCCGGTCGTCTGCTGCCATAGCCTCATTAACGGTAAATTTCACAGCACTTTTCTAACGGATACGTTAGTCGTACAATCCAAATTGATTTCTGCGGTTGTTTCACGCAGTGTTGCTTGTCTGTTAGCACAGACAACTCTACGCAAACGCCGCCTCTCTCGATCGTTAAGTGAAGGCCGTCGGCCACTGCGTTGTCCGTAGTGAGGAGCAATGTCTGTTATTCTTGGCACATATTTGATACTATGAATCTCGGGATACCCAATTCCCTAACGATTTCCGAAATGGAATGTCCCGTGAGGCTTCCTTCACTAGCATTCTGTTTTCAGAGTATGTTAATTCCCGCCTTGCGACTACAGTCATGTCGGGAATCTTTTCGCAAGAATCTCCTGAGTACAAATGACATCTCAGCCAATATACTGCCCCTTTATACCTTCTGTACGCGATACTACCGCCATGTGTACACGCGCAAATCGCTATCCCGTGAGCGTGGTCACTTCAGTGCACAGTGACTCCCACAGCAACCACACAGAGACTAATCATAACACTCACAAACTCATTAAGCAGTTATTTTTCTCCCGGTGCATTACTTGAACGGAATGAGCAGGAATGTTGGTGTCCTATTCACCAGTCAGCTTCAAGTGTAATCAGACACTAAAGTGCGCGTCATTTACGACGACGGCCGAGTTCACGTTCGTTCTGCGCATCTGACGTCACAAAACACAGTCAGCCAATGAACAGAGAACGACGTTGCCAGAGCTCGACTGCAGTACAGAGCACGGACGAGTGTCTTCAGTTTTAGAAACGTTCAGTCATAAATAAAGTAATTGAACAAAAGCAATGTCTTGATAGCAGACTTTCTTTTATAGAAAGTTTGGAAAAAGCATTCTTTATACCAATCGCTTCATATTCTATTAATTAATTAAACTAAATAAGCAACAAGCCTCCTAATTCAGGCGATAGCAAGGAAAGGTGTTTGTATCATTCTCACTAACCGCTTTTTCGCAATAAAGAACAGTGGTAATTGTTTATTTCCTATTGTACTTTGACGAAAAGTAAGTAATTCACAGTCATACCAACAGTGTTTGTCGGTATTTTGCGTGATATTTTAAAGTCCTCCGCTGGGAGATCTATTGAATGACGAGTTGTGTTAGCGTAATGGTTAAAGTGAATGGCTGCTAAGTGAAAGGCTTTGAATTCAAACCCTGTTCGGTGCTTAATATGTCCTTTATTTAAAAACAATATCGAAGTGTCTTACTTCATGAACTTTATTCGTTTGAAAGTAATTTTTTGAAATTTCTAGTGGCAACTAAAATAGACCATATGGAAAGTATACGCTGTGGACTTTTACCTCTGCAAACTCTTCAAAATTTCGTGCAATGGTTTAGTACATCTAATGCTGCACAATAACTCCTTTGAACATCGAAACAAAATTAAGTCATTTATTGGGGGAACGTATCAGTCAAAAAGATGTGTAAAAATCAAATTTTTAGGCCAAATAGTTTTTGTGAAATCGAATTATAAAGTGTGTCAAAGCAGTCGAAACACCATGTGTCTCCACAGGCGAGCAGTGCAGTGATGACAAAATCGCGCACAGCGCGGAATGCGGGGAGCACGTCTCTGTAGCAGCGAAAGGCTTAATGCAGCCATGGTGGCTTTACTCCATAAACTGTGCGCTCCCCCTAAACGTAAGTTTGCGAACTATACTATACTATGGCGCTGCTTCCTTTGGCGCATGCGTCGTTTGCAACTGGCAACGCAGCAATCTCCCGCATCTGGGCCGGCATCCGCGAATCGCCAAGATAAAAGAATTGAACTATAGAACTTACCAAAGGCAGAAACGCTAATATGCAGGGCAATATTAATAAGTATTCTCTGTCATGCACTTCACAGTGGTTTTCAGAGTATTGGTGGAGATTCTGATTTAAATTTATAGCTATCAACCCACTTGTACTTCTTTTATACACGCACACTTGCGGGCACACACACACACACACACACACACACACACACACACACACACACATACACGCACGCACGGATGCACTCACACACATATTTGTAAACGTCGACTTAAGTAAAATTCAAGTGTTTTACATTGGAAGCTGATCCGTACTCCCACTAAAAATGAATGAAAATAAGGCTGTATACTCGAAAGAAATTACGGCCCTTTGGGAAACAACCGAAGATCGAGAGAAGCATTTTGTTGATATAAGTCGTGGATGTTTCCGTGGTAACCGGGGGAAGAAACAAATGCAGCCGTAGCTTCCTGATGTACTAGCGTCACCGATCTGTCTGCTTGAGTTCTATATTACGGTGAGTTCATCTCTTCTTCTGAAACTGAAAGTGACAGTTAAAAGGAAGAATACTGATTATTTGTTCGGAATTCGTTTCGCAGTCGCTGCGAAGGCGAGATGTCGTGGTCGTGCGTGGTGCTTATCTTGATGACTTTCGCGGAGGGACTGAATGTGTACGGCGTGGAGCCCCCTTATCCTTTAAGGTAAGTGCTCCCTCTGGTCAGCTCCAGAGATAAATGACGATTCTCTGTTTACTGATTTCACTGCGCTGACATCACGCACGTGTCTGTATGGACGGATAGTGTGTCTAAATGTTAAAGCAGCGAATAACTCAAACGTATCCCCAATTTAAAGATATGGAGAGGCGGTTTCTTGCTAATAATAGTACACAGACGGCCACGTAATTTTGTTACATAATTAATAATGTGACCTGTTGTATGAACAGAGAGTAAGCATTTTTAATGGGGTTGTATACTTTTTTTAACGTTATTTTAAATTTTATAAAGTGAAGCGTCTAGTAATTCAAAAAGAGTGTTCTATATTTAAACCGGTACTTTGCAAATCACTGTGAAGCGCATGGCAGAGAGTACATCCAATTCAGTTGTATAACAGAGTTCCATCCAGCTCCATTCACTTAAGGAACTCGGGAAGAAAGATTACTTAAATGCTTCTGTGGGTTCTGTAATTAGTCAGTCTTGTCTACACAGTTCCTACGGTTCCGATACTTTGGAGACGGCGGTACATTTGGGGATTTGTCACTTCATACTGGTTCTTGAAACTTAGTACGTAGGGTTTCGTGGGATATCCCTTCAAGCCGTTCTGCCAGTTCAGGTTTTAGAGCATATCGGAGATGATCTCCATCGAGTGATAGAACCTATAACCATTCGTGCTGCTCGCCGCTGTGGAAGTTCAGTATTTCCTGATAGTGCTATCTGATATTGGTCACACACACTTCTGCAATTTTGCAACATGGTGACGCCACGACGTTGAGATCTCAATTTGCATGAAACTTTGCACACATTTAGTGGGCCGTTAAAACCAAATAACGTGCAAGTGGGTGCACTATGTGCCAATTCCGAGAAAATCGCAAGAGAAGTTATACGAGTCTATTATGTAACTGATGTATCTGTGCGTAGACGTCTGTCGTAAGAAGTCTTTGTGGTCAAGCGACTACAGTTAACGTTTTGCTAGAAGATCGTGGACGAGTCGATGGTTCGAATCCCGCCAGTACTTATTATTTATTTTTTTATATTTTTTTTCATTACTGGTCACATTATTTAATTTATACGACATTTGAGAGGCAATATAATGAAAAGAAACACCGCGTACATTTCCATGAAGTGTTATGTGACTCTTTACTATTCGTAAACAAATTTTGAAGGACGAGGGACAGGCTTGGGAAGCCCAAGTCAAACCTCGATAAATAATAATGCGAACGACGTTATTCACAGTAAGAAATATAGCAAGTCACAAAGTGACAGACCACAGGGGTGATGCACAATTACTCGTTGAATGTGTTCTCGACATAAATCGTTGCAGGATGGTATTTGTCACACAGACACGGGGAACATAAATTGAAACTTCATGCAAATACATATGGTATTTTTTTCATTATATTGCCTCTCATATGTGATATAATTCAAATAATACGACCAGTGATGAAAAAAAATAAATTGCTACGTTTCATCGGGAGTCAAACCGTCTCTTGATACGCCTAAGCGATCCCAATGTCGTGGCCTCCACTTCCAAGATAGATCGCATGGGTCTTTTTCAAGCAATCTCCATTCGAGACTGAGTGCATTTCCCCAGTGCTCTGCCACCAACTTTACCAACGAAGGGTCTTGTATAATCATTGCGTACTATACCCTCACAAACTTTTACATCCAGGTGTGTGTATGAGTTGACTGATTCCAATTGTGACTCACTGATATTACAGTCATAGGAAATTAATTTATACGTTTTGTGCAAGACACAGTTTTAAATTTCTGAACTTTTCGAAGAACTTACTATCAAGACCCGACTGGATATTTCTACCAATTTTAATATAGTGTTTGATCTTGGATAACTACATCATCTACAAAAAGACTGATGTTACTACGAATATTGTCCAGTAGGTTATTAATATACAATACAGACAGTAGAGGCCCCAGCGCACTTCCATGTGGTACGCTCCTCCTACATCTGTCGACGTCTTTCAGTCCAAGATAAAATGCTACGTGCAAAGACCAGTTCGAATTTCGTTTGATACTCAGTACGGTCTCAGTTTCGTGAACGAGCGTCGATGTGATACTTAGTCAAATGCTTTTCGGAAGTCAAGATATATACAGGATGAAAAGTATTTAAACCGACAAACTCTGGGACGTTGTAGGGGACATCAAAACAAATATTTTTCCCTGATGTCATTTTTTCCAATGAGGAGTATTTAAACCGGTAGAGTAAGATTTCTCTGGTGGCAAATTAATTAAACCAACAACACTTTTCCATTTTTTTAATGACCAAGAGACAACACACTAACACAACCCAACTTCAATTAAAGTAGATTTTCAAAAATGTCTCCATCGAGACGTAAACAAAGGTTACATCGTCGGATCATGTTCTGTCTGACACGGGCAAAAACCCCAGGAGTATCGTGAATTTTTGCTGTTGCTGCTACTATCCGGGCAACCAGATCTCCTTCTGATGCAACAGGAGTTGTGTAAGCAAGGTTTGCACATCTCTCCCCACACAAAAAAGTCCAGAGAGGACATATCTGGGGATCGAGCAGGCCATGGTACAGGACCACCTCTGCAAATCCACGTTTCTGGGAACCGTCGATTCAGGAATCGACGCACACGACGACTGAAATGTGCCGGCGCCCCGTCATGTTGGAACCACATGCGTTGTCTTGTAGGGAGCGAGACGTCTTCCAGCAATTCTGGCAATGCTCTGGAGAGAATATTGTAATAGTGCCTGCCATTTAATGGCCTAGGTAGCAGATACGGCCCAATCAAACAGTCCCCAACAACATCGACCCACACATTGACGAAGAACCGCACTTGATGAGCGCTAGTGACTGTGGCGTGTGGGTTATCCTCACTCCAAACATGTGAATTGTGCATGTTGAAGACTCCATCACTCCCGAACGTTGCTTCATCGGTAGACAACACAGAGGATGGAAATGTAGGATGCATTTCACGCTGTTCCAGGTACCACTACGAAAACTGTGCTCTGGGTGGATAATCAACTGGTTCCTGGTTGTGGACACGCTGTATGTGAAATGGACGTAACAGTTGCTCTCGAAGGACTGTTCTTACATTCGTCTGATTCGTCCCCATGTTGCGTGCAATTGCACGAGTGCTGATTGAAGGATCCCGCTCCACATGCTGCAAGAGAGCTTCCTCAAATTGCAGCGTTCTTACCGTGCGACGCCGTCCCTGTCCAGGTAATCTGCTAAATGACCCGGTCTCACGCAGACATTGGTACACAGCAGCAGAGGTCGTATGATGCGGGATTTGACAATTAGGATATTGTTGTTCACAAACCCGCTGTGCAGCTCGTCCGTTGTGGTGCGCTACTTAGTACGCCCCAACCATATGAGTGTACTCACTCCAGGAGTATCGCTCCATTAGTAAACAGAGACAATGCACTACTACACTGGTGGACAGCAGTTGTCTAACAACTGAAGAGGGTAATACGGCCTCCACCGGTTTAAATAATTCTCATAGGAATAAATAACATTAGGGAAAAATATTTGTTTTGACCTCCCCTACAACCTCCCAGAGTTTGTCGGTTTAAATACTTGTCACCCTGTATACTATGTGACCTGAAAGTGGAGGAGTGAGAACGAAAGGGAGGGGAAGGAACTGAAGACATCAACTGCATCGGGACTTTATGCGGAATCAACAGTAACGAGTGTGAATGTGTGCTGCGGCGGGACTCGAACCAGGGATTTCGCAAATGCACGGCACGGACCATCTCGACAGACTCCCTCGTCAACTCACATTCCCACCCAGTGCCAACCGTCCCCAGTATCCATCCATGTCCTTCACGCTCTTTAGTTTTAGATTCCCGCTGGACATCGGACGGTATTATACTTCGCACTGAAGGTTGTCGATTCGTGGCCCATCGAAGGTAAGCAATTGCATGAGTGCATTCACATAACATGACATACATCATCTACACGATCACGTTGGCCCATGGATTTCAGAGCAATACTGTTCGAAGAAGAATCCTAAAAGTGTGCTGAAATTGAGGGGAATCAGCAGTAGCGGGGTTATCATGGCAGTCTGCGTCGTCATTTTAGACCTTTCGGCTGTTTACTTGTTTACACTGCCGTCTAACAGGAAATGTGTTGTGCGTCGTTTGACTTCTGTCATGCGAAAACTCACTTCCGCACGTTTCTTGCGTTTCGTCATTCTCCCTATGCCATCTGCTCTGATTCTTTGAGCGCCATTCAGAGTCTCTGTGACCCATATTCGGACCACCCTCTCGTGCAACGGATTCAACGGTCCCTTCAGTCGCTAGCTGATACCGGCGCACGTGTCCTTGTTTTGTGGATTCCTGGCCACGTTGGCGTGCCTGGGAACGAAGCTGCTGATGCTGCGGCCAAGGCTGCTGTCCTCCTGCCTCGGACAGCTTCCTTTCGTGTCCCATCAACTGATGTTAGTGGGGTTCTTTGTCGGTGCGTTTCATCGTTGTGCCATGAGGCTTGGCCCTCTCTCCGTGAGAATAAGCTTAGGGCCACCAAACCGATCCCGACAGCTCGGACGACCTCCGCACGCCCTTCCCGGTGAGAGGAGGTCATTTTGGCCAGGTTCCGGATTGGGCATTGACTATTTAGCCACCGCTACCTGTTGTCCGGTGGCCCCGCTTCGCAGTGCCCCTGTGGTCATCCATTGACGCTGCGCCGTGTTTTATTGTCCTGTCCCCGTTTTATTCACTCTCATGTTGTCCTTTGTCTGCCGTCTACCTTACAGGAGCTTTTAGCTGATGACGCTCGAGCAGCTGCTCGTGTCCTTCGGTTTATTACACTGACGGACTTGTCCAAAAAGATCTAACTCGTTTATTTTGTTTCTCTGAGTCTTTGTAAGTACTTTCTGATGTTGCCCCCTTGCGTTTTTCTGCGCTATTAGTGCACTAACGTTTGTGACTGGGCGCTAATGACCTTAGTAGTTGAGCGTCCTAAAAAAAAAAACGTACGTAGTCATTAATGTTACTCATTATTAGGACACGAGTCCGGAAATGCTTGATTCAAAATTATTCTGCTCAAAACAGTGATATTCACCGAAACTTTTTTCTCACGACAGACCACAACTGCGAAACCAAGCATTTCTGAACACATTTTGTAATGAATGTTTTACTGTCTACATATGGGGAATAAACACCTGAAATTGTGCCATCTGTCTTGGAAAAGCCTTCATGTCTTCCGAAAACACCATGAAGAAGGGTAAAAAAACCTAAGTTAGAGGTCATACAGATATTTGCAAACAGTTGCTCGTCCCACGTAACATTCGCAATTACAGCGGGAAAAGGGGGTGCTGAGTGTCTGCGGTACAGAAGTTACCTCCACGGTACACCATAAGCTGGCTTGTGTAGTATAGGTGCAGATGTATACACTACTGGCCATTAAAATTGCTATACCAAGAAGAAATGCAGATGATAAACGGGTATTCATTGGACACGTATATTATACTAGAAATGACATGTGATTACATTTTCACGCAATTTGGGTGCATAGGTCCTGAGAAATCAGTACCCAGAACAACCTCCTCTGGCCGTAATAACGGCCTTGATACGCCTGGGCATTGTCAAAAAGAGCTTGGATGGCGTGTACAGGTACAGCTGCCCATGCAGCTTCAAGAGTAGTGACTGGCGTATTGTGACTAGCCAGTTGCTCGGCCACCATTGGCCAGACGTTTTCAATTGGTGCGAAATCTGGAGAATGTGCTGGCCAGGGCAGCAATCGAACATTTTCTGTATCCAGAAAGGCCCAGACAGGACCTGCAACATGCGGGCGTGCATTATCCTGCTGAAATGTAGGGTTTCGCAGGGATCGAATGAAGGGTAGAGCCACGGGTCGTAACACATCTGAAATGTAACGTCCACTGTTCAAAGTGCCATCAATGCGAACAAGAGGTGACCGAGACGTGTAACCAATGACACCCCATACCATCACGCCGGATGATACGTCAGTATGGCGATGACGAATACACGCTTCCAATGTGCGTTCACCGCGATGTCGCCAAACACGGATGCGACCATGATGATGCTGTAAACAGAAACTGGATTCATCCGAAAAAATGACGTTTTGCCATTCGTGCACCCAGGTTCGCCGTTGAGTACACCATGTCAAGCGCTTCTGTCTGTGGGTGCAGCTTCAAGGGTAACCGCAGCCATGGTCTCCGAGCTGATAATCCATGCTGCTGCAAACGTCGTCGAACTGTTCGTGCAGATGGTTGTTGTCTTGCAAACGTCCCCAACTGTTGACTCAGGGATCGAGACGTGGCTGCACGACCGTTACAGCCGTGCAGATAAGATGCCTGTCATCTCGGCTGCTAGTGATACGAGGCCGTTGGGATCCAGCACGGCGTTCCGTATTACCCTCCTGAACCCACCGATTCCATATTCTGCTAACAGTCATTGGAGCTCGACCAACGCGAGCAGCAATGTCGCGATACGATAAACCGCAATCGCGATAGGCTACGATCCAACCTTTATCAAAGTCGGAAACGTGATGGTACGCATTTCTCCTCGTTACACGAGGCGTCACATTAACGTTTCACCAGGCAACGCCGGTCAACTGCTGTTTGTGTATGAGAAATCGGCAAGAAACTTTCCTCATATCAGCACGTTGTAGGTGTTGCCACCGGCGCCGACCTTGTGTGAATGCTCCGAAAAGCTAATCATTTGCATATCACAGCATCTTCTTCCTGTAGGTTAAATTTAATTTTAATGGCCAGTAGTGTAGTCTGAGTGCCTCTCCAGCCACCCAGTGCCATCCCTCCCGGCCCCCATCTTTGCCCTTTCACCCAAAATTCCAAATGAATTTCGTAGAATGAATCTTTCTTGATGGAAGCGATGTTGTGGTGTGGTGGAATCTGGTTTCTGAAGTGATGACATGAAAGCCATACCGAATCACTCTAGTGAGTGCTGAGGCGTTCTGGTGTGCCGACAGCGACGCCAGTCGGCTAGTGGGGGCCCCGCTGGAGAACCTGCCGTCGATGGTGGTGTTGGTGGTACGGCGGGTCGGCGTCTGCAGTGGCTCACTGGCCTCCATGCGGTGGGTGGCCACAGCGGCCGACTGCACTGAGAGCTCGCCCCCCCTCCCCCCCTCTCCGACATCCAGCTGAAGGCTGGTTACAGTGAGTCCAGGGACGACGACAGACAACAGGTGTGTGGTCGCTACGCTGCCGTATTACTGCCTGCATATTTAGCACAATATGCGACGAGTGAGTTCAGGAAGACACTGTTCTACCAGGTAATGGTAGAACAGTGTCACAGCAGTGTGTCAGAAAAATAATGAGACTACGAATACTGTGTACGAACCAGAAAAGTGGTTGAGTCCCCTCTTCGTACAAGAGATACGTTGAATCCTCCTCTTGACTCGGTAGTAGTGTGGTGTGCGTACTGTAAGACCTTCAGTACACACACCATCAGATTATTTGACTTGTCGCTCTAACGTAGTAGGCGAGTGTCAGCAGTATGTCTCGTGGTCTTATCGTGGCGTGTTTATCCTCTGCCGTTAGGTCAGACGACGGAAATGCCACTTGCACGCTTAGAGTAGCAGATAGACGGTGACCAGCTTGATTAATTTTCACACACATTTATTAAAATAATAACAAGCATTAAAATTACTTAACTTGGTTCTGTATGCTATTTACGGTTGTCAATCTGAAGTTCCTTTGGTAATGGTACGTTAGTCTTACTCTCACATATATCTCTGATACTTGACGAAAGTGTCTATATATTTATCTTCATGGCTATGTACAGGAATATGGTAATCTTATTAGGCGCATACTGAAACTTGACTATAGACTGGTACAGACAAAGGTAGAACTCGTACAGACTGGTACAGACTAATGCAGAGTGGTGCAGACAAAACTCAGACTGACTAATCAGAAGTCTGTACAGTCGTTATAATACTTCGCGCGTTCATGTATCACTGCGTGAGTGTGATCCGCGAGGAGAAAAGGTTCTACGTTAGCAGCAATCTCATTGGCTGCGTTACACATTCTTACTCGGATCGGCGGAAGCAGAATTTGATCCGTCTCTATGGCAGCGCCATCTCATAGTGCGGAGACAGACGACCGCTGCGCCTGCACTGTTGTGCTTAGCGGGGCGTGCTCTACTGGGAAAGTGACTACGCGCTGACTACGCAGAACTATGTACATTACGAGGTACATTCTAGTTCTAAGGCCTTCAATTAAATGTGCATTACGAGGTACATCCTAGTTCTAAGGCCTCCGATGTTTTTTTCTAATTAACTACTCACCCGAAATCGATGAAACTGGCGTTACTTCTCGACGTAATCGCCCTGCAGACGTACACATTTTTCACAACGCTGACGCCATGATTCCATGGCAGCGGCGAAGGCTTCTTTAGGAGTCTGTTTTGACCACTGGAAAATCGCTGAGGCAATAGCAGCACGGCTGGTGAATGTGCGGCCACGGAGAGTGTCTTTCATTGTTGGAAAAAGCCAAAAGTCACTAGGAGCCAGGTCAGGTGAGTAGGGAGCATGAGGAATCACTTCAAAGTTGTTATCGCGAAGAAACTGTTGCGTAACGTTAGCTCGATGTGCGGGTGCGTTGTCTTGGTGAAACAGCACATGCGCAGCCCTTCCCGGACGTTTTTGTTGCAGTGCAGGAAGGAATTTGTTCTTCAAAACATTTTCGTAGGATGCACCTGTTACCGTAGTACCCTTTGGAACGCAATGGGTAAGGATTACGCCCTCGCTGACCCAGAACATGGACACCATCATTTTTTCAGCACTGGCGGTTACCCGAAATTTTTTTGGTGGCAGTGAATCTGTGTGCTTCCACTTAACTGACTGGCGCTTTGTTTCTGGATTGAAAAATGGCATCCATGTCTCATCCATTGTCACAACCAACGAAAAGAAAGTCCCATTCATGCTGTCATTGTGCGTCAACATTGCTTGGCAACATGCCACACGGGCAGCCATGTGGTCGTCCGTCAGCATTCGTGGCACCCATCTGGATGACACTTTTCGCATTTTCAGGTCGTCATGCAGGATTGTGTGCACAGAACCCACAGAAATCCCAACTCTGGAAGCGATCTGTTCAACAGTCATTCGGCGATCCCCCAAAACAATTCTCTCCACTTTCTCGATCATGTCGTCAAACCGGCTTGTGCGAGCCCGAGGTTGTTTCGGTTTGTTGTCACATGATGTTCTGCCTTCATTAAACTGTCGCACCCACGAACGCACTTTCGACACATCCATAACTCCATCACCATATGTCTCCTTCAACTGTCGATGAATTTCAATTGGTTTCACACCACGCAATTTCAGAAAACGAATGATTGCACGTTGTTCAAGTAAGGAAAACGTCGCCATTTTAAGTATTAAACACAGTTCTCATTCTCGCCGCTGGCGGTAAAATTCCATCTGCCGTACGGTACTGCAATCTCTGGGACGTATTGACAATGAACGCCGTTGCAGGTGGAGTAGGGCATTATGGATGTTCTGGACGACCGTATCCGCTGGGTACAAGCGTTGCATGGTCTGAAGGGCACTCAGGCAGTCAGAACAGATGAGAAACTTAAGACTGGGAACATATCTCATCCGCTCCAATGCCCGCAAGATCGCAATCAATTCAGCATCAAAGATGGTAAACGCCGCAGGAAGCCGTAACTTGACGACTTGATCAGGGAAAACAACAGCACAACCAACAGAGTCTCCATGTTTAGAGCCATCCGTAAATACTGGTACATGGTCGGGATGCTGGTTTAAAATATCGTAAAATAAGGAGGTAAAAACAAACGCAGGAGTGCAGCTCCTCCGGTACTCTGACAAGTCTAAAAGGACACTGGGCCTCTGGATCAACCAGGGAGGCAGGCGGGTAAAACCCTGGAGTTGGGGTGCCACACGCTCCAGGCCAAGGGACTCAAGCAAATGCTTGACACGAATCCCAAATGGTCTCGTTGCCCTGGGACGACTGGAAAAGAGACGTTCCATAGGCGGTCAGGCAACAGTAGGGTACGCAAGGGAGGTAGGACAGGCAAGGATTTGACACACCTGTCGCACCATGAGGAGTTTCCGCCGGATAGCGAGCGGCGGTTCCCCTGTCTCAGCACACAGGCTGGGGATAGGACTGGTACGGAAGGCCCCAGTGGCCAGCCTGATACCCTCATGGTGTACTGCGTCAAGAATCTTCAGATACGAAGGCCTCGCTGACCCAAACACGGTGGATTCATAGTCAAGACGCGACCGGACGAAAGCCCTATAAAACTGCAACAGACGCGCCCGATCTGCTCCCCAGGACTGATGGATCAGACACTTCAAAACATTCAGTGTCTTCAGGGCCCGCACCTTGAGGTCTTTAAGGTGCGGCAACCACGACAACTTGGAATCAAAAGTCTGGCCCAGGATCCTCACAGTGTCTCTAAAAGGAAGAATGGTGTCACTCAGACGCAATTCAGGGGAGGTAAAAGCACGCCGAGAACGATTAAAATGAACACACACACATTTGTCTGCAGAAAAGGTAAAATCCGTCTTCGCAGTCCATGCCTCTAATCGCCTTATCGTAAGCTGCAGCTGCCGACTAGCAGTGACAAGACTGGAGGAAGAACTGGAAACAGCAAAATCGTCCACAAACAAGGAGCACTGGGCAGGACTCCGGATAGTGGACGTGATACTGTTAATGGCGATTGCAAAGAGAGTGACACTTAAAACGCTTCCCTGAGGAACACCATTCTCCTGCACGTACAATTCAGATAGCACATTACCAACCTGATATCGAAAAAACCGGCGAGAAAGAAAAGAACCGAATGAGATGGCCACGAAAGCCCCACTGATGGAGTTGATTGAGGATAAGGCGGGGGACGTAGTGTCATACGCCTTATTAATGTCAAAGAATACACCTAGACAATGCTGGTTACGTAGGAAGGCCCGCTGGATGGCCGCCTCAAGCAGGGTCACGTTGTCTATAGTTGAACGACATCTCCGAAAGCAACAATGAGAGTGGCTAAGGAGCTGCCTGGCCTCGAGCAGCCAAACCAGGCGACGGTTGACCATGCGTTCCAACGTCTTCCCGACATAGCTCGTCAAAGCAACACTCCGATAACTACTGGGATGCATTCGGTCCTTTCCCGGTTTGAGGAGGGGAACCAAAATCGCCTCCCTCCACGAGTCAGGGATTAGGTCGGTAGCAAACATCGCAATTACCGCAGAAGGCACATTCGGTGAGGGAAGCAGGGCTGTAAGGGGAGGAGGAGGCCCACATTTCTCCAACTAGTGGAGCAACGTTAACCTAGGTTCTATACTTAGAAGGCTAAAGAGACCTATTACATTCTAATGTCACAGCCGACGAGAAATTTTGTGGCTCACGATGGCTCTGCGTTGCATATACCACTTGTTAAACATTTCTGAATCATAAAAAATACTATGACGACCTCCTTGTATCACTCACACATTGCGACAACTGTTGGAATCATCAAGATCCTTAGAAATGGCAACAAAATTTGGAACCCACAAGGAACAACAGCGAAAAATGTGTTAGGAAGTATCATTTGCTGTTGCATAAGTCTTAAAAAACGAGTTTGGGACGGTAGCAAAGGTCGCAATTGCCGCAGAAGGCTCATTCGGTGAGGGTAGGAGGGCTGTAAGGGGAGGAGGAGGCCCACGTTTCTCCAACTAGTGTTGAAATGTTATCCTAGGTTCTATACATACAAGGCTAAAGAGAGCTATTACATTCTAATGTCACAGCCGACGAGAAATTTTGTGGCTCACGATGGCTCTGCGTTGCATATACCACTTGTTAAATATTTCTGAATCATAAAAAGCACTACGACGACCTCCTTGCGACAACTGTTGCATTCATCAAGATCCTTGGAAATGACAGCAAAATTTGGAACCCACAAGGAACAACCGCGAATAATGTGTTAGGAAATATCATTTGCTGTGGCATATGTCTTAAAAAAGCGAGTTTAGGACGGTAGCAAAGGTCGCAATTGCTGCAGAAGGCTCATTCGGTGAGGGAAGTAGGGCTGTAAGGGGAGGAGGAGGCCGACATTTCTATAACTAGTGTTGAAATGTTATCCTAGGTTCTATACATACAAGGCTAAAGAGAGCTATTACATTCTAATGTCACAGCCGACGAGAAATTTAGTGGCTCACAATGGCTCTGCGTTGCATATACCATTTGTTAAATATTTCTGAATCATAAAAAGTACTACGACGACCTCCTTGTATCACTCACTCATTGCGACAACTGTTGCATTCATCAAGATCCTTGGAAATGACAGCAAAATTTGGAACCCACAAGGAACACCTGCGAATAATGTGTTAGGAAGTATCATTTGCTGTGGCATATGTCTTAAAAAAGCGAGTTTAGGACGGTAGCAAAGGTCGCAATTGCCGCAGAAGGCTCATTCGGTGAGGGTAGGAGGGCTGTAAGGGGAGGAGGAGGCCCACGTTTCTCCAACTAGTGTTGAAATGTTATCCTAGGTTCTATACATACAAGGCTAAAGAGAGCTATTACATTCTAATGTCACAGCCGACGAGAAATTTTGTGGCTCACGATGGCTCTGCGTTGCATATACCACTTGTTAAATATTTCTGAATCATAAAAAGCACTACGACGACCTCCTTGTATCACTCACTCATTGCGACAACTGTTGCATTCATCAAGATCCTTGGAAATGACAGCAAAATTTGGAACCCACAAGGAACAACCGCGAATAATGTGTTAGGAAATATCATTTGCTGTGGCATATGTCTTAAAAAAGCGAGTTTAGGACGGTAGCAAAGGTCGCAATTGCTGCAGAAGGCTCATTCGGTGAGGGAAGTAGGGCTGTAAGGGGAGGAGGAGGCCGACATTTCTATAACTAGTGTTGAAATGTTATCCTAGGTTCTATACATACAAGGCTAAAGAGAGCTATTACATTCTAATGTCACAGCCGACGAGAAATTTAGTGGCTCACAATGGCTCTGCGTTGCATATACCATTTGTTAAATATTTCTGAATCATAAAAAGTACTACGACGACCTCCTTGTATCACTCACTCATTGCGACAACTGTTGCATTCATCAAGATCCTTGGAAATGACAGCAAAATTTGGAACCCACAAGGAACACCTGCGAATAATGTGTTAGGAAGTATCATTTGCTGTGGCATATGTCTTAAAAAAGCGAGTTTAGGACGGTAGCAAAGGTCGCAATTGCCGCAGAAGGCTCATTCGGTGAGGGAAGGAGGGCTGTATGGGGAGGAGGAGGCCCACATTTCTCCAACTAGTGTTGAAATTTTATCCTAGGTTCTATACATACAAGGCTAAAGAGAGCTATTACATTCTAATGTCACAGCCGACGAGAAATTTAGTGGCTCACGATGGCTCTGCGTTGCATATACCATTTGTTAAATATTTCTGAATCATAAAAAGTACTACGACGACCTCCTTGTATCACTCACTCATTGCGACAACTGTTGCATTCATCAAGATCCTTGGAAATGACAGCAAAATTTGGAACCCACAAGGAACACCTGCGAATAATGTGTTAGGAAGTATCATTTGCTGTGGCATATGTCTTAAAAAAGCGAGTTTAGGACGTTAGCAAAGGTCGCAATTGCTGCAGAAGGCTCATTCGGTGAGGGAAGTAGGGCTGTAAGGGGAGGAGGAGGCCGACATTTCTATAACTAGTGTTGAAATGTTATCCTAGGTTCTATACATACAAGGCTAAAGAGAGCTATTACACTCTAATGTCACAGCCGACGAGAAATTTTGTGGCTCACGATGGCTCTGCGTTGCATATACCACTTGTTAAATATTTCTGAATCATAAAAAGTACTACGACGACCTCCTTGTATCACTCACAAATTGCGACAACTGTTGGAATCTTCAAGATCCTTGGAAATGACAGCAAAATTTGGAACCCACAAGGAACAACTGCGAATAATGTGTTAGGAAGTATCATTTGCTGTGGCATATGTCTTAAAAAAGCGAGTTTAGGAAGGTAGCAAATGTCGCAATTGTCGCAGAAGGCTCATTCGGTGAGGGAAGGAGGGCTGTAAGGGGAAGAGGAGGCCCACATTTCTCCAACTGGTGTTGAAATTTTATCCTAGGTTCTATACATACAAGGCTAAAGAGAGCTATTACATTCTAATGTCACAGCCGACGAGAAATTTAGTGGCTCACGATGGCTCTGCGTTGCATATACCATTTGTTAAATATTTCTGAATCATAGAAAGTACTACGACGACCTCCTTGTATCACTCACACATTGCGAGAACTGTTGGAATCGTCAAGATCCTTGGAAACGACAGCAAAATTTGGAACTCACAAGGAACAACTCGAAATGATGTGTTAGGAAGTATCATTTACTGTGGCATATGTCTTAATAAAACGAGTTTAGGACGGTAGCAAAGGTCGCAATTGCCGCTAAAGGCTCATTCGGTGAGGGAAGGATGGCTGTAAGGGGAGGAGGAGGAGGCCGCCATTTCTCTAACTAGTGTTGAAATGTTATCCTAGGTTCTATACATACATGGCTAAAGAGAGCTATTACATTCTAATGTCACAGCCGACGAGAAATTTAGTGGCTCACAATGGCTCTGCGTTGCATATACCATTTGTTAAATATTTCTGAATCATAGAAAGTACTACGACGACCTCCTTGTATCACTCACACATTGCGAGAACTGTTGGAATCATCAAGATCCTTGGAAACGACAGCAAAATTTGGAACTCACAAGGAACAACTGCGAATAATGTGTTAGGAAGTATCATTTACTGTGGCATATGTCTTAAAAAACGAGTTTAGGACGGTAGCAAAGGTCGCAATTGCCGCAGAAGGCTCATTCGGTGAGGGAAGGAGGGCTGTAAGGGGAGGAGGAGGCCCACATTTCTCCAACTAGTGGAGAAATGTTAACATAGGTTCTATACTTCGCATGTTTACAGAGCTATTACATTATAATGTCACAGCCGACGAGAAATTTTGTGGCTCACGATGGCTCTGCGTTGCATATACCACTTGTTAAATATTTCTGAATCATAAAACGTACTACGACGACCTCCTTGTATCACTCACTCATTGCGACAACTGTTGCATTCATCATGATACTTGGAAATGACAGCAAAATTTGGAACCCACAAGGAACACCTGCGAATAATGTGTTAGGAAGTATCGTTTGCTGTGGAATATGTCTTAAAAAAGCGAGTTTAGGACGGTAGCAAAAGTCGCAATTGCCGCAGAAGGCTCATTCGGTGAGGGAAGGAGGGCTGTAAGGGGAGGAGGAGGCCGCCATTTCTCTAACTAGTGTTCAAATGTTATCTTAGGTTCTATACATACAAGGCTAAAGAGAGCTATTACATTCTAATGTCACAGCCGACGAGAAATTTTGTGGCTCACGATGGCTCTGCGTTGCATATACCACTTGTTAAATATTTCTGAATCATAAAAAGTACTATGACGACCTCCTTGTATCACTCACACATTGCGGCAACTGTTGGAATCATCAAGATCCTTAGAAATGACAACAAACTTTGGAACCCACAATTAACAACTGCGAATAATGTGTTAGGAAGTATCATTTGCTGTGGCATATGTCTTAAAAAAGCGAGTTTAGGAAGGTAGCAAATGTCGCAATTGCCGCAGAAGTCTCATTCGGTGAGGGAAGAAAGTCTGTAAGGGGAGGAGGAGGCCCACATTTCTCCATCTGGTGTTGAAATTTTATCCTAGGTTCTATACATACAAGGCTAAAGAGAGCTATTACATTCTAATGTCACAGCTGACGAGAAATTTTGTGGCTCACGATGGCTCTGCGTTGCATATACCATTTGTTAAATATTTCTGAATCATAGAAAGTACTACGACGACCTCCTTGTATCACTCACACATTGCGAGAACTGTTGGAATCATCAAGATCCTTGGAAACGACAGCAAAATTTGGAACTCACAAGGAACAACTGCGAATAATGTGTTAGGAAGTATCATTTACTGTGGCATATGTTAAAAAAAAACGAGTTTAGGACGGTAGCAAAGGTCGCAATTGCCGCAGAAGGCTCATTCGGTGAGGGAAGGAGGGCTGTAAGGGGAGGAGGAGGCCCACATTTCTCCAACTAGTGTTGAAAAGTTATCCTAGGTTCTATACATACAACGCTAAAGAGAGCTATTACATTCTAATGTCACAGCCGACGAGAAATTTTGTGGCTCACGATGGCTCTTCGTTGCATATATCACTTGTTATATATTTCTGAATCATAAAAAGTACTACGACGACCTCCTTGTATCACTCACACATTGCGACAACCGTTGGAATCATCAAGATCCTTGGAAATGACAGCAAAATTTGAACCCACAAGGAACAACTGCGAATCATGTGTTAGGACGTATCATTTGCAGTGGCATATGACTTTAAAAAACAAGTTTAGTTCGGGAGCAAAGGTCGCAATTGCCGCGAGAAGCTCATTCGGTGACGGAAGGAGGGCTGTAAGGGGAGGAAGAGGCCCACATTTCTCCAAGCAGTGGAGAATGTTAACCTATGTTTCAATACTTAGAATTCTAAAGAGAGGTATTACATTCTAATGTCACAGCCGACGAGAAATTTTGTGTCTCACGATGGTTCTGCGTTGCATATACCACTTGTTAAACATTTCTGAATCATGAAAAATACTATGACGACCTCCTTGTATCACTCACACATTGCGACAACTGTTGGAATCATCAAGATCCTTAGAAATGGCAACAAAATTTGGAACCCACAAGGAACAACAGCGAAAAATGTGTTAGGAAGTATCATTTGCTGTTGCATAAGTCTTAAAAAACGAGTCTGGGACGGTAGCAAAGGTCGCAATTGCCGCAGAAGGCTCATTCAGTGAGGGTAGGAGGGCTGTAAGGGGAGGAGGAGGCCCACGTTTCTCCAACTAGTGTTGAAATGTTATCCTAGGTTCTATACATACAAGGCTAAAGAGAGCTATTACATTCTAATGTCACAGCCGACGAGAAATTTTGTGGCTCACGATGGCTCTGCGTTGCATATACCACTTTTTAAATATTTCTGAATCATAAAAAGAACTACGACGATCTCCTTGTATCACTCACACATTGCGACAAGTGTTGGAATCATCATGATCGTTGGAAATGACAGCAAAATTTGGAACCCACAAGGAACAACTGCGAATAATGTGTTAGGAAGTATCATTTGCAGTGGCATTTGTTTTAAAAAAGGGAGTTTAGGACGGTAGCAAAGGTCGCAATTGCCGCAGAAGGCTCGTTCGGTGAGGGAAGGAGGGCTGTAAGTGGAGGAGGAGGCCCACATTTCTCCAACTAGTGTTGAAATGTGATCCTAGGTTCTATACATACAAGGCTAAAGAGAGCTATTACATTCTAATGTCACAGCCGAAAAGAAATTTTGTGGCTCACAATGGCTCTGCGTTGCATATACCACTTGTTAAATATTTCTGAATCATAAAAAGAACTACGACGACCTCCTTGTATCACTCACACATTGCGACAACTGTTGGAATCATCAAGATCCTTGGAAATGACAGTAAAATTTGGAACCCACAAGGAACAACTGCGAATAATGTGTTAGGAAGTATCATTTGCTGTGGCATATGTCTTACAAAAGCGAGTTTTGGACGGTAGCAAAGGTCGCAATTGCTGCAGAATGCTTATTCGGTGAGGGAAGGATGGCTGTAAGGGGAGGAGGAGGCCGACATTTCTCCAACTAGTGTTGAAATGTTATCCTAGGTTCTATACATACAAGGCTAAAGAGAGCTATTACATTCTAATGCCACAGCCGACAAGAAATTTTGTGGCTCACGATGGCACTGCGTTGCATATACCACTTGTAAAATGGTTCTGAACCCTAAAAAGTACTACGACGACCTCCTTGTATCACTCACACATTGCGACAACTGTTGGAATCATCAAGATCCATGGAAATGACAGCAAAATTTGGAACCCACAAGGAACAACTGCGAATAATGTGTTAGGAAGTATCATTTCTGTGGCATATGTCTTAAAAAAGCGAGTTTAGGACGGTAGCAAAGCTCGCAATTGCCGCAGAAGGCTCGTTCGGTGAGGGAAGGAGGGCTGTACGGGGAGGAGGAGGCCCACATTTCTAAAACTAGTGTTGAAATGTTATCCTAGGTTCTATACATACAAGGCTGAAGAGAGCTATTACATTCTAATGTCACAGCCGACGAGAAATTTTGTGGCTCACGATGGCTCTGCGTTGCATATACCAGTTTTTAAACATTTCTGAATCAAAAAAGTACTACGACGACCTTCTTGCACCACTCACACATTGCGACAACTGTTGGAATCATCAAGATCCTTGGAAAAAGACAGCAAAATTTGGAACCCACAAGGAACAACTGCGAATAATGTGCTAGGAAGTATCATTTCTGTGGCATATGTCTTAAAAAAGCGAGTTTAGGACGGTAGCAAAGCTCGCAATTGCCGCAGAAGGCTCGTTCGGTGAGGGAAGGAAGGCTGTACGGGGAGGAGGAGGCCCACATTTCTAAAGCTAGTGTTGAAATGTTATCCTAGGTTCTATACATACAAGGCTGAAGAGAGCTATTACATTCTAATGTCACAGCCGACGAGAAATTTTGTGGCTCACGATGGCTCTGCGTTGCATATACCACTTGTTAAATATTTCTGAATCATAAAAAGTACTACGACGACCTCCTTGTATCACTCACTCATTGCGACAACTGTTGCATTCATCATGATACTTGGAAATGACAGCAAAATTTGGAACCCACAAGGAACACCTGCGAATAATGTGTTAGGAAGTATCATTTGCTGTGGCATATGTCTTAAAAAAACGAGTTTAGGACGGTAGCAAAGGTCGCAATTGCCGCAGAAGGCTCATTCGGTGAGGGAAGGAGGGCTGTAAAGGGAGGAGGAGGCCGATATTTCTCTAACTAGTGTTGAAATGTTATCTTAGGTTCTATACATACAAGGCTAAAGAGAGCTATTACATTCTAATGTCACAGCCGACGAGAAATTTTGTGGCTCACGATGGCTCTGCGTTGCATATACCACTTGTTAAATATTTCTGAATCATAAAAAGTACTATGACGACCTCCTTGTATCACTCACACATTGCGACAACTGTTGGAATCATCAAGATCCTTAGAAATGACAACAAAATTTGGAACCCACAAGGAACAACTGCGAATAATGTGTTAGGAAGTATCATTTGCTGTGGCATATGTCTTAAAAAAGCGAGTTTAGGAAGGTAGCAAATGTCGCAATTGCCGCAGAAGGCTCATTCGGTGAGGGAAGAAAGTCTGTAAGGGGAGGAGGAGGCCCACATTTCTCCAACTGGTGTTGAAATTTTATCCTAGGTTCTATACATACAAAGCTAATGAGAGGTATTACATTCTAATGTCACAGCTGACGAGAAATTTTGTGGCTCACGATGGCTCTGCGTTGCATATACCATTTGTTAAATATTTCTGAATCATAGAAAGTACTACGACGACCTCCTTGTATCACTCACACATTGCGACAACTGTTGGAATCATCAATATCCTTAGAAATGACAACAAAATTTGGAACCCACAAGGAACAACTGCGAATAATGTGTTAGGAAGTATCATTTGCTGTGGCATATGTCTTAAAAAAGCGAGTTTAGGAAGGTAGCAAAGGTCGCAATTGCCGCAGAAGGCTCATTCGGTGAGGGAAGAAAGTCTGTAAGGGGAGGAGGAGGCCCACATTTCTCCAACTAGTGTTGAAATGTTATCCTAGGTTCTATACATACAAGGCTAAAGAGAACTATTACATTCTAATGTCACAGCCGACGAGAAGTTTTGTGGCTCACGATGGCTCTGCGTTGTATATACCACTGGTTAAATATTTCTGAATCATAAAAAGTACTACGACGACCTCCTTGTATCACTCACACATTGCGACAACCGTTGGAATCATCAAGATCCTTGGAAATGACAGCAAAATTTGAACCCACAAGGAACAACTGCGAATCATGTGTTAGGACGTATCATTTGCAGTGGCATATGACTTTAAAAAGCAAGTTTAGTTCGGGAGCAAAGGTCGCAATTGCCGCGAGAAGCTCATTCGGTGACGGAAGGAGGGCTGTAAGGGGAGGAAGAGGCCCACATTTCTCCAAGCAGTGGAGAATGTTAACCTATGTTTCAATACTTAGAATTCTAAAGAGAGGTATTACATTCTAATGTCACAGCCGACGAGAAATTTTGTGTCTCACGATGGCTCTGCGTTGCATATACCCCTTGTTAATTATTTCTGAAACATAAATAGTACTACGACGACCTCCTTGTATCAGTCACACATGTCGACAACTGTTGGAATCAACAAAATCCTTGAAACTAAGAGCAAAGTTTGGAACCCACAAGGAACAACTGCGAATAATGTGTTAGGAAGTATCATTTGCTGTGGCATATGTCTTACAAAAGCGAGTTTTGGACGGTAGCAAAGGTCGCAATTGCTGCAGAATGCTTATTCGGTGAGGGAAGGATGGCTGTAAGGGGAGGAGGAGGCCCACATTTCTCCAACTAGTGTAGAAATGTTATCCTAGGTTCTATACATACAAGGCTAAAGAGAGCTATTACATTCTAATGTCACAGCCGAAAAGAAATTTTGTGGCTCACGATGGCACTGCGTTGCATATAGCACTTGTTAAATACTTCTGAACCATAAAAAGTACTACGACGACCTCCTTGTATCACTCACACATTGCGACAACTGTTGGAATCATCAAGATCCTTGGAAATGACAGCAAAATTTGGAACCCACAAGGAACAACTGCGAATAATGTGTTAGGAAGTATCATTTCTGTGGCATATGTCTTAAAAAAGCGAGTTTAGGACGGTTGCAAAGCTCGCAATTGCCGCAGAAGTCTCGTTCGGTGAGGGAAGGAGGGCTGTACGGGGAGGAGGAAGCCCACATTTCTAAAACTAGTGTTGAAATGTTATCCTAGGTTCTATACATACAAGACTGAAGAGAGCTATTACATTCTAATGTCACAGCCAACGAGAAATATTGTGGCTCACGATGGCTCTGCGTTGCATATACCAGTTTTTAAATATTTCTGAATCAAAAAAGTACTACGACGACCTCCATGCATCACTCACACATTGCGACAACTGTTGGAATCTTTAAGATCCTTGGAAATGACAGCAAAATTTGGAACCCACAAGGAACAACTGCGAATAATGTGTTAGGAAGTATCATTTGCTGTGGCATATGTCTTAAAAAAGCGAGTTTAGGACGGTAGCAAAGCTCGCAATTGCCGCAGAAGGCTCGTTCGGTGAGGGAAGGAGGGCTGTACGGGGAAGAGGAGGCCCACATTTCTAAAACTAGTGTTGAAATGTTATCCTAGGTTCTATACATACAAGGCTGATGAGAGTTATTACATTCTAATGTCACAGCCGACGAGAAATTTTGTGGCTCACGATGGCTCTGCGTTGCATATACCACTTGTTAAATATTTCTGAATCATAGAAAGTACTACGACGACCTCCTTGTATCACTCACACATTGCGAGAACTGTTGGAATCGTCAAGATCCTTGGAAACGACAGCAAAATTTGGAACTCACAAGGAACAACTGCGAATAGTGTGTTAGGAAGTATCATTTACAGTGGCATATGTCTTAAAAAAACGAGTTTAGGACGCTATCAAAGGTCGCAATTGCCGCAGAAGGCTCATTCGGTGAGGGAAGAAAGTCTGTAAGGGGAGGAGGAGGCCCACATTTCTCCAACTGGTGTTGAAATTTTATCCTAGATTCTATACATACAAGGCTAATGAGAGGTATTACATTCTAATGTCACAGCTGACGAGAAATTTTGTGGCTCACGATGGCTCTGCGTTGCATGTACCATTTGTTAAATATTTCTGAATCATAGAAAGTACTACGACGACCTCCTTGTATAACTCACACATTGCGAGAACTGTTGGAATCATCAAGATCCTTGGAAACGACAGCAAAATTTGGAACTCACAAGGAACAACTGCGAATAATGTGTTAGGAAGTATCATTTACTGTGGCATATGTCTTAAAAAAACGAGTTTAGGACGGTAGCAAAGGTCGCAATTGCCGCAGAAGGCTCATTCGGTGAGGGGAGGAGGGCTGTAAGGGGAGGAGGAGGCCCACATTTCTCCAACTAGTGTTGAAATGTTTCCTAGGTTCTATAGATACAAGGCTAAAGAGAGATATTACATTCTAATGTCACAGCCGACGAGAAGTTTTGTGGCTCACGATGGCTCTGCGTTGCATATACCACTTGTTAAATATATCTGAATCATAAAAAGTGCTAAGACGACCTCCTTGTATCACGCACACATTGCGACAACCGATGGAATCATCAAGATCCTTGGAAATGACAGCAAAATTTGGACCCACAAGGAACAACTGCGAATCATGTGTTAGGACGTATCATTTGCAGTGGCATATGACTTTAAAAAGCAAGTTTAGGTCGGGAGCAAAGGTCGCAATTGCCGCGAGAAGCTCATTCGGTGACGGAAGGAGGGCTGTAAGGGGAGGAAGAGGCCCACATTTCTCCAAGCAGTGGAGAAATGTTAACCTAAGTTTGAATACTTAGAAGGCTAAAGAGAGGTATTACATTCTAATGTCACAGCCGACGAGAAATTTTGTGTCTCACGATGGCTCTGCGTTGCATATACCCATTGTTAATTATTTCTGAAACATAAATAGTACTACGACGACCTCCTTGTATCAGTCACACATGTCGACAACTGTCGGAATCAACAAAATCCTTGAAAATAAGAGCAAAGTTTGGAACCCACAAGGAACAACTGCGAATAATGTGTTAGGAAGTATCATTTGCCGTTTCATATGTCTTAAAAAAGGGAGTTTAGGACGGTAGCAAAGGTCGCAATTGCCGCAGAAGGCTCATTCGGTGAGGGAAGGAGGGCTGTAAGGGGGGGAGGAGGCCCACATTGCTCCAAGTAGTGTTGAAATGTTATCCTAGGTTCTATACATACAAGGCTAAAGAGAGCTATTACATTCTAATGTCACAGCCGACGAGAAATTTTGTGGCTCACGATGGCTCTGCGTTGCATATAGCACTTGTTAAATACTTCTGAATCATAAAAAGTACTACGACGACCTCCTTGTATCAGTCACTCATTGCGACAACTGTTGGAATCATCAAGATCCTTGGAAATGACAGTAAAATTTGGAACCCACAAGGAACAACTGCGAATAATGTGTTAGGAAGTATCATTTGCTGTGGCATATGTCTTATAAAACCGAGTTTAGGACGGTGGCAAAGGTCGCAATTGCCGCAGAAGGCTCGTTCGGTGAGGGAAGGAGGGCTGTAAGGGGAGGAGGAGGCCCACATTTCTCCAACTAGTGTTGAAATGTTATCCTAGTTTCTATACATACCAGGCTGAAGAGAGCTATTACATTCTAATGTCACAGCTGACGAGAAATTTTGTGGCTCACCATGGCTCAGCGTTGCACATACCATTTGTTAAATATTTCTGAATCATAGAAAGTACTACGACGACCTCCTTGTATCACTCACACATTGCGAGAACTGTTGGAATCGTCAAGATCCTTGGAAACGACAGCAAAATTTGGAACTCACAAGGAACAACTCGAAATGATGTGTTAGGAAGTATCATTTACTGTGGCATATGTCTTAATAAAACGAGTTTAGGACGGTAGCAAAGGTCGCAATTGCCGCTAAAGGCTCATTCGGTGAGGGAAGGATGGCTGTAAGGGGAGGAGGAGGAGGCCGCCATTTCTCTAACTAGTGTTGAAATGTTATCCTAGGTTCTATACATACATGGCTAAAGAGAGCTATTACATTCTAATGTCACAGCCGACGAGAAATTTAGTGGCTCACAATGGCTCTGCGTTGCATATACCATTTGTTAAATATTTCTGAATCATAGAAAGTACTACGACGACCTCCTTGTATCACTCACACATTGCGAGAACTGTTGGAATCATCAAGATCCTTGGAAACGACAGCAAAATTTGGAACTCACAAGGAACAACTGCGAATAATGTGTTAGGAAGTATCATTTACTGTGGCATATGTCTTAAAAAACGAGTTTAGGACGGTAGCAAAGGTCGCAATTGCCGCAGAAGGCTCATTCGGTGAGGGAAGGAGGGCTGTAAGGGGAGGAGGAGGCCCACATTTCTCCAACTAGTGGAGAAATGTTAACATAGGTTCTATACTTCGCATGTTTACAGAGCTATTACATTATAATGTCACAGCCGACGAGAAATTTTGTGGCTCACGATGGCTCTGCGTTGCATATACCACTTGTTAAATATATCTGAATCATAAAACGTACTACGACGACCTCCTTGTATCACTCACTCATTGCGACAACTGTTGCATTCATCATGATACTTGGAAATGACAGCAAAATTTGGAACCCACAAGGAACACCTGCGAATAATGTGTTAGGAAGTATCGTTTGCTGTGGAATATGTCTTAAAAAAGCGAGTTTAGGACGGTAGCAAAAGTCGCAATTGCCGCAGAAGGCTCATTCGGTGAGGGAAGGAGGGCTGTAAGGGGAGGAGGAGGCCGCCATTTCTCTAACTAGTGTTCAAATGTTATCTTAGGTTCTATACATACAAGGCTAAAGAGAGCTATTACATTCTAATGTCACAGCCGACGAGAAATTTTGTGGCTCACGATGGCTCTGCGTTGCATATACCACTTGTTAAATATTTCTGAATCATAAAAAGTACTATGACGACCTCCTTGTATCACTCACACATTGCGGCAACTGTTGGAATCATCAAGATCCTTAGAAATGACAACAAACTTTGGAACCCACAATTAACAACTGCGAATAATGTGTTAGGAAGTATCATTTGCTGTGGCATATGTCTTAAAAAAGCGAGTTTAGGAAGGTAGCAAATGTCGCAATTGCCGCAGAAGTCTCATTCGGTGAGGGAAGAAAGTCTGTAAGGGGAGGAGGAGTCCCACATTTCTCCATCTGGTGTTGAAATTTTATCCTAGGTTCTATACATACAAGGCTAAAGAGAGCTATTACATTCTAATGTCACAGCTGACGAGAAATTTTGTGGCTCACGATGGCTCTGCGTTGCATATACCATTTGTTAAATATTTCTGAATCATAGAAAGTACTACGACGACCTCCTTGTATCACTCACACATTGCGAGAACTGTTGGAATCATCAAGATCCTTGGAAACGACAGCAAAATTTGGAACTCACAAGGAACAACTGCGAATAATGTGTTAGGAAGTATCATTTACTGTGGCATATGTTAAAAAAAAACGAGTTTAGGACGGTAGCAAAGGTCGCAATTGCCGCAGAAGGCTCATTCGGTGAGGGAAGGAGGGCTGTAAGGGGAGGAGGAGGCCCACATTTCTCCAACTAGTGTTGAAAAGTTATCCTAGGTTCTATACATACAACGCTAAAGAGAGCTATTACATTCTAATGTCACAGCCGACGAGAAATTTTGTGGCTCACGATGGCTCTTCGTTGCATATATCACTTGTTATATATTTCTGAATCATAAAAAGTACTACGACGACCTCCTTGTATCACTCACACATTGCGACAACCGTTGGAATCATCAATATCCTTGGAAATGACAGCAAAATTTGAACCCACAAGGAACAACTGCGAATCATGTGTTAGGACGTATCATTTGCAGTGGCATATGACTTTAAAAAGCAAGTTTAGTTCGGGAGCAAAGGTCGCAATTGCCGCGAGAAGCTCATTCGGTGACGGAAGGAGGGCTGTAATTGGAGGAAGACGCCCACATTTCTCCAAGCAGTGGAGAAATGTTAACCTAAGTTTCAATACTTAGAAGGCTAAAGAGAGGTATTACATTCTAATGTCACAGCCGACGAGAAATTTTGTGTCTCACGATGGTTCTGCGTTGCATATACCACTTGTTAAACATTTCTGAATCATGAAAAATACTATGACGACCTCCTTGTATCACTCACACATTGCGACAACTGTTGGAATCATCAAGATCCTTAGAAATGGCAACAAAATTTGGAACCCACAAGGAACAACAGCGAAAAATGTGTTAGGAAGTATCATTTGCTGTTGCATAAGTCTTAAAAAACGAGTCTGGGACGGTAGCAAAGGTCGCAATTGCCGCAGAAGGCTCATTCAGTGAGGGTAGGAGGGCTGTAAGGGGAGGAGGAGGCCCACGTTTCTCCAACTAGTGTTGAAATGTTATCCTAGGTTCTATACATACAAGGCTAAAGAGAGCTATTACATTCTAATGTCACAGCCGACGAGAAATTTTGTGGCTCACGATGGCTCTGCGTTGCATATACCACTTTTTAAATATTTCTGAATCATAAAAAGAACTACGACGATCTCCTTGTATCACTCACACATTGCGACAAGTGTTGGAATCATCATGATCGTTGGAAATGACAGCAAAATTTGGAACCCACAAGGAACAACTGCGAATAATGTGTTAGGAAGTATCATTTGCAGTGGCATTTGTTTTAAAAAAGGGAGTTTAGGACGGTAGCAAAGGTCGCAATTGCCGCAGAAGGCTCGTTCGGTGAGGGAAGGAGGGCTGTAAGTGGAGGAGGAGGCCCACATTTCTCCAACTAGTGTTGAAATGTGATCCTAGGTTCTATACATACAAGGCTAAAGAGAGCTATTACATTCTAATGTCACAGCCGAAAAGAAATTTTGTGGCTCACAATGGCTCTGCGTTGCATATACCACTTGTTAAATATTTCTGAATCATAAAAAGAACTACGACGACCTCCTTGTATCACTCACACATTGCGACAACTGTTGGAATCATCAAGATCCTTGGAAATGACAGTAAAATTTGGAACCCACAAGGAACAACTGCGAATAATGTGTTAGGAAGTATCATTTGCTGTGGCATATGTCTTACAAAAGCGAGTTTTGGACGGTAGCAAAGGTCGCAATTGCTGCAGAATGCTTATTCGGTGAGGGAAGGATGGCTGTAAGGGGAGGAGGAGGCCGACATTTCTCCAACTAGTGTTGAAATGTTATCCTAGGTTCTATACATACAAGGCTAAAGAGAGCTATTACATTCTAATGCCACAGCCGACAAGAAATTTTGTGGCTCACGATGGCACTGCGTTGCATATACCACTTGTAAAATGGTTCTGAACCCTAAAAAGTACTACGACGACCTCCTTGTATCACTCACACATTGCGACAACTGTTGGAATCATCAAGATCCATGGAAATGACAGCAAAATTTGGAACCCACAAGGAACAACTGCGAATAATGTGTTAGGAAGTATCATTTCTGTGGCATATGTCTTAAAAAAGCGAGTTTAGGACGGTAGCAAAGCTCGCAATTGCCGCAGAAGGCTCGTTCGGTGAGGGAAGGAGGGCTGTACGGGGAGGAGGAGGCCCACATTTCTAAAACTAGTGTTGAAATGTTATCCTAGGTTCTATACATACAAGGCTGAAGAGAGCTATTACATTCTAATGTCACAGCCGACGAGAAATTTTGTGGCTCACGATGGCTCTGCGTTGCATATACCAGTTTTTAAACATTTCTGAATCAAAAAAGTACTACGACGACCTTCTTGCACCACTCACACATTGCGACAACTGTTGGAATCATCAAGATCCTTGGAAAAAGACAGCAAAATTTGGAACCCACAAGGAACAACTGCGAATAATGTGCTAGGAAGTATCATTTCTGTGGCATATGTCTTAAAAAAGCGAGTTTAGGACGGTAGCAAAGCTCGCAATTGCCGCAGAAGGCTCGTTCGGTGAGGGAAGGAAGGCTGTACGGGGAGGAGGAGGCCCACATTTCTAAAGCTAGTGTTGAAATGTTATCCTAGGTTCTATACATACAAGGCTGAAGAGAGCTATTACATTCTAATGTCACAGCCGACGAGAAATTTTGTGGCTCACGATGGCTCTGCGTTGCATATACCACTTGTTAAATATTTCTGAATCATAAAAAGTACTACGACGACCTCCTTGTATCACTCACTCATTGCGACAACTGTTGCATTCATCATGATACTTGGAAATGACAGCAAAATTTGGAACCCACAAGGAACACCTGCGAATAATGTGTTAGGAAGTATCATTTGCTGTGGCATATGTCTTAAAAAAACGAGTTTAGGACGGTAGCAAAGGTCGCAATTGCCGCAGAAGGCTCATTCGGTGAGGGAAGGAGGGCTGTAAAGGGAGGAGGAGGCCGACATTTCTCTAACTAGTGTTGAAATGTTATCTTAGGTTCTATACATACAAGGCTAAAGAGAGCTATTACATTCTAATGTCACAGCCGACGAGAAATTTTGTGGCTCACGATGGCTCTGCGTTGCATATACCACTTGTTAAATATTTCTGAATCATAAAAAGTACTATGACGACCTCCTTGTATCACTCACACATTGCGACAACTGTTGGAATCATCAAGATCCTTAGAAATGACAACAAAATTTGGAACCCACAAGGAACAACTGCGAATAATGTGTTAGGAAGTATCATTTGCTGTGGCATATGTCTTAAAAAAGCGAGTTTAGGAAGGTAGCAAATGTCGCAATTGCCGCAGAAGGCTCATTCGGTGAGGGAAGAAAGTCTGTAAGGGGAGGAGGAGGCCCACATTTCTCCAACTGGTGTTGAAATTTTATCCTAGGTTCTATACATACAAAGCTAATGAGAGGTATTACATTCTAATGTCACAGCTGACGAGAAATTTTGTGGCTCACGATGGCTCTGCGTTGCATATACCATTTGTTAAATATTTCTGAATCATAGAAAGTACTACGACGACCTCCTTGTATCACTCACACATTGCGACAACTGTTGGAATCATCAATATCCTTAGAAATGACAACAAAATTTGGAACCCACAAGGAACAACTGCGAATAATGTGTTAGGAAGTATCATTTGCTGTGGCATATGTCTTAAAAAAGCGAGTTTAGGAAGGTAGCAAAGGTCGCAATTGCCGCAGAAGGCTCATTCGGTGAGGGAAGAAAGTCTGTAAGGGGAGGAGGAGGCCCACATTTCTCCAACTAGTGTTGAAATGTTATCCTAGGTTCTATACATACAAGGCTAAAGAGAACTATTACATTCTAATGTCACAGCCGACGAGAAGTTTTGTGGCTCACGATGGCTCTGCGTTGTATATACCACTGGTTAAATATTTCTGAATCATAAAAAGTACTACGACGACCTCCTTGTATCACTCACACATTGCGACAACCGTTGGAATCATCAAGATCCTTGGAAATGACAGCAAAATTTGAACCCACAAGGAACAACTGCGAATCATGTGTTAGGACGTATCATTTGCAGTGGCATATGACTTTAAAAAGCAAGTTTAGTTCGGGAGCAAAGGTCGCAATTGCCGCGAGAAGCTCATTCGGTGACGGAAGGAGGGCTGTAAGGGGAGGAAGAGGCCCACATTTCTCCAAGCAGTGGAGAATGTTAACCTATGTTTCAATACTTAGAATTCTAAAGAGAGGTATTACATTCTAATGTCACAGCCGACGAGAAATTTTGTGTCTCACGATGGCTCTGCGTTGCATATACCCCTTGTTAATTATTTCTGAAACATAAATAGTACTACGACGACCTCCTTGTATCAGTCACACATGTCGACAACTGTTGGAATCAACAAAATCCTTGAAACTAAGAGCAAAGTTTGGAACCCACAAGGAACAACTGCGAATAATGTGTTAGGAAGTATCATTTGCTGTGGCATATGTCTTACAAAAGCGAGTTTTGGACGGTAGCAAAGGTCGCAATTGCTGCAGAATGCTTATTCGGTGAGGGAAGGATGGCTGTAAGGGGAGGAGGAGGCCCACATTTCTCCAACTAGTGTAGAAATGTTATCCTAGGTTCTATACATACAAGGCTAAAGAGAGCTATTACATTCTAATGTCACAGCCGAAAAGAAATTTTGTGGCTCACGATGGCACTGCGTTGCATATACCACTTGTTAAATAGTTCTGAACCATAAAAAGTACTACGACGACCTCCTTGTATCACTCACACATTGCGACAACTGTTGGAATCATCAAGATCCTTGGAAATGACAGCAAAATTTGGAACCCACAAGGAACAACTGCGAATAATGTGTTAGGAAGTATCATTTCTGTGGCATATGTCTTAAAAAAGCGAGTTTAGGACGGTTGCAAAGCTCGCAATTGCCGCAGAAGTCTCGTTCGGTGAGGGAAGGAGGGCTGTACGGGGAGGAGGAAGCCCACATTTCTAAAACTAGTGTTGAAATGTTATCCTAGGTTCTATACATACAAGACTGAAGAGAGCTATTACATTCTAATGTCACAGCCAACGAGAAATATTGTGGCTCACGATGGCTCTGCGTTGCATATACCAGTTTTTAAATATTTCTGAATCAAAAAAGTACTACGACGACCTCCTTGCATCACTCACACATTGCGACAACTGTTGGAATCTTTAAGATCCTTGGAAATGACAGCAAAATTTGGAACCCACAAGGAACAACTGCGAATAATGTGTTAGGAAGTATCATTTGCTGTGGCATATGTCTTAAAAAAGCGAGTTTAGGACGGTAGCAAAGCTCGCAATTGCCGCAGAAGGCTCGTTCGGTGAGGGAAGGAGGGCTGTACGGGGAGGAGGAGGCCCACATTTCTAAAACTAGTGTTGAAATGTTATCCTAGGTTCTATACATACAAGGCTGATGAGAGTTATTACATTCTAATGTCACAGCCGACGAGAAATTTTGTGGCTCACGATGGCTCTGCGTTGCATATACCACTTGTTAAATATTTCTGAATCATAGAAAGTACTACGACGACCTCCTTGTATCACTCACACATTGCGAGAACTGTTGGAATCGTCAAGATCCTTGGAAACGACAGCAAAATTTGGAACTCACAAGGAACAACTGCGAATAGTGTGTTAGGAAGTATCATTTACAGTGGCATATGTCTTAAAAAAACGAGTTTAGGACGCTATCAAAGGTCGCAATTGCCGCAGAAGGCTCATTCGGTGAGGGAAGAAAGTCTGTAAGGGGAGGAGGAGGCCCACATTTCTCCAACTGGTGTTGAAATTTTATCCTAGATTCTATACATACAAGGCTAATGAGAGGTATTACATTCTAATGTCACAGCTGACGAGAAATTTTGTGGCTCACGATGGCTCTGCGTTGCATGTACCATTTGTTAAATATTTCTGAATCATAGAAAGTACTACGACGACCTCCTTGTATAACTCACACATTGCGAGAACTGTTGGAATCATCAAGATCCTTGGAAACGACAGCAAAATTTGGAACTCACAAGGAACAACTGCGAATAATGTGTTAGGAAGTATCATTTACTGTGGCATATGTCTTAAAAAAACGAGTTTAGGACGGTAGCAAAGGTCGCAATTGCCGCAGAAGGCTCATTCGGTGAGGGGAGGAGGGCTGTAAGGGGAGGAGGAGGCCCACATTTCTCCAACTAGTGTTGAAATGTTTCCTAGGTTCTATAGATACAAGGCTAAAGAGAGATATTACATTCTAATGTCACAGCCGACGAGAAGTTTTGTGGCTCACGATGGCTCTGCGTTGCATATACCACTTGTTAAATATATCTGAATCATAAAAAGTGCTAAGACGACCTCCTTGTATCACGCACACATTGCGACAACCGATGGAATCATCAAGATCCTTGGAAATGACAGCAAAATTTGGACCCACAAGGAACAACTGCGAATCATGTGTTAGGACGTATCATTTGCAGTGGCATATGACTTTAAAAAGCAAGTTTAGGTCGGGAGCAAAGGTCGCAATTGCCGCGAGAAGCTCATTCGGTGACGGAAGGAGGGCTGTAAGGGGAGGAAGAGGCCCACATTTCTCCAAGCAGTGGAGAAATGTTAACCTAAGTTTGAATACTTAGAAGGCTAAAGAGAGGTATTACATTCTAATGTCACAGCCGACGAGAAATTTTGTGTCTCACGATGGCTCTGCGTTGCATATACCCATTGTTAATTATTTCTGAAACATAAATAGTACTACGACGACCTCCTTGTATCAGTCACACATGTCGACAACTGTCGGAATCAACAAAATCCTTGAAAATAAGAGCAAAGTTTGGAACCCACAAGGAACAACTGCGAATAATGTGTTAGGAAGTATCATTTGCCGTTTCATATGTCTTAAAAAAGGGAGTTTAGGACGGTAGCAAAGGTCGCAATTGCCGCAGAAGGCTCATTCGGTGAGGGAAGGAGGGCTGTAAGGGGGGGAGGAGGCCCACATTTCTCCAAGTAGTGTTGAAATGTTATCCTAGGTTCTATACATACAAGGCTAAAGAGAGCTATTACATTCTAATGTCACAGCCGACGAGAAATTTTGTGGCTCACGATGGCTCTGCGTTGCATATAGCACTTGTTAAATACTTCTGAATCATAAAAAGTACTACGACGACCTCCTTGTATCAGTCACTCATTGCGACAACTGTTGGAATCATCAAGATCCTTGGAAATGACAGTAAAATTTGGAACCCACAAGGAACAACTGCGAATAATGTGTTAGGAAGTATCATTTGCTGTGGCATATGTCTTATAAAACCGAGTTTAGGACGGTGGCAAAGGTCGCAATTGCCGCAGAAGGCTCGTTCGGTGAGGGAAGGAGGGCTGTAAGGGGAGGAGGAGGCCCACATTTCTCCAACTAGTGTTGAAATGTTATCCTAGTTTCTATACATACCAGGCTGAAGAGAGCTATTACATTCTAATGACACAGCTGACGAGAAATTTTGTGGCTCACCATGGCTCAGCGTTGCATATATCACTTGTTAAATATTTCTGAATCATAAAAAGTACTACGACGACCTCCTTGTATCAGTCACTCATTGCGACAACTGTTGGAATCATCAAGATCCTTGGAAATGACAGTAAAATTTGGAACCCACAAGGAACAACTGCGAATAATGTGTTAGGAAGTATCATTTTCTGTGGCATATGTCTTACAAAAGCGAGTTTTGGACGGTAGCAAATGTCGCAATTGCTGCAGAATGATTATTCGGTGAGGGAAGGATGGCTGTAAGGGGAGGAGGAGGCCCACATTTCTCCAACTAGTGTTGAAATGTTATCCTAGGTTCTATACATACAAGGCTAAAGAGAGCTATTACATTCTAATGTCACAGCTGACAAGAAATTTTGTGGCTCACGATGGCACTGCGTTGCATATACCACTTGTTAAATAGTTCTGAATCATAAAAAGAACTACGACGACCTCCTTGTATCACTCACACATAGCGACAACTGTTGGAATCATCAAGTTCCTTGGAAATGACAGTAAAATTTGGAACCCACAGGGAACAACTGCGAATAATGTGTTAGGAACTATCATTTGCTGTGGTATATATGTTAAAAAAGCGAGTTTAGGACGGTAGCAAAAGTCGCAAATGCCTCAGAAGGCTCATTCGGTGAGGGAAGGAGGACTGTAAGGGGAGGAGGAGGCCCACATTTCTCCAACTAGTGTTTAAATGTTATCCTAGGTTCAATACATACAAGGCTAAAGATAGCTATTACATTCCAATGTCACAGCCGACGAGAAATTTTGTGGCTCACGATGGCTTGGCGTTGCATATACCACTTGTTAAATATTTCTGAATCATAAAACGTAATACGATGACCTCCTTGTATCACTCACACATTGCGACAACTGTTGGAATCATCAAGATCTTGGAAATGACAGCAAAATTTGGAACCCACAAGGAACAACTGCGAATAATGTGTTAGGAAGTATCATTTGCAGTGGCATATGTCTTAAAAATGGGAGTTTAGGACGGTAGCAAAGGTCGCAATTGCCGCAGAAGGCTCGTTCGGTGAGGGAAGGAGGGCTGTAAGTGGAGGAGGAGGCCCACATTTCTCCAACTAGTGTTGAAATGTGATCCTAGGTTCTATACATACAAGGCTAAAGAGAGCTATTACATTCTAATGTCACAGCCGACGAGAAATTTTGTGGCTCACGATGGCTCTGCGTTGCATATACCACTTGTTAAATATTTCTGAATCATAAAAAGAACTACGACGACCTCCTTGTATCACTCACACATTGCGACAACTGTTGGAATCATCATGATCCTTGGAAATGACAGCAAAATTTGGAACCCGCAAGGAACAACTGCGAATAATGTGTTAGGAAGTATCATTTGCTGTGGCATATGTCTTACAAAAGCGAGTTCAGGTCGGTACAAAAGACGCAATTGCCGCAGAAGGCTCATTCGGTGAGGGAAGGAGGGCTGTAGGGGGAGGAGGAGGCCCACATTTCTCCAACTAGTGTTGAAATGTTATCCTTGGTTCTATAAATACAAGGCTAAAGAGAGCTATTTCATTCTAATGTCACACCCGACGAGTAATTTTGTGGCTCACCATGGCTCAGCGTTGCATATATCACTTGTTAAATATTTCTGAATCATAAAAAGTACTACGACGACCTCCTTGTATCAGTCACTCATTGCGACAACTGTTGGAATCATCAAGATCCTTGGAAATGACAGTAAAATTTGGAACCCACAAGGAACAACTGCAAATAATGTGTTAGCAAGTATCATTTGCTGTGGCATATGTCTTGCAAAAGCGAGTTTTGGACGGTAGCAAAGGTCGCAATTGCTGCAGAATGCTTATTCGGTGAGGGAAGGATGGCTGTAAGGGGAGGAGGAGGCCCACATTTCTCCAACTAGTGTTGAAATGTTATCCTAGGTTCTATACATACAAGGCTAAAGAGAGCTATTACATTCTAATGTCACAGCCGAAAAAAAATTTTGTGGCTCACGATGGCACTGCGTTGCATATACCACTTGTTATATAGTTCTGAACCAAAAAAAGTACTACGACGACCTCCTTGTATCACTCACACATTGCGAGAACTGTTGGAATCGTCAAGAGCTTGGAAACGACAGCAAAATTTGGAACTCACAAGGAACAACTGCGAATCATGTGTTAGGACGTATCATTTGCAGTGGCATATGACTTTAAAAAGCAAGTTTAGGTCGGGAGCAAAGGTCGCAATTGCCGCGAGAAGCTCATTCAGTGACGGAAGGAGGGCTGTAAGGGGAGGAAGAGGCCCACATTTCTCCAAGCAGTGGAGAAATGTTAACCTAAGTTTGAATACTTAGAAGGCTAAAGAGAGGTATTACATTCTAATGTCACAGTCGACGAGAAATTTTGTGTCTCACGATGGCTCTGCGTTGCATATACCCATTGTTAATTATTTCTGAAACATAAATAGTACTACGACGACCTCCTTGTATCAGTCACACATGTCGACAACTGTCGGAATCAACAAAATCCTTGAAAATAAGAGCAAAGTTTGGAACCCACAAGGAACAATTGCGAATAATGTGTTAGGAAGTATCATTTGCCGTTTCATATGTCTTAAAGAAGCGAGTTTAGGACGGTAGCAAAGGTCGCAATTGCCACAGAAGGCTCATTCGGTGAGGGAAGGAGGCTTGTAAGGGGAGGAGGAGGCCCACATTTCTACAACTAGTGTTGAAATGTGATCCTAGGTTCAATACATACAAGGCTAAAGATAGCTATTACATTCTCATGTCACAGCCGACGAGAAATTTTGTGGCTCACGATAGCTTGGCGTTGCATATACCACTTGTTAAATATTTCTGAATCATAAAAAGTACTACGATGACCTCCTTGTATCACTCACACATTGCGACAACTGTTGGAATCATCAAGATCTTGGAAATGACTGCAAAAATTGGAACCCACAAGGAACAACTGCGAATAATGTGTTAGGAAGTATCATTTGCTGTGGCATATGTCTTAAAAAGGGAGTTTAGGACGGTAGCAAAAGTCGCAATTGCCGCAGAAGGCTCATTCGGTGAGGGAAGGAGGGCTGTAAGGGGAGGAGGAGGCCCACATTTCTCCAAGTAGTGTTGAAATGTTATCCTAGGTTCTATACATACAAGGCTAAAGAGAGCTATTACATTCTAATGTCACAGCCGACGAGAAATTTTGTGGCTCACTATGGCTCTGCGTTGCATATAGCACTTGTTAAATATTCCTGAATCATAAAAAGTACTACGACGACCTCCTTGTATCAGTCACTCATTGCGACAACTGTTGGAATCATCAAGATCATAGGAAATGACAGTAAAATTTGGAACCCACAAGGAACAACTGCGAATAATGTGTTAGGAAGTATCATTTGCTGTGTCATATGTCTTACAAAAGCGAGTTTAGGACGGTAGCAAATGTCGCAATTGCTGCAGAAGGCTTATTCGGTGAGGGTAAGATGGCTGTAAGGTGAGGAGGAGGCCCACATTTCTCCATCTAGTGTTGACATGTTATCCTAGGTTCTATACATACAAGGCTGAAGAGAGCTATTACATTCTAATGTCACAGCCGACAAGAAATTTTGTGGCTCACGATGGCATTGCGTTGCATATACCACTTGTTAAATATTTCTGAAACATAAAAAGTACTTCGACGACCTCCTTGTATCACTCACACATTGCGACAACTGTTGGAATCATCAAGATCCTTGGAAATGACAGAAAAATTTGGAACCCACAAGGAACAACTGCGAATAATGTGTTAGGAAGTATCATTTGCTGTGGCATATGTCTTATAAAACCGTGTTTAGGACGGTGGCAAAGGTCGCAATTGCCGCAGAAGGCTCGTTCTGTGAGGGAAGGAGGGCTGTAAGGGGAGGAGGAGGCCCACATTTCTCCAACTAGTGTTGAAATGTTATCCTAGGTTCTATACATACAAGGCTGAAGAGAGCTATTACATTCTAATGTCACAGCTGACGAGAAATTTTGTGGCTCACCATGGCTCAGCGTTGCATATATCACTTGTTTAATATTTCTGAATCATAAAAAGTACTACGACAACCTCCTTGTATCAGTCACTCATTGCGACAACTGTTGGAATCATCAAGATCCTTGGAAATGACAGTAAAATTTGGAACCCACAAGGAACAACTGCGAATAATGTGTTAGGAAGTATCATTTGCTGTGGCATATGTCTTACAAAAGCGAGTTTTGGACGGTAGCAAATGTCGCAGTTGCTGCAGAATGATTATTCGGTGAGGGAAGGATGGCTGTAAGGGGAGGAGGAGGCCCACATTTCTCCAACTAGTGTTGAAATGTTATCCTAGGTTCTATACATACAAGGCTAAAGAGAGCTATTACATTCTAATGTCACAGCCGACAAGAAATTTTGTGGCTCACGATGGCACTGCGTTGCATATACCACTTGTTAAATAGTTCTGAGCCATAAAAAGTACTACGACGACCTCCTTGTATCACTCACACATTGCGACAACTGTTGGAATCATCAAAATCCTTGGAAATGACAGCAAAATTTGGAACCCACAGGGAACAACTGCGAATAATGTGTTAGGAAGTATAATTTGCTGCGGCATATGTCTTAAGAAAGATAGTTTAGGACGGTAGCAAAGGTCGCAATTGCCGCAGAAGGCTCATTCGGTGAGGGAAGGAGGGTTGTAAGGGGAGGAGGAGGCCCACATTTCACCAACTAGTGTTGAAATGTTATCCTAGGTTCTATTCATACAAGGCTAAAGAGAGCTATTACATTCTAATGTCACAGCCGACAAGAAATTTTGTGGCTCACGATGGCACTGCGTTGCATATACCACTTGTTAAATATTCCTGAATCATAAAAAGAACTACGACGACCTCCTTGTATCAGTCACTCATTGCGACAACTGTTGGAATCATCAAGATCCTTGGAAATGACAGTAAAATTTGGAACCCACAAGGAACAACTGCGAATAATGTGTTAGGAAGTATCGTTTGCTGTGACATATGTCTTAAAAAAGCGAGTTTAAGAAGGTAGGAAAAGTCGCAATTGCCGCAGAAGGCTCATTCGGTGAGGGAAGGATGGCTGTAAGGGGGGAGGAGGCCCACATTTCTCCAACTAGTGTTGAAATGTTATCCTAGGTTCTATACATACAAGGCTAAAGATAGCTATTACATTCTAATGTCACAGCCGACGAGAAATTTTGTGGCTCACGATGGCTCTGTGTTGCATATACCAGTTTTTAAATATTTCAGAATCACAAAAGTACTACGACGACCTCCTTGCATCACTCACACATTGCGATAACTGTTGGAATCTCCAAGATCCTTGGAAATGACAGCAAAATTTGGAACCCACAAGGAACAACTGCGAATAATGTGTTAGGAAGTATCATTTGCTGTGGCATATGTCTTAAAAAAGCGCGTTTAGGACGGTAGCAAAGGTCGCAGTTGCCGCAGAATGCTCATTCGGTGAGGGAATGAGGGCTGTTAGGGGAGGAGGAGGCCCACATTTCTGCAACTAGCGTTGAAATGTTATCCTAGGTTCTATTCATACAAGGCTAAAGAGAGCTATTACTTTCTAATGTCACAGCCGACGAGAAATTTTGTGGCTCACGATGGCTCTGCGTTGCATATACAACTTGTTAAATATTCCTGAATCATAAAAAGAACTACGACGACCTCCTTGTATCACTCACTCATTGCGACAACTGTTGCAATCATGATACTCGGAAATGACAGCAAAATTTAGAAGCCACAAGGAACACCTGCGAATAATATGTTAGGAAGTATCATTTGCTGTGGCATATGTCTTAAAAAAGCGAGTTTAGGACGGAAGCAAAGGTCGCAATTGCCGCAGAAGGCTCATTCGGTGAGGGAAGGAGGGCTGTAAGGGGAGGAGGAGGCCGACATTTCTCTAACTAGTGTTGCAATGTTATCCTAGGTTCTATACATACAAGGCTAAAGAGAGCTATTACATTCTAATGTCAGAGCCTACGAGAAATTTGGGGGCTCACGATGGCTCGGCGTTGCATATACCACTTGTTAAATATTTCTCAATCATAAAAAGTACTACGACGACCTCCATGTATCACTCAGAAATTGCGACAACTTTTGGAATCTTCAAGATCCTTGGAAATGACAGCAAAATTTGGAACCCACAAGGAATAACTGCGAATATTGTGTTAGGAAGTATCATTTGCTGTGGCATATGTCTTAAAAAAGCGAGTTTAGGACGGTAGCAAAGGTCGCAATTGCCGCAGAAGGCTCATTCGGTGAGGGAAGGAGGGCTGTAAGGGGAGGAGGAGGCCCCCATTTCAACAAATATTGTTGAAGTGTTATCCTAGGTTCTATACATGCAATGCTAAAGAGAGCTATTACATTCTAATGTCACAACCGACGAGAAATTTGGGGCTCACGATGGCTCTGCGTTGCATATACCACTTGTTAAATATTTCTGAATCATAAAAAGTACTATAACGACCTCCTTGTATCACTCACACATCGCGACAACTGTTGGAATCATCAAGATCATTAGAAATGACAACAAAATTTGGAACCCACAAGGAACAACTGCGAATAATGTGTTAGGAAGTATCATTTGCTGTGGCATATGTCTTAAAAAAGCGAGTTTAAGAAGGTAGCAAAAGTCGCAATTGCCGCAGAAGTCTCATTCGGTGAGGGAAGAAGGCCTGTAAGGGCAGGAGGAGGCCCACATTTCTCCAACTAGTGTTGAAATTTTATCCTAGGTTCTATACATACAACGCTAAAGAGAGCTATTACATTCTAATGTCACAGCCGACGAGAAATTTTGTGGCTCACGATGGCTCTGCGTTGCATATACCACTTGTTAAATATTTCGGAATCATAAAAAGTACTACGACGACCTCCTTGTATCACTCACACATTGCGACGACTGTTGGAATCATCAAGATCCTTGGAAATGACAGCAAAATTTGGAACCCACAAGGAACAACTGCGAAAAATGTGTTAGGAAGTATCATTTGCTGTGGCATATGTCTTAAAAAAACGAGTTTAGGACGGTAGCAAAGGTCGCAATTGCCGCAGAAGGCTCATTCGGTGAGGGAAGGAGGGCTGTAAGGGGAGGAGGAGGCCCACATTTCTCCAACTATTGTTGAAATGTTATCCTAGGTTCTATACATACAATGCTAAAGAGAGCTATTACATTCTAATGTCACAACCGACGAGAAATTTGGGGCTCACGATGGCTCTGCGTTGCATATACCACTTGTTAAATATTTCTGAATCATAAAAAGTACTATAACGACCTCCTTGTATCACTCTCACATCGCGACAACTGTTGGAATCATCAAGATCCTTAGAAATGACAACAAAATTTGGAACCCACAAGGAACAACTGCGAATAATGTGTTAGGAAGTATCATTTGCTGTGGCATATGTCTTAAAAAAGCGAGTTTAAGAAGGTAGCAAAAGTCGCAATTGCCGCAGAAGGCTCATTCGGTGAGGGAAGAAGGGCTGTAAGGGGAGGAGGAGGCCCACATTTCTCCAACTAGTGTTGAAATTTTATCCTAGGTTCTATACATACAACGCTAAAGAGAGCTATTACATTCTAATGTCACAGCCGACGAGAAATTTTTGGCTCACGATGGCTCTGCGTTGCATATACCACTTGTTAAATTTTTCGGAATCATAAAAAGTACTACGACGACCTCCTTGTGTCACTCACACATTGCGACAACTGTTGGAATCATCAAGATCCTTGGAAATGACAGCAAAATTTGGAACCCACAAGGAATAACTGCGAATATTGTGTTAGGAAGTATCATTTGCTGTGGCATATGTCTTAAAAAAGCGAGTTTAGGACGGTAGCAAAGGTCGCAATTGCCACAGAAGGCTCATTCGGTGAGGGAAGGAAGGCTGTAAGGGGAGGAGGAGGCCCCCATTTCTCCAACTATTGTTGAAATGTTATCCTAGGTTCTATACATACAATGATAAAGAGAGCTATTACATTCTAATGTCACAACCGACGAGAAATTTGGGGCTCACGATGGCTCTGCGTTGCATATACCACTTGTTAAATATTTCTGAATCATAAAAAGTACTATAACGACCTCCTTGTATCACTCACACATCGCGACAACTGTTGGAATCATCAAGATCCTTAGAAATGACAACAAAATTTGGAACCCACAAGGAACAACTGCGAATAATGTGTTAGGAAGTATCATTTGCTGTGGCATATGTCTTAAAAAAGCGAGTTTAAGAAGGTAGCAAAAGTCGCAATTGCCGCAGAAGGCTCATTCGGTGAGGGAAGAAGGGCTGTAAGGGGAGGAGGAGGCCCACATTTCTCCAACTAGTGTTAAAATTTTATCCTAGGTTCTATACATACAACGCTAAAGAGAGCTATTACATTCTAATGTCACAGCCGACGAGAAATTTTTTGGCTCACGATGGCTCTGCGTAGCATATACCACTTGTTAAATATTTCTGAATCATAGAAGGTACAACGACGACCTCCTTGTATGACTCACACATTGCGAAAACTGTTGGAATCATCAAGATCCTTGGAAACGACAGAAAAATTTGGAACTCACAAGGAACAACTGCGAATAATGTGTTAGGAAGTATCATTTGCTGTGGCATATGTCTTAAAAAAACGAGTTTAGGACGGTAGCCAAGGTCGCAATGGCCGCAGAAGGCTCATTCGGTGAGGGAAGGAGGGCCGTAAGGGGGGAGGAGGCCCACATTTCACCAACTTGTGTTGAAATGTTATCCTAGGTTCTATACATACAAGGCTAAAGAGAGCTATTACATTCTAATGTCACAGCCGACGAGAAGTTTTGTTGCTCACGATGGCTCTGCGTTGCATATACCACCTGTTAAATATTTCTGAATCATAAAAAGTACTACGATGACCTCCTTGTATCACTCACACATTGCGACAACTGTTGAAATCATCAAGATCTTGGAAATGACAGCAAAAATTGGAACCCAGAAGGAACAACTGCGAATAATGTGTTAGGAAGTATCATTTGCTGTGGCATATGTCTTAAAAAAGCGAGTTTAGGACGGTAGCAAAGGTCGCAATTGCCGCAGAAGGCTCATTCGGTGAGGGAAGGAGGGCTGTAAGGGGAGTAGGAGGCCCAGATTTCTCCAACTATTGTTGAAATGTTATCCTAGGTTCTATACATACAAGGCTAAAGAGAGCTATTACATTCTAATGTCACAGCCGACGATAAATTTGGTGGCTCACGATGGCTCGGCGTTGCATATACCACTTGTTAAATATTTCTGAATCATAAAAAGTACTACGATGACCTCCTTGTATCACTCACACATTGCGACAACTGTTGGAATCAACAAGATCTTGGAAATGACAGCAAAGATTGGAACCCACAAGGAACAACTATGAATAATGTGTAAGGAAGTATCATTTGCTGTGGCATATATCTTAAAAATGCGAGTTTTGGGACGGTAGCAAAGGTCGCAATTGCCGCAGAAGGCTCGTTCGGTGAGGGAAGGAGGGCTGTAAGTGGAGGAGGAGGCCCACATTTCTCCAACTAGTGTTGAAATGTTATCCTAGGTTCTATACATACAAGGCTAAAGAGAGCTATTACATTCTAATGTCACAACCGACAAAAATTTTTGTGGCTCACGATGGCTCTGCGTAGCATATACCACTTGTTAAATATTTCTGAATCATAAAAAGAACTACGACGACCTCCTTGTATCACTCACACATTGCGACAACTGTTGGAATCATCACGATCCTTGGAAATGACAGCAAAATTTGGAACCCGCAAGGAACAACTGCGAATAATGTGTTAGGAAGTATCATTTGCTGTGGCATATGTCTTAAAAAGCGAGTTTAGGACGGTAGCAAAGGTCGCAATTGCCGCAGAAGGCTCGTTCGGTGAGGGAAGGACGGCTGTAAGTGGAGGAGGAGGCCCACATTTCTCCAACTAGTGTTAAAATGTTATCCTAGGTTCTATACATACATGGCTAAAGAGAGCTATTACATACTAATGTCACAGCCGACGAGAAATTTTGTGGCTCACGATGGCTCTGCGTTGCATATACCCCTTGTTAATTATTTCTGAAACATAAATAGTACTACGACGACCTCCTTGTATCAGTCACACATGTCGACAACTGTTGGAATCAACAAGATCCTTGAATATAAGAGCAACGTTTGGAACCCACAAGGAACAACTGCGAATAATGTGTTAGGAAGTATCATTTGCTGTGGCATATGTCTTAAAAAAGCGAGTTTAGGACGGTAGCAAAGGTCGCAATTGCCGCAGAAGGCTCATTCGGTGAGGGATGGAGGGCTGTAAGGGGAGTAGGAGGCTCACATTTCTCCAACTATTGTTGAAATGTTATCCTAGGTTCTATACATACAAGGCTAAAGATAGCTATTACATTCTAATGTCACAGCCGACGATAAATTTGGTGGCTCACGATGGCTCGGCAATGCATATACCACTTGTTAAATATTTCTGAATCATAAAAAGTACTACGATGACCTCCTTGTATCACTCACACATTGCGACAACTGTTGGAATCAACAAGATCTTGGAAATGACAGCAAAGATTGGAACCCACAAGGAACAACTGCGAATAATGTGTAAGGAAGTGTCATTTGCTGTGGCATATATCTTAAAAATGCGAGTTTAGGACGGTAGCAAAGGTCGCAATTGCCGCAGAAGGCTCGTTCGGTGAGGGAAGGAGAGCTGTAAGTGGAGGAGGAAGCCCACATTTCTCCAACTAGTGTTGAAATGTTATCCTAGGTTCTATACATACAAGGCTAAAGAGAGCTATTACATTCTAATGTCACAACCGACAAGAAATTTTGTGGCTCACGATGGCTCTGCGTTGCATATACCACTTGTTAAATATTTCTGAATCATAAAAAGAACTACGACGACCTCCTTGTATCATTCACATATTTCGACAACTGTTGGAATCATCAAGATCCTTTGAAATGGCAGCAAAATTTGTAACCCACAAGGAGCAACTGCGAATAATGTGTTAGGAAGTATCATTTCTGTGGCATATGTCTTAAAAAAGCGAGTTTAGGACGGTAGCAAAGCTCGCAGTTGCCGCAGAAGGCTCGTTCGGTGAGGGAAGGAGGGCTGTAAGGGGAGGTGGAAGCCCACATTTCTCCAACTAGTGTTGAAATGTTATCCTAGGTTCTATACATACAAGGCTGAAGAGAGATTTTACATTCTAATGTAACAGCCGACGAGAAATTTTGTGGCTCACGATGGCTCTGCGTTGCATATACCAGTTTTTAAATATTTATGAGTCAAAAAATACTACGACGACCTCCTTGTATCATTCACACATTGCGACAACTGTTGGAATCATCAAGTTCCTTGGAAATGACAGCAAAATTAGGAACCCACAAGGAACAACAGCGAATAATGTGTTAGGAAGTATCATTTGCTGTGGCATATGTCTTAAAAAAGCGAGTTTAGGACGGTAGCAAAGGTCGCAATTGCCGCAGAATTCTCATTCGGTGAGGGAAGGAGGGCTGTAAGGGGAGGAGGAGGCCCACATTTCTCCAACTAGTGTTGAAATGTTATCCTAGGTTCTATTCATACAAGGCTAAAGAGAGCTATTACATTCTAATGTCACAGCCGACGAGAAATTTTGTGGCTCACGATGGCTCTGCGTTGCATATACAACTTGTTAAATATTTCTGAATCATAAAAAGTACTACGACGACCTCCATGTATCACTCACACATTGCGACAACTGTTGGAATCATCAAGATCCTTGGAAATGACAGCCAAATTTGGAACCCACAAGGAACAACTGCGAATAATGTGTTAGGAAGTATCATTTGCTGTGGCATATGTCTTAAAAAAGCGAGTTTAGGACGGTAGCAAAGGTCGCAATTGCCGCAGAATTCTCATTCGGTGAGGGAAGGAGGGCTGTAAGGGGAGGAGGAGGCCCACATTTCTCCAACTAGTGTTGAAATGTGATCCTAGGTTCTATACATACAAGGCTAAAGAGAGCTATTACATTCTAATGTCACAGCCGACGAGAAATTTTGTGGCTCACGATGGCTCTGCGTTGCATATACCAGTTTTTTAATATTTCTGAATCAAAAAAGTACTACGACGACCTCCTTGTATCACTCACACATTGCGACAACTGTTGGAATCACCAAGTTCCCTGGAAATGACAGCAAAATTTGGAACCCACAAGGAACAACTGCGAATAATGTGTTAGGAAGTATCGTTTGCTGTGACATATGTCTTAAAAAAGCGAGTTTAAGAAGGTAGGAAAAGTCGCAATTGCCGCAGAAGGCTCATTCGGTGAGGGAAGGATGGCTGTAAGGGGGGAGGAGGCCCACATTTCTCCAACTAGTGTTGAAATGTTATCCTAGGTTCTATACATACAAGGCTAAAGATAGCTATTACATTCTAATGTCACAGCCGACGAGAAATTTTGTGGCTCACGATGGCTCTGTGTTGCATATACCAGTTTTTAAATATTTCAGAATCACAAAAGTACTACGACGACCTCCTTGCATCACTCACACATTGCGATAACTGTTGGAATCTCCAAGATCCTTGGAAATGACAGCAAAATTTGGAACCCACAAGGAACAACTGCGAATAATGTGTTAGGAAGTATCATTTGCTGTGGCATATGTCTTAAAAAAGCGCGTTTAGGACGGTAGCAAAGGTCGCAGTTGCCGCAGAATGCTCATTCGGTGAGGGAATGAGGGCTGTTAGGGGAGGAGGAGGCCCACATTTCTGCAACTAGCGTTGAAATGTTATCCTAGGTTCTATTCATACAAGGCTAAAGAGAGCTATTACTTTCTAATGTCACAGCCGACGAGAAATTTTGTGGCTCACGATGGCTCTGCGTTGCATATACAACTTGTTAAATATTCCTGAATCATAAAAAGAACTACGACGACCTCCTTGTATCACTCACTCATTGCGACAACTGTTGCAATCATGATACTCGGAAATGACAGCAAAATTTAGAAGCCACAAGGAACACCTGCGAATAATATGTTAGGAAGTATCATTTGCTGTGGCATATGTCTTAAAAAAGCGAGTTTAGGACGGAAGCAAAGGTCGCAATTGCCGCAGAAGGCTCATTCGGTGAGGGAAGGAGGGCTGTAAGGGGAGGAGGAGGCCGACATTTCTCTAACTAGTGTTGCAATGTTATCCTAGGTTCTATACATACAAGGCTAAAGAGAGCTATTACATTCTAATGTCAGAGCCTACGAGAAATTTGGGGGCTCACGATGGCTCGGCGTTGCATATACCACTTGTTAAATATTTCTCAATCATAAAAAGTACTACGACGACCTCCATGTATCACTCAGAAATTGCGACAACTTTTGGAATCTTCAAGATCCTTGGAAATGACAGCAAAATTTGGAACCCACAAGGAATAACTGCGAATATTGTGTTAGGAAGTATCATTTGCTGTGGCATATGTCTTAAAAAAGCGAGTTTAGGACGGTAGCAAAGGTCGCAATTGCCGCAGAAGGCTCATTCGGTGAGGGAAGGAGGGCTGTAAGGGGAGGAGGAGGCCCCCATTTCAACAAATATTGTTGAAGTGTTATCCTAGGTTCTATACATGCAATGCTAAAGAGAGCTATTACATTCTAATGTCACAACCGACGAGAAATTTGGGGCTCACGATGGCTCTGCGTTGCATATACCACTTGTTAAATATTTCTGAATCATAAAAAGTACTATAACGACCTCCTTGTATCACTCACACATCGCGACAACTGTTGGAATCATCAAGATCATTAGAAATGACAACAAAATTTGGAACCCACAAGGAACAACTGCGAATAATGTGTTAGGAAGTATCATTTGCTGTGGCATATGTCTTAAAAAAGCGAGTTTAAGAAGGTAGCAAAAGTCGCAATTGCCGCAGAAGTCTCATTCGGTGAGGGAAGAAGGCCTGTAAGGGCAGGAGGAGGCCCACATTTCTCCAACTAGTGTTGAAATTTTATCCTAGGTTCTATACATACAACGCTAAAGAGAGCTATTACATTCTAATGTCACAGCCGACGAGAAATTTTGTGGCTCACGATGGCTCTGCGTTGCATATACCACTTGTTAAATATTTCGGAATCATAAAAAGTACTACGACGACCTCCTTGTATCACTCACACATTGCGACGACTGTTGGAATCATCAAGATCCTTGGAAATGACAGCAAAATTTGGAACCCACAAGGAACAACTGCGAAAAATGTGTTAGGAAGTATCATTTGCTGTGGCATATGTCTTAAAAAAACGAGTTTAGGACGGTAGCAAAGGTCGCAATTGCCGCAGAAGGCTCATTCGGTGAGGGAAGGAGGGCTGTAAGGGGAGGAGGAGGCCCACATTTCTCCAACTATTGTTGAAATGTTATCCTAGGTTCTATACATACAATGCTAAAGAGAGCTATTACATTCTAATGTCACAACCGACGAGAAATTTGGGGCTCACGATGGCTCTGCGTTGCATATACCACTTGTTAAATATTTCTGAATCATAAAAAGTACTATAACGACCTCCTTGTATCACTCTCACATCGCGACAACTGTTGGAATCATCAAGATCCTTAGAAATGACAACAAAATTTGGAACCCACAAGGAACAACTGCGAATAATGTGTTAGGAAGTATCATTTGCTGTGGCATATGTCTTAAAAAAGCGAGTTTAAGAAGGTAGCAAAAGTCGCAATTGCCGCAGAAGGCTCATTCGGTGAGGGAAGAAGGGCTGTAAGGGGAGGAGGAGGCCCACATTTCTCCAACTAGTGTTGAAATTTTATCCTAGGTTCTATACATACAACGCTAAAGAGAGCTATTACATTCTAATGTCACAGCCGACGAGAAATTTTTGGCTCACGATGGCTCTGCGTTGCATATACCACTTGTTAAATTTTTCGGAATCATAAAAAGTACTACGACGACCTCCTTGTGTCACTCACACATTGCGACAACTGTTGGAATCATCAAGATCCTTGGAAATGACAGCAAAATTTGGAACCCACAAGGAATAACTGCGAATATTGTGTTAGGAAGTATCATTTGCTGTGGCATATGTCTTAAAAAAGCGAGTTTAGGACGGTAGCAAAGGTCGCAATTGCCACAGAAGGCTCATTCGGTGAGGGAAGGAAGGCTGTAAGGGGAGGAGGAGGCCCCCATTTCTCCAACTATTGTTGAAATGTTATCCTAGGTTCTATACATACAATGATAAAGAGAGCTATTACATTCTAATGTCACAACCGACGAGAAATTTGGGGCTCACGATGGCTCTGCGTTGCATATACCACTTGTTAAATATTTCTGAATCATAAAAAGTACTATAACGACCTCCTTGTATCACTCACACATCGCGACAACTGTTGGAATCATCAAGATCCTTAGAAATGACAACAAAATTTGGAACCCACAAGGAACAACTGCGAATAATGTGTTAGGAAGTATCATTTGCTGTGGCATATGTCTTAAAAAAGCGAGTTTAAGAAGGTAGCAAAAGTCGCAATTGCCGCAGAAGGCTCATTCGGTGAGGGAAGAAGGGCTGTAAGGGGAGGAGGAGGCCCACATTTCTCCAACTAGTGTTAAAATTTTATCCTAGGTTCTATACATACAACGCTAAAGAGAGCTATTACATTCTAATGTCACAGCCGACGAGAAATTTTTTGGCTCACGATGGCTCTGCGTAGCATATACCACTTGTTAAATATTTCTGAATCATAGAAGGTACAACGACGACCTCCTTGTATGACTCACACATTGCGAAAACTGTTGGAATCATCAAGATCCTTGGAAACGACAGAAAAATTTGGAACTCACAAGGAACAACTGCGAATAATGTGTTAGGAAGTATCATTTGCTGTGGCATATGTCTTAAAAAAACGAGTTTAGGACGGTAGCCAAGGTCGCAATGGCCGCAGAAGGCTCATTCGGTGAGGGAAGGAGGGCCGTAAGGGGGGAGGAGGCCCACATTTCACCAACTTGTGTTGAAATGTTATCCTAGGTTCTATACATACAAGGCTAAAGAGAGCTATTACATTCTAATGTCACAGCCGACGAGAAGTTTTGTTGCTCACGATGGCTCTGCGTTGCATATACCACCTGTTAAATATTTCTGAATCATAAAAAGTACTACGATGACCTCCTTGTATCACTCACACATTGCGACAACTGTTGAAATCATCAAGATCTTGGAAATGACAGCAAAAATTGGAACCCAGAAGGAACAACTGCGAATAATGTGTTAGGAAGTATCATTTGCTGTGGCATATGTCTTAAAAAAGCGAGTTTAGGACGGTAGCAAAGGTCGCAATTGCCGCAGAAGGCTCATTCGGTGAGGGAAGGAGGGCTGTAAGGGGAGTAGGAGGCCCAGATTTCTCCAACTATTGTTGAAATGTTATCCTAGGTTCTATACATACAAGGCTAAAGAGAGCTATTACATTCTAATGTCACAGCCGACGATAAATTTGGTGGCTCACGATGGCTCGGCGTTGCATATACCACTTGTTAAATATTTCTGAATCATAAAAAGTACTACGATGACCTCCTTGTATCACTCACACATTGCGACAACTGTTGGAATCAACAAGATCTTGGAAATGACAGCAAAGATTGGAACCCACAAGGAACAACTGTGAATAATGTGTAAGGAAGTATCATTTGCTGTGGCATATATCTTAAAAATGCGAGTTTTGGGACGGTAGCAAAGGTCGCAATTGCCGCAGAAGGCTCGTTCGGTGAGGGAAGGAGGGCTGTAAGTGGAGGAGGAGGCCCACATTTCTCCAACTAGTGTTGAAATGTTATCCTAGGTTCTATACATACAAGGCTAAAGAGAGCTATTACATTCTAATGTCACAACCGACAAAAATTTTTGTGGCTCACGATGGCTCTGCGTAGCATATACCACTTGTTAAATATTTCTGAATCATAAAAAGAACTACGACGACCTCCTTGTATCACTCACACATTGCGACAACTGTTGGAATCATCACGATCCTTGGAAATGACAGCAAAATTTGGAACCCGCAAGGAACAACTGCGAATAATGTGTTAGGAAGTATCATTTGCTGTGGCATATGTCTTAAAAAGCGAGTTTAGGACGGTAGCAAAGGTCGCAATTGCCGCAGAAGGCTCGTTCGGTGAGGGAAGGACGGCTGTAAGTGGAGGAGGAGGCCCACATTTCTCCAACTAGTGTTAAAATGTTATCCTAGGTTCTATACATACATGGCTAAAGAGAGCTATTACATACTAATGTCACAGCCGACGAGAAATTTTGTGGCTCACGATGGCTCTGCGTTGCATATACCCCTTGTTAATTATTTCTGAAACATAAATAGTACTACGACGACCTCCTTGTATCAGTCACACATGTCGACAACTGTTGGAATCAACAAGATCCTTGAATATAAGAGCAACGTTTGGAACCCACAAGGAACAACTGCGAATAATGTGTTAGGAAGTATCATTTGCTGTGGCATATGTCTTAAAAAAGCGAGTTTAGGACGGTAGCAAAGGTCGCAATTGCCGCAGAAGGCTCATTCGGTGAGGGATGGAGGGCTGTAAGGGGAGTAGGAGGCTCACATTTCTCCAACTATTGTTGAAATGTTATCCTAGGTTCTATACATACAAGGCTAAAGATAGCTATTACATTCTAATGTCACAGCCGACGATAAATTTGGTGGCTCACGATGGCTCGGCAATGCATATACCACTTGTTAAATATTTCTGAATCATAAAAAGTACTACGATGACCTCCTTGTATCACTCACACATTGCGACAACTGTTGGAATCAACAAGATCTTGGAAATGACAGCAAAGATTGGAACCCACAAGGAACAACTGCGAATAATGTGTAAGGAAGTGTCATTTGCTGTGGCATATATCTTAAAAATGCGAGTTTAGGACGGTAGCAAAGGTCGCAATTGCCGCAGAAGGCTCGTTCGGTGAGGGAAGGAGAGCTGTAAGTGGAGGAGGAAGCCCACATTTCTCCAACTAGTGTTGAAATGTTATCCTAGGTTCTATACATACAAGGCTAAAGAGAGCTATTACATTCTAATGTCACAACCGACAAGAAATTTTGTGGCTCACGATGGCTCTGCGTTGCATATACCACTTGTTAAATATTTCTGAATCATAAAAAGAACTACGACGACCTCCTTGTATCATTCACATATTTCGACAACTGTTGGAATCATCAAGATCCTTTGAAATGGCAGCAAAATTTGTAACCCACAAGGAGCAACTGCGAATAATGTGTTAGGAAGTATCATTTCTGTGGCATATGTCTTAAAAAAGCGAGTTTAGGACGGTAGCAAAGCTCGCAGTTGCCGCAGAAGGCTCGTTCGGTGAGGGAAGGAGGGCTGTAAGGGGAGGTGGAAGCCCACATTTCTCCAACTAGTGTTGAAATGTTATCCTAGGTTCTATACATACAAGGCTGAAGAGAGATTTTACATTCTAATGTAACAGCCGACGAGAAATTTTGTGGCTCACGATGGCTCTGCGTTGCATATACCAGTTTTTAAATATTTATGAGTCAAAAAATACTACGACGACCTCCTTGTATCATTCACACATTGCGACAACTGTTGGAATCATCAAGTTCCTTGGAAATGACAGCAAAATTAGGAACCCACAAGGAACAACAGCGAATAATGTGTTAGGAAGTATCATTTGCTGTGGCATATGTCTTAAAAAAGCGAGTTTAGGACGGTAGCAAAGGTCGCAATTGCCGCAGAATTCTCATTCGGTGAGGGAAGGAGGGCTGTAAGGGGAGGAGGAGGCCCACATTTCTCCAACTAGTGTTGAAATGTTATCCTAGGTTCTATTCATACAAGGCTAAAGAGAGCTATTACATTCTAATGTCACAGCCGACGAGAAATTTTGTGGCTCACGATGGCTCTGCGTTGCATATACAACTTGTTAAATATTTCTGAATCATAAAAAGTACTACGACGACCTCCATGTATCACTCACACATTGCGACAACTGTTGGAATCATCAAGATCCTTGGAAATGACAGCCAAATTTGGAACCCACAAGGAACAACTGCGAATAATGTGTTAGGAAGTATCATTTGCTGTGGCATATGTCTTAAAAAAGCGAGTTTAGGACGGTAGCAAAGGTCGCAATTGCCGCAGAATTCTCATTCGGTGAGGGAAGGAGGGCTGTAAGGGGAGGAGGAGGCCCACATTTCTCCAACTAGTGTTGAAATGTGATCCTAGGTTCTATACATACAAGGCTAAAGAGAGCTATTACATTCTAATGTCACAGCCGACGAGAAATTTTGTGGCTCACGATGGCTCTGCGTTGCATATACCAGTTTTTTAATATTTCTGAATCAAAAAAGTACTACGACGACCTCCTTGTATCACTCACACATTGCGACAACTGTTGGAATCACCAAGTTCCCTGGAAATGACAGCAAAATTTGGAACCCACAAGGAACAACTGCGAATAATGTGTTAGGAAGTATCATTTGCTGTGGCATATGTCTTAAAAAAGCGAGTTTAGGACGGTAGCAAAGGTCGCAATTGCCGCAGAATTCTCATTCGGTGAGGGAAGGAGGGCTGTAAGGGGAGGAGGAGGCCCACATTGCTCCAACTAGTGTTGAAATGTTATCCTAGGTTCTATTCATACAAGGCTAAAGAGAGCTATTACATTCTAATGTCACAGCCGACGAGAAATTTTGTGGCTCACGATGGCTCTGCGTTGCATATACAACTTGTTAAATATTTCTGAATCATAAAAAGTACTACGACGACCTCCATGTATCACTCACACATTGCGACAACTGTTGGAATCATCAAGATCCTTGGAATTGACAGCAAAATTTGGAACCCACAAGGAACAACTGCGAATAATGTGTTAGGAAATATCATTTGCTGTGGCATATGTCTTAAAAAAGCGAGTTTAGGACGGTAGCAAAGGTCGCAATTGCCGCAGAATTCTCATTCGGTGAGGGAAGGAGGGCTGTAAGGGGAGGAGGAGGCCCACATTTCTCCAACTAGTGTTGAAATGTTATCCTAGGTTCTATTCATACAAGGCTAAAGAGAGCTATTACATTCTAATGTCACAGCCGACGAGAAATTTTGTGGCTCACGATGGCTCTGCGTTGCATATACCACTTGTTAAATATTTCTGAATCATAAAAAGTACTACGACGACCTCCATGTATCACTCACAAATTGCGACAACTTGGAATCTTCAAGATCCTTGGAAATGACAGCAAAATTTGGAACCCACAAGGAACAACTGCGAATAATGTGTTAGGAAGTATCATTTGCTGTGGCATATGTCTTAAAAAAGCGAGTTTAGGACGGTAGCAAAGGTCGCAATTGCCGCAGAAGGCTCTTTCGGTGAGGGAAGGATGGCTGTAAGGGGAGGAGGAGGCCCCCATTTCTCCAATTAGTGTTGAAATGTTATCCTAGGTTCTATACATACAAGGCTAAAGAGAGCTATTACATTCTAATGTCACAGCCGACGAGAAATTTGTGGCTCACGATGGCTCTGCGTTGCATATACCACTTGTTAAATATTTCTGAATCATAAAAAGTACTACGACGACGTCCTTGTATCACTCTCACATTGTGACAACTGTTGGAATCATCAAGATCCTTGGAAATGACAGCAAAATTGGGAACCCACAAGGAACAACTGCGAATAATGTGTTAGGAAGTATCATTTGCTGTGGCATATGTCTTAAAAAAGCGAGTTTAGGACGGTAGCAAAGGTCGCAATTGCCGCAGAAGGCTCATTCAGTGAGGGAAGGAGGGCTGTAACGGGAGGAGGAGGCCCCCATTTCTCCAACTAGTGTTGAAATGTTATCCTAAGTTCTAAGCATACAAGGCTAAAGAGAGCTATTACATTCTAATGTCACAGCCGACGAGAAATTTTGTGGCTCACGATGGCTCTGCGTTGCATATACCACTTGTTAAATATTTCTGAATCTTAAAAAGTACTATGACGACCTCCTTGTATCACTCACACATTGCGACAACTGTTGGAATCATCAAGATCCTTAGAAATGACAGAAAATTTGGAACCCACAAGGAACAACTGCGAAGAATGAGTTAGGTAGTATCATTTGCTGTGGCATAAGTCTTAAAAAAGCGAGTTTAGGACGGTAGCAAAGGTCGCAATTGCCGCAGAAGGCTCGTTCGGTAAGGGATGGAGGGCAGTAAGAGGAGGAGGAGGCCCACATTTCTCCAACTAGTGTTGAAATGTTATTTTAGGTTCTATACATACAAGGCTAAAGAGAGCTTTTACATTCTAATGTCACAGCCGACGAGAAATTTTGTGGCTCACGATGGCTCTGCGTTGCACATACCACTTGTTAAATATTTCTGAATCATAAAAAGTACTAAGACGACTTCGTTGTATCACTCACACATTGCGACAACCGTTGGAATCATCAAGATCCTTGGAAATGACAGCAAAATTTGGAACCCACAAGGAACAACTGCGAATCATGTGTTACGACGTACCATTTGCAGTGGCATATGGCTTTAAAAAGCAAGTTTATGTCGGGAGCAAAGGTCGCAATTGCCGCGAGCAGCTCATTCGGTGAGGGAAGGAGGGCTGTAAGGGGAGGAAGGGGCCCACATTTCTCCAAGCAGTGGGGAAATGCTAACCTAAGTTTCAATACTTAAAAGGCTAAGGAGAGGTATTACATTCTAATGTCACAGCCGACGAGAAATTTTGTGTCTCACGATGGCTCTGCGTTGCATATACCCCTTGTTAATTATTTCTGAAACATAAATAGTACTACGACGACCTCCTTGTATCAGTCACACATGTCGACAACTGTTGGATTCAACAAGATCCTTGAAAATAAGAGCAAAGTTTGGAACCCACAAGGAACAACTGCGAATAATGTGTTAGGAAGTATCATTTGCTGTGGCATATGTCTTAAAAAACGAGTTTAGGACGGTAGCAAAGGTCGCAATTGACGCAGAAGGCTCATTCGGTGAGGGAAGGAGGGCCGTAAGGGGAGGAGGAGGCCCACATTTCTCCAACTAGTGTTGAAATGTTATCCTAGGTTCTATACATACAAGGCTAAAGAGAGCTATTACATTCTAATGTCACAGCCGACGAGAAATTTTGTGCCTCACGATGGCTCTGCGTTGCATATACCAGTTTTTAAATATTTCTGAATCAAAAAAGTACTACGACGACCTCCTTGTATCACTCACACATTGCGACAACTGTTGGAATCACCAAGTTCCTTGGAAATGACAGCAAAATTTGGAACCCACAAGGAACAACTGCGAATAATGTGTTAGGAAGTATCATTTGCTGTGGCATATGTCTTAAAAAAGCGAGTTTAGGACGGTAGCAAAGGTCGCAATTGCCGCAGAATTCTCATTCGGTGAGGGAAGGAGGGCTGTAAGGGGAGGAGGAGGCCCACATTGCTCCAACTAGTGTTGAAATGTTATCCTAGGTTCTATTCATACAAGGCTAAAGAGAGCTATTACATTCTAATGTCACAGCCGACGAGAAATTTTGTGGCTCACGATGGCTCTGCGTTGCATATACAACTTGTTAAATATTTCTGAATCATAAAAAGTACTACGACGACCTCCATGTATCACTCACACATTGCGACAACTGTTGGAATCATCAAGATCCTTGGAATTGACAGCAAAATTTGGAACCCACAAGGAACAACTGCGAATAATGTGTTAGGAAATATCATTTGCTGTGGCATATGTCTTAAAAAAGCGAGTTTAGGACGGTAGCAAAGGTCGCAATTGCCGCAGAATTCTCATTCGGTGAGGGAAGGAGGGCTGTAAGGGGAGGAGGAGGCCCACATTTCTCCAACTAGTGTTGAAATGTTATCCTAGGTTCTATTCATACAAGGCTAAAGAGAGCTATTACATTCTAATGTCACAGCCGACGAGAAATTTTGTGGCTCACGATGGCTCTGCGTTGCATATACCACTTGTTAAATATTTCTGAATCATAAAAAGTACTACGACGACCTCCATGTATCACTCACAAATTGCGACAACTTGGAATCTTCAAGATCCTTGGAAATGACAGCAAAATTTGGAACCCACAAGGAACAACTGCGAATAATGTGTTAGGAAGTATCATTTGCTGTGGCATATGTCTTAAAAAAGCGAGTTTAGGACGGTAGCAAAGGTCGCAATTGCCGCAGAAGGCTCATTCAGTGAGGGAAGGAGGGCTGTAACGGGAGGAGGAGGCCCCCATTTCTCCAACTAGTGTTGAAATGTTATCCTAAGTTCTAAGCATACAAGGCTAAAGAGAGCTATTACATTCTAATGTCACAGCCGACGAGAAATTTTGTGGCTCACGATGGCTCTGCGTTGCATATACCACTTGTTAAATATTTCTGAATCTTAAAAAGTACTATGACGACCTCCTTGTATCACTCACACATTGCGACAACTGTTGGAATCATCAAGATCCTTAGAAATGACAGAAAATTTGGAACCCACAAGGAACAACTGCGAAGAATGAGTTAGGTAGTATCATTTGCTGTGGCATAAGTCTTAAAAAAGCGAGTTTAGGACGGTAGCAAAGGTCGCAATTGCCGCAGAAGGCTCATTCGGTAAGGGATGGAGGGCAGTAAGAGGAGGAGGAGGCCCACATTTCTCCAACTGGTGTTGAAATGTTATTTTAGGTTCTATACATACAACGCTAAAGAGAGCTATTACATTCTAATGTCACAGCCGACGAGAAATTTTGTGGCTCACGATGGCTCTGCGTTGCAAATACCACTTGTTAAATATTTCTGAATCATAAAAAGTACTAAGACGACTTCCTTGTATCACTCACACATTGCGACAACCGTTGGAATCATCAAGATCCTTGGAAATGACAGCAAAATTTGGAACCCACAAGGAACAACTGCGAATCATGTGTTACGACGTACCATTTGCAGTGGCATATGGCTTTAAAAAGCAAGTTTATGTCGGGAGCAAAGGTCGCAATTGCCGCGAGCAGCTCATTCGGTGAGGGAAGGAGGGCTGTAAGGGGAGGAAGGGGCCCACATTTCTCCAAGCAGTGGGGAAATGCTAACCTTAGTTTCAATACTTAAAAGGCTAAGGAGAGGTATTACATTCTAATGTCACAGCCGACGAGAAATTTTGTGTCTCACGATGGCTCTGCGTTGCATATTCCCCCTGTTAATTATTTCTGAAACATAAATAGTACTACGACGACCTCCTTGTATCAGTCACACATGTCGACAACTGTTGGATTCAACAAGATCCTTGAAAATAAGAGCAAAGTTTGGAACCCACAAGGAACAACTGCGAATAATGTGTTAGGAAGTATCATTTGCTGTGGCATATGTCTTAAAAAACGAGTTTAGGGCGGTAGCAAAGGTCGCAATTGACGCAGAAGGCTCATTCGGTGAGGGAAGGAGGGCCGTAAGGGGAGGAGGAGGCCCACATTTCTCCAACTAGTGTTGAAATGTTATCCTAGGTTCTATACATACAAGGCTAAAGAGAGCTATTACATTCTAATGTCACAGCCGACGAGAAATTTTGTGGCTCACGATGGCTCTGCGTTGCATATACCACTTGTTAAATGTTTCTGAATCATAAAATGTACTACGACGAACTCCTTGTATCACTCACACATTGCGACAACTGTTGGAATCATCATGATACTTGGAAATGACAGAAAAATTTGGAACCCACAAGGAACAACTGCGAATAATGTGTTAGGAAGTATCATTTGCTGTGGTATATGTCTTAAAAAAGCGAGTTTAGGACGGTAGCAAAAGTCGCAATTGCCGCAGAAAGCTGGTTCGGTGAGGGAAGGAGGGCTGTAAGGGGAGGAGGAGGCCCACATTTCTCCAACTAGTGTTGAAATGTTATCCTAAGTTCTATAGATACAGGGCTAAAGAGAGCTATTACATCCTAATGTCACAGCCGACGAAAAATTTTGTGGCTCACGATGGCTCTGCGTTGCATATACCACTTGTTAAATATTTCTGAATCATAAAAAGTACTAAGACGACCTCCTTGTATCACTCACACATTGCGACAACCGTTGGAATCATCAAGATCCTTGGAAATGACAGCAAAATTTGGAACCCACAAGGAGCAACTGCGAATAATGTGTTAGGAAGTATCATTTGCTGTGGCATATGTGTTAAAAAAGCGAGTTTAGGACGGTAGCAAAGGTCGCAATTGCCGCAGAAGGCTCATTCGGTGAGGGAAGGAGGGCTGTAGGGGGAGGAGGAGGCCCCCATTTCTCCAACTAGTGTTAAAATGTTATCCTAGGTTCTATACATACAAGGCTAAAGAGAGCTATTACATTCTAATGTCACAGCCGAAGAGAAATTTTGTGGCTCACGATGGCTCTGCGTTGCATATACTACTTGTTAAATATTTTTGAATCATAAAAAGTACTAAGACGACCTCCTTGTATCACTCACACATTGCGACAACCGTTGGAATCATCAAGATCCTTGGAAATGACAGCAAAATTTGGAACCCACAAGGAACAACTGCGAATTATGTGTAGGACGTATCATTTGCAGTGGCATATGACTTTAAAAAGCAAGTTTAGGTCGGGAGCAAAGGTCGCAATTGCCGCGAGAACCTCAAACGGTGAGGGAAGGAGGGCTGTAAGGGGAGGAAGAGGCCCACATTTCTCCAAGCAGTGGAGAAATGTTAACCTAAGTTTCAATATTTAAAAGACTAAAGAGAGGTATTACATTCTAATGTCACAGCCGACGAGAAATTTTGTGTCTCACGATGGCTCTGCGTTGCATATACCCCTTGTTAATTATTTCTGAAACATAAATAGTACTACGACGACCTCCTTGTATCAGTCACACATGTCGACAACTGTTGGAATCAACAAGATCCTTGAAAATAAGAGCAACGTTTGGAACCCACAAGGAACAACTGCGAATAATGTGTTAGGAAGTATCATTTGCCGTTTCATATGTCTTAAAAAAGCGAGTTTAGGACGGTAGCAAAGGTCGCAATTGCCGCAGAAGAATCATTCGGTGAGGGAAGGAGGGCTGTAAGGGGAGGAGGAGGCCCACATTTCTCCAACTAGTGTTGAAATGTTATCCTAGGTTCTATACATACAAGGCTAAAGATAACTATTACATTCGAATGTCACAGCCGACGAGAAATTTTGTGGCTCACGATGGCTCGGCGTTGCATATACCACTTGTTAAATATTTCTGAATCATAAAAAGAACTACGATGACCTCCTTGTATCACTCACACATTGAGACAACTGTTGGAATCATCAAGATCTTGGAAATGACAGCAAAAATTGGAACCCACAAGGAACAACTGCGAATAATGTGTTATCAAGTATCATTTGCTGTGGCATATGTCTTAAAAAAGCGAGTTCAGGACGGTAGCAAATGTCGCAATTGCCGCAGAAGGCTCATTAGGTGAGGGAAGGAGGGCTGTAAGGGGAGGAGGAGGCCCACATTTCTGCAACTAGTGTAGAAAGGTTATTCTAGGTTCTATACATATATGGCTAAAGAAAGCTATTACATTCTAATGTCACAGCCGACGAGAAATTTTGTGGCTCACGATGGCTCTGCGATGCATATACCACTTCTTAAAAACATCTGAATCATAAAAAGTACTACGACGACCTCCTTGTATCACTCACACATAGCGACAACTGTTGGAATCATCAAGTTCCTTGGAAATGACAGTAAAATTTGGAACCCACAAGGAACAACTGCGAATAATGTGTTAGGAAGTATCATTTTCTGTGGCATATATCTTAAAAAAGCGAGTTTAGGACGGTAGCAATGGTCGCAATTGCCTCAGAAGGCTCATTCGGTGAGCGAAGGAGGACTGTAAGGGGAGGAGGAGGCCCACATTTCTCCAACTAGTGTTGAAATGTTATCCTAGGTTCTATACATACAAGGCTAAAGATAGCTATTACATTCTAATGTCACAGCCGACGAGAAATTTTGTGGCTCACGATGGCTCGGCGTTGCATATACCACTTGTTAAATATTTCTGAATCATAAAAAGTACTACGACGACCTCCTTGTATCACTCACACATTGCGACAACTGTTGGAAACATGAAGATCTTGGAAATGACAGCAAAAATTGGAACCCACAAGGAACAACTGCGAATGATGTGTTAGGAAGTATCATTCGCTGTGGCATATATCTTAAAAAAGCGAGTTTAGGACGGTAGCAAAGGTCGCAATTGCCGCAGAAGGCTCATTCGGTGAGGGAAGAAGGGCTATAAGGGGAGGAGGAGGCCCACATTTCTCCATCTAGTGTTGAAATGTTATCCTAGGTTCTATATATACAAGGCTAAAGATAGCTATTACATTCTAATGTCACTGCCGACGAGAAATTTTGTGGCTCACGATGGCTCGGCGTTGCATATACCACTTGTTAAAAATTTCTGAATCATAAAATGTACTATGCCGACCTCCTTGTATCACTCACCCATTGCGACAACTGTTGGAATCATCTAGATCTTGGAAATGACAGCAAAAATTGGAACCCACAAGGAACAACTGCGAATAATGTGTTAGGAAGTATCATTTGCTGTGGCATATGTCTTAAAAAAGGGAGTTTAGGACGGTAGCAAAGGTCGCAATTGCCGCAGAAGGCTCATTCGGTGAGGGAAGGAGGGCTGTATGGGGAGGAGGAGGCCCACATTTCTCCAACTATTGTTGAAATGTTATCCTAGGTTCTATACATACAAGGCTAAAGATAGCTATTACATTCTAATGTCACAGCCGACGAGAAATTTTGTGGTTCACGATGGCTCGGCGTTGCATATACCACTTGTTAAATATTTCTGAATCATAAAAAGTACTATGAGGACCTCCTTGTACCACTCACACATTGCGAAAACTGTTGGAATCATCATGATCTTGGAAATGACAGCAAAATTTGGAACCCACAAGGAACAACTGCGAATAATGTGTTAGGAAGTATCATTTGCTGTGTCATATGTCTTAAAAAAGCGAGTTTAGGACGGTAACAAAGGTCGCAATTGCCGCAGAAGGCTCATTCGGTGAGGGAAGAAGGGCTGTAAGGGGAGGTGGAGGCCCACATTTCTCCAACTATTGTTGAAATGTTATCCTAGGTTCTATACATACAAGGGTAAAGATAGCTATTACATTCTCATGTCACAGCCGACGAGAAATTTTGTGGCTCACGATGGCTCGGCGTTGCATATACCACTTGTTAAATATTTCTGAATCATAAAAAGTACTATGAGGACCTCCTTGTACCACTCACACATTGCGAAAACTGTTGGAATCATCATGATCTTGGAAATGACAGCAAAATTTGGAACCCACAAGGAACAACTGCGAATAATGTGTTAGGAAGTATCATTTGCTGTGGCATATGTCTTAAAAAAGCGAGTTTAGGACGGTAGCAAAGGTCGCAATTGCCGCAGAAGGCTCATTAAATGAGGGAAGGAGGGCTGTAAGGGGAGGAGGAGGCCCACATTTCTCCAACTATTGTTGAAATGTTATCCTAGGTTCTATACATACAAGGCTAAAGATAGCTATTACATTCTAATGTCACAGCCGACGAGAAATTTTGTGGCTCACGATGGCTCTGCGTTGCATATACCACTTGTTAAATATTTCTGAATCATAAAAAGTACTACGACGACCTCCTTGTATCACTCACACATTGCGACAACTGTTGGAATCATCAAGATCTTGGAAATGACAGCAAAAATTGGAACCCACAAGGTACAACAGCGAATAATGTGTTAGGAGTATCATTGGCTGTGGCATATATCTTAAAAAAGCGAGTTTAGGACGGTAGCAAAGGTCGCAATTGCCGCAGAAGGCTCATCCGGTGAGGGAAGGAGGGCTGTAAGGGGAGGAGGAGGCCCACATTTCTCCAACAAGTGTTGAAATGTTATCCTAGGTTCTATACATATAAGGCTAAAGATAGCTATTACATTCTAATGTCACAGCCGACGAGAAATTTTGTGGCTCACGATGGCTCGGCGTTGCATATACCACTTGCTAAATATTTCTGAATCATAAAAAGTACTACGACGATCACCTTGCATCACTCACACATTGCGACAACTGTTGGAATCATCAAGATCTTGGAAATGACAGCAAAAATTGGAACCCACAAGGAACAACTGCGAATAATGTGTTAGGAAGTATCATTTACTGTGGCATATGTCTTAAAAAAGCGAGTTTAGGACGGTAGCAAAGGTCGCAATTGCCGCAGAAGGCTCATTCGGTGAGGGAAGGAGGGCTGTAAGGGGAGGAGGAGGCCGACATTTCTACAACTAGTGTTGAAATGTTATCCTAGGTTTTATACATACAAGGCTAAAGATAGCTATTACATTCTAATGTCACAGCGGACGAGAAATTTTGTGGCTCACGATGGCTCGGCGTTGCATATACCACCTGTTAAATACTTCTGAATCGTAAAAAGTACTACGAGGACCTCCTTGTATCACTCACACATTGCGACAAGTGTTGGAATCATCGAGATCCTTGGAAATGACAGCAAAATTTGGAATCCACATGGAACAAGTGCGAATAATCTGTTAGGAAGTATCATTTGCTGTGGCATATGTCTTAAAAAAGCGAGTTTCGGACGGTAGCAAAGGTCGCAATTGCCGCAGAAGGCTCATTCGGCGAGGGAAGGAGGGCAGTATGAGGAGGAGGAGGCCCACATTTCTCACACTAGTGTTGAAATGTTATCCTAGGTTCTATACATACAAGGCTAAAGATAGCTATTACATTCTAAAGTCACAGCCGACGAGAAATTTTGTGGCTCACGATGGCTCTGCGTTGCATATACCAGTTGTTAAATATATCTGAATCATAAAAGTACTACGACGACCTGCTTGTATCACTCACACATTGCGACAACTGTTGGAATCGTCAAGATCCTTATAAATGACAGCAAAATTTGGAACCCACAAGGAACAACTGCGAATAATGTGTTAGGAAGTATAATTTGCTGTGTCATATGTCTTAAAAAAGCGAGTTTCGGACGGCAGCAAAGGTCGCAATTGCCGCAGAAGGCTCATTCGGTGAGGGAAGGGGGGCTGTAAGGGGAGGAGGAGGCCAACATTTCTCCAACTAGTGTTGAAATGTTATCCTAGGTTCTATACATACAAGGGTAAAGATAGCTATTACATTCTAAAGTCACAGCCGACGAGAACTTTTGTGGCTCACGATGGCTCTGCTTTGCATATACCACTTGTTAAATATTTCTGAATCATAAAAGTACTACGACGACCTCCTTGTATCACTCACACTTTACGACAACTGTTGGAATCATCAAGATCCATGGATATGACAGCAAAATTTGGAACCCACAAGGAAAGACTGCGAATAATGTGTTAGGAAGTGTCATTTGCTGTGGCATATGTCTTAAAACAGCGAGTTTAGGACGGTAGCAAAGGTCGCAATTGCCGCAGAAGGCTCATTCGGTGAGGGAAGGAGGGCTGTAAGGGGAGGAGGAGGCCCCCATTTCTCCAACTAGTGTTGAAATGTTATCCTAGGTTCTATACATACAAGGCTAAAGAGAGCTATTACATGCTAATGTCACAGCCGACGAGAAATTTTGCGGCTCACGATGGCTCTGCGTTGCATATACCGGATGTTAAAAATTTTTGAATCATAAAAAGTACTACGACGACCTCCTTGTATTGCGACAACTGTTGGAATCATCAAGATCCTTGGAAATGACAGCAAAATTTGGAACCCACAAGGAACATTTGCGAATAATTTGTTAGGAAGTATCATTTGGTGTGGCATATGTCTTAAAAAAGCGAGTTTAGGACGGTATCAAGGGTCGCAATTGCCGCAGAAGGCTCATTCGGTGAGGGAAGGAGGGCTGTAAGGGGAGGAGGAGGCCCACATTTCTCCAACTAGTGTTGAAATGTTATCCTAGTTTCTATACATACAAGGCTAAAGAGAGCTATTACATTCTAGTGTCACAGCCGACGAGAAATTTTGTTGCTCACGATGGCTCTGCGTTGCATATACCACTTGTTAAACATTTCTGAATCATAAAACGTACTATGACGACCGCCTTGTATCACTCACACATTGCGACAACTGTTGGAATTATCAAGATCCTTGGAAATGACAGCAAAATTTGGAACCCACAAGGAACAACTGCGATTAATGTGTTAGGAAGTATCATTCGCTGTGGCATATGCCTTAAAAAAGCGAGTTTAGGACGGTGGCAAAGGTCGCAATTGCCGCAGAAGGCTCATTCGGTGAGATCAGGAGGGCTGTAAGGGGAGGAGGAGGCCCACATTTCTCGAACTAGTGTTGAAATGTTATCCTAGGTTCTATACATACAAGGCTAAAGAGAGCTATTACATTCTAATGTCACAGCCGACGAGAAATGTGGCTCACGATGGCTCTGCGTTGCATATACCATTTTTTAAATATTTCTGAATCATAAAAAGTACTACGACGACCTCCTTGTATCACTCACACATTGCGACAACTGTTGGAAACGTCAAGATCCTTGGAAACGACAGCAAAATTTGGAACCCACAAGGAACAACTGCGAATAATGTGTTAGGAAGTATCATTTGCTGTGGCATATGTCTTAAAAAGGCGCGTTTAGGACGGTAGCAAAGGTCGCAATTGCCGCAGAAGGCTCATTCTGTGAGGGAAGGAGTGCTGTAAGGGGAGGAAAAAGCCCACATTTCTCCAACTAGTGTTGAAATGTTATCCTAGGTTCCATACATACAAGGCTAAAGAGAGCTATAACAGTCTAATGTCACAGCCGACGAGAAATTTTGTGGCTCTCGATGGCTCTGCGTTGCATATACCACTTGTTTAATATTTCTGAATCATAAAAAGTACTACGACGACCTCCTTGTATCACTCATACATTGCGACAACTGTTGGAATCATCAAGATCCTTGGAAATGACAGCAAAATTTACAACCCACAAGGAACAACTGCGAATAATGTGTTAGGAAGTGTCATTTGCTGTGTCATATGTCTTAAAAAAGCGAGTTTAGGACGGTATCAAGGGTCGCAATTGCCGCAGAAGGCTCATTCGGTGAGGGAAGGAGGGCTGTAAGGGGAGGAGGAGGCCCACATTTCTCCAACTAGTGTTGAAATGTTATCCTCGGTTCTATACATACAAGGCTAAAGAGAGCTATTACATTCTAATGTCACAGCCGACGAGAAATTTTGTGGCTCGCGATGGCTCTGCGTTGCATATACCGGATGTTAAAAAATTGTGGATCATAAAAAGTACTACGACGACCTCCTTGTATCACTCACACATTGCGACAACTGTTGGAATCATCAAGATCCTTGGAAATGACAGCAAAATTTGGAACCCACAAGGAACAACTGCGAATAATGCGTTAGGAAGTATCATTTGCTGTGGTATATGTTTTAAAAAAGCGAGTTTAGGACGGTAGCAAAGGTCGCAATTGCCGCAGAAGGCTCATTCGGTGAGGGAAGGAGGGCTGTAAGGGGAGGAGGAGGCCCACATTTCTCCAACTAGTGTTGAAATGTTATTCTAGGTTCTATACATACAAGGCTAAAGAGAGCTATTACATTCTAATGTCACAGCCGACGAGAAATTTTGTGGCTCACGATGGCTCTTCGTTGCATATAACACTTGTTAAAAATTTCTGAATCATAAAATGTTCTACGACGACCTCCTTGTATCACTCACACATTGCGACAACTGTTGGAATCATCAAGATCCTTGGAAATGACAGCATCATTTGGAACCCACAAGGAACAACTGCGAATAATGTGTTAGGAAGTATCATTTGCTGTGGCATATGTCTTAAAAAAGCGCGTTCAGGACGGTAGCAAAGGTCGCAATTGCCGCAGAAAGCTCATTCGGTGAGGGAAGGAGGGCTGTAAGCGGAGGAGGAGGCCCACATTTCTCCAACTAGTGTTGAAATGTTATCCTCGGCTCTATACATACAAGGCTAAAGAGAGCTGGTTTTGTTGTTGTGGTCTTCAGTCCTGAGACTGGTTTGATGCAGATCTCCATGCTACTCTATCCTGTGCAAGCTTTTTCATCTCCCAGTACTTACTGCAACCTACATCCTTCTGAATCTGCTTAGTGTATACATCTCTTGGTCTCCCTCTACGATTTTTACCCTCCACGCTGCCCTCCAATACTAAATTGGTGATCCCTTGATGCCTCAGAACATGTCCTACCAACCGATCCCTTCTTCTGGTCAAGTTGTGCCACAAACTTCTCTTCTCCCCAATCCTATTCAATACTTCCTCATTAGTTATGTGATCTACCCATCTAATCTTCAGCATTCTTCTGTAGCACCACATTTCGAAAGCTTCTATTCTCTTCTTGTCCAAACTATTTATCGTCCATGTTTCACTTCCATACATGGCTACACTCCATACGAATACTTTCATAAATGACTTCCTGACACTTAAATCAATACTGGATGTTAACAAATTTCTCTTCTTCAGAAACGCTTTCCTTGCCATTGCCAGCCTACATTTTATATCCTCTCTACTTCGACCATCATCAGTTATTTTGCTCCCCAAATAGCAATATTACATTCTAATGTCACAGCCGACGAGAAGTTTGTGGCTCACGATGGCTCTGCGTTGCATATACCGGATGTTAAAAATTTCTGAATCGTGAAAAGTACTACGACGACCTCCTTGTATCACTCACACATTGCGACAACTGTTGGAATCATCAAGATCCTTGGAAATGACAGCAAAATTTGGAACCCACAAGGAACAACTGCGAATAATGTGTTAGGAAGTATCATTTGCTGTGGCATATGTCTTAAAAAAGCGAGTTTAGGACGGTATCAAGGGTCGCAATTGCCGCAGAAGGCTCATTCGGTGAGGGAAGGAGGGCTGTAAGGGGAGGAGGAGGCCCACATTTCTCCAACTAGTGTTGAAATGTTATCCTAAGTTCTATACATACAAGGCTGAAGAGAGCTATTACATTCTAATGTCACAGCCGACGAGAAATTTTGTGGCTCTCGATGGCTCTGCGTTGCATATACCAGTTGTTAAATATTTCTGAATCATAAAAAGTACTACGACGACCTCCTTGTATCACTCACACATTGCGACAACTGTTGGAATCATCAAGATCCTTGGAAATGACAGCAAAATTTCGAACCCACAAGGAACAACTGCGAATAATGTGTTAGGAAGTATCATTTGCTGTGGCATATGTCTTAAAAAAGCGCGTTTAGGACGGTAACAAAGGTCGCAATTGCCGCAGAAGGCTCATTCGGTGAGGGAAGGAGGGCTGTAAGGGGAGGAGGTGGCCCACATTTCTCCAACTAGTGTTGAAATGTTATCCTAGGTTCTATACATACAAGGCTAAAGAGAGCTATTACATTCTAGTGTCACAGCCGACGAGAAATTTTGTGGCTCACGATGGCTCTGCGTTGCATATACCACTTGTTAAACATTTCTGAATCATAAAAAGTACTATGACGACCTCCTTGTATCACTCACACATTGCGACAACTGTTGGAATTATCAAAATCCTTGGAAATGACAGCAAAAGTTGGAACCCACAAGGAACAACTGCGAATATTGTGTTAGGAAGTATCATTTGCTGTGGTATATGTTTTAAAAAAGCGAGTTTAGGACGGTAGCAAAGGTCGCAGTTGCCGCAGAAGGCTCATTCAGAGCGGGAAGGAGGGCTTTAAGGGGAGGAGGAGGCCCACATTTCTCCAACTAGTGTTGAAATGTTATCCTAAGTTCTATACATACAAGGCTAAAGAGAGCTATAACAGTCTAATGTCACAGACGACGAGAAATTTTGTGGCTTACGATGGCTCTGCGTTGCATATACCACTTGTTTAATATTTCTGAATCATAAAAAGTACTAGGACGACCTCCTTGTATCACTCACACATTGCGACAACTGTTGGAATCATCAAGACCCTTGGAAAAGACAGCAAAAATTGGAACCAACAAGGATCAACTGCGAATAATGTGTTAGCAAGAATCATTTGGTGTGGCATATGTCTTAAAAAACCGCGTTCTGGACGGTAGCAAAGGTCACAATTGCCGCAGAAAGCTCATTCGGTGAAGGAAGGAGGGCTGTAAGGGGGGAGGAGGCCCACATTTCTCCAACTAGTGTTGAAATGTTATCCTCGGTTCTATACATACAAGGCTAAAGAGAGCTATTACATTTTAATGTCACAGCCGACGAGAAATTTTGTGGCTCACCATGGCTCTGCGTTGCATATACCGGATGTTAAAAATTTCTGAATCATAAATAGTACTACGACGACCTCCTTGTATCACTCACACATTGCGACAACTGTTGGAATCTTCAAGATCCTTGGAAATGACAGCAAAATTAAGAACCCACAAGGAACAACTGCGAATAATGTGTTAGGAAGTATCATTTGGTGTGGCATATGTCTTAAGAAAGCGAGTTTAGGACCGTATCAAGGGTCGCAATTGCCGCAGAAGGCTCATTCGGTGAGGGAAGGAGGGCAGTAAGGGGAGGAGGAGGCCCACATTTCTCCAACTAGTGTTGAAATGTTATCCTAAGTTCTATACATACAAGGCTGATGAGAGCTATTACATTCTAATGTCACAGCCGACGAGAAATTTTGTGGCTCACGATGGCTCTGCGTTGCATATACCAGTTGTTAAATATTTCTGAATCATAAAAAGTACTACGACGACCTCCTTGTGTCACTCACACATTGCGACAACTGTTGGAATCATCAAGATCCATGGAAATGACAGCAAAATTTGGAACCCACAAGGAACAACTGCGAATAATGTGTTAGGAAGTATCATTTGCTGTGGCATATGTCTTAAAATAGCGAGTTTAGGACGGTAACAAAGGTCGCAATTTCCGCAGACGGCTCATTCGGTGAGGGAAGGAGGGCTGTAAGGGGAGGAGGAGGCCCCCATTTCTCCAACTAGTGTTGAAATGTTATCCTAGGTTCTATACATACATGGCTAAAGAGACCTATTACATTCTAATGTCACAGCCGACGAGAAATTTTGTTGCTCACGATGGCTCTTCGTTGCATATAACACTTGGTAAAAATTTCTGAATCATAAAAAGTTCTACGACGACCTCCTTGTATCACTCACACATTGCGACAACTGTTGGAATCATCAAGATCCTTGGAAATGACAGCAAAATTTGGAACCCACAAGGAACAACTGCGAATAATGTGTTAGGAAGTATCATTTGCTGTGGCATATGTCTTAAAAAGGCGCGTTTAGGACGGTAGCAAAGGTCCTAATTGCCGCAGAAGGCTCATTCTGTGAGGGAAGGAGTGCTGTAAGGGGAGGAAAAAGTCCAGATTTCTCCAACTAGTGTTGAAATGTTATCCTAGGTTCCATTCATACAAGGCTAAATAGAGCTATAACAGTCTAATGCCACAGCCGACGAGAAATTTTGTGGCTTACGATGGCTCTGCGTTGCATATACCACTTTTTTAATATTTCTGAATCATAAAAAGTACTACGACGACCTCCTTGTATCACTCACACATTGCGACAACTGTTGGAATCATCAAGACCCTTGGAAAAGACAGCAAAAATTGGAACCAACAAGGATCAACTGCGAATAATGTGTTAGCAAGTATCATTTGCTGTGGAATATGTCTTAAAAACGCGAGTTTAGGACGGTAGCAAAGGTAGCAATTGCCGCAGAATGCTCATTCGGTGAGGGAAGGAGGGCTGTAAGGGGAGGAGGAGGCCCCCATTTCTTCAACTAGTGTTGAAATTTTATCCCAGGTTGTATACATACAAGGCTAAAGATAGCTATTACATTCTAATGTCACAGCCGACGAGAAATTTTCTGGCTCACGATGGCTCGGCGTTGCATATACCACTTGTTAAATATTTCTGAATCATAAAAAGTACTACGACGACCTCCTTGTATCACTCACACATTGCGACAACTGTTGGAATCGTCAAGATCCTTGAAAAAGACAGCAAAATTTGGAACCTACAAGGAACAACTGCGAATAATGTGTTAGGAAGTCTCATTTGCTGTGGCATGTCTTAAAAAAGCGTGTTTAGGACGGTAGCAAAGGTCGCAATTGCCGAAGGAATGCTCATTCGGTGAGGGAAGGAGGGCTGTAAGGGGAGGAGGAGGCCCACATTTCTTCAACTATTGTTGAAATGTTGTCCTAGGTTCTATACATATAAGGCTAAGGAGAGCTATTACATTCTACTGTCACAGCCGACGAGAAATTTTGTCTCTCACGATGGCTCGGAGTTGCATATACCACTTGTTAAATATTTCTGAATCATAAAAAGTACTACGACGACCTCCTTGTATCCCTAACACGTTGCGACAACTGTTGAATTCATCAAGATCCTTGGAAATAACAGCAAAATTTGGAACCCACAAGGAACAACTGCGAATAATGTGTTAGGAAGTATCATTTGCTGTGGCATATGTCTTAAAAATGCGAGTTTCGGACGGTAGCAAAGGTCGCAATTGCCGAAGAAGGCTCATTCGGTGAGGGAAGGAGGGCTGTAAGGGGAGGAGGAGGCCCACATTTCTCCAACTAGTGTTGAAATGTTATCCTAGGTTCTATACATACAAGGCTAAAGAGAGCTATTACATTCTAATGTCACAGCCGACGAGAAATGTTGTGGCTCACGATGGCTCTGCGTTGCATATAGCACTTGTTGAATAATTCTGATTCATAAAAGGTACTACGACGACCTCCTTGTATCACTCACACTTTACGACAACTGTTGGAATCATCAAGATCCTTGGAAGTGACAGCAAAATTTGAAACCCACAAGGAACAATTGCGATTAATGTGTTAGGAAGTATCATTTGCTGTGGCATATGTCTTAAAAAAAGCGAGTTTAGGACGGTAGCAAAGGTCGCAATTGCCGCAGACGGCTCATTCGGTGAGGGAAGGAGGGCTGTAAGGGGAGGAGGAGGCCCACAATTCTCCAACTAGTGTTGAAATGTTATCCTAGGTTCTATACATACAAGTCTAAAGAGAGCTATTACATTCTAATGTCTCAGCCGACGAGAAATTTTGTGGCTCACGATGGTTCTGCGTTGCATATACGACTTGTTAAATACACTCCTGGAAATTGAAATAAGAACACCGTAAATTCGTAGTCCCAGGAAGGGGAAACTTTATTGACACATTCCTGGGGTCAGATACATCACATGATCACACTGACAGAACCACAGGCACATAGACACAGGCAACAGAGCATGCACAATGTTGGCACTAGTACAGTGTATTTCCACCTTTCGCAGCAATGCAGGCTGCTGTTCTCCCATGGAGACGATCGTAGAGATGCTGGATGTAGTCCTGTGGAACGGCTTGCCATGCCATTTCCACCTGGCGCCTCAGTTGGACCAGCGTTCGTGCTGGACGTGCAGACCGCGTGAGACGACGCTTCATCCAGTCCCAAACATGCTCAATGAGGGACAGATCCGGAGATCTTGCTGGCCAGTGTAGTTGACTTACACCTTCTAGAGCACGTTGGGTGGCACGGGATACATGCGGACGTGCATTGTCCTGTTGGAACAGCAAGTTCCCTTGCCGGTCTAGGAATGGTAGAACGATGGGTTCGATGACGGTTTGGATGTACCGTGCACTGTTCAGTGTCCCCTCGACGATCACCAGTGGTGTACGGCCAGTGTAGGAGATCGCTCCCCACACCATGTTGCCGGGTGTTGGCCCTGTGTGGCTCGGTCGTATGCAGTCCTGATTGTGGCGCTCACCTGCACGGCGCCAAACACGCATACGACCATCATTGGCACCAAGGCAGAAGCGACTCTCATCGCTGAAGACGACACGTCTCCATTCATCCCTCCATTCACGCCTGTCGCGACACCACTGGAGGCGGGCTGTACGATGTTGGGGCGTGAGCGGAAGACGGCCTAACGGTGTGCGGGACCGTAGCCCAGCTTCATGGAGACGGTTGCGAATGATCCTCGCCGATACCCCAGGAGCAATAGTGTCCCTAATTTGCTGGGAAGTGGCGGTGCGGTCCCCTACGGCACTGCGTAGGATCCTACGGTCTTGGCGTGCATCCGTGCGTCGCTGCGGTCCGGTCACAGGTCGACGGGCACGTGCACCTTCCGCCGACCAATGGCGACAACATCGATGTACTGTGGAGACCTCACGCCCCACGTGTTGAGCAATTCGGCGGTACGTCCACCCGGCCTCCCGCATGCCCACTATACGCCCTCGCTCAAAGTCCGTCAACTGCACATACGGTTCACGTCCACGCTGTCGCGGCATGCTACCAGTGTTAAAGACTGCGATGGAGCTCCGTATGCCACGGCAAACTGGCTGACACTGACGGCGGCGGTGCACAAATGCTGCGCAGCTAGCGCCATTCGACGGCCAACACCGCGGTTCCTGGTGTGTCCGCTGTGCCGTGCGTGTGATCATTGCTTCTACAGCCCTCTCGCAGTGTCCGGAGCAAGTACGGTGGGTCTGACACACCGGTGTCAATGTGTTCTTTTTTCCATTTCCAGGAGTGTATTTCTGAATCATAAAAAGTACTACGACGACCTCCTTGTATCACTCACACATTGCGAGAACTGTTGGAATCATCAAGATCCTTGGAAATGACAACAAAATTTGGAACCCACAAGGAACAACTGCGATTAATGTGTTATTAAGTTTCATTTGCTGTGGCATATGTCTTAAAAAAGCGCGTTTAGGACGGTAGCAAAGGTCGCAATTGCCGCAGAAGGCTCATTCGGTGAGGGAAGGAGGGCTGTAAGGGGAGGAGGAGGCCCAAATTTCTCCAAGTAGTGTTGAAATGTTATCCTAGGTTCGATACATACAAGGCTACAGAGAGCTATTACATTCTAGTGTCACAGCCGACGAGAAATTTTGTGGCTCACGATGGCTCTACGTTGCATATACCACTTGTTAAACATTTCTGAATCATAAAAAGTACTACGTGGACCTCCTTGTATCACACACACATTGCGACAACTGTTGGAATTATCAAGATCCTTGGAAATGACAGCAAAATTTGGAACCCACAAGGAACAACTGCGAATAATGTGTTAGCAAGTATAATTTGCTGTGGTATATGTTTTAAAAAAGCGAGTTTAGGACGGTAGAAGAGGTCACAATTGCCGCAGAAGGCTCATTCAGTGCGGGAAGGAGGGCTGTAAGGGGAGGAGGAGGCCCACATTTCTCCAACTAGTGTTGAAATGTTATCCTAGGTTCTATACATACAAGTCTAAAAAAAAGGTATTACATTCTAATGCCACAGCCGACGAGAAATGTTGAGGCTCACGATGGCTTTGCGTTGCATATAGCATTTGTTAAATATTCCTGAATCATAAAAAGTACTGCGAGGACCTCCTTGTATCACTCACACATTGCGACAACTGTTGGAATCGTCAAGATCCTTGAAAAAGACAGCAAAATTTGGAACCTACAAGGAAGAACTGCGAATAATGTGTTAGGAAGTCTCATTTGCTGTGGCATATGTCTTAAAAAAGCGAGTTTAGGACGGTAGCAAAGGTTGAAATTGCCGCAGGAATGCTCATTCCGTGAGGTAAGGGGGGCTGTAAGGGGAGGAGGAGGCCCACATTTCTCCAACTATTGTTGAAATGTTATCCTAGGTTCTATACATACAAGGCTAAAGAGAGCTATTACATTCTAATGTCACAGCCGACGAGAAATTTTGTGGCTCACGATGGCTCGGCGTTGCATATACCACTTGTTAAATATTTCTGAATCATAAAAAGTACTACGACGACCTCCTTGTATTCCTAACACATTGCGACAACTGTTGTAATCATCAAGATTCTTGGAAATAACAGCAAAATTTGGAACCCACAAGGAACAACTGCGAATAATGTGTTAGGAAGTATCATTTGCTGTGGCATTTGTCTTAAAAAAGCGAGTTTAGGACGGTAGGAAAGGTCGCAATTGCCGCAGAATGCTCATTCGGTGAGGGAAGGAGAGCTGTATTGGGAGGAGGAGGCCCCCATTTCTCCAACTAGTGTTGAAATGTTATCCTAGGTTCTATACATACAAGTCTAAAGAGAGCTATTACAATCTAATGTCACAGCCGACGAGAAATATTGTGGCTCACAATGGCTCTGCGTTGCATATAGCACTTGCTAAATATTTCTGAATCATAAAAAGTACTACGACGACCACCTTGTGTCACTCACACTTTGCGACAACTGTTGGAATCATCAAGATCCTTGAAAATGACAGCAAAATTTGGAACCCACAAGGAACAACTGCGAATAATGTGTTAGGAAGTATCATTTGCTGCGGCATATGTCTTAAAAAAGCGACTTTAGGACGGTAGCAAAGGTCGCAATTGCCGCAGAAGGCTCATTTGGTGAGGGAAGGAGGGCTGTAAGGGGAGGAGGAGGCCCACATTTCTCCAACTAGTGTTGAAATGTTATCCTAGGTTCTATACATACAAGGCTAAAGATAGCTATTACATTCTAATGTCACAGCCGACGAGAAAGTTTGTAGCTCACGATGGCTCGGCGTTGCATATACCACTTGTTAAATATTTCTGAATCATAAAAAGTACTACGACGACCGCCTTGTATCCCTCACACATTGCGACAACTGTTGGAATCATCAAGATCCTTGGAAATAACAGCAAAATTTGGAACCCAAAAGGAACAACTGCGAATAATGTGTTAGGAAGTATCATTTGCTGTGGCATATGTCTTAAAAAAGCGAGTTTCGGACGGTAGCAAAGGTCGCAATTGCCGCAGAAGGCTCATTCGGTGACGGAAGGAGGGCTGTAATTGGAGGAGGAGGCCCACATTTCTCCAACTAGTGTTGAAATGTTATCCTAGGTTCTATACATACAAGGCTAAAGAGACCCATTACATTCTAATGTCACAGCCGACGAGAAATTTTATGGCTCACGATGGCTCTGCGTTGCATATACCACTTGTTAAATATTTCTGAATCATAAAAAGTACTACGACGACCTCCTTGTATCACTCACACATTGCGACAACTGTGGGAATCACCAAGATCCTTGGAAATGACTGCCACATTTGGAACCAACGAAAAACAACTGCGATTAATGTCTTAGGAAGTATCATTTGCTGTGGCATATGTCTTAAAAAAGTGAGTTTAGGACGGTAGCAATGGTCGCAATTGCCGCAGAAGGCTCATTAGGTGAGGGAAGGAGGGCTGTAAGGGGAGGAGGAGGCCCACATTTTACCAACTAATGTTGAAATGTTATCCTAGGTTCGATACATACAAGTCTAAAGACAGCTCTTACATTCTAATGTCACAGCCGACGAGAAATGCTGTGGCTCAAGATGGCTCTGCGTTGCATATAGCACTTGTTAAATATTTTTGAATCAAAAAAGTACTACGAGGACCTCCTTGTATCACTCACACTTTGCGACAACTGTTGGAATCATCAAGATCCTTGGAAAAGACAGCAAAATTTGGAACCCCCGAGGATCAACTGCGAATAATGTGTTAGGAAGTATCATTTGCTGTGGCATATGTCTTAAAAAAGCGAGTTTAGGACGGTAGCAAAGGTCGCAATTGCCGCAGAATGCTCATTCGGTGAGGGAAGGAGGGCTGTAAGGGGAGGAGGAGGCCCACATTTCTCCAACTAGTGTTGAATTGTTATCCTAGGTTCTATACATACAAGGCTAAAGATAGCTATTACATTCTAATGTCACAGCCGACGAGAAATTTTGTGGCTCACGATATCTCGGCGTTGCATATAGCACTTGTTAAATATTTCTGAATCATAAAAAGTACTACGACGACCTCCTTGTATCCCTCACACATTGCGACAACTGTTGGAATCATCAAGATCCTTGGAAATGACAGCAAAATTTGGAACCCACAAGAAACATCTGGGAATAATGTGTTAGGAAGTATAATTTGCTGTGGCATATGTCTTAAAAAAGCAAGGTTAGGACGGTAGCAAAGCTCGCAATTGCCGCAGAAGGCTCATTCGGTGAGGGAAAGAGTTCTGTAAGGGGAGGAAAAAGCTCACATTTCTCCAACTAGTGTTGAAATGTTATCCTAGGTTCTATACATCCAAGGCTAAAGAGAGCTATTACATTCTAATGTCACAGCCGACGAGAAATTTTGTGGCTCACGATGGCTCTGCGTTGCATATACCACTTGTTAAATATTTCTGAATCATAGAAAGTACTACGACGACCTCCTTGTATCCCTAACACATTGCGACAACTGTTGGAATCATCAAGATCCTTGGAAATGACAGCAAAATTTGGAACCCACAAGGAGCAACTGCGAATAATGTGTTAGGAAGTATCATTTGCTGTGGCATATGTCTTAAAAAAGCGAGTTTAGGACCGTAGCAAAGACGCTATTGCCGCAGAAGGCTCAGTCGGTGAGGGAATTAGGGCTGTAAGGGGAGGAGAAGGCCCATATTTTCCAACTGGTGTTAAATGTTATCTTAGGTTCTATACATACAAGGCTAAAGAGAGCTATTACATTCTAATGTCACAGCCGACGAGAAATTTTGTGGCTCACGATGGCTCTGCGTTGGATATACCACTTGTTAAATATTTCCGAATCATAAAAAGTACTACGACGACCTCCTAGTATCACTCACACATTGCGACAACTGTTGGAATCATCAAGACCCTTGGAAAAGACAGCAAAATTTGGAACCAACATGGATCAACTGCGAATAATGTGTTAGGAAGTATCATTTGCTGTGGCATATGTCTTAAAAACGCGAGTTTAGGACGGTAGCAATGGTAGCAATTGCCGCAGAATGCTCATTCGGTGAGGGAAGGAGGGCTGTAAGGGGAGGAGGAGGCCCCATTTCTCCAACTAGTGTTGAAATGTTATCCTAGGTTCTATACATACAAGGCTAAAGAGACCTATTACATTCTAATGTCACAGCCGACGAGAAACGTTGTGGCTCACGATGGCTCTGCGTTGCATATAGCACTTGTTAAATTTTTTTGAATCATAAAAAGTACTACGACGACCTCCTTGTATCACTCACACATTGCGACAACTGTTGGAATCATCAAGATCCTTGGAAATGACAGCAAAAGTTGGAACCCACAAGGAACAACTGCGAATAATGTGTTAGGAAGTATCATTTGCTGTGGTATATGTCTTAAAAAAGCGAGTTTAGGACGGTAGCAAAGGTCGCAATTGCCGCAGATGGCTCATTCCGTGAGGGAAGGAGGGCTGTAAGGGGAGGAGGAGGCCCACATTTCTCTAACTAGTGGTGAAATGTTATCCTAGGTTCTATAAATACAAGGCTAAAGAGAGCTATTAGATTCTAATGTCATAGCCGACGAGATATTTTCTGGCTCACGATGGCTTTGCGTTGCATATAGCACCTGTTAAATATTTCTGAATCATAAAAAGTACTACGACGACCTCCTTGTATCAGTCACACATTGCGACAACTGTTGGAATCATCAAGATCCTTGGAAATGACCGCAAAATTTGGAACCCACAAGGAACAACTGCGAATAATGTGTTAGGAAGTATCATTTGCTGTGGCATATGTCTTAAAAAAGCGAATTTAGGACGGTAGCAAAGGTCGCAATTGCCGCAGAATGCTCATTCGGTTAGGGAAGGAGGGCTGTAAGGGGAGGAGGAGGCCCACATTTCTCCAACTAATGTTGAAACGTTATCCTACGTTCTATACATACAAGGCCAAAGAGAGCTATTACAATCTAATGTCACAGCCGACGAGAAATTTTGTGGCTCACGATGGCTCTGCGTTGCATATACCACTTGTTAAATGTTTCTGAATCATAAAAAGTACTACGACGACCTCCTTGTATATATCACACATTGCGACAACTATTGGAATCATCAAGATCCTTGGAAATGACAGCAAAATTTGGAACCCACAAGGAACAACTGCGAAAAATGTGTTAGGAAGTATCATTTGCTGTGGTATATGTCTTAAAAAAGCGAGTTTAGGACGGTAGCAAAGGTCATAATTGGCGCAGAAGGCTCATTCGGTGAGGGAAGGAGGGCTGTAAGGGGAGGAGGAGGCCACATTTCTCCAACTAGTGTTAAAATGTTATCCTAGATTCTATACATACAAGTCTAAAGAGAGCTATTACATTCTAATGTCACAGCCTACGAGAAATTTTGTGGCTCACGATGGCGCTGCGTTGCATATACGACTTGTTAAATATTTCTGAATCATAGAAAGTACTACGACGACCTCCTTGTATCACTCATACATTGCGACAACTGTTGGAATCATCAAGATCCTTGGAAATGACAGCAAAATTTGGAACCAACAAGGAACAACTGCGAATAATGTGTTAGGAAGTATCATTTTCTGTGGCATATGTCTTAAAAAAGGGAGTTTAGGACGGTAGCAAAGGTCGCAATTGCCGTAGATTGCTCATTCGGTGAGGGAAGGAGGGCTGTAAGGGGAGGAGGAGGCCCACATTTCTCCAACTAGGGTTGAAACGTTATCCTAGGTTCTGTACATACAAGGCTAAAGAGAGCTATTATATTCTAATGACACAGCCGACGAGATATTTTGTGGCTCTCGATGGCTCTGCCTTGCATATACGACTTGTTAAATATTTCTGAATCATAAAAGTACTACGACGACCTCCTTGTATCACTCAAACATTGCGACAACTGTTGGAATCATCAAGATCCTTGGAAATGAAAGCAAAATTTGGAACCCACAAGGAACTACTGCGAATAATGTGTTAGGAAGAATCATTTGCTGTGGCATATGTCTTAAAAAAAGCGAGTTTAGGACGGTAGCAAAGACCGCAATTGCCGCAGTAGGCTCATTCGGTGAGGGAAGGAGGGCTGTAAGGGGAGGAGAAGGCCCACATTTTTCCAACAAGTGTTGAAATGTTATCCTCGGTTCTATACATACAAGGCTGAAGAGAGCTATTACATTCTATTGTCACAGCCGACGAGAAATTTTGTGGCTCACGATGGCTCTGCGTTGCATATACCACTTGTTAAATATTTCTGAATCATAAAAAGTACTACGACGACCTCTTTGTATCACTCACACATTGCGACAACTGTTGGAATCATCAAGATCGTTGGAAGTGACAGCAAAATTTGGAACCCACAAGAAACAACTGCGAATAATGTGTTAGGAAGTATAATTTGATGTTGCATATGTCTTAAAAAAGCGAGTTTAGGACGGTAGTAAAGGTCGCAATTGCCGCAGAATGCTCATTCGGTGAGGGAAGGAGGGCTGTAAGGGGAGGAGGAGGCCCACATTTCTCCAACTAGTGTTGAAACGTTATCCTAGGTTCTATACATACAAGGCTAAAGAGAGCTATTATATTCTAATGACACAGCCGACGAGAAATTTTGTAGCTCTCGATGGCTCTGCGTTGCATATACGACTTGTTAAATATTTCTGAATCATAAAAGTACTACGACGACCTCCTTGTATCACCCAAACATTGCGACAACTGTTGGAATCATCAAGATCCTTGGAAATGAAAGCAAAATTTGGAACCCACAAGGAACAACTGCGAATATTGTGTTAGGAAGTATCATTTGCTGTGGCATATGTCTTAAAAAAAGCGAGTTTGGGACGGTAGCAAAGGTCGCAATTGCCGCAGTAGGCTCATTCGGTGAGGGAAGGAGGGCTGTAAGGGGAGGAGAAGGCCCACATTTTTCCAACTAGTGTTGAAATGTTATCCTCGTTTCTATACATACAAGGCTAAAGAGAGCTATTACATTCAAATGTCACAGCCGACGAGAAATTTTGTGGCTCACGATGGCTCTGCGTTGCATATACCACTTGTTAAATATTTCTGAATCATAAAATGTACTACGACGACCTCTTTGTATCACTCACACATTGCGACAACTGTTGGAATCATCAAGATCGTTGGAAGTGACAGCAAAATTTGGAACCCACAAGAAACAACTGCGAATAATGTGTTAGGAAGTATAATTTGCTGTGGCATATGTCTTAAAAAAGCGAGTTTAGGACGGTAGCAAAGGTCGCAATTGCCGCAGAATGCTCATTCGGTGAGGGAAGGAGGGCTGTAAGGGGAGGAGGAGGCCCACATTTCTCCATCTAGTGTTGAAACGTTATCCTAGGTTCTATACATACAAGGCTAAAGAGAGCTATTACATACTAATGACACAGCCAACGAGAAATTTTGTGGCTGTCGATGGCTCTGCGTTGCATATACGACCTTTTAAATATTTCTGAATCATAAAAGTACTACGACGACCTCCTTGTATCACTCAAACATTGCGACAACTGTTGGAATCATCAAGATCCATGGAAGTGACAGCAAAATTTGGAACCCACAAGGAACAACTGCGAATAATGTGTTAGGAAGTATCATTTGCTGTGGCATATGTCTTAAAAAAAGCGAGTTTAGGACGGTAGCAAAGGTCGCCATTGCCGCAGGAGGCTCATTCGGTGAGGGAAGGAGGGCTGTAAGGGGAGGAAAAAGTCCACATTTCTCCAACTAGTGTTGAAATGTTATCCTAGGTTCTATACATACAAGGCTAAAGAGAGCCGTAACACTCTAATGTCACAGGCGACGAGAAATTTTGTGGCTCACGATGGCTCTGCGTTGCATATACCACTTCTTAAATATTTCTGAATCATAAAAAGTACTACGACGACCTCTTTGTATCACTCACACATTGCGACAACTGTTGGAATCATCAAGATCGTCGGAAGTTACAGCAAAATTTGGAACCCACAAGAAACAACTGCGAATAATGTGTTAGGAAGTATCATTTGCTGTGGCATATGTCTTAAAAAAGCGAGTTTAGGACGGTAGCAAAGGTCGCAATTGCCGCAGAAGGCTCATTCGGTGAGGGAAGGAGGGCTGTAAGGGGAGGAAAAAGTCCACATTTCTCCAACTAGTGTTGAAATGTTATCCTAGGTTCTATACATACAAGGCTAAAGAGAGCTATAACATTCTAATGTCACAGCCGACGAGAAATTTTGTGGCTCACGATGGCTCTGCGTTGCATATACCACTTGTTAAATGTTTCTGAATCATAAAAAGTACTACGACGACCTCCTTGTATCACTCACAGATTGCGAGAACTGTTGGATTCATCAAGATCCTTGGAATAGACAGCAAAATTTGGAACCCACAAGGAACAACTGCGAATAATGTGTTAGGAAGTATCATTTGCTGTGGCATATGTCTTAAAAAAGCGGGTTTAAGACGGTAGCAAAGGTCACAATTGCCGCAGAAGGCTCATTCGGTGAGGGAAGGAGGGCTGCAAGGGGAGGAAAAAGTCCACATTTCTCCAACTAGTATTGAAATGTTATCCTAGGTTCTATACATACAAGGCTAAAGAGAGCTATAACATTCTAATGTCACAGCCGACGAGAAATTTTGTGGGTCACGATGGCTCGGCGTTGCATATACGACTTGTTAAATATTTCTGAATCATAGAAAGTACTACGACGACCTCCTTGTATCACCCACACATTGCGACAACTGTTGGAATCATCAAGATCCTTGGAAATGACAGCAAAATTTGGAACCCACAAGGAACAACTGCGAATAATGTGTTAGGAAGTATCATTTGCTGTGGCATATGTCTTAAAAAAGCGACTTTAGGACGGTATCAAAGGTCGCAATTGCCGCAGAAGGCTCATTCTTTGAGGGAAGGAGGGCTGTAAGGGGAGGAGAAGGCCCACATTTCCCCAACTAGTGTGGAAATCTTATCCTAGGTTCTATACATACAAGACTAAAGAGAGCTATTACATTCTAAAGTCACAGCCTACGAGAAATTTTGTGGCTCACGAAGGCTCTGCGTTGCATATACGACTTGTTAAATATTTCTGAATCATAAAAGTACTACGACGACCTCCTTGTATCACCCAAACATTGCGACAACTGTTGGAATCATCAAGATCCTTGGAAATGAAAGCAAAATTTGGAACCCACAAGGAACAACTGCGAATATTGTGTTAGGAAGTATCATTTGCTGTGGCATATGTCTTAAAAAAAGCGAGTTTGGGACGGTAGCAAAGGTCGCAATTGCCGCAGTAGGCTCATTCGGTGAGGGAAGGAGGGCTGTAAGGGGAGGAGAAGGCCCACATTTTTCCAACTAGTGTTGAAATGTTATCCTCGTTTCTATACATACAAGGCTAAAGAGAGCTATTACATTCAAATGTCACAGCCGACGAGAAATTTTGTGGCTCACGATGGCTCTGCGTTGCATATACCACTTGTTAAATATTTCTGAATCATAAAATGTACTACGACGACCTCTTTGTATCACTCACACATTGCGACAACTGTTGGAATCATCAAGATCGTTGGAAGTGACAGCAAAATTTGGAACCCACAAGAAACAACTGCGAATAATGTGTTAGGAAGTATAATTTGCTATGGCATATGTCTTAAAAAAGCGAGTTTAGGACGGTAGCAAAGGTCGCAATTGCCGCAGAATGCTCATTCGGTGAGGGAAGGAGGGCTGTAAGGGGAGGAGGAGGCCCACATTTCTCCATCTAGTGTTGAAACGTTATCCTAGGTTCTATACATACAAGGCTAAAGAGAGCTATTACATACTAATGACACAGCCAACGAGAAATTTTGTGGCTGTCGATGGCTCTGCGTTGCATATACGACCTTTTAAATATTTCTGAATCATAAAAGTACTACGACGACCTCCTTGTATCACTCAAACATTGCGACAACTGTTGGAATCATCAAGATCCATGGAAGTGACAGCAAAATTTGGAACCCACAAGGAACAACTGCGAATAATGTGTTAGGAAGTATCATTTGCTGTCGCATATGTCTTAAAAAAAGCGAGTTTAGGACGGTAGCAAAGGTCGCCATTGCCGCAGGAGGCTCATTCGGTGAGGGAAGGAGGGCTGTAAGGGGAGGAAAAAGTCCACATTTCTCCAACTAGTGTTGAAATGTTATCCTAGGTTCTATACATACAAGGCTAAAGAGAGCCGTAACACTCTAATGTCACAGGCGACGAGAAATTTTGTGGCTCACGATGGCTCTGCGTTGCATATACCACTTCTTAAATATTTCTGAATCATAAAAAGTACTACGACGACCTCTTTGTATCACTCACACATTGCGACAACTGTTGGAATCATCAAGATCGTCGGAAGTTACAGCAAAATTTGGAACCCACAAGAAACAACTGCGAATAATGTGTTAGGAAGTATCATTTGCTGTGGCATATGTCTTAAAAAAGCGAGTTTAGGACGGTAGCAAAGGTCGCAATTGCCGCAGAAGGCTCATTCGGTGAGGGAAGGAGGGCTGTAAGGGGAGGAAAAAGTCCACATTTCTCCAACTAGTGTTGAAATGTTATCCTAGGTTCTATACATACAAGGCTAAAGAGAGCTATAACATTCTAATGTCACAGCCGACGAGAAATTTTGTGGCTCACGATGGCTCTGCGTTGCATATACCACTTGTTAAATGTTTCTGAATCATAAAAAGTACTACGACGACCTCCTTGTATCACTCACAGATTGCGAGAACTGTTGGATTCATCAAGATCCTTGGAATAGACAGCAAAATTTGGAACCCACAAGGAACAACTGCGAATAATGTGTTAGGAAGTATCATTTGCTGTGGCATATGTCTTAAAAAAGCGGGTTTAAGACGGTAGCAAAGGTCACAATTGCCGCAGAAGGCTCATTCGGTGAGGGAAGGAGGGCTGCAAGGGGAGGAAAAAGTCCACAATTCTCCAACTAGTATTGAAATGTTATCCTAGGTTCTATACATACAAGGCTAAAGAGAGCTATAACATTCTAATGTCACAGCCGACGAGAAATTTTGTGGGTCACGATGGCTCGGCGTTGCATATACGACTTGTTAAATATTTCTGAATCATAGAAAGTACTACGACGACCTCCTTGTATCACTCACACATTGCGACAACTGTTGGAATCATCAAGATCCTTGGACAAGACAGCAAAATTTTGAACCCACAAGGAACAACTGCGAATAATGTGTTAGGAAGTATCATTTGCTGTGGCATATGTCTTAAAAAAGCGACTTTAGGACGGTATCAAAGGTCGCAATTGCCGCAGAAGGCTCATTCTTTGAGGGAAGGAGGGCTGTAAGGGGAGGAGAAGGCCCACATTTCCCCAACTAGTGTGGAAATCTTATCCTAGGTTCTATACATACAAGACTAAAGAGAGCTATTACATTCTAAAGTCACAGCCTACGAGAAATTTTGTGGCTCACGAAGGCTCTGCGTTGCATATACGACTTGTTAAATATTTCTGAATCATAGAAAGTACTACGACGACCTCCTTGTCTCATTCACACATTGCGACCACCGTTGGAATCATTAAGATCCTTGGAAATGACAGCAAAATTTGGAACCCACAAGGAACAACTGCGAATAATGTGTTAGGAAGTATCATTTGGTGTGAAATATGTCTTAAAAAAGCGAGTTTAGGACGGTAGGAAAGGTCGCAATTGCCGCAGAAGTCTCATTCGGTGAGGGAAGGAGGGCTGTAAGGGGAGGAGGAGGCCCACATTTCTCCAACTAGTGTTGAAATGTTATCCTAGGTTCTATACATACAAGGCTAAAGAGAGCTATTACATTCTAATGTCACATCCGACGAGAAATTTTGTGGCTCACGATGGCTCTGCGTTGCATATACCAGTTGTTAAATATTTCTGAATCATAAAAAGTACTACGACGACCTCTTTGTATCACTCACACATTGCGACAACTGTTGGAATCATCAAGATCCTTGGAAGTGACAGCAACATTTGGAACCCACAAGGAACAACTGCGAATAATGTGTTAGGAAGTATCATTTGGTGTGGCATATGTCTTAAAAAAAGCGAGTTTAGGACGGTAGCAAAGGTCGCCATTGCCGCAGAAGGCTCATTCGGTGAGGGAAGGAGGGCTGTAAGGGGAGGAGAAGGCCCACATTTTTCCAACTAGTGTTGAAATGTTATCCTAGGTTCTATACATACAAGGCTGATGAGAGCTATTACATTCTATTGTCACAGCCGACGAGAAATTTTGTGGCTCACGATGGCTCTGCGTTGCATATACCACTTGTTAAATGTTTCTGATTCATAAAAATTACTACGACGACCTCCTTGTATCACTCACACATTGCGAGAACTGTTGGATTCATCAAGATCCTTGGAAATGACAGCAAAATTTGGAACCCACAATTAACAACTGCGAATAATGTGTTAGGAAGTATCATTTGCTGCGGCATATGTCTTAAAAAAGCGAGTTTAGGACGGTAGCAAAGGTCGCAATTGCCGCAGAAGGTTCATTCGGTGAGGGAAGGAGGGCTGTAAGGGGAGGAAAAAGTCCACATTTCTCCAACTAGTGTTGAAATGTTATTTTAGGTTCTATACACACAAGGCTAAAGAGAGCCGTAACACTCTAATGTCACAGGCGACGAGAAATTTTGTGGCTCACGATGGCTCTGCGTTGCATATACCACTTCTTAAATATTTCTGAATCATAAAAAGTACTACGACGACCTCTTTGTATCACTCACACATTGCGACAACTGTTGGAATCATCAAGATCGTCGGAAGTTACAGCAAAATTTGGAACCCACAAGAAACAACTGCGAATAATGTGTTAGGAAGTATCATTTGCTGTGGCATATGTCTTAAAAAAGCGAGTTTAGGACGGTAGCAAAGGTCGCAATTGCCGCAGAAGGCTCATTCGGTGAGGGAAGGAGGGCTGTAACGGGAGGAGAAGGCCATATTTCTCCAACTAGCGTTGAAACGTTATCCTAGGTTCTATACATACAAGGCTAAAGAGAGCTATTACATTCTAATGACACAGCCGACGAGAAATTTTGTGGCTCTCGATGGCTCTGCGTTGCATATACGACTTGTTAAATATTTCTGAATCATAAAAGTACTACGACGAACTCCTTGTATCACTCAAACATTGCGACAACTGTTGGAATCATCCAGATCCTTGGAAATGACAGCAAAATTTGGAACCCACAAGGGACAACTGCGAATAATGTGTTAGGAAGTATCATTTGCTGTGGCATATGTCTTAAAAAATGCGAGTTTAGGACGGTAGCAAAGGTCGCAATTGCCGCAGAAGGCTCATTCGGTGAGGGAAGGAGGGCTGTAAGGGGAGGAGGAGGCCACATTTCTCCAACTAGTTTTAAAATGTTATCCTAGATTCTATACATACAAGTCTAAAGAGAGCTATTACATTCTAATGTCACAGCCTACGAGAAATTTTGTGGCTCACGATGGCTCTGCGTTGCATATACCACTTGTTAAATATTTCTGAATCATAAAAAGTACTACGACGACCTCCTTGTATCCCTCACACATTGCGACAACTGTTGGAATCATGAAGATACTTGGAAATGACAGCAAAATTTGGAACCCACAAGAAACAACTGCGAATAATGTGTTAGGAAGTATAATTTGCTGTGGCATATGTCTTAAAAAAGCGAGTTTAGGACGGTAGCAAAGGTCGCAATTGCCGCAGAAGGCTCATTCGGTGAGGGAAGGAGGGCTGTAAGGGGAGGAAAAAGTCCACATTTCTCCAACTAGTGTTGAAATGTTATCCTAGGTTCTATACATACAAGGCTAAAGAGAGCTATAACATTCTAATGTCACAGCCGACGAGAAATTTTGTGGCTCACGATGACTCTGGGCTGCATATACCACTTGTTAAATGCTTCTGAATCATAAAAAGTACTACGACGACCTCCTTGTATCACTCACAGATTGCGAGAACTGTTGGATTCATCAAGATCCTTGGAATAGACAGCAAAATTTGGAACCCACAAGGAACAACTGCGAATAATGTGTTAGGAAGTATCATTTGCTGTGGCATATGTCTTAAAAAAGCGACTTTAGGACGGTAGCAAAGGTCGCAATTGCCGCATAAGGCTCATTCTTTGAGGGAAGGAGGGCTGTAAGGGGAGGAGAAGGCCCACATTTCCCCAACTAGTGTGGAAATCTTATCCTAGGTTCTATACATACAAGAATAAAGAGAGCTATTACATTCTAATGTCACAGCCTACGATAAATTTTGTGGCTCACGAAGGCTCTGCGTTGCATATACGACTTGTTAAATATTTCTGAATCATAGAATGTACTACGACGACCTCCTTGTCTCATTCACACATTGCGACCACCGTTGGAATCATTAAGATCCTTGGAAATGACAGCAAAATTTGGAAACCACAAGGAACAACTGCGAATAATGTGTTAGGAAGTATCATTTGGTGTGGCATATGTCTTAAAAAAGCGAGTTTAGGACGGTAGGAAAGGTCGCAATTGCCGCAGAAGTCTCATTCGGTGAGGGAAGGAGGGCTGTAAGGGGAGGAAAAAGTCCACATTTCTCCAACTAGTGTTGAAATGTTATCCTAGGTTCTATACATACAAGGCTAAAGAGAGCTATAACATTCTAATGTCACAGGCGACGAGAAATTTTGTGGCTCACGATGGCTCTGCGTTGCATATACCACCTGTTAAATATTTCTGAATCATAAAATGTACTACGACGACCTCTTTGTATCACTCACACATTGCGACAACTGTTGGACTCATCAAGATCCTTGGAAGTGACAGCAAAATTTGGAACCCCCAAGGAACAACTGCGAATAATGTGTTAGGAAGTATCATTTGCTGTGGCATACGTGATAAAAAAGCGAGTTTAGGACGGTAGCAAAGGTCACAATTGCCGCAGATGGCTCATTCGGTGAGGGAAGGAGGGCTGTAAGGGGAGGAAAAAGCCCACATTTCTCCAACTAGTGTTGAAATGTTATCCTAGGTTCTATACATACAAGGCTAAAGAGAGCTATAACATTCTAATGTCAAAGCCGACGAGAAATTTTGTGGGTCACGATGGCTCGGCGTCGCATATACGACTTGTTAAATATTTCTGAATCACAGAAAGTACTACGACGACCTCCTTGTATCACTCACACATTGCGACAACTGTTGGAATCATCAAGATCCTTGGAAAAGATAGCAAAATTTTGAACCCACAAGGAACAACTGCGAATAATGTGTTAGGATGTATAATATGCTGTGGCATATGTCTTAATAAAGCGAGTTTAGGACGGTAGCAAAGGTCGCAATTGCCGCAGAAGGCTCATTCGGTGAGGGAAGGAGGGCTGTAAGGGGAGGAGGAGGCCCACAATTCTCCAACTAGAGTTGAAATGTTATCCTAGGTTCTACACATGCAAGATTAAAGAGAGCTATTACATTCTAATGTCACAGCCGACGAGAAATTTTGTGGCTCACGATGGCTCTGCGTTGCATATACCACTTGTTAAATATTTCTGAATCATAAAATGTACTACGACGACCTCCTTGTATCACTCACACTTTGCGACAACTGTTGGAATCATCAAGATCCTTGGATATGACAGCAAAATTCGGAACCCACAATGAACATCTGGGAATAATGGGTTAGGAAGTATCATTTGCTGTGGCATTTGTCTTAAAAAAGCGAGTTTAGGACGGTATCAAAGGTCGCAATTGCCGCAGAAGTCTCATTCGGTGAGGGAAGGAGAGCTGTAAGGGGAGGAGGAGGACCACATTTCTCCACCTAGTGTTGAAATGTTATCCTAGGTTCAATACATACAAGGATAAAGAAAGCTATTACATTCTAATATCACAGCCGACGAGAAATTTTGTGGCTCACGATGGCTCTGCGTTGCATATACCACTTGTTAAATATTTCTGAATCATAAAATGTACCACGACGACCTCCTTGTATCACTCACACTTTGCGACAACTGTTGGAATCATCAAGATCCTTGGAAATGACAGCAAAATTTGGAACCCACAATGAACAACTGGGAATAATGTGTTAGGAAGTATCATTTGCTGAGGCATATGTCTTAAAAAAGCGAGTTTAGGACGGTAGCAAAGGTCGCAGTTGCCGCAGAAGGCTCATTCGGTGAGGCTAGGATGGCTGTACGGGGAGGAGGCGGTCAATATTTCTCCAACTAGTGTTGAAATGTTATCCTAGGTTCTATACATACAAGGCTAAAGAGAGCTATTACATTCTAATGTCACAGCCGACGAGAAATTTTGGGCTCACGATTTCACTGTGTTGGATATACCACTTGTTAAATATTTCTGAATCATAAAAAGTACTACGGCGACCTCCTTGTATCACTCACACATTGCGGCAACTGTTGGAATCATCAAGATTCTTGGAAATGACAGCAAAATTTGGAACCCACAAGGAGCAACTACGAATAATGTGATAGGAAGTATCATTTGCTTTGGCATATGTCTTAAAAAAGCGAGTTTAGGACGGTAGCAAAGGTCGCAATTGCCGCAGAAGCCTCATTTGGGAGGGAAGGAGGGCTGTAAGGGGAGGAGGAGTCCCACATTTCTCCAACTAGTGTTGAAATGTTATCCTAGGTTCTATACATACAAGGCTAAAGAGAGCTATTACATTCTAATGTCACAGCTGACGAGAGATTTTGTGGCTCACGATGGCTCTGCGATGCATATACCACTTGTTAAATATTTCTGAATCATAAAACGTACCACGTCGACCTCCTTGTATCACTCACACTTTGCGACAACTGTTGGAATCATCAAGATCCTTGGAAATGACAGCAAAATTTGGAACCCACAATGAACAACTGGGAATAATGGGTTAGGAAGTATCATTTGCTGTGGCATACGTGATAAAAAAGCGAGTTTAGGACGGTAGCAAAGGTCACAATTGCCGCAGATGGCTCATTCGGTGAGGGAAGGAGGGCTGTAAGGGGAGGAAAAAGCCCACATTTCTCCAACTAGTGTTGAAATGTTATCCTAGGTTCTATACATACAAGGCTAAAGAGAGCTATAACATTCTAATGTCAAAGCCGACGAGAAATTTTGTGGGTCACGATGGCTCGGCGTCGCATATACGACTTGTTAAATATTTCTGAATCACAGAAAGTACTACGACGACCTCCTTGTATCACTCACACATTGCGACAACTGTTGGAATCATCAAGATCCTTGGAAAAGATAGCAAAATTTGGAACCCACAAGGAACAACTGCGAATAATGTGTTCGGAAGTATCATTTGCTGTGGCATATGTCTTAAAAAAGCGACTTTAGGACGGTAGCAAAGGTCGCAATTGCCGCAAAAGGCTCATTCTTTGAGGGAAGGAGGGCTGTAAGGGGAGGAGAAGGCCCACATTTTCCCAACTAGTGTGGAAATCTTATCCTAGGTTCTATTCATACAAGGCTAAAGAGAGCTATTACATTCTAATGTCACAGCCTACGAGAAATTTTGTCGCTCACGAAGGCTCTGCGTTGCATATACGACTTGTTAAATATTTCTTAATCATAGAAAGTACTACGACGACCTCCTTGTCTCATTCACACATTGCGACCACTGTTGGAATCATCAAGATCCTTGGAAATGACAGCAAAATTTGGAACCCACAAGGAACAACTGCGAATAATGTGTTAGGAAGTATCATTTACTGTGGCATATGTCTTAAAAAAGCGAGTTTAGGACGGTAGCAAAGGTCGCAATTGCCGCAGAAGTCTCATCCGGTGAGGGAAGGAGGGCTGTAAGGGGAGGAGGAGGCCCACATTTCTCCAACTAGTGTTGAAATGTTATCCTAGGTTGTATACATACAAGGCTAAAGAGAGCTATTACATTCTATTGTCACAGCCGACAAGAAATGTTGTGGCTCACGATGGCTCTCGTTGCATATAGCACTTTTTAAATATTTCTGAATCACAAAAAGTACTACGACGACCTCCTTGTATCACTCACACATTGCGACAACTGTTGGAATCATCAAGATCCTTTTAAATGACAGCAAAATTTGGAACCCACAAGGAACAACTGCGAATAATGTGTTAGGAAGTATCATTTGGTGTGGCATATGTCTTAAAAATGCGAGTTTAGGACGGTAGCAAACGTCGCAATTGCCGCAGAACGCTCATTCGGTGAGGGAAGGAGGGCTGTAAGGGGAGGAGGAGGCCCACAATTCTTCAACTATTGTTGAAATATTATCCTAGGTTCTATACATACAAGGCTAAAGAGAGCTATTACATTCTAATGTCACAGCCGACGAGAAATTTTGTGGCTCACGATGGCTCGGCGTTGCATATACCACTTGTTAAATGTTTCTGAGTCATAAAAAGTACTACGACGACCTCCTTGTATCACTCACACATTGCGACAACTGTTGGAATCATCAAGATCCTTTGAAATGACAGCAAAATTTGGAACCAACAAGGAACAACTGCGAATAATGTGTTAGGAAGTATCATTTGCTGTGGCATATGTCTTAAAAAAGAGAGTTTAGGACGGTAGCAAAGGACGCTATTGCCGCAGAGGGCTTATTCGGTGAGGGAAGGAGGGCTGTAAGGGGAGGAGAAGGCCCACATTTTTGCAACTGGTGTTGAAATGTTATCTTAGGTTCAATGCATACAAGGCCAAAGAGAGCTATTACATTATAATGTCAGAGCCGACGAGAAATTTTGTTGCTCACGATGGCTCGGCGTTGCATATACCACTTGTTAAAAATTTCTGAATCATAAAAAGTACTACGACGACCTCCTTGTATCACACACACACTGCGACAACTCTTAGAATCATCAAGATCCTTGGAAATGACAGCAAAATTTGGAACCCACAAGGAACAACTGCGAATAATGTGTTAGGAAGTATCATTTGCTGTGGTATATGTCTTAAAAAAGCGAGTTTAGGACGGTAGCAAAGGTCGCAATTGCCGCAGAATGCTCATTCGGTGAGGGAAGAAGGGCTGTAAGGGGAGGAGGAGGCCCCCATTTCTCCAACTAATGTTGAAATGTTATCCTAGGTTCTATGCATACAAGGCTAAAGAAACCCTTTACATTCTAATGTCACAGCCGACGAGAAATTTTATGGCTCACGATGGCTCTGCGTTGCATATACCACTTGTTAAATATTCCTGAATCATAAAAAGAACTACGACGACCTCCTTGTATCACTCACACATTGCGACAACTGTGGGATCCACAAAGATTCTTGGAAATGACAGCAACATTTGGAACCCACAAGGAATAACTGCGATTAATGTGTCAGGAATATCATTTGCTGTGGCATATGTCTTAAAAAAGCGAGTTTAGGACGGTAGCAAAGGTCGCAATTGCCGCAGAAGGCTCATTCGGTGAGGTAAGGAGGGCTGTAAGGAGAGGAAAAAGTCCACATTTCTCCAACTAGTGTTGAAATGTTATCCTAGGTTCTATACATACCAGGCTAAAGAGAGCTATTACATTCTAATGTCACAGCCGACGAGAAATTTTGTGGCTCACGATGGCTCTCCGTTGCATATACCACTTGTTAAATGTTTCTGAGTCATAAAAAGTACTACGAAGACCTCCTTGTATCACTCACACATTGCGACAACTGTTGGAATCATCAAGATCCTTGGAAATGACAGCAAAATTTGGAACCCACAAGGAACAAGTGCGAATAATGTGTTAGGAAGTATCATTTGCTGTGTCATATGTCTTAAAAAAGCGAGTTTAGGACGGTAGCAAAGGACGCTATTGCCGCAGATGGCTCATTCGGTGAGGGAAGGAGGGCTGTAAGGGGAGGAGAAGGCCCACATTTCTCTAACTAGTGGTGAAATGTTATCCTAGGTTCTATACATACAAGGCTAAAGAGAGCTATTAGATTGTAATGTCATAGCCGACGAGAATGTTTGTGGCTCACGATGGCTCTGCGTTGCATATACCACTTGTTAAATATTTCTGAATCATAAAAAGAACTACCACGACCTGCTTGTAACACTCACACATTGTGACAAGTGTTGGAATCATCAAGATCCTTGGAAATGACAGCAAAATTTGGAACCCACAAGGAACAAGTGCGAATAATGTGTTAGGAAGTATCATTTGCTGTGGCATATGTCTTAAAAAAGCGAGTTTAGGCGGTAGCAAAGGACGCTATTGCCGCAGATGGCCCATTCGGTGAGGGAAGGAGGGCTGTAAGGGGAGGAGAAACCCCACATTTCTCTAACTAGTGGTGAAATGTTATCCTAGGTTCTATACATACAAGGCTAAAGAGAGCTATTAGATTCTAATGTCATAGCCGACGAGAAAGTTTGTGGCTCACGATGGCTCTGTGTTGCATATACCACTTGTTAAATATTTCTGAATCATAAAAAGTACTACCACGACCTGCTTGTAACACTCACACATTGTGACAACTGTTGGAATCATCAAGATCCTTGGAAATGACAGCAAAATTTGGAACCCACAAAGAACAACTGCGAATAATGTGTTAGGATGTATAATATGCTGTGGCATATGTCTTAATAAAGCGAGTTTAGGACGGTAGCAAAGGTCGCAATTGCCGCAGAAGGCTCATTCGGTGAGGGAAGGAGGGCTGTAAGGGGAGGAGGAGGCCCACAATTCTCCAAAAAGAGTTGAAATGTTATCCTAGGTTCTACACATGCAAGATTAAAGAGAGCTATTACATTCTAATGTCACAGCGGACGACAAATTTTGTGGCTCACGATGGCTCTGCGTTGCATATACCACTTGTTAAATATTTCTGAATCATAAAAAGTACAACCACGACCTGCTTGTAACACTCACACATTGTGACAACTGTTGGAATCATCAAGATCCTTGGAAATGACAGCAAAATTTGGAACCCACAAGGAACAACTGCGAATAATGTGTTAGGATGTATAATATGCTGTGGCATATGTCTTAATAAAGCGAGTTTAGGACGGTAGCAAAGGTCGCAATTGCCGCAGAAGGCTCATTCGGTGAGGGAAGGAGGGCTGTAAGGGGAGGAGGAGGCCCACAATTCTCCAACTAGAGTTGAAATGTTATCCTAGGTTCTACACATGCAAGATTAAAGAGAGCTATTACATTCTAATGTCACAGCCGACGAGAAATTTTGTGGCTCACGATGGCTCTGCGTTGCATATACCACTTGTTAAATATTTCTGAATCATAAAATGTACTACGACGACCTCCTTGTATCACTCACACTTTGCGACAACTGTTGGAATCATCAAGATCCTTGGATATGACAGCAAAATTCGGAACCCACAATGAACATCTGGGAATAATGGGTTAGGAAGTATCATTTGCTGTGGCATTTGTCTTAAAAAAGCGAGTTTAGGACGGTATCAAAGGTCGCAATTGCCGCAGAAGTCTCATTCGGTGAGGGAAGGAGAGCTGTAAGGGGAGGAGGAGGACCACATTTCTCCACCTAGTGTTGAAATGTTATCCTAGGTTCAATACATACAAGGATAAAGAAAGCTATTACATTCTAATATCACAGCCGACGAGAAATTTTGTGGCTCACGATGGCTCTGCGTTGCATATACCACTTGTTAAATATTTCTGAATCAGAAAATGTACCACGACGACCTCCTTGTATCACTCACACTTTGCGACAACTGTTGGAATCATCAACATCCTTGGAAATGACAGCAAAATTTGGAACCCACAATGAACAACTGGGAATAATGTGTTAGGAAGTATCATTTGCTGAGGCATATGTCTTAAAAAAGCGAGTTTAGGACGGTAGCAAAGGTCGCAGTTGCCGCAGAAGGCTCATTCGGTGAGGCCAGGATGGCTGTACGGGGAGGAGGCGGTCAATATTTCTCCAACTAGTGTTGAAATGTTATCCTAGGTTCTATACATACAAGGCTAAAGAGAGCTATTACATTCTAATGTCACAGCCGACGAGAAATTTTGGGCTCACGATTTCACTGTGTTGGATATACCACTTGTTAAATATTTCTGAATCATAAAAAGTACTACGGCGACCTCCTTGTATCACTCACACATTGCGGCAACTGTTGGAATCATCAAGATTCTTGGAAATGACAGCAAAATTTGGAACCCACAAGGAGCAACTACGAATAATGTGATAGGAAGTATCATTTGCTTTGGCATATGTCTTAAAAAAGCGAGTTTAGGACGGTAGCAAAGGTCGCAATTGCCGCAGAAGCCTCATTTGGGAGGGAAGGAGGGCTGTAAGGGGAGGAGGAGTCCCACATTTCTCCAACTAGTGTTGAAATGTTATCCTAGGTTCTATACATACAAGGCTAAAGAGAGCTATTACATTCTAATGTCACAGCTGACGAGAGATTTTGTGGCTCACGATGGCTCTGCGATGCATATACCACTTGTTAAATATTTCTGAATCATAAAACGTACCACGTCGACCTCCTTGTATCACTCACACTTTGCGACAACTGTTGGAATCATCAAGATCCTTGGAAATGACAGCAAAATTTGGAACCCACAATGAACAACTGGGAATAATGGGTTAGGAAGTATCATTTGCTGTGGCATACGTGATAAAAAAGCGAGTTTAGGACGGTAGCAAAGGTCACAATTGCCGCAGATGGCTCATTCGGTGAGGGAAGGAGGGCTGTAAGGGGAGGAAAAAGCCCACATTTCTCCAACTAGTGTTGAAATGTTATCCTAGGTTCTATACATACAAGGCTAAAGAGAGCTATAACATTCTAATGTCAAAGCCGACGAGAAATTTTGTGGGTCACGATGGCTCGGCGTCGCATATACGACTTGTTAAATATTTCTGAATCACAGAAAGTACTACGACGACCTCCTTGTATCACTCACACATTGCGACAACTGTTGGAATCATCAAGATCCTTGGAAAAGATAGCAAAATTTGGAACCCACAAGGAACAACTGCGAATAATGTGTTCGGAAGTATCATTTGCTGTGGCATATGTCTTAAAAAAGCGACTTTAGGACGGTAGCAAAGGTCGCAATTGCCGCAAAAGGCTCATTCTTTGAGGGAAGGAGGGCTGTAAGGGGAGGAGAAGGCCCACATTTTCCCAACTAGTGTGGAAATCTTATCCTAGGTTCTATTCATACAAGGCTAAAGAGAGCTATTACATTCTAATGTCACAGCCTACGAGAAATTTTGTCGCTCACGAAGGCTCTGCGTTGCATATACGACTTGTTAAATATTTCTTAATCATAGAAAGTACTACGACGACCTCCTTGTCTCATTCACACATTGCGACCACTGTTGGAATCATCAAGATCCTTGGAAATGACAGCAAAATTTGGAACCCACAAGGAACAACTGCGAATAATGTGTTAGGAAGTATCATTTACTGTGGCATATGTCTTAAAAAAGCGAGTTTAGGACGGTAGCAAAGGTCGCAATTGCCGCAGAAGTCTCATCCGGTGAGGGAAGGAGGGCTGTAAGGGGAGGAGGAGGCCCACATTTCTCCAACTAGTGTTGAAATGTTATCCTAGGTTGTATACATACAAGGCTAAAGAGAGCTATTACATTCTATTGTCACAGCCGACAAGAAATGTTGTGGCTCACGATGGCTCTCGTTGCATATAGCACTTTTTAAATATTTCTGAATCACAAAAAGTACTACGACGACCTCCTTGTATCACTCACACATTGCGACAACTGTTGGAATCATCAAGATCCTTTTAAATGACAGCAAAATTTGGAACCCACAAGGAACAACTGCGAATAATGTGTTAGGAAGTATCATTTGGTGTGGCATATGTCTTAAAAAAGCGAGTTTAGGACGGTAGCAAACGTCGCAATTGCCGCAGAACGCTCATTCGGTGAGGGAAGGAGGGCTGTAAGGGGAGGAGGAGGCCCACAATTCTTCAACTATTGTTGAAATATTATCCTAGGTTCTATACATACAAGGCTAAAGAGAGCTATTACATTCTAATGTCACAGCCGACGAGAAATTTTGTGGCTCACGATGGCTCGGCGTTGCATATACCACTTGTTAAATGTTTCTGAGTCATAAAAAGTACTACGACGACCTCCTTGTATCACTCACACATTGCGACAACTGTTGGAATCATCAAGATCCTTTGAAATGACAGCAAAATTTGGAACCAACAAGGAACAACTGCGAATAATGTGTTAGGAAGTATCATTTGCTGTGGCATATGTCTTAAAAAAGAGAGTTTAGGACGGTAGCAAAGGACGCTATTGCCGCAGCGGGCTCATTCGGTGAGGGAAGGAGGGCTGTAAGGGGAGGAGAAGGCCCACATTTTTGCAACTGGTGTTGAAATGTTATCTTAGGTTCAATGCATACAAGGCCAAAGAGAGCTATTACATTATAATGTCAGAGCCGACGAGAAATTTTGTTGCTCACGATGGCTCGGCGTTGCATATACCACTTGTTAAAAATTTCTGAATCATAAAAAGTACTACGACGACCTCCTTGTATCACACACACACTGCGACAACTCTTAGAATCATCAAGATCCTTGGAAATGACAGCAAAATTTGGAACCCACAAGGAACAACTGCGAATAATGTGTTAGGAAGTATCATTTGCTGTGGTATATGTCTTAAAAAAGCGAGTTTAGGACGGTAGCAAAGGTCGCAATTGCCGCAGAATGCTCATTCGGTGAGGGAAGAAGGGCTGTAAGGGGAGGAGGAGGCCCCCATTTCTCCAACTAATGTTGAAATGTTATCCTAGGTTCTATGCATACAAGGCTAAAGAAACCCTTTACATTCTAATGTCACAGCCGACGAGAAATTTTATGGCTCACGATGGCTCTGCGTTGCATATACCACTTGTTAAATATTCCTGAATCATAAAAAGAACTACGACGACCTCCTTGTATCACTCACACATTGCGACAACTGTGGGATCCACAAAGATTCTTGGAAATGACAGCAACATTTGGAACCCACAAGGAATAACTGCGATTAATGTGTCAGGAATATCATTTGCTGTGGCATATGTCTTAAAAAAGCGAGTTTAGGACGGTAGCAAAGGTCGCAATTGCCGCAGAAGGCTCATTCGGTGAGGTAAGGAGGGCTGTAAGGAGAGGAAAAAGTCCACATTTCTCCAACTAGTGTTGAAATGTTATCCTAGGTTCTATACATACCAGGCTAAAGAGAGCTATTACATTCTAATGTCACAGCCGACGAGAAATTTTGTGGCTCACGATGGCTCTCCGTTGCATATACCACTTGTTAAATGTTTCTGAGTCATAAAAAGTACTACGAAGACCTCCTTGTATCACTCACACATTGCGACAACTGTTGGAATCATCAAGATCCTTGGAAATGACAGCAAAATTTGGAACCCACAAGGAACAAGTGCGAATAATGTGTTAGGAAGTATCATTTGCTGTGTCATATGTCTTAAAAAAGCGAGTTTAGGACGGTAGCAAAGGACGCTATTGCCGCAGATGGCTCATTCGGTGAGGGAAGGAGGGCTGTAAGGGGAGGAGAAGGCCCACATTTCTCTAACTAGTGGTGAAATGTTATCCTAGGTTCTATACATACAAGGCTAAAGAGAGCTATTAGATTGTAATGTCATAGCCGACGAGAATGTTTGTGGCTCACGATGGCTCTGCGTTGCATATACCACTTGTTAAATATTTCTGAATCATAAAAAGAACTACCACGACCTGCTTGTAACACTCACACATTGTGACAAGTGTTGGAATCATCAAGATCCTTGGAAATGACAGCAAAATTTGGAACCCACAAGGAACAAGTGCGAATAATGTGTTAGGAAGTATCATTTGCTGTGGCATATGTCTTAAAAAAGCGAGTTTAGGCGGTAGCAAAGGACGCTATTGCCGCAGATGGCCCATTCGGTGAGGGAAGGAGGGCTGTAAGGGGAGGAGAAACCCCACATTTCTCTAACTAGTGGTGAAATGTTATCCTAGGTTCTATACATACAAGGCTAAAGAGAGCTATTAGATTCTAATGTCATAGCCGACGAGAAAGTTTGTGGCTCACGATGGCTCTGTGTTGCATATACCACTTGTTAAATATTTCTGAATCATAAAAAGTACTACCACGACCTGCTTGTAACACTCACACATTGTGACAACTGTTGGAATCATCAAGATCCTTGGAAATGACAGCAAAATTTGGAACCCACAAAGAACAACTGCGAATAATGTGTTAGGATGTATAATATGCTGTGGCATATGTCTTAATAAAGCGAGTTTAGGACGGTAGCAAAGGTCGCAATTGCCGCAGAAGGCTCATTCGGTGAGGGAAGGAGGGCTGTAAGGGGAGGAGGAGGCCCACAATTCTCCAACAAGAGTTGAAATGTTATCCTAGGTTCTACACATGCAAGATTAAAGAGAGCTATTACATTCTAATGTCACAGCGGACGACAAATTTTGTGGCTCACGATGGCTCTGCGTTGCATATACCACTTGTTAAATATTTCTGAATCATAAAAAGTACAACCACGACCTGCTTGTAACACTCACACATTGTGACAACTGTTGGAATCATCAAGATCCTTGGAAATGACAGCAAAATTTGGAACCCACAAGGAACAACTGCGAATAATGTGTTAGGATGTATAATATGCTGTGGCATATGTCTTAATAAAGCGAGTTTAGGACGGTAGCAAAGGTCGCAATTGCCGCAGAAGGCTCATTCGGTGAGGGAAGGAGGGCTGTAAGGGGAGGAGGAGGCCCACAATTCTCCAACTAGAGTTGAAATGTTATCCTAGGTTCTACACATGCAAGATTAAAGAGAGCTATTACATTCTAATGTCACAGCCGACGAGAAATTTTGTGGCTCACGATGGCTCTGCGTTGCATATACCACTTGTTAAATATTTCTGAATCATAAAATGTACTACGACGACCTCCTTGTATCACTCACACTTTGCGACAACTGTTGGAATCATCAAGATCCTTGGATATGACAGCAAAATTCGGAACCCACAATGAACATCTGGGAATAATGGGTTAGGAAGTATCATTTGCTGTGGCATTTGTCTTAAAAAAGCGAGTTTAGGACGGTATCAAAGGTCGCAATTGCCGCAGAAGTCTCATTCGGTGAGGGAAGGAGAGCTGTAAGGGGAGGAGGAGGACCACATTTCTCCACCTAGTGTTGAAATGTTATCCTAGGTTCAATACATACAAGGATAAAGAAAGCTATTACATTCTAATATCACAGCCGACGAGAAATTTTGTGGCTCACGATGGCTCTGCGTTGCATATACCACTTGTTAAATATTTCTGAATCAGAAAATGTACCACGACGACCTCCTTGTATCACTCACACTTTGCGACAACTGTTGGAATCATCAACATCCTTGGAAATGACAGCAAAATTTGGAACCCACAATGAACAACTGGGAATAATGTGTTAGGAAGTATCATTTGCTGAGGCATATGTCTTAAAAAAGCGAGTTTAGGACGGTAGCAAAGGTCGCAGTTGCCGCAGAAGGCTCATTCGGTGAGGCCAGGATGGCTGTACGGGGAGGAGGCGGTCAATATTTCTCCAACTAGTGTTGAAATGTTATCCTAGGTTCTATACATACAAGGCTAAAGAGAGCTATTACATTCTAATGTCACAGCCGACGAGAAATTTTGGGCTCACGATTTCACTGTGTTGGATATACCACTTGTTAAATATTTCTGAATCATAAAAAGTACTACGGCGACCTCCTTGTATCACTCACACATTGCGGCAACTGTTGGAATCATCAAGATTCTTGGAAATGACAGCAAAATTTGGAACCCACAAGGAGCAACTACGAATAATGTGATAGGAAGTATCATTTGCTTTGGCATATGTCTTAAAAAAGCGAGTTTAGGACGGTAGCAAAGGTCGCAATTGCCGCAGAAGCCTCATTTGGGAGGGAAGGAGGGCTGTAAGGGGAGGAGGAGTCCCACATTTCTCCAACTAGTGTTGAAATGTTATCCTAGGTTCTATACATACAAGGCTAAAGAGAGCTATTACATTCTAATGTCACAGCTGACGAGAGATTTTGTGGCTCACGATGGCTCTGCGATGCATATACCACTTGTTAAATATTTCTGAATCATAAAACGTACCACGTCGACCTCCTTGTATCACTCACACTTTGCGACAACTGTTGGAATCATCAAGATCCTTGGAAATGACAGCAAAATTTGGAACCCACAATGAACAACTGGGAATAATGGGTTAGGAAGTATCATTTGCTGTGGCATACGTGATAAAAAAGCGAGTTTAGGACGGTAGCAAAGGTCACAATTGCCGCAGATGGCTCATTCGGTGAGGGAAGGAGGGCTGTAAGGGGAGGAAAAAGCCCACATTTCTCCAACTAGTGTTGAAATGTTATCCTAGGTTCTATACATACAAGGCTAAAGAGAGCTATAACATTCTAATGTCAAAGCCGACGAGAAATTTTGTGGGTCACGATGGCTCGGCGTCGCATATACGACTTGTTAAATATTTCTGAATCACAGAAAGTACTACGACGACCTCCTTGTATCACTCACACATTGCGACAACTGTTGGAATCATCAAGATCCTTGGAAAAGATAGCAAAATTTGGAACCCACAAGGAACAACTGCGAATAATGTGTTCGGAAGTATCATTTGCTGTGGCATATGTCTTAAAAAAGCGACTTTAGGACGGTAGCAAAGGTCGCAATTGCCGCAAAAGGCTCATTCTTTGAGGGAAGGAGGGCTGTAAGGGGAGGAGAAGGCCCACATTTTCCCAACTAGTGTGGAAATCTTATCCTAGGTTCTATTCATACAAGGCTAAAGAGAGCTATTACATTCTAATGTCACAGCCTACGAGAAATTTTGTCGCTCACGAAGGCTCTGCGTTGCATATACGACTTGTTAAATATTTCTTAATCATAGAAAGTACTACGACGACCTCCTTGTCTCATTCACACATTGCGACCACTGTTGGAATCATCAAGATCCTTGGAAATGACAGCAAAATTTGGAACCCACAAGGAACAACTGCGAATAATGTGTTAGGAAGTATCATTTACTGTGGCATATGTCTTAAAAAAGCGAGTTTAGGACGGTAGCAAAGGTCGCAATTGCCGCAGAAGTCTCATCCGGTGAGGGAAGGAGGGCTGTAAGGGGAGGAGGAGGCCCACATTTCTCCAACTAGTGTTGAAATGTTATCCTAGGTTGTATACATACAAGGCTAAAGAGAGCTATTACATTCTATTGTCACAGCCGACAAGAAATGTTGTGGCTCACGATGGCTCTCGTTGCATATAGCACTTTTTAAATTTTTCTGAATCACAAAAAGTACTACGACGACCTCCTTGTATCACTCACACATTGCGACAACTGTTGGAATCATCAAGATCCTTTTAAATGACAGCAAAATTTGGAACCCACAAGGAACAACTGCGAATAATGTGTTAGGAAGTATCATTTGGTGTGGCATATGTCTTAAAAAAGCGAGTTTAGGACGGTAGCAAACGTCGCAATTGCCGCAGAACGCTCATTCGGTGAGGGAAGGAGGGCTGTAAGGGGAGGAGGAGGCCCACAATTCTTCAACTATTGTTGAAATATTATCCTAGGTTCTATACATACAAGGCTAAAGAGAGCTATTACATTCTAATGTCACAGCCGACGAGAAATTTTGTGGCTCACGATGGCTCGGCGTTGCATATACCACTTGTTAAATGTTTCTGAGTCATAAAAAGTACTACGACGACCTCCTTGTATCACTCACACATTGCGACAACTGTTGGAATCATCAAGATCCTTTGAAATGACAGCAAAATTTGGAACCAACAAGGAACAACTGCGAATAATGTGTTAGGAAGTATCATTTGCTGTGGCATATGTCTTAAAAAAGAGAGTTTAGGACGGTAGCAAAGGACGCTATTGCCGCAGCGGGCTCATTCGGTGAGGGAAGGAGGGCTGTAAGGGGAGGAGAAGGCCCACATTTTTGCAACTGGTGTTGAAATGTTATCTTAGGTTCAATGCATACAAGGCCAAAGAGAGCTATTACATTATAATGTCAGAGCCGACGAGAAATTTTGTTGCTCACGATGGCTCGGCGTTGCATATACCACTTGTTAAAAATTTCTGAATCATAAAAAGTACTACGACGACCTCCTTGTATCACACACACACTGCGACAACTCTTAGAATCATCAAGATCCTTGGAAATGACAGCAAAATTTGGAACCCACAAGGAACAACTGCGAATAATGTGTTAGGAAGTATCATTTGCTGTGGTATATGTCTTAAAAAAGCGAGTTTAGGACGGTAGCAAAGGTCGCAATTGCCGCAGAATGCTCATTCGGTGAGGGAAGAAGGGCTGTAAGGGGAGGAGGAGGCCCCCATTTCTCCAACTAATGTTGAAATGTTATCCTAGGTTCTATGCATACAAGGCTAAAGAAACCCTTTACATTCTAATGTCACAGCCGACGAGAAATTTTATGGCTCACGATGGCTCTGCGTTGCATATACCACTTGTTAAATATTCCTGAATCATAAAAAGAACTACGACGACCTCCTTGTATCACTCACACATTGCGACAACTGTGGGATCCACAAAGATTCTTGGAAATGACAGCAACATTTGGAACCCACAAGGAATAACTGCAATTAATGTGTCAGGAATATCATTTGCTGTGGCATATGTCTTAAAAAAGCGAGTTTAGGACGGTAGCAAAGGTCGCAATTGCCGCAGAAGGCTCATTCGGTGAGGTAAGGAGGGCTGTAAGGAGAGGAAAAAGTCCACATTTCTCCAACTAGTGTTGAAATGTTATCCTAGGTTCTATACATACCAGGCTAAAGAGAGCTATTACATTCTAATGTCACAGCCGACGAGAAATTTTGTGGCTCACGATGGCTCTCCGTTGCATATACCACTTGTTAAATGTTTCTGAGTCATAAAAAGTACTACGAAGACCTCCTTGTATCACTCACACATTGCGACAACTGTTGGAATCATCAAGATCCTTGGAAATGACAGCAAAATTTGGAACCCACAAGGAACAAGTGCGAATAATGTGTTAGGAAGTATCATTTGCTGTGTCATATGTCTTAAAAAAGCGAGTTTAGGACGGTAGCAAAGGACGCTATTGCCGCAGATGGCTCATTCGGTGAGGGAAGGAGGGCTGTAAGGGGAGGAGAAGGCCCACATTTCTCTAACTAGTGGTGAAATGTTATCCTAGGTTCTATACATACAAGGCTAAAGAGAGCTATTAGATTGTAATGTCATAGCCGACGAGAATGTTTGTGGCTCACGATGGCTCTGCGTTGCATATACCACTTGTTAAATATTTCTGAATCATAAAAAGAACTACCACGACCTGCTTGTAACACTCACACATTGTGACAAGTGTTGGAATCATCAAGATCCTTGGAAATGACAGCAAAATTTGGAACCCACAAGGAACAAGTGCGAATAATGTGTTAGGAAGTATCATTTGCTGTGGCATATGTCTTAAAAAAGCGAGTTTAGGCGGTAGCAAAGGACGCTATTGCCGCAGATGGCCCATTCGGTGAGGGAAGGAGGGCTGTAAGGGGAGGAGAAACCCCACATTTCTCTAACTAGTGGTGAAATGTTATCCTAGGTTCTATACATACAAGGCTAAAGAGAGCTATTAGATTCTAATGTCATAGCCGACGAGAAAGTTTGTGGCTCACGATGGCTCTGTGTTGCATATACCACTTGTTAAATATTTCTGAATCATAAAAAGTACTACCACGACCTGCTTGTAACACTCACACATTGTGACAACTGTTGGAATCATCAAGATCCTTGGAAATGACAGCAAAATTTGGAACCCACAAAGAACAACTGCGAATAATGTGTTAGGATGTATAATATGCTGTGGCATATGTCTTAATAAAGCGAGTTTAGGACGGTAGCAAAGGTCGCAATTGCCGCAGAAGGCTCATTCGGTGAGGGAAGGAGGGCTGTAAGGGGAGGAGGAGGCCCACAATTCTCCAACAAGAGTTGAAATGTTATCCTAGGTTCTACACATGCAAGATTAAAGAGAGCTATTACATTCTAATGTCACAGCGGACGACAAATTTTGTGGCTCACGATGGCTCTGCGTTGCATATACCACTTGTTAAATATTTCTGAATCATAAAAAGTACAACCACGACCTGCTTGTAACACTCACACATTGTGACAACTGTTGGAATCATCAAGATCCTTGGAAATGACAGCAAAATTTGGAACCCACAAGGAACAACTGCGAATAATGTGTTAGGATGTATAATATGCTGTGGCATATGTCTTAATAAAGCGAGTTTAGGACGGTAGCAAAGGTCGCAATTGCCGCAGAAGGCTCATTCGGTGAGGGAAGGAGGGCTGTAAGGGGAGGAGGAGGCCCACAATTCTCCAACTAGAGTTGAAATGTTATCCTAGGTTCTACACATGCAAGATTAAAGAGAGCTATTACATTCTAATGTCACAGCCGACGAGAAATTTTGTGGCTCACGATGGCTCTGCGTTGCATATACCACTTGTTAAATATTTCTGAATCATAAAATGTACTACGACGACCTCCTTGTATCACTCACACTTTGCGACAACTGTTGGAATCATCAAGATCCTTGGATATGACAGCAAAATTCGGAACCCACAATGAACATCTGGGAATAATGGGTTAGGAAGTATCATTTGCTGTGGCATTTGTCTTAAAAAAGCGAGTTTAGGACGGTATCAAAGGTCGCAATTGCCGCAGAAGTCTCATTCGGTGAGGGAAGGAGAGCTGTAAGGGGAGGAGGAGGACCACATTTCTCCACCTAGTGTTGAAATGTTATCCTAGGTTCAATACATACAAGGATAAAGAAAGCTATTACATTCTAATATCACAGCCGACGAGAAATTTTGTGGCTCACGATGGCTCTGCGTTGCATATACCACTTGTTAAATATTTCTGAATCAGAAAATGTACCACGACGACCTCCTTGTATCACTCACACTTTGCGACAACTGTTGGAATCATCAACATCCTTGGAAATGACAGCAAAATTTGGAACCCACAATGAACAACTGGGAATAATGTGTTAGGAAGTATCATTTGCTGAGGCATATGTCTTAAAAAAGCGAGTTTAGGACGGTAGCAAAGGTCGCAGTTGCCGCAGAAGGCTCATTCGGTGAGGCCAGGATGGCTGTACGGGGAGGAGGCGGTCAATATTTCTCCAACTAGTGTTGAAATGTTATCCTAGGTTCTATACATACAAGGCTAAAGAGAGCTATTACATTCTAATGTCACAGCCGACGAGAAATTTTGGGCTCACGATTTCACTGTGTTGGATATACCACTTGTTAAATATTTCTGAATCATAAAAAGTACTACGGCGACCTCCTTGTATCACTCACACATTGCGGCAACTGTTGGAATCATCAAGATTCTTGGAAATGACAGCAAAATTTGGAACCCACAAGGAGCAACTACGAATAATGTGATAGGAAGTATCATTTGCTTTGGCATATGTCTTAAAAAAGCGAGTTTAGGACGGTAGCAAAGGTCGCAATTGCCGCAGAAGCCTCATTCGGGAGGGAAGGAGGGCTGTAAGGGGAGGAGGAGTCCCACATTTCTCCAACTAGTGTTGAAATGTTATCCTAGGTTCTATACATACAAGGCTAAAGAGAGCTATTACATTCTAATGTCACAGCTGACGAGAGATTTTGTGGCTCACGATGGCTCTGCGATGCATATACCACTTGTTAAATATTTCTGAATCATAAAACGTACCACGTCGACCTCCTTGTATCACTCACACTTTGCGACAACTGTTGGAATCATCAAGATCCTTGGAAATGACAGCAAAATTTGGAACCCACAATGAACAACTGGGAATAATGGGTTAGGAAGTATCATTTGCTGAGGCATATGTCTTAAAAAAGCGAGTTTAGGACGGTAGCAAAGGTCGCAATTGCCGCAGAAGGCTCATTCGGTGAGGGAAGGAGGGGTGTAAGGGGAGGAGGAGGCCCACATTTCTCCAACTAGTGTTGAAATGTTATCCTAGGTTCTATACATACAAGGCTAAAGAGAGCTATTACATTCTAATGTCACAGCCGACGAGAGATTTTGTGGCTCACGATGGCTATGCGTTGCATATACCACTTGTTAAATATTTCTGAATCATAAAAAGTACTACGACGACCTCCTTGTATCACTCACACATTGCGACAACTGTTGGAATCATCAAGATCCTTGGAAATGACAGCAAAATTTGGAACCCAAAGGAACAACTGCGAATAATGTGTTAGGAAGTATAATTTGCTGTGGCATATGTCTTAAAAAAGCAATTTAGGACGGTAGCAAAGGTCGCAATTGCCGCAGAAGCCTCATTCGGGAGGGAAGGAGGGCTGTAAGGAGAGGAGGAGTCCCACATTTCTCCAACTAGTGTTGAAATGTTATCTTAGGTTCTATACATACAAGGCTAAAGAGAGCTATTACATTCTATTGTCTCAGCCGACGAGAGATTTTGTGGCTCACGATGGCTATGCGTTGTATATACCACTTGTTAAATATTTCTGAATCATAAAAAGTACTACGACGACCTCCTTGTATCACTCACACATTGCGACAACTGTTGGAATCATCAAGATCCTTGGAAATGACAGCAAAATTTGGAACCCACAAGGAACAACTGCGAAAAATGTGTTAGGAAGTATAATTTGCTGTGGCATATGTCTTAAAAAAGCAATTTAGGACGGTAGCAAAGGTCGCAATTGCCGCAGAAGCCTCATTCGGGAGGGAAGGAGGGCTGTAAGGAGAGGAGGAGTCCCACTTTTCTCCAACTAGTGTTGAAATGTTATCTTAGGTTCTATACATACAAGGCTAAACAGAGCTATTACATTCTAATGTCACAGCCGACGAGAAATTTTGGGCTCACGATGGCACTGTGTTGGATATACCACTTGTTAAATATTTCTGAATCATAAAAAGTACAACGACGACCTCCTTGTATCATTCACAAATTGCGACAACTGTTTTAATCATCAAGATCCTTGGAAATGACAGCAAAATTTGGAACCCACAAGGAACAACTGCGAATAATGTGTTAGGAAGTATCATTTGCTGTGGCATATGTCTTAAAAAAGCGAGTTTAGGACGGTAGCAAAGGTCGCAATTGCCACAGAAAGCTCATTCGGTGAGGGAAGGACGGGTGTAAGGGGAGAAGGAGGCCCACATTTCTTTAACTAGTGTTGAAATGTTATCCTAGGTTCAATACATACAAGGATAGAGAAAGCCATTACATTCTAATGTCACAGCCGACGAGATATTTTGTGGCTCTTGATTGCTCCGCGTCGCATACACCACTTGTTAAATATTTCTGAATCATAAAAAGTACTACGACGACCCCCTTGTATCACTCAGACATTGCGACAACTGTTGGAATCATCAAGATCTTCGCAAATGACAGCAAAATTTGGATCCCACAAGGAACATCTGCAAATAATGTGTTAGGACGTATAATTTGCTGTGGCATATGTCTTAAAAAAGCAATCTTAGGACGGTAGCAAAGGTCGCAATTGCCGCAGAAGGCTCATTCGGTGAGGGAAGGAGGGCTGTATGGGGAGGAGGAGACCCACATTTCTTCAACTAGTGTTGAAATGTTATCCTAGGTTCTATACATACAAGGCTAAAGAGAGCTATTACATTCTAATGTCAGAGCCGACGAGAAATTTTGTGGCTCAAGATGGCTCTGCGTTGCATATACCGCTTGTTAAATACTTCTGAAACATAAATAGTACTACGACGACGTCCCTGTATCAGGCACAAATTGCGACAAATGTTGGAATCAACAAGATCCTTGGAAATGCCAGCAAAATTAGGAACCCACAAGGAACAACTGCGAATAATGTGTTAGGAAGTATCATTTGCAGTGGCATATGTCTTTATAAAGGTAGTTTAGGTCGGTAGCAAAGGTCGAAATTGCTGCAGAATGTTCTTTCGGTGAGGGCAGGAGGGCTGTAAGGGGATGAGGAGGCCCACATTTCTCCAACTAGTGGAGCAATGTTAACCTATGTTTCAATACTTGGAAGGCTAAAGAGAGTAATTACATTCTAATGTCACAGCCGACGAGACATTTTGTGTCTGACGATGGCTCTGCGTTGCATATACCACATGTTTATATTTCAGAAATATTTAATAGTACTACGACGACCTCCTTGTATCAGTCACACATTGCGACAACTGTTGGAATCAACAAGATCCTTGAAAATAAGAGCAAAGTTTGGAACCCACAAGGAACAACTGCGAATAATGTGTTAGGAAGTATCATTTGCAGTGGCGTATGTCTTTAAAAAGGTAGTTTAGGTCGGTAGCAAAGGTCGCAATTGCTGCAGAAGGTTCTTTCGGTGAGGGAAGGAGGGCTGTAAGGGGAGGAGGAGGCCCACATCTCTCCAACTAGTGGAGAAATGTTAACCTAAGTTTCTATGCTTAGATGGCTAAAGAGAGCTATTACATTCTAATGTCACAGCCGACGGGACATTTTGTGGCTCACGATGGCTCTTCGTTGCATATACCACTTGTTAAATATTTATGAAACATAAATAGTACTACAACGACCTCCTTGTATCAGTCACACATCGCGACAACTGTTGGAATCAACAAGATCCTTGGAAATAAGAGCAAAGTTTGGAACCCACAAGGGACAACTGCGAATAATGTGTTAGGAAGTATCATTTTCAGTGGCATACGTCTTTAAAAAGGTAGTTTAGGTCGGTAGCAAAGGTCGCAATTGCCGCAGAATATTCTTTCGGTGAGGGAAGTAGGGCTGTAAGGGGTGGATTAGGCCCACATTTCTCCAAATAGTGGAGAAATTTTGACCTAAGTTTCAATACTTAGAAGGCTAAAGAGAGCTATTACATTCTAATGTCACAGCCGACGAGACATTTTGTGGCTCACGATGGCTCTTCGTTGCATATACCACTTGTTAAATATTTATGAAACATAAATAGTACTACAACGACCTCCTTGTATCAGTCACACATTGTGACAACTGTTGGAATCAACAAGATCCTTGAAAATAAGAGCAAAGTTTGGAACCCACAAGGAACAACTGCGAATAATGTGTTAGGAAGTATCATTTGCAGTGGCGTATGTCTTTAAAAAGGTAGTTTAGGTCGGTAGCAAAGGTCGCAATTGCTGCAGAAGGTTCTTTCGGTGAGGGAAGGAGGGCTGTAAGGGGAGGAGGAGGCCCACATCTCTCCAACTAGTGGAGAAATGTTAACCTAAGTTTCTATGCTTAGATGGCTAAAGAGAGCTATTACATTCTAATGTCACAGCCGACGAGACATTTTGTGGCTCACGATGGCTCTTCGTTGCATATACCACTTGTTAAATATTTATGAAACATAAATAATAGTACGACGACCTCCTTCTATCAGTCACACATTGCGACAACTGTTAGAATCATCAAGATCCTGGGAAAAGGAAGGAAAATTTGGAACCCACAAGGAACAACTGCGAATCATGTGTTAGGACGTATCATTTCCAGTGGCTTATGTCTTCAAAAAGCAAGTTTAGGTCGGGAGCAAAGGTCGCAATTGCCGCGAGAAGCTCATTCGGTGAGGGAAGGAGGGCTGTAAGGGGGGGAAGAGGCCCACATTTCTCCAACCAGTGGAGAAATGTTAACCTAAGTTTCAATACTTAGAAGGCTAAAGAGAGATATTACATTCTAATGTCACAGCCGACGAGACATTTTGTGTCTGACGATGGCTCTGCGTTGCATATACCACATGTTAAATATTTCTGAAACATAAATAGTACTACGACGACCTCCTTGTATCAGTCACACATTGCGACAACTGTTGGAATCAACAAGATCCTTGTAAATAAAAGCAAAGTTTGGAACCCACAAGGAACAACTGCGAATAATGTGTTAGGAAGTATCATTTACAGTGGCGTATGTCTTTAAAAATGTAGTTTAGGTCGGTAGCAAAGGTCGCAATTGCTGCAGAAGATTCTTTCGGTGAGGGAAGGAGGGCTGTAAGGGGAGGAGGACGCCCACTTTTCTCCAAGTAGTGGAGAAATGTTAACCTAGGTTCTACACTTAGAAAGCTAAAGAAAGCCATTACATTCTAATGTGACAGCCGACGAGAAATTTTGTGGTTCACGATGGCTCTCCATTGCATATACCACTTGTTAAATATTTCTGAAACATAAATAAAATAACAACGACATCCTTGTATCAGTCACACATTGCGGAAAGTGTTGGAATCATGAGGATTCTTGGAATTGATAGGAAAATTTGGAACACACAAGGAGCAACTGCGAATAATGTGTTAGGAAATATCATTTGCTGAGGCATATGTCTTTAAAAAGCGAGTTTAGGTCTTAAGCAAAGGACGCAATTGCCGGAGAAGGCTCAATCGGTGAGGGAAGGAGGGTTGTAAGGGGAGGAGGAAGCCCACATTTCTCCAACAAATGGAGAAATGGTAAGCTAGTTACTGTACTTAGATGGCTAAAAAGAGGTATTACATTCTAATGTCACAGTCGACGAGAAATTTTGTGGTTCACGATAGCTCTGAGCTGCATATACCACTTGTTAAATATTTCTGAAACATAAATAGTACAACGACGACATCCTTGAATCAGTCACACATTGCGGAAGCTGTTGGAATCATGAGGATTCTTGGAAATGACAGGAAAGTTTGGAACCCACAAGGAGCAACTGCGAATAATGTGTTAGGAAGTATCATTTTCTGAGGCATATGTCTTTAAAAAGCGAGTTTAGGTCTTAAGTAAAGGACGCAATTGCCGCAGAAGGCTTATTCGGTGAGGGAAGGAGGATTGTAAGGGGAGGAGGAGGCCCACATTTCTCCAACTAGTGGAGAAATGTTAACCTAGGATCTATACTCAGAAAGCTAATGAAAGCCATTACATTCTAATGTGACAGCCGACGAGAATTTTTGTGGCTCACGATGGCTCTGCGTTGCATATACCACTTGTTAAGTATTTCTGAAACATAAATAATACTACGACGACCACCTTGTATCAGTCACACATTGCGACAACTGTTGGAATCATCGAGATCCCTGGAAATGACAGGAAAATTTAGATCCCACAAGGAACAACTGCGAATAATATGTTAGGAAGTATCATTTGCAGTGGCATATGTCACACCCACCCACACATACAATGAACGCGGCCTGAATTTAAAACAATGCGCATGTTTCCATCTCTTTCCAGTCCGGAGAAAAAAAATCGGAGGCCTTATAACTTGAATGCACCTTGTACAAGTAATTACAGGTTGCTGCAGTTGCTTCGCGAGCGTTCAGGGTATTTGAGGTGAAACCGAGGCGATTTGTCAAGTACATTGCGAACTTACGCTGACGAAAATACGGAGAATGCTAAGGCCTTAAGATTTTGCATGAACCTTGGCGAAACCACTGCTGTGTTGCGAGGCTTATGGAGAACGTTACCTACCCATGGTACAAGTTATCCGGCGGCACTATTCCTGTTTATTAGATCGAGATGAAATAGCAGACTAAGCTTGTTGCCGAAGACATCTACATACATACAGTGAAAATTCGAGATGCCTCGAGCTAGTGATGAATGCTTGCGTTTGATACGTATGCAATATGCGGTTGTATGATCGTATCAGTCCTTCATACTCCCAGCTAGGTTGGATACGCCCACATAAGATACGCGATCACCACACGATGTGCTTACTTCATCGATTTCTTAGTCACTGGTGCCCAAATACTTATCTTCTCACAATAAACACCTGTCATCATTCCACAACCGCAATACCACATCGGATACGTCTAGCATCTAGGCTGTACCTTTATATAACACAAAATCTTTCTCCGTGTCATTCTCCATCTCAGCCATACGACTATGGAACGCGCTCCCCTGTGACCTGCGTCTCATCCAGAATCACTCAACATTCAAGAGGGAATTCAAAACTTACATATTAGTGACGGTATAGCCACCATTGTTGTGACCCTCTCATCTCTTTCTTTCTCCTCTCCACCATAGCTTCGAATTTTACCTTTTTATTTCTCTTCCTCTAGCCTAGCTTCCCCTTCTATATCTCTTTCACCCCATTCTATCGTCTTATATCTCTGCTCGATGTGACTAACTCACAAGCTGTAAGAACATAACGAGAAAATTCCCAACTAGCAATAGGACTGACATTCATAAAAGAAAAATATGTTTAGTTTCATATACGTAGTCATTACTATTATTATTATTATTATTATTTTTGATTGTTATAATTTTTTGATTGTTATAGTTATCCTTGTATTACTGTTATAATCTATTTTTTTCTTTAACGTTAATACTGTATAACGTGGTATGTCCATAATGTTCTGTACAAACTGAGTATGCCTGGTTAGGTGTAAGACAGGGCCTGAAGGCCCTAATCTTGCCAGGTAAAATAAATGCATAAATAAATAATCTTTCATTTCCCTGTTTCACTCGCAGATAGAATGAAGGGAAAACGACTGCCCGTATGCCTCCCTAACAGTCCTAATTTCTTTTATCTTATGTTTATGGTTCTTGCGCGAAAAGCACGTTGGCGCAGCAGAATCGTTTTGCAGTCAGCTTCAAGTGCCCTTTCCCTACATTACCTCAGTAGCGTATCGCGAAAAGAGCGTCGGCCAGCCGCAGTGGCCGAGCGGTTCTAGGCGCTTCAATCAGGAACCGCGCGACCGCTACGGTCGCAGGTTCGAATCCTGCCTCGGGCATGGATGTGTGTGATGTCCTTAGGTTAGTTAGGTTTAAGTAGTTGTAAGCTTATGGGACTGATGTTCTCAGATGTTAAGTCCCATAGTGCTTAGAGCCATTTGAACTATTTTTTTTAAAGAACGTCATCTTCACTCCAGGGATTCCCATTAGAGTTTACGAAGCACTTCATTAATACTTGTGTGTTGGTCGAACCCAACGGTAACAGTTCTAGCAGCGCACATCTGAATTGTTTCGATGTCTGCCTTTAATCCGACCTGGTGACGAACCCAAACATTCGAATAGTACTCTAGAACAGATCGACTACTTTTATATGCGATCTCTTTTATAGATGAACCAAACATCCCCAAAATTCTCTTAATAAACCGAAATCGACATGCTCGTTTCATTTCGTATCGGTCTGATAGATATTTAATTTACGTGACTGCCTCAAGCAGCCCACTACTAACGCTGTATTCAAACATTACAAGTTTGTTTTCCCTACTCATCCACATTAACTTACTTTTTTCTACATTTAAAGCAAGTTGCCATTCATTACGCAAACTATAAATTTTGTCTAAGTCGTCTCGTATCCCCCTTCAGTCACCCCACGACGACACCTTCCTGTCCACCAGCAAACAACGGCAGATTGTTGCACACCCTACCCGTTGGATCATTTATGAATATAGAGAGTAAGATCAGTCCTATCATGTTTCCCTGGGAAACTTTCAATGATACCTTCGTTCCTTATGAACACTCGCCGTCAACGACAACGTACTGGATTCTCCTACTTAGGAAATCCTCGAGTCGTTCACGTATCTGGGAACCTCTTCTGTATGCTCGCACCTTTGTTTACAGTCTGCTGTGGGGTACCACGTGAAACGGTTTCCGGAAAACAAATCCAGCTGCTGGCCTATGGGTGCGACTGGATTCGTGATTTCCTGTGAGGAAGGTCGCAGTTCGTAGTAATAGACGGCAAATCATCGAGTAAAACTGAAGTGATATCAGGTGTTCCCCAGGGAAGCGTCCTGGGACCTCTGCTGTTCCTGATCTATATTAATGACCTGGGTGACAATCTGAGCAGTTCTCTTAGGTTGTTCCCAGATGATGCTGTAATTTACCGTCTAATAAGATCATCCGAAGATCAGTATCAGTTGCAAAGCGATTTAGAAAATATTGCTATATGGTGTGGCAGGTGGCAGTTGACGCTAAATAACGAAAAGTCTGAGGTGATCCACATGAGTTCCAAAAGAAATCCGTTGGAATTCGATTACTCGATAAATAGTACAATTCTCAAGGGTGTCAATTCAACTAAGTACCTGGGTGTTAAAATTACGAACAACTTCAGTTGGAAAGACCACATAAATAATATTGTGGGGAAGGCGAGCCAAAGGTTGCGTTTCATTGGCAGGACACTTAGAAGATGCAACAAGTCCACTAAAGAGACAGCTTACACTACACTCGTTCGTCTTCTGTTAGAATATTGCTGCTCGGTGTGGGATCCCTACCAGTTGGGATTGACGGAGGACATCGAAAGGGTGCAAAAAAGGTCAGCTCGTTTTGTATTATCACGAAATAGGGGAGAGAGTGTGGCAGATATGATACGCTAGTTGCGATGGAAGTCATTAAAGCAAAGACGTTTTTCGTCGCGGCGAGATCTATTTACGAAATTTCAGCCACCAACTTTCTCTTCCGAATGCGCAAATATTTTGTTGAGCCCAACCTGCATAGGTAGGAATGATCATCAAAATAAAATAAGAGAAATCAGAGCTCGAACAGAAAGGTTTAGGTGTTCGTTTTTCCCGTGCGCTGTTCGGGAGTGGAATGGTAGAGAGATAGTATGATTGTGGTTCGATGAACCCTCTGCCAAGCAGTTAAATGTGAATTGCAGAGTAATCATGTAGATGTAGATGTAGATGTAGATGATGCTTGTTCTCCTTAATCCATGGTTGGCAGTGTAGCATGCTAGAAAAGGTAAAGCTGAGCTTCGCATGAGAGACGACTTGTCAGTTTGTTTTGATTTATGAATAGAAGCTTGTACGTCTCAAGGAAATTTATTGTTTTCGAACTGAGAATATGTACAAGAACTCTGCAGGTATTGTTCTGTAAATTTTTGGTCAGTTTTTTTTACCTTTCTGATATACAGGAGTCTCCTGCGATGTTTTCCAGTTGTTTGGGACTTTGCGCTCGTTGAGTCATTCGCGATAAACGTCTTCAGTCTCCCCGGGTAGTAACAGAAAGAAGTGAAGTGTCTTGTGGGATCAGATCGTCGCTTGACTGTTAGAACGAGGAGTAGTTGGTAACAATTGAACAAATTTAAGACTCAATCAATAATGACATAGGATTTGGGCATCAGAAAGTGTATGAAAAGACGGTTCCAAACTACCTCACGACTGAGTGGAAGTGCAATTGGGAGGATATGCGTCCTCATATTCTGGAGCACTCGCAGAGGAAACCAGAATTCGCTAGCCGTGTTGCCACAGGTGATGAATACGGATTTTTTTAATACGACGCCGAGACAAAGTGCTGAAGTCATGTGTGCACACTTCGAACTCTTCCATCCCGAGACATGAGCAAATCCAAAATCATTTCTTGCGCTCATTTGTTTTCATGACAGTGGGGAGATAATTGACAAACAATTTATGCCTCCAGCGGCCGGAAAAGGGTCTGTTACTCGGCACTCTCTGTCAATAAATTTTCCTCATTCGCCCCCCATATCCCCCCCAGCCCCCTCCATGTTGACTCTTTGACTTCTATTTATCCCCCCGTGTTGAAAAATCGATTGAATGTGCGTGACTTCGGTACTTTGGATAAGACCCAGAAAACTGTAGCTATCAGCTGAAACATATTCCCGTGGAAGTCTTCGAGAGTTGCTATGAAGACTAGCAACAACATCTCTGTCGCTGTTTAATTGCAGAAGGGAACAGTTTTGGAGGAAACAAGAGTGATATGTAAAAAGAAATTGATTACAATTAAATCTGCGACACGTGAAATTTTTCCAACAGATCATGTCCAGGAAGCTGTCGTCGAGGCACTGCGCTTCGAGTAGTTTGTACTTATTAGTGTCCATGCACTGTGGAAGCTGAAAGATGTTGATAACGCCTCATGCGTCTGCACCCAGAACTTACCCTCCTCCCGCTTAATATCACTCAGCGCTTACGCTATCTTGTAGCGCTTGCGTAACAGTGACCGTTCCCTGATGCCAAGTTGGAAGGAGTTACTTGCCTTGCTAATGAAATTACTTTTAGAAACTATGATGTCTAAGAGCGAAGGGAGACTTCACCATAGATACCGGCTGGTTATAAATAAACAATCCCAACATACCTACATATATTTCCTGCAACGGCAAAAGTACAATAGACATTGCGTTCACAAGGGGACCAATCAGGGATAATATATCACTGAGCCGTGTATCGACTCGTGCTACACCTTGTGTTTAAATTGCATTGGTTTTCCTTTTCTTCCCCTGACATGTTTGTTTGATATGTTGTCTGTCATTAAGTGGCTCCCTGGTTGTCTTTTTCCCTCTGCTATCGATATGTGCGGTTTGCTTCCGGGAAACTGCTATGGAGGAAGTGAGGTCTTTGCCGGTGGCAACTTTGTGTGGTGGCGTGGAAGTAGGGGCGTGCTCTCAGAGAGTCTGGTGGACACGGGAGGGCAGTGTGGCTCGCCATCGCGGACCAGGCGTGGTCGGTTGTACCGAGTCGCCACGTGATGTATGTCGGTTGTGTGTAACGAGCGGGTCGAGTTGACGGGAGAGCTCCCCGCGTGTTGGTTGTGCACAGAACCGCCCCACGAGTAGTTGCTGTTCATTTCGCCTTGGTGGGACGTTAACAAGCTTCTCTAAATCATCAGTTTCAACGCTGGAGTTTAAAACGAGGCACCTAAATGAAGGAGCGGTCACTACCCGTCAACGTTGCAGAGAAGACGTGAACTCCGGTGACAGAGCGTGTTGTCGCGTGACCGTGGCGTGTTGGGTACACTGGCGACGCGTGCGCGGTTGGATGTGTGGATTCTTGCCATCGCAGGTCGTGTACTGCCTGCTCGAGCATAATTGCAAGTTACGTTCGTGGAAGGTTTAATCATTAAGTAATAATTTTATGTAACCAGCGTCCCTTCTGCCTTGTGGCCTCCGGCGACCGGTTTTCCTGTCCCTGGCACCGGTGTAATTAAAGACAGTGTTCTTTCCTCCTCCTCTCGTTACTGTCCGATGGGAGGTGTAGTATTGGCAGTTTAATTGTTTCGCTATTCTGTCGTGTGTTATGAGTAAATTCCTGCTTCTTGTTGGTTGACCATGTGGTCGCTCATTCAGGACTGTCTGGTGTAATGTTTCCTTGCACGAGGTTAGCTCGAATTCTGTCAGCAAGTTAAGCCATCATATAACAAATTTTCGCTGGCTAAAAGGCGGTGCAGTGACCAGCCTGAGAGTGGCAATTGTGTTTACGGGCGTATTTAACTTGGTCAGTATTCTGCCTAGCCGGAGCATCCCTGAGTGGGTAATTTGTGGCCGTCTTACACGTTCGTTATACCTGTTATGTTCTAATGATATTCCAGGACACTTTTGTTTAAAAACTTTTAAATTTCTCCATTCCTTTATTGCCAGTAATCGTGTATTTGCTGAGACCTTTGATTTTTTTAAAATAGCGGTTTTGGTAGCTTCACTACCTCACCGTACTTTGTTAACAAAGATCTGTATTTACTTTAGTAGCCTGTTTACTAATGTTCTTTAAATTTTTTTAAAACTGTTGTATTGCTATAAATTACTTGATTGCCTTTAGCGGCGTGTTTTGAAAGGCTGTTATTGTTGTACTGTTAGCTTCTGTGTTTTATAAAAAAAAAATTTAAACTGTTGTATTGCTATAAATGTTGTGCGACGAGGTTCGTGATTTCCTGTCAGGAAGGTCGCAGTTCGTAGTAATAGACGGCAAATCATCGAATAAAACTGAAGTGATATCAGGTGTTCCCCAGGGAAGCGTCCTGGGACCTCTGCTGTTCCTGCTCTATATAAATGACCTGGGTGACAATCTGAGCAGTTCTCTTAGGTTGTTCCCAGATGATGCTGTAATTTACCGTCTAATAAGATCATCCGAAGACCAGTATCAGTTGCAAAGCGATTTAGAAAATATTGCTGTATGGTGTGGCAGGTGGCAGTTGACGCTAAATAACGAAAAGTGTGAGGTGATCCACATGAGTTCCAAAAGAAATCCGTTGGAATTCGATTACTCGATAAATAGTACAATTCTCAAGGCTGTCATTTCAACTAAGTACCTGGGTGTTAAAATTACGAACAACTTCAGTTGGAAAGACCACATAGATAATATTGTGGGGAAGGCGAGCCCAAGGTTGCGTTTCATTGGCAGGACACTTAGAAGATGCAACAGGCCCACTAAAGAGACACCTCGTTCGTCCTCTGTTAGAATATTGCTGCGCGGTGTGGGATCCTTAGCAGGTGGGATTGACGGAGGACATCGAAAGGGTGCAAAAAAGGGCAGCTCGTTTTGTATTACCACGAAATAGGGGAGAGGGTGTGGCAGATATGATACGCGAGTTGGGATAGAAGTCATTAAAGCAAAGACGTTTTTCGTCGCGGCGAGATCTTTTTACGAAATTTCAGCCACCAACTTTCTCTCCCGAATGCGAAAATATTTTGTTGAGCCCAACCTACATAGGTAGGAATGATCATCAAAATAAAATAAGAGAAATCAGAGCTCGAACAGAAAGGTTTAGGTGTTCGTTTTTCCCGTGCGCTGTTCGGGAGTGGAATGGTAGAGAGATAGTATGATTGTGGTTCGATGAACCCTCTGCCAAGCACTTAAATGTGAATTGCAGAGTAGTCATGTAGATGTAGATGAAATCCAGACGTTTAGCTGCTTACAGGCGCTGATAAATATCAACAGGGACAGTTGAAAAAGTGCGCCTCGACCGGGACTCGAAGCGAAGTTCTCCTGCTAACATGGCAGACGCTCTATCCATCTGAGCCATCGACGACGCATAGTGTGACTGCAGGGACTTATCTCTGCACACTCCCCGCCGGCTGGTGTGACCGAGCGGTTATAGGCGCTTCAGTCTGGAACCGCGCGACCGCTACGGTCCCAAGTTCGAATCCTGCCTCGGGCATGGATGTGTGTGATGTCCTTAGGTTAGTTAGGTTTAAGTAGTTCTACGTTCTAGGGGTCTGATGACCAAAGATGTTAAGTCCCATAGTGCTCAGAGCCATTTAAATCACTGCACGCTTCCAGTGAGACCCACACTTCCAACTTACTCTCCACTCACTACATTTGTAGTGTCCCTGCCCACTATACTCATTACTCGTGGCAGCCAGTCTATCGATTCCTGTAAGAGTTTGGGCAATGTGAGTGCATCCGCACTGAAGAAGATCATTGGCCGGTATGCGTTAGCTCTTTGAAGATGGCATCTCTTCCTTCAGACATGTCCGAAAGAACAGATGCCGTCATCATATGGAGACACTTTTGTCCTTGGAATATTTAAGTGCTCCCTGTGCGCTCAGAACTGAAACGAGCGACTTGACGCTATCGATGGGTATACAAGAGGTACTGCCCAACGTATATGTGCGAAGTTTCGTCGGATTTTCACTGTGATTTCCACTTCGCGCGCGATCGGACCTTACTTCCCTCATACAAACACTCCTTTACGGTGACCATATTTTGCAGGATTGGCAGAGTAATTCAATTTGATTTCACACTTGCGGAATGCAAGTGGATGACCTGTCTCACCTCCTTTTGCACTGGTGCTGAATGTATGTCTCAGTCGCCTACTTTCAGTCGCTGTTCCGAATGGAGAATTACGGGATTAAATAGTTCCCAGTTATATCGAACACCGTTGTTGTTGTTGTGGTCTTCAGTCCTCAGACTGGTCTGGTACAGCTCTCCATGCCACTCTATCCTGTACAAACTTCTTCATCTCCCAGTACTTACTCCAACCTACATCCTTCTGAATCTGTTTAGTGTATTCATCTCTTGGTCTCCCTCTACGATTTTTACCCTCCACGCTGCCCTCCAATGCTAAATTTGTGATCCCTTGATGCCTCAGAACTTGTCCTACCAACCGATCCCTTCTTCTTTTCAAGTTGTGCCACAAACTCCTCTTCTCCCCTATTCTATTCAATACCTCCTCATTAGTTACGTGATCTACCCATATAATCTTCAGCATTCTGTAGCACCACATTTCGAAAGCTTCTGTTCACTTCTTGTCCAAACTATTTATCGTCCGTGTTTCAATTCCATACATGGCTACACTGCATACAAATACTTTCAGGAACGGCTTCCTGACGCTTAAATCTATACTCGATGTTAACAAATTCCTCTTCTTCGGAAACGCTGTCCATACCATTGCCAGTCTACATTTTATATCCTCTCTACTTCGACCATCGTCACTTATTTTGCTCCCCAAATAGCAAAACTCATCTACTACTTTAAGTGTCTCATTTCCTAATCTAATTCCCTCAGCATCACCCGACTTAATTCGACTACATTCCATTATCGTCGTTTTGCTTTTGTCGATGATCATCTTATACCCTCCTTTCATGACACTGTCCATTCCGTTCAACTGCTCTTCCACGTCCTTTGCTGTCTCTGACAGAATTACAATGTCATCGGCGAACCTCGAAATTTTTATTTCTTCTCCATGGATTTTAATACCTACCCCGAATTTTTCTTTTGTTTCCTTTACTGCTTGCTCAATATACAGATTGAATAACATCGGGGATAGGCTACAACCCTGTCTCACTCCCTTCCCAACCAGTGCTTCCCTTCCATGCCCCTCGACTCTTATAACTGCCATCTGCTTTCTGTACAAATTGTAAATAACCTTTCGCTCCCTGTGTTTTACCCCTGCCACCATCAGAATTTGAGAGAGACTAAATTCTTACAAGGGCAAGAAGTAATTTCATTGCCAGGTGAGCGACACTGCTTTCCGTTTAATCTCAATGCAAAACTGGATGATATGATTGTTATAGATTTTGGATTATTCTTTTTTTTTGTTGGTCCCATAATTGTGTTTATGAATAAAGGGGACTGTTGAATTTGTCATTGTTTCTTTTCGACCTCTTCAGTTATTTTAAGTTGTAGGCGCGTGGTCTGTGTTCAGGGAGATATTAGCCATCAGGACAAAATCTTAACCAACATGTTACTCCAGTTAGATACCGTTAGTCAGAGTGACCTATTTGTTTTGAGAACTTTAAGAGCTGTACCTAGGGCTGTAATTTTCGCATTATCCTTTCAACTTTGCTCACAATCATTTACAGGTTAGTTCTTAAGGAGGTGAGCTGCCCACAGTTAGTTTTGGAAGGTTAAGGTTGTTCTGGCACAAGTAAAGCTGTGAGGACGGGACGTGCGTCGTGCTTGGGTAGCTCAGTTGGTAGAGCACTTGCCCGCGAAAAGCAAAGGTCCCGAGTTCGAGTCTCGATCCGGCACACAGTTTTAATCTGCCAGGTAGTTTCGTATCAGGGCACACTCCGCTGTGTTTCATAACGGCTGTAGTCGCTGCAGTGCATGTCCAAAGGGACCACGCGTCGTATTTTACAATTATACAGACACTGCGATATCGTATTTATCAACCAACACCGGGCATGAGACTTTGAAGTAAAAATGTCTCACCTGTACGGGAATATACATAATGGATGTACGAGTGCAGGATGTAAACACGTGGTTGACGCCATAATAAAGTTTGGTTCTGGCCGTGAGTCGTGCATGGCTAGCCAAATGGTAAGGCGACCGCTCTGGATAAGCGAGAAATACTGGTTCGACTGCCGGTCCGGCACAAGTTTTCGTTGTCGTCATACCATTCTATAGCTGATGGTTGAGCGTATTCGAAATTGCGAATACTTTTAATGTACATTACAGTATGTTCATAACTTGCAGGGCCCTTCCCTCTCGTCCCGCTAGTGTATGTCTAAAAACCACAATAAGGAAATGATAGTGTTAGATTCTTGATTTTACAGCTTGATAATAAATTCTGTATATTGAGCAAGCAGTAAAGGAAACAAAAGAAAGATTCGGAGTAGGAATTAAAATCCATGGCGAAGAAATTAAAACTTTGAGGTTCGCCGATGACATTGTAATTCTGTCAGAGACAGTAAAGGACCTGGAAGAGCAGCTGAACGGAATGGACAGTGTCTTGATAGGACGTTATAAGATGAACATCAACAAAAACAAAACAAGGATAATGGAATGTAGTTCAATGAAGTCGGGTGGTGCTGAGGGAATTAGATTAGGGAATGAGACACTTAAAGTAGTAAAGGAGTTTTGCTATTTGGGGAGCAAAATGGTCGAAGTAGAGAGAAGTAGAGAGGATATAAAATGTAGACTGCCAATGACAAGGAAAGCGTTTCTGAAGAAGAGAAATTTGTTAACATCGAGTATAGATTTAAGTGTCGGGAAGTCGTTTCTGAAAGTATTTATATGGAGTGTAGCCATGCATGGAAGTGAAACGTGGACGATAAATAGTTTAGACAAGAAGAGAATAGAAGCTTTCGAAATGTGGTGCTACAGAAGAATGCTGAAAATTAAATGAGTAGATATCATAACTAATGAGGAGGTATTGACTAGAATTGGGGAGAAGAGAAATTTGTGGCACAACTTGACTAGAAGAAGGGATCGGCTGGTAGGACATGTTCTGAGGCATCGAGGGATCACCAATTTAGTATTGGAAGTCAGCTGGAGGGTAAAAAGCGTAGAGGGAGACCAAGAGATGAATAGAGTAAGCAGATTCAGAAGGATGTACGTTGCAGTAGGTACTGGGAGATGAAGAAGCTAGCACAGGATAGAGTACCAAGGAGAGCTGCATCAAACCAGTCTCTGGACTGAAGACCACAACAACAACAAAAGTTGTTCTACAGCGCAAGCTTTTGCAACTTCCAGCAGTGGGAGCGGCCGCGCGGCTGCTGTTCGACACGGGACACGTCAGGTCGCGCCGTCCCTGCTGGTGAATCCTCTGCCACTGGGCCGAAGCTGGGTCTTCCCGCGTCGGGGGAGAAACCTGCACGGCCGCTGGGTTGGCAGCGGGCCAGCACCACTGCCCGCAGCTCGCTCTGCCTCTTGCGATACGTCCTGGCGCACGTGCTCAACAGTCGCCACTGCCAACGCCGCTACGGTGTGCCTCGCAACAGGTACTGACAAAGCATCGCACTCAGATTCCTTACAAATACCAGTTTCTCATAATTTATGTAAAAGCGTTCAGTCTTATTCTGAGGAACTTTCCTGTGAAAATACACTAAAATAAATAAGTAAATAAATCAATAATAATTGAATAAAATAAAGAAGACGGACCACGAAGGGGTTATTTGAACGAAAAGTAAATCGCTAGATGTGATGCCCAACGTAAAGTCCCGAGCGACTGGAAGAAAACGTAGGTGACGCCTGCATGTAAGAAGGGTAGAAGGACGGATCCTCAGAGTTACAGACCAATATCCTTAACATCGGTTTGTTGCAGGATTCTCAAACATATTCTCATTTCGAATATAATGAATTTCCTTGAGACAGAGAAGTTGCTGTCCATGCATCAGCACGGCTTTAGAAAGCATCGCTCCTGCGAAACGCAACTCGCCCATTTATCACATGATATCTTGCGAACCATGGATGAAGGGTATCAGACGGATGCCATATTCCTTGACTTCCAGAAAGCGTTTGACTCGGAGCCCGACTGCAGACTCCTAACTAAGGTACGAGCACATGGGATTGGTTCCCAAGTATGTGAGTGGCTCGAAGACTTCTTAAGTAATAGAACCCAGTACGTTGTCCTCAATGGTGAGTGTTCATCGGAGGTGAGGGTATCATCTGGAGTGCCCCAGGGAAGTGTGGTAGGTCCGCTGTTGTTTTCTATCCACATAAATGATCTTTTGGATAGGATGGATAGCAATGTGCGGCTGTTTGCTGATGATGCTGTGGTGTACGGGAACGTGTGGTCGTTGAGTGACTGTAGGAGGATGCAAGATGACTTGGACAGCATATGTGATTGGTGTAAAGAATGGCAGATAACTCTAAATATAGAAAAATGCTAATTAATGCAGATGAATAGGAAAAAGAATCCCGTAATGTTTGAATACTCCATCAGTAGTGTAGCGCTTGAAACAGTCACATCAATTAAATATTTGGGCGTAACATTGGTGAGCGATATGAAGTGGGACAAGCATGTAATGGCAGTTGTGGGGAAGGCGGATAGTCGTCTTCGGTTCATTGGTAGAATTTTGGGAAGATGTGGTTCATCTGTAAAGGAAACAGCTTATAAAACACTAATACGACCTATTCTTGAGTACTGCTCGAGCGTTTGGGATCCCTATCAGATCGGGTTGAGGGAGAACATAAAAGCAATTCAGAGGCGAGCTGCTAGATTTGTTACTGGTAGCTTTGATCACCACGTGAGTGTTACGGAAATGCTTCAAGAACTCGGGTGGGAATCTCTAGAGGAAAGGAGGCGTTCTTTTCGTGAATCACTACAGAGGAAATTTAAATAACCAGCATTTGAGACTGACTGCAGTACAATTTTACTACCGCCAACTTACATTTCCCGGAAAGACCACAAAGATAAGATACGAGAGATTGGGACTCGTACAGAGGCATATAGGCAGTCATTTTTCCCTTGTTCTGTTTGGGAGTGGAACAGGGAGAGAAGATGCTAGTTGTGGTACGAGGTACCCTCCGTCACTCACCGTATGGTGGATTGTGGAGTATGTATGTATGTGTAGATGTAGATGATGTACACGCACAGACAAACAGATGATTAGAAATGGATGTTTCATTCAAGATAAGAGCTTCAAAAATTTGTTTGGGAACTGTATCTAACGCCTTGCGGAAGTCAAGAAACACGGCATCTACCTGTGAACCCGTGTCTATGGCCCTCTGAGTCTCGTGGACGAAGAGCGCGAGCTGGGTTTCACACGATCGTCCTTTTCGAAACCCATGCTGATTCCTACAGAGTAGATTTCTAGTCTCCAAAAAATGATTATACGTGCAGTCGTTTTTAATTGCTCTTTGTCTTGGTGTTCTGCAGTTTTGACATGGGCGCTTATGACCCTAGTTGTTTTTGCGCCCTAAAACAAAAGAAAACAAACAAACAAAAGAAATCTTTGTAAAGCCTAACGCCTCTCGATCACAATGTGACAATGTTTGTGCACGCGTTTTGGGATACGCCTCAGGGGACCACAAAAGACGTGGAGGAAAGAGAAGTCATTTCTGCAGACAACGACCAGATAGGTAACTAGAAGCATTATTGTCTGGGTTGCTGAGTGTAGATAGAAAGGATCGGTACCCATCGACACGATCTACTAGGTCAGTGATAAGCAGAACCCTAGAGGAACCTATCACAGGGGCGTGACTAGATTCATGACTCAACGGGACATTGAAATTACACATTTGGAAAAATTAAGTACACTACTGGCCATTAAAATTGCTACACTACAAAGATGACGTGCTACAGACGCTAAATTTAACCGACAGGAAGAAGATGCTGTGATATGCAAACGATTAGCTTTTCAGAGCATTCACACAACATTGGTGCCGGTGGCAACATGTACAACAAGCTGACGTGAGGAAAGTTTCCAACCGATTTCTCATACACGAACAGCAGTTGACCGGCGTTGTCTGGTAAAACGTTGTTGTGATGCCTCGTGTAAGGAGGAGAAATGCGTACCACCACGTTTCCGACATTGATAAAGGTCGGATTGTAGCCCATCGCGATTGCGGTTTATCGTATCGCGACATTGCTGCTCGCATTGGTCGAGATCCAATGACTGTTACCAGAATATGGAATCGGTGGGTTCAGGAGGGTAATACGGAACGCCGTGCTGGATCCCAACTGCCTCATATCACTAGCAGTCGAGATGACAGGCATCTTATCCGCATGGCTGTAACGGATCGTGCAGCCACGTCTCGATCCCTGAGTCAACAGATGGGGACGTTTGCAAGACAACAACCATCTGCACGAACAGTTCGACGACGTTTGCAGCAACATGGACTGCCAGCTCGGAGACCATGACTGCGGTTACCCTTGACTCTGCATCACAGACAGGAGCGCCTGCGATGATGTACTCAACGACGAATCAGGGTGCACGAATGGCAAAACGTCAATTTTTCGGATGAATCCAGGTTCTGTTTATAGCATCATGATGGTCGCATCCGTGTTTGGCGGAATCGCGGTGAACGCACATTGGAAGCGTGTATTCGTCATCGCCAAACTGGCGTATCACCGGGCGTGATGGTGTAGAGTGCCATTGGTTACACGTCTCGGTCACCTCTTGTTCGCATTGACGGCACTTGGACAGTGGACGTTACATTTCAGATGTGTTACGACCTGTGGCTCTACCCTTCATTCGATCCCTTGGAAACCCTACATTTCAGCAGGATAATGTACGACCGCATGTTGCAGGTCCTGTACGGGCCTTTCTGGATACAGAAAATGTTCGACTGCTGTCCTGGCCAGCACATTCTCCAGATCTCTCACCAATTGAAAACGTCTGGTCAATGGTGGCCGAGCAACTGGCTCGTCGCAATACGCCAGTCACCACTCTTGATTAACTGTGGTATCGTGTTGAATCTGCATGGGCAGCTGTACCTGTACACGCCATCCAAGCTCTGTTTGACTCAATGTCCAGGCGTATCAAGGCCGTTATTACGGCCAGAGGTGGTTGTTGTGGGTACTGATTTCTCAGGATCTAAGCACCCAAATTGCGAGAAAATGTAATCACATGTCAGTTCTAGTATAATATATTTGTTCTATGAATACCCGTTTATCATCTGCATTTCTTCTTGGTGTAGCAACTTTAATGGCCAGTAGTGTATCTTCCAGAAACGAATATTTTTGGCTAACGGGTATTCCGTTTGTTTGGGTAAGCAGGGTGTCACACAACATCAACGAGGGTTACTAACAATTCATTCGAATGGTGATACGAGGACACTTACAGAAACATTTGCAAAACTTTGAGGCAAGATGCTCCTTTGTGAGATACTAGGCCTTCTAGGCCTTAGGTGAAGCGTACCTGCATCTGCTGGCAGTTCACTGAAGACACTGGTCTAAGATTAGGCAGTGACAGCCATGGGCAGTAGATGCCAGTGGTGGTCGAGATGGGCGCAGCCGCAGCCGCCGCCTGCACGAGCCGCCTGCTCACGTCACTCGCAGACACACAGCACCACTGCCGCCCACGACTACAGAGCGAACACCACGTGGTGGCGACAGGCACCAAAACTCTGCAGAAACACTCCGTCGGCCAGTACTTCGTTCGTCTGAAAGTCATAACTAACACCCAGGTAAGTGACCCTGAGACTATTATGAACACAATGCTATATTGTTTTTTTTTTTTATCTTTATGTGGAATGGAAATATGTGAATCGCTTGAGTGAAACATGCTGAGTAACATTCAAACATGCAAGGATCAACTGCAAGCCATGTTCAAGATAGATAAAGTTTTACTGTTGCTAACTTCAAAATTTACCGCACTCTAACTACTTTTCTGCATCTGGCTTAGCTAATCGTTCTGTATGATATTAACTGCAGACGCTGCAACCAAATGCGTTACTTATCGTTAATAAATGTATCCAATAAATCCATTACCATGTAAATGAATTTACAGAGTAAATGCAACAAATTTCTCTCAACAACGTGCATGGTTTGCGGGGAACAGCTTTCGTATTTTTAAATATGTCTTGCTACTCTACCTGGAAGGCTCTCTATAGCTGTAATACAATGCTTAATTTTCTTGTTTACATTGAAGCTAAATAAAAAGTTTGTATTTGCCCTGTTACTGTCTACAGAAACGTATATCCTGCTTTTGAACACATTTTTCTCCATGTGTAAGACTTAACACACGTTTTCTATCTTGAGTGGTTCATAATATGAAATGGAGGCTTCCCGCAAATTGTACTAGGCAGAAAGAAACGTATTTTCTTGGAGAGTTAATGCTGTTAAGTCTTGTATCAACCAAGACATTGAAACAAAAACCATTTTTTTAAATGGCATGCAGTACTCGCTTTAACGGCATCGAAAAGAAGACTGCTGTGATACGACGTTTGATGGTATCAAAACATTTCAGAAAAGAACCAGAGAAAGGTTCCATAACTGAGGAACAAGACGACAGGAATTCGCTGCGGTGGTGTAAATATTGACCAACGGGGCTGCCGTGCAAGGTTCCAGAGTCTTTCTCGATTCACTTCTACATCTACATGGATACTCTGCAAATCACATTTAAGTGCGTGGCAGAGGGTTCATCGAATCACCTTCACAAATCTCTATTATTCCAGTGTCGTATCGCACGCGTTAAGAATGAACACCTCTATCTTTCCGTACGAGCTCTGATTTCACTTATTTTATCGTGGCGATCGTTCCTCCCTATGTAGGTCGGTGTGAACAAAATATTTTCGCATTCGGAGGAGAAAATTGGTGAGTGGAATTTCGTGAGAAGATTCCGTCGCAACGAAAAACGCCTTTCATTTAATGATGTCGAGCCCAAATACTGTATCGACACTCTCTCGCATATTTCGCGATAATACAAAACGTGCTGCCCTTGTTTGAACTTTTTCGATGTACTCCGTCAGTCCTATCTGGTAAGGATCCCACGCCGCACACAAGTACTCTAAAAGACGACGGACAAGTGTTGTGTAGGCAGTCTCCTTAGTAGGACTCTTAGATTTTCTAAGTGTCCTGCCAATAAAACGAAGCCTTTGGTTAGCCTTCCCCACAAAGTTTTCTATGTTTTCCTTCCAATTTAAGTTGTTCGTAATTGTAATACCTAGGCATTTAGTTTAATTTATGGCTTTTAGGTTAGACTGATTTATCGCGTAACCGAAGTTTAACGAGTTCCTTTTAGCACTCATGTGGATGACCTCACACTTTTCGTAATTCAGGGGCAACTGCCACTTTTCGCACTATCCAGATATCTTTGCCAAATCGTTTTGCAGTTTGTGTTGTTCTTCTGATGACTTTATTAGTCGATAAACAACAGCGTCATCTCCAAACAACCGAAGACGGCTGCTCAAATTGTTTCCCAAATCGTTTATATAGATAAGGAACAGCAAGGGGCCTATAACACTACCATGGGGAACGCCAGAAATCACTTCTGTTTTACTCGATGACTTTCCGTCAGTTGCTGCGAAGTGTGACCTGTCTGACAGGAAATTCCAAATCCAGTCACTTCTTACAAGTGTCGCAAATCTTCCTTTATTCCTATTTCTTCCAGATCCCTTTGTTCCTCTGCGTCCAACATACGTTGGTTCCCGATGTGGTTGGAGGCTGTGCCTCCGGCCTCTGTGGCCGAGCGGTTCTAGGCGATTCAGTGTGGAACCGCGCGACCGCTACGGTGGCAGGTTCGAATCCTGCCTCGGGTATGGATGTGTATGATGTCCTTAGGTTAGTTAGGTTCAAGTAGTTCTAAGTTCTAGGGGACTGATGACCTCAGATGTTGAGTCCCATAGTGGTCAGAGCCATTTTTGAGGCTGTGCCCACAACGCTCCAAACGTATCCCATTGGGAGACATCCGGCGATGTGGATGACTAAGGTAGGATATAGGAAGGACGAAGACAAGCAGTGGAAAGTCTCGCATTGTGCGGGCAGGTATTATCTTGCTGGAATGTAAGCCCAGGATGGCTTCCCATAAAGGGCACCAAAACAGGGTGCAGAAGACCATCGATGTAGCGATATGCTCCAAGTGTGCCGCAGATGACAAGTAAAGAGGTCTTACTATGAAGAGAAATGGCACCCTAGACAACCACTCTTGGTTCCAGGGCTGTATAGTGGGTAACAGTTTGGAATCCTACCGCTGTCTGGGGTGTCTCCAGATACGTCTTTGGCCTGGAATCTCATTGACTGGAGTAGAACTTTCTTCAGTTACACTTGGAAGTGAGCCCAGATGACCAGCGAAGAGTTGTCTGGAGATGCCCCAGACAGTGGTGGCATGCCAACTTGACTGTCTCCCACCAGACTGCCGGATAACCAGTAGTGATTTTCTAGGGTGCCACTTCTCTTCGTAGTAGGACACCTTTGGTTTTCATCTGCGAAACCCTTACAGCACAGAGGTACGTCGACCATATTCTACGTTCCAGTTTGTTGCCTTTCATGGTAAGCCATGGTGGGCCTACATTTCAGCAATATAATTACCATCCGCACAGGACGAGAGTTGCTACTGTTTCGCTTCGTGCTTGCCAAACCCGACCTTGGCTAGCAAGATCGCCGGATTTTTCCCCAATTGAGAACGTTTGGAGCTTTGTGTTTTGACCACCTGACGCACCAGCTGGACAGAATAGGGCATGATGTCCCTCAGGAGGACATCCGACAACTGTATCAATCAAGCCAGGCTGAATAGCTGCTTGCATAAGGGCCAGAGGCGGACCAGTGCGTTATTCAACTGTTGAGTTCGTGGAGGTGTTGAATAAATCAACAGTTTTTTCTGAAATTTTAGTCGTTTGTTTGCCTGTACACGTGTAGATCACATCTTCCGAATTCCATCCCATTCGATTAATTCGAACGTGATGCGTCGTTTGATGTGTTAAAGTGTATCATCTAGTGTGTCAGCCTCGCCTAGTCCATTTCAAATATAAAGGGATCCAAAAAAATATATCCACTGTTTAAAAGTCCATAACTTGCAAACTAATTGACGAAGTTGTCTCATTTTTGGTGAAAGTGTAGCTTAAAGTCGAACTTAAAGATATCACTGTAGGTGTTCGAAATGGTCACCATTAACATCCACACACAAACGATGCTGCCGAACTGCAGTACGAACTACTGACTGCAGCGTGTTCAGTTGGATATTTGCACATGAATGTACGATGGATTCTCGAAGTCCATCCAATGTGCGTGGCTTTTGTCGATAAACGACGTCCTTTAGTGTTCTCCACAGGTAAAATTCCAGAGGACTTAGGTCTGGGGAACGTGGTGGATACTCCACAGCACCTCTACGGCCTATCCATCTTCCTAGTAGATTTACGTCGAGATACGCCCTAACACGATTTTGGCGGTGGGATTGTCGAGAGTAACCTCTTCCGTCTCCATACAAGTCTCGGATGGTAGGTGAAATGGATATCTGAAGCTTCTGAAGGTGCACCTCACCGGTAGCTGTGCCGTCAAAGAAGAATGGCCCAAACAAGCCCCGTTAAGACAATCCACACCACACATTTACTCCTGGAAAATTGACGGCTTTGTCTACATGGACGTTCGGATTTTCGTCAGCCCAGTAGATGCAATTGTGGCGATTTACTGTACCACTGAGTTTGAACTGTGTCCCATCAAAAAAAGGCTCTGAGCACTATGGGACTTAACTGCAGTGGTCATCAGTCTCCTAGAACTTAGAACTACTTAAACCTAGCTAACCTAAGGACATCACACACATCCATGCCCGAGGCAGGATTCGAACCTGCGACAGTAGCGGTGTCGCGATGTTCCACACTGTAGCGCCTAGAAGCGCTCGGCCACTCCGGCCGGCTGTGCCTCATCACACCACACAACCATCTTTGCAAACTCTTCATCGTTGCCGACCATGTTAGTAAACCACTCGCAGTACTTCATTCTACGATCTGGGTGTCCTCGTTCATTGCGTGCAGCAATCGTGGGATGTAGCACTTCCACTTTGCTGGCTTCCAAATTGGCCTAACACTTGAGCGACTCACTCCAGTTTCACGGGCACACTGTCACACAGACTCCAGAGGAGTTATGTCAGGGGAACGTGGTGGATACTCCACAGCACCCCTACGGCCTATCCATCTTGCTGGTAGAATTTCGTCGAGATACGCCATAACACGATTTTAGTAGTGGGCTGAATTGTTGTAACACACGACGGGAGTTAGCTGGACTTGTTACTGTTACAGGTCGTCCAGATCGTTGTTTTTGTACATCTTTAACACAGCCTTCGACTTCAGATTTGTCTCGAATGCGACGAATCGTTAAATGTTTCGGTGGCTCTGTTTGATACTGATTTCGCCATATCCGTTGAACCTTATTAATGTTTTCGTACTTAAAATACCACTTCAAAACTGACTTCCTTTCATGGAACGTAAGCCTTGCGCCAGCCATGTTTACTCGAGTAAGTAGGTCCAACTAAGAACAAAACTGTCTGGCCAGTGTCATCTGAGAAAACAAAACAAGGCAATAGCTTGTGTGGCGATTGCCGGAACTACAAACTATTACACTTTCAAAGATCTGCATCTACATCTACATTCATACTCCGCAATGCACCATAAGGTGCGTCGCGGAGGGTACCTCGTACCACAACTAGCATCTTCTCTCCCTGTTCCACTGCCAAACAGAACGAGGGAAAAATGACTGCCTATATGCCTTTGTACGAGCCCTAATCTCTCTTATCTTTGTGGTCTTTTCGCGAAATGTAAGTTGGCGGCAGTGAAATTGTACTGCATTTAGCCTCAAATGCTGGTTCTCTAAATTTCCTCATTAGCGATTCACGAAAAGAACGCCTCCTTTCCTCTAGAGACTCCCACTCGAGTTCTTGAAGCATTTCCGTAACACTCGCGTGACTATCAAACCTACCAGTAACAAATCTAGCAGCCCACCTCTGAATTGATTCTATGACCTTCCTCAATCCGACCTGATAGGGATCCCAAACGCTCGAGCAGTACTCAAGAATAGGTCGTATTAGTGTTTTATAAGCGGTCTCCTTTACAGATGAACCACATCGTCCCAAAATTCTACCAATGAACCTAAGACGACTATCCGCCTTCCCCACTTCATATCGCTCTGCAATGTTACGCCCAAATATTTAATCGACGTGACTGTGTCAAGCGCTACACTACTAATGGAGTATTCAAACATTACAGGATTCTTTTTCCTGTTCACCTGCATTAATTTACATTTATCTATATTTAGAGTTAGCTGCCATTCTTTACACCAATCACAAATCCTGTCCAAGTCATCTTGTATCATCAGCAAACAGCCGCACATTGCTATCCACCCTATCCAAAAGATCATTTATGTAGATAGAAAACAACAGTGGACCTACCACACTTCCCTGGGGCACTCCAGATGCTACCCTCACCTCTGATGAACACTCACCATCGAGGACAACGCACTGGGTTCTATTAATTAAGAAGCCTTCGAACCACTCACATGCTTGGGAAGCAATCCCATATGCTCGTACCTTAGGAGTCAGCAGTGGAGCACCGAGTCAAACGCTTTCCGGGAGTCAAGGAATATGGCATCCGTCTCAGGTGAGACAACTCCGTCAATTAGTTTGCCAGTTATGGACTTATAACAGTGGATACATTTTTTGGACCCCTCTGTATGTGTGTGAAGAACTAGCTCCTTCTGTTCTCGATCATTGCTGAAAGCCTCGTTGCGATGTCTTCCACACATTGTCATACAGGAGGGGTGCTGTGTCTAGCGCGACTCGGCCAACGTACTCGACCCTTAAAAGCAGCCACAGGTTCGTCGTTTGTTGTTAGCAATATTAGCTTATTCCCAAGAGTTAGCAGCTTTCACTCAGTTAATACTAGGCAGAAATCAAATCTGCATGTGGAATGCACTTCCTTGACTCTTGTGCAGAAAGGAGTGCAATATTCTGCTGCATCCATTTTCAATAAGCTACCACAAGAACTCAAAAGTCTTAGCAGTAGCCCAAACACTTTTAAGTCTAAACTGAAGAGTTTCCTCATGGCTCACTCCTTCTATTCTGTCGAGGAGCTCCTGGAAGAGATAAAAAATTAAGCAAATTCCAGTGTTACATTCTTGATTTTCTTTATTTAAACTAACGACTTGTTTCATTTTATGTGTTTCTACAATCGTGTTATAATTTCATGTATTGACTCGTTCCATGACCATGGAGACTTCTCCTAAATGTGGTCCCACGGAACAATAAATAAATAAATAAAAAATAAATAAATAACTACATCGTTGCCGTGCCGGCTAGATATAGACCGTGTGCCGAACGTCTCGGTGGCACCTCTCGTGTTTGCAGGGCCATGCTGCGCGCCACGGCAGAGCAGGCCGAGTCGGTGTGCTTCGGCGACGGCGGGGCGCCGCTATAGCGTCGCGGTCTGCTGCTCGGCGTCGCCACGGCGCTGGACGGCGAGGGACGGGCTGCTGGAGAGTCCAGAGCGGCTGCAGCAGGTCGCCTGCGGCGGAAACCGCACCTTCAAGGTCAGTCCCCGCCCGTCTCGCGCACTCTAGCAATAGTAGCAAGTGACCTCTGCCGTGTGGTACGCAGTAGCTTCTACTCACTCACAGTCTCCTTCAACAAATGGAGTTAGCGTAAATGATTGACTGAATCTGCATCTAGATGTACACCTTCACCTCCATCTACATCTACGTCTTTGCCTATACACTGAAAGCTGTCGAGCAGATGCGCAAAACTATAGGCCTATATCTCTGACATCGATCTGTTGTAGAATTTTAGAACGTGTTTTTTGCTCGCGTATCGTGTCATTTCTGGGAGCCCAGAATCTACTCTGTAGGAATCAACATGGATTCCGGAAACAGCGATCGTGTGAGACCCAACTCGCTTTATTTGTTCCCGACACCCAGAAAATATGAGATACAGGCTCCCAGGTAGATGCCATTTTCCTTGACTTCCGGAAGGCGTTCGATACAGTTCCGCACTGTCGCCTGATAAAGTAAGAGCCAAAGGAATATCAGACCAGCTCTGTGGCTGAATTGAAGAGTTTTTAGCAAACAGAACACAGCATATTGTTCTCAATGGAGTTAAAGTAACCTCTGGCGTCCCAAAAGGGAGTGCTATGGGACCATTGCTTTTCACAATATATATAAATGACCTAGTAGATAGTGTCGGAAGTTCCATGCGGCTTTTCGCGGATAATGCTGTAGTATACAGAGAAGTTGTAGCATTAGAAAATTGCAGCGAAATGCAGCAAGATCTGCAGCGCATAGGCACTTGGTGCAGGGAGTGGAAACTGACCCTTAACGTAGACAAATGCAACGTATTGCGAATACGTAGAAAGAAGGATTCTTTATTGTATGATTATATAATATCGGAACAAACACTGGTAGCAGTTACTTCTGTGAAATATCTGGGACTATGAGTGTCCAACGATTTGAAGTGGAATGATCATGTAAAATTAATTGTTGGTAAGGCGGGTACCAGGTTGAGATTCATTGGGAGAGTCCTTAGAAAATGTAGTCCATCAACAAAGGTGGTGGCTTACAAAACACTCGTTCGACCTGTGCTTGAGTATTGCTCATCAGTGTGGGATCCGTACCAGGTCGGGTTGACAGAGGAGATAGATAAGATCGAAAGAAGAGCGGCGCGTTTCATCACAGGGTTATTTGGTAAGCGTGATAGCGTTACGAAGATGTTTAACAAACTCAAGTGGCAGACTCTGCAAGAGAGACGCTCTGCATCCCGGTGTAGCTTGCTGTCCAGGTTTCGAGAGGGTCCATTTCTGGATGAGGTATCCAATATACGTATACGTCCCGAGGAGGTCACGAATGTAAAATTAGAGAGATTTGAGCGCGCGCGGAGGCTTTCCGGCTGTCGTTCGTTCCGCGAACCATACGCGACTGGAACAGGAAAGGAAGGTAGTGACAGTGGCACGTAAAGTGCCCTCCGCCAAATACCCTTGGGTGGCTTGCGAAGTATAAATGTAGATGTAGATGTAGAGAGCTGCTTTATATTTTTGGACTTCTACATTTATATTTACATTTATACTCTTCATGGTACCTCATACTGCATCTACATCTACATCTTCTCTTAATCTTCATATTCATATTACCTTCATCTTCATCTCACACTTACGTCCACATCTGCATCTGTATCCATCCTCTGCAAGCTACATTACAGTTACTCTATATCTCGGCAGGTTGCTGGAGGGAGTTGACTCCATATCTGCACACAAAAATTACCTAATTTGTGTAAATTACGTCGGGGTGGGGGGGTGGGGGGAGAGGTTTAAGCTGTAACGCCACATTGAATCACATCCCAGATATGTTCGATTGGGGTCAGATCTGGCGGTTTGGGGAGCCGGCACGTCAGTTGGAACTAGCCAGTGTGTTCGTCGAACCACTCGATCACACTCTTCGCCTTGCGTTGAAAAATGCTGCTGCCGTCTGGAATATGATCGCCATGAAGGGCTGTACCTGGTCTGCAACAGGTTTACGATACTCCTTGGCCGTCATACTGCCTTCCACGAGCTCCACTGGCCCAATCGCTGCCTACCTGAATGTTCCCCAGAGGATAATGGAGCCGCCGCCAGCTTGTCTCTGTCCCGCAGTACAGGCGTCAATAAGCTGTCCCCTGGAAGACGACAGATTCGTGCTCCCACTTTCTTTGGCATGATGAAGAAGGCATCGGGATTCATCAGACCAAGCAACGGTCTGCCACGGCACCAACGTCCAGCGCCGATGGTCACGTACCCGTTTCAATCGTAATTGCCGTTGTCGTGGTGTTATCATTGGCTCATGCATGGGTCGTCGGCTATGGGGGCCTGTCGTTAGTAATGTTCGGTACTTTGTGCGTACAGAGCTACTATGAAGGCGTTTGGAAAGTCCGTGCAAAAATAAAAACTACTTAACGTGTTTTGGGTGAACCTTTTTTAATTTTCGACGTAGTCTCCTTTTAGACTTATACACTCTGTCCAACACTGTTCTAATTTGTTTATCCCTTCCAAATAATAGGAACTGTCCTAGTCTGCAAAACATCAAGTAGTTGTTGCAGTCAGCTCCTCGTTTGAATAAACTCTTTCTCCCGCCAGCCATTTCTTCAAATTGTGCAACAAATAGTAGTCCGAGGGAGTCAAGTTTTGGAGAATGAGGGGGATGTGAAACGAGTTGGAATCCCATTTCCATTACTTTTGCGGCCACAACTGCTGAGGTGTGTGCTGGTGCACTGTCGTAATGGAAAAGGAAATTTTTGCAGTCCAATCGCCAGCGTGTTTTTTGCAGCTCGGTTTTCGAACGGTCCAATAACGATGAATAATATGCAACTGTAGTAGTTTTACCTTTTTCCAGATAGTCGGTGAGGATTATCCCTTCCGAATCCCAAAAGACAGTCGTCATAAACTTTCCGGCCGAAAGTGTTTTTTGGTGCAGATTTACCCTTTGTAACCCATTGTTTGGAATGTTGTTTGGTCTCAGGAGTATAGTAATGTATCCACAGTGTGGTGTCACCGCCAGACACCACACTTGCTAGGTGGTAGCTTTAAATCGGCCGCGGTCCATTAGTACATGTCGGACCCGCGTGTCGCCACTTTCAGTGATAGCAGACCGAGCGCCACCACACGGCAGGTCTAGAGAGACGTACTAGCACTCGCCCAGTTGTACGGACGACGTAGCTAGCGATGCACACTGACGAAGCCTCGCTCATTTCCAGAGCAGATAGTTAGAATAGTCTTCAGCTAAGTCAATGGCTACGACCTAGCAAGGCGCCATTAGTAACATTGCATGTATCTAAAGAGTCTCACTTGTATCGCCACAATCTCCAGATGTACCACAAGGATGGATTAAAGTTAAGTATTCCAGCAGCTACGTACTTTTCTTTATAGCATTCATTACGTATCCTGTTTCAGACCTCACGCCATCCTGCGTAAGCTATTAGCGTGCATTGCGGTCCCCTCAAACCACACTGTGTCAGCACTTCTGTCGACACATCACACAGTGACGAAACGACGCTTAAAGTGCTGTAGATTCTTCCTGAACAGCTGTAAAACTTCCTGCAACACTTCACACGATTCCGTTTTCGGTCAAGCGTGGCAATCGCGGAACTCAACTTGCGGATAGCTTTCTCATATCCAAATGTTTATGCAAAATATTGTATACCCGTGCATTCGAGATGCCAACAGCACTAGCAATCTCATGCACCTTAACTCTTCTGTCATCCATTACCATATCATGGGTTTCATCAATGATTCCTGGAGTCGTTGTTTATCAAGTTTCTCTTTAGTCTCCCGAGGCGTTTTGCCTTTCATGAAGTAATGTGACAATCACTCGACTTCCTTGATTCACACGAATGCCAAACACCAAGAAATAGACCAATATGGCTGAAACTTGGTGTGCTTTCTTTCCAAAGATGCTGCTAACTAATCGTGACCTCGATACGCGCCGGTTGTGCGATTTCTCGGACTTTGCACGAACTTTTCAAACGCCTCTCGTAGTACTCTGCCCAGCCTGAAATTTTGATGTTTTCACCTTGGTTTGGTTGAAGACACTCACCACAACACTCCTCTTTTTTTAATGGTTTTAGGGCGCAAAACTGCTACGGTCATTAGCGCCCGGTCTGTGACTTAGGAAAAGGTAAAAAATCCAAACTGGAAACCAGCAGCAATGGGAGCGAAACTCAAAAAGTGGGAAAACTATAAACAGAAGGAAAGCTTAAGAAAACCACTATAGAAGGGGGGTTGTTTGTCCCCAAAAAGAGCTTCAAATGACTGACGTCATCTCACTGGCACTAATAAAGTGGAGAACACGGTCGGCTGAGCGCGTGTCATCTGCTAAAATGGAAGATATATCAGGCGACAGCTGTAGATGGGCGCGTAACGGAGTAAAATAGGGGCACTCAAGTAAAAGGTGTCTCACCGTCCACAGTTGAGAGCAGTGGGGGCACACTGAGGGAGAATCGCCACTTAAAAGATGTCGATGGCTAACACCCGATAAGTCATACGGTTTCTGAAATGCTTGTGCCAAGCTTCCGGGTCATCACACTCTGCCCTCAGTCAAACTCAGACAGATCGCGCGTCTTCCTCATTCTACACAAGGGCAGCACGCTCGCAGATACCAGATGCACCGCGCGTGTGTCTGACTAGCAGTCGTTCTTCTCCAGGTGGCTCTGCCATCTCCTGGACGGGTTTATATCGATAGCAGGTCGGTGGTCATAACGTTCTGGCTGACCAGTGTACATGTCTATGTCTACATTTACGTCCCCGTCTGCGTCTGTCTCTACATTCTACAAGCTACCTTACATTGCACCTACATCTGCATCCAACTCTATATCTACACCTACACCTGCACAGACATTTATATCTAGACCTATACCCTGCAAGGTAGCTTTGCATCTATATCTACATCAGACCTTTACAAGTCGCTTTAACGTACACCTTCATGTTCACTTTCATCTTTGTCATACTATTCATCACACCCACACTCTGCGATCCCCTACGATGTGTTGCGGAGGAAACATTTTGTACCACCGTCATTTTCCACCCACTTCCCTATCCCGTTTGCGATGAGTAAGCAGCTAGAACCACTGCCACAAACTATCTGCATGAGCTCTTAAAAGTGTAGGAAAGTTAGACCTGTGCTGGCCCATAAAAATACACAAGCTGGAAACAATTTTAACTAGCGTTAGGCATCCCAGGTAAACGTTAAATGAGTGTGCCTCGATTTCTGGCTTGTGGTAAGCTTTTGAGGGGTGAAAAACCACGAAATTTTTCGACTTTTTTCAGTTCTTTGCTTATAAATCGAAAACGATACAGCCTACCGAAAATTTCTGAAATACCGAAATAAAAAAAACTTAAAATTTCGCGGAGAATGAGTTACTTAAATGTTAAAATCGGTTCAGCAGTTTAGCCACAATCGATCGTCAGAGATCGGCTATTTTTACCAACTTAGCGGTCTAGTAAAGCTGTATAGTATCAAATTCTGCGTAAGAAGAGCTTCCTAAATTTTAAAATTTACTCACTCCTTTGCAAATATACAAATAAAAACTTGAAAGTATTCGCAGCGCTAAATTTCTGCTAAGACTCGTTTGTGAAATGAAAACATATTCTGTCCTCAATTCATCCACATTTGTCCAAGTATTTATATTTCAGGCAAATAACATTGGGTACCTACGTACGAATGAAGTTAGCTATATGTGTTACATTTAATTAACTATCACGGCAGTCGAAGATGATAATAAGCGAGTTTACAAATGAACAAACGATAGGAAATGTCTTATTAATGGAAAAATACTTCAAATTATGATATAAAATTGGTGAGCGACAACTTTTTTACAAACAGTTTTGAGGCGATTACATTAGCTTACAGTTCACTTTTTGACGTATCTCTGTGTTTGTGGGAAGAGGCTCCCTGGGAAGAAACATCCACTACTCTGTCTTCTTGCGGTATGGGATGTAACTCGATTTCCTCTTCGAAGTTGTCAATCTCATAGTCGATATGTGTCGAGTCAAGGAAGATGTCCTCTTCTGTTAGAGAGATAAAACATAAAATCCCCTTGCAGTCCTTGCTTACAGCCGAGCACTTTACAGACTCTTTCTTGCAGAAACAATCTGTCTGGCATCAAATGTAGCGCGTGTGGGAAATCGTGATGAAGCAGATCCTGGGGTATGGTCGGTCGGGTGGTTGCGCTGCCAGATCTGAATTTGCAAGCAGACAGGTAGGGACTCCTGACGAGCGGTGGCATCGCTGGGAGGCAAACATACCAAACTGAAGTTGTTATATCTCCACAAACCTCTCTGGCGCAGCAGCGGACGAATTTCATTGAAATGTTGGAAGCTGCCACCCGTGTATAGACACGCGATGAACCTAACTCGTGCCGCAGCACCCTTATCAGGAGTGGCGTTAGGATCCATAAATTCAGAGCGGACGTGTTGGAGGTTCGCGTTCTTTTGAAATATGTATTTATAAATTGGATTTCAAATTCTGAAGGTGACACGGGTAAAATACAGGGAGCGAAAGGCTATTTACAATTTGTACAGAAACCAGATGGCATTTATAAGAGTCGAGGGACATGAAAGGGAAGCAGTGGTTGGGAGGGGAGTGAGACAGGGTTGTAGTCTCTCCCCGATGCTATTCAATCTGTGTATTGAGCAAGCAGTAAAGGAAACAAAAGAAAAGTTCGGAGTAGGTATTAAAATCCACGGAGAAGAAATAAAAACTTTGAGGTTCGCCGATGACATTGTAATTCTGTCAGAGACAGCAAAGGACTTGGAAGAGCAGCTGAACGCAATGGACAGTGTCTTGAAAGGAGGATATAAGATGAACATCAACAAAAGCAAAACGAGGGTAATGGAATCTAGTCGAATTAAATCGAGTGATGCGGAGGGAATTAGATTAGGAAATGAGACACTTAAAGTAGTAGATGAGCTTTGCTATTTGGGGAGTAAAATAACTGATGATGGTAGAAGTAGAGAGAATATGAAATGTAGACTGGCAATGGCAAGGACAGCGTTTCTGAAGAAGACAAAGTTGTTAACATCGAGTATTTAAGTGTCAAGAAGTCGTTTCTGAAAGTATTTGTGTGGAGTGTAGCCATGTATGGAAGTGAAACATGGACGATAAATAGTTTAGACAAGAAGAGAATAGAAGCTTTCGAAATGTGGTGCTACAGGAGAATGCTGAAGATTAGATGGGTAGATCACATAAATAATGAGGAGGTATTGAATAGAAATGGGGAGAAGAGAAGTTTGTGGCACAACTTGACTAGAAGAAGAGATCGGTTGGTAGGACATGTTCTGAGGCATCAAGGGATCACCAATTTGGTACTGGAGGGCAGCGTGGAGGGTAAAAATCGTAGAGGGAGACCAAGAGATGAATACACTAAGCAGATTCAGAAGGATGTAGGCTGTAGTAGGTACTGGGAGATGAAGAAGCTTGCACAGGATAGAGTAGCATGGAGAGCTGCATCAAACCAGTCTCAGAAATGAAGACCATAACAACAACAGCAACAAATTGTATTTTACCATGTTAAGGAAATGTAGATGTGGTGTCACAGCCACTGAAAACATAAAGAAATAACACATGTTGTTTGACTGCTTGTGAAAGCTTACAACTGTTGTCAGTGTAAAAGAATGTTTCTTGGTTCCCTTTTCCAGGCTTCATAAGGAAGCTATTGGTGCCGGGCCCTTTACGCTGACTACTATTAGCTATCTTGTCAGTTAGCAGCACCAACAAATTAATATCTTCACAACAACGGACGCTGACTCCCGGTCTCGACTTTCTATGACTGTACCAACAAGCAGGGGGTTTGCGTTCTCAGTGGACTGTTGGACACTTCAACACATACTTTTTCCGTCAACACCGAGCTAAGACGTGTACTGTTAAGTTCGTTTATTAAGAAACATTATTTTGCATAGTTGGCGACATTGACTCATCAAATAAAGCAAAACCGGATGGCATAGCGAGGGTTCTTCAGGCACGTTCAACAGATTTTGTGGTTTTCTTCAGCCCTCTACTCAGGGTATCCATCAAACACTACAGTATAATTTAATCCTAAATGATATTTGAGATAGTATATGTACTTTTCAAGGATGGAGGAAAACAATTCATGAGAACTTCACGCGAGTCGGTGTAAGGCGAACACAGCGTCAAGGACAAAGTTCATGTTGCTCGTGATTCTAACGCTGACTGGATTGGACAATATAGATAGACCTAATTCTCTTGTCTTGTGATTGTTTCGTCATCATCAAAAAGAGTTAATATATGTGAGGTTAGATTTGAGACGAGGAATGACTCGAGCTACTGTGGTGACTCAATATGGAAAGGCACTGGACGGAAGAATGCACCAGGACTGACAGGGAGCACACCAAACATTCATCCTGGCTCTACACTTCAAACTCGTAGGGATATTATTCGGTTCTTCTTCAGGAAACAACTTCCTTAAGGTTTTCCCTTTAATATTTTCTTGCTATTCTTCCCTTTTGTTGCACGCTCCTTGTATGGTTACCATAAACACAGTCAATGAACACAAACACTATAAATAACATACTTCAGTCATTAAATAACTACATAAAGCTAACTAAATAGGAAGAGGGGAGTCTAACTAAACTGCCTTTAAATTTCAATATTTGGTCGAATGAGTACACTTATAAGGCTAAATAGAGGTGTTCCACTATAATGTCACAGACGACGAGAAATGAAAACCCTTTCAAAGGCCCAGCGTTGTATAAAATACTTGTTGTATACTTCCGAAACATAAATAGTATTACGTCAATGATGTTGTATCAGTCACTCACTACAACAACCGCTGGGATCATCACGATCATTGGAACCGACTGTCATTATCACAAACCACAAGGAACAAATGCGGATAATGTCTTAGGAAGTATAATTGCAGACGCATATGTCATTAAAAAGAAAGTTCAGGTCGGTAGCTACTGTTGAAATTGCCGCAGAAGGCTCATTCGGTGAGGGAAGGAGGGCTGTAAGGGGAGGAGGAGGCCCACATTTCTACAAATAGTGGAGAAATGTAAAGATAGGTTCTATACTTAGAAGGCTAAAGAGAGCTATTACATTCTAATGTCTTAGTCGACGACAAATTTTGTGGATCACAATGGCTCTGCGTTGCATATATCACCTGTTAAATATTTCTGAGACATAAATAGTATTAAGGTGACCTCCTTGTATCAGTCACACATTGCGACAACTGCTGGAATCATCATCAGGATCTTCGGAAATGACAGCCAAATTTGGAACCCACAAGGAACAACTTCGAATAATGTGTTAGGAAGTATCATTTGTTGTGGCATATTCTTTGAAAAGCGAGTATAGGTCTGTAGCAAAGGTCGCAAATGCCTCAGAAGGCACATTCGGTGAGGGAAGGAGGGCCGTAAGGGGAGGAGGAGGCCCACATTTCTCCAACAAGTGGAGAAATTTTAACCTAGGTTCTATACTTAGAAGGCTAAACAGAGCTTTTACATAATAGTGTCACAGCCGACGAGATATTTTGTGGCTCACGAGGGCTCTGCGATGCATATACCACTTGTTAAATATTTCTGAAACATAAATAGTATAACGACGACCTCCTTGTATCAGTCACACATTGCGACAACTGTTGGAATCATCAAGATACTTGGAAATGACAGCCAAATTTGGAACCCACAAGGAACAACTGAGAACAATGTGTTAGGAAGTATCATTAGCTGTGCCATATGTTTTTAAAAAGCGAGTTTAGGTCGGTAGCAAAGGTCGCAGTTGCCGCAGAAGGATCATTCGGTGAGGGAAGTAGGGCTGTAAGGGGGGGGGAGGTGGCCCACATTTCTCGAACTAGTGGAGAAATTTTAACCTAGGTTCCATACTTGGAAGACTAAAGAGAGCTATTACATTCTAATGTTACAGCCGACGAGACATTTTGTGGCTCACGATGGCTCTGCGTTGCATATACCACTTGTTAAATATTTCTTAAACATAAATAGTACAACGACGACCTCCTTGCATCAGTCACACTTTGCGACAACTGTTGGAATCATCAAGATCCTTGGAAGTGACAGCCAAATTTGGACCCCACAAGGAACAACTGCGAATAATGTGTTAGGAAGTATCATTTGCTGTGGCATATGTCTTTAAAAGGCGAGTTTAGGTCGGTAGCAAAGGTCGCAATTGCCGCAGAAGGCTCATTCGGTGAGGGAAGGAGGGCTGTAAGGGGGAGGAGGAGGCCCACATTTCTCCAACTAGTTTAGAAATGTTAACCTCGGTTCTATTCTTCGAATGTTATCAGAGCTATTACATATAATGTCACTGCCGACGAGACATTTTGTGGCTCACGAGGACTCTGCGTTGCATAAACCACTTGTTAATTATTTCTGAAATATAAATAGTACTACGACGACCTCCTTGTATCAGTCACACAATTCGTCAACTGTTGGAATCATCATGATCCTTGGAAGTGACAGCCAAATTTGGAACCCACAAGGAACAACTGCGAATGATGCGTTAGGAAGTATCATTTGCTGTGGCATATGTCTTTAAAAGCGAGTTTAGGTCGGTAGCAAAGGTCGCAATTGTCGCATAAATCTGATTCGGTGAGGGAGGGAAGGCTGTAAGGGGAGGAGGAGGCCCACATTTCTCCAACTAGTTTAGAAATTTTAACCTAGGTTCTATTCTTCGAATGTTATCAGAGCTATTACATATAATGTCACAGCCGACGAGACATTTTGTGGCTCACTAGGACTCTGCGTTGCATAAACCACTTGCTAAATATTTCTGTAACATAAATAGTATTACGACGACCTCCTTGTATCAGTCACACATTGCGACAACTGTTGGAATCATCAAGATCCCTGGAAATGACAGCCAAATTTGGAACCCACAAGGAACAACTGCGAATAATGTGTTAGGAAGTATCATTTGCTGTGGCATATGTCTTTCAAAGCGAGTTTAAGTCGGTAGCAAAGGTTTCAATTGCCTCATAAGGCTGATTCGGTGAGGGAAGGAGGGCTGTAAGGGGAGGATGAGGCCCACATTTCTCCAACTAGTTTAGAAATGTTAACCTAAGTTCTATTCTTCGAATGTTATCAGAGCTATTACATATAATGTCACTGCCGACGAGACATTTTGTGGCTCACGAGGACTCTGCGTTGCATAAACCACTTGTTAATTATTTCTGAAATATAAATAGTACTACGACGACCTCCTTGTATCAGTCACACATTACGACAACTGTTGGAATCATCAAGATACTTGGAAATGACAGCCATATTTGGAACCCACAAGGAACAACTGCCAATAATGTGTTAGGAAGTATCATTTGCTGTGGCATATGTCTTTAAAAGCGAGTTTAGGTCGGTAGCAAAGGTCGCAATTACCGCATAAGGCTCATTCGGTGACTGAAGGAGGGCTGTAAGGGGAGGAGGAGGCCCACATTTCTCCAATTAGTTTAGAACTGTTACCCTAGGTTCTATTCTTTGAATGTTATCTGAGCTATTACATATAATGTCACAGCCGATGTGAAATTTAGTGGCACAAGAGGGCTCCGCGTTGCATAAACCACTTGTTAAATATTTCTGAAATATAAATAGTACTACGACGACCACCTTGTATCAGTCACACATTGCGACAACTGTTGGAATCATCAAGATCCTTGGAAATGACAGCCAAATTTGGAACCCACAAGGAACAACTGCGAATGATGTGTCAGGAAGTACCATTTGCGGTGGCATATGTCTTTCAAAAGCGAGTTTAGGTAGGTTGCAAATGTAGCAAATGCCGCAGAAGGCTCATTCGGTGAGGGAAGGAGGGCTGTGGGGGAGGAGGTGGTCCACAATTGCCCAACTAGTGGAGAAATGTAAAGATGGGTTCTATACTTAGAAGGCTAAACAGAGCTATTATATTCTAATGTCACAGCCGACGAGACATTTTGTGGCTCACGAGGACTCTGCGTTGCATATACCACTTGTTAAATTTTTCTGAAATATAAATAGCACTACGACCACCACCTTGTATCAGTCACACTTTGCGACAACTGTTGGAATTATCAAGATCCTTGGAAATGACAGCCAAATTTGGAACCCACAAGGAACAACTGCGAATAATGTGTTAGGAAGTATCATTTGCTGTGGCACATGTCTATAAAAGGCGAGTTTAGGTCAGTAGCAAAGGTCGCAATTGCCGCAGAAGGCTCATTCGGTGAGCGTAGGAGGGCTGTGGGGGAGGAGGAGGCCCAAATATCTCCAACTAGTTTAGAAATGTTAACCTAGGTTCTATTCTTCGAATGTTATCAGAGCTATTACATATAATGTCACAGCCGACGAGACATTTTGTGGCTCACGAGGACTCTGCGTTGCATATACCACTTGCTAAATATTTCTGTAACATAAATAGTATTACGACGACCTCCTTTTATCAGTCAGACATTGCGATAACTGTTGGAATCATCAAGATCCTTGGAAATGACAGCCAAATCTGGAACCCACAAGGAACAACTGCGAATAATGTGTTAGGAAGTATCATTTGCTGTGGCATATGTCTTCAAAAAGCGAGTTTAGGTCGGTAGCAAAGGTCGCAATTGCCGCGAAAAGCTCAGTCGGTGAGGGAAGGAGGGCTGCAAGGGGAGGAGGATGCCCACATTTCTCCAACTTGTGTAGAAATGTTAACCTAGGTTCTATACTTCGAATGTCAACAGAGCTATTACGTAATAATGTCACAGCTGACGAGACATTTTGCGGCTCACGAGGACTCTGCGTTGCATATACCACTTGTTGAATATTTGTGAAACATAAATAGTATTACGACGACCTCCTTGTATCAGTCACACATTGCGACAACTGTTGGAATCGTAAGATCCTTATAAGTGACAGCAAAATTTGGAACCCACAAGGAACAACTGCGAATAATGTGTGAGGAAGTATCATTTGCTGTGGCATACGTCTTTAAAAAGCGAGTTTAGGTCGGTAGCAAAGGTCGCAATTGCCGCAGAAGGCCCATTCGGTGAGGGAAGGAGGGCTGTAAGGGGAGGAGGAGGCCCACATTTCTCCAACTAGTGGAGAAATGTTAACCTAGATTCTATACTTAGAATGTGAACAGAGCTATTACATTATAATGTCACAGCCGACGAGACATTTTGTGGCTCACGAGGAATCTTCGTTGCATATACCACTTGTTAAATGTATCTGAATCATAAATAGTATTACGACGACCTCCATGTATCAGTCACACATTGCGACAACTGTTGGAATCATCAAGATCCTTGGAAATGACAGTCAAATTTGGAACCCACAAGGAACGACTGCGAGTAATGTGTTAGGAAGTATCATTTGCTGTGGCATATGTCTTCAAAAAGCGAGTTTAGGCCGGTAGCAAAGGTCGCAATTGAAGCAGAAGGCTGATTCGGTGAGGGAAGGAGGGCTGTAAGGGGAGCAGGAGGCCCACTTTTCTCCAACTAGAGGAGAAATGTTATCCAAGGTTCTATACTTACAATGCTAAAGAGAACTATTACATTCTAATGCCACAGCCGACGAGACATTTTGTATCTCACGAGGACTCTGCGTTGCATATACCACTTGTTAAATATTTCTGAAACATAAATAGTATAACGACGAACTCCTTGTATCAGTCACACAATGCGACTACTGTTGGAATCATCAAGATCCTTGGAAATGACAGCCAAATTTCGAACCCACAAGGAACAACTGCGAATAATGTATTAGGAGGTATCATTTGCTGTGTCATATGTCATTAAAAAGCGAGTTTAGGTCGGTATCAAAGGCCGCAATTGCCGCAGAAGGCTCAGTCGGTGAGGGAAGGAGGGCTGTAAGGGGAGGAAGAGGCCCACATACCTCCAACTAGTGGAGAAATGTTATCCTAGGTTCCATACTTCGAATGTTGACAGAGCTATTACATTATAATGTCACAGCCGACGAGACATTTTGTGGCTCACGAGGACTCTGCGTTGCATATACCACTTGTTAAATATTTCTGAAACATAAATAGTATTACGGCGACCTCCTTGTAAATGTCACACATTGCGACAACTGTCGGAATCATCAAGATCCTTGGAAATGACAGCCACATTTGGAACCCACAAGAAACAACTACGAATAATGTGTTAGGAAGTATCACTTGCTGTGGCATATGTCTCTAAAAAGCGAGTTTACGTCGGTAGCATAGGTCGCAATTGCCGCAGACGGCTCATTCGGTGAAGACTGTAAGGGGAGGAGGAGGCCCACATTTCTCCAACTAGTGGAGAAATGTAAAGTTGGGTTCTATACTTAGAAGGCTAAACAGAGCTTTTACATTCTTATGTCACAGCCGACGAGACATTTTGTGGCTCACGAATACTCTGCGTTGCATATACCACTCGTAAAATATTTCTGTAAAATAAATAGTATAACGACGAACTCCTTGTATCAGTCACACAATGCGACTACTGTTGGAATCATCAAGATCCTTGGAAATGACAGCCAAATTTCGAACCCACAAGGAACAACTGCGAATAATGTATTAGGAGGTATCATTTGCTGTGTCATATGTCATTAAAAAGCGAGTTTAGGTCGGTATCAAAGGTCGCAATTGCCGCAGATGGCTCATTCGGTAAAGGAAGGAGGGCTGTAAGGGGAGGAAGAGGCCCACATACCTCCAACTAGTGGAGAAATGTTATCCTAGGTTCCATACTTCGAATGTTAACAGAGCTATTACATTATAATGTCACAGCCGACGAGACATTTTGTGGCTCACGAGGACTCTGCGTTGCATATACCACTTGTTAAATATTTCTGAAACATAAATAGTATTACGACGACCACCTTGTATCAGTCACACATTGCGACAACTGTTGGAATCATCAAGATCCTTTGAAATGACAGGCAAATTTGGAACCCACAAGGAACAACTGCGAATAATGTGTTAAGAAATATCATTTGCTGTGGCATATGTCTTTAAAAAGCGAGTTTTGGCCGGTAGCAAAGGTCGCAGTTTCCTCAGAAGGCTCATTCGGTGAGGGAAGGTAGGGCAGTAAGGGGAGGAAGAGGCCCACATTTCTCCAACTAGTGGAGAAATGTTAACCTAGGTTCTATTCCTCGAATGTTAACAGAGCTATTACATATAATGTCACAGCCGACGAGACATTTTGTGGCTCACGAGGACTCTGCGTTGCATATACCACTTGTTAAAGATTTCTGAAACATAAATAGTATTACGACGACCTCCTTGTATCAGTCACACATTGCGACAACTGTTGGAATCATCAAGATCCTTGGAAATGACAGCGAAATTTGGAACCCACAAGGAACAACTGCGAATAATGTCTTAGGAAGTATCATTTGCTGTGGCATATGTCATTAAAAAGCGAGTTTAGGTCGGTAGCAAAGGTCGCAATTTCCGCAGAAGGCTCATTCGGTGAAGGAAGGAGGGCTGTAAGGGGAGGAAGAGGCCCACATATCACCAACTAGTGGAGAAATGTTGTCTTAGGTTCCATACTTAGAATGTTAACAGAGCTATTACATTATAATGTCACAGCCGACGAGACATTTTGTGGCTCACGAGGACTCTGCGTTGCATATACCACTTTTAAAATATTTTTGAATCATAAATAGTATTACGACGACCTCCTTGTATTAGTCACACATTGCGACAACTGTTGGAATCATCAAGATCCTTTGAAATGACAGCAGAATTTGGAACCCACAAGGAACAACTGCGAATAATGTGTTAGGAAGTATCATTTTCTGTGGCATATGTCATTAAAAAGCGAGTTTAGGTCAGTAGCAAAGGTCGCAATTTCCGCAGAAGGCTCATTCGGTGAGGGAAGGTAGGGCAGTAAGGGGAGGAAAAGGCCCACATTTCTCCAACTAGTGGAGAAATGTTTACCTAGGTTCTATTCTTCGAATGTTAACAGAGCTATTACATATAATGTCCCAGCCGAAGAGACATTTTGTGGCTCACGAGGACTCTGCGTTGCTTATACCACTTGTTAAATATTTCTGAAACATAAATAGTATTACGACGACCTCCTTGTATCAGTTACACATTGCGACAACTGTTGGAATCATCAACATCCTTGGAAATGACAACAAAATTTGGAACCCACAACGAACAACTGCGAATAATGTGTTCGGAAGTATCATTTGCTGTGGCATATGTCTTTAAAAAGCGAGTTTAGGTCGGTAGCAAAGGTCGCAATTTCCGCAGATGGCTCATTCGGTGAAGGAAGGAGGGTTGTAAGGGGAGGAAGAGGCCCACATATCACCAACTAGTGGAGAAATGTTGTCTTAGGTTCCATACTTAGAATGTTAACAGAGCTATTACATTATAATGTCACAGCCGACGAGACATTTTGTGGCTCACGTGGACTCTGCGTTGCATATACCACTTGTTAAATACTTCTGAAGCATAAATAGTATTACGACGACCTCCTTGTATCAGTCACACATTGCGACAACTGTGGAATCATCAAGACACATGGAAATGACAGCGAAATTTGGAACCCACAAGGAACAACTGCGAATAATGTGTTAGGAAGTATCATTTGCTGTGGCATATGTCATTAAAAAGCGAGTTTAGGTCGGTAGCAAAGGTCACAATTGCCGCATAAGGCTCATTCGGTGAGGGAAGGAGGGGTGTAAGGGGAGGAGGAGGCCCACATTTCTCCAACTAGTGGAGAAATGTTAACCTAGGTTCTATTCTTCGAATGTTTACAGAGCTATTACAGATAATGTTACAGCCGACGAGACATTTTGTGGCTCACGAGGACTCTGCGTTGCATATACCATTTGTTAAATATATCTGAAACATAAATAGTATTACGACGACCTCCTTGTATCAGTCACACATTGCGACAACTGTTGGAATCATCAAGATCCATGGAAACGACAGTGAAATTTATAACCCACAAGGAACAATTGCGAATAATGTGTTAGGAAGTATCATTTGCTGTGGCATATGTCTTTAAAAAGCAAGTTTAGGTCGGTAGCAAAGGTCACAATAGCCGCATAAGGCTCATTCGGTGAGGGAAGGAGGGGTGTAAGGGGAGGAGGAGGCCCACATTTCTCCAACTAGTGGAGAAATGTTAACCTAGGTTCTATTCTTCGAATGTTAACAGAGCTATTACAGATAATGTTACAGCCGACGAGACATTTTGTGGCTCACGAGGACTCTGCGATGCATATACCACTTGTTAAATATTTCTGAAGCATAAATAGTATTACGACGACCTCCTTGTATCAGTCACACATTGCGACAACTGTTGGAATCATCAAGATCCTTGGAAATGACAGCGAAATTTGGAACCCACAAGGAACAACTGCGAATAATGTGTTAGGAAGTATCATTTGCTGTGGCATATGTCATTAAAAAGCGAGTTTAGGTCGGTAGCAAGGGTCACAATTGCCGCATAAGGCTCATTCGGTGAGGGAAGGAGGGGTGTAAGGGGAGGAGGAGGCCCACATTTCTCCAACTAGTGGAGAAATGTTAACATAGGTTCTATTCTTCGAATGTTAACAGAGCTATTACATATAATGTCACAGCCGACGAGACATTTTGTGGCTCATGAGGACTCTGCGTTGCATATAGCACTTATTAAATAGCTCTGAAACATAAATAGTATTACGACGACCTCTTTGTATCAGTCACACATAGCGACAACTGTTGGAATCATCAAGATCCGTGGAAACGACAGCGAAATTTATAACCCACAAGGAACAACTGCGAATAATGTGTTAGGAAGTATCATTTGCTGTGGCATTCGTCTTTAAAAAGCGAGTTTAGGTAGGTAGCAAAGGTCGAAATTGCCTCATAAGGCTCATTCGGTGAGGGAAGGAGGGCTGTAAGGGGAGGAGGAGGCCCACATTTCTCCAACTAGTGGAGAAATGTTACCTAGGTTCTATTCTTCGAATGTTAACAGAGCTATTACATACAATGTCACAGCCGACGAAACATTTTGTGGCTCACGAGGACTCTGCGTTGCAAATACCACTTGTTAAATATATCTTAAACATAAATAGTATTACGACGACCTCCTTGTATCAGTGACACATTGCGACAACTGTTGTAATCATCAAGACACATGGAAATGACAGCGAAATTTGGAACCCACATGGAACAACTGCGAATAATGTGTTAGGAAGTATCATTTGCTGTGGCATAAGTCATTAAAAAGCGATTTTAGGTCGGTAGCAAAGGTCGCAATTGCCGCATAAGGCTCATTCGGTGAGGGAAGGAGGGCTGTAAGGGAAGGAGGAGGCCCACATTTCTCCAACTAGTGGAGAAATGTTACCTAGGTTCTATTCTTCGAATGTTAACAGAGCTATTACATATAATGTCACAGCCGACGAGACATTTTGTGGCTCACGAGGACTCTGCGTTGCATATACCACTTGTCAAATATATCTTAAACATAAATAGTATTACGACGACCTCCTTGTATCAGTCACACATTGCGACAACTGTTGGAATCATCAAGATCCATGGAAATGACAGCGAAATTTGGAACCCACAAGGAACAACTGCGAATAATGTCTTAGGAAGTATCATTTCCTGTGGCATATGTCATTAAAAAGCGAGTTTAGGTCGGTAGCAAAGGTCGCAATTGCCGCATAAGGCTCATTCGGTGAGGGAAGGAGGGCTGTAAGGGGAGGAGGAGGCCCACATTTCTCCAACTAGTGGAGAAATGTTAACCTAGGTTCCATTCTTCGAATGTTAACAGAGCTATTACATATAATGTCACAGCCGACAAGACATTTTGTGGCTCACGAGGACTCTGCGTTGCATATACCACTTGTTAAATATTTCTTAAACATAAATAGTATTACGACGACCTCCCTGTATCAGTGACACATTGCGACAACTGTTGGAATCATCAAGATCCATGGAAATGACAGCGAAATTTGGAACCCACAAGGAACAATTGCGAATAATGTCTTAGGAAGTATCATTTGCTGTGGCATATAACATTATAAAGCGAGTTTAGGTCGGTAGCAAAAGTCGCAATTGCCGCATAAGGCTCATTCGGTGAGGGAAGTAGGGCTGTACGGGGAGGACGAGGCCCACATTTCTCCAACTAGTGGAGAAATGTTAACCTAGGTTCTATTCTTCGATTGTTAACAGAGCTATTACATATAATGGCACAGCCGACGAGACATTTTGTGGCTCACGAGGACTCTGCGTTGCATATACCACTTGTTAAATATTTATGAAACATAAATAGTATTACGACGACCTCCTTGTATCAGTCACACATTGCGAACTCTGTTGGAATCATCAAGATCCTTCTATATGACAGCCAAATTTGGAACCCACAAGGAACAACTGCGAATAATGTCTTAGGAAGTATCATTTGCTGTGGCATATGTCATTAAAAAGCGAGTTTAGGTCGGTAGCAAAGGTCGCAATTGCCGCATAAGGCTCATTCGGTGAGGGAAGGAGGGCTGTAAGGGGAGGAGGAGGCCCACATTTCTCCAACTAGTGGAGAAATGTTAACCTAGGTTCTATTCTTCGAATGTTAACAGAGCTATTACACATAATGTCACAGCCGACGAGACATTTTGAGGCTCACGAGGACCCTGCCTTGCATATACCACTTGTTAAATATTTCTGAAACATAAATAGTATTACGACGACCTCCTTGTATCAGTGACACATTGCGACAACTGTTGGAATCATCAAGATCCATGGAAATGACAGTGAAATTTGGAACCCACAAGGAACAGCTGCGAATAATGTCTTAGGAAGTATCATTTGCTGTGGCATATGTCATTAAAAAGCGAGTTTAGGTCGGTAGCAAAGGTCGCAATTGAAGCATAAGTCTAATTCGGTGACGGAGGGAGGGCTGTAAGGGGAGGAGGAGGCCCACATTTCTCCAACTAGTGGAGACATGTTAACCTGGGTTCTATTCTTCGAATGTTAACAGAACTATTTCATATAATGTCACAGCCGACGAGACATTTTGTGGCTCACGAGGACTCTGCGTTGCATATACCACTTGTTAAATATTTCTGAAACATAAATAGTATTACGACGACCTCCTTGTATCAGTGACACATTGCGACAACTGTTGGAATCATTAAGATCCATGGAAATGACAGTGAAATTTGGAACCCACAAGGAACAACTGCGAATAATGTGTTAGGAAGTATCATTTGCTGTGGCATATGTCATTAAAAAGCGAGTTTAGGTCGGTAGCAAAGGTCACAATTGCCGCATAAGGCTCATTCGGTGAGGGAAGGAGGGCTGTAAGGGGAGGAGGAGGCCCACATTTCTCCATATAGTGGAGAAATGTTAACCTAGGTTCTATTCTTCGATTGTTAACAGAGCTATTACATATAAAGTAACAGCCGACGAGACATTTTGTGGCTCACGAGGACTCTGCGTTGCATATACCACTTTTTACATATTTCTGAAACATAAATAGTATTACGACGACCTCTTTGTATCAGTCACACATTGCGACAACTGTTGGAATCATCAAGATCCATGGAAACGACAGCGAAATTTATAACCCACAAGGAACAACTGCGAATAATGTGTTAGGAAGTATGATTTGCTGTGGCATATGTCTTCAAAAAGCGAGTTTAGGTCGGTAGCAAAGGCCGCAATTGCCGCATAAGGCTCATTCGCTGACGGATGGATGGCTGTAAGGGGAGGAGGAGGCCCACATTTCTCCAAGTAGTGGAGAAATTTTAACTTATGTTCTATTCTTAGAATGTTATCAGAGCTATTACATATAATGTCACAGCCGACGAGACATTTTGTGGCTCATGAGAACTCTGCGTTGCATATACCACTTACTAAATATCTCTGAAACATAAATAGTATTACGACGACCTCTTTGTATCAGTCACACATAGCGACAACTGTTGGAATCACCAAGATCAATGTAAACGACAGCGAAATTTATAACCCACAAGGAACAACTGCGAATAATGTGTTAGGAAGTATCATTTGCTGTGGCATACGTCTTTTAAAATCGAGTTTAGGTAGGTAGCAAAGGTCGAAATTGCCGCATAAGGCTCATTCGGTGAGGGAAGGAGGGCTGTAAGGGGAGGAGGAGGCCCACATTTCTCCAACTAGTGGGGAAATGTTACCTAGGTTCTATTCTTCGAATGTTAACAGAGCTATTACATACAATGTCACAGCCGACGAAACATTTTGTGGCTCACGAGGACTCTGCGTAGCAAATACCACTTGTTAAATATATCTTAAACATAAATAGTATTACGACGACCTCCTTGTATCAGTGACACTTTGCGACAACTGTTGTAATCATCAAGACACATGGAAATGGCAGCGAAATTTGGAACCCACAAGGAACAACTGCGAATAATGTGTTAGGCAGTATCATTTGCTGTGGCATACGTCATTAAAAAGCGATTTTATGTCGGTAGCAAAGGTCGCAATTGTCGCATAAGGCTCATTCGGTGAGGGAAGGAGGGCTGTAAAGGGAGGAGGAGGCCCACATTTCTCCAACTAGTGGTGAAATGTTACCTAGGTTTTATTCTTCGAATGTTAACAGAGCTATTACATACAATGTCACAGCCGACGAGACATTTTGTGGCTCACGAGGACTGTGCGTTGCATACACCACTTGTCAAATATATTTTAAACATGAATAGTATTACGACGACCTCCTTGTATCAGTGACACATTGCGACAACTGTTGGAATCATCAAGATCCATGGAAAGGACAGCGAATTTTGGAACCCACAAGGAACAACTGCGAATAATGTGTTAGGAAGTATCATTTGCTGTGGCATATGTCATTAAAAAGCGAGTTTAGGTCGGTAGCAAAGGTCGCAATTGTCGCATAGGGCTCATTCGGTGAGGGAAGGAGGGCTGTAAGGGGAGGAGGAGGCCCACATTTCTCCAACTAGTGGAGAAATGTTAACCTAGGTTCTATTCTTCGAATGTTAATAGAGCTATTACACACAATGTCACAGCCGACGACACATTTGGTGGCTCACGAGGACTCTGCGTTGCATATACCACCTGTCAAATATTTCTTAAACATAAATTGTATTACGACGACCTCCTTGTATCAGTCACACATTGCGACAACTGTTGGAATCATCAAGATACATGGAAATGACAGCGAAATTTGGAACCCACAAGGAACAACTGCGAATAATGTGTTAGGAAGTATCATATGCTGTGGCATATGTCATTAAAAAGCGAGTTTAGGTCTGTAGCAACGGTCGCAATTGCCGTATAAGGCTCATTCGGTGAGGGAAGGAGGGCTGTAAGGGGAGGAGGAGGCCCACATTTCTCCAACTAGTGGAGAAATGTTAACCTAGGTTCTATTCTTCGAATGTTAATAGAGCTATTACACACAATGTCACAGCCGACGACACATTTGGTGGCTCACGAGGACTCTGCGTTGCATATACCACCTGTCAAATATTTCTTAAACATAAATTGTATTACGACGACCTCCTTGTATCAGTCACACATTGCGACAACTGTTGGAATCATCAAGATACATGGAAATGACAGCGAAATTTGGAACCCACAAGGAACAACTGCGAATAATGTGTTAGGAAGTATCATATGCTGTGGCATATGTCATTAAAAAGCGAGTTTAGGTCTGTAGCAACGGTCGCAATTGCCGTATAAGGCTCATTCGGTGAGGGAAGGAGGGCTGTAAGGGGAGGAGGAGGCCCACATTTCTCCAACTAGTGGAGTAATGTTAACCTAGGTTCTATTCTTCGAATGTTAACAGAGCTATTACTTATAAGGCCACAGCCGACGAGACATTTTGTGGCTCACGAGGACACTGCTTTGCATATACCACTTGTTAAGTATTTCTGAAACATAAATAGTATTACGACGACCTCCTTGTATCAGTCACACATTGCGAACTCTGTTGGAATCATCAAGATCCTTCTATATGACAGCCAAATTTGGAACCCACAAGGAACAGCTGCGAATAATGTCTTAGGAAGTATCATTTGCTGTGGCATATGTCATTAAAAAGCTAGTTTAGGTCGGTAGCAAAGGTCGCAATTGCCGCATAAGGCTCATTCGGTGAGGGAAGGAGGGCTGTAAGGGGAGGAGGAGGCCCACATTTCTCCAACTAGTGGAGAAATTTTAACTTAGGATCTATTCTTAGAATGTTAACAGAGCAATTACATATAATGTCACAGCCAACGAGACATTTTGTGGCTCATGAGAACTCTCCGTTGCATATACCACTTATTAAATATCTCTGAAACATAAATAGTATTACGACGACCTCTTTGTATCAGTCACACATAGCGACAACTGTTGGAATCATCAAGATCAATGGAAACGACAGCGAAATTTATAACCCACAAGGAACAACTGCGAATAATGTGTTAGGAAGTATCATTTGCTGTGGCATACGTCTTTAAAAAGCGAGTTTATGTAGGTAGCAAAGGTCGAAATTGCCGCATAAGGCTCATTCGGTGAGGGAAGGAGGGCTGTAAGGGGAGGAGGAGGCCCACATTTCTCCAACTAGTGGAGAAATGTTACCTAGGTTCTATTCTTCGAATGTTAACAGAGCTATTACATACAATGTCACAGCCGACGAAACATTTTGTGGCTCATGAGGACTCTGCGTTGCAAATACCACTTGTTAAATGTATCTTAAACATAAATAGTATTACGACGACCTCCTTGTATCAGTGACACATTGCGACAACTGTTGTAATCATCAAGACACATGGAAATGACAGCGAAATTTGGAACCCACAAGGAACAACTGCGAATAATGTGTTAGTAAGTATCATTTGCTGTGGCATATGTCATTAAAAAGCGATTTTAGGTCGGTAGCAAAGGTCGCAATTGTCGCATAAGGCTCATTCGGTGAGGGAAGGTGGGCTGTAAGGGGAGGAGGAGGCCCACATATCTCCAACTAGTGGAGAAATGTTAACCTAGGTTCTATACTTCTTATGTTAACAGAGCTATTACACACAATGTCACAGCCGACGAGACATTTTGTGGCTCACGAGGACTCTGCGTTGCATATACCACTTGTCAAATATAGCTTAAACATAAATAGTATTACGACGACCTCCTTGTATCAGTGACACATTGCGACAACTGTTGAAATCATCAAGATCCATGGAAATGACAGCGAAATTTGGAACCCACAAGGAACAACTGCGAATAATGTGTCAGGAAGTATCATTTGTTGTGCCATACGTCATTATAAGGCGAGTTTAGGTCGGTAGCAAAGGTCGCAATTGTCGCATAAGGCTCATTCGGTGAGGGAAGGAGGGCTGTAAGGGGAGGTGGAGGCCCACATTTCTCCAACTAGTGGAGAAATGTTAACCTAGGTTGTATCCTTCGAATGTTAATAGAGCTATTACACACAATGTCAAAGCCGACGACACATTTTGTGGCTCACGAGGACTCTGCGTTGCATATACCACCTGTCAAATATTTCTTAAACATAAATAATACTACGACGACCTCCTTGTATCAGTCACACATTGCGACAACTGTTGGAATCATCAAGATCCATGGAAATGACAGCGAAATTTTGAACCCACATGGAACAACTGCGAATAATGTCTTAGGAAGTATCATTTGCTGTGGCATATGTCATTAAAAAGCGAGTTTAGGTCGGTAGCAAAGGTCGCAATTGCCGCATAAGGCTCATTCGGTGAGGGAAGGAGGGCTGGAAGGGGAGGAAGAGGCCCACATTGCTCCAACTAGTTGGGAAATGTTAACCTACGTTCTATTCTTCGAATGTTAACAGAGCTATTACATATAATGTCACAGCCGACGAGACATTTTGTGGCTCACGAGGACTCTGCGTTGCATATACCACTTGTTAAATATTTCTGAAACATAAATAGTATTACGACGACCTCCTTGTATCAGTCACACATTGCGACAACTGTTGGAATCATCAAGATCCATGGAAATGACAGTGAAATTTGGAACCCACAAGGAACAGCTGCGAATAATGTCTTAGGAAGTATCATTTGCTGTGGCATATGTCATTAAAAAGCGAGTTTAGGTCGGTAGCAAAGGTCGCAATTGAAGCATAAGTCTCATTCGGTGAGGGAGGGAGGGCTGTAAGGGGAGGAGGAGGCCCACATTTCTCCAACTAGTGGAGACATGTTAACCTGGGTTCTATTCTTCGAATGTTAACAGAACTATTTCATATAATGTCACAGCCGACGAGACATTTTGTGGCTCACGAGGTCTCTGCGTTGCATATACCACTTGTTAAATATTTCTGAAACATAAATAGTATTACGACGACCTCCTTGTATCAGTGACACATTGCGACAACTGTTGGAGTCATCAAGATCCATGGAAATGACAGTGAAATTTGGAACCCACAAGGAACAACTGCGAATAATGTGTTAGGAAGTATCATTTGCTGTGGCATATGTCATTAAAAAGCGAGTTTAGGTCGGTAGCAAAGGTCACAATTGCCGCATAAGGCTCATTCGGTGAGGGAAGGAGGGCTGTAAGGGGAGGAAGAGGCCCACATTGCTCCAACTAGTTGGGAAATGTTAACCTAGGTTCTATTCTTCGAATGTTAACAGAGCTATTACATATAATGTCATAGCCGACGAGACATTTTGTGGCTCACGAGGACTCTGCGTTGCATATACCACTTGTTAAATATTTCTGAAACATAAATAGTATTACGAAGACCTCCTTGTATCAGTCACACATTGCGACAACTGTTGGAATCATCAAGATACGTGGAAATGACAGCCAAATTTGGAACCCACAAGGAACAACTGCGAATAATGTCTTAGGAAGTATCATTTGCTGTGGCATATGTCATTAAAAAGCGAGTTTAGGTCGTTAGCAAAGGTCGCAATTGCCGCATAAGGTTCATTCGGTGAGGGAAGGAGGGCTGTAAGGGGAGGAGGAGGCCCACATTTCTCCAAATCAGTGGAGAAATGTTAACCTAGGTTCTATTCTTCGAATGTTAACAGAGCTATTACATATAATGTCACAGCCGACGAGACATTTTGTGGCTCACAAGGACTCTGCTTTGTATATTCCACTTGTTAAATATTTCTTAGACATAAATAGTAATACGACGACCTCCCTGTATCAGTGACACATTGCGACAACTGTTGGAATCATCAAGATCCATGGAAATGACAGCGAAATTTGGAACCCACAAGGAACAACTGCGAATAATGTCTTAGGAAGTATCATTTTCTGTGGCATATGTCATTAAAAAGCGAGTTTAGGTCGGTAGCAAAGGTCGCAATTGCCGCATAAGGCTCATTCGGTGAGGGAAGGAGGGCTGTAAGGGGAGGAGGAGGCCCACATTTCTCCAACTAGTGGTGAAATGTTACCTAGGTTTTATTCTTCGAATGTTAACAGAGCTATTACATACAATGTCACAGCCGACGAGACGTTTTGTGGCTCACGAGGACTGTGCGTTGCATACACCACTTGTCAAATATATTTTAAACATGAATAGTATGGCGACGACCTCCTTGTATCAGTGACACATTGCGACAACTGTTGGAATCATCAAGATCCATGGAAAGGACAGCGAAATTTGGAACCCACAAGGAACAACTGCGAATAATGTGTTAGGAAGTATCATTTGCTGTGGCATATGTCATTAAAAAGCGAGTTTAGGTCGGTAGCAAAGGTCGCAATTGTCGCATAAGGCTCATTCGGTGAGGGAAGGAGGGCTGTAAGGGGAGGAGGAGGCCCACATTTCTCCAACTAGTGGAGAAATGTTAACCTAGGTTCTATTCTTCGAATGTTAATAGAGCTATTACACACAATGTCACAGCCGACGACACATTTGGTGGCTCACGAGGACTCTGCGTTGCATATACCACCTGTCAAATATTTCTTAAACATAAATTGTATTACGACGACCTCCTTGTATCAGTCACACATTGCGACAACTGTTGGAATCATCAAGATACATGGAAATGACAGCGAAATTTGGAACCCACGAGGAACAACTGCGAATAATGTGTTAGGAAGTATCATATGCTGTGGCATATGTCATTAAAAAGCGAGTTTAGGTCTGTAGCAACGGTCGCAATTGCCGCATAAGGCTCATTCGGTGAGGGAAGGAGGGCTGTAAGGGGAGGAGGAGGCCCACATTTCTCCAACTAGTGGAGAAATGTTAACCTAGGTTCTATTCTTCGAATGTTAACAGAGCTATTACTTATAAGGCCACAGCCGACGAGACATTTTGTGGCTCACGAGGACACTGCTTTGCATATACCACTTGTTAAGTATTTCTGAAACATAAATAGTATTACGACGACCTCCTTGTATCAGTCACACATTGCGAACTCTGTTGGAATCATCAAGATCCTTCTATATGACAGCCAAATTTGGAACCCACAAGGAACAGCTGGGAATAATGTCTTAGGAAGTATCATCTGCTGTGGCATATGTCATTAAAAAGCGAGTTTAGGTCGGTAGCAAAGGTCGCAATTGTCGCATAAGGCTCATTCGGTGAAGGAAGGAGGGCTGTAAGGGGAGGAGGAGGCCCACATTTCTCCAACTAGTTTAGAAATGTTAACCTAGGTTCTATACTTCTTATGTTAACAGAGCTATTACACACAATGTCACAGCCGACGAGACATTTTGTGGCTCACGAGGACTCTGCGTTGCATATACCACTTGTCAAATATAGCTTAAACATAAATAGTATTACGACGACCTCCTTGTATCAGTGACACATTGCGACAACTGTTGGAATCATCAAGATCCATGGAAATGACAGCGAAATTTTGAACCCACATGGAACAACTGCGAATAATGTCTTAGGAAGTATCATTTGCTGTGGCATATGTCATTAAAAAGCGAGTTTAGGTCGGTAGCAAAGGTCGCAATTGCCGCATAAGGCTCATTCGGTGAGGGAAGGAGGGCTGTAAGGGGAGGAAGAGGCCCACATTGCTCCAACTAGTTGGGAAATGTTAACCTAGGTTCTATTCTTCGAATGTTAACAGAGCTATTACATATAATGTCATAGCCGACGAGACATTTTGTGGCTCACGAGGACTCTGCGTTGCATATACCACTTGTTAAATATTTCTGAAACATAAATAGTATTACGAAGACCTCCTTGTATCAGTCACACATTGCGACAACTGTTGGAATCATCAAGATACGTGGAAATGACAGCCAAATTTGGAACCCACAAGGAACAACTGCGAATAATGTCTTAGGAAGTATCATTTGCTGTGGCATATGTCATTAAAAAGCGAGTTTAGGTCGTTAGCAAAGGTCGCAATTGCCGCATAAGGTTCATTCGGTGAGGGAAGGAGGGCTGTAAGGGGAGGAGGAGGCCCACATTTCTCCAAATCAGTGGAGAAATGTTAACCTAGGTTCTATTCTTCGAATGTTAACAGAGCTATTACATATAATGTCACAGCCGACGAGACATTTTGTGGCTCACAAGGACTCTGCTTTGTATATTCCACTTGTTAAATATTTCTTAGACATAAATAGTAATACGACGACCTCCCTGTATCAGTGACACATTGCGACAACTGTTGGAATCATCAAGATCCATGGAAATGACAGCGAAATTTGGAACCCACAAGGAACAACTGCGAATAATGTCTTAGGAAGTATCATTTTCTGTGGCATATGTCATTAAAAAGCGAGTTTAGGTCGGTAGCAAAGGTCGCAATTGCCGCATAAGGCTCATTCGGTGAGGGAAGGAGGGCTGTAAGGGGAGGAGGAGGCCCACATTTCTCCAACTAGTGGAGAAATGTTAACCTAGGTTCCATTCTTCGAATGCTAACAGAGCTATTACATATAATGTCACAGCCGACGAGACATTTTGTGGCTCACGAGGACTCTGCTTTGTATATTCCACTTGTTAAATATTTCTTAAACATAAATAGTAATACGACGACCTCCCTGTATCAGTGACACATTGCGACAACTGTTGGAATCATCAAGATCCATGGAAATGACAGCGAAATTTGGAACCCACAAGGAACAACTGCGAATAATGTCTTAGGAAGTATCATTTTCTGTGGCATATGTCATTAAAAAGCGAGTTTAGGTCGGTAGCAAAGGTCGCAATTGCCGCATAAGGCTCATTCGGTGAGGGAAGGAGGGCTGTAAGGGGAGGAGGAGGCCCACATTTCTCCAACTAGTGGAGAAATGTTAACCTAGGTTCCATTCTTCGAATGCTAACAGAGCTATTACATATAATGTCACAGCCGACGAGACATTTCGAGGCTCACGAGGACCCTGCGTTGCATATACCACCTGTTAAATATTTCTGAAACATATATAGTGTTACGACGACCTCCTTGTATCAGTCACACATTGCGACAACTGTTGGATACATCATGATCCTTGGAAATGACAGCGAAATTGGGAACCCACAAGGAACAACTGCGAATAATGTCTTAGGAAGTATCATTTGCTGTGGCATATGTCATTAAAAAGCGAGTTTAGGTCGGTAGAAAAGATCGCAATTGCCGCATAAGGCTCATTCGGTGAAGGAAGGAGGGCTGTAAGGGGAGGAGGAGGCCCACATTTCTCCAACTAGTGGAGAAATGTTAACCTAGGTTCTATTCTTCGAATGTTAACAGAGCTATTACATATAATGTCACAGCCGACGAGACATTTTGTGGCTCACGAGGACTCTGCGTTGCATATACCACTTGTTAAATATTTATGAAACATAAATAGTATTACGACGACCTCCTTGTATCAGTCACACATTGCAACAACTGTTGGATACATCCTGATCCTTGGAAATGACAGCGAAATTGTGAACCCACAAGGAACAACTGCGAATAATGTCTTAGGAAGTATCATTTGCTGTGGCATATGTCATTAAAAAGCGAGTTTAGGTCGGTAGCAAAGATCGCAATTGCCGCATAAGGCTCAGTCGGTGATGGAAGGTGGGCCGTAAGGGGAGGAGGAGGCCCACATTTCTCCAACTAGTGGAGAAATGTTAACCTAGGTTCTATTCTTCGAATGTTAACAGAGCTATTACATATAATGTCACAGCCGACGAGACATTTTGAGGCTCACGAGGACTCTGCGTTGCATATACCATTTGTTAAATATTTCTGAAACATAAATAGTATTACGACGACCTCCTTGTATCAGTCATACATTGCGACAACTGTTGGAATCATCAAGATCCATGGAAATGACAGTGAAATTTGGAACCCACAAGGAACAACTGCGAATAATGTCTTAGGATGTATCATTTGCTGTGGCATATGTCATTAAAAAGCGAGTTTAGGTCGGTAGCAAAGGTCGCAATTGAAACATAAGTCTCATTCGGTGAGGGAAGGAGGGCTGTAAGGGGAGGAGGAGGCCCACATTTCTCCAACTAGTGGAGACATGTTAACCTGGGTTCTATTCTTCGAATGTTAACAGAGCTATTTCATATAATGTCACAGCCGACGAGACATTTTGTGGCTCACGAGGACTGTGCGTTGCATACACCACTTGTCAAATATATTTTAAACATGAATAGTATTACGACGACCTCCTTGTATCAATGACACATTGCGACAACTGTTGGAATCATCAAGATCCATGGAAATGACAGCGAAATTTGGAACCCACAAGGAACAACTGCGAATAATGTGTTAGGAAGTATCATTTGTTGTGGCATACGTCATTAAAAAGCGAGTTTAGGTCGGTAGGAAAGGTCGCAATTGTCGCATAAGGCTCATTCGGTGAGGGAAGGAGGGCTGTAAGGGGAGGAGGAGGCCCACATTTCTCCAACTAGTGGAGAAATGTTAACCTAGGTTCTATTGTTCTAATGTTAACAGAGCTATTACCTATAAAGTAACAGCCGACGAGACATTTTGTGGCTCACGAGGACTCTGCGTTGCATATACCACTTTTTACATATTTCTTAAACATAAATAGTATTACGACGACCTCCTTGTATCAGTGACACATTGCGACAACTGTTGGAATCATCAAGATCCATGGAAATGACAGCGAAATTTGGAACCCACAAGGAACAACTGCGAATAATGTCTTAGGAAGTATCATTTGCTGTGGCATATGTCATTAAAAAGCGAGTTTAGGTCGGTAGCAAAAGTCGCAATTGCCGCATGAGGCTCATTCGGTGAGGGAAGGAGGGCTGTATGGGGAGGAGGAGGCCCACATTTCTCCAACTAGTGGAGAAATGTTAACCTAGGTTCTATTCTTCGAATGTTAACAGAGCTATTACATATAAAGTAACAGCCGAGGAGACATTTTGTGGCTCACGAGGACTCTGCGTTGCATATACCACTTTTTACATATTTCTGAAACATAAATAGTATTACGACGACCTCCTTGTATCAGTCACACATTGCGACAACTGTTGGAACCATCAAGATCCATGGAAACGACAGCGAAATTTATAACCCACAAAGAACAACTGCGAATAATGTGTTAGGAAGTATCATTTGCTGTGGCATATGTCTTTAAAAAGCGAGTTTAGGTCGGTAGCAAAGGCCGCAATTGCCGCATAAGGTTCATTCGCTGACGGATGGATGGCTGTAAGGGGAGGAGGAGGCCCACATTTCTCCAACTAGTGGAGAAATTTTAACTTAGGTTCTATTCTTAGAATGTTAACAGAGCAATTACATATAATGTCACAGCCAACGAGACATTTTGTGGCTCATGAGAACTCTGCGTTGCATATACCACTTATTAAATATCTCTGAAACATAAATAGTATTACGACGACCTCTTTGTATCAGTCACACATAGCGACAACTGTTGGAATCATCAAGATCAATGGAAACGACAGCGAAATTTATAACCCACAAGGAACAACTGCGAATAATGTGTTAGGAAGTGTCATTTGCTGTGGCATACGTCTTTAAAAAGCGTGTTTATGTAGGTAGCAAAGGTCGAAATTGCCGCATAAGGCTCATTCGGTGAGGGAAGGAGGGCTGTAAGGGGAGGAGGAGGCCCACATTTCTCCAACTAGTGGAGAAATGTTACCTAGGTTCTATTCTTTGAATGTTAACAGAGCTATTACATGCAATGTCACAGCCGACGAGACATTTTGTGGCTCACGAGGACTCTGCGTTGCATGTACCACTTGTCAAATATATCTTAAACATAAATAGTATTACGACGACCTCCTTGTATCAGTGACACATTGCGACAACTGTTGGAATCATCAAGATCCATGGAAATGACAGCGAAATTTGGAACCCACAAGGAACAACTGCGAATAATGTGTTAGGAAGTATCATTTGTTGTGGCATACGTCATTAAAAAGCGAGTTTAGGTCGGTAGCAAAGGTCGCAATTGTCGCATAAGGCTCATTCGGTGAGGGAAGGAGGGCTGTAAGGGGAGGAGGAGGCCCACATTTCTCCAACTAGTGGAGAAATGTTAACCTAGGTTCTATTCTTCGAATGTTAATAGAGCTATTAGACACAATGTCACAGCCGACGACACATTTTGTGGCTCACGAGAACTCTGCGTTGCATATACCACCTGTCAAATATTTCTTAAACATAAATAGTATTACGGCGACCTCCTTGTATCAGTGACACATTGCGACAACTGTTGGAATCATCAAGATCCATGGAAATGACAGCGAAATTTTGAACCCACATGGAACAATTGCGAATAATGTCTTAGGAAGTATCATTTGCTGTGGCATATGTCATTAAAAAGCGAGTTTAGGTCGGTAGCAAAGGTCGCAATTGCCGCATAAGGCTCATTCGGTGAGGGAAGGAGGGCTGTAAGGGGAGGAAGAGGCCCACATTGCTCCAACTAGTTGGGAAATGTTAACCTAGGTTCTATTCTTCGAATGTTAACAGAGCTATTACATATAATGTCATAGCCGACGAGACATTTTGTGGCTCACGAGGACTCTGCGTTGCATATACCACTTGTTAAATATTTCTGAAACATAAATAGTATTACGAAGACCTCCTTGTATCAGTCACACATTGCGATAACTGTTGGAATCATCAAGATACGCGGAAATGACAGCCACATTTGGAACCCACAAGGAACAACTGCGAATAATGTGTTAGGAAGTATCATTTGCTGTGGCATATGTCATTGAAAAGCGAGTTTAGGTCGGTAGCAAAGGTCGCAATTGCCGCATAAGGCTCATTCGGTGAGGGAAGGAGGGCTGTAAGGGGAGGAGAAGGCCCACATTTCTCCAACTAGTGGAGAAATGTTAACCTAGGTTCTATTGTTCTAATGTTAACAGAGCTATTACCTATAAAGTAACAGCCGACGAGACATTTTGTGGCTCACGAGGACTCTGCGTTGCATATACCACTTTTTACATATTTCTTAAACATAAATAGTATTACGACGACCTCCTTGTATCAGTGACACATTGCGACAACTGTTGTAATCATCAAGACACATGGAAATGACAGCGAAATTTGGAACCCACAAGGAACAACTGCGAATAATGTGTTAGGAAGTATCATTTGCTGTGGCATATGTCATTAAAAAGCGAGTTTAGGTCGGTAGCAAAGGTTGCAATTGCCGCATAAGGCTCATTCGGTGAGGGAAGGAGGGCTGTAAGGGGAGGAAGAGGGCCACATTGCTCGAACTAGTTGGGAAATGTTAACCTAGGTTCTATTCTTCGAATGTTAACAGAGCTATTACATATAAGGCCACAGCCGACGAGACATTTTGTGGCTCACGAGGACTCTGCGTTGCATATACCACTTGTTAAGTATTTCTGAAACATAAATAGTATTACGACGACCTCCTTGTATCAGTCAGACATTGCGACAACTGTTGGATACATCATGATCCTTGGAAATGACAGCGAAATTGGGAACCCACAAGGAACAACTGCGAAAAATGTCTTAGGAAGTATCATTTGCTGTGGCATATGTCATTAAAAAGCGAGTTTAGGTCGGTAGAAAAGATCGCAATTGCCCCATAAGGCTCATTCGGTGAAGGAAGGAGGGCTGTAAGGGGAGGAGGAGGCCCACATTTCTCCAACTAGTGGAGAAATGTTAACCTAGGTTCTATTCTTCGAATGTTAACAGAGCTATTACATATAATGTCACAGCCGACGAGACATTTTGTGGCTCACGAGGTCTCTGCGTTGCATATACCATTTGTTAAATATTTCTGAAACATAAATAGTATTACGACGACCTCCTTGTATCAGTCACACATTGCGACAACTGTTGGATACATCATGATCCTTGGAAATGACAGCGAAATTGGGAACCCACAAGGAACAACTGCGAATAATGTCTTAGGAAGTATCATTTGCTGTGGCATATGTCATTAAAAAGCGAGTTTAGGTCGGTAGCAAAGATCGCAATTGCCGCATAAGGCTCATTCGGTGAAGGATAGAGGGCTGTAAGGGGAGGAGGAGGCCCACATTTCTCCAACTAGTGGAGAAATGTTAACCTAGGTTCTATTCTCCGAATGTTAACAGAGCTATTACATATAATGTCACAGCCGACGAGACATTTTGAGGCTCACGAGGACCCTGCGTTGCATATACCACTTGTTAAATATTTCTGAAACAAATATAGTATGACGACGACCTCCTTGTATCAGTCACACATTGCGACAACTGTTGGATACATCATGATCCTTGGAAATGACAGCGAAATTGGGAACCCACAAGGAACAACTGCGAATAATGTCTTAGGAAGTATAATTTGCTGTGGCATATGTCATTAAAAAGCGAGTTTAGGTCGGTAGCAAAGGTCGCAATTGAAACATAAGTCTCATTCGGTGAGGGAAGGAGGGCTGTAAGGGGAGGAGGAGGCCCACATTTCTCCAACTAGTGGAAACATGTTAACCTAGGTTCTATTCTTCGAATGTTAACAGAGCTATTACATATAAAGTAACAGCCGACGAGACATTTTGTGGCTCACGAGGACTCTGCGTTGCATATACCACTTTTTACATATTTCTGAAACATAAATAGTATTACGACGACCTCCATGTATCAGTCACACATAGCGACAACTGTTGGAACCATCAAGATCCATGGAAACGACAGCGAAATTTATAACCCACAAAGAACAACTGCGAATAATGTGTTAGGAAGTATCATTTGCTGTGGCATATGTCTTTAAAAAGCGAGTTTAGGTCGGTAGCAAAGGCCGCAATTGCCGCATAAGGCTCATTCGCTGACGGATGGATGGCTGTAAGGGGAGGAGGAGGCCCACATTTCTCCAACTAGTGGAGAAATTTTAACTTAGGTTCTATTCTTAGAATGTTAACAGAGCAATTACATATAATGTCACAGCCAACGAGACATTTTGTGGCTCATGAGAACTCTGCGTTGCATATACCACTTATTAAATATCTCTGAAACATAAATAGTATTACGACGACTTCTTTGTATCAGTCACACATAGCGACAACTGTTGGAATCATCAAGATCAATGGAAACGACAGCGAAATTTATAACCCACAAGGAACAACTGCGAATAATGTGTTAGGAAGTATCATTTGCTGTGGCATACGTCTTTAAAAAGCGAGTTTATGTAGGTAGCAAAGGTCGAAATTGCCGCATAAGGCTCATTCGGTGAGGGAAGGAGGGCTGTAAGGGGAGGAGGAGGCCCACATTTCTCCAACTAGTGGAGAAATTTTACCTAGGTTCTATTCTTCGAATGTTAACAGAGCTATTACATACAATGTCCCAGCCGACGAAACATTTTGTGGCTCACGAGGACTCTGCGTTGCAAATACCACTTGTTAAATATATCTTAAACATAAATAGTATTACGACGACCTCCTTGTATCAGTGACACATTGCGACAACTGTTGTAATCATCAAGACACATGGAAATGACAGCGAAATTTGGAACCCACAAGGAACAACTGCGAATAATGTGTTAGTAAGTATCATTTGCTGTGGCATAAGTCATTAAAAAGCGATTTTAGGTCGGTAGCAAAGGTCGCAATTGTCGCATAAGGCTCATTCGGTGAGGGAAGGAGGGCTGTAAGGGGAGGAGGAGGCACACATTTCTCCAACTAGTGGAGAAATGTTACCTAGGTTCTATTCTTCGAATGTTAACAGAGCTATTACATGCAATGTCACAGCCGACGAGACATTTTGTGGCTCACGAGGACTCTGCGTTGCATATACCACTTGTCAAATATATCTTAAACATAAATAGTATTACGACGACCTCCTTGTATCAGTCACACATTGCGACAACTGTTGGAATCATCAAGATCCATGGAAATGACAGCGAAATTTGGAACCCACAAGGAACAACTGCGAATAATGTGTTAGGAAGTATCATTTGTTGTGGCATACGTCATTAAAAAGCGAGTTTAGGTCGGTAGCAAAGGTCGCAATTGTCGCATAAGGCTTATTCGGTGAGGGAAGGAGGGCTGTAAGGGGAGGAGGAGGCCCACATTTCTCCAACTAGTGGAGAAATGTTAACCTAGGTTCTATTGTTCGAATGTTAATAGAGCTATTACACACAATGTCACAGCCGACGACACATTTTGTGGCTCACGAGGACTCTGCGTTGCATACACCACCTGTCAAATATTTCTTAAACATAAATAGTATTACGACGACCTCCTTGTATCAGTGACACATTGCGACAACTGTTGGAATCATCAAGATCCATGGAAATGACAGCGAAATTTTGAACCCACATGGAACAATTGCGAATAATGTCTTAGGAAGTATCATTTGCTGTGGCATATGTCATTAAAAAGCGAGTTTAGGTCGGTAGCAAAGGGTGCAATGGCCGCATAAGGCTCATTCGGTGAGGGAAGGAGGGCTGTAAGGGGAGGAAGAGGCCCACATTGCTCCAACTAATTGGGAAATGTTAACCTAGGTTCTATTCTTCGAATGTTAACAGAGCTATTACATATAATGTCATAGCCGACGAGACATTTTGTGGCTCACGAGGACTCTGCGTTGCATATACCACTTGTTAAATATTTCTGAAACATAAATTGTATTACGGCGACCTCCTTGTATCAGTCACCCATTGCGACATCGGTTGGAATCATCAAGATCCTTGGAAAAGACAGCGAAATTTGGAACCCTCAAGGAACAACTGCGAATAATGTTTTAGGAAGTATCATTTGCTGTGGCATATGTCATTAAAAAGCGAGTTTAGGTCGGTAGCAAAGGTCGCAATTGCCGCATAAGGCTCATTCGGTGAGGGAAGGAGGGCTGTAAGGGGACGAGGAGGCCCACATTTCTCCAACTAGTGGAGAAATGTTAACCTAGGTTCTATTCTTCGAATGTTAACAGAGCTATTACATATAATGTCACAGCCGACGAGACATTTTGAGGCTCACGAGGACCCTGCGTTGCATATACCACTTGTTAAATATTTCTGAAACATATATAGTATTACGACGACCTCCTTGTATCAGTCACACATTGCGACAACTGTTGGATACATCATGATCCTTGGAAATGACAGCGAAATTGGGAACCCACAAGGAACAACTGCGAAAAATGTCTTAGGAAGTATCATTTGCTGTGGCATATGTCATTAAGAACCGAGTTTAGGTCGGTAGCAAAGATCGCAATTGCCGCATAAGGCTCATTCGGTGAAGGATAGAGGGCTGTAAGGGGAGGAGGAGGCCCACATTTCTCCAACTAGTGGAGAAATGTTAACCTAGGTTCTATTCTTCGAATGTTAACAGAGCTATTACATATAATGTCACAGCCGAAGAGACATTTTGAGGCTCACGAGGACCCAGCGTTGCATATACCACTTGTTAAATATTTCTGAAACATATATAGTATTACGACGACCTCCTTGTATCAGTCACACATTGCGACAACTGTTGGATACATCATGATCCTTGGAAATGACAGCGAAATTGGGAACCCACAAGGAACAACTGCGAATAATGTCTTAGGAAGTATCATTTGCTGTGGCATATGTCATTAAGAAGCGAGTTTAGGTCGGTAGCAAAGATCGCAATTGCCGCATAAGGCTCATTCGGTGAAGGATAGAGGGCTGTAAGGGGAGGAGGAGGCCCACATTTCTCCAACTAGTGGAGAAATGTTAACCTAGGTTCTATTCTTCGAATGTTAACAGAGCTATTACATATAATGTCACAGCCGAAGAGACATTTTAAGGCTCACGAGGACTCTGCGTTGCATATACCACTTGTTAAATATTTATGAAACATAAATAGTATTACGACGACCTCCTTGTATCAGTCACACATTGCGAACTCTGTTGGAATCATCAAGATCCTTCTATATGACAGCCAAATTTGGAACCCACAAGGAACAACTGCGAATATTGTTTCATTAAGTATCATTTGCTGTGGCATATGTCATTAAAAAGCGAGTTCAGGTCGGTAGCAAAGGTCGCAATTGCCGCATAAGGCTCATTCGGTGAGGGAAGGAGGGCTGTAAGGGGAGGAGGAGGCCCACATTTCTCCAACTAGTGGAGAAATGTTAACCTAGGTTCTATTCTTCGAATGTTAACAGAGCTATTACATATAATGTCACAGTAGAAGAGACATTTTAAGGCTCACGAGGACTCTGCGTTGCATATACCACTTGTTAAATATTTATGAAACATAAATAGTATTACGACGACCTCCTTGTATCAGTCACACATTGCGAACTCTGTTGGAATCATCAAGATCCTTCTATATGACAGCCAAATTTGGAACCCACAAGGAACAACTGCGAATAATGTTTCAGGAAGTATCATTTGCTGTGGCATATGTCATTAAAAAGCGAGTTCAGGTCGGTAGCAAAGGTCGCAATTGCCGCATAAGGCTCATTCGTTGAGGGAAGGAGGGCTGTAAGGGGAGGAGGAGGCCCACATTTCTCCAACTAGTGGAGAAATGTTAACCTAGGTTCTATTCTTCGAATGTTAACAGAGCTATTACATATAATGTCAAAGCCGAAGAGACATTTTAAGGCTCACGAGGACTCTGCGTTGCATATACCACTTGTTAAATATTTCTGAAACATAAATAGTATTACGACGACCTCCTTGTATCAGTCACACATTGCGAACTCTGTTGGAATCATCAAGATCCTTCTATATGACAGCCAAATTTGGAACCCACAAGGAACAACTGCGAATAATGTTTCAGGAAGTATCATTTGCTGTGGCATATGTCATTAAAAAGCGAGTTCAGGTCGGTAGCAAAGGTCGCAATTGCCGCATAAGGCTCATTCGGTGAGGGAAGGAGGGCTGTAAGGGGAGGAGGAGGCCCACATTTCTCCAACTAGTGGAGAAATGTTAACCTAGGTTCTATTCTTCGAATGTTAACAGAGCTATTACATATAATGTCACAGCCGAAGAGACATTTTAAGGCTTACGCGGACTCTGCGTTGCATATACCACTTGTTAAATATTTATGAAACATAAATAGTATTACGACGACCTCCTTGTATCAGTCACACATTGCGAACTCTGTTGGAATCATCAAGATCCTTCTATATGACAGCCAAATTTGGAACCCACAAGGAACAACTGCGAATAATGTTTCAGGAAGTATCATTTGCTGTGGCATATGTGATTAAAAAGCGAGTTCAGGTAGGTAGCAAAGATCGCAATTGTCGCATACGGCTCATTCGGTGAAGGATAGAGGGCTGTAAGGGGAGGAGGAGGCCCACATTTCTCCAACTAGTGGAGAAATGTTAACCTAGGTTCTATTCTTCGAATGTTAACAGAGCTATTACATATAATGTCACAGCCGAAGAGACATTTTAAGGCTCACGAGGACTCTGCGTTGCATATACCACTTGTTAAATATTTATGAAACATAAATAGTATTACGACGACCTCCTTGTATCAGTCACACATTGCGAACTCTGTTGGAATCATCAAGATCCTTCTATATGACAGCCAAATTTGGAACCCACAAGGAACAACTGCGAATAATGTTTCAGGAAGTATCATTTGCTGTGGCATATGTCATTAAAAAGCGAGTTCAGGTCGGTAGCAAAGGTCGCAATTGCCGCATAAGGCTCATTCGGTGAGGGAAGGAGGGCTGTAAGGGGAGGAGGAGGCCCACATTTCTCCAACTAGTGGAGAAATGTTAACCTAGGTTCTATTCTTCGAATGTTAACAGAGCTATTACATATAATGTCACAGCCGACGAGACATATTGAGGCTCACGAGGACCCTGCGTTGCATATACCACTTGTTAAATATTTCTGAAACAAATATAGTATTACGACGACCTCCTTGTATCAGTCACACATTGCGACAACTGTTGGATACATCATGATCCTTGGAAATGACAGCGAAATTGGGAACCCACAAGGAACAACTGCGAATAATGTCTTAGGAAGTATCATTTGCTGTGGCATATGTCATTAAAAAACGAGTTTAGGTCGGTAGCAAAGATCGCAATTGCCGCATAAGGCTCATTCGGTGAAGGAAGGAGGGCTGTAAGGGGAGAAGGAGGCCCACATTTCTCCAACTAGTGGAGAAATGTTAACCTAGGTTCTATTCTTCGAATGTTAACAGAGCTATTACATATAATGTCACAGCCGACGAGACATTTTGTGGCTCACGAGGACTCTGCGTTGCATACACCATTTGTTAAATATTTCTGAAACATAAATAGTATTACGACGACCTCCTAGTATCAGTCACACATTGCGACAACTGTTGGAATCATCAAGATCCATGGATATGACAGTGAAATTTGGAACCCACAAGGAACAACTGCGAATAATGTCTTAGGAAGTATAATTTAATGTGGCATATGTCATTAAAAAGCGAGTTTAGGTCGGTAGCAAAGGTCGCAATTGAAACATAAGTCTCATTCGGTGAGGGGAGGAGGGCTGTAAGGGGAGGAGGAGGCCCACATTTCTCCAACTAGTGGAAACATGTTAACCTGGGTTCTATTCTTCGAATGTTAACAGAGCTATTTCATATAATGTCACAGCCGACGAGACATTTTGTGGCTCACGAGGACTCTGCGTTGCATATACCACTTGTTAAATATTTCTGAAACATAAATAGTATTACGACGACCTCCGTGTATCAGTGACACATTGCGACAACTGTTGGAATCATCAAGATCCATGGAAATGACAGTGAAATTTGGAACCCACAAGGAACAACTGCGAATAATGTCTTAGGAAGTATCATTTGCTGTGGCATATGTCATTAAAAAGCGAGTTTAGGTCGGTAGCAAAGGTCGCAATTGAAGCATAAGTCCCATTCGGTCAGGCAAGGAGGGCTGTAAGGGGAGGAGGAGGCCCACATTTCTCCAACTAGTGGAGACATGTTAACCTGGGTTCTATTCTTCGAATGTTAACAGAGCTATTTCATATAATGTCACAGCCGACGAGACATTTTGTGGCTCACGAGGACTCTGCGTTGCATATACCACTTGTTAAATATTTCTGAAACATAAATAGTATTACGACGACCTCCTTGTATCAGTGACACATTGCGACGACTGTTGGAATCATCAAGATCCATGGAAATGACAGCCAAATTTGGAACTCACAAGGAACAACTGCGAATAATGTGTTAGGAAGTATCATTTGTTGTGGCATACGTCATTAAAAAGCAAGGTTAGTTTGGTAGCAAAGGTCGCAATTGTCGCATAAGGCTCATTCGGTGAGGGAAGGAGGGCTATAAGGGGAGGAGGAGGCCCACTTTTGTCCAACTAGTGGAGAAATGTTAACCTCGGTTCTATTCTTCGAATGTTAATAGAGCTATTACATATAATGTCACAGCCGACGACACATTTTGTGGCTCACGAGGACTCTGCGTTGCATATACCACCTGTCAAATATTTCTTAAACATAAATAGTATTACGACGACCTCCTCGTATCAGTGACACATTGCGACAACTGTTGGAATCATCAAGATCCATGGAAATGACAGCGAAATTTTGAACCCACATGGAACAACTGCGAATAATGTCTTAGGAAGTATCATTTGCTGTGGCATATGTCATTAAAAAGCGAGTTTAGGTCGGTAGCAAAGGTCGCAATTGCCGCATAAGGCTCATTCGGTGAGGGAAGGAGGGCTGTAAGGGGAGGAAGAGGCCCACATTGCTTCAACTAGTTGGGAAATGTTAACCTAGGTTCTATTCTTCGAATGTTAACAGAGCTATTACATATAATGTCACAGCCGACGAGACATTTTGTGGCTCACGAGGACTCTGCGTTGCATATACCATTTGTTAAATATTTCTGAAACATAAATGGTATTACGAAGACCTCCTTGTATCAGTCACACATTGCGACAGCTGTTGGAATCATCAAGATACGTGGAAATGACAGCCAAATTTGGAACCCACAAGGAACAACTGCGAATAATGTGTTAGGAAGTATCATTTGCTGTGGCATATGTCATTAAAAAGCGAGTTTAGGTCGGTAGCAAAGGTCGCAATTGCCGCATAAGGTTCATTCGGTGAGGGAAGGAGGGCTGTAAGGGGAGGAGGAGGCCCACATTTCTCCAACTAGTGGAGAAATGTTAACCTAGGTTCTATTCTTCGAATGTTAACAGAGCTATTACAAATAAGGCCAAAGCCGACGAGACATTTTGTGGCTCAAGAGGACACTGCTTTGCATTTACCACTTGCTAAGTATTTCTGAAACATAAATAGTATTACGACGACCTCCTTGTATCAGTCAGACATTGCGACAACTGTTGGAATCATCAAGATCCTTGGAAAAGACAGCGAAATTTGGAACCCACAAGGAACAACTGCGAATAATGTTTTAGGAAGTATCATTTGCTGTGGCATATGTCATTAAAAAGCGAGTTTAGGTCGGTAGCAAAGGTCGCATTTGCCGCATAAGGCTCATTCGGTGAGGGAAGGAGGGCTGTAAGGGGAGGAGGAGGCCCACATTTCCCCAACTAGTGGAGAAATGTTAACCTAGGTTCTATTCTTCGAATGTTAACAGAGCTATTACATATAATGTCACAGCCGACGAGACATTTTGAGGCTCACGAGGACCCTGCGTTGCATATACCACTTGTTAAATATTTCTGAAACATATATAGTATTACGACGACCTCCTTGTATCAGTCACACATTGCGACAACTGTTGGATACATCATGATCCTTGGAAATGACAGCGAAATTGGGAACCCACAAGGAACAACTGCGAATTATGTCTTAGGAAGTATCATTTGCTGTGGCATATGTCATTAAAAAGCGAGTTTAGGTCGGTAGCAAAGATCGCAATTGCCGCATAAGGCTCATTCGGTGAAGGAAGGAGGGCTGTAAGGGGAGGAGGAGGCCCACATTTCTCCAACTAGTGGAGAAATGTTAACCTAGGTTCTATTCTTCGAATGTTAACAGAGCTATTACATATAATGTCACAGCCGACGAGACATTTTGTGGCTCACGAGGACTCTGCGTTGCATATACCATTTGTTAAATATTTCTGAAACATAAATAGTATTACGACGACCTTCTTGTATCAGTGACACATTGCGACAACTGTTGGAATCATCAAGATCCATGGAAATGACAGTGAAATTTGGAACCCACAAGGAACAACTGCGAATAATGTCTTAGGAAGTATCATTTGCTGTGGCATATGTCATTAAAAAGCGGGTTTAGGTCGGTAGCAAAGGTCGCAATTGAAGCATAAGTCTCATTCGGTGAGGGAAGGAGGGCTGTAATTGGAGGAGGAGGCCCACATTTCTCCAACTAGTGGAGACATGTTAACCTGGGTTCTATTCTTCGAATGTTAACAGAGCTATTTCATATAATGTCACAGCCGACGAGACATTTTGTGGCTCACGAGGACTCTGCGTTGCATATACCATTTGTTAAATATTTCTGAAACATAAATAGTATTACGACTACCTCCTTGTATCAGTGACACATTGCGACAACTGTTGGAATCATCAAGATCCATGGAAATGACAGCGAAATTTGGAACCCACAAGGAACAAGTGCGAATAATGTGTTAGGAAGTATCATTTGTTGTGGCATACGTCATTAAAAAGCGAGTTTAGGTCGGTAGCAAAGGTCGCAATTGTCGCATAAGGCTCATTCGGTGAGGGAAGGAGGGCTGTAAGGGGAGGAGGAGGCCCACATTTCTCCAACTAGTGGAGAAATGTTAACCTAGGTTCTATTCTTCGAATGTTAACAGAGCTATTACATATAATGTCACAGCCGACGAGACATTTTGTGGCTCACGAGGACTCTGCGTTGCATATACCACTTGTTAAATATTTCCGAAACATAAATAGTATTACGACGACCTCCTTGTATCAGGCAGACATTGCGACAACTGTTGGAATCATCAAGATCCATGGAAATGACAGCGAAATTTGGAACCCACAAGGAACAACTGCGAATAATGTCTTAGGAAGTATCATTTTCTGTGACATATGTCATTAAAAAGCGAGTTTAGGTCGGTACCAAAGGTCGCAATTGCCGCATAAGGCTCAGTCGGTGAGGGAAGGAGGGCTGTAAGGGGAGGAGGAGGCCCACATTTCTCCAACTAGTGGAGATATGTTAACCTAGGTTCTATTGTTCGAATGTTAACAGAGCTATTACATATAATGTCACAGCCGACGAGACATTTTGTGGCTCACGAGGACTCTGCGTTGCATATACCACTTGTTAAAATTTCTTAAACATAAATAGTATTACGACGACCTCCTTGTATCAGTGACACATTGCGACAACTGTTGGAATCATCAAGATCCATGGAAATGACAGCGAAATTTGGAACCCACAAGGAACAACTGCGAATAATGTCTTAGGAAGTATCATTTGCTGTGGCTTATGTCATTAAAAAGCGAGTTTAGGTCGATAGCAAAAGTCGCAATTGCCGCATAACGCTCATTCCGTGAGGGAAGGAGGGATGTACGGGGAGGAGGAGGCCCACATTTCTCCAACTAGTGGGGAAATGTTAACCTAAGTTCTATTCTTCTAATGTTAACAGAGCTATTACATATAAAGTAACAGCCGACGAGACATTTTGTGGCTCACGAGGACTCTGCGTTGCATATACCACTTTTTACATATTTCTTAAACATAAATAGTATTACGACTTCCTCCTTGTATCAGTGACACATTGCGACAACTGTTGGAATCATCAAGATCCATGGAAATGACAGCGAAATTTGGAACCCACAAGGAACAACTGCGAATAATGTCTTAGGAAGTATCATTTGCTGTGGCATATGTCATTAAAAAGCGAGTTTAGGTCGGTAGCAAAAGTCGCAATTGCCGCATAAGGCTCATTCGGTGAGGGAAGGAGGCTGTATGGGGAGGAGGAGGCCAACATTTCTCCAACTAGTGGAGAAATGTTAACCTAGGTTCTATTCTTCGAATGTTAACAGAGCTATTACATATAAAGTAACAGCCGACAAGACATTTTGTGGCTCACGAGGACTCTGCGTTGCATATACCACTTTTTACATATTTCTTAAACATAAATAGTATTACGACGACCTCCTTGTATCAGTCACACATAGCGACAACTGTTGGAATCATCAAGATCAATGGAAACGACAGCGAAATTTATAACCCACAAGGAACAACTGCGAATAATGTGTTAGGAAGTATCATTTGCTGTGGCATACGTCCTTAAAAAGCGAGTTTATGTAGGTAGCAAAGGTCGAAATTGCCGCATAAGGCTCATTCGGTGAGGGAAGGATGGCTGTAAGGGGAGGAGGAGGCCCACATTTCTCCAACTAGTGGAGAAATGTCACCTAGGTTCTATTCTTCGAATGTTAACAGAGCTATTACATACAATGTCACAGCCGGCGAAACATTTTGTGGCTCACGAGGACTCTGCGTTGTAAATACCACTTGTTAAATATATCTTAAACATAAATAGTATTACGACGACCTCCTTGTATCAGTGACACATTGCGACAACTGTTGTAATCATCAAGACACATGGAAATGACAGCGAAATTTGGAACCCACAAGGAACAACAGCGAATAATGTGTTAGTAAGTATCATTTGCTGTGGCATAAGTCATTAAAAAGCGATTTTAGGTCGGTAGCAAACGTCGCAATTGTCGCATAAGGCTCATTCGGTGAGGGAAGGAGGGCTGTAAGGGGAGGAGGAGGCCCACATTTCTCCAACTAGTGGAGAAATGTTACCTAGGTTCTATTCTTCGAATGTTAACAGAGCTATTACATACAATGTCACAGCCGACGAGACATTTTGTGGCTCACGAGGACTCTGCGTTGCATATACCACTTGTCAAATAGATCTTAAACATAAATAGTATTACGACGACCTCCTTGTATCAGTGACACATTGCGACAACTGTTGGAATCATCAAGTTCCATGGAAATAACAGCGAAATTTGGAGCCCACAAGGAACAACTGCGAATAATGTGTTAGGAAGTATCATTTGTTGTGGCATACGTCATTAAAAAGCGAGTTTAGGTCGGTAGCAAAGGTCGCAATTGCCGCATAAGGCTCATTCGGTGAGGGAAGGAGGGCTGTAAGGGGAGGAAGAGGCCCACATTGCTCCAACTAGTTGGGAAATGTTAACCTAGGTTCTATTCTTCGAATGTTAACAGAGCTATTACATATAATTTCATAGCGGACGAGACATTTTGTGGCTCACGAGGACTCTGCGTTGCATATACCACTTGTTAAGTATTTCTGAAACATAAATAGTATTACGACGACCTCCTTGTATCAGTCAGACATTGCGACAACTGTTGGAATCATCAAGATCCATGGAAATGACAGCGAAATTTGGAACGCACAAGGAACAACTGCGAATAATGTCTTAGGAAGTATCATTTTCTGTGGCATATGTCATTAACAAGCGAGTTTAGGTCGGTAGCAAAGGTCGCAATTGCCGCATAAGGCTCATTCGGTGAGGGAAGGAGGGCTGTAAGGGGAGGAGGAGGCCCACATTTCTCCAACTAGTGGAGAAGTGTTAACCTAGGTTCCATTCTTCGAATGTTAACAGAGCTATTACATATAATGTCACAGCCGACGAGACATTTTGTGGCATACGAGGACTCTGCGTTGCATATACCACTTGTTAAATATTTCTTAAACATAAATAGTATTATTACGACCTCCCTGTATCAGTGACACATTGCGACAACTGTTGGAATCATCAAGATCCATGGAAATGACAGCGATATTTGGAACCCACAAGGAGCAATTGCGAATAATGTCTTAGGAAGAATCATTTGCTGTGGCATATGACATTAAAAAGCGAATTTAGGTCGGTAGCAAAAGTCGCAATTGCCGCATAAGGCTCATTCGGTGAAGGAAGGAGGGCTGTAAGGGGAGGAGGAGGCCCACATTTCTCCAACTAGTGGAGAAATGTTAACCTAGGTTCTATTCTTCGAATGTTAACAGAGTTATTACATATAATGTCACAGCCGACGAGACATTTTGTGGCTCACGAGGACTCTGCGTTGCATATACCACTTGTTAAATATTTATGAAGCATAAATAGTATTACGACGACCTCCTTGTATCAGTCCCACATTGCGACAACTGTTGGATACATCATGATCCTTGGAAATGACAGCGAAATTGGGAACCCACAAGGAACAACTGCGAATAATGTCTTAGGAAGTATCATTTGCTGTGGCATATGTCATTAAAAAGCGAGTTTAGGTCGGTAGAAAAGATCGCAATTGCCGGATAAGGCTCATTCGGTGAAGGAAGGAGGGCTGTAAGGGGAGGAGGAGGCCCACATTTCTCCAACTAGTGGAGAAATGTTAACCTAGGTTCTATTCTTCGAATGTTAACAGAGCTATTACATATAATGTCACAGCCGACGAGACATTTTGTGGCTCACGAGGACTCTGCGTTGCATATACCATTTGTTAAATATTTCTGAAACATAAATAGTATTACGACGACCTCCTTGTATCAGTCACACATTGCGACAACTGTTGGATACATCATGATCCTTGGAAATGACAGCGAAATTGGGAACCCACAAGGAACAACTGCGAATAATGTCTTAGGAAGTATCATTTGCTGTGGCATATGTCATTAAAAAGCGAGTTCAGGTCGGTAGCAAAGATCGCAATTGCCGCATAAGGCTCATTCGGTGAAGGAAGGAGGGCTGTAAGGGGAGGAGGAGGCCCACATTTCTCCAACTAGTGGAGAAATGTTAACCTAGGTTCTATTCTTCGAATGTTAACAGAGTTATTACATATAATGTCACAGCCGACGAGACATTTTGTGGCTCACGAGGACTCTGCGTTGCATATACCACTTGTTAAATATTTATGAAGCATAAATAGTATTACGACGACCTCCTTGTAACAGTCACACATTGCGAACTCTGTTGGAATCATCAAGATCCTTCTATATGACAGCCAAATTTGGAACCCACAAGGAACAACTGCGAATAATGTCTTAGGAAGTATCATTTGCTGTGGCATATGTCATTAAAAAGCGAGTTTAGGTCGGTAGCAAAGGTCGCAATTGCCGCATAAGGCTCATTCGGTGAGGGAAGGAGGGCTGTAAGGGGAGGAGGAGGCCCACATTTCTCCAACTAGTGGAGAAATGTTAACCTAGGTTCTATTCTTCGAATGTTAACAGAGCTATTACATATAATGTCACAGCCGACGAGACATTTTGAGGCTCACGAGGACCCTGCGTTGCATATAGCACTTGTTAAGTATTTCTGAAACATATATAGTATTACGACGACCTCCTTGTATCAGTCACACATTGCGACAACTGTTGGATACATCATGATCCTTGGAAATGACAGCGAAATTGGGAACCCACAAGGAACAACTGCGAATAATGTCTTAGGAAGTATCATTTGCTGTGGGATATGTCATTAAAAAGCGAGTTTAGGTCGGTAGCAAAGATCGCAATTGCCGCATAAGGCTCATTCGGTGAAGGAAGGAGGGCTGTAAGGGGAGGAGGAGGCCCACATTTCTCCAACTAGTGGAGAAATGTTAACCTAGGTTCTATTCTTCGAATGTTAACAGAGCTATTACATATAATGTCACAGCCGACGAGACATTTTGTGGCTCACGAGGACTCTGCGTTGCATATACCATTTGTTAAATATTTCTGAAACATAAATAGTATTACGAAGACCTCCTTGTATCAGTCACACATTGCGACAACTGTTGGAATCATCAAGATCCATGGAAATGACAGTGAAATTTGGAACCCACAAGGAACAACTGCGAATAATGTCTTAGGAAGTATAATTTGCTGTGGCATATGTCATTAAAAAGCGAGTTTAGGTCGGTAGCAAAGGTCGCAATTGAAACATAAGTCTCATTCGGTGAGGGAAGGAGGGCTGTAAGGGGAGGAGGAGGCCCACATTTCTCCCACTAGTGGAGACATGTTAACCTGGGTTCTATTCTTCGAATGTTAACAGAGCTATTTCATATAATGTCACAGCCGACGAGACATTTTGTGGCTCACGAGGACTCTGCGTTGCATATACCACTTGTTAAATATTTCTGAAACATAAATAGTATTACGACGACCTCCTTGTATCAGTGACACATTGCGACAACTGTTGGAATCATCAAGATCCATGGAAATGACAGTGAAATTTGGAACCCACAAGGAACAACTGCGAATAATGTCTTAGGAAGTATCATTTGCTGTGGCATATGTCATTAAAAAGCGAGTTTAGGTCGGTAGCAAAGGTCGCAATTGAAGCATAAGTCTCATTCGGTGAGGGAAGGAGGGCTGTAAGGGGAGGACGAGGCCCACATTTCTCCAACTAGTGGAGACATGTTAACCTGGGTTCTATTCTTCGAATGTTAACAGAGCTATTTCATATAATGTCACAGCCGACGAGACATTTTGTGGCTCACGAGGACTCTGCGTTGCATATACCACTTGTTAAATATTTCTGAAACATAAATAGTATTACGACGACCTCCTTGTATCAGTGACACATTGCGACAACTGTTGGAATCATCAAGATCCGTGGAAATGACAGCCAAATTTGGAACCCACAAAGAACAACTGCGAATAATGTGTTAGGAAGTATCATTTGTTGTGGCATACGTCATTAAAAAGCGAGTTTATGTCGGTAGCAAAGGTCGCAATTGTCGCATAAGGCTCATTCGGTGAGGGAAGGAGGGCTGTAAGGGGAGGAGGTGGTACACATTTCTCCAAAAAGTGGAGAAATGTTAACCTAGGTTCTATTCTTCGAATGTTAATAGAGCTATTACACACAATGTCACAGCCGACGACACATTTTGTGGCTCACGAGGACTCTGCGTTGCATATACCACCTGTCAAATATTTCTTAAACATAAATAGTATTACGACGACCTCCTTGTATCAGTGACACATTGCGACAACTGTTGGAATCATCAAGATCCATGGAAATGACAGCGAAATTTTGAACCCACATGGAACAATTGCGAATAATGTCTTAGGAAGTATCATTTGCTGTGGCATATGTCATTAAAAAGCGAGTTTAGGTCGGTAGCAAAGGTCGCAATTGCCGCATAAGGCTCATTCGGTGAGGGAAGGAGGGCTGTAAGGGGAGGAAGAGGCCCACATTGCTCCAACTAGTTGGGAAATGTTAACCTAGGTTCTATTCTTCGAATGTTAACAGAGCTATTACATATAATGTCACAGCCGACGAGACATTTTGTGGCTCACGAGGACTCTGCGTTGCATATACCACTTGTTAAATATTTCTGAAACATAAATAGTATTACGAAGACCTCCTTGTATCAGTCACACATTGTGACAACTGTTGGAATCATCAAGATACGCGGAAATGACAGCCAAATTTGGAACCCACAAGGAACAACTGCGAATAATGTGTTAGGAAGTATCATTTGCTGTGGCATATGTCATTAAAAAGCGAGTTTAGGTCGGTAGCAAAGGTCGCAATTGCCGCATAAGGCTCATTCGGTGAGGGAAGGAGGGCTGCAAGGGGAGGAGGAGGCCCACATTTCTCCAACTAGTGGAGAAATGTTAACCTAGGTTCCATTCTTCGAATGTTAACAGAGCTATTACATATAATGTCACAGCCGACGGGACATTTTGAGGCTCACGAGGACTCTGCGTTGCATATACCACTTGTTAAATATTTCTTAAATATAAATAGTATTACGACGACCTCCCTGTATCAGTGACACATTGCGACAACTGTTGGAATCATCAAGACCCATGGAAATGACAGCGATATTTGGAACCCACAAGGAACAATTGCGAATAATGTCTTAGGAAGTATGATTTGCTGTGGCATATAACATTAAAAAGCGAATTTAGGTCGGTAGCAAAAGTCGCAATTGCCGCATAAGGTCATTCGGTGATGGAAGGAGGGCTGTACGGGGAGGAGGAGGCCCACATTTCTCCAACCAGTGGAGAAATGTTAACCTAGGTTCTATTCTTCGAATGTTAACAGAGCTATTACATATAATGTCACAGCCGACGAGACATTTTGTGGCTCACGAGGACTCTGCGTTGCATATACCATTTGTTAAATATTTCTGAAACATAAATAGTATTACGACGACCTCCTTGTATCAGTCACCCATTGCGACATCTGTTGGAATCATCAAGATCCTTGGAAAAGACAGCGAAATTTGGAAGCCACAAGGAACAACTGCGAATAATGTTTTAGGAAGTATCATTTGCTGTGGCATATGTCATTAAAAAGCGAGTTTAGGTCGGTAGCAAAGATCGCAATTGCCGCATAAGGCTCATTCGGTGAAGGAAGGAGGGCTGTAAGGGGAGGAGGAGGCCCACATTTCTCCAACTAGTGGAGAAATGTTAACCTAGGTTCTATTCTTCGAATGTTAACAGAGCTATTACATATAATGTCACAGCCGACGAGACATTTTGTGGCTCACGAGGACTCTGCGTTGCATATACCACTTGTTAAATATTTATGACACATAAATAGTATTACGACGACCTCCTTGTATCAGTCACACATTGCGAACTCTGTTGGAATCATCAAGATCCTTCTATATGACAGCCAAATTTGGAACCCACAAGGAACAACTGCGAATAATGTTTTAGGAAGTATCATTTGCTGTGGCATATGTCATTAAAAAGCGAGTTTAGGTCGGTAGCAAAGGTCGCAATTGCTGCATAAGGCTCATTCGGTGAGGGAAGGAGGGCTGTAAGGGGAGGAGGAGGCCCACATTTCTCCAACTAGTGGAGAAATGTTAACCTAGGTTCTATTCTTCGAATGTTAACAGAGCTGTTACATATAATGTCACAGCCGACGAGACATTTTGAGGCTCACGAAGACCCTGCGTTGCATATACCACTTGTTAATTATTTCTGAAACATATATAGTATTACGACGACCTCCTTGTATCAGTCACACATTGCGACAACTGTTGGATACATCATGATCCTTGGAAATAACAGCGAAATTGGGAACCCACAAGGAACAACTGCGAATAATGTCTTAGGAAGTATCATTTGCTGTGGCATATGTCATTAAAAAGCGAGTTTAGGTCGGTAGCAAAGATCGCAATTGCCGCATAAGGCTCATTCGGTGAAGGAAGGAGGGCTGTAAGGGGAGGAGGAGGCCCACATTTCTCCAACTAGTGGAGAAATGTTAACCTAGGTTCTATTCTTCGAATGTTAACAGAGCTATTACATATAATGTCACAGCCGACGAGACATTTTGTGGCTCACGAGGACTCTGCGTTGCATATACCATTTGTTAAATATTTCTGAAACATAAATAGTATTACGACGACCTCCTTGTATCAGTGACACATTGCGACAACTGTTGGAATCATCAAGATCCATGGAAATGACAGTGAAATTTGGAACCCACAAGGAACAACTGCGAATAATGTCTTAGGAAGTATCATTTGCTGTGGCATATGTCATTAAAAAGCGAGTTTAGGTCGGTAGCAAAGGTCGCAATTGAAACATAAGTCTCATTCGGTGAGGGAAGGAGGGCTGTAAGGGGAGGAGGAGGCCCAGATTTCTCCAACTGGTGGAGAAATGTTAACCTGGGTTCTATTCTTCGAATGTTAACAGAGCTGTTTCATATAATGTCACAGCCGACGAGACATTTTGTGGCTCACGAGGACTCTGCGTTGCATATACCACTTGTTAAATATTTCTGAAACATAAATAGTATTACGACGACCTCCTTGTATCAGTGACACATTGCGACAACTGTTGGAATCATCAAGATCCATGGAAATGACAGTGAAATTTGGAACCCACAAGGAACAACTGCGAATAATGTCTTAGGAAGTATCATTTGCTGTGGCATATGTCATTAAAAAGCGAGTTTAGGTCGGTAGCAAAGGTCGCAATTGAAGCATAAGTCTCATTCGGTGAGGGAAGGAGGGCTGTAAGGGGAGGAGGAGGCCCACATTTCTCCAACTAGTGGAGACATGTTAACCTGGGTTCTATTCTTCGAATGTTAACAGAGCTATTTCATATAATGTCACAGCCGACGAGACATTTTGTGGCTCACGAGGACTCTGCGTTGCATATACCACTTGATAAATATTTCTGAAACATAAATAGCATTACGACGACCTCCTTGTATCCGTCACACATTGCGACAACTGTTGGAATCATCAAGATCCTTGGAAATGACAGCCAAATTTGGAACCCACAAGGAACAACTGCGAATAATGTCTTAGGAAGTATCATTTGCAGTGGCATATGTCATTGAAAAGCGAGTTTAGGTCGTTAGCAAAGGTCACAATTGCCGCATAAGGCTCATTCGGTGAGGGAAGGAGGGCTGTAAGGGGAGGAGGAGGCCCACATTTCTCCAACTAGTGGAGAAATGTTAACCTAGGTTCTATTCTTCGAATGTTAACAGAGCTATTACAGATAATGTTACTGCCGACGAGACATTTTGTGGCTCACGAGGACTCTGCGTTGCATATACCCTTTGTTAAATATATCTGAAACATAAATAGTATTACGACGACCTCCTTGTATCAGTCACACATTGCGACAACTGTTGGAATCATCAAGATTCATGGAAATGACAGCGAAATTTGGAACCCACAAGGAACAACTGCGAATAATGCGTTAGGAAGTATCATTTACTGTGGCATATGTCTTTAAAAAGCGAGTTTAGGTTGGTAGCAAAGGTCGCAATTGCTGCATAAGGCTCATTCGGTGAGGGAAGGAGGGCTGTAAGTGGAGGAGGAGGCCAACGTTTCTCCAACTAGTGGAGAAATATTAACCTAGGTTCGATTCTTCGATTGTTAACAGAGCTATTACATATAAAGTAACAGCCGACGAGACATTTTGTGGCTCACGAGGACTCTGCGTTGCATATACCACTTTTTACATATTTCTGAAACATAAATAGTATTACGACGACCTCCTTGTATCAGTGACACATTGCGACAACTGTTGGAATCGTCAAGACCCATGGAAACGACAGCGAAATTTATAACCCACAAGGAACAACTGCGAATAATGTATTAGGAAGTATCATTTGCTGTGGCATATGTCTTTAAAAAGCGAGTTTAGGTCGGTAGCAAAGGCCGCAATTGCCGCATAAGGCTCATTCGCTGACGGATGGATGGCTGTAAGGGGAGGAGGAGGCCCACATTTCTCCAACTAGTGGAGAAATTTTAACTTAGGTACTATTCTTAGAATGTTATCAGAGCTATTACATATAATGTCACAGCCGACGAGACATTTTGTGGCTCATAAGAACTCTGCGTTGCATATACCACTTATTAAATATCTCTGAAACATAAATAGTATTACGACGATCTCTTTGTATCAGTCACACATAGCGACAACTGTTGGAATCATCAAGATCAATGGAAACGACAGCGAAATTTATAACCCACAAGGAACAACTGCGAATAATGTGTTAGGAAGTATCATTTGCTGTGGCATACGTCTTTAAAAAGCGAGTTTAGGTAGGTACCAAAGGTCGAAATTGCCGCATAAGGCTCATTCGGTGAGGGAAGGAGGGCTGTGAGGGGAGGAGGAGGCCCACATTTCTCCAACTAGTGGAGAAATGTTACCTAGGTTCTATTCTTCGAATGTTAACAGAGCTATTACATACAATGTCACAGCCGACGAAACATTTTGTGGCTCACGAGGACTCTGCGTTGGCAATACCACTTGTTAAATATATCTTAAACATAAATAGTATTACGACGACCTCCTTGTATCAGTGACACATTGCGACAACTGTAGTAATCATCAAGACACATGGAAATGACAGCGAAATTTGGAACCCACAAGGAACAACTGCGAATAATGTGTTAGGAAGTATCATTTGCTGTGGCATACGTCATTAAAAAGCGATTTTAGGTCGGTAGCAAAGGTCGCAATTGTCGCATAAGGCTCATTCAGTGAGGGAAGGAGGGCTGTAAGGGGAGGAGGAGGCCCACATTTCTCCAACTAGTGGAGAAATGTTACCTAGGTTTTATTCTTCGAATGTTAACAGAGCTATTACACACAATGTCACAGCCGACGACACATTTTGTGGCTCACGAGGACTCTGCGTTGCATATACTACCTGTCAAATATTTCTTAAACATAAATAGTATTACGACGACCTCCTTGTATCAGTGACACTTTGCGACAAGTGTTGGAATCATCAAGATCCATGGAAATGGCAGCGAAATTTGGAACCCACAAGGAACAACTGCGAATAATGTGTTAGGAAGTATCATTTGCTGTGGCATACGTCATTAAAAAGCGAGTTTAGGTCGGTAGCAAAGGTCGCAATTGTCGCATGAGGCTCATTCGGTGAGGGAAGGAGGGCTGTAAGGGGAGGAGGAGGCCACCATTTCTCCAAATAGTGGAGAAATGTTAACCTAGGTTCTATTCTTCGAATGTTAATAGAGCTATTACACACAATGTCACAGCCGACGACACATTTTGTGGCTCACGAGGACTCTGCGTGCATATACTACCTGTCAAATATTTCTTAAACATAAATAGTATTACGACGACCTCCTTGTGTCAGTGACGCATTGCGACAACTGTTGGAATCATCAAGATCCATGGAAATGACAGCGAAATTTTGAACCCACATGGAACAACTGCGAATAAGTTCTTAGAAAGTATCATTTGCTGTGGCATATGTCATTAAAAAGCGAGTTTAGGTCGGTAGCAATAGGTCGCAATTGCCGCATAAGGCCCTTTAGGTGAGGGAAGGAGGGCTGTAAGGGGAGGAAAAGGCCCACATTTCTCCAACTAGTTGGGAAATGTTAACCTAGGTGCTATTCTTCGAATGTTAACAGAGCTATTACATATAATGTCACAGCCGACGAAACGTTTGTGGCTCACGGGGACTCTGCGATGAATATATACCACTTGTTAAATATTTATGAAACATAAATAGTATTACAACGACCTCCTTGTATCAGTGACACATTGCGACAACTGTTGGAATCGTCAAGATCCTTGGAAAAGACAGCCAAATTTGGAACCCACAAGGAACAACTGCGATTAATGTCTTAGGAAGTATCATTTGCTGTGGCATATGTCATTAAAAAGCGAGTTTAGGTCGGTAGAAAAGGTCGCAATTGCCGCATAAGGCTCTTTCGGTGAGGGAAGGAGGGCTGTAAGGGGAGGAGGAGGCCCACATTTCTGCAACTAGTGGAGAAATGTTACCTAGGTTCTATTCTTCGAATGTTAACAGAGCTATTACATACAATGTCACAGCCGACGAAACATTTTGTGGCTCACGAGGACTCTGCGTTGCAAATACCACTTGTTAAATATATCTTAAACAAAAACAGTTTTACGACGACCTCCTTGTATCAGTGACACATTGCGACAACGGTAGTAATCATCAAGACACATGGAAATGACAGCGAAATTTGGAACCCACAAGGAACAACTGCGAATAATGTGTTAGGAAGTATCATTTGCTGTGGCATACGTCATTAAAAAGCGATTTTAGGTCGGTAGCAAAGGTAGCAATTGTCGCATAAGGCTCATTCAGTGAGGGAAGGAGGGCTGTAAGGGGAGGAGGAGGCCCACATTTCTCCAACTAGTGGAGAAATGTTACCTAGGTTTTATTCTTCGAATGTTAACAGAGCTATTACACACAATGTCACAGCCGACGACACATTTTGTGGCTCACGAGGACTCTGCGTTGCATAAACCACCTGTCAAATATTTCTTAAACATAAATAGTATTACGGCGACCTCCTTGTATCAGTGACACTTTGCGACAACTGTTGGAATCATCAAGATCCATGGAAATGGCAGCGAAATTTGGAACCCACAAGGAACAACTGCGAATAATGTGTTAGGAAGTATCATTTGCTGTGGCATACGTCATTAAAAAGCGAGTTTAGGTCGGTAGCAAAGGTCGCAATTGTCGCATGAGGCTCATTCGGTGCGGGAAGGAGGGCTGTAAGGGGAGGAGGAGGCCACCATTTCTCCAAATAGTGGAGAAATGTTAACCTAGGTTCTATTCTTCGAATGTTAATAGAGCTATTACACACAATGTCACAGCCGACGACACATTTTGTGGCTCACGAGGACTCTGCGTGCATATACCACCTGTCAAATATTTCTTAAACATAAATAGTATTACGACGACCTCCTTGTGTCAGTGACACATTGCGACAACTGTTGGAATCATCAAGATCCATGGAAATGACAGCGAAATTTTGAACCCACATGGAACAACTGCGAATAAGTTCTTAGAAAGTATCATTTGCTGTGGCATATGTCATTAAAAAGCGAGTTTAGGTCGGTAGCAATAGGTCGCAATTGCCGCATAAGGCTCTTTAGGTGAGGGAAGGAGGGCTGTAAGGGGAGGAAAAGGCCCACATTTCTCCAACTAGTTGGGAAATGTTAACCTAGGTGCTATTCTTCGAATGTTAACAGAGCTATTACATATAATGTCACAGCCGACGAAACGTTTGTGGCTCACGGGGACTCTGCGATGAATATATACCACTTTTAAATATTTATGAAACATAAATAGTATTACAACGACCTCCTTGTATCAGTGACACATTGCGACAACTGTTGGAATCGTCAAGATCCTTGGAAAAGACAGCCAAATTTGGAACCCACAAGGAACAACTGCGATTAATGTCTTAGGAAGTATCATTTGCTGTGGCATATGTCATTAAAAAGCGAGTTTAGGTCGGTAGAAAAGGTCGCAATTGCCGCATAAGGCTCTTTCGGTGAGGGAAGGAGGGCTGTAAGGGGAGGAGGAGGCCCACATTTCTGCAACTAGTGGAGAAATGTTAACCTAGGTTCTATTCTTCGAATGTTAACAGAGCTATTACATATAATGTTACAGCCGACGAGACATTTGTGGCTCACGAGGACTCTGCGTTGCATATACCACTTGTTAAATATTTCTTAAACGTAAATAGTATTACGACGACCTCCCAGTATCAGTGACACATTGCGACAACTGTTGGAATCATCAAGATCCATGGAAATGACAGCGAAACTTGGAACCCACAAGGAACAACTGCGAATAATGTCTTAGGAAGTATCATTTTCTGTGACATATGTCATTAAAAAGCGAGTTTAGGTCGGTAGCAAAGGTCGCAATTGCCGCATAAGGCTCATTCGGTGAGGGAAGGAGGGCTGTAAGGGAAGGAGGAGGCCCACATTTCTCCAACTAGTGGAGAAATGTTAACCCAGGTTCTATTCTTCGATTGTTAACAGAGCTATTACATATAATGTCACAGCCGACGAGACATTTGTGGCTCACGAGGACTCTGCGTTGCATATACCACTTGTCAAATATATCTTAAACATAAATAGTATTACGACGACCTCCTTGTGTCAGTCACACATTGCGACAACTGTTGGAATCATCAAGATCCTTCTATATGACAGCCAAATTTGGAACCCACAAGGAACAACTGCGAATAATGTCTTAGGAAGTATCATTTGCTGTGGCATATGTCATTGAAAAGCGAGTTTAGGTCGGTAGCAAAGGTCGCAATTGCCGCATAAGGCTCATTCGGTGAGGGAAGGAGGGCTGTAAGGGGAGGAGGAGGACCACATTTCTCCAACTAGTGGAGAAATGTTAACCTAGGTTCTATTCTTCGAATGTTAACAGAGCTATTACATGTAATGTCACAGCCGACGAGACATTTTGTGGCTCACGAGGACTCTGCGTTGCATATACCACTTGTTAAATATTTCTTAACCGTAAATAGTATTACGACGACCTCCCTGTATCAGTGACACTTTGCGACAACTGTTGGAATCATCAAGATCCATGGAAATGACAGCGAAATTTGGAACGCACAAGGAACAACTGCGAATAATGTCTTAGGAAGTATCATTTGCTGTGGCATATAACATTAAAAAGCGAGTTTAGGTCAGTAGCAAAAGTCGCAATTGCCGCATAAGGCTCATTCGGTGAGGGACGGAGGGCTGTACGGGGAGGAGGAGGCCCACATTTCTCCAACTAGTGGAGAAATGTTAACCTAGGTTCTATTCTTCGAATGTTAACAGAGCTATTGCATATAATGTCACAGCCGACGAGACATTTTGTGGCTCACGAGGACTCTGCGTTGCATATACCACTTATTAAATATTTCTGAAACATAAATTGTATTACGACGAACTCCTTGTGTCAGTCACCCATTGCGACAAATATTGGAATCATCAAGATCCTTGGATATGACAGCGAAATTTGGAACCCACAAGGAACAACTGCGAATAATGTCTTAGGAAGTATCATTTGCTGTGGCATATGTCATTAAAAAGCGAGTTTAGGTCGGTAGCAAAGGTCGCAATTGAAGCACAAGTCTCATTCGGTGAGGGAAGGAGGGCTGTAAGGGGAGGAGGAGGCCCACATTTCTCCAACTAGTGGAGACATGTTAACCTGGGTTCTATTCTTCGAATGTTAACAGAGCTATTTCATATAATGTCACAGCCGACGAGACATTTTGTGGCTCACGAGGACTCTGCGTTGCATATACCACTTGTTAAATATTTCTGAAACATAAATAGTATCACGACGACCTCCTTGTATCAGTCACACATTGCGACAACTGTTGGAAGCATCAAGATCCTTGGAAATGACAGCCAAATTTGGAACAGACAAGGAACAACTGCGAATAATGTCTTAGGAAGTATCATTTGCTGTGGCATATGTCATTAAAAAGCGAGTTTAGGTCGTTAGCAAAGGTCACAATTGTCGCATAAGGCTCATTCGGTGAGGGAAGGAGGGCTGTAAGGGGAGGAGGAGGCCCACATTTCTCCAACTAGTGGAGAAATGTTAACCTAGGTTCTATTCTTCGAATGTTAACAGAGCTATTACAGATAATGTTACAGCCGACGAGACATTTTGTGGCTCACGAGGACTCTGCGTTGCATATACCATTTGTTAAATATATCTGAATTATAAATAGTATTACGACGACCTCCTTGTATCAGTCACACATTGCGACAACTGTTGGAATCATCAAGATCCATGGAAATGACAGCGAAATTTGGAACCCACAAGGAACAACTGCGAATAATGCGTTAGGAAGTATCATTTACTGTGGCATATGTCTTTAAAAAGCGAGTTTAGGTCGGTAGCAAAGGTCGCAATTGCTGCATAAGGCTCATTCGGTGAGGGAAGGAGGGCTGTAAGTGGAGGAGGAGGCCAACGTTTCTCCAACTAGTGGAGAAATATTAACCTAGGTTCGATTGTTCGATTGTTAACAGAGCTATTACATATAAAGTAACAGCCGACGAGACATTTTGTGACTCACGAGGACTCTGCGTTGCATATACCACTTTTTACATATTTCTGAAACATAAACAGTATTACGACGACCTCCTTGTATCAGTCACACATTGCGATAACTGTTGGAATCGTCAAGATCCATGGAAACGACAGCGAAATTTATAACCCACAAGGAACAACTGCGAATAATGTGTTAGGAAGTATCATTTGCTGTGGCATATGTCTTTAAAAAGCGAGTTTAGGTCGGTAGCAAAGGCCGCAATTGCCGCATAAGGCTCATTCGCTGACGGATGGATGGCTGTAAGGGGAGGAGGAGGCCCACATTTCTCCAACTAGTGGAGATATTTTAACTTAGGTTCTATTCTTAGAATGTTATCAGAGCTATTACATATAATGTCACAGCCGACGAGACATTTTGTGGCTCATAAGAACTCTGCGTTGCATATACCACTTATTAAATATCTCTGAAACATAAATAGTATTACGACGATCTCTTTGTATCAGTCACACATAGCGACAACTGTTGGAATCATCAAGATCAATGGAAACGACAGCGAAATTTATAACCCACAAGGAACAACTGCGAATAATGTGTTAGGATGTATCATTTGCTGTGGCATACGTCTTTAAAAAGCGAGTTTAGGTAGGTACCAAAGGTCGAAATTGCCGCATAAGGCTCATTCGGTGAGGGAAGGAGGGCTGTAAGGGGAGGAGGAGGCCCACATTTCTCCAACTAGTGGAGAAATGTTACCTAGGTTCTATTCTTCGAATGTTAACAGAGCTATTACATACAATGTCACAGCCGACGAAACATTTTGTGGCTCACGTGGACTCTGCGTTGCAAATACCACTTGTTAAATATATCTTAAACATAAATAGTATTACGACGACCTCCTTGTATCAGTGACACATTGCGACAACTGTAGTAATCATCAAGACACATGGAAATGACAGCGAAATTTGGAACCCACAAGGAACAACTGCGAATAATGTGTTAGGAAGTATCATTTGCTGTGGCATACGTCACTAAAAAGCGATTTTAGGTCGGTAGCAAAGGTCGCAATTGTCGCATAAGGCTCATTCAGTGACTGAAGGAGGGCTGTAAGGGGAGGAGGAGGCCCACATTTCTCCAACTAGTGGAGAAATGTTACCTAGGTTTTATTCTTCGAATGTTAACAGAGCTATTACACACAATGTCACAGCCGACGACACATTTTGTGGCTCACGGGGAGTCTGCGTTGCATATACCACCTGTCAAATATTTCTTAAAACATAAATAGTATTACGACGACCTCCGTGTATCAGTGACACTTTGCGACAACTGTTGGAATCATCAAGATCCATGGAAATGACAGCGAAATTTGGAATTTACAAGCAACAACTGCGAATAATGTGTTAGGAAGTATCATTTGCTGTGGCATACGTCATTAAAAAGCGAGTTTAGGTCGGTAGCAAAGGTCGCAATTGTCGCATCAGCCTCATTCGGTGAGGGAAGGAGGGCTGTAAGGGGAGGAGGAGGCCCACATTTCTCCAACTAGTGGAGAAATGTTAACCTAGGTTCTATTCTTCGAATGTTAATAGAGCTATTACACACAATGTCACAGCCGACGACACATTTTGTGGCTCACGAGGACTCTGCGTGCATATACAACCTGTCAAATATTTCTTAAACATAAATTGTATTACGACGACCTCCTTGTGTCAGTGACACATTGCGACAACTGTTGGAATCATCAAGATCCATGGAAATGACAGCGAAATTTTGAACCCACATGGAACAACTGCGAATAATGTCTTAGGAAGTATCATTTGCTGTGGCATATGTCATTAAAAAAAGATTTTAGGTCGGTAGCAAAGGTCGCAATTGCCGCATAAGGCTCTTTCGGTGAGGGAAGGAGGGCTGTAAGGGGAGGAAAAGGCCCACATTTCTCCAACTAGTTGGGAAATGTTAACCTAGGTGCTATTCTTCGAATGTTAACAGAGCTATTACACATAATGTCACAGCCGACGAAACGTTTGTGGCTCACGAGGACTCTGCGATGAATATATACCACTTGTTAAATATTTATGAAACATAGATAGTATTACAACGACCTCCTTGTATCAGTGACACATTGCGACAAGTGTTGGAATCGTCAAGGTCCTTGGAAAAGACAGACAAATTTGGAACCCACAAGGAACAACTGCGAATAATGTCTTAGGAAGTATCATTTGCTGTGGCATATGTCATTAAAAAGCGAGTTTAGGTCGGTAGCAAAGGTCGCAATTGCCGCATAAGGCTCTTTCGGTGAGGGAAGGAGGGCTGTAAGGGGAGTAGGAGGCCCACATTTCTCCAACTAGTGGAGAAATGTTAACCTAGGTTCTATTCTTCGATTGTTAGCAGAGCTATTACATATAATGTCACAGCCGACGAGACATTTGTGGCTCACGAGGACTCTGCGTTGCATATACCACTTGTCAAATATATCTTAAACATAAATAGTATTACGACGACCTCCTTGTGTCAGTCACACATTGCGACAACTGTTGGAATCATCAAGAACCTTCTATATGACAGCCAAATTTGGAACCCACAAGGAACAACTGCGAATAATGTCTTAGGAAGTATCATTTGCTGTGGCATATGTCATTAAAAAGCGAGTTTAGGTCGGTTGCAAAGGTCGCAATTGCCGCATAAGGCTCATTCGGTGAGGGAAGGAGGGCTGTAAAGGGAGAAGGAGGCCCCCATTCTTCCAACTAGTGGAGAAATGTTAACCTAGGTTCTATTCTTCGAATGATAACGGAGCTATTACATATAATGTCACAGCCGACGAGACATTTTGTGGCTCACGAGGACTCTGCGTTGCATATACCACTCGTTAAATATTTCTGAAACCAAAAATTGTACTACGACGACCTCCTTGTATCAGTCACCCATTGCGACAATTGTTGGAATCATCAAGATCCATGGAAATGACAGCGAAATTTGGAACTCACAAGGAACAACTGCGAATAATGTGTTAGGAAGTATCATTTGCTGTGGCATATGTCATTAAAAAGCGAGTTTAGGTCGGTAGCAGAGGTCGCAATTGCCGCATAAGGCTCATTCGGTGAGGGAAGGAGGGCTGTACGGGGAGGAGGTGGCCCACATTTCTCCTACTAGTGGAGAAATGTTAACCTAGGTTCTATTCTTCGAATGTTAACAGAGCTTTTACATATAATGTCACAGCCGACGAGACATTTTGTGGCTCACGAGGACTCTGCGTAGCATATACCACTTGTTAAATATTTCTGAAACAAAAATTGTATTATGACGACCTCCTTGTATCAGTCACACATTGGGACAACTGTTGGAATCATCAAGATCCATGGAAATGACAGCGAAATTTGGAACCCACAAGGAACAACTGCGAATAATGTGTTAGGAAGTATCATTTGCTGTGGCATATGTCATTAAAAAGCGAGTTTAGGTCGGTGGCAAAGGTCGCAATTGCCGCATAAGGCTCATTCGGTGAGGGAAGGAGGGCTGTAAGGGGAGGAGGAGGCCCAAATTTCTCCAACTAGTGGAGAAATGTTAACCTAGGTTCTATTCTTCGAATGTTAACAGAGCTATTACATATAATGTCACAGCCGACGGAACAATTTGTGGCTCACGAGGACTCTGCGTTGCATATACAACTTGTTAATTATTTCTGAAACATCAATAGTATTACGACGACCTCCTTGTATCAGTCACACATTGAGACCACTGTTGGAATCATCAAGATCTAAGGGAATGACAGCGAAATTTGGAACCCACAAGGAACAACTGCGAATAATGTGTTAGGAAGTATCATTTGTTGTGGCATATGTCATTAAATAGCGAGTTTAAGTCGGTAGCATAGGTCGCAATTGCCGCATAAGGCGCATTCGGTGAGAGAAGGAGGGCTGTACGGGGACGAGGAGGCCCACATTTTTCCAACTAGTGGAGAAATGTTAACCTAGGTTCTACTCTTCGAATGTTAACAGAGCTATTACATATAATGTCACAGCCGACGAGACATTTTGTGGCTCACGAGGACTCTGCGTTGCATATACCACTTGCTTAATATTTCTTAAACATAAATAGTATTACGACGACCTCCTTGTATCAGTCACACATTGCGACAACTGTTGGAATCATCAAGATCCATGGAAATGACAGCGAAATTTGGAACCCACAAGGAACAACTGCGAATAATGTCTTAGGAAGTATCATTTGCTGTGGCATATGTCATTAAAAAGCGAGTTTAGGTCGGTGGCAAAGGTCGCAATTGTCGCATAAGGCTCATTCGGTGAGGGAAGAAGGGCTGTAAGGGGAGGAGGAGGCCCACATTTCTCAAACTAGTGGAGAAATGTTAACCTAGGTTCTATTCTTCGAATGTTAACAGAGCTATTGCATATAATGTCACAGCCGACTAGACATTTTGTGGCTCACGAGGACTCTGCGTTGCATATACCACTTGTTAAAATTTCTTAAACATAAATAGTATTACGACGACCTCCTTGTATCAGTGACACATTGCGACAACTGTTGGAATCATCAAGATCCATGGAAAAGACAGCCAAATTTGGAACCCACAAGGAACAACTGCGAATAATGTCTTAGGAAGTATCATTTGCTGTGGCATATGTCATTAAAAAGCGAGTTTAGGTCGGTAGCAAAGGTCGCAATTGCCGCATAAGGCTCATTCGGTGAGGGAAGGAGGGCTGTACGGGGACGAGGAGGCCCACATTTCTCCAGCTAGTGGAGAAATGTTAAATTATGTTCCACTTTTCGAATGTTAACAGAGCTATTACATATAATGTCACAGCCGACGAGACATTTTGTGGCTCACGAGGACTCTGCGTTGCATATACCACTTGTTAAAATTTCTTAAACATAAATAGTATTACGACGACCTCCTTGTATCAGTGACACATTACGACAACTGTTGGAATCATCAAGATCCATGGAAACGACAGCGAAATTTGGAACCCACAAGGAACAACTGCGAATAATGTCTTAGGAGGTATCATCTGCTGTGGCATATGTCATTAAAAAGCGAGTTTATGTCGGTAGCAAAGGTCGAAATTGCCCCATAAGGCTCATTCGGTGAGGGAAGGAGGGCTGTAAGGGGAGGAGGAGGCCAACGTTTCTCCAACTAGTGGAGAAATGTTAACCTAGGTCCTATTCATCGAATGTTAACAGAGCTATTACATATAAGGTCACAGCCGACGGGACATTTTGTGGCTCACGAGGAATCTGCGTTGCATATACCACTTGTTAAAATTTCTTCAACATAAATAGTATTACGAGGACCTCCTTGTATCAGTGACACATTGCGACAACTGTTGGAATCATCAAGATCCATGGAAAAGACAGCCAAATTTGGAACCCACAAGGAACAACTGCGAATAATGTCTTAGGAAGCATCATTTGCTGTGGCATATGTCATTTAAAAGCGAGTTTAGGTCGGTAGCAAATGTCGCAATTGCCGCATAACGCTCATTCGGTGAGGGAAGGAGGGCTGTAAGGGGAGGAGGAGGCCCACATTTCTCCAACTAGTGGAGAAATGTTAACCTAGGTTCTATTCTTCGAATGTTAACAGAGCTATTACATATAATGGCACAGCCGACGAGAAATTTTGTGGCTCACGAGGACTCGGCGTTGCATATACCACTTGTTAAAATTTCTTAAACATAAATAGTATTACGACGACCTCCTTGTATCAGTGACACATTGCGACAACTGTTGGAATCATCAAGATCCATGGAAATGACAGCGAAATTTGGAACTGACAAGGAACAACTGCGAATAATGTCTTAGGAAGTATCATTTGCTGTGGCATATGTCATTAAAAAGCGAGTTTAGGTCGGTGGCAAAGGTCGCAATTGCCGCATAAGGCTCTTTCGGTGAGGGAAGGAGGGCTGTAAGGGGAGGAGGAGGCCCACATTTCTCCAACTAGTGGGGAAATGTTAACCTAGGTTCTATTCTTCGAATGTTAACAGAGCTATTACAAATAATGTCACAGCCGACGAGACATTTGTGGCTCACGAGGACTCTGCGTTGAATATACCACTTGTTAAATATTTCTTAAACATAAATAGTATTACGACGACCTCCTTGTATCAGTGACACATTGCGACAACTGTTGGAATCATCAAGATCCATGGAAAAGACAGCCAAATTTGGAACCCACAAGGAACAACTGCGAATAATGTCTTAGGAAGTATCATTTGCTGTGGCATATGTCATTAAAAAGCGAGTTTAGGTCGGTGGCAAAGGGCGCAATTGTCGCATAAGGCTCATTCGGTGAGGGAAGAAGGGCTGTAAGGGGAGGAGGAGGCCCACATTTCTCAAACTAGTGGATAAATGTTAACCTAGGTTCTATTCTTCGAATGTTAACAGAGCTATTGCATATAATGTCACAGCCGACGAGACATTTAGTGGCTCAGGAGGACTCTGCGTTGCATATACCACTTGTTAAAATTTCTTAAACATAAATAGTATTACGACGACCTCCTTGTATCAGTGACACATTACGACAACTGTTGGAATCATCAAGATCCATGGAAAAGACAGCCAAATTTGGAACCCACAAGGAACAACTGCGAATAATGTCTTAGGGAGTATCATTTGCTGTGGCATATGTCATTAAAAAGCGAGTTTAGGTCGGTAGCAAAGGTCGCAATTGCCGCATAGGGCTCATTCGGTGAGGGAAGAAGGGCTGTACGGGGACGAGGAGGCCCACATTTCTCCAACTAGTGGAGAAATGTTAAATTATGTTCTACTTTTCGAATGTTAACAGAGCTATTACATATAATGTCACAGCCGACGAGACATTTTGTGGCTCACGAGGACTCTGCGTTGCATATACCACTTATTAAATATTTCTCAAACATAAATAGTATTACGACGACCTCCTTGTATCAGTGACACATTACGACAAATGTTGGAATCATCAAGATCCATGGAAACGACAGCGAAATTTGGAACCCACAAGGAACAACTGCGAATAATGTTTTAGGAGGTATCATTTGCTGTGGCATATGTCATTAAAAAGCGAGTTTATGTCGGTAGCAAAGGTCGAAATTGCCCCATAAGGCTCATTCGGTGAGGGAAGGAGGGCTGTAAGGGGAGGAGGAGGCCAACGTTTCTCCAACTAGTGGAGAAATGTTAACCTAGGTTCTATTCTTCGAATGTTAACAGAGCTATTACATATAAGGTCACAGCCGACGGGACATTTTGTGGCTCACGAGGACTCTGCGTTGCATATACCACTTGTTAAAATTTCTTAAACATAAATAGTATTACGACGACCTCCTTGTATCAGTGACACATTGCGACAACTGTTGGAATCATCAAGATCCATGGAAAATACAGCCAAATTTGGAACCCACAAGGAACAACTGCGAATAATGTCTTAGGAAGCATCATTTGCTGTGGCATATGTCATTAAAAAGCTAGTTTAGGTCGGTAGCAAATGTCGCAATTGCCGCATAACGCTCATTCGGTGAGGGAAGGAGGGCTGTTAGGGGAGGAGGAGGCCCACATTTCTCCAACTAGTGGAGAAATGTTAACCTAGGTTCTATTCTTCGAATGTTAACAGAGCTATTACATATAATGGCACAGCCGACGAGAAATTTTGAGGCTCACGAGGACTCGGCGTTGCATATACCACTTGTTAAAATTTCTTAAACATAAATAGTATTACGACGACCTCCTTGTATCAGTGACACATTGCGACAACTGTTGGAATCATCAAGATCCATGGAAATGACAGCGAAATTTGGAACTGACAAGGAACAACTGCGAATAATGTCTTAGGAAGTATCATTTGCTGTGGCATATGTCATTAAAAAGCGAGTTTAGGTCGGTGGCAAAGGTCGCAATTGCCGCATAAGGCTCATTCGGTGAGGGAAGGAGGGCTGTAAGGGGAGGAGGAGGCCCACATTTCTCCAACTAGTGGGGAAATGTTAACCTAGGTTCTATTCTTCGAATGTTAACAGAGCTATTACAAATAATGTCACAGCCGACGAGACATTTGTGGCTCACGAGGACTCTGCGTTGAATATACCACTTGTTAAATATTTCTTAAACATAAATAGTATTACGACGAACTCCTTGTATCAGTGACACATTACGACAACTGTTGGAATCATCAAGATACATGGAAATGACAGCGAAATTTGGAACCCACAAGGAACAACTGCGAATAATGTGTTAGGAAGTATCATTTGTTGTGGCATATGTCATTAAATAGCGAGTTTAGGTCGGTAGCATAGGTCGCAATTGCCGTATAAGGCCCATTCGGTGAGGGAAGGAGGGCTGTACGGGGACGATTAGGCCCACATTTTTCCAACTAGTGGAGAAATGTTAACCTAGCTTCTACTCTTCGAATGTTAACAGAGCTATTACATATAATGTCACAGCAGACGAGACATTTTGTGGCTCACGAGGACTCTGCGTTGCATATACCACTTGCTTAATATTTCTTAAACATAAATAGTATTACGACGACCTCCTTGTATCAGTCACACATTGCGACAACTGTTGGAATCATCAAGATCCATGGAAATGACAGCGAAATTTGGAACCCACAAGGAACAACTGCGAATAATATCTTAGGAAGTATCATTTGCTGTGGCATATGTCATTAAAAAGCGAGTTTAGGTCGGTGGCAAAGGTCGCAATTGTCGCATAAGGCTCATTCGGTGAGGGAAGAAGGGCTGTAAGGGGAGGAGGAGGCCCATATTTCTCAAACTAGTAGAGAAATGTTAACCTAGGTTCTATTCTTCGAATGTTAACAGAGCTATTGCATATAATGTCACAGCCGACGAGACATTTTGTTGCTCACGAGGACTCTGCGTTGCATATACCGCTTGTTAAAATTTCTTAAACATAAATAGTATTACGACGACCTCCTTGTATCAGTGACACATTGCGACAACTGTTGGAATCATCAAGATCCATGGAAAAGACAGCCAAATTTGGAACCCACAAGGAACAACTGCGAATAATGTCTTAGGAGGTATCATTTGCTGTGGCATATGTCATTAAAAAGCGAGTTTATGTCGGTAGCAAAGGTCGAAATTGCCCCATAAGGCTCATTCGGTGAGGGAAGGAGGGCTGTACGGGGACGAGAAGGCCCACATTTCTCCAACTAGTGGAGAAATGTTAAATTATGTTCTACTTTTCGAATGTTAACAGAGCTATTACATATAATGTCACAGCCGACAAGACATTTTGTGGCTCACGAGGACTCTGCGTTGCATATACCACTTGTTAAATATTTCTCAAACATAAATAGTATTACGACGACCTCCTTGTATCAGTGACACATTACGACAACTGTTGGAATCATCAAGATCCATGGAAACGACAGCGAAATTTGGAACCCACAAGGAACAACTGCGAATAATGTCTTAGGAGGTATCATTTGCTGTGGCATATGTCATTAAAAAGCGAGTTTATGTCGGTAGCAAAGGTCGAAATTGCCCCATAAGGCTCATTCGGTGAGGGAAGGAGGGCTGTAAGGGGAGGAGGAGGCCATCGTTTCTCCAACTAGTGGAGAAATGTTAACCTAGGTTCTATTCTTCGAGTGTTAACAGAGCTATTACATATAAGGTCACAGCCGACGGGACATTTTGTGGCTCACGAGGACTCTGCGTTGCATATACCACTTGTTAAAATTTCTTAAACATAAATAGTATTACGACGACCTCCTTGTATCAGTGACACATTGCGACAACTGTTGGAATCATCAAGATCCATGGAAAAGACAGCCACATTTGGAACCCACAAGGAACAACTGCGAATAATGTCTTAGGAAGCATCATTTGCTGTGGCATATGTCATTAAAAAGCGAGTTTAGGTCGGTAGCAAATGTCGCAATTGCCGCATAACGCTCATTCGGTGAGGGAAGGAGGGCTGTAAGGGGAGGAGGAGGCCCACATTTCTCCAACTAGTGGAGAAATGTTAACCTAGGTTCTATTCTTCGAATGTTAACAGAGCTATTACATATAATGGCACAGCCGACGAGAAATTTTGTGGCTCACGAGGACTCGGCGTTGCATATACCACTTGTTAAAATTTCTTAAACATAAATAGTATTACGACGACCTCCTTGTATCAGTGACACATTGCGACAACTGTTGGAATCATCAAGATCCATGGAAATGACAGCGAAATTTGGAACCCACAAGGAACAACTGCGAATAATGTCTTAGGAAGTATCATTTGCTGTGGCATATGTCATTAAAAAGCGAGTTTAGGTCGGTGGCAAAGGTCGCAATTGCCGCATAAGGCTCATTCGGTGAGGGAAGGAGGGCTGTAAGGGGAGGAGGAGGCCCACATCTCTCCAACTAGTGGAGAAATGTTAACCTAGGTTCTATTCTTCGAACGTTAACAGAGCTATTGCATATAATGTCACAGCCGACGAGACATTTAGTGGCTCACGAGGACTCTGCGTTGCATATACCACTTGTCAAAATTTTTTAAACATAAATAGAATTACGACGACCTCCTTGTATCAGTGACACATTGCGACAACTGTTGGAATCATCAAGATCCATGGAAAAGACAGCCACATTTGGAACCCACAAGGAACAACTGCGAATAATGTCTTAGGAAGTATCATTTGCTGTGGCATATGTCATTAAAAAGCGAGTTTAGGTCGGTAGCAAATGTCGCAATTGCCGCATAAGGCTCATTCGGTGAGGGAAGGAGGGCTGTAAGGGGAGGAGGAGACCCACATTTCTCCAACTAGTGGAGAAATGTTAACCTAGGTTCTATTCTTCAAATGTTAACAGAGCTATTACATATAATGGCACAGCCGACGAGAAATTTTGTGGCTCACGAGGACTCGGCGTTGCATATACCACTTGTTAAAATTTCTTAAACATAAATAGTATTACGACGACCTCCTTGTATCAGTGACACATTGCGACAACTGTTGGAATCATCAAGATCCATGGAAATGACAGCGAAATTTGGAACCCACAAGGAACAACTGCGAATAATGTCTTAGGAAGTATCATTTGCTGTGGCATATGTCATTAAAAAGCGAGTTTAGGTCGGTGGCAAAGGTCGCAATTGCCGCATAAGGCTCATTCGGTGAGGGAAGGAGGGCTGTAAGGGGAGGAGGAGGCCCACATTTCTCCAACTAGTGGAGAAATGTTAACCTAGGTTCTATTCTTCGAATGTTAACAGAGCTATTGCATATAATGTCACAGCCGACGAGACATTTAGTGGCTCACGAGGACTCTGCGTTGCATATACCACTTGTCAAAATTTCTTAAACATAGATAGAATTACGACGGCCTCCTTGTATCAGTGACACATTGCGACAACTGTTGGAATCATCAAGATCCATGGAAAAGACAGCCAAATTTGGAACCCACAAGGAACAACTGCGAATAATGTGTTAGGAAGTATCATTTGCTGTGGCATATGTCATTAAAAAGCGAGTTTAGGTCGGTAGCAAATGTCGCAATTGCCGCATAAGGCTCATTCGGTGAGGGAAGGAGGGCTGTAAGGGGAGGAGGAGACCCACATTTCTCCAACTAGTGGAGAAATGTTAACCTAGGTTCTATTCTTCGAATGTTAACAGAGCTATTACATATAATGGCACAGCCGACGAGAAATTTTGTGGCTCACGAGGACTCGGCGTTGCATATACCACTTGTTAAAATTTCTTAAACATAAATAGTATTACGACGACCTCCTTGTATCAGTGACACATTGCGACAACTGTTGGAATCATCAAGATCCATGGAAATAACAGCGAAATTTGGAACCCACAAGGAACAACTGCGAATAATGTCTTTGGAAGTATCATTTGCTGTGGCATATGTCATTAAAAAGCGAGTTTATGTCGGTAGCAAAGGTCGAAATTGCCCCATAAGGCTCATTCGGTGAGGGAAGGAGGGCTGTAAGGGGAGGAGGAGGCCATCGTTTCTACAACTAGTGGAGAAATGTTAACCTAGGTTCTATTCTTCGAGTGTTAACAGAGCTATTACATATAAGGTCACAGCCGACGGGACATTTTGTGGCTCACGAGGACTCTGCGTTGCATATACCACTTGTTAAAATTTCTTAAACATAAATAGTATTACGACGACCTCCTTGTATCAGTGACACATTGCGACAACTGTTGGAATCATCAAGATCCATGGAAAAGACAGCCACATTTGGAACCCACAAGGAACAACTGCGAATAATGTCTTAGGAAGCATCATTTGCTGTGGCATATGTCATTAAAAAGCGAGTTTAGGTCGGTAGCAAATGTCGCAATTGCCGCATAACGCTCATTCGGTGAGGGAAGGAGGGCTGTAAGGGGAGGAGGAGGCCCACATTTCTCCAACTAGTGGAGAAATGTTAACCTAGGTTCTATTCTTCGAATGTTAACAGAGCTATTACATATAATGGCACAGCCGACGAGAAATTTTGTGGCTCACGAGGACTCGGCGTTGCATATACCACTTGTTAAAATTTCTTAAACATAAATAGTATTACGACGACCTCCTTGTATCAGTGACACATTGCGACAACTGTTGGAATCATCAAGATCCATGGAAATGACAGCGAAATTTGGAACCCACAAGGAACAACTGCGAATAATGTCTTAGGAAGTATCATTTGCTGTGGCATATGTCATTAAAAAGCGAGTTTAGGTCGGTGGCAAAGGTCGCAATTGCCGCATAAGGCTCATTCGGTGAGGGAAGGAGGGCTGTAAGGGGAGGAGGAGGCCCACATTTCTCCAACTAGTGGAGAAATGTTAACCTAGGTTCTATTCTTCGAATGTTAACAGAGCTATTGCATATAATGTCACAGCCGACGAGACATTTAGTGGCTCACGAGGACTCTGCGTTGCATATACCACTTGTCAAAATTTCTTAAACATAAATAGAATTACGACGACCTCCTTGTATCAGTGACACATTGCGACAACTGTTGGAATCATCAAGATCCATGGAAAAGACAGCCAAATTTGGAACCCACAAGGAACAACTGCGAATAATGTCTTAGGAAGTATCATTTGCTGTGGCATATGTCATTAAAAAGCGAGTTTAGGTCGGTAGCAAATGTCGCAATTGCCGCATAAGGCTCATTCGGTGAGGGAAGGAGGGCTGTAAGGGGAGGAGGAGACCCACATTTCTCCAACTAGTGGAGAAATGTTAACCTAGGTTCTATTCTTCGAATGTTAACAGAGCTATTACATATAATGGCACAGCCGACGAGAAATTTTGTGGCTCACGAGGACTCGGCGTTGCATATACCACTTGTTAAAATTTCTTAAACATAAATAGTATTACGACGACCTCCTTGTATCAGTGACACATTGCGACAACTGTTGGAATCATCAAGATCCATGGAAATGACAGCGAAATTTGGAACCCACAAGGAACAACTGCGAATAATGTCTTAGGAAGTATCATTTGCTGTGGCATATGTCATTAAAAAGCGAGTTTAGGTCGGTGGCAAAGGTCGCAATTGCCGCATAAGGCTCATTCGGTGAGGGAAGGAGGGCTGTAAGGGGAGGAGGAGGCCCACATTTCTCCAACTAGTGGAGAAATGTTAACCTAGGTTCTATTCTTCGAATGTTAACAGAGCTATTGCATATAATGTCACAGCCGACGAGACATTTAGTGGCTCACGAGGACTCTGCGTTGCATATACCACTTGTCAAAATTTCTTAAACATAGATAGAATTACGACGGCCTCCTTGTATCAGTGACACATTGCGACAACTGTTGGAATCATCAAGATCCATGGAAAAGACAGCCAAATTTGGAACCCACAAGGAACAACTGCGAATAATGTGTTAGGAAGTATCATTTGCTGTGGCATATGTCATTAAAAAGCGAGTTTAGGTCGGTAGCAAATGTCGCAATTGCCGCATAAGGCTCATTCGGTGAGGGAAGGAGGGCTGTAAGGGGAGGAGGAGACCCACATTTCTCCAACTAGTGGAGAAATGTTAACCTAGGTTCTATTCTTCGAATGTTAACAGAGCTATTACATATAATGGCACAGCCGACGAGAAATTTTGTGGCTCACGAGGACTCGGCGTTGCATATACCACTTGTTAAAATTTCTTAAACATAAATAGTATTACGACGACCTCCTTGTATCAGTGACACATTGCGACAACTGTTGGAATCATCAAGATCCATGGAAATGACAGCGAAATTTGGAACCCACAAGGAACAACTGCGAATAATGTCTTAGGAAGTATCATTTGCTGTGGCATATGTCATTAAAAAGCGAGTTTATGTCGGTAGCAAAGGTCGAAATTGCCCCATAAGGCTCATTCGGTGAGGGAAGGAGGGCTGTAAGGGGAGGAGGAGGCCATCGTTTCTACAACTAGTGGAGAAATGTTAACCTAGGTTCTATTCTTCGAGTGTTAACAGAGCTATTACATATAAGGTCACAGCCGACGGGACATTTTGTGGCTCACGAGGACTCTGCGTTGCATATACCACTTGTTAAAATTTCTTAAACATAAATAGTATTACGACGACCTCCTTGTATCAGTGACACATTGCGACAACTGTTGGAATCATCAAGATCCATGGAAAAGACAGCCACATTTGGAACCCACAAGGAACAACTGCGAATAATGTCTTAGGAAGCATCATTTGCTGTGGCATATGTCATTAAAAAGCGAGTTTAGGTCGGTAGCAAATGTCGCAATTGCCGCATAACGCTCATTCGGTGAGGGAAGGAGGGCTGTAAGGGGAGGAGGAGGCCCACATTTCTCCAACTAGTGGAGAAATGTTAACCTAGGTTCTATTCTTCGAATGTTAACAGAGCTATTACATATAATGGCACAGCCGACGAGAAATTTTGTGGCTCACGAGGACTCGGCGTTGCATATACCACTTGTTAAAATTTCTTAAACATAAATAGTATTACGACGACCTCCTTGTATCAGTGACACATTGCGACAACTGTTGGAATCATCAAGATCCATGGAAATGACAGCGAAATTTGGAACCCACAAGGAACAACTGCGAATAATGTCTTAGGAAGTATCATTTGCTGTGGCATATGTCATTAAAAAGCGAGTTTAGGTCGGTGGCAAAGGTCGCAATTGCCGCATAAGGCTCATTCGGTGAGGGAAGGAGGGCTGTAAGGGGAGGAGGAGGCCCACATTTCTCCAACTAGTGGAGAAATGTTAACCTAGGTTCTATTCTTCGAATGTTAACAGAGCTATTGCATATAATGTCACAGCCGACGAGACATTTAGTGGCTCACGAGGACTCTGCGTTGCATATACCACTTGTCAAAATTTCTTAAACATAAATAGAATTACGACGACCTCCTTGTATCAGTGACACATTGCGACAACTGTTGGAATCATCAAGATCCATGGAAAAGACAGCCAAATTTGGAACCCACAAGGAACAACTGCGAATAATGTCTTAGGAAGTATCATTTGCTGTGGCATATGTCATTAAAAAGCGAGTTTAGGTCGGTAGCAAATGTCGCAATTGCCGCATAAGGCTCATTCGGTGAGGGAAGGAGGGCTGTAAGGGGAGGAGGAGACCCACATTTCTCCAACTAGTGGAGAAATGTTAACCTAGGTTCTATTCTTCGAATGTTAACAGAGCTATTACATATAATGGCACAGCCGACGAGAAATTTTGTGGCTCACGAGGACTCGGCGTTGCATATACCACTTGTTAAAATTTCTTAAACATAAATAGTATTACGACGACCTCCTTGTATCAGTGACACATTGCGACAACTGTTGGAATCATCAAGATCCATGGAAATGACAGCGAAATTTGGAACCCACAAGGAACAACTGCGAATAATGTGTTAGGAAGTATCATTTGCTGTGGCATATGTCATTAAAAAGCGAGTTTAGGTCGGTTGCAAAGGTCGCAATTGCCGCATAAGGCTCATTCGGTGAGGGAAGGAGGGCTGTAAGGGGAGGAGGAGGCCCACATTTCTCCAACTAGTGGAGAAATGTTAACCTAGGTTCTATTCTTCGAATGTTAACAGAGCTATTACATATAATGTCACAGCAGACGAGACATCTTGTGGCTCACGAGGACTCTGCGTTTCATATACCACTTGCTAAATATTTCTTTAACATAAATATTATTACGACGACCTCCTTGTATCAGTCACACATTGCGACAACTGTTGGAATCATCAAGATCCATGGAAATGACAGCGAAATTTGGAACCCACAAGGAACAACTGCGAATAATGTTTTAAGAAGTATCATTTGCTGTGGCATATATCATTAAAAAGCGAGTTTAGGTCGGTAGCAAAGGTCGCAATTGCCGCATAAGACTCACTCGGTGAGGGAAGGAGAGCTGTACGGGGACGAGGAGGCCCACATTTCTCCAACTAGTGGAGAAGTGTTAAATTAGGTTCTACTCTTCGAATGTTAACAGAGCTATTACATATAATGTCACAGCCGACGAGACATTTTGTGGCTCACGAGGACTCTGCGTTGCATATACCACTTGTTAAATATTTGTCAAACATAAATAGTATTACAACGACCTCCTTGTATCAGTGACACATTACGACAACTGTTGGAATCATCAAGATCCATGGAAACGACAGCGAAATTTGGAACCCACAAGGAATAACTGCGAATAATGTCTTAGGAGGTATCATTTGCTGTGGCATGTGTCATTAAAAAGCGAGTTTATGTCGGTAGCAAAGGTCGCAATTGCCCCATAAGGCTCATTCGGTGAGGGAAGGAGGGCTGTAAGGGAGGAGGAGGCCAACGTTTCTCCAACTAGTGGAGAAATGTTAACCTAGGTTCTATTCTTCGAATGTTAACAGAGCTATTACATATGATGTCACAGCCGCCGGGACATTTTGTGGCTCACGAGGACTCTGCGTTGCATATACCACTAGATAATTATTTCTGAAACATAAATAGTATTACGACGACCTCCTTGTATCAGTGACACATTGCGACAACTGTTGGAATCATCAAGATCCTTCTTTATGACAGCCAAATTTGGAACCCACAAGGAACAACTGCGAATAATGTCTGAGGAAGTATCATTTGCTGTGGCATATAACATTAAAAAGCGAGTTTAGGTCAAGAGCAAAAGTCGCAATTGCCGCATAAGGCTCATTCGGTGAGGGAAGGAGGGCTGTACGGGGAGGAGGAGGCCCACATTTATCCAACTAGTGGATAAATGTTAACCTAGGTTCTATTCTTCGAATGTTAACAGAGCTATTACATATATTGTCACAGCCGACGAGACATTTTGTGGCTCACGAGGACTCTGCGTTGCATATACCACTTGTTAAATATTTCTGAAACATAAATTGTATTACGACGACCTCCTTGTATCAGTCACAAATTGCGACATCTGTTGGAATCATCAAGATCCATGGAAATGACAGCGAAATTTGGAACCCACAAGGAACAACTGCGAATAATGTCTTAGGAAGTATCATTTGCTGTGGCATATGTCATTAAATTGCGAGTTTAGGTCGGTAGCAAAGGTCGCAATTGCCGCATAAGGCTCATTCGGTGAGGGAAGGAGGGCTGTAAGGGGAGGAGGAGGCCCACATTTCTCCAACTAGTGGAGAAATGTTAACCTAGGTTCTATTCTTCGAATGTTAACAGAGCTATTGCATATAATGTCACAGCCGACGAGACATTTAGTGGCTCACGAGGACTCTGCGTTGCATATACCACTTGTCAAAATTTCTTAAACATAGATAGAATTACGACGGCCTCCTTGTATCAGTGACACATTGCGACAACTGTTGGAATCATCAAGATCCATGGAAAAGACAGCCAAATTTGGAACCCACAAGGAACAACTGCGAATAATGTGTTAGGAAGTATCATTTGCTGTGGCATATGTCATTAAAAAGCGAGTTTAGGTCGGTAGCAAATGTCGCAATTGCCGCATAAGGCTCATTCGGTGAGGGAAGGAGGGCTGTAAGGGGAGGAGGAGACCCACATTTCTCCAACTAGTGGAGAAATGTTAACCTAGGTTCTATTCTTCGAATGTTAACAGAGCTATTACATATAATGGCACAGCCGACGAGAAATTTTGTGGCTCACGAGGACTCGGCGTTGCATATACCACTTGTTAAAATTTCTTAAACATAAATAGTATTACGACGACCTCCTTGTATCAGTGACACATTGCGACAACTGTTGGAATCATCAAGATCCATGGAAATGACAGCGAAATTTGGAACCCACAAGGAACAACTGCGAATAATGTCTTTGGAAGTATCATTTGCTGTGGCATATGTCATTAAAAAGCGAGTTTATGTCGGTAGCAAAGGTCGAAATTGCCCCATAAGGCTCATTCGGTGAGGGAAGGAGGGCTGTAAGGGGAGGAGGAGGCCATCGTTTCTACAACTAGTGGAGAAATGTTAACCTAGGTTCTATTCTTCGAGTGTTAACAGAGCTATTACATATAAGGTCACAGCCGACGGGACATTTTGTGGCTCACGAGGACTCTGCGTTGCATATACCACTTGTTAAAATTTCTTAAACATAAATAGTATTACGACGACCTCCTTGTATCAGTGACACATTGCGACAACTGTTGGAATCATCAAGATCCATGGAAAAGACAGCCACATTTGGAACCCACAAGGAACAACTGCGAATAATGTCTTAGGAAGCATCATTTGCTGTGGCATATGTCATTAAAAAGCGAGTTTAGGTCGGTAGCAAATGTCGCAATTGCCGCATAACGCTCATTCGGTGAGGGAAGGAGGGCTGTAAGGGGAGGAGGAGGCCCACATTTCTCCAACTAGTGGAGAAATGTTAACCTAGGTTCTATTCTTCGAATGTTAACAGAGCTATTACATATAATGGCACAGCCGACGAGAAATTTTGTGGCTCACGAGGACTCGGCGTTGCATATACCACTTGTTAAAATTTCTTAAACATAAATAGTATTACGACGACCTCCTTGTATCAGTGACACATTGCGACAACTGTTGGAATCATCAAGATCCATGGAAATGACAGCGAAATTTGGAACCCACAAGGAACAACTGCGAATAATGTCTTAGGAAGTATCATTTGCTGTGGCATATGTCATTAAAAAGCGAGTTTAGGTCGGTGGCAAAGGTCGCAATTGCCGCATAAGGCTCATTCGGTGAGGGAAGGAGGGCTGTAAGGGGAGGAGGAGGCCCACATTTCTCCAACTAGTGGAGAAATGTTAACCTAGGTTCTATTCTTCGAATGTTAACAGAGCTATTGCATATAATGTCACAGCCGACGAGACATTTAGTGGCTCACGAGGACTCTGCGTTGCATATACCACTTGTCAAAATTTCTTAAACATAAATAGAATTACGACGACCTCCTTGTATCAGTGACACATTGCGACAACTGTTGGAATCATCAAGATCCATGGAAAAGACAGCCAAATTTGGAACCCACAAGGAACAACTGCGAATAATGTCTTAGGAAGTATCATTTGCTGTGGCATATGTCATTAAAAAGCGAGTTTAGGTCGGTAGCAAATGTCGCAATTGCCGCATAAGGCTCATTCGGTGAGGGAAGGAGGGCTGTAAGGGGAGGAGGAGACCCACATTTCTCCAACTAGTGGAGAAATGTTAACCTAGGTTCTATTCTTCGAATGTTAACAGAGCTATTACATATAATGGCACAGCCGACGAGAAATTTTGTGGCTCACGAGGACTCGGCGTTGCATATACCACTTGTTAAAATTTCTTAAACATAAATAGTATTACGACGACCTCCTTGTATCAGTGACACATTGCGACAACTGTTGGAATCATCAAGATCCATGGAAATGACAGCGAAATTTGGAACCCACAAGGAACAACTGCGAATAATGTCTTAGGAAGTATCATTTGCTGTGGCATATGTCATTAAAAAGCGAGTTTAGGTCGGTGGCAAAGGTCGCAATTGCCGCATAAGGCTCATTCGGTGAGGGAAGGAGGGCTGTAAGGGGAGGAGGAGGCCCACATTTCTCCAACTAGTGGAGAAATGTTAACCTAGGTTCTATTCTTCGAATGTTAACAGAGCTATTGCATATAATGTCACAGCCGACGAGACATTTAGTGGCTCACGAGGACTCTGCGTTGCATATACCACTTGTCAAAATTTCTTAAACATAGATAGAATTACGACGGCCTCCTTGTATCAGTGACACATTGCGACAACTGTTGGAATCATCAAGATCCATGGAAAAGACAGCCAAATTTGGAACCCACAAGGAACAACTGCGAATAATGTGTTAGGAAGTATCATTTGCTGTGGCATATGTCATTAAAAAGCGAGTTTAGGTCGGTAGCAAATGTCGCAATTGCCGCATAAGGCTCATTCGGTGAGGGAAGGAGGGCTGTAAGGGGAGGAGGAGACCCACATTTCTCCAACTAGTGGAGAAATGTTAACCTAGGTTCTATTCTTCGAATGTTAACAGAGCTATTACATATAATGGCACAGCCGACGAGAAATTTTGTGGCTCACGAGGACTCGGCGTTGCATATACCACTTGTTAAAATTTCTTAAACATAAATAGTATTACGACGACCTCCTTGTATCAGTGACACATTGCGACAACTGTTGGAATCATCAAGATCCATGGAAATGACAGCGAAATTTGGAACCCACAAGGAACAACTGCGAATAATGTCTTAGGAAGTATCATTTGCTGTGGCATATGTCATTAAAAAGCGAGTTTATGTCGGTAGCAAAGGTCGAAATTGCCCCATAAGGCTCATTCGGTGAGGGAAGGAGGGCTGTAAGGGGAGGAGGAGGCCATCGTTTCTACAACTAGTGGAGAAATGTTAACCTAGGTTCTATTCTTCGAGTGTTAACAGAGCTATTACATATAAGGTCACAGCCGACGGGACATTTTGTGGCTCACGAGGACTCTGCGTTGCATATACCACTTGTTAAAATTTCTTAAACATAAATAGTATTACGACGACCTCCTTGTATCAGTGACACATTGCGACAACTGTTGGAATCATCAAGATCCATGGAAAAGACAGCCACATTTGGAACCCACAAGGAACAACTGCGAATAATGTCTTAGGAAGCATCATTTGCTGTGGCATATGTCATTAAAAAGCGAGTTTAGGTCGGTAGCAAATGTCGCAATTGCCGCATAACGCTCATTCGGTGAGGGAAGGAGGGCTGTAAGGGGAGGAGGAGGCCCACATTTCTCCAACTAGTGGAGAAATGTTAACCTAGGTTCTATTCTTCGAATGTTAACAGAGCTATTACATATAATGGCACAGCCGACGAGAAATTTTGTGGCTCACGAGGACTCGGCGTTGCATATACCACTTGTTAAAATTTCTTAAACATAAATAGTATTACGACGACCTCCTTGTATCAGTGACACATTGCGACAACTGTTGGAATCATCAAGATCCATGGAAATGACAGCGAAATTTGGAACCCACAAGGAACAACTGCGAATAATGTCTTAGGAAGTATCATTTGCTGTGGCATATGTCATTAAAAAGCGAGTTTAGGTCGGTGGCAAAGGTCGCAATTGCCGCATAAGGCTCATTCGGTGAGGGAAGGAGGGCTGTAAGGGGAGGAGGAGGCCCACATTTCTCCAACTAGTGGAGAAATGTTAACCTAGGTTCTATTCTTCGAATGTTAACAGAGCTATTGCATATAATGTCACAGCCGACGAGACATTTAGTGGCTCACGAGGACTCTGCGTTGCATATACCACTTGTCAAAATTTCTTAAACATAAATAGAATTACGACGACCTCCTTGTATCAGTGACACATTGCGACAACTGTTGGAATCATCAAGATCCATGGAAAAGACAGCCAAATTTGGAACCCACAAGGAACAACTGCGAATAATGTCTTAGGAAGTATCATTTGCTGTGGCATATGTCATTAAAAAGCGAGTTTAGGTCGGTAGCAAATGTCGCAATTGCCGCATAAGGCTCATTCGGTGAGGGAAGGAGGGCTGTAAGGGGAGGAGGAGACCCACATTTCTCCAACTAGTGGAGAAATGTTAACCTAGGTTCTATTCTTCGAATGTTAACAGAGCTATTACATATAATGGCACAGCCGACGAGAAATTTTGTGGCTCACGAGGACTCGGCGTTGCATATACCACTTGTTAAAATTTCTTAAACATAAATAGTATTACGACGACCTCCTTGTATCAGTGACACATTGCGACAACTGTTGGAATCATCAAGATCCATGGAAATGACAGCGAAATTTGGAACCCACAAGGAACAACTGCGAATAATGTGTTAGGAAGTATCATTTGCTGTGGCATATGTCATTAAAAAGCGAGTTTAGGTCGGTTGCAAAGGTCGCAATTGCCGCATAAGGCTCATTCGGTGAGGGAAGGAGGGCTGTAAGGGGAGGAGGAGGCCCACATTTCTCCAACTAGTGGAGAAATGTTAACCTAGGTTCTATTCTTCGAATGTTAACAGAGCTATTACATATAATGTCACAGCAGACGAGACATCTTGTGGCTCACGAGGACTCTGCGTTTCATATACCACTTGCTAAATATTTCTTTAACATAAATATTATTACGACGACCTCCTTGTATCAGTCACACATTGCGACAACTGTTGGAATCATCAAGATCCATGGAAATGACAGCGAAATTTGGAACCCACAAGGAACAACTGCGAATAATGTTTTAAGAAGTATCATTTGCTGTGGCATATATCATTAAAAAGCGAGTTTAGGTCGGTAGCAAAGGTCGCAATTGCCGCATAAGACTCACTCGGTGAGGGAAGGAGAGCTGTACGGGGACGAGGAGGCCCACATTTCTCCAACTAGTGGAGAAGTGTTAAATTAGGTTCTACTCTTCGAATGTTAACAGAGCTATTACATATAATGTCACAGCCGACGAGACATTTTGTGGCTCACGAGGACTCTGCGTTGCATATACCACTTGTTAAATATTTGTCAAACATAAATAGTATTACAACGACCTCCTTGTATCAGTGACACATTACGACAACTGTTGGAATCATCAAGATCCATGGAAACGACAGCGAAATTTGGAACCCACAAGGAACAACTGCGAATAATGTCTTAGGAGGTATCATTTGCTGTGGCATGTGTCATTAAAAAGCGAGTTTATGTCGGTAGCAAAGGTCGCAATTGCCCCATAAGGCTCATTCGGTGAGGGAAGGAGGGCTGTAAGGGAGGAGGAGGCCAACGTTTCTCCAACTAGTGGAGAAATGTTAACCTAGGTTCTATTCTTCGAATGTTAACAGAGCTATTACATATGATGTCACAGCCGCCGGGACATTTTGTGGCTCACGAGGACTCTGCGTTGCATATACCACTAGATAATTATTTCTGAAACATAAATAGTATTACGACGACCTCCTTGTATCAGTGACACATTGCGACAACTGTTGGAATCATCAAGATCCTTCTTTATGACAGCCAAATTTGGAACCCACAAGGAACAACTGCGAATAATGTCTGAGGAAGTATCATTTGCTGTGGCATATAACATTAAAAAGCGAGTTTAGGTCAAGAGCAAAAGTCGCAATTGCCGCATAAGGCTCATTCGGTGAGGGAAGGAGGGCTGTACGGGGAGGAGGAGGCCCACATTTATCCAACTAGTGGATAAATGTTAACCTAGGTTCTATTCTTCGAATGTTAACAGAGCTATTACATATATTGTCACAGCCGACGAGACATTTTGTGGCTCACGAGGACTCTGCGTTGCATATACCACTTGTTAAATATTTCTGAAACATAAATTGTATTACGACGACCTCCTTGTATCAGTCACAAATTGCGACATCTGTTGGAATCATCAAGATCCATGGAAATGACAGCGAAATTTGGAACCCACAAGGAACAACTGCGAATAATGTCTTAGGAAGTATCATTTGCTGTGGCATATGTCATTAAATTGCGAGTTTAGGTCGGTAGCAAAGGTCGCAATTGCCGCATAAGGCTCATTCGGTGAGGGAAGGAGGGCTGTAAGGGGAGGAGGAGGCCCACATTTCTCCAACTAGTGGAGAAATGTTAACCTAGGTTCTATTCTTCGAATGTTAACAGAGCTATTACATATAATGTCACAGCCGACGAGACATTTTGTGGCACACGAGGACTCTGTGTTGCATATACCACTTGTTAAAATTTCTTAAACGTAAAAAGTATTACGACGACCTCCTTGTATCAGTGACACATTGCGACAACTGTTGGAATCATCAGGATCCATGGAAATGACAGCGAAATTTGGAACCCACAAGGAACAACTGCGAATAATGTCTTAGGATGTATCATTTGCTGTGGCATATGTCATTAAAAAGCGAGTTTAGGTAGGTAGCAAAAGTCGCAATTGCCGCATAAGGCTTATTCGGTGAGGGAAGGAGGGCTGTACGGGGAGGAGGAGGCCCACATTTCTCCAACTAGTGGAGAAATGTTAACCTAGGTTCTATTCTTCGAATGTTAACAGAGCTATTACATATAATGTAACAGCCGACAAGACATTTTGTGGCTCACGAGGACTCTGCGTTGCATATACCATTTGTTAAATATTTCTGAAACATAAATTGTATTACGACGACCTCCTTGTATCAGTCACCCATTGCGACATCTGTTGGAATCATCAAGATCCATGGAAATGACACCGAAATTTGGAACCCACAAGGAACAACTGCGAATAATGTCTTAGGAAGTATCATTTGCTGTGGCATATGTCATTAAAAAGCGAGTTTAGGTCGGTAGCAAAGGTCGCAATTGCCGCATAGGGCTCATTCGGTGAGGGAAGGAGGGCTGTAAGGGGAGGAGGCCCACATTTCTCCAACTAGTGGAGAAATGTTATCCTAGGTTCTATTCTTCGAATGTTAACAGAGCTATTACATATAATGTCACAGCCGACGAGACATTTTGCGGCTCACGAGGACTAAGCGTTGCATATACCACTTGCTAAATATTTCTGAAACATAAATTGTATTACGACGCCCTCCTTGTATCAGTCACAAATTGCGACATCTGTTGGAATCATCAAGATCCATGGAAATGACAGCGAAATTTGGAACCCACAAAGAACAACTGCGAATAATGTGTTAGGAAGTATCATTTGCTGTGGCATATGTCATTAAAAAGCGAGTTTAGGTCGGTGGCAACGGTCGCAATTGCCGCATAAAGCTCATTCGGTGAGGGAAGGAGGGCTGTAAGGGGAGGAGGAGGCCCACATTTCTCCAACTAGTGGAGAAATGTTAACCTAGGTTCTATTCTTCGAATGTTAACAGAGCTATTACATATATTGTCACAGCCGACGAGACATTTTGTGGCTCACGAGGACTCTGCGTTGCATATACCACTTGTTAAATATTTCTGAAACATAAATGGTATTACGACGACCTCCTTGTATCAGTCACAAATTGCGACATCTGTTGGAATCATCAAGATCCATGGAAATGACAGCGAAATTTGGAACCCACAAGGAACAACTGCGAATAATGTGTTAGGAAGTATCATTTGCTGTGGCATATGTCATTAAAAAGCGAGGTTAGGTCGGTGGCAACGGTCGCAATTGCTGCATAAGGCTCATTCGGTGAGGGAAGGAGGGCTGTAAGGGGAGGAGGAGGCCCACATTTCTCCAACTAGTGGAGAAATGATAACGTAGGTTCTATTCTTCGAATGTTAACAGAGCTATTACATATAATGTCACAGCCGACGAGACATTTTGTGGCTCACGAGGACTCTGCGTTGCATATACCACTTGCTAAATATTTCTTAAACATAAATAGTATTACGACGACCTCCTTGTATCAGTCACACATTGCGACAACTGTTGGAATCATAAAGATCCATGGAAATGACAGCGATATTTACAACCCACAAGGAACGACTGCGAATAATGTGTTAGGAAGTATCATTTGCTGTGGCATATGTCATTAAAAAGCGAGTTTAGGTCGGTGGCAAAGGTCGCAATTGCCGCATAAGGCTCATTCGGTGAGGGAAGGAGGGCTGTAAGGGGAGGAGGAGGCCCACATTTCTCCAACCAGTGGAGAAATGTTATCCTAGATTCTATTCTTCTAATGTTAACAGAGCTATTACATTCTAATGTCACAGCCGACGAGACATTTTGTGGCTCACGAGGACTCTGCGTTGCATATACCACTTGCTAAATATTTCTTAAACATAAATAGTATTACGACGACCTCCTTGTATCAGTCACACATTGCGACAACTGTTGGAATCATCAAGATCCATGGAAATGACAGCGAAATTTGGAACCCACAAGGAACAACTGCGAATAATGTCTTAGGAAGTATCATTTGCTGTGGCATATGTCATTAAAAAGCGAGTTTAGGTCGGTGGCAAAGGTCGCTATTGCCGCATAAGGCTCATTCGGTGAGGGAAGGAGGGCTGTAAGGGGAGGAGGAGGCCCACATTTCTCGAACTAGTGGAGAAATGTTAACCTAGGTTCTATTCTTCGAATGTTAACAGAGCTATTGCATATAATGTAACAGCCGACAAGACATTTTGTGGCTCACGAGGACTCTGCGTTGCATATACCACTTGTTAAATATTTCTGAAACATAAATTGTATTACGACGACCTCCTTGTATCAGTCACCCATTGCGACATCTGTTGGAATCATCAAGATCCATGGAAATGACAGCGAAATTTGGAACCCACAGGGAACAACTGCGAATAATGTGTTAGGAAGTATCATTTGCTGTGGCATATGTCATTAAATAGCGAGTTGAGGTCGGTAGCAAAGGTCATAATTGCCGCATAAGGCTCATTCGGTGAGGGAAGGAGGGCTGTAAGGAGAGGAGGCCCACATTTCTCCAACTAGTGGAGAAATGTTATCCTAGGTTCTATTCTTCGAATGTTAACAGAGCTATTACATATAATGTCACAGCCGACGAGACATTTTGTGGCTCACGAGGCCTCTGCGTTGCATATACCACTTGCTAAATATTTCTTAAACATAAATAGTATTACGACGACCTCCTTGTATTAGTCACACATTGCGACAACTGTTGGAATCATCAAGATCCGTGGAAATGACAGCGAAATTTACAACCCACAAGGAACAACTGCGAATAATGTCTTAGGAAGTATCATTTGCTGTGGCATATTTCATTAAATAGCGAGTTTAGGTCGGTGGCAAAGGTCGCAATTGCCGCATAAGGCTCATTCGATGAGGGAAGGAGGGCTGTAAGGGGAGGAGGAGGCCCACATTTCTCCAACCAGTGGAGAAATGTTAACCTAGGTTCTATTCTTCGTATGTTAACAGAGCTATTACATATAATGTCACAGCCGACGAGACATTTTGTGGCTCACGAGGACTCTGCGTTGCATATACCACTTGCTAAATATTTCTGAAACATAAATTGTATTACGACGACCTCCTTGTATCAGTCACAAATTGCGACATCTGTTGGAATCATCAAGATCCATGGAAATGACAGCGAAATTTGGAACCCACAAGGAACAACTGCGAATAATGTGTTAGGAAGTATCATTTGCTGTGGCATATGTCATTAAAAAGCGAGTTTAGGTCGGTGGCAACGGTCGCAATTGCCGCATAAGGCTCATTCGGTGAGGGAAGGAGGGCTGTAAGGGGAGGAGGAGGCCCACATTTCTCCAACTAGTGGAGAAATGTTAACCTAAGTTCTATTCTTCGAATGTTAACAGAGCTATTACATATATTGTCACAGCCGACGAGACATTTTGTGGCTCACGAGGACTCTGCGTTGCATATACCACTTGTTAAATATTTCTGAAACATAAATTGTATTACGACGACCTCCTTGTATCAGTCACAAATTGCGACATCTGTTGGAATCATCAAGATCCATGGAAATGACAGCGAAATTTGGAACCCACAAGGAGCAACTGCGAATAATGTGTTAGGAAGTATCATTTGCTGTGGCATATGTCATTAAAAAGCGAGTTTAGGTCGGTGGCAACGGTCGCAATTGCTGCATAAGGCTCATTCGGTGAGGGAAGGAGGGCTGTAAGGGGAGGAGGAGGCCCACATTTCTCCAACTAGTGGAGAAATGATAACCCAGGTTCTATTCTTCGAATGTTAACAGAGCTATTACATATAATGTCACAGCCGACGAGACATTTTGTGGCTCACGAGGACTCTGCGTTGCATATACCACTTGCTAAATATTTCTTAAACATAAATAGTATTACGACGACCTCCTTGTATCAGTCACACATTGCGACAACTGTTGGAATCATCAAGATCCATGGAAATGACAGCGAAATTTACAACCCACAAGGAACGACTGCGAATAATGTGTTAGGAAGTATCATTTGCTGTGGCATATGTCATTAAAAAGCGAGTTTAGGTCGGTGGCAAAGGTCGCAATTGCCGCATAAGGCTCATTCGGTGAGGGAAGGAGGGCTGTAAGGGGAGGAGGAGGCCCACATTTCTCCAACCAGTGGAGAAATGTTATCCTAGGTTCTATTCTTCGAATGTTAACAGAGCTATTACATTCTAATGTCACAGCCGACGAGACATTTTGTGGCTCACGAGGACTCTGCGTTGCATATACCACTTGCTAAATATTTCTTAAACATAAACAGTATTACGACGACCTCCTTGTATCAGTCACACATTGCGACAACTGTTGGAATCATCAAGATCCATGGAAATGACAGCGAAATTTGGAACCCACAAGGAACAACTGCGAATAATGTCTTAGGAAGTATCATTTGCTGTGGCATATGTCATTAAAAAGCGAGTTTAGGTCGGTGGCAAAGGTCGCAATTGCCGCATAAGGATCATTCGGTGAGGGAAGGAGGGCTGTAAGGGGAGGAGGAGGCCCACATTTCTCCAACTAGTGGAGAAATGTTAACCTAAGTTCTATTCTTCGAATGTTAACAGAGCTATTACATATATTGTGACAGCCGACGAGACATTTTGTGGCTCACGAGGACTCTGCGTTGCATATAACACTTGTTAAATATTTCTGAAACATAAATTGTATTACGACGACCTCCTTGTATCAGTCACAAATTGCGACATCTGTTGGAATCATCAAGATCCATGGAAATGACAGCGAAATTTGGAACCCACAAGGAACAACTGCGAATAATGTGTTAGGAAGTATCATTTGCTGTGGCACATGTCATTAAAAAGCGAGTTTAGGTCGGTGGCAACGGTCGCAATTGCCGCATAAGGCTCATCCGGTGAGGGAAGGAGAGCTGTAAGGGGAGGAGGAGGCCCACATTTCTCCAACTAGTGGAGAAATGATAACCTAGGTTCTATTCTTCGAATGTTAACAGAGCTATTACATATAATGTCACAGCCGACGAGACATTTTGTGGCTCACGAGGACTCTGCGTTGCATATACCACTTGCTAAATATTTCTTAAACATAAATAGTATTACGACGACCTCCTTGTATCAGTCACCCATTGCGACAACTGTTGGAATCATCAAGATCCATGGAAATGACAGCGAAATTTACAACCCACAAGGAACGACTGCGAATAATGTCTTAGGAAGTATCATTTGCTGTGGCATATGTCATTAAATAGCGAGTTTAGGTCGGTAGCAAAGGTCGCAATTGCCGCATAAGGCTCATTCGGTGAGGGAAGGAGGGCTGTAAGGGGAGGAGGAGGCCCACATTTCTCCAACTAGTGGAGAAATGTTAACCTAGGTTCTATTCTTCGAATGTTAACAGAGCTATTACATATAATGTAACAGCCGACAAGACATTTTGTGGCTCACGAGGACTCTGCGTTGCATATACCACTTGTTAAATATTTATGAAACATAAATTGTATTACGACGACCTCCTTGTATCAGTCACCCGTTGCGACATCTGTTGGAATCATCAAGATCCATGGAAATGACAGCGAAATTTGGAACCCACAAGGAACAACTGCGAATAATGTCTTAGGAAGTATCATTTGCTGTGGCAAATGTCATTAAATAGCGAGTTTAGGTCGGTCGCAAAGGTCGCAATTGCCGCATAATTCTCATTCGGTGAGGGAAGGAGGGCAGTAAGGGGAGGAGGCCCACATTTCTCCAACTAGTGGAGAAATGTTAACCTAGGTTCTACTCTTCGAATGTTAACAGAGCTATTACATATAATGTCACAGCCGACGAGACATTTTGTGGCTCACGAGGACTCTGCGTTGCATATACCACTTGCTAAATATTTCTTAAACATAAATAGTATTACGACGACCTCCTTGTATCAGTCACACATTGCGACAACTGTTGGAATCATCAAGATCCATGGAAATGTCAGCGAAATTTGGAACCCACAAGGAACAACTGCGAATAATGTCTTAGGAAGTATCATTTGCTGTGGCATATGTCATTAAATAGCGAGTTTAGGTCGGTGGACAGGGCCGCATTTGACGCATAAGGCTCATTCGATCAGGGTAGGACGGCTGTAAGGGGAGGAGGAGGCCCACATTTCTCCAACCAGTGGAGAAATGTTAACCTTGGTTCTATTCTTCGAATGTTAACAGAGCTATTACATATAATGTCACAGCAGACGAGACACTTTGTGGCTCACGAGGACTCTGCGTTGCATATACCACTTGCTAAATATTTCTGAAACATAAATTGTATTACGACGACCTCCTTGTATCAGTCACAAATTGCGACATCTGTTGGAATCATCAAGATCCATGGAAATGACAGCGAAATTTGGAACCCACAAGGAACAACTGCGAATAATGTGTTAGGAAGTATCATTTGCTGTGGCATATGTCATTAAAAAGCGAGTTTAGGTCGTTGGCAACGGTCGCAATTGCCGCATAAGGCTCATTCGGTGAGGGAAGGAGGGCTGTAAGGGGAGGAGGAGGCCCACATTTCTCCAACAAGTGGAGAAATGTTAACCTAGGTTCTATTCTTCGAATGTTAACAGAGCTATTACATATATTGTCACAGCCGACGAGACATTTTGTGGCTCACGAGGACTCTGCGTTGCATATACCACTTGTTAAATATTTCTGAAACATAAATTGTATTACGACGACCTCCTTGTATCAGTCACAAATTGCGACATGTGTTGGAATCATCAAGATCCATGGAAATGACAGCGAAATTTGGAACCCACAAGGAACAACTGCGAATAATGTGTTGGGAAGTATCATTTGCTGTGGCATATGTCATTAAAAAGCGAGGTTAGGTCGGTGGCAACGGTCGCAATTGCTGCATAAGGCTCATTCGGTGAGGGAAGGAGGGCTGTAAGAGGAGGAGGAGGCCCACATTTCTCCAACTAGTGGAGAAATGATAACCTAGGTTCTATTCTTCGAATGTTAACAGAGCTATTACATATAATGTCACAGCCGACGAGACATTTTGTGGCTCACGAGGACTCTGCGTTGCATATACCACTTGCTAAATATTTCTTAAACATAAATAGTATTACGACGACCTCCTTGTATCAGTCACACATTGCGACAACTGTTGGAATCATCAAGATCCATGGAAATGACAGCGAAATTTACAACCCACAAGGAACGACTGCGAATAATGTGTTAGGAAGTATCCTTTGCTGTGGCATATGTCATTAAAAAGCGAGTTTAGGTCGGTGGCAAAGGTCGCAATTGCCGCATAAGGCTCATTCGGTGAGGGAAGGAGGGCTGTAAGGGGAGGAGGAGGCCCACATTTCTCCAACCAGTGGAGAAATGTTATCCTAGGTTCTATTCTTCGAATGTTAACAGAGCTATTACATTCTAATGTCACAGCCGACGAGACATTTTGTGGCTCACGAGGACTCTGCGTTGCATATACCACTTGCTAAATATTTCTGAAACATAAATTGTATTACGACGACCTCCTTGTATCAGTCACAAATTGCGACATCTGTTGGAATCATCAAGATCCATGGAAATGACAGCGAAATTTGGAACCCACAAGGAACAACTGCGAATAATGTGTTAGGAAGTATCATTTGCTGTGGCATATGTCATTAAAAAGCGAGTTTAGGTCGGTGGCAACGGTCGCAATTGCCGCATAAGGCTCATTCGGTGAGGGAAGGCGGGCTGTAAGGGGAGGAGGAGGCCCACATTTCTCCAACTAGTGGAGAAATGTTAACCTAAGTTCTATTCTTCGAATGTTAACAGAGCTATTACATATATTGTCACAGCCGACGAGACATTTTGTGGCTCACGAGGACTCTGCGTTGCATATACCACTTGATAAATATTTCTGAAACATAAATTGTATTACGACGACCTCCTTGTATCAGTCACAAATTGCGACATCTGTTGGAATCATCAAGATCCATGGAAATGACAGCGAAATTTGGAACCCACAAGGAACAACTGCGAATAATGTGTTAGGAAGTATCATTTGCTGTGGCATATGTCATTAAAAAGCGAGTTTAGGTCGGTGGCAACGGTCGCAATTGCTGCATAAGGTTCATTCGGTGAGGGAAGGAGGGCTGTAAGGGGAGGAGGAGGCCCACATTTCTCCAACTAGTGGAGAAATAATAACCTAGGTTCTATTCTTCGAATGTTAACAGAGCTATTACATATAATGTCACAGCCGACGAGACATTTTGTGGCTCACGAGGACTCTGCGTTGCATATACCACTTGCTAAATATTTCTTAAACATAAATAGTATTACGACGACCTCCTTGTATCAGTCACACATTGCGACAACTGTTGGAATCATCAAGATCCATGGAAATGACAGCGAAATTTACAACCCACAAGGAACGACTGCGAATAATGTGTTAGGAAGTATCATTTGCTGTGGCATATGTCATTAAATAGCGAGTTTAGGTCGGTGGCAAAGGTCGCAATTGCCGCATAAGGCTCATTCGGTGAGGGAAGGAGGGCTGTAAGGGGAGGAGGAGGCCCACATTTCTCCAACCAGTGGAGAAATGTTATCCTAGGTTCTATTCTTCGAATGTTAACAGAGCTATTACATTCTAATGTCACAGCCGACGAGACATTTTGTGGCTCACGAGGACTCTGCGTTGCATATACCACTTGCTAAATATTTCTTAAACATAAATAGTATTACGACGACCTCCTTGTATCAGTCACACATTGCGACAACTGTTGGAATCATCAAGATCCATGGAAATGACAGCGAAATTTGGAACCCACAAGGAACAACTGCGAATAATGTCTTAGGAAGTATCATTTGCTGTGGCATATGTCATTAAAAAGGGAGTTTAGGTCGGTGGCAAAGGTCGCAATTGCCGCATAAGGCTCATTCGGTGAGGGAAGGAGGGCTGTAAGGGGAGGAGGAGGCCCACATTTCTCCAACTAGTGGAGAAATGTTAACCTAAGTTCTATTCTTCGAATGTTAACAGAGCTATTACATATATTGTCACAGCCGACGAGACATTTTGTGGCTCACGAGGACTCTGCGTTGCATATACCACTTGTTAAATATTTCTGAAACATAAATTGTATTACGACGACCTCCTTGTATCAGTCACAAATTGCGACATCTGTTGGAATCATCAAGATCCATGGAAATGACAGCGAAATTTGGAACCCACAAGGAACAACTGCGAATAATGTGTTAGGAAGTATCATTTGCTGTGGCATATGTCATTAAAAAGCGAGTTTAGGTCGGTGGCAACGGTCGCAATTGCCGCATAAGGCTCATCCGGTGAGGGAAGGAGGGCTGTAAGGGGAGGAGGAGGCCCACATTTCTCCAACTAGTGGAGAAATGATAACCTAGGTTCTATTCTTCGAATGTTAACAGAGCTATTACATATAATGTCACAGCCGACGAGTCATTTTGTGGCTCACGAGGACTCTGCGTTGCATATACCACTTGCTAAATATTTCTTAAACATAAATAGTATTACGACGACCTCCTTGTATCAGTCACACATTGCGACAACTGTTGGAATCATCAAGATCCATGGAAATCACAGCGAAATTTACAACCCACAAGGAACGACTGCGAATAATGTCTTAGGAAGTATCATTTGCTGTGGCATATGTCATTAAATAGCGAGTTTAGGTCGGTAGCAAAGGTCGCAATTGCCGCATAAGGCTCATTCGGTGAGGGAAGGAGGGCTGTAAGGGGAGGAGGAGGCCCACATTTCTCCAACTAGTGGAGAAATGTTAACCTAGGTTCTATTCTTCGAATGTTAACAGAGCTATTACATATAATGTAACAGCCGACAAGACATTTTGTGGCTCACGAGGACTCTGCGTTGCATATACCACTTGTTAAATATTTCTGAAACATAAATTGTATTACGACGACCTCCTTGTATCAGTCACCCATTGCGACATCTGTTGGAATCATCAAGATCCATGGAAATGACAGCGAAATTTGGAACCCACAAGGAACAACTGCGAATAATGTCTGAGGAAGTATCATTTGCTGTGGCATATGTCATTAAATAGCGAGTTTAGGTCGGTCGCAAAGGTCGCAATTGCCGCATAAGGCTCATTCGGTGAGGGAAGGAGGGCTGTAAGGGGAGGAGGCCCACATTTCTCCAAATAGTGGAGAAATGTTATCCTAGGTTCTACTCTTCGAATGTTAACAGAGCTATTACATATAATGTCACAGCCGACGAGACATTTTGTGGCTCACGAGGACTCTGCGTTGCATATACCACTTGCTAAATATTTCTTAAACATAAATAGTATTACGACGACCTCCTTGTATCAGTCACACATTGCGACAACTGTTGGAATCATCAAGATCCATGGAAATGACAGCGAAATTTGGAACCCACAAGGAACAACTGCGAATAATGTCTTAGGAAGTATCATTTGCTGTGGCATATGTCATTAAAAAGCGAGTTTAGGTCGGTGGCAAAGGTCGCAATTGCCGCATAAGGCTCATTCGGTGAGGGAAGGAGGGCTGTAAGGGGAGGAGGAGGCCCACATTTCTCCAACTAGTTTAGAAATGTTAACCTAAGTTCTATTCTTCGAATGTTAACAGAGCTATTACATATAATGTCACAGCCGACGAGACATTTTGTGGCTCACGAGGACTCTGCGTTGCATATACCACTTGCTAAATATTTCTTAAACATAAATAGTATTACGACGACCTCCTTGTATCAGTCGCACATTGCGACAACTGTTGGAATCATCAAGATCCGTGGAAATGACAGCGAAATTTACAACCCACAAGGTACGACTGCGAATAATGTCTTAGGAAGTATCATTTGCTGTGGCATATGTCATTAAATAGCGAGTTTAGGTCGGTGGCAAAGGTCGCAATTGCCGCATAAGGGTCATTCGATGAGGGTAGGACGGCTGTAAGCTGAGGAGGAGGCCCACATTTCTCCAACCAGTGGAGAAATGTTAACCTTGGTTCTATTCTTCGAATGTTAACAGAGCTATTACATATAATGTCACAGCAGACGAGACACTTTGTGGCTCACGAGGACTCTGCGTTTCATATACCACTTGCTAAATATTTCTTTAACATAAATATTATTACGACGACCTCCTTGTATCAGTCACACATTGCGTCAACTGTTGGAATCATCAAGATCCATGGAAATGACAGCGAAATTTGGAACCCACAAGGAACAACTGCGAATAATGTTTTAGGAAGTATCATTTGCTGTGGCATATATCATTAAAAAGCGAGTTTAGGTCGGTAGCAAAGGTCGCAATTGCCGCATAAGCCTCATTCGGTGAGGGAAGGAGGGCTGTACGGGGACGAGGAGGCCCACATTTCTCCAACTAGTGGAGAAGTGTTAAATTAGGTTCTACTCTTCGAATGTTAACAGAGCTATTACATATAATGTCACAGCCGACGAGACATTTTGTGGCTCACGAGGACTCTGCGTTGCATATACCACTTGTTAAATATTTGTCAAACATAAATAGTATTACGACGACCTCCTTGTATCAGTGACACATTACGACAACTGTTGGAATCATCAAGATCCATGGAAACGACAGCGAAATTTGGAACCCACAAGGAACAACTGCGAATAATGTCTTAGGAGGTATCATTTGCTGTGGCATATGTCATTAAAAAGCGAGTTTATGTCGGTAGCAAAGGTCGCAATTGCCCCATAAGGCTCATTCGGTGAGGGAAGGAGGGCTGTAAGGGGAGGAGGAGGCCAACGTTTCTCCAACTAGTGGAGAAATGTTAACCTAGGTTCTATTCTTTGAATGTTAACAGAGCTATTACATATAATGTCACAGCCGAAGGGACATTTTGTGGCTCACGAGGACTCTGCGTTGCATATACCACTAGTTAATTATTTCTGAAACATAAATAGTATTACGACGGCCTCCTTGTATCAGTCACACATTGGGACAACTGTTGGAATCATCAAGATCCTTCTATATGACAGCCAAATTTGGAACCCACAAGGAACAACTGCGAATAATGTGTTAGGAAGTATCATTTGCTGTGGCATATGTCATAAAAAAGCGAGTTTAGGTCGGTGGCAAAGGTCGCAATTGCCGCATAAGGCTCATTCGGTGAGGGAAGGAGGGCTGTAAGGGGAGGAGGAGGCCCACATTTCTCCAACCAGTAGAGAAATGTTATCCTAGGTTCTATTCATCGAATGTTAACAGAGCTATTACATTCTAATGTCACAGCCGACGAGACATTTTGTGGCTCACGAGGTCTCTGCGTTGCATATACCACTTGCTAAATATTTCTTAAACATAAATAGTATTACGACGACCTCCTTGTATCAGTCACACATTGCGACAACTGTTGGAATCATCAAGATCCATGGAAATGACAGCGAAATTTACAACCCACAAGGAACGACTGCGAATAATGTGTTAGGAAGTATCATTTGCTGTGGCATATGTCATAAAATAGCGAGTTTAGGTCGGTGGCAAAGGTCGCAATTGCCGCATAAGGCTCATTCGGTGAGGGAAGGAGGGCTGTAAGGGGAGGAGGAGGCCCACATTTCTCCAACCAGTGGAGAAATGTTATCCTAGGTTCTATTCTTCGAATGTTAACAGAGATATTACATTCTAATGTCACAGCCGACGAGACATTTTGTGGCTCACGAGGACTCTGCGTTGCATATACCACTTGCTAAATATTTCTTAAACATAAATAGTATTACGACGACCTCCTTGTATCAGTCACACATTGCGACAACTGTTGGAATCATCAAGATCCATGGAAATGACAGCGAAATTTGGAATCCACAAGGAACAACTGCGAAAAATGTCTTAGGAAGTATCATTTGCTGTGGCATATGTCATTAAATAGCGAGTTTAGGTCGGTAGCAAAGGTCGCAATTGCCGCATAAGGCTCATTCGGTGAGGGAAGGAGGGCTGTAAGGGGAGGAGGCCCACATTTCTCCAACTAGTGGAGAAATGTTAACCTAGGTTCTATTCTTCGAATGTTAACAGAGCTATTACACATAATGTCACAGCCGACGAGACATTTTGTGGCTCACGAGGACTCTGCGTTGCATATACCACTAGTTAATTATTACTGAAACATAAATAGTATTACGACGGCCTCCTTGTATCAGTCACACATTGTGAGAACTGTTGGAATCATCAAGATCCTTCTATATGACAGCCAAATTTGGAACCCACAATGAACAACTGCGAATAATGTCTGAGGAAGTATCATTTGCTGTGGCATATAACATTAAAAAGCGAGTTTAGGTCGGTAGCAAAAGTCGCAATTGCCGCATAAGGCTCATTCGGTGAGGGAAGGAGGGCTGTAAGGGGAGGAGGAGGCCCACATTTCTCCAACTAGTGGAGAAATGATAACCTAGGTTCTATTCTTCGAATGTTAACAGAGCTATTACATATAATGTCACAGCCGACGAGACATTTTGTGGCTCACGAGGACTCTGCGTTGCATATACCACTTGCTAAATATTTCTTAAACATAAATAGTATTACGACGACCTCCTTGTATCAGTCACACATTGCGACAACTGTTGGAATCATCAAGATCCATGGAAATGACAGCGAAATTTACAACCCACAAGGAACGACTGCGAATAATGTGTTAGGAAGTATCATTTGCTGTGGCATATGTCATTAAAAAGCGAGTTTAGGTCGGTGGCAAAGGTCGCAATTGCCGCATAAGTCTCATTCGGTGAGGGAAGGAGGGCTGTAAGGGGAGGAGGAGGCCCACATTTCTCCAACTAGTGGAGAAATGTTATCCTAGGTTCTATTCTTCGAATGTTAACAGAGCTATTACATTCTAATGTCACAGCCGACGAGACATTTTGTGGCTCACGAGGACTCTGCGTTGCATATACCACTTGCTAAATATTTCTTAAACATAAATAGTATTACGACGACCTCCTTGTATCAGTCACACATTGCGACAACTGTTGGAATCATCAAGATCCATGGAAATGACAGCGAAATTTACAACCCACAAGGAACGACTGCGAATAATGTGTTAGGAAGTATCATTTGCTGTGGCATATGTCATTAAAAAGCGAGTTTAGGTCGGTGGCAAAGGTCGCAATTGCCGCATAAGGCTCATTCGGTGAGAGAAGGAGGGCTGTAAGGGGAGGAGGAGGCCCACATTTCTCCAACTAGTGGAGAAATGTTAACCTAAGTTCTATTCTTCGAATGTTAACAGAGCTATTACATATATTGTCACAGCCGACGAGACATTTTGTGGCTCACGAGGACTCTGCGTTGCATATACCACTTGTTAAATACTTCTGAAACATAAATTGTATTACGACGACCTCCTTGTATCAGTCACAAATTGCGACATCTGTTGGAATCATCAAGATCCATGGAAATGACAGCGAAATTTGGAACCCACAAGGAACAACTGCGAATAATGTGTTAGGAAGTATCAATTGCTGTGGCATATGTCATTAAAAAGCGAGTTTAGGTCGGTGGCAACGGTCGCAATTGCCGCATAAGGCTCATCCGGTGAGGGAAGGAGGGCTGTAAGGGGAGGAGGAGCCCCACATTTCTCCAACTAGTGGAGAAATGATAACCTAGGTTCTATTCTTCGAATGTTAACAGAGCTATTACATATAATGTCACAGCTGACGAGACATTTTGTGGCTCACGAGGACTCTGCGTTGCATATACCACTTGCTAAATATTTCTTAAACATAAATAGTATTACGACGACCTCCTTGTATCAGTCACACATTGCGACAACTGTTGGAATCATCAAGATTAATGGAAATGACAGCGAAATTTACAACCCACAAGGAACGACTACGAATAATGTCTTAGGAAGGATCATTTGCTGTGGCATATGTCATTATATAGCGAGTATAGGTCGGTAGCAAAGGTCGCAATTGCCGCATAAGGCTCATTCGGTGAGGGAAGGAGGGCTGTAAGGGGAGGAGGAGGCCAACGTTTCTCCAACTAGTGGAGAAATGTTAACCTAGGTTCTATTCCTCGAATGTTAACAGAGCTATTACATATAATGTCACAGCCGACGGGACATTTTGTGGCTCACGAGGACTCTGCGTTGCATATACCACTAGTTAATTATTTCTGAAACATAAATAGTATTACGACGGCCTCCTTGTATCAGTCACACATTGCGACAACTGTTGGAATCATCAAGATCCTTCTATATGACAGCCAAATTTGGAACCCACAAGGAACAACTGCGAATAATGTCTGAGGAAGTATCATTTGCTGTGGCATATAACATTAAAAAGCAAGTTTAGGTCGGTAGCAAAAGTCGCAATTGCCGCATAAGGCTCATTCGGTGAGGGAAGGAGGGCTGTAAGGGGAGGAGGAGGCCCACATTTCTCCAACTAGTGGAGAAATGATGACCTAGGTTCTATTCTTCGAATGTTAACAGAGCTATTACATATAATGTCACAGCCGACGAGACATTTTGTGGCTCACGAGGACTCTGCGTTGCATATACCACTTGCTAAATATTGCTTAAACATAAATAGTATTACGACGACCTCCTTGTATCAGTCACACATTGCGACAACCGTTGGAATCATCAAGATCCATGGAATTGACAGCGAAATTTACAACCCACAAGGAACGACTGCGAATAATGTGTTAGGAAGTATCATTTGCTGTGGCATATGTCATAAAAAAGCGAGTTTAGGTCGGTGGCAAAGGTCGCAATTGCCGCATAAGGCTCATTCGGTGAGGGAAGGAGGGCTGTAAGGGGAGGAGGAGGCCCACATTTCTCCAACCAGTGGAGAAATGTTATCCTAGGTTCTATTCTTCGAATGTTAACAGAGCTATTACATTCTAATGTCACAGCCGACGAGACATTTTGTGGCTCACGAGGACTCTGCGTTGCATATACCACTTGCTAAATATTTCTTAAACATAAATAGTATTACGACGACCACCTTGTATCAGTCACACATTGCGACAACTGTTGGAATCATCAAGATCCATTGAAATGACAGAGAAATTTGGAACCCACAAGGAACAACTGCGAATAATGTCTTAGGAAGTATCATTTGCTGTGGCATATGTCATTAAAAAGCGAGTTTAGGTCGGTGGCAAAGGTCGCAATTGCCGCATAAGGCTTATTCGGTGAGGGAAGGAGGGCTGTAAGGGGAGGAGGAGGCCCACATTTCTCCAACTAGTGGAGAAATGTTAACCTAAGTTCTATTCTTCGAATGTTTACAGAGCTATTACATATATTGTCACAGCCGACGAGACATTTTGTGGCTCACGAGGACTCTGCGTTGCATATACCACTTGTTAAATATTTCTGAAACATAAATTGTATTACGACGACCTCCTTGTATCAGTCACAAATTGCGACCTCTGTTGGAATCATCAAGATCCATGGAAATGACAGCGAAATTTGGAACCCACAAGGAACAACTGCGAATAATGTGTTAGGAAGTATCATTTGCTGTGGCATATGTCATTAAAAAGCGAGTTTAGGTCGGTGGCAACGGTCGCAATTGCCGCATAAGGCTCATCCGGTGAGGGAAGGAGGGCTGTAAGGGGAGGAGGAGGCCCACATTTCTCCAACTAGTGGAGAATTGATAACCCAGGTTCTATTCTTCGAATGTTAACAGAGCTATTACATATAATGTCACAGCCGACGAGACATTTTGTGGCTCACGAGGACTCTGCGTTTCATATACCACTTGCTAAATATTTCTTAAACATAAATAGTATTACGACGACCTCCTTGTATCAGTCACACATTGCGACAACTGTTGGAATCATCAAGATCCATGGAAATGACAGCGAAATTTACAACCCACAAGGAACGACTGCGAATAATGTCTTAGGAAGTATCATTTGCTGTGGCATATGTCATTAAATAGCGAGTTTAGGTCGGTAGCAAAGGTCGCAATTGCCGCATAAGGCTCATTCGGTGAGGGAAGGAGGGCTGTAAGGGGAGGAGGAGGCCCACATTTCTCCAACTAGTGGAGAAATGTTAACCTAGGTTCTATTCTTCGAATGTTAACAGAGCTATTACATATAATGTCACAGCCGACGAGACATTTTGTGGCTCACGAGGACTCTGCGTTTCATATACCACTTGCTAAATATTTCTTAAACATAAATAGTATTACGACGACCTCCTTGTATCAGTCACCCATTGCGACATCTGTTGGAATCATCAAGATCCATGGAAATGACAGCGAAATTTGGAATCCACAAGGAACAACTGCGAAAAATGTCTTAGGAAGTATCATTTGCTGTGGCATATGTCATTAAATAGCGAGTTTAGGTCGGTAGCAAAGGTCGCAATTGCCGCATAAGGCTCATTCGGTGAGGGAAGGAGGGCTGTAAGGGGAGGAGGCCCACATTTCTCCAACTAGTGGAGAAATGTTAACCTAGGTTCTATTCTTCGAATGTTATCAGAGCTATTACATATAATGTCACAGCCGACGAGACATTTTGTGGCTCACGAGGACTCTGCGTTGCATATACCACTTGCTAAATATTTCTTAAACATAAATAGGATTACGACGACCTCCTTGTATCAGTCACACATTGCGACAACTGTTGGAATCATCGAGATCCGTGGAAATGACAGCGAAATTTACAACCCACAAGGAACAACTGCGAATAATGTCTTAGGAAGTATCATTTGCTGTGGCATATGTCATTAAATAGCGAGTTTAGTTCGGTGGCAAAGGTCGCAATTGCCGCATAAGGCTCATTCGGTGAGGGAAGGAGGGCTGTAAGGGGAGGAGGAGGCCCACATGTCTCCAACCAGTGGAGAAATGTTAACCTAGGTTCTATTCTTCGTATGTTAACAGAGCTATTACATATAATGTCACAGCCGACGAGACATTTTGTGGCTCACGAGGACTCTGCGTTGCATATACCACTTGCTAAATATTTCTTAAACATAAATAGTATTACGACGACCTCCTTGTATCAGTCACACATTGCGACAACTGTTGGAATCATCAAGATCCATGGAATTGACAGCGAAATTTGGAACCCACAAGGAACAACTGCGAATAATGTCTTAGGAAGTATCATTTGCTGTGGCATATGTCATTAAAAAGCGAGTTTAGGTCGGTGGCAAATGTCGCAATTGCCGCATAAGGCTCATTCGGTGAGGGAAGGAGGGCTGTAGCGGGAGGAGGAGGCCCACATTTCTCCAACTAGTGGAGAAATGTTAACCTAAGTTCTATTCTTCGAATGTTAACAGAGCTATTACATATAATGTCACAGCCGACGAGACATTTTGTGGCTCACGAGGACTCTGCGTTGCATATACCACTTGCTAAATATTTTTTAAACATAAATAGTATTACGACGACCTCCTTGTATCAGTCAGACATTGCGACAACTGTTGGAATCATCAAGATCCGTGGAAATGACAGCGAAATTTACAACCCACAAGGAACGACTGCGAATAATGTCTTTGGAAGTATCATTTGCTGTGGCATATGTCATTAAATAGCGAGTTTAGGTCGGTGGCAAAGGTCGCAATTGCCGCATAAGGCTCATTCGATGAGGGAAGGAGGGCTGTAAGGGGAGGAGGAGGCCCACATTTCTCCAACCAGTGGAGAAATGTTAACCTAGGTTCTATTCTTCGAATGTTAACAGAGCTATTACATATAATGTCACAGCAGACGAGACATTTTGTGGCTCACGAGGACTCTGCGTTTCATATACCACTTGCTTAATATTTCTTTAACATAAATATTATTACGACGACCTCCTTGTATCAGTGACACATTACGACAACTGTTGGAATCATCAAGATCCATGGAAACGACAGCGAAATTTGGAACCCACAAGGAACAACTGCGAATAATGTCTTAGGAGGTATCATTTGCTGTGGCATATGTCATTAAAAAGCGAGTTTATGTCGGTAGCAAAGGTCGCAATTGCCCCATAAGGCTCATTCGGTGAGGGAAGGAGGGCTGTAAGGGGAGGAGGAGGCCAACGTTTCTCCAACTAGTTGAGAAATGTTAACCTAGGTTCTATTCTTCGAATGTTAACAGAGCTATTACATATAATGTCACAGCTGACGGGACATTTTGTGGCTCACGAGGACTCTGCGTTGCATATACCACTAGTTAATTATTTCTGAAACATAAATAGTATTACGACGGCCTCCTTGAATCAGTCACACATTGCGACAACTGTTGGAATCATCAAGATCCTTCTATATGACAGCCAAATTTGGAACCCACAAGGAACAACTGCGAATAATGTCTGAGGATGTATCATTTGCTGTGGCATATAACATTAAAAAGCGAGTTTAGGTCGGTAGCAAAAGTCGCAATTGCCGCATAAAGCTCATTCGGTGAGGGAAGGAGGGCTGTACGGGAAGGAGGAGGCCCACATTTCTCCAACTAGTGGATAAATGTTAACCTAGGTTCTATTCTTCGAATGTTAACAGAGCTATTACATATATTGTCACAGCCGTCGAGACATTTTGTGGCTCACGAGGACTCTGCGTTGCATATACCACTTGTTAAATATTTCTGAAACATAAATTGTATTACGACGACCTCCTTGTAGCAGTCACCAATTGCGACATCTGTTGGAATCATCAAGATCCATGGAAATGACAGCGAAATTTGGAATCCACAAGGAACAACTGCGAATAATGTGTTAGGAAGTATCATTTGCTGTGGCATATGTCATTAAAATGCGAGTTTAGGTCGGTGGCAAAGGTCGCAATTGCCGCATAAGGCTCATTCGGTGAGAGAAGGAGGGCTGTAAGGGGAGGAGGAGGCCCACATTTCTCCAACTAGTGGAGAAATGTTAACCTAGGTTCTATTCTTCGAATGTTAACAGAGCTCTTACATATATTGTCACAGCCGACGAGACATTTTGTGGCTCACGAGGACTCTGCGTTGCATATACCACTTGTTAAATAATTCTGAAACATAAATTGTATTACGACGACCTCCTTGTATCAGTCACAAATTGCGACATCTGTTGGAATCATCAAGATCCATGGAAATGACAGCTAAATTTGGAACCCACAAGGAACAACTGCGAATAATGTGTTAGGAAGTATCATTTGCTGTGGCATATGTCATTAAAAAGCGAGTTTAGGTCGGTAGCAACGGTCGCAATTGCCGCATAAGGCTCATTCGGTGGGGGAACGAGGTCTGTAAGGGGAGGAGGAGGCCCACATTTCTCCAACTAGTGGAGAAATGTTAACCTAGGTTCTATTCTTCGAATGTTAACAGAGCTATTACATATAATGTCACGGCCGACGAGACATTTTGTGGCTCACGAGGACTCTGCGTTGCATATACCACTTGCTAAATATTTCTTTAACATAAATAGTATTACGACGACCTCCTTGTATCAGTGGCACATTGCGACAACTGTTGGAATCATCAAGATCCATGGAAATGACAGCGAAATTTGGAACCCACAAGGAACAACTGCGAATAATGTTTTAGGAAGTATCATTTGCTGTGGCATATATCATTAAAAAGCGAAATTAGGTCGGTAGCAAAGGTCGCCATTGCCGCATAAGGCTCATTCGGTGAGGGAAGGAGGGCTGTACGGGGACGAGGAGGCCCACATTTCTCCAACTAGTGGAGAAATGTTAAATTAGGTTCTACTTTTCGAATGTTAACAGAGCTATTACATATAATGTCACAGCCGACGAGACATTTTGTGGCTCACGAGGACTCTGCGTTGCATATACCACATGTTAAAATTTCTTAAACATAAATAGTATTACGACGACCTCCTTGTATCAGTGACACATTGCGACAACTGTTGGAATCATCAAGATCCATGGAAATGACATCGAAATTTGGAACCCACAAGGAACATCTGCGAATAATGTCTTAGGAAGTATCATTTGGTGTGGCATATGTCATTAAAAAGCGAGTTTAGGTCGGTGGCAAAGGTCGCAATTGCCGCATAAGGCTCATTCGGTGAGGGAAGGAGGGCTGTAAGGAAAGGAGGAGGCCCACATTTCTCCAACTAGTGGAGAAATGTTAACCTAGGTTCTATTCTTCGAATGTTAACAGAGCTATTGCATATAATGTCACAGCCGACGAGACATATTGTGGCTCACGAGGACTCTGCGTTGCATATACCACTTGTCAAAATTTCTTAAACATAAATAGTATTACGACGACCTCCTTGTATCAGTGACACATTGCGACAACTGTTGGAATCATCAAGATCCATGGAAAAGACAGCGAAATTTGGAACCCACATGGAACAACTGCGAATAATGTGTTAGGAAGTATCATTTGCTGTGGCATATGTAATTAAAAAGCGAGTTTAGGGCGGTGGCAAAGGTCGCAATTGCCGCATAAGGCTCATTCGTTGAGGGAAGGAGGGCTGTAAGGGGAGGAGGAGGCCCACATTTCTACAACTAGTGGAGAAATGTTAACCTAGGTTCTATTCTTCGAATGTTAACAGAGCTATTACATATAATGTCACAGCCGACGGGACATTTTGTGGCTCACGAGGACTCTGCGTTTCATATACCACTTGCTAAATGTTTGTTAAACATAAATAGTATTACGACGACCTCCTTGTATCAGTGACACATTGCGAAAACTGTTGGAATTATCAAGATCCATGGAAATGACAGCGAAATTTGGAACCCACAAGGAACAACTGCGAATAATGTGTTAGGAAGTATCATTTGCTGTGGCATATGTCATTAAAAACCAGTTTAGAGCGGTGGCAAAGGTCGCAATTGCCGCATAAGGCTCATTCGGTGAGGGAAGGAGGGCTGTAAGGGGAGGAGTAGGCCCACATTTCTCCAACTAGTGGAGAAATGTTAACCTAGGTTCTATTCTTCGAATGTTAACAGAGCTATTACATATAATGTCACAGCAGACGAGACATTTTGTGGCTCACGAGGACTCTGCGTTGCATATACCACTTGCTAAATATTTCTTAAACATAAATAGTACTACGACGACCTCCTTGTATCAGTCTCACATTGCGACAACTGTTGGAATCATCAAGATCCATGGAAATGACAGCGAAATTTACAATACACAAGGAACGACTGCGAATAATGTCTTAGGAAGTATCATTTGCTGTGGCATATGTCATTAAATAGCGAGTTTAGGTCGGTAGCAAAGGTCGCAATTGCCGCATAAGGCTCATTCGGTGAGGGAAGGAGGGCTGTAAGGGGAGGAGGAGGCCCACATTTCTCCAACTAGTGGAGAAATGTTAACCTAGGTTCTATTCTTCGAATGTTAACAGAGCTATTACATATAATGTCACAGCCGACGAGACATTTTGTGGCACACGAGGACTCATTGTTGCATATACCACTTGTTAAAATTTCTTAAACATAAAAAGTATTACGACGACCTCCTTGTATCAGTGACACATTGCGACAACTGTTGGAATCATCAGGATCCATGGAAATGACAGCGAAATTTGGAACCCACAAGGAACAACTGCGAATAATGTCTTAGGATGTATCATTTGCTGTGGCATATGTCATTAAAATGCGAGTTTAGGTAGGTAGCAAAAGTCGCAATTGCCGCATAAGGCTCATTCGGTGAGGGAAGGAGGGCTGTACGGGGAGGAGGAGGCCCACATTTCTCCAACTAGTGGAGAAATGTTAACCTAGGTTCTATTCTTCGAATGTTAACAGAGCTATTACATATAATGTAACAGCCGACAAGACATTTTGTGGCTCACGAGGACTCTGCGTTGCATATACCACTTGTTAAATATTTCTGAAACATAAATTGTATTACGACGACCTCCTTGTATCAGTCACCCATTGCGACATCTGTTGGAATCATCAAGATCCATGGAAATGACAGCGAAATTTGGAACCCACAAGGAACAACTGCGAATAATGTCTTAGGAAGTATCATTTGCTGTGGCATATGTCATTAAATAGCGAGTTTAGGTCGGTAGCAAATGTCGCAATTGCCGCATAAGGCTCATTCGGTGAGGGAAGGAGGGCTGTAAGGGGAGGAGGCCCACATTTCTCCAACTAGTGGAGAAATGTTAACCTAGGTTCTATTCTTCGAATGTTAACAGAGCTATTACATATAATGTCACAGCCGACGAGACATTTTGTGGCTCACGAGGACACTGCGTTGCATATACCACTTGCTAAATATTTCTCAAACATAAATAGTATTACGACGACCTCCTTGTATCAGTCACACATTGCGACAACTGTTGGAATCATCAAGATCCGTGGAAATGACAGCGAAATTTACAACCCGCAAGGAACGACTGCGAATAATGTCTTAGGAAGTATCATTTGCTGTGGCATATGTCATTAAATAGCGAGTTTAGGTCGGTGGCAAAGGTCGCAATTGCCGCATAAGGCTCATTCGATGAGGGAAGGAGGGCTGTAAGGGGAGGAGGAGGTCCACATTTCTCCTACCAGTGGAGAAATGTTAACCTAGGTTCTATTCTTCGAATGTTAACAGAGCTATTACATATAATGTCACAGCCGACGAGACATTTTGTGGCTCACGAGGACTCTGCGTTGCATATACCACTTGCTAAATATTTCTTAAACATAAATAGTATTACGACGACCTCCTTGTATCAGTCACACATTGCGACAACTGTTGGAATCATCAAGATCCATGGAAATGACAGCGAAATTTGGAACCCACTGGGAGCAACTGCGAATAATGTCTAAGGAAGTATCATTTGCTGTGGCATATGTCATTAAAAAGCGAGTTTAGGTCGGTGGCAAAGGTCGCAATTGCCGCATAAGGCTCATTCGGTGAGGGAAGGAGGGCTGTAAGGGGAGGAGGCCCACATTTCTCCAACTAGTGGAGAAAGGTTAACCTAAGTCCTATTCTTCGAATGTTAACAGAGCTATTACATATAATGTCACAGCCGACGAGACATTTTGTGGCTCACGAGGAGTCTGCGTTGCATATACCACTTGCTAAATATTTCTTAAACATAAATAGTATTACGACGACTTCCTTGTATCAGTCACACATTGCGACAACTGTTGGAATCATCAAGATCCATGGAAATGACAGCGAAATTTGGAACCCACAAGGAACAACTGCGAATAATGTCTTAGGAAGTACTATTTGCTGTGGCATATGTCATTAAAAAGCGAGTTTAGGTCGGTGGCAACGGTCGCAATTGCCGCATAAGGCTCATTCGGTGAGGGAAAGAGGGCTGTAAGGGGAGGAGGAGGCCCACATTTCTCCAACTAGTGGAGAATTGTTAACCTAAGTTCTATTCTTCGAATGTTAACAGAGCTATTACATATAATGTCACAGCCGACGAGACATTTTGTGGCTCACGAGGACTCTGCGTTGCATATACCACTAGTTAATTATTTCTGAAACATAAATAGTATTACGACGACCTCCTTGTATCAGTCACACATTGCGACAACTGTTGGAATCATCAAGATCCTTCTATATGACAGCCAAATTTGGAACCCACAAGGAACAACTGCGAATAATGTCTGAGGAAGTATCATTTGCTGTGGCATATAACATTAAAAAGCGAGTTTAGGTCGGTAGCAAAAGTCGCAATTGCCGCATAAGGCTCATTCGGTGAGGGAAGGAGGGCTGTACGGGGAGGAGGAGGCCCACATTTCTCCAACTAGTGGATAAATGTTAACCTAGGTTCTATTCTTCGAATGTTAACAGAGCTATTACATATATTGTCACAGCCGACGAGACATTTTGTGGCTCACGAGGACTCTGCGTTGCATATACCACTTGTTAAATATTTCTGAAACATAAATTGTATCACGACGACCTCCTTGTAGCAGTCACCAATTGCGACATCTGTTGGAATCATCAAGATCCATGGAAATGACAGCGAAATTTGGAACCCACAAGGAACAACTGCGAATAATGTGTTAGGAAGTATCATTTGCTGTGGCATATGTCATTAAAAAGCGAGTTTAGGTCGGTGGCAAAGGTCGCAATTGCCGCATAAGGCTCATTCGGTGAGAGAAGGAGGGCTGTAAGGGGAGGAGGAGGCCCACATTTCTCTACTAGTGAAGAAATGTTAACCTAGGTTCTATTCTTCGAATGTTAACAGAGCTATTACATATATTGTCACAGCCGACGAGACATTTTGTGGCTCACGAGGACTCTGCGTTGCATATACCACTTGTTAAATATTTCTGAAACATAAATAGTACTACGACGACCTCCTTGTATCAGTCACACATTGCGACAACTGTTGGAATCATCAAGATCCATGGTAATGACAGCGAAATTTACAACCCACAAGGAACGACTGCGAATAATGTGTTAGGAAGTATCATTTGCTGTGGCATATGTCATTAAATAGCGAGTTTAGGTCGGTAGCAAAGGTCGCAATTGCCGCATAAGGCTCATTCGGTGAGGAAAGGAGGGCTGTAAGGGGAGGAGGAGGCCCACATTTCTCCAACTAGTGGAGAAATGTTAACCTAGGTTCTATTCTTCGAATGTTAACAGAGCTATTACATATAATGTCACAGCCGACGAGACATTTTGTGGCACACGAGGACTCTGCGTTGCATATACCACTTGTTAAAATTTCTTAAACATAAAAAGTATTACGACGACCTCCTTGTATCAGTGACACATTGCGACAACTGTTGGAATCATCAGGATCCATGGAAACGACAGCGAAATTTGGAACCCACAAGGAACAACTGCGAATAATGTGTTAGGAAGTATCATTTGCTGTGGCATATGTCATTAAAAAGCGAGTTTAGGTAGGTAGCAAAAGTCGCAATTGCCGCATAAGGCTCATTCGGTGAGGGAAGGAGGGCTGTACGGGGAGGAGGAGGCCCACATTTCTCCAACTAGTGGAGAAATGTTAACCTAGGTTCTATTCTTCGAATGTTAACAGAGCTATTACATATAATGTAACAGCCGACAAGACATTTTGTGGCTCACGAGGACTCTGCGATGCATATACCACATGCTAAATATTTCTTAAACATAAATAGTATTACGACGACCTCCTTGTATCAGTGACACATTGCGACAACTGTTGGAATCATCAAGATCCATGGAAAAGACAGCGAAATTTGGAACCCACATGGAACAACTGCGAATAATGTGTTAGGAAGTATCATTTGCTGTGGCATATGTAATTAAAAAGCGAGTTTAGGGCGGTGGCAAAGGTCGCAATTGCCGCATAAGGCTCATTCGTTGAGGGAAGGAGGGCTGTAAGGGGAGGAGGAGGCCCACATTTCTACAACTAGTGGAGAAATGTTAACCTAGGTTCTATTCTTCGAATGTTAACAGAGCTATTACATATAATGTCACAGCCGACGGGACATTTTGTGGCTCACGAGGACTCTGCGTTTCATATACCACTTGCTAAATGTTTGTTAAACATAAATAGTATTACGACGACCTCCTTGTATCAGTGACACATTGCGAAAACTGTTGGAATTATCAAGATCCATGGAAATGACAGCGAAATTTGGAACCCACAAGGAACAACTGCGAATAATGTGTTAGGAAGTATCATTTGCTGTGGCATATGTCATTAAAAACCAGTTTAGAGCGGTGGCAAAGGTCGCAATTGCCGCATAAGGCTCATTCGGTGAGGGAAGGAGGGCTGTAAGGGGAGGAGTAGGCCCACATTTCTCCAACTAGTGGAGAAATGTTAACCTAGGTTCTATTCTTCGAATGTTAACAGAGCTATTACATATAATGTCACAGCAGACGAGACATTTTGTGGCTCACGAGGACTCTGCGTTGCATATACCACTTGCTAAATATTTCTTAAACATAAATAGTACTACGACGACCTCCTTGTATCAGTCTCACATTGCGACAACTGTTGGAATCATCAAGATCCATGGAAATGACAGCGAAATTTACAATACACAAGGAACGACTGCGAATAATGTCTTAGGAAGTATCATTTGCTGTGGCATATGTCATTAAATAGCGAGTTTAGGTCGGTAGCAAAGGTCGCAATTGCCGCATAAGGCTCATTCGGTGAGGGAAGGAGGGCTGTAAGGGGAGGAGGAGGCCCACATTTCTCCAACTAGTGGAGAAATGTTAACCTAGGTTCTATTCTTCGAATGTTAACAGAGCTATTACATATAATGTCACAGCCGACGAGACATTTTGTGGCACACGAGGACTCTGCGTTGCATATACCACTTGTTAAAATTTCTTAAACATAAAAAGTATTACGACGACCTCCTTGTATCAGTGACACATTGCGACAACTGTTGGAATCATCAGGATCCATGGAAATGACAGCGAAATTTGGAACCCACAAGGAACAACTGCGAATAATGTCTTAGGATGTATCATTTGCTGTGGCATATGTCATTAAAATGCGAGTTTAGGTAGGTAGCAAAAGTCGCAATTGCCGCATAAGGCTCATTCGGTGAGGGAAGGAGGGCTGTACGGGGAGGAGGAGGCCCACATTTCTCCAACTAGTGGAGAAATGTTAACCTAGGTTCTATTCTTCGAATGTTAACAGAGCTATTACATATAATGTAACAGCCGACAAGACATTTTGTGGCTCACGAGGACTCTGCGTTGCATATACCACTTGTTAAATATTTCTGAAACATAAATTGTATTACGACGACCTCCTTGTATCAGTCACCCATTGCGACATCTGTTGGAATCATCAAGATCCATGGAAATGACAGCGAAATTTGGAACCCACAAGGAACAACTGCGAATAATGTCTTAGGAAGTATCATTTGCTGTGGCATATGTCATTAAATAGCGAGTTTAGGTCGGTAGCAAATGTCGCAATTGCCGCATAAGGCTCATTCGGTGAGGGAAGGAGGGCTGTAAGGGGAGGAGGCCCACATTTCTCCAACTAGTGGAGAAATGTTAACCTAGGTTCTATTCTTCGAATGTTAACAGAGCTATTACATATAATGTCACAGCCGACGAGACATTTTGTGGCTCACGAGGACACTGCGTTGCATATACCACTTGCTAAATATTTCTCAAACATAAATAGTATTACGACGACCTCCTTGTATCAGTCACACATTGCGACAACTGTTGGAATCATCAAGATCCGTGGAAATGACAGCGAAATTTACAACCCGCAAGGAACGACTGCGAATAATGTCTTAGGAAGTATCATTTGCTGTGGCATATGTCATTAAATAGCGAGTTTAGGTCGGTGGCAAAGGTCGCAATTGCCGCATAAGGCTCATTCGATGAGGGAAGGAGGGCTGTAAGGGGAGGAGGAGGTCCACATTTCTCCTACCAGTGGAGAAATGTTAACCTAGGTTCTATTCTTCGAATGTTAACAGAGCTATTACATATAATGTCACAGCCGACGAGACATTTTGTGGCTCACGAGGACTCTGCGTTGCATATACCACTTGCTAAATATTTCTTAAACATAAATAGTATTACGACGACCTCCTTGTATCAGTCACACATTGCGACAACTGTTGGAATCATCAAGATCCATGGAAATGACAGCGAAATTTGGAACCCACTGGGAGCAACTGCGAATAATGTCTAAGGAAGTATCATTTGCTGTGGCATATGTCATTAAAAAGCGAGTTTAGGTCGGTGGCAAAGGTCGCAATTGCCGCATAAGGCTCATTCGGTGAGGGAAGGAGGGCTGTAAGGGGAGGAGGCCCACATTTCTCCAACTAGTGGAGAAAGGTTAACCTAAGTCCTATTCTTCGAATGTTAACAGAGCTATTACATATAATGTCACAGCCGACGAGACATTTTGTGGCTCACGAGGAGTCTGCGTTGCATATACCACTTGCTAAATATTTCTTAAACATAAATAGTATTACGACGACTTCCTTGTATCAGTCACACATTGCGACAACTGTTGGAATCATCAAGATCCATGGAAATGACAGCGAAATTTGGAACCCACAAGGAACAACTGCGAATAATGTCTTAGGAAGTACTATTTGCTGTGGCATATGTCATTAAAAAGCGAGTTTAGGTCGGTGGCAACGGTCGCAATTGCCGCATAAGGCTCATTCGGTGAGGGAAAGAGGGCTGTAAGGGGAGGAGGAGGCCCACATTTCTCCAACTAGTGGAGAATTGTTAACCTAAGTTCTATTCTTCGAATGTTAACAGAGCTATTACATATAATGTCACAGCCGACGAGACATTTTGTGGCTCACGAGGACTCTGCGTTGCATATACCACTAGTTAATTATTTCTGAAACATAAATAGTATTACGACGACCTCCTTGTATCAGTCACACATTGCGACAACTGTTGGAATCATCAAGATCCTTCTATATGACAGCCAAATTTGGAACCCACAAGGAACAACTGCGAATAATGTCTGAGGAAGTATCATTTGCTGTGGCATATAACATTAAAAAGCGAGTTTAGGTCGGTAGCAAAAGTCGCAATTGCCGCATAAGGCTCATTCGGTGAGGGAAGGAGGGCTGTACGGGGAGGAGGAGGCCCACATTTCTCCAACTAGTGGATAAATGTTAACCTAGGTTCTATTCTTCGAATGTTAACAGAGCTATTACATATATTGTCACAGCCGACGAGACATTTTGTGGCTCACGAGGACTCTGCGTTGCATATACCACTTGTTAAATATTTCTGAAACATAAATTGTATCACGACGACCTCCTTGTAGCAGTCACCAATTGCGACATCTGTTGGAATCATCAAGATCCATGGAAATGACAGCGAAATTTGGAACCCACAAGGAACAACTGCGAATAATGTGTTAGGAAGTATCATTTGCTGTGGCATATGTCATTAAAAAGCGAGTTTAGGTCGGTGGCAAAGGTCGCAATTGCCGCATAAGGCTCATTCGGTGAGAGAAGGAGGGCTGTAAGGGGAGGAGGAGGCCCACATTTCTCTACTAGTGAAGAAATGTTAACCTAGGTTCTATTCTTCGAATGTTAACAGAGCTATTACATATATTGTCACAGCCGACGAGACATTTTGTGGCTCACGAGGACTCTGCGTTGCATATACCACTTGTTAAATATTTCTGAAACATAAATAGTACTACGACGACCTCCTTGTATCAGTCACACATTGCGACAACTGTTGGAATCATCAAGATCCATGGTAATGACAGCGAAATTTACAACCCACAAGGAACGACTGCGAATAATGTGTTAGGAAGTATCATTTGCTGTGGCATATGTCATTAAATAGCGAGTTTAGGTCGGTAGCAAAGGTCGCAATTGCCGCATAAGGCTCATTCGGTGAGGAAAGGAGGGCTGTAAGGGGAGGAGGAGGCCCACATTTCTCCAACTAGTGGAGAAATGTTAACCTAGGTTCTATTCTTCGAATGTTAACAGAGCTATTACATATAATGTCACAGCCGACGAGACATTTTGTGGCACACGAGGACTCTGCGTTGCATATACCACTTGTTAAAATTTCTTAAACATAAAAAGTATTACGACGACCTCCTTGTATCAGTGACACATTGCGACAACTGTTGGAATCATCAGGATCCATGGAAACGACAGCGAAATTTGGAACCCACAAGGAACAACTGCGAATAATGTGTTAGGAAGTATCATTTGCTGTGGCATATGTCATTAAAAAGCGAGTTTAGGTAGGTAGCAAAAGTCGCAATTGCCGCATAAGGCTCATTCGGTGAGGGAAGGAGGGCTGTACGGGGAGGAGGAGGCCCACATTTCTCCAACTAGTGGAGAAATGTTAACCTAGGTTCTATTCTTCGAATGTTAACAGAGCTATTACATATAATGTAACAGCCGACAAGACATTTTGTGGCTCACGAGGACTCTGCGATGCATATACCACATGCTAAATATTTCTTAAACATAAATAGTATTACGACGACCTCCTTGTATCAGTCACACATTGCGACAACTGTTGGAATCATCAAGATCCGTGGAAATGACAGCGAAATTTACAACCCACAAGGAACGACTGCGAATAATGTCTTAGGAAGTATCATTTGCTGTGGCATATGTCATTAAATAGAGAGTTTAGGTCGGTGGCAAAGGTCGCAATTGCCGCATAAGGCTCATTCGATGAGGGAAGGAGGGCTGTAAGGGGAGGAGGAGGCCCACATTTCTCCAACCAGTGGAGAAATGTTAACCTAGGTTCTATTCTTCGAATGTTAACAGAGCTATTACATATAATGTCACAGCCGACGAGACATTTTGTGGCTCACGAGGACTCTGCGTTGCATATACCACTTGCTAAATATTTCTTAAACATAAATAGTATTACGACGACCTCCTTGTATCAGTCACACATTGCGACAACTGTTGGAATCATCAAGATCCATGGAAATGACAGCGAAATTTGGAACCCACAAGGAACAACTGCGAATAATGTGTTAGGATGTATCATTTGCTGTGGCATATGTCATTAAAAAGCGAGTTTAGGTCGGTGGCAAAGGTCGCAATTGCCGCATAAGGCTCATTCGGTGAGGGAAGGAGGGCTGTAAGGGGAGGAGGAGGCCCACATTTCTCCAACTAGTGGAGAAATGTTAACCTAAGTTCTATTCTTCGAATGTTAACAGAGCTATTACATATAATGTCACAGCCGACGAGACATTTTGTGGCTCACGAGGACTCTGCGTTGCATATACCACTTGCTAAATATTTCTTAAACATAAATAGTATTACGACGACATCCTTGTATCAGCCACACATTGCGACAACTGTTGGAATCATCAAGATCCATGGAAATGACAACGAAATTTGGAACCCACAAGGAACAACTGCGAATAATGTCTTAGGAAGTATCATTTGCTGTGGCATATGTCATTAAAAAGCGAGTTTAGGTCGGTGACAAAGGTCGCAATTGCCGCATAAGGCTCATTCGGTGAGGGAAAGAGGGCTGTAAGGGGAGGAGGAGGCCCACATTTCTCCAACTAGTGGTGAAATGTTAACCTAAGTTCTATTCTTCGAATGTTAACAGAGCTATTACATATAATGTCGCAGCCGACGAGACATTTTGTGGCTCACGAGGACTCTGCGTTGCATATACCACTTGCTAAATATTTCTTAAACATAAATAGTATTACGACGACCTCCTTGTATCAGTCACACATTGCGACAACTGTTGGAATCATCAAGATCCGTGGAAATGACAGCGAAATTTACAACCCACAAGGAACGACTGCGAATAATGTCCTAGGAAGTATCATTTGCTGTGGCATATGTCATTAAAAAGCGAGTTTAGGTCGGTGGCAAAGGTCGCAATTGCCGCATAAGGCTCAATCGATGAGGGAAGGAGGGCTGTAAGGGGAGGAGGAGGCCCACATTTCTCCAACCAGTGGAGAAATGTTAACCTAGGTTCTATTCTTCGAATGTTAACAGAGCTATTACATATAATGTCACAGCCGACGAGACATTTTGTGGCTCACGAGGACTTTGCGTTGCATATACCACTTGCTAAATATTTCTTAAACACAAATAGTGTTACGACGACCTCCTTGTATCAGTCACACATTGCGACAACTGTTGGAATCATCAAGATCCATGGAAATGACAGCGAAATTTGGAACCCACAAGGAACAACTGCGAATAATGTCTTAGGAAGTATCATTTGCTGTGGCATATGTCATTAAAAAGCGAGTTTAGGTCGGTGGCAAAGGTCGCAATTGCCGCATAGGGCTCATTCGGTGAGGGAAGGAGGGCTGTAAGGGGAGGAGGAGGCCCACATTTCTCCAACTAGTGGGGAAATGTTAACCTAGGTTCTATTCTTCGAATGTTAACAGAGCTATTACATATAATGTCACAGCCGACGAGACATTTTGTGGCTCACGAGGACTCTGCGTTGCATATACCACTTGCTAAATATTTCTTAAACATAAATAGCATTACGACGACCTCCTTGTATCAGTCACACATTGCGACAACTGTTGGAATCATCAAGATCCGTGGAAATGACAGCGAAATTTACAACCCACAAGGAACGACTGCGAATAATGTCTTAGGAAGTCACATATATGTACAGTATTTAATAATCACTTTCTGAATATAGCAGGTGAACTAAATAGAAACCTAGTCCCAACAGGGAATCATATAGCGCTCTTAGAGAAAAGTGTTCCGAGACTGTTACCTGAAATGCTCCTCCATGATACTGACAAGAGGGAGATTGAGTTAATAATTAAATCACTAAAGACCAAGAACTCTCATGGATATGACGGGGTATCTAGCAGAGTACTGAAGTATTGTTCCACGTATGTTAGCTCAGTACTTATCCATATCTGTAACTTTTCCTTTAGGAGTGGTCGGTTTCCTGACCGGTTAAAGTACTCGGTAGTGAAGCCACTTTATAAAAAGGGAGACAGGGATAATGTTGACAATTATAGACCTATTTCTATGCCATCGGTGTTTGCTAAAGTTATCGAGAGGGTTGTATATACAAGGTTACTGCAGAATTTAAATTCACATAATTTGCTGTCAAATGTACAGTTTGGTTTTAGAAATGGCTTAACAACTGAAAATGCTATAGTCTCTTTTCTCTGTGAGGTTTTGGATGGATTAAATAAAAGGTTGCGAACGTTAGGTGTTTTCTTTGATTTAACGAAGGCTTTTGACTGTGTTGACCACAAAATATTACTGCAGAAGTTGGAACATTATGGAGTAAGGGGAGTAGCTTACAATTGGTTCGCCTCCTACTTTAAGAACAGAAAGCAAAAGGTAATCCTCCGCAATATTGAGAGTGGTAATGATGTTCATTCCCAATGGGGCACTGTTAAATGGGGCGTTCCCCAAGGGTCGGTGCTGGGGCCACTGCTGTTTCTTATTTATGTAAATGATATGCCTTCTAGTATTACAGGTGATTCAAAAATATTTCTGTTTCCTGATGACACCACCTTGGTAGTGAAGGATCTTGTGTGTAATATTGAAACATTATCAAATAATGTAGTTCATGATATAAGTTCATGGCTTGTGGAAAATAATCTGATGCTAAATCACAGTAAGACTCAGTTTTTACAATTTCTAACCCACAATTCAACAAGAACTGACATTTTAATCAGACAGAATGGGCATGTTATAAGCGAGACGGAACAGTTCAAGTTCCTAGGCGTACGGATAGATAGTAAGCTGTTGTGGAAAGCCCATGTTCAGGATCTTGTTCAGAAACTAAATGCCGCTTTATTTACCATTAGAACAGTATCTGAAATAAGTGACATTTCAACACGAAAAGTAGTATACTTCGCATATTTTCATACGCTTATGTCATATGGTATTATTTTTTGGGGTAATTCTTCTGATTCAAAAAGGGTATTTTTGGCTCAAAAACGGGCTGTTCGAGCTATGTATGGTGTAAGTTCGAAAACCTCTTGTCGACCCCTATTCAATAGTCTGGGAATTTTGACATTGCCCTCACAGTATGTATTTTATTTAATGTCGTTTGTTGTTAGCAATATTAGCTTATTCCCAAGAGTTAGCAGCTTTCACTCAGTTAATACTAGGCAGAAATCAAATCTGCATGTGGAATGCACTTCCTTGACTCTTGTGCAGAAAGGAGTGCAGTATTCTGCTGCATCCATTTTCAATAAGCTACCACAAGAACTCAAAAATCTTAGCAGTAGCCCAAACACTTTTAAGTCTAAACTGAAGAGTTTCCTCATGGCTCACTCCTTCTATTCTGTCGAGGAGCACCTGGAAGAGCTAAAAAATTAAGCAAATTCCAGTGTTACATTCTTGACTTTCTTTATTTAAACTAACGACTTGTCGCCTGAATATGTTTCTTATATTTCATTTTATCTGTTTCTACAATCGTGTTATAATTTCATGTATTGACTCGTTCCATGACCATGGAGACTTCTCCTAAATGTGGTCCCACGGAACAATAAATAAATAAATAAATAAATCATTTGCTGTGACATATGTCATTAAATAGCGAGTTTAAGTCGGTGGCAAAGGTCGCAATTGCCGCATAAGGCTCATTCGATGAGGGAAGGAGGGCTGTAAGGGGAGGAGGAGGCCCACTTTTCTCCAACCAGTGGAGAAATGTTAACCTAGGTTCTATTCTTCGAATGTTAACAGAGCTATTACATATAATGTCACAGCCGACGAGACATTTTGTGGCTCACGAGGACTCTGCGTTGCATATACCACTTGTTAAATATTTCTTAAACATAAATAATATTACGACGACCTCCTTGTATCAGTCACACATTGCGACAACTGTTGGAATCATCAAGATCCATGGAAATGACAGCGAAATTTGGAACCCACAAGGAACAACTGCGAATAATGTCTTAGGAAGTATCATTTGCTGTGGCATATGTCATTAAAAAGCGAGTTTAGGTCGGTGGCAAAGGTCGCAATTGCCGCATAAGGCTCATTCGGTGAGGGAAGGAGGGCTGTAAGGGGAGGAGGAGGCCCACATTTCTCCAACTAGTGGAGAAATGTTAACCTAAGTTCTATTCTTCGAATGTTAACAGAGCTATTACATATAATGTCACAGCCGACGAGACATTTTGTGGCTCACGAGGACTCTGAGTTGCATATACCACTTGTTAAATATTTCTTAAACATAAATAGTATTACGACGACCTCCTTGTATCAGTCACCCATTGCGACATCTGTTGGAATCATCAAGATCCATGGAAATGACAGCGAAATTTGGAACCCACAAGGAACAACTGTGAATAATATCTTAGGAAGTATCATTTGCTGTGGCATATGTCATTAAAAAGCGAGTTTAGGTCGGTGGCAAAGGTCGCAATTGCCGCATAAGGCTCATTCGATGAGGGAAGGAGGGCTGTAAGGGGAGGAGGAGGCCCACATTTCTCCAACCAGTAGAGAAATGTTAACATAGGTTCTATTCTTCGAATGTTAACAGAGCTATTACATATAATGTCACAGCCGACGAGACATTTTGTGGCTCACGAGGACTCTGCGTTGCATATACCACTTGCTAAATATTTCTTAAACATAAATAGTATTACGACGACCTCCTTGTATCAGTCACACATTGCGACAACTGTTGGAATCATCAAGATCCATGGAAATGACAGCGAAATTTGGAACCCACAAGGAACAACTGCGAATAATGTCTAGGAAGTATCATTTGCTGTGGCGTATGTCATTAAAAAGCGAGATTAGGTCGGTGGCAAAGGTCGCAATTGCCGCATAAGGCTCATTCGGTGAGGGAAGGAGGGCTGTAAGGGGAGGAGGAGGCCCACATTTCTCCAACTAGTGGAGAAATGTTAACCTAAATTCTATTCTTCGAATGTTAACAGAGCTATTACATATAATGTCACAGCCGACGAGACATTTTGTGGCTCACGAGGACTCTGCGTTGCATATACCACTTGCTAAATATTTCTTAAACATAAATAGCATTACGACGACCACCTTGTATCAGTCACACATTGCGACAACTGTTGGAATCATCAAGATCCGTGGAAATGACAGCGAAATTTACAACCCACAAGGAACGACTGCGAATAATGTCTTAGGAAGTATCATTTGCTGTGACATATGTCATTAAATAGCGAGTTTAGGTCGGTGGCAAAGGTCGCAATTGCCGCATAGGGCTCATTCGATGAGGGAAGGAGGGCTGTAAGGGGAGGAGGAGGCCCACATTTCTCCAACCAGTGGAGAAATGTTAACCTAGGTTCTATTCTTCGAATGTTAACAGAGCTATTACATATAATGTCACAGCCGACGAGACATTTTGTGGCACACGAGGACTCTGCGTTGCATAAACCACTTGTTAAAATTTCTTAAACATAAAAAGTATTACGACGACCTCCTTGTATCAGTGACACATTGCGACAACTGTTGGAATCATCAGGATCCATGGAAATGACAGCGAAATTTGGAACCCACAAGGAACAACTGCGAATAATGTCTTAGGATGTATCATTTGCTGTGGCATATGTCATTAAAAAGCGAGTGTAGGTCGGTAGCAAAGGTCGCAATTGCCGCATAAGGCTCATTCGGTGAGGGAAGGAGGGCTGTAAGGGGAGGAGGAGGCCCACATTTCTCCAACTAATGGAGAAATGTTAACCTAGGTTCTATTCTTCGAATGTTAACAGAGCTATTACATATAATGTCACAGCCGACGAGACATTTTGTGGCTCACGAGGACTCTGCGTTGCATATACCACTTGCTAAATATTTCTTAAACATAAATAGTGTTACGACGACCTCCTTGTATCAGTCACACATTGCGACAACTGTTGGAATCATCAAGATCCATGGAAATGACAGCGAAATTTACAACCCACAAGGAACGACTGCAAATAATGTCTTACGAAGTATCATTTTCTGTGGCATATGTCATTAAATAGCGAGTTTAGGTCGGTGGCAAAGGTCGCAATTGCCGCATAAGGCTCATTCGATGAGGGAAGGAGGGCTGTAAGGGGAGGAGGAGGCCCACATTTCTCCAACCAGTGGAGAAATGTTAACCTAGGTTCTATTCTTCGAATGTTAACAGAGCTATTACATATAATGTCACAGCCGACGAGACATTTTGAGGCTCACGAGGACTCTGCATTGCATATACAACTTGCTAAATATTTCTTAAACATAAATAGTATTACGACGACCTCCTTGTATCAGTCACACATTGCGAGAACTGTTGGAATCATCAAGATCCATGGAAATGACAGCGAAATTTGGAACCCACAAGGAACAACTGCGAATAATGTCTTAGGAAGTATCATTTGCTGTGGCATATGTCATTAAAAAGCGAGTTTGGGTCGGTGGCAAAGGTCGCAATTGCCGCATAAGGCTCATTCGGTGAGGGAAGGAGGGCTGTAAGGGGAGGAGGAGGCCCACATTTCTCCAACTAGTGGAGAAATGTTAACCTAAGTTCTATTCTTCGAATGTTAACAGAGCTATTACATATAATGTCACAGCCGACGAGACATTTTGTGGCTCACGAGGACTCTGCGTTGCATATACCACTTGCAAAATTTTTCTTAAACATAAATAGTATTACGACGACCTGATTGTATCAGTCACACATTGCGACAACTGTTGGAATCATCAAGATCCGTGGAAATGACAGCGAAATTTACAACCCACAAGGAACGACTGCGAATAATGTCTTAGGAAGTATCATTTGCTGTGGCATATGTCATTAAATAGCGAGTTTAGGTCGGTGGCAAAGGTCGCAATTGCCGCATAAGGCTCATTCGATGAGGGAAGGAGGGCTGTAAGGGGAGGAGGAGGCCCACATTTCTCCAACTAGTGGAGAAATGTTAACCTAGGTTCTATAGTTCGAATGTTAACAGAGCTATTACATATAATGTCACAGCCGACGAGACATTTTGTGGCTCACGAGGACTCTGCGTTGCATATACCACTTGCTAAATACTTCTTAAACATAAATAGTATTACGACGACCTCCTTGTATCAGTCACACATTGCGACAACTGTTGGAATCATCAAGATCCATGGAAATGACAGCGAAATTTGGAACCCACAAGGAACAACTGCGAATAATGTCTTAGGAAGTATCATTTGCTGTGACATAAGTCATTAAATAGCGAGTTTAGGTCGGTGGCAAAGGTCGCAATTGCCGCATAAGGCTCATTCGGTGAGGGAAGGAGGGCTGTAAGGGGAGGAGGAGGCCCACATTTCTCCAACTAGTGGAGAAATGTTAACCTAAGTTCTATTCTTCGAATGTTAACAGAGCTATTACATATAATGACACCGCCGACGAGACATTTTGTGGCTCACGAGGACTCTGCGTTGCATATACCACTTGCTAAATATTTCTTAAACATAAATAGTATTACGACGACCTCCTTGTATCAGTCACCCATTGCGACATCTGTTGGAATCATCAAGATCCATGGAAATGACAGCTAAATTTGGAACCCACAAGGAACAACTGCGAATAATGTCTTAGGAAGTATCATTTGCTGTGGCGTATGTCATTAAAAAGCGAGTTTAGGTCGGTGGCAAAGGTCGCAATTGCCGCATAAGGCTCATTCGGTGAGGGAAGGAGGGCTGTAAGGGGAGGAGGAGGCCCACATTTCTCCAACTAGTGGAGAAATGTTAACCTAAGTTCTATTCTTCGAATGTTAACAGAGCTATTACATATAATGTCACAGACGACGAGACATTTTGTGGCTCACGAGGACTCTGCGTTGCATATACCACTTGCTAAATATTTCTTAAACATAAATAGTATTACGACGACCTCCTTGTATCAGTCACCCATTGCGACATCTGTTGGAATCATCAAGATCCATGGAAATGACAGCGAAATTTGGAACCCACAAGGAACAACTGAGAATAATGTCTTAGGAAGTATCATTTGCTGTGGCATATGTCATTAAAAAGCGAGTTTAGATCGGTGGCAATGGTCGCAATTGCCGCATAAGGCTCATTCGATGAGGGAAGGAGGGCTGTAAGGTGAGGAGGAGGCCCACATTTCTCCAACTAGTGGAGAAACGTTAACCTATGTTCTATTCTTCGAATGTTAACAGAGCCATTACATATAATGTAACAGCCGACAAGACATTTTGTGGGTCACGAGGACTCTGCGTTGCATATACCACGTGTTAAATATTTCTGAAACATAAATAGTATTACGACGACCTCCTTGTATCAGTCACTCATTGCGACATCTGTTGGAATCATCAAGATCCATGGAAATGACAGCGAAATTTCGAACCCACAAGTAGCAACTGCGAATAATGTCTTAGGAAGTATCATTTGATGAGGCATATGTCATTAACAAGCGAGTTTAGGTCGATGGCAAAGGTCGGAATTGCCGCACAAGGCTCATTCGGTGAGGGAGGGAGGGCTGTAAGGGGAGGAGGAAGCCCACATTTCTCCAACTAGTGGAGAAATGTCAATCTAGGTTCTATTCTTCGAATGTTAACAGAACTATTACATATAATGTCACAGCCGACGAGACATTTTGTGGCTCACGAGGACTCTGCGTTGCATATACCACTTGCTAAATATTTCATAAACATAAATAGTATTACGACGACCTCCTTGTATCAGTCACACATTGCGACATCTGTTGGAATCATCAAGATCCATGGAAATGACAGCGAAATTTACAACCCACATGGAACGACTGCGAATAATGTCTTAGGAAGTATCGTTTGCTGTGGCATATGTCATTAAATAGCGAGTTTAGGTCGGTAGCAAAGGTCGCAATTGCCGCATAAGGCTCATTCGGTGAGGGAAGGAGGGCTGTAAGGGGAGGAGGATGCCCACATTTCTCCAACTAGTGGAGAAATGTTAACCTAGGTTCTATTCTTCGAATGTTAACAGAGCTATTACATATAATGTCACAGCCGACGAGACATTTTGTGGCTCACGAGGACTCTGCGTTGCATATACCACTTGCTAAATATTTCTTAAACATAAATAGTAATACGACGACCTCCTTGTATCAGTCACACATTGCGACAACTGTTGGAATCATCAAGATCCATGGAAATGACAGCGAAATTTGGAACCCACAAGGAACATCTGCGAATAATGTCTTAGGAAGTATCATTTGCTGTGGCATATGTCATTAAAAAGCGAGTTTAGGTCGGTGGCAAAGGTCGCAATTGCCGCAAAGGCTCATTCGGTGAGGGAAGGAGGGCTGTAAGGGGAGGAGGAGGCCCACATTTCTCCAACTAGTGGAGAAATTTTAACCTAAGTTCTATTCTTCGAATGTTAACAGAGCTATTACATATAATGTCACAGCCGACGAGACATTTTGTGGCTCACGAGGACTCTGCGTTGCATATACCACTTGCTAAATATTTCTTAAACATAAATAGTATTACGACGACCTCCTTGTATCAGTCACCCATTGTGACATCTGTTGGAATCATCAAGATCCATGGAAATGACAGCGAAATTTGGAACCCACAAGGAACAACTGCGAATAATGTGTTAGGAAGTATCATTTGCTGTGGCATATGTCATTAAAAAGCGAGTTTAGGTCGGTGGCAAAGGTCGCAATTGCCGCATAAGGCTCATTCGGTGAGGGAAGGAGGGCTGTAAGGGGAGGAGGAGACCCACATTTCTCCAACTAGTGGAGAAATGTTAACCTAAGTTCTATTCTTCGAATGTTAACAGAGCTATTACATATAATGTCACAGCCGACGAGACATTTTGTGGCTCACGAGGACTCTGCGTTGCATATACCACTTGCAAAATATTTCTTAAACATAAATAGTATTACGACGACCTCCTTGTATCAGTCACACATTACGACAACTGTTGGAATCATCAAGATCCATGGAAATGACAGCGAAATTTACAACCCACAAGGAACGACTGCGAGTAATGTCTTAGGAAGTATCATTTGCTGTGGCATATGTCATTAAATAGCGAGTTTAGGTCGGTAGCAAAGGTCGCAATTGCCGCATAAGACTCATTCGGTGAGGGAAGGTGGGCTGTAAGGGGAGGAGGAGGCCCACATTTCTCCAACTAGTGGAGAAATGTTAACCTAGGTTCTATTCTTCGAATGTTAACAGAGCTATTACATATAATGTCACAGCCGACGAGACATTCTGTGGCTCACGAGGCCTCTGCGTCGCATATAATACGTGTTAAATATTTGTGAAACATAAATAGTATTACGACGATCTCCTTGTATCAGTCACCCATTGCGACATCTGTTGGAATCATCAAGATCCATGGAAATGACAGCGAAATTTGGAACCCACAAGGAACAACTGAGAATAATGTCTTAGGAAGTATCATTTGCTGTGGAATATGTCATTAAAAAGCGAGTTTAGGTCGGTGGCAAAGGTCGCAATTGCCGCATAAGGCTCATTCGATGAGGGAAGGCGGGCTGTAAGGGGAGGAGGATGCCCACATTTCTCCAACTAGTAGAGAAATGTTAACCTAGGTTCTATTCTTCGAATGTTAACAGAGCTATTACATATAATGTAACAGCCGACGAGACATTTTGTGGCTCACGAGGACTCTGCGTTGCATATACCACGTGTTAAATATTTCTGAAACATAAATAGTATTACGACGACCTCCTTGTATCAGTCACCCATTGCGACATCAGTTGGAATCATCAAGATCCATGGAAATGACAGCGAAATTTGGAACCCACAAGGAACAACTGCGAATAATGACTTAGGAAGTATCATTTCCTGTGGCATATGTCATTAAAAAGCGAGTTTAGGTCGGTGGCAAAGGTCGCAATTGCCGCATAAGGCTCATTCGATGAGGGAAGGAGGGCTGTAAGGGGAGGAGGAGGCCCACATTTCTCCAACTAGTGGAGAAATGTTAACCTAGGTTCTAATCTTCGAATGTTAACAGAGCTCTTACATATAACGTAACAGCCGACGAGACATTTTGTGGCTCACGAGGACTCTGCGTTGCATATACCACGTGTTAAATATTTCTGAAACAATAAATAGTATTACGACGACCTCCTTGTATCAGTCAGCCATTGCGAGATCTGTCGCAATCATCAAGATCCATGGAAATGACAGCGAAATTTGGAACCCACAAGGAACAACTGAGAATAATGTCTTAGGAAGTGTCGTTTGCTGTGGCATATGTCATTAAAAAGCGAGTTTAGATCGGTTGCAAAGGTCGCAATTGCCGCATAACGCTCATTCGATGAGGGAGGGAGGGCTGTAAGGTGAGGAGGAGGCCCACATTTCTCCAACTAGTGGAGAAATGTTAACCTATGTTCTATTCTTCGAAATTTAACAGAGCTATTACATATAATGTCACAGCCGACGAGACATTTTGTGGCTCACGAGGACTCTACGTTGCATATACCACTTGCTAAATATTTCTTAAACATAAATAGTAATACGACGACCTCCTTGTATCAGTCACACATTGCGACAACTGTTGGAATCATCAAGATCCATGGAAATGACAGCGAAATTTGGAACCCACAAGGAACATCTGCGAATAATGTCTTACGAAGTATCATTTGCTGTGGCATATGTCATTAAAAAGCGAGTTTAGGTCGGTGGCAAAGGTCGCAATTGCCGCAAAGGCTCATTCGGTGAGGGAAGGAGGGCTGTAAGGGGAGGAGGAGGCCCACATTTCTCCAACTAGTGGAGAAATGTTAACCTAGGTTCTAATCTTCGAATGTTAACAGAGCTCTTACATATAACGTAACAGCCGACGAGACATTTTGTGGCTCACGAGGACTCTGCGTTGCATATACCACGTGTTAAATATTTCTGAAACAATAAATAGTATTACGACGACCTCCTTGTATCAGTCAGCCATTGCGAGATCTGTCGCAATCATCAAGATCCATGGAAATGACAGCGAAATTTGGAACCCACAAGGAACAACTGAGAATAATGTCTTAGGAAGTGTCGTTTGCTGTGGCATATGTCATTAAAAAGCGAGTTTAGATCGGTTGCAAAGGTCGCAATTGCCGCATAAGACTCATTCGGTGAGGGAAGGTGGGCTGTAAGGGGAGGAGGAGGCCCACATTTCTCCAACTAGTGGAGAAATGTTAACCTAGGTTCTATTCTTCGAATGTTAACAGAGCTATTACATATAATGTCACAGCCGACGAGACATTCTCTGGCTCACGAGGACTCTGCGTCGCATATAATACGTGTTAAATATTTGTGAAACATAAATAGTATTACGACGATCTCCTTGTATCAGTCACCTATTGCGACATCTGTTGGAATCATCAAGATCCATGGAAATGACAGCGAAATTTGGAACCCACAAGGAACAACTGAGAATAATGTCTTAGGAAGTGTCATTTGCTGTGGAATATGTCATTAAAAAGCGAGTTTAAGTCGGTGGCAAAGGTCGCAATTGCCGCATAAGGCTCATTCGATGAGGGAAGGCGGGCTGTAAGGGGAGGAGGATGCCCACATTTCTCCAACTAGTGGAGAAATGTTAACCTAGGTTCTATGCTTCGAATGTTAACAGAGCTATTACATATAATGTAACAGCCGACGAGACATTTTGTGGCTCACGAGGACTCTGCGTTGCATATACCACGTGTTAAATATTTCTGAATCATAAATAGTATTACGACGACCTCCTTGTATCAGTCACCCATTGCGACATCTGTTGGAATCATCAAGATCCATGGAAATGACAGCGAAATTTGGAACCCACAAGGAACAACTGCGAATAATGACTTAGGAAGTATCATTTCCTGTGGCATATGTCATTAAAAAGCGAGTTTAGGTCGGTGGCAAAGGTCGCAATTGCCGCATAAGGCTCATTCGATGAGGGAAGGAGGGCTGTAAGGGGAGGAGGATGCGCACATTTCTCCAACTAGTGGAGAAATGTTAACCTAGGTTCTATTCTTCGAATGTTAACAGAGCTATTACATATAACGTAACAGCCGACGAGACATTTTGTGGCTCACGAGGACTCTGCGTTGCATATACCACGTGTTAAATATTTCTGAAACATAAATAGTATTACGACGACCTCCTTGTATCAGGCACCCATTGCGACATCTGTTGGAATCATCAAGATCCATGGAAATGACAGCGAAATTTGGAACCCACAAGGAAGAACTGCGAATAATGCCTTAGGAAGTATCATTTGCTCTGGCATATGTCATTAAAAAGCGAGTTTAGGTCAGTGGCAAAGGTCGCAATTGCCGCATAAGGCTCATTCGATGAGGGAAGGAGGGCTGAAAGGGGAGGAGGAGGCCCACATTTCTCCAACTAGTTTAGAAATGTTAACCTAGGTTCTATTCTTCGAATGTTAACAGAGCTATTACATGTAATGTCACAGCCGACGAGACATTTTGTGGCTCACGAGGACTCTGCGTTGCATATACCACTTGTTAAATATTTCTTAAACATAAATAGTATTACGACGACCTCCTTTTATCAGTCACCCATTGCGACAACTGTTGGAATCATCAAGATCCATGGAAAAGACAGCGAAATTTGGAACCCACAAGGAACAACTGCGAATAATGTGTTAGGAAGTATGATTTGCTGTGGCATATGTCATTAAAAAGCGAGTTTAGGTCGGTGGCAAAGGTCGCAATTGCCGCATAAGGCTCATTCGGTGAGGGAAGGAGGGCTGTAAGGGGAGGAGGAGGCCCACATTTCTCCAACTAGTGGAGAAATGTTAACCTACGTTCTATTCTTCGAATGTTAACAGAGCTATTACATATAATGTCACAGCCGACGAGACATTTTGTCTCTCACGAGGACTCTGCGTTGCATATACCACTTGTAAAATATATCTTAAACATAAATAGTATAACGACGACCTCCTTGTATCAGCGACACATTGCGACAACAGTTGGAATCATCAAGATCCATGGAAATGACAGCGAAATTTACAACCCACAAGGAACAACTGCGAATAATGTCTTAATAAGTATCATTTGCTGTGGCATATGTCATTAATAGCGAGCTTAGGTCGGTAGCAAAGGTCGCAATTGCCACATAAGGCTCATTCGGTGAGGGAAGGAGTGCTGTAAAGGGAGGAGGAGGCCCACATTTCTCCAACTAGTGGAGAAATGTTAACCTAGGTTCTATTCTTCGAATGTTAACAGAGCTATTACATAAAATGTCACAGCCGACGGGACATTTGTGGCTCACGAGGACTCTGCGTTGCATATACCACTTGTTAAAATTTCTTAAACATAAATAGTATTACGGCGACCTCCTTGTATCAGCGACACATTGCGACAACTGTTGGAATCATCAAGATCCATGGAAAAGACAGCCAAATTTGGAACTCACAAGGAACAACTGCGAATAATGTCTTAGGAAGTATCATTTGCTGTGGCATATGTCATTAAAAAGCGACTTTAGGTCGGTTGCAAAGGTCGCAATTGCCGCATAAGGCTCATTCGGTGAGGGAAGGAGGGCCGTAAGGGGAGGAGGAGGCCCACATTTCTCTAACTAGTGGAGAAATGTTGACCTGGGTTCTATTCATCGATTGTTAACAGAGCTATTACAAATAATGTCACAGCCGACGGGAAATTTGTGGCTCACGAGGACTCTGCGTTGCATATACCACTTGTTAAATATTTCTTAAACATTAATAGTATTACGACGACCTCCTTGTATCAGTGACACATTGCGACAACTGTTGGAATCATCAAGATCCATGGAAATGACAGCGAAATTTGGAACCCACAAGGAACAACTGCGAATAATGTGTTAGGAAGTATCATTTGCTGTGGCATATGTCATTAAAAAGCGACTTTAGGTCGGTTGCAAAGGTCGCAATTGCCGCATAAGGCTCATTCGGTGAGGGAAGGAGGGCCGTAAGGGGAGGAGGAGGCCCACATTTCTCCAACTAGTGGAGAAATGTTGACCTGGGTTCTGTTCTTCGATTGTTAACAGAGCTATTACATATAATGTCTCAGCCGACGAGACATTTTGTGGCTCACGAGGACTCTGCGTTGCATATACCACTTGTTAAATATTTCTTAAACATAAATAGTATTACGACGACCTCCTTGTATCAGTCACACATTGCGGCAACAGTTGGAATTATCAAGATCCATGGAAATGACAGCGAAATTTGGAACCCACAAGGAACAACTGCGAATAATGTGTTAGGAAGTATCATTTGCTGTGGCATATGTCATTAAAAAGCGAGTTTAGGTCGGTGGCAAAGGTCGCAATTGCCGCATAAGGCTCATTCGGTGAGGGAAGGAGGGCTGTAAGGGGAGGAGGAGACCCACATTTCTCCAACTAGTGGAGAAATGTTAACCTAAGTTCTATTCTTCGAATGTTAACAGAGCTATTACATATAATGTCACAGCCGACGAGACATTTTGTGGCTCACGAGGACTCTGCGTTGCATATACCACTTGCAAAATATTTCTTAAACATAAATAGTATTACGACGACCTCCTTGTATCAGTCACACATTGCGACAACTGTTGGAATCATCAAGATCCATGGAAATGATAGCGAAATTTACAACCCACAAGGAACGACTGCGAGTAATGTCTTAGGAAGTATCATTTGCTGTGGCATATGTCATTAAATAGCGAGTTTAGGTCGGTAGCAAAGGTCGCAATTGCCGCATAAGGCTCATTCGGTGAGGGAAGGTGGGCTGTAAGGGGAGGAGGAGGCCCACATTTCTCCAACTAGTGGAGAAATGTTAACCTAGGTTCTATTCTTCGAATGTTAACAGAGCTATTACATATAATGTCACAGCCGACGAGACATTCTGTGGCTCACGAGGACTCTGCGTCGCATATAATACGTGTTAAATATTTGTGAAACATAAATAGTATTACGACGATCTCCTTGTATAAGTCACCAATTGCGACATCTGTTGGAATCATCAAGATCCATGGAAATGACAGCGAAATTTACAACCCACAAGGAACAACTGAGAATAATGTCTTAGGAAGTATCATTTGCTGTGGAATATGTCATTAAAAAGCGAGTTTAGGTCGGTGGCAAAGGTCGCAATTGCCGCATAAGGCTCATTCGATGAGGGAAGGCCGGCTGTAAGGGGAGGAGGATGCCCACATTTCTCCAACTAGTGGAGAAATGTTAACCTAGGTTCTATTCTTCGAATGTTAACAGAGCTATTACATATAATGTAACAGCCGACGAGACATTTTGTGGCTCACGAGGACTCTGCGTTGCATATACCACGTGTTAAATATTTCTGAAACATAAATAGTATTACGACGACCTCCTTGTATCAGTCACCCATTGCGACATCTGTTGGAATCATCAAGATCCATGGAAATGACAGCGAAATTTGGAACCCACAAGGAACAACTGCGAATAATGACTTAGGAAGTATCATTTCCTGTGGCATATGTCATTAAAAAGCGAGTTTAGGTCGGTGGCAAAGGTCGCAATTGCCGCATAAGGCTCATTCGATGAGGGAAGGAGGGCTGTAAGGGGAGGAGGAGGCCCACATTTCTCCAACTAGTGGAGAAATGTTAACCTAGGTTCTATTCTTCGAATGTTAACAGAGCTATTACATATAACGTAACAGCCGACGAGACATTTTATGGCTCACGAGGACTCTGCGTTGCATATACCACGTGTTAAATATTTCTGAAACATAAATAGTATTACGACGACCTCCTTGTATCAGTCAGCCATTGCGACACATTTCGGAATCATAAAGATCCATGGAAATGACAGCGAAATTTGGAACCCACAAGGAACAACTGAGAATAATGTCTTAGGAAGTGTCATTTGCTGTGGCATATGTCATTAAAAAGCGAGTTTAGATCGGTTGCAAAGGTCGCAATTGCCGCATAACGCTCATTCGATGAGGGAGGGAGGGCTGTAAGGTGAGGAGGAGGCCCACATTTCTCCAACTAGTGGATGAATGTTAACCTAGGTTCTATTCTTCGAATGTTAACAGAGCTCTTACATGTAATGTCACAGCCAACGAGACATTTTGTGGCTCACGAGGACTCTGCGTTGCATATACCACTTGTTAAATATTTCTTAAACATAAATTGTATTACGACGACCTCCTTTTATCAGTCACCCATTGCGACAACTGTTGGAATCATCAAGATCCATGGAAAAGACAGCGAAATTTGGAACCCACAAGGAACAACTGCGAATAATGTGTTAGGAAGTATCATTTGCTGTGGCATATGTCATTAAAAAGCGAGTTTAGGTCGGTGGCAAAGGTCGCAATTGCCGCATAAGGCTCATTCGGTGAGGGGAGGAGGGCTGTAAGGGGAGGAGGAGGCCCACATTTCTCCAACTGGTGGAGAAATGTTAACCTACGTTCTATTCTTCGAATGTTAACAGAGCTATTACATATAATGTCACAGCCGACGAGACATTTTGTCTCTCACGAGGACTCTGCGTTGCATATACCACTTGTAAAATATATCTCAAACATAAATAGTATTACGACGACCTCCTTGTATCAGTCACACATTGCGACAACTGTTGGAATCATCAAGATCCATGGAAAAGACAGCCAAATTTGGAACCCACAAGGAACAACTGCGAACAATGTCTTAGGAAGTATCATTTGCTGTGGCATATGTCATTAAAAAGCGAGTTTAGGTCGGTAGCAAAGGTCGCAATTGCCGCATAAGGCTCATTCGGTGAGGGAAGGAGGGCTGTAAGGGGAGGAGGATGCCCACATTTCTCCAACTAGTGGAGAAATGTTAACCTAGGTTCTATTCTTCGAATGTTAACAGAGCTATTACATATAATGTAACAGCCGACGAGACATTTTGTGGCTCACGAGGACTCTGCGTTGCATATACCACGTGTTAAATATTTCTGAAACATAAATAGTATTACGACGACCTCCTTGTATCAGTCAGCCATTGCGACATCTGTCGGAATCATCAAGATCCATGGAAATGACAGCGAAATTTGGAACCCACAAGGAACAACTGCGAATAATGTCTTAGGAAGTGTCATTTGCTGTGGCATATGTCATTAAAAAGCGAGTTTAGATCGGTTGCAAAGGTCGCAATTGCCGCAAAACGCTCATTCGATGAGGGAGGGAGGGCTGTAAGGTGAGGAGGAGGCCCACATTTCTCCAACTAGTGGAGAAATGTTAACCTATGATCTATTCTTCGAATGTTAACAGAGCTATTACATGTAATGTCACAGCCGACGAGACATTTTGTGGCTCACGAGGACTCTGCGTTGCATATACCACTTATTAAATATTTCTTAAACATAAATTGTATTACGACGACCTCCTTTTATCAGTCACCCATTGCGACAACTGTTGGAATCATCAAGATCCATGGAAAAGACAGCGAAATTTGGAACCCACAAGGAACAACTGCGAATAATGTGTTAGGAAGTATCATTTGCTGTGGCATATGTCATTAAAAAGCGAGTTTAGGTCGGTGGCAAAGGTCGCAATTGCCGCATAAGGTTCATTCGGTGAGGGAATGAGGGCTGTAAGGGGAGGAGCAGGCCCACATTTCTCCAACTAGTGGAGAAATGTTAACCTACGTTCTATTCTTCGAATGTTAACAGAGCTATTACATATAATGTCACAGCCGACGAGAAATTTTGTCTCTCACGAGGACTCTGCGTTGCATATACCACTTGTAAAATATATCTTAAACATAAATAGTATTACGACGACCTCCTTGTATCAGTCACACATTGCGACAACTGTTGGAATCATCAAGATCCATGGAAAAGACAGCCAAATGTGGAACCCACAAGGAACAACTGCGAATAATGTCTTAGGAAGTATCATTTGCTGTGGCATATGTCATTAAAAAGCGAGTTTAGGTCGGTAGCAAAGGTCGCAATTGCCGCATAAGGCTCATTCGGTGAGGGAAGGAGGGCTGTAAGGGGAGGAGAAGGCCCACATTTCTCCAACGAGTGGAGAAATTTTAACCTAGGTTCTATTCTTCGAATGTTAACAGAGCTATTACATATAATGTCTCAGCCGACGAGACATTTTGTGGCTCACGAGGACTCTGCGTTTCATATACGACTTGTGGCATATTTCTTAAACATAAATAGTATAACGACGACCTCCTTGTATCAGCGACACATTGCGACAACTGTTGGAATCATCAAGATCCACTGAAAAGACAGCCAAATTTGGAACCCACAAGGAACAACTGCGAATAATGTGTTAGGAAGTATCATTTGCTGTGGCATATGTCATTAAAAAGCGACTTTAGGTCGGTAGCAAAGGTCGCAATTTTCGCATAAGGCTCATTCGGTGAGGGAAGGAGGCCCGTAAGGGGAGGAGAAGGCCAGCATTTCTCCAACTACTGGAGAAATGTTAACCTAGGTTCTATTCTTCGAATGTTAACAGCGCTATTACATATAATGTCTCAGCCGACGAGACATTTTGTGGCTCACGAGGACTCTGCGTTGCATATACCACTTGTTAAATATTTCTTAAACATAAATAGTATTACGACGACCTCTTTGTATTAGTCACACTTTGCGACAACAGTTGGAATCATCAAGATCCATGGAAATGACAGCGAAATTTACAACTCACAAGGAACAACTGCGAATAATGTCTTAAGAAGTATCATTTGCTGTGGCATATGTCATTAATAGCGAGTTTAGGTCGGTAGCAAAGGTCGCAATTGCCACATAAGGCTCATTCGGTGAGGGAAGGAGTGCTGTAAGGGGAGGAGGAGGCCCACATTTCTCCAACTAGTGGAGAAATGTTAACCTAGGTTCTATTCTTCGAATGTTAACAGAGCTATTACATATAATGTCACAGCCGACGGGACATTTGTGGCTCACGAGGACTCTGCGTTGCATATACCACTTGTTAAAATTTCTTACACATAAATAGTATTACGGCGACCTCCTTGTATCAGCGACACATTGCGACAACTATTGGAATCATCAAGATCCATGGAAAAGACAGCCAAATTTGGAACCCACAAGGAACAACTGCGAATAATGTCTTAGGAAGTATCGTTTGCTGTGGCATATGTCATTAAAAAGCGAGTTTAGATCGGTGGCAAAGGTCGCAATTGCCGCATAAGGCTCATTCGGTGAGGGAAGGAGGGCTGTAAGGGGAGGAGGAGGCCCACATTTCTCCAACTAGTGGAGAAATGTTAACCTAGGTTCTATTCTTCGATTGTTAACAGAGCTATTACAAATAATGTCACAGCCGACGGGACATTTGTGGCTCACGAGGACTCTGCGTTGCATATACCACTTGTTAAATATTTCTTATACATTAATAGTATTACGACGACCTCCTTGTATCAGTGACACATTGCGACAACTGTTGGAATCATCAAGATCCATGGAAATGACAGCGAAATTTGGAACCCACAAGGAACAACTGCGAATAATGTGTTAGGAAGTATCATTTGTTGTGGCATATGTAATTAAAAAGCGACATTAGGTCGGTTGCAAAGGTCGCAATTGCCGCATAAGGCTCATTCGGTGAGGGAAGGAGGGCCGTAAGGGGAGGAGGAGGCCCACATTTCTCCAACTAGTGGAGAAATGTTGACCTGGGTTCTATTCTTCGATTGTTAACAGAGCTATTACAAATAATGTCACAGCCGACGGGAAATTTGTGGCTCAGGAGGACTCTGCGTTGCATATACCACTTGTTAAATATTTCTTAAACATTAATAGTATTACGACGACCTCCTTGTATCAGTGACACATTGCGACAACTGTTGGAATCATCAAGATCCATGGAAATGACAGCGAAATTTGGAACCCACAAGGAACAACTGCGAATAATGTGTTAGGAAGTATCATTTGCTGTGGCATATGTCATTAAAAAGCGACTTTAGGTCGGTTGCAAAGGTCGCAATTGCCGCATAAGGCTCATTCGGTGAGGGAAGGAGGGCCGTAAGGGGAGGAGGAGGCCCACATTTCTCCAACTAGTGGAGAAATGTTGACCTGGGTTCTATTCTTCGATTGTTAACAGAGCTATTACATATAATGTCTCAGCCGACGAGACATTTTGTGGCTCACGAGGACTCTGCGTTGCATATTCCACTTGTTAAATATTTCTTAAACATAAATAGTATTACGACGACCTCCTTGTATCAGTCACACATTGCGACAACAGTTGGAATCATCAAGATCCATGGAAATGACAGCGAAATTTACAACCCACAAGGAACAACTGCGAATAATGTCTTAAGAAGTATCATTTGCTGTGGCATATGTCATTAAATAGCGAGTTTAGGTCGGTAGCAAAGGTCGCAATTGCCACATAAGGCTCATTCGGTGAGGGAAGGAGTGCTGTAAGGGGAGGAGGAGGCCCACATTTCTCCAACTAGTGGAGAAATGTTAACCTAGGTTCTATTCTTCGATTGTTAACAGAGCTATTACAAATAATGTCACAGCCGATGGGACATTTGTGGCTCACGAGGACTCTGCGTTGCATATACCACTTGTTAAATATTTCTTAAACATTAATAGTATTACGACGACCTCCTTGTATCAGCGACACATTGCGACAACTGTTGGAATCATCAAGATCCATGGAAAAGACAGCCAAATTTGGAACCCACAAGGAACAACTGCGAATAATGTCTTAGGAAGTATCGTTTGCTGTGGCATATGTCATTAAAAAGCGAGTTTAGATCGGTGGCAAAGGTCGCAATTGCCGCATAAGGCTCATTCGGTGAGGGAAGGAGGGCTGTAAGGGGAGGAGGGGCCCACATTTCTCCAACTAGTGGAGAAATGTTAACCTAGGTTCTATTCTTCGATTGATAACAGAGCTATTACAAATAATGTCACAGCCGACGGGACATTTGTGGCTCACGAGGACTCTGCGTTGCATATACCACTTGTTAAATATTTCTTAAACATTAATAGTATTACGACGACCTCCTTGTATCAGTGACACATTGCGACAACTGTTGGAATCATCAAGATCCATGGAAATGACAGCGAAATTTGGAACCCACAAGGAACAACTGCGAATAATGTGTTAGGAAGTATCATTTGCTGTGGCATATGTCATTAAAAAGCGACTTTAGGTCGGTTGCAAAGGTCGCAATTGCCGCATAAGGCTCATTCGGTGAGGGAAGGAGGGCCGTAAGGGGAGGAGGAAGCCCACATTTCTCCAACTAGTGGAGAAATGTTGACCTGGGTTCTATTCTTCGATTGTTAACAGAGCTATTACATATAATGTCTCAGCCGACGAGGCATTTTGTGGCTCACGAGGACTCTGCGTTGCATATACCACTTGTTAAATATTTCTTAAACATAAATAGTATTACGACGACCTCCTTGTATCAGTCACACATTGCGACAACAGTTGGAATCATCAAGATCCATGGAAATGACAGCGAAATTTACAACCCACAAGGAACAACTGCGAATAATGTCTTAAGAAGTATCATTTGCTGTGGCATATGTCATTAAATAGCGAGTTTAGGTCGGTAGTAAAGGTCGCAATTGCCACATAAGGCTCATTCGGTGAGGGAAGGCGTGCTGTAAGTTGAGGAGGAGGCCCACATTTCTCCAACTAGTGGAGAAATGTTAACCTAGGTTCTATTCTTCGAATGTTAACAGAGCTATTACATATAATGTCACAGCCGACGAGACATTTTGTGGCTCACGAGGACTCTGCGTCGCATATACCACTTGCAAAATATTTCTTAAACCTAATAAGTATTACGACGACCTCCTTGTATCAGTCACACATTGCGACAACTGTTGGAATCATCAAGATCCAAGGAAATGACAGCGAAATTTACAACCCACAAGGAACAACTGCGAATAATGTGTTAGGAGGTATCATTTGCTGTGGCATATGTCATTAAAAAGCGAGTTTAGGTCGGTAGCAAAAGTCACAATCGCCGCATAAGGATCATTCGGTGAGGGAAGGAGGGCTGTACGGGTAGGAGGAGGCGCACATTTCTCGAAAAAGTGGAGAAATGCTAACCTAGATTCTATTCTTCGAATGTTAACACAGCTATTACATATAATGTAACCGCCAACGAGACATATTGTGGCTCACGAGGACTCTGCGTTGCATATACCACTTCTTAAATATTTCTGAAACATAAATTGTATTACGACGACCTCCCTGTATCAGTCACCCATTGCGACATCTGTTGGAATCATCAAGATCCATGGAAATGACAGCGAAATTTGGAACCCACAAGGAACAACTGCGAATAATGTCTTAGGAAGTATCATTTGCTGTGGCATATGTCATTAAAAAGCGAGTTTAGGTCGGTGGCAAAGGTCGCAATTGCCGCATAAGGCTCATTCGGTGAGGGAAGGAGGGCTGTAAGGGGAGGAGGAGGCCCACATTTCTCCAACTAGTGGAGAAATGTTAACCTAGGTTCTATTCTTCGAATGTTAACAGAGCTATTACATATAATGTCACAGCCGACGAGACATTTTGTGGCTCACGAGGACTATGCGTTGCATATACCAATTGCAAAATATTTCTTAAACATAAATAGTATTACGACGACCTCCTTGTATCAGTCACACATTGCGACAACTGTTGGAATCATCAAGATCCATGGAAATGACAGCGAAATTTACAACCCACAAGGAACAACTGCGAATAATGTCTTAGGAAGTATCATTTGCTGTGGCATATGTCATTAAATAGCGAGTTTAGGTCGGTAGCAAAGGTCGCAATTGCCGCATAAGGCTCATTCGGTGAGGGAAGGAGGGCTGTAAGGGGAGGAGGAGGCCCACATTTATCCAACTAGTGGAGAAATGTTAACCTAGGTTCTATTCTTCGATTGTTAAGAGAGCTATTACAAATAATGTCACAGCCGACGGGACATTTGTGGCTCACGAGGACTCTGCGTTGCATATACCACTTGTTAAATATTTCTTAAACATAAATAGTATTACGACGACCTCCTTGTATCAGTCACACATTGCGACAACAGTTGGAATCATCAAGATCCATGGAAATGACAGCGAAATTTGGAACCCACAAGGAACAACTGCGAATAATGTCTTAGGAAGTATCATTTGCTGTGGCATATGTCATTAAAAAGCGAGTTTAGGTCGGTGGCAAAGGTCGCAATTGCCGCATAAGGCTCATTCGGTGAGGGAAGGAGGGCTGTAAGGGGAGGAGGAGGCCAACATTTCTCCAACTAGTGGAGAAATGTTAACCTAGGTTCTATTCTTCGAATGTTAACAGAGCTATTACATATAATGTCACAGCCGACGAGAAATTTTGTGGCTCACGAGGACTCTGCGTTGCATATACCACTTGCTAAATATTTCTTAAACATAAATAGTATTACGACGACCTCCTTGTATCAGTGACACATTGCGACAACAGTTGGAATCATCAAGATCCATGGAAATGACAGCGAAATTTGGAACCCACAAGGAACAACTGCGAATAATGTCTTAGGAAGTATCATTTGCTGTGGCATATGTCATTAAAAAGCGAGTTTAGGTCGGTGGCAAAGGTCGCAATTGCCGCAGAAGGCTCATTCGGTGAGGGAAGGAGGGCTGTAAGGGGAGGAGGAGGCCAACATTTCTCCAACTAGTGGAGAAATGTTAACCTAGGTTCTATTCTTCGAATGTTAACAGAGCTATTACATATAATGTCACAGCCGACGAGAAATTTTGTGGCTCACGAGGACTCTGCGTCGCATTTACCACTTGCAAAATATTTCTTAAACATAAATAGTATTACGACGACCTCCTTGTATCAGTCACACATTGCGACAACTGTTGGAATCATCAAGATCCAAGGAAATGACAGCGAAATTTACAACCCACAAGTAACAACTGCGAATAATGTCTTAGGAAGTATCATTTGCTGTGGCATATGTCATTAAATAGTGAGTTTAGGTCGGTAGCAAAGGTCGCAATTGCCGCATAAGGCTCATTCGGTGAGGGAAGGAGGGCTGTAAGGGGAGGAGGAGGCCCACATTTCTCCAACTAGTGGAGAAATTTTAACCTAGGTTCTATTCTTCGAATGTTAACAGAGCTATTACATATAATGTCACAGCCGACGAAAAATTTTGTGGCTCACGAGGACTCTGCGTCGCATTTACCACTTGTTAAATATTTCTTAAACATAAATAGTATTACGGCGACCTCCTTGTATCAGCGACACATTGCGACAACTGTTGGAATCATCAAGATCCATGGAAAAGACAGCCAAATTTGGAACCCACAAGGAACAACTGCGAATAATGTGTTAGGAAGTATCATTTGCTGTGGCATATGTCATTAAAAAGCGACTTTAGGTCGGTTGCAAAGGTCGCAATTGCCGCATAAGGCTCATTCGGTGAGGGAAGGAGGGCCGTAAGGGGAGGAGGAGGCTCACATTTCTCCAACTAGTGGAGAAATGTTTACCTGGGTTCTATTCTTCGAATGTTAACCAAGCTATTACATATAATGTCTCAGCCGACGAGACATTTTGTGGCTCACGAGGACTCTGCGTTGAATATACCACTTGCTAAATATTTCTTAAACATAAATAGTATTACGACGACCTCCTTGTATCAGTCACGCATTGCGACATCTGTTGGAATCATCAAGATCCATGGAAATGACAGCTAAATTTGGAACCCACAAGGAACAACTGCGAATAATGTCTTAGGAAGTATCATTTGATGTGGCATATGTCATTAAATAGCGAGTTTAGGTCGGTGGCAAAGGTCGCAATTGCCGCATAAGGCTCATTCGGTGAGGGAAGGAGGGCCGTAAGGGGAGGAGGAGGCTCACATTTCTCCAACTAGTGGAGAAATGTTTACCTGGGTTCTATTCTTCGAATGTTAACAGAGCTATTACATATAATGTCATAGCCGACGAGACATTTTGTGGCTCACGAGGACTCTGCGTTTCATATACCACTTGTTAAATATTTCTTAAACATAAATAGTATTACGACGACCTCCTTGTATCAGGGACACATTGCGACAACAGTTGGAATCATCAAGATCCATGGAAATGACAGCGAAATTTACAACCCACAAGGAACAACTGCGAATAATGTCTTAAGAAGTATCATTTGCTGTGGCATATGTCATTAAATAGCGAGTTTAGGTCGGTAGCAAAGGTCGTAATTGCTATATAAGGCTCATTCGGTGAGGGAAGGAGTGCTGTAAGGGGAGGAGGAGGCCCACATTTCTCCAAGTAGTGGAGAAATGTTAACCTAGGTTCTATTCTTCGAATCTTAACATAGCTATTACATATAATGTCACAGCCGACGAGACATTTTGTGGCTCACGCGGACTCTGCGTTGCATATACCACTTGTTAAATTTCTTAAACATAAATAGTATTACGACGACCTCCTTGTATCAGTGACACATTGCGACAACTGTTGGAATCATCAAGATCCATGGAAATGACAGCGAAATTTACAACCCACAAGGAACAACTGCGAATAATGTGTTAGGAAGTATCATTTGCTGTGGCATATGTCATTAAATAGCGAGTTTAGGTCGGTAGCAAAGGTCGCAATTGCCGCATAAGGCTCATTCGGTGAGGGAAGGAGGGCTGTAAGGGGAGGAGGAGGCCCACATTTCTCCAACTAGTGGAGAAATGTTAACCTAGGTTCTATTCTTCGAATGTTAACAGAGCTATTACATATAATGTCTCAGCCGACGAGACATTTTGTGGCTCACGAGGACTCTGCGTTTCATATACCACTTGTTAAATATTTATTAAACATAAATAGTATTACGACGACCTCCTTGTATCAGTGACACATTGCGACAATTGTTGGAATCATCAAGATCCATGGAAATGACAGCGAAAATTGGAACCCACAAGGAACAACTGCGAATAATGTGTTAGGAAGTATCATTTGCTGTGGCATATGTCATTAAAAAGCGAGTTTAGGTCGGTTGCAAAGGTCGCAATTGCCGAATAAGGCTCATTCGGTGAGGGTAGGAGGGCCGTAAGGGGAGGAGGAGGCCCACATTTCTCCAACTAGTGGAGAAATGTTAACCTAGGTTCTATTCTTCGAATGTTAACAGAGCTATTACATATAATGTCACAGCCGACGAGACATTTTGTGGCTCACGAGGACTCTGCGTTGCATATACCACGTGTAAAATATTTCTTAAACATAAATAGTATTACGACGACCTCCTTGTATCAGTCACCCATTGCGAGATCTGTTGGAATCATCAAGATCCATGGAAATGACAGCGAAATTTGGAACCCACAAGGAACAACTGCGAATAATGTCTTAGGAAGTATCATTTGATGTGGCATATGTCATTAAAAAGCGAGTTTAGGTCGGTGGCAAAGGTCGCAATTGCCGCATAAGGCTCATTCGGTGAGGGAAGGAGGGCTGTAAGGGGAGGAGGAGGCCCACATTTCTCCAACTAGTGGAGAAATGTTAACCTAGGTTCTATTCTTCGAATGTTAACAGAGCTATTACATATAATGTCACAGCCGACGAGACATTTTGTGGCTCACGAGGACTCTGCGTTTCATATACCACTTGCTAAATATTTCTTAAACATAAATAATATTACGACGACCTCCTTGTATCAGTCGCACATTGCGACAACTGTTGGAATCATCAAGATCCATGGAAATGACAGCGAAATTTGGAACCCACAAGGAACAATTGCGAATAATGTCTTAGGATTTATCATTTGCTGTGGCATATGTCATTAAAAAGCGAGTTTAGGTCGATGGCAAAGGTCGCAATTGCCGCATAAGGCTCATTCGGTGAGGGAAGGAGGGCTGTAAGGGGAGAAGGAGGCCCACATTTCTCCAACTAGTGGAGATATGTTAACCTAGGTTCTATTCTTCGAATGTTAACAGAGCTATTACATATAATGTCACAGCCGACGAGACATTTTGTGGCTCACGAGGACTCTGCATTGCATATACCACTTGCTAAATATTTCTTAAACATAAATAGTATTACGACGACCTCCTTGTATCAGTCACACATTGCGACAACTGTTGGAATCATCAAGATCCATGGAAAAGACAGCCAAATTTGGAACCCACAAGGAACAACTGCGAATAATGTCTTAGGAAGTATCATTTGCTGTGGCATATGCCATTAAAAAGCGAGTTTAGCTCGGTAACAAAGGTCGCAATTGCCGCATAAGTCTCATTCGGTGACGGAAGGAGGGCTGTAAGGGGAGGAGGAGGCCCACATTTCTCCAACTAGTGGAGAAATGTTAACCTGGGTTCTATTCTTCGATTGTTAACAGAGCTATTACAAATAATGTCACAGCCGACGAGACATTTGTGGCTCACGAGGACTCTGCGTTGCATATACCACTTCTTAAATATTTCTTAAACATAAATAGTATTACGACGACCTCCTTGTATCAGTGATACATTGCGACAACAGTTGGAATCATCAAGATCCATGGAAATGACAGCGAAATTTGGAACCCACAAGGAACAACTGCGAATAATGTGTTAGGAAGTATAATTTGCTGTGGCATATGTCTTAAAAAAGCGAGTTTAGGATGGTAGAAAAGGCCGCAATTGCCGCAGAAGGCTCATTCGGCGAGGGAAGGAGGGCTGTACGGGGAGGAGGAGGCCCACATTTCTCGAACTAGTGGAGAAATGCTAACCTAGGTTCTATACTTCGAATGTGAACAGAGCTATTACATATAATGTAACAGCCGACGAGACATATTGTGGCTCACGAGGACTCTGCGTTGCATATACCACTTGTTAAATTTTTCTGAAACATAAATTGTATTACGATGACCTCCTTGTATCAGTCACCCATTACGACATCTGTTGGAATCATCAAGATCCATGGAAATGACAGCGAAATTTGGAACCCACAAGGAACAACTGCGAATAATGTCTTAGGAAGTATCATTTGCTGTGGCATATGTCATTAAAAAGCGAGTTTAGGTCGGTGGCAAAGGTCGCAATTGCCGCATAAGGCTCATTCGGTGAGGGACGGAGGGCTGTAAGGCGAGGAGGAGGCCCACATTTCTCCAACTAGTGGAGAAATGTTAACCTAGGTTCTATTCTTCGAATGTTAACAGAGCTGTTACATATAATGTCACATCCGACGAGACATTTTGTGGCTCACGAAGACTCTGCGTTGCATATACCACTTGCAAAATATTTCTTAAACATAAATAGTATTACGACGACCTCCTTGTGTCAGTCACACATTGCGACAACTGTTGGAATCATCAAGATCCAAGGAAATGACAGCGAAACTTACAACCCACAAGGAACAACTGCGAATAATGTCTTAGGAAGTATCATTTGCTGTGGCATATGTCATTAAATAGCGAGTTTAGGTCGGTACCAAAGGTCACAATTGCCGCATAAGGATCATTCGGTGAGGGAAGGAGGGCTGTAAGGGGAGGAGGAGGCCCACATTTCTCCAACTAGTGGAGAAATGTTAACCTAGGTTCTATTCTTCGAATGTTAACAGAGCTATTACATATAATGTCACATCCGACGAGACATTTTGTGGCTCACGGGGACTCTGCGTTGCATATACCACTTGCAAAATATTTCTTAAACATAAATAGTATTACGACGACCTCCTTGTATCAGTCACACATTGCGACAACCGTTGGAATCATCAAGATCCATGGAAAAGACAGCCAAATTTGGAACCCACAAGGAACAACTGCGAATAATGTCTTAGGAAGTATCATTTGCTGCGGCATATGTCATTAAAAAGCGAGTTTAGATCGGTAACAAAAGTCGCAATTGCCGCATAAGGCTCATTCGGTGAGGGAAGGAGGGCTGTAAGGGGAGGAGGGGCCCACATTTCTCCAACTTGTGGAGAAATGTTAACCTGGGTTCTATTCTTCGATTGTTAACAGAGCTATTACAAATAATGTCACAGCCGACGGGACATTTGTGGCTCACGAGGACTCTGCGTTGCATATACCACTTCTTAAATATTTCTTAAACATAAATAGTATTACAACGACATCCTTGTATCAGTGACACATTGCGACAACTGTTGGAATCATCAAGATCCTTGGAAATGACAGCGAAATTTGGAACCCACAAGGAACAACTGCGAATAATGTGTTAGGAAGTATCATTTGCTGTGGCATATGTCATTAAAAAGCGAGTTTAGGTCGGTTGCAAAGGTCGCAATTGCCGCATAAGGCTCATTCGGTGAGGGTAGGAGGGCCGTAAGGGGAGGAGGAGGCCCACATTTCTCCAACTAGTGGAGAAATGTTAACCTAGGTTCTATTCTTCGAATGTTAACAGAGCTATTATATATAATGTCACAGCCGACGAGACATTTTGTGGCTCACGAGGACTCTGCGTTGCATATACCACGTGTTAAATATTTCTGAAACATAAATAGTATTACGACGACCTCCTTGTATCAGTCACCCATAGCGAGATCTGTTGGAATCATCAAGATCCATGGAAATGACAGCGAAATTTGGAACCCACGAGGAACAACTGCGAATAATGTCTTAGGAAGTATCATTTGCTGTGGCATATGTCATTAAAAAGCGAGTTTAGGTCGGTAGCAAAAGTCACAATTGCCGCATAAGGCTCATTCGGTGAGGGAATGAGGGCTGTACGGGGAGGAGGGGTCCCACATTTCTCGAAGTAGTGGAGAAATGCTAACCTAGGTTCTATTCTTCGAATGTTAACAGAGCTATTACATATAATGTAACAGCCCACGAGACATTTTGTGGCTCACGAGGACTCTGCGTTGCATATACCACTTGCTAAATATTTCTTAAACATAAATAGTATTACGACGACCTCCTTGTATCAGTCACGCATTGCGACAACTGTTGGAATCATCAAGATCCATGGAAATGACAGCGAAATTTACAACCCACATGGAACGACTGCGAATAATGTCTTAGGAAGTATCGTTTGCTGTGGCATATGTCATTAAATAGCGAGTTTAGGTCGGTAGCAAAGGTCGCAATTGCCGCATAAGGCTCATTCGGTGAGGGAAGGAGGGCTGTAAGGGGAGGAGGAGGCCCACATTTCTTCAACTAGTGGAGAAATGTTAACCTAGGTTCTATTCTTCGAATGTTAACAGAGCTATTACATATAATGTCACAACCGATGAGACATTTTGTGGCTCACGAGGACACTGCGTTGCATATACCACTTGCTAGATATTTCTTAAACATAAATAGTATTACGACGACCTCCTTGTATCAGTCACACATTGCGACAACTGTTGGAATCATCAAGATCCATGGAAATGACAGCGAAATTTGGAACCCACAAGAAACAACTGCGAATAATGTCTTAGGAAGTATCATTTGGTGTGGCATATGTCATTAAAAAGCGAGTTTAGGTCGATGGCAAAGGTCGCAATTGCCGCATAAGGCTCATTCGGTGAGGGAAGGAGGGATGTAAGGGGAGGAGGAGGCCCACATTTCTCCAACTAGTGGAGATATGTTAACCTAGGTTCTATTCTTCGAATGTTAACAGAGCTATTACATATAACGTCACAGCCGACGAGACATTTTGTGGCTCACGAGGACCCTGCGTTGCATATACCACTTGCTAAATATTTCTTAAACATAAATAGCATTACGACGACCTCCTTGTATCAGTCACACATTGCGACAACTGTTGGAATCGTCAAGATCCATGGAAAAGACAGCCAAATTTGGAACCCACAAGGAACAACTGCGAATAATGTCTTAGGAAGTATCATTTGCTGTGGCATACGTCATTAAAAAGCGAGTTTAGGTCGGTAACAAAGGTCGCAATTGCCGCATAAGACTCATTCGGTGAGGGAAGGAGGGCTGTAAGGGGAGGAGGAGGCCCACCTTTCTCCAACTAGTGGAGAAATGTTAACCTAGGTTCTATTCTTCGATTGTTAACAGAGCTATTACAAATAATGTCACAGCCGACGGGACATTTGTGGCTCACGAGGACTCTGCGTTGCATATACTACTTCTTAAATATTTCTTAAACATAAATAGTATTATGACGACCTCCTTGTATCAGTGACACATTGCGACAACAGTTGGAATCATCAAGATCCATGGAAATGACAGGAAAATTTGGAACCCACAAGGAAGAACTGCGAATAATGTGTTAGGAAGTATAATTTGCTGTGGCATATGCCTTAAAAAAGCGAGTTTAGGATGGTAAAAAAGTCGCAATTGTCGCATAAGGCTCATTCGGTGAGGGAAGGAGGGCTGTACGGGGAGGAGGAGGCCCACATTTCTCGAACTAGTGGAGAAATGCTAACCTAGGTTCTATTCTTCGAATGTTAACAGAGCTATTACATATAATGTAACAGCCGACGAGACATATTGTGGCTCACGAGGACTCTGCGTTACATATACCACTTGTTAAATATTTCTGAAACATAATTTGTATTACGATGACCTCCTTGTATCAGTCACCCATTGCGACAACTGTTGGAATCATCAAGATCCATGGAAATGACAGCGAAATTTGGAACCCACAAGGAACAACTGCGAATAATGTCTTAGGAAGTATTATTTGCTGTGGCATATGTCATTAAAAAGCGAGTTTAGGTCGGTGGCAAAGGTCGCAATTGCCGCATAAGGCTCATTCGGTGAGGGAAGGAGAGCTGTAAGGGGAGGAGGAGGCCCACATTTCTCCAACTAGTGGAGAAATGTTAACCTAGGTTCTGTTCTTCGAATGTTAACAGAGCTATTACATATAATGTCACAGCCGACGAGACATTTTGTGGCTCACGAGGACTCTGCGTTGCATATACCACTTGCAAAATATTTCTTAAACATAAATAGTATTACGACGACCTCCTTGTATCAGTCACTTATTGCGACAACTATTGGAATCATCAAGATCCAAGGAAATGACAGCGAAACTTACAACCCACAAGGAACAACTGCGAATAATGTGTTAGGAAGTATCATTTGCTGTGGCATATGTCATTAAATAGCGAGTTTAGGTCGGTAGCAAAGGTCGCAATTGCCGCATAAGGACCATTCGGTGAGGGAAGGAGGGCTGTAAGGGGAGGAGGAGGCCCACATTTCTCCAACTAGTGAAGATATGTTAACCTAGGTTCTATTCTTCGATTGTTAACAGAGCTATTACAAATTATGTCTCAGCCGACGGGACATTTGTGGCTCACGAGGACTCTGCGTTGCATATACCACTTGTTAAATATTTCTGAAACATAAATTGTATTACGATGACCTCCTTGTATCAGTCACCCATTGCGACATCTGTTGGAATCATCAAGATCCATGGTAATGACAGCGAAATTTGGAACCCACAAGGAACAACTGCGAATAATGTGTTAGGAAGTATCATTTGCTGTGGCATATGTCATTAAAAAGCGAGTTTAGGTCGGTTGCAAAGGTCGCAATTGCCGCATAGGGCTCATTCGGTGAGGGTAGGAGGGCCGTAAAGGGAGGAGGAGGCCCACATTTCTCCAACTAGTTGAGAAATGTTAACCTAGGTTCTATTCTTCGAATGTTAACAGAGCTATTACATATAATGTCACAGCCGATGAGACATTTTGTGGCTCACGAGGACTCTGCGTTTCATATACCACTTGTTAAATATTTCTTAAACATAAATAGTATTACGACGACCTCCTTGTATCAGGAACACATTGCGACAACTGTTGGAATCATCCAGATCCATGGAAAAGACAGCCAAATTTGGAACCCACAAGGAACAACTGCGAATAATGTGTTAGGAAGTATCATTTGCTGTGGCATATGTCATTAAAAAGCGAGTATAGGTCGATGGCAAAGGTCGCAATTGCCGCATAAGGCTCATTCGGTTAGGGATGGAGGGCTGTAAGGGGAGGAGGAGGCCCACATTTCTCCAACTAGTGGAGATATGTTAACCTAGGTTCTATTCTTCGAATGTTAACAGAGCTATTACATATAATGTCACAGCCGACGAGACATTTTGTGGCTCACGAGGACTCTGCGTTGCATATACCACTTGCTAAATATTTCTTAAACATAAATAGTATTACGACGACCTCCTTGTATCAGTCACACATTGCGACAACTGTTGGAATCATCAAGATCCATGGAAATGACAGCGAAATTTACAACCCACATGGAACGACTGCGAATAATGTCTTAGGAAGTAACGTTTGCTGTGGCATTTGTCATTAAATAGCGAGTTTAGGTCGGTAGCAAAGGTCGCAATTGCCGCATAAGGCTCATTCGGTGAGGGAAGGAGTGCTGTAAGGGGAGGAGGAGGCCCACATTTCTCCAACTAGTGGAGAAATGTTAACCTAGGTTCTATTCTTCGAATGTTAACAGAGCCGAATGTCACAGCCGAAGATACATTTTGTGGCTCACGAGGACTCTGCGTTTCATATACCACTTGTTAAATATTTCTTAAACATAAATAGTATTACGACGACCTCCTTGTATCAGCGACACATTGCGACAACTGTTGGAATCACCAAGATCCATGGAAAAGACAGCCAAATTTGGAACCCACAAGGTACAACTGCTAATAATGTCTTAGGAAGTATCATTTGCTGTGGCATATGTCATTAAAAAGCGAGATTAGGTCGGTAGCAAAGGTCGCAATTGCCGCATAAGATTCATTCGGTGAGGGAAGGAGGGCTGTAAGGGGAGGAGGAGGCCCACATTTCTCCAACTAGTGGAGAAATGTTAACCTAGGTTCTATTCTTCGATTGTTAACAGAGCTATTACAAAAAATGTCACAGCCGACGAGACATTTGTGGCCCACGAGGACTCTGCGTTGCATATACCACTTGTTAAATGTTTCTTAAACATAAATAGTATTACGACGACCTCCTTGTATCAGTGACACATTGCGACAACTGTTGGAATCATCAAGATCCATGGAAATGACAGCGAAATTTCGAACCCACAAGGAACAACTGCGAGTAATGTCTTAGGAAGTATCATTTGCTGTGGCATATAACATTAAAAAGCGAGTTTAGGTCGGTAGCAAAAGTCGCAATTGCCGCATAAGGCTCATTGGGTGAGGGAAGGAGGGCTGTACAGGGAGGAGGAGGCCCACATTTCACCAACTAGTGGAGAAATGTTAACCTAGGTTCTATTCTTCGAATGTTAACAGAGCTATTACATATAATGTCACAGCCGACGAGACATTTTGTGGCTCACGAGGACCCTGCGTTGCATATACCACTTGTTAAATATTTCTGAAACATAAATTTTATTACGACGACCTCCTTGTATCAGTCACCCATTGCGACATCTGTTGGAATCATCAAGATCCATGGAAATGTAAGCGAAATTTGGAACCCACAAGGAACAACTGCGAATAATGTGTTAGGAAGTATCATTTGCTGTGGCATATGCCATTAAAAAGCGAGTTTAGCTCGGTGGCAAAGGTCGCAATTGCCGCATAAGGCTCATTCGGTGAGGGAAGGAGGGCTGTAAGGGGAGGAAGAGGCCCACATTTCTCCAACTAGTGGAGAAATGTTAACATAGGTTCCATTCTTCGAATATTAACAGAGCTATTACATATATTGTCACAGCCAACGAGACATTTTGTGGCTCACGAGGACTCTGCGTTTCATATACCACTTGTTAAATATTTCTGAAACATAAATTGTATTACGACGACCTCCTTGTATCAGTCACCCATTGCGACATCTGTTGGAATCATCAAGATCCATGGAAATGACAGCAAAATTTGGAACCCACAAGGAACAACTGCGAAAAATGTGTTAGGAAGTATCATTTGCTGTGGCATATGTCATAAAAAAGCGAGTTTAGGTCGGTAGCAAAGGTCGCAATTGCCGCATAAGGATCATTCGGTGAGGGAAGGAGGGCTGTAAGGGGAGGAGGAGGCCCACATTTCTCCAACTAGTGGAGAAATTTTAACCTAGGTTCTATTCTTCGAATGTTAACAGAGCTATTACATATAATGTCACAGCCGACGAGACATTTTGTGGCTCACGAGGACTCTGCGTTGCATATACCACTTGTTAATTATTTCTTAAACATAAATAGTATTACGACGACCTCCTTGTATCAGTCACACATTGCGACAACAGGTGGACTCATCAAGATCCATGGAAATGACAGCGATATTTACAATCCACAAGGAACAACTGCGAATAATGTCATAGGAAGTATCATTTGTTGTGGCACATGTCATTAAATAGCGAGTTTAGGTCGGTAGCAAAGGTCGCAATTGCCGCATAAGGCTCATTCGGTGAGGGAAGGAGTGCTGTAAGGGGAGGAGGAGGCCCACATTTCTCCAACTAGTGGAGAAATGTTAACCTAGGTTCTATTCTTCGAATGTTAACAGTGCTATTACATATAATGTCACAGCCGACAGGACATTTGTGGCTCACGAGGACTCTGCGTTGCATATACCACTTCTTAAATATTTCTTAAACATAAATAGTATTACGACGACCTCCTTGTATCAGTGATACATTGCTACAACTGTTGGAATCATCAAGATCCATGGAAATGACAGCGAAATTTGGAACCCACAAGGAACAACTGCGAATAATGAGTTAGGAAGTATCATTTGCTGTGGCATATGTCATTAAAAAGCGAGTTTAGGTCGGTTGCAAAGGTCGCAATTGCCGCATAAGGCTCATTCGGTGAGGGTAGGAGGGCCGTAAGGGGAGGAGGAGGCCCACATTTCGCCAACTAGTGGAGAAATGTTAACCTAGGTTCTATTCTTCGAATGTTAACAGAGCTATTACATATAATGTCACAGCCGACGAGACATTTTGTGGCTCACGAGGACTCTGCGTTGCATATACCACGTGTTAAATATTTCTGAAACATAAATAGTATACGACGACCTCCTTGTATCAGTCACCCATTGCGAGATCTGTTGGAATCATCAAGAGCCATAGAAATGACAGCGAAATTTGGAACCCACAAGGAACAACTTCGAATAATGTCTTAGGAAGTATCATTTGATGTGGCATATGTCATTAAAAAGCGAGTTTAGGTCGGTTGCAAAGGTCGCAATTGCCGCATAAGGCTCATTCGGTGAGGGTAGGAGGGCCGTAAGGGGAGGAGGAGGCCCACATTTCTCCAACTAGTGGAGAAATGTTAACCTAGGTTCTATTCTTCGAATGTTAACAGAGCTATTACATATAATGTCACAGCCGACGTGACATTTTGTGGCTCACGAGGACTCTGCGTTGCATACACCACTTGCTATATATTTCTTAAACATAAATTGTATTACGACGACCTCCTTGTATCAGTCACCCATTGCGACAACTGTTGGAATCATCAAGATCCATGGAAATGACAGCGAAATTTACAACCCACATGGAACGACTGCGAATAATGTCTTAGGAAGTAACGTTTGCTGTGGCATATGTCATTAAATAGCGAGTTTAGGTCGGTAGCAAAAGTCGCAATTGCCGCATAAGGCTCATTCGGTGAGGGAAGGAGGGCTGTAAGGGGAGGAGGAGGCCCACATTTTTCCAACTAGTGGAGAAATGTTAACCTAGGTTCTATTCTTCGAATGTTAACAGACCTATTACATATAATGTCACAGCCGAAGAGACATTTTGTGGCTCACGAGGACTCTGCGTTTCATATAGCACTTGTTAAATATTTCTTAAACATAAATAGTATTACGACGACCTCCTCGTATCAGGAACACATTGCGACAACTGTTGGAATCATCAAGATCCATGGAAATGACAGCGAAATTTGGAACCCACAAGGAACAACTGCGAATAATGTCTTAGGAAGTATTATTTGCTGTGGCATATGTCATTAAAAAGCGAGTTTAGGTCGGTGGCAAAGGTCGCAATTGCCGCATAAGGCTCATTCGGTGAGGGAAGGAGAGCTGTAAGGGGAGGAGGAGGCCCACATTTCTCCAACTAGTGGAGAAATGTTAACCTAGGTTCTGTTCTTCGAATGTTAACAGAGCTATTACATATAATGTCACAGCCGACGAGACATTTTGTGGCTCACGAGGACTCTGCGTTGCATATACCACTTGCAAAATATTTCTTAAACATAAATAGTATTACGACGACCTCCTTGTATCAGTCACTTATTGCGACAACTATTGGAATCATCAAGATCCAAGGAAATGACAGCGAAACTTACAACCCACAAGGAACAACTGCGAATAATGTGTTAGGAAGTATCATTTGCTGTGGCATATGTCATTAAATAGCGAGTTTAGGTCGGTAGCAAAGGTCGCAATTGCCGCATAAGGACCATTCGGTGAGGGAAGGAGGGCTGTAAGGGGAGGAGGAGGCCCACATTTCTCCAACTAGTGAAGATATGTTAACCTAGGTTCTATTCTTCGATTGTTAACAGAGCTATTACAAATTATGTCTCAGCCGACGGGACATTTGTGGCTCACGAGGACTCTGCGTTGCATATACCACTTGTTAAATATTTCTGAAACATAAATTGTATTACGATGACCTCCTTGTATCAGTCACCCATTGCGACATCTGTTGGAATCATCAAGATCCATGGTAATGACAGCGAAATTTGGAACCCACAAGGAACAACTGCGAATAATGTGTTAGGAAGTATCATTTGCTGTGGCATATGTCATTAAAAAGCGAGTTTAGGTCGGTTGCAAAGGTCGCAATTGCCGCATAGGGCTCATTCGGTGAGGGTAGGAGGGCCGTAAAGGGAGGAGGAGGCCCACATTTCTCCAACTAGTTGAGAAATGTTAACCTAGGTTCTATTCTTCGAATGTTAACAGAGCTATTACATATAATGTCACAGCCGATGAGACATTTTGTGGCTCACGAGGACTCTGCGTTTCATATACCACTTGTTAAATATTTCTTAAACATAAATAGTATTACGACGACCTCCTTGTATCAGGAACACATTGCGACAACTGTTGGAATCATCCAGATCCATGGAAAAGACAGCCAAATTTGGAACCCACAAGGAACAACTGCGAATAATGTGTTAGGAAGTATCATTTGCTGTGGCATATGTCATTAAAAAGCGAGTATAGGTCGATGGCAAAGGTCGCAATTGCCGCATAAGGCTCATTCGGTTAGGGATGGAGGGCTGTAAGGGGAGGAGGAGGCCCACATTTCTCCAACTAGTGGAGATATGTTAACCTAGGTTCTATTCTTCGAATGTTAACAGAGCTATTACATATAATGTCACAGCCGACGAGACATTTTGTGGCTCACGAGGACTCTGCGTTGCATATACCACTTGCTAAATATTTCTTAAACATAAATAGTATTACGACGACCTCCTTGTATCAGTCACACATTGCGACAACTGTTGGAATCATCAAGATCCATGGAAATGACAGCGAAATTTACAACCCACATGGAACGACTGCGAATAATGTCTTAGGAAGTAACGTTTGCTGTGGCATTTGTCATTAAATAGCGAGTTTAGGTCGGTAGCAAAGGTCGCAATTGCCGCATAAGGCTCATTCGGTGAGGGAAGGAGTGCTGTAAGGGGAGGAGGAGGCCCACATTTCTCCAACTAGTGGAGAAATGTTAACCTAGGTTCTATTCTTCGAATGTTAACAGAGCCGAATGTACAGCCGAAGATACATTTTGTGGCTCACGAGGACTCTGCGTTTCATATACCACTTGTTAAATATTTCTTAAACATAAATAGTATTACGACGACCTCCTTGTATCAGCGACACATTGCGACAACTGTTGGAATCACCAAGATCCATGGAAAAGACAGCCAAATTTGGAACCCACAAGGTACAACTGCTAATAATGTCTTAGGAAGTATCATTTGCTGTGGCATATGTCATTAAAAAGCGAGATTAGGTCGGTAGCAAAGGTCGCAATTGCCGCATAAGATTCATTCGGTGAGGGAAGGAGGGCTGTAAGGGGAGGAGGAGGCCCACATTTCTCCAACTAGTGGAGAAATGTTAACCTAGGTTCTATTCTTCGATTGTTAACAGAGCTATTACAAAAAATGTCACAGCCGACGAGACATTTGTGGCCCACGAGGACTCTGCGTTGCATATACCACTTGTTAAATGTTTCTTAAACATAAATAGTATTACGACGACCTCCTTGTATCAGTGACACATTGCGACAACTGTTGGAATCATCAAGATCCATGGAAATGACAGCGAAATTTCGAACCCACAAGGAACAACTGCGAGTAATGTCTTAGGAAGTATCATTTGCTGTGGCATATAACATTAAAAAGCGAGTTTAGGTCGGTAGCAAAAGTCGCAATTGCCGCATAAGGCTCATTGGGTGAGGGAAGGAGGGCTGTACAGGGAGGAGGAGGCCCACATTTCACCAACTAGTGGAGAAATGTTAACCTAGGTTCTATTCTTCGAATGTTAACAGAGCTATTACATATAATGTCACAGCCGACGAGACATTTTGTGGCTCACGAGGACCCTGCGTTGCATATACCACTTGTTAAATATTTCTGAAACATAAATTTTATTACGACGACCTCCTTGTATCAGTCACCCATTGCGACATCTGTTGGAATCATCAAGATCCATGGAAATGTAAGCGAAATTTGGAACCCACAAGGAACAACTGCGAATAATGTGTTAGGAAGTATCATTTGCTGTGGCATATGCCATTAAAAAGCGAGTTTAGCTCGGTGGCAAAGGTCGCAATTGCCGCATAAGGCTCATTCGGTGAGGGAAGGAGGGCTGTAAGGGGAGGAAGAGGCCCACATTTCTCCAACTAGTGGAGAAATGTTAACATAGGTTCCATTCTTCGAATATTAACAGAGCTATTACATATATTGTCACAGCCAACGAGACATTTTGTGGCTCACGAGGACTCTGCGTTTCATATACCACTTGTTAAATATTTCTGAAACATAAATTGTATTACGACGACCTCCTTGTATCAGTCACCCATTGCGACATCTGTTGGAATCATCAAGATCCATGGAAATGACAGCAAAATTTGGAACCCACAAGGAACAACTGCGAAAAATGTGTTAGGAAGTATCATTTGCTGTGGCATATGTCATAAAAAAGCGAGTTTAGGTCGGTAGCAAAGGTCGCAATTGCCGCATAAGGATCATTCGGTGAGGGAAGGAGGGCTGTAAGGGGAGGAGGAGGCCCACATTTCTCCAACTAGTGGAGAAATTTTAACCTAGGTTCTATTCTTCGAATGTTAACAGAGCTATTACATATAATGTCACAGCCGACGAGACATTTTGTGGCTCACGAGGACTCTGCGTTGCATATACCACTTGTTAATTATTTCTTAAACATAAATAGTATTACGACGACCTCCTTGTATCAGTCACACATTGCGACAACAGGTGGACTCATCAAGATCCATGGAAATGACAGCGATATTTACAATCCACAAGGAACAACTGCGAATAATGTCATAGGAAGTATCATTTGTTGTGGCACATGTCATTAAATAGCGAGTTTAGGTCGGTAGCAAAGGTCGCAATTGCCGCATAAGGCTCATTCGGTGAGGGAAGGAGTGCTGTAAGGGGAGGAGGAGGCCCACATTTCTCCAACTAGTGGAGAAATGTTAACCTAGGTTCTATTCTTCGAATGTTAACAGTGCTATTACATATAATGTCACAGCCGACAGGACATTTGTGGCTCACGAGGACTCTGCGTTGCATATACCACTTCTTAAATATTTCTTAAACATAAATAGTATTACGACGACCTCCTTGTATCAGTGATACATTGCTACAACTGTTGGAATCATCAAGATCCATGGAAATGACAGCGAAATTTGGAACCCACAAGGAACAACTGCGAATAATGAGTTAGGAAGTATCATTTGCTGTGGCATATGTCATTAAAAAGCGAGTTTAGGTCGGTTGCAAAGGTCGCAATTGCCGCATAAGGCTCATTCGGTGAGGGTAGGAGGGCCGTAAGGGGAGGAGGAGGCCCACATTTCGCCAACTAGTGGAGAAATGTTAACCTAGGTTCTATTCTTCGAATGTTAACAGAGCTATTACATATAATGTCACAGCCGACGAGACATTTTGTGGCTCACGAGGACTCTGCGTTGCATATACCACGTGTTAAATATTTCTGAAACATAAATAGTATACGACGACCTCCTTGTATCAGTCACCCATTGCGAGATCTGTTGGAATCATCAAGAGCCATAGAAATGACAGCGAAATTTGGAACCCACAAGGAACAACTTCGAATAATGTCTTAGGAAGTATCATTTGATGTGGCATATGTCATTAAAAAGCGAGTTTAGGTCGGTTGCAAAGGTCGCAATTGCCGCATAAGGCTCATTCGGTGAGGGTAGGAGGGCCGTAAGGGGAGGAGGAGGCCCACATTTCTCCAACTAGTGGAGAAATGTTAACCTAGGTTCTATTCTTCGAATGTTAACAGAGCTATTACATATAATGTCACAGCCGACGTGACATTTTGTGGCTCACGAGGACTCTGCGTTGCATACACCACTTGCTATATATTTCTTAAACATAAATTGTATTACGACGACCTCCTTGTATCAGTCACCCATTGCGACAACTGTTGGAATCATCAAGATCCATGGAAATGACAGCGAAATTTACAACCCACATGGAACGACTGCGAATAATGTCTTAGGAAGTAACGTTTGCTGTGGCATATGTCATTAAATAGCGAGTTTAGGTCGGTAGCAAAAGTCGCAATTGCCGCATAAGGCTCATTCGGTGAGGGAAGGAGGGCTGTAAGGGGAGGAGGAGGCCCACATTTTTCCAACTAGTGGAGAAATGTTAACCTAGGTTCTATTCTTCGAATGTTAACAGACCTATTACATATAATGTCACAGCCGAAGAGACATTTTGTGGCTCACGAGGACTCTGCGTTTCATATAGCACTTGTTAAATATTTCTTAAACATAAATAGTATTACGACGACCTCCTCGTATCAGGAACACATTGCGACAACTGTTGGAATCATCCAGATCCATGGAAAAGACAGCCAAATTTGGAACCCACAAGGAACAACTGCGAATAATGTGTTAGGAAGTATCATTTGCTGTGGCATATGTCATTAAAAAGCGAGTTTAGGTCGATGGCAAAGGTCGCAATTGCCGCATAAGGCTCATTCGGTGAGGGAAGGAGGGCTGTAAGGGGAGGAGGAGGCCCACATTTCTCCAACTAGTGGAGATATGTTAACCTAGGTTCTATTCTTCGAATGTTGACAGAGCTATTACATATAATGTCACAGCCGACGAGACATTTTGTGGCTCACGAGGACTCTGCGTTGCATATACCACTTGCTAAATATTTCTTAAACATAAATAGTATTACGACGACCTCCTTGTATCAGTCACACATTGCGACAACTGTTGGAATCATCAAGATCCATGGAAATGACAGCGAAATTTACAACCCACATGGAACGACTGCGAGTAATGTCTTAGGAAGTAACGTTTGCTGTGGCATATGTCATTAAATAGCGAGTTTAGGTCGGTAGCAAAGGTCGCAATTGCCGCATAAGGCTCATTCGGTGAGGGAAGGTGGGCTGTAAGGGGAGGAGGAGGCCCACATTTCTCCAACTAGTGGAGAAATGTTAACCTAGGTTCTATTCTTCGAATGTTAACAGAGCTATTACATATAAAGACACAGCCGACGAGACATTTTGTGGCTCACGAGGACTCTGCGTTGCATATACCACTTGCAAAATATTTCTTAAACATAAATAGTATTACGACGACCTCCTTGTATCAGTCACACATTGCGACAACTGTTGGAATCATCAAGATCCATGGAAATGACAGCGAAATTTACAACCCACAAGGAACAACTGCGAATAATGTCTTAGGAAGTATCATTTGATGTGGCATATGTCATTAAATAGCGAGTTTAGGTCGGTAGCAAAGGTCGCAATTGCCGCATAAGGCTCATTCGGTGAGGGAAGGAGGGCTGTAAGGGGAGGAGGAGGCCCACATTTCTCCAACTAGTGGAGAAATGTTAACCTAGGTTCTATTCTTCGAATATTAACAGAGGTATTACATATAATGTCTCAGCCGACGAGACATTTTGTGGCTCACGAGGACTCTGCGTTTCATATACCACTTGTTAAATATTTCTTAAACATAAATAGTATTACGACGACCTCCTTGTATCAGCGACACATTGCGACAACTGTTGGAATCACCAAGATCCATGGAAAAGACAGCCAAATTTGGAACCCACAAGGTACAACTGCTAATAGTGTCTTAGGAAGTATCATTTGCTGTGGCATATGTCATTAAAAAGCGAGTTTAGGTCGGTAGCAAAGGTCGCAATTGCCGCATAAGATTCATTCGGTGAGGGAAGGAGGGCTGTAATGGGAGGAGGAGGCCCATATTTCTCCAACTAGTGCAGAAATGTTAACCTAGGTTCTATTCTTCGATTGTTAACAGAGCTATTACAAATAATGTCACAGCCGACGAGACTTTTGCGGCCCACGAGGACTCTGCGTTGCATATACCACTTGTTAAATATTTCTTAAACATAAATAGTATTACGACGACCTCCTTGTATCAGTGACACATTGCGACAAAACTTGGAATCATAAAGATCCATGGAAATGACAGCGAAATTTGGAACCCACAAGGAACAACTGCGAGTAATGTCTTAGGAAGTATCATTTGCTGTGGCATATAACATTAAAAAGCGAGTTTAGGTCGGTAGCAAAAGTCGCAGTTGCGGCATAAGGCTCATTCGGTGAGGGAAGGAGGGCTGTAAGGGGAGGAGGAGGCCCACATTTCTCCAACTAGTGGAGAAATGTTAACCTAGGTTCTATTCTTCGAATGTTAACAGAGCTATTACATATAATGTCTCAGCCGACGAGATATTTTGTGGCTCACGAGGACTCTGCGTTTCATATACCACTTGTTAAATATTTCTTAAACATAAATAGTATTACGACGACCTCCTTGTATCAGCGACACATTGCGACAACTGTTGGAATCACCAAGATCCATGGAAAAGACAGCCAAATTTGGAACCCACAAGGTACGACTGCTAATAGTGTCTTAGGAAGTATCATTTGCTGTGGCATATGTCATTAAAAAGCGAGTTTAGGTCGGTAGCAAAGGTCGCAATTGCCGCATAAGATTCATTCGGTGAGGGAAGGAGGGCTGTAAGGGGAGGAGGAGGCCCATATTTCTCCAACTAGTGCAGAAATGTTAACCTAGGTTCTATTCTTCGATTGTTAACAGAGCTATTACAAATAATGTCACAGCCGACGAGACTTTTGCGGCCCACGAGGACTCTGCGTTGCATATACCACTTGTTAAATATTTCTTAAACATAAATAGTATTACGACGACCTCCTTGTATCAGTGACACATTGCGACAACTGTTGGAATCATAAAGATCCATGGAAATGACAGCGAAATTTGGAACCCACAAGGAACAACTGCGAGTAATGTCTTAGGAAGTATCATTTGCTGTGGCATATAACATTAAAAAGCGAGTTTAGGTCGGTAGCAAAAGTCGCAATTGCCGCATAAGGCTCATTCGGTGAGGGAAGGAGGGCTGTACAGGGAGGAGGAGGCCCACATTTCACCAACTAGTGGAGAAATGTTAACCTAGGTTCTATTCTTCGAATGTTAACAGAGCTATTACATATAATGTCACAGCCGACGAGACATTTTGTGGCTCACGAGGACTCTGCGTTGCATATACCACTTGTTAAATATTTCTGAAACATAAATTTTATTACGACGACCTCCTTGTATCAGTCACCCATTGCGACATCTGTTGGAATCATCATGATCCATGGAAATGACAGCGAAATTTGGAACCCACAAGGAACAACTGCGAATAATGTGTTAGGAAGTATCATTTGCTGTGGCATATGTCATTAAAAAGCGAGTTTAGGTCGGTTGCAAAGGTCGCAATTGCCGCATAAGGCTCATTCGGTGAGGGTAGGAGGGCCGTAAGGGGAGGAGGAGGCCCACATTTCTCCAACTAGTGGAGAAATGTTAACCCAGGTTCTATTCTTCGAATGTTAACAGAGCTATTACATATAATGTCTCAGCCGACGAGACATTTTGTGGCTCACGAGGACTCTGCGTAGCATATACCACGTGTTAAATATTTCTGAAACATAAATAGTATTACGACGAACTCCTTGTATCAGTCACCCATTGCGAGATCTGTTGGAATCATCAAGATCCATAGAAATGACAGCGAAATTTGGAACCCACAAGGAACAACTTCGAATAATGTCTTAGGAAGTATCATTTGATGTGGCATATGTCATTAAAAAGCGAGTTTAGGTCGGTTGCAAAGGTCGCAATTGCCGCATAAGGCTCATTCGGTGAGGGAAGGAGGGCTGTAAGGGGAGGAGGAGGCCCACATTTCTCCAACTAGTGGAGAAATGTTAACCTAGGTTCTATTCTTCGAATGTTAACAGAGCTATTACATATAATGTCACAGCCGACGAGACATTTTGTGGCTCACGAGGACTCTGCGTTTCATATACCACTTGTTAAATATTTCTTAAACATAAATAGTATTACGACGACCTCCTTGTATCAGGAACACATTGCGACAACTGTTGGAATCATCCAGATCCATGGAAAAGACAGCCAAATTTGGAACCCACAAGGAACAACTGCGAATAATGTCTTAGGACGTATCATTTGCTGTGGCATATGTCATTTAAAAGCGAGTTTAGGTCGGTAGCAAAAGTCGCAATTGCCGCATAAGGCTCATTCGGTGAGGGAAGGAGGGCTCTACGGGGAGGAGGAGGCACACATTTCTCCAACTAGTGGAAAAATGTTAACCTAGGTTCTATTCTTCGAATGTTAACAAAGCTATTACATATAATGTCACAGCCGACGAGACATTTTGTGGCTCACCAGGACTCTGCGTTGCATACACCACTTGCTATATATTTCTTAAACATAAATTGTATTACGACGACCTTCTTGTATCAGTCACCCATTGCGACAACTGTTGGAATCATGAAGATCCATGGAAATGACAGCGAAATTTGGAACCCACAGGGAACAACTGCGAATAATGTGTTAGGAAGTATCATTTGCTGTGGCATATGTCATTAAAAAGCGAGTTTAGGTCGGTGGCAAAGGTCGCAATTGCCGCATAAGGCTCATTCGGTGAGGGAAGGAGGGCTGTAAGGGGAGGAGGAGGCCCACATTTCTCCAACTAGTGGAGAAATGTTAACCTAGGTTCTATTCTTCGAATGTTAACAGAGCTATTACATATAATGTCACAGTCGACGAGACATTTTGTGGCTCACGAGGACTCTGCGTTGCATATACCACTTGCTAAATATTTCCTAAACATAAATAGTATTACGACGACCTCCTTGTATCAGTCACACATTGCGACAACTGTTGGAATCATCAAGATCCAAGGAAATGACAGCGAAACTTGGAACCCTCAAGGAACAACTGCGAATAATGTCTTAGGAAGTATCATTTGCTGTGGCATATGTCATTAAAAAGCGAGTTTAGGTCGGTAGCGAAGGTCGCAATTGCCGCATTAGGCTCATTCGATGAGGGAAGGAGGACTGTAAGGGGAGGAGGAGGCCAACGTTTCTCCAACTAGTGGAGAAATGTTAACTTAGGTTCTATTCTTCGAATGTTAACAGAGCTATTACATATAATGTCACAGCCGACGAGACATTTTGTGGCTCACGAGGACTCTGCGTTTCATATACCATTTGTTAATTATTTCTGAAACATAAATAGTATTACGACGACATCGTTGTATCAGTGACACATTGCGACGACTGTTGGAATCATCAAGATCCATGGAAAAGACAGCCAAATTTGGAACCCACAAGGAACAACTGCGAATAATGTCTTAGGAAGTATCATTTGCTGTGGCATATGTCATTAAAAAGCGAGTTTAGGTCGGTAGCAAAGGTCGCAATTGCCGCATAAGGCTCATTCGGTGTGGGAAGGGGGGCTCTACGCGGAGGAGGAGGCCCACATTTCTCCAACTAGTGGAGAAATGTTCACCTAGGTTCTATTCTTCGAATGTTAACAGAGCTATTACATATAATGTCACAGCCGACGAGACATTTTGTGGCTCACGAGGACTCTGCGTTGCATATACCATTTGTTAAATATTTCTGAAACATAAATAGTATTACGACGACCTCCTTGTATCAGTCACACATTGCGACAACTGTTGGAATCATCAAGATCCATGGAAATGACAGCGAATTTTGGAACCCACAAGGAACAACTGCGAATAATGTTTAGGAAGTATCATTTGCTGTAGCATATGCCATTAAAAAGTGAGTTTAGGTAGGTAGCAAAGGTCGCAATTGCCGCATAAGGCTCATTCGGTGAGGGAAGGTGGGCTGTAAGGGGAGGAGGAGGCCCACATTTCTACAACTAGTTGAGAAATGTTAACCTAGGTTCTATTCTTCGAATGTTAACAGAGCTATTACATTGTAATGTCACAGCAGACGACACATTTTGTGGCTCACGAGGACTCTGCGTTACATATACCACTTGTTAAATATTTCTGAAACAGAAATAGTATTACGACGACCTCCTTGTATCAGTCACACATAGCGACAACTGTTGGAATCATGAAGATCCTTGGAAATGACAGCCAAATTTGGAACCCACAAGGAACAACTGCGAATAATGTCTTAGGAAGTATCATTTGCTGTGGCATAGGTCTTTAAAAAGCGAGTTGAAGTCGGTAGCAATATCGCAATTGCCGCAGAAGGCTCATTCGGTGAGGGAAGGAAGGCTGTAAGGGGAGGAGGAGGCCCACATTTCTCCAACTAGTGGAGAAATGTTAACCTAGGTTCTATTCTTCGAATGTTAACAGAGCTATTACATATAATGTCACAGCCGACGAGACATTTTGTGGCTCACGAGGACTCTGCGTTACATATACCACTTGTTAAATATTTCTGAAACATAAATAGTATTACGACGACCTCCTTGTATCCGTCACTTATTGCGATAACCGTTGGAATCATCAAGATCCTTGGAACTCATAGCCAAATTTGGAACCCACGAGGAACAACTGCGAATAATGTGTTAGGAAGTATCATTTGCTGTGGCATAAATATTTAAAAAGCGAGTTTAGGTCGGTAGCAAAGGTCGCAATTGTCGCAGAAGGCTCATTCGGTGAGGGAAGGAGGGCTGTAAGGGGAGGAGGAGGCCCACATTTCTACAACTAGTGGAGAAATGTTAACCTAGGTTTTATTCTTCGAATGTTAACAGAGCTATTACATTGTAATGTCACAGCAGACGAGACATTTTGTGGCTCACGAGGACTCTGCGTTGCATATACCACTTATTAAATATTTCTGAAACAGAAATAGTATTACGACGACCTCCTTGTATCAGTCACACACAGCGACAACTGTTGGAATCATGAAGATCCTTGGAAATGACAGCCAAATTTGGAACCCACAAGGAACAACTGGGAATAATGTCTTAGGAAGTATCATTTGCTGTGGCATATGTCGTTAAAAAGCGAGTTTAGGTCGGTAGCAAAGGTCGCAAATGCCGCAGGAGGCTCATTGGGTGAGGGAAGGAGGGCTGTAAGGGGAGGAGGAGGCCCACATTTCTCCAACTAGTGGAGAATTGTTAACGTAGGATCTATACTTCGAATGTTAACTGAGCTGTTACATATAATGTCACAGCCGACGAGACATTTTGTGGCTCACGAGGACTCTGCGTTGCATATACCACTTGTTAAATATTTCTGAAACATAAATAGTATTACGAAGACCTCCTTGTATCAGTCACACATTGCGATAACCGTTGGAATCATCAAGATCCTTGGAAATGATAGCCAAATTTGGAACCCACAAGGAACTACTGCGAATTATGTGTTAGGAAGTATCATTTGTTGTGGCATATATCTTTAAAAAGCGAGTTTAGGTCGGTAGCAAAGGTCGCAATTGTCGCAGAAGGCTCATTCGGTGAAGGAATTAGGGCTGTAAGGGGAGGAGGAGGCCCACATTTCTCCAACTAGTGGAGTAATGTTAACCTAGGTTGTATACTTCGAATGTTAACAGAGCTATTACATTGTAGTGTCACGCAGTCGAGACATTTTGTGGCTCACGAGGACTCTGCGTTGCATATACCACTTGTTAAATATTTTTGAAACATAAATAGCATTACGAAGACCTCCTTGTATCAGTCACACATTGCGACAACTGTTGGAATCATCAAGATCCTTGGAAATGACAGCCAAATTTGGAACCCACAAGGAACAACTGCGAATAATGTGTTAGGAAGTATCATTTGCTGTGCCATATGTCTTTAAAAAGCGAGTTTAGGTCGGTAGCAAAAGTCGCAATTTCCGCAGAAGTCTCATTCGGTGAGGGAAGGAGGGCTGTAAGGGGAGGAGGAGGCCCACATTTCTCCAACTAGTGGAGAAATTTTAACCTTGGTTCTATACTTCGAATGTTAACAGATTTACTACATATAATGTCACAGCCGACGAGACATTTTGTGGCTCACGAGGACTCTGCGTTGCATATACCACTTGTTAAATATTTCTGAAACAGAAATAGTATTACGAAGACCTCCTTGTATCAGTCACACATTGCGACAACTGTTGGAATCATCAAGATCCTTGGAAATGACAGCCAAATTTGGAACCCATATGGAACAACTGCGAATAATGTGTTAGGAAGTATCATTTGCTGTGGCGTATGTCTTTAAAAAGCGAGTTTAGGTCGGTAGCAAAGGTCGCAAATGCCGCAGGAGGCTCATTCGGTGAGGGAAGGAGGGCTGTAAGGGGAGGAGGAGGCCCACATTTCTCCAACTAGTGGAGAAATGTTAACCTAGGTTCTATACTTCGAATGTTAACACAGCTATTACATATAATGTCACAGCCGACGAGACATTTTGTGGCTCACGAGGACTGTGCGTTGCTTATACCACTTGTTAAATATTTCTGAAACATAAATAGTATTACGAGGACCTCCTTGTATCAATCACACATTGCGATAACCGTTGGAATCATCAAGATCTATGGAACTGATAGCCAAATTTGGAACCCACAAGGAACAACTGCGAATAATGTCTTAGAAAGTATCATTTGCTGTGGCATATATATTTAAAAAGCGAGTTTAGGTCGGTAGCAAAGGTCGCAATTGTCGCAGAAGGCTCATTCGGTGAGGGAATTAGGGATGTAAGGGGAGGAGGAGGCCCACATTTCTCCAACTAGTGGAGTAATGTTAACCTAGGTTGTATACTTCGAATGTTAACAGAGCTATTACATTGTAGTGTCACAGCAGTCGAGACATTTTGTGGCTCACGAGGACTCTGCGTTGCATATACCACTTGTTAAATATTTTTGAAACATAAATAGCATTACGAAGACCTCCTTGTATCAGTCACACATTGCGACAACTGTTGGAATCATCAAGATCCTTGGAAATGACAGCCAAATTTGGAACCCACAAGGAACAACTGCGAATAATGTGTTAGGAAGTATCATTTGCTGTGGCATATGTCTTTAAAAAGCGAGTTTAGGTCGGTAGCAAAGGTCGCAAATGCCGCAGGAGGCTCATTGGGTGAGGGAAGGAGGGCTGTAAGGGGAGGAGGAGGCCCACATTTCTCCAACTAGTGGAGAATTGTTAACGTAGGTTCTATACTTCGAATGTTAACTGAGCTGTTACATAAATGTCACAGCCGACGAGACATTTTGTGGCTCACGAGGACTCTGCGTTGCATATACCACTTGTTAAATATTTCTGAAACAGAAATAGTATTACGAAGACCTCCTTGTATCAGTCACACATTGCGACAACTGTTGGAATCATCAAGATCCTTGGAAATGACAGCCAAATTTGGAACCCATATGGAACAACTGCGAATAATGTGTTAGGAAGTATCATTTGCTGTGGCGTATGTCTTTAAAAAGCGAGTTTAGGTCGGTAGCAAAGGTCGCAAATGCCGCAGGAGGCTCATTCGGTGAGGGAAGGAGGGCTGTAAGGGGAGGAGGAGGCCCACATTTCTCCAACTAGTGGAGAAATGTTAACCTAGGTTCTATACTTCGAATGTTAACACAGCTATTACATATAATGTCACAGCCGACGAGACATTTTGTGGCTCACGAGGACTGTGCGTTGCTTATACCACTTGTTAAATATTTCTGAAACATAAATAGTATTACGAGGACCTCCTTGTATCAATCACACATTGCGATAACCGTTGGAATCATCAAGATCTATGGAACTGATAGCCAAATTTGGAACCCACAAGGAACAACTGCGAATAATGTCTTAGAAAGTATCATTTGCTGTGGCATATATATTTAAAAAGCGAGTTTAGGTCGGTAGCAAAGGTCGCAATTGTCGCAGAAGGCTCATTCGGTGAGGGAATTAGGGATGTAAGGGGAGGAGGAGGCCCACATTTCTCCAATTAGTGGAGAAATGTTAACCTAGGTTCTATTCTTCGAATGTTAACAGAGCTATTACATTGTAATGTCACAGCAGACGAGACATTTTGTGGCTCACGAGGACTCTGCGTTGCACATACCACTTGTTAAATATTTCTGAAACAGAAATAGTATTACGACGACCTCCTTGTATCAGTCACACATAGCGACAACTGTTGGAATCATGAAGATCCTTGGAAATGACAGCCAAATTTGGCACCCACAAGGAACAACTGGGAATAATGTCTTAGGAAGTATCATTTGCTGTGGCATATGTCTTTAAAAAGCGAGTTTAGGTCGGTAGCAAAGGTCGCAAATGGCGCAGGAGGCTCATTGGGTGAGGGAAGGAGGGCTGTAAGGGGAGGAGGAGGCCCACATTTCTCCAACTAGTGGAGAAATGTTAACCAAGGTTCTATACTTCGAATGTTAACAGAGCTATTACATATAATGTCACAGCCGACGAGACATTTTGTGGCTCACGAGGACTCTGCGTTGCATATACCACTTGTTAAATATTTCTGAAACATAAATAGTATTACGATGACCTCCTTGTATCAGTCACACATTGCGATAACCGTTGGAATCATCAGGATCCTTGGAAATGATAGCCAAATTTGGAACCCACAAGGAACAACTGCAAATAATGTGTTAGGAAGTATCATTTGCTGTGGCATATATCTATAAAAAGCGAGTTTAGGTCGGTAGCAAAGGTCGCAATTGTCTCAGAAGGCTCATTCGGTGAAGGAATTAGGGCTGTAATGGGAGGAGGGGGCCCACATTTCTCCAACTAGTGGAGAAATTTTAACCTAGGTTCTATACTTCGAATGTTATCAGAGCTATTACATTGTAATGTCACAGCAGACGAGACATTTTGTGGCTCACGAGGACTCTGCGTTGCATATACCACTTGTTAAATATTTCTGAAACATAAATAGTATTACGAAGACCTCCTTGTATCAGTCACACATTGCGACAACTGTTGGAATCATCAAGATCCATGGAAATGACAGCGAATTTTGGAACCCACAAGGAACAACTGCGAATAATGTGTTAGGAAGTATCATTTGCTGTAGCATATGCCATTAAAAAGTGAGTTTAGGTAGGTAGCAAAGGTCGCAATTGCCGCATAAGGCTCATTCGGTGAGTGAAGGTGGGCTGTAAGGGGAGGAGGAGGCCCACATTTCTCCAACTAGTGGAGAAATGTTAACCTAGGTTCTATACTTCGAATGTTAACACAGCTATTACATATAATGTCACAGCCGACGAGACATTTTGCGGCTCACGAGGACTCTGCGTTGCATATACCACTTGTTAAATATTTCTGAAACAGAAATAGTATTACGACGACCTCCTTGTATCAGTCACACATAGTGACAACTGTTGGAATCATGAAGATCCTTGGAAATGACAGCCAAATTTGGAACCCACATGGAACAACTGCGAATAATGTGTTAGGAAGTATCATTTGCTGTGGCATAAATATTTAAAAAGCGAGTTTAGGTCGGTAGCAAAGGTCGCAATTGTCGCAGAAGGCTCATTCGGTGAGGGAAGGAGGGCTGTAAGGGGAGGAGGAGGCCCACATTTCTGCAACTAGTCGAGAAATGTTAACCTAGGTTCTATTCTTCGAATGTTAACAGAGCTATTACATTGTAATGTCACAGCAGACGACACATTTTGTGGCTCACGAGGACTCTGCATTACATATACCACTTGTTAAATATTTCTGAAACAGAAATAGTATTACGACGACCTCCTTGTATCAGTCACACATAGCGACAACTGTTGGAATCATGAAGATCCTTGGAAATGACAGCCAAATTTGGAACCCACATGGAACAACTGCGAATAATGTGTTAGGAAGTATCATTTGCTGTGGCATAAATATTTAAAAAGCGAGTTTAGGTCGGTAGCAAAGGTCGCAATTGTCGCAGAAGGCTCATTCGGTGAGGGAAGGAGGGCTGTAAGGGGAGGAGGAGGCCCACATTTCTGCAACTAGTCGAGAAATGTTAACCTAGGTTCTATTCTTCGAATGTTAACAGAGCTATTACATTGTAATGTCACAGCAGACGACACATTTTGTGGCTCACGAGGACTCTGCATTACATATACCACTTGTTAAATATTTCTGAAACAGAAATAGTATTACGACGACCTCCTTGTATCAGTCACACATAGCGACAACTGTTGGAATCATGAAGATCCTTGGAAATGACAGCCAAATTTGGAACCCACATGGAACAACTGCGAATAATGTGTTAGGAAGTATCATTTGCTGTGGCATAAATATTTAAAAAGCGAGTTTAGGTCGGTAGCAAAGGTCGCAATTGTCGCAGAAGGCTCATTCGGTGAGGGAAGGAGGGCTGTAAGGGCAGGAGGAGGCCCACATTTCTACAACTAGTGGAGAAATGTTAACCTAGGTTCTATTCTTCGAATGTTAACAGAGCTATTACATTGTAATGTCACAGCAGACGAGACATTTTGTGGCTCACGAGGACTCTGCGTTGCATATACCACTTGTTAAATATTTCTGAAACAGAAATAGTATTACGACGACCTCCTTGTATCAGTCACACATAGCGACAACTGTTGGAATCATGAAGATCCTTGGAAATGACAGCCAAATTTGGAACCCACAAGGAACAGCTGGGAATAATGTCTTAGGAAGTATCATTTGCTGTGGCATATGTCTTTAAAAAGCGAGTTTAGGTCGGTAGCAAAGGTCGCAAATGCCGCAGGAGGCTCATTGGGTGAGGGAAGGAGGGCTGTAAGGGGAGGAGGAGGCCCACATTTCTCCAACTAGTGGAGAATTGTTAACCTAGGTTCTATACTTCGAATGTTACCAGAGCTATTACATATAATGTCACAGCCGACGAGACATTTTGTGGCTCACGAGGACTCTGCGTTGCATATACCACTTGTTAAATATTTCTGGAACATAAATAGTATTAGAAGACCTCCTTGTATCAGTCACACATTGCGATAACCGCTGGAATCATCAAGATCCTTGGAAATGATAGCCAAATTTGGAACCCACAATTAACAACTGCGAATTATGTGTTAGGAAATATCATTTGTTGTGGCATATATCTCTAAAAAGCGAGTTTAGGTCGGTAGCAAAGGTCGCAATTGTCGCAGAAGGCTCATTCGGTGAAGGAATTAGGGCTGTAAGGGGAGGAGGAGGCCCACATTTCTCCAACTAGTGGAGAAATGTGAGCCTAGGTTGTATACTTCGAATGTTAACAGAGCTATTACATTGTAATGTCACAGCAGACGAGACATTTTGTGGCTCACGAGGACTCTGTGTTACATATACCACTTGTTAAATATTTCCGAAACAGAAATAGTATTACAACGACCTCCTTGTATCAGTCACACATAGCGACAACTGTTGGAATCATGAAGATCCTTGGAAATGACAGCCAAATTTGGAACCCACAAGGAACAACTGCGAATAATGTGTTAGGAAGTATCATTTGCTGTGGCATATGTCTTTAAAAAGCGAGTTGAAGTCGGTAGCAATATCGCAATTGCCGCAGAAGGCTCATTCGGTGAGGGAAGGAAGGCTGTAAGGGGAGGAGGAGGCCCACATTTCTCCAACTAGTAGAGAAATGTTAACCTAGGTTCTATTCTTCGAATGTTAACAGAGCTATTACATATAATGTCACAGCCGACGAGACATTTTGTGGCTCACGAGGACTCTGCGTTACATATACCACTTATTAAATATTTCTGAAACAGAAATAGTATTACGACGACCTCCTTGTGTCAGTCACACATTGCGACAACTGTTGGAATCATGAAGATCCTTGGAAATGACAGCCAAATTTGGAACCCACAAGGAACGGCTGGGAATAATGTCTTAGGAAGTATCATTTGCTGTGGCATATGTCTTTAAAAAGCGAGTTTAGGTCGGTAGCAAAGGTCGCAAATGCCGCAGGAGGCTCATTGGGTGAGGGAAGGAGGGCTGTAAGGGAGGAGGAGGCCCACATTTCTCCAACTAGTGGAGAATTGTTAACCTAGGTTCTATACTTCGAATGTTAACAGAGCTATTACATATAATGTCACAGCCGACGAGACATTTTGTGGCTCACGAGGACTCTGCGTTGCATATACCACTTGTTAAATATTTCTGAAACATAAATAGTATTACGAAGACCTCCTTGTATCAGTCACACATTGCGATAACCGTTGGAATCATCAAGATCCTTGGAAATGATAGCCAAATTTGGAACCCACAAGGAACAACTGCGAATTATGTGTTAGGAAGTATCATTTGTTGTGGCATATATCTTTAAAAAGCGAGTTTAGGTCGGTAGCAAAGGTCGCAATTGTCGCAGAAGGCTCATTCGGTGAAGGAATTAGGGCTGTAAGGGGAGGAGGAGGCCCACATTTCTCCAACTAGTGGAGAAATGTGAACCTAGGTTGTATACTTCGAATGTTAACAGAGCTATTACATTGTAATGTCACAGCAGACGAGACATTTTGTGGCTCACGAGGACTCTGCGTTGCATATACCACTTGTTAAATATTTCTGAAACATAAATAGTATTACGAAGACCTCCTTGTATCAGTCACACATTGCGACAACTGTTGGAATCATCAAGATCCTTGGAAATGACAGCCAAATTTGGAACCCACAAGGAACAACTGCGAATAATGTGTTAGGAAGTATCATTTGCTGTGGCATATGTCTTTAAAAAGCGAGTTTAGGTCGGTAGCAAAATTCGCAATTGCCGCAGAAGTCTCATTCGGTGAGGGAAGGAGGGCTGTAAGGGGAGGAGGAGGCCCACATTTCTCCAACTAGTGGAGAAATGTTAACCTTGGTTCTATACTTCGAATGTTACCAGATTTACTACATATAATGTCTCAGCCGACGAGACATTTTGTGGCTCACGAGGACTCTGCGTTGCATATACCACTTGTTAAATATTTCTGAAACATAAATAGTATTACGAAGACCTCCTTGTATCAGTCACACATTGCGACAACTGTTGGAATCATCAAGATCCTTGGAAATGACAGCCAAATTTGGAACCCACATGGAGCAACTGCGAATAATGTGTTAGGAAGTATCATTTGCTGTGGCGTATGTCTTTAAAAAGCGAGTTTAGGTCGGTAGCAAAGGTCGCAAGTGCCGCAGGAGGCTCATTCGGTGAGGGAAGGAGGGCTGCAAGGGGAGGAGGAGGCCCACATTTCTCCAACTAGTGGAGAAATGTTAACCTAGGTTCTATACTTCGAATGTTAACAGAGCTATTACATATAATGTCACAGCCGACGAGACATTTTGTGGCTCACGAGGACTCTGCGTTGCATATACCACTTGTTAAATATTACTGAAACATAAATAGTATTACGACGACCTCCTTGTATCAACCACACGTTGTGATAACCGTCGGAATCATCAAGATCCTTGGAACTGATAGCCAAATTTGGAACCCACAAGGAACAACTGCGAATAATGTCTTAGGAAGTATCATTTGCTGTGGCATATATATTTAAAAAGCGAGTTTAGGTCGGTAGCAAAGGTCGCAATTGTCGCAGAAGGCTCATTCGGTGAGGGAATTAGGGCTGTAAGGGGAGGAGGAGGCCCACATTTCTCCAATTAATGGAGAAATGTTAACCTAGGTTCTATTCTTCGAATGTTAACAGAGCTATTACATTGTAATGTCACAGCAGACGAGACATTTTGTGGCTCACGAGGACTCTGCGTTGCATATACCACTTGTTAAATATTTCTGAAACAGAAATAGTATTACGACGACCTCCTTGTATCAGTCACACATAGCGACAGCTGTTGGAATCATGAAGATCCTTGGAAATGACAGCCAAATTTAGCACCCACAAGGAACAACTGGGAATAATGTGTTAGGAAGTATCATTTTTCTGTGGCATATGTCTTTAAAAAGCGAGTTTAGGTCGGTAGCAAAGGTTGCAAATGCCGCAGGAGGCTCATTGGGTGAGGGAAGGAGGGCTGTAAGGGGAGGAGGAGGCTTACATTTCTCCAACTAGTGGAGAAATGTTATCCAAGGTTCTATACTTCGAATGTTAACAGAGCTAGTACATATAATGTCACAGCCGACGAGACATTTTGTGGCTCACGAGGACTCTGCGTTGCATATACCACTTGTTAAATATTTCTGAAAGATAAATAGTATTACGATGACCTCCTTGTATCAGTCACACATTGCGATAACCGTTGGAATCATCAGGATCCTTGGAAATGATAGCCAAATTTGGAACCCACAAGGAACAACTGCAAATAATGTGTTAGGAAGTATCATTTGCTGTGGCATATGTCTTTAAAAAGCGAGTTGAAGTCGGTAGCAATATCGCAATTGCCGCAGAAGGCTCATTCGGTGAGGGAAGGAGGGCTGTAAGGGGAGGAGGAGGCCCACATTTCTCCAACTAGTGGAGAAATGATAACCTAGGTTCTATTCTTCGAATGTTAACAGAGCTATTACAAATAATGTCACAGCCGACGAGACATTTTGTGGCTCAGGAGGACTCTGCCTTACATATACCACTTGTTAAATATTTCTGAAACATAAATAGTATTACGACGACCTCCTTGTATCAGTCACACATAGCGACAACTGTTGGAATCATGAAGATCCTTGGAAATGACAGCCAAATTTGGAACCCACAAGGAACAACTGGGAATAATGTCTTAGGAAGTATCATTTGCTGTGGCATATGTCTTTAAAAAGCGAGTTTAGGTCGGTAGCAAAGGTCGCAAATGCCGCAGGAGGCTCATTCGGTGAGGGAAGGAGGGCTGTAAGGGGAGGAGGAGGCCCACATTTCTCCAACTAGTGGAGAATTGTTAACCTAGGTTCTATACTTCGAATGTTAACAGAGCTATTACATATAATGTCACAGCCGACGAGACATTTTGTGGCTCACGAGGACTCTGCGTTGCATATACCACTTGTTAAATATTTCTGAAACATAAATAGTATTACGAAGACCTCCTTGTATAAGTCACACATTGCGATAACCGTTGGAATCATCAAGATCCTTGGAAATGATAGCCAAATTTGGAACCCACAAGGAACAACTGCGAATTATGTGTTAGGAAGTATCATTTGCTGTGGCATATATCTTTAAAAAGCGAGTTTAGGTCGGTAGCAAAGGTCGCAATTGTCGCAGAAGGCTCATTCGGTGAAGGAATTAGGACTGTAAGGGGAGGAGGAGGCCCACATTTCTCCAACTAGTGGAGAAATTTTAACCTAGGTTCTATACTTCGAATGTTAACAGAGCTATTACATTGTAATGTCACAGCAGACGAGACATTTTGTGGCTCACGAGGACTCTGCGTTGCATATACCACTTGTTAAATATTTCTGAAACATTAATAGTATTACGAAGACCTCCTTGTATCAGTCACACATTGCGACAACTGTTGGAATCATCAAGATCCTTGGAAATGACAGCCAAATTTGGAACCCACAAGGAACAACTGCGAATAATGTGTTAGGAAGTATCATTTGCTGTGGCATATGTCTTTAAAAAGCGAGTTTAGGTCGGTAGCAAAAGTCGCAATTGCCGCAGAAGTCTCATTCGGTGAGGGAAGGAGGCCTGTAAGGGGAGGAGGAGGCCCACATTTCTCCAACTAGTGTAGAAATGTTAACCTTGGTTCTATACTTCGAATGTTAACGGATTTACTACATATAATGTCACAGTCGACGAGACATTTTGTGGCTCACGAGGACTCTGCGTTGCATATACCACTTGTTAAATATTTCTGAAACATAAATAGTATTACGACGACCTCCTTGTATCAGTCACCCATTGCGACAACTGTTGGAATCATGAAGATCCATGGAAATGACAGCGAAATTTGGAACCCACAAGGAACAACTGCGAATAATGTGTTAGGAAGTATCATTTGCTGTGGCATATGTCATTAAAAAGCGAGTTTAGGTCGGTGGCAAAGGTCGCAATTGCCGCATAAGGCTCATTCGGTGAGGGAAGGAGGGCTGTAAGGGGAGGAGGAGGCCCACATTTCTCCAACTAGTGGAGAAATGTTAACCTAGGTTCTATACTTCGAATGTTAACAGAGCTATTACATATAATGTCACAGCCGACGAGACATTTTGCGGCTCACGAGGACTCTGCGTTGCATATACCACTTGTTAAATATTTCTGAAACAGAAATAGTATTACGACGACCTCCTTGTATCAGTCACACATAGCGACAACTGTTGGAATCATGAAGATCCTTGGAAATGACAGCCAAATTTGGAACCCACAAGGAACAACTGCGAATAATGTCTTAGGAAGTATCATTTGCTGTGGCATATGTCTTTAAAGAGCGAGTTTAGGTCGGTAGCAAAGGTCGCAAATGACGAAGGAGGCTCATTCGGTGAGGGAAGGAGGGCTGTAAGGGGAGGAGGAGGCCCACATTTCTCCAACTAGTGGAGAAATGTTAACCTAGGTTCTATACTTCGAATGTTAACAGAGCTATTACATATAATGTCACAGCCGACGAGACATTTTGTGGCTCACGAGGACCCTGCGTTGCATATACCACTTGTTAAATATTTCTGAAACATAAATAGTATTACGATGACCTCCTTGTATCCGTCACTTATTGCGATAACCGTTGGAATCATCAAGATCCTTGGAACTGATAGGCAAATTTGGAACCCATAAGGAACAACTGCGAATAATGTGTTAGGAAGTATCATTTGCTGTGGCATAAATATTTAAAAAGCGAGTTTAGGTCGGTAGCAAAGGTCGGAATTGTCGCAGAAGGCTCATTCGGTGAGGGAAGGAGGGCTGTAAGGGGAGGAGGAGGCCCATATTTCTACAACTAGTGGAGAAATGTTAACCTAGGTTCTATTCTTCGAATGTTAACAGAGCTATTTTATTGTAATGTCACAGCAGATGAGATATTTTGTGGCTCACGAGGACTCTGCGTTGCATATACCACTTGTTAAATATTTCTGAAACAGAAAATGTATTACGACGACCTCCTTGTATCAGTCACACATAGCGACAACTGTTGGAATCTTGAAGATCCTTGGAACTGACAGCCAAATTTGGAACCCACAAGGAACAACTGGGAATAATGTCTTAGGAAGTATCATTTGCTGTGGCATATGTCTTTAAAAAGCGAGTTTAGGTCGGTGGCAAAGGTCGCAAATGCCGTAGGAGGCTCATTCGGTGAGGGAAGGAGGGCTGTAAGGGGAGGAGGAGGCCCACATTTCTCCAACTAGTGGAGAATTGTTAACCTAGGTTCTATACTTCGAATGTTAACAGATCTATTACATATAATGTCACAGCCGACGAGACATTTTGTGGCTCACGAGGACTCTGCGTTGCATATACCACTTGTTAAATATTTCTAAAACATAAATAGTATTACGAAGACCTCCTTGTATAAGTCACACATTGCGATAACCGTTGGAATCATCAAGATCCGTGGAAATGATAGCCAAATTTGGAACCCACAAGGAACAACTGCGAATTATGTGTTAGGAAGTATCATTTGCTGTGGCATATATCTTTAAAAAGCGAGTTTAGGTCGGTAGCAAAGGTCGCAATTGTCGCAGAAGGCTCATTCGGTGAAGGAATTAGGACTGTAAGGGGAGGAGGAGGCCCACATTTCTCCAACTAGTGGAGAAATTTTAACCTAGGTTCCATACTTCGAATGTTAACAGAGCTATTACATTGTAATGTCACAGCAGACGAGACATTTTGTGGCTCACGAGGACTCTGCGTTGCATATACCACTTGTTAAATATTTCTGAAACATTAATAGTATTACGAAGACCTCCTTGTATCAGTCACACATTGCGACAACTGTTGGAATCATCAAGATCCTTGGAAATGACAGCCAAATTTGGAACCCACAAGGAACAACTGCGAATAATGTGTTAGGAAGTATCATTTGCTGTGGCATATGTCTTTAAAAAGCGAGTTTAGGTCGGTAGCAAAAGTCGCAATTGCCGCAGAAGTCTCATTCGGTGAGGGAAGGAAGGCTGTAAGGGGAGGAGGAGGCCCACATTTCCCCAACTTGTAGAGAAATGTTAACCTAGGTTCTATTCTTCGAATGTTAACAGAGCTATTACATATAATGTCACAGCCGACGAGACATTTTGTGGCTCACGAGGACTCTGCGTTACATATACCACTTGTTAAATATTTCTGAAACATAAATAGTATTACGATGACCTCCTTGTATCCGTCACTTATTGCGATAACCGTTGGAATCATCAAGATCCTTGGAACTGATAGGCAAATTTGGAACCCATAAGGAACAACTGCGAATAATGTGTTAGGAAGTATCATTTGCTGTGGCATAAATATTTAAAAAGCGAGTTTAGGTCGGTAGCAAAGGTCGGAATTGTCGCAGAAGGCTCATTCGGTGAGGGAAGGAGGGCTGTAAGGGGAGGAGGAGGCCCATATTTCTATAACTAGTGGAGAAATGTTAACCTAGCTTCTATTCTTCGAATGTTAACAGAGCTATTTTATTGTAATGTCACAGCAGACGAGATATTTTGTGGCTCACGAGTACTCTGCGTTGCATATACCACTTGTTAAATATTTCTGAAACAGAAAAAGTATTACGACGACCTCCTTGTATCAGTCACACATAGCGACAACTGTTGGAATCATGAAGATCCTTGGACTTGACAGCCAAATTTGGAACCCACAAGGAACAACTGGGAATAATGTCTTAGGAAGTATCATTTGCTGTGGCATATGTCTTTAAAAAGCGAGTTTAGGTCGGTGGCAAAGGTCGCAAATGCCGCAGGAGGCTCATTCGGTGAGGGAAGGAGGGCTGTAAGGGGAGGAGGAGGCCCACATTTCTCCAACTAGTGGAGAATTGTTAACCTAGGTTCTATACTTCGAATGTTAACAGATCTATTACATATAATGTCACAGCCGACGAGACATTTTGTGGCTCACGAGGACTCTGCGTTGCATATACCACTTGTTAAATATTTCTAAAACATAAATAGTATTACGAAGACCTCCTTGTATAAGTCACACATTGCGATAACCGTTGGAATCATCAAGATCCGTGGAAATGATAGCCAAATTTGGAACCCACAAGGAACAACTGCGAATTATGTGTTAGGAAGTATCATTTGCTGTGGCATATATCTTTAAAAAGCGAGTTTAGGTCGGTAGCAAAGGTCGCAATTGTCGCAGAAGGCTCATTCGGTGAAGGAATTAGGACTGTAAGGGGAGGAGGAGGCCCACATTTCTCCAACTAGTGGAGAAATTTTAACCTAGGTTCCATACTTCGAATGTTAAAAGAGCCATTACATTGTAATGTCACAGCAGACGAGACATTTTGTGGCTCACGAGGACTCTGCGTTGCATATACCACTTGTTAAATATTTCTGAAACATTAATAGTATTACGAAGACCTCCTTGTATCAGTCACACATTGCGACAACTGTTGGAATCATCAAGATCCTTGGAAATGACAGCCAAATTTGGAACCCACAAGGAACAACTGCGAATAATGTGTTAGGAAGTATCATTTGCTGTGGCATATGTCTTTAAAAAGCGAGTTTAGGTCGGTAGCAAAAGTCGCAATTGCCGCAGAAGTCTCATTCGGTGAGGGAAGGAAGGCTGTAAGGGGAGGAGGAGGCCCACATTTCTCCAACTTGTAGAGAAATGTTAACCTAGGTTCTATTCTTCGAATGTTAACAGAGCTATTACATATAATGTCACAGCCGACGAGACATTTTGTGGCTCACGAGGACTCTGCGTTACATATACCACTTGTTAAATATTTCTGAAACATAAATAGTATTACGATGACCTCCTTGTATCCGTCACTTATTGCGATAACCGTTGGAATCATCAAGATCCTTGGAACTGATAGGCAAATTTGGAACCCATAAGGAACAACTGCGAATAATGTGTTAGGAAGTATCATTTGCTGTGGCATAAATATTTAAAAAGCGAGTTTAGGTCGGTAGCAAAGGTCGGAATTGTCGCAGAAGGCTCATTCGGTGAGGGAAGGAGGGCTGTAAGGGGAGGAGGAGGCCCATATTTCTATAACTAGTGGATAAATGTTAACCTAGGTTCTATTCTTCGAATGTTAACAGAGCTATTTTATTGTAATGTCACAGCAGACGAGATATTTTGTGGCTCACGAGGACTCTGCGTTGCATATACCACTTGTTAAATATTTCTGAAACAGAAAAAGTATTACGACGACCTCCTTGTATCAGTCACACATAGCGACAACTGTTGGAATCATGAAGATCCTTGGAACTGACAGCCAAATTTGGAACCCACAAGGAACAACTGGGAATAATGTCTTAGGAAGTATCATTTGCTGTGGCATATGTCTTTAAAAAGCGAGTTTAGGTCGGTGGCAAAGGTCGCAAATGCCGCAGGAGGCTCATTCGGTGAGGGAAGGAGGGCTGTAAGGGGAGGAGGAGGCCCACATTTCTCCAACTAGTGGAGAATTGTTAACCTAGGTTCTATACTTCGAATGTTAACAGAGCTATTACATATAATGTCACAGCCGACGAGACATTTTGTGGCTCACGAGGACTCTGCGTTGCATATACCACTTGTTAAATATTTCTAAAACATAAATAGTATTACGAAGACCTCCTTGTATAAGTCACACATTGCGATAACCGTTGGAATCATCAAGATCCTTGGAAATGACAGCCAAATTTGGAACCCACAAGGAACAACTGCGAATAATGTGTTAGGAAGTATCATTTGCTGTGGCATATGTCTTTAAAAAGCGAGTTTAGGTCGGTAGCAAAAGTCGCAATTGCCGCAGAAGTCTCATTCGGTGAGGGAAGGAGGGCTGTATGGGGAGGAGGAGGCCCACGTTTCTCCAACTAGTGTAGAAATGTTAACCTTGGTTCTATACTTCGAATGTTAACGGATTTACTACATATAATGTCACAGTCGACGAGACATTTTGTGGCTCACGAGGACTCTGCGTTGCATATTCCACTTGTTAAATATTTCTGAAACATAAATAGTATTACGAAGACCTCCATGTATCAGTCACACATTGCGACAACTGTTGGAATCATCAAGACCCTTGGAAATGACAGCCAAATTTGCAACCCACATGGAACAACTGCGAATAATGTGTTAGGAAGTATCATTTGCTGTGGCGTATGTCTTTAAAAAGCGAGTTTAGGTCGGTAGCAAAGGTCACAAATGCCGCAGGAGGCTCATTCGGTGAGGGAAGGAGGGCTGTAAGGGGAGGAGGAGGCCCACATTTCTCCAACTAGTGGAGAAATGTTAACCTAGGTTCTATACTTCGAATGTTAACAGAGCTATTACATATAATGTCACAGCCGACGAGACATTTTGTGGCTCACGAGGACTCTGCGTTGCATATACCACTTGTTAAATATTTCTGAAACAGAAATAGTATTACGACGACCTCCTTGTATCAGTCACACATAGCGACAACTGTTGGAATCATGAAGATCCTTGGAAATGACAGCCAAATTTGGAACCCACAAGGAACAACTGCGAATAATGTGTTAGGAAGTATCATTTGCTGTGGCATATGTCTTTAAAAAGCGAGTTGAAGTCGGTAGCAATATCGCAATTGCCGCAGAAGGCTCATTCGGTGAGGGAAGCAGGGCTGTAAGGGGAGGAGGAGGCCCACATTTCTCCAACTAGTGGGGAAATGATAACCTAGGTTCTATTCTTCGAATGTTAACAGAGCTATTACAAATAATGTCACAGCCGACGAGACATTTTGTGGCTCACAAGGACTCTGCGTTACATATACCACTTGTTAAATATTTCTGAAACATAAATAGTATTACGACGACCTCCTTGTATCAGTCACACATAGCGACAACCGTTGGAATCATGAAGATCCTTGGAAATGACAGCCAAATTTGGAACCCACAAGGAACAACTGCGAATAATGTCTTAGGAAATATCATTTGCTGTGGCATATGTCTTTAAAAAGCGAGTTTAGGTCGGTAGCAAAGGTCGCAAATGCCGCAGGAGGCTCATTCGGTGAGGGAAGGAGGGCTGTAAGGGGAGGAGGAGGCCCACATTTCTACAACTAGTGGAGAAATGTTAACCTAGATTCTATTCTTCGAATGTTAACAGAGCTATTACATTGTAATGTCACAGCAGACGACACATTTTGTGCCTCACGAGGACTCTGCGTTACATATACCACTTGTTAAATATTTCTGAAACAGAAATAGTATTACGACGACCTCCTTGTATCAGTCACACATTGCGACAACTGTTGGAATCATGAACATCCTTGGAAGTTACAGCCAAATTTGGAACCCACAAGGAACAACTGCGAATAATGTGTTAGGAAGTATCATTTGCTGTGGCATATGTCTTTAAAAAGCGAGTTGAAGTCGGTAGCAATATCGCAATTGCCGCAGAAGGCTCATTCGGTGAGGGAAGGAAGGCTGTAAGGGGAGGAGGAGGCCCACATTTCTCCAACTAGTAGAGAAATGTTAACCTAGGTTCTATTCTTCGAATGTTAACAGAGCTATTACATATAATGTCACAGCCGACGAGACATTTTGTGGCTCACGAGGACTCTGCGTTACATATACCACTTGTTAAATATTTCTGAAACATAAATAGTATTACGACGACCTCCTTGTATCCGTCACTTATTGCGATAACCGTTGGAATCATCAAGATCCTTGGAACTGATAGGCAAATTTGGAACCCATAAGGAACAACTGCGAATAATGTGTTAGGAAGTATCATTTGCTGTGGCATAAATATTTAAAAAGCGAGTTTAGGTCGGTAGCAAAGTTCGGAATTGTCGCAGAAGGCTCATTCGGTGAGGGAAGGAGGGCTGAAACTGGAGGAGGAGGCCCATATTTCTACAACTAGTGGAGAAATGTTAACCTAGGTTCTATTCTTCGAATGTTAACAGAGCTATTTTATTGTAATGTCACAGCAGACGAGATATTTTGTGGCTCACGAGGACTCTGCGTTGCATATACCACTTGTTAAATATTTCTGAAACAGAAAAAGTATTACGACGACCTCCTTGTATCAGTCACACATAGCGACAACTGTTGGAATCATGAAGATCCTTGGAAATGACAGCCAAATTTGGAACCCACAAGGAACAACTGGGAATAATGTCTTAGGAAGTATCATTTGCTGTGGCATATGTCTTTAAAAAGCGAGTTTAGGTCGGTAGCAAAGGTCGCAAATGCCGCAGGAGGCTCATTCGGTGAGGGAAGGAGGGCTGTAAGGGGAGGAGGAGGCCCACATTTCTCCAACTAGTGGAGAATTGTTAACCTAGGTTCTATACTTCGAATGTTAACAGAGCTATTACATATAATGTCACAGCCGACGAGACATTTTGTGGCTCACGAGGACTCTGCGTTGCATATACCACTTGTTAAATATTTCTGAAACATAAATAGTATTACGAAGACCTCCTTGTATAAGTCACACATTGCGATAACCGTTGGAATCATCAAGATCCTTGGAAATGATAGCCAAATTAGGAACCCACAAGGAACAACTGCGAATTATGTGTTAGGAAGTATCATTTGCTGTGGCATATATCTTTAAAAAGCGAGTTTAGGTCGGTAGCAAAGGTCGCAATTGTCGCAGAAGGCTCATTCGGTGAAGGAATTAGGACTGTAAGGGGAGGAGGAGGCCCACATTTCTCCAACTAGTGGAGAAATTTTAACCTAGGTTCTATACTTCGAATGTTAACAGAGCTATTACATTGTAATGTCACAGCAGACGAGACATTATGTGGCTCACGAGGACTCTGCGTTGCATATACCACTTGTTAAATATTTCTGAAACATTAATAGTATTACGAAGACCTCCTTGTATCAGTCACACATTGCGACAACTGTTGGAATCATCAAGATCCTTGGAAATGACAGCCAAATTTGGAACCCACAAGGAACAACTGCGAATAATGTGTTAGGAAGTATCATTTGCTGTGGCATATGTCTTTAAAAAGCGAGTTTAGGTCGGTAGCAAAAGTCGCAATTGCCGCAGAAGTCTCATTCGGTGAGGGAAGGAGGCCTGTAAGGGGAGGAGGAGGCCCACATTTCTCCAACTAGTGTAGAAATGTTAACCTTGGTTCTATACTTCGAATGTTAACGGATTTACTACATATAATGTCACAGTCGACGAGACATTTTGTGGCTCACGAGGACTCTGCGTTGCATATACCACTTGTTAAATATTTCTGAAACATAAATAGTATTACGACGACCTCCTTGTATCAGTCACCCATTGCGACAACTGTTGGAATCATGAAGATCCATGGAAATGACAGCGAAATTTGGAACCCACAAGGAACAACTGCGAATAATGTGTTAGGAAGTATCATTTGCTGTGGCATATGTCATTAAAAAGCGAGTTTAGGTCGGTGGCAAAGGTCGCAATTGCCGCATAAGGCTCATTCGGTGAGGGAAGGAGGGCTGTAAGGGGAGGAGGAGGCCCACATTTCTCCAACTAGTGGAGAAATGTTAACCTAGGTTCTATACTTCGAATGTTAACAGAGCTATTACATATAATGTCACAGCCGACGAGACATTTTGCGGCTCACGAGGACTCTGCGTTGCATATACCACTTGTTAAATATTTCTGAAACAGAAATAGTATTACGACGACCTCCTTGTATCAGTCACACATAGCGACAACTGTTGGAATCATGAAGATCCTTGGAAATGACAGCCAAATTTGGAACCCACAAGGAACAACTGCGAATAATGTCTTAGGAAGTATCATTTGCTGTGGCATATGTCTTTAAAGAGCGAGTTTAGGTCGGTAGCAAAGGTCGCAAATGACGAAGGAGGCTCATTCGGTGAGGGAAGGAGGGCTGTAAGGGGAGGAGGAGGCCCACATTTCTCCAACTAGTGGAGAAATGTTAACCTAGGTTCTATACTTCGAATGTTAACAGAGCTATTACATATAATGTCACAGCCGACGAGACATTTTGTGGCTCACGAGGACCCTGCGTTGCATATACCACTTGTTAAATATTTCTGAAACATAAATAGTATTACGATGACCTCCTTGTATCCGTCACTTATTGCGATAACCGTTGGAATCATCAAGATCCTTGGAACTGATAGGCAAATTTGGAACCCATAAGGAACAACTGCGAATAATGTGTTAGGAAGTATCATTTGCTGTGGCATAAATATTTAAAAAGCGAGTTTAGGTCGGTAGCAAAGGTCGGAATTGTCGCAGAAGGCTCATTCGGTGAGGGAAGGAGGGCTGTAAGGGGAGGAGGAGGCCCATATTTCTACAACTAGTGGAGAAATGTTAACCTAGGTTCTATTCTTCGAATGTTAACAGAGCTATTTTATTGTAATGTCACAGCAGACGAGATATTTTGTGGCTCACGAGGACTCTGCGTTGCATATACCACTTGTTAAATATTTCTGAAACAGAAAAAGTATTACGACGACCTCCTTGTATCAGTCACACATAGCGACAACTGTTGGAATCATGAAGATCCTTGGAACTGACAGCCAAATTTGGAACCCACAAGGAACAACTGGGAATAATGTCTTAGGAAGTATCATTTGCTGTGGCATATGTCTTTAAAAAGCGAGTTTAGGTCGGTGGCAAAGGTCGCAAATGCCGCAGGAGGCTCATTCGGTGAGGGAAGGAGGGCTGTAAGGGGAGGAGGAGGCCCACATTTCTCCAACTAGTGGAGAATTGTTAACCTAGGTTCTATACTTCGAATGTTAACAGATCTATTACATATAATGTCACAGCCGACGAGACATTTTGTGGCTCACGAGGACTCTGCGTTGCATATACCACTTGTTAAATATTTCTAAAACATAAATAGTATTACGAAGACCTCCTTGTATAAGTCACACATTGCGATAACCGTTGGAATCATCAAGATCCGTGGAAATGATAGCCAAATTTGGAACCCACAAGGAACAACTGCGAATTATGTGTTAGGAAGTATCATTTGCTGTGGCATATATCTTTAAAAAGCGAGTTTAGGTCGGTAGCAAAGGTCGCAATTGTCGCAGAAGGCTCATTCGGTGAAGGAATTAGGACTGTAAGGGGAGGAGGAGGCCCACATTTCTCCAACTAGTGGAGAAATTTTAACCTAGGTTCCATACTTCGAATGTTAACAGAGCTATTACATTGTAATGTCACAGCAGACGAGACATTTTGTGGCTCACGAGGACTCTGCGTTGCATATACCACTTGTTAAATATTTCTGAAACATTAATAGTATTACGAAGACCTCCTTGTATCAGTCACACATTGCGACAACTGTTGGAATCATCAAGATCCTTGGAAATGACAGCCAAATTTGGAACCCACAAGGAACAACTGCGAATAATGTGTTAGGAAGTATCATTTGCTGTGGCATATGTCTTTAAAAAGCGAGTTTAGGTCGGTAGCAAAAGTCGCAATTGCCGCAGAAGTCTCATTCGGTGAGGGAAGGAAGGCTGTAAGGGGAGGAGGAGGCCCACATTTCTCCAACTTGTAGAGAAATGTTAACCTAGGTTCTATTCTTCGAATGTTAACAGAGCTATTACATATAATGTCACAGCCGACGAGACATTTTGTGGCTCACGAGGACTCTGCGTTACATATACCACTTGTTAAATATTTCTGAAACATAAATAGTATTACGATGACCTCCTTGTATCCGTCACTTATTGCGATAACCGTTGGAATCATCAAGATCCTTGGAACTGATAGGCAAATTTGGAACCCATAAGGAACAACTGCGAATAATGTGTTAGGAAGTATCATTTGCTGTGGCATAAATATTTAAAAAGCGAGTTTAGGTCGGTAGCAAAGGTCGGAATTGTCGCAGAAGGCTCATTCGGTGAGGGAAGGAGGGCTGTAAGGGGAGGAGGAGGCCCATATTTCTATAACTAGTGGAGAAATGTTAACCTAGGTTCTATTCTTCGAATGTTAACAGAGCTATTTTATTGTAATGTCACAGCAGACGAGATATTTTGTGGCTCACGAGGACTCTGCGTTGCATATACCACTTGTTAAATATTTCTGAAACAGAAAAAGTATTACGACGACCTCCTTGTATCAGTCACACATAGCGACAACTGTTGGAATCATGAAGATCCTTGGAACTGACAGCCAAATTTGGAACCCACAAGGAACAACTGGGAATAATGTCTTAGGAAGTATCATTTGCTGTGGCATATGTCTTTAAAAAGCGAGTTTAGGTCGGTGGCAAAGGTCGCAAATGCTGCAGGAGGCTCATTCGGTGAGGGAAGGTGGGCTGTAAGGGGAGGAGGAGGCCCACATTTCTCCAACTAGTGGAGAATTGTTAACCTAGGTTCTATACTTCGAATGTTAACAGAGCTATTACATATAATGTCACAGCCGACGAGACATTTTGTGGCTCACGAGGACTCTGCGTTGCATATACCACTTGTTAAATATTTCTAAAACATAAATAGTATTACGAAGACCTCCTTGTATAAGTCACACATTGCGATAACCGTTGGAATCATCAAGATCCGTGGAAATGATAGCCAAATTTGGAACCCACAAGGAACAACTGCGAATTATGTGTTAGGAAGTATCATTTGCTGTGGCATATATCTTTAAAAAGCGAGTTTAGGTCGGTAGCAAAGGTCGCAATTGTCGCAGAAGGCTCATTCGGTGAAGGAATTAGGACTGTAAGGGGAGGAGGAGGCCCACATTTCTCCAACTAGTGGAGAAATTTTAACCTAGGTTCCATACTTCGAATGTTAACAGAGCTATTACATTGTAATGTCACAGCAGACGAGACATTTTGTGGCTCACGAGGACTCTGCGTTGCATATACCACTTGTTAAATATTTATGAAACATTAATAGTATTACGAAGACTTCCTTGTATCAGTCACACATTGCGACAACTGTTGGAATCATCAAGATCCTTGGAAATGACAGCCAAATTTGGAACCCACAAGGAACAACTGCGAATAATGTGTTAGGAAGTATCATTTGCTGTGGCATATGTCTTTAAAAAGCGAGTTTAGGTCGGTAGCAAAAGTCGCAATTGCCGCAGAAGTCTCATTCGGTGAGGGAAGGAGGGCTGTATGGGGAGGAGGAGGCCCACGTTTCTCCAACTAGTGTAGAAATGTTAACCTTGGTTCTATACTTCGAATGTTAACGGATTTACTACATATAATGTCACAGTCGACGAGACATTTTGTGGCTCACGAGGACTCTGCGTTGCATATACCACTTGTTAAATATTTCTGAAACATAAATAGTATTACGAAGACCTCCATGTATCAGTCACACATTGCGACAACTGTTGGAATCATCAAGACCCTTGGAAATGACAGCCAAATTTGCAACCCACATGGAACAACTGCGAATAATGTGTTAGGAAGTATCATTTGCTGTGGCGTATGTCTTTAAAAAGCGAGTTTAGGTCGGTAGCAAAGGTCGCAAATGCCGCAGGAGGCTCATTCGGTGAGGGAAGGAGGGCTGTAAGGGGAGGAGGAGGCCCACATTTCTCCAACTAGTGGAGAAATGTTAACCTAGGTTCTATACTTCGAATGTTAACAGAGCTATTACATATAATGTCACAGCCGACGAGACATTTTGTGGCTCACGAGGACTCTGCGTTGCATATACCACTTGTTAAATATTTCTGAAACAGAAATAGTATTACGACGACCTCCTTGTATCAGTCACACATAGCGACAACTGTTGGAATCATGAAGATCCTTGGAAATGACAGCCAAATTTGGAACCCACAAGGAACAACTGCGAATAATGTGTTAGGAAGTATCATTTGCTGTGGCATATGTCTTTAAAAAGCGAGTTGAAGTCGGTAGCAATATCGCAATTGCCGCAGAAGGCTCATTCGGTGAGGGAAGCAGGGCTGTAAGGGGAGGAGGAGGCCCACATTTCTCCAACTAGTGGGGAAATGATAACCTAGGTTCTATTCTTCGAATGTTAACAGAGCTATTACAAATAATGTCACAGCCGACGAGACATTTTGTGGCTCACAAGGACTCTGCGTTACATATACCACTTGTTAAATATTTCTGAAACATAAATAGTATTACGACGACCTCCTTGTATCAGTCACACATAGCGACAACCGTTGGAATCATGAAGATCCTTGGAAATGACAGCCAAATTTGGAACCCACAAGGAACAACTGCGAATAATGTCTTAGGAAATATCATTTGCTGTGGCATATGTCTTTAAAAAGCGAGTTTAGGTCGGTAGCAAAGGTCGCAAATGCCGCAGGAGGCTCATTCGGTGAGGGAAGGAGGGCTGTAAGGGGAGGAGGAGGCCCACATTTCTCCAACTAGAGGAGAAATTTTAACCTAGGTTCTATACTTCGAATGTTAACAGAGCTATTACATTGTAATGTCACAGCAGACGAGACATTTTGTGGCTCACGAGGACTCTGCGTTGCATATAAGACTTGTAAATATTTCTGAAACATAAATAGCATAACGACAACGTCCTTGTATCAGTCACACATAGCGACAACCGTTGGAATCATCAAGATCCTTGGAAATGATAGCCAAATTTGGAACCCACGAGGAACAACTGCGAATAATGTGTTAGGAAGTATCATTTGCTGTGGCATATGTCTTTAAAAAGCGAGTTTAGGTCGGTAGCAAAGGTCGCAATTGCCGCAGAAGGCTCATTCGGTGAGGGAAGGAGGGCTGTAAGGGGAGGAGGAGGCCCACATTTCTACAACTAGTGGAGAAATGTTAACCTAGGTTCTATTCTTCGAATTTTAACAGACCTATTACATTGTAATGTCACAGCAGACGAGACATTTTGTGGCTCACGAGGACTCTGCGTTGCATATACCACTTGTTAAATATTTCTGAAACAGAAATAGTAATACGACGACCTCCTTGTATCAGTCACACATAGCGACAACTGTTGGAATCATGAAGATCCTTGGAAATGACAGCCAAATTTGGAACCCACAAGGAACAACTGCGAATAATGTCTTAGGAAGTATCATTTGCTGTGGCATATGTCTTTAAAAAGCGAGTTTAGGTCGGTAGCAAAGGTCGCAAATGCCGCAGGAGGCTCATTCGGTGAGGGAAGGAGGGCTGTAAGGGGAGGAGGAGGCCCACATTTCTCCAACTAGTGGAGAAATGTTAACCAAGGTTCTATACTTCGAATGTTAACAGAGCTATTACATATAATGTCACAGTCGACGAGACATTTTGTGGCTCACGAGGACTCTGCGTTGCATATACCACTTGTTAAATATTTCTGAAACATAAATAGTATTACGATGACCTCCTTGTATCAGTCACACATTGCGATAACCGTTGGAATCATCAAGATCCTTGGAAATGATAGCCAAATTTGGAACCCACAAGGAACAACTGCGAATAATGTGTTAGGAAGTATCATTTGCTGTGGCATATATCTTTAAAAAGCGAGTTTAGGTCGGTAGCAAAGGTCGCAATTGTCGCAGAAGGCTCATTCGGTGAAGGAATTAGGGCTGTAATGGGAGGAGGTGGCCCACATTTCTCCAACTAGTGGAGAAATTTTAACCCAGGTTCTACACTTCGAATGTTATCAGAGCTATTACATTGTAATGTCACAGCAGACGAGACATTTTGTGGCTCACGAGGACTCTGCGTTGCATATACCACTTGTTAAATATTTCTGAAACATAAATAGTATTACGAAGACCTCCTTGTATCAGTCACACATTGCGACAACTGTTGGAATCATCAAGATCCTTGGAAATGACAGCCAAATTTGGAACCCACAAGGAACAACTGCGAATAATGTGTTAGGAAGTATCATTTGCTGTGGCATATGTCTTTAAAAAGCGAGTTTAGGTCGGTAGCAAAAGTCGCAATTGCCGCAGAAGGCTCATTCGGTGAGGGAAGCAGGGCTGTAAGGGGAGGAGGAGGCCCACATTTCTCCAACTAGTGGAGAAATGATAACCTAGGTTCTATTCTTCGAATGTTAACAGAGCTATTACAAATAATGTCACAGCCGACGAGACATTTTGTGGCTCACAAGGACTCTGCGTTACATATAACACTTGTTAAATATTTCTGAAACATAAATAGTATTACGACGACCTCCTTGTATCAGTCACACATAGCGACAACCGTTGGAATCATGAAGATCCTTGGAAATGACAGCCAAATTTGGAACCCACAAGGAACAACTGCGAATAATGTCTTAGGAAGTATCATTTGCTGTGGCATATGTCTTTAAAAAGCGAGTTTAGGTCGGTAGCAAAGGTCGCAAATGCCGCAGGAGGCTCATTCGGTGAGGGAAGGAGGGCTGTAAGGGGAGGAGGAGGCCCACATTTCTCCAACTAGAGGAGAAATTTTAACCTAGGTTCTATACTTCGAATGTTAACAGAGCTATTACATTGTAATGTCACAGCAGACGAGACATTTTGTGGCTCACGAGGACTCTGCGTTGCATATACCACTTGTTAAATATTTCTGAAACAGAAATAGTAATACGACGACCTCCTTGTATCAGTCACACATAGCGACAACTGTTGGAATCATGAAGATCCTTGGAAATGACAGCCAAATTTGGAACCCACAAGGAACTACTGCGAATAATGTCTTAGGAAGTATCATTTGCTGTGGCATATGTCTTTAAAAAGCGAGTTTAGGTCGGTAGCAAAGGTCGCAAATGCCGCAGGAGGCTCATTCGGTGAGGGAAGGAGGGCTGTAAGGGGAGGAGGAGGCCCACATTTCTCCAACTAGTGGAGAAATGTTAACCAAGGTTCTATACTTCGAATGTTAACAGAGCTATTACATATAATGTCACAGTCGACGAGACATTTTGTGGCTCACGAGGACTCTGCGTTGCATATACCACTTGTTAAATATTTCTGAAACATAAATAGTATTACGATGACCTCCTTGTATCAGTCACACATTGCGATAACCGTTGGAATCATCAAGATCCTTGGAAATGATAGCCAAATTTGGAACCCACAAGGAACAGCTGCGAATAATGTGTTAAGAAGTATCATTTGCTGTGGCATATATCTTTAAAAAGCGAGTTTAGGTCGGTAGCAAAGGTCGCAATTGTCGCAGAAGGCTCATTCGGTGAAGGAATTAGGGCTGTAATGGGAGGAGGAGGCCCACATTTCTCCAACTAGTCTAGAAATTTTAACCTATGTTCTACACTTCGAATGTTATCAGAGCTATTACATTGTAATGTCACAGCAGACGAGACATTTTGTGGCTCACGAGGACCCTGCGTTGCATATACCACTTGTTAAATATTTCTGAAACAGAAATAGTATTACGAAGACCTCCTTGTATCAGTCACACATTGCGACAACTGTTGGAATCATCAAGATCCTTGGAAATGAAAGCCAAATTTGGAACCCACAAGGAACAACTGCGAATAATGTGTTAGGAAGCATCATTTGCTGTGGCATATGTCTTTAAAAAGCGAGTTTAGGTCGGTAGCAAAAGTCGCAATTGCCGCAGAAGTCTCATTCGGTGAGGGAAGGAGGGCTGTAAGGGGAGGAGGAGGCCCACATTTCTCCAACTAGTGGAGAAATGTTAACCTTGGTTCTATACTTCGAATGTTAACAGATTTACTACATACAATGTCACTGCCGACGAGACATTTTGTGGCTCACGAGGACTCAGCGTTGCATATACCTCTTGTTAAATATTTCTGAAACATAAATAGTATTACGAAGACCTCCTTGTATCAGTCACTCATTGCGACAACTGTTGGAATCATCAAGATCCTTGGAAATGACAGCCATATTTGGAACCCACAAGGAACAACTGCGAATAATGTGTTAGGAAGTATCATTTGCTGTGGCATATGTCTTTAAAAAGCGAGTTGAAGTCGGTAGCAATATCGCAATTGCCGCAGAAGGCTCATTCGGTGAGGGAAGGAGGGCTGTAAGGGGAGGAGGAGGCCCACATTTCTCCAACTAGTGGAGAAATGATAACCTAGGTTCTATTCTTCGAATGTTAACAGAGCTATTACAAATAATGTCACAGCCGACGAGACACTTTGTGGCTCACGAGGACTCTGCGTTACATATACCACTTGTTAAATATTTCTGAAACATAAATAGTATTACGACGACCTCCTTGTATCAGTCACACATAGCGACAACCGTTGGAATCATGAAGATCCTTGGAAATGACAGCCAAATTTGGAACCCACAAGGAACAACAGCGAATAATGTCTTAGGAAGTATCATTTGCTGTGGCATATGTCTTTAAAAAGCGAGTTTAGGTCGGTAGCAAAGGTCGCAAATGCCGCAGGAGGCTCATTCGGTGAGGGAAGGAGGGCTGTAAGGGGAGGAGGAGGCCCACATTTCTCCAACTAGAGGAGAAATTTTAACCTAGGTTCTATACTTCGAATGTTAACAGAGCTATTACATTGTAATGTCACAGCAGACGAGACATTTTGTGGCTCACGAGGACTCTGCGTTGCATATAACACTTGTAAATATTTCTGAAACATAAATAGCATAACGACGACCTCCTTGTATCAGTCACACATAGCGACAACCGTTGGAATCATCAAGATCCTTGGAAATGACAGCCAAATTTGGAACCCACAAGGAACAACTGCGAATAATGTGTTAGGAAGTATTATTTGCTGTGGCATATGTCTTTAAAAAGCGAGTTTAGGTCGGTAGCAAAGGTCGCAAATGACGCAGAAGGCTCATTCGGTGAGGAAAGGAGGGCTGTAAGGGTAGGAGGAGGCCCACATTTCTCCAACTAGTGGAGAAATGTTAACCTAGGTTCTATACTTCGAATGTTAACAGAGCTATTATTTTGTAATGTCACAGCAGACGAGACATTTTGTGGCTCACGAGGACTCTGCGTTGCACATACCACTTGTTAAATATTTCTGAAACATAAATAGTATTACGACGACCTCCTTGTATCAGTCACACATAGCGACAACTGTTGGAATCATCAAGATCCTTGGAAATGACAGCCAAATTTGGAACCCACAAGGAACAACTGCAAATAATGTGTTAGGAAGTATCCTTTGCTGTGGCATATGTCTTTAAAAAGCGAGTTTAGGTCGGTAGCAAAGGTCGCAATTGCCGCAGAAGGCTCATTCGGTGAGGGAAGGAGGGCTGTAAGGGGAGGAGGAGGCCCTCATTTCTACAACTAGTGGAGAAATGTTAACCTAGGTTCTATTCTTCGAATGTTAACAGAGCTATTACATATAATATCTCAGCCGACGAGACATTTTGTGGCTCACGAGGACTCTGCGTTGCATATACCACTTGTTAAATATTTCTGAAACATAAATAGTATTACGACGACCTCCTAGTATCAGTCACACATTGCGATAACCGTTGGAATCATCAAGATCCTTGGAACTGATTGCCAAATTTGGAACCCACAAGGAACAACTGCGAATAATGTGTTAGGAAGTATCATTTGCTGTGGCATATGTCTTTAAAAAGCGAGTTGAAGTCGGTAGCAATATCGCAATTGCCGCAGAAGGCTCATTCGGTGAGGGAAGGAAGGCTGTAAGGGGAGGAGGAGGCCCACATTTCTCCAACTAGTGGAGAAATGTTAACCTATGTTCTATTCTTCGAATGTTAACAGAGCTATTACATATAATGTCACAGCCGACGAGACATTTTGTGGCTCACGAGGACTCTGCGTTACATATACCACTTGTTAAATATTTCTGAAACATAAATAGTATTACGACGACCTCCTTGTATCAGTCACTTATTGCGATAACCGTTGGAATCATCAAGATCCTTGGAACTGATAGCCAAATTTGGAACCCACAAGGAACAACTGCGAATAATGTGTTAGGAAGTATCATTTGCTGTGGCATAAGTCTTTAAAAAGCGAGTTTAGGTCGGTAGCAATATCGCAATTGCCGCAGAAGGATCATTCGGTGAGGGAAGGAGGGCTGTAAGGGGAGGAGGAGGCCCACATTTCTCCAACTAGTGGAGAAATGTTAACCAAGGTTCTATACTTCGAATGTTAACAGAGCTATTACATATAATGTCACAGTCGACGAGACATTTTGTGGCTCACGAGGACTCTGCGTTGCATATACCACTTGTTAAATATTTCTGAAACATAAATAGTATTACGATGACCTCCTTGTATCAGTCACACATTGCGATAACCGTTGGAATCATCAAGATCCTTGGAAGTGATAGCCAAATTTGGAACCCACAAGGAACAACTGCGAATAATGTGTTAGGAAGTATCATTTGCTGTGGCATATATCTTTAAAAAGCGAGTTTAGGTCGGTAGCAAAGGTCGCAATTGTCGCAGAAGGCTCATTCGGTGAAGGAATTAGGGCTGTAATGGGAGGAGGAGGCCCACATTTCTCCAACTAGTGGAGAAATTTTAACCTATGTTCTACACTTCGAATGTTATCAGAGCTATTACATTGTAATGTCACAGCAGACGAGACATTTTGTGGCTCACGAGGACCCTGCGTTGCATATATCACTTGTTAAATGTTTCTGAAACAGAAATAGTATTACGAAGACCTCCTTGTATCAGTCACACATTGCGACAACTGTTGGAATCATCAAGATCCTTGGAAATGACAGCCAAATTTGGAACCCACAAGGAACAACTGCGAATAATGTGTTAGGAAGTATCATTTGCTGTGGCATATGTCTTTAAAAAGCGAGTTTAGGTCGGTAGCAAAAGTCGCAATTGCCGCAGAAGTCTCATTCGTTGAGGGAAGGAGGGCTGTAAGTGGAGGAGGAGGCCCACATTTCTCCAACTAGTGGAGAAATGTTAACCTTGGTTCTATACTTCGAATGTTAACAGATTTACTACATACAATGTCACTGCCGACGAGACATTTTGTGGCTCACGAGGACTCAGCGTTGCATATACCACTTGTTAAATATTTCTGAAACATAAATAGTATTACGAAGACCTCCTTGTATCAGTCACACATTGCGACAACTGTTGGAATCATCAAGATCCTTGGAAATGACAGCCATATTTGGAACCCACAAGGAACAACTGCGAATAATGTGTTAGGAAGTATCATTTGCTGTGGCATATGTCTTTAAAAAGCGAGTTGAAGTCGGTAGCAATGTCGCAATTGCCGCAGAAGGCTCATTCGGTGAGGGAAGGAGGGCTGTAAGGGGAGGAGGAGGCCCACATTTCTCCAACTAGAGGAGAAATTTTAACCTAGGTTCTATACTTCGAATGTTAACAGAGCTATTACATTGTAATGTCACAGCAGACGAGACATTTTGTGGCTCACGAGGACTCTGCGTTGCATATAACACTTGTAAATATTTCTGAAACATAAATAGCATAACGACGACCTCCTTGTATCAGTCACACATAGCGACAACCGTTGGAATCATCAAGATCCTTGGAAATGACAGCCAAATTTGGAACCCACAAGGAACAACTGCGAATAATGTGTTAGGAAGTATTATTTGCTGTGGCATATGTCTTTAAAAAGCGAGTTTAGGTCGGTAGCAAAGGTCGCAAATGACGCAGAAGGCTCATTCGGTGAGGAAAGGAGGGCTGTAAGGGTAGGAGGAGGCCCACATTTCTCCAACTAGTGGAGAAATGTTAACCTAGGTTCTATACTTCGAATGTTAACAGAGCTATTATTTTGTAATGTCACAGCAGACGAGACATTTTGTTGCTCACGAGGACTCTGCGTTGCACATACCACTTGTTAAATATTTCTGAAACATAAATAGTATTACGACGACCTCCTTGTATCAGTCACACATAGCGACAACTGTTGGAATCAACAAGATCCTTGGAAATGACAGCCAAATTTGGAACCCACAAGGAACAACTGCAAATAATGTGTTAGGAAGTATCCTTTGCTGTGGCATATGTCTTTAAAAAGCGAGTTTAGGTCGGTAGCAAAGGTCGCAATTGCCGCAGAAGCCTCATTCGGTGAGGGAGGGAGGGCTGTAAGGGGAGGAGGAGGCCCACATTTCTACAACTAGTGGAGAAATGTTAACCTAGGTTCTATTCTTCGAATGTTAACAGAGCTATTACATATAATGTCTCAGCCGACGAGACATTTTGTGGCTCACGAGGACTCTGCGTTGCATATACCACTTGTTAAATATTTCTGAAACATAATTAGTATTACGACGACCTCCTAGTATCAGTCACACATTGCGACAACTGTTGGAATCATCAAGATCCTTGGAAATGACAGCCAAATTTGGAACCCACAAGGAACAACTGCGAATAATGTGTTAGGAAGTATCATTTGCTGTGGCATATGTCTTTAAAAAGCGAGTTGAAGTCGGTAGCAATATCGCAATTGCCGCAGAAGTCTCATTCGGTGAGGGAAGGAGGGCTGTAAGGGGAGGAGGAGGCCCACATTTCTCCAACTAGTGGAGAAATGTTAACCTTGGTTCTATACTTCGAATGTTAACAGATTTACTGCATATAATGTCACTGCCGACGAGACATTTTGTGGCTCACGAGGACTCAGCGTTGCATATACCACTTGTTAAATATTTCTGAAACATAAATAGTATTACGAAGACATCCTTGTATCAGTCACACATTGCGACAACTGTTGGAATCATCAAGATCCTTGGAAATGACAGCCAAATTTGGAACCCACAAGGAACAACTGCGAATAATGTGTTAGGAAGTATCATTTGCTGTGGCATATGTCTTTAAAAAGCGAGTTGAAGTCGGTAGCAATATCGCAATTGCCGCAGAAGGCTCATTCGGTGAGGGAAGGAGGGCTGTAAGGGGAGGAGGAGGCCCACATTTCTCCAACTAGTGGAGAAATGATAACCTAGGTTCTATTCTTCGAATGTTAACAGCCTATTACAAATAATGTCACAGCCGACGAGACATTTTGTGGCTCACGAGGACTCTGCGTTACATATACCACTTGTTAAATATTTCTGAAACATAAATAGTATTACGACGACTTCCTTGTATCAGTCACACATAGCGACAACCGTTGGAATCATGAAGATCCTTGGAAATGACAGCCAAATTTCGAACCCACAAGGAACAACTGCGAATAATGTGTTAGGAAGTATTATTTGCTGTGGCATATGTCTTTAAAAAGCGAGTTTAGGTCGGTAGCAAAGGTCGCAAATGACGCAGAAGGCTCATTCGGTGAGGAAAGGAGGGCTGTAAGGGTAGGAGGAGGCCCACATTTCTCCAACTAGTGGAGAAATGTTAACCTAGGTTCTATACTTCGAATGTTAACAGAGCTATTATTTTGTAATGTCACAGCAGACGAGACATTTTGTTGCTCACGAGGACTCTGCGTTGCATATACCACTTGTTAAATATTTCTGAAACATAAATAGTATTACGACGACCTCCTTGTATCAGTCACACATTGCGATAACCGTTGGAATCATCAAGATCCTTGGAACTGATTGCCAAATTTGGAACCCACAAGGAACAACTGCGAATAATGTGTTAGGAAGTATCATTTGCTTTGGCATATGTCATTAAATAGCGAGTTTAGGTCGGTAGCAAATGTCGCAATTGTCGCAGAAGGCTCATTCGGTGAGGGAAGGAGGGCTGTACGGGGAGGAGGAGGCACACATTTCTCCAACTAGTGGAGAAATGTTAACCTAGGTTCCATTCTTCGAATGTTAACAGAGCTATTACATATAATGTCACAGCCGACGAGACATTTTGTGGCTCACGAGGACTCTGCGTTGCATATACCATTTGTTAAATATTTCTGAAACATAAATAGTATTAAGACGACCTCCTTGTATCAGTCACACATTGCGACAACTGTTGGAATCATCAAGATCCATGGAAATGACAGCGAATTTTGGAACCCACAAGGAACAACTGCGAATAATGTGTTAGGAAGTATCATTTGCTGTGGCATATGTCTTTAAAAAGCGAGTTTAGGTCGGTAGCAAAGGTCGCAATTGTCGCAGAAGGCTCATTCGGTGAGGAAAGGAATGCTGTAAGGGGAGGAGGAGGCCCACATTTCTACAACTAGTCGAGAAATGTTAACCTAGGTTCTATTCTTCGAATGTTAACAGAGCTATTACACAGTAATGTCACAGCAGACGACACATATTGTGGCTCACGAGGATTCTGCGTTACATATCCCACTTGTTTAATATTTCTGAAACAGAAATAGTATTACGACGACCTCCTTGTATCAGTCACACATAGCGACAACTGTTGGAATCATGAAGATCCTTGGAAATGACAGCCAAATTTGGAACCCACAAGGAACAACTGCGAATAATGTGTTAGGAAGTATCATTTGCTGTGGCATATGTCTTTAAAAAGCGAGTTGAAGTCGGTAGCAATATCGCAATTACCGCAGAAGGCTCATTCGGTGAGGGAAGGAAGGCTGTAAGGGGAGGAGGAGGCCCACATTTCTCCAACTAGTGGAGAAATGTTAACCTAGGTTCTATTCTTCGAATGTTAACAGAGCTATTACATATAATGTCACAGCCGACGAGCCATTTTGTGGCTCACGAGGACTCTGCGTTACATATACCACTTGTTAAATATTTCTGAAACATAAATAGTATTACGACGACCTTTTTGTATCAGTCACTTATTGCGATAACCGTTGGAATCATCAAGATCCTTGGAACTGATAGCCAAATTTGGAACCCACAAGGAACAACTGCGAATTATGTGTTAGGAAGTATCATTTGCTGTGGCATATATCTTTGAAAAGCGAGTTTAGGTCGGTAGCAAAGGTCGCAATTGTAGCAGAAGGCTCATTCGGTGAAGGAATTAGGACTGTAAGGGGAGGAGGAGGCCCACATTTCTCCAACTAGTGGAGAAATTGTAACCTAGGTTCTATACTTCGAATGTTAACAGAGCTATTACATTGTAATGTCACAGCAGACGAGACATTTTGTGGCTCACGAGGACTCTGCGTTGCATATACCACTTGTTAAATATTTCTGAAACATAAATAGTATTACGAAGACCTCCTTGTATCAGTCACACATTGCGACAACTGTTGGAATCATCAAGATCCTTGGAAATGACAGCCAAATTTGGAACCCACAAGGAACAACTGCGAATAATGTGTTAGGAAGTATCATTTGCTGTGGCATATGTCTTTAAAAAGCGAGTTTAGGTCGGTAGCAAAAGTCGCAATTGCCGCAGAAGTCTCATTCGGTGAGGGAAGGAGGGCTGTAAGGGGAGGAGGAGGCCCACATTTCTCCAACTAGTGGAGAAATGTTAACCTTTGTTCTATACCTCGAATGTTAACAGATTTACTACATATAATGTCACAGCCGACGAGACATTTTGTGGCTCACGAGGACTCTGCGTTGCTTATACCACTTGTTAAATATTTCTGAAACATAAATAGTATTACGACGACCTCCTTGTATCAATCACACATTGCGATAACCGTTGGAATCTTCAAGATCCTTGGAACTGATAGCCAAATTTGGAACCCACAAGGAACAACTGCGTATAATGTCTTAGGAGGTATCATTTGCTGTGGCATATATATTTAAAAAGCGAGTTTAGGTCGGTAGCAAAGGTCGCAATTGTCGCAGAAGGCTCATTCGGTGAGGGAAGGAGGGCTGTAAGGGGAGGAGGAGGCCCACATTTCTCCAATTAGTGGAGAAATGTTAACCTAGGTTCTATTCTTCGAATTTTAACAGAGCTATTACATTGTAATGTCACAGCAGACGAGACATTTTGTGGCTCACGAGGACTCTGCGTTGCATATACCACTTGTTAAATATTTCTGAAACAGAAATAGTATTACGCCGACCTCCTTGTATCAGTCACACATAGCGACAACTGTTGGAATCATGAAGATCCTTGGAAATGACAGCCAAATTTGGAACCCACAAGGAACAACTGGGAATAATGTCTTAGGAAGTATCATTTGCTGTGGCATATGTCTTTAAAAAGCGAGTTTAGGTCGGTAGCAAAGGTCGCAAATGCCGCAGGAGGCTCATTCGGTGAGGGAAGGAGGGCTGTAAGGGGAGGAGGAGGCCCACATTTCTCCAACTAGTGGAGAAATGTTAACCAAGGTTCTATACTTCGAATGTTAACAGAGCTATTACATATAATGTCACAGCCGACGTGACATTTTGTGGCTCACGAGGACTCTGCGTTGCATATACCACTTGTTAAATATTTCTGAAACATAAATAGTATTACGATGACCTCCTTGTATCAGTCACACATTGCGATAACCGTTGGAATCATCAAGATCCTTGGAAATGATAGCCAAATTTGGAACCCACAAGGAACCACTGCGAATAATGTGTTAGGAAGTATCATTTGCTGTGGCATATATCTTTAAAAAGCGAGTTTAGGTCGGTAGCAAAGGTCGCAATTGTCGCAGAAGGCTCATTCGGTGAAGGAATTAGGGCCGTAATGGGAGGAGGAGGCCCACATTTCTCCAACTAGTGGAGAAATTTTAACCTAGGTTCTATTCTTCGAAAGTTAACAGAGCTATTACAAATAATGTCACAGCCGACGAGACATTTTGTGGCTCACGAGGACTCTGCGTTACATATACCACTTGTTAAATATTTCTGAAACAAAAATAGTATTACGACGACCTCCTTGTATCAGTCACACATAGCGACAACCGTTGGAATCATGAAGATCCTTGGAAATGACAGCAAAATTTGGAACCCACAAGGAACAACAGCGAATAATGTCTTAGGAAGTATCATTTGCTGTGGCATATGTCTTTAAAAAGCGAGTTTAGGTCGGTAGCAAAGGTCGCAAATGCCGCAGGAGGCTCATTCGGTGAGGGAAGGAGCGCTGTAAGGGGAGGAGGAGGCCCACATTTCTCCAACTAGTTGAGAAATGTTAACCTAGGTTCTATAGTTCGAATGTTAACAGAGCTATTACGTATAATGTCACAGCCGACGAGACATTTTGTGGCTCACGAGGACTCAGCGTTGCATATACCACTTGTTAAATATTTCTGAAACACAAATAGTATAACGACGACCTCCTTGTATCAGTCACACATTGCGACAACTGTTGAATCATCAAGATCCTTGTAAATGACAGCCAAATTTGGAACCCCCAAGGAACAACTGCAAATAACGTGTTAGGAAGTATCATTTGCTGTGGTATATGTCTTAAAAAAGCGAGTTTAGGTCCGTAGCAAAGGTCGCAATTGCCGCAGAAAGCTCATTCGGTGAGGGAAGGAGGGCTGTAAGGGGAGGAGGAGGCCCACATTTCTCCAACTAGAGGAGAAATTTTAACCTAGGTTCTATACTTCGAATGTTAACAGAGCTATTACATTGTAATGTCACAGCAGACGAGACATTTTGTGGCTCACGAGGACTCTGCGTTGCATATAACACTTGTAAATATTTCTGAAACATAAATAGCATAACGACGACCTCCTTGTATCAGTCACACATAGCGACAACCGTTGGAATCATCAAGATCCTTGGAACTGATAGCCAAATTTGGAACCCACAAGGAACAACTGCGAATAATGTGCTAGGAAGTATCATTTGCTGTGGCATAAATATTTAAAAAGCGAGTTTAGGTCGGTAGCAAAGGTCGCAATTGTCGCAGAAGGCTCATTCCGCGTGGGAAGGAGGGCTGTAAGGGGAGGAGGAGGCCCACATTTCTACAACTAGTCGAGAAATGTTAACCAAGGTTCTATTCTTCGACTGTTAACAGAGCTATTACATTGTAATGTCACAGCAGACGACACATTTTGTGGCTCACGAGGACTCTGCGTTACATATACCACTTGTTAAATATTTCTGAAACATAAATAGTATTACGACGACCTCCTTGTATCAGTCACTTATTGCGATAACCGTTGGAATCATCAAGATCCTTGGAACTGATAGCCAAATTTGGAACCCACAAGGAACAACTGCGAATAATGTGTTAGGAAGTATCATTTGCTGTGGCATAAATATTTAAAAAGCGAGTTTAGGTCGGTAGCAAAGGTCGCAATTGTCGCAGAAGGCTCATTCGGTGAGGGAAGGAGGGCTGTAAGGGGAGGAGGAGGGCCACATTTCTACAACTAGTGGAGACATGTTAACCTAGGTTCTATTCTTCGAATGTTAACAGAGCTATTACATATAATGTCACAGCCGACGAGACATTTTGTGGCTCACGAGGACTCTGCGTTGCATATACCACTTGTTAAATATTTCTGAAACATAAATAGTATTACGAAGACCTCCTTGTATCAGTCACACATTGCGACAGCCGTTGGAATCATCAAGATCCTTGGAAATGATAGCCAAATTTGGAACCCACAAGGAACAACTGCGAATTATGTGTTAGGAAGTATCATTTGCTGTGGCATATGTCTTTAAAAAGCGAGTTTAGGTCGGTAGCAAAAGTCGCAATTGCCGCAGAAGTCTCATTCGGTGAGGGAAGGAGGGCTGTAAGGGGAGGCGGAGGCCCACATTTCTCCAACTAGTGGAGAAATATTAACCTCGGTTCTATACTTCGAATGTTAACAGATTTACTACATATAATGTTACAGCTGACGAGACATTTTGTGGCTCACGAGGACTCTGCGTTGCATATACCACTTGTTAAATATTTCTGAAACATAAATAGTATTACGAAGACCTCCTTGTATCAGTCACACATTGCGACAACTGTTGGAATCATCAAGATCCTTGGAAATGACAGCCAAATTTGGAACCCACATGGAACAACTGCGAATAATGTGTTAGGAAGTATCATTTGCTGTGGCGTATGTCTTTAAAAAGCGAGTTTAGGTTGGTAGCAAAGGTCGCAAATGCCGCAGGAGGGTCATTCGGTGAGGGAAGGAGGGCTGTAAGGGGAGGAGGAAGCCCACATTTCTCCAACTAGTGGAGAAATGTTAACCTAGGTTCTATACTTCGAATGTTAACGGAGCTATTACATATAATGTCACAGCCGACGAGACATTTTGTGGCTCACGAGGACTCTGCGTTTCATATACCACTTGTTAAATATTTCAGAAACATAAATAGTATTACGACGACCTCCTTGTATCATCACACATTGCGATAACCGTTGGAATCATCAAGATCCTTGGAACTGATAGCCAAATTTGGAACCCACAAGGAACAACTGCGAATAATGTCTTAGGAAGTATCATTTGCTGTGGCATATATATTTAAAAAGCGAGTTTAGGTCGGTAGCAAAGGTCGCAATTGTCGCAGAAGGCCCATTCGGTGAGGGAATTAGGGCTGTAAGGGGAGGAGGCCCACATTTCTCCAATTAGTGGAGAAATGTTAACCTAGGTTCTATTCTTCGAATGTTAACAGAGCTATTACATTGTAATGTCACAGCAGACGAGACATTTTGTGGCTCACGAGGACTCTGCGTTACATATACCACTTGTTAAATATTTCTGAAACAGAAATAGTATTACGACGACCTCCTTGTATCAGTCACACATAGCGACAACTGTTGGAATCATGAAGATCCTTGAAAATGACAGCCAAATTTGGAACCCACAAGGAACAACTGCGAATAATGTCTTAGGAAGTATCATTTGCTGTGGCATATGTCTTTAAAAAGCGAGTTTAGGTCGGTAGCAAAGGTCGCAAATGCCGCAGGAGGCTCATTCGGTGAGGGAAGAAGGGCTGTAAGGAGAGGAGGAGGCCCACATTTCTCCAACTAGTGGAGAAATTTTAACCTAGGTTCTATACTTCGAATGTTATCAGAGCTATTACATTGTAATGTCACAGCAGACGAGGCATTTTGTGGCTCACGAGGACTCTGCGTTCCATATACCACTTGTTAAATATTTCTGAAACATAAATAGTATTACGAAGACCTCCTTGTATCAGTCACACATTGCGACAACTGTTGGAATCATCAAGATCCTTGGAAATGACAGCCAAATTTGGAACCCACAAGGAACAACTGCGAATAATGTGTTAGGAAGTATCATTTGCTGTGGCATATGTCTTTAAAAAGCGAGTTTAGGTCGGTAGCAAAAGTCGCAATTGCCGCAGAAGTCTCATTCGGTGAGGGAAGGAGGGCTGTAAGGGGAGGAGGAGGCCCACATTTCTCCAACTAGTGGGGAAATGTTAACCTTGGTTCTATACTTCGAATGTTAACAGATTTACTACATATAATGTCACAGCCGACGAGACATTTAGTGGCTCACGAGGACTCAGCGTTGCATTTACCACTTCTTAAATATTTCTGAAACATAAATAGTATTACGAAGACCTCCTTGTATCAGTCACACATTGCGACAACTGTTGGAATATCCTTGCAAATGACAGCCAAATTTGGAACCCACATGGAACAACTGCGAATAATGTGTTAGGAAGTATCATTTGCTGTGGCATATGTCTTTAAAAAGCGAGTTGAAGTCGGTAGCAATATCGCAATTGCCGCAGAAGGCTCATTCGGTGAGGGAAGGAGGGCTGTAAGGGGAGGAGGAGGCCCATATTTCTCCAACTAGTGGAGAAATGATAACCTAGGTTCTTTTCTTCGATTGTTAACAGAGCTATTACATATAATGTCACAGCCGACGGGACATTTTGTGGCTCACGAGGACTCTGCGTTACATATACCACTTGTTAAATATTTCTGAAACATAAATAGTATTGCGAAGACCACCTTGTATCAGTCACACATTGCGACAACTGTTGGAATCATCAAGATCCTTGGAAATGACAGCCAAATTTGGAACCCACATGGAACAACTGCGAATAATGTGTTAGGAAGTATCATTTGCTGTGGCATATGTCTTTAAAAAGCGAGTTGGAGTCGGTAGCAATATCGCAATTGCCGCAGAAGGCTCATTCGGTGAGGGAAGGAGGGCTGTAAGGGGAGGAGGAGGCCCACATTTCTCCAACTAGAGGAGAAATGATAACCTAGGTTCTATTCTACGAATGTTAACAGAGCTATTACATTGTAATGTCACAGCCGACGAGACATTTGGGGCTCACGAGGACTCTGCGTTGCATATACCACTTGTTAAATATTTCTGAAACATAAATAGTATTACGGAGACCTCCTTGTATCAGTCACACATTGCGATAACCGTTGGAATCATCAAGATCCTTGGAACTGATAGCCAAATTTGGAACCCACAAGGAACAACTGCGAATAATGTGTTAGGAAGTATCATTTGCTGTGGCATATATATTTAAAAAGCGAGTTTAGGTCGGTAGCAAAGGTCGCAATTGTCGGAGAAGGCTCATTCGGTGAGGGAATTAGGGCTGTAAGGGGAGGAGGAGGCCCACATTTCTCCAACTAGTGGAGAAATGTTAACCTAGGTTCTATACTTCGAATGTTAACAGAGCTATTACATTGTAATGTCACAGCAGACGAGACATTTTGTGGCTCACGAGGACTCTGCGTTGCATATACCACTTGTTAAATATTTCTGAACATAAATAGTATTACGAAGGACCTCATTGTACCAGTCACACATTGCGACAACTGTTGGAATCATCAAGATCCTTGGAAATGACAGCCAAATTTGGAACCCACAAGGAACAACTGCGAATGATGTGTTAGGAAGTATCATTTGCTGTAGCATATGTCTTTAAAAAAGCGAGTTTAGGTCGGTAGCAAAAGTTGCAATTGCCGCAGAAGTCTCATTCGGTGAGGGAAGGAGGACTGTAAGGGGAGGAGGAGGCCCACATTTCTCCAACTAGTGGAGAAATGTTAACCTTGGTTCTATACTTCGAATGTTAACAGATTTACTACATATAATGGACACAGCGACGAGACATTTTGTGGCTCACGAGGACTCTGCGTTGCATATACCACTTGTTAAATATTTCTGAAACAGAAATAGTATTACGAACGACCTCCTTGTTTCAGTCACACACTAGCGACAACTGTTGGAATCATGAAGATCCTTGGAAATGACAGCCAAATTTGGAACCCAGAAGGAACAACTGCGAATAATGTCTTAGGAAGTATCATTTGCTGTGGCATATGTCTTTAAAAAGCGAGTTTAGGTCGGTAGCAAAAGTCGCAAATGCCGCAGGAGGCTCATTCGGTGAGGGAAGGAGGGCTGTAAGGGGAGGAGGAGGCCCACTTTTCTCCAACTAGTGGAGAAATGTTAACCAAGGTTCTATACTTCGAATGTTAACAGAGCTATTACATATAATGTCACAGCCGACGAGACATTTTGTGGCTCACGAGGACTCTGCGTTGCATATACCACTTGTTAAATATTTCTGAAACATAAATAGTATTACGATGACCTCCTTGTAACAGTCACACATTGCGATAACCGTTGGAATCATCAAGATCGTTGGAAATGATAGCCAAATTTGGAACCCACAAGGAACAACTGCGAATAATGTGTTAGGAAGTATCATTTGCTGTGGCATATGTCTTTAAAAAGCGAGTTTAGGTCGGTAGCAAAAGTCGCAATTGCCGCAGAAGTCTCATTCGGTGAGGGAAGGAGGGCTGTAAGGGGAGAGGAGGGCCCACATTTCTCCAACTATTGGAGAAATGTTAACCCTTGGTTCTATACTTCGAATGTTAACAGATTTACTACATATAATGTCACACCCGACGAGACATTTTGTGGCTCACGAGGACTCTGAGTTACATATACCACTTGTTAAATATTTCTGAAACAGAAATAGTATCACGACGACCTCCTTGTATCAGTCACACATAGCGACAACTGTTGGAATCATGAAGATCCTTGTAAATGACAGCCAAATTAGGAACCCCACAAGGAACAACTGCGAATAATGTCTTAGGAAGTATCATTTGCTGTGGCATATGTCTTTAAAAAGCGAGTTTAGGTCGGTAGCAAAGGTCGCAAATGCCGCAGGTGGCTCATTCGGTGAGGGAAGGAGGGCTGTAAGGGGAGGAGGAGGCCACATTTCTCCAACTAGTGGAGAAATGTTAAACCTAGGTTCTATAGTTCGAATGTTAACAGAGCTATTACATATAATGTCACAGCCGACGAGACATTTTGTGGCTCACGAGGATCTGCATTGCATATACCAATTGTAAATATTTCTGAAACATAAATGGTATTACGACGGACCTCCTTGTATCAGTCACACATAGCGACAACCGTTGGGATCATCAAGATCCTTGGAAATGACAGCCAAATTTGGAACCCACAAGGAAACAACTGCGAATAATGTGTTAGGAAGTATTATTTGCTGTGGCATATGTCTTTAAAAAGCGAGTTTAGGTCGGTAGCAAAGGTCGCAAATGCCGCAGAAGGCTCATTCGGTGAGGGAAGGAGGGCTGTAAGGGGAGGAGGAGGCCCACATTTCTACAACTAGTGGAGAAATGTTAACCTAGGTTCTATTCTTCGAATGTTAACAGCGCTATTACGTATAATGTCACAGCCGACGAGACATTTTGTGGCTCACGAGGACTCTGCGTTGCATATACCACTTGTTAAATATTTCTGAAACATAAATAGTATAACGACGACCTCCTTGTATCAGTCACACATTGCGACAACTGTTGGAATCATCAAGATCCTTGGAAATGATAGCCAAATTTGGAACCCACAAGGTACAACTGCGAATAATATGTTAGGAAGTATCATTTGCTGTGGCATGTGTCTTTAAAAAGCGAGATTACGTCGGTAGCAAAGGTCGCAATTTGAAGCAGGAAGGCTCATTCGGTGGGGGATAAGGGGGTTTTGGGGAAGGAGGAGGCCCACATTTCTCCAACTAGTGGAGAAATGTTGACCTAGGTTTTATACTTCGAATGTTAACAGAGCTATTACATTATAATGTCACAGCAGACAACATTTTGTGGCTCACGAGGACTCTGGGTTGCATAGACCACTTGTTAAATATTTCTGAAACATAAATAGTATTACGAAGACCTCCTTGTGTCAGTTACACATTGCGACAACTGTTGGAATCATCAAGAGCCTTGGAAATGACAGCCAAATTTGGAACCCACAAGGAACAACTGCGAATAATGTGTTAGGAAGTATCATTTGCTGTGGCATATGTTTTTAAAAAGCGAGTTTAGGTTGGTAGCAAACGTCGCAATTGCCGCAGAAGACTCATTCGGTGAGAGAAGGACGGCTGTAAGGAGCGGAGGAGGCCCACATTTCTCCAACTACTGAAGAAATGTTAACCTAGGGTCTATTCTCCGAATGTTAACAGAGCTATTACATATAATGTCACAGCCGACGAGACATTTTGTGGCTCACGAGGACTCTGCGTTGCATATACCACTTGTTAAATATTTCTGAAACATTAATAGTATAGCGACGACCTCCTTGTATCAGTCACACATTGCGACAACTGTTGGAATCATCAAGATCTTTGGAAATGACAGCCAAATTTGGAACCCACAAGGAACAACTGCGAATAATGTGATAGGAAGTATCATTTGCTGTGGCATATGTCTTTAAAAAGCGAGTTTAGGTCGGTAGCAAAGGTCGCAAATGCCGCAGGAGGCTCATTCGGTGAGGGAAGGAGGGCTGTAAGGGGAGAAGGAGGCCCACATTTCTCCAACTAGTGGAGAAATGTTAACCTAGGATCGATTCTTCGAATGTTAACAGAGCTATTACATATAATGTCACAGCCGACGAGACATTTTGTGGCTCACGAGGACTCAGCGTTGCATATACCACTTGTTAAATATTTCTGAAACATAAATAGTATAACGACGACCTCCTTGTATCAGTCACACATTGCGAACTCTGTTGGAATCATCAAGATCCTTGGAAATGAGAGCCAAATTTGGAACCCAAGAGGAACAACTGCGAATAATGAGTTAGGAAGTATGATTTGCTGTGGCATATATCTTTAAAAAGCGAGTATAGGTCGGTAGCAAAGGTCGCAATTGCCGCAGAAGGCTCATTCGGTGAGGGAAGGAGGGCTGTAAGGGGAGGAGGAGGCCCACATCTCTCCAACAAGTGGAGAAATGTTCACCTAGGTTCTATTCTTCGAATGTTACGAGAACTATTACGTATAGTGTCACAGCCGACGAGACATTTTGTGGCTCACGAGGACTATGCGTTGCATATACCACTTGTTAAATATTTCTGAAACATAAATAGTATAACGACGACCTCCTTGTATCGGTCACACATTGCGACAACTGTTGGAATCATCAAGATCCTTGGAAATGACAGCCAAATTTGGAACCTACAAGGTACAACTGCGAACAATGTGTTAGGAAGTATTATTTGCTGTGGCATATGTCTTTAAAAGCGAGTTTAAGTCGGTAGCAAAGGTCGCAATTGCCGCAGAAGGCTCATTCGATAAAGGAAGGAGGGCTGTAAGGGGAGGAGGAGGCCCACATTTCTCCAACTAGTGGAGAAATACAAAGATGGGTTCTATAGTTAGTAGGCTAAACAGAGTTATCACATTCTAATGTCACAGCCGACGAGACATTTTGTGGCTCACGAGGACTCTGCGTTGCATATACCACTTGTTAAATATTTCTGAAACATAAATAGTATAACGACGACCTCCTTGTATCAGTCACACATTGCGACAACTGTTGGAATCATCAAGATCCTTGGAAATGATAGCCAAATTTAGAACCCACAAGGTACAACTGCGAATAATGTGTTAGGAAGTATCATTTGCTGTGGCATGTGTCTTTAAAAAGCGAGTTTAGGTCGGTAGCAAAGGTCGCAATTGAAGCAGAAGGCTCATTCGGTGGGGGATAAGGGGTTTTGGGGAAGGAGGAGGCCCACATTTCTCCACCCAGTGGAGAAATGTTAACCTAGGTTCTATAGTTCGAATGTTAACAGAGCTATTACATTATAATGTCACAGCAGACAACATTTTGTGGCTCACGAGGACTCTGCGTTGCATATACCACTTGTTAAATATTTCTGAAACATAAATAGTATTACGAAGATCTCCTTGTATCAGTCACACATTGCGACAACTGTTGGAATCATCAAGATCCTTGGAAATGACAGCCAAATTTGGAACCCACAAGGAACAACTGCGAATAATGTGTTAGGGAGTATCATTAGCTGTGGCATATGTCTTTAAAAAGCGAGTTTAGGTCGGTAGCAAAGGTCGCAATTGCCGCAGAGGGCTCATTCGGTGAGGGAAGGAGGGCTGTAAGGGGAGGAGGAGGCCCACATTTCTCCAACTAGTGGAGAAATGTTCACCTAGGTTCTATTCTTCGAATGTTAACAGAGCTATTACATATAATGTCACAGCCGACGAGGCATTTTGTGGCTCACAAGGACTCTGCGTTGCATATACCACTTGTTAAATATTTCTGAAACATAAATAGTATTACGACGACCCCCTTGTATCAGTCACACATTGCGACAACTGTTGGGATCATCAAGATCCTTGGAAATGACAGCCAAATTTAGAACCCACAAGGAACAACTGCGAATAATGTGTTAGGAAGTATCATTTGTTGTGGCATATGTCTATATAGAGCGAGTTTAGGTTGGTAGCAAAGGTCGCAACTGCCGCAGAAGGCTGATTCGGTGGGTGATGGAGGGCTGTAAGGGGAGGAGGAGGCCCACATTTCTACAAGTAATGGAGAAATGTTAACCCAGGTTCTATACTTAGAAGGCTGAACATAGCTATCACATTCTAAAATCTCAGCCGACGAGACATTTTGGGGCTCACGAGGACTCTGCGTTGCATATACCACTTGTTAAATATTTCTGAAACATAAATAGTGTTACGACGACCTCCTTGTATCAGTCACACATTGCGACAACTGTTGGAATCAACAAGATCCTTGGAAATGACAGCCAAATTTGGAACCCACAAGCAACAACTGCGAATAATGTGTTAGGATGTATCATTTGCTGTGGCATATGTCTTTTAAAAGCGAGTTTAGGTCGGTAGCAAAGGTCGCAATTGCCGCAGAAGGCTCATTCGGTGGGGGATGGAGGGCTGTAAGGGGAGGGGGAGGCCCACGTTTCTCCAAGTAGTGGAGAAATGTTCACCTAGGTTCTATTCTTCGAATGTTTACGGAGCTATTACATATAATGCCACAGCCGACGAGGCATTTTGTGGCTCACAAGGACTCTGCGTTGCATATACCACTTGTTAAATATTTCTGAAACATAAATAATATTACGACGACCCCCTTGTATCAGTCACACATTGCGACAACTGTTGGAATCATCAAGATCCTTGGAAATGACAGCCAAATTTGGAACCCACAAGGAACAACTGCGAATAATGTGTTAAGAAGTATGATTTGCTGTGGCATATGTCTAAATAGAGCGAGTTTAGGTTGGTAGCAAAGGTCGCAACTGCCGCAGAAGGCTGATTCGGTGGGTGATGGAGGGCTGTAAGGGGAGGAGGAGGCCCACATTTCTCCAACTAAAGGAGAAATGTTAACCCAGGTTCTATACATGGTATGTTAACAGAGCTATTACATTATAATGTCACAGCAGACGAGACATTTTGTGGCTCACGAGGACTCTGCGTTGCATATACCACTTGTTAAATATTTCTGAAACATAAATAGTATAACGACGACCTCCTTGTATCAGTCACACATTGCGACAACTGTTGGAATCATCAAGATCCTTGGAAATGACAGCCAAATTTAGAACCCACAAGGAACAACTGCGAATAATGTGTTAGGAAATATCATTTGCTGTGGCATATGTCTTTAAAAAGCGAGTTTAGGTCGGTAGCAAAGGTCGCAATTGCCGCAGAAGGCTCATTCGGTGAGGGAAGGAGGGCTGTAAGGGGAGGAGGAGGTCCACATTTCTCCAACTAGTGGAGAAATGTTAACCTAGGTTCGATTCTACGAATGTTAACAGAGCTATTACATATAATGTCACAGCCGACGAGACATTTTGTGGCTCACGAGGACTCTGCGTTGCATATACCACTTGTTAAATATTTGTGAAACTTAAATAGTATTACGACGATCTCCTTGTATCAGTCACACATTGCGACAACTGTTGGAATCATCAAGATCCTTGGAAATGATAGCCAAATTTGGAACCCACAAGGTACAACTGCGAATAATGTGTTAGGAAGTATCATCTGCTGTGGCATGTGTCTTTAAAAAGCGAGATTACGTCGGTAGCAAAGGTCGCAATTGAAGCAGAAGGCTCATTCGGTGGGGGATAAGGGGTTTTGGGGAAGGAGGAGGCCCACATTTCTCCAACTAGTGGAGAAATGTTAACCTAGGTTCTATACTTCGAATGTTAACAGAGCTATTACATTATAATGTCACAGCAGACAACATTTTGTGGCTCACGAGGACTCTGCGTTGCATAGACCACTTGTTAAATATTTCTGAAACATAAATAGTATTACGAAGACCTCCTTGTGTCAGTTACACATTGCGACAACTGTTGGAATCATCAAGATCCTTGGAAATGACAGCCAAATTTGGAACCCACAAGGAACAACTGCGAATAATGTGTTAGGAAGTATCATTTGCTGTGGCATATGTTTTTAAAAAGCGAGTTTAGGTTGGTAGCAAACGTCGCAATTGCCGCAGAAGACTCATTCGGTGAGAGAAGGACGGCTGTAAGGAGCGGAGGAGGCCCACGTTTCTCCAACTACTGAAGAAATGTTAACCTAGGTTCTATTCTCCGAATGTTAACAGAGCTATTACATATAATGTCACAGCCGACGAGACATTTTGTGGCTCACGAGGACTCTGCGTTGCATATACCACATGTTAAAAATTTCTGAAACATTAATAGTATAACGACGACCTCCTTGTATCAGTCACACATTGCGACAACTGTTGGAACCATCAAGATCTTTGGATATGACAGCCAAATTTGGAACCCACAAGGAACAACTGCGAATAATGTGATTGGAAGTATCATTTGCTGTGGCATATGTCTTTAAAAAGCGAGTTTCGGTCGGTAGCAAAGGTCGCAAATGCCGCAGGAGGCTCATTCGGTGAGGGAAGGAGGGCTGCAAGGGGAGGAGGAGGCCCACATTTCTCCAACTAGTGGAGAAATGTTAACCTAGGATCGATTCTTCGAATGTTAACAGAGCTATTACATATAATGTCACAGCCGACGAGACATTTTGTGGCTCACGAGGACTCAGCGTTGCATATACCACTTGTTAAATATTTCTGAAACATAAATAGTATAACGACGACCTCCTTGTATCAGTCACACATTGCGACAACTGTTGGAATCATCAAGATCCTTGGAAATGATAGCCAAATTTAGAACCCACAAGGTACAACTGCGGATAATGTGTTAGGAAGTATCATTTGCTGTGGCATGTGTCTTTAAAAAGCGAGTTTAGGTCGGTAGCAAAGGTCGCAATTGAAGCAGAAGGCTCATTCGGTGGGGGATAAGGGGTTTTGGGGAAGGAGGAGGCCCACATTTCTCCACCCAGTGGAGAAATGTCAACCTAGGTTCTATACTTCGAATGTTAACAGAACTATTACATTATAATGTCACAGCAGACAACATTTTGTGGCTCACGAGGACTCTGCGTTGCATATACCACTTGTTAAATATTTCTGAAACATAAATAGTATTACGAAGACCTCCTTGTATCAGTTACACATTGCGACAACTGTTGGATTCTTCAAGATCCTTGGAAATGACAGCCAAATTTGGAACCCACAAGGAACAACTGCGAATAATGTGTTAGGAAGTATCATTAGCTGTGGCATATGTCTTTAAAAAGCGAGTGTAGGTCGGTAACAAAGGTCGCAATTGCCGCAGAAGGCTCATTCGGTGAGGGAAGGAGGGCTGTAAGGGAAGGAGGAGGCCCACATTTCTCCAACTAGTGGAGAAATGTTCACCTAGGTTCTATTCTTCGAATGTTAACAGAGCTATTACATATAATGTCACAGCGGACGAGGCATTTTGTGGCTCACAAGGGCTCTGCGTTGCATATACCACTTGTTAAATATTTCTGAAACATAAATAGTATTACGACGACCCCCTTGTATCAGTCACAAATTGCGACAACTGTTGGAATCATCAAGATCCTTGGAAATGACAGCCAAATTTAGAACCCACAAGGACCAACTGCGAATAATGTGTTAGAAAGTATCATTTGCTGTGGCATATGTCTTTAAAAAGCGAGTTTAGGTGGGTAGCAAAGGTCGCAATTGCCGCAGAAGGCTCATTCGGTGAGGCAAGAAGGGCTGTTAGATGAGGAGGAGGCCCACATTTCTCCAACTAGTGGAGAAATGTTAACCTATTTTCTATACTTCGAAAGTTAACAGAGTTATTACAATATAATGTCACTGTCGACGAGACATTTTGTTTCTCACGATGACTCTCCGTTGCATATACCACTTGTTAAATATTTCTGAAACATAAATAGTATAAAGACGACCTCCTTGTATCAGTGACACATTGCGACAACTGTTCGAATCATCAAGAACCTTGGTATTGACAGCCAAATTTCGAAAACACAAGGAACTCTTGCGATTAATGTGTTAGGAAGTATCATTTGCTGTGGCCTATGTCTTTAAAAAGCGAGTTTAGGTCGGTAGCAAAGGTCGCAATTGCCGCAGAAGGCTCATTCGGTGAGGGAAGGAGGGCTGTAAATGGAGGAGGAGGCCCACATTTCTCCAACTAGTGGAGAAATGTTAACCTAGGTTCTATACTTCGTATGTTAACAGAGCTATTACATATAATGTCACAGCCGACGAGACATTTTGTGGCTCACGAGGACTCTGCGTTGCATATACCACTTGTTAAATATTTCTGAAACATAAATAGTATAACGATGACCTCCTTGTATCAGTCACACATTGCGACAACTGTTGGAATCATCAAGATCCTTGGAAATTACAGCCAAATTTGGAACCCACAAGGAACAACTGCGAATAATGTGTTAGGAAGTATCATTTGCTGTATCATATGTCTATATAGAGCGAGTTTAGGTTGGTAGCAAAGGTCGCAACTGCCGCAGAAGGCTGATTCGGTGGGTGATGGAGGGCTGTAAGGGGAGGAGGAGGCCCACATTTCTCCAACTAATGGAGAAATGTTATCCCAGGTTCTATACTTAGAAGGCTGAACAGAGCTATCACATTGTAAAATCTCAGCCGACGAGACATTTTGGGGCTCACGAGGACTCTGCGTTGCATATACCACTTGTTAAATATTTCTGAAACATAAATAGTGTTACGACGACCTCCTTGTATCAGTCACATATTGCGACAACTGTTGGAATCAACAAGATCCTTGGAAATGACAGCCAAATTTGGATCCCACAAGCAAAAACTGCGAATAATGTGTTAGGATGTATCATTTGCTGTGGCATATGTCTTTTACAAGCGAGTTTAGGTCGGTAGCAAAGGTCGCAATTGCCGCAGAAGGCTCATTCGGTGAGGGAAGGAGGGCTGTAAGGGGAGGAGGAGGCCCACATCTCTCCAACTAGTGGAGAAATGTTAACCTAAGTTCTATACTTTGAAGGCTAAACAGAGCTATTACATTCTAATGTCACAGCCGACGAGATATTTTGTGGATAACGAAGGCTCTGCGTTGCATATACCACTTGTTAAATTTTTCTGAAACATAAATAGTATAACGACGACCTCCTTGTATCGGTCACACATTGCGACAACTGTTGGAATCATCAAGATCCTTGGAAATGACAGCCAAATTTGGAACCTACAAGGTACAACTGCGAACAATGTGTTAGGAAGTATTATTTGCTGTGGCATATGTCTATAAAAAGCGAGTTTAAGTCGGTAGCAAAGGTCGCAATTGCCGCAGAAGGCTCATTCGATAAAGGAAGGAGGGCTGTAAGGGGAGGAGGAGGCCCACATTTCTCCAACTAGTGGAGAAATACAAAGATGGGTTCTATAGTTAGAAGGCTAAACAGAGTTATCACATTCTAATGTCACAGCCGACGAGACATTTTGTGGCTCACGAGGACTCTGCGTTGCATATACCACTTGTTAAATATTTCTGAAACATAAATAGTATAACGACGACCTCCTTGTATCAGTCACACATTGCGACAACTGTTGGAATCAGAAAGATACATGGAAATGACAGACAAATTTGGAACCCACAAGGAACAACTGCGAATAATGTGTTAGGAAGTATCATTTGTTGTGGCATATGTCTATATAGAGCGAGTTTAGGTTGGTAGCAAAGGTCGCAACTGCCGCAGAAGGCTGATTCGGTGAATGATGGAGGGCTGTAAGGGGAGGAGGAGGCCCACATTTCTACAAGTAATGGAGAAATGTTAACCCAGGTTCTATACTTAGAAGGCTGAACATAGCTATCACATTCTAAAATCTCAGCCGACGAGACATTTTGGGGCTCACGAGGACTCTGCGTTGCATATACCACTTGTTAAATATTTCTGAAACATAAATAGTGTTACGACGACCTCCTTGTATCAGTCACACATTGCGACAACTGTTGGAATCAACAAGATCCTTGGAAATGACAGCCAAATTTGGAACCCACAAGCAACAACTGCGAATAATGTGTTAGGATGTATCATTTGCTGTGGCATATGTCTTTTAAAAGCGAGTTTAGGTCGGTAGCAAAGGTCGCAATTGCCGCAGAAGGCTCATTCGGTGGGGGATGGAGGGCTGTAAGGGGAGGGGGAGGCCCACATTTCTCCAAGTAGTGGAGAAATGTTCACCTAGGTTCTATTCTTCGAATGTTAACAGAGCTATTACATATAATGCCACAGCCGACGAGGCATTTTGTGGCTCACAAGGACTCTGCGTTGCATATACCACTTGTTAAATATTTCTGAAACATAAATAGTATTACGACGACCCCCTTGTATCAGTCACACATTGCGACAACTGTTGGAATCATCAAGATCCTTGGAAATGACAGCCAAATTTAGAACCCACAAGGAACAACTGCGAATAATGTGTTAGGAAGTATCATTTGCTGTGGCATATGTCTATATAGAGCGAGTTTAGGCTGGTAGCAGAGGTCGCAACTGCCGCAGAAGGCTGATTCGGTGGGTGATGGAGGGCTGTAAGGGGAGGAGGAGGCCCACATTTCTCCAACTAATGGAGAAATGTTAACCCAGGATCTATACTTGGAATGTTAACAGAGCTATTACATTATAATGTCACAGGAGACGAGACATTTTGTGGCTCACGAGGAGGCTGCGTTGCATATACCACTTGTTAAATATTTCTGAAACATAAATAGTATAACGACGACCTCCTTGTATCAGTCACACATTGCGAACTCTGTTGGAATCATCAAGATCCTTGGAAATGACAGCCAAATTTCGAACCCAAGAGGAACAACTGCGAATAATGTGTTAGGAGGTATCATTTGCTGTGGCATATATCTTTAAAAAACGAGTATAGGTTGGTAGCAAAGGTCGCAATTGCCACAGAAGGCTCATTCGGTGAGGGAAGGAGGGCTGTAAGGGGAGGAGGAGGCCCACATCTCTCCAACAAGTGGAGAAATGTTCACCTAGGTTCTATTCTTCGAATGTTAAGGGAACTATTACATATAATGTCACAGCCGACGAGACATTTTGTGGCTCACGAGGACTCTGCGTTGCATATACCACTTGTTAAATATTTCTGAAACATAAATAGTATATCGACGACCTCCTTGTATCAGTCACACATTGCGAACTCTGTTGGAATCATCAAGATCCTTGGAAATGACAGCCAAATTTGGAAACCAAGAGGAACAACTGCGAATAATGTGTTAGGAAGTATCATTTGCTGTGGCATATATTTTTAAAAAGCGAGTATAGGTCGGTAGCAAAGGTCGCAATTGCCGCAGAAGGCTCATTCGGTGAGGGAAGGAGGGCTGTAAGGGGAGGAGGAGGCCCACATCTCTCCAACTAGTGGAGAAATGTTCACCTAGGTTCTATCCTTCGAATGTTAAGAGAGCTATTACATATAATGTCACAGCCGACGAGACATTTTGTGGCTCACGAGGACTCTGCGTTGCATATACCACTTGTTAAATATTTCTGAAACATAAATAGTATAACGACGACCTCCTTGTATCGGTCACACATTGCGACAACTGATGGAATCATCAAGATCCTTGGAAATGACAGCCAAATTTGGAACCTACAAGGAACAACTGCGAATAATGTGTTAGGAAGTATTATTTGCTGTGGCATATGTCTTTAAAAAGCGAGTTTAGGTCGGTAGCAAAGGTCGCAATTGCCGCAGAAGGCTCATTCGATGAAGGAAGGAGGGCTGTAAGGGGAGGAGGAGGCCCACATTTCTCCAACTAGTGGAGAAATGCAAAGATGGGTTCTATAGTTAGAAGGCTAAACAGAGTTATTACATTCTAATGTCACAGCCGACGAGACATTTTGTGGCTCACGAGGACTCTGCGTTGCATATACCACTTGTTAAATATTTCAGAAACATAAATAGTATAACGACGACCTCCTTGTATCAGTCACACATTGCGACAACTGTTGGAATCATCAAGATCCTTGGAAATGACAGCCAAATGTAGAACCCACAAGGAACAACTGCGAATAATGTGTTTGGAAGTATCATTTGCTGTGGCATATGTCTTTAAAAAGCGAGTTTAGGTCGGTAGCAAAGGTCGCAATTGCCGCAGAAGGCTCATTCGGTGAGGGAAGGAGGGCTGTAAGGGGAGGAGGAGGCCCACATTTCTCCAACTAGTGGAGAAATGTTAACCTAGGTTCGATTCATCGAATGTTAACAGAGCTATTACATTATAATGTCACAGCAGACAACATTTTGTGGCTCACGAGGACTCTGCGTTGCATATACCACTTGTTAAATATTTGTGAAACTTAAATAGTATTACGACGATCTCCTTGTATCAGTCACACATTGCGACAACTGTTGGAATCATCAAGATCCTTGGAAATGATAGCCAAATTTGGAACCTACAAGGTACAACTGCGAATAATGTGTTAGGAAGTATCATTTGCTGTGGCATGTGTCTTTAAAAAGCGAGTTTAGGTCGGTAGCAAAGGTCGCAATTGAAGCAGAAGGCTCATTCGGTGGGGAATAAGGGGTTTTGGGGAAGGAGGAGGCCAACATTTCTCCACCCAGTGGAGAAATGTTAACCTAGGTTCTATACTTCGAATGTTAACAGAGCTATTACATTATAATGTCACAGCAGACAACATTTTGTTTCTCACGAGGACTCTGCGTTGCATATACCACTTGTTAAATATTTCTGAAACATAAATAGAATTACGACGACCCCCTTGTATCAGTCACACATTGCGACAACTGTTGGAATCATCAAGATCCTTGGAAATGACAGCCAAATTTAGAACCCACAAGGAACAACTGCAAATTATGTGTTAGGAAGTATCATTTGCTGTGGCATATGTCTTTAAAAAGCGAGTTTAGGTGAGTAGCAAAGGTCGCAATTGCCGCAGAAGGCTCATTCGGTGAGGCAAGAAGGGCTGTTAGATGAGGAGGAGGCCCACATTTCTCCAACTAGTGGAGAAATGTTAACCTAGTTTCTATACTTCGAAAGATAACAGAGTTATTACAATATAATGTCACTGTCGGCGAGACATTTTGTTTCTCACGATGACTCTCCGTTGCATATACCACTTGTTAAATATTTCTGAAACATAAATAGTATAACGACGACCTACTTGTATCAGTGACAGATTGCGACAACTGTTGGAATCATCAAGAACCTTGGAATTGACAGCCAAATTTGCAAAACACAAGGAACACTTGCGATTAATGTGTTAGGAAGTATCATTTACTGTGGCATATGTCTTTAAAAAGCGAGTTTAGGTCGGTAGCAAAGGTCGCAATTGCCGCAGAAGGCTCATTCGGTGAGGGAAAGAGGGCTGTAAGGGGAGGAGGAGGCCCACATTTCTCCAACTAGTGGAGAAATGTTAACCTAGGTTCTATACTTCGTATGTTAACAGAGCTATTACATATAATGTCACAGACGACGAGACATTTTGTGGCTCACGAGGACTCTGCGTTGCATATACCACTTGTTAAATATTTCTGAAACATATAAAAGTATAACGACGACCTCCTTGTATCAGTCACACATTGCGACAACTGTTGGAATCATCAAGATCCTTGGAAATGACAGCCAAATTTGGAACCCACAAGGAACAACTGCGAATAATGTGTTAGGAAGTATCATTTGCTGTGGCATATGTCTATATAGAGCGAGTTTATGTTGGTAGCAAAGGTCGCAACTGCCGCAGATGGCTGATTCGGTGGGTGATGGAGGGCTGTAAGGGGAGGAGGAGGCCCACATTTCTCCAACTAATGGAGAAATGTTAACCTAGGTTCTATACTTCGAATGTTAACAGAGCTATTACATTATAATGTCACAGCCGACGAGGTATTTTGTGGCTCACGAGGACTCTGCGTTGCATATACCACTTGTTAAATATTTCTGAAACATAAATAGTATTACGACGACCTCCTTGTATCAGTCACACTTTGCGACAACTGGTGGAATCAACAAGATCCTGGGAAATGACAGCCAAATTTAGAACCCACAAGGAACAACTGCGAATTATGTGTTAGGAAGTATCATTTGCTGTGGCATATGTCTTTAAAAAGCGAGTGTAGGTCGGTAGCAAAGGTCGCAATTGCCGCAGAAGGCTCATTCGGTGAGGCAAGAAGGGCTGTTAGATGAGGAGGAGGCCCACATTTCTCCAGCTAGTGGAGAAATGTTAACCTAGGTTCTATTCTTCGAATGTTAACAGAGCTATTACATATAATGTCACAGCCGACGAGACATTTTATGGCTCACGAGGACTCTGCGTTGCATATACCACTTGTTAAAATTTCTGAAACATAAATAGTATTACGACGACCTCCTTGTACCAGTCACACATTGCGACAACTGTTGGAATCATCAAGATCCTTGGAATTGACAGCCAAATTTGGAACCCACAAGGAACTACTGCGAAAAATGTATTAGGAAGAATCATTTGATGTGGCATATGTCTTTAAAAAGCGAGTTTAGGTCGGTAGCAAAGGTCGCAATTGCCGCAGAAAGCTCATTCGGTGAGGGAAGGAGGGCTGTAAGGGGAGGAGGAGGCCCACATTTCTCCAACTAGTGGAGAAATGTTAACCTAGGTTCTATACTTCGAATGTTAACAGAGCTATTACATTATAATGTCACAGCCGACGAGGTATTTTGTGGCTCACGAGGACTCTGCGTTGCATATACCACTTGTTAAATATTTTTGAAACATAAATAGTAGTACGACGACCTCCTTGTATTAGTCACACATTGCGACAACTGTTGGAATTATCAAGATCCTTGGAAATAACAGCCAAATTTGGAAACCACAAGGAACAACTGCGAGAGATGTGTTAGGAGGTATCATTTGCTGTGGCATATGTCTTTAAAATGCGAGTTTAGGTCGGTAGCATAGGTCGCAATTGAAGCAGAAGGCTCGTTCGGTGGGAGTTGGAGGGCTGTAAGGGGACGAGGAGGCCCACATTTCTCCAACTAGTGGAGAAATGTAAAGATGGGTTCTATACTTAGAAGGTTAAACAGAGCTATCACATTCTAAAGTCTCAGCCGACGAGACATTTTGTGGCTCATGAGGACTTTGCGTTGCATATACCACTTGTTAAATATTTCTGAAACATAAATAGTATTACGACGACCTCCTTGTATGAGTCACACATTGCGACGACTGTTGGAATCAACAAGATCCTTGGAAATGACAGCCAAATTTGGAACCCACAAGGAACAACTGCAAATAATGTGTTAGGAAGTATCATTTGCTGTGGCATATGTCTTTAAAAAGCGAGTTTACGTCGGTAGCAAAGGTCGCAATTGCCGCAGAAGCCTCATTCGGTGGGGGATGGAGGGCTGTAAGGGGAGGAGGAGGCCAACATTTATCCAAGTAGTGGAGAAATTTTCATCTAGGTTCTATTCTTCGAATGTTAGCAGAGCTATTACATATAATGTCACAGCCGACGAGGCATTTTGTGGCTCACAAGGACTCTGCGTTGCATATACCACTTGTTAAATATTTCTGAAACATAAATAGTATTACGACGACCTCCCCTTACCAGTAACACATTGCGACAACTGTTGGAATCATCAAGATCCTTGGAAATGACAGCCAAATTTGGAACCCACAACGAACAACTGCGAATAATGTGATAGGAAGTATCATTTGCTGTGGCATATGTCTTTAAAAAGCGAGTTTAGGTCGGTAGCAAAGGTCGCAATTGCCGCAGAAGGCTCATTCGGTGAGGGAAGGAGGGATGTAAGATGAGGAGGAGGCCCACATTTTTCCAACTAGTGGAGAAATGTTCACCTAGGTTCTATTCTTCGAATGTTAACTGAGCTATTACATATAATGTTAGAGCCGACGAGACATTTTGTGGCTCACGAGGACTCTGCGTTGCATACACCACATGTTAAATATTTCTGAAACATAAATAGTATTACGACAACCACCTTGTATCAGGCACACATTGTGACAACTGTTAAAATCATGAAGATCCTTGGAAATGACAGCCAAATTTGTGAACCCACAAGGAACAACTGCGAATAATGTCTTAGGAAGTATCATTTGCTGTGGCATATGTCTTGAAAAAGCGAGTTTAGGTCGGTAGCAAAGGTCGCAATTGCCGCAGAAGGCTAATTCGGTGAGGGATGGAGGGCTGTAAGGGGCGGAGGAGGCACACATTTCCCCAACAAGTGGAGAAATGTTAACCCAGGTTCTATTCTTCGAATGTTAACAGAGATATTACATATAATGTCACAGCCGACGAGGCATTTTGTGGCTCACAAGGACTCTGCGTTGCATATACCACTTGTTAAATATTTCTGAAACATAAATAGTATTACGACGACCTCCTTGTATCAGTCACACATTGCGACAACTGTTGGAATCAACAAGATCCTTGGAAATGACAGCCAAATTTGGAACCCACAAGGAACAACTGCGAATAATGTGTTAGGATGTATCATTTGCTGTGGCATATGTCTTTAAAAAGCGAGTTTAGGTCGGTAGCAAAGGTCCCAATTGCCGCAGAAGGCTCATTCGGTGGGGGATGGAGGGCTGTAAGGGGAGGAGGAGGCCCACATTTCTCCAAGTAGTGGAGAAATGTTCACCTAGCTCCTATTATTCGAATGTCAACAGAGCTATTACATATAATGTCACAGCCGACGAGGCATTTTGTGGCTCACAAGGACTCTGCGTTGCATATACCACTTGTTAAATATTTCTGAAACATAAATAGTATTTCGACGACCCCCTTGTATCAGTCACACATTGCGACAGCTGTTGGAATCACCAAGATCCTTGGAAATGACAGCCAAATTTAGAACCCACAAGGAACAACTGCGAATATTGTGTTGGGAAGTATCATTTGCTGTGGCATATGTCTATATAGAGCGAGTTTAGGTTGGTAGCAAAGGTCGCAACTGCCGCAGAAGGCTGATTCGGTGGGTGATGGAGGGCTGAAAGGGTAGGAGGAGGCCCACATTTCTCCAACTAATGGAGAAATGTTAACCCAGGTTCTATACTTGGAATGTTAACAGAGCTATTACATTATAATGTCACAGCAGACGACACATTTTGTGGCTCACGAGGACTCTGCGTTGCATATACCACTTGTTAAATATTTCTGAAACATAAATAGTATAACGACGACCTCCTTGTATCAGTCACACATTGCGACAACTGTTGGAATCATCAAGATCATTGGAAAAGACAGCCAAATTTGGAACCTACAAGGTACAACTGCGAATAATGTGTTAGGAAGTATTATTGCTGTGGCATATGTCTTTATAAAGCGGGTTTAGGTCGGTAGCAAAGGTCGCAATTGCCGCAGAAGGCTCAATCGGTGAAGGAAGGAGGGCTGTAAGGTGAGGAGGAGGCCCACATTTCTCCAACGAGTGGAGAAATGTAAAGATGGGTTCTATAGTTAGAAGACTAAACAGAGTTATTACATTCTAATGTCACAGCTGACGAGACATTTTGTGGCTCACGAGGACTCTGCGTTGCATATAGCACTTGTTAAATATTTCTGAAACATAAATAGTATAACGACGACCTCCTTGTATCAGTCACACATTGCGACAACTGTTGGAATCATCAAGATCCTTGGAAATGACAGCCAAATTTAGAACCCAAACGGAACAACTGCGAATAATGTGTTTGGAAGTATCATTTGCTGTGGCATATGTCTATGTAGAGCGAGTTTAGGTCGGTAGCAAAGGTCGCAATTGCCGCAGAATGCTCATTCGGTGAGGGATGGAGGGCTGTAAGGGGAGAAGGAGGCCCACATTTCTCCAACTAGTGGAGAAATGTTCACCTAGGTTCTATTCTTCGAATGTTAACAGAGCTATTACATATAATGTCACAGCCGACGAGACATTTTGTGGCTCACAAGGACTCTCCGTTGCATATACCACTTGTTAAATATTTCAGAAACATAAATAGTATAAAGACGACCTCCTTGTATCAGTGACAGATTGCGACAACTGTTGGAATCATCAAGAACCTTGGAATTGACAGCCAAATTTGGAAAACACAAGGAACACTTGCGATTAATGTGTTAGGAAGTATCATTTGCTGTGGCACATGTCTTTAAAAAGCGAGTTTAGGTCTGTAGCAAAGGTCGCAATTACCGCAGAAGGCTCATTCGGTGAGGGAAGGAGGGCTGTAAGGGGGTGAGGAGGCCCACATTTCTCCAACTAGTGGAGAAATGTTAACCTAGGTTCTATACTTCGTATGTTAACAGAGCTATTACATATAATGTCACAGCCGACGAGACATTTTGTGGCTCACGAGGACTCTGCGTTGCATATACCACTTGTTAAATATTTCTGAAACATAAATAGTATAACGACGACCTCCTTGTATCAGTCACACATTGCGACAACTGTTGGAATCATCAAGATCCTTGGAAATGACAGCCAAATTTGGAACCCACAAGGAACAACTGCGAATAATGTGTTAGGAAGTATCATTAGCTGTGGCATATGACTATATAGAGCGAGTTTAGGTTGGTAGCAAAGGTCGCAACTGCCGCAGATGGCTGATTCGGTGGGTGATGGAGGGCTGTAAGGGGAGGAGGAGAGCCACATTTCTCCAACTAATGGAGAAATGTTAACTCAGGTTCTATACTTAGAAGGCTAAACAGAGCTATCAAATTCTAAAATCTCAGCCGACGAGACATTTTGAGGCTCACGAGGACTCTGCGTTGCATATACCACTTGTTAAATATTTCTGAAACATAAATAGTATTACGACGAGCTCCTTGTATGAGTCACACATTGCGACAACCGTTGGAATCAACAACATCCTTGGAAATGACAGCCAAATTTGGAACCCACAAGGAACAACTGCGAATAATGTGTTAGGAAGTATCATTTGCTGTGGCATATGTCTTTAAAAAGCGAGTTTAGGTTGGTAGCAAAGGTCGCAATTGCCACAGAAGGCTCATTCGGTGAGGGAAGGAGGGCTGTAAGGGGAGGAGGAGGCCCACATCTCTCCAACAAGTGGAGAAATGTTCACCTAGGTTCTATTCTTCGAATGTTAAGGGAACTATTACATATAATGTCACAGCCGACGAGACATTTTGTGGCTCACGAGGACTCTGCGTTGCATATACCACTTGTTAAATATTTCTGAAACATAAATAGTATTACGGCGACCTCCTTGTATCAGTCACACATTGCGACAACTGTTGGAATCAACAAGATCCTTGGAAATGACAGCCAAATTTAGAACCCACAAGGAACTACTGCGAAACATGTGTTAGGAAGAATCATTTGATGTGGCATATGTCTTTAAAAAGCGAGTTTAGGTCGGTAGCAAAGGTCGCAATTGCCGCAGAAGGCTCATTCGGTGGGGGTTGGAGGGCTGTAAGGGGACGAGGAGGCCCACATTTCTCCAACTAGTGGAGAAATGTAAAGATGGGTTCTATACTTAGAAGGCTAAACAGAGCTATCACATTCTAAAGTCTCAGCCGACGAGACATTTTGAGGCTCACGAGGACTCTGCGTTGCATATACCACTTGTTAAATATTTCTGAAACATAAATAGTATTACGACGACCTCCTTGTATGAGTCACACATTGCGACAACCGTTGGAATCAACAACATCCTTGGAAATGACAGCCAAATTTGGAACCCACAAGGAACAACTGCGAATAATGTGTTAGGAAGTATCATTTGCTGTGGCATATGTCTTTAAAAAGCGAGTTTAGGTCGGTAGCAAAGGTCGCAATTGCCGCAGAAGGCTCATTCGGTGAGGGAAATAGGGCTGTAAGATGCAGAGGAGGCCCACATTTTTCCAACTAGTGGAGAAATGTTCACCTAGGTTCTATTCTTCGAATGTTAACAGAGCTATTACATATAATGTTAGAGCCGACGAGACATTTTGTGGCTCACGAGGACTCTGCGTTGCATACACCACTTGTTAAATATTTCTGAAACATAAATAGTATTACGACAACCACCTTGTATCAGGCACACATTGTGACATCTGTTAAAATCATGAAGATCCTTGGAAATGACAGCCAAATTTGGAACCCACAAGGAACTACTGCGAAAAATGTGTTAGGAAGAATCATTTGCTGTGGCATATGTCTTGAAAAGCGAGTTCAGGTCGGTAGCACAGGTTGCAATTGCCGCAGAAGGCTCATTCGGTGAGGGAAGGAGGGCTGTAAGGGGAGGAGGAGACCCACATTTCTCCAACTAATGGAGAAATGTTAACCTAGGTTCTATACTTCGATTATTAACAGATCTATTACATTATAATGTCTCAGCCGACGAGACATTTTGTGGCTCACGAGGACTCTGCGTTGCATATACCACTTGTTAAATATTTCTGAAACATAAATAGTATAACGACGACCTCCTTGTATCAGTCACACATTGCGACAACTGTTGGAATCATCAAGATCCTTGGAAATGACCGCCAAATTGGGAACCCACAAGGAACAACTGCGAATAATGTGTTAGGAAGTATCATTTGCTGTGGCGTATGTCTTTAAAAAGCGAGTTTAGGTCGGTAGCAAAAGTCGCAATTGTCGCAAGAAGGCTCAGTCGGTGAGGGAAGGAGGGCTGTAAGGGGAGGAGGAGGCCCACATTTCTCCAACTAGTTTAGAAAAGTTAACCTAGGTTCTATACTTCGAATATTAACAGAGCTATTACATTATAATGTCACAGCCGACGAGACTTTTTGTGGCTCACGAGGACTCTGCGTTGCATATACCACTTGTTAAATATTTCTGAAACGTAAGTAGTATAACGACGACCTCCTTGTATCAGTCACACATTGCGACAACTGTTGGAATCATCAAGATCCTTGGAAATGGCAGGCAAATTTGGAACCCACAAGGAACAACTGCGAATAATGTGTTAGGAAGTATCATTTGCTGTGGCATATGTCTTTAAAAAGCGAGTTTAGGTCGGTAGCAAACGTCGTAATTGCCGCAGAAGGCTCATTCGGTGAGGGAAGGAGGGCTGTAAGGGGAGGAGGAGGCCCACATTTCTCCAACTAGTAAAGAAATGTTAACCTAGGTTCTATACTTCGTATGTTAACAGAGCTATTACATTATAATGTCACAGCCGACGAGACATTTTGTGGCTCACGAGGACTCTGCGTTGCATATACCACTTGTTAAATATTTCTGAAACATAAATAGTATAACGACGACCTCCTTGTATCAGTCACACATTGCGACAACTGTTGGAATGATCAAGATCCTTGGAAATGGCCGCCAAATTGGGAACCCACAAGGAACAACTGCGAATAATGTGTTAGGAAGTATCATTTGCTGTGGCGTATGTCTTTAAAAAGCGAGTTTAGGTCGGTAGCAAAGGTCGCAATTGTCGCAGAAGGCTCAGTCGGTGAGGGAAGGAGGGCTGTAAGGGGAGGAGGAGGCCCACATTTCTCCAACTAGTTGAGATATGATAACCTTGGTTCTATTCTTCGAATGTCAACAGAGCTATTACATTATAATGTCACAGCCGACGAGACATTTTGTGGCTCACGAGGACTCTGCGTTGCATATACCACTAGTTATATATTTCTGAAACATAAATAGTATAACGACGTCCTCCTTGTATCAGTCACACATTGCAACAACTGTTGGAATCATCAAGATCCTTGGAAATGACCGCCAAATTTGGAACCCACAAGGAACAACGGCGAATAATGTGTTAGGAAGTATCATTTGCTGAGGCATATGTCTTTAAAAATGGAGTTTAGGTCGGTAGCAAAGGTCGCAATTGCCGCAGAAAACTCATTCGGTGGGGGAAGGAGGCCTGTAAGGGAGGAGGAGGCCCACATTTCTCCAACTAGTGGAGAAATGTTAACCTAGGTTCTATTCTTCGAATGTTAACAGAGCTATTACATATAATGTCACAGCCGACGAGACATTTTGTGGCTCACGAGGACTCTGCGTTGCATATACCACTTGTTAAATATTTCTGAAACATAAATAGTATAACGACGACCTCCTTGTATCAGTCACACATTGCGACAACTGTTGGAATCATCAAGATCCTTGGAAATGACAGCCAAATTTGGAACCCACAAGGAACAACTGCGAATAATGTGTTAGGAAGTATCATTTGCTGTGGCATATGTCTTTAAAAAGCGAGTTTAGGTCGGTAGCAATGGTCGCAATTGCCGCAGAAGGCTCATTCGGTGAGAGAAGGAGGGCTGTATGGGGAGGAGGAGACCCACATTTCTCCATCTAGTGGAGAAATGTTAACCTAGGTTCTATACTTCGAATGTTAACAGAGCTATTACATTATTATGTCACAGCCGACGAGACATTTTGTGGCTCACGAGGACTCTGCGTTGCATATACCACTTGTTAAATATTTCTGAAACATAAATAGTATAACGAGGACCTCCTTGTATCAGTCACACATTGCGACAACTGTTGGAATCAACAAGATCCTTGGAAATGACAGCCAAATTTGGAACCCACAAGGAACAACTGCGAATAATGTGTTAGGATGTATCATTTGCTGTGGCATATGTCTTTAAAAAGCGAGTTTAGGTCGGTAGCAGAGGTCGCAATTGCCGCAGAAGGCTCATTCGGTGAGGGATGGAGGGCTGTAAGGGGAGGAGGAGGCCCACATTTCTCCAAGTAGTCAAGAAATGTTTACCTTGGTTCTATTCTTCGAATGTTAACAAAGCTATTACATATAAAGTCACAGCCGACGAGGCATTTTGTGGCTCACCAGGACTCTGCGTTGCATATACCACTTGGTAAATATTTCTGAAACATAAATAGTATTACGACGACCCCCTTGTATCAGTCACACATTGCGACAACTGTTGGAATCATCAAGATCCTTGGAAATGACAGCTAATTTAGAACCCACAAGGAACAACTGCGAATAATGTGTTAGGAAGTATCATTTGCTGTGGCATATGTCTTTAAAAAGCGAGTTTAGGTCGGTAGCAAAGGTCGCAATTGCCGCAGAAGGCTCATTCGGTGAGGCAAGAAGGGCTGTTAGATGAGGAGGAGGCCCACATTTCTCCAACTAGTGGAGAAATGTTAACCTAGGTTCTATATTTCGAAAGTTAACAGAATTATTACAATATAATGTCACTGTCGACGAGACATTTTGTTTCTCACGATGACTCTCCGTTGCATATACCACTTGTTAAATATTTCTGAAACATAAATAGTATAAAGACGACCTCCTTGTATCAGTCACACATTGCGACATTGTTGGAATCAGCAAGAACCTTGGAATTGACAGCCAAATTTGGAAAACACAAGGAACACTTTTGATTAATGTGTTAGGAAGTATGATTTGCTGTGGCATATGTCTTTAAAAAGCGAGTGTAGGTCGGTAGCAAAGGTCGCAATTGCCGCAGAAGGCTCATTCGGTGAGAGAAGGAGGGCTGTAAGGGGAGGAGGAGGCCCACATTTCTGCAACTAGTGGAGAAATGTTAACCTAGGTTCTATACTTCGTATGTTAACAGAGCTATTACATTATAATGTCACAGCCGACGAGACATTTTGTGGCTCACGAGGACTCTGCGTTGCATATACCACTTGTTAAGTATTTCTGAAACATAAATAGTATAACGACGACCTCCTTGTATCAGTCACACATTGCGACAACCGTTGGAATCATCAAGATCCTTGGAAATGACAGCCAAATTTGGAACCCACAAGGAACTACTGCGAAACATGTGTTAGGAAGAATCATTTGATGTGGCATATGTCTTTAAAAAGCGAGTTTAGGTCGGTAGCAATGGTCGCAATTGCCGCAGAAGGCTCATTCGGTGGGGGTTGGAGGGCTGTAAGGGGACGAGGAGGCCCACATTTCTCCAACTAGTGGAGAAATGTAAAGATGGGTTCTATACTTAGAAGGCTAAACAGAGCTTCCACATTCTAAAGTCTCAGCCGACGAGACATTTTGAGGCTCACGTGGACTCTGCGTTGCATATACCACTTGTTAAATATTTCTGAAACATAAATAGTATTACGACGACCTCCTTGTATGAGTCACACATTGCGACAACTGTTGGAATCAACAAGATCCTTGGAAATGACAGCCAAATTTGGAACCCACAAAAAACAATTGCGAATAATGTGTTAGGAAGTATCATTTGCTGTGGCATATGTCTTTAAAAAGCGAGTTTAGGTCGGTAGCAAAGGTCGCAATTGCCGCAGAAGGCTCATTCGGTGAGGGAAGGAGGGCTGTAAGGGGAGGAGGAGGCCAACATTTCTCCAAGTAGTGGAGAAATGTTCACCTAGGTTCTATTCTTCGAATGTTAACAGAGCTATTACATATAATGTCACAGCCGACGAGGCATTTTGTGGCTCACAAGGACTCTGCGTTGCATATACCACTTGTTAAATATTTCTGAAACATAAATAGTATTACGACGACCTCCTTGTACCAGTCACACATTGCGACAACTGTTGGAATCATCAAGATCCTTGGAAATGACAGCCAAATTTGGAACCCACAACGAACAACTGCGAATAATGTGTTAGGAAGTATCATTTGCTGTGGCATATGTCTTTAAAAAGCGAGTTTAGGTCGGTAGCAAAGGTCGCAATTGCCGCAGAAGCCTCATTCGGTGAGGGAAGGAGGGCTGTAAGATGAGGAGGAGGCCCACATTTTTCCAACTAGTGGAGAAATGTTCACCTAGGTTCTATTCTTCGAATGTTAACAGAGCTATTACATATAATGTTAGAGCCGACGAGACATTTTGTGGCTCACGAGGACTCTGCGTTGCATACACCACTTGTTAAATATTTCTGAAACATAAATAGTATTACGACAACCACCTAGTATCAGGCACACATTGTGACATCTGTTAAAATCATGAAGACCCTTGGAAATGACAGCCAGATTTGGAACCCACAAGAAACTACTGCGAAAAATGTGTTAGGAAGAATCATTTGCTGTGGCATATGTCTTAAAAAGCGAGTTTAGGTCGGTAGCATAAGTCGCAATTGTCGCAAGAAGGCTCAGTCGGTGAGGGAAGGAGGGCTGTAAGGGGAGGAGGAGGCCCACATTTCTCCAACTAGTGGAGAAATGTTAACCTAGGTTCTATACTTCGTATGTTAACAGAGCTATTACATTATAATGTCACAGCCGACGGGACATTTTGTGGCTCACGAGGACTCTGCGTTGCATATACCACTTGTTAAATATTTCTGAAACATAAATAGTATAACGACGACCTCCTTGTATCAGTCACACATTGCGACAACTGTTGGAATCATCAAGATCCTTGGAAATGACCGCCAAATTGGGAACCCACAAGGTACAACTGCGAATAATGTGTTAGGAAGTATCATTTGCTGTGGCGTATGTCTTTAAAAAGCGAGTTTAGGTCGGTAGCAAAGGCCGCAATTGTCGCAGAAGGCTCAGTCGGTGAGGGAAGGAGGGCTGTAAGGGGAGGAGGAGGCCCACATTTCTCCAACTAGTTGAGATATGATAACCTTGGTTCTATTCTTCGAATGTCAACAGAGCTATTACATTATAATGTCACAGCCGACGAGACATTTTGTGGCTCACGAGGACTCTGCGTTGCACATACCACTTGTTAAATATTTCTGAAACATAAATAGTATAACGACGACCTCCTTGTATCAGTCACACATTGCGACAACTGTTGGAATCATCAAGATCCTTGGAAATGACAGCCAAATTTGGAACCCACAAGGAACAACTGCGAATAATGTGTTAGGAAGTATCATTTGCTGTGGCACATGTCTTTAAAAAGCGAGTTTAGGTCGGTAGCAATGGTCGCAATTGCCGCAGAAGGCTCATTCAGTGAGAGAAGGAGGGCTGTATGTGGAGGAGGAGACCCACATTTCTCCATCTAGTGGAGAAATGTTAACCTAGGTTCTATACTTCGAATGTTAACAGAGCTATTACATTATAATGTCACAGCCAACGAGACATTTTGTGGCTCACGAGGACTCTGCGTTGTATATACCACTTGTTAAACATTTCTGAAACAAAAATAGTATAACGACGACCTCCTTGTATCACTCACACATTGCGACAACTGTGGGAATCATCAAGATCCTTGGAAATGACCGCCAAATTTGGAACCCACAAGGAACAACTGCGAATAATGTGTTAGGAAGTATCATTTGCTGTGGCATATGTCTTTAAAAAGCGAGTTTAGGTCGGTAGCAAAGGTCGCAACTGCCGCAGAAAACTCATTCGGTGAGGGAAGGAGGGCTGTAAGGGGAGGAGGAGGCCCACATTTCTCCAACTAGTGGAGAAATGTTAACCTAGGTTCTATACTTCGTATGTTAACAGAGCTATTACATTATAATGTCACAGCCGACGAGACATTTTGTGGCTCACGAGGACTCTGCGTTGCATATAGCACTTGTTAAATATTTCTGAAACATAAATAGTATAACGACGTCCTCCTTGTATCAGTCACACATTGCGACAACTGTTGGAATCATCAAGAACCTTGGAAATGACCGCCAAATTTGGAACCCACAAGGAACAACTGCGAATAATGTGTTAGGAAGTATCATTTGCTGAGGGATATGTCTTTAAAAATGGAGTTTAGGTCGGTAGCAAAGGTCGCAATTGCCGCAGAAAACTCATTCGGTGGGGGAAGGAGGGCTGTAAGGGAGGACGAGGCCCACATTTCTCCAACTAGTGGAGAAATGTTAACCTAGGTTCTATTCTTCGAATGTTAACAGAGCTATTACATATAATGTCACAGCCGACGAGACATTTTGTGGCTCACGAGGACTCTGCGTTGCATATACCACTTGTTAAATATTTCTGAAACATAAATAGTATAACGACGACCTCCTTGTATCAGTCACACATTGCGACAACTGTTGGAATCATCAAGATCCTTGGAAATGACAGCCAAATTTGGAACCCACAAGGAACAACTGCGAATAATGTGTTAGGAAGTATCATTTTCTGTGGCATATGTCTTTAAAAAGCGTGTTTAGGTCGGTAGCAATGGTCGCAATTGCCGCAGAAGGATCATTCGGTGAGAGAAGGAGGGCTGTATGTGGAGGAGGAGACCCACATTTCTCCATCTAGTGGAGAAATGTTAACCTAGGTTCTATACTTCGAATGTTAACAGAGCTATTACATTATAATGTCACAGCCGACGAGACATTTTGTGGCTCACGAGGACTCTGCGTTGCATATACCACTTGTTAAATATTTCTGAAACAAAAATAGTATAACGACGACCTCCTTGTATCACTCACACATTGCGACAACTGTGGGAATCATCAAGATCCTTGGAAATGACAGCCAAATTTGGAACCCACAAGGAACAACTGCGAATAATGTGTTAGGAAGTATCATTTGCTGTGGCATATGTCTTTAAAAAGCGAGTTTAGGTCGGTAGCAAAGGACGCAACTGCCGCAGAAAACTCATTCGGTGAGGGAAGGAGGGCTGTAAGGGGAGGAGGAGGCCCACATTTCTCCAACTAGTGGAGAAATGTTAATCTAGGTTCTATACTTCGTATGTTAACAGAGCTACTATATTATAATGTCACAGCCGACGAGACATTTTGTGGCTCACGAGGACTCTGCGTTGCATATACCACTTGTTAAATATTTCTGAAACATAAATAGTATAACGACGACCTCCTTGTATCAGTCACACATTGCGACAACTGTTGGAATCATCAAGATCCTTGGAAATGACAGCCAAATTTGGAACCCACAAGGAACCACTGCGAAAAATGTGTTAGGAAGAATCATTTGATGCGGCATATGTCTTTAAAAAGCGAGATTAGGTTGGTAGCAAAGGTTGCAATTGCCGCAGAAGGCTCATTCGGTGAGGGATGGATGGCTGTAAGGGGAGGAGGAGGCCCACATTTCTCCAACTAGTGGAGAAATGTTAACCTAGGTTCTATACTTCGAATGTTGACAGAGCTATTACATTATAATGTCACAGCCGACGAGACATTTTGTGGCTCACGAGGACTCTGCGTTGCATATAGCACTTGTTAAATATTTCTGAAACATAAATAGTATAACGACGACCTTCTTGTATCAGTCACACATTGCGACAACTGTTGGAATCATCAAGATCCTTGGAAATGACCGCCAAATTGGGAACCCACAAGGAACATCTGCGAATAATGTGTTAGGAAGTATCATTTGCTGTGGCGTATGTCTTTAAAAAGCGAGTTTATGTCGGTAGCAAAGGTCGCAATTGTCGCAGAAGGCTCAGTCGGTGAGGGAAGGAGGGCTGTAAGGGTAGGAGGAGGCCCACATTTCTCCAACTAGTTGAGATATGATAACCTTGGTTCTATTCTTCGAATGTTACGAGAGCTATTACATTATAATGTCACAGCCGACGAGACATTTTGTGGCTCACGAGGACTCTGCGTTGCATATACCACTAGTTAAATATTTCTGAAACATAAATAGTATAACTACGACCTCCTTGTATCAGTCACACATTGCGACAACTGTTGGAATCATCAGGATCCTTGGAAATGACCGCTAAATTTGGAACCCACAAGGAACAACTGCGAATAATGTGTTAGGAAGTATCATTTGCTGAGGCATATGTCTTCAAAAAGGGAGTTTAGGTCGGTAGCAAAGGTCGCAATTGCCGCAGAAAACTCATTCGGTGGGGGAAGGAGGGCTGTAAGGGAGGAGGCCCACATTTCTCCAACTAGTGGAGAAATGTTAACCTAGGTTCTATTCTTCGAATGTTAACAGAGCTATTACATATAATGTCACAGCCGACGAGACATTTTGTGGCTCACGAGGACTCTGCGTTGCATATACCACTTGTTAAATATTTCTGAAACATAAATAGTATAACGACGACCTCCTTGTATCAGTCACACATTGCGACAACTGTTGGAATCATCAAGATCCTTGGAAATGACAGCCAAATTTGGAACCCATAAGGAACAACTGCGAATAATGTGTTAGGAAGTATCATTTGCTGTGGCATATGTCTTTAAAAAGCGAGTTTAGGTCGGTAGCAAAGGTCGCAATTGCCGCAGAAGGCTCATTCGGTGAGAGAAGGAGGGCTGTATGGGGAGGAGGAGACCCACATTTCTCCATCTAGTGGAGAAATGTTAACCTAGGTTCTATACTTCGAATGTTAACAGAGCTATTACATTATAATGTCACAGCCGACGAGACATTTTGTGGCTCACGAAGAATCTGCGTTGCATATACCACTTGTTAAATATTTCTGAAACATAAATAGTATAACGACGACCTCCTTGTATCACTCACACATTGCGACAACTGTGGGAATCATCAAGATCCTTGGAAATGACAGCCAAATTTGGAACCCACAAGGAACTACTGCAAAAAATGTGTTAGGAAGAATCATTTGCTGTGGCATACGTCTTTAAAAAGCGAGTTTAGGTCGGTAGCAAAGGTTGCAATTGTCGCATAAGGCTCAGTCGGTGAGGGAAGGAGGGCTGTAAGGGGAGGAGGAGGCCCACATTTCCCCAACTAGTGGAGAAATGTTAACCTAGGTTCTATACTTCGAATGTTAACAGAGCTATTACATTATAATGTCACAGCCGACGAGACATTTTGTGGCTCACGAGGACTCTGCGTTGCATATAGCACTTGTTAAATATTTCTGAAACATAAATAGTATAACGACGACCTCCTTGAATCAGTCACACATTGCGACAACTGTTGGAATCATCACGATCCTTGGAAATGACAGCCAAATTTGGAACCCACAAGGAACTACTGCGAAAAATGTGTTAGGAAGAATCATTTGATGTGGCATATGTCTTTAAAAAGCGAGTTTAGGTCGGTAGCAAACGTTGCAATTGCCGCAGAAGGCTCAGTCGGTGAGGGATGGAGGGCTGTAAGGGGAGGAGGAGTCCCACATTTCTCCAATTAGTTGAGAAATGTTAACCTAGGTTCTATACTTCGAATATTAACAGAGCTATTACATTATAATGTCACAGCCGACGAGACATTTTGTGGCTCACGAGGACTCTGCGTTGCATATACCACTTGTTAAATATTTCTGAAACATAAATAGTATAACGACGACCTCCTTGTATCAGTCACACATTGCGACAACTGTTGGAATCATCAAGATCCTTGGAAATGACAGCCAAATTTGGAACCCACAAGGAACAACTGCGAATAATGTGTTAGGAAGTATCATTTGCTGTAGCATATGTCTTTAAAAAGCGAGTTTAGGACGGTAGCAAAGGTCGCAACTGCCGCAGAAAACTCATTCGGTGAGGGAAGGAGGGCTGTAAGGGGAGGAGGAGTCCCACATTTCTCCAACTAGTGGGGAAATGTTAACCTAGGTTCTATACTTCGAATGTTAACAAAGCTATTACATTATAATGTCACAGCCGACGAGACATTTTGTGGCTCACGAGGACTCTGCGTTGCATATACCACTTGTTAAATATTTCTGAAACATAAATAGTATAACGACGACCTCCTTGTATCAGTCACACATTGCGACAACTGTTGGAATCATCACGATCCTTGGAAATGACCGCCAAATTGGGAACCCACAAGGAACAACTGCGAATAAAGTGTTAGGAAGTATCATTTGCTGTGGCGTATGTCTTTAAAAAGCGAGTTTAGGTCGGTAGCAAAGGCCGCAATTGTCGCAGAAGGCTCATTCGGTGAGGGAAGGAGGGCTGTAAGGGAGGAGGAGGCCCACATTTTCCAACTAGTTGAGAAATGTTAATCTAGGTTCTATACTTCGAATATTAACAGAGCTATTACATTATAATGTCACAGCCGACGAGACATTTTGTGGCTCACGAGGACTCTTCGTTGCATATACCACTAGTTAAATATTTCTGATACGTAAATAGTATAACGACGACCTCCTTGTATCAGTCACACATTGCGACAACTGTTGGAATCATCAAGATCCTATGAAATGACCGCCAAATTTGGAACCCACAAGGAACAACTGCGAATAATGTGTTAGGAAGTATCATTTGCTGTGGCATATGTCTTTAAAAAGCGAGTTTAGGTCGGTAGCAAAGGTCGCAATTGCCGCAGAAAACTCATTCGGTGAGGGAGGGAGGGCTGTAAGGGGAGGAGGAGGCCCACATTTCTCCAACTAGTGGAGAAATGTTAACCTAGGTTCTATACTTCTTATGTTAGCAGAGCTATTACATTATAATGTCACAGCCGACGAGACATTTTGTGGCTCACCAGGACTCTGCGTTGCATATACCACGTGTTAAATATTTCTGAAACATAAATAGTATAACGACGACCTCCTTGTATCAGTCACACATTGCGACAACTGTTGGAATCATCAAGATCCTTGGAAATGACAGCCAAATTTGGAACCCACAAGGAACAACTGCGAATAATGTGTTAGGATGTATCATTTGCCGTGGCATATGTCTTTAAAAAGCGAGTTTAGGTCGGTAGCAAAGGTCGCAATTGCCGCAGAAGGCTCATTCGGTGAGGGAAGGAGGGCTGTAAGGGGAGGAGGAGGCCCACATTTCTCCAACCAGTGGAGAAATGTTAACCTAGGTTCTATTCTTCGTATGTTAACAGAGCTATTACATATAATGTCACAGCCGACGAGACATTTTGTGGCTCACGAGGACTCTGCGTTGCATATACCATTTGTTAAATATTTCTGAAACATAAATAGTATATCGAGGACCTCCTTGTATCAGTCACACATTGCGACAACTGTTGGAATCATCAAGATCCTTGGAAATGACAGCCAAATTTGGAACCCACAAGGAAAAACTACGAATAATGTGTTAGGAAATTTCATTTGCTGTGGCATATGTCTTTAAAAAGCGAGTTTAGGTCGGTAGCAAAGGTCGCTATTGCCGCATAAGGCTCATTCGGTGAGGGAAGGAGGGCTGTAAGTTGAGGAGAAGGCCCACATTTCTCCAACTAGTTGAGATATGATAACCTTGGTTCTATTCTTCGAATGTTAACAGAGCTATTACATTATAGTGTCACAGCCGACGAGACATTTTGTGGCTCACGAGGACTCTGCGTTGCATATACCACTAGTTAAATATTTCTGAAACATAAATAGTATAACGACGACCTCCTTGTATCAGTCACACATTGCGACAAATTTTGGAATCATCAAGAGCCTTGGAAATGACCGCCAAATTGGGAACCCACAAGGAACAACTGCGAATAATGTGTTAGGAAGTATCATTTGCTGAGGCATATGTCTTTAAAAAGGGAGTTTAGGTCGGTAGCAAAGGTCGCAATTGCCGCAGAAAACTCATTCGGTGGGGGAAGGAGGGCTGTAAGGGAGGAGGAGGCCAACATTTCTCCAAGTAGTGGAGAAATGTTAACCTAGGTTCTATTCTTCGAATGTTAACAGAGCTATTACATATAATGTCACAGCCGACGAGACATTTTGTGGCTCACGAGGACTCTGCGTTGCATATACTCTTCTTAAATATTTCTGAAACATAAATAGTATAACGACGACCTCCTTGTATTAGTCACACATTGCGACAACTGTTGGAATCATCAAGATCCTTGGAAATGACAGCCAAATTTGGAACCCACAAGGAACAACTGCGAATAATGTGTTAGGGAGTATCATTTGCTGTGGCATATGTCTTTGAAAAGCGAGTTTAGGTCGGTAGCTAAGGTCGCAATTGCCGCAGAAGGCTCATTCGGTGAGAGAAGTAGGGCTGTAAGGGGAGGAGGAGACCCACATTTCTCCATCTAGTGGAGAAATGTTAACCTAGGTTCTTTACTTCGAATGTTAACAGAGCTATTACATTATAATGTCACAGCCGACGAGACATTTTGTGGCTCACGAGGACTCTGCGTTGCATATACCACTTGTTAAATATTTCTGAAACATAAACAGTATAACGACGACCTCCTTGTATCACTCACACATTGCGACAACTGTGGGAATCATCAAGATCCTTGGAAATGACAGCCAAATTTGGAACCCACAAGGAACTACTGCAAAAAATGTGTTAGGAAGAATCATTTCCTGTGACATATGTCTTTAAAAAGCGAATTTATGTCGGTAGCAAAGGTTGCAATTGCCGCAGAAGGCTCATTCGGTGAGGGAAGGAGGGCTGTAAGGGGAGGAGGAGACCCACATTTCTACAACTAGTGGAGAAATGTTAACCTAGGTTCTATACTTCGAATATTAACAGAGCTATTACATTATAATGTCACAGCCGACGAGACATTTTGTGGCTCACGAGGACTCTGCGTTGCATATACCACTTGTTAAATATTTCTGAAACATAAATAGTATAACGACGACCTCCTTGTATCAGTCACACATTGCGACAACTGTTGGAATCATCAAGATCCTTGGAAATGACCGCCAAATTGGGAACCCAAAGGGAACAACTGCGAATAATGTGTGAGGAAGTATCGTTTGCTGCGGCGTATGTCTTTAAAAAGCGAGTTTAGGTCGGTAGCAAAGGTCGCAATTGTCGCAGAAGGCTCAGTCAGTGAGGGAAGGAGGACTGTAAGGGGAGGAGGAGGCCCACATTTCTCCAACTAGTGGAGAAATGTTAACCTAGGTTCTACACATCGAATGTTAACAGAGCTATTACATTATTATGTCACAGCCGACGAGACATTTTGTGGCTCACGAGGACTCTGCGTTGCATATACCACTTGTTAAATATTTCTGAAACATAAATAGTATAACGACGACCTCCTTGTATCAGTCACACAATGCGACAACTGTTGGAATCATCAAGATCCTTGGAAATGACAGCGAAATTTGGAACCCACAAGGAACAACTGCGAATAATGTGTTAGGAAGTATCATTTGCTGTGGCATATGTCTTTAAAAAGCGAGTTTAGGTCGGTAGCAAAGGTCGCAACTGCCGCAGAAAACTCATTCGGTGAGGGAAGGAGGGCTGTAAGGTGGGGAGGAGGCCCACATTTCTCCAATTAGTGGAGAAATGTTAACCTACGTTCCATACTTCGTATGTTAATAGAGCTATTACATTATAATGTCACAGCCGACGAGACATTTTGTGGCTCACGAGGACTCTGCGTTGCATATACCACTTTTTAAATATTTCTGAAACATAAATAGTATAACGACGACCTCCTTGTATCAGTCACACATTGCGACAACTGTTGGAATCATCACGATCCTTGGAAATGACAGCCAAATTTGGAACCCACAAGGAACTACTGCGAAAAAATGTGTTAGGAAGAATCATTTGATGTGGCATATGTCTTTAAAAAGCGAGTTTAGGTCGGTAGCAAACGTTGCAATTGCCGCAGAAGGCTCAGTCGGTGAGGGAAGGAGGGCTGTAAGGGGAGGAGGAGGCCCACATTTCTCCAATTAGTGGCGAAATGTTAACCTAGTTTCTATACTTCGAATGTTAACAGAGCTATTACATTATAATGTCACAGCCGACGAGACATTTTGTGGCTCACCAGGACTCTGCGTTGAATATACCACTTGTTAAATATTTCTGAAACATAAATACTATAACGACGACCTCCTTGTATCAGTCACACATTGCGACAACTGTTGGAATCATCAAGATCCTTGGAAATGACAGCCAAATTTGGAACCCACAAGTAACAACTGCGAATAATGTGTTAGGAAGTATCATTTGCTGTAGCATATGTCTTTAAAAAGCGAATTTATGTCGGTAGCAAAGGTTGCAATTGTCGCAGAAGGCTCATTCGGTGAGGGAAGGAGGGCTGTAAGGGGAGGAGCAGGCCCACATTTTCCAACTAGTTGAGAAATGTTAATCTAGGTTCTATACTTCGAATATTAACAGAGCTATTACATTATAATGTCACAGCCGACGAGACATTTTGTGGCTCACGAGGACTCTTCGTTGCATATACCACTAGTTAAATATTTCTGATACATAAATAGTATAACGACGACCTCCTTGTATCAGTCACACATTGCGACAACTGTTGGAATCATCAAGATCCTTGGAAATGACCGCCAAATTGGGAACCCAAAGGGAACAACTGCGAAAAATGTGTGAGGAAGTATCGTTTGCTGCGGCGTATGTCTTTAAAAAGCGAGTTTAGGTCGGTAGCAAAGGTCGCAATTGTCGCAGAAGGCTCAGTCGGTGAGGGAAGGAGGGCTGTAAGGGGAGGAGGAGGCCCACATTTCTCCAACTAGTGGAGAAATGTTAACCTAGGTTCTATACATCGAATGTTAACAGAGCTATTACATTATTATGTCACAGCCGACGAGACATTTTGTGGCTCACGAGGACTCTTCGTTGCATATACCACTTGTTAAATATTTCTGAAACATAAATAGTATAACGACGACCTCCTTGTATCAGTCACACAATGCGACAACTGTTGGAATCATCAAGATCCTTGGAAATGACAGCGAAATTTGGAACCCACAAGGAACAACTGCGAATAATGTGTTAGGAAGTATCATTTGCTGTGGCATATGTCTTTAAAAAGCGAGTTTAGGTCGGTAGCAAAGGTCGCAACTGCCGCAGAAAACTCATTCGGTGAGGGAAGGAGGGCTGTAAGGTGGGGAGGAGGGCCACATTTCTCCAATTAGTGGAGAAATGTTAACCTACGTTCCATACTTCGTATGTTAATAGAGCTATTACATTATAATGTCACAGCCGACGAGACATTTTGTGGCTCACGAGGACTCTGCGTTGCATATACCACTTTTTAAATATTTCTGAAACATAAATAGTATAACGACGACCTCCTTGTATCAGTCACACATTGCGACAACTGTTGGAATCATCACGATCCTTGGAAATGACAGCCAAATTTGGAACCCACAAGGAACTACTGTGAAAAAATGTGTTAGGAAGAATCATTTGATGTGGCATATGTCTTTAAAAAGCGAGTTTAGGTCGGTAGCAAACGTTGCAATTGCCGCAGAAGGCTCAGTCGGTGAGGGAAGGAGGGCTGTAAGGGGAGGAGGAGGCCCACATTTCTCCAATTAGTTGAGAAATGTTAACCTAGGTTCTATACTTCGAATATTAACAGAGCTATTACATTATAATGTCACAGCCGACGAGACATTTTGTGGCTCACCAGGACTCTGCGTTGCATATACCACTTGTTAAATATTTCTGAAACATAAATAGTATAACGACGACCTCCTTGTATCAGTCACACATTGCGACAACTGTTGGAATCATCAAGATCCTTGGAAATGACAGCCAAATTTGGAACCCACAAGTAACAACTGCGAATAATGTGTTAGGAAGTATCATTTGCTGTAGCATATGTCTTTAAAAAGCGAGTTTAGGACGGTAGCAAAGGTCGCAACTGCCGCAGAAAACTCATTCGGTGAGGGAAGGAGGGCTGTAAGGGGAGGAGGAGTCCCAAATTTCTCCAACTAGTGGAGAAATGTTAACCTAGGTTCTATACTTCGAATGTTAACAGAGCTATTACATTATAATGTCACAGCCGACGAGACATTTTGTGGCTCACGAGTACTCTGCGTTGCATATACCACTTGTTAAATATTTCTGAAACATAAATAGTATAACGACGACCTCCTTGTATCAGTCACACATTGCGACAACTGTTGGAATCATCACGATCCTTGGAAATGACCCCCAAATTGGGAACCCACAAGGAGCAACTGCGAATAAAGTGTTAGGAAGTATCATTTGCTGTGGCGTATGGCTTTAAAAAGCGAGTTTAGGTCGGTAGCAAAGGCCGCAATTGTCGCAGAAGGCTCATTCGGTGAGGGAAGGAGGGCTGTAAGGGGAGGAGGAGGCCCACATTTCTCCAACTAGTGGAGAAATGTTAACCTAGGTTCTATACTTCGTATGTCAACTGAGCTATCACATTATAATGTCACAGCCGACGAGACATTTTGTGGCTCACGAGGACTCTGCGTTGCATATACCACTTGTTAAATATTTCTGAAACATAAATAGTATAACGAGGTCCTCCTTGTATCAGTCACACATTGCGATAACTGTTGGAATCATCAAGATCCTTGGAAATGACAGCCAAATTTGGAACCCACAAGGAACAACTGCGAATAATGTGTTAGGATGTATCATTTGCCGTGGCATATGTATTTAAAAAGCGAGTTTAGGTCGGTAGCAAAGGTCGCAATTGCCGCAGAAGGCTCATTCGGAGAGGGAAGGAGGGCTGTAAGGGGAGGAGGAGGCCCACATTTCTCCAACTAGTGGAGAAATGTTAACCTAGGTTCTATACTTCGTATGTCAACTGAGCTATCACATTATAATGTCACAGCCGACGAGACATTTTGTGGCTCACGAGGAATCTGCGTTGCATATACCACTTGTTAAATATTTCTGAAACATAAATAGTATAACGAGGTCCTCCTTGTATCAGTCACACATTGCGACAACTGTTGGAATCATCAAGATCCTTGGAAATGACAGCCAAATTTGGAACCCACAAGGAACAACTACGAATAATGTGTTAGGAAATATCATTTGCTGTGGCATATGTCTTTAAAAAGCGAGTTTAGGTCGGTAGCAAAGGTCGCTATTGCCGCATAAGGCTCATTCGGTGAGGGGAGGAGGGCTGTAAGTTGAGGAGAAGGCCCACATTTCTCCAACTAGTGGAGAAATGTTAACCTAGGTTCTATACTTCGTATGTTAACAGAGCTATTACATTATAATGTCACAGCCGACGAGACATTTTGTGGCTCACGAGGACTCTGCGTTGCATATACCACTTGTTAAATATTTCTGAAACATAAATAGTATAACGACGACCTCCTTGTATCAGTCACACATTGCGACAACTGTTGGAATCATCAAGATCCTTGGAAATGACAGCCAAATTTGGAACCCACAAGGAACTACTGCGGAAAATGTGTTAGGAGGAATCTTTTGCTGTGGCATATGTCTTTAAAAAGCGAGTTTAGGTCGGTAGCAAAGGTCTCAACTGCCGCAGAAAACTCATTCGGTGAGGGAAGGAGGGCTGTAAGTGGGGGAGGAGGCCCACATTTCTCCAATTAGTGGAGTAATGTTAACCTAGGTTCTATACTTCGTATGTTAATAGAGCTATTACATTATAATGTCACAGCCGACGAGACATTTTGTGGCTCACGAGGACTCTGCGTTGCATATACCACTTGTTAAATATTTCTGAAACATAAATAGTATAACGACGACCTCCTTGTATCAGTCACACATTGCGACAACTGTTGCATTCATCAAGATCCTTGGAAATGACAGCCAAATTTGGAACCCACAAGGAACTACTGCGAAAAATGTGTTAGGAAGAATCATTTGATGTGGCATATGCCTTTAAAAAGCGAGTTTAGGTCGGTAGCAAAGGTTGCAATTGCCGCAGAAGGCTCAGTCGGTGGGGGAAGGAGGGCTGTAAGGGGAGGAGGAGGCCCACATTTCTCCAATTAGTTGAGAAATGTTAACCTAGGTTCTATACTTCGAATATTAACAGAGCTATTACATTATAATGTCACAGCCGACGAGACATTTTGTGGCTCACGAGGACTCTGCGTTGCATATACCACTTGTTAAATATTTCTGAAACATGAATAGTATAACGACGACCTCCTTGTATCAGTCACACATTGCGACACCTGTTGGAATCATCAAGATCCTATGAAATGACCGCCAAATTTGGAACCCACAAGGAACAACTGCGAATAATGTGATAGGAAGTATCATTTGCTGTGGCATATGTCTTTAAAAAGCGAATTTAGGTCGGTAGCAAAGGTCGCAATTGCCGCAGAAAACTCATTCGGTGAGGGAAGGAGGGCTGTAAGGGGAGGAGGAGGCCCACATTTCTCCAACTAGTGGAGAAATGTTAACCTAGGTTCTATACTTCTTATGTTAACAGAGCTATTACATTATAACGTCACAGCCGACGAGACATTTTGTGGCTCACGAGGACTCTGCGTTGCATTTACCACTTGTGAAATATTTCTGAAACATAAATAGTATAACGACGACCTCCTTGTATCAGTCACACATTGCGACAACTGTTTGAATAATCAAGATCCTTGGAAATGACCGCCAAATTTGGAACCCACAAGGAACAACTGCGAATAATGTGTTAGGAAGTATCATTTGCTGTGGCATATGTCTTTAAAAAGCGAGTTTAGGTCGGTAGCAAAGGTCGCAATTGCCGCAGAAGGATCATTCGGTGAGGGAAGGGGGCTGTAAGGGGAGGAGGGGGCCCACATTTCTCCAACTAGTGGAGAAATGTTAACCTAGGTTCTATACTTCGTATGTCAACTGAACTATCACATTATAATGTCACAGCCGACGAGACATTTTGTGGCTTACGAGGACTCTGCGTTGCATATACCACTTGTTAAATATTTCTGAAACATAAATAGTATAACGAGGACCTCCTTGTATCAGTCACACATTGCGACAACTGTTGGAATCATCAAGATCCTTGGAAATGACAGCCAAATTTGGAACCCACAAGGAACAACTGCGAATAATGTGTCAGGAAATATCATTTGCTGTGGCATATGTCTTTAAAAAGCGAGTTTAGGTCGGTAGCAAAGGTCGCTATTGCCGCATAAGGCTCATTCGGTGAGGGAAGGAGGGCTGTAAGGGGAGGAGGAGGCCCACATTTCTCCAACTAGTGGAGAAATGTTAACCTAGGTTCTATACTTCGAATGTTAACAGAGCTATTACATTATAATGTCACAGCCGACGAGACATTTTGTGGCACACGAGGACTCTGCGTTGCATATACCACTTGTTAAATATTTCTGAAACATAAATAGTATAACGACGACCTCCTTGTATAAGTCACACATTGCGACAACTATTGGAATCATCAAGATCCTTGGAAATGACAGCCGAATGTGGAACCCACAAGTAACAACTGCGAATAATGTGTTAGGAAGTATCATTTGCTGTGGCATATGTCTTTAAAAAGCGAGTTTAGGTCGGTAGCAAAGGTCGCAACTGCCGCAGAAAACTCATTTGGTGAGGGAAGGAGGGCTGTAAGGGGAGGAGGAGGACAACATTTCTCCAACTAGTGGAGAAATGTTAACCTAGGTTCTATACTTCGTATGTTAACAGAGCTATTACATTATAATGTCACAGCCGACGAGACATTTTGTGGCTCACGAGGACTCTGTGTTGCATATACCACTTGTTAAATATTTCTGAAACATAAATAGTATAACGACGACCTCCTTGTATCAGTCACACATTGCGACAACTGTTGGAATCATCAAGATCCTTGGAAATGACCGCCAAATTTGGAACCCACAAGGAACAACTGCGAATAATGTGTTAGGAAATATCGTTTGCTGTGGCATATGTCTTTAAAAAGGGAGTTTAGGTCGGTAGCAAAGGTCGCAATTGCCGCAGAAAACTCATTCGGTGAGGGAAGGAGGGCTGTAAGGGAGGAGGAGGCCCACATTTCTCAACTAGTGGAGAAATGTTAACCTAGGTTCTATTCTTCGAATGTTAACTGAGCTATTACATATAATGTCACAGCCGTCGAGACATTTTGTGGCTCACAAGGACACTGCGTTGCATATACCACTTGTTAAATATTTCTGAAACATAAATAGTATAACGACGACCTCCTTGTATCAGTCACACATTGCGACATTTGTTGGAATCATCAAGATCCTTGGAAATGACCGCCAAATTGGGAACCCACAAGGAACAACTGCGAATAATGTGTTAGGAAGTATCATTTGCTGTGGCGTATGTCTTTAAAAAGCGAGTTTAGGTCGTTAGCAAAGGTCGCAATTGTCGCAGAAGGCTGAGTCGGTGAGGGAAGGAGGGCTGTAAGGGGAGGAGGAGACCCACATTTCTCCAACTAGTGGAGAAATGTTAACCTAGTTTCTATACTTCGAATGTTAACAGAGCTATTACATTATAATGTCACAGCCGACGAGACATTTTGTGGCTCACGAGGACTCTGCGTTGCATATACCACTTGTTAAATATTTCTGAAACATAAATAGTATAACGACGACCTCCTTGTATCAGTCACACATTGCGACAACTGTTGGAATCATCACGATCCTTGGAAATGACAGCCAAATTGGGAACCCACAAGGAACAACTGCGAATAAAGTGTTAGGAAGTATCATTTGCTGTGGCGTAAGTCTTTAAAAAGCGAGTTTAGGTCGGTAGCAAAGGCCGCAATTGTCGCAGAAGGCTCAGTCGGTGAGGGAAGGAGGGCTGTAAGGGGAGGAGGAGGCCCACATTTTCCAACTAGTTGAGAAATGTTAACCTAGGTTCTATACTTCGAATATTAACAGAGCTATTACATTATAATGTCACAGCCGACGAGACATTTTGTGGCTCACGAGGACTCTTCGTTGCATATACCACTAGTTAAATATTTCTGAAACATAAATAGTATAACGACGACCTCCTTGTATCAGTCACACATTGCGACAACTGTTGGAATCTTCAAGATCCTTGGAAATGACCGCCAAATTTGGAACCCACAAGGAACAACTGCGAATAATGTGTTAGGAAGTATCATTTGCTGTGGCATATGTCTTTAAAAAGCGAGTTTAGGTCGGTAGCAAAGGTCGCAATTGCCGCAGAAAACTCATTCGGTGAGGGAAGGAGGGCTGTAAGGGGAGGAGGAGGCCCACATTTCTCCAACTAGTGGAGAAATGTTAACCTAGGTTCTATACTTCTTATGTTAACAGAGCTATTACATTATAATGTCACAGCCGACGAGACATTTTGTGGCTCACGAGGACTCTGCGTTGCATATACCACTTGTTAAATATTTCTGAAACATAAATAGTATAACGACGACCTCCTTGTATCAGTCACACATTGCGACAACTGTTGGAATCATCAAGACCCTTGGAAATGACAGCCAAATTTGGAACCCACAAGGAACAACTGCGAATAATGTGTTAGGAAGTATCATTTGCTGTGGCATATGTCTTTAAAAAGCGAGTTTAGGTCGGTAGCAAAGGTCGCAATTGCCGCAGAAGGCTCATTCGGTGAATGAAGGAGGGCTGTAAGGGGAGTAGGAGGCCCACATTTCTCCAACTAGTGGAGAAATGTTAACCTAGGTTCTATACTTCGTATGTCAACTGAGCTATCACATCATAATGTCACAGCCGACGAGACATTTTGTGGCTCACGAGGACTCTGCGTTGCATATACCACTTGTTAAATATTTCTTAAACATGAATAGTATAATGAGGACCTCCTTGTATCAGTCACACATTGCGACAACTGTTGGAATCATCAAGATCATTGGAAATGACAGCCAAATTTGGAACCCACAAGGAACAACTGCGAATAATGTGTTAGGAAGTATCATTTGCTGTGGCGTATGTCTTTAAAAAGCGAGTTTAGGTCGTTAGCAATGGTCGCAATTGTCGCAGAAGGCTGAGTCGGTGAGGGAAGGAGGGCTGTAAGGGGAGGAGGAGACCCACATTTCTCCAACTAGTGGAGAAATGTTAACCTAGTTTCTATACTTCGAATGTTAACAGAGCTATTACATTATAATGTCACAGCCGACAAGACATTTTGTGGCTCACGAGGACTCTGCGTTGCATATACCACTTGTTAAATATTTCTGAAACATAAATAGTATAACGACGACCTCCTTGTATCAGTCACACATTGCGACAACTGTTTGAATCATCACGATCCTTGGAAATGACCGCCAAATTGGGAACCCACAAGGAAAAACTGCGAATAAAGTGTTAGGAAGTATCATTTGCTGTGGCGTAAGTCTTTAAAAGGCGAGTTTAGGTCGGTAGCAAAGGCCGCAATTGTCGCAGAAGGCTCAGTTGGTGAGGGAAGGAGGGCTGTAAGGGGAGGAGGAGGCCCACATTTTCCAACTAGTTGAGAAATATTAACCTAGGTTCTATACTTCGAATATTAACAGAGCTATTACATTATAATGTCACAGCCGACGAGACATTTTTTGGCTCACGAGGACTCTTCGTTGCATATACGACTAGTTAAATATTTCTGAAACATAAATAGTATAACGACGACCTCCTTGTATCAGTCACACATTGCGACAACTGTTGGAATCATCAAGATCCTATGAAATGACCGCCAAATTTGGAACCCACAAGGAACAACTGCGAATAATGTGATAGGAAGTATCATTTGCTGTGGCATATGTCTTTAAAAAGCGAGTTTAGGTCGGTAGCAAAGGTCGCAATTGCCGCAGAAAACTCATTCGGTGAGGGAAGGAGGGCTGTAAGGGGAGGAGGAGGCCCACATTTCTCCAACTAGTGGAGAAATGTTAACCTAGGTTCTATACTTCTTATGTTAACAGAGCTATTACATTATAACGTCACAGCCGACGAGACATTTTGTGGCTCACGAGGACTCTGCGTTGCATATACCACTTGTTAAATATTTCTGAAACATAAATAGTATAACGACGACCTCCTTGTATCAGTCACACATTGCGACAACTGTTTGAATAATCAAGATCCTTGGAAATGACCGCTAAATTTGGAACCCACAAGGAACAACTGCGAATAATGTGTTAGGAAGTATCATTTGCTGTGGCATATGTCTTTAAAAAGCGAGTTTAGGTCGGTAGCAAAGGTCGCAATTGCCGCAGAAGGCTCATTCGGTGAGGGAAGGGGTGCTGTAAGGGGAGGAGGGGGCCCACATTTCTCCAACTAGTGGAGAAATGTTAACCTAGGTTCTATACTTCGTATGTCAACTGAACTATCACATTATAATGTCACAGCCGACGAGACATTTTGTGGCTTACGAAGACTCTGCGTTGCATATACCACTTGTTAAATATTTCTGAAACGTAAATAGTATAACGACGACCTCCTTGTATCAGTCACACATTGCGACAACTGTTTGAATCATCACGATCCTTGGAAATGACCGCCAAATTGGGAACCCACAAGGAAAAACTGCGAATAAAGTGTTAGGAAGTATCATTTGCTGTGGCGTAAGTCTTTAAAAGGGAGTTTAGGTCGGTAGCAAAGGCCGCAATTGTCGCAGAAGGCTCAGTCGGTGAGGGAAGGAGGGCTGTAAGGGGAGGAGGAGGCCCACATTTTCCAACTAGTTGAGAAATATTAACCTAGGTTCTATACTTCGAATATTAACAGAGCTATTACATTATAATGTCACAGCCGACGAGACATTTTGTGGCTCACGAGGACTCTTCGTTGCATATACGACTAGTTAAATATTTCTGAAACATAAATAGTATAACGACGACCTCCTTGTATCAGTCACACATTGCGACAACTGTTGGAATCATCAAGATCCTATGAAATGACCGCCAAATTTGGAACCCACAAGGAACAACTGCGAATAATGTGATAGGAAGTATCATTTGCTGTGGCATATGTCTTTAAAAAGCGAGTTTAGGTCGGTAGCAAAGGTCGCAATTGCCGCAGAAAACTCATTCGGTGAGGGAAGGAGGGCTGTAAGGGGAGGAGGAGGCCCACATTTCTCCAACTAGTGGAGAAATGTTAACCTAGGTTCTATACTTCTTATGTTAACAGAGCTATTACATTATAACGTCACAGCCGACGAGACATTTTGTGGCTCACGAGGACTCTGCGTTGCATATACCACTTGTTAAATATTTCTGAAACATAAATAGTATAACGACGACCTCCTTGTATCAGTCACACATTGCGACAACTGTTTGAATAATCAAGATCCTTGGAAATGACCGCTAAATTTGGAACCCACAAGGAACAACTGCGAATAATGTGTTAGGAAGTATCATTTGCTGTGGCATATGTCTTTAAAAAGCGAGTTTAGGTCGGTAGCAAAGGTCGCAATTGCCGCAGAACGCTCATTCGGTGAGGGAAGGGGTGCTGTAAGAGGAGGAGGGGGCCCACATTTCTCCAACTAGTGGAGAAATGTTAACCTAGGTTCTATACTTCGTATGTCAACTGAACTATCACATTATAATGTCACAGCCGACGAGACATTTTGTGGCTTACGAAGACTCTGCGTTGCATATACCACTTGTTAAATATTTCTGAAACATAAATAGTATAACGACGACCTCCTTGTATCAGTCACACATTGCGACAACTGTTGGAATCATCAAGATCCTTGGAAATGACAGCCAAATTTGGAACCCACAAGGAACAACTGCGAATAATGTGTCAGGAAATATCATTTGCTGTGGCATATGTCTTTAAAAAGCGAGTTTAGGTCGGTAGCAAAGGTCGCTATTGCCGCATAAGGCTCATTCGGTGAGGGAAGGAGGGCTGTAAGGGGAGGAGGAGGCCCACATTTCTCCAACTAGTGGAGAAATGTTAACCTAGGTTCTATACTTCGAATGTTAACAGAGCTATTACATTATAATGTCACAGCCGACGAGACATTTTGTGGCTCACGAGGGCTCTGCGTTGCATATACCACTTGTTAAATATTTCTGAAACATAAATAGTATAACGACGACCTCCTTGTATCAGTCACACATTGCGACAACTGTTTGAATAATCAAGATCCTTGGAAATGACCGCTAAATTTGGAACCCACAAGGAACAACTGCGAATAATGTGTTAGGAAGTATCATTTGCTGTGGCATATGTCTTTAAAAAGCGAGTTTAGGTCGGTAGCAAAGGTCGCAATTGCCGCAGAAGGCTCATTCGGTGAGGGAAGGGGTGCTGTAAGGGGAGGAGGGGGCCCACATTTCTCCAACTAGTGGAGAAATGTTAACCTAGGTTCTATACTTCGTATGTCAACTGAACTATCACATTATAATGTCACAGCCGACGAGACATTTTGTGGCTTACGAAGACTCTGCGTTGCATATACCACTTGTTAAATATTTCTGAAACGTAAATAGTATAACGACGACCTCCTTGTATCAGTCACACATTGCGACAACTGTTTGAATCATCACGATCCTTGGAAATGACCGCCAAATTGGGAACCCACAAGGAAAAACTGCGAATAAAGTGTTAGGAAGTATCATTTGCTGTGGCGTAAGTCTTTAAAAGGGAGTTTAGGTCGGTAGCAAAGGCCGCAATTGTCGCAGAAGGCTCAGTCGGTGAGGGAAGGAGGGCTGTAAGGGGAGGAGGAGGCCCACATTTTCCAACTAGTTGAGAAATATTAACCTAGGTTCTATACTTCGAATATTAACAGAGCTATTACATTATAATGTCACAGCCGACGAGACATTTTGTGGCTCACGAGGACTCTTCGTTGCATATACGACTAGTTAAATATTTCTGAAACATAAATAGTATAACGACGACCTCCTTGTATCAGTCACACATTGCGACAACTGTTGGAATCATCAAGATCCTATGAAATGACCGCCAAATTTGGAACCCACAAGGAACAACTGCGAATAATGTGATAGGAAGTATCATTTGCTGTGGCATATGTCTTTAAAAAGCGAGTTTAGGTCGGTAGCAAAGGTCGCAATTGCCGCAGAAAACTCATTCGGTGAGGGAAGGAGGGCTGTAAGGGGAGGAGGAGGCCCACATTTCTCCAACTAGTGGAGAAATGTTAACCTAGGTTCTATACTTCTTATGTTAACAGAGCTATTACATTATAACGTCACAGCCGACGAGACATTTTGTGGCTCACGAGGACTCTGCGTTGCATATACCACTTGTTAAATATTTCTGAAACATAAATAGTATAACGACGACCTCCTTGTATCAGTCACACATTGCGACAACTGTTTGAATAATCAAGATCCTTGGAAATGACCGCTAAATTTGGAACCCACAAGGAACAACTGCGAATAATGTGTTAGGAAGTATCATTTGCTGTGGCATATGTCTTTAAAAAGCGAGTTTAGGTCGGTAGCAAAGGTCGCAATTGCCGCAGAAGGCTCATTCGGTGAGGGAAGGGGTGCTGTAAGGGGAGGAGGGGGCCCACATTTCTCCAACTAGTGGAGAAATGTTAACCTAGGTTCTATACTTCGTATGTCAACTGAACTATCACATTATAATGTCACAGCCGACGAGACATTTTGTGGCTTACGAAGACTCTGCGTTGCATATACCACTTGTTAAATATTTCTGAAACATAAATAGTATAACGACGACCTCCTTGTATCAGTCACACATTGCGACAACTGTTGGAATCATCAAGATCCTTGGAAATGACAGCCAAATTTGGAACCCACAAGGAACAACTGCGAATAATGTGTCAGGAAATATCATTTGCTGTGGCATATGTCTTTAAAAAGCGAGTTTAGGTCGGTAGCAAAGGTCGCTATTGCCGCATAAGGCTCATTCGGTGAGGGAAGGAGGGCTGTAAGGGGAGGAGGAGGCCCACATTTCTCCAACTAGTGGAGAAATGTTAACCTAGGTTCTATACTTCGAATGTTACCAGAGCTATTACATTATAATGTCACAGCCGACGAGACATTTTGTGGCTCACGAGGGCTCTGCGTTGCATATACCACTTGTTAAATATTTCTGAAACATAAATAGTATAACGACGACCTCCTTGTATAAGTCACACATTGCGACAACTTTTGGAATCATCAAGATCCTTGGAAATGACAGCCGAATTTGGAACCCACAAGTAACAACTGCGAATAATGTGTTAGGAAGTATCATTTGCTGTGGCATATGTCTTTAGAAAGCGAGTTTAGGTCGGTAGCAAAGGTCGCAACTGCCGCAGAAAACTCATTCGGTGAGGGAAGGAGGGATGTAAGGGGAGGAGGAGGCCCACATTTCTCCAACTAGTGGAGAAATGTTAACCTAGGTTCTATACTTCGTATGTTAACAGAGCTATTACATTATAATGTCACAGCCGACGAGACATTTTGTGGCTCACGAGGACTCTGTGTTGCATATACCACTTGTTAAATATTTCTGAAACATAAATAGTATAACGACGACCTCCTTGTATCAGTCACACATTGCGACAACTGTTGGAATCATCAAGATCCTTGGAAATGACCGCCAAATTTGGAACCCACAAGGAACAACTGCGAATAATGTGTTAGGAAATATCGTTTGCTGTGGCATATGTCTTTAAAAAGGGAGTTTAGGTCGGTAGCAAAGGTCGCAATTGCCGCAGAAGGCTCATTCGGTGAGGGAAGGAGGGCTGTAAGGGGAGTAGGAGGCCCACATTTCTCCAACTAGTGGAGAAATGTTAACCTAGGTTCTATTCTTCGAATGTTAACTGAGCTATTACATATAATGTCACAGCCGACGAGACATTTTGTGGCTCACGAGGACTCTGCGTTGCATATACCACTTGTTAAATATTTCTGAAACATAAATAGTATAACGACGACCTCCTTGTATCAGTCACACATTGCGACATTTGTTGGAATCATCAAGATCCTTGGAAATGACCGCCAAATTGGGAACCCACAAGGAACAACTGCGAATAATGTGTTAGGAAGTATCATTTGCTGTGGCGTATGTCTTTAAAAAGCGAGTTTAGGTCGGTAGCAAAGGTCGCAATTGTCGCTGAAGGCTGAGTCGGTGAGGGAAGGAGGGCTGTAAGGGGAGGAGGAGACCCACATTTCTCCAAGTAGTGGCGAAATGTTAACCTAGTTTCTATACTTCGAATGTTAACAGAGCTATTACATTATAATGTCACAGCCGACGAGACATTTTGTGGCTCACGAGGATTCTGCGTTGCATATACCACTTGTTAAATATTTCTGAAACATAAATAGTATAACGACGACCTCCTTGTATCAGTCACACATTGCGACAACTGTTGGAATCATCACGATCCTTGGAAATGACAGCCAAATTGGGGACCCACAAGGAACAACTGCGAATAAAGTGTTAGGAAGTATCATTTGCTGTGGCGTAAGTCTTTAAAAAGCGAGTTTAGGTCGGTAGCAAAGGCCGCAATTGTCGCAGAAGGCTCAGTCGGTGAGGGAAGGAGGGCTGTAAGGGGAGGAGGAGGCCCACATTTTCCAACTAGTTGAGAAATGTTAACCTAGGTTCTATACTTCGAATATTAACAGAGCTATTACATTATAATGTCACAGCCGACGAGACATTTTGTGGCTCACGAGGACTCTTCGTTGCATATACCACTAGTTAAATATTTCTGAAACATAAATAGTATAACGACGACCTCCTTGTATCAGTCACACATTGCGACAACTGTTGGAATCATCAAGATCCTATGAAATGACCGCCAAATTTGGAACCCACAAGGAACAACTGCGAATAATGTGTTAGAAAGTATCATTTGCTGTGGCATATGTCTTTAAAAAGCGAGTTTAGGTCGGTAGCAAAGGTCGCAATTGCCGCAGAAAACTCATTCGGTGAGGGAAGGAGGGCTGTAAGGGGAGGAGGAGGCCCACATTTCTCCAACTAGTGGAGAAATGTTAACCTAGGTTCTATACTTCTTATGTTAACAGAGCTATTACATTATAATGTCACAGCCGACGAGACATTTTGTGGCTCACGAGGACTCTGCGTTGCATATACCACTTGTTAAATATTTCTGAAACATAAATAGTATAACGACGACCTCCTTGTATCAGTCACACATTGCGACAACTGTTGGAATCATCAAGACCCTTGGAAATGACAGCCAAATTTGGAACCCACAAGGAACAACTGCGAATAATGTGTTAGGAAGTATCATTTGCTGTGGCATATGTCTTTAAAAAGCGAGTTTAGGTCGGTAGCAAAGGTCGCAATTGCCGCAGAAGGCTCATTCGGTGAGGGAAGGAGGGCTGTAAGGGGAGTAGGAGGCCCACATTTCTCCAACTAGTGGAGAAATGTTAACCTAGGTTCTATACTTCGTATGTCAACTGAGCTATCACATCATAATGTCACAGCCGACGAGACATTTTGTGGCTCACGAGGACTCTGCGTTGCATATACCACTTGTTAAATATTTCTTAAACATGAATAGTATAATGAGGACCTCCTTGTATCAGTCACACATTGCGACAACTGTTGGAATCATCAAGATCATTGGAAATGACAGCCAAATTTGGAACCCACAAGGAACAACTGCGAATAATGTGTTAGGAAGTATCATTTGCTGTGGCATATGTCTTTAAAAACCTAGTTTAGGTCGGTAGCAAAGATCGCAATTGCCGCAGAAAACTCATTCAGTGAGGGAAGGAGGGCTGTAAGGGGAGTAGGAGGCCCACATTTCTCCAACTAGTGGAGAAATGTTAACCTAGGTTCTCTACTTCTTATGTTAACATAGCTATTACATTATAATGTCACAGCCGACGAGACATTTTGTGGCTCACGAGGACTCTGCGTTGCATATACCACTTGTTAAATATTTCTGAAACATAAATAGTATAACGAGGACCTCCTTGTATCAGTCACACATTGCGACAACTGTTTGAATCATCAAGATCCTTGGAAATGACAGCCAAATTTGGAACCCACAAGGAACAACTGCGAATAATGTGTTAGGATGTATCATTTGCTGTGGCATATGTCTTTAAAAAGCGAGTTTAGGTCGGTAGCAAAGGTCGCAATTGCCGCATAAGGCTCATTCGGTGAGGGAAGGAGGGCTGTAAGGGGAGGAGGAGGCCCACATTTCTTCAACTAGTGGAGAAATGTTAACCTAGGTTCTATACTTCGAATGTTAACAGAGCTATTACATTATAATGTCACAGCCGACGAGACATTTTGTGGCTCACGAGGACTCTGCGTTGCATATACCACTTATTAAATATTTCTGAAACATAAATAGTATAACGACGACCTCCTTGTATAAGTCACACATTGCGACAACTATTGGAATCATCAAGATCCTTGGAAATGACAGCCGAATTTGGAACCCACAAGGAACAACTGCGAATAATGTGTTAGGAAGTATCATTTGCTGTGGCATATGTCTTTAAAAAGCGAGTTTAGGTCATTAGCAAAGGTCGCAACTGCCGCAGAAAACTCATTCGGTGAGGGAAGGAGGGCTGTAAGGAGAGGAGGAGGCCCACATTTCTCCAACTAGTGGAGAAATGTTAACCTAGGTTCTATACTTCGTATGTCAAATGAGCTATCACATTATAATGTCACAGCCGACGAGACATTTTGTGGCTCACGAGGACTCTGCGTTGCATATACCACTTGTTAAATATTTCTGAAACATAAATAGTATAACGACGACCTCCTTGTATCAGTCACACATTGCGACAACTGTTGGAATCATCAAGATCCTATGAAATGACCGCCAAATTTGGAACCCACAAGGAACAACTGCGAATAATGTGTTGGGAAATATCGTTTGCTGTGGCATATGTCTTTAAAAAGGGAGTTTAGGTCGGTAGCAAAGGTCGCAATTGCCGCAGAAAACTCATTCGATGAGGGAAGGAGGGCTGTAAGGAGGAGGAGGCCCACATTTCTCAACTTGTGGAGAAATGTTAACCTAGGTTCTATTCGTCGAATGTTAACAGAGCTATTACGTATAATGTCACAGCCGACGAGACATTTTGTGGCTCACGATGACTCTGCGTTGCATATACCACTTGTTAAATATTTCTGAAGCATAAATAGTATAGCGACGACCTCCTTGTATCAGTCACACATTGCGACAACTGTTGGAATCATCAAGATCCCTGGAAACGACAGCCAAATTTGGAACCCATAAGGAACAACTGCGAATAATGTGTTAGGAAGTATCATTTGCTGTGGCATATGTCTTTAAAAAGCGAGTTTAGGTCGGTAGCAAAGATCGCAATTGCCGCAGAAAACTCATTCAGTGGGGGAAGGAGGGCTGTACGGGGAGGAGGAGGCCCACATTTCTCCAACTGGTAGAGAAATGATAATTTAGGTTCTATACTTCTTATGTTAACACAGCTATTACATTATAATGTCACAGCCGACGAGACATTTTGTGACTCTCGAGGACTTTGCGTTGCATATACCACTTGTTAAATATTTCTGAAACATAAATAGTATAACGAGGACCTCCTTGTATCAGTCACACATTGCGACAACTGTTGGAATCATCAAGATCCTTGGAAATGACCGCCAAATTTGGAACCCACAAGGAACAACTGCGAATAATGTGTTGGGAAATATCGTTTGCTGTGGCATATGTCTTTAAAAAGGGAGTTTAGGTCGGTAGCAAAGGTCGCAATTGCCGCAGAAAACTCATTCGATGAGGGAAGGAGGGCTTTAAGGGAGGAGGAGGCCCACATTTCTCAACTAGTGGAGAAATGTTAACCTAGGTTCTATTCTTCGAATGTTAACAGAGCTATTACATATAATGTCACAGCCGACGAGACATTTTGTGGCTCACGATGACTCTGCGTTGCATATACCACTTGTTAAATATTTCTGAAACATAAGTAGTATAACGACGACCTCCTTGTATCAGTCACACATTGCGACAACTGTTGGAATCATCAAGATCCTTGGAAACGACAGCCAAATTTGGAACCCATAAGGAACAACTGCGAATAATGTGTTAGGAAGTATCATTTGCTGTGGCATATGTCTTTAAAAAGCGAGTTTAGGTCGGTAGCAAAGATCGCAATTGCCGCAGAAAACTCATTCAGTGGGGGAAGGAGGGCTGTACGGGGAGGAGGAGGCCCACATTTCTCCAACAGGTAGAGAAATGTTAACCTAGGGTCTATACTTCTTATGTTAACAGAGCTATTACATTATAATGTCACAGCCGACGAGACATTTTGTGGCTCACGAGGACTTTGCGTTGCATATACCACTTGTTAAATATTTCTGAAACATAAATAGTATAACGAGGACCTCCTTGTATCAGTCACAATTTGCGACAACTGTTGGAATCATCAAGATCCTTGGAAATGACAGCCAAATTTGGAACCCACAACGAACAACTGCGAATAAAGTGTTAGGAAGTATCATTTGCTGTGGCATATGTCTTCAAAAAGCTAGTTTAGGTCGGTAGCAAAGGTCGCAACTGTCGCAGAAAACTCATTCGGTGAGGGAAGGAGGGCTGTAAGGGAGGAGGCGGCCCACATTTCTCCAACTAGTGGAGAAATATTAACCTAGGTTCTATACTTCGTATGTCAACTGAGCTATTACATTATAATGTCACAGCCGACGAGACATTTTGTGGCTCACAAGGACTCTGCGTTGCATATACCACTTGTTAAATATTTCTGAAACATAAATAGTATAACGACGACATCCGTGTATCAGTCACACATTGCGACAACTGTTGGAATCATCAAGATCCTTGGAAATGACAGCCAAACTTGGAACCCACAAGGAACTACTGCGAAAAATATGTTAGGAAGAATCATTTGATGTGGCATATGTCTTTAAAAAGGGAGTTTAGGTCGGTGGCAAAGGTCGCAATTGCCGCAGAAAAGTCATTCGGTGAGGGAAGGAGGGCTGTAAGGGAGGAGGCGGCCCACATTTCTCCAACTAGTGGAGAAATATTAACCTAGGTTCTATACTTCGTATGTCAACTGAGCTATTACATTATAATGTCACAGCCGACGAGACATTTTGTGGCTCACGAGGACTCTGCGTTGCATATACCACTTGTTAAATATTTCTGAAACATAAATAGTATAACGACGACCTCCTTGTATCAGTCACACATTGCGACAACTGTTGGAATCATCAAGATCCTTGGAAATGACAGCCAAACTTGGAACCCACAAGGAACTACTGCGAAAAATATGTTAGGAAGAATCATTTGATGTGGCATATGTCTTTAAAAAGGGAGTTTAGGTCGGTAGCAAAGGTCGCAATTGCCGCAGAAGGCTCATTCGGTGAGGGAAGGAGGGCTGTAAGGGAGGAGGAGGCCCACATTTCTCCAACTAGTGGAGAAATATTAACCTAGGTTCTATATTTCGTATGTTAACTGAGCTATTACTTTATAATGTCACAGCCGACGAGACATTTTGTGGCTCACGAGGACTCTGCGTTGCATATACCACTTGTTAAATATTTGTGAAACATAAATAGTATAACGACGACCTCCTTGTATCAGTCACACATTGCGACAACTGTTGGAATCATCAAGATCCTTGGAAATGACAGCCAAATTTGGAACCCACAAGGAACAACTGCGAATAATGTGTTAGGAAGCATCATTTGCTGTGGCATATGTCTTTAAAAAGCGAGTTTAGGTTGGTAGCAAAGGTCGCTATTGCCGCATAAGGCTCATTCGGTGAGGGAAGGAGGGCTGTAAGGGGAGGAGGAGGCCCACATTTCTCCAACTAGTGGAGAAATGTTAACCTAGGTTCTATACTTCGAATGTTAACAGAGCTATTACATTATAATGTCACAGCCGACGAGACATTTTGTGGCTCAAGAGGACTCTGCGTTGCATATACCACTTGTTAAATATTTCTGAAACATAATTAGTATAACGAGGACCTCCTTGTATCAGTCACACATTGCGACAACTGTTGGAATCTTCAAGATCCTTGGAAATGACCGCCAAATTTGGAACCCACAAGGAACAACTGCGAATAATGTGTTAGGAAGTATCATTTGCTGTGGCATGTGTCTTTAATAAGCGAGTTTAGGTCGGTAGCAAAAGTCGCAATTGCCGCAGAAAACTCATTCGGTAAGGGAAGGAGGGCTGTATGGGAGGAGGAGGCCCACATTTCTCCAACTAGTGGAGAAATATTAACCTAGGTTCTATACTTCGTATGTTAACAGAGCTTTTACATTATAATGTCACAGCCGACGAGACATTTTGTGGCTCACGAGGACTCTGCGATGCGTATACCACTTGTTAAATATTTCTGAAACATAAATAGTATAACGACGACCTCCTTGTATCAGTCACACATTGCGACAACTGTTGGAATCATCAAGATCCTTGGAAATGACAGCCAAATTTGGACCCACAAGGAACAACTGCGAATAATGTGTTAGGAAGTATCATTTGCTGTGGCATATGTCTTTAAAAAGCGAGTTTAGGTCGGTAGCAAAGATCGCAATTGCCGCAGAAGGCTCATTCGGTGAGGGAAGGAGGGCTGTAAGGGAGGAGGAGGCCCACATTTCTCCAACTAGTCGAGAAATATTAACCTAGGTTCTATACTTCGTATGTTAACTGAGCTATTACATTATAATGTCACAGCCGACGAGACATTTTGTGGCTCACGAGGACTCTGCGTTGCATATACCACTTGTTAAATATTTCTGAAACATAAATAGTATAACGACGACGTCCTTGTATCAGTCACACATTGCGGCAACTGTTGGAATCATCAAGAACCTTGGAAATGACAACCAAACTTGGATCCCGCAAAAAACTACTGCGAAAAATATGTTAGGAAGAATCATTTGATGTGGCATATGTCTTTAAAAAGCGAGTTTAGGTCGGTAGCAAAGATCGCAATTGCCGCAGAAAACTCATTCAGTGGGGGAAGGAGGGCTGTACGGGGAGGAGGAGGCCCACATTTCTCCAACAGGTAGAGAAATGTTAACCTAGGGTCTATACTTCTTATGTTAACAGAGTTATTACATTATAATGTCACAGCCGACGAGACATTTTGTGGCTCACGAGGACTTTGCGTTGCATATACCACTTGTTAAATATTTCTGAAACATAAATAGTATAACGAGGACCTCCTTGTATCAGTCACACATTGCGACAACTGTTGGAATCATCATGATCCTTGGAAATGACAGCCAAATTAGGAACCCACAGGGAACAACTGCGAATAATGTGTTAGGAAGTATCATTTGCAGTGGCATATGTCTTTAAAAAGCGAGTTTAGGTCGGTAGCAAAGGTCGCAATTGCCGCAGAAGGCTCATTCGGTGAGGGAAGGAGGGCTGTAAGGGAGGAGGAGGCCCACATTTCTCCAACTAGTGGAGAAATATTAACCTAGGTTCTATACTTCGTATGTTAACTAAGCTATTACATTATAATGTCACAGCCGACGAGACATTTTGTGGCTCACGAGGACTCTGCGTTGCATACACCACTTGTTAAATATTTCTGAAACATAAATAGTATAACGACGACCTCCTTGTATCAGTCACACATTGCGACAACTGTTGGAATCATCAAGATCCTTGGAAATGACAGCCAAACTTGGAACCCACAAGGAACTACTGCGAAAAATATGTTAGGAAGAATCATTTGATGTGGCATATGTCTTTGAAAAGCGAGTTTATGTCGGTAGCAAAAGTCGCAATTGCCGCAAAAAACTCATTCGGTAAGGGAAGGAGGGCTGTATGGGAGGAGGAGGCCCACATTTCTCCAACTAGTGGAGAAATATTAACCTAGGTTCTATACTTCGTATGTTAACAGAGCTTTTACATTATAATGTCACAGCCGACGAGACATTTTGTGGCTCACGAGGACTCTGCGATGCGTATACCACTTGTTAAATATTTCTGAAACATAAATAGTATAACGACGACCTCCTTGTATCAGTCACACATTGCGACAACTGTTGGAATCATCAAGATCCTTGGAAATGACAGCCAAATTTGGAACCCACAAGGAACAACTGCGAATAATGTGTTAGGAAGTCTCATTTGCTGTGGCATATGTCTTTAAAAAGCGAGTTTAGGTCGGTAGCAAAGATCGCAATTGCCGCAGAAGGCTCATTCGGTGAGGGAAGGAGGGCTGTAAGGGAGGAGGAGGCCCACATTTCTCCAACTAGTCGAGAAATATTAACCTAGGTTCTATACTTCGTATGTTAACTGAGCTATTACATTATAATGTCACAGCCGACGAGACATTTTGTGGCTCACGAGGACTCTGCGTTGCATATACCACTTGTTAAATATTTCTGAAACATAAATAGTATAACGACGACGTCCTTGTATCAGTCACACATTGCGACAACTGTTGGAATCATCAAGAACCTTGGAAATGACAACCAAACTTGGATCCCGCAAAAAACTACTGCGAAAAATATGTTAGGAAGAATCATTTGATGTGGCATATGTCTTTAAAAAGCGAGTTTAGGTCGGTAGCAAAGGTTGCAATTGCCGCAGAAGGCTCATTCGGTGAGGGCGGGGGGGCTGTAAGGGGAGGAGGAGATCCACATTTCTCCAACTAGTGGAGAAATGTTAACCTAGGTTTTATACTTCGAATGTTAACAGAGCTATTACATTATAATGTCACAGCCGACGAGACATTTTGTGGCTCACGAGGACTCTGCGTTGCGTATACCACTTGTTAAATATTTCTGAAACATAAATAGTATAACGGGGACCTCCTTGTATCAGTCACACATTGCGACAACTGTTGGAATCATCAAGATCCTTGGAAATGACCGCCAAATTTGGAACCCACAAGGAACAACTGCGAATAATGTGTTAGCAAGTATCACTTGCTGTGGCATATGTCTTTAAAAAGGGAGTTTAGGTCGGTAGCAAAGGTCGCAATTGCCGCAGAAAACTCATTCGGTGAGGGAAGGAGGGCTGTAAGGGAGGAGGAGGCCCACATTTCTCCAACTAGTGGAGAAATGTTAACCTAGGTTCTATTCTTCGAATGTTAACAGAGCTATTACATATAATGTCACAGCCGACGAGACATTTTGTGGCTCACGAGGACTCTGCGTTGCATATACCACTTGTTAAATATTTCTGAAACATAAATAGTATAACGACGACCTCCTTGTATCAGTCACACATTGCGACAACTGTTGGAATCTTCAAGATCCTTGGAAATGACAGCCAAATTTGGAACCCACAAGGAACAACTGCGATTAATGTGTTAGGAAGTATCATTTGCTGTGGCATATGTCTTTAAAAAGCGAGTTTAGGTCGGTAGCAAAGGTCGCAATTGCCGCAGAAGGCTCATTCGGTGAGGGAAGGAGGGCTGTAAGGGGAGGAGCAGACCCACATTTCTCCACCTAGTGGAGAAATGTTAACCTAGGTTCTATACTTCGAATGTTAACAGAGCTATTACATTATAATGTCACAGCCGACGAGACATTTTGTGGCTCACGAGGACTCTGCGTTGCATATACCACTTGTTAAATATTTCTGAAACATAAATAGTATAACGACGACCTCCCTGTATCAGTCACACATTGCGACAACTGTTGGAATCATCAAGATCCTTGGAAATGACAGCCAAACTTGGAACCCACAAGGAACTACTGCGAAAAATATGTTAGGAAGAATCATTTGATGTGGCATATGTCCTTAAAAAGGGAGTTTAGGTCGGTAGCAAAGGTCGCAATTGCCGCAGAAAACTCATTCGGTGAGGGAAGGAGGGCTGCAAGGGAGGAGGAGGCCCACATTTCTCCAACTAGTATAGAAATGTTAACCTAGGTTCTATTCTTCGAATGTTAACAGAGCTATTGCATTATAATGTCACAGCCGACGAGACATTTTGTGGCTCACGAGGACTCTGCGTTGCATATACCACTTGTTAAATATTTCTGAAACATAAATAGTACAACGACGACCTCCTTGTATCAGTCACACATTGCGACAACTGTTGGAATCTTCAAGATCCTTGGAAATGACCGCCAAATTTGGAACCCACAAGGAACAACTGCGAATAATGTGTTAGGAAGTATCATTTGCTGTGGCATATGTCTTTAAAAAGCGAGTTTAGGTCGGTAGCAAAGGTCGCAATTGCCGCAGAAAACTCATTCGGTGAGGGAAGGAGGGCTGTAAGGGAGGAGGAGGCCCACATTTCTCCAACTAGTGGAGAAATATTAACCTAGGTTCTATACTTCGTATGTTAACAGAGCTATTACATTATAATGTCACAGCCGACGAGACATTTTGTGGCTCACGAGGACTCTGCGATGCTTATACCACTTGTTAAATATTTCTGAAACATAAATAGTATAACGACGACCTCCTTGTATCAGTCACACATTGCGACAACTGTTGGAATCATCAAGATCCTTGGAAATGACAGCCAAATTTGGAACCCACAAGGAACAACTGCGAATAATGTGTTAGGAAGTCTCATTTGCTGTGGCATATGTCTTTAAAAAGCGAGTTTAGGTCGGTAGCAAAGGTCGCAATTGCCGCAGAAGGCTCATTCGGTGAGGGAAGGAGGGCTGTAAGGGAGGAGGAGGCCCACATTTCTCCAACTAGTGGAGAAATGTTAACCTAGGTTCTATACTTCGTATGTTAACTGAGATATTACATTATAATGTCACAGCCGACGAGACATTTTGTGGCTCACGAGGACTCTGCGTTGCATATACCACTTGTTAAATATTTCTGAAACATAAATAGTAAAACGACGACCTCCTTGTATCAGTCACACATTGCGACAACTGCTGGAATCATCAAGATCCTTGGAAATGACAGCCAAACTTGGAACCCACAAGGAACTACTGCGAAAAATATGTTAGGAAGAATCATTTGATGTGGCATATGTCTTTAAAAAGCGAGTTTAGGTCGGTAGGAAAGGTTGCAATTGCCGCAGAAGGCTCATTCGGTGAGGGAAGGAGGGCTGTAAAGGGAGGACGAGACCCACATTTCTCCAACTAGTGGAGAAATGTTAACCTAGGTTCTATACTTCGAATGTTAACAGAGCTATTACATTATAATGTCACAGCCGACGAGACATTTTGTGGCTCACGAGGACTCTGCGTTGCATATACCACTTGTTAAATATTTCTGAAACATAAATAGTATAACGAGGACCTCCTTGTATCAGTCACACATTGCGACAACTGTTGGAATCTTCAAGATCCTTGGAAATGACCGCCAAATTTGGAACCCACAAGGAACAACTGCGAATAATGTGTTAGGAAGTATCATTTGCTGTGGCATATGTCTTTAAAAAGCGAGTTTAGGTCGGTAGCAAAGATCGTAATTGCCGCAGAAGGCTCATTCGGCGAGGGAAGGAGGGCTGTGAGGGAGGAGGAGGCCCACATTTCTCCAACTAGTGGAGAAACATTAACCTAGGTTCTGTGCTTCGTATGTTAACTGAGCTATTACATTATAATGTCACAGCCGACGAGACATTTTGTGGCTCACGAGGACTCTGCGTTGCATATACCACTTGTTAAATATTTCTGAAACATAAATAGTATAACGAGCACCTCCTTGTATCAGTCACACATTGCGACAACTGTTGGAATCATCAAGATCCTTGGAAATGACAGCAAAATTTGGAACCCACAAGGAACAACTGCGAATAATGTGTTAGGAAGTATCATTTGCTGTGGCATATGTCTTTAAAAAGCGAGTTTAGGTCGGTAGCAAAGGTCGTAATTGCCGCAGAAGGCTCATTCGGCGAGGGAAGGAGGGCTGTAAGGGAGGAAGAGGCCCACATTTCTCCAACTAGTGGAGAAACATTAACCTAGGTTCTATGCTTCGTATGTTAACTGAGCTATTACATTATAATGTCACAGCCGACGAGACATTTTGTGGCTCACGAGGACTCTGCGTTGCATATACCACTTGTTAAATATTTCTGAAACATAAATAGTATAACGACGACCTCCTTGTATCAGTCACACATTGCGACAACTGTTGGAATCATTAAGATCCTTGAAAATGACAGCCAAATTTGGAACCCACAAAGAACAACTGCGAATAATATGTTAGGAAGTCTCATTTGCTGTGGCATATGTCTTTAAAAAGCGAGTTTAGGTCGGTAGCAAAGGTCGCAATTGCCGCAGAAGGCTCATTCGGTGAGGGAAGGAGGGCTGTAAGGGAGGAGGAGGCCCACATTTCTCCAACTAGTGGAGAAATATTATCCTAGGTTCTATACTTCGTATGTTAACTGAGATATTACATTATAATGTCACAGCCGACGAGACATTTTGTGGCTCACGAGGACTCTGCGTTGCATATACCACTTGTTAAATATTTCTGAAACATAAATAGTATAACGACGACCTCCTTGTATCAGTCACACATTGCGACAACTGTTGGAATCATCAAGATCCTTGGAAATGACAGCCAAACTTGGAACCCACAAGGAACTACTGCGAAAAATATGTTAGGAAGAATCATTTGATGTGGCATATGTCTTTAAAAAGCGAGTTTAGGTCGGTAGCAAAGGTTGCAATTGCCGCAGAAGGCTCATTCGGTGAGGGAAGAAGGGCTGTAAGGGGAGGAGGAGACCACCATTTCTCCAACTAGTGGAGAAATGTTAACCTAGGTTCTATACTTTGAATGTTAACAGAGCTATTACATTATAATGTCACAGCCGACGAGACATTTTGTGGCTCACGAGGAATCTGCGTTGCATATACCACTTGTTAAATATTTCTGAAACATAAATAGTATAACGACGACCTCCTTGTATCAGTCACACACTGCGACAACTGTTGGAATCATCAAGATCCTTGGAAATGACCGCCAAATTTGGAACCCACATGGAGCAACTGCGAATATTGTGTTAGGAAGTATCATTTGCTGTGGCATATGTCTTTAAAAAGGGAGTTTAGGTCGATAGCAAAGGTCGCAATTGCCGCAGAAAACTCATTCGGTGAGGGGAGGAGGGCTGTAAGGGAGGAGGAGGCCCACATTTCTCCAACTAGTGGAGAAATGTTGACCTAGGTTCTATTCTTCGAATGTTAACAGAGCTATTACATATAATGTCACAGCCGACGAGACATTTTGTGGCTCACGAGGACTCTGCGTTGCATATACCACTTGTTAAATATTTCTGAAACATAAATAGTATAACGAGGACCTCCTTGTATCAGTCACACATTACGACAACTGTTGGAATCTTCAAGATCCTTGGAAATGACCGCCAAATTTGGAACCCACAAGGAACAACTGCGAATAATGTGATAGGAAGTATCATTTGCAGTGGCATATGTTTTTAAAAAGCGAGTTTAGGTCGGTAGCAAAGGTCGTAATTGCCGCAGAAGGCTCATTCGGCGAGGGAAGGAGGGCTGTAAGGGGTGGAGGAGGCCCACATTTCTCCAACTAGTGGAGAAACATTAACCTAGGTTCTATGCTTCGTATGTTAACTGAGCTATTACATTATAATGTCACAGCCGACGAGACATTTTGTGGCTCACGAGGACTCTGCGTTGCATATACCACTTGTTAAATATTTCTGAAACATAAATAGTATAACGAGGACCTCCTTGTATCAGTCACACATTGCGACAACTGTTGGAATCATCAAGATCCTTGGAAATGACAGCCAAATTTGGAACCCACAAGGAACAACTGCGAATAATGTGTTAGGAAGTATCATTTCCTGTGGCATATGTCTTTAAAAAGCGAGTTTAGGTCGGTAGCAAAGGTCGTAATTGCCGCAGAAGGCTCATTCGGCGGGGGAAGGAGGGCTGTAAGGTAGGAGGAGGCCCACATTTCTCCAACTAGTGGAGAAACATTAACCTAGGTTCTATGCTTCGTATGTTAACTGAGCTATTACATTATAATGTCACAGCCGACGAGACATTTTGTGGCTCACGAGGACTCTGCGTTGCATATACCACTTGTTAAATATTTCTGAAACATAAATAGTATAACGAGGACCTCCTTGTATCAGTCACACATTGCGACAACTGTTGGAATCATCAAGATCCTTGGAAATGACAGCCAAATTTGGAACCCACAAGGAACAACTACGAATAATGTGTTAGGAAGTATCATTTGCTGTGGCATATGTCTTTAAAAAGGGAGTTTAGGTCGGTAGCAAAGGTCGCAATTGCCGCAGAAAACTCATTCGATGAGGGAAGGAGGGCTGTAAGGGAGGAGGAGGCCCACATTTCTCAACTAGTGGAGAAATGTTAACCTAGGTTCTATTCTTCGAATGTTAACAGAGCTATTACATATAATGTCACAGCCGACGAGACATTTTGTGGCTCACGAGGACTCTGCGTTGCATATACCACTTGTTAAATATTTGTGAAACATAAATAGTATAACGACGACCTCCTTGTATCAGTCACACATTGCGACAACTGTTGGAATCATCAAGATCCTTGGAAATGACAGCCAAATTTGGAACCCACAAGGAACAACTGCGAATAATGTGTTAGGAAGTATCATTTGCTGTGGCATATATCTTTAAAAAGCGAGTTTAGGTCGGTAACAAAGGTCGCAATTGCCGCAGAAAGCTCATTCAGTGAGGGAAGGAGGGCTGTAAGGGGAGGAGGAGGCCCACATTTCTCCAACTAGTGGAGAAATGTTAACCTAGGTTCTATACTTCTTATGTTAACAGAGCTATTACATTATAATGTCACAGCCGACGAGACATTTTGTGGCTCACGAGGACTCTGCGCTGCATATACCACTTGTTAAATATTTCTGAAACATAAATAGTATAACGAGGACCTCCTTGTATCAGTCACACATTGCGACAACTGTTGGAATCATCAAGATCCTTGGAAATGACAGCCAAATTTGGAACCCACAAGGAACAACTACGAATAATGTGTTAGGAAGAATCATTTGATGTGGCATATGTCTTTAAAAAGCGAGTTTAGGTCAGTAGCGAAGGTTGCAATTGCCGCAGAAGGCCCATTCGGTGAGGGAAGGAGCGCTGTAAGGGGAGGAGGAGACCCACATTTCTCCAACTAGTGGAGAAATGTTAACCTAGGTTCTATACTTCGAACGTTAACAGAGCTATTACATTATAATGTCACAGCCGACGAGACATTTTGTGGCTCACGAGGACTCTGCGTTGCATATACCACTTGTTAAATATTTCTGAAACATAAATAGTATAACGACGACCTCCTTGTATCAGTCACACATTGTGACAACTGTTGGAATCATCAAGATCCTTGGAAATGACAGCCAAATTTGGAACCCACAAGGAACTACTGCGAAAAATGTGTTAGGAAGAATCATTTGATGTGGCATATGTCTTTAAAAAGCGAGTTTAGGTCGGTAGCAAAGGTCGTAATTGCCGCAGAAGGCTCATTCGGCGAGGGAAGGAGGGCTGTAAGGGAGGAGGAGGCCCACATTTCTCCAACTAGTGGAGAAACATTAACCTAGGTTCTATGCTTCGTATGTTATCTGAGCTATTACATTATAATGTCACAGCCGACGAGATATTTTGTGGCTCACGAGGACTCTGCGTTGCATATACCACTTGTTAAATATTTCTGAAACATAAATAGTATAACGAGGACCTCCTTGTATCAGTCACACACTGCGACAACTGTTGGAATCATAAAGATCCTTGGAAATGACAGCCAAATTTGGAACCCACAAGGAACAACTACGAATAATGTGTTAGGAAGTATCATTTGCTGTGGCATATGTGTTTAAAAAGCGAGTTTAGGTCGGTAGCAAAGGTCGCTATTGCCGCATAAAGCTCATTCGGTGAGGGAAGGATGGCTGTAAGGGGAGGAGGAGGCCCACATTTCTCCAACTAGTGGAGAAATGTTAACCTAGGTTCTATACTTCGAATGTTAACAGAGCTATTACATTATAATGTCACAGCCGACGAGACATTTTGTGGCTCACGAGGACTCTGCGTTGCATATACCACTTGTTAAATATTTCTGAAACATAAATAGTATAACAAGGACCTCCTTGTATCAGTCACACATTGCGACAACTGTTGGAATCTTCAAGATCCTTGGAAATGACCGCCAAATTTGGAACCCACAAGGAACAACTGCGAATAATGTGTTAGGAAGTATCATTTGCTGTGGCATATGTCTTTAAAAAGCGAGTTTAGGTCGGTAGCAAAGGTCGTAATTGCCGCAGAAGGCTCATTCAGCGAGGGAAGGAGGGCTGTAAGGGAGGAGGAGGCCCACATTTCTCCAACTAGTGGAGAAACATTAACCTAGGTTCCATTCTTCGAATGTTAACAGAGCTATTACATATAATGTCACAGCCGACGAGACATTTTGTGGCTCACGAGGACTCTGCAATGCATATACCACTTGTTAAATATTTGTGAAACATAAATAGTATAACGACGACCTCCTTGTATCAGTCACACATTGCGACAACTGTTGGAATCATCAAGATCCTTGGAAATGACAGCCAAATTTGGAACCCACAAGGAACAACTGCGAATAATGTGTTAGGAAGTATCATTTGCTGTGGCATATATCTTTAAAAAGCGAGTTTAGGTCGGTAGCAAAGGTCGCAATTGCCGCAGAAAACTCATTCAGTGAGGGAAGGAGGGCTGTAAGGGGAGGAGGAGGCCCACATTTCTCCAACTAGTGGAAAAATGTTAACCTAGGTTCTATACTTCTTATGTTAACAGAGCTATTACATTATAATGTCACAGCCGACGAGACATTTTGTGGCTCACGAGGACTCTGCGTTGCATATACCACTTGTTAAATATTTCTGAAACATAAATAGTATAACGACGACCTCCTTGTATCAGTCTCACATTGCGACAACTGTTGGAATCATCAAGATCCTTGGAAATGACAGCCAAATTTGGAACCCACAAGGAACAACTGCGAATAATGTGTTAGGAAGTATCATTTGCTGTGGCATATATCTTTAAAAAGCGAGTTTAGGTCGGTAGCAAAGGTCGCAATTGCCGCAGAAAACTCATTCAGTGAGGGAAGGAGGGCTGTAAGCGGAGGAGGAGGCCCACATTTCTCCAACTAGTGGAGAAATGTTAACCTAGGTTCTATACTTCTTATGTTAACAGAGCTATTACATTATAATGTCACAGCCGACGAGACATTTTGTGGCTCACGAGGACTCTGCGTTGCATATACCACTTGTTAAATATTTGTGAAACATAAGTAGTATAACGACGACCTCCTTATATCAGTCACACATTGCGACAAGTGTTGGAATCATCAAGATCCTTGGAAATGACAGCCAAATTTGGAACCCACAAGGAACAACTGCGAATAATGTGTTAGGAAGTATCATTTGCTGTGGCATATGTCTTTAAAAAGCGAGTTTAGGTCGGTAGCAAAGGTCGTAATTGCCGCAGAAGGCTCATTCGGCGAGGGAAGGAGGGCTGTAAGGGAGGAGGAGGCCCACATTTCTCCAACTAGTGGAGAAACATTAACCTAGGTTCTATTCTTCGAATGTTAACAGAGCTATTACATTATAATGTCACAGCCGACGAGACATTTTGTGGCTCACGAGGACTCTGTGTTGCATATACCACTTGTTAAATATTTCTGAAACAAAATAGTATAACGACGACCTCCTTGTATCAGTCACACATTGCGACAACTGTTGGAATCATCAAGATCCTTGGAAATGACAGCCAAATTCGGAACCCACAAGGAAGAACTGCGAATAATGTGTTAGGAAGTATCATTTGCTGTGGCATATATCTTTGAAAAGCGAGTTTAGGTCGGTAGCAAAGGTCGCAATTGCCGCAGAAAACTCATTCAGTGAGGGAAGGAGGGCTGTAAGGGGAGGAGGAGGCCCACATTTCTCCAACTAGTGGAGAAATGTTAACCTAGGTTCTATACTTCTTATGTTAACAGAGCTATTACATTATAATGTCACAGCCGACGAGACATTTTGTGGCTCACGAGGACTCTGCGTTGCATATACCACTTGTTAAATATTTCTGAAACATAAATAGTATAACGAGGACCTCCTTGTATCAGTCACACATTGCGACAACTGTTGGAATCATCAAGATCCTTGGAAATGACAGCGAAATTTGGAAACCACAAGGAACAACTACGAATAATGTGTTAGGAAGTATCATTTGCTGTGGCATATGTCTTTAAAAAGCGAGTTTAGGTCGGTAGCAAAGGTCGCTATTGCCGCATAAGGCTCATTCGGTGAGGGAAGGTGGGCTGTAAGGGGAGGAGGAGGCCCACATTTCTCCAACTAGTGGAGAAATGTCAACCTAGGTTCTATACTTCGAATGTTAACAGAGCTAATACATTATAATGTCACAGCCGACGAGACATTTTGTGGCTCACGAGGACTCTGCGTTGCATATACCACTTGTTAAATATTTCTGAAACATAAATAGTATAACGAGGACCTCCTTGTATCAGTCACACATTGCGACAACTGTTGGAATCTTCAAGATCCTTGGAAATGTCCGCCAAATTTGGAACCCACAAGGAACAACTACGAATAATGTGTTAGGAAGTATCATTTGCTGTGGCATATGTCTTTAAAAAGGGAGTTTAGGTCGGTAGCAAAGGTCGCAATTGCCGCAGAAAACTCATTCGATGAGGGAAGGAGGGCTGTAAGGGAGGAGGAGGCCCACATTTCTCAACTAGTGGAGAAATGTTAACCTAGGTTCTATTCTTCGAATGTTAACAGAGCTATTACATATAATGTCACAGCCGACGAGACATTTTGTGGCTCACGAGGACTCTGCGTTGCATATACCACTTGTTAAATATTTGTGAAACATAAATAGTATAACGACGACCTCCTTGTATCAGTCACACATTGCGACAACTGTTGGAATCATCAAGATCCTTGGAAATGACAGCCAAATTTGGAACCCACAAGGAACAACTGCGAATAATGTGTTAGGAAGTATCATTTGCTGTGGCATATATCTTTAAAAAGCGAGTTTAGGTCGGTAACAAAGGTCGCAATTGCCGCAGAAAGCTCATTCAGTGAGGGAAGGAGGGCTGTAAGGGGAGGAGGAGGCCCACATTTCTCCAACTAGTGGAGAAATGTTAACCTAGGTTCTATACTTCTTATGTTAACAGAGCTATTACATTATAATGTCACAGCCGACGAGACATTTTGTGGCTCACGAGGACTCTGCGCTGCATATACCACTTGTTAAATATTTCTGAAACATAAATAGTATAACGAGGACCTCCTTGTATCAGTCACACATTGCGACAACTGTTGGAATCATCAAGATCCTTGGAAATGACAGCCAAATTTGGAACCCACAAGGAACAACTACGAATAATGTGTTAGGAAGAATCATTTGATGTGGCATATGTCTTTAAAAAGCGAGTTTAGGTCAGTAGCGAAGGTTGCAATTGCCGCAGAAGGCCCATTCGGTGAGGGAAGGAGCGCTGTAAGGGGAGGAGGAGACCCACATTTCTCCAACTAGTGGAGAAATGTTAACCTAGGTTCTATACTTCGAACGTTAACAGAGCTATTACATTATAATGTCACAGCCGACGAGACATTTTGTGGCTCACGAGGACTCTGCGTTGCATATACCACTTGTTAAATATTTCTGAAACATAAATAGTATAACGACGACCTCCTTGTATCAGTCACACATTGTGACAACTGTTGGAATCATCAAGATCCTTGGAAATGACAGCCAAATTTGGAACCCACAAGGAACTACTGCGAAAAATGTGTTAGGAAGAATCATTTGATGTGGCATATGTCTTTAAAAAGCGAGTTTAGGTCGGTAGCAAAGGTCGTAATTGCCGCAGAAGGCTCATTCGGCGAGGGAAGGAGGGCTGTAAGGGAGGAGGAGGCCCACATTTCTCCAACTAGTGGAGAAACATTAACCTAGGTTCTATGCTTCGTATGTTATCTGAGCTATTACATTATAATGTCACAGCCGACGAGACATTTTGTGGCTCACGAGGACTCTGCGTTGCATATACCACTTGTTAAATATTTCTGAAACATAAATAGTATAACGAGGACCTCCTTGTATCAGTCACACACTGCGACAACTGTTGGAATCATAAAGATCCTTGGAAATGACAGCCAAATTTGGAACCCACAAGGAACAACTACGAATAATGTGTTAGGAAGTATCATTTGCTGTGGCATATGTGTTTAAAAAGCGAGTTTAGGTCGGTAGCAAAGGTCGCTATTGCCGCATAAAGCTCATTCGGTGAGGGAAGGATGGCTGTAAGGGGAGGAGGAGGCCCACATTTCTCCAACTAGTGGAGAAATGTTAACCTAGGTTCTATACTTCGAATGTTAACAGAGCTATTACATTATAATGTCACAGCCGACGAGACATTTTATGGCTCACGAGGACTCTGCGTTGCATATACCACTTGTTAAATATTTCTGAAACATAAATAGTATAACAAGGACCTCCTTGTATCAGTCACACATTGCGACAACTGTTGGAATCTTCAAGATCCTTGGAAATGACCGCCAAATTTGGAACCCACAAGGAACAACTGCGAATAATGTGTTAGGAAGTATCATTTGCTGTGGCATATGTCTTTAAAAAGCGAGTTTAGGTCGGTAGCAAAGGTCGTAATTGCCGCAGAAGGCTCATTCAGCGAGGGAAGGAGGGCTGTAAGGGAGGAGGAGGCCCACATTTCTCCAACTAGTGGAGAAACATTAACCTAGGTTCCATTCTTCGAATGTTAACAGAGCTATTACATATAATGTCACAGCCGACGAGACATTTTGTGGCTCACGAGGACTCTGCAATGCATATACCACTTGTTAAATATTTGTGAAACATAAATAGTATAACGACGACCTCCTTGTATCAGTCACACATTGCGACAACTGTTGGAATCATCAAGATCCTTGGAAATGACAGCCAAATTTGGAACCCACAAGGAACAACTGCGAATAATGTGTTAGGAAGTATCATTTGCTGTGGCATATATCTTTAAAAAGCGAGTTTAGGTCGGTAGCAAAGGTCGCAATTGCCGCAGAAAACTCATTCAGTGAGGGAAGGAGGGCTGTAAGGGGAGGAGGAGGCCCACATTTCTCCAACTAGTGGAAAAATGTTAACCTAGGTTCTATACTTCTTATGTTAACAGAGCTATTACATTATAATGTCACAGCCGACGAGACATTTTGTGGCTCACGAGGACTCTGCGTTGCATATACCACTTGTTAAATATTTCTGAAACATAAATAGTATAACGACGACCTCCTTGTATCAGTCTCACATTGCGACAACTGTTGGAATCATCAAGATCCTTGGAAATGACAGCCAAATTTGGAACCCACAAGGAACAACTGCGAATAATGTGTTAGGAAGTATCATTTGCTGTGGCATATATCTTTAAAAAGCGAGTTTAGGTCGGTAGCAAAGGTCGCAATTGCCGCAGAAAACTCATTCAGTGAGGGAAGGAGGGCTGTAAGCGGAGGAGGAGGCCCACATTTCTCCAACTAGTGGAGAAATGTTAACCTAGGTTCTATACTTCTTATGTTAACAGAGCTATTACATTATAATGTCACAGCCGACGAGACATTTTGTGGCTCACGAGGACTCTGCGTTGCATATACCACTTGTTAAATATTTGTGAAACATAAGTAGTATAACGACGACCTCCTTATATCAGTCACACATTGCGACAAGTGTTGGAATCATCAAGATCCTTGGAAATGACAGCCAAATTTGGAACCCACAAGGAACAACTGCGAATAATGTGTTAGGAAGTATCATTTGCTGTGGCATATGTCTTTAAAAAGCGAGTTTAGGTCGGTAGCAAAGGTCGTAATTGCCGCAGAAGGCTCATTCGGCGAGGGAAGGAGGGCTGTAAGGGAGGAGGAGGCCCACATTTCTCCAACTAGTGGAGAAACATTAACCTAGGTTCTATTCTTCGAATGTTAACAGAGCTATTACATTATAATGTCACAGCCGACGAGACATTTTGTGGCTCACGAGGACTCTGTGTTGCATATACCACTTGTTAAATATTTCTGAAACAAAATAGTATAACGACGACCTCCTTGTATCAGTCACACATTGCGACAACTGTTGGAATCATCAAGATCCTTGGAAATGACAACCAAATTCGGAACCCACAAGGAAGAACTGCGAATAATGTGTTAGGAAGTATCATTTGCTGTGGCATATATCTTTGAAAAGCGAGTTTAGGTCGGTAGCAAAGGTCGCAATTGCCGCAGAAAACTCATTCAGTGAGGGAAGGAGGGCTGTAAGGGGAGGAGGAGGCCCACATTTCTCCAACTAGTGGAGAAATGTTAACCTAGGTTCTATACTTCTTATGTTAACAGAGCTATTACATTATAATGTCACAGCCGACGAGACATTTTGTGGCTCACGAGGACTCTGCGTTGCATATACCACTTGTTAAATATTTCTGAAACATAAATAGTATAACGAGGACCTCCTTGTATCAGTCACACATTGCGACAACTGTTGGAATCATCAAGATCCTTGGAAATGACAGCGAAATTTGGAAACCACAAGGAACAACTACGAATAATGTGTTAGGAAGTATCATTTGCTGTGGCATATGTCTTTAAAAAGCGAGTTTAGGTCGGTAGCAAAGGTCGCTATTGCCGCATAAGGCTCATTCGGTGAGGGAAGGTGGGCTGTAAGGGGAGGAGGAGGCCCACATTTCTCCAACTAGTGGAGAAATGTCAACCTAGGTTCTATACTTCGAATGTTAACAGAGCTAATACATTATAATGTCACAGCCGACGAGACATTTTGTGGCTCACGAGGACTCTGCGTTGCATATACCACTTGTTAAATATTTCTGAAACATAAATAGTATAACGAGGACCTCCTTGTATCAGTCACACATTGCGACAACTGTTGGAATCTTCAAGATCCTTGGAAATGTCCGCCAAATTTGGAACCTACAAGGAACAACTGCGATTAATGTGTTAGGAAGTATCATTTGCTGTGGCATATGTGTTTAAAAAGCGAGTTTAGGTCGGTAGCAAAGGTCGCTATTGCCGCATAAGGCCCATTCGGTGAGGGAAGGAGGGCTGTAAGGGGAGGAGGAGGCCCACATTTCTCCAACTAGTGGAGAAATGTTAACCTAGGTTCTATACTTCGAATGTTAACAGAGCTATTACATTATAATGTCACAGCCGACGAGACATTTTGTGGCTCACGAGGACTGTGCGTTGCATATACCACTTGTTAAATATTTCTGAAACATAAATAGTATAACGACGACCTCCTTGTATCAGTCACACATTGCGACAACTGTTGGAATCTTCAAGATCCTTGGAAATGACCGCCAAATTTGGAACCCACAAGGAACAACTGCGAATAATGTGTTAGGAAGTATCATTTGCTGTGGCATATGTCTTTAAAAAGCGAGTTTAGGTCGGTAGCAAAGGTCGCAATTGCCGCAGAAAACTCATTCAGTGAGGGAAGGAGGGCTGTAAGGGGAGGAGGAGGCCCACATTTCTCCAACTAGTGGAAAAATGTAAACCTAGTTTCAATACCTCTTATGTTAACAGAGCTATTACATTATAATGTCACAGCCGACGAGACATTTTGTGGCTCACGAGGACTCTGCGTTGCATATACCACTTGTTAAATATTTCTGAAACATAAATAGTATAACGACGACCTCCTTGTATCAGTCTCACATTGCGACAACTGTTGGAATCATCAAGATCCTTGGAAATGACAGCCAAATTTGGAACCCACAAGGAACAACTGCGAATAATGTGTTAGGAAGTATCATTTGCTGTGGCATATGTCTTTAAAAAGCGAGTTTAGGTCTGTAGCAAAGGTCGTAATTGCCGCAGAAGGCTCATTCGGCGAGGGAAGGAGGGCTGTAAGGGAGGAGGAGGCCCACATTTCTCCAACTAGTGGAGAAACATTAACCTAGGTTCTATTCTTCGAATGTTAACAGAGCTATTACATTATAATGTCACAGCCGACGAGACATTTTGTGGCTCACGAGGACTCTGTGTTGCATATACCACTTGTTAAATATTTCTGAAACAAAATAGTATAACGACGACCTCCTTGTATCAGTCACACATTGCGACAACTGTTGGAATCATCAAGATCCTTGGAAATGACAGCCAAATTCGGAACCCACAAGGAACAACTGCGAATAATGTGTTAGGAAGTATCATTTGCTGTGGCATATATCTTTGAAAAGCGAGTTTAGGTCGGTAGCAAAGGTCGCAATTGCCGCAGAAAACTCATTCAGTGAGGGAAGGAGGGCTGTAAGGGGAGGAGGAGGCCCACATTTCTCCAACTAGTGGAGAAATGTTAACCTAGGTTCTATACTTCTTATGTTAACAGAGCTATTACATTATAATGTCACAGCCGACGAGACATTTTGTGGCTCACGAGGACTCTGCGTTGCATATACCACTTGTTAAATATTTCTGAAACATAAATAGTATAACGAGGACCTCCTTGTATCAGTCACACATTGCGACAACTGTTGGAATCATCAAGATCCTTGGAAATGACAGCGAAATTTGGAACCCACAAGGAACAACTACGAATAATGTGTTAGGAAGTATCATTTGCTGTGGCATATGTGTTTAAAAAGCGAGTTTAGGTCGGTAGCAAAGGTCGCTATTGCCGCATAAGGTTCATTCGGTGAGGGAAGGAGGGCTGTAAAGGGAGGAGGAGGCCCACATTTCTCCAACTAGTGGAGAGATGTTAACCTAGGTTCTATACTTCGAATGTTAACAGAGCTAATACATTATAATGTCACAGCCGACGAGACATTTTGTGGCTCACGAGGACTCTGCGTTGCATATACCACTTGTTAAATATTTCTGAAACATAAATAGTATAACGACGACCTCCTTGTATCAGTCACACATTGCGACAACTGTTGGAATCATCAAGATCCTTGGAAATGACAGCCAAACTTGGAACCCACAAGGAACTACTGCGAAAAATATGTTAGGAAGAATCATTTGATGTGGCATATGTCTTTAAAAAGCGAGTTTAGGTCGGTAGCGAAGGTTGCAATTGCCGCAGAAGGCTCATTCGGTGAGGGAAGGAGGGCTGTAAGGGGAGGAGGAGACCGACATTTCTCGAACTTGTGGAGAAATGTTAACCTAGGTTCTATACTTCGAATGTTAACAGAGCTATTACATTATAATGTCACAGCCGACGAGACATTTTGTGGCTCACGAGGACTCTGCGTTGCATATACCACTTGTTAAATATTTCTGAAACATAAATAGTATAACGACGACCTCCTTGTATCAGTCACACATTGCGACAACTGTTGGAATCATCAAGATCCTTGGAAATGACAGCCAAACTTGGAACCCACAAGGAACTACTGCGAAAAATATGTTAGGAAGAATCATTTGATGTGGCATATGTCTTTAAAAAGGGAGTTTAGGTCGGTAGCAAAGGTCGCAATTGCCGCAGAAAACTCATTCGGTGAGGGAAGGAAAGCTGCAAGGGAGGAGGAGGCCCACATTTCTCCAACTAGTGGAGAAATGTTAACCTAGGTTCTATTCTTCGAATGTTAACAGAGCTATTACATATAATGTCACAGCCGACGAGACATTTTGTGGCTCACGAGGACTCTGCGTTGCATATACCACTTGTTAAATATTTCTGAAACATAAATAGTACAACGACGACCTCCTTGTATCAGTCACACATTGCGACAACTGTTGGAATCATCAAGATCCTTGGATATGACAGGCAAATTTGGAACCCACAAGGAACAACTGCGAATAATGTGTTAGGAAGTATCATTTCCTGTGGCATATGTCTTTAAAAAGCGAGTTTAGGTCGGTAGCAAAGGTCGCTATTGCCGCATAAGGCTCATTCGGTGAGGGAAGGAGGGCTGTAAGGGGAGGAGGAGGCCCACATTTCTCCAACTAGTGGAGAAATGTTAACCTAGGTTATATACTTCGAATGTTAACAGAGCTATTACATTATAATGTCACAGCCGACGAGACATTTTGTGGCTCACGAGGACTCTGCGTTGCATATACCACTTGTTAAATATTTCTGAAACATAAATAGTATAACGAGGACCTCCTTGTATCAGTCACACATTGCGACAACTGTTGGAATCATCAAGATCCTTGGAAATGACAGCCAAATTTGGAACCCACAAGGAACAACTAGGAATAATGTGTCAGGAAGTATCATTTGCTGTGGCATATGTCTTTAAAAAGCGAGTTTAGGTCGGTAGCAAAGGTCGCTATTGCCGCATAAGGCTCATTCGGTGAGGGAAGGAGGGCTGTAAGGGGAGGAGGAGGCCCACATTTCTCCAACTAGTGGAGAAATGTTAACCTAGGTTCTATATTTCGAATGTTAACTGAGCTATTACATTATAATGTCACAGCGGACGAGACATTTTGTGGCTCACGAGGACTCTGCGTTGCATATACCACTTGTTAAATATTTCTGAAACATAATTAGTATAACGAGGACCTCCTTGTATCAGTCACACATTGCGACAACTGTTGGAATCTTCAAGATCCTTGGAAATGGCAGCCAAATTTGGAACCCACAAGGAACAACTACGAATAATGTGTCAGGAAGTATCATTTGCTGTGGCATATGTCTTTAAAAAGCGAGTTTAGGTCGGTAGCAAAGGTCGCTATTGCCGCATAAGGCTCATTCGGTGAGGGAAGGAGGGCTGTAAGGGGAGGAGGTGGCCCACATTTCTCCAACTAGTGGAGAAATGTTAACCTAGGTTCTATACTTCGAATGTTAACAGAGCTATTACATTATAATGTCACAGCCGACGAGACATTTTGTGGCTCACGAGGACTCTGCGTTGCATATACCTCTTGTTAAATATTTCTGAAACATAAATAGTATAACGAGGACCTCCTTGTATCAGTCACACATTGCGACAACTGTTGGAATCTTCAAGATCCTTGGAAATGACCGCCAAATTTGGAACCCACAAGGAACAACTGCGAATAATGTGTTAGGAAGTATCATTTGCTGTGGCATATGTCGTTAAAAAGCGAGTTTAGGTCGGTAGCAAAGGTCGCAATTGCCGCAGAAAACTCATTCGGTGAGGGAAGGAGGGCTGTAAGGGAGGAGGAGGCCCACATTTCTCCAACTAGTGGAGAAATATTAACCTAGGTTCAATACTTCGTATGTTAACAGAGCTATTACATTATAATGTCACAGCCGACGAGACATTTTGTGGCTCACGAGGACTCTGCGATGCGTATACCACTTGTTAAATATTTCTGAAACATAAATAGTATAACGACGACCTCCTTGTATCAGTCACACATTGCGACAACTGTTGGTATCATCAAGATCCTTGGAAATGACAGCCAAACTTGGAACCCACAAGGAACTACTGCGAAAAATATGTTAGGAAGAATCATTTGATGTGGCATATGTCTTTAAAAAGCGAGTTTAGGTCGGTAGCAAAGGTTGCAATTGCCGCAGAAGGCTCATTCGGTGAGGGAAGGGGGGCTGTAAGGGGAGGAGGAGACCCACATTTCTCCAACTAGTGGAAAAATGTTAACCTAGGTTCTATACTTCGAATGTTAACAGAGCTATTACATTATAATGTCACAGCCGACGAGACATTTTGTGGCTCACGAGGACTCTGCGTTGCATATACCACTTGTTAAATAATTCTGAAACATAAATAGTATAACGACGACCTCCTTGTATCAGTCACACATTGCGACAACTGTTGGAATCATCAAGATCCTTGGAAACGACCGCCAAATTTGGAACCCACAAGGAACAACTGCAAATATTGTGTTTGGAAGTATCATTTGCTGTGGGATATGTCTTTAAAAAGGGAGTTTAGGTCGATAGCAAAGGTCGCAATTGCCGCAGAAAACTCATTCGGTGAGGGAAGGAGGGCTGTAAGGGAGGAGGAGGCCCACATTTCTCCAATTAGTGGAGAAATGTTAACCTAGGTTCTATTCTTCGAATGTTAACAGAGCTATTACATATAATGTCACAGCCGACGAGACATTTTGTGGCTCACGAGGACTCTGCGTTGCATATACCACTTGTTAAATATTTCTGAAACATAAATAGTATAACGACGACCTCCTTGTATCAGTCACACATTGCGACAACTGTTGGAATCATCAAGATCCTTGGAAATGACAGCCAAATTTGGAACCCACAAGGAACAACTGCGAATAATGTGTTAGGAAGTATCATTTGCTGTGGCATATGTCTTTAAAAAGCGAGTTTAGGTCGGTAGCAAAGGTCGCAATTGCCGCAGAAAACTCATTCTGTGAGGGAAGGAGGGCTGTAAGGGGAGGAGGAGGCCCACATTTCTCCGACTAGTGGAGAAATGTTAACCTAGGTTCTATACTTCTTATGTTAACAGAGCTATTACATTATAATGTCACAGCCGACGAGACATTTTGTGGCTCACGATGACTCTGCGTTGCATATACCACTTGTTAAATATTTCTGAAACATAAATAGTATAACGACGACCTCCTTGTATCAGTCACACATTGCGAGAACTGTTGGAATCATCAAGATCCTTGGAAATGACAGCCAAATTTGGAACCCACAAGGAACAACTACGAATAATGTGTAAGGAAGTATCATTTGCTGTGGCATATGTCTTTGAAAAGCGAGTTTAGGTCGGTAGCAAAGGTCGCTATTGCCGCATAAGGCTCATTCGGTGAGGGAAGGAGGGCTGTAAGGAGAGGAGGAGGCCCACATTTCTCCAACTAGTGGAGAAATGTTAACCTAGGTTCTATACTTCGAATGTTAACAGAGCTATTACATTATAATGTCACAGCCGACGAGACATTTTATGGCTCACGAGGACTCTGCGTTGCATATACCACTTGTTAAATATTTCTGAAACATAAATAGTATATCGAGGACCTCCTTGTATCAGTCACACATTGCGACAACTGTAGGAATCATCAAGATCCTTGGAAATGACAGCCATATTTGGAACCCACAAGGAACAACTGCGAATAATGTGTTAGGAAGTATCATTTGCTGTGGCATATGTCTTTAAAAAGCGAGTTTAGGTCGGTAGCAAATGTCGTAATTGCCGCAGAAGGCTCATTCGGCGAGGGAAGGAGGGCTGTAAGGGAGGAGGAGTCCCACATTTCTCCAACTAGTGGAGAAACATTAACCGATGCTTCGTATGTTAACGGAGCTATTACATTATAGTGTCACAGCCGACGAGACATTTTGTGGCTCACGAGAACTCTGCGTTGCATATACCACTTGTTAAATATTTCTGAAACATAAATTTTATAACGAGGACCTCCTTGTATCAGTCACACATTGCGACAACTGTTGGACTCAATAAGATCCTTGGAAATGACAGCCAAATTTGGAACCCACAAGGAACAACTACGAATAATGTGTTAGGAAGTATCATTTGCTGTGGCATATGTCTTTAAAAAGCGAGTTTAGGTCGGTAGCAAAGGTCGCTATTGCCGCATAAGGCTCATTCGGTGAGGGAAGGAGGGCTGTAAGGGAGGAGGAGGCCCACATTTCTCCAACTAGTAGAGAAATGTTAACCTAGGTTCTATACTTCGAATGTTAACAGAGCTATTACATTATAATGTCACAGCCGACGAGACATTTTGTGGCTCACGAGGACTCTGCGTTGCATATACCACTTGTTAAATACTTCTGAAACATAAATAGTATAACGAGGACCTCCTTGTATCAGTCACACATTGCGAAAACTGTTGGAATCTTCAAGATCCTTGGAAATGACCGCCAAATTTGGAACCCACAAGGAACAACTGCGAATAATGTGTTAGGAAGTATCATTTGCTGCGGCATATGTCTTTAAAAAGCGACTTTAGGTCGGTAGCAAAGGTCGCTATTGCCGCATAAGGCTCATTCGGTGAGGGAAGGAGGGCTGTAAGGGGAGGAGGAGGCCCACATTTCTCCAACTAGTGGAGAAATGTTAACCTAGGTTCTATACTTCGAATGTTAACAGAGCTATTACATTATAATGTCACAGCCGACGAGACATTTTGTGGCTCACGAGGACTCTGCGTTGCATATACCACTTGTTAAATATTTCTGAAACATAAATAGTATAACGAGGACCTCCTTGTATCAGTCACACATTGCGACAACTGTTGGAATCATCAAGATCCTTGGAAATGACAGCCAAATTTGGAACCCACAAGGAACAACTACGAATAATGTGTAAGGAAGTATCATTTGCTGTGGCATATGTCTTTAAAAAGCGAGTTTAGGTCGGTAGCAAAGGTCGCTATTGCCGCATAAGGCTCATTCGGTGAGGGAATGAGGGCTGTAAGGGGAGGAGGAGGCCCACATTTCTCCAACTAGTGGAGAAATGTTAACCTAGGTTCTATACTTCGAATGTTAACAGAGCTATTACATTATAATGTCACAGCCGACGAGACATTTTGTGGCTCACGAGGACTCTGCGTTGCATATACCACTTGTTAAATATTTCTGAAACATAAATAGTATAACGAGGACTTCCTTGTATCAGTCACACATTGCGACTACTGTTAGAATCATCAAGATCCTTGGAAATGACAGCCAAATTTGGAACCCACAAGGAACAACTGCGAATAATGTGTTAGGAAGTATCATTTGCTGTTGCATATGTCTTTAAAAAGCGAGTTTAGGTCGGTAGCAAAGGTCGTAATTGTCGCAGAAGGCTCATTCGGCGAGGGAAGGAGGGCTGTAAGCGAGGAGGAGGCCCACATTTCTCCAACTAGTGGAGAAACATTAACCTAGGTTCTATGCTTCGTATGTTAACTGAGCTATTACATTATAATGTCACAGCCGACGAGACATTTTGTGGCTCACGAGAACTCTGCGTTGCATATACCACTTGTTAAATATTTCTGAAACATAAATAGTATAACGAGGACCTCCTTGTATCAGTCACACATTGCGACAACTGTTGGAATCATTAAAATCCTTGGAAATGACAGCCAAATTTGGAACCCACAAGGAACAACTGCGAATAATGTGTTAGGAAGTATCATTTGCTGTGGCATATGTCTTTAAAAAGCGAGTTTAGGTCGGTAGCAAAGGTCGCTATTGCCGCATAAGGCTCATTCGGTGAGGGAAGGAGGGCTGTAAGGGGAGGAGGAGGGCCACATTTCTCCAACTAGTGGAGAAATATTAACCTAGGTTCTATACTTCGAATGTTAACAGAGCTATTACATTATAATGTCACAGCCGACGAGACATTTTATGGCTCACGAGGACTCTGCGTTGCATATACCACTTGTTAAATACTTCTGAAACATAAATAGTATAACGAGGACCTCCTTGTATCAGTCACACATTGCGAAAACTGTTGGAATCTTCAAGATCCTTGGAAATGACCGCCAAATGTGGAACCCACAAGGAACAACTGCGAATAATGTGTTAGGAAGTATCATTTGCTGAGGCACATGTCTTTAAAAAGCGAGTTTAGGTCGGTAGCAAAGGTCGTAATTGCCGCAGAAGGCTCATTCGGCGAGGGAAGGAGGGCTGTAAGGGAGGAGGAGGCCCACATTTCTCCAACTAGTGGAGAAACATTAACCTAGGTTCTATGCTTCGTATGTTAACTGAGCTATTACATATAATGTCACAGCCGACGAGACATTTTGTGGCTCACGAGGACTCTGCGTTGCATATACCTCTTGTTAAATATTTCTGAAACATAAATAGTATAACGAGGACCTCCTTGTATCAGTCACACATTGCGACAACTGTTGGAGTCTTCAAGATCCTTGGAAATGACCGCCAAATTTGGAACCCACAACGAACAACTGCGAATAATGTGTTAGGAAGTATCATTTGCCGTGGCATATGTCTTTAAAAAGCGAGTTTAGGTCGGTAGCAAAGGTCGTAATTGCCGCAGAAGGCTCATTCGGCGAGGGAAGGAGGGCTGTAAGGGAGGAGGAGGCCCACATTTCTCCAACTAGTGGAGAAACATTAACCTAGGTTCTATGCTTCGTATGTTAACTGAGCTATTACATTATAATGTCACAGCCGACGAGACATTTTGTGGCTCACGAGGACTCTGCGTTGCATATACCACTTGTTAAATATTTCTGAAACATAAATAGTATAACGAGGACCTCCTTGTATCAGTCACACATTGCGACAACTGTTGGAATCTTCAAGATCCTTGGAAATGACCGCCAAATTTGGAACCCACAAGGAACAACTGCGAATAATGTGGTAGGAAGTATCATTTGCTGTGGCATATGTCTTTAAAATTCGAGTTTAGGTCGGTAGCAAAGGTCGCAATTGCCGCAGAAGGCTCATTCGGTGAGGGAAGGAGGGCTGTAAGGGAGGAGGAGGCCCACATTTCTCCAACTAGTGGAGAAATATTAACCTAGGTTCTATACTTCGTATGTTAACTGAGCTATTACATTATAATGTCACAGCCGACGAGACATTTTGTGGCTCACGAGGACTCTGCGTTGCATATACCACTTGTTAAATATTTCTGAAACATAAATAGTATAACGAGGACCTCCTTGTATCAGTCACACATTGCGACAACTGTTGGAATCTTCAAGATCCTTGGAAATGACCGCCAAATTTGGAACCCACAACGAACAACTGCGAATAATGTGTTAGGAAGTATCATTTGCTGTGGCATATGTCTTTAAAAAGGGAGTTTAGGTCGGTAGCAAAGGTCGCAATTGCCGCAGAAAACTCATTCCGTGAGGGAAGGAGGGCTGTAAGGGAGGAGGAGGCCCACATTTCTCCAACTAGTGGAGAAATATTAACCCAGGTTCTATACTTCGTAAGTTAACAGAGCTATTACATTATAATGTCACAGCCGACGAGACATTTTGTGGCTCACGAGGACTCTGCGATACGTAATCCACTTGTTAAATATTTCTGAAACATAAATAGTATAACGACGACCTCCTTGTATCAGTGAATCATCAAGATACTTGGAAATGACAGCCAAATTTGGAACCCACAAGGAACAACTGCGAATAATGTGTTAGGAAGTATCATTTGCTGTGGCATATGTCTTTAAAAATCGAGTTTAGGTCGGTAGCAAAGGTCGCAATTGCCGCAGAAGGCTCATTCGGTGAGGGAAGGAGGGCTGTAAGGGAGGAGTAGCCCCACATTTCTCCAACTAGTGGAGAAATATTAACCTAGGTTCTATACTTCGTATGTTTACAGAGCTATTACATTATAATGTCACAGCCGACGAGACATTTTGTGGCTCACGAGGACTCTGCGTTGCGTATACCACTTGTTAAATATTTGTGAAACATAAATAGTATAACGACGACCTCCTTGTATCAGTCACACATTGCGACAAGTGTTGGAAGCATCAAGATCCTTGGAAAAGACAGCCAAATTAGGAACCCACAAGGAACAACTACGAATAATGTGTTAGGAAGTATCATTTGCTGTCGCATATGTCTTTAAAAAGCGAGTTTAGGTCGGTAGCAAAGGTCGCAATTGCCACAGAAAACTCATTCGGTGAGGGAAGGAGGGCTGTAAGGGTAGGTAGAGGCCCACATTTCTCCAACTAGTGGAGAAATGTTAACCTAGGTTCTATACTTCGTTTGTTAACAGAGCTATTACATTATAATGTCACAGCCGACGAGACATATTGTGGCTCACGAAGACTCTGCGTTACATATACCACTTGTTAAATATTTCTGAAACATAAATAGTATAACGACGACCTCCTTGTATCAGTCACACATTGCGACAACTGTTGGAATCATCAAGATCCTAGGAAATGACAGCCATATTTGGAACCCACAAGTAACAACTGCGAAAAATGTGTTAGGAAGTATCATTTGCTGTGGCATATGTCTTTAAAAAGCGAGTTTAGGTCGGTAGCAAAGGTCGCAATTGCCGCAGAAGGCTCATTCGGTGAGGGAAGGAGGGCTGTAAGGGGAGAAGGAGGCCCACATTGCTCCAACTAGTGGAGAAATGTTAACCTATGTTCTATACTTCGAATATTAACAGAGCTATTACATTATAATGTCACAGCCGACGAGACATTTTGTGGCTCACGAGGACTCTGCGTTGCATAAGCACTTGTTAAATATTTCTGAAACATAAATATTATAACGACGACCACCTTGTATCAGTCACACATTTCGACAACCGTTGGAATCATCAAGATCCTTGGAAATGACAGCCACATTTGGAACCCACAAGGAACAACTGCGAAAAATGTGTTAGGAAGTATCATTTGCTGTGGCATATGTCTTTAAAAATCGAGTTTAGGACGGTAGCAAAGGTCGCAATTGCCGCAGAAGGCTCATTCGGTGAGGGAAGGAGGGCTGTAAGTGGAGGAGAAGGCCCACATTTCTCCAACTAGTGGAGCAATGTTAACCTAGGTTCTATACTTCGAATATTAACAGAGCTATTACATTATAATGTCACAGCCGACGAGACATTTTGTGGCTCACGAGGACTCTGCGTTGCATATACCACTTGTTAAATATTTCTGAAACATAAATAGTATAACGAGGACCTCCTTGTATCAGTCACACATTGCGACAACTGTTGGAATCATCAAGATACTTGGAAATGACAGCCAAATTTGGAACCCACAAGGAACAACTGCGAATAATGTGTTAGGAAGTATCATTTCCTGTGGCATATGTCTTTAAAAAGCGAGTTTAGGTCGGTAGCAAAGGTCGTAATTGCCGCAGAAGGCTCATTCGGCGAGGGAAGGAGGGCTGTAAGGTAGGAGGAGGCCCACATTTCTCCAACTAGTGGAGAAACATTAACCTAGGTTCTATGCTTCGTATGTTAACTGAGCTATTACATTATAATGTCACAGCCGACGAGACATTTTGTGGCTCACGAGGACTCTGCGTTGCATATACCACTTGTTAAATATTTCTGAAACATAAATAGTATAACGAGGACCTCCTTGTATCAGTCACACATTGCGACAACTGTTGGAATCATTAAGATCCTTGGAAATGACAGCCAAATTTGGAACCCACAAGGAACAACTACGAATAATGTGTTAGGAAGTATCATTTGCTGTGGCATATGTCTTTAAAAAGCGAGTTTAGGTCGGTAGCAAAGGTCGTAATTGCCGCAGAAAGCTCATTCGGCGAGGGAAGGAGGGCTGTAAGGGAGGAGGAGACCCACATTTCTCCAACTAGTGGAGAAACATTAACCTAGGTTCTATGCTTCGTATGTTAACTGAACTATTACATTATAATGTCACAGCCGACGGGACATTTTGTGGCTCACGAGGACTCTGCGTTGCATATACCACTTGTTAAATATTTCTGAAACATAAATAGTATAACGAGGACCTCCTTGTATCACTCACACATTGCGACAACTGTTGGAATCACTAAGATCCTTGGAAATGACAGCCAAATTTGGAACCCACAAGGAACAACTACGAATAATGTGTTAGGAAGTATCATTTGCTGTGGCATATGTCTTTAAAAAGCGAGTATAGGTCGGTAGCAAAGGTCGCTATTGCCGCATAAGGCCCATTCGGTGAGGGAAGGAGGGCTGTAAGGGGAGGAGGAGGCCCACATTTCTCCAACTAGTGGAGAAATGTTAACCTAGGTTCAACACTTCGCATGTTAACAGAGCTATTAACTTATAATGTCACAGCTGACGAGACATTTTGTGGCTCACGAGGACTCTGCGTTGCATATACCACTTTTTAAATATTTCTGAAACATAAATAGTATAACGAGGACCTCCTTGTATCAGTCACACATTGCGACAACTGTTGGAAACTTCAAGATCCTTGGAAATGACCGCCAAATTTGGAACCCACAAGGAACAACTGCGAATAATGTGTTAGGAAGTATCATTTGCAGTGGCATATGTTTTTAAAAAGCGAGTTTAGGTCGGTAGCAAAGGTCGTAATTGCCGCAGAAGGCTCATTCGGCGAGGGAAGGAGGGCTGTAAGGGGTGGAGGAGGCCCACATTTCTCCAACTAGTGGAGAAACATTAACCTAGGTTCTATGCTTCGTATGTTAACTAAGCTATTACATTATAATGTCACAGCCGACGAGACATTTTGTGGCTCACGAGGACTCTGCGTTGCATATACCACTTGTTAAATATTTCTGAAACATAAATAGTATAACGAGGACCTCCTTGTATCAGTCACACATTGCGACAACTGTTGGAATCATCAAGATACTTGGAAATGACAGCCAAATTTGGAACCCACAAGGAACAACTGCGAATAATGTGTTAGGAAGTATCATTTCCTGTGGCATATGTCTTTAAAAAGCGAGTTTAGGTCGGTAGCAAAGGTCGTAATTGCCGCAGAAGGCTCATTCGGCGAGGGAAGGAGGGCTGTAAGGTAGGAGGAGGCCCACATTTCTCCAACTAGTGGAGAAACATTAACCTAGGTTCTATGCTTCGTATGTTAACTGAGCTATTACATTATAATGTCACAGCCGACGAGACATTTTGTGGCTCACGAGGACTCTGCGTTGCATATACCACTTGTTAAATATTTCTGAAACATAAATAGTATAACGAGGACCTCCTTGTATCAGTCACACATTGCGACAACTGTTGGAATCATTAAGATCCTTGGAAATGACAGCCAAATTTGGAACCCACAAGGAACAACTGCGAATAATGTGTTAGGAAGTATCATTTGCAGTGGCATATGTTTTTAAAAAGCGAGTTTAGGTCGGTAGCAAAGGTCGTAATTGCCGCAGAAGGCTCATTCGGCGAGGGAAGGAGGGCTGTAAGGGGTGGAGGAGGCCCACATTTCTCCAACTAGTGGAGAAACATTAACCTAGGTTCTATGCTTCGTATGTTAACTGAGCTATTACATTATAATGTCACAGCCGACGAGACATTTTGTGGCTCACGAGGACTCTGCGCTGCATATACCACTTGTTAAATATTTCTGAAACATAAATAGTATAACGAGGACCTCCTTGTATCAGTCACACATTGCGACAACTGTTGGAATAATCAAGATCCTTGGAAATGACAGCCAAACTTGGAACCCACAAGGAACTACTGCGAAAGATATGTTAGGAAGAATCATTTGATGTGGCATATGTCTTTAAAAAGCGAGTTTAGGTCAGTAGCGAAGGTTGCAATTGCCGCAGAAGGCTCATTCGGTGAGGGAAGGAGCGCTGTAAGGGGAGGAGGAGACCCACATTTCTCCAACTAGTGGAGAAATGTTAACCTAGGTTCTATACTTCGAACGTTAACAGAGCTATTACATTATAATGTCACAGCCGACGAGACATTTTGTGGCTCACGAGGACTCTGCGTTGCATATACCACTTGTTAAATATTTCTGAAACATAAATAGTATAACGACGACCTCCTTGTATCAGTCACACATTGCGACAACTGTTGGAATCATCAAGATCCTTGGAAATGACAGCCAAACTTGGAACCCACAAGGAACTACTGCGAAAAATATGTTAGGAAGAATCATTTGATGTGGCATATGTCTTTAAAAAGCGAGTTTAGGTCGGTAGCGAAGGTTGCAATTGCCGCAGAAGGCTCATTCGGTGAGGGAAGGAGGGCTGTAAGGGGAGGAGGAGACAGACATTTCTCCAACTAGTGGAGAAATGTTAACCTAGGTTCTATACTTCGAATGTTAACAGAGCTATTACATTATAATGTCACAGCCGACGAGACATTTTGTGGCTCACGAGGACTCTGCGTTGCATATACCACTTGTTAAATATTTCTGAAACATAAATAGTATAACGACGACCTCCTTGTATCAGTCACACATTGCGACAACTGTTGGAATCATCAAGATCCTTGGAAATGACAGCCAAATTTGGATCCCACAAGGAACAACTAGGAATAATGTGTCAGGAAGTATCATTTGCTGTGGCATATGTCTTTAAAAAGCGAGTTTAGGTCGGTAGCAAAGGTCGCTATTGCCGCATAAGGCTCATTCGGTGAGGGAAGGAGGGCTGTAAGGGGAGGAGGAGGCCCACATTTCTCCAACTAGTGGAGAAATGTTAACCTAGGTTATATACTTCGAATGTTAACAGAGCTATTACATTATAATGTCACAGCCGACGAGACATTTTGTGGCTCACGAGGACTCTGCGTTGCATATACCACTTGTTAAATATTTCTGAAACATAAATAGTATAACGAGGACCTCCTTGTATCAGTCACACATTGCGACAACTGTTGGAATCATCAAGATCCTTGGAAATGACAGCCAAATTTGGAACCCACAAGGAACAACTAGGAATAATGTGTCAGGAAGTATCATTTGCTGTGGCATATGTCTTTAAAAAGCGAGTTTAGGTCGGTAGCAAAGGTCGCTATTGCCGCATAAGGCTCATTCGGTGAGGGAAGGAGGGCTGTAAGGGGAGGAGGAGGCCCACATTTCTCCAACTAGTGGAGAAATGTTAACCTAGGTTCTATACTTCGAATGTTAACAGAGCTATTACATTATAATGTCACAGCGGACGAGACATTTTGTGGCTCACGAGGACTCTGCGTTGCATATACCACTTGTTAAATATTTCTGAAACATAATTAGTATAACGAGGACCTCCTTGTATCAGTCACACATTGCGACAACTGTTGGAATCTTCAAGATCCTTGGAAATGGCAGCCAAATTTGGAACCCACAAGGAACAACTACGAATAATGTGTCAGGAAGTATCATTTGCTGTGGCATATGTCTTTAAAAAGCGAGTTTAGGACGGTAGCAAAGGTCGCTATTGCCGCATAAGGCTCATTCGGTGAGGGAAGGAGGGCTGTAAGGGGAGGAGGTGGCCCACATTTCTCCAACTAGTGGAGAAATGTTAACCTAGGTTCTATACTTCAAATGTTAACAGAGCTATTACATTATAATGTCACAGCCGACGAGACATTTTGTGGCTCACGAGGACTCTGCGTTGCATATACCACTTGTTAAATATTTCTGAAACATAATTAGTATAACGAGGACCTCCTTGTATCAGTCACACATTGCGACAACTGTTGGTATCTTCAAGATCCTTGGAAATGACCGCCAAATTTGGAACCCACAAGGAACAACTGCGAATAATGTGTTAGGAAGTATCATTTGCTGTGGCATATGTCGTTAAAAAGCGAGTTTAGGTCGGTAGCAAAGGTCGCAATTGCCGCAGAAAACTCATTCGGTGAGGGAAGGAGGGCTGTAAGGGAGGAGGAGGCCCACATTTCTCCAACTAGTGGAGACATATTAACCTAGGTTCAATACTTCGTATGTTAACAGAGCTATTACATTATAATGTCACAGCCGACGAGACATTTTGTGGCTCACGAGGACTCTGCGATGCGTATACCACTTGTTAAATATTTCTGAAACATAAATAGTATAACGACGACCTCCTTGTATCAGTCACACATTGCGACAACTGTTGGAATCATCAAGATCCTTGGAAATGACAGCCAAACTTGGAACCCACAAGGAACTACTGCGAAAAATATGTTAGGACGAATCATTTGATGTGGCATATGTCTTTAAAAAGCGAGTTTAGGTCGGTAGCAAAGGTTGCAATTGCCGCAGAAGGCTCATTCGGTGAGGGAAGGAGGGCTGTAAGGGGAGGAGGTGGCCCACATTTCTCCAACTAGTGGATAAATGTTAACCTAGGTTCTATACTTCAAATGTTAACAGAGCTATTACATTATAATGTCACAGCCGACGAGACATTTTGTGGCTCACGAGGAATCTGCGTTGCATATACCACTTGTTAAATATTTCTGAAACATAAATAGTATAACGACGACCTCCTTGTATCAGTCACACATTGCGACAACTGTTGGAATCTTCAAGATCCTTGGAAATGACCGCCAAATTTGGAACCCACAAGGAACAACTGCGAATAATGTGTTAGGAAGTATCATTTGCTGTGGCATATGTCGTTAAAAAGCGAGTTTAGGTCGGTAGCAAAGGTCGCAATTGCCGCAGAAAACTCATTCGGTGAGGGAAGGAGGGCTGTAAGGGAGGAGGAGGCCCACATTTCTCCAACTAGTGGAGACATATTAACCTAGGTTCAATACTTCGTATGTTAACAGAGCTATTACATTATAATGTCACAGCCGACGAGACATTTTGTGGCTCACGAGGACTCTGCGATGCGTATACCACTTGTTAAATATTTCTGAAACATAAATAGTATAACGACGACCTCCTTGTATCAGTCACACATTGCGACAACTGTTGGAATCATCAAGATTCTTGGAAATGACCGCCAAATTTGGAACCCACAAGGAACAACTGCGAATATTGTGTTTGGAAGTATCATTTGCTGTGGCATATGTCTTTAAAAAGGGAGTTTAGGTCGATAGCAAAGGTCGCAATTGCCGCAGAAAACTCATTCGGTGAGGGAAGGAGGGCTGTAAGGGGAGGAGGAGGCCCACATTTCTCCAACTAGTGGAGAAATGTTAACCTACGTTCTATTCTTCGAATGTTAACAGAGCTATTACATATAATGTCACAGCCGACGAGACATTTTGTGGCTCACGAGGACTCTGCGTTGCATATACCACTTGTTAAATATTTCTGAAACATAAATAGTATAACGACGACCTCCTTGTATCAGTCACACATTGCGACAACTGTTGGAATCATCAAGATCCTTGGAAATGACAGCCAAATTTGGAACCCACAAGGAACAACTGCGAATAATGTGTTAGGAAGTATCATTTGCTGTGGTATATGTCTTTAAAAAGCGAGTTTAGGTCGGTAGCAAAGGTCGCAATTGCCGCAGAAAACTCATTCTGTGAGGGAAGGAGGGCTGTAAGGGGAGGAGGAGGCCCACATTTCTCCGACTAGTGGAGAAATGTTAACCTAGGTTCTATACTTCTTATGTTAACAGAGCTATTACATTATAATGTCACAGCCGACGAGACATTTTGTGGCTCACGAGGGCTCTGCGTTGCATATACCACTTGTTAAATATTTCTGGAACATAAATAGTATATCGAGGACCTCCTTGTATCAGTCACACATTGCGAGAACTGTTGGAATCATCAAGATCCTTGGAAATGACAGCCAAATTTGGAACCCACAAGGAACAACTACGAATAATGTGTAAGGAGGTATCATTTGCTGTGGCATATGTCTTTGAAAAGCGAGTTTAGGTCGGTAGCAAAGGTCGTAATTGCCGCAGAAGGCTCATTCGGCGAGGGAAGGAGGGCTGTAAGGGAGGAGGAGGCCCACATTTCTCCAACTAGTGGAGAAACATTAACCTATGCTTCGTATGTTAACGGAGCTATTACATTATAATGTCACAGCCGACGAGACATTTTGTGGCTCACGAGAACTCTGCGTTGCATATACCACTTGTTAAATATTTCTGAAACATAAATAGTATAACGAGGACCTCCTTGTATCAGTCACACATTGCGACAACTGTTGGACTCAATAAGATCCTTGGAAATGACAGCCAAATTTGGAACCCACAAGGAACAACTACGAATAATGTGTTAGGAAGTATCATTTGCTGCGGCATATGTCTTTAAAAAGCGAGTTTAGGTCGGTAGCAAAGGTCGCTATTGCCGCATAAGGCTCATTCGGTGAGGGAAGGAGGGCTGTAAGGGGAGGAGGAGGCCCACATTTCTCCAACTAGTGGAGAAATGTTAACCTAGGTTCTATACTTCGAATGTTAACAGAGCTATTACATTATAATGTCACAGCCGACGAGACATTTTGTGGCTCACGAGGACTCTGCGTTGCATATACCACTTGTTAAATATTTCTGAAACATAAATAGTATAACGAGGACCTCCTTGTATCAGTCACACATTGCGACAACTGTTGGAATCATCAAGATCCTTGGAAATGACAGCCAAATTTGGAACCCACAAGGAACAACTACGAATAATGTGTAAGGAAGTATCATTTGCTGTGGCATATGTCTTTAAAAAGCGAGTTTAGGTCGGTAGCAAAGGTCGCTATTGCCGCATAAGGCTCATTCGGTGAGGGAAGGAGGGCTGTAAGGGGAGGAGGAGGCCCACATTTCTCCAACGAGTGGAGAAATGTTAACCTAGGTTCTATACTTCGAATGTTAACAGAGCTATTACATTTTAATGTCACAGCCGACGAGACATTTTGTGGCTCACGAGGACACTGCGTTGCATATACCACTTGTTAAATATTTCTGAAACATAAATAGTATAACGAGGACTTCCTTGTATCAGTCACACATTGCGACTACTGTTAGAATCATCAAGATCCTTGGAAATGACAGCCAAATTTGGAACCCACAAGGAACAACTGCGAATAATGTGTTAGGAAGTATCATTTGCTGTGGCATATGTCTTTAAAAAGCGAGTTTAGGTCGGTAGCAAAGGTCGTAATTGCCGCAGAAGGCTCATTCGGCGAGGGAAGGAGGGCTGTAAGGGAGGAGGAGGCCCACATTTCTCCAACTAGTGGAGAAACATTAACCTAGGTTCTATGCTTCGTATGTTAACTGAGCTATTACATTATAATGTCACAGCCGACGAGACATTTTGTGGCTCACGAGAACTCTGCGTTGCATATACCACTTCTTAAATATTTCTTAAACATAAATAGTATAACGAGGACCTCCTTGTATCAGTCACACATTGCGACAACTGTTGGAATCATTAAGATCCTTGGAAATGACAGCCAAATTTGGAACCCACAAGGAACAACTGCGAATAATGTGTTAGGAAGTATCATTTGCTGTGGCATATGTCTTTAAAAAGCGAGTTTAGGTCGGTAGCAAAGGTCGCTATTGCCGCATAAGGCTCATTCGGTGAGGGAAGGAGGGCTGTAAGGGGAGGAGGAGGGCCACATTTCTCCAACTAGTGGAGAAATGTTAACCTAGGTTCTATACTTCGAATGTTAACAGAGCTATTACATTATAATGTCACAGCCGACGAGACATTTTGTGGCTCACGAGGACTCTGCGTTGCATATACCACTTGTTAAATACTTCTGAAACATAAATAGTATAACGAGGACCTCCTTGTATCAGTCACACATTGCGAAAACTGTTGGAATCTTTAAGATCCTTGGAAATGACCGCCAAATGTGGAACCCACAAGGAACAACTGCGAATAATGTGTTAGGAAGTATCATTTGCTGTGGCACATGTCTTTAAAAAGCGAGTTTAGGTCGGTAGCAAAGGTCGTAATTGCCGCAGAAGGCTCATTCGGCGAGGGAAGGAGGGCTGTAAGGGAGGAGGAGGCCCACATTTCTCCAACTAGTGGAGAAACATTAACCTAGGTTCTATGCTTCGTATGTTAACTGAGCTATTACATTATAATGTCACAGCCGACGAGACATTTTGTGGCTCACGAGGACTCTGCGTTGCATATACCTCTTGTTAAATATTTCTGAAACATAAATAGTATAACGAGGACCTCCTTGTATCAGTCACACATTGCGACAACTGTTGGAGTCTTCAAGATCCTTGGAAATGACCGCCAAATTTGGAACCCACAACGAACAACTGAGAATAATGTGTTAGGAAGTATCATTTGCCGTGGCATATGTCTTTAAAAAGCGAGTTTAGGTCGGTAGCAAAGGTCGTAATTGCCGCAGAAGGCTCATTCGGCGAGGGAAGGAGGGCTGTAAGGGAGGAGGAGGCCCACATTTCTCCAACTAGTGGAGAAACATTAACCTAGGTTCTATGCTTCGTATGTTAACTGAGCTATTACATTATAATGTCACAGCCGACGAGACATTTTGTGGCTCACGAGGACTCTGCGTTGCATATACCACTTGTTAAATATTTCTGAAACATAAATAGTATAACGAGGACCTCCTTGTATCAGTCACACATTGCGACAACAGTTGGAATCTTCAAGATCCTTGGAAATGACGCCAAATTTGGAACCCACAAGGAACAACTGCGAATAATGTGTTAGGAAGTATCATTTGCTGTGCATATGTCTTTAAAAAGCGAGTTTAGGTCGGTAGCAAAGGTCGCAATTGCCGCAGAAAACTCATTCGGTGAGGGAAGGAGGGCTGTAAGGGAGGAGGAGGCCCACATTTCTCCAACTAGTGGAGAAATATTAACCTAGGTTCTATACTTCGTATGTTAACAGAGCTATTACATTATAATGTCACAGCCGACGAGACATTTTGTGGCTCACGAGGACTCTGCGATGCGTATACCACTTGTTAAATATTTCTGAAACATAAATAGTACAACGACGACCTCCTTGTATCAGTGAATCATCAAGATCCTTGGAAATGACAGCCAAATTTGGAACCCACAAGGAACAACTGCGAATAATGTGGTAGGAAGTATCATTTGCTGTGGCATATGTCTTTAAAATTCGAGTTTAGGTCGGTAGCAAAGGTCGCAATTGCCGCAGAAGGCTCATTCGGTGAGGGAAGGAGGGCTGTAAGGGAGGAGGAGGCCCACATTTCTCCAACTAGTGGAGAAATATTAACCTAGGTTCTATACTTCGTATGTTAACTGAGCTATTACATTATAATGTCACAGCCGACGAGACATTTTGTGGCTCACGAGGACTCTGCGTTGCATATACCACTTGTTAAATATTTCTGAAACATAAATAGTATAACGAGGACCTCCTTGTATCAGTCACACATTGCGACAACTGTTGGAATCTTCAAGATCCTTGGAAATGACCGCCAAATTTGGAACCCACAACGAACAACTGCGAATAATGTGTTAGGAAGTATCATTTGCTGTGGCATATGTCTTTAAAAAGGGAGTTTAGGTCGGTAGCAAAGGTCGCAATTGCCGCAGAAAACTCATTCCGTGAGGGAAGGAGGTCTGTAAGGGAGGAGGAGGCCCACATTTCTCCAACTAGTGGAGAAATATTAACCCAGGTTCTATACTTCATAAGTTAACAGAGCTATTACATTATAATGTCACAGCCGACGAGACATTTTGTGGCTCACGAGGACTCTGCGATGCGTAATCCACTTGTTAAATATTTTACTGAAACATAAATAGTATAACGACGACCTCCTTGTATCAGTGAATCATCAAGATACTTGGAAATTACAGCCAAATTTGGAACCCACAAGGAACAACTGCGAATAATGTGTTAGGAAGTATCATTTGCTGTGGCATATGTCTTTAAAAATCGAGTTTAGGTCGGTAGCAAAGGTCGCAATTGCCGCAGAAGGCTCTTTCGGTGAGGGAAGGAGGGCTGTAAGGGAGGAGTAGCCCCACATTTCTCCAACTAGTGGAGAAATATTAACCTAGGTTCTATACTTCGTATGTTTACAGAGCTATTACATTATAATGTCACAGCCGACGAGACATTTTGTGGCTCACGAGGACTCTGCGTTGCGTATACCACTTGTTAAATATTTGTGAAACATAAATAGTATAACGACGACCTCCTTGTATCAGTCACACATTGCGACAAGTGTTGGAAACATCAAGATCCTTGGAAAAGACAGCCAAATTAGGAACCCACAAGGAACAACTACGAATAATGTGTTAGGAACTATCATTTGCTGTCGCATATGTCTTTAAAAAGCGAGTTTAGGTCGGTAGCAAAGGTCGCAATTGCCTCAGAAAACTCATTCGGTGAGGGAAGGAGGGCTGTAAGGGGAGGTAGAGGCCCACATTTCTCCAACTAGTGGAGAAATGTTAACCTAGGTTCTATACTTCGTTTGTTAACAGAGCTATTACATTATAAAGTCACAGCCGACGAGACATATTGTGGCTCACGAAGACTCTGCGTTACATATACCACTTGTTAAATATTTCTGAAACATAAATAGTATAACGACGACCTCCTTGTATCAGTCACACATTGCGACAACTGTTGGAATCATCAAGATCCTAGGAAATGACAGCCAAATTTGGAACCCACAAGTAACAACTGCGAAAAATGTGTTAGGAAGTATCATTTGCTGTGGCATATGTCTTTAAAAAGCGAGTTTAGGTCGGTAGCAAAGGTCGCAATTGCCGCATAAGGCTCATTCGGTGAGGGAAGGAGGGCTGTAAGGGGAGAAGGAGGCCCACATTGCTCCAACTAGTGGAGAAATGTTGACCTATGTTCTATACTTCGAATATTAACAGAGCTATTACATTATAATGTCACAGCCGACGAGACATTTTGTGGCTCACGAGGACTCTGCGTTGCATAAGCACTTGTTAAATATTTCTGAAACATAAATATTATAACGACGACCACCTTGTATCAGTCACACATTTCGACAACCGTTGGGATCATCAAGATCCTTGGAAATGACAGCCACATTTGGAACCCACAAGGAACAACTGCGAAAAATGTGTTAGGAAGTATCATTTGCTGTGGCATATGTCTTTAAAAATCGAGTTTAGGACGGTAGCAAAGGTCGCAATTGCCGCAGAAGGCTCATTCGGTGAGGGAAGGAGGGCTGTAAGGGGAGGAGAAGGCCCACATTTCTCCAACTAGTGGAGCAATGTTAACCTAGGTTCTATACTTCGAATATTAACAGAGCTATTACATTATAATGTCACAGCCGACGAGAAATTTTAAGGCTCACGAGGACTCTGCGTTGCATATAGCACTTGTTAAATATTTCTGAAACACAAATAGTATAACGACGACCTCCTTGTATCAGTCACACGTTGCGACAACTGTTGGAATCTTCAAGATCCTTGGAAATGACCGCCAAATTTGGAACCCACAGGGAACAACTGCGAATAATGTGTTAGGAAGTATCATTTGCTGTGGCATATGTCTTTAAAAAGCGAGTTTAGGTCGGTAGCATAGGTCGTAATTGCCGCAGAAAGCTCATTCGGCGAGGGAAGGAGGGCTGTAAGGGAGGAGGAGACCCACATTTCTCCAACTAGTGGAGAAACATTAACCTAGGTTCTACACTTCGAATGTTAACAGAGCTATTAACTTATAATGTCACAGCTGACGAGACATTTTGTGGCTCACGAGGACTCTGCGTTGCATATACCACTTTTTAAATATTTCTGAAACATAAATAGTATAACGAGGACCTCCTTGTATCACTCACACATTGCGACAACTGTTGGAATCATTAAGATCCTTGGAAATGACAGCCAAATTTGGAACCCACAAGGAACAACTACGAATAATGTGTTAGGAAGTATCATTTGCTGTGGCATATGTCTTTAAAAAGCGAGTATAGGTCGGTAGCAAAGGTCGCTATTGCCGCATAAGGCCCATTCGGTGAGGGAAGGAGGGCTGTAAGGGGAGGAGGAGTCCCACATTTCTCCAACTAGTGGAGAAATGTTAACCTAGGTTCTACACTTCGAATGTTAACAGAGCTATTAACTTATAATGTCACAGCTGACGAGACATTTTGTGGCTCACGAGGACTCTGCGTTGCATATACCACTTTTTAAATATTTCTGAAACATAAATAGTATAACGAGGACCTCCTTGTATCAGTCACACATTGCGACAACTGTTGGAATCTTCAAGATCCTTGGAAATGACCGCCAAATTTGGAACCCACAAGGAACAACTGCGAATAATGGGTTAGGAAGTATCATTTGCTGTGGCATATGTCTTTAAAAAGCGAGTTTAGGTCGGTAGCAAAGGTCGTAATTGCCGCAGAAGGCTCATTCGGCGAGGGATGGAGGGCTGTAAGGGAGGAGGAGGCCCACATTTCTCCAACTAGTGGAGAAACATTAACCTAGGTTCTATGCTTCGTATGTTAACTGAGCTATTACATTATAATGTCACAGTCGACGAGACATTTTGTGGCTCACGAGGACTCTGCGTTGCATATACCTCTTGTTAAATATTTCTGAAACATAAATAGTATAACGAGGACCTCCTTGTATCAGTCACACATTGCGACAACTGTTGGAGTCTTTAAGATCCTTGGAAATGACCGCCAAATTTGGAACCCACAACGAACAACTGCGAATAATGTGTTAGGAAGTATCATTTGCCGTGGCATATGTCTTTAAAAAGCGAGTTTAGGTCGGTAGAAAAGGTCGTAAATGCCGCAGAAGGCTCATTCGGCGAGGGAAGGAGGGCTGTAAGGGAGGAGGAGGCCCACATTTCTCCAACTAGTGGAGAAACATTAACCTAGGTTCTATGCTTCGTATGTTAACTGAGCTATTACATTATAATGTCACAGCCGACGAGACATTTTGTGGCTCACGAGGACTCTGCGATGCGTATACCACTTGTTAAATATTTCTGAAACATAAATAGTACAACGACGACCTCCTTGTATCAGTGAATCATCAAGATCCTTGGAAATGACAGCCAAATTTGGAACCCACAAGGAACAACTGCGAATAATGTGGTAGGAAGTATCATTTGCTGTGGCATATGTCTTTAAAATTCGAGTTTAGGTCGGTAGCAAAGGTCGCAATTGCCGCAGAAGGCTCATTCGGTGAGGGAAGGAGGGCTGTAAGGGAGGAGGAGGCCCACATTTCTCCAACTAGTGGAGAAATATTAACCTAGGTTCTATACTTCGTATGTTAACTGAGCTATTACATTATAATGTCACAGCCGACGAGACATTTTGTGGCTCACGAGGACTCTGCGTTGCATATACCACTTGTTAAATATTTCTGAAACATAAATAGTATAACGAGGACCTCCTTGTATCAGTCACACATTGCGACAACTGTTGGAATCTTCAAGATCCTTGGAAATGACCGCCAAATTTGGAACCCACAAGGAACAACTGCGAATAATGTGTTAGGAAGTATCATTTGCTGTGGCATATGTCTTTAAAAATCGAGTTTAGGTCGGTAGCAAAGGTCGCAATTGCCGCAGAAGGCTCATTCGGTGAGGGAAGGAGGGCTGTAAGGGAGGAGTAGCCCCACATTTCTCCAACTAGTGGAGAAATATTAACCTAGGTTCTATACTTCGTATGTTTACAGAGCTATTACATTATAATGTCACAGCCGACGAGACATTTTGTGGCTCACGAGGACTCTGCGTTGCGTATACCACTTGTTAAATATTTGTGAAACATAAATAGTATAACGACGACCTCCTTGTATCAGTCACACATTGCGACAAGTGTTGGAAACATCAAGATCCTTGGAAAAGACAGCCAAATTAGGAACCCACAAGGAACAACTACGAATAATGTGTTAGGAAGTATCATTTGCTGTCGCATATGTCTTTAAAAAGCGAGTTTAGGTCGGTAGCAAAGGTCGCAATTGCCACAGAAAACTCATTCGGTGAGGGAAGGAGGGCTGTAAGGGGAGGTAGAGGCCCACATTTCTCCAACTAGTGGAGAAATGTTAACCTAGGTTCTATACTTCGTTTGTTAACAGAGCTATTACATTATAATGTCACAGCCGACGAGACATATTGTGGCTCACGAAGACTCTGCGTTACATATACCACTTGTTAAATATTTCTGAAACATAAATAGTATAACGACGACCTCCTTGTATCAGTCACACATTGCGACAACTGTTGGAATCATCAAGATCCTAGGAAATGACAGCCAAATTTGGAACCCACAAGTAACAACTGCGAAAAATGTGTTAGGAAGTATCATTTGCTGTGGCATATGTCTTTAAAAAGCGAGTTTAGGTCGGTAGCAAAGGTCGCAATTGCCGCATAAGGCTCATTCGGTGAGGGAAGGAGGGCTGTAAGGGGAGAAGGAGGCCCACATTGCTCCAACTAGTGGAGAAATGTTGACCTATGTTCTATACTTCGAATATTAACAGAGCTATTACATTATAATGTCACAGCCGACGAGACATTTTGTGGCTCACGAGGACTCTGCGTTGCATAAGCACTTGTTAAATATTTCTGAAACATAAATATTATAACGACGACCACCTTGTATCAGTCACACATTTCGACAACCGTTGGAATCATCAAGATCCTTGGAAATGACAGCCACATTTGGAACCCACAAGGAACAACTGCGAAAAATGTGTTAGGAAGTATCATTTGCTGTGGCATATGTCTTTAAAAATCGAGTTTAGGACGGTAGCAAAGGTCGCAATTGCCGCAGAAGGCTCATTCGGTGAGGGAAGGAGGGCTGTAAGGGGAGGAGAAGGCCCACATTTCTCCAACTAGTGGAGCAATGTTAACCTAGGTTCTATACTTCGAATATTAACAGAGCTATTACATTATAATGTCACAGCCGACGAGACATTTTGTGGCTCACGAGGACTCTGCGTTGCATATAGCACTTGTTAAATATTTCTGAAACACAAATAGTATAACGACGACCTCCTTGTATCAGTCACACATTGCGACAACTGTTGGAATCTTCAAGATCCTTGGAAATGACCGCCAAATTTGGAACCCACAAGGAACAACTGCGAATAATGTGTTGGGAAGTATCATTTGCTGTGGCATATGTCTTTAAAAAGCGAGTTTAGGTCGGTAGCAAAGGTCGTAATTGCCGCAGAAAGCTCATTCGGCGAGGGAAGGAGGGCTGTAAGGGAGGAGGAGACCCACATTTCTCCAACTAGTGGAGAAACATTAACCTAGGTTCTATGCTTCGTATGTTAACTGAACTATTACATTATAATGTCACAGCCGACGGGACATTTTGTGGCTCACGAGGACTCTGCGTTGCATATACCACTTGTTAAATATTTCTGAAACATAAATAGTATAACGAGGAACTCCTTGTATCACTCACACATTGCGACAACTGTTGGAATCATTAAGATCCTTGGAAATGACAGCCAAATTTGGAACCCACAAGGAACAACTACGAATAATGTGTTAGTAAGTATCATTTGCTGTGGCATATGTCTTTAAAAAGCGAGTATATCTCGGTAGCAAAGGTCGCTATTGCCGCATAAGGCCCATTCGGTGAGGGAAGGAGGGCTGTAAGGGGAGGAGGAGGCCCACATTTCTCCAACTAGTGGAGAAATTTTAACCTAGGTTCTACACTTCGAATGTTAACAGAGCTATTAACTTATAATGTCACAGCTGACGAGACATTTTGTGGCTCACGAGGACTCTGCGTTGCATATACCACTTTTTAAATATTTCTGAAACATAAATAGTATAACGAGGACCTCCTTGTATCAGTCACACATTGCGACAACTGTTGGAATCTTCAAGATCCTTGGAAATGACCGCCAAATTTGGAACCCACAAGGAACAACTGCGAATAATGGGTTAGGAAGTATCATTTGCTGTGGCATATGTCTTTAAAAAGCGAGTTTAGGTCGGTAGCAAAGGTCGTAATTGCCGCAGACGGCTCATTCGGCGAGGGATGGAGGGCTGTAAGGGAGGAGGAGGCCCACATTTCTCCAACTAGTGGAGAAACATTAACCTAGGTTCTATGCTTCGTATGTTAACTGAGCTATTACATCATAATGTCACAGCCGACGAGACATTTTGTGGCTCACGAGGACTCTGCGTTCCATATACCACTTGTTAAATATTTCTGAAACATAAATAGTATAACGAGGACCTCCTTGTATCAGTCACACATTGCGACAACTGTTGGAATCATCAAGATCCTTGGAAATGACAGCCAAATTTGGAACCCACAAGGAACAACTGCGAATAATGTGTTAGGAAGTATCATTTGCTGTGGCATATGTCTTTAAAAAGCGAGTCTAGCTCGGTAGCAAAGGTCGTAATTGCCGCAGAAGGCTCATTCGGCAAGGGAATTAGGGCTGTAAGGGAGGAGGAAGCCCACATTTCTCCAACTAGTGGAGAAACATTAACCTAGGTTCTATGCTTCGTTTGTTAACTGAGCTATTACATTATAATGTCACAGCCGACGAGACATTTTGTGGCTCACGAGGACTCTGCGATGCGTATACCACTTGTTAAATATTTGTGAAACATAAGTAGTATAAGGACGACCTCCTTGTATCAGTGAATCATCGAGATCCTTGGAAATGACAGCCAAATTTGGAACCCACAAGGAACAACTGCGAATAATGTGTTAGGAAGTATCATTTGCTGTGGCATATGTCTTTAAAAATCGAGTTTAGGTCGGTAGCAAAGGTCGCAATTGCCGCAGAAGGCTCATTCGGTGAGGGAAGGAGGGCTGTAAGGGAGGAGGAGGCCCACATTTCTCCAACTAGTGGAGAAATATTAACCTAGGTTCTATACTTCGTATGTTTACAGAGCTATTACATTATAATGTCGCAGCCGACGAGACATTTTGTGGCTCACGAGGACTCTGCGTTGCGTATACCACTTGTTAAATATTTCTGAAACATAAATAGTATAACGGCGACCTCCTTGTATCAGTCACACATTGCGACAAGTGTTGGAAGCATCAAGATCCTTGGAAATGAGAGCCAAATTAGGAACCCACAAGGAACAACTACGAATAATGTGTTAGGAAGTATCATTTGCTGTGGCATATGTCTTTAAAAAGCGAGTTTAGGTCGGTAGCAAAGGTCGCAATTGTCGCAGAAAACTCATTCGGTGAGGGAAGGAGGGCTGTAAGGGGAGGAAGAGGCCCACATCTCTCCAACTAGTGGAGAAATGTTAACCTAGGTTCTATACTTCGTTTGTTAACAGAGCTATTACATTATAATGTCACAGCCGACGAGACATATTGTGGCTCACGAAGACTCTGCGTTGCATATACCACTTGTTAAATATTTCTGAAACATAAATAGTATAACGACGACCTCCTTGTATCAGCCACACATTGCGACAACTGTTGGAATCATCAAGATCCTAGGAAATGACAGCCAAATTTGGAACCCACAAGGAACAACTGCTAAAAATGTGTTAGGAAGTATCATTTGCTGTGGCATATGTCTTTAAAAAGCGAGTTTAGGTCGGTAGCAAAGGTCGCAATTGCCGCATCAGGCTCATTCGGTGAGGGAAGGAGGGCTGTAAGGGGAGAAGGAGGCCCACATTGCTCCAACTAGTGGAGAAATGTTAACCTATGTTCTATACTTCGAATATTAACAGAGCTATTACATTATAATGTCACAGCCGACGAGACATTTTGTGGCTCACGAGGACTCTGCGTTGCATAACCACTTGTTAAATATTTCTGAAACATAAATAGTATGACGACGACCTCCTTGTATCAGTCACACATTGCGACAACTGTTGGAACCATCAAGATCCCTGGAAATGACAGCCAAATTTGGAACCCACAAGGAACAACTGCGAAAAATGTGTTAGGAAGTAACATTTGCTGTGGCATATGTCTTTAAAAATCGAGTTTAGGTCGGTAGCAAAGGTCGCAATTGCCGCAGAAGGCTCATTCGGTGAGGGAAGGAGGGCTGTAAGGGGAGGAGGAGTCCCACATTTCTCCAACTAGTGGAGAAATGTTAACCTAGGTTCTATACTTCGAATATTAACAGAGCTATTACATTATAATGTCACAGCCGACGAGACATTTTGTGGCTCACGAGGACTCTGCGTTGCATACACCACTTGTTAAATATTTCTGAAACATAAATAGTATAACGACGACCTCCTTGTATCAGTCACACATTGCGACAACTGTTGGAATCATCAAGATCCTTGGAAATGACAGCCAAATTAGGAACCCACAAGCAGCAACTACGAATAAAGTGTTAGGAAGTATCATTTGCTGTGGCATATGTCTTTAAAAAGCGAGTTTAGGTCGGTAGCAAAGGTCGCAATTGCCGCATATGGCTCATTCGGTGAGGGAAGGAGGGCTGTAAGGGGAGGAGGAGGCCCACATTTCTCCAACTAGTGGAGAAATGTTAACCTAGGTTCTATTCCTCGAATGATAACGGAGCTATTACATATAATGTCACAGCCGACGAGACATATTGTGGCTCACGAGGACTCTGCGTTGCATATACCACTTGTTAAATATTTCTGAAACATAAATAGTATAACGACGACCTCCTTGTATCAGTGACACTTTGCGACAACTGTTGGAATCATCAAGATCCTTGGAAATGACAGCCAAATTTGGAACCCAGATGGAACAACTGCGAATAATGTGTTAGGAAGTATCATTTGCGGTGGCACATGTCTTGAAAAAGCGAGTTTAGGTCGATAGCAAAGGTCGCAATTGCCGCAGAAGGCTCATTCGGTGAGGGAAGGAGGGCTGTAAGGGGAGGAGAAGGCCCACATTTCTCCAACTAGTGGAGAAATGTTAACCTAGGTTCTATACTTCGAATATTAACAGAGCTATTACATTATAATGTCACAGCCGACGAGACATTTTGTGGCTCACGAGGACTCTGCGTTGCATACACCACTTGTTAAATATTTCTGAAACATAAATAGTATAACGACGACCTCCTTGTATCAGTCACACATTGCGACAACTGTTGGAATCATCAAGATCCTTGGAAATGACAGCCAAATTTGGAACCCACAAGCAGCAACTACGAATAAAGTGTTAGGAAGTATCATTTGCTGTGGCATATGTCTTTAAAAAGCGAGTTTAGGTCGGTAGCAAAGGTCGCAATTGCCGCATATGGCTCATTCGGTGAGGGAAGGAGGGCTGTAAGGGGAGGAGGAGGCCCACATTTCTCCAACTAGTGGAGAAATGTTAACCTAGGTTCTATTCCTCGAATGATAACGGAGCTATTACATATAATGTCACAGCCGACGAGACATATTGTGGCTCACGAGGACTCTGCGTTGCATATACCACTTGTTAAATATTTCTGAAACATAAATAGTATAACGACGACCTCCTTGTATCAGTGACACTTTGCGACAACTGTTGGAATCATCAAGATCCTTGGAAATGACAGCCAAATTTGGAACCCAGATGGAACAACTGCGAATAATGTGTTAGGAAGTATCATTTGCGGTGGCACATGTCTTGAAAAAGCGAGTTTAGGTCGATAGCAAAGGTCGCAATTGCCGCGAAAGGTTCATTCGGTGAGGGAAGGAGGGCTGTAAGGTGTGGAGGATGCCCACATTTCTCCAACTAGTGGAGAAATGTTAACCCAGGTTCTATACTTCGAATGTTAACAGAGCTATTACATTACAATGTCACAGCCGACGAGACATTTTGTGGCTCACGAGGACTCTGCGTTGCATACACCACTTGTTAAATATTTCTGAAACATAAATAGTATAACGACGACCACCTTGTATCAGTCACACATTGCGACAACTGTTGGAATCATCAAGATCCTTGGAAATGACAACGAAATTTGGAACCCACAAGGAGCAACTACGAATAAAGTGTTAGGAAGTATCATTTGCTGTGGCATATGTCTTTAAAAAGCGAGTTTAGGTCGGTAGCAAAGGTCGTAACTGCCGCATAAGCCTCATTCGGTGAGGGAAGGAGGGCTGTAAGGGGAGGAGGAGGCCCATATTTCTCCAACTAGTGGAGAGAAGTTAATCTAGGTTCTATACTTCGAATATTAACAGAGCTATTACATTATAATGTCACAGCCGACGAGCCATTTTGTGGCTCACGAGGTCTCTGCGTTGCATATACCTTTTGTTAAATATTTCTGAAACATAAATAGTATAACGACGACCTCCTTGTATCAGTCACACATTGCGACAACTGTTGGAATCATCAAGATCCTTGGAAATGACAGCCAAATTTGGAACCCACTAGGAACAACTGCGATAAATGTGTTAGGAAGTATCATTTGCTGTGGCATATGTCTTTAAAAAGCGAGTTTAGGTCGCTAGCAAAGCTTGCAATTGCCGCAGAAGGTTCATTCGGTGAGGGAAGGAGGGCTGTAAGGGGCGGAATGGGCCCACATTTCTCCAACTAGTGGAGAAATGTTAACCTAGATTCTATTCTTCGAATGTTAACAGAGCTATTACATAGAATGTCACAGCCGACTAGGCATTTTGTGGCTCACGAGGACTCTGCGTTGCATATACCACTTGTTAAATATTTCTGAAACATAAATAGTATAACGACGATCTCCTTGTATCAGTCACACATTGCGACAACTGTTGGAATCATCAAGATCATTGGAAATGACCGCCAAATTGGGAACCCACAAGGAACAACTGCGAATAATGTGTTAGGAAGTATCATTTGCTGTGGCGTATGTCTTTAAAAAGCGAGTTTAGGTCGGTAGCAAAGGTCGCAATTGCCGCATAAGGCTCATTCGGTGAAGGAAGGAGGGCTGTAAGGGGAGGAGGAGGCCCACATCTCTCCAACTAGTGCAGAAATGTTAAAATAGGTTCTATACTTCGAATATTAACAGAGCTATTACATTCTAATGTCACAGCCGACGAGACATTTTGTGGCTCACGAGGACTCTGCGTTGCATATACCACTTGTTAAATATTTCTGAAATATAAATAGTATAACGACGATCTCCTTGTATCAGTCACACATTGCGACAACTGTTGGAATCATCAAGATCCTTGGAAATGACCGCCAAATTGGGAACCCACAAGGAACAACTGCGAATAATGTGTTAGGAAGTATCGTTTACTGTGGCGTATATCTTTAAAAGGCGAGTTTAGGTCGGTAGCAGAAGTCGCAATTGTCGCTGAAGGCTCAGTCGGTGAGGGAAGGAGGGCTGTAAGGGGAGAAGGGGGCCCACATTTCTCCAACTAGTGGAGAAATGTTAACCTAGGTTCTATTCATCGAAAGTTAACAGAGCTATTACATATAATGTCACAGCCGAAGAGATATTTTGAGGCTCACGAAGACTCTGCGTTGCATATACCACTTGTTAAGTGTTTCTGAAACATAAATAGTATAGCGACGACCACCTTGTATCAGTCACACATTGCGACAACAGTTGGAATCATCAAGATCCTTGGAAATGACAGCCAAATTTGGAACCCACAAGGAACAACTGCGAATAATGTGTTAGGAAGTATCATTTGCTGTGGCGTATGTCCTTAAAAGCGAGTTTAGGTCGGTAGCAAATGTCGCAGTTGCCGCGAAAGGGTCATTCGGTGAGGGAAGGAGGGCAGTAACGGGAGGAGGAGGCCCTCATTTCTCAAACTAGTGGAGGAATGTAAAGATGGATTCTATACTTGGAAGGCTAAACAAAGCTATTACATTCTAATATCACTGTTGACGAGACATTTTGTGGCTCACGAGGACTATGCGTTGCATATACCACTTGTTAAATATTTCTGTAACATAAATATTATTACGACGACCTCCTTGCATCAGTCACACATTGCGACAACTGTTGGAATGATCAAGACCCTTGGAAATGACTGCCAAATTTGGAACCCACAAGGAACAACTGCGAATAAAGTGTTAGGAACTATCATTTGCTGTGGCATATGTCTTTAAAAAGCGAGTTTAGGTCGGTAGCAAAGGTCGCTATTGCCGCAAAAAGCTCATTCCGTGAGGGAAGGAGGACCGTTAGGGGAGGAGGAGGCACACATTTCTCCAACTAGTGGAGAAATGTTAGTCAAGGTTCTATTCTTCGAATGAAAACAGAGCTATTACGTATAATGTCACAGCCGACGAGACATTTTGTGGCTCACGAGGACTCTGCGTTGCATATACCACTTATTAAATATTTCTGAAACATAAATAGTATAACGACGACCTCCTTGTATCAGTCACACATTGCGACAACTGTTGGAATCATCAAGATCCTTGGAAATGACAGCCAAATTTGGAACCCACAAGGAGCAACTACGAATAAAGTGTTAGGAAGTATCATTTGCTGTGGCATATGTCTTTAAAAAGCGAGTTTAGGTCGCTAGCAAAAGTTGCAATTGCCGCAGAAGGCTCATTCGGTGAGGGAAGCAGGGCTGTAAGGGGACGAGGAGACACACATTTCTCCAACTAGTGGAGAAATGTTAACCTAGGTTCTATACTTCGAATATTAACAGAGCTATTACATTATAATCTAACAGCCGACTAGGCATTTTGTGCCTCACGAGGACTCTGCGTTGCATATACCACTTGTTAAATATTTCTGAAACATAAATAGTATAACGACGATCTCCTTGTATCAGTCACACATTGCGACAACTGCTGGAATCATCAAGATCCTTGAAATGAATGCCAAATTGGGAACCCACAAGGAACAACTGCGAATAATGTGTAAGGAAGTATCATTTGCTGTGGCGTATGTCCTTAAAAGGCGAGTTTAGGTCGGTAGCAAAGGTCGCAATTGTCGCAGAAGGCTCAGTCGGTGAGGCAAGGAGGGCTGTAAGGGGAGAAGGAGGCCCACATTTCTCCAACTAGTGGAGAAATGTTAACCTAGGTTCTATACTTCGAATATTAACAGAGCTATTACATTTTAATCTCACAGCCGACGAGACATTTTGTGGCTCACGAGGACTCTGCGTTCCAGATACCACTTGTTAAATATTTCTGAAACACAAATAGTATAACGACGACCTCCTTGTATCAGTCACACATTGCGACAACTGTTGGAATCATCAAGATCCTTGGAAATGACCGCCAAATTGCGAACCCACAAGGAACAACTGCGAATAATGTGTTAGGAAGTATCATTTGCTGTAGCATATGTCTTTAAAAAGCGAGTTTAGGTCGGTAGCAAAGGTCGCAATTGCCGCATAAGGCTCTATCGGTGAGGGAAGGAGGGCTGTAAGGGGAGGAATGGGCCCACATTTCTCCAACTAGTGGAGAAATGTTAACCTAGATTCTATTCTTCGAATGTTAACAGAGCTATTACATATAATGTCACAGCCGACGATACATTTTGTGGCTCACGAGGACTCTGCGTTGCATATACCACTTGTTAAATATTTCTGAAACATAAATAATATTACGACGACCTCCTTGTATCAGTAACACATTGCGACAACTGTTGGAATCATCAAGATCCTCGGAAAAGACAGCGAAATTGGATTCCCACAAGGAACAACTGCGAATGATGTGTTAGGAATATAAAATGCCGTTTCATATGTCTTTAAAAACGGAGTTTAGGTCGGTAGCAAAGGTCGCAATTGCCGCAGAAGCCTCATTCTTTGAGGGACAGAAGGCTGTAAGGGCAGGAGGAAGCCCACATTTCTCCAACTAGTGCCGAAATGTCAACCTAGGTTCAATACATAGAAGGCTAAAGAGAGCTACTACATTCTAATGTCACAGCCGACGAGACATTTTGTGGCTAACGAGGACTCTGCGTTGCATATACCACTTGTTAAATATTTCTGAAACATAAATAGTATAACGACGACCTCCTTGTATCAGTCACACACTGCGACAACTGTTGGAATCATCAAGATCCTTGGAATTGACAGTCAAATTTGGAACCCTCAAGAAACAACTGCGAATAATGTGTTAGGAAGTATCATTTGCTGTGGCATATGTATTCAAAAAGCGAGTTTAGGTCGGTAGCGAAGTTCGCAATTGCCGCGTAAGGCTCATTCGGTGAGGGAAGGGGGCTGCAAGGGGAGGAGGGAGGCCCACATTCCTCCAACTAGTGCGGAAATGTTAACATTGGTTCTATACTTCGAATGTTAACAGAGCTATTACATATAATGTCACAGCCAACGAGTCATTTTGTGGCTCACGACGAATCTGCGTTGCATATACCACTTGTTAAATATTTCTGAAACATAAATAGTATAACGACGACCTCCTTGTATCAGTCACACATTGCGACAACTGTTGGAATCATCAAGATCCTTGGAAATGACAGCCAAATTTGGAACCCACATGGAACAACTGCGAATAATGTGTTAGAAAGTATCATTTGCTGTGGCGTATGTCTTTAAAAAGCGAGTTTAGGTCGGTAGCAAAGGCCGCAAATGCCGCAGAAGGCTCATTCGGTGAGGGAAGGAAGGCTGTAAGGGAAGGAGGAAGCCCACATTTCTCCAACTAGTGGCGAAATGTCAACCTAGGTTTAATACTTAGAAGGCTAGAGAGAGCTACTACATTCTAATGTCACAGCCGACGAGATATTTTGTGGCTCACGATGGCTCTGCGTTGCTTATACCACTTGTTAAATATTTCTGAAACATAAATAGTACTACGACGATCTCCTTGTATCAGACACACATTGCGACAACATGTTGGAATCATCACAATCCCTGGAAATGACAGCGAATTTTGGTACCCACAAGGAACAACTGCGAATAATGTGTTAGGAATATAAAATGCTGTGTCATATGTCTTTAAAAAGCGAGTTTAGGACGGTTGCAAAGTTCGCAGTTGCCGCAGAAGGCTCATTCGATGGGGGAAGGAGGGCTGTAAGGGGAGGAGGAGGCCCACAATTCTTCAACTAGTGGAGAAATGTGAAGATGGGTTCTATACTTAGAAGGCTAAACAGAGCTTCTACATTCTAATGTCACAGCCGACGAGACATTTTGTGGCTCACGACGACTCTGCGTTGCATATACCACTTGTTAAACATTTCTGAAACATAAATAGTATAACGAGGACCTCCTTGTATCAGTCACAAGTTGCGACAACTCTTGGAATCATCAAGATCCTTGGAAATGACAGCCAAATTTGGAACCCAGAAGGAACAACTGCGAATAATGTGTTAGGAAGTATCATTTGCTGTGGCGTATGTCTTTAAAAAGTGAGTTTAGGTCGGTAGCAAAGGTTGCAATTGCCGCAGAAGGCTCATTCGGTGATGGAAGGAGGGCTGTAAGGGGAGGAGGAGACCCACATTTCTCCAACTAGTGGAGAAATGTTAACCTAGGTTCTATACTTCGAATATTAACAGAGCTATTACATTATAATGTCACAGCCGACGAGACATTTTGTGGCTCACGAGGACTCTGCGTTGCATATACCACTTATTACATATTTCTGAAACATAAATAGTATAACGGCGACCTCCTTGTATCAGTCACACATTGCGACAACTGTTGGAATCATCAAGATCCTTGGAAATGACAGCCAAATTTGGAACCCACAAGGAACAACTACGAATAAAGTGTTATGAAGTATCATTTGCTGTGGCATATGTCTTTAAAAAGCGAGTTTAGGTCGGTAGCAAAGGTTGCAATTGCCGCAGAAGGCTCATTCGGTGATGGAAGGAGGGCTGTAAGGGGAGGAGGAGGGCCACTTTTCTCCAACTAGTGGAGAAATGTTAACATAGGTTCTATTCTTCGAATGGTAACAGAGGTATTACATATAATGTCACAGCCGACGAGACATTTTGTGGCTCATGAGGACTCTGCGTTGCATATACCACTTGTTAAATATTTCTGAAACATAAATAGTATAACGACGACCTCCTTGTTTCAGTCTCACATTGCGACAACTGTTGGAATTATCAAGATCCTTGGAAATGACAGCGAAATTGGGAACCCACAAGGAACAACTGCGAATGATGTCTTAGGAAGTATCATTCGCTGTGGCATATGTATTTAAAAAGCGAGTTTAGTTCGGTGGCAAATGTCGCAATTGCCGCAAATGGCTCATTCGGTGAGGGAAGGAGGGCTGTAACGGGAGGAGGAGGCCCTCATTTCTCCAACTAGTGGAGAAATGTAAAGATGGGTTCTATACTTGGAAGGCTAAACAGAGCTATTGCATTCTAATATCACAGCCGACGAGACATTTTGTGGCTCACGAGGACTCTGCGTTGCATATACCACTTGTTAAATATTTCTGAAACGTAAATAGTATTACGACGACCTCCTTGTATCTGTCACACATTGCGACAACTGTTGGAATCATCAAGATCCTTTGAAATGACAGCCAAATTTGGAGCAAACAAGGAACAACTGCGAATATTGTGTTAGGAAGTATCATTTGCTGTGGCATATGTCTTTCAAAAGCGAGTTTAGGTCGGTAGCAAAGGTCGCAATTGTCGCAGAAAACTCATTCGGTGAGGGAAGGAGGGCTGTAAGGGGAGGAAGAGGCCCACATTTCTCCAACTAGTGGAAAAATGTTAACCTAGGTTCTATACTTCGTTTGTTAACAGAGCTATTACATTATAATGTCACAGCCGACGAGACATATTGTGGCTCACGAAGGCTCTGCGTTGCATATACCACTTGTTAAATATTTCTGAAATGTAAATAGTACTTCAACGACCTCCTTGTATCAGTCACAAATTGCGACAACTGTTGGAATCATCAAGATCCGTAGAAATGACAGCCAAATTTGGAACCGACAAGGAACAACTGCGAATAATGTGTTAGGAAGTATCATTTGCTGTGGCATATGTCTTTGAAAAGCGAGTTTAGGTCGGTAGCAAAGGGCGCAATTGCCGCAGAAGGCTCATTCGGTGAGGGAATGAGGGCTGTAAGGGGAGGAGGAGGCCCACATTTCTCCAACTAGTGAAGAATTGTTAACCTAGGTTCTATACTCAGAACGCTAAACAGAGCTTTTACATTCTAATGTCACAGTCGACGAGACATTTTGTGGGTCACGATTGTTCTGCGTTGCATATACCACTTGTTAAACATTTCTGAAACATAAATAGTACTACGACGACCTCCTTGTATCATTCACACACTGCGACAATTGTTGGAATCATCAAGATCCTTGGAATTGACAGTCAAATTTGGAACCCTCAAGAAACAACTGCGAATAATGTGTTAGGAAGTATCATTTGCTGTGGCATATGTCTTTACAACGCGAGTTTATGTCGGTTGCAAAGGTCGCAATTGCCGCAGAAGGCTCATTCGGTGAGGAAAGGAGGGCTGTAAGGGGAGGAAGAGGCCCACATTTCTCCAACTAGTGAAGAATTGTTAACCTAGGTTCTATACTCAGAACGCTAAACAGAGCTTTTACATTCTAATGTCACAGCCGACGAGACATTTTGTGGCTCGCGATGACTCTGAGTTGCATATACCACTTGTTAAAATTTTCTGAAACATCAATAGTACTACGACGACCTGCTTGTATCAGTCACCCATTGCGACAACTATTGGAATCATCAAGATACTTGGAAATGACAGCCAAATTCTGAACCCAAAAGGAACAACTGCGAATATTGTGGTAGGAAGTATCATTTGCTGTGGCATATGTCTTTCAAAAGCGAGTTTTGGTCGGTAGCAAAGGTCGCAATTGCCGCAGAAGTCTCATTCGGTGAGGGAAGGAGGCCTGTAGGGGGAGCAGGAGACCCACATTTCTCCAACTAGTGGATTAATCTTAACCTAGGTTCTATACTTAGAAGGCTAAAGAGAGCTATTACATTCTAATGTCACAGCCGACGCGACACTTTGTGGCTCACGATGGCACTGCGTTGCATATACCACTTGTTAAATATTTCTGAAACATAAGTAGTACTACAACGACCTCCTTGTATCAGGCACACATTGCGACACCTGTTGGAATCATCAAGACACTTTGAAATAACAACCAAATATGGAACCCACAAGGAACAACTGCGAATAATGTGTTAGGAAGTATCATTTGCTGTGGCATATGTCTTTAAAAAGTGAGTTTATATCGATAGCAAGGGACGCAATTACCGCAGAAGGCTCATTCGGTGAGGGAAGGAGGGCTGTAAGTGGAGGAGGAGGCCCAGTTTAAGTCGGTAGCACAGGACACAATTGCCGCAGAAGGATCATTCGGTGAGGGAAGGAGGGCTGTAAGGGAAGAGGAGGCCCACATTTCTCCAACTAGTGGGGAAATGTTTACTTATTTTGTATACTTAGAACGCTAAACAGAGCTATTACATTCTCATGTCACAGCCGACGAGACATTTTGTGGCTCAAGAGGGCTCTGCGGTGCATATACCACTTGTTAAATATTTCTGAAACATTAATAGTACTACGACGACCTCCTTGTATCAGTCATACATTGCGACAACTGTTGGAATCATCAAGATCCTTGGAAATGACAGCCAAATTTGGAACCCACAAGGAACAACTGCGAATAATGTGTTAGTAAGTATCATTTGCTGTGGCATATGTCTTTAAAATGCGAGTTTAGGTCGGTAGCAATGGTCGCAATTGCCGCAGAAAGCTCAGTCGGTGAGAGAAGGAGGGCTGTAAGGGGAGGAGGAGGCCCACATTTCTCCAACTAGTGGAGAAATGTTAACCTAGGTACTATACTTAGAAGGCTAAACAGAGCTATTACATTATAATGTCACAATCGACGAGACATTTTGTAGCTCACGAGGGCTCTGCGTTGCATATACCACTTGTTAAGCATTTCTGAAACGTAAATAGTACTACGACGACATCCTTGTATCACTCACACATTGGGACAAATGTTTGAATCATTAAGATCCTTGGAAATGACAGCCAAATTTGGAACCCGCAAGGAACAACTGCTAATAATGTGTTAGGAAGTATCATTTGCTGTGGCATATGTCTCTGAAAAGTGAGTTTAGGTCGGAGGCAAAGGACGCAATTGCCGCAGAAAGCTCATTCGGTGAGGGAAGGAGGGCTGTAAGTGGAGGAGGAGGCCCAGTATAGGTCGGTAGCAAAGGACGCAATTGCCGCAGAAGGCTCATTCGGTGAGGGAAGGAGGGCTGTAAGGGGAAGATTAGGCCCACATTTCTCCAACTAGTGGAGAAATGTCAACCAATTTTGTATTCTTAGAGCGCTGAAGAGAGCTACATGTTCTAATGTCTCAGCCGACGAGACATTTTGTGGCTCAAGAAAGCTCTGCGTTGCGTATACCACTTGTTAAATATTTCTGAAACATAAATAGTACTACCACGATCTCCTTGTGTCAGTCACACATTGGGACAAATGTTTGAATCATTAAGATCCTTGGAAATGACAGCCAAATTTGGAACCCACAAGGAACAACTGCTAATAATGTGTTAGGAAGTAACATTTGCTGTGGCATATGTTCTTAAAAAGCGAGTTTAGGTCGGTAGCAAAGGTTGCAATTACCGCAGAAGGCTCATTCGCTGAGGGAAGGAGGGCTGTAAGGGGAAGAGGAGGCCCACATTTCTCCAACTAGTGGAGAATTGTTAACCAATTTTGTATACTTAGGTCGCTAAAAAGAGCTATTAATTCTAATGTCACAGCCGTCGAGACATTTTGTGGCTCAAGAAGGCTCTGCGTTGTATATACCACTTGTTAAATGTTTCTGAATAATAAATAGTACTACGACGACCTCCTTGTATCAGTCACACATTGCGACAACTGTTGGAATCATCAAGAACCTTGGAAATGACAGCGAAATTTGAAACCCACATGGAACATCTGTGAATAATGTGGTAGGAAGTATCATTTGCTGTGGCATAAGTGTTTAAAAAGCGAGTTTAGGTCGGTAGCGAAGGTCGCAATTGCCGCAGAATGCTCAGTCGTTGAGGGAAGGAGGGCAGTAAGTGAAGGAGGACGCTCACATTTCTCCAACTAGTGGAGTAATCTTAACCTAGGTTCTATTCTTAGAAGGCTAAACAGAGCTATTACAGTCTAATGTCACAGCCAACGAGACATTTTGTGCATCACGATGGCTCTGCGTTGCATATACCACTTGTTAAATATTTCTGAAACATAAATAGTACTACGACGACCTCCTTGTATCAGACACACATTGCGACAACTGATGGAATCATCAAGATCCTTGGAAATGACAGCCAAATTTAGAACCCACAAGGAACAACTGCGTATAATGTGTAAGGAAGTTTCAGTTTCTGTGGCATATGTCTTTAAAAACCGACATTAGGTCGGTAGCAAAGGTCGCAATTGTCGCAGAAGGCTCATTCGGTGAGGGAAGGAGGGCTGTAAGGGGAGGAGGAGGCCCACATTTCTCCAACTATAGGAGATATGTAAAGATAGGTTCTATACATCCAAGGCTAAACACAGCTGTTACATTCTCATGTCACAGCCGACGAGACATTTTATGGCTCACGATGGCTCTGTGTTGCATATACCACTTGTTATATATTTCTGAAACATAAATATTACTACGACGACATCCTTGTATCACTCACACATTGCGACAACGGTTGGAACCAGGAAGAACCTTCTAAATGACAGCCAAATTTGGAACCTACAAGGAACAATTGCGAATAATGTGTTAGGAAGTATCATTTGATGTGGCATATGTCTTTAAAAAGCGAGTTTAGGTCGGTAGCAATGGTCGCAATTGCCGCAGAAGGCAAATTCGGTGAGGGAAGGAGGGGTGTAAGGGGAGGAGTAGGACCACATTTCTGCAACTAGTGGGAACTGTAAAGATAGGTTCTATACTTAGAAGGCTAAAGAGAGCTATTACATTCTCATGTCACAGCCGACGAGACATTTTATGGCTCATGATGGCACTGCTTTGCATATACCACTATTTAAATACTTCTGAAACATAAATAGTACTACGACGACCTCCTTTTTTCAGCCACACATTGCGACAACTGTTGGAATCATCAAGATCCTTGGAAATGAAGCCAAATTTGGAACAGACAAGGAGCAACTGCGAAAAATGTGTTAGGAAGTATCATTTACTGTGGCATATGTCTTTAGAAAGCGAGTTTAGGTCTGTAGCAAACGTCGCAATTGCCGCAGAAGGCTCATTCGGTGAGGGAAGGAGGGCTGTAAGGGGAGGAGGAGGCCCACATTTCTCCAACTAGGGCAGATATGTAACGATAGGTTCTATACATACAAGGCTAAACACAGCTTACACATTCTCATGTCACAGTCGACTAGACATTTTGTGGCTCACGAAGGCTCTGCCTTGCATATACCACTTGTTAAATATTTCTCAAACATAAATAGTACTACGACGACCTCCTTGTATCAGCCACACTTTGCGACAACTGTTGAAACCATTAAGATCCTTGGAAAAGAAGCCAAATTTGGAACTGACAAGGAACAACTGCGAATAATGAGTTAGGAAGTATCATTTGCTGTGGCATATGTCTTTAAAAAGCGAGTTTAGGTCGGTAGCAAAGGTCGCAATTGCCGCAGAAGGGTCATTCGGTGAGGGAAGGAGGGCTGTAAGGGGAGTAGGAGAACCACATTTTTACAACTAGTGGAGAAATGTTAACCTAGGTTCTATACTTAGAAGGCTAAAGAGAGCAATTACACAGCCGAAGTGAAATTTTGTCGCTCACGAGGGCTCTGCGTTGCATATACCACTATTTAAATATTTCTGAAACATAAATAGAATTACGACGACCGCCGTGTATCAGCCACACATTGCGACAACTGTTGGAATCATCAAGATCCTTGGAAATGCCAGCGAAATCTGGAACCCACAGGTAACAACTGCGAATAATGTGTAAGGAAGTATCATTTGCTGTGGCATATGTCTGTAAAAAGCGAGTTTAGGTCGTTAGCAAAGGCCGCAATTGCCGCAGAATGCTCATTCGGTGAGGGAAGGAGGGCTGCAATTGGAGGAGGAGGCCCACATTTCTCCAACTAGTGGAGAAATGTTAACCTAGGTTCTATACTTAGAAGGCTAAAGAGAGCTATTACATGCTAATGTCACTGCCTTCGAGACATTTTGTGGCTCACGATGGCTCTACGTTGCATATATCACATGGTGAATATTTCTAAAACATAAATAGTACTACGACGACATCCTTGTATCACTCACACATTGCGACAAATGTTGTAATCATCAAGATCCGTGGAAATGACAGCCAAATTTGGAACAGACAAGGAACAACTGCGAATAATGTGTTTGGAAGTATCATTTGCTGTGGCATATGTCTGTAAAAAGCGAGTTTAGGTCGGTAGCAAATGTCCCAATTGCCGCAGAACGCTCATTCGGTGTGGGAACGGGTCTGGAAGGGGAGGAAGAGGCCCACATTTCTCCAACTAGTAGAGAAATGTAAAGATAGGTTCTATACTGAGAAGGCTAAACAGAGCTATTACATTCTCATGTCACAGCCGACGAGACATTTTGTGGCTCACGATGGCTTTGTGTTGCATTTACCACACCTTAAATATTTCTGATATATAAGTAGTACTACGACGACCTCCTTGTGACAGTCACACATTGCGACAACTGTTGGAATCATCAAGATCCTTGAAAATGACAGCCAAATTTGGAACCCACAAGGAACAACTGCGAATAATATGTTAGGAAGTATCATTTACTAGGTCATATGCCTTTAAAAAGCGAGTTTAGGTCGGTAGCAAAGGTCGCTATTCCCGCATAAGGCTCATTCGGTGAGGGAAGGAGGGCTGTAAGGGGAGGAGGAGGCCCACATTTCTCCAACTAGTGGTGATATGTAAAGATAGGTTCTATACTTAGAAGGCTAAAGAAAGCTATTGCATTCTAATGTCACAGCCGACGAGACATTTTGTGGTTCACGATGGATTTTGTGTTGCATATACCACTTGTTAAATGTTTCTGAAACATAAATCGTACTACGACGACCTCCCTGTATCAGTCACACATTGCGACAATTGTTGGAATCATCAAGATCCCTCGAAATGACAGCCAAATTTTCACCCACAAGGAACAAATGCGAATAATGTGTTAGGAAGTATCTTTTGCTGTGGCATATGTCTTTAAAAAGCGAGTTTAGGTCGGTAGCAAAGGTCGCAAATGCCGCAGAATTCTCATTCGGTGAGGGAACGAGGGCTGTAAGGGGAGGAGGAGGCCCACATTTCTCCAAGTTGTTGGGAAATGTTAACCTAGGTTCTATACTTAGATGGCTAAGGAGAGCTATTACATTCTCATGTCACAGCCGACGAGAAATTTTGTGGCTCACTAGGGCTCTGCGTTGCATCTACCACTTGTTAAATATTTCTGAAACATAAATAGTACTACGACGACCTCCTTGTAAATGTCACACATCGCGACAACTGTTGGAATCATCACGATCCTTGGAAATGACAGCCAAATTTGGAACCCACAAGGAACAACTGCGAATAATGTGTTAGGAAGTGTCATTTGCTGTGGCATACGTCTTTCAAAAGCGACATTAGGTCGGTAGAAAAGGTCGAAATTGCCGCAGAATGCTCTTTCGGTGAGGGAAGCAGGGCTGTAACGGGAGGAGGAGACCCACATTTCACCAACTAGTGGAGAAATGTTATCCTAGGTTCTATACTTAGAACGCTAAAGAGAGCTCTTACATTCTAAAGTCACAGCCGACGAGACATTTTGTGGCTCAGGAAGGCTCTGCGTTGCATATACCACTTGTTAATTATTTCTGAAACATAAATAGTAACTACGACGAAATCCTTCTATCAGTCACACATTGCGACAACTGCTGGAATCATCAAGATCCGTGGTAATGATAGCCAAATTTGGAACCCACAAGGAACAACTGCAAATAATGTGTTAGGAAGTATCATTTGCTGAGGCATATGTCATTGAAAAGCGAGTTTAGGTCGGTAGCAAAGGTCGCTATGCCGCAGATGGCTCTTTTGGTGAGGGAAGGAGGGCTGTAAGGGGAGGAGGAGGCCCACATTTCTCCAACTAGTGGAGAAATGTTAACCTAGTTTCTATACTTGGAAGGCTAAAGACAGCTATTACATTCTAATTTCACAGCAGAAGAGAGATTTTGTCTCTCACGATTGCTCTGCGTTGCATATATCACTCGTTTAATAATTCTGAAACATAAATATTACTACGACGACCTCCATGTATCACTCACACATTGCAACAACTGTTGGAATCATCAAGATCCTTGGTAATGACAGCCAAATTTGGAACCCACAAGGAACAACTGCAAATAATGTGTTAGGCAGTATCATTTGCTGTGGCATATGTGTTTAAAAAGGAGTTTACGTCGGTAGCAAAGGTCGCAGTTGCAGCAGAAGTATCATTCGTTGAGGGAAGGCGGGCTGTAAGAGGAGGAGGAGGCCGATATTTCTTTAACTAGTGGTGAAATGTTAACCTAGGTTCTACACTTAGAGGGCTGAAGAGACATATTTCGTTCTAATGTCACAGCCGACGAGACATTTTGTGGCTCCCGATGGCTCTGCGTTGCATATACCATTTGTTAAATATTTCTGAAACATAAATAGTACTACGACGACCTCCATGTATCAGTCACACATTGCGACAACTGTTGGAATCGTCAAAATCGTTTGAAATGACAGCAAAATTTGGAACCCACTAGGAACAACTGCGAATAATGTGTGGGGATGTATAATTTGCAGTGGCATATGTGTTTAAAAAGCGAGTTTAGGTCGGTAGCAAATGTCGCAATTGCCGCAGAAGGCTCATTCTTAGAGGGAAGGAGGGCTGTAAGGGGAGGAGGAGGCCCACATTTCTCCAACTAGTGGTGAAATGTTAACCTAGGTTCTATACTTTGAAGGCTAAACAGAGCTATTACATTCTAATGTCACAGCCGACGAGACATTTGGTGGCTTACGATGGCTCTGAGTTGCATATACCACTTGTTAAATATTTCTGAAAGATAAATAGTACTACGACGACCTGCATGTATCAGTCAGACATTGCGACAACTGTTGGAATCTTCAAGATCCTTTGAAAGGCAGCCAAATTTGGAACCCACACGGAACAACTGCGAATAATGTGTTAGGAAGCATCATTTGCTGTGGCATATGTGTTTAAAAAGCGAGTTTGGGTCGGTAGCAAATGTCGCAATTGCCGCAGAAGGAATTTAGCAAAATTCAGACCTCTTCGGGCGTTGACATTCGCGTACCCACTACACCTTGAAATTATTATACGAATGATAACAATTGAATAGTAAAAGATAATCACCTTTCGTCCTTCCTATAAATGGTTCTTTGTCGTATCCTTTTCTACCTTGAGTCTATCAGAACACAAGAAGCTAGTCTGTTTCCAAGGACAAGCGCTATATGTGGTACAGTGTATTAACGTACAATGACGTAAAGTTTCGCCGTCCAGACCTCAAAACTAGGAGTCCAATCTCAGCAGGTGGACGTGGGGTTCTCAAGCGTTGTGCAAATATCTCAGAACATGCATTAATAATAATCCTAATTGGCCGATACTGACTCCGTATTCCGTTACATCCACTATTATATCAACTATGTCACCTTCTATGGTCCAAAATATTGGATGGTTAACGGATGAATTCTCCAACATTCACATAAATCCCTAACCAAAGGAAGGAAACCTCCAAAACTTCTAATAGCCGGTACGACCAATTATTCTTCAAAAATCATTAACAGATCCACCATATAATCGAGTACGATATTTCCGTACTTATAGTCCACATTGCGTAGCGTTACACGGACGCCCACCTAGCTATCTTCCGAATATAAATTATCGTGCGCTCATAAAGCAATCACGCCGGGCTGCCACGCAGACACCAACACTTCCACGTACCAATTGAATGGATTAAACCCCTCGAGTTCAAGACTGGCTGCCGAATCTTGAACAAATTAATTTCAAAAATGGCTCTGAGCACTATGGGACTTATTATCTGATGTCATCAGTCTCCTTGAACTTAGAACTACTTAAACGTAATTAACCTAATGACATCACACACATCCATGCCAGAGGCATGATTCGAACCTGCGACCGTAGCGGTCGCGCGGTTCCAGACTGAAGCGCCTAGAACCACTCGGTCACAACAGCCGGCAAATTAATTTCAATTAACATATACTGGCGACGAACGAGAATTCAGAATCAAACTATGACACGTCAGTGTCCTGTTGATACACCACTACGACCGACCATTACCTGTCTGAGTCATAACAGCGACTACTAACGCTTCTTTCCTCGAGGATCGAACTGAGAACCCTTTTTCTAACAATCTTAGAACGGTGATTATCTCTTGTACACGTTACGTTCATTCTTCGTGGCCTTCGGGAAAGTTCCTGGTGGCCAGCTGCAGTGGTTGCAGCGTCGCCGACCCGCATTGCTGCCCACTATCTCTGGCGACGGAGCATCTCTGTCTGGGTCCTGGTTTTCGTCAGCCTTTCCTCTCGGTCTCTAGATACTATAACATCTCAAAAGAATACACATTAAAACATCTCATTCCTCCAATTAATATTGAAATGTTAAGGTAGGTACTACGCTTGGTTGCCTAAAGAAAGGTATTTCATTACAAATTTGAAATGCAGTACAGCTGACGCTATACCTCTGTCTTGCACTCTACAAAAGTCTCCGTCTAACACAAACCCACATGCTAAGCAATTCTCTCTCGCCTGTTGTGTGTAACCAGGACATTGCCCCTGCGTGACGACACATTCCATACATGTGCAATCCTCTTACCTCTTGGCTAACCTACTGCCTCTGGCTCTCGGCATAGGCAACGAAACTTTGACAATATTCCACGTTTCCAACTCTTTACTATTCCGCGACACTACAGTACATACTACTCGCTAGTCACTTCAACAGAGGGTTGAAGGCATCTCTTGTCAGCAGCTGCAACTAGATGCAACTGCTTCATTTCTGAAAGGCAGACAGCTAGTCTCACAGAGGCACAACTGAAGTTACTCTGGAAGAAAATCTATAAATGCTTGACTGGGGCCTTTGAAATAAAATATGTTAGAACTAGAACTTCCTGACGGGTTATAGCTGTGTGCCGGACCGAGACTCGAACTCTGGACCAGAGTTCGAGTCTCGGTCCGGCACACAGTTTTAATCTGCCAGGAAGTTTCATATCAGCGCACACACCGCTAGAGAGCGAAAATCTCATGTAGGAACTAGTGCCCTAAATATTACCTGATTTGCTTCCACCTAGTACATTGAGTTACCAAGGGCAAGAAGCGGAGAGTCATAGTTAAGTGTCAACAGCCAAAATATACGTTCCGTTTTTGGGAGTTAGAATGAACATCTCTGCATTTCCCACCAGTCCTTAAAAGTTGCATTTTTTCCACTAATAGCATAATTGATGTGTTGTTAAAAATCTCCTGCTACACAACAGTAATATGTCAGATTCTTCCAGTTATTTTTCCGGCCCACTGTTCTCAAAAAAGTAATTTCAAATGCCGAATCATACTGATGCAACACTGCAGCCACTAATGATTTCCTTTTAGCTGTTTGTTCCTAATTTTTTTTTTTTTTTTTTTTTTTCAAATGGCCAGAGTAACCAAAGTCCCGATTTCCACCTGCCACTTTGTCGAAATTCCTTGCTGCAGATCTAAAGCTTTCAGTGCACCTTTCTCTAACAGAACAAATGCTGTTCAGCGTACCGTTCGCCAACAGAACCCTACAATTTTTACTAAATTTTTCCTCCTCGACTTCTATAGTTCCAGGCTGTGACTGGCTCTGGGCACACCACCGGTGTGTCCAGTCGTCCTGTATCCTACGGTCAGTGCTTGAAAGATCGCCCAAAGAGGTCAGTTAACAGCACGCACTAGGTTAATATTACCACAGCAAAGAAAAGAAACGCGGTCCCCGTAACAATCACTGTGACTGCTTCATTCGACAAGAAAAACGTTTTTGCAGAATCTGCATAAGCGAAAAGTGATCAGCGAAAACGTCTTGTGCTGCAAGTATGTATCAACTACTAGCTTTTCAAACCCATGGTGGGAAGAGAAAATGAAAGTGAACTAGCTGGCTCAAGCGTGATACCTTTTCTTTACATACACAGAAACGCACAACCTTGTCAACTGCTACTCCTTGAGCAGAGGGTGGTGTTGAGATGGTAGCCTGGACGTATCTACTACTACTACTACTCCTACTACTACTTCCTGTCCCAGAATTTTCTTTGACACAGAATAACACCATTGAGAAACCTACTGAGATCTACATGCAAAAATTACGATATCTGGAGATGGCGCCTCCTAGTAAATAACTGTATATTCGCACCAGTGGTGTTAATGTGAATAAATAATAAACCTATCCAAAATAGTGAATCAAAGGTTTTACATAACTGAAATCAATAGCTACTAGGAAAGAAAAGTCTTTTTTATTCGAAAGATCAGAATGCACAACACAAATAACTAATCAAAAATACAACAGATAAGAATAACCTCTGTACGTCATTAACTATCGTTGGCAAATGGTATGATAGAGATGGAAATGAATCGCCTTGCTTGCCTTAGAAATTTTGGGTAACGTAGTCCGACAGTAAATAGCGAATTTTGTCAGTTCACAATCGTAGTCAACTCGTAAACGCTAATAGTTACTGACCGCTTAGTTAAAAATTAGTGCAAATAAACTCTCCACAGACAGTGAAATAATCCTCAACTCTCCCTAACCGCAAAACTGCGCAAATGATTGTTACTGAGAGACACATCCTTCTGGCAGAAATAGTACTGTGGCCAGCACCTGATACTTACCTGTATTCACACTGCCAGCGGCTTTGTCTTTTGTACTCGACAAACGGCACCTGTCTGTGTACAGTATTACTATACATTCCTTCACCCTTTAGCGCACCGCGGCTGCTATCGGCTGTTCTCCGTGCTTTTTAGGCACCAATTGAATCATCTTTCACCAACACATGCACTCCCTCCATCGTCTGTGCTATAGAAAGTCAGAACTTTTTCCACAGACACAAGGCAAAGTGAGTTCCACCGTTTTCAGCGGAAAACACGTCTTGCTGACGTGTACGAGGTGCATTCATGTTCTAAGGCCTCCGATTTTTTTTCTAATTAACTACTCACCCGAAATCGATGAAACTTGCGTTACTTCTCGACGTAATCGCCCTGCAGACGTACACATTTTTCACAACGCTGACGGCATGATTCCATGGCAGCGACGAAGGCTTCTTTAGGAGTCTGTTTTGACCACTGGAAAATCGCTGAGGCAATAGCAACACGGCTGGTGAATGTGCGACCACGGAGAGTGTCTTTCATTCTTGGAAAAAGCCAAAAGTCACTAGGAGCCAGGTCGGGTGAGTAGGGAGCATGAGGAATCACTTCAAAGTTGTCATCACGAAGAAACTGTTGCGTAACGTTAGCTCGATGTGCGGGTGCGTTGTCTTGGTGAAACAGCACACGCGCAGCCCTTCCTGGACGTTTTTGTTGCAGTGCATGAAGGAATTTGTTCTTCAAAACATTTTCGTAGGATGCACCTGTTACCGTAGTTCCCTTTGGAACACAATGGGTAAGGATTACGCCCTCGCTGTCCCAGAACATGGACACCATCATTTTTTCAGCACTGGCGGTTACCCGAAATTTTTTTGGTGGCGGTGAATCTGTGTGCTTCCATTGAGCTGACTGGCGCTTTGTTTCAGGATCGAAAAATGGCATCCACGTCTCATCCATTGTCACAACCGACGAAAAGAAAGTCCCATTCATGCTGTCATTGCGCGTCAACATTGCTCGGCAACATGCCACACGGGCAGCCATGTGGTCGTCCGTCAGCGTTCGTGGCACCCACCTGGATGACACTTTTCGCATTTTCAGGTCGTCATGCAGGATTGTGTGCACATAACCCACAGAAATGCCAACTCTGGAGGCGATCTGTTCAACAGTCATTCGGCGATCCCCCAAAACAATTCTCTCCACTCTCTCGATCATGTCGTCAGACCGGCTTGTGCGAGCCCGAGGCTGTTTCGGTTTGTTGTCACACGATGTTTTGCCTTCATTAAACTGTTGCACCCACAAACGCACTTTCGACATATCCATAACTCCATTACCACATGTCTCCTTCAACTGTCGATGAATTTCAATTGGTTTCACACCACGCAAATTCAGAAAACGAATGATTGCACGCTGTTCAAGTAAGGAAAACGTCGCCATTTTAAGTATTTAAAACAGTTCTCATTCTCGCGGTAAATTCCATCTGCCGTACGGTGCTGCCATCTCTGGGACGTGTGACAATGAACACAGCCTCATTTTAAAATAATGCACATGTTTCTATCTCTTTCCAGTCCAGAGAAAAAAATCAGAGGCCTTAGAACTTGAATGCACCTCGTAAGATGTAAAGAGACATTCTGGCGCCACTCTGCCCTCAGATCAGTGACGCGCCTGGACGCTCATCAGTCGGAGGGACTACCGCCGCGTCCCCCGAGCAGTTAACTGATCAATTTACATCGGAGGCAATAATTGTCCACTGCAAACATTCTTCGTTTTGAATCTTCTCAAATTTTAAGGTAAATACTCGCAACACACAATGTCATGAAAGTTGCCCAACACATACTGAGTGTTAGTTCGCTATTCTCCCGCCTTGAGGGCGACACTAAGGCTCCTATAAACTTGGCTGAACTGTCCGCCAGTTTTGCCCCAAAGTATTGCCTAATGCTGCATTTTTACGTATGAGTCTCGATACCGGTGAAGTATTTTCATTGAATCTAAAGACGAATTCGTGTTCAAAAATGGGTAGCTGCTCAGTTGTGAACTGCAGTAACCAATGCAAAAATGATTTTCGCGTGTTCAGGTTTCCGAGGGACCCTGAACGAAGAAAAAGATGGCCCATAAATTGCCACAGAGAGAACTGGGAACCGGGACCTTGCGCTCAACTGTGTATGGTAATTTTACGTTAATGAAAGTAATTATAAACATGAAAACTATTCTATAAAACAACGTTTTTCCCTCCAGTCGAAGACTATACTGTAGCTGTTAGTACAAAACTTTTCGAGGCCTGAGAATTTTCGGAAGTGGCAAGATGGAGAGGAATTCATTACGGTAATTTTTCGTATTTTTCAGCAACACACACTTGAAAATGGCTACACAGCCTAAACTGCAGTAATTGTCGAAAATGATATCCTTCACTACCCCCATGAACCATGGACCTTGCCGTTGGTGGGGAGGCTTGCGTGCCTCAGCGATACAGATAGCCGTACCGTAGGTGCAACCACAACGGAGGGGTATCTGTTGAGAGGCCAGACAAACGTGTGGTTCCTGAAGAGGGGCAGCAGCCTTTTCAGTAGTTGCAAGGGCAACAGTCTGGATGATTGACTGATCTGGCCTTGTAACAATAACCAAAACGGCCTTGCTGTGCTGGTACTGCGAACGGCTGAAAGCAAGGGGAAACTACAGCCGTAATTCTTCCCGAGGGCATGCAGCTTTACTGTATGATTACATGATGATGGCGTCCTCTTGGGTAAAATATTCCGGAGGTAAAATAGTCCCCCATTCGGATCTCCGGGCGGGGACTACTCAAGAGGATGTCGTTATCAGGAGAAAGAAAACTGGCATTCTACGGATCGGAGCGTGGAATGTCAGATCCCTTAATCGGGCAGGTAGGTTAGAAAATTTAAAAAGGGAAATGGATAGGTTGAAGTTAGATATAGTGGGAATTAGTGAAGTTCGGTGGCAGGAGGAACAAGACTTCTGGTCAGGTGACTACAGGGTTATAAACACAAAATCAAATAGGGGTAATGCAGGAGTAGGTTTAATAATGAATAGGAAAATAGGAATGCGGGTAAGCTACTACAAACAGCATAGTGAACGCATTATTGTGGCCAAGATAGATACGAAGCCCACGCCTACTACAGTAGTACAAGTTTATATGCCAACTAGCTCTGCAGATGACGAAAAAATTGAAGAAATGTATGATGAAATAAATGAAATTATTCAGATTGTGAAGGGAGACGAAAATTTAATAGTCATGGGTGACTGGAATTCGAGTGTAGGAAAAGGGAGAGAAGGAAACATAGTAGGTGAATATGGATTGGGGGACAGAAATGAAAGAGGAAGCCGCCTGGTCGAATTTTGCACAGAGCACAACATAATCATAACTAACACTTGGTTTAAGAATCATGAAAGAAGGTTGTATACATGGAAGAACCCTGGCGATACTAAAAGGTATCAGATAGATTATATAATGGTAAGACAGAGATTTAGGAACCAGGTTTTAAATTGTAAGACATTTCCAGGGGCAGATGTGGACTCTGACCACAATCTATTGGTTATGACCTGTAGATTAAAACTGAAGAAACTGCAAAAAGGTGGGAATTTAAGGAGATGGGACCTGGATAAACTAAAAGAACCAGAAGTTGTACAGAGATTCAGGGAGAGCATAAGGGAGCAATTGACAGGAATGGGGGAAATAAATACAGTAGAAGAAGAATGGGTAGCTTTGAGGGATGAAGTAGTGAAGGCAGCAGAGGATCAAGTAGGTAAAAAGACGAGGGCTAGTAGAAATCCTTGGGTAACAGAAGAAATATTGAATTTAATTGATGAAAGGAGAAAATATAAAAATGCAGTAAGTGAAACAGGCAAAAAGGAATACAAACGTCTCAAAAATGAGATCGACAGGAAGTGCAAAATGGCTAAGCAGGGATGGCTAGAGGACAAATGTAAGGATGTAGAGGCTTATCTCACTAGGGGTAAGATAGATACCGCCTACAGGAAAATTAAAGAGACCTTTGGAGATAAGAGAACCACTTGTATGAATATCAAGACCTCAGATGGAAACCCAGTTCTAAGCAAAGAAGGGAAAGCAGAAAGGTGGAAGGAGTATATAGAGGGTCTATACAAGGGCGATGTGCTTGAGGACAATATTATGGAAATGGAAGAGGATGTAGATGAAGATGAAATGGGAGATATGATACTGCGTGAAGAGTTTGACAGAGCACTGAAAGACCTGAATCGAAACAAGGCCCCCGGAGTAGACAATATTCCATTGGAACTACTGACGGCCGTGGGAGAGCCAGTCCTGACAAAACTCTACCATCTGGTGAGCAAGATGTATGAAACAGGCGAAATACCCACAGACTTCAAGAAGAATATAATAATTCCAATCCCAAAGAAAGCAGGTGTTGACAGATGTGAAAATTACCGAACTATCAGTTTAATAAGTCACAGCTGCAAAATACTAACACGAATTCTTTACAGACGAATGGAAAAACTAGTAGAAGCCAACCTCGGGGAAGATCAGTTTGGATTCCGTAGAAACACTGGAACACGTGAGGCAATACTGACCTTACGACTTATCTTAGAAGAAAGATTAAGGAAAGGCAAACCTACGTTTCTAGCATTTGTAGACTTAGAGAAAGCTTTTGACAATGTTGACTGGAATACTCTCTTTCAAATTCTAAAGGTGGCAGGGGTAAAATACAGGGAGCGAAAGGCTATTTACAATTTGTACAGAAACCAGATGGCAGTTATAAGAGTCGAGGGACATGAAAGGGAAGCAGTGGTTGGGAAGGGAGTAAGACAGGGTTGTAGCCTCTCCCCGATGTTGTTCAATCTGTATATTGAGCAAGCAGTAAAGGAAACAAAAGAAAAATTCGGAGTAGGTATTAAAATTCATGGAGAAGAAATAAAAACTTTGAGGTTCGCCGATGACATTGTAATTCTGTCAGAGACAGCAAAGGACTTGGAAGAGCAGTTGAATGGAATGGACAGTGTCTTGAAAGGGGGATATAAGATGAACATCAACAAAAGCAAAACAAGGATAATGGAATATAGTCTAATTAAGTCGGGTGATGCTGAGGGAATTAGATTAGGAAATGAGGCACTTAAAGTAGTAAAGGAGTTTTGCTATTTGGGGAGCAAAATAACTGATGATGGTCGACCTAGAGAGGATATAAAATGTAGGCTGGCAATGGCAAGGAAAGCGTTTCTGAAGAAGAGAAATTTGTTAACATCCAGTATAGATTTAAGTGTCAGGAAGTCATTTCTGAAAGTATTCGTATGGAGTGTAGCCATGTATGGAAGTGAAACATGGACGATAAATAGTTTGGACAAGAAGAGAATAGAAGCTTTCGAAATGTGGTGCTACAGAAGAATGCTGAAGATTAGATGGGTAGATCACATAACTAATGAGGAAGTATTGAATAGGATTGGGGAGAAGAGAAGTTTGTGGCACAACTTGACCAGAAGAAGGGATCGGTTGGTAGGACATGTTCTGAGGCATCAAGGGATCACCAATTTAGTATTGGAGGGCAGCGTGGAGGGTAAAAATCGTAGAGGGGGACCAAGAGATGAATACACTAAGCAGATTCAGAAGGATGTAGGTTGCAGTAGGTACTGGGAGATGAAAAAGCTTGCACAGGATAGAGTAGCATGGAGAGCTGCATCAAACCAGTCTCAGGACTGAAGACCACAACAACAACAACAACAACGATATCCTTCAAAAAATATTTATTGTTTTGTATTTGTACATCGTTATCATAAATATGCATGCATACACAAACTGAATAATACTTAAGTCATGTCTTATATAGGTACAGAACGACGAGTGATAATTAAGATATTTTTATAGTGAATTGGTCGTTATGCAAACGTAACATAATCTTCCAAAAATAGTTTTGGCCATAAATCAACAAGCAACAATTATTTTGTGTTTATTACAAAGACACTTAATACTAGTATGAGTTCTATATCATGGCTTTAATAAAAAATTATTGATCATTTATGACCAAGATTGTCCCATATTTTGACGACTCGTGTCAAATATTTTTCTATACCCACGAACTCAAAGGTAAAATCGTGGTCGGCCCTTTGTAGAGTTTCACCACAGTATTAATATTGCACCTTGATACTCAAAAACGACCTTACTTGCTTTCAGCATGAACATGTCTGAGTACTGATTCTTCTGTAAGTAATATGGTGTTAACAGAAAATTTGCTGAGAAAATTGTCTCAAATACTTGTGAAACTTTTGGAGAAAGGACACCTGAAAAATTACTGAAGAAGAATTCTAAGGAAAGCGCTAAAAGTGTCTTTAAAAGTGGTTGTCTTTGATAATGTTTTTTTGTCTTCTGTAATTGTCAGTTTGGAGACACTAAGGACAGAAAAAATTGAGCTATAATGGTAGGTATGCTAAATGTGATATGTATTTATTATATTTTAGGATCCCATCTTCTGTGGTTATTTCCAGTCTGGCCGTGCTGCATGTGTATAGCCTGCTGAAAGTGTTCAAAACTTACACCAGTGTCTATATTGTTTGGAACAGTTTCATCATATATTTTATCACTGCGTTACATAGCTATAATAATTCTTCAGTACGCTGGTTAGGATTTTCGTATCGCAATACTTTGCAATTTTAATATTAGATGATTTCAATATTGCTTTATTATGATTCTCCCATTATTTGAACTCACTCTTGGAATAATTATATGTTATGTGCAAGTATTCTGAAATACCTGTTAAAATGACATGCATTAAACAGTTAATGCATGGAATGAATGAATTTCATCCCTGATTTCCACTTATTCATTACATTTTAGTATGTGATGTTCATTCTCACATAATAATAAATGTTCCTTTGCTTTCAGGGTCATCCTGATGACACTCGTGTGGCTGCATTAAATGAGAAAATTACAGCTTTGAAAAGAGAAAATGCTTCTTTAAAAACTGAGTTGGAAGTATAAAATAAAAGCATGCTGAAATTTTTATCTGCAGAGTAGAATGGCCAAGTGAAGGAATTATTAAAGGCCTGAAGCTAAATTTAGCTTTAAGTAAGCATGAGTATAGCTTCCTAAGATCAACTGGATTTCCCACGCATCACTACATCGCACTCAGTAGGACAATAAATGGCATAGATTTAAATTATGGGATTATCGAATCCATAGTAGCACCACTCAAAACAAAAGTATAGGTCATGGACCTCAATGACAGGGAATGCTCCAGGTCGGTGGCTGAAATGGAACTGTGTGCAGATACGGCATATGATACTGTAAGTAATTCATTTACTGGACATGTTACGCTGTGATCCAAAGAAAAGGATTGGAAACCATTATACAGTTCTTTTGTTAAGAGGACTTAAAAATTCATGGAAACAAGTTAATTTCCATGAAAGTACAGGTCCACCTGCCACTGGCATAGAGATGAAACAGCTCATTACAAATGCAGTTACTGCTGTTAGAGCTGTTGGTCTTAGTGTTAGAGCTTTAATGTTGGACATAGGGAGAAATAACAAGGCACTGTGGATTTCTCTGGGAGTTTGTGTTAACAGGATCACTACAAATACTACATTTCAAATAGATGGTTCTCAAAATATGCACACTTTTGCAGATGTACCACATTTATTAAAAAACATACGATCTGCTTTTCTTTCTCGTATTATTATTTTACCTCGGGGAATATGTGAAGCAGAAAGTCTACAAACTAAAATTGTATCTTCAGGACACATTAAAGAGCTTTGGGCCTTGGTAACAGTGTTTGAAGAACGTTTGAGATGTTATTTAACCAGGCTGCATTTTTTTCAACTCTTTTGACACCATGAATGTTGCACCAGCTGTGCAACTGTTTTCCATTAAAACTGCTGCAGCTTCAGAGAAGGCTGTTAGTTTAAAACAAATAAGTAAAGATGCTGTATCTACTGCTTGGTAGATGAGGTTAGTGCACGAGTGGTTTACTATCATGTCTGCTAGACACTTGAAGAAGTCTATAACAGTGAAGAACAGTGAAAAGAAATTTCAGTTCCTCACATGTGTTGTTGAAATTTTCCAAGACACGGAATTTGGAGAAGGATTAAAACCTCTTCAAACATTTATAATGTCAGTTATAATGTCTAGTATTAGTGAAATGAACATTGCAAGAGATCTCTTTTAACAGGGACTCAATTTTTGATTCCAGGAAGGTTGATGCAGGATGGTTTGGAAAATGTATTTTCTCAAGTGTGAAGAAAAGCAGGTGCTGAACCTACTGCATTATAAGCTCGGAGAGCCATGGAGCATGTGGTTGTTTCACAGTTGATCAGATGTATTGAATGCTAATTATACTGCTGATACTGCCACACATTGTTTCATTTCACCAGTGTAAATAAGACTTCTGATGTTACAACACCAGGCCTGTCAGATGACAATGATTTAGAAAATGTGTACATCCTCATAAATCTTACAGATGCCGAAGATAATAACCTATATTATATTGCAGGTGCAACTGTAAATGCCCTGGCAAAGAGAAAGTTGTGCAGTAAATCTTTAGCTGCCTTACAGACTGTAAAAGATCTTAGTCAGCCCATTATTCCAGAGTATCATACACACTTGACACAATGTTGTGACGGGGGGGGGGGGGGGGAGGGTTAAAAAGGCCATCATCAGGAATCTACAGAATCTGCAATGAGTCTGAGAAAATGCTACAAATTTTCATACGCCCACTCCTACCATGTGAAATCAGGAAAAAGTGTAGTGACATAATTCTACCAACATGCCACAACCTGAAGGATCAAATAATATCACACTATGTAACAGTTCTGTGCAGAGGTACCACAAAGCATTTAAGTGATGAAACGTCTCAGTTAAATTCATTTGGCTCTGCTTCATTCCACCAGAAGCAAAGGAAAGAGTAAATTGAGCACTGTCTTCTAAGGCTGTGTCACACATCATGTTCTACCACCTATTTTCCCTTCTCTCGGTTGTTGCCTTAATTTTTGCAGATCTTTCATTTTTGTGATAGTTCTGTTCAGTCATTACTTTAGAGTTTTTTAATCTTTTGGTTATTTGTTTCTTGTGTTGTTGTTTGTACTCTGTGTATAGATTTTTTTTGATGTGGAGGAGGTGATGATCGGATTGTTCTGACATCCACAATTTCCCTGGAGACTGGTGTGTTGTTGGATGATTTCGAATTTCATAGTTTCTTTTGCAGTTTCAGGAAATGAGTGGAGGTGATTTTGAGGTCAAAAATCATATTGGGCATTAAAATGTCATAGTAACACTTCTACATGCCTTGTAAGGATTTTGTTAGTGGTTTCTTCCAGATCATCTCAAAATTTTTCTGTCATGAGGGGGCTGTATTGTTGTAATTATTTGTGGGAGGTATGTGCGTTGATTAACATATAGGCTTTCTGTCCAGATTGTATTGTGATGAGTTGTTATTTTTCTGATTTTAAGGTGAAAACTGTTACAGAGTTCTGTATTAGTTTGTGTACTACAAATCCTGTTCCAAAGAGAGTAAGATTTCTTCCCAGAATGTTATGGCTAGTTTCCCCTTGTGTATTCTGTATTTTTCAGAGACACAGTAGTCTATCCTGAGAATCCTGTTTCCTGTATTACCATAACTTTAATACTGAATTAATCTATGGCGTTTTACAGTTGTTTCAATTTACCTAGTTTTAGTAGTGTGTTCATATTCAGTATTCCTGTGTTATATGTATTGAAGGTTTTGACGAGCACCATTTCTTCTCTTCGTGACATGCCTGGTCCCCTGGAATCTGATGATCAGTTCCACTACACAATTTTACTGACTGGTGCTCATAGAAGTGGATTCTATCCTCCTGTTCTGTCATGATTATTGGCATGTGATGAGGTTTTACCGGTGGTTGTCACACAGATGTGTTTGGATTTTGGGGCTTTACCTGAAATGCTAGGCAGGGACCCTCAGCAGGTGTTGACTTCTGGAGCCAGAACCACCCAGGTTTTTTTAAAGCGATTGGTTCTCCGCTCTTATTACTTGCTAGAGGAGGCCTTAGACTTCGGTTGAGCAATGGTGGAGTTAAAATAAAGTAAAAAAATAAGTAAATCGTGGTAATGTTCTCCACTTGTAATCATGTCAAGTAGAGATGTTTACATCTGAATGTGTCCTTACAATTTCTTTTCAAATGTTGAAAAACTGTGTAAATTTCAGTGGATAATTCAATTCAGAATGCTACATTTTTTATAATATAAATATTTGCAAACCACTTCCAAAGTGTAAGTAAAACATTCTATTTTAAACTTTACAATAAATAAAGGACAATATGAGTATGTTCTCTTACTAAAACCATACATTTATTTGGTATTTTTGTTTATAGGCTTTAATTTGTATATATGGTGTATTGTTCTCCTTTCTGGGAGTCCCTTTGTGTATTTTACAACTGTAAAACTTTGTACTGCAACCTACTGTATGTAATTTCTTTGTGCTAATTGTTAATAGAATAGTTTTTTTTACTGTGCTGATGTTTCTTACTGAATAAAACAGCTAAACAAAGTGGACCTCTTCCCCACTCCCGAAAACTGTCACTGTGCACCATCTTGCCAATGTGTAGCAATAAAACCACCAATTTTACTGGTGTATTTCAATGTTGTGAATCTGCATAAACTATGACATTTTCTGATTAGAAAAGTGTATAGTAAAATGTGTAAGATGAGTTGTGAAATGAATGCATGAAAACTTTGGAATACAAATGGAATAGAAATTGTAAATATTGTTCCCATCTGCTACAGTGTTTACAGTTTTGTTGGTAGAAATTTGGCTATGTCATAATAAACCCCAGCTTAGCCAAACAAACTTTTATTAAATATATACACTGGGAACCCACTCAGAGCACAGTTTGTGTACACAAACTCTACAGCTAACAGAGAAATACAAAAAAAGTTTTCTGTGTCACAGTGTTCCAGGAAAGACTTGTGTAAAGGCACTGACTCTACAGGCCATCCACTTAATAGAAACAATGGAATTGCATTTTGAAGGCCTAACTAATCAAAATTATAGGCGTTAATTCTGTGGAAACAGAAACTTAGATAATGTAACACGAGCTAACAATCTAGGTGTTCATGACAGTCGCTTCCGTGCTTTATGGTCATGTGTTATATCTAGATTGAGCAACACAGCTATGTTCTGATATTTTTTCAACACTGTCACTGAGTTGTACAGACCTACTGATTAAATGATAGAGGAAATTATTAATAAAAATTCGTTTCATTGGAACATGATACAATGTTATTTCCATTCTCCCCCCCCCCCCCCACCCCCCCGTGTACAATAAAAATGCCGCATTTCTTAAAGTACGTACTCATAATTTAAAAAATACCGTTTTTGCAAGTGCCTATATACGGACAAAAAATAATAAATGCCTTGAGTTTGTTACTGCATAATGCCCATATTTGATTTTGAAGAATATTGGGACCGAGTTCATTATTCGTCACATTTAATATTTACGAAATACTGCTCAAGTTCCAGGTCCACATTTCATACCCATGTACAGGGCTATTACAAATGATTGAAGCGATTTCATAAATTCACTGTAGATCCATTCATTGACATATGGTCACGACACACTACAGATACGTAGAAAAACTCATAAAGTTTCCGCACTTCAGGTTTCTGCCACCAGAGCGCTCGAGAGCGCAGTGAGACAAAATGGCGACAGGAGCTGAGAAAGCGTATGTCGTGCTTGAAATGCACTCACATCAGTCAGTCATAACAGTGCAACGACACTTCAGGACGAAGTTTAACAAAGATCCACCAACTGCTAACTCCATTCGCGATGGTATGCGCAGTTTAAAGCTTCTGAATGCCTCTGTAAGGGGAAATCAACGGGTCGGCCTGCAGTGAGCGAAGAAACGGTTGAACGCGTGCGGGCAAGTTTCACGCGTAGCCCGCGGAAGTCGACGAATAAAGCAAGCAGGGGGCTAAACGTACCACAGCCGACGGTTTGGAAAATCTTGCGGAAAAGGCTAAAGCAGAAGCCTTACCGTTTACAATTGCTACCAGCCCTGACACCCGATGGCAAAGTCAAACGCTTTGAATTTTGGGCGCGGTTGCAACAGCTCATGGAAGAGGATGCGTTCAGTGTGAAACTTGTTTTCCGTGAAGTGAACAGACACAATGTGCGAATCTGGGCGGTAGAGAATCCTCACGCATTCGTGCAGCAAATTCGCAATTCACCAAAAGTTAACGTGTTTTGTGCAGTCTCACGGTTTAAAGTTTACGGGCCCTTTTTCTACTGTGAAAATAACGTTACAGGACACGTGTATCTGGACATGCTGGAAAATTGGCTCATGCCACAACTGGAGACCGACAGCGCCGACTTCATCTTTCAACAGGATGGTGCTCCACCGCACGTCCATCATGACGTTCGGCATTTCTTAAACAGGAGATTGGAAAACCGATGGATCGGTCGTGGTGGAGATCATGATCAGCCATTCATGTCATGGCCTCCACGCTCTCCCGACTTAACCCCATGCGATTTCTTTCTGTGGGGTTATGTGAAAGATTCAGTGTTTAAACCTCCTCTACCAAGAAACGTGCCAGAAGTGCGAACTCGCATCAACGATGCTTTCGAACTCATTGATGTGGACATGCTGCGCCGAGTCTGGGAGGAACTTGATTATCGGCTTGATGTCTGCCGAATCACTAAAGGGGCACATATCGAACATTTGTGAATGCCTAAAAAAACTTTTTGAGTTTTTGTATGTGTGTGCAAAGCATTGTGAAAATATCTCAAATAATAAAGTTATTGTAGAGCTGTGAAATCGCTTCAATCATTTGTAATAACCCTGTAATATTACATTTCAGTTCTCGTGTTACGTAAAAATGGCATTCTAAAATCTCTCTAAACATGAATTGCCGTTCGGTGAACTTCCTATATGCAATACCAAATCCTTTATAACAAATATCGTAAAAAGTCACGTGAATAGGTTAACCACCCTCAAGGTAAACAATGCTGAAACGTCAGAGTTGGGGAAAACATGGGGGACGATTCAACCTGGTTTATAGGAACTCTAGGCGACACAGTTACGTCAACTACAACCTTGTACCTCGTCACATAGGTCAGGGGGCCTCAGTGGTGGTTCGCGCCGTAAATCGGAAGTGTCGACTCCTTCAGGCCGATTACCCCCTCCATGCAACTGGATTCGCCCCTTTGAATCCAGCCACGTATTGATCAGTTTGATTACAGTTAAATATTACGACTACATCACCAGTCTGGTGACATTCGACAATGAGCGAAGTATCGGAAGTACGTCCTCGTGACGAATCTCACATTGAAATATCAATATACCATTCTCCTGATGTAAAATCTTCCATACTTGTTACAGTTATCGATGGGTCGAATTCGCGTTTTTCGACCCTAAATCTATAAGTTCCTTATGGCCAGTCACAGTCATTTCCTTTGCATATGTTGTATCATAAGACACAATAACTTCATGTTCAAGCAGCATATCATTTCTATAGTTTTTAGGCGTATAGCGTCTGATAAAATTATGGTATGTCCACACTCACACCAGCTAGGTGTCTCAATTCTCCTCAGCTCTAGGATATTATTTGATTTAGTTCTTCTAGCCAATCAGATCCGAGAACAGACTGTAAGTATTTTCAGTCAGCACTTCCAGAAGGTGCCACATCCCACCAAGACTCTCTAAAACAAGTGTTGCACAGCACAGGCGTCTAGCACTATGTGATGATCAACATCATTTCTGTGGACGAATAGGTTGGAAAGACATCGTCGACATGGGCTGGTGTACTGCAATAAACATCGCAGCCAAACGTGCGACAAAGGAAATGTGAAGATCTGCTAAGCCGATGGGAGGACATCCTTCATGTCCATGACGTTACAGCCCTATTGCCTTCCCTGTTCGTACACTATAGCAGATCCAGTTGAACTCTTGCACTACTATGTCGTGCAGATGTTTACAAAATGTATCTGCCACCCCTTGCAGTCGGCTGTACTTCCAACTGTACAGTTCCCCACGTCAGATGAATCCTCCTTAGAATATTTACCATACACACCTGACGACTAACTTTAGTATTACTTTCCAATGGCATAACATTACCGACAAGTAGAATGATTCCCAATTATAGGTGTATAGCGTCAGAAAAATTATGGCACCTGTGAGGCACACAAGCTGTGTATCGCATTTCACAGCCTGCCATAGCTTCCCAGTATTAAAACTCTCCCGCTTCATCGTCGTTTTCACATGTTCATCGAGGAATAAAGGGCGTAAAACGCCCTTACATCTCTTATTTATGTTATATACATTGTTGCACGATAATTGGCGTTTGCAAGTGCAGGAACTGATAGCCATAGCTAATTCTTTCGGATTCCCTTCGCGTTCAGACAGCACTTTTCCGCGGTTAGAAGGCTGTCGGGTACTTCATCCGTCACTGACTAGGTAGAGCACTGACACAACGAGAAAAATGGCACACAGACTTACAGGAGGAAATTCACAACCGTGTAGAGTATGGGACTGCACAAAGAAATTCAGAAGCATAACACCTATGATTCATCGATACGAATGACAGTCTACAGTTATCCACCTATACATCTCCCAACCTCCGTATCATGTTCCTGTGACTTCCACGCTGCAAATACGTCAGTGTAACAGTGTCTGAGTCTTTACTGAAAGCACAGTCTCAGCAGTAAGGGGACAAAGTGGACATCAGCGCACATTGTGGGTTGTCTACAGCAGAGATAATATACACTCCTGGAAATTGAAATAAGAACACCGTGAATTCATTGTCCCAGGAAGGGGAAACTTTATTGACACATTCCTCGGGTCAGATACATCACATGATCACACTGACAGAACCACAGGCACATAGACACAGGCAACAGAGCATGCACAATGTCGGCACTAGTACAGTGTATATCCACCTTTCGCAGCAATGCAGGCTGCTAATCTCCCATGGAGACGATCATTGAGATGCTGGATGTAGTCCTGTGGAACGGCTTGCCATGCCATTTCCACCTGGCGCCTCAGTTGGACCAGCGTTCGTGCTGGACGTGCAGACCACGTGAGACGACGCTTCATCCAGTCCCAAACATGCTCAATGGGGGACAGATCCGGAGATCTTGCAGGCCAGGGTAGTTGACTTACACCTTCTAGAGCACGTTGGGTGGCACGGGATACATGTGGACCTGCATTGTCCTGTTGGAACAGCAAGTTCCCTTGCCGGTCTAGGAATGGTAGAACGATGGGCTCGATGACGGTTTGGATGTACCGTGCACTATTCAGTGTCCCCTCGACGATCACCAGTGGTGTACGGCCAGTGTAGGAGATCGCTCCCCACACCATGATGCCGGGTGTTGGCCCTGTGTGCAGTCCTGATTGTGGCGCTCACCTGCACGGCGCCAAACACGCATACGACCGTCATTGGCACCAAGGCAGAAGCGACTCTCATCGCTGAAGACGACACGTCTCCATTCGTCCCTCCATTCACACCTGTCGCGACACCACTGGAGGCGGGCTGCACGATGTTGGGGCGCGAGCGGAAGACGGCCTAACGGTGTGCGGGACCGTAGCCCAGCTTCATGGAGACGGTTGCGAATGGTCCTCGCCGATACCCCAGGAGCAACAGTGTCCCTAATTTGCTGGGAAGTGGCGGTGCGGTCCCCTACGGCACTGCGTAGGATCCTAAGGTCTTGGCGTGCATCCGTGCGTCGCTGCGGTCCGGTCCCAGGTCGACGGGCACGTGCACCTTCCGCCGACCACTGGCGACAACATCGATGTACTGTGGAGACCTCACGCCCCACGTGTTGAGCAATTCGGCGGTACGTCCACCCGGCCTCCCGCATGCCCACTATACGCCCTCGCTCAAAGTCCGTCAACTGCACATACGGTTCACGTCCACGCTGTCGCGGCATGCTACCAGTGTTAAAGACTGCGATGGAGCTCCGTATGCCACGGCAAACTGGCTGACACTGACGGCGGCGGTGCAGAAATTCTGCGCAGCTAGCGCCATTCGACGGCCAACACCGCGGTTCCTGGTGTGTCCGCTGTGCCGTGCGTGTGATCATTGCTTGTACAGCCCTCTCGCAGTGTCCGGAGCAAGTATGGTGGGTCTGACACACTGGTGTCAATGTGTTCTTTTTTCCATTTCCAGGAGTGTACATTATGGGGCAAGCCCATTGTTCTCTTTTGACTGACATGTCCTTAACCTATTATTCGACCAAGAGGATTATAGCTCCCTGGGGATAATCTACCATTTTGATTGACAGGTCATTAACCAGTTAAGTGGTTTTCCAAGAGATCCGTACACGTCCCCCTTCCTCTCCTCCTACCTCTCCCCCTTCTCCTCCCCCACCCTTTCCCTCCTCCATCCATCTGGGATTTCTCGTCACTGATACAATCACACATTTGATATCAATTTGATGGAGTAATGAATTAAACCGGTAGAGTAAATAACCCCTCCCCCCTGGGGAACCCAGCAGCTCCCTCCTCCACCTTGAAATTGGCGGGAAAAGCACTGATTAGCTATTTGATGGGAAATCTATTGCAATGTGTGGAATATTGTTAAAAAAATTTAGACAAACTGTGGAATGTTGTTTATTTAAACAAATTATGAGACACGAGGTAGTGTATGGAGTATATAGTTCATTAACTCATTTGTTTAGTGGATTTGGCGGGAAACCGATTGCAGTCTATGGAATAGCGTTTAAACAATTTAGACAATGTGCGAAATACTGGCTGGCCACTTGGGCCGAGCGGTTCTGGGCGCTTCAGTCTGGAACCAAGCGACTGCTACAGTCACAGGTTCGAACCCTGCCTCGGGCATGGATGTGTGCGATGTTCTTAGGTAGGTTAGGTTTAAGTAGTTCTAAGTTCTAGGGGACTGATGCCCTCGGATGGTGTTAAGTCCCATAATGCTCAGAGCCATTTGAAACGTTTTTGTGAAATACTGTTTATTTAAACAATGTATGGGATACAAGGCAGTGTATGGAATATAGTTTATTTATTTATGTAAGGATATTAGCGTGAAATCGATTGCAGTGTATGGAATATTTTTTAAACAATTTAGACGATGTGTGAAATATGGTTTATTTCAACAAATTATGGGACAGGAATTAGTGTATGGAATATAGTTTATTCATTTATTTACAGAATTTGGTGGGATGTCGACTGCCGTGCTATGGATTATAGTGCAAACAATTTACACAATGTATGGAATATTATATTTTTATACAATTTACGGGATGCAAGGTGGTGTATGGAATATTTAAACTATTGCCAAGCTGTTTCCTTCCGATCACAGAGAGAAACATGTAATTAAACCGTCACAGATCATTTAAACATATCTGAAAAATTTTATCGCGTCTCGCCACCCGTGTGGGCTGTCCGCAGTCAACAAATACCTGAGTGGTAATCGATCCTGAAACACTGCTGAAAGTACTAAGTAACTAATTCCCGGCCACATGATCGTGATGTGGGGAATACAAGGCCGACGAAGTAGCTACTTCACACACACACAAATTTACGATATCACAAAACTAGTAGCAGGCTGTCACGTAATACACTTTAAAAAAATCGCTGCATACAAAGATAGAGGGAGATTTGTAGTCTGCTTTGCAGATGACGCAGGTATTAGCATGGGATATTTTATTCCGCTGTGGACTCTAAAACTGCCTCAGCCTTGCTGGTGCACTTCCTTGTGGTGCACTTCACGAACTGCTTCAGAAGTTATTAAATCTGGTGTGGAATATCACATCTTGAATATGTCAGAAATGTTGCTTCAAAAGATGTGCCACAGGAAATATTAATTAAATCATTAATACAGGCGTTTAAACAATTTGCTTCACACAGTTTAAATGTACTCAGAAGAAAAAAAAGATCGTCACTGCACAGTATTTTGCGTGCAAAAACAATAGTGTTTTGTTCATGACGATAAATTTCAGTAAATAATGCAACCTTATTATTATTATTATTATTCGATGTCACAATTCGAAGCGGTGGTGTATCAAATGATAGTTGGAACTTTAAATTTAAACATGATTTTATACCGTATCGGTTATGGAATTTCTGAGCACTACATGTCTGATAACTATATTTCCTTTTTTAAAACGCTATACAATTCCAAGATTGGTTCTCTCTGCTACACCAGGACGAAGAAGGAGGGAGGAAAGGTTTACCACGTAATGTGATAGTAACAGCCAGTGACGTGGCATGGTTGTAAGGGTTGGGGTGACTCTACAGTTATTACTGGGAGACAAAATAGTACGATAAACAATCATTTGAACAAGTGAAGAAAATGCATCAAATAAGACAACAACAACAACTACTACTACTACTATAAAGACTCCCTTTTCTTATTAGGCTAATTACTGTTTAGCTCTACAGGGCCTTTATACTGAAATGCTTCCCCACACCACCTAGTATTGTCTTTCTATGTGTGTGAGTAACTGTATGTTCACTGTTGTGGGTAAATACATACAGCGTACACAGGGCGGTGTGTGAAACTGATAGCGATTACACTCTTCCGCTGTTGTAGAAATCTGCTCCAGATGCTGTAGATACCGTGTTGAGCTGAAAATGGTAACCAAAGTACGGAGAAATATTCTTCGTCGCTCTGTTGCATAGCAATCAGATTGCTTTCAGTTCTGAGAAATGTCCAGTTACTATTGTGGATTTGAATGATCCATGAAGTGACTTCTTTTCCGAAGAAAACATCGAACTATTTCACTAGAACTGAACGCTCCCGTCGGAATTGTTCTCAGTTGTTGTTTATTAGTAAATCACAATAGCAGTATATCGCTGGGTGTATAATAAGACGTACCTTCTTGAAATGAACAATATTGTATTGTTCTATTAACTGATTTCCTTCCATATGCACTTATATTTTACAATGTGAATCAAAAACTCTCAATGGCATCGATTTTTTACATCACAAGAATGGCTCTCCTCTCCTAAAATTACCCTTAACAAGAACAAAAAACTCTATATCCTAAGAATAATTATGTGAGCGCTGACCGCCACAGAGTAATAAACAATATCTTTGTCTCTCTCTCGCACTGTCACAGCAAGTTACGCTGCATGATACATCATACTACCACTGCCACCGTCACTACTACTAATAATAATAGTAATAATAATAATAACTAACTTGTTCAAGGAACGATGACAAATTTGTAGAACTCCAGCAGCAAGAGAAGAAGCACTTATATTTTCTTGTACACAAGTGCAATGTGCCTGTCTTTTCTTTCCACGAATGACGCTATAACTCGGTCTACAAAGATCTGATCACTGGATAGCTCTCCAAGTAGTGTCTTTTCTATTGCTAATGTGCTAAAACACGACAGCCAAATGTTGGACACTGAATTCCTTAAATAATTCTTCACTCGCTTAAGAGTACTCACGCTTCGTTCACTGCTTGCTGTAGTTGCGGGTAGCGTCAAAACCAAACGCAGGAACTTCGTTGTTTCTTCAATAAGACAGTCTAAATCATTGCTGACAATGTACTTTAAGAGGATTCTCGGAGATAAGTGTCTTTTCTCATCAGTGTATATGTTACACAGTTCATTTTCAAGTTGTTCTCGTTTGAAAAAAGGGTACTGTTCTAATAACTGAACTTGTTTCAAGTTTGGGAATTCTTTTTGATAGTTCGGGAAACACTTTTCGCTCAAAAGTTCAACAAACTGAATTTGGGGAAAGTCTTGAAATCTTGTTTCCATCTGAACAATTTGCAAATCCAGTATTTCATAACTTAATGCCCTGAGAGATGGCTTTTGACTGTCACAGAATGATATGTTGCCATTCAAACACAAGCTGCATTTAATACATTCATCAACGAATGTTTCCATTCTTAATTGTCGTAAGAGTCTCAAAACAGTTCTTATTTGGTCGTGGCAAGCAGTTATACTGAAAGATTTTAACTGAAGAACATTAAAGAGATGCTCAACATAAACAAAGCATCCTCGGTATAAGCAAAAAAAATGGCTCTGAGCACTATGGGACTCAACTGCTGAGGTCATTAGTCCCCTAGAACTTAGAACTAGTTAAACCTAACTAACCTAAGGACATCACAAACATCCATGCCCGAGGCAGGATTCGAACCTGCGACCGTAGCGGTCTTGCGGTTCCAGACTGCAGCGCCTTTAACCGCACGGCCACTTCGGCCGGCTGGTATAAGCAAAGCAAGTAGCCAAGCATAGGATCATCCATTCGTCGTTTCATTCCCACAGCACAGCTCAAAGATTCTGGGTCGTCTGAGAGTCTGTATCATCAATTATATAATTAAAAACACTATATAGCCCTGAGAGAGTGTTGCTTGGATGTGGCAGTTTAAATCCTTTCTCAGTTAGCAATACAGTTCGTTTTGACGATTTGATGAAAAACAAATGGAATGCCCTAAGATCAACATGCACACTTGTCGTATGGTTTTGGAAGCATGTAACAGTATTAAATTCAGTTGGTGTGCGTAACAATGAATAAACAGCGCATAGGGACAGAACAACTTCACCAGTTGTTGTAGTCCTCTTTCTCTGTCCGCCATTACTAAAGCGGCATCAGATGTTTGACTAAGTACTTTTCCTTCCACATTCCATTCTTTCAATACTGCATGAATAATGTTTGACAAACCTTCAGTAGTTTTACCTCTAGAAACATCGTAAAATCCAACGAATCTTTCCTCATTTTTTTCTGCCATACAGTACCTGAATGTTATACTCATTTGACTCTTGCATGGGACGTCTAATGTTTCATCAGCCTGAATCGTAATGAAATTGCAGTTGTAAATTTCTGATTTTATTTTCTCATTAACTGCCAGGGTTATAATTTCCGTTACATGATTCTATATATCTGGAGAGGTTCCCTTAAAGGTTGAAGATGATGACAGATGGTCTCGGATTAACTGCTCTCCTTGAGATAGTAAATCCAACAATTCCCGATAGTTACCTTTGTTGCTGGAAGACTCGTCTTCTCGATGGCAGCAAAAGGCTAGTTCTTGTTTACAAAGAAATACAATTGCCTGAATAAGACGAGCCAATACTCTCCTGCTGGATGCAACTTGTTTGTTGTATTTTATTGCTGTCAGACGCACGGCTTCAGAAAGGGCGTGCTCAATTCTACTTTTGCCCAATAGCTGGAAATGGTTCTTTGTTCAGCAGGTGGCGTTTTGATATCTGATGCTTTTTGTGCTTTCCTGTCAACGTTCTTTATTGTACAAATGCACCATTCCTTTTCACCACCAAACAGAAGACATATATAACAATATAATCCGTTATTAACTGCATTCGCAGTCAACCAAGTATACTTTTCGTACAAGGCTGTCTGAAAAGCTCATTTTTGTTGGGCTTCACTTAAAACTACACTGAATATAGGAGTAAGTCGTTTGTCCTTCAATTCGCACGTTTTTCCGTATGTTAGTGTAGAAAGAGGCGGTTTTGATAAAAATTTTATCAGGTGTTCAGTTGCTGGCTCACTCATGTTGCCGACACACCGAAAATAGGCACTAAAATCACACAAGAATAACTATGAACACAAACCGCGCGACTGTTTACTTCCGTGTTACAAGCCAGCATAGAAGCGGCAGAGAATAGTTGGGATGGCGAAATACCTAGGGGTCATTATGGGAGTGGCAGTGATCGATGTCTTACGAATATTTACTATTAAAAACAGTCTTGATCACGATTTATTTATCAAGGTGACCGGTTTCGACCACTGCTGTGGTCATCTTCAGACCATTGAGTAGGAACTTCTTTCTATTGGAGAATCACTACTTCTCCAACAGAGAGAAGTTTCTACACAATGGTCTGAAGATGACGATGATGGTCGAAACCGGCCACCTTGATAAATAAATCGTGATCAAGACTGTTTTTAGTAGTAAACCTAGGGGTCACCCTAGGCCGCAGGGTCACCAGGAAGCATCACATCTGTGAAGTCAAAGGGAGAGCAGTAGGACGCCTTCGCGCCCTGTATCCGCTGCTAAACCCGCAATCGTCACTGCCACCACAACACGGCATCAAGCTATATCTAATATTGGTCCGCCCACTGTTAATGTATGCAGCCATGGTCAGGGGGAAAGCCGCAGATGCTCACATTGTGACCCTGCAGCGGATACAGAACCGCGCACTGAAGACTGCCATGCATCTTCCGAGGCGCTACTCGACAAGCCAACTCCACGAGGACTCCAGGATCCTGCCTCTCCGAGACAGGATTCGCCAAGAAGTTCTACGAGGAAGCGGGCCACTCCCGCAACTGGATCATCCGAGGACTAGGCCAACAACCTCTCAGCACAGGCCAACCACGTGTTGGCCTGACCTGCTGAGGGATCAAGTTTTACTAATTCCACATCAGAGTATGTTTATCTCTTTTACCGGCTCCACCAGCAACGACAAATCAACAAGAATGGTAAAATCTATTCTCTCCCCCTCTAACAACCCAACCACAACAAAGGCAAAAAATTAACTATGATTGCAGTGTTGCTCACGCTGCTAAATATTGCATTTTCGGGCAACAACAAAGTTATATCATGTGGCAGGTGTCTTTAGAGCACAGTTAATAAAGTCATTTCTTGAAATAATGGATAAACTAGGCACTCATCTTTTCGTGTTTCCCACGCTGGTCTCGTTGTGAACTCATGGCTCAATCGTCAAAATCTAGGTAGTGATGATTCCAAGCTAGGATGCAAAGAGGCCTAGGTGCTATTCTGCGATGTTCAAAAGTTTTATAGATGTGTTTCATAAACCATTCTTGAAGATTAAACTTTTGCAAATTAGGACGATGGTGATGTAAAAAAGTAATCAACACTTCGAATTTAAGTTACACTTCTTTTTTATTACTTTTGTTGCAATATCACGTAACTCGTTCCAAAACATCACTTCACAATATAAAACATACTTGAAAATATCTTCCTCACTGTCAAAGTTCACATTTCATAAACTGACTACAATTTGCGTCTTTTTAACATGACGACCAAAGCTTGACTCTCTAATAACCGCTTACGCGCCCAAAAATCAGAATTACAAGTACGTCAATGATCATAGTGACAAAAGAAAGAATACACATAAGAATAATATCATTTCAATATATACATATTGACGTATCGAAGTACCTCTACATTAATGAAATCAAATCTGAATGTTGTCACAGAAATATGTTAACTATTTTACAGAAACGGAATAGAATATTGCTGGTATCGAGAGGTTGAGGTGAGGTGCCGTAATGGTTACATAACTCAAGTACCACTACACCCCCTAGAATCCTCAGGAATGACAAATTTTTGTCTAAACTGCACCATCTCTATCCAAGGACAGGCACGTCTTTTCAGTTCCAGAGTCAGCGGCAGAGACTAGTCTCGATACCTGCTAGCAAATACAGCGCACCGGCCTTCGTGGAAGAGGGGAAGTGGAGGGGAGCCGAGAATGCCACTAAAGCGCAGGCGCGCACAGCCAGGTAAGGGAAGGGAGGCAGAGACTGGGAGCAGTCGACTCTCAAGCAGGCAGATACACCTATACTCAGGGTGCGGCGCCGGCTACACAACTGATGCCTTCGCACATTTAGAGCTCTTTGTAAAAACTTGTTTATAGTTTTGATATGAATTCTCCCCTCCCGCTACACCACTTGAACTGTGATCCAATCCTTAGTATTAAGTTGTAATGGCTAAATATCATAGATCGCTATCAATCTCAGATGTGACGTCACGACTGGGTTTTAAAGAACAGTAGAATTCCTAAATTGGTTCTGTCCGCTGCATTCGGAAGGAGTGAGGCCTACTGCAGGACAGGACAGAGGCAACAGCAAATATCACAGCGATGTATTGAGATGCACTAAAACATGACACACTTAAACCACTATTCAGTCTGTAGCAGTAGATGCCACGGCTAGGTGTCAGAGATCACTGAAACACTCACACATACCACACGCTTATCTGCTGAATTCCACACGCAGTGTGCCAACCTCGTCATACGCCACTGGCGCAGAGTACCACCGCGATTGCTACTGCAGTTGTGGACATGCGTGTATGCCAAAGTGTACCACCACCGGCCATGGCGGACATCCGGGATGATTGGAGTGGTAAGAATTCGCATGTTATCGATATGTCCAGTGCAAACACCTGCCAGTTTGAATCTTCTCCCGCGCAACACACCTGCCCACCTTAGTCGCGCTCACCCACCTCACTGGTCATACCTCCAGAACTCGCTATCATGGCCGAGATCAGAGATGCCAACGCATTCCTTGCACACTACTGGCCATTAAAATTGCTACACCACGAAGACGACGTGCTACAGACGCGAAATTGAACCGACAGAAAGAAGGTGCTGTGATATGCAAATGATTAGCTTTTCAGGGCATTCGCACAAAGTTGGAGCCGGTGGCGACACCTACAACGTGCTGACACGAGGAAAGTTTCCTACCGATTTCTCATACACAAGCAGCAGTTGACCGCCGTTGCCAGGTGAAACGTTGTTGTGATGCCTCGTGTAAGGAGGAGAAAGGCATATCATCACGTTTCCGACATTGATAAAGGTCGGATTGTAGCCTATCGCGATAGCGATTTATCGTATCGCGACATTGCTGCTGGCGTTGGTCGTGATCCAATGACAGTTAGCAGAATATGGAATCGGTGGGTTCAGGAGGGTAATACAGAACACCGTGCTGGATCCCAACGGCCTCGTATCACTAGCAGTCGATATGACAGACATCTTATCTGCATGGTTGTAACGGATAGTGCAGCCACGTCTCGATCCCTGAGTCAACAGATGGGGACGTCTGCAAGACAACAACCATCTGCACGAACAGTTCGACGACGTTTACGGCAGCGTGGACTGTCAGCTCGGAGCAAGTGGCTGCAGTTATCCTTGACGCTATATCATAGACAGGAGCGCCTGCGATGATGTACTCAACGACGAACCTGGGTGCACGAATGGCAAAACGCCATTTTTTCGGATGAATCCAGGTTCTGTTTATAGCATCATAATGGTCGCATCTGTGTTTGGCGACATCGCGGTGAACGCAAATTGGAAGCGTGTGTTCGTCATCGCCATACTGGCGTATCACCCGGCGTGATGGTATGGGTTGCCATTGGTTACAAGTCTCGGTCACCTCTTGTTCGCATTGACCGCACTTTCAACAGTGAATGTTCCACTTCAGATATGTTACAACCCGTGGCTCTACCCTTCATTCGATCCCTGCGAAACTCTACATTTCAGCAAGATAATGCAAGACCGCATGTTGCAGGTCCTGTACGGGCCTTTCTGGATACAGAAAATGTTCGACTGCTGCCCTGGCCAGAACATTCTCCAGATCTCTCACCAACTGAAAACGTCTGGTCAATGGTGACCGATCAACTGTGTCGTCACAATACACTACTCACTACTCTTGATGAAGTGTTGTATCGTGTTGAAGTTGCACGGGCAGCTGTACCTGTACACGCCATCCAAGCTCTGACTCAATGCCCAGGCGTATCAAGGCTGTTATTACGGTCAGAGCTTGTTGTTCTGGGTACTGATTTCTCAGGATATATGCACCCAAACTGCGTGAAAATGTAATCACATGTAGTTCTCGTATAATATATTTCTGGGCTGAATACCCGTTTATCATCTGCATTTCTTCTTGGTGTAGCAATTTTAATGGCCAGTAGTGTATACAACAACCCTGTTTCTTTGAGTTGCAGACTCCTCGCGCTGCCCTTGCAGCCACCCACGGTGCACTGCAAGGCAAGCAGCTGCAGCTCGGACGTATACACTATCTCTAAACAATTCCACCACGACGAAGACCCCCAGTTTAAAAGCAAACTTTCTCGTAATTTCGCATGGTGTCCTACTTCCAAATAAATATAGCAATAACTATGGCCATTAACGAAATGATGGGCACGTCATAATGAACCTGGCATATAAAGCTACAAGTAAAGAAAAAATGCATTTTTTTACCGAATAATTTCCTTAAAGTCGTTTGAGAAAGATTGCAGGGCGTGCGCCTCGATTATCGCATCGCCGACCGTGCTAAAGGTGTCAAACGCTTGTCGGCCTCCCCTTCTGAACAAACGAAAGAACACGCCCAGCGCTTTGGACGCAGACTGCCGGCCCTGCACGACCTGTACCTCCAGGATTTCAGAAGACGACAGTACGAAGACACGCAGAAAAATGACACATAACAGTGGATACAGCATATCTCTATTTTTCGATTTGGAATACATGTTGTGGCATAGCTGCAGAGTGTGCTACTAGGGAGTGGACGTTCAGATCGTGTAGACCATTGAAGCGTTTCTCTCTATCTCTCTCTCTCTCTTGTTTAAAGGCTGAAACGTTTTAAATAAATGTTTTGTCAGTCAGTCACAGCAAACCGTATTGATAACCATACCACCGCGGCGAGAATGAGTAGCCTCCAATGACGATGAACCTAATCCACATCTTTAGACATAAACGATTAAATGCTGATGAAATATGTAATTATTATACACTCACGCTCATAAATTTAGGATCATGCTGATAAACGGTGAAACAACGCTCTGGTGGGCGGTTTGCGGGTTTAAATCACCTCGGGGTATGACCATCCGGTGCATTTAACCTGCGGTCGTAGCACGGTGCCGCTGGCAGCAGTCTACATACGCAGACGTGTGTTGCTGCATGTCAGAGTACGGTGCAGCGAGTAAGTGTGCAGACGTTTTAAGACGTGCTAATGGTAACTGTGAGTTGAAAATAGCTCAGAGAACACGTATTGATGACGTTATGAGGGGTAGAATACCAGGGTGACTGGAGGCTGGTCAAACACAGCAGGTCGTAGCACTGACCTTCCGTGTGACACAAAATGTGATCTCAAGATTATGGAAACGATTCCAGCAGACGGGAAACGTTTCAAGGCGCTACAGTACGGGACGTCCATAGTGTACAAGACCACAAGAAGACCGATATCTCACCATCAGTGACCGCAGACGGCCACGGAGTACTGCAGGTAGCCTTGCTCGCGACGTTACCGCAACCACTGGAACACTTGTCTCCAGACACACAGTCTACAGACGACTGAACAGACATGGTTTATTCGCCCGGAGACCTGCAACGTGCCTTCCACTGACCCCTGGTCACAGGAGAGGCCGTAAATCCTGGTGTCAAGATCAGAGTACATGGTCATTGGAACAGTGGTCCCAGGTTATATTCACTGACGAGTCCAGGTATAGTCTGAACAGCGATTCTCGCCGGGTTTTCATCTGACGTGAACCAGGAATCGCATACCAAGACCTTAATGTTCTTGAAAGGGACCTCTATGGAGGTCGTGGTTTGATGGTGTGGAATGGGATTATGATTGGTGCACATACACCCCTCCATGTCTTTGACAGAGGAACTATAGCAAGGGTGCAGTGGGTCCCTTCTTCCTGGTGGATGATAACGCACAGCCCCACCGAGCTGTCATCGTGGAGGAGTACCTTGAAACAGAAGATATCAAGAGAATGGAGTGGCTTCCCTGTTCTCAGACGTAAACCCCATCGAGCACGTCTGGGATGCTCTCGGTCGACTTATCGCTGAACGTCTTCAAATCCCTAGGACACTTCAGGAGCTCCGACAGGCACTGGTGCAAGAATGGGAGGCTGTACCTCAGCAGCTTCTCAACCACCTGATCCAGAATATGCCAATCAGTTGTGAGGCATGTGTACGTGTGCATGGTGATCATATCATATATTTATGTCGGGGTACATTCGCCGGAAACAGTGGCGTTTAGTACCACATGTGTTTCGGGACGGTTTTCTCAACTTATCACCAATACCGTGGACTTAAAGATCTGTGTCATGTGTGTCTCCTATGTGCCTATGCCACCAGCGCCAGTTTTCTACATCTACATCTACATCTACATGATTACTCTGCAGTTCACATTTAAGTGCTTGGCAGAGGGTTCATCGAACCACAATCATACTATCTCCCTACCATTCCACTCCCGAACAGCGCGCGGGAAAAACGAACACCTAAATCTTTCTGTTCGAGCTCTGATTTCTCTTATTTTATTCTGATGATCATTCCTACCTATGTAGATAACTGAAATGCGTAAATAGATCTTGCCGCAACGAAAAACGTCTTTGCTTTAATGACTTCCATCCCAACTCGCGTATCATATCTGTCACACTCTCTCCCCTATTACGTGATAATATAAAACGAGCTGCCCTTTTTTGCACCCTTTCGATGTCCTCCGTCAATCCCACCTGGTGAGGATCCCACACCGCGCAGCAATATTCTAACAGAGGACGAACGAGTGTAGTGTAAGCTGTCTCTTTAGTGGACTTGTTGCATCTTCTAAGTGTCCTGCCGATGAAACACAACCCTTGGCTCGCCTTCCCCACAATATTATCTATGTGGTCTTTCCAACTGAAGTTGTTCGTAATTTTTACACCCAGGTACTTAAAAGATTTGACAGCCTTGAGAATTGTACTATTTATCGAGTAATCGAATTCCAACGGATTTCTTTTGGAACTCATGTGGATCACCTCACACTTTTCGTTATTTAGCGTCAACTGCCACCTGCCACACCATACAGCAATCTTTTCTAAATCGCTTTGCAACTGATACTGGTCTTCGGATGACCTAAGTAGATGGTAAATTACAGCATAATCTGCGAACAACCTAAGAGAACTGCTCAGATTGTCACCCAGGTTATTTTTATATAACAGCAGAGGTCCCAGGACGCTTCCCTGGGGAACACCTGATATCACTTCAGTTTTACTCGATGATTTGCCTTCTATTACTACGAACTGCGACCTTCCTGACAGGAAATCACGAATCCAGTCGCACAACTGAGACGATACCCCATAGGCCCGCAGCTTGATTATAAGTCGCTTGTGAGGAACGGTGTCAAAAGCTTTCCGGGAATCTAGAAATACGGAATCAACTTGAGATCCCCTGTCGATAGCGGCCATTACTTCGTGCGATTAAAGAGCTAGCTGCGTTGCACAAGAACGATGTTTTCTGAGACCATGCTGATTACGTATCAATAGATCGTTCCCTTCGAGGTGAGTCCGCAGCTCGTGGTCGTGCGGTAGCGTTCTCGCTTCCCACGCCCGGGTTCCCGGGTTCGATTCCCGGCGGGGTCAGGGATTTCTCTGCCTCGTGATGACTGGGTGTTGTGTGATGTCCTTAGGATAGTTAGGTTTAAGTAGTTCTAAGTTCTAGGGGACTGATGACCATAGCTGTTAAGTCCCATAGTGCTCAGAGCCTTTTGAACCATTTTTTTGAACCTTCGAGTGATTCATAATGTTTGAATACAGTATATGCTCCAAAACCCTACTGCAAACTTACGTCAATGATATAGGTCTGTAGTTCGATGGATTACTCCTACTACCCTTCTTAAACACTGGTGCGACCTGCGCAATTTTCCAATCTGCAGGTACAGATCTATCGGTGAGCGAGCGGTTGTATATGATCGCTAAGTAGGGAGCTATTGTATCAGCGTAATCTGAAAGGAACCTAATCGGTATACAATCTGGACCTGAAGAATTGCCCGTATCAAGCTATTTGAGTTGCTTCGCAACCCCTAAGGTATCTACTTCTAAGAAACTCATGCTAGCAGCTGTTCGTGTTTCAAATTCTGGAATATTCCATTCGTCTTCCCTGGTGAAGGAATTTCGGAAAACTGCGTTCAGTAACTCCGGTTTAGCGGCATAGTCGTCGGTAACAGTACCATCGGCACTGCGCAGTGAAGGTATTGACTGCGTCTTGCCGCTTGTGTACTTTACATACGAACAGAATTTCTTCGGGTTTTCTACCAAATTTCGAGACAGTGTTTCGTTGTGGAACCTATTAAAGGCATCTGGCATTGTGTAGTGCCATGTTGTGTGCCACCACATTCTGCAATTATCCTTAATTTATGAGCATGAGCGTATATCACCGTACAACCGTTCACCGTCTGACTTGTCTCACGCAGCCAGGGACATCAAAAGAATGAAGCGATTGCGACGTCGTTGTTCAGTAGTAAATCAGTTATCAATGTAACAAAATAAAAGAAGTGTACGTAAAAGCTGAAAGAAATGATAGGCAAAAGGCTCTCAGGGTGTTACTGCTCAGCGATCATGAGCAAATAACGAAAGAACGCGTAATGTGTGTGGCAGTTGTACCACCAGGAATTCCGCTCTCAATCTTTTCTCTAAGGCCAATGAAAACTGGAGAAATACATAAAAAAATTATTTTTATCGACATAGGAATGGAACAGGCCAAATACTGCAACATTAATACAACAGACTTCTATCTACAACCAGTGTCAGCGTATCGAGACGTACACGCTTGCGGTACAAGAACAGGTCGAGAAAAGGAGCGAAAGTGCAGAAAAGAAACAATGAAGCACAAATCTTCCTCTGCTAAAACAGAAAACTTTCGCAGGTTTTTCCGCTCCTAGAAACTTGACCTAATGATAAGAGTCTTTGGCCGTAAAATTTTACTTTGAGTTGACAAAATGAATTATTTTATAGATAAAGCAGAAGAGAACTTACGTAACATGACAGTAATTACACCGTTGTATATATATATATATATATATATATATATATATATATATATATATATATATATATATTTGCCTTTGGTATTTTCATAATTTCACGTATGGACCTTAAGCATTTCTCATGATTGATTGGTTGGTTGATTCGGGGAAGGGACCAAACAGTGAAGTCATCGGTCCCGTCAGATTAGGGAAGCCTGGATAAGGAAACGGCCATGCCCTTTCAAAGGAACCATCCCGGCATTTGCCTGAAGTGATTTAGGGAAATCACAGAAAACCTAAATCAGGATGTCACGATGCTGATTTGAACCGTCGTCCTCCTGAATTTTTTGAAAACTTATTGCTGGGAAACAGTGAAGGGTTTGACCCCCGGGGTAAGAAGTTCTTATCGCCTGACTATGTATTTCTTGTATTGCTTGGCATTGATAATGGCTAGGCACAAGCCGAGATCGAGATTTCCCGAATAAAACCAGAAAAAAGGACAACTTACTGCTGCGCTCTGTCGTTTGAAAGAACATTAAGTGGCACACAGCTGAACTTAACAATATTAGGCAAAATATAGTATGTTTGTACCACACCCTTAAATAAGTACCTGAGCAGCAAGATGAATTGTACAAAGCTTGTCTTGAATGTAAGAGAACCTACAGAACTAAGCTTAGAATGCGAGAAAGAACATCGTTCAAAAGGTACTTTGAAAGTGCTCCTAATAAGTGCAAAGCTGCATGAAATGTTGTTGCACATGAGCATCACACGTATCACGAATATCATATAGCTCTTGATACAGTCAAAGTTAATCTTTTCTTCATGGATTCTGTAAGCGATACTAGGAACAAAATTAAAACTACTAGTATTAATGCAGTTGATCTGCTTGAGCAACACCAACGTGGATACTATAGCTTCAAATGAAGGACAATAAACCCACTGAGATTACAAAAGTAGTGGCAAAGTTCTCAAATTCCAAGAGCATGGACTACTCTGGTCATATAATTAGAAAAACAGTGCATATAATTAGTGAAACATTGTCCTCCCTTTTTAATAGATGGTCAGAGTATGGAGTATTTCCTGCAATACTAAAAATATTGAAAGTTATTTCAGTATAAAAAAAGGGGACAAACATGATCTCCAAAATGATGGCTTCTTTGCAAGAATCGGCACTGAGGACGAAACCTGGGTTCACTTCTACCAACCGGAAACGAAGAGAGCGAGCAAGGAGTAGCGCAATTTCTCATCACCAAAACCAAAGAAGTTTCGAACAGAACCACCAGCAGGGAACGTTATGCTAACTCTCTTTTGGGATGAAAACAGGCGGCATTTTAGAGCATTACATGCCTAGAGGGACCACTGTCACCAGTGCATCATACACAGATCTCCTAAAATATCATCTGCGGCCTGCAATCAAATCAAAGCGACGTCGATTGCTGACAGCAGGTGTCTTTTTGCAACATGACAATGCAAGGCCCCACACTGCCCCTACGACAGTTGTAACGATCACAGACCTGCATTTTGGGTGTCTTCCTCATCCACCATACTCACCAGACCTTGCCCCAAGTGATTTCCATATGTTTGGACCACTCAAAGACGCACTGGGAGGAAAGAAGTTCCTTTCTGATGAAGAGGTACGCCACACGGTGCACGAGTGGTTGCGCGGACTACCAAAAGAACTTTTCTTCTAAAGGAATTTATGCACTTTGTAAGCGCTGGAGGACTTGCATTGAGCGTGGGGGAGATTATGTTGAAAAGTGATACAGCTTTGTACCTCTTCTGCACAATAAATAATATTTAAAAAAATATTTAAGGTTTTCATTTGACTCACCCTTGCAATTCAAAATTCTTGATGAAAGTATCCACGTGACCGCTAGGAGATCTGTGGAGAGCTATAATGGTTACGTTATTATGCACAAGTTTTACACAGTTAAATTCCCTGACACGTTCCACATCATTACAAAGTGTCGAATTCATGATCTATGGAACAAGTATTAATCTAATCTAATCTTTCGAAACAATATGTGTCAATATTAATTTTTATGAGTCTTGTACCTCTTTAACAAATCAGCTGGCCCCGCCATTTATTTCCACTTTCCGGCACATTGCATCTGCAGAAACGTATCCCTAAGGAATAAAGAAATCTACTTCATTACTCCTCAGTCAGTGATCTGATACACATGTAACATCCGCAGAGATGCACCAGTTCCAACAATGTATTGCTAATGCAACACAAATTCACTTCCGTTTATTAATATGAGGTTGTTCTCTAGCCATACGATAGTATTCAGTCTCACGATCTGTCCAGCGTCCTGGTGAAAATCCAAAAATCCTTGAGAGGCACCTGTTTCCTGCACCTCACTGGTCGCGCTCTGGGCTGCCAACTGAGCGAGGTGGCGAAGTGGTTAGGACAGTGGTCTCGCATTCGGGAGGACGACGGTTCAAACCCGCGTCCAGCCATCCTGAATTAGGTCTTCCGTAATTTTACTAAATCGCCTCAGGCAAATGCCAAGACGGTTCCTTTGAAACGGGACGGTCGACTTCCTTCCCCATCCTTCCCTAATCCGACGGAATCGATGACATCACTGTTTGGCCCCTTCCCCCAAATCAACCAACATCTGGGCTGCAGTGAATAGTTTGGTGCCGCTGCTGTTTTCTCCATATACTCAGATCAGCCAGAACACCATAACCACAACCTACCATCTGGTGAGCAAGATGTATGAGACAGGCGAAATTCCCTCAGACTTCAAGAAGAATGTAATAATTCCAATCCCAAAGAAAGCAGGTGTTGACAGATGTGAAAATTACCGGTTTAATAAGTCACAGCTGCAAAATACTAACGCGAATTCTTTACAGACGAATGGAAAAACTGGTAGAAACCGACCTCGAGGAAGATCAGTTTGGATTCCGTAGAAATGTTGGAATACGTGAGGCAATACTGACCCTACGACTTATCTTAGAAGATAGATTAAAGAAAGGCAAACCTACGTTTCTAGCATTTGTAGACTTACAGAAAGCTTTTGACAATGTTGACCCTACGACTTATCTTAGAAGATAGATTAAAGAAAGGCAAACCTACGGTTCTAGCATTTGTAGACCTAGAGAAAGCTTTCGACAATGTTGACTGGAATACTCTCTTTCAAATTAAGTCGGGTGATGCTGAGGGAATCAGATTAGGAAATGAGACACTTAAAGTAGTAAAGCAGTTTTCTTATTTGGGGAACAAAATAACTGATGATGGTCGAAGTAGAGAGGATATAAAATGTAGACTGGCAATGGCAAGGAAAGCGTTTCTGAAAAAGAGAAATTTGTTAACATCGAGTATTGATTTAAGTGTAAGGAAGTCGTTTTTGAAAGTATTTGTATGGAGTGTAGCCATGTATGGAAGTGAAACATGGGCGATAAATAGTTTAGACAAGAAGAGAATAGAAGCTTTCGAAATGTGGTGCTACAGAAGAATGTTGAAGATTAGATGGGTAGATCACATAACTAATGATGAGATATTCAATAGAATTGGGGAGAAGAGAAGTTTGTGGCACAACTTGACCAGAAGAAGGGATCGGTTGGTAGGACATGTTCTGAGGCATCGAGGGATCACCGATTTAGTACTAGAGGGCAGCGTGGAGGGTAAAAATGGTAGAGGGAGGCCAAGAGACGAATATACCAAGCAGATTCAGAAGGATGTAGGCTGCAGTAGGTACAGGGAGATGAAGAAGCTTTCACACGGTAGAGTAGCATGGAGAGCTGCATCAAACCAGTCTCAGGACTAAAGACCACAACAACAACAACAACTATAGATGTAAACCTGTACAGGCAGCGTCACGTGGCAAGGAACTACTGCTAGTCAGACACACACACACACACACACACACACACACACACACACACACACAGACTCACGCACACACACACACAGAGCATGTAGAATCTGTGAGCATGCTGTCCGTGTGTAGAATGGGAAAGGCTTGCGATCCATTAGAGTTTGAACGAAGGCAGGTTGTCATGGCCCAGTGGCTCGGTGTGAGCATTCCGGAAGGTATACGATTTGTCGGAAGATCGAGGAGTGCTGTGGTGAGTGTCTTCAACATGTGCCGAAATCAAAGTGAAACCACGTTAAGATGTCATTGGACTGGTTGGCCATCCCTCATTACAGACGCAGGACGTCGTAAGCTGGGCAGACTAGTAAAACAGTACAGGCATCGAACTGTGGCGGAACTAATATCATAGTTTAATGCTGGGCAGAGGACAAGTGTGTCTGAACACACAGTGGACCTAACACTCCTGACAATGGGTCTCCGCACCCAATGACCCATGCCTGTGGCAATGTTAACACCACGACATCGGCAACTACGACTGAAATGGGCACGTGACCATGGGCAGTGGACGTTGGCGCAGTTGCAGAGCGTTTCACGGTCTCCTAAATCCTGATACCTTCTTCAACATGCATATGGGAGGGCGCGAATCCGTCGTCTTTCAGGGAACAGCTCTTTAACATCTATACAAGCCCGCCTGGTTAGTTGATTGGTCTAACGCACAGCTTTCCGGAGGGGGAAGGAGCCCCTGGTCCCCGGCACGAACCCACACACTGGACTTATGTCGAGGTCAGGTGAGCCGGCCAGTCTGTGGATGGTTTTTAGGCGGTTTTCCATCTGCCTCGGCGAATGTAGGCTGGTTCCCCTTATTCTACCTCAGCTACACCATGGAGGCGATTGCTGCGCAAACAAGTTCTCCACACATGCTTACACCACCATTACTCTACCACGCTCTGGGCATTATGGGACTTAACATCTGAGACCATCAGTCCCCTAGAACCTAGAACTACTTTAACCTACCTAACCTAAGGACATCGGCCGGCGGCTGCGGCGAGGATGGAGCCTCTCCGTCATTTCTAGGTCCCCAGTTAACATACAATACAGCACCTGTACAACAGGACGGAGACAAGCTGGCTGCGTTTCCATTGTGCTCTGGGGAATATTCACATGGGAATCCCAGGGACCAGCGGAGCTCCTGGAAGGCACTGTGACGGCCAAGGAGTATCTTATGCTGGTTGCAGTCCATATAGACTCCTTCATGAAGATCATGTTTCCCAACTGTAGTGGCACTTTTCAGCCAGATAGTGCGGCATGTCTCAAGGTCAGGATTGTGATGGAGTGGTTCGAGGAACAAAGTGGGGAATTAAAACTGATGTACTGCTGCCCTTCCCCTTTCCCACCCCACCCAGTCGCCAGATCTGAGCACGATCGAACACATTTGGGTATTGACTGGATGTGTTGTCAGAGCTCATCGCCCCTTCTCCGGAATTTACGGAAATTGGGTGACTTGTGTGTGCAGATGTGGTGCAAAGTCCCTCCAGCGACCTACTAAGGCTTCATTGCTTCCATTTCACGAGGCGCCACCGTTGTTATCGGTCCCAGAGGTGGACATACCGGCTGTTGGGTACATGTTCATAGTTCCGGCTGATCAGTGAATGTTTCCGTTGATGATGCTGCTGCTGTTACTGATCCTTCAGGTGCTTGATTTGTCACTACTACTAGGCTCTCCTGTGAATTTCTAGTGTTTCTTTGAGATGTTTTGGCAGGCTGACAGTAGCCAGTCAGATGATGTATCAGGCACGCTATATGATCATCATCATCATCATCATCATTTAAGACTGATTATGCCTTTCAGCGTTCAGTCTGGAGCATAGCCCCCCTTATACAGTTCCTCCATGATCCCCTATTCAGTGCTAACATTGGTGCCTCTTCTGATGTTAAACCTATTACTTCAAAATCATTCTTAACCGAATCCAAGTACCTTCTCCTCGGTCTGCCCCGACTCCTCCTACCCTCTACTGCTGAATCCATGAGTCTCTTGGCTAACCTTGCTTCTCCCATGCGTGTAACATGACCCCACCATTTAAGCCTGTTTGCCCTGACTGCTACATCTATAGAGTTCATTCCCAGTTTTTCTTTGATTTCCTCATTGTGGACACCCTCCTGCCATTGTTTCCATCTACTAGTACCTGCAATCATCCTAGCTACCTTCATATCCATAACCTCAACCTTGTTGATAAGGTAACCTGAATCCACCCAGCTTTCGCTCCCGTACAACAAAGTTGGTCGAAAGATTGAAGGGTGCACAGATAACTTAGTCTTGGTACTGACTTCCTTCTTGCAGAAGAGAGTAGATCGTAGCTGAGCGCTCACTGCATTAGCTTTGCTACACCTCGCTTCCAGTTCTTTCACTATGTTGCCATCCTGTGAGAATATGCATCCTAAGTACTTGAAACCGTCCACCTGTTCTAACTTTGTTCCTCCTATTTGGCACTCAATGGGCATCTCGGACATATTCTGAGTCGTGGTCACCTTTGTGCTCATACGGCAAAGACTACCAAATCCACCGGTTAGTCCCTCAGCCGTTAGGGGTAAAACCCAATGGGACTCGGGGCAAGTAAGGCTAGCAACCTGCTTCCCTGGTACTTTAAATATGATGCTGGCAACAATCAGAGCAAAATGCCTCGCTATATGATCATGTTCTTCTAATTCTCCGTAAACTGGTGTCATGTTGGAACTTTGCTTCCTTTAACATCTCACCGCTGGATTGGACTGATGTAGATCTACTGGCGGTAGAAGTTACGTTCGATTCTCAGGTAACATACACTTTCGCACCATGCGGGATACGACCTATGTAGCATCAGCTGGCACATTTGAGATTTTATTTACTATATCTAACACCTCCGTTATTATAACGTTTTTCCCTAGTCTATTTAAGTGAAAACCGTGTGTAGTGTGCAAGCTATTCCCCAGATGGCTAATGTCCACAAATGTTGTATTTTCAAAACGACTGCAGATTTTCTGCATCTCTGTATTACCACTTTGAGTTTCCTTGCTGACGGACGTGCACCCTATCAAGTCGTGTTGAAGTGGCACTGAAAAAACAACGACAATTATCTCTCTCAGCTTAAATAGTCTTCTTTTAAGCCTGATTAAGAAACCTTTCTTTCGCACCTTTAAAGGAAGGCGGAAAACTCTTTGTTAGTTAATAACGAAATATTTTCTGAACTCATTGGTGCAACTGCAATAAATTTCGCTCCTGGCTTTATAAAGCAGAAGACCAATGTGTATTCACAAAACATAATCTGGTGGAAGAGCGACGGTGTGGTGTACTACGAAATGCTTCCCCCAGCTGTAGCCATCACTACTGCCATTTGTCGTGAACAAGTGGGACGTCTTGCAGACACAGTCCAAGAACAACGACCTGGAAGACAGCATGAAGTGATGCTACTCCAGTGTAAGGCCTGTCCGCATTCTGCTAGACTGAAAAAAAAACAATATACAGGAATTCTTTTGGGAAATCATGCCACTACCACCTTATTCACCTGGTCCTGTGCCCTCATATTTTCACTTTTTCCACTGTGTGTTGAAAAATCTCCATAAACTTCCTTTACGGATGAAAATGCGCTCTGAAAATCGCTCGGCGAATTCTTCGCCTCAAAACCTAGTGATTTGTACAGTCCAGAATCGAAAAGTTATTCCTGCACTGACAGACTGTTATAATCAGTGGAGGATAATATATAGTAGAGGACTGAAGTATCTTTTATGTGTACTTGTTGTGTTTACACTTATGGAAAAACGCTGCGAACGTATGCACGCTCCTTCAAATATATGTGATAACAACAATGGCTACATTAAACACTGTTGGAGGCTACCATTATAGCAGGAGTCAGTTCATTGTAGCAGAACCGCGTTCGTCACATATTTTCGTGCAACATCACCTGTTAGAAATACACAGGATTAAAAGCGTTGATGGATACATCAAACGATTACTTCCATAACCAGTTTCAGCAGAGGCCAGGGTCTGTTCACATTCTATTGTGCGTCTCCAAATGTTCCACTTGCATTTCCTGAGGCAACATCGAGAGTAAGTGTCCTGACTTCACACTCAATTAGACTGCGTTCTACACAGACTCGCTTAGTCTACATTTCTATACATTTCGATATATCCTCGATAGCGAATATAAATCGTTTATCTATTCAGTTCCCACAGATCATGAAATTTGTCCGAACATTAAACCTTATTTTATGTTTTTCTCTTCTTTTTTAGAGGTGTAGCTATATACAATACGTTTCATCCGCTATTTATTTGGCCGTGTTTGTAATGACTTAGCTGGGTACCCTTATGTTTACATAGGAATTGTTTGCTCAGACAGTAAAATTGTGTGTTTCTCCGCTGAAAACACCTATGCACGGAAATCTAAAACGTATTTGCATGAATCGAAAAACAAAAATTATGGAAAGAGAAGTCGTCCATCGTGTATGCAAACTAAAACGTGTATCAAAACATACACCAAGTAAAATTTGTTTAGCCTTAAGATCGACTAAATATTGCAGTAATTATAGTTTATACCTTGACTTTATTTCCTTCGAATACGAAAAAGAACCAAGCTTAACTTATTTACTAAATTAAGAAACTTTAATTATTTCATTTAAAATAATAAATCTAAAACATAAGTCATATTTAAGAAATACTCGTACACTGAATTTTACTTACTTAGCGAGCGTTTTATATTTACATGCCTTTTGTCGTGCATTGTAAACATAACTGACTGCCTTTACAGCGAAATTGTTATTTTACCATCGACATTTTATTACTCGTTGATACACTATACGTATATTCCTGTCGTACATTACAATCTTTGAATTACATGAAAAATCGTAGTCCTGTATAAATGGAAACCGTGTACCTAATCTTCGGTATAAGGGTTTAAATGGTAAAATGAAGTTCAAGGGCTGATGATCACAAAAGATCGTTTTTTCTTGCCATAGTTGATGAAACTTTGTGAAGGACCATACAGCGGCAAGTGCTCCTAACTCCATCGTTGAGTAAGGCCTTTCACATCCTACTAGCGAAGCTGACAATGTTTACGTAGTTTTCTTAGTCTTACTCTGAGTAATTCGAAATAAGAAAGTTCTCAAATCAGAGGATGCTGCATCTACGGCGATGAAAAATTGTTTCTCCACACCTGGATGCTGCAAAATCTCAGAGGAAAAGAAAGCGTCTTTTATCCTCTCAAATGCATCCTGACGTTGAACTGAACAAAACCAACTAAGATTGTTATGTAATAGACTAAGTAAGATATTGCTGCTTAACAGCTGATTGAAAACCTAAATTTTCATCAACCGTTGAAGTCTTTTCTTTAGAGATTCGATAAAGACTCTTACTTATCTGCTCGGGGCACTCTTTTGAAACTCGCTCAAGAATTCTGTTGATCTGAGCTGCTTGGCCATCCGCTAGGCGGTCGCAATTGGCATTCACATGATCGGTTTGTTTCATTGCCAAACATGGAAAATTTTCACTCATCATATTAGCTAATTTATTGAAGAGTTCCTTAAATGGGTCACGAACTTCAGTAGTTTCAGGAATCTTCTCTGCAGACTCAGACTGCGTTTGTGATTCAGTCTCTGTATTATCAGAAGCCACATTTTATATTGGTGGATCGACGACAATGTCGCCAGCCATACTCGCACCTGTACCTACGTTCTCTGTATTATCCATCCCCAATTTGTATTTTGCCAAATTTGGTCATACTATAAAGAAACAGATGTTATTAAAATCCGGTCATATATATCACCAAGAACAACTCAGTGAAATGCCATACAGCAAAACTAACTTAACACAAAATAACAAGATGGATGCCTGTACTTAAAACATGGCAATGTCCATCCATCTTGTTCACGGAGTGTTTAATAGCGGCCATGTTGTGTATGAATATCTTAAATTATGAGCTTTATTCAAGGTTATTACAAATGATTGAAGCGATTTCACAGCTCTACAATAACTTTATTATTTGAGATATTTTCACAATGCTTTGCACACACATACAAAAACTCAAAAAGTTTTTTTAGGCATTCACAAATGTTCGATATGTGCCCCTTTAGTGATTCGGCAGACATCAAGCCGATAATCAAGTTCCTCCCACACTCGGCGCAGCATGTCACCATCAATGAATTCGAAAGCATCGTTGATGCGAGCTCGCAGTTCTGGCACGTTTCTTGGTAGAGGAAGTTTAAACACTGAATCTTTCACATAACCCCACAGAAAGAAATCGCATGGGGTTAAGTCGGGAGAGCGGGGAGGCCATGACATGAATTGCTGATCATGATCTCCACCACGACCGATCCATCGGTTTTCCAATCTCCTGTTTAAGAAATGCCGAACATCGTGATGGAAGTGCGGTGGAGCACCATCCTGTTGAAAGATGAAGTCGGCGCTGTCGGTCTCCAGTTGTGGCATGAGCCAATTTTCCAGCATGTCCAGATACACGTGTCCTGTAACGTTTTTTTCGCAGAAGAAAAAGGGGCCGTAAACTTTAAACCGTGAGATTGCACAAAACACGTTAACTTTTGGTGAATTGCGAATTTGCTGCACGAATGCGTGAGGATTCTCTACCGCCCAAATGCACACATTGTGTCTGTTCACTTCACCATTAAGAAAAAATGTTGCTTCATCACTGAAAACAAGTTTCGCACTGAACGCATCCTCTTCCATGAGCTGTTGCAACCGCGCCCAAAATTCAAAGCGTTTGACTTTGCCATCGGGTGTCAGGGCTGGTAGCAATTGTAAACGGTAAGGCTTCTGCTTTAGCCGTTTCCGCAAGATTTTCCAAACCGTCGGCTGTGGTACGTTTAGCCCCCTGCTTGCTTTATTCGTCGACTTCCGCGGGCTACGCGTGAAACTTGCCCGCACGCGTTCAACCGTTTCTTCGCTCACTGCAGGCCGACCCGTTGATTTCCCCTTACAGAGGCATTCAGAAGCTTTAAACTGCGCATACCATCGCGAATGAAGTTAGCAGTTGATGGATCTTTGTTGAACTTCGTCCTGAAGTGTCGTTGCACTGTTATGACTGACTGATGTGAGTGCATTTCAAGCACGACATACGCTTTCTCGGCTCCTGTCGCCATTTTGTCTCACTGCGCTCTCGAGCGCTCTGGTGGCAGAAACCTGAAGTGCGGCTTCAGCCGAACAAAACTTTATGAGTTTTTCTACGTATCTGTAGTGTGTCGTGACCATATGTCAATGAATGGATCTACAGTGAATTTATGAAATCGCTTCAATCATTTGTACTAGCCCTGTAAATACTTACATTTTTCACTTAACATCTGAAGCATATATAAATGTACAAGTAGGTCGTAGTTCTTTAAGGCACTGTTTTAAAATTAGTGGCAACACTAAATGCAAGCATCAAACGTACCTTACTGCAACGTTTTGCAACTTTTTATGCAGTAAGGCTGGTTGCACATCAAGTATAAAGATTTTTATCCCTTTGTTATGTTTTTGTCTTATGAATTATCTCACATTTTGGCTTTAGATCAATTTTCTTGCTTCCATCCACATTTGTTAACCCTGTCACACGCAACAAAAGAAAAAATCTTTTATAGTCATTTACACCGAAGTTTCAGTTATCGGGTGAGTCAACGTTGGGGGTGATTTAAAGCGTTTGTCGCTCTCTGTTTCTTTCTCTCTCTCTCTCTCTCTCTCTCTCTCTCTCTCTCTCTCTCTCTCTCATTTAAAGGCTGAGATGTTTTAAAAAAATTTTTATAAGTAAGTCACGGCAAGAAGAGGTTTCAAATACCAAAACCATTCTTTATGACTGTCACGTGCAATGAGGATGATGGACCCAATCTAAATTTTTAGATAAAATGTTTAAATGATAAATTCCTGACAATTATACAGAAGTGAATGATTTTTATTCACCATCTGTATTATGTCATGGTAGACTGTGACATATACATGGGGCGTTTGGAAAGTCCATGCAAAAATAAAACTTACGTGTTTGGAGTAAACCTTTTTTTTTTATTTTTCGACATAGTCTCCTCTAGACTTTCACACTTCGTCCAAAGCTGTTCTAATTTATTGACCGCTTCCGAATAATAGGAATTGTCCTAGTCTGCAAAATATCTATTAGTTGGTGCAATCACTTCCTCGTTTGAATAAAATCTTTGTTCCGCCAGCCATTTCTTCGGGGAACAAACAGTAGACCAAGAGAGCCAAATTTGGAGAATAGGGGGGATGTGAAACGATTTGCAATCCTATTTACATTAATTTTGCGACCAAAACTGTTGAGGTATGTTCTGGTGCATTGTTGTGATGGAAAAGGACATTTTTGCGGGCCGATCGCCGGCGTTTTTCTTGCAGCTCGGTTTCCAAACGGTCCAATAACGATGAATAATATGCAGCTGTAATAGTGTTACTCTTTTCCAGACAGTCGATGAGGATTACCCCTAGCGACTTCCAAAAGACAGTCGACATAATGTTTCCGACCGAAGGAATGGTCTTCGCCTTTTTTGGTGCAGATTCTCCCTTAGTAACCCATTGTTTAGATTGTTGTTTGGTCTCAGGAGTACAGTAATGTATCCATGTTTCATCCACAGTGACGAAATGACGCTTAAAGCCCTGCGGATTCTTCCTGAACAGCTGCAAACCATCCACGCAACCCTTCACACGATTCCGTTTTTGGTCAAGCGTGAGCAATAGCGGAACCCATGTTGCGGATAGCTTTCTCATGTCCAAATGTTTATGCAAAATATTATGCACCCGTTCATTCTAGATGCCCACAGCGCTAGCAATCTCACGTACCTTAACTCTTCTGTCGTCCATCACCATATCATATATTTTATCAATGATATCTGGAGTCATAACCTCCACAGGGCGTCCAGAACGTTCAGCATCACTTCTACCCATATGGCCACTTCGAAATTTTGAAACTACTTATAAGCTGTTCTAGTCGAAGGTGCAGAGTCACTGTAATGTTTATCAAGCTTCTCTTTAGTCTGCTGAGGTGTTTTTCCTTTCCTAAAGTAATGTTTAATCACCACATGAAATTCTTTCTCATCCATTTTTTGGCAATCATTTGATTCACACGAATGCCAAACACAAAAAATAGACCAATATGGCTGAAACATGGTGTGCGTTCTTTCCAAAGACGCTACCAACTAAACATGACCTCGATACTCACTGGTGGTGCCATCTATCGGACTTTGCACGGACTTTTGAAACGCCCCTCGAACAGTGTACCCACCTCTGGTGGCAGTGAAGGTCTGCATTCTCGCATGCAGACGACCATAAAAAGTGGCGAATGACAACAATCAAAAGATTGTGCCAAGCATTTTGCACCTTTCGTTGCAATCCGGATTTGGTTCTTGCAGGCTCTGGTGAACGAGTGCGTTCCCATTTCGCCATCACTCACACGTGTTCAGTTGGCGAGAGATGTTATCTTGCTGGGCAGGGGAGTTGTTGTACACCTTGATGATAATGTCGCAACGCAACAGTCGTATGCGGATGTGCAGTATCCTGCTGAAAAAACACATTATCTTGTTGTCTATGAAACGACAGTAGCATGTTTACAACTGTGCAGTCTAGCGGGCGATGGCTACTGCGCACTGCAGGAACACCAGATTTGAATGCGAGTTGTACCTAATGGGCCCCACATAATGAAGCATGGTGTCGGACCTGTGTTTTGTGGGCGAGTGCATTTCGGAACAGGTCGCTCGCCTGGTGTGTGCCACACACGTGTACATGCATCACTAGCATAGAGACAGGATCTGCTTTCGTCAGTGACTGCCATTCCACTGTCCGGCCAACTCTTTCACGACACCCGAGCAGCTGTGCTCAGCGGTGTCATGGTCCCATCGTTATCCTGGCCCGGCACACGTGTTCATAGTCCTGCTACAAGCAGGTTGTCCTCAATTTTCCTTGGTGATACAGTAGGTGCTGCGTATGCCTGGATTTCTTCCCCGGATGTCGTTTGGTAGGCCACCGCTGTATGCTCAATGTGTCAGCGGACGTCCAGAATATGGCCCAAATATGTGAGAATGTTTCTCAGACCACGGTTAAAATCAGCGACACACCACCGCCACAATATGCCCAACTCATGCTGTAATCCGTCGATACGTTAACTCAGCTTCCAGCCAAATTCAAACGGCTGTAGCTGTTCAACAGGAGAATGCACTCGATGGCGGGACATGGTTTTACCCTAAAATGATTGTTGCATACACTGCTCACCTCTAAATTCAGCACAGTGACAACCTGTAGTACCAACACAGAGGGTGCACGGGGAGACCTCCTGAACACCGTGCAATCACCGATGATCATGACAAACGTAACAGTAACACTAAAATCATGAGGATACTCATGTGATGAAACCAATTTCTGTGGCCGAGCGATTCTAGGCGCCTCAGTCTGGAAGCATGCGGCTGCTGTAGTCGCAGGTTCGAATCCTGCCCCGCGCATGGAAGTGTGTGATGTCCTTAGGTTAGTTAGGTTTAAGTAGTTCTAAGTCTCGGGGCATATGTGGACTCTGACCACAATCTATTGGTTATGAACTGTAGATTAAAACTGAAAAAACTGCAAAAAAGGTGGAAATTTAAGGAGATGGGACCTGGATAAACTGAAAGAACCAGATATTGTACAGAGTTTCAGGGAGAGCATAAGGGAACAATTGACAGGAATGGGGGAAAGAAATACAGTAGAAGAAGAATGGGTAGCTTTGAGGGATGAAATAGTGAAGGCAGCAGAGGATCACATAGGTAAAAAGACGAGGGCTAGTAGAAACCCTTGGGTAACAGAAGAAATATTGAATTTAATTGATGAAAGGAGAAAATACAAAAATGCAGTAAATGAAGCAGGCAAAAAGGAATACAAACGTCTCAAAAACGAGATCGACAGAAAGTGCAAAAGGGCTAAGCAGGGATGGCTAGAGAACAAATGTAACGATGTAGAGGCTTATCTCACTAGGGATAAGGTAGATACTGCCTACAGGAAAATTAAAGAGACCTTTAAGGAAAGGAGAACCACTTGCATGAATATCAAGAGCTTTGATGGAAACCCAGTTCTAAGCAAAGAAGGGAAAGCAGAAAGGTGGAAGAAGTATGTAGAGGGCCTATATAAGGGCGATGTACTTGAGGACAATATTGTGGAAATGGAAGAGGATGTAGATGAAGATGAAATGGGAGATACGATATTGCGTGAAGAGTTTGACAGAGCACTGAAAGACCTGGGTCGAAACAAGGCCCCCGGAGTAGACAACATTCCATTAGAACTACTGACGGCCTTGGGAGAGCCAGTCCTGACAAAAGTCTTCCATCTGATGAGCAATATGCATGAGACAGGCGAAATACCCTCAGACTTCAAGAAGAATATAATAATTCCAATCCCAAAGAAAGCAGGTGTTGACAGATGTGAAAATTACCGAACTACCAGTTTAATAAGTCACAGCTGCAAAATACTAACGCGAATTCTTTACAGACGAATGGAAAAACTGATAGAAGTCGACCTCGGGGAAGATCAGTTTGGATTCCGTAGAAATGTTGGAACACGTGAGGCAATACTGACCCTACGATTTATCTTAGAAGAAAGATTAAGGAATGGCAAACCTACGTTTCTAGCATTTGTAGACTTACAGAAAGCTTTTGACAATGTTGATTGGAATACTCTCTTTCAAATTCTAAAGGTGGCAGGGGTAAAATACAGAGAGCGAAAGGCTATTTATAATTTGTACAGAAAGCAGATGGCAGTTATAAAAGTCGAGGGGTATGAAAGGGAAGCAGTGGTTGGGAAGGGAGTGAGACAGGGTTGTAGCTTTCTCCCCGATGTTATTCAATCTGTATATTGAACAAGCAATAAAGCAAACAAAAGAAAAGTTCGGAGTAGGTATTAAAATCCATGGAGAAGAAATAAAAACTTTGAGGTTCGCCGATGACATTGTAATTCTGTCAGACACTGCAAAGGACTTTTCCAAGTTGAACGGAATGGACAGTGTCTTGAAAGGAGGGTATAAGATGAACATCAACAAAAGCAAAACGAGGATAATGAAATGTAGTCGAATTAAATCGGGTGATGCCGAGGGAATTAGATTAGGAAATGAGACACTTAAAGTAGTAAAGGAGTTTTGCTATTTGAGGAGCAAAATAACTGATGATGGTCGAAGTAGAGAGGATATAAGATGTAGACTGGCAATGGCAAGGAAAGCGTCTCTGAAGAAGAGAAATTTGTTAACATCGAGTATAGATGTAAATGTCGGGAAGTCGTTTCTGAAAGTATTTGTATGGAGTGTAGCCATGTATGGAAGTGAAACGTGGACGATAAATAGCTTAGACAAGAAGAGAATAGAAGCTTTCGAAATGTGGTGCTACAGAAGAATGCTGGAGATTAGATGGGTTGATCACATAACTAATGAGGAGGTATTGAATAGAATTGGGGAGAAGAGGAGCTTGTGGCACAACTTGACTAGAGGAAGGGATCGGTTGGTAGGACATGTTCTGAGACATCGAGGGATCAGCGATTTAGTATTGGAGGGCAGCGTGGAGGGTAAAAATCATAGAGGGAGACCAAGAGATGAATACACTAAGCGGATTCAGAAGGATGTAGGGGGAAGTAGGTACTGGGAGATGAAGAAGCTTGCACAGGTTAGAGTAGCATGGAGAGCTGCATCAAACCAGTCTCAGGACTGAAGACCATAATAACAACAAGTCTAGGGGACTGATGACCTCAGATGTTAAGTTTCATAGTGCTTAGAGCCATTTTTGAAACCGATCACAGTCCTCGAGGGTGTTGGATATTTTTCTGCCAGTGTATACCGCGCTCTGGAGCAGTATGTGCAGAGCTGTAAGCTGGTAAATTTCATGAGACTGATTCAGAAAGTAAATGACAAATACCACGCAAACAGGAATAGCCGTTAGGCAGTATAAAATTGATAGCAAAACCAAGATTCATTCTGGTATGTATGATTTTGAGAGCTTTGCATGTTATCTACATCTATATCTACATACATACTCCGCAATCCAGCATACGGTGCGTGGCGGAGGGTACCCCGTACCACAACTAGCACCTTCTCTCCCTATTCCACTCCCAAACAGAACGAGGGAAAAATGACTGCCTATATGCCTCTGTGCGAGCCATAATCTCTCTTATCTTATCTTCGAGGTCTTTCCGCGAAATGTAAGCTGGCGGCAGTAAAATTGTACGGCAGTCAGCCTCAAATGCTGGTTCTCTAAATTTCCTCAGTAGTGGTTCACGAAAAGAACGCCTCCTTTCCTCCAGAGACTCCCACCCGAGTTCCTGAAGCATTTCCGTAACACTCGCGTGATGATCAAACCTACCAGTAAAAATCCAGAAGCCCGCCGCTGAATCGCTTCTAGGTCCTCCCTCAATCCGACCTGATAGGGATCACAGACGCTCGAGCAGTTACTCAAGAATAGGTCGTAATAGTGTTTTATAAGCGGTCTCTTTCACAGATGAACCACATCTTCCCAAAATTCTACCAACGAACCGAAGACGACTATCCGCCTTCCCCACAACTGCCATTACATGCTTGTCCCGCTTCATATCGCTCTGCAAATATTTAATCGACGTGACTGTGTCAAGCGCTACACTACTAATGGAGTATTCAAACATTGCAGGATTCTTTTTCCTATTCATCTTCATTAATTGACGTTTATCTATATTTCGAGTTAGCTCCCATTCGTAACACCAATCACAAATTCTTCTCAAGTCATCTTGTATCCTCCTACAGACACTCAACGGCGACACCTTTCCGTACACCACAGCATCATCAGCAAACAGCCGCACATTGCTATCCACCTTATCCAAAAGATCATTTATGTAGATAGAAAACAACAGCGGACCTACCACACTTCCCTGGGGCACTCCAGATGATACCCTCACCTGCGATGAACACTCACCATCGAGGACAACGTACTGGGTTCTATTACTTAAGAAGTCTTCGAGCCACTCACATATTTGGGAACCAATCCCATATGCTCGTACCTTAGTTAGGAGTCTGCAGCGGGGCACCGAGTCAAACGCTTTCCGGAAGTCAAGGAATATGGCATCTGTCTGATACACTTCATCCATGGTTCACAAGATATCATATGAAAAAAGGGCGAGTTGCGTTTCGCAGGAGTGATGCTTTCTAAAGCCGTGCTGATGCGTGGACAGCAACTTCTCTGTCTCAAGGATATTCATTATATTCGAACTGAGAATATGTTCGAGAATCCTGCAACAAACCGATGTTAAGGATATTGGTCTGTAATTTTGAGGATCCGTCCTTCTACCCTTCTTATATACAGGCGTAACCTGCGCTTTTTTCCAGTCGATCGGGACTTTACGTTGGGCAAGAGATTCGCGATAAATACAGGCTAAGTAAGAGCCAATGCAGTAGAGTACTCTCTGTAAAACGGAATTGCAATCCCATCAGGACATGGCGATTTATTTATTTTCAACCCATTCAGCTGCTTCACAACCCCAGGGATGTCTATCACTATGTCCTCCATATGGGATTCTGTACGAGACTCAAACGGCGGTATGTGTGTACGATCCTCCTGGTTGAAAGATTTCTCAAATGCTAAATTTAAAATTTCAGCTTTCGTTTTGCTGTCTTCCGTTGCCAGGCCAGACTGATCATTTGGAACGTGGTTTGAACGGACACAGGGGAGAGCTGTTTTGAGCTGTGGAACAAGCGAGGAAGGCGGCGGGTGGTCAGAGCTTCACAAGCAGGCTTCTTTGTTGGCTGAGTGTCACCAGTGGCCGAAGTTGCCACTGGGCGATCCCGAGACCACACAGGAGTAAGGAGGGAGAGAGAGAGAGAGAGAGATAGAGAGAGAGAGCGCGCATGCGAGACACAGAGAGACTGCTTCTCGCCGCTGCGATTATACAACGGTCGGAACGGGACATAAATACGGTGCGACCATGAAAGGTGGGAGAACCGCGAGAAATTTCAGAGTTCTGATTGGCCGAAAACGCGTAGGGTTACATGTGAGAGGAACTGGGAAGCTTGGCGGCAACAAGAGGTAGAAGACACTGGTTTCTGGTCTGGTGCTGGGCAGACACGAAGTGTCTCGTCTGCGAGTGGAGGCCTAGACATACGCTAGAACTGACATGTGATTACATTTTCACGCAATTTGCGTGCATAGATCCTGAGAAATCAGTACCCAGAACAACACCTCTGGCCGTAATAACGGCCTTGGTATGCCTGGGCATTGTGTCAAACAGAGCTTGGATGGCGTGTACAGGCACAGCTGCCAATGCAGCTTCAACACAATACCACAGTTCATCAAGAGTAGTGACTGGCGTATTGTGTCGAGCCAGTTGCTCGGCCACCATTGACCAGACGTTTTCAGTTGGTGAGAGATCTGGAGAATGTGCTTGCCAGGGCAGCAGTCGAACATTTTCTGTATCCAGAAAGACCTGTACAGGACCTGCAACATGCGGTCGTGCATTATCCTGCTGAAATGTAGGGTTTCGCAGGGATCGAATGAAGGGTAGAGCCACGGGTCGTAAGACATCTGAAATGTAGCGTCCACTGTTCAAAGTGTCGTCAATGCGAACAAGAGGTGACCGAGACGTATAAACAATGGCATCCCATACCATCACGCCGGATGGTACGACAGTATGGCAATGACGAATACACGCTTCCAATGTGCGTTCGCCACGACATCGCCGAACACAGATCCGACCATCATCATGCTGTAAACAGAACCTGGATTCATCCGAAAAAATGACGTTTTGCCATTCGTGCACCCAGGTTCGTCGTTGATTACACCATCGCGGGCGCTCCTGTCTGTGATGCAGCGTCAGGGCTAACCACAGCCATGGTCTCCGAGTTGATAGTCCATGCTGCTGCAAACGTCGTCGAACTGTTCGTGCAGATGGTTGTTGTCTTGCGAAAGTCCCCATCTGTTGACTCAGGGATCGTCGCTGCACGATCCGTTATAGCCATGAGGATAAGATGCCTGTCATCTCGCGGTCGCAGGTTCGAATCCTTCCTCGGGCATGGATATGTGTGATGTCCTTAGGTCAGTAAGGTTTAAGTGGTTCTAAGTCTAGGGGAGTGATGACCTCACATGTTAAGTCCCATAGAACGTACAGCCATTTGAACCATTTGAATCTAATCAAACATTTCTGAGATATTAAAATTCTTTTTCAATAGCTGTATTTATAATAAAAATAGACACTGAAGGTAGAAAGAGCAATAAAAAAATCAGACTTTTCTTTCAAAATATCTTCATAAGGAATGGAGAGCCCTACTATATTCTTTCTATTCAATTTTTTTAAAAATTAAAGTCTCGTATCTCTGCTCCAAATCCTCTTCTCTTCTCACTTTTCTATGTATTGCAGTGTTATATTTAACCCTCCTAAATCATCTTGGACTTCCTAGAACAAACAGTTCTTGCTTCTGTTTTTTCAAACGTAGTTGAAATGTTGTTTTGGTAGACTGATTTCAGACAATCTCTAAATGTGGCAGAAAAATTAATTTTGCTTTCTCACATTCTATTTTCTATTGATTAAAAATGCATTTTTGAGAATTTTTGGAACCTACCACGGTCCTTTGCATAATCCATGAGCAAGTTGTAGTAAATCAACGTTTGTGATTTGGTCTCTGTGTCAGATATTCTAACATATTGTGTTTCATCTAGTTTTCCCATAAAGAGGAGTAGCCCTATATATTATGCTAGTCTGCCGTTGGGATCCAGCACGGCGTTCCCTATTACCCTCCTGAACCCACCGATTCCACATTCTGCTACCAGTCATTGGATCTCGACCAATGCGAGCAGCAATGTCGCGATACAATAAACCGCAATGGTGATAGGGTAACCGCAGCCATGGACTCCGAGCTGATAGTTCATGCTGCTGCAAACGTCGTCGAACTGTTCGTACAGACGGCGTTCCGTATTACCCTCCGGAACACTCCGATTCCATATTCTGCTAATAGTCATTGGTTCTTACCAACGCGAGCAGCAATATCGTGATACGATAAACCGCAATCGTGATAGGCTACAATCCGGCCTTTAACAAAATCGGAAACGTGGTGGTACGCATTTCTCCTCCTTACACGAGGCGTCACAATAACGTTTCACCAGACAACGCCGGTCAACTGATGTTTGTGTATGAGAAATCGGTTGGAAACTTTCCTCATGTCAGCACGTTGTGGGTGTCGCCACCGGCGCGAACCTTGTGTGAATGCTCTGAAAAGCTAATCATTTGCATATCACAGCATCTTCTTCCTGTCGGTTAAATTTCGCGTCTGTAGCACGTCATCTTCGCGGTGTAGCAATTTTAATGGCCAGTAGTGTATATTGGTGGCATTGCGACCAGTGATCCCACTCCAATTTTTCAGAGTTAGTTTTCTCCACAAAAGCAGAATCGTCTGTTGCTCTGAGAAGAGAGAACAGAATTGTGCTCACTTGTGGCGTTCGAATGCAACATTAAGTGTTCCTTTGCTGCCGTGCACTTGAATCTACAACTACTCCTGTCATTTGTGCAAGTAGATTGTGTATCGACTGGTGACTGACTCCGCAACTCAGCAACTTACGGTCAGGATTTTTCAGACGGAAATCACGTCCACGCTTTGAGATGAAGTCGAGATTTCAGAGGGGAAAGACGAATGACGCCGGTGCCTGGGGCGACTGTCGTGATCTTCACACTGAATTACCGTAATATTTGCGCAAACAGCTGACAAAGTAGGGAGCTGTAACTGTAAATAAGTACGTGTTCCACTAGCTGTTTGCTTGAGCTCTCTAATTCTGTCCGTCTAGTTAGAGGTCAGTAGAACGACGACTTGCGTGAAAGTGTCAACCAAAGTAAGTTAGGAAATGAGGCGCGGTAAGAAATATAGTTTCCATTGCTCCTATGGGATGGTAGTTAGTTCAAGAAGTTAAATCTGATTGGTCTTGTAATGTCTTAGGCTAGTAACATTGCTCATCCTGTTTTAACAAGTAAATTTGTGATTTGATTACATACCATAATTAAATTTATTGTCATTTCCATAAGTAGTGAACCACTTATTGAGAATACGAGTTTTTATTGATGGAAATTATTATTCAAATTTGATGCCAACGGTATTGGAGGTATTATTCGCGCAATTACACAGAGCCAAATTCGGGTCGCACTAAATAAGAAAGGACGTTTTTATAAACATTATAACCCCGTACGTTGCAGAATAAGTGGATTAACTATGGAAAAGACCCTTCGTGGTATAATAATAAATGCGAGAAGTACTGGTGAAACTGAAACTGTTCCATTCCCGGCAAAAAAAGCGATCACCGAAATTTCGGCAGGTAAAACTTAATTCGTGTAAATTTTGTACATGCCTGCACGTTCAGAGACCGTGAATAGTTACAACTGAAAGAAAACAGCCCTCGGTCACTATTTTTAACGAATTAACCGGGTTTCAACACAGCTAGGAGTGTCTTCCTCAGAATTTAAATCAAAGAATGTTCTAAATTCTGAGGAAGACACTCCTAGGAGTGTTGAAACCGGGTTAATTCGTTAAATTTAGACCATTCTTTGATTTAAATTCTGAGGAAGACACTCCTAGCTGTGTTGAAACCCGGTTAATTCGTTAAAAAATAGTGACCGAGGGTTGTTTTCTTTCAGTTGCTTAATTCGTGTGTCTATGAAATAGCGATGCGTGAAGAGTACAACAATTTCCACCGTCATACATTAATTAAAGATGTTGCCGAGATCCCCAGAAAATTCTGATCCTACATAAAATCGCTTAGTGGGTCGAAGGCTGCCGTTCAGTCACTCGTCTAACAGTCTGGTGTGCTAACTGAAGACAGCGAAAGGAAACTTTAAATTCCAGTCTTACAACACCGTTCACGGAAGAGGATCGCGAAGCGATACCACCGTTTCATGTTATCCAGGCTACTATTTTGAAGACATAGAAATAGATAATTGTGGTGCCGAGAACGAACTAAACGAGTTGGAAACACTTAAGTCACCAGTTCCAGATTGAATCCCATTCGGTTTTACAGAAAGTGCTCTTCCACATTGGAACATTACTTAGTTTACAATTATCACGAAACTCTCGCCAAGTACAACGTTCAAAGCTACTTGAAAAAAGCGCTGGTGACTCCTGCGTACAAGAAGGGCGAAAGAACGGACCAGCAGAATTACAAGCGAATATCCTTAAGGTCGGTTTGGTGGAGAATTCTTGAGCTTGTACTAACTCAGAATATGATAAGTTTCATTGAGACAGAAAACCTACTACCTCAGATCAGCACATATTTAGAAAACATCGCTCGTGGGAAACTCATCTTGCGAATCATGGATGAAGGGCAACAGGCAGATTCCGTATTCCTAGATTTCTGGGAAGCATTTGAAACGGCGCCCCCTATGCAGACTGCCAGAAAAAGTCCGAGCATAGAAATTAGATTCTCAGATACGGCAGTGGCTCAAAGACTTATTAAGTAACAGAGTCCAGCGCGTTGTCCTGGACGACGAGTGTTCGCCGCCAGAAGTGCCTCAGGGATTGTGGCAGGACTGCTCACGTTCTGCATGTACAGTCGCGCTCAAAAGTATCCGAACGACCTGAATTGCATTTCGCCTGATTAGCATGCAACCCACATAACGCAGCTGTCTAGCAGGTCCTGCCACACATGATTATTGATAGGGAGAGACAGATTCTATTATCTTATGGCTACCCCAAAAGAAGGAGTAATGGCATTGTGGTCTGAAATTCACATTAATCATGATATTCCTTCTCTACCAAGTAGACGCTAGGTTGAACCACAATTAAGTCAGGACTGGCGATATGTAGAAACTCTATCACCAGTAACCTTTATTATACTAGTTATTTATTTCTAGTGAGGAAACAAACGCTATGTAGGGTCAGAGGACGCTTATTCCATCTTCTATTTGAGCTTCTGTATGTCGATAAAATTGTTTCTGAACTGGGAATGCAACTCAGACCGACCTTAACGCGGAATTTGTTCCCTTCGTGACAATACAGCTCGACTACAATTTGTCGTTCGTTCAAAACTGCAGATTATTCAACATCTCCACGTATTGCGCGTGAATGGGTTCGAATCCTGGCCCAGCACTAAAGTTTTCATTATGTATTATCACAGCTCTAGCATGAGAACACCTATCTGCTGGTGGATAATAATTTTGATTTTTAATGTATTTTCAATCGTTGTCAACACTAACGATATATGACTTTTTGACTCCCAGAGAGACACATAAATATTTGCGAGATAACTGTAAGTTCAAGGATGCTGGTGGAGAAAAATTCGGTAGCTGACGTCTCTTTGTGTGTAGTCAACAACGATGTGTGTGGGGTTCGATTCCCAGTCAGCACTAAACTCTTCGTCATATTATTTCTACTTCAAACAGGCTTACATGTCGCTGCTGGTGTAACAAACCCATACTTAACGTTTGCTTTCTCTAGAATTTAACAGCGATAGAGAAAATCCGATATGCGCAGTTGATTGTGCTTCGATAACAATCTGATTAGATTCTGGATTCGAATCCCTGTCCAACACAAAACTTTACCTCAAGGCATTTCAAGTACGTTACTTGTGAAGAAGCAATATTTAACATCTCTCGTAGTTCGTTAACAGGTACAATAGATGCTGGGTAGGAATTCCCGTCCATTAAAAATGTTTACGTTATGTAATTTAAAGTTGATATTTGCTAATTGTTACTGTCTGAAATCGTGGTATATCACTCTCTGTATGCATAGTCAGGAATGACAGTTAGTTTCCGTCAGTCACGAAATCTTTGCTTAGTCTGCATGACCTGGGTTTGAATCCATATGCAGAACGAGGCGGTTCGTTGTGTCATTTGAAGTTCATACATATTCTGAACTAGCTGATCGTGAATAATTAAATTTTTAATGTCATTTTGTGTTAAATAATAAGTACGGTATGTTACTTTGAAGGGGAAATCATGAATACGACGAACTTACTACGTTCATTACCTATCTGACGTAATAATGAGAGTGGCAACATTTCACGTATGTCATTCATTGTAATAAATGTGAGCTTACAAGCCTTAAGGACAGTCTTATCTGTGATAAGGTGTTCCCTGATATTTGTAGTATTGTGGAATATCTTTACATCTTGAGTTATTGCGATACAGAGCAGTGTTTTCTAGTGGTGACTTGCAACCAATTTCAATAGTCAAACGACTGTATCGAGGAGCCATTAGAGGACCTGCTAGACAGCTGCGTTATGTAGGTTGCATGCGAATCAGGCGAAATGCAAATCATGTCGTTCGGATACTTATGAGGATGACTGTACATACCTGGTGTGGCGTATCAGAGTGAGCAGCAGTCTACAACTGTTTGCAGAGGATGATTTACACCAGATTTACATTTGGTGTACTAAATGGCAGCTTGCCGAAAATGTATATAAAGGTAAGTTGACGCAGTTAGCAGAAAAAAGGTGTCGTGTAAAGCTCGAATACAGTACTAATTGCTTGACACAGTTATGTCGACTAAATATCTAAACGTAACACTGCACAGTGCACAATGTGGAACGACCTCGTGAAGTCCGTAGTAGGGAAGGTGAACTGTCCACATTGGTTTACTGGGAGAATTCTAAGAAAGCGTAAGGTAGCTCATCTGTAAACGTAACTCGTAGTAGAACACTTGTGCCAGCCATTCCACAGTAGTGCTAGAGTGTTTTGGACTCTCATTAGCTAAAGGTTATAGTATACACTAAAAGACATGCAGTATTGGACGCTGAAGGTCCTCTGGATTTGCAGCAGCAGAGGAATGTTTTATACGACATTTCGTGTCTTCGAAAGTCGCCAGTGTGTTCTTGTAGTCTTATTTTAATTTTTCCCACAGATAAAAGTGCAGACGTGTTAAGTATAGTGAGCGTGCAGGCCATTTTCTGTTTCCCCAGCGAACGACCCAACGATCTTCTGATGTTCTGAAGAGAATGTCTAAAAATTTCTGTTTCGAACATGTGGTACATTGATCATGTTGGTGCCGCATGGATTGTTCTTTGTATATATGGGAATTCTTCTGGTAAGTGTGGCACCAAGAACATCTTCGCAGTGTACTGGCCGATGTAGATAGTGTTTACCTCTAGCTTCTTTCAGGAGATAAGTGGTATGAAAGAAACCCCTCTGGGACGTTGGGACGACTTTCAGTACTGTTGATCGCGGTCCTACGTACTAGAGCCCTGCAGAGACATGTAAGGAATCCTAATGGTCTTCACTGTGTTTAGGCTGACAGGAAGAATGCAGATCATCAATTTGGCTGTGTATCAGGGAGCAGTAACACCTCTCTTAACTGGTCAGGAAGACATTCAGAAATTTTAATTCAGTTCTTGGATTGTTTTATTGTTTGTAATTTGATTCACAGGTCTGCACATTGCAATGTACTGCCTGGCAATGTTGGTGTTCAGCTAATTTAATGATTACTTATGGCGAGATTTAATATGAATTAATTGAAGCTGAGTAGCCAGTTTTGTAATTTTTAACTCATATAATTGTATCTCGACTTTGAATCTTTGTAAGTTAGTCTCTCAGTAATTTTATTCGTATGAAGAGGGAACAAACTCTCAAGCATTGTTCCCCATACTAGCATTATCTTTCAGCTAGAACATATGCCCCTGCATAATTTTTTTTGAGCCAAGATGTTAGTTGATGCGCTGGTTAGGCAAAGAAGTTTAATGCTGACACTGAACTTTGTTCAGCAAGTTATTAGCTTTTTGCCAAGTGAACTTCAAGAAAATAATTTTTAGCTTCATTGGGTTATAAATAACAGCCAACCAGATGGAAAAAAACGACTATTAAACCTTGACCATCGTTTGGACGGTCAGTTGACAGCTCGCTACTGACTTCTACAGAGTGTTTATTTTCCTCAAAACTCTATGTTCAGTAAGAAAACGTCTCTCGTTATATTACAATGCACTTTGTCATCCACAGTTGGTTGCTATTCAAAATTTTACTAATATACCATCCCAGACCTATTCCCTCCACTCCTTTCTGTGTTTTAAAGTGCGCGTCATTTACGACGGCGGCCGAGTTTAGGATCGTTCTGCGTATCTGACGTCACAAAACACAGTGAGCCAATGAACAGAGAACGACGTTGGCAAAGCTCGACTGCAGTGCAGAGCACGGACGAGTGTCTTCAGTTTTAGAAACGTTCCGTTATATATAAAGTAATAGAAGAAAAGCAATGTCTTGATAGCAGACTTTCTTTTATAGAAAGTTTGGAAAAAGCATACTTTATACCAATTGCTTCATATTCTATTAATTAATTAAACCAAAAAAAAAGCAATAAGCCTCCTAATTCAGGCGATAGCAAGGAAAGGTGTTTGTATCATTGTCACGAACCGCTTTTTCGCAATAAAGAACGGCGGTACTTGTTTATTTTCTATCGTACTTCGACGAAACGTGAGTAATTCATAGTCATACCATCAGTGTTGTCGGTATATTGCGTGATATTTTAGAGTCATCCAGGAGTCCTGTCGAATGACGAGCTACGTTAGCGTAATGGTTAAGGTGTTTGGCTGCCAAGCGTGAAGTTCTGAGCTCATACCTTGTTTGGAGTATAATATTTTCTTTATTTAAAAACAATATCGAAGTGTCTTACATCATGAATTTTATTTGTTTGAATGATTTTTTTTGAAATTTCTAATGCTTTCTCTCTTCATTATAACCATAATAGGTTTTCGGTTTTTCTAATTTTGTCCTCCAATATTTCTTTTCACAGCAATTAAAAACAACGAGAAAAGGCACACATACAATATTCATGTTATCTCTTTTGTTTGTATATCTTCTCTTCCGCAGTCGCTGTTTTACTATTCATATTGAGATATATTCTTTTGTGACAGTATTAAAAGTATTATTTAGAGCAGAATTTGAAATATATTCCTCTTCTAAAACTGCAATAAGCTTCTTATTTAGACCAGATGCGTTTTTCTCTTTTGAAGCATCTTCAGTGGACAGTATTTTGTCTCCTCCATTACCAAGTAACCTTTCGTAGTTTTCTGCTGCGGTAACAAAATATTCAACGTTTGTGTTGGCTGATCAGTGTTTTAGCAAATAAATGCTGTTTGTGTGTGCCACACACAAAAATTACATTTGACATAGCTCAGAGCACTTTACTGATACACAGTATATTCAAGTCCTAATGTTTTTGTAAGTCCACAGTTTTGTTTAATGTATTTTGTCTACTTCCTTTTGATTGATTGAAGTGCTTTAAAATAAAGCCAAACGTGCCTGGTGTAAGTAAAACTTTTACTGCAATCACGAAAGACGGAATATTTCTCAATATTACATACGATACCTATCAGGTACTTAAATTAAATGAGATATTGTTATACAGTAAATTTTAAAAGAAATTTAGTTATCTTGTCCACATTTCATTCTTAGCATTGTGGCAACTAAATTCGACCATACGGAAAGTATACGCTATGGACTTTCACCTCTGCAAACTTTTCAAAATTTCGTGCAATGGTTTACCACATTTAATGTTGCACAATAACTGCGTAGAAAATCGAAACAAAATTAAGTCATTTATGGGAGGAAGGTATCAGTCAATAAGATGTGTAAAATCAAATTTTTGGGCCAAATAGTTTTTGTGAAAGCAGTCGGAACACTATGTTTCTGCACAGGCGAGCAGTGAAGTGATGACAAAATCACGCACAGCGCGGAATGCGGGGAGCACGTCTCCGTAGCAGTGAAAGGGTTAATGCGGCTGTGTTGGCTTTACTTCATAAACTGCACGCTCCCCCCTAAACGTAAGTTTGAGAACTATACTATACTACGGCGCTGCTTGTATTGGCGCGTGCGTCGTTCGCAACTGGCAACGCAGCAATCTGCCGCGTCTGGGCGTCTGGGCGGGCATGCGCGAGCCGTTAAGATAAAAGAATTGAACGATAGTGTGTTTTTATCCTACCTATAACATCGTGAAATCTAGGCATATACGCTGGTCAGTGAGGCTTCGTTTACTATTCCATTGTTTATTTTATAATATCCCCTCCTAGTTTGTTAGTTCATATAGCATGCTTTATCAGTACAACCACTCCCCGTAGCATGATTCCTTACAAGTATAGATTTACCCTCCAAATTCCACGACCCCCCCCCCAACATTCCCCCCCCCCCAACATTCTTTTACCAATTTGCATTTTTCTTTCGCTGTCTGCAGTTTCTCTGTCGCAGTGTGTCCTTTTACAGTAGACCAGCATGGTAGATGTCAAGAATGAGATTTTCACCCTGCAGCGGAGTGTGCGCTGATATGAAACTTCCTGGCAGATTAAAACTGTGTGCCCGACCGAGACTCGAACTCGGAAATGGTCCCGAGTTCGAGTCTCGGTCGGGTACACAGTTTTAATCCGCCAGGAAGTTTCATATCAGCGCACACTCCGCTGCAGGGTGAAAATCTCATTCTGGAAACATCCCCCAGGCTGTGGCTAAGCCATGTCTCTGCAATATCTTTTCTTTCAGGAGTGCTAGTTCTGCAAGGTTCGCAGGAGAGCTTCTGTAAAGTTTGGAAGGTAGGAAACGTGGTACTGGCAGAAGTAAAGCTGTGAGTAGCGGGCGTGAGTCGTGCTTCGGTAGCTCAGATGGTATAGCACTTGCCCGCGAAGGCAAAGGTCCCGAGTTCGAGTCTCGGTCGGGCACACAGTTTTAATCTGCCAGGAAGTTTCATATCAGCGCACACTCCGCTGCAGGGTGAAAATACCATTCTGGAAACATACCCCAGGCTGTGGCTAAGCCATGTCTCCGCAATATCCTTTCTTTCAGGAGTGCTAGTTCTGCAAGGTTCGCAGGAGAGCTTCTGTAAAGTTTGGAAGGTAGGAGACGTGGTACTGGCAGAAGTAAAGCTGTGAGTAGCGGGCGTGAGTCGTGCTTCGGTAGCTCAGATGGTAGAGCACTTGCCCGTGAAGGCAAAGGTCCCGAGTTCGAGTCTCGGTCGGGCACACAGTTTTAATCTGCCAGGAAGTTTCATGGTAGATGTCAGTTGGATACATCTAGTGTTGGGGCCCTTATGCAGTGATAGTGTTCCTTGAAGCAGTTTTACTTTGATGCTCACGCTTATTACGGTTGAGTAATCACGCAAAAGTGCTTCTCGTGTTGTCTGCACATTTTTTAAAGATTCTGCTCTGTTTACCTGAGCCTGATGGCTCTTTATAAGCCACATGGTTTTAATGAAACTCTGCTTAACCCTTCCCCTCATCTCTCCCTCTTTTCAGCTATTTAGTTACTATGTTAATTCTGTTAATAAAATTCACTAGTGAAATCACACATGCGACTCATTGCGGATACACGCATATTGGACACGCAGAATCGCCACCTACCAGATGTAACTTAAAGATAGCGCCTTTGCTCTTCAAACCAGTCAGCGCATGTCACTAGCTCTGACCGTGACATATTGAGGCTCTGTAGGGTGTGATGCCACGTTTCGTATTTGAATGTCGGTTTTGTACTAATCTTTCAAGTGTCACACTATATGTTGTTGTATCCCTCGTCAAATATACGTTTAAAAAAATTTCATCGTTTTACGACAATGCCCTACAGCAGAGGTTCAAATGGCTCTGAGCACTATGGGACTTAACTTCTAACGCCCTCAGTCCCCTAGAAATTAGAAGTACTTAAACCTAACTAACCTAAGGACATCACACACATCCATGCCCGAGGCAGGATTCGAACCTGCGAATGTAGCGGTCGCGCGGTTCCAGACTGCAGCGCCTAGAACCGCTCGGCCACCCTGGCCGGCTACAGCAGAGGTCTACTTTTATATAATACATTTGAAATGGTGATTAAGTGAATGACTTGGACCAGATAGAGTCAACGAATCCCACATTGACTAAGACAATGTGATTTTACGTGAGTATGCTTCTGTAAAGTAATTTTTGTAACATTTTGTGTATTTTAATGTTACTATCTTTGTTCCATACACGATGTCGTAATCTCGTTAATAGGAATTAGATCTTCTCCAGAAGACGGTTTTAAACTGTTGAAAACAAGGTCCAGTTTTAATATGTTACATGCATGCATGCTGTCTGTTCCTTCGGACATATCCGAAACAATAGACATCAAGCGGACTCCGCAGTTGTGATCATTACAAGTAAATTGAAGGTGGAGGGGAGGGAATCAACGATGTCAGCAGCATCTAGAGACTATGCCGAATCAGCGACGATGATTGAAAGCTGTGCCGGACTGGGATTCCAGCCTGGGATCTTCTGCTGACTAGGCAGTCGCCTTAATACTCCACCACCCAGAACAAGTGTCTACCACACGACAGGTGGCGCTCGTTAGGAATGTGGGTCGGCTGTAAGGTGTACCGAGACAGTCCGCTCTGTGTCCCGGATGGCGCAACTGCCTAGTCAGCAGAAGATCCCGACTTCGAATCCCGGTCGAACATATTTTCACTCGTCATCGTTAGTTCCGCTTGATGGTCCGATGAAGATCAGTAATCCCTTCCCTTTCCTTTGCTTTCTCCCTCCCCCCTTTCCCTCCATCCTCAATTCACATACAAGGTTTAAAAAACCTGTATCCTGTGGCCTCCTCCACCAGCCATCAAGGCACCTACAGTATCAGCAACCAAACTGACAGCCTGCAGCAGCGGGTTGCCCGCCTCGCAGGCACACCGAAGCACTACACAACCGACAGGCAATATTGATGAGCGGCCACAGCAACCACCACAACAACGACACCCCAGCAAAGACACCAGCAGCCACCAGGGGCCACTACCGGTCCACATAAACATAAGGAAGAGGTCGCTGCAGATCCCGGAACTATATTCACACATCAAACCACGTGATGGAAAATAGTTCCAAGGTACTCATCCGCGGAAGCGCTATAAAGGCCGGCGCTCGGCCGCACATTGCCAGTTCATCGACCGCCAGCAGACTTGGATAGCTGCCACCTCTGCAGCCCGGCCTGGATCTTCTCGCTGATCTCTGCATTAGGCTTCGTATATCGGAGAAGTCCCTGGCGGAGAATAGTTGGAAATTATTTCAGTTGTTTTCTATCTTATTCTTGTATGTAGTTGTGATTCGAAGACGGATCACTGTTTTGTGTTGGTGTTATACTTGGAGAATTTGTTTTGGTTATGTGCACAGGCCAATAAATTGTTTTCGGACTTTGATCGTTAGTTTCTTTTGCTTACGCAGACATATTTTGCAACTGGTGGGCTGTTATTTCTAATTCATTGAACCTCTTGTGTGCACAGTTGCTGAAGCACAGTCGAATTCTAAATCTTGAATACTTAGATTCCATCTCAATTGCTGATATTTCATGGTGGAAATCGCCAAAATTGCTTAATAAATAAGGAAATTTGATTAAGTGATCTGCACGGTTTTATTCATAAAATATTCTGAACGTTTGCGGACTCAAAACAATAACATAATTTCGTTATTTACCTCCAACTCCAGAACAGTAAAGAGTATTCTGCTTTTTTATTCCTGTCTCTGATCGCAAATGAATTCTTTAGACAGTGACCGGTTTCAGTTTGTAATGACCATCTTCAGATTTAAAATACATAAATATATACACCTAGTGAGCAGTGAGTCTTTTAACATAAAACAGCAATATGTATCACAATGTACTGTCATACACCAAGGAAATGTACAGATAAAATATGATGTAACGTACCTCTTTTTTACGCGAAGTCCTAAAGTGAAATGGCCATAATGACATCGTCAAAACATATATATATATATATAATCAGCATAGCATCGTCACGTAGATTTAAAATATGGTGTAGAATAGGCCACATCGTGCACATAGTGATTATTGCCAACTAGCTACTGAGGTACAGTAGCATACAGAAACCTGTTTGCCTACACCCTCCCTATATGTAGTTACTGTGAGCTTGCTTATATGTAGTCATCATTTACACAAAAACATGATCTGATAAAAGCACATTAGATAAAATGCATGTAGCAGACTTATTAAAATTGATGACTATCGTAGAAACCAATTGTGATACATTAAAAGATCAATGCAGTTCCCTATGTAAAATTATTAAAAGAAAATACATGAAGTGAAAAAAAGACAGGTCAATGAACAGCGCCCTCTGTTGGGTCGGCCGCTAGGATCTTATGTAGGCGCGCACCGATCGTAAGGTCATCAGTTCTAATAAGTCTGCTACATGCATTTTATCTCATGTGCTTTTATCAGATTATGACATTGTGTAAATGTTGACTACATATAAGCAAGCCCACAGTAGCGACATCTAGGGAAGGTGTAAACAAACAGATTTCTGGATGCTACTGTACCTCAGTAGCTAGTTGGCAAAAATCACTATGTGGACGATGTGGCCTATTCTACACCATATTTGAAATCTATTTGAGATGTTATGCTGATTATATTTGTTTTGACGATGCCATTATGGCCGTATCACTTTAGGACATGGTGTAAAAAAAAAAAAAAAAAAAAAAGGTACGTTACACCATATTTTATCTGTACATTTCCCTGGTGTATGACAGTATATTGTGATACATATTGCTGTTTTATGTTAAGACACACTGATCGTAGTAGTAGTAGTAGTAGTAGAGGGGTTTGTGGTTTGTGGGCGCACGACAGCAAGGTCTTCAGCGCCCGTTCAGTATCATAGTGAGACGGGTGTCAACAAAAAAAAAAAAAAAAACTCAGAACATTGACATAAAACGGAACATAAATCACGGGGAACAATCACTGAAAAATATGTGCTCACCCACACCGAAGCGTGGGATGAAGCAGGGCGTCAGCAGTAAAACATGAACAACACAGGAAGAAAATGGTAGAGGGAGCTAAAACAATGTAGCAGATGGAAGTGGCTGGCTGACCGCAAGGAAAAAAGGGCAGAGTCAGCCACTCTGCAAAACACTAAAACCTCCAGCCTAAAAGTTTAGGCCAGAGTCCAGACACACTGATCAATAGATGTTTATATTTATACAGGGTGTTACAAAAACGTACGGCCAAACTTTCAGGAAACATTCCTCACACGCAAACAAAGAAAAGATGGCATGTGGACATGTGTCCGGAAACGCTTAATTTCCATGTTAGTCATTTTAGTTTCGTCAGTATGTACTGTACTTCCTCGATTCACCGCCAGTTGGCCCAATTGAAGGAAGGCAATTTTGACTTCGGTGCTTGTATTGACTTGCGACTCATTGCTCTACAGTACTAGCATCAAGCACATCAGTACGTAGCATCAACAGGTTAGTGTTCATCACGAACGTTGTTTTGCAGTCAGTGCAATGCTTACAAATGCGGAATTGGCAGATGCCCATTTGATGTACGCATTAGCACGGGGCAATAGCCGTGGCGCAGTGCGTTTGTATCGAGACAGATTTCCAGAACGAAGGTCTCCCGACAGGAAGACGTTCGAAGCAATTGATCGGCGTCTAAGGGAGCACGGAACATTCCAGCCTATGACTCGCAACTGGGGAAGACCTAGATCGACGAGGACACCAGCAATGGACGAGGCAATTCTTCGTGCAGTTGACGATAACCCTAATGTCAGCGTCAGAGAAGTTGCTGCTGTACAAGGTAACGTTGACCACGTCACTGTATGCAGAGTGCTACGGGAGAACCAATTGTTTCCGTACCATGTACAGCGTGTGCAGGCACTATCAGCAGCTGATTGGCCTCCACGGGTACACTTCTGCGAATGGTTCATCCAACAATGTGTCAATCCTCATTTCAGTGCAAATGTTCTCTTTACGGATGAAACTTCATTCTAACGTGATCAAATTGTAAATTTTCACAATCAACATGGGTGAGCTGACGAGGATCTGCACGCAATTGTGCAATCACGTCATCAACACAGATTTTCTGTGAACGTTTGGGCAGGCATTGTTGGTGATGTCTTGATTGGGCCCCATGTTCTTCCACCTACGCTCAATGGAGCACGTTATCATGATTTCATACGGGATACTCTACCTGTGCTGCTAGAACATGTGCCTTTACAAGTACAACACAACATGCGGTTCATACATGATGGAGCTCCTGCACATTTCAGTCGAAGTGTTCGTACGCTTCTCAACAACAGATTCGGTGACCGATGGATTGTTACCGGCGGACCAATTCCATGGCCTCCACGCTCTCCTGACCTCAACCCTCTTGAAAGCTCTTGTCTACGCAACCTCGGTACCAAATGTAGAGACTCTTCGTGCTCGTATTGTGGACGGCTGTGATACAATACGCCATTCTCCAGGGCTGCATCAGCACATCAGGGATTCCATGCGACGGAGGGTGGATGCATGTATCCTCGCTAACGGAGGACATTTTGAACATTTCCTGTAACAAAGTGTTTGAAGTCACGCTGGTGCGTTCTGTTGCTGTGTGTTTCCATTCCATGATTAATGTGATTTGAAGAGAAGTAATAAAATGAGCTCTAACATGGAAAGTAAACGTTTCCGGACACATGTCCACATAACATATATTCTTTCTTTGTGTCTGAGGACTGTTTCCTGAAAGTTTGGCCGTACCTTTTTGTAAGACCCTGTATATTTTAGATCTGAAGGTGGACGCTACCGGCTGAAACCGGTCATTGTCTAAAGAATTCATTTGTGATCAGAGACTGGATTAAGAAAGAATTTTACAGTATTAAATCACTGTTTGTACACGCGATTATGTCACAGATGGTGTAAAGATGTTCTTATGTACCAGATGGGTGCAGAGGCACGCAAGAGACTCTTATCGGCTCCATGGTGTGAAGGCTGATGGATACTGAGGTGTCCTCCAGGTCCTCCCAGCGGCTGTGCGGCAGGAAGCGGAAGCGCCGCAGGATTTACGCCAGGAAGACCTTGAGCTGGAGGCGGGCGTACTGGGTGCCCACGCAACTGCGTGCGCCCAGCCCGAACGGCAGGTAGCTGCACGCGTGCTCCTCCCCTCTGCGGCCGTCCAAGAAGCGTGAAGGGTCGAACCTCAGAGGGTCTGGGTGAAACTGTGACAGGCGTTGTGTGAGGCTGGGCACCAACAGCAGCACGGTGCCCTTAGGGACCAGCACCCGCCCTCTGGGCAGCCGGAGGTCCTCCGAGGCCACCCGGGAGATCACCGGGACCGTCGGGAATATGCGTAGCGTCTCCTGTGGAAGTGAGGTTTACGTTCTGTTCCTATCACTACGGTACTTGAGCGGAAAAAATTCTTTGGGTTGGTAGTGAAAGAGGTGTTTAACAATAGGTATGGTAAACATAGACTGAGGTGACAAATATCATGGGGTAGCGATCTGCACATATGTCAGATGCTGGTAGTATCTTGTTGCTGTTGTTGTGGTCTTCATTCCTGAGACTGGTTTGATGCAGGTCTCCATGCTACTCTATCCGGTGGAAGCTGCTTCATCTCCCAGTACGTATTGCAGCCTACATCCTTCTGAATGTGCTTAGTGTATTCATCTCTTGGTCTCCCTCTACGATTTTTACCCTCCACACTGGCCTCCAATACTAAATTGGTGATCCCTTGATGCCTCAGATCTAGTCCTACAAACCGATCCCTTCTTCTAGTCAAGTTGTGCCACAAACTTCTCCCCAATCCTATTCAATACTTCCTCATTAGTTATGTGATCTACCCATCTAATCTTCAGCATTCTTCTGTAGCACCACATTTCTAAAGCTTCTATTCTCTTCTTCTCCAAACTACTTATAGTCCATGTCTCACTTCCATACATGGCTACACTCCATACAAACACTTTCAGAAACAACTTCCTGACACCTAAATCTATACTCCATGTTAACAAATTTCTCTCCTTCAGAAAGGCTTTCCTTGTCATTGCCAGTCTACATTTTATATCTTCTCTACTTTGACCATCATCAGTTATTTTACTCGCCAAATAGCAAAACTCCTTTACTACTTTGTGTCTCATTTCCTAATCTAATTCTCTCAGCATGACCCGAGTTAACTCGTCTATGCCGACCGCGGTGGCCGTGCGGTTCTAGGCGCTCTAGTCCGGAGCCGCGCTGCTGCTACGGTGGCAGGTTCGAATCCTGCCTCGGGCATGGGTGTGTGTGATGGCCTTAGGTTAGTTAGGTTTAAGAAGTTCTAAGTTCTAGAGGACTAATGACCACAGCAGTTGAGTCCCATAGTGCTCAGAGCCATTTGAACCATTTGAACTCGTCTATATTCCATTATCATCGTTTTGCTTTTGTTGATGTTCATTTTATACCCTCCTTTCAAGACACTGTCCATTACGTTCAACTTCTCTTTCAAGTCTTTTGCTGTCTCTGAGAGAGTTACAATGTCATCGGCGAACCTCAAAGTTTTTATTTCTTCTCCATGGATTTTACTTCCTACTCCGAATTTTTCTTTTGTTTCCTTTACTGCTTGCTCAATATACAGATTGAATAACATCGGGGAGAGGCTACAACCCTGTCTCACTCCCTTCCCAACCACTGCTTCCTTTTCATGCCCATCGACTCTTATAACTGCCATCTGGTTTCTGTACAAATTGTAAATAGCCTTTCGCTTCCTGTATTTCACCCCTGCCACCTTCAGAATTTGAGAGAGAGTATTCCAGTCAACATTGTCAAAAGCTTTGTCTAAGTCTACAAATGCTAGAAGCGTAGGTTTACCTTTTCTTAATCTAGCTTCTAAGATAAGCCGTAGGGTCAGTATTGCCTCACGTGTTCCAACATTTCTGCGGAATCCAAACTGATCTTCCCCGAGGTCAGTTTCTACCTGTTTTTCCATTCGTCTGTAAAGAATTCGCGTTAGTATTTTGCATCCGTGCCTTATTAAACTGATAGTTCGGTAATTTTCACATCTGTCAACACCTGCTTTTTTGGGACTGGAATTATTATATTCTTCTTGAAGTCTGAGGGTATTTTTGTCAGGACTGGCTCTCCCAAGGCTGTCAGTAGTTCTAATGGAATGTTGTTTCCTCCCGGGTCCTTGTTTCGACTCAGGTCTTTCAGTGCTGGTAGTATCTTATACACAAGATATAAAACGGTAGTGAATTGGAGGAGCTGTTGTTTGTACTCAGGTGATTCATTTCTAAAGGTTATGGCCTCACAAAGAGGATTAAAAGACTTTGAACTAGGAAGAGGTAGTTGGAGGTAGACGCATGGGACATACCATTTCGGAAATGGATACGGGATCCAATATTCTGAGATCCACAGCGTCAAGAGTGTGGCAAGAATACCAGCTTCACTTAACGACCCAGAGCAGCGGCGTTTGCGTCCAGTTATTAGTGCTAACAGACAAACAACACAGCGTGAAATAACCGCAGAAATCAGTGCAGAACGTACGACTAACGTATCCGTTAGGACGGTGGGGCGAAATCTGGCGTTAATGGGCTGTGCCAGCACAGGACTGGTCTGAGCGCCTTTGCTAACAGTCAGTGCACAAAATCTTGCACATGCTCTGCTTTCGCAGTTATGGTCAGGTACTGAAACATCATTGCTCAACATTACTAGAGGGGATTTCCACGACTTGTATCAATTGCACGACTTAATGCACTACGCCAGGCAAAATGAGGTCCGACACGATATTAGGAAGTATCCCACGACTTCTGTCGCCTCAGTGTACAGTCAGTCGCTAGATTACGTCGTCAAATTATGTTGATTTTTTAAAGTTACGACTACCCAATACCTGCAGGCAGTCTCTGGTCGACTGCTCGGCAGAAGAAATTACAGCAAGCGTTCAGAAGACTGCCTGTGGGGGTGAGATGGGGGTAGAGGCAACAGTCCTTCCCGTCACGGTCTTCTTCCCCACAGCTGCCCTTCATGTACGCCATTTTCGACGTGTCACTCTATTTGGTTTCTCATTTTCTGTACTTGTTCATGCAATAGCTCCATACTTATCAATCATATAATCTGAAGAGCCAAAGCAACTGGTACATCCGCCGAATATCGTGTAGGGCCCCCGTGTGCACGCACAAGTGCCACAACACGACATGGCATGGACTCGACTAATCTCTGAAGTGGTGCTGGAGAGAATTGACACCATGAATCCTGCAGGGCTGTCCATAGATCCATGATAGTACGAGGTGGTGAAGATCTCTTCTGAACAGCACCTTGCAAGGCATCCCAGATATGCTCAATAATGTTCATGTCTGGGGAGTTTGGTGACCAGCGGAAGCCACTCGATAGCAATTATGGACGTGTAAGGTGTCGATTTTTGTCCTGCTGGAATTGCCCATCGCAATGCGCAATGGATGCAGGTGATCAGATCGGATTCTTACAGACGTATCGTCTGTATCTAGACGCATCAGGGGTTCCATATCACTCCAACTGCACACGCCCCACACCATTACAGAGCCTCCGCCAGCTTGAACTGCCTCCTGCCGACATACACGTTCCATGGATTCATGAGATTTTCTCCATACCCGTACACGTCCATCCGCTCGGTACAATTTGAAACGAGACTCGTCCGACCAGGCGATATTTTTCTACTCATCAACAGTCCGTTATCGATGTTGACGATCCCAAGCAAGGCATAAAGCTTTGTGAAGTGAAGTCATCAATAGTACAGGGGTGTGCCTTCGACTCCGCAGGCCCATATCAATGATGTTTCGTTGAATGGTTCCCACGCTGACATTTGTTGATGGCCCAGCACTGAAATCTGCAACAATTTGCAGCAAGGTTGCGCTTCTGACACGTTGAAAGAACCGAGCGAGGTTGCGCAGTGGTTAGACACTGGACTCGCATTCGGGAGGACGACGGTTCAATCCCGCGTCCGGCCATCCTGATTTAGGTTTTCCGTGATTTCCCTAAATCGCTACAGGCAAATGCCGGGACGGTTCCTTTCAAAGGGCACGGTCGACTTCCTTCCCTGTCCTTCCCTAATCCGATGTGACCGATGACGTCGCTGTCTGGTCTCCTTCCCCAAAACAACCAACCAACATTGAAAGATTCTCTTCAGTTGTCGTTGGGCCCGTTCTTGCAGGCTCCTTTTCCGGCCGCAGCGATCGCGGAGATTCCATGTTTTATCGGATTCCTGATATTCACGGTACACTCGTGGAATGGGAGTACGGGAAAATTCCCGCTTCCTCTCTAGCTTGGAAATGCTGTGTCTTATCGCTCACGTACCGACTACAGCACCACATTCAGACTCACTTAAATCTTGACAACCTGCCATTATCGCAGTAGTAACAAATCTGACAACTGCGCCAGAGACTCGTTGTCTTATATAGGCGTTGCCGACCTCAGCACCGTATTCTGACTGTTTACATATCTCTGTATTTGAATGCGCATGCCTATACCAGTTTCTTTGGCGCTTCAGTGTACAACCGCTCCCTCGACAGAAGATCCGTACCAAAAGACTGGCAGTTGCACAGATCACAACAAGAAAGGTAATAGCAGTAATCCACTAAATTAATGGCCCATATCATTAACATCGATATGTTACAGGATTTTGGAACACATATTGTGAAGACAACGGTCTATTGGCACACAGTCAAGAGGAATTTGGAAAACATAGTTCTTATCAAACATAACTAGCTCTTTATTCACCCAAAGCGTTGAATGCCATTGACAAGGGATTTCAAATTGGTTTCGTTTCTAGATTTCCAGAAGGCCTTCGACACTGTACCACACAAGCAGCTTGTAGTGAAATTGCGTGCTTATGGAATATCATGTGAGTTATGTGACTGGATTCGTGATTTTCTGTCAGAGAGGTCACAGTTCGTAGTGATTGACGGAAAGTCATCGAGTAAAACAAGTGATTTCTGGTGTTCCCCAAGCTACTGTTATAGCACCTTCTTATCTATACGAACGATTTTGGAGACAATCTGAGCAGCCATCTTAGAATGTTTGCAGATGCTGTTTGTTATCGTCTAGTAAAGTCATCAGAAGACCAAAACAGATTGCAACACGATTTAGAAAAGATATCTGAATGGTGCGAAAATTAGAAATTGACCCTAAATAATGAAAAGTGTGAGGTCATCGACATTAATGCTAAAAGGAATTCGTTAAATGTCTGTCACACAATAAATTAGTCTATGCTAATAGCCGTAAATTCGACTAAATATCTTGGAATTACAATTGAAAACAATTTAAATTGGAAAGAACATGTGGGGAAGGCAAACCAACGACTGGGATTTATTAACAGAACACTTGGAAGACGCAACTGATCTACTACTCTTGTCTGACCACTGTAGGAGTACTGCTGCGTGGCGTGGGATCCTTACCAGATATTAACAGAGTGCATCGAGAAAGTTCAGCGAAGAGCACCACGTTTTGTATTATCGCGAAATAAGGGTGAGACATGGTGCAAGATTTGGGATGGTTAGATTAAAACAAAGACGTTTTTCGTTGCGGTGGATTCGTTTCACGAAATTTCAGTCACCAACTTTCTCCTACGATTGCAATGATACTTTGTAGATCATAATAAAATAAAGGAAATCATAAATCGCACGGAAAGATATAGGTGTTCGTTTTTACCGTGCGCTGTTTGAGAGTGGAATAACAGAGAATTATTTTGAACGTGGTTCGATGAACGCTCTGCCATGCGCTAAGTGTGTCTTTTGCAGAGTACCCATGTAGATGTAGATTTGATTTACGGCTCTAGTCCCAAAGGGGAATATTCTTGGGAAACATGAAATCAGATATCACTTCCCGTTAATGAGCATGAAACAGTCAGTGAAACCCTGCTACTGACGATATTTTAACTACAAAAAGGAAAACGTGTATCGTTACAAAACAGCACATTAAAGTCATTCGTCATAAAATAGTCATATTAGTGCATCATTCATAAGGCATCTACTGGAACCATGGCCACAAAAACGTAGAATGAGACTGGTACTTCTCCTGTATAGGTAACATGCTGAATACGTATGATGATCGTCAATCTTATTCAGTTCTACATTGAGCAAGCAGTGAAGGAAAGCAAAGAAGAAATTGCAGTAGGAATCAAGAAATAAAAACTCTGAGTATATCTATGAAATTATAATTCTGTCCGAGACATCAAAGGATTTGGAAGAGCAGTTGAACGGAATGGACGACTTGGAAGGAGGCTATAAGATGAACATGAAAAAATGCAAAAGAAGGATAATGAAATGTAGTTGCTGAGGAAATCAATTTATGAAATGACACAGTTAAAATAGTAGATAGGTTATGCTATTTTTGAAGCAAAATTACTGGTGAAGGCGAAGGTATAGAGGATATAAAATGTAGACTAACGATGACAAGAAAAGTGCTTCTGAGGAAGAGAAGTTTGTTAACGTCGACTTAAGTTTAGGAATATTTTCTGAAGATGTTTCTCAGTACTGTAGCCATGGAAGTATGGAAGTGAAACATGGGCGATAAACTGTTTACACAAAAAAACAGAACAGAAGCTCTAGAAATCTGGTGATACAGAAGAATGTTGAAGATTAGATGGGTCAATCACGTAACATATGAGGAGGTCCTGAACAGAACTGGAGAGACGTGAAGATTGTGGCACAACTCGACCAAATCAAGGGACCAATTTTGTATTGGAGGGAAGTGTGTGGAGTACAAACCGTAGAGGGAGACCAAGAGATGAATACAGAAACCAGAATTAGAAAGATGTAGGCTGTAGTACTTATTCAGAGATGAAGAGGATCGCACAGCATAGAGTAGCATGGAGAGATGCATCAAACCAGCCGCCGAACTGAAGACCACGATAACTTGCCAGTCGAACCTTATCAACACAGTCACAAATACAACGTTGATCTAAGTGCCTACATGGGAATAAAGTTTACTATTCTGTGCTAGAATACTTACCACAAAAAGGAGAGGAAGAGAAAACGTTAGAGTTTTATTCTTTTGTGCAAAATTAAGCAGACATGCACACAGAAATGAGTTAATGATATTACCTCAAGATTTTAAAGCGAGAGCAGGGAAACTCTAACTAATGTAACTGGCACAACAAATATTTCAGTCTGCGTTTTAACCAAGCCTTCATCTACCAACGATGTGAGTATTCGCTGGGAGTGACGTATGATTCGGATTTCACATTAAACTGTAGGTCTCTTTTCACCACTTTTGTAATTTGAATAGTTTCGGGACATGCAAGCAGCTGGAGAGGTGTCCAGTTGAAAGACTTGCAGAATACCATTGAGCTTGAGTAATTTAAATAAAAATGGAGAAGAATTAAAATAGTTTGTCACTTATGATAACCTGAGAATTAAAAAAGGATGTTCACAGCTATACCTGCTCACCTCAAGATCATCATTCACTCACTACAGAATATTTCACGGTAAAGAAGCATCTGTAGTATCTAACACAAGGAAATGAGATCTGTTTGAATCATTTTTCAGTAAATTCTGAAATTTATATTTTAACGTGATGAACAAGGAATAACAACACCTAAACAAATAAGGAAACAACATTCAGAGTACATTTATTACAATACAAAAGCACACAACTATTATGCCAAATGCTAATCAACACAGGACAGAAGATACTAAAGAACAATAGAAGATAATAAATGGTAATGTTCACAAGGCAGCTTTTGAAGTATTGCAAACAAGATTAAAGAGATATAATCAGGAGGGATTAAGAATAGGGAACGAAGAATTAGTAAAAGCAATAAGTGGGAGAAAAGGAAAGCATACCTAAAAGACTCCAGAATTAAAGAAAGGAATATCGTCAAAGAAGAGCTAGACGAGACTGTAGAGAAGAACACAGAACAATACGGGACAAATACACTGACGACAAAAGAAATCGCAACAACAGGAGGGAGTTGTGCGTCGCAAACGAAAGTTGTTGGGCTGTTTCTACATGTGAAAGATGTGGTATGTTAGAATTTCCCACCACTCTCATAAGAATGGCACATGAAAGTGTCTTCCATGCTTAATGTGGTGAGTTGATGTTAGTCAAGAATGCCTTAATGCTACAAAGACGCCATTATCAACACCTCACTGAGTCTGAACGAGGTAATGTAATAGGGCTATAAGAAACTGGATGTTCCTTCTGTGATATTCCAGGAAGACTTGCAGGAACGCAGCCACTGTACATGATTGCTGGCAGCTCAACAGATCGATTTTTGTTTATTTCTCTGCTAATTATTAACTGATCTTAAAAATTCAAAATGCTATCCTAATGTACATAAGAAGAACTATTCAGAAAAATAATAATGAATAAACTTGGATATATTTAAATACACAATTCTTCAGTTTCAAAAATTACTGTTAATATTCTGTGTTTTGCATCAAACGTGAGAAACTTCTTTCCATAGATAGTTATGAAGGCGTTTGTGTCGTTCGGTAATTTACTGCTGAGTATTGCACATAATTTCATAGTAGTCTTCTGAGTGAGAGCAATATTCTTTCTGATAGTCATGTTTATTACATAGATAGATTAGTTTGTTATGAAATTAAATGGACTTACATCTACATCACGTTTCAACTGGATAACTCGGTTAAAATAAAGGGAATGCATCATATGCCTTCAGATAATTCTTTGGTGGATCCAAATTTCACATTTCTTGAGGAAATATTTTGTTCGTTCCATTTTAATATAAATACCCCAAAGTTAAACGTGATCATATAATGATCATATAATGACGAACCTAGTACGGTGTCGTAGCAGGCGGAGAGGTGATACTCCGACGTGGCGCGTCCCAGGTGGCGGATAGGGGGGGCCTCACCGGCTTGCCGGCGGACTTGAGCGAAATAAAATAGCTCTCGCGGACCAAACACACAACATCAAGAAATCCATTAGTGTCTGTTCTGGTATCCAGCGACTAGTGGTCTGCGTCTGTTTACCTAGTTGGTGCGGCAGTGAAATATGGCTTGATCTCAACAATCAAGTCTGCAATTACCGTGATCTTGTTGAAGGTCACCACAACCAACTTCAACTTGAAGTAATCATGATGGAACAAATGGAAAGAAATCCGCTACCCCAGGCCCCAGTCAACGGACTGGACTTTCCTGGTCATCGGATTCTGGGGGACCAGGAACATCATGAGGAGAAGAGTCGGAGCTTCTCAAAACCTCTTCGCAAGCACTGCCTTGGCACTCTCAATGCAAACACTCTGTTCAAACTTGGAAAACTAAAACAACTGACAGACATGCTAGATAAATTTCACATCAAAATTCTTGCCATCCAAGAGACACGCTTCGTAGATGAAAACCATTTCGACACAGAACATTACAGGATTTACAAAGGCAAACCTGCTGTCAGAAGAGGAACACCATTATTGTTTGGTACAGGGTTTGCAGTACACAAATCAGTCATGGATAACATCATAGACTTCAATTCAATATCAGAACGTATCTCGACACTGTCCTTCAAATCAGGTAATAAAGCATACACAATTATCAACACACATGCACCTACAAATGACCATAACAGAAAGAAGCCACAAGAAATTGAAGACTTCTGGGAAGACATGGAGGAAGTAACTAACAACGTACCAGAAAGACATGTGAAAATTGTAATGGGTGATTTCAATGCGCAGCTTGGCAAGGAGAAAAAATTCAGAGAAATAACAGGCCCATACTCAGCACATATTCGCACGAACAGAAATGGGGAACACCTCATAAAATATTGTCAAAACTTTAACCTCAAAATCATGTCAACACAATTTCAAAAACCAAGACGAAAACTTACAACATGGAAAGCACCCAACACAGTGTGGGGAGAATTTCAGATTGATCATGTGGCCATATCCAAGAAAAATTCGCGGGAAATTCTAAATGTCAGAACACGTAAAGGAGTCTTCGAGTCTGATCATTATTTGCTACAAGTTAAGATTAGGCCAATCCCAAGATTGAAACAGACAGCGCAAAACAAAATAGTCAAACCTGATCCGGAATACTTGAAGATAAACAGGGATAAAATCGTTGAAGAAATTAATAGGCACTCAATAGACATATGGACAGATCTGGCGAAGGCAGTTCAGAAGACTATGTGCTGGGGACAACCACCTAGAAAACGCAAACATAGGTGGTGGAACGCAAAGTGTGATGAAGCCATTGAGAGAAGAAAGCAAGCATGGGACAAGTTCAGTAGTTACAGAAATTCAGAAACATGGAAAGAATTTCACGAAGTTCAGAAACTAGCATCGAAGGAAATCAGAAGGGAAAAACGAGCATATGACAATAACAGACTAAAAGAAATTGAGGAATATTTCAAAAGAAATAACACAAGAAATTTTTACAGAACTTTCAAAGAAAATATTAAGGGCTATCAACCCCCTAGCCTCTGCTTCCGAAGAACAGATGGATCCCTGGAAACAAACACAAAAGAAAACTGTAAAATTCTCAAACATTACTTTGATAAACTTCTTAATTGCAAAAAACCTACAGGAAAATTAACATTCCAAAAGACCACATCTAATGCCGATTCTGATCCACAATAGAAGAGATAGAGGAAATCATAAAACAAATGAAAAATAACAGAGCTGCCGGAGAAGATGGTATTATCGCCGAGATCTGGAAACTCCAAGATGAAAACATCACCAAAAAAATCCATAAGATTATCTCCGAAATTTGGATCACAGAGAAAGTGCCAGAGGAATGGAAATGTGCATTGATCCATCCGTTACATAAAAAGGGTGATAAGTCAGATCCAAACAATTACAGAGGCATTTCGCTAGTACCAGTTACATACAAAATTTTCTCTAAGGTGCTATTAAACAGACTAGAACCACAAGCAGATCTGCAAATTGGGAAATACCAGGCAGGCTTCAGAAAAGGGAGATCATGCATCGAACAGATCTGGAACTTGAGAACACTTTTGAAAGTCAGACAGCCAAGAAACACTGTAGTTACCTTTGTGGACTTTAAAAAAGCATATGATTCCATAGACAGACAGACACTCTTTGACGTGCTGGAAGAATATGGTACCGACAGAAAAACCAGGGCACTTATACAACAGACGCTTACAGACACTACCTCCAAGATTAAGTTCATGGGAGAAATTTCGGAACCCTTCCACATACACACAGGTGTCCGACAAGGAGACGGGCTCTCACCAATCCTGTTCAACATGGTGTTAGACAAAATTATCAAGCAGTGGGAGGAACAAGTTAAAGGAATACAGCTGGGAAGAACACGTGAAACCAAAACAATCATAAAATGTCTGGCATTTGCAGATGATATAGCCATACTCAGCAATAATACACAGGAGGCAAAGGAAGCACTGGAATGCTTGCATGAAATAGCTGCCAAAACAGGTCTGCAGGTATCTTACGAGAAGACACAATATATGGAACGACAGACCAACAATGTACACACCATGCATACGGTATATGGATCCGTAGAAAGAGTCGAAAAATTTAAGTATTTAGGGGAGTACATACAAATGGGAGGATCAAACAAGGCGGCTAACATGGAACGAACGAAGAAACTCCAGAAGGCATACAAACTCACATGGTCACATTATAATAAGAAAAGCATATCGAGGCAGGCCAAACTTAGGCACTACAAAACAGTTGTATTACCAGAAGCATTGTACGCGTCAGAAACAACCACAATTGGAGCATCAGGCATCATAGACACAGAAAAAATAGAACGCAAAATTCTCAGAAAAATATTTGGACCAATTCACAGAGATGGCATATGGATGAAGCGACCTACCAAAGAGCTGTACCAGCACACTGACAGACTAACAGACGCGATCAGAAAACGCAGATTAACTTTCTATGGGCACATACAGAGAATGGACAACAACCGACTTACAAAGAAAATTTTTGATGTAGTAAACAGCTCAAGCAAGAAAACAAATTGGTATCATGAAATAGACGAAGACTTAAGGCAGATAGGGATCAACAGGCAAATGATAGAAGACAGGAAATACTTCAGAAACAAAGTTAGGAGTGCAAAATTTATTGTAAAGGAGAAAAAGAAGAAAGGAACATTATGGACAGAGCAAAGGAAACAGGAGCACAGCCAAAGGATGAAGAGATTTTGGGAAGAGAAGAGGAAGAAAGGAAAGAAGTGAAAATTGTGTCATCATGTGATTTTCGAGTTCAAACACTGTCCATCAGGCAACAATGAAATGAATGAATGAATGAATGAATGAAGAATCAGTCAACTGATTATTTTGTCGATCAGTCTGAAACACGACAAAAACTAAATATTGCATATCAAACTCACTGAATTAGAGAAAATTGTGTTAGCTAGCTCGAAATTTTGCTTGCCTCTTAATCTTCCTACCTCACCTGTTCGAAATTCATAAAAAAAGAGGTCTTTTAGGGTTTTCCAATATATTTTCTCATTGTTCAAGCTGATAATTTGATTCATATTTTGCTATAGGTATACGAAGTTGAATAGATTCTGCTATGATTTTCCCTTCATTTGGTAATGTATCGTTTATTTCAGTTAGTTTCATTATAATCAGGCCACCTAAGAATAGCATCTACAATACTTGAATACCAAGTGAAAATTACAGTATGTACTCCTTCCCATTATATTTGTTTGTAATCCCTAAAGAAACCACCAAACACTCCAACTAGATAAAGCACCACATTTTTCTTACTCTTCATTTTTCTGTTGTTAAGTATATGTCCTTCCATATCATCACCAAGAAATGAAATTAAATGTAACAAAACTGATTAGGAAATAGAAGAGGGTCTGTTCTAGACAGAATATTATTTCCTTTCTTTATGGTTATAAAATCAAATAACTTTGCCACATAATTATCAATTAGTTTTTTATTGGAATTACCATCATATGTTGTGTAATCTGATCAATCAGATTCAACAGTCCTAAAGCTCATGTACAACTGCGTATGGAAAGTATGTAGCCATGCACCACCAATATTTACGTTAATCCCAGTACCCTTGTCAGGAGTATTTGTGTTATTACTTTTCTCATTCAAAGGGAGTGAGAGGAAATGATAGCTCTCCATTTTGTTAATTACTGGTTAAAGAATATACTTTAATGGGACTTTTCTTAAACAACTGTCATGCAAGCTCCACTGAGGTCCATTAAATTAGCCTTTTCATCAGTTATAGTTATTTGTAATTCCTGTGCGGTATCAAAACTAGGAACATGTACAGTATAATGTGGTTCATGAATTATTGGTCCACAAAATTCAGCATTAGGCTTCAATGAAGCATAATATTAGTCTCTTGATGCAGATGAACAATTTTTTTTACAAAAACTCCATCAGCTAGATTAAAACTTATATTGATTAATTCGAATGGAATAATTTTAGGAACATCATCAGGAACAGTTTTTTATGGCTTGAATAGTTTGGTTACTAAATCTAAGCACACATCCATTACTATCTTTTGTATCCCTGTATAATTTAACATCACTCTTAATAATAATTCAATTTAAAATTCATCTGTGTTCATGTGGATATTACACTTTTTTGTATTCAGAAACCCTTCCTAGATTTTCAAACTACATTGGCGAACAGGAATTTCTATAATTTCTCCATCACAATATAATTCATCATTTTCTTGTGAAATATTTGGAGTTAGAAATTTTGTTTACATTCCAAATAGTGCTACATTATTAGAACATTCCCATGCAGGTATAGTCAACATTTTTGAGGAAAGATGACTTACCACTCAATTGAAATATATGACTAATCTCATATTAACAGCATTTCATATAATTAAACGAAAATATGTGGGAATCAAAAAGAAGAATTCCGGAGAAGAAATCAAAAATTATACATTGGTAAGCTTTTACCTAAATCTATTTGAGGCACTATAATAGGTCAAAGGGGTTGTGGGAAAACAACACTAATGATTGACAATTATAATCTAGCTCCAGGATGGTTGAACTGGAATAAGATGAATGACATATATGTTTATTCGAAAGGTTCAGATTAGCTGAAATATTAAGAATTTTCAAAAGTGTGTGAAAAAGTTGAAGATAAAAGTATTAAGATTACTACCTTTATTGACACCAGTGATGAAATTGTACCACTAGATAATTGCCAAGGTAATTCACCTGTAATATTCAATGATGTCATTCTTGAAATTCATAATGTAGTTACACAATATTTTACTAGAGTAAAACATGAAGGAATAAATTGTTTTTATTTTGTTCATATGTATCCAAAAATTCCAAAACAATTGTTAAGTGATAATCTAATTTTTTAAATGATTTTAGACCAAATGAAAACAAATTTAAATCACATTAATCATCAGTTTGTTGGTGGTGATTCAAAATTTGATGATTTTAAAGAAATTTGAAGTAAATGCTGGATTGATCAGTTTGGATCTTTTTTACACTAGATATGAATAGGAAACTTAATGAAGTGAAATGCAGATACTGTACAAAATAGTCCTAACCTCATTATTAAATGAGCAGTTTAAAAGATGGTATTGCATGTTTCTTAGACCATATGATGATATTTTACTTCAAAACATACATGAATTTAAAGAAGCACTTCTCTACATAATAAAATATGAGAAATTAAGAAATTGATCAACACTATACTAGCAGCAACACAATAATAGCAGCACGAAGTGCTGTCCATACATGCTAGTCAATATCTTAGGCTGTTGTTTACCTGGAGCCAGACACACTGGCATCAACGCCAACAACAAGAAAATGAACTCTTTATAATATGAAACACATACTGAACCTTGAGGATATTCTCTCATGACATGCCTTCTCACAGCAGTCTAGCATAACAGTATCTTATGTGGGTGATAGCTCATCTAGATGTTGCTATTCACTGGCACGACCACCACCAATACTGCCACCATCACCACAACCACCACCACTATCATCACCATCACCACCATTGCCATCACAAATAACGATAATCAACCAAAGTCGCAAAGTCGTTGTACACATATCAAAGCTAGGGGATATTGTCTTCCACCACACTCTATCAGTAAGGTCTTGAGATACAGCACACACTTCCAGAATACTATCCAAGCCCACCAACCATTCTGCCACTCCAAGCCTCATTAACATTAACAACAGAAAAACTGAGTGTTGCACGACTCAGCACTCGTCATGTGCACAAGCTAGCTCACTGCAGAATTTTGTTCCTGAAGTAAGGAAGTCACTTATCAGTTACCTGCTCTGCTTTCCTTTCTGATCACAATACTGACATACACATTTCTGAGTTTGCAGAAACAGAGATGTTGCTGCACTAACAAAACAAATATGCCATCTCGAAATTGCCTTGAGGACTTCCATCATAGCTCAACCACAGAGTCACTGTCATCTGCTTGTCATTAACAGTATGCAGCACATATACACTACTGGCCATTAAAATTGCTACACCACGAAGATGACGAGCTACAGACGCGAAATTTAACCGACAGGAAGAAGATGTTGTGATATGCAAATGATTAGCTTTTCAGAGCATTCACACAAGTTTGGCGCCAGTGGGGACACCTACAACGTGCAGACATAAGGAAACCCCCCAACCGATTCCTCATACACAAACAGCGGTTGACCGGCGTTGCCGGGTGAAACGTTGTTGTGATGCCTCCTGTAAAGAGGAGAAATACATACCATCATGTTTCCGACGTTGATAAAGGTCGGAATGTAGCCTATCGCGGTGGCGGTTTATCGTATCGCGACATTGCTGCTCGCGTTGGTCGAGATCCAATGACTGTTAGCAGAATATGGAATCTGTGGGTTCAGGAGGGTAATAAGGATCGCCGTGCTGGATCCTAACTGCCTTGTATGTCGACATGACAGGCATCTTATCTGCATGGCTGTAACGGATCGTGCAGCCACGTCTCGATCCCTGAGTCAACAGATGGGGACGTTTGCACGACAACAACCATCTGCACGAACAGTTCGACGACGTTTTCAACAGTATGGACTATCAGCTCGGAGACCACGGCTGCGGTTATCCCTGACGCTGCATCACAGACAGGATCGCCAGCGATGGTGTACTCAACGACGAACCTGGGTGCACGAATGGCAAAACGTCATTTTGTCGGATGAATCCAGGTTCTGTTCGCAGCATCATGATCGTCGCATCTGTGTTTGGCGCATCGCGGTGAACGCACATTAGAAGCGTGTATTAGTCATCGCCATACTGGCCTATCACCCGGCGTGATGGTATGAGGTGCCATTGGTTACACGTCTCGGTCACATCTTGTTCGCATTGACGGCACTTTGAACAGTGGACGCTACATTTCATATGTGTTACGACCTGTGGCTCTACCCTTCATTCGATGCCTGCGAAACCCTACATTTCAGCAGGATAATGCACGACCGCATGTTGTAGGTCCTGCAAGGGTCTTTCTGGATACAGAAAATGATCGACTTCTGCCCTGGCCAGCAAAGTCTCCAGATCTCTTACCAATTGAAAACGTCTGGTCAATGGTGGCCGAGCAACTGGCTCGTCACAATAAGCCAGTCATTACTCTTGATGAACTGTGGTATCGTGTTGAAGCTGCATGGGCAGCTGTATCTGTACACACAATCCAAGCTCTGTTTGACTCAATGCCCAGTCGTATCAAGGCCGTTATTATGGCCAGAGGTGGTTGTTCTGGGTACTGATATCTCAGGATCTATGCACCCAAACTGGGTGAAAATGTAATCACATGTTAGTTCTAGCATAATATATTTGTCCAATGAATACCCATTTATCATCTCTTCATAGTGTAGCAATATTAACGGGCAGTAGTGTACATATGGCTCCCACCTTGTTCACTGGATTACCTTAACTCTATTACACATGCTGTTTCATGTGGCTAGACTAGTAATCTAGACTAGTACTCTAGCCCTGTCTGATGCTGTAGAATGTCGAAGCAAAATTAAAAAAATAAAAACACATCTGGCCCCAACACTCTGGCACAACCACCAACAGCAACTCTGTACTAAATTCCGCCCCAACAGGCCATGAAGGCTCAATGGTACTGACCAGCCACCGTGTCATCCTCAGCCCATAGGCATCATTGGATGTGGATGGAGGGCCACGTGGTCAGCACCGCACTATCCTGAATATATGTCAGCAAATGAGAATGGAGCCACTACTTGTCAATCAGGTATCTCCTCAGTTTGCTTCACAAGGGTTGAGGGCATCCCGGTTGCCTGCATCACTTGGCAGACTGGTTGGTGACCCATTAAGTGCTGGTGAAGCGCAACAGAGCTTAACTTCAGTGATCTGGCGGGAACCAATGTTACCATTGTGGCCAGGCCTTTGGGAACCATCTGCAGTGATCAACCTAAAATTTGGGGTTGTTGTCTTGTTGCATGCATCATGACTACTGCCTTGGGGCACAGCAGCTTTCTAGCCAAAATTCACCTAGGTGTTTGTATTTAATACCACAAGTACCATAGTCGTAACTAGTACCACTATCATAAATACTACCAACACCAACACTACTAGAACAACCTAAACTTTAGTCTGTCATCTGTATGTGGATAACTGGAGGCATCCTCTCAGAACCCCTGATGCTTGCAGATGTGAGTCACAGCAGATACTAAGTCATAGTTACCTTGGTATTGCAATACCGTATAATATCGTCACCACAATCAAAATATAAACAGTCGCCTCTACGTATATTGATGCATATGTGGAGCACTGGGGACGTTCTCCATAGCAGACTTTGTGACCACACCCAGTATGCAGTTGGCAGCAGCTCACCTTGATGATGCTCTCTAGCACCCTGAGGCTGTGCAGGTCTGCGAGGCTGGCAGCCCGCAAGTAGTCATCCCCCTCGCCGAAGACGTCCCTCAGCTCCTTGTGGGCTGCGTCCTGCCACTCGGGGTGGAGGGCCAGCAAGGCCAGCACGAAGCAGATCGATACAGCCACTGTCTCGGTGCCGGCCATCACCACGTTCACGAGCTGCAAAGTGTCTCAGTTAGACTAGCTTACAAATGGTTCAGAGCACTTTGGGACTTAACATCTGAGGTCATCAGTTCCCTAGAAATTAGAACTACTTAAACCTAACTAACCTAAGGACAGCACACACTTCCACGCCCGAGGCAGGTTTCGAACCTGCGACCGTAGCGGTCGCGCGGTTCCAGATCGTAGCGCCTAGAACCGCTCGGCCACCCCGGCCGGCACTAGCTTACACACGCTGTTCATTCTCTAAATGCACAGCAAGGAATAGCTTTGTATAACAAATAAAAAACGCACTAGGAGCCAAAATCTACACAAGCACAAGGACAGAGGAGAGTTGTAAAATGAATCAAGATTTACTTTGACACTCTACGTCGTCGGTTGCTGTGGTGCGAGATTTGTATAATAAATAAGCCCCAATATTTTTCAAGCGTATGTAAACAGAGAAAAGATTTTTTTACAAGCTTCAAATTTGTGTACGAAGTTTCGAACAATTCCGACAAATGGAAGTCATGAAGCGACCCATCGAACTGATGTAATTCCCAGACACTCATTATGAGAAATGTTCTGTAATTGAATTCCTGGTTGTAGAAAAAGGAACTGTAATGAACTTTCACAAACGGTTTTTTGATTGCGGGAGAATTTTTGTTGTTGTGGTTTTCAGTCCTGAGACTGGTTTGATGCAGCTCTCCATCCTACTCTATCCTGTTCAAGCTTCTTCATCTCCCAGTACCTACTGCAACCTAAGTCCTTTTGAATCTGCTTAGTTTATTCGTCTCTTGGTCCCCCTCTACGATTTTTACCCTCCACTCTGCCCACCAGTACTAAATTGGTGATCTCTTGATGCCTCAGAACATATCCTACCAACCAGTGAGAGAGTAATCCAAAGGTAATAATGACGTAGGTCATCGGAGAAGTGTTGGACCATGGGTAACGGAGAGCAGGAAGTACGCACATTCAGCAGCCATGTTTAGACGTATAGTCAGAACCACTGCAAACGACGTGGTGAATAGTGCAGATACTAATATGTCAAAACTGGCAGTGTGTGTTCAGTGACAGAGACTCATGGATATTCAATGGTTTGCTCAAGATGGAATCTGTGAATACCTTTAACAAACTATAAGATTAAAGGGAAAAAAATTCATTTTCTCTGAAATATTGGAGCATATTGATTCCAATGGGAGACCTCTTTGTCACGAACGATAGCAGGATGCATAACTTTGAACCGGAAACAAAAAAGCAGTCACTAGATTGGTACCACCAGCAGCTACCAACAAAGGAGAAATTTGAGGCAGTTCCTTCTGCTGGGAAAGTTATGATTGCAGTCTTTTGGATTAGCGTTGGTGTGTTGCAAAAAGCGTTAACCAGTTCTTCAAGGCAAAGTGAGGACTTTGAACAAACTCAAGAACCATTTCCGACGTTCCTGCTCTGACAAAAAAAAAAAAAAAAAAAAAAATGGTTCAAATGGCTCTGAGCACTATGGGACTTAACTTCTGAGGTCGTCAGTCCCCTAGAACTTAGAACTACTTAAACGTAACTAACCTGAGGACATCACACACATCCATGCCCGAGGCAGGATTCGAACTTGCGACCGTAGCGGTCGCGCGGTTCGAGACTGTAGCGCCTAGAACCGCTAGGCCACTCCGGTCGGCGCTTTGACAACAACCCGAAAGAAATCTTGACCTGGCCATGCATGCAACCACACAACTCTCAGAACCTGGGAATACATCGCTATATAATGTTGGATATCATTGCTTCATCCACCCTGCAGTCCATACCTTGGGCCCTTGGGCTTCCATATATTTGGACCACATAAGGATTCGCTAAATGCGATACACTTTGAAGACAGGGAGACAGTGATTCCCGCGGGGAAAATATGGCTATGGGCACGGGCCGAGAGGGTATTCCTCCAGTAAATACGTACTATTTATAAAGGGCGGGTGAAGAACACATTTCCGTCGACACTTACAGTCGAGTTTCTGTGATGGCCGGGGGGGTGCACTGGTTCTCTGGCAAAGTTGTACGCAGGTGCTGCAGAGGAAGGTCGTTCGTGAATACAAGAACTTATTTATTGCCATTTGTTTACAGTCACTGCACGTCAAAGACGAGCAAGGCGAAGACATTATCATAGTGCGCGGGAAGCAAATGTCATTGCTGTGTAGTAAGAGTGAGGAGACAGAGGTGGGGGAAAAACACTTCCCCCAACTGCACACTCAGCCTCAAGATCAAACCGAGCGCACCTTCTGCTTGTAATGGTCGCAGACAAAAATTTGCACTCCCGCGAAACGCAAAAATAAAGTGCTATTAATAATTTGTAATTTTTCATAGAATAGTGTAGAAATGTTTACGCATAAGATATACTAAGTTTGAGCAAAATCCAATAAGTAGTTTCCACAACAAAATCGCAATTTTTTGTAATTTTAATCTGGTACAGAGATACAAATCTTAAATTTTGACAATTACGTATCTTCACTTAAAAATTTTATGCAGAATGTTTGGGATCGTTATGTTCAACACTTTTTGCGATTTTTAAAGGAATGCGAATTTTGAACTAAGATAAGAGAGCTTAGTAGGTTATTCTATAGAAAAATATGACTGAGATTACACAAAATACATTGCGTTTAACTGATTTTAGAAAGGCATATAGCGATAACAAAAGAGGAAGTTCTGATGGTTGTACCCACTCACGATTCTACTGAAAACATCGTGAAAGTCATGATGAATAAAATATGAAAGCAAAATTACAGCGAAATGTTAATCAAGTAGAGATTTACAATCTGATGAGTTACAGAAGCTAAACGATCTCCAATGAAAAAGCCTTTAGTAGTTTAGTACGCAGAGGAATGGGACTAGCAGTTCAGCAGCCACCATTTCACTCCACAGTCCCCTCCGAACTGGACCGAGGTTATACAAGAAATGGCGAAGCCGACTCATAGCTCACTCTCTCACAATCGTCAAGAGCGTGTGTCGCTGTCAGTATTGCGTTCCAAGATAAGACGACTCGTGATGTAATCTGCAACTGGAAATGCGAGTCATCGAATAGCTGTGTATGGAAAGCCTTGAGTGATAACGCGAAACCTTAACATCGCATGGGATAGAACAGGTAGAATTGAACATTCCGTGAACTGCAAATACATGAGATGCCTCCTTTGTTTTGGTATAATATGGTTTGTGTGCTGCCCATCGTATTCCAAGCTTCGAATCGCAAATGGAGTAGAAATTTACCACTTTCAGGCGTGTAACAAACAGGATCTTGAGTTAATACGACTATCTGTTTCAGAACTGTAGCCGACACGAAATGGAGTTATGAGAAATCTAGGCTCTGAAATGTGGCAAATGATGATTGGTGCAGTAATAACTGATATGCTTTGAAAATGATTTTGTGTCTGTCAATCAACTGTTTTTCGAAAATACCTTTCCATTGAAGTCAGCGAACATTTCATTTATCGCTGTCATTTCGTTAGCCGGCCGCGGTAGCTGAGCGGTTCTAGGCGCTTCAGTCCGAAGCGGCGCGACTGCTACGGTCGCAGGTTCGAATCCTGCCTCGGGCATTGATGTCTGTGGTGTCCTTAGGTTAGTTAGGTTTAAGTAGTTCTAAGTTCTAGGAGACTGATGACCTCAGATGTTAAGTCCCATAGTGCTCAGAGCCATTTGAACCATTTGTCATTTCCTTACTCTTTTTTAAAGTAGAGTGTATGGCATAACTTTTCAGTGCAGATGAACTGAAATGTGAACAAGTGGAATGCACATGATGAGTATCAAGTTTTAAACTACTTCTGTACGCTCATCAAAGGAATTTGCAAGCCCTTGTGACGTAGTAGTCATAAAAACGAAGAGACAGAACCAATACACCACTCCACAGTGGCATCTCTTAGAACCTTGGCCTCTAGCCTGGCCTAGCTGCTGAAACCATTGAGTTTGCACCCGTTATAGCCGCTGCTGCATCAAGGAAGTCTCGTGGTACCCTGCCATAATGTGGATGGTCCTATGTGACTGCTTTGCTGTGAATACCCCTCCATGATACAGAGCGAGGAAGTGCGCATTGGTAACCAAGCGAGGTGGCGCAGAGGTTAGCGCACTGGACTCGCATTCGGGAGGATGACGGTTCAAACCCGTGTCCTTCCATCCTGATGTAGGTTTTCTGTGATTTCTGTAAATCGCTTCAGGCAAATGCGAGGATGGTTCGTTTGAAAGGTCACAGCCGACTTTGTTCCCCATCCTTTCCTAACCTGATGGGACCAATGATCTCACTGTTTGGTCGCTTCCCCTTAACTCAACCAACCAGCCATCCTCACTGGTACCTCGGCTGAGGCAGGAACGACTGGAAGCCCTGTGTCGTTGTTCTGAGTAGACAGCAAAGTCCTGAGCTGCCAGAATGCTTGCATGCTCAAGCGGCAGACTGATTCGAGACCTGGTGATGGACTGGATGTCAGATTGCTGCCCATCTCTTTGCCAGTGATGATTGGTCCAGAAGGGGTTTTAATGCAGCTGCTCATTGCCAACTTGAGGAAGTGACCATGTTTGTGTCTTGTTTAGGAATTTTTTGAAAGAGAAACAATGGTCGAAGCAGCTGTTGGCGATAGGAATTGATCAACCAGAGTACATCTGAGAAGGCTGGCCCATGACATTGACACATGTAACAATGTCAGTGAAACGTCTTGTTGCTGCTGAGGGTACTGAGCAGGAAGATCAACGACCCGCTCCTGAAGGTCCATCCTGAGCTGCTAAATTTGATACCGTTACGATTCCTTTCCGCTAGGAAAAATCAAGCTCACAGACTTGTCTAAAAACTGGCTGTAATGTAAGCACAGGTTTTTTTTATACAGGGTGCTACAAAATGATACGGCCAAACTTTCAGGAAACATTCCTCACACACAAACAAAGAAAAGATGTAACGTGGACTTGTGTCTGGAAACGCTTAATTTCCATGTTAGAGCTCATTTTAGTTTCGTCAGTATGTACTGTACTTCCTCGATTCACCGCCAGTTGGCTCAATTGAAGGAAGGTAATGTTGACTACGGTGCTTGTGTTGACATGCGACTTATTGCTCTACAGTACTAGCATCAAGCACATCAGTACGTAGCATCAACAGGTTAGTGTTCATCACGAACGTGGTTTTGCAGTCAGTGCAATGGTTACAAATGCGGAGTTGGCAGATGCCCATTTGATGTATGGATTAGCACGGGGCAATAGCCGTGGCGCGGTACGTTTGTTTCGAGACAGATTTCCAGAACGAAGGTGTCCCGACAGGAAGACGTTCGAAGCAATTGATCGGCGTCTTAGGGAGCACGGAACATTCCAGCCTATGACTCGCGACTGCGGAAGACGAGGACACCTGCAGTGGACGAGCAAATACCTCGTACAGTTGACGATAACCCTAATGTCAGCGTCAGAGAAGTTGCTGCTGTACAAGGTAACGTTGACCACATCACTGTATGGAGAGTGCTACGGGAGAACCAGTTGTTTCTGTACCATGTACAGCGTGTGCAGGCACTATCAGCAGCTGATTGGCCTCCACGGGAACACTTCTGCGAATGGTTCATCCAACAATGTGACAATCCTCATTTCAGTGCAAATGTTCTCTTTACGGATGAGGCTTCATTCCAACGTGATCAAATTGTAAATTTTCACAATCAACATGTATGGACTGACGGGAATCCGCACGCAATTGTGCAATCACATCAACATAGAATTTCTGTGAACGTTTGGGAAGGCATTGTTGGTGATGTCTTGATTGGGCCCCATGTTCTTCCACCTAGGCTCAATGGAGCACGTTATCATGATTTCATATGGGATACTCTACCTGTGCTGCTAGAACATGTGCCTTTACAAGTACGACACAACATGTGGTTCATGCATGATGGAGCTGCTGCACATTTCAGTCAAAGTGTTCGTACGCCTCTCAACAACAGATTCGGTGACCGATGGATTGGTAGAGGCGGACCAATTCCATGGCCTCCACGCTCTCCTGTCCTCAATCCTCTTGAAAGCTCTTGTCTACGCAACCTCGGTACCAAACGTAGAGACTCTTGGTGCTCGTATTGTGGACGGCTGTGATACAATACGCCATTCTCCAGGGCTGCATCAGCGCATCAGGGATTCCGTGCGACGGAGGGTGGATGCATGTATCCTCGCTAACAGAGGACATTTTGAACATTTCCTGTAACAAAGTGTTTGAAGTCACGCTGGTACGTTCTGTTGCTGTGTGTTTCCATTCCATGATTAATGTGATTTGAAGAGAAGTAATAAAATGAGCTCTATCATGGAAAGTAAGCGTTTCCGGACACATGTCCACATAACATATTTTCTTTCTTTGTATGTGAGGAATGTTTCCTGAAAGTTTGGCCGTACCTTTTTGTAACACCCTGTATAAGTATTTACAGTTTCTGTCCCCTACTTCACCCACAGGGTCACTTGGTTCTTCATACCATTTACAATTACTTTTTGACCTTATTAGCATGTGGCATATGTACTACGTTTCCCTTTATGAGTGATTCTCTTCTGTCTCAGGCTATTTCTCGTTGCTGCCACTTTTACTGGATTTAACCCATTGGCTAAAGGTCAGCAGGGATGACATTTGGGTAGCTTTCTGTTTGAACTGGTATTAATAACTATCATACAGGTTGCTGAAGCTGAGGTTAGTATAATTGCGACTTAGTGCTGATATTCTGTGCAGTACCTTTTCGTGTGTTCTAATGGATGCTCCTTTGATACGAGGCTATTTTCCACAGCTAACGTCAGCTTTAGAGAGGCGAGCAGAGATGGTTCTAATGTGGTATTCAAGTAAGTCAGGTTTTCAGAATGGGAGCAGAATCAGTTGAACTCACACAACCCGGGGATAGTGTGTTGCAATGTGTAGGGCAGATGATCTGCCTTGCCTGCTGTGCAGTAATTCTTCCGTCGAGAGTAGTGTGTGGTACTTTATGTCCAATACTATCATTCATCTTGCCGATACAAAATGTCTTAGCAAGAAATATTTATTATTACATGTACCCATATACACACGACCACCCAAACACTACCTTCTTCTTCTTCTATCCTGTTGAGAGTTAACTACTACTTCCATATCAAATAAGCGAGCACTTTCCACAGAATAATAAAGATACTAATGTTTTACTATCATTAACAATATTTTAAATAAAATTACACCCACAATTCCTTCAGTCTAATACCCAAATAAAATATTTCATTTATGTTCATTGGTGATCCCCTTTCATGAAAATAATACCCCTGTACCTTGTTATGTCTTAAAACATAGGCACAACTATACACTGATAGGCTAGAACGTTATCACCACCTACCTATTATCGATATAAATCCGACCAAGGTGAAAGCACATCCAGAAGTCGTGGTGTTGAGTGGCCACCCTTCATTGCAGATGTCAGGTGTTGTAGGCTGGACAAACTGGTAAACCATTACAGGCAGCGAACTGTGGTGAAACTAACATCAGATTTTAACGCTGCACGGAGTAAAAGGTGTGTCTGAACATACAGTGCACCGAACACTACTAACAATGGGCCTCTGCATCTGACAACCCATGCATGTGCCAAAGTTAGCGCCATGACATCAGCAACTACGACTAAATGGGCATCAGACTTTGGTGCAGTGGCAGAGTGTTACATGGTCTGATGAATCCTGATACCTTCTTCATCGCTGCCTATGGGAGGGTGTGGACGCGTCGCCTTGCAGGGAAAAATCTCCTTTACATCTATACTGCAGGACAGAGACAACCTGCAGCGGTTCCATTATGCTCTGGGTAACATTAATGTGGGCATCCATGGGTTCAGTGGAGCTTGTGCTAGGCACCATGATGGCCAGAGAGTATCATGCTCTGGTTACAGATTACGTACCTCCCTTCATGAAGATAATGTTTCTGAATGGCAGTGGCGTACATCAGCAAGACAATGCCCCATGTCATAAAGCTAGGAGTTTGTTGGAGTGGTTCAAGGAAAACAGTTGATGTGCTGGCCCCCTCACTCACCAGGTCTGAAACCGATCGAACACATTTGGGAATTTACAGGAGTTAGGTGACCTGTGTGTGCAGGTGTGGTGCCAGCTCCCTCCAGCCTCATTGCTTCCATGCCACAATGCGTTGCTCCTATTATTCATGCCAAAGGTGGACATACCAGCTTTAAGGTAGGTGGTAATGTTCTGGCTGATTAGTGCATACACACATAGCCCTGGCAATTAATAAGACAAGATATAAAATTCATGTCACATCACATCCTCACCTATCTTGTAATCTTCCTTGTGACCTTCAAGGTTAAGGTGTGGTTTGGGATAACTGTAAACGTCTCCTGCTTTGTTTCCCTAATTTTAGCCTGCTGTTTATTTGTCCTGGGAACTCCCTGCCCCCCCCCCTCCCCCATGTCCTCCTCAATGTGCTGCCAGAAATGGTGCTCCTTTGAAAGTGGGAACAATACCTTACATGTACCACTGTGGCACATGTCTGAAATTGTAATTTAACGTTAATTGGTGATACCATTTCCACCACTTGATAGAGTACCTCCTAAGGCCTAACAAAATTTTCAGTCCGATCATTTGCTACGTAAGGGTTGGTTAATGTAATTCCTTGTCTGACATGTTACTTTTTAATACTTATTTTCTATTATATTCCTGTTGTTCCAAGGCTTTAGCGTTAATTCTTCTAACCTGGCGCCAAATAATTTTTTCGCATTTTTGTGGAAGTTTTTGCTGGTCATATATCTTTTGCTGGGTAGATCGTACAGAGCCGGAAAGGAGAGGGTGTCATTTGAGCGAAAATAACCCTGGACAAGCGTGTACGCCCCTGGATTTTTGAATTATTTGTCAATGGTCCATATGGGAGTAGGGCATCCCAGCCAGTCTGTTTATAGTTACTGTAGTAATTCAATATTTTTCTTGTCATCTAGTTGACCATTTCAGTTCGGCCATTTACTTGTGGCCACTGATTTCTGACCCTGCGTTCCTTAATGTGTAATTGAAAGGACAATTGCTTTATTACATTGGACATGAAATTCCCTCCTTGGTCTGTATTCCTGTCTCAAGTGTTCCAAATTTTAGTATCGACTGGTTCACCATCACCTGGATCACTGTTTCTGTTTGTTGGCTAGGCATTTATATCATGGAAATAAAATGTGAAAAAGATCTAGTATTCTCAGCACGTAACCATTACCTCCTCATGTTTGAGAAAATGGTCTGAGTATGCCCATGCCAATCATCTGAAATGGTTTATCTGCCTTTATTAAACTCTGCAGTGTAATATTTTAACGACTGTATTCCACTCTCTGCATGCGTCTCACACAAATTTAGCTGTAATGGTTGATGTCTCCTTTGTTTGCCATCTGCGAGTACTTCTGTGCAGCTCTGCTTCCTGGTGCTTTGGTGCTTTTTGGCCACTGTTTCTGGCTAGAGGTGAAGGATGAGCCTGACTCAACACATCATTTTGTAATATCACTGGTACCGCTCTGCATTACCCACATCTAATCTTTCTACACAGCACTCCATATTCACCACTGAATTGTGTCTGTTAGCAATTGCTGACAGTCTGGATCAGCACTTTGTCCTTCTGTCCATTCATCTGTGTCTACTCTGACACATTCTATAGTGTATATTTTGCGACAGAGATGGTAAGGCTTTCATGTGTAATTTGTCCAGTTGATGTACTAACTGAAAACAAAAATCAGCCATTTGTAATACTTATCTAATTAAACATCTAGGTAGATAGTTAAGGCGCAGTAACCATTTCAGGGCAGCATGATCATTTGCTGCTTTGAAACATCGTCCATACAAATGGCAGCTGAAGCAATTTACTCCATATAATAGTGTTAGCATTACTTTCTCAGTAATCAAATAATTTTCCTCCTTTACTAATGCATCTTAGTCTATATACTATTGTATGTTCTTATTCATCTACCTCGTGGCTTAAAATGCACCTTGAGGCAAACCTGTCAGTATTGCATATCAATACAAACTGCAAAATTGGGAACCGCAGTAGTTGCATGCAGATATTTCAGATTCACGAATGCCATTACACAATGTGGCGACCACTGAAACATTGCTCCTTTTTTCAATAATTATGTGAGACATCTTGCAGTTTTAGTGAATATAGCAATAAATTTTCTGTAAAAACTATCATTAGATTTGTGAAGCCTCCATGTCTACTGTAAAGATATCTATGGAAACCAGTTTGATATAGTGGTTGCTTTGGTAATCATAAAAGAGTGGGCAGTTTAAGTCGTTTCATATATAGGTACCCGTAGACCATAAAATTATGGTTGACAGACATGTGTATTCTGCAAGTTGTCAACCAGCTGCAGTCCCATTCGTCCATTTCTGCAAGATGGAATTACAGAAAACAGTAGAGAAGAAGTTAGAAAACTAGGAGATTCATGAGGCGGCAGAGGAGCAAGAGAAGGAGGAGGAGGAGGAAAAGGCGAAGAAATGGATGAAGTGAAAGACAAAGCAGTACACAATGGGCAGAAAGAGGAGAATAATGAAAAGAACGAAGCCACCCTGGGCGTGTCTGTGACTCACTTCGTCTCGAACCTCGCTGACTGGCAACATGGTCTGTCCGCCTGGCTTGACCAGAGCTTCCAGTAGATTCAGATGTTTCTTTGGAGATCGTTCCTTGATGGCTGCTGACCTCATGGCGATGCACTGCATGATCTGGTCCTGCAGTATTTGCACGTAGTCGAACACACCACGCCCTGTGGAGGTCAGCCGCATCAGTAGTTTACTCTGCAGCCATGGTCTCATCATAATCGTCTGAAAACAGCAAACGCCATGTGTCACTCGTCAGTGGTAGTATTCACTCGGAGGGAACACAGTAGACCAAGCAACGCTGTTCTCCATTAATCAGATAAACTCCAAACAATTACGAATACAGTCCAAACTCTCTGTGAAAAATTGGGAATGTGTGTCTGTAAACTGCTAACGCTGTTCATGGCAGGCGGTCTCAGTTGTGGGCTGCCTGTGTAACAGCTTCAACGAAATTTATTTCCTTCAGTATCTCATAGAACTATTATATAAAAATTTTATATGCTGTAATATTCTACTCATTAGGAAGTATAATCTTATGATATAAGTTTGACACAGTAAGAGAAGTACTATACATAGTAACTGTGTATACGTCATGATAAAGCAAAACCGAAAGTGCACAAATTACCCATACAATATTCATCCAGCAATTGCGACTGAGAGCTCTGAGAGAGTTCCAACAACCGTTACACAATATTTCAAACCTTCGCGAAACTTCTTCTCGCTGACATCCTCCAAAAAGTTGGAAAAAGGAAAAAAATTTTGTTGTCTTCTGAATTTTCGCTGTTTATGCGCTAAAACTTTAGCATGAGGCAGCACATTGACATTGATTATTTCATTAGTACTGATTCTATTTACAATACAATATGAAGACAATGTCCACACATACCACTTAACGTACCTGCAAAGTTATGTCACTTCATGGAACATAGTTCAGAAGATATGACGCCACGCATATCTAAATGAAGGAGAAAATAGGTTTCACTTAAACGAAGCGCAAATTAGCTACACTGTTTTCATCCATTGTTAGATAATGACAGGACTTAGAGATATGCAATAATCTTTAATCATAATTTCAAATATTTTCTGGAGTTTTTGTCACTTGCATGCTTAACGTCAAATATTTAATACACAAATCATTTACAAAGAAATCATAGTGTGAAGCTGTGGTAAAAGTGAGAGTTCTATTCTTTAGAAAATTAGTGGTCGGGTGTTTGCTTGTATAAGAACTATTACGTAATCCATGTCCAGAATTAAAACACTGATGAGGTAGCTAAACTGTAACATATGAGTTGCTGGCCACAACTGCGTGCTACATTTTAAACACCAGAGCCAGTTTTCCAGTCTCTGGGAGACGAGAACTATTCTTCGGCCTGGAGTTAACGGCTCGCTTTCCGTTAATTCAGCCAAATTTTGCTGGTCTGCCCAGGCCCTGCTGATTTTCAAAGGCAAGTGTTTCCCATAGCATGGCCAGTATTTCCTAGCACCGTTTGGGGGTTGGCAGCAAGTGCTATAAGCACTAGCGGCAAGGGGCCAATTGAAGTACCTACATTTTGCTTCAGAGGCAGATTCGCCGAAATGTCCTGATATGAAATAAGTTTTTTGAGCAGCGCTCGTAGTTTGCAATGTCGGGGAATCTCACAAAGGTAGCATGGGGATCATGCACCCTGCTAAGTATAGCGGAGGCTTAAAGGATGTTGTGGGTTGGTCACGAAAGTTTTGGAGGTTCTGAGATACCAAACTGTATCCTACTTTGAGGTACCAAAAGAAACTAGGACCCTGATAACAACATACATCAGCTTTTTGCTTATAAACTTAAATTTCTATTGTGCAGTTTACGAATTTTAATTAAATTGTATATTATAAGCAAACTGATCATTCGAATCTTCAGAGGGAGGCTTGAGGTTATTGAAGTTCTCTAAAAATGACTTTACTGTCCCTAAGGATCGTCTCACCGTCACAGATCAGTCTCTCTGCAGATGGAGACTCAAGTGGCAGGAGAATCAGTCATTGGTGGTGCACCAGCAACGCACACCTGTGGCAGAGTTCCATCCAGAGTGAAATCTTTCTCAGTCCTCAGCTCGTCTGCTCAGAGATTGGCCCTGGCAGCGGAGGAGGCTAGTGTAGGAGAAGTCTCCTGGGGGTGAATCAAAGAAGAACTTCAAAGAAGAAAAGATGTTTTATCTACCGACCAACTGTTAAAAGGAAAATCCTTATTCCGATGTATGGCATCCTTCACTTTTCTTTGACTGTCTGGCTTGGAAGTATTCTGAGCACTAACCAGTAAAATTATTTCACAAACGCTGCTGGTCACCTTCCGTGAGTTTTTCTCCAGGTAGTTCACCTGTAACAAACTTCTTACATTTAGTGCTGAAAAAAGACATCTCACTCTGCCTCTTTCTGCGTCCAGTGAAATGGGAATATGGCATCACATGTGAGGTTCTTTCTCAGACTTCCACTTTATTTACATTAGCTAGTCCTAGCAGTTCTTATATTGTTGAAACAGTTTTTGTGGTCCTGACGTTCGGTGGTGTCCCACACATACAAAGAGGTCCCAACAGTGGGCTCTCACTTCATTTGTGCCATCTGGTGCCTTCCAAAGGAAACAGCTTTCTAAATTTTGTTCATGATTGTGCGTTCCCTGTACATTGTTACAAATAGCATCTCTCCTCTCTCCACCCTGAAGTCGTGAAAACAGTCACTACTTGAGGCCTTACACCAATGGGGATAGTATCTATGTTGCCTGGAGAGGGGGAGAGGGGGATGCCCTGCATAAAGTTGTGGCAAGTCAAAGGGATGCCTGGTAAAGTGTGTGGCATTGACCTGTGCCCTGTCTGGTGTACCCGTCTGAAAATTCCGCCAGAGGAGGTCCTCCTACCTTGGGTACAGAGCCTCGCTTTCCACTCAAGTGTTGTCAGATCATCCTAGTGTGCTTTCAAATACCTTCATACCTACATACACCAAGCAAATTCAAGTGAAACTGTAAATTAAGACAATTATATACCAATAATAATTGGTGCTAGGATGCATTTCATTTCTCAGTTTTGATGAACTGTTCTGATCTAATGGGTCCTTGTATTTACGTTTTGAAAAAAAACGGTTGTGTAACATCACCCCTTCCAACTTTTTTAAATTTACATCAATGCAACTGTGCTCAAAACTTCTTAAAACATAACTGCGTCAAAGAACTTTAGGACCTATGTGGTATTGAGGTAACATGCTCAGTTGAGACATTGTAGGTTTTTAATATTGCCAAGATAACACATATTACATTTTATTGTTAAATTCTTAATTGATCTACCAAGCCATCGCACATCCATTCTTCTACTTTGCGGGCGTAAACTTAACTTGTTCTTTATCAAACGTGACAGGTTTGTTACTTTCCCAGGTTATACTCATCCACTCTTTTTTAAGCTGACATTAAAGGTTATATTCTGTCTGTACATATTTGCACTAAAAGACTTTATAAACAGCATGAAATTTCTCAAACACTGATCAATGGCTCGAACACAATCATCCATTGTACTCTTTAAACATTAATTCATTCTTATTCATATTCCAGAAATTTTTTTATATTAACCTCATTCACACTCTTGTAAAACATGGAAGGTAGAGCACCATAACAAAACTATAAAATTTTACATCATCACATAGTAAGAAAGACAGTATAAGATACACAAATATAAAAGTATATATAGCAGCAAAAGTAATTCGAAATTCAGATACATGACATAAGATTTACTTACATGACAGTACGTAGAATAACATCCTCACATCGAATATTACCAATTCGAGAACAATTACCAAATTCAAATTTCCACATACAATTTACACCTTTATCACTATATGTGAAATGCAGTACAAGTCTGTAAACAATATTTAAATTGGTATGTTCATTGTTAAATTATAGTTATATGTTTAACATTTTCAGAAGTTGGTTCTCCACAAAAGATCATTATTACGTAAGACAAAAATAACAAAATTTCACAATCATGACTCATAATGTTCATTCATAAGAACTACAGTTCCAGAAAGAATATAATACACACAAAATACGTTAGAGACACAATGAGTTTTTCGCAACAGAATCGCAGTATCAGAGACCTGGTACGAGAAGAATGCCATTAAGATCGATGACACTGTTCATGGAAGCACGTTTATTTCATAGTAGCAGATTGGCCCTAGTCTGACAACAGGCAAACTGACAGCAATGCAAGATCATACACTGTGTAATGTTTTTCCTTATGATTTTTGTCACATACACACACACGCATTGAATTTCAGTTCAGTCGTTCAGAGCGTTGGGTAACTTGCCTATGCAAGTCTATGATTAAATCATAGCTGCACACATCAAATTTTTAAATGTATGAGTCGGGTTGAGGTTGAAACTGTGTCCTTGCCAATGAGGGATTATAGTCCTTCTACCTTCAGAGTTATGGATTGTGAACTGTGTCTCTGTAAGGAGGTGGTCAGACTTCTGCTCTTTCTCAGTAACAGTCTACCCGTTTATTTGATACGAAATCACAGTCTCATGGTTCCATAAGCATGAAAACACTTTCTCATATTTTTTGGGTAATACGCAACAGTTTGTTGACAGGCTGAGTGAATTGCCCCGTTGACGTCATAAACAGTCTGTGTATGCAAATAGTGTTGCAGGTACTCACTCTGTAACACTACTGCCTGATACTGCTATACCATGACCTCTAAGCTGGAAGCAGTTCGTGTAATGAAATTATTTTTACTAAAACAATTCCTGTATAAAGAAACAGAGCAGTGTTACCCTCTCAAAGGAATTTTGTTGTGTTGACCATGATGTACGTAACGGAGGTGGCTTATTGGAAGTTATAGTCACAATTACGTAAATATTTAAACACTGAAAAACAATAATTTACCTATCCACAGTGTCCAAATGATGATAAAAAGGTCGCCAGCCTAATTAGGCATGCGAACAAGTAACATTCTTGTTCAAGATAATAGATATGAGTAAAGTTAATGGAAACACACAGCCTATATAAGGCTATTTGCATAAGGACAACAGAAAATGACATACACTTTTGCCTCCAAGGCTTGATCAAACTGAATGGTTTCAATAATATCACTATTAAAGTGCACTTTAGGAATATACAGTCTAGCATAGATTGAGTCTCACTTTTCAAACATTTTCCTATCTGACATGAGATGTGAATAAAGTTCACTGCAAAATTATAAATTGATCATAGGTTTAATCTTTCTTTTACCAATTACTTTTCTATCTGACATGGAAAAAAAGTATTTCAGTAGCAAACTATTTCTCACTGTCCTCTGAATAAAAGAAGTTATTGTTTTCATAGGTAGTGGTCTTTCTGTTACTTGTTACCTAGTATAAGCACAATAGACAAACTTTGGATCCTGTTACACTATTAATATGCACTTGCAATACCGAAGAGAGACAAGCATGTAGCAAACATGAGTATATAACTCTCCACAAGTGCAGTTCACGACTTTTAATGCAGTGAGACACAATATTGAGAAATCTGTAAGAAACTTACTCACCTTTTAAAATTTACAACAGGCAGCACTATGATCATTAACTAAGGAAAACTTTATAAGTCTCAGTTTTAAGAACTTTTAAATTTTAAAAATAACAGCAAATTGTCTTTATTACCACTGTCTTCTACTTTCAAGTCAATGATTAAATAGGTAACTTTGAAAGTCCACAAAACTTTAAAGTGAACTGTTTCAATCACTCGGAGGCTTTCACAAAGCTACATTTAGTACCTCCTACAATTTTACCATATCCACAGTAAATGTGACTACTACCTTCTTACTAAATATCAAATAACATTATTTAATTAACTGTTTCGCTTTGAGGCTTTCATTTTTTCCGCAACAAGGACACTCGGTAATCATAGTTCAAACGGAGAGGAACCTGAGAGGTGTTGTGATAAGGAAAAAATGAAGGTAGGTACATAAATTCAGTTATAAGTTACCTCATTTCTAGCACACTAAAACATCCAATGAGCTGTTACTTCACTTTACATATTTACAGTTCCTTGGTTCCTTTTCAGTGATTGCACAACGTGGTGGCGAATGCATGTTGGTGGATGGATTTTCAGGAGGAAATGCTGGACTCTGCCATTTCTTGGTGGCGATGACAGGTACCAATTCCAGAATAGTTCCAGCTCTTTATCTGTCCATCCAAGGCATTGGAAAGTGGCACGAAAAGCCTCTCTCGGCACCAGCACAACACACAACTTTTACATGAGAAGCTGGCAGTTTGGTAGCTCGTCCCCGACTGACTCCTGATTCCACCTTTCTTTCCATGCCCACCACATTTTGCGCGCGCTACGCAGTTCCACACCACCTTTTACTTACAAAATAACTAAGAACCCTATGTGAAGATCAGCAGTTTACATAACAGCAACCAAACATATTAAATAAAACAGAACATGGGCACATATTGACATTTCTACAAAAAAATCATTTAAACAAAATTATTCAACCTCAAAGATAACCAAAGAGATTATGTGAGAAAGACCAAACATATCATTTGCTCATATTGTACATATTACAGAGATTACACTTTATTACAGTATCGAATTAATCATACACTAATTACAGACGTTCAACGATGGGATGTTGAACAAAATGTATGTATTTTGTAAGCTATGGTCTTACAACTCGTCCGGGTAGTGGTGTGGCTGTGGGACACCCTCTGGTGCAGGTGGCGAGTCAGTGGCGCCCTGTCAGTTCCTCAGAGTGTCGGCTTAGGCCGCAGGGCTCCCCTTCTCTTGTCGACAGGTAAGTCACGGCGCGGGGACGCCGCAGGAAGTGGTTTCAGATCGCAGGCAGTGACCAGAGGTACATTCGTCAGCTGTCCAGCTTGCTGGCCCAGTTTTACATACTCCGTATGTGTGGGTAATGGCAGTTTCACTGTGGTTCAGCGTCTAACCATTCTGTGTTTCCACATCCCATCTCTGTTTCTGTCACAAATCCGTCCACATTTGATTTTTGTGACTTGAAAGGAGTTTACAGACTTTCATTAACAATACAGTTCACATTAATACAAATACAGTCTGTTTGTACAATCCTTCTGCAATAGCTTTTTACCATTACCTTACATCAAGATATCAGTTTTAGTCTCAATTAATTAATTAATTTATTAATTTAAAGTGCATTTTTAAAACTGTAATTACTTATTACCTCTTATCCCTTTAATACTTGACGTTTACGAACTTAAAATGCATCATTACTAAACCCTGACCTCCAGCAGATTCCAGCTTTTCATTTCTAATGAAAATTCATGATCTCATAGGAAGTTTTTAAAGTAGAGTACAAAATTCTTTTGGTTGGGACCTCAGACCTTCTCTCAATTATCCATGCATTGCTATGTGATATATGCTATGTGGTTTTCCACCATTGCGTTATGAGCCGAAAGTATTGTCCTGCGATTTCCGTATTAATGTTTGATCTGACTGCTTGTAGCTCTTTCACAGAAGGGATAAAAACGTCACAGTCAGCGAGACTGAAACCGCGAACCGTATCAGATGCTTTTTCACAGGTCAGCACATTACCATAGAGCTGGTTTACATGTATGTGTCTTGGCTTCCTCTTACGAGGCCATTAGTGCCTAGAACTCGTGAACCGCTGTTTAATGGTGAAAAACTTACTATGTTGCACAACAGGTAACGCCTCTTTCCGCTGCTGACAAGCAAAGAAGGGATAAAAACGTTACAGTCAGCGAGACTCAAACCGCGAACCGTATCAGATGCTTTTTCACAGGTCAGCACATTACCATAGAGCTGGTTTACATGTATGTGTCTTGGCTTCCTCTTACGAGGCCATTAGTGCCTAGAACTCGTGAACCGCTGTTTAATGGTGAAAAACTTACTATGTTGCACAACAGGTAACGCCTCTTTCCGCTGCTGACAAGCAAAGAAGGGATAAAAACGTTACAGTCAGCGAGACTCAAACCGCGAACCGTATCAGATGCTTTTTCACAGGTCAGCACATTACCATAGAGCTGGTTTACATGTATGTGTCTTGGCTTCCTCTTACGAGGCCATTAGTGCCTAGAACTCGTGAACCGCTGTTTAATGGTGAAAAACTTACTATGTTGCACAACAGGTAACGCCTCTTTCCGCTGCTGACAAGCAAAGTTTGGGTTTCTAGGAATACATAACTTTATTTATGAAATACCACATTTGCATACCTCTTGAGTATGACACAGCATACCAATTACACACAGACCCGACCGATCGAAATCCAAGCGAGTAGTATTTTACTAATTTCTGCCGACAGAGGCACCCTTGTGTACAGATACTTAGTTTCATTAAAACAGAGTTTCGTCGTAAGGTCATCGTGGGTAGTTTTACTTCATTTCTTCTATACAGTGCACAATTTTCATAAGAGTTCTTTTAGTGTTGTTAAAACAATAGTAAACATGAGAGAGAAATTAATCATCAACGATATATGAGAATTCTCTGATGTTATCTATAACAGTCTGACAATAAACATGCAGTTTATTAATTACATACATGTAGAAAACTTGTTCTGAGTTAAAGCTGTCAAACAAGGTTTGAAGGAGAATAAAATGCCACTACCACACGACAGCTAGTGTAGAAAATACTTTTCTGACGTATTTTGGCACGATGAGCTCTCCTCAAACATAACAGAAAAGTTTCGAAATGCATCTGCTGCCTGGCCGTCCTTTAAACCTGAAAAGAACAAAATGTCACAGAAGTTAGCCCTTTCTCCACATGCGACTATTTTGGATAGAGAAGTAAAGGGAATTATGTTCAAAGTTCCATTAGAATGATAACTTCAGCAGACACCAGAATTGTGTTTTAAAAAATGTTGCCGTAAATGTACTCGCGACGTCTTATGTACTGTGCACAACACTTCCAGTTGCGCTACCAGCTAACACGTAACTATAGCAGCTCCAGAAGTGGACAACAATTCCTCCAGAACTTTCGTAGTCCACAGTGCTGTGAGATAATGCATATGGCCGGATCTAGAGTTCTGAGAGACACACAGTTACAGCTTTTCTTTCGCACTGCACGACGTTTTCAACAAACACATAGCGCAATAGAGTAGCTCAAGAGGAAATGAACGCTTCCTGTTTAAATTTCTGTATCCTAAACTGTTGGCACCTCTGTGTAGGTGGCTGTTACGTGACTTTATTTCGGTGATTACAAAATAGAGTCGAATGTATGCACTGGGTTGCCGAGGCAGCTATCTCATGGCGATTCGGTCAACCAAGTAAATGAATGTACTGAACATGCTGCAAACCACTGCAGGGAGCCTGTGTAACAAAATATTCATTCAGTGTGGCGCAACGGCTTTACGATAGAAATTGAGTCACAGAGAAGAGGATTTGGTGATCTGTTGGATGGATACGGTCTGGGTTCGATTCCAACTTCTGCCAATGATTTTTGATAGGGAGAGACACATTCTATTCTCTTCTGGATACACCAAGTGAAGAAGGTATAATGGCATTGTGGTCTGAAATTCACATTAAACATGATTTGCCTTCTCTACCAAGTAGACGTTAGGTTGAACCACAATAACATAGTTTTAATGGTTGGCACTCAGAGTATTTATAGTCCAGCCAATCCGAGCAATATTGGTGTGGTAAAATTGAGAAATATGAGATGTCCTTTTAAGAGCCAGTCGGTACAAAATCTCTTATCCTTTTAACTAGTTCTTCGTCTCGCCATTAGGAGCCATCTCCTCCGATGGATTACGCCGCCGTTCAGGGTACATCTCTGGACAGATGAGTTGAGAGACTAAGAAAGATTTTGGACAAATTGAAACATAGCTGCCACCAAGGCCTGATTCTGCAGCCGCTTCAGCCTCCGCACAGACACAGATACGGAGAGATGAAGCCAGAACAGTGAGATGGCGCGTTGCTAGAGTAGAGTCATTTTTATAGAATTTCAGTAAACTCGAGATTCACTCTGAAGACTTTCATTCAGATTCGAATGATCAATTAGCCTCCCCAGGTGGATGGTATTTCCTTCTCTGGTACTACCCGTTTTTCACACTGAGATCGTGACCATCATTGTACAGCTTCGTTATCGCCATTGTTCTAGTTTTGCATGCGTTATTAGAATCTTATGCCAGTCACTTTAGTCAGATGTGCTAAGGTGTTACTGTAGAAACGTTGCTGCTGTTTCTCACTCTATTTTCTACAGGGTGTTACAAAAAGGTACGGCCAAACTTTCAGGAAACATTCCTCACACACAAAGAAAGAACATATGTTATGTGGACATGTGTCCGGAAACGCTTACTTTCCATGTTAGAGCTCATTTTATTACTTCTCTTCAAATCACATTAATCATGGAATGGAAACACACAGCAACAGAACGTACCACCGTGACTTCAAACACTTTGTTACAGGTAATGTTCAAAATGTCCTCCGTTAGCGAGGATACATGCATCCACCCTCCGTCGCATGGAATCCCTGATGCCCTGATGCAGCCCTGGAGATTGGCGTATTGTATCATAGCCGTCCACAATACGAGCACGAAGAGTCTCTACATTTGGTACCGGGGTTGCGTAGACAAGAGCTTTCAAATGCCCCCATAAATGAAAGTCAAGAGGGTTGAGGTCAGGAGAGCGTGGAGGCCATGGAATTGGTCCACCTCTACCAATCCATCGGTCACCGAATCTGTTGTTGAGAGGCGTACGAACACTTCGACTGAAATGTGCAGGAGCTCCATCGTGCATGAACTACATGTTGTGTCGTACTTGTAAAGGCACATGTTCTAGCAGCACAGGTAGAGTATCCCATATGAAATCATGATAACGTGCTCCACTGAGCGTAGGTGGAAGAACATGTGGCCCAATCAAGACATCACCAACAATGCCTGCCCAAACGTTCATATAAAATCTGTGTTGATGACGTGATTGCACAATTCCGTGCGGTTTCTCGTCAGCCCACATATGTTGATTGTGAAAATTTACAATTTCATCACGTTGGAATGAAGCCTCATCCGTAAAGAGAACATTTGCACTGAAATGAGAATTGACACATTGTTGGATGAACCATTCGCAGAAGTGTACCCGTGGAGGCCAATCAGCTGCTGATAGTGCCTGCACACGCTGTACATGGTACGGAAACAACTGGTTCTCCCGTAGCACTCTCCATACAGTGACGTGGTCAACCTTACCTTGTACAGCAGCAACTTCTCTGACGCTGATATTAGTGTTATCGTTAACTGCACGAAGAATTGCCTCGTCCATTGGAGGTGTCCTCGTCGTTCTAGGTCTTCCCCAGTCGCGAGTCGTAGGCTGGAATGTTTCGTGCTCCCTAAGGCGCCGATCAATTGCTTCGAACGTCTTCCTGTCGGGACACCTTCGTTCTGGAAATCTGTCTCAATACAAACGTACCACGCCACGGCGATTGCCCTGTGCTAATCCATATATCAAATGGGCATCTGCCAACTCCGCATTTGTAAACATTGCACTGACTGCAAAATCACGTAGGTGATGAAAACTAACCTGTTGATGCTACGTACTAATGTGCTTGATGCTAGTACTGTAGAGCAATGAGTCGCATGTCAATACAAGCAACGAAGTCAACATTACCTTCCTTCAATTGGGCCAACTGGCCACCGCCAGTACATACTGACGAAACTAAAATGAGCTCTAACATGGTAATTAAGCGTTTCCGGACACATGTCCACATAACATTTGTGTATGAGGAATGTTTCCTGAAAGTTTGGCCGTACCTTTTTGTAACACCCTGTACATGTTATGTCTGGTGTGCTCTAAGGTAACATGGTTTTCTGCGTTTTGTTCACAGTAGTGAGTTTTCTGGACTGTGCTAAAATCAGTATTTCTCCTATTCCCACTTTCTGGCCCGTAAAAATAGTCACTGTTGGACACCTTACAATTTGGGAGATCATATCTACACTACCTACACAGGTTGTAGTTTGCCTAGTTTCCCGCTGCAGCAACTCGGAAAGAAAGTCTGGTCAAGCGAGTAACAGCGCGCTGCGGCCCATCCAGCGCGCTCTTCTGAGAATCCCCCCAGGGTTGATCCCTCTGTCTGCCTGCAGGGCCTCTCCCAGATCGCCTGGTCAGTTGCAGCTCGTCACAATGTGCTTCCAAATGCCTACACGCCTAATGATTTTTCCACCGTTTGCAAGCTCTAGGGACTGACAGATGAGATATGAATATGAAGATGGGATCTGTTCTTTCGGACATCTTCCAGCTCTCGAAGAATGAAATTACAATGAAATCCAGGCCATTAGCTGCTTTCAAGTGTTGATAAAGATCAGCGGGGACAGTTGAAAATGTGTGTCTGAAAGAACAGGTACCACCTTCGTATACAGGGTGAAAAGTATTTAAACCGACAAACTCTGGGAGGTTGTAGGGGACATCAAAACAAATATTTTTCCCTAATGTCATTTTTTCCTAGGAGGCTTATTTGAACCGGTGGAGTTGTTAAAGGTCGTATTATGATCTTCAGTTGTTAGAGGGCGTATTACACTCTTCAGTTGTAGGCAACTGCTGTCCACCAGTGTAGTAGTGCATTATTTCTGTTGACTAATGGAGCGATACACCTGGAGTGAGTACACTGATATGGTTGGTGCGTACTACGTAGCGCACCACAACGGACTAGCTGCACAGCGGGTTTATCAACAGTAATATCCTAATCGCCGTATCCCGTATCATACGACCTTTGCTGCTGTGTACCAACGTCTGCGTGAGACCGGGTCATTTAGCAGATTACCTGGACAGGGACGCCGTCACACGGTAAGAACGCTGCAATTTGAGGAAGCTGTCTTGCAGCATGTGGAGCGGGGTCCTTCAGTCAGCACTCGTGCAATTGCACGTAACATGGAGACGAATCAGACGAATGTCCTTCGAGAGCAATTGTTACGTCCATTTCACTTACAGCGTTTCCACAACCTGGAGCCAGTTGATTATCCACCTAGAGCACAGTTTTCGCAGTGGTACCTGGAATAATCTGAAATGCATCCTACATTTACATCCTCTGTGTTGTTTACCGATGAAGAAACGTTCGGGCGTGATGGAGTCTTTGACATGCACATTAGCATGTTTGGAGTGAGGATAACCCACATGCCACAGTTACTAGCGCTCATCAAGTGTGGTTCTTCGTTAATGTGTAGGCTGGTGTTGTTGGGGACTGTTTAATTGGTCCGTATCTGCTACATAGGCCATTAAATGCCAGGCACTATTACAATTTTCTCGCCAGAGCATTGCCAGAATTGCTGGAAAACGTCCCGCTCCCTACAAGACGACGTATGTGGTTCCAACATGACGGGGCGCCGGCACATTTCAGTCGTCGTGTGCGTCGATTCCTGGACCGACGGTTCCCAAAAACGTGGATTGGCAGAGGCAGAGTGTTTGTTGGTTTAATTTGCCACCAGAGAAATCTTCCTCTACCGGTTTAAATACTCCTCATAAAAAAATGACATTAGGGGAAAATGTTTGTTTTAATGCCCCTTCAACCTCCCAGAGTTTGTCGGTTTAAATACTTTTCACCCTGTAGATAAGGTTTGCCGGCCAATGATCTTCTTCACTGCTGGTGCACTCACATTGCCCGAACTCTTAAGGGAATCGGTAGACTGTCTGCCGCGAGTAATGTGTATAGGCACTACAAACTTAGTATGTGGTCGGTAAGTTGGAAATGTGGGTCTCACAGGGACTGTGCCAGAGATAAGTCCTTGCAGTCACATTATTGTCTGTGTCCTCGATGGCTCTTTAAAAGTTCAGTTCGGTACCTTAACTTTACCTTCGTCCAAAGATGGCCTTAACCTCATTAATGTACACAAACAAGGACCAGCATCATCACATACCTCATTCAGCGGTGGAAGCCCTATAGCCTTGACCCACCCGTTAATATCACCGGCATTCCACTTTCTTACCGACATGTGCGACTGTACTACATGGAAATGTGCTACATTCGACACAACATCGTCGATAACGGAAGCCTGACGAACATGAAACTTTATGCCCTTCTCATGACAACAAACCACAGAAATCGTCTCGAAGAAAACCGTCCACATACACATTGGAGTATAGTATAGCGGAGTGTGCACAGCGGCATGTTACCATCACGCGTCGTAGACGACTGGTATGTAACAGTCAACGATAAAGTAGCAACGAATGAAAAGCTACATAAGGTAGGCCTTCATCCAACGCCGAACTGTGACGCATGCGGAAGAGTCGATACGCTTATTCATAGGCTCACGTGCGGACATGCAGAAGAAATTACAACATTTCTTCGTCAACGATTGTCGGTGATAGACCGTACGACGCTGAGTGGTGTAGACCTTTTAGAGATCATTCAGCCACAAAAACTGAGGTATCCACGAGCAACAAACAACGCTGCAACTTGGATCACGGGCCACACAGCATCGTTTATTACGCGGAATAAGCATGCTACTTTCCTAGACTATTAATCTAACACAGAAAATGAACACTTTAAAATGAGCCAACATTGTGACCACAGGGGGATATTTGGAAATATTCTGAAAATCATAATTAACGGTTAAATACTTCAAATACGATATTTCGGATAGCAGAGGTTACCAGTGATCTGTATGTATGAATCCTAATTGCTTCCTGGGACTTTAGTTCTTGTCGGAATTTTAAGATAATATCCAGACGCTCACCAATGCAGAAGGCATTTTTTCTTTCCCATTTTCGTTTTAACATTTTCCTTCTCTCACAGAGCAGCGGAGCATCTTTCCTTCAACAATGAAGTGATAGTCCTTTGTGCACCATAAAATTTTCTGTTTACTACTTAGCAGAAAGAAACAAAAAGAAACTCAAGAAGACATTTCATTTCTTATATTGAGCAACGGCAGCCTGGAAATGATATATACTTTGATCTTTCTATTCTCATTACAAATTGGAACAAATGTTTATTTTCCCTTCCTTATAAAAAAAATAAATTAAATTAAATAAAACAAAAAAAAACAACCCTCAATAAATCATTTCATTTCCTATATTGCGCAACGGCAGCCTGAAAAAAAATAAAAAAAATAAATAAAATAAAAAATAAAATAAGAAACAAAAAATGGATAGTGCGTCTGCAAAAATAAAAAAAGCTCTTGCCAGCGAAAAGCAACAAAAAAAACGTCGGACAGAGCGTCTGCCATGTAAGAAGGAGATCCTGGGTTCGAGTCCCGGTTGGGACACACATTTTCCACTGTCCATATTGATATTTTTCAACACCTGTAAGCAGTTAAAAAAAATCAGATAGAACGTCTCCTATGAAAGCAGAAGATGATGCTGGGTTCGAGTCCTGGGCGCGACATACATTTTCAACTGTCCCCTTTGATCTTTATCAACGTCTGTGAGTTGCTAATGGTCTGGATTTCATTGAAATTTCATTCTTTGCTCGATGAGAGAATACGGAACAAAAATGTCTAATTAAATTATAATGGAAATGCATGGTGTGAGTGCTAGAGAGCGTTTATTCAGTCATACTTTGTTACAGAGGTGATCTAATACAAGCTGTACCATGCAGCCTCAGTTATGGTATGCATGGTTTCCTCCCAGAAGGTGGCAGTGTTCCTCATATGTCATGCCCCAGAGCCTTCTCCTGCCATAGTAATTGGTAATGTTGTGTCCGGTTCACTTCTCTTGCTGACTCACTGTGTAGTGGATGTGATACAGCGTTGTACACAGTGGTTCCGTATTCGAGCTTTGCGACGTTGTGTTTACTGAAGGAAAGGCACGAGGCAACGGGGCAGCGAGGTTGTATCAGGAGACCTGTCCCTGCCGTCAGCAACCACGGCATTCAATGTTTGCACCAGTTATTTGCCAATTGTCTGAGACAGGGTCGTTTCAGAAAGCAGGAAACCGTGAAGGACGTACCCGAAATGTTCGGACACCAGGCTTGGAGGAAAATGTGATTAACACTGTGGAAGGCGACCGCCATGTCAGTACCATGTAGTTGACCCTCCGGTATATGGTAAGCCATTCTCCATGGCATCACTTAGATCGTGTGCAGGGTTTACTAGCGACAAACTTTTCGCATCGGATGCAGTTTTGTCACTGGTTTCTTCACCAGGCAACCACAGTTCCGGGATTTGCGTCATCTATCCGATTCAGAGATGAGGCCACATTTACACGGAGTGGTATCTGAGCCAGATCGCTGGTCGATCATCAGCGATCGGCTTGTTATCTTTGGCGCGTCCCCGGGAATGAGCATCTTTGCGTTTTCGGCTGGGGCGCGCGGGACGGCGAGAGGCAGTCGGTTTGGGCGGCCGGTAAGATTGGCGGAGTTGTGGCTCGGGCGTAAGCACATGTGTGATGTCTGTTACGCTGGGGCTCTTTGCGAATCGTGAAACTCCTGCGGCGGTTACTGGTTGCCTGGAAGGCATTTCGTATAAACTGTGCCAAGCCTCGCAGTGAGAGCGGAGTCCGGAGTTGGTGTTGGCCCAGATGTTTGTACAAACTAAGGTGCCTGTGTGAGAAGCACGGCGTGGGGCTGTCGGTTGCTTCGTCCTTCTGGCAGCCACCGCAAGCGGATGTTCGGCCGGAATGTCTACAGTTTGTGGTGAGCATAGTGTGAACAAGTTCTCGTAGGATGTGCTCCCAGCCTGACTCTTAGCCTGTGTTATTTGTGGGTGCCGACCCCTTGTCTGTTACTGCTTCCGGGTGTCCTGTAAGATTTCACAGCAAAACTGTGTTTTTGTGTCATTCTGTGTTTCTGGCTCAGCGTCCGCCTAGAAAAGGGAAAGATTTGGGATTCCTTAATGCTGTAATTTAAACAGATAAAAAATTGTTTTTTTAATTCCTGTTTAATGCCAGACAGATTCAAATTTAGCTTACCTGGTTATTGGCTTAACTCGCGCTTCACGCACTAAATTAGCTGATATTGAAATTGTTTTTTTATTCCTGTTTAATGTCAGACAGATTCAAATTTAGTTTACCTGGTTATTGGCTTAAGTCGTGCTTCACGCACTAAATCAGTTGATATTGAAATTGTTTTTTTATTCCTGTTTAATGACAGACAGATTCAAATGTAACTTCATTTATGTATTTGAAATAAAAGTGTTGGATTGACCTTAATGAATTATGTGCAATCGACGTAAGGGACCCGGTCCTTCATTAGTGCTTAACAGTGGAATGTGGTTCGGGTTGTGAGTCCCGTGCTGGGATCAGTATCTTCAGCTTTCATAACAGTCATCTGTGGAATAGTATGCAAAACCCCCATGGTATGGTGACAGTGAATCATCAGCATCGGTGCAGCTGGAATGTGTGGGCCAGGATAATTCCCGAGCGTATTTTGGTAGCAGTCTTCCTTCCACGTCGACTAACAGGCCGGAACTATGGGCGTTACTTGCTGTTGACTTTGCCAACCCTGCTGCAAGAAGTGCCATTGATGATTCGAGGGGTTATATGGTTGCTACATGGAGCTCCAGCCCACTTCGCCGTTAACCTCAACACGCATCTCAGTTGTGTCTTCCCTGGTCGATGAATCAGACGAAGGGATCGAGTTGCATGGCCTGCTCGTTTGCCGGATCTCAACCCGTGGGATTCCTGGTTACGGGGCCATCTCGAAAGCATCGTGTATGCAGAGGCCATTCCAGATGTGGAGACACTGGAGCAGTGTGTTCATGCTGCCTTTGGCGCTTCGGATGCAGCCTGGCCGATGTGAACGCGTGAAATATAACATCCTACTGCACGTACACACATGCCTTGAGGCCCATGGAAACCATTTTCAACACATACTGCAACAACATCTGCATGATGAAGCGCGTATTAGACAGCAAACTCTGTAGCAAAGTTTGGCTGAATAAATGGTCTCTAGCACGGAAACGTTACATTTCCGGACGTAAGTTTACCAGGCCTTTTTTGTTGCATATCCTCTCATCACTCAATCCCTAGAGTTTGTACACGGCGCGAACAATCGCTCTGTATACATTACTAAAATCGGAATAAAAATGTAAATTAAGGTAATTAACTACCAAAAACCACTGGTACTATTACAAATTTCATTGCTTGGTGTTGCTTAACTATTCTGTTCTGATGGGTCCTTGCGATGTACTTAAGGACAATATTATAGAAATGGAAGAGCATGTAGATGAAGACGAAATCGGAGATGTGATATTGCGTGAAATGTTTGACAGAGCACTGAAAGACCTAAGCCGAAAGAAGACCCCGGGAGTACACAACATTCCATTAGAAATACTGACAGCCTTGGGAGAGCCAGACCTGGACAAAACTCTACCATGTGGTGAGCAAGATGTATGAGACAGGCGACATACCCTAAGACTTCAAGAAGAATATAGCAATTCCAATCCCAAAGAAATCAGGTGTTGACAGATGTGAAAACTACCGATCTATTAGTTTAATAAGTCACGGCTGCAAAATTCTTTACAGACGAATGGAAAAACTGATAGAAGCTCACCTCGAGGAAGATCAGTTTGGATTCCATAGAAATGTTGGAACACGTGAGGCAATACTGAACCTACCACATATCTTACAAGATAGATTAAGGAAAGATAAACCTACATTTATAGCATTTCTAGACTTATAGAAAGCTTTTGACAAAGTTGACTGGAATACTCTCTTTCAAATTCTAAAGGTAGCAGGGGTAAAATACTGGGAGCGAAAGGCTATTTACAATTTGTGCAGAAAGCACATGGCAGTTATAAGAGTCGAAGGACATGAAAGGGAAGCAGTGGTTGCAAAGGGAGTGAGACAGGGTTGTAGCCTATCCCCGTTGCTATTCAATCTGTATATTAAGCAAGCAGTAAAAGAAACAAAATTAAAGTTCGGAGTAGGTATTAAAATCCATGGAGAAGAAATATAAACTGTGAGGTTCGGCGATGACATTGTAATTCTGTCAGAGACAGCAAAGGACTTGGAAGAGCAGTTGAACGGAATGGACAGTGTCTTGAAAGGAGGATATAAGATGAACATCAACGAAAGCAAGACGAGGGTAATGGAATGTAGTCGAATTAAGTCAGGTGATGCTGCGGGAATTAGATTACGAAATGAGACACTTAAAGTAGAAGATGAGTTTTGCTATTTGTGGAGCAAAATAACTGATGATGGTCGAATTAGAGAGGTTATAAAATGCAGATTGGCAATGCCAAAGAAAGCGTTCCAGAAGAAGAGAAATTTGTTAACATCGACTATAGATCTAAGTGTCAGGAAGTCGTTTCTGATAGTATTTGTATGAAGTGTAGCCATGTACGAAAGTGAAACGTGGATGATAAATATGATTACGTAGGCTTTCCCGGCGTAATAAATAGTTTGGACAAGAAGAGAATAGAAACTTTCGAAATTTGGTGTTACAGAAGAATGCTGAAGATTAGATGGGTAGATCATGTAACTAATGAAGAGGTACTAATTAGAACTGGCGAGAAGAGGAGGCTGTGGCACAATTTGACCAGACGAAGTGATCGGTTGGTAGGACGTGTTCTGAGGCATCAAGGGATCACAAATTTAATACTGGAAGGCAGCGTGGAGGGTAAAAATCGTAGAGGGAGACCAAGAGATGAATACACTAAGCAGATTGAGAAGGATGTAGGTTGCAGTAGGTACTGGGAGATGAAGAAGCTTGCACAGGATAGAGTAGCATGGAGAGCTGTATCAAACCAGTCTCTGGACTGAAGACCACAACAACAACATGAGTTATGGAGCAGTTTTAGAAAAAACAGTGCCATTCAAAGCCAAGAAGGGAACTAATGATAATATTGTGGAAACTGAGACCATGAGGAGTCAAAGGTTGAATGGTAAACGACACATTCCCTACCTTGAGAAACTTTTTGAGTATTAAATAAACGAGTTCCTAGCTATCAGCGTGATGAGAAGAAGAGAGGGGTAGTGATGAGTAGTGTGTGAACGATTTTTCAGCGAGGTTTAAGCTGCTGAAGCAGTATTTAAACAATTACAGTAGTGAGTGCATTGGATGAGATATAGGATTTAGTTGCGCAATAAGGAGGTCTTGGATGTTAATGCTGATGTAGCAAGATGCACAGTGTTATTACTATTGGCTGCCTAAGGGAGTCGAGGTAACAGTGTTTAGCAACAAAGCTAACTACAACAAGCTCACGTTGTTGTAGTTGTGTCTATGCCAGTTACATGAGCCACTGTGTGCCTTATTACTTTTGTAACCTATGTCATGTAAAGGTATGTGTGCACAAACAACCAACAGCGTGTGACTCGTCTGTGTATTACGGGCTGTCCTGAGGATGAAGATATCGACTTCGCCTCGGTCAACTGCCAGCCGAGTACAATCCACCAGTGATCCAGTGACCGGACGACAACGGGCAGAAGCCTATTCGGAAGACAGAAGAGCAGGTCTCGCCTACTTGTTTACAGATCATCGTCTAGGGCTGACTTACAGGGAAAGTCGTTTAGTGAAGTCTTACAAGTGAACAGACTATTGTTGCATTTGGATTTGCTATTACTGTGAAGTCCACCAACCATTATTTACACTTAGCCATTGAGGGCTTTCTTGTGTTATATTACTAGCAGTGTTGCGGATTTCATTATTCAACTAGTCACAAAGAAAAGTAAACCGTTTTAATGCATTGTTTTGACTTTGTTTCTAATTTGTTGCAGTGTTGTAGAACCTTCATTCTATTACCCTGGTGCATAGCTGTGTAAGCGCTCCGTCTTCTGGCCACAAGTGGCCCATGAGGACCATCCGACCGCCGTGTCATCCTCAGCGGAGGATGCGGATAGGAGGGGCGTGTGGTCAGCACACCAATCTCCCGGTCGTTATGATGGTTTTCTTTGACCAGAGCCGCTACTATTCGGTCGAGTAGTCCTCAATTAGCATCACGAGGCTAAGTGCACCCCGAAAAATGGCAACAGCGTATGGCGGCCCGTATGGTCACCCATCCAAATGCCGGCCACGCCCGACAGCGCTTAACTTCGGCGATCTGACGGGAACCGGTGTACCCACTGCAGCAAGGCCGTTGCCTATAGCTGTGTAATAGTGGCAGGGAGAAATTGCCTTAGCTGTGTACTGCACCAGAAGGCGTTTCATGGACTCACAAACTCGGCCTGCCGTAACAACAGTGGCAACTCGGCCTCCACAGCAGTAGCGACGAGGCCTTTACAAAACTGGCGACAGGAGTTTGCAAACTATGTTAAGACAATTAAGAGATTTTACAGAATAATATCACACATGAATGGTAGGAATTTGTAAGAGTAAAAAGTATATGTAATACAGATTACAGTTCAGGTATGGTAAATAGAATATATTACGAACTTTGCAGTTACGATGATCCAATTAGAAACCTTAATGCTTTGTCAACTCATGTTAAGTTCATGATCCTTGTGTTTCAGAGCTGTCCTACGAAATGTAGATTGTAAACAGAGTATGGTAATTCAAGGATGAGCCTGCCACTTTCCACTCCAGTTGCGGCCAGTTCCTCTCCGCATATGCCAGCTTCGCCCACAGGTAGACAAGTATCCCCCCGGTGGCCGGGTTTTCTGTCTGCCTGCCCATTCCAACAGAGCCGAGACACTTCTACAGGTGATTAATGGGCGCTTCACCTTCTCATGGTAGTCACTAACCTACCTGTTCTGCATCGCATGAGGCGATGTGGTGAAGATCATTGAACCACGCTGGCAATGTGAACTTTCAGCCGGGCTTTCACACCACCGGCGTCATCAACAAATATGAGTGAAAAGTCTACAGAAGGAACTTTCCAGAAACATTGTGTGCTACACATGTTTCAAGTTACACATTTGGGGACGAACATGAACTCCTGTTATGCACTTCAATTCCGAGTCATGCTATTCATAGACAAAAATAATACTTCCACTAACGACATTATCTTCTTTCATTATGTGTTTATTAGAGAACGAACATTTTTAATGACAGTCACGAAGCCTCAAATAAATTTTTCGTATAACACGGAATTGCCGAAATTTATAAAGCTGAACACACTTAGTAATGTGGAAAAGGACTAATTTTTAATTCGGACCTGTGAATCTTGTCACTTTTCTGTGAGAAGATCTACTGAGACTGTAAGCACTAACGATTCAGTTTCCATATTTTCTTGCGTATCGAGCCTTCCCTAGAAACAATCCATACGACGAACTATGTATTACCTAACAGTGATCTGATTGTTGTATTTTGAAATTTTCTTTCTGTACTTTTCAGGGACGATTACAAAGACACCCATTATTAAGTAATTCTAACACGTGCTATCAACAGTGTCGCAATTTTTGAGCACTTAAGAACTTGTCAATTTTGAGAGCAAAATATTATATTTGCATCTCTTAAGGTCGGTGTTGGCCTGGCTGACATCAGTGTTTGTATATGAGCAGTCATCGAGAGCATTAGTAGTCACTTTTGGGATTTCCATTTGCTGCATTTTTAATTTTTAGAATTTAAAAATTTGTACTTGCACACCCCCATACAATAACACAAACCTAATACACTGGCGTCCAAAATTAAAGCAACAAACCACTGTTTCCACGTCCTGTGTCTAATTCACGATATAATCATACAAATTGTCAACCGGATGTCCGTACGATCGGGTTCTGCAACGAAGATGGCATTCTGGTCAACGGACAACCACGCCAACGATGATGTCACGGTAGCTATGAAACGAATTAATGTGTTCCAGGTAGCCCCATATCCATAATCGTTGCGTACACAGTCACAGACGGAGCAGTATGGCACAGAGAACATTCTACAAGACTCTCTGCAAAGGAGGGCCAGAGAAAGGAAGCAAGACAGTCGCAAACTGATGTGACCCGATGGCTTACAAGGAAACCTCCCCATCGCACCCCCCTCACATTTAGTTATAAGTTAGTACAGTGGATAGGCCTAGAAAAACTGAACACAGATCAATCGAGAAAACAGGAAGATGTTGTGTGGAACTATGAAAAAAATAAGCAAAATATACAAACTGAGTAGTCCATGCGTAAGATACGCAACATCAAGGAGAGTGTGAGCTCAGGAGCGCCGTGGTCCCGTGGTTAGCGTGAGCAGCTGCGGAACGAGAGGTCCTTGGTTCATGTCTTACCTCGAGTGAAACGTTTACTCTGTTTATTTTCGCAAAGTTATGATCTGTCTGTTCCTTCATTCACGTCTCTGTTCACTGTAATAAGTTTAGTTTCTGTATTTTGCGACCGCACCGCAAAACCGTGCGAGCTATATTTGCTGGTTTCATATTGCCCACGGAATACGTCTCACGTATTTAATGCACTCTCGTCCAAAGTAGCGAACAGTCAGCTGCCAGCCAGCGAGCCTCATTAGCAGCAATACTCTCTCTTCCGTGCGCTGTAGTCGACTGACGTCGTGTGTTTCGACGTTTGTTTAGGTGTAGCGTTCGACGTTTGTTTAGGTGTAGCGTCCCCATACTACGGCGCAGTTACCTCGCATCGGACGGACGGACGGACAGATAATAATTGTCTAAAAATAAAAAAAATTAAATTTATCACTCGAGGGAAGACTTGATCCAAGAACCTCTCATTCCACAGTTCCTCACGCTAACCACGGGACCACAGCGCTGCTGAGCTAAGAGTATCCTTGATGTTGCCTATCCTGCGCATGGAATACTCAGTTTGTATATTTTGCTTATTTTTTTCATAGTTCCACACAACTTCTTTCTCTTTACTCGATTGATCTGTGTTCAGTTCTACAAGGCCTATTCACTGTGCCAACTTATAACTAAATCTGAGGGGGTTGCTATGGGGAGGTCCCCTTGTTAGTGTGACTCGTTTCTTGTTTCCCGGATGTGGCAACAGTGTATAGAGACTGAAACTGTATCCCAAACACTGGAGCAGGCCAACCAAGTGTGACTTCAAAGGAGAGGCCCGTTATTTGCCTGTAAGGACACGACAGTAACGCTTTAATACTGCACGACAACTGCCATGGGAGTTCACTGTACCCATGGACGAGTTGTATCGGGGCAAACGATGCAGAAGGTTCCGGCAGAGTGGCCTTTATTGTCGGAGGCCTGCTGCATGTGTACCTCTGACTTATCTTCACAGAAGGGAAAGTCTAGACTAGAGTCATCAACACGCCACCTCGGCGGTCGAACAGTGGGCCTATGTTGTTTTCAGAGATGAGTCCCGATTTAGTCTGGAGAGTGAGTCTCGATGGATTCGCATCAGAAGGGAAAGTGGAACACTATTTCGAGACCCAAACATCGTGGAAAGAGACTAATACCGAAGAGGACAACTAATGGTGTGGGCAGGGAATATGTTGACCGCTCGAACATCTGTTCATGAAACTGTACAGTTAAATCTACAAGGTTTCACTGCTATCAGGTATCGTGACGAGACCTTGGTACGACATATCCGGTTGTTGTGAAGTGCTGTGGGCCCAGACGCCGTACTGGTGGATCATAATGTTCGACCTTACAGAACACGAGTGGTTGTTGTTTTCTTGTAAACGGAAGATATACACACAGGGCGTGACCTGCTCGCTCCCCCAATTTGAATCCCATAGAGCACGTCTCGGTGCACTTGGGAGACGGGTTGTATCACGTCAGTATCCACCAACAACTCTCCAAGACCTGCGAGCTGCTCTGAGGGAAGAACTGGCCTTATTGCCTCAACATGAGATAGATGACATCATCCACAGCATGCCCTATCGTAGTCGGGCCTTTATTACTCCCAGAGGTGGTCAAACGCCTCACTGAGCACACTAACCAGCTCTGTGCAAATCCGCTAAGTTGGAAAAAATCGAGGAAAACTGTTGGCTTTCATTACGCATGTTGCAGGTGTCTGCGTTCTGTATTCTTCACATTGTTTTTATTTTACTATCACCTGTTTACACTGTTTTGAGGCAAAATAAACGCAGCCCTGCAAAATTTCCGTTTGTTGCTTTAATTTTGAACACCTGTGTATTAATTGTTTTGGCCGGCCGGAGTGGCCGAGCGGTTCTAGGCGCTACCGCCTGGAACCGCGCGACCGCTACGGTCGCAGGTTCGAATCCTGCCTCGGGCATGGATGTGTGTGATGTCCTTAGGTTAGTTAGGTTTAAGTAGCTCTAAGTTTTAGGGGACTGATGACCTCAGAAGTTAAGTCCCATATTGCTCAGAGCCATTTGAACCATTTTTTAAAAATTGTTTTGCAACTTCTTGTTGTTTTGAACGCATGTCGTTCTTTTATTATTCTACGTGATTTACCGCACATCTGTTTTATACATGTCATGATTTTATTCAGTATAAAATACTATGTACTTGCAGTTAAATGAGAATTTACTAATGAATATCATCGATTGATGTGTAGTATCGAAGGAGTGGGAGTGGATGTTGGCAGACAAGAAGGGACTAGTATTCAGCGATATCGGTGGCGCCATTATTTCGAGGCGAACGGGCAAGGAGAGAATGAAGAGGGGAAGGGGAAAGCGATACAGCAATGTAGTAAGGGAAGGAAAAGTGAAGTCCTTATGAGGTGAAATGTGAATGTGATTAGGTAGTTGGTAGGAATGTATCACGCGACCAATTTCCTCTGAAACTGGCAAGAAATATTTCAGAATCTTTATGTTCATTTCCCTTGCTCAACTAGTCTATCACTGACACTGCATAGTAATTGGAAACAAGATTCCGTACCTCCAGTGAAGTCACTTTGTTAATCTCTGTTCACCTCTCTTTTGGTTATGGGTCACTGTCTGGGTCTGCCAATGGTAAGCAAGGTGCACTCAGCCTTTGTGTGGCCAATTGAGGAGCTACCTGATTGAGGAGGAGCAGCACTGGTCGTGAAAACTGAACAACGGCCTGGAAATCTGTGTGCTGACCACATGCCCCTCTGTATTCACATCTGGTGATGCCAAAGGGCTGAGGACGACATGGCCACCGGTCGGTACCTTTGGGCCTTCAAGGTCTGTTCAGGAGGTATTTGTCTCTTGTGGGTATGGTAAGGGGAGTGCACAGTTGGGAATCTATCAGAGGGTTAGCATAAGATACGAACCTTAGAGGAAGCAGGCTACCATAAGAATGTTCAGAGTCAGAGGCTTGGTTTCAGCTTCATGTAGCCAGACTGACACCCAAGTCCATTCATATCCCTCATCCCACCTTCTCTGAGTTGGACACGAGATAGATTTTTTCTGTCGAGAAGACATTGGCATTGTTCGAAGAAGCCTTTTAAAAGAATAAGGAATTTCTAGCCATGTGTCGCGTTCCACAGGCCAGCATCTTCGGTACCTCAGGAGGGACACTACAAAATAACATTCGATTTAAATTTTAGAACCTAGAGTTCGGTTTGGATCCTACTGTTACTTTTTGTAGAGCACACATTCACGGCCACACCTGTGTGTCGGCCATATCTGTTTGGAAATTGTTCGATGGAGTGGTATAGATTATCTGCCCGCCTCCAGACCCTGGAGCACTATTGGTTGGAAACTGCAAGAGTAGGAGATTGTTTCAAACTTTACTTGAGTTCCACAGGACAGAACTCTCAATGTCTACCACCACTGACGGACGAGATCCCTTCTCTGACAGTAACAGAAAAGTTACAGAGCGCCCAGAAAGAGAACACCTCATGCTGACAGTTTGAAGAGAAAAGACACTGCTAGGGTTTGGAAGAATAATGCCAGACGCTGCTGGGAGAGGGTGGAGCAAAGGCAAGCTCCTGGATGGCTGCTGAGACGAGCCTTAAGGCCGCACGGAAGGATGTATCTACTTGAGTGCTGAGTAAAAGAGAGAGACGTGAATTCACTCTCCAGTCAACACACCTACTGTCTGGCACATTACACTTTACTTGTTGCTCTGACGTCGACATGCACAGTAGTTACTGGAGCCTCGAGAGGAGCAAACGTGCTGAGAGGTAATGAAAGATTTGCGTGAAGATCTTCACTGGAGCGGTAGATCGCATTCAACTGTTTACTTGGTCGCCATTACGGCTTACCCTCAATTATCAGTCCGCGGCATAGTCAATTTTTGAAGTTAGGAACTAGAATAGGATGGGGCTTACGGTTCTTGAAAGCCATTCAGTACTTTAGCTACGTTAAGAGGCTATCTCAGTACTTAAACTATGCAGTTGTGTGACTATAGGACTTTACATGTACTTCCTAAAGCAACTGTGAATAGAGCATATTCCTGGCAAATAAAAATCTAACTAACAAGACTTCCATGTGTTTATACATTGACTATCTTGGTGTTTCGGATACAACTCCTGCTGATGTTGTGCACCTACAATATCTAAACTATGAAGGTGACAACTAGGGTTGTCTGGGTTGGGTATGGAGTTTCAAGGGAAATATAAAGCTGAACATGGTCTGTTGGATTCCGAAGATGACAGAATTTTACACGCATTAGCACCGCTTGGTTTAGGCTCCTTCATACCTTGATTTCTAAGACCACAGGAGAGCAGTGTGCTGACCACATACCCCTCCATACTGCATCCACCTGTCGCCATAAGGCAGAGGAAGACACAGCGGCCATTAGGCACCATTTGGGCCTTCACAGCTTGAAGCCTGATGAGGAGCTCGTTTTAGTGCCATACAGGACCCCAACTCCTAACATACTTTTGATACCACCACACAGATCAACCCACTGCTCGGATATTTACCTATATACATGAGGACTCTATTTTGGCCGCCCAAACCAAACGCCAATATTTCAGACTCCGTCATCGACTGTTGTGAAGTTTGTAGCCAGTGCCAGTTCTCTAAATGTTCTAAGTTGTTAGTTACAAAAAGAGTCCTCTTCCCCCCCAGAGATCTCCATTTGAGTTCATGGAGCGTTACCATAATACTCCAGTTTTGATCAAAACTACCGCAATAAAACGAGCAGCAGGCCTCTGCACTGCTTCATGTGTTCCTTTATCCGACCTGGTGGGTACCTGAAACGCTCGAGCAGTTCTGGAGAATGGGTCACACGAGATTTCTGTGTGCAGTCCCCTGTTTGGATGAACTACACTTTCCAATAATTCTCCCAACAAACCGATTTGGCAGTCACATCCCTAGAACCGACCTCACTTTCTCATTCCATTACATTTCACTTTGCAACTTTGCATTTATTCCTTTATTTGATCATATGGCTAGGGCCCCCCATTGGGCAGACCGTTAGCTGGGTGCCAATCTTTCAGTTTGACACCACTTTGACGACCTGCAGTCGATGAGGATGATAGGGTGATGATGAGGACAGCACAACACCCAGTCCCTGGTCGGAGCTTCTCAACCATCTGACTACAAATAACATATTATCAAGAACACAGTTTGGATTTCTGAAGGGTTCTGATATCGAGAAGGCTAATTCATCAAATAATAAGTTACAAGCTGCAGGCATTTTCTGTGATTTGTCAAAGGCATTCGATTGTGTGAACCACAACATCCTTTTAAATAAATTAGAATTCTATGGTGTCATGGGCAGTGCTGCAAAATGGTTCAAGTCATACCTCGCTAACAGGAAACAAAGGGTGTCAGTGCAAGGGACTAGAGAATTAAGTCATCAGTCATAATCATAATGGGAAGAAATTACGTGGTGTCCCACAAGGATCCATCTTAGGGCCATTGCTTTTTCTCGTGTACATTAATGATCTCTCATCAGTTACACTGACAGAAGCAGAGTTCGTTTTGTTTGCAGATGACACAAGTATTGCAATAAATAGTATGTCGAGTGTAGTTCTAGAAAGATCTGCTAATGATATTTTCATGGATATTAATAAATGGTTTAAAGCCAACTCACTGACATTAAACTTCGAAAAGATTGTAAGAGGTTTCCACCCAGCATATGCATAAAGTATGCAGAAGAGCAGATAGAAGAGGTTGACAGTCTTAAATTCCTGGGATTGCAACTTGATAATAAATTCAGTTGGGAGGTGCACACCACAGAACTGCAGAAACGCCCTAACAAATCTGTATTTGCAACTCGAGTGTTAGCAGACATAGGTGACATAAAAATGAAAAAGGTTGCATACTTTGCCTACTTTCATTCCATAATGTCATATGGTATAATATTTTGGGGTAACTCTTCAAGTCAAACAAATGTTTTCAGAGTCCAAAAGCGTGTAATACGTATTATTTGTGGAGTAAATTCAAGGATGACCTGTAGAAACCTCTTCAAAGAATAACTACTGCCTCTCAGTATATTTACTCCTTAATGGAATTTGTCCTAAATAATATATCTCTTTTTCCAACAAACAGCTCAGTTCATTCATACAATACCAGGAACAAAAATGATCTGCACAAGGACTTAAAAGCACTTACTTTAGTTCAAAAAGGGGTCCACTACTCAGGAACACTCATCTTCAATCATTTACCAGCAGACATAAAAAAATTATTTCCAAATAAAGATCAGTTTAAAAGGAGCCTGAAAGACTTATTAGTGGCCAACTCCTTCAATTCCACTGACGAATTTTTTAATAGAAACAAATAAAGTATTGTTTATATTCATACAATTAGTGTTGTTATTTCAGCTTAAAAAAAATTTACAAGTTCCACATCCACGAGGATCTCCTCAGCACAGATCTATGGAACGAAAAACTAATCTAATCTGGAGAAATTTCCCCGACCCATCAAGGAATCGAACCCAAATCCAGAGGACTGTCAGTCCGTCACGTTGACCATTCAGCTACCGAGGGCGGATACCTAGAAATTTAACAGTGACGACTTGTCAACAAGCGCAATACTAATTTTCTTCTCACCCAAATTAACTAATACTTTTCCCAAATTTAGACGAAGTTTCCATTCCTAACACCAAATTGATACTGCATCTAAGTAATCCTGTATCCTCTAGTGTTATTCAACGACGACCGAATTCCGCATACTACAGTGTCATCAGCAGACATTTGGCGATTGCTACTCACTTGTCTATCACATCATATACAGGGTGTTACAAAAAGGTACGGCACACAACTAAAGAAAAGATGTTATGTGGACATGAGTCCGGAAAGGCTTAATTTCCATGTTAGAGCTCATTTTAGTTTCGTCAGTATGTACTGTACTTCCTCGATTCACCGCCAGTTCGCCCAATTGAACGAAGGTAATGTTGACTTCGGTGTTTCTATTGACATGCGACTCATTGCTCTACAGTACTAGCATCAAGCACATCAGTGCTTTCCAGAACGCAGGTGTCCCGACAGGAAGACGTTCGAAGCAATTGATCGGCGTCTTAGGGAGCACGGAACATTCCAGCCTACGACTCGCGACTAGGGAAGACCTAGAACGACGAGGACACCTGCAATTGACGAGCAAATTCCTCGTGCAGTTGACGATAACCCTAATGTCAGCGCCAGAGAAGTTGCTGCTGTACAATGTAACGTTGACCACGTCACTGTATGGAGAGTCCTACGGGAGAACCAGTTGTTTCCGTACCATGTACAGCGTGTGGAGGCACTATCAGTAGCTGATTGGCCTCCACGGGTACACTTCTGCTAATGGTTCATCCAACAATGTGTCAATCCTCATTTCAGTGCAAATGTTCTCTTTACGGATGAGGCTTCATTCCAACGTGATCAAATTGTAAATTTTCACAATCAACATGTGTGGGCTGACGAGAATCCGAACGCAATTGTACAATCACGTCATTAACACAGATTTTCTGCGAACATTTGGGAGGCATTCTTGGTGATGTCTTGATTGGGCCCCCTGTTCTTCCACCTGCGCTCAATGGAGCACGTTATCATGATTTCATATGGGATACTCTACCTGTGCTGCTAGAACATGTGCCTTTACAAGTACGACACAACATGTGGTTCATGCACGATGGAGCTCATGCGCATTTCAGTCGAAGTGTTCGTACGCTTCTCAACAACAGATTCGGTGACCGATGGATTGGTAGAGGCGGACCAATTCCGTGGCCTCCACGCTCTCCTGACCTCAACCCTCTTGACTTTCATTTATGGGGCCATTTGAAAGCTCTTGTCTACGCAACCCCGGTACCAAATGTAGAGACTCTTCGTGCTCGTATTGTGGACGGCTATGATACAATACGCCAATCTCCAGGGCTGCATCAGGGCATCAGGGATTCCATGCGACGGAGGGTGGATGCATGTATCCTCGCTAACGGAGGACATTTTGAACGTTTCCTGTAACAAAGTGTTTGAAGTCACGCTGGTACGTTCTGTTGCTGTGTGTTTCCATTCCATGATTAATGTGATTTGAAGAGAAGTAATAAAATGAGCTCTAACATGGAAAGTAATCGTTTCCGGACACATGTCCACATAACATATTTTCTTTATTTGTGTGTGAGGAATGTTTCCTTAAAGTTTGGCCGTACCTTTTCGTAACACCCTGTATAGGGAAAGTGGGCAATCATATCTCACTACATAGATGGTTCCTGAAGACACCAACGTCTCTAAAAACACTCGCCGTCCAGGACAGTGTAGACTGTTTTCTACGATAAGGATCGTAAGTTGGCCTTTGGGTACAGATTTAGACTTAGCAGCATAAAATGCCGTAGTTAGACAGAGAGTCGGTAAACTCGCTGTTTTAATCTGCCTTACCTGGATGGAACTCATGGCGTTACACAAGGCAGTAGAGACCTCCTCCTCTGGCATGGGGCCTGGCAATATGACGTCAGGGTTGACGCGAATGAGAGTGCTGGAGATGGCGCGGAGGGCTGCCACAGCCGCAGGTGGGTGGACTTCGACAGTGGCGCCTCCAGTCCTGGCCAGACGCTCGCTCAGATAGAGACCACCCTCGTGGAAGGCCTCCAGGAATCCCTCTAGCAGCTGGAATTCGACACACACTCTCAATGAGCTTCCTCTCCAACTCCAACTGGCAGAAGGTGGAGATTATATACATGATAGAAACCAGGGAGTGCAGCTTCTTTGTTCAGCACATAGCAAGACACACGCTAAATTGGAACGATCTGGAACTGCGTGCCACAGGGTTTTGTTCGGTCCGCAAAGATAAGCGAAAACATTGTGACCACTACCCAACCGTGAGTGTGAACGCAGCCTGGTGACGTTCCAGGCACCTGAATACGCGCTACGAATATGTAAGCGGAATAGAGACGGAGCCGGCCGCTGTGGCCAAGGGGTTCTAGGCGCTGCAGTCCGGAACCGTGCTGCTCCTACGGTCGCAGGTTCGAATTCAAATGGTTCTAATGGCTCTAAGCACTATGGTCATTAGTCCCCTAGACGTAGAACTACTAAAACCTAACTAACCTAGGGACATCACACACATCCCTCCCCGAGGCAGGATTCGAACCTGCGACCATAGCAGCAGCGCGGTTCCGGACTGAAACGCCTAGAACCGCTCGGTCACACAGGCCGGGTCGCAGCTTCGAATCCTGCCTCCGGCATGGATGTGTGTGATGTCCTAAGGGTTAGTCAGGTTAAGTAGTTCTACGTTCTAGGAAACTGATGACCTCAGATGCTAAGTCCGATAGTGCTTACAGCCATTTGAACCATTTGAACAGAGAGGGGTGTGGATCACCTTAGCGAAGATATGCGCTGCCAATGGGGAAATCCATTGAGATAGGTGACCTGTGAACGAGTATCTTGAAGACTGCCAAGCTGGGCGAATATTCATATGCTACTGTCGTGAGCGTCTTTTGAAAAAGGTACACTACTGGCCATTAAAATTGCTACACCAAGAAGAAATGCGGATGATAAACGGATATCCATTGGACAAATATACAGGGTGATTCAAAAAGAATACCACAACTTTAAGAATGTGTATTTAATGAAAGAAACATAATATAACCTTCTGTTACACATCATTACAAAGAGTATTTAAAAAGGTTTTTTTTTTACTCAAAAACAAGTTCAGAGATGTTCAATATGGCCCCCTCCAGACACTCGAGCAATATCAACCCGATACTCCAACTCGTTCCACATTCTCTGGAGATATTAGAGAATTGGCTGTTCCCTCAGCTCGAACAAGAAGCACAACAATTCATATTTCAGCAGGATGGAGCGCCACCACATTGGCACTTATCTGTCCGTAACTACCTGAACGGCAACTAACGGAGGCGATGGATCGGCCGCCAGGCTGCCCGCGACAGAGCACTTCATCACTGGCCTCCAAGAAGCCCTGATCTTACCCCCTGCGATTTTTTCTTATGGGGATATGTTAAGGATATGGTGTTTCGGCCACCTCTCCCAGCCACCATTGATGATTTGAAACGAGAAATAACAGCAGCTATCCAAACTGTTACGCCTGATATGCTACAGAGAGTGTGGCGCGAGTTGGAGTATCGGGTTGATATTGCTCGATTGTCTGGAGGGGGCCATATTGAACATCTCTGAACTTGTTTTTGAGTGAAAAAAAACCTTTTTAAATACTCTTTGTAATGATGTATAACAGAAGGTTATATTATGTTTATTTCATTAAATACACATTTTTAAAGTTGTGGTATTCTTTTTGAATCACCCTGTATTATACTAGAACTGACATGTGATTACATTTTCACGCAATTTGAGTGCATAGATCCTGAGAAATCAGTACCCAGAACAACCACCTCTGGACGTAATAACGGCCTTGATATGCCTGGGCATTGAGTCAAACATAGCTTGTACAGCGTGTACAGGTACAGATGCCGATGCAGTTTCAACACGATACCACAGTTCGTCAAGAGTAGTGACTGGCGTATTGTGACGAGCCAGTTGCTCGGCCACCATTGACCAGACGTTTTCAATTGGTGAAAGATCTGGTGAATTTGCTGGCCAGGGTAGAAGTCATTCATTTTCTGTATCCACAAAGGCCCGTACAGGACCTACAACATGCGGTCGTGCATTATCCTGCTGAAATGTAGGGTTTCGCAGGGATCGAATGAAGGGTAGAGCCAGGGGTCGTAACACATACGAAATGTAACGTCCACTGTTCAAAGTGCCGTCAATGCGAACAAGATGTGACCGAGACGTGTAAGCGACGATCATGATGCTGTAAACAGAACCTGGATTCATCCGACAAAATGACGTTTTGCCATTCGTGCACCCAGGTACGTCGTTCACCATCGCAGGCGCTCCTGTCTGTGATGCAGCGTCAAGGGTAACCGCAGCCATGGTCTCCGAGCTGATAGTCCATGCTGCTGCAAACGTCGTCGAACTGTTCGTGCAGAAGGTCGTTGTCTTGCAAACGTCCCCATCTGTTGACTCAGGGATCGAGACGTGGCTGCGCGATCGGTTACAGCCATGCGGATAAGATGCCTGTCATCTCGACTGCTAGTGATACGAGACCGTTGGTATCTAGCACGGCGTTCCCTTTTACCCTCTTGAACCCACCGATTCCATATTCCGCTACAGTTATTGGATCTCGACCAACGGGAGCAGCAATGTCGAGATACGATAAACCGCAATCGCGATAGGCTATAATCCGACCTTTATCGAAGTCGGAAACGTGATGGCACGCATTTCTCCTCCTTACACGACAACGTTTCACCAGGCTGTTTGTGTATGAGAAATCGACTGGGAACTTTCCTCATGTCAGCACATTGTAGGCGTCGCCACCGGCGCCAACCTTGTGTGAATGCTCTGAAAAGCTAATCATTTGCATATCACAGCATCATCTTCCTGTCGGTTAAATTTCGCGTCTGTAGCACGGCACCTTAGTGGTGTAGCAGTTTTAATGGCCATTGGCGTAGAAAGACAATGAAACTACTACTAACCTTTAAATGGTAGGACGTCCACGACTCTTCGCAGAGCGTGGAGCTCGGAGGACTGTCTGTTCTGTAAATTAGGATAGATGTTGGTCAATGGCATCTCTGCCCAAAGAGCACAATGCTGGTACATGCCCAAGCGTTTCAAAGCACACCGTTCATCGTATATTGTTGAGCATGGAGCTCCATAGCAGACCACCCCTATGTGTTCACATGTTGACCCAACGACGTTTTCAGTTGCGACTCCACTGGGCGTGGATGCTTGACGTCATTCCCAATGGCGATATCATCTTCCAGCTGTATAATTTCCGTGTGTCAGAGCCAGAACCGTGCTACAGTTTTCTGATGAGCAATTTAGTGAACGCACGTTGATGCCTCGGCGACTAAAATTCGCCTGATGTAAATCCTGCGGAACACTTCCAGGTCTCTATCGGGAGCCATCATCGCGTTCGCAAATCAGCGGACCCGAATTACGAGAGCTGTGCGCAGACATCTAATGCCACATACTTTCACAAATTCGCCAACAAACTGTTACATTCCTGATATGTAAAATCAGCGAAGTAACTCTTATTCCAAGGACGGGAAAACGAGCTATTAAGCAGGTAGTCATACGTTTTTCTCCATCAGTGTATCTTCGGTCCACTGTGGTTTGTAGCTTATAACACTTTTCATCCAGATGAAGATGATTATATTTTGGAGTGAAAAATTTCATTCGTTTTCTTTTGAAATCCCGTGTTAACTGTTGAAGGGTACCAGTCCCCAGATGTATTATATTGAAATAGTGATAATAAACAGCTTACCGCCTGTCTATGATGTGAATAAAATGTTCCTTTATGTGCAAACACAGCAAAAAACTTATATATATAACTACAAAGAACGAAACTCGTCTAGCTTGAAGGGGGAAACCAGATGACGCTGTGGTTGGCCTGCTAGATGGCGCTGCCATAGGTGAAACGAGTATCAACTGCGTTTTATTTAAATAGGAACCCCCATTTCTTAATACATATTCGTGTAGTACGTAAGGAAATATGAATGTTTTAGTTGGACCACTTTTTTCACTTTGTGATCGATGGCGCTGTAATAGTCACAAACGTTTTATCTCTTGCGAACAGAAACCAGACTGTCGCCGTGTTTTTTTACTTGTGTGTGTACTATGTTACTTGTCTGATTCCTGTGTCTTTTATTAACGTTGCCAACCCCTTTTGCTTTCTGTTTTAACTTTCCGCATTTTTCCGCCATTTTACACTTGACGTCACCGTTTTATCGCCTGTTTTTCTTGTTTCTTTTCTTCTTCCGTTTTTTAAAATAAAAGCCTGTAGGCTGTAGAGCAGCGTACTAAGTTGCTGCCAGCCCGCCCCCTTCGGGGGGAATTGGAAATCAATAAAGGAAAAAAAAATGTACCGTTTACCAATTGCTAAAAAGGTCGACATCGTGTTGATGTATGGCTATTGTGATCAAAATGCCCAACGGGCGTGTGCTATGTATGCTGCTCGGTATCCAAGACGACATCAGCCAAGTGTTCGGACCGTTCGCCGGATAGTTACCGTATTTAAGGAAAGAGGAAATGTTCAGCCACATGTGAAACGTCCGTGACGACCTGCAACAAATGATGATGCTGAAGTAGGTGTTTTAGCTGCTGTCGTGCTAATCCGCACGTCAGTAGCAGACAAATTGCGTGAGGATCGGGAATCTCAAAAACGTCGTTGCTGAGAACGCTACATCATCATCGATTGCACCCGTACCATATTTCAATGCACCAGGAAAAGCATGGTGACGACATTAAACGTCGTGTACAGTTCTGACACTGGGTACAAGATATTTAGCGACGAAGCGTCATTCACCAACAGCGGTAACGTAAAACGGCATATTATGCACTATTGGGCAACGGAAAATCCACGATGGTTGCGACAGGTGGAACATCAGCGATCTTGGCGGGTTAATGTATGGTGCGGCATTATGGGAGGAGGGATAATTGGCCCCCATTTTATCGATGGCAATCTAAATGGTGCAATGTATGCTGATTTCCTGCGTAATGTTCTACCGATGTTACTACAAGATGTTTCACTGCATGACAGAATGGCGATGTACTTCCAACATGATGGATGTCCGGCACATAGCTCGTGTGCGGTTGAAGCGGTATTGAATAGCATATTTCATGACAGGTGGATTGATCGTCGAAGCACGTTCACCGGATCTGACATCACGGATTTCTTTCTGTGGGGAAAGTTGAAGGATATTTGCTATCGTGATCCATCGGCAACGCCTGGCAACATGCGTCAGCGCATTGTCAATGCATGTGCGAACATTACGGAAGGCGAACTACTCACTGTTGAGAGGAATGTCGTTACACGTATTGCCAAATGCATTGAGGTTGATGGGCATCATTTTGAGCATTTATTGCATTAATGTGGTATTTACAGGTAATCACGCTGTAACATCATGCGTTCTCAGAAATGATAAGTTCACAAAGGTACATGTATCACATTGGAACAACCGAAATAAAATGTTCAAACGTACCTATGTTCCGTATTTTAATTTTAAGAAACCTACCTGTTACCAACTGTTCATCTAAAATTGTGAGCCGTATGTGTGTGACTATTACAGCGCTATCTATCACAAAGTGAAAAAAGTGGTCCAACTAAAACATTCATATTTCTTTACGAACTGCACGAATATGTAATAAAAATGGTGGTTCCTATTTTTTAAAAAAGCTGTTGATATCCGTTTGACTTATGGCAGCGCCGTCTAGCGGGCCAACCATAGCATCTTCTGGTTTCCCCCATCAAGCTAGAGGTTTCGTTCTTTGTAGTTTTTCCATATGACGCTTATTTCGTGAGATATTTGGCCCGGTCACGATCAGTGGACCACGCAAAATATATATATATATATATATATATATATATATATATATATATATATATATATATATATATATATTGTGTATCTTACACAATCGTGTTAAGTCTTTAACAAACACGTTAGTCAGCTTAGAGTACCTTGTTTGAATAACCAGTGCAGCTGGCATTAAAGTAAGCGTTATACGTAGGCATATCGTAAAATATAAATTTTCATGGCCGACAATGTGAGACTGAGTAGTTTTATTCTGCTATTTAGGACGTGGTCAGATTAGCTTCTGTTTGAAATCCAATTTTAAGTTCGCGCCTACGATTTACATGTGAAGGATGGTTGTAGCGAGACAGGTTGTGCAAAAGCCACCAGCACCCTTGAAGATATCCTCTGAAAACAGAGATGAATCGTTGTGTTTCAACAAGAAATTCATCCGATCACGGGACAGTAGTCCAGAACATTTTAGTAAGTTTTACCTGGGCTAGCCAACTCACCTCAGAATGGAATGTTGGGTTGATGAGCTTGCGGTGCGTCTTCCACTGGCGTCCATTGACGGAGAGTAAGCCATCGCCGGCAAAGGTCCGTATAGCGTGACACAAGAAGGGGTCGCGGTCCACCATCTTGGATGTCAGCATGATGTGTTGAACATCGTCTGGGTGCACCACCATCAGCACCAGCACTGGACCGATGTAGAACCTGCCACCGTAATAATAAGGGTACCTACATGTTCATGGATTGGCAGAAAAACAACCGTATGATAAAGTAATATCAGTGTGACACGTATACTCATGTGCTGGAAGATCTTGGCAAAAATTCGAAGATGCCCTGCATCTGCAATCTGGAGATCGCTCTAAACACTTTTTATATCTGTGTCCACAAAGATCCAACTGTGCCAATGGAGGACAGTTATGGAAAAGGGTTGGCAAACTGTATCTCAGGCAGATTCGATGCACAAATCTTGAAACATGCAAGTCCTCAAAGCAGTGGTACAACCATTACCTCAAGAAGGAACAAACAGTACATCAGGATCTAAATCCTAGAATGCTGCCTCTATTAGTTCAGATCATATGTTATCTCAAGCGAAGTTTCTACGCCAAGCCACTCAAAACGCATGCTGCCACGCTGTGGTAGTATCTAACACAAACGTACCCATCACTTTAACACATTCTGAAGTGGTAATTGTGAGAAAACACTCAGCATGAAGTAAATTATATCTATGTGCCTCTTGTTCAGTAAGGCTTTGTGACTTGTTGATAACAGTAGTTGACCCAACAGTACAGGTGACACCAATGCATGTCCTCAAACAGCAGCCCCAGAGAGACATGCATAAGTAACATGAATGTTGCTGTTATATCAAGATTTCAAGCGACCAAGATGGGTATTAAATGACTGGTCAGTGTGTCACTCTGGTAACAAGATACCAGTTCTGATGTCGGCTCATAACAGTCAGAAATAGTGAAATATTGTAACTCTATATATTTGGATCTGGGGTCAGCCTTACATCAATAATGAGAATTTTGGTTGGATATAAATCGCATGTTTACGTAATGCATGTAGAATGTGCATCACTCAACCAATATCTCAGCACAGTCGTGCCAACATGATTATGAGGTAACTATCTATGCATTATTGCTATCCAATTTTCCCAGAGATGTATATGGCCGGCCAGTGTGGCCGAGCGGTTCTAGGCGCTTCAGTCTGGAGCCGCGCGACCACTACAGTCGCAGTTTCGAATCCTGCCTCGGGCATGGATGTGTGTGATGTCCTTAGGTTAGTTAGGTTTAAGTAGTTATAAGTTCTAGGGGACTGATGACCTCAGATGTTAAGTCCCATAGTGCTCAGAGCCATTTGAACCATTTTTGTGTATTGTATAGTGGGTCTTGAAGAGTGGCTGCCACATCCCTGGATTTATGTTCGTTAGATTTCTGTATGTGGAGGCATTTTTTTTTTTTTTTATTGCGTGGGGAGTGAAGATCCATAAACTTTGCACAATTTGGGGAACAAATTTTTTAATGCTTGCACTCACATTCCAGTATATGTGTTGATAACTGATTATCAACAGCATTTGTACCATAGTATGTGCAGGACAAGTAGCCAGTCGGGAAATATTATAGGGTTTTGATATAAAATGTAATTCTAAATTTTTCATCATTTTTTTAGGTTATGTGTCATGTACGAGTTTTCTCAGAACCTATTTGCTGGGTAAAACCATGGCGACTGGAGACAGCGTTGTTTTCGGTATTTTGCTGACAGAAACAACCACAGGTGCTACCACGGTGAGCCAATTGGAAGCGTGGGTGAAGAGTCATGTGGTGGTTGATGGCTGATTCTAGGACTGGAGTCCACTTTACACGAAATGAATTTGCAGTCGAGAATAAGGATATCCTTCAGCTGTAGAATGGAATGACGACAATGAAAATTTGTGCCGGACCGGGAATCGAATCCAGATTTCCCACTTACCACGAGCGGTCGCCTTACCATTTGCCTATCCACACACGACTCACTATCAGACCCAAACTTTCACATGTCGTCAACCATGCATCTGTAGTCGCCGCAGTGCCTGTTCCCATGGACATGCATGCATGACCCAAGGAACTTTGCATCGTAATCGAAATAATACAGGCCCTGCAATATCGTATTGAAGAGCCCAGCTTGTGTTGCAGGCACAGAAAGTATAGCAACAATGATCCGTCTGTGGCTCTGTGTCTTCTTGATCAGCCATTAGCTAATTCAGATATGAACATTGTCCCTCTCTTGCTACTTCTCGACCCACTATGTTCACTTGGACGGGTGTCTCCCTTCAGAGCCTAGTTGAGGTGAGTCTTATATGCACTACTGGCCATTAAAATTGCCGCACCTCGAAGATGACTTGCTACAGACACGAAATTTAACCGACAGGGAGAAGATGCTGTTATATGCAAATGATTAGCTTTTCAAAGCATTCACACAAGAATGAGATTTTCACTCTGCAGCGGAGTTTTCACACAAGGTTGGCGCCGGTGGCGGCATCTACAACATGCTGACATGAGGAAAGTTTCAAACCAATTTCTCATACACAAACAGCAGTTGACCGGCGTTGCCTAGTGAAACGTTGCTGTGATGCCCCGTGTAAGGAGGAGAAATGCGTACCATCACGTCTCCGACTTTGATGAAGGTCGGATTGTAGCCTATCACGATTGCGGTTTATCGTATCGCGACATTGCTTCACGCGTTGGTCGAAATCCAATGACAGCAGAATATGGAATCGGTGGGTTCAGGAGGGTAATACGGAACACCGTGCTGGATCCCAACGGCCTCGTACCTCTAACAGTCGAGATGACAGACATCCACATGGCTGTAACGGATCGTGCAGCCACGTCGCGATCCCTGAGTCAATAGATGGGGAGGTTTGCAAGACAACAACCATCTGCACAAACAGTTCGACGACGTTTGTAGCAGCATGGACTATCAGCTCGGAGACCATGGCTGCGGTTACCCTTGACGCTGTATCACAGACAGGAGCGCCTGCGATGGTGTACTGAATGACGAACCTGGATGAATTAATGGCAAAACGTAACTTTTTCGGATGAATCCAGGTCCTGTTTACAGCATCATGATGGTCGCATCCATGTTTGGCGAGATCGCGGTGAACGCACTTTGGAAGGGTGTATTCGTCATCGCTATAGTGGCGCATCACCCGGCGTGATGGTATGGGGTGCCATTTGTTACACGTCTCGGTCACATCTTGTTCACATTGACGGCACTTTGAACAGTGGACGTTATATTTCAGATGTGCTACGATCCGTGGCTCTACCCTTCATTCGATCCCTGCGAAACCCTACATTTCAGCAGGACAATTCACGACCGCATGTTGCAGGTCCTGTACGGGCCTTCCTGGATACAGAAAATATTCGACTGCTGCCCTGGCCAGCATTTTCTGCAGATCTCTCACCATCTGAAAACGTCTGGTCAATGGTGGCCGAGCAACTGGCTCGTCACAATACGCCAGTGACTGCTCTTGACGAACTGAGGTGTCGTGTTGAAGCTGCATGGGGAGCTGTACCTGTACACGCCATCCAAGTTCTGTTTGACTCAATGCCCAGGCGTATCAAGGCCGTTATTACGGCGAGAGGTGGTTGTTCTGGGTACTGATTTCTCAGAATCTATGCGTGAAAATGTAATCACATGTCAGTTCTAGTATAATATATTTGTAAAATGAATACCCGTTTATCATCTGCATTTCTTCTTGGTGTAGCAATTTTAATGGCCAGTAGTGTAACTGAATTGTCTGAATGTATTGATTTTTTACTTGTCATGTATCATCTGTCGTTTCAAAACACCCATCAAACGTCCAGATCCTCCTCCGTCTTACGCCTGGTGCCGCTTCTATGACAGTACAAATTGCTGTCAGAAGTGGGATTCCCCACCCTTAAGTCCTAAATGAGGCCATTAATATTTCGGTTCATGTGTAACGCCTCTTTTCAGATGAGTAAACGTCACCGCTTTCGCCGTGCCATGAGTCTGGCTGCAGTAGCCTCTCAAGCGCTCAATTAGCGTATTCCACCACTGCAACACAGGCAGATTCCGGCATGCTGTAGGTTGTGACCAGCCAGATGGTCCTGCATGGATGTGTTTCCACAGCCCTTACCAGGGCAGTGCTATCACATCAGTACCTTTAGCCCGCCACTGTACATCCCTCTGTAGCTGCCCTGACGGAGTGTCCCGCATTCATCTCTGGATAAATATCAGGAGAGCAGCGTAGCAGCCACGTGTTGGATATATGCGCCACCATCGTCCCAGCACCTCCACACTGGTTCCACGTGCCTGAGGCTCCAGCCACTAACATGCGCCCCTGCTGAAGCCACCCTCCATGCCTCACACTGCATCATTGACGGCTCGTCACGTGAAAGACTGTTAGTGTCGCTACAGGTTTTCCTTTACACCCATCCAGCTGCTAATGCGAATGCGAGTCTTCGAAAGAACGAGGCGCCACACTCCTGTTTTCAGACACACAATCCTGAGTTGATCGTCTAACCTGTTCGTATAAGTGCAGTTGAACTATTTTGTCTATTGGTTTCGAGTACACATTGTGCCTACCGCAAGCTCGAGCAGAGTTGACTGGCTGAGACCTGCAAGATGAGATAGCTACACTTACGTCATGAAATCTGGTATTAGAAGAGTAGTTACAACAAGACAAGAGTCGCCTTCTGCTTAAAAAGTTAACCGAAGTATACAAGCTACGTAAAATCAGGCCACTCTTGTGTGAAAAACTGACGTGGCAGGCAGTTTCCCTCTGTTCATTTTTATATGCTCTTTGTTGGGAAAACCCTCTGAGAATGGTGCCAGCCGAATGTCTTCATAGCCATTTGACATTTGTAACTGTCATAAATGCCTGAACATATGTGAAATCAGTAGAAACTTAAAATAAAGCCAACAGGTTTCAGGTAATAGTTGAAGAGTTAATAGACAAGTGCTGAGGCAAAAGACGTTTGAGTTACCACAAAGACAAGATGTCTTTCGTAATCAGTGGGTAGGAGAGCATTTGGAAATTTTTCTGATAGAATATGCACAGTTTTGTGCCATAGGAATGCAGTTGGGCCAAGTCAGAAATGGTAAGAGACGAGAGCAACAGATTTATCCAATGGTGAATAACTCCACGTATTGGGTACGAAGTAAAGTGTGAGTGGTCCTTGTCCTGTCATGAAGTGGCTCATCTTACTCTGTGGACAGAGGTGGCTGCACTTTTGTTGAGATGTCTTCATGTGGTAACAATTCGTAGGCGATGTGAATTAGCGTTTCACATCACTGATGGGTCGTGGGCTCCTTTCTGCCCTTACTGTAAGAAATTGGCCACTGAAGTACCACTTGCCGCCACCCATGGGAAAAACTGACGCCTCGCAGAGTGGCTGCGCGGCCCTTCCCTCTGGAGGTTCGAGTCCTCCCTCGGGCAGGGGTGTGTGTGTTGTTCTTAACATAAGTTAGTTTAAATTAATTTAAGTAGTGTGTAAATCTAGGGACCGATGACCTAAGCATTTGGTCCCTAGACACATTTGAACATTTGAAAAACTGAAATGGGACATGGCAGGATTTCGATGTTTTTAGAAATTTGACAGTTTCTCCAAGGCCTAGTAACTTAGGAGTCGTGGGTTAGCGACGACATATTGTTGCATTTTCTCGGTTTCGTTTTCGCGCCCAGGTCTATTCTGTCTACCATTATCTTTTCTATTAAAACATGACCTTCTTTGTTAATGCCATTCTGTATTCCCATAAGTGAAGAATATAGATTGAGGATAAACTGCAACAATACAGAACTAATAAGAAGTAGCAGAATGAGAATACTGAGAAACTAAGCATCAAAACTGGTTATCATATAGTAGACGAAGTAAAGTAATTCGCCTACCTTGGAAGGAAAGTAACCCACGATGGACGAATCAAGAAGAACATAAAATGCATGCTATCACTGGCAAAGAGAGCATTCCTGGTCAAGAGAAGTCTACTAGTACCAAACATAGGACTCAAGCTGAGGGAGAAATTTCTGGGAATGTACATGTGGAGTACAGAATTTTTTGTTGGGAATCATGGACCGTGAGAATGTCGAAACAGAAGAGAAACGAAGCAAAAATATGGTTCAAATGGCTCTGAGCACTATGGCACTTAACTTCTGAGGTCATCAGTCCCCTAGAACTTAGAACTACTTAAACCTAACTCACCGAAGGACATCACACACATCCATGCCCGAGGCAGGATTCGAACCTGCGACCGTAGCGGTCGCGCGGTTCGAGACTGTAGCGCCTAGAACCGCTCGGACACCACGGCCGGCGAAGCGAAGCATTTGACATGTGGAGCTACAGAAGAAAGCTGGAAATAAGATGGGCCGATACGGTAAGGAATGACAAGGATCTTCAAGAATCGGTGAAGAGAGGAACATATACAAAACACTGACAAGATTTAGGGCCAGAATGATAGGACATCGCTTAAGGCACCAGTGAACGACTTCCACGGTACTAGAGAGGGCTGTAGAGGTAAAAGCTGTAGATGAAGACAGAGACAAGATTACATTCTGCAATTATTTGAGGATATAGTGCGCCAAAGTTACTCTGAGATGAAGAGGTTCCCACAGCATAGAATTTCATTGCAGGCTGCATCAAGCAGTCAGAAGATTAAAAATTAAAATAGAATAAAATAAAAATAAAAAGTTTACAATACAAGTTTTCTACTTAAATGGTAAAATAGTTTCACATTAATTTAAATGTTTTATTGCAACACTGATGAAGTATTCACCGAAAGCAAGTCATGAATAAGCTTCGAGAGTTTAGTTGTATGCAATCGGCTTCCAGGTATGCATGCACCCACAAGTTTTGTGGAATTTACACTCTCATTTATTGTGAGTAAGTGACACCTGTTCTGTCGTTTAGATTTTTTCTGATTCTGATATATGTTAATCTGTATTCTACAAGCTAATCAAAATCACAATTTAAACACTATGGGCTCTATGGGCAATTATGAAACATTTGAAGTATACAAAATATATAGGTACCTTTTCGTAATAACTATATGTTTGAATGGACAAGTTGATAATGTAAATTAGTTTTTTTGCTGATGGTGCCCAATTAAAAACATCCTTTGCTTGTTGTAACCTCTGACTTTTGTAGTTTTAAGTCATCCATTATATTTGTAAACACTGTTCTGTTATGCTGCATGGTCCTATGCTCTTGTCACTGACATGTCATATTTAGTAAATACTTAAGGTATTAGACCATCATTTTAACAATTGCTTCAGGCTATTGGAAGGTACCTCACCAATTTCCAAACGCATGTATGTAAACAAGAATTGTAGAATGTAAATGGCGCCTTACGAAAAGGAAGGTGGCGGGAATATGGAAACTATGCCAGCTGGGCAAGGAATGTCAACAAATAGGATAAACTGCCCATCTCTGGTTCCACCATTAGAATAAGCCTGGTAAAAGGGAGGGGGTAGGGATTAGGTATGGTAGGGTGTGAAGGAAGGACAAGATATCTGCCAGTAATGCAGTCTGGGCTCTTATGCCCAAAACCAGCCTACTGTCAACAGTGTCAGATGTTGTCACTGTGAACGACCCAGGGAAGCAAGTACTCGTGTGAGATAACATGGAAACTGACTGTTCATAACTAAATTAAAATAAAAACTGTGTACGGCTATTACATGTTAATTGTTTGATACTGTGGGAGTCTGTAGGTATTTTGTTTAGTTATATCAATTTTCTGTGTGAGGCACATATCTGTTTTACATATTTCTATGAGTCTACATACATTGAGATTCGATAAGTAAAAATATTTCTCAAGTCTGTATACTAATAAAGGCTTTCACTCTATATTCTCTTACTCGTACACTGCATTATTAAATTTATTGTCTTTTGTGCCTAACAGGTCCACTCCAAACCAAACTTCGAGTAACCTTCGCTTGTGGGATCCCTGTGAAATTACGAAATGAGTAATCGGCGAGTCGCCTGTAGAAAAACTATTGGGCTACTTTAGTGTAGTTCAGGAAAGGTGCAGCTTCAGTTTTGCAGATAAAATTGAGTGACTAATTGTAGGTGAAACAGACCAAAAATTTTCCCACAGTAGCTTTACTTATTTCCATGCTGATGGTCGCTTTTACTAATTATTAGAAAATGGAATATCCCTCAGTACATCTAAAAAATGCACTCAAGTGTAAATAATACTTTTCGTTGAAATTATACTTTCAATTTTAATAGGCCTACACTTACATGAACCAACAATGGGCAGTAAGAACAGCAATTTCAACAGAATCGCCACAGGAGAAGTAAATGATTTTACGTTGTTTCGTCATATATATACTTTGACATAAGAAACAATTGAAGCAAATTATGATGTATTCTATGTCACATCTTTCATTAACTTATAGACTTTTCTCGTGATACATAATTTTCTTACGCAACTTGCCTCTTTTTTAATTACAATTTATCACGCATAAGAAAGGAAACATGAATAAGAATACGGCAAATAACATAAATATAGAAAAGAGACGCTACACACATTCATTTATTGCTGTTATACTTTTTTTTAGTAGATCGTGGCAACTACTCCCATTGCCAACGAAGTTCCAGAACAGATTTTCGTATGTCTAAAAATGGAATAAATGTTGTTTTCATATTATCTGGTATGTGTGCGTCCTTGAAATGACCTTGACCGTATTGCCGCACAAACTCACTAGGTAGCAGTGCTATGCTTAGCAACACACTGTTTGGGTTCTTGGCGCATTAGTTACTGTGACACAATGGACGTTGATTGTGAGCAAAGAGTGAATATGAATTTCTGCGTTAAGCCTGGGAAAACCCCTAGTCAAATGTGGACAATAATTAAGCAAGAATATGCATGTCAGGCACATTCAACAACTCGAGTTTTCGAGTGGCACAAAACGTTTCGTGAAGGCAGACATTCAGTGCAAGACGATTCCAGACCTGGTCGCCTATCTACAGCACATACCGACGCAAACCAGAGCGTGTAAGACAGTTATTTCAAGAACACTATCATATAACTCTGACTGCATTATCAGATTAACGTAATTTTAATCGTGATGTGTGCCGTAAGATTTTATGCGAAAACTGCCGGAAACCGAAACTTAATGCAAAAACACACTAACAGACGAACAGAAGAACGAATGAGGAAAACTTTCTGCTGAACTACTGGACAGAGTCAGATGTGTTCCACATTTCAGTCAAGGATTATTGCTGGGGATGAAAGTTGGTGCGACAAGTATGAACCTCATATGAAGTGTCAAAAGTGCAAAACGGATGAGTCCTGAATCACCGGCCTCGAGAAAAGTCAAACGACAGAGTTGGGGAACAAAGACAATGTTGATCGCATTCTGTGTTAGTAAACGATTAGTTCACCATGAGTATGTTCCCCCAGGTCAAACAGTGAACCAAACTCATTACATCGCAGTCTTGAAGCGTTTGAGACAACCGATTAGACGTCGCCGTTATGATTATGGCATTCTCAGGACTGATTCTTACTGGACGCCATTGCAATACCCCATGCGCTTTATTTGCTACCGATTAACTGGCCAGACATTCTGTTATTGCCTTCTGTATCCGCCATATTGTCCTAACCTGTACCCTTGCTATTCTTTCTTGTTTCTGCAAGCTTTATTAAGATATCGCAGACGTCCAAAGAGCTTGCAAGCACCACATCTGATAATTTCCCTGCTTGCTTCCAAGACCTCCCGAAACGTTGGCAACTTTGTATAGATAGCCAAGGCAGTTATTTTGACAGCGGCTAGCGTCATTGCTTGGTAAATATGTACAATTTTCGATTTAAAAAGAAAAACTTTCCTGGAAATTTTATGACAAAGAAAATACTTTTTCTCTATTTTGTGTGAACGTGTTATAATCATTTTCGATTAATCGATATGAGCACTGTGGCTGCCTCTTTCTATCGTCACTGTAGTGATTCTACGTACACTTGTCTGAAAACTAATGTAACAAACGGAAATTTGGGAAGGTTGCGTTTGTTTTGCCACAGAACAGTATAAATAGGTGATAGTAAACTAAAATCGATGTAAAGAATAGAAAACATAGACACCTGCAACTTGCGTAATGAAAGACAGCAATTGTATTCCTTTTTTTCCAACATAGCGGATTTGCACACAGCTGGTTAACCCTTTCGTGAGCCATGGGAAACACGCTTCCCACTACAATGAATTCGCTCCTAGTCCCGTGGGATTCACACTTCCCACCTCTGTACGGTGCTACCACCTAGTGAACAGTATAGGGTACTACTTCCAATCGGAAGTTCCAGCCGTCTTTGCTGTACCTTCGCGCAGAGGCATTGTATAGCTGAGTGTTGCTCTGAAGAGGAGCCTTTCAGTTGGGTTGGGTTGTTTGGGGAAGGAAACCTGACAGCGAGGTCATCGGCCTCATCGGATTAGGGAAGGACGGAGAAGGAAGTCGGCCGTGCCCTTTCAGAGGAACCATCCCGGCATTTGCCTGGAGTGATTTGGGGAAATCACGGAAAACCTAAATCAGGATGGCCGGACGCGGGATTGAACCGTCGTGCTCCCGAATGCGAGTCCAGTGTACTAACCGCTGCGCCACCTCGCTCGGTGAGCCTTTCAGTGCTGTTTGCGTGACATTTTGTGATTTTTTCGTCAAAGCTATAGTATAAGGTAAATACTTTTGATTTGCCCAAATTTATGAAGGAAAACGAAAAATTGGAACGAGGAGAATTCCAGTTTGAAACAAAAGGAGCAATTTCTGCAGTGAAATGGGTGGATAACCGTCCAGTCACTTTCCTGTCCTCAATTCACGACCCATGAGAAACAGCCACAGTGAAAAGGAAGTTGTAGCAGAATACAACAAAATAATGGGTGGTGTCGATAAGTTTGATCAATTACGAGAAAGGTATGCTATTGGAAGACGTTCTGTAAAATGGTGGCGCAGAATATTTTATTTCCTGGTGGAAGTTGCTGCAGTGAACAGTTTTATCCTGCGGAAAATAAGTAAAAGAGAAAGTGGACGGCATGATCAGCTTACATACAGGATCCATCTAGCCATACAATTGATCGCTGGCTTCTCATCCCAAAAAAGGCGTGGACAACAACCTGTCTTTCTGGCAAAAAGAGGTAAAGTACCCGAAGATTTTCGTCATGTGGCTGCAGGGGAGCATCAACCCATTTTCGGAGAAAACCTACTGGACGTGCCGTCATTGTAGTACCAAAGCTGCGGAAAAGAGCACTCGCTGTGTTTGTACATATTGTCAAATACCACTTTGCATAGACCCATGTTTCAGAAAATTTCATGGCAAGCAATTGTGAACAATCATTGTAACAAGAGAGGTAAATTTATCAAATAAATATTACATATATTGAAAAAGTTATTTTTGTCATTTAACTCCAAGGAAGGGCAGTGGGAAGAATACTTCCAACCTTGTTGTGTGACCTCACTTTCACAGTTGGAGTAAATTTGATATTCTGTATGATAAATATACCTATCTGTTAACTACTATCTGCTCTCCATTCATTTAAAAATATTTTGCCCACGAAAGGGTTAATGTGCTCAGTTTGGGGTTTGACCACCTCTGAGAGTAATATAGGCCCGACCACGATAGGGCATGGTGCGAATGATGTCATCAATCCCATGTTGAGGCCATAACGCCAATTATTCCCTCAGAGCTGCTCGCAGGTCTTAGATAGTTGTTGGAAGGTGACATGATGCACCCCAGACGTGCTCTATGGCATTCAACCTGGGAGAGTGAGCCGGCCACGCTATGCGTGCAATATCTTCGTTGCCAAGAAAATGTCAGCCACTCGTGTGAGCCGTGCGTGGCTCGTGTTCCCGCCATCATGTGTTTTACTCCCTTTTCTTAACGTACTTCCACCTCACTACGTTAGTTTAAATTACTACTGTCACTGAGTTGCTGCTTTGCCTGACCGCGAGCGGTGTTAGCAGCGCGTATCGATGTATCCCTTGGACCATAAATATAATAGACTGGCCCTGACGTCATTTTCGTGGCTCCAACATCTCTGGGCTAAAGTCACGTGAATGTTGGCAAAACATGGTTGTTTCGTGTTGCGCTAACGGCTGTACTCAGCGTTTTGTCGGGGGAAATGGCTTTACATTTGCACATGCGTTTATTTAAATCTGATGAAGTGAGTTTTATATGTTTTTTACACTTGAAACAGAGTATCACGTAAATTAAAGTGTTGAAAGTGATGCCTGTAAAGTCAGACTCGTATTACATTTTGGAAAGTGTCTGTGATAATTCGGTTACAGAAGTAAATATAATTGTTTCTCGTTCCTACTCATAGGTTCCCTAAGGATGAAAACCGAAGGCAGCTTTCGATACAGGCCCTGAAACCGAAAAAGCTTTAAGCCATCTGCACATACGCGCCTTTTTGTATATACAAGTGAGATTATAATAAGGTAAGAGCACCTATAGTCGACACATGAAGAGCATTTTTTTCTACCTTTTAATACTATTAAATAACTGATAGTTTAAACTCTTGTGAAAATAGAGGGAACTGAACCTTTGAAGTGCACCTAAAATTGATACTCTAAAATGGACCTGCTCCTAAAGTCGACAATTTTAGCACCTATAGTTGACACAATTCCCATACCCCATTTTCTCTTATAAGTGACTAGAGCTCAAAACGCGGCGAATCCAATGTTTAAAGTTTTGACACGAGCCCACTCTTACTGTTTAAAAGAATTTTAACGACATTTTACTTTAATTGATAGTTTATAGTAATTTCGTCCCGCTGCCCACCAGGGGGGCGTTCGATGTATTTGCTAGATTTTATAAATGGTACTGTGAACAAATCCAGGTCAAATGTAGTTCTGGCATAATTTTTCGCACATAAGAAAGTAATTTTTGTTGGAAGCGATTGGCAGTAAATTGAGAAATGTGGGGAAAATACGATACAAACATAGGATGGCAACCGCTGATTTGAAATCCCGCCACGTTTTGCCAACAGTCACGTGGTTTATGTTGGAGCCACACCAGGCCTATAGCTTCTGCACAGCAAGGCCAGTCTAATAGTATCTATGGTCGAAGATATATCCCCTCTCGTAGTATCTTTGCTCTGCTGCTATTACGAGGTGCCTTCATGTTCTAAGGCCTCCGATTTTTTTTCTAATTAACTACTCACTCGAAATCTATGAAATTGGCGTTACTTCTCGACGTAATCGCCCTGCAGACGTACACATTTTTCACAACGCTGACGCCATGATTCCATGGTAGCGGCGAAGGCTTCTTTAGGAGTCTGTTTTGACCACTGAAAAATCGCTGAGGCAGCAGCAGCACGGCTGGTGAATGTGCCTTTCATTGTTGGAAAAAGACAAAAGTCACTAGGAGCCAGGTCAGGTGAGTAAGGAGCATGAGGAATCACTTCAAAGTTGTTATCACGAAGAAACTGTTGCGTAACGTTAGCTCGATGTGGGGGTGCATTGTCTTGGTGAAACAGCACACGCGCAGCCCTTCCCGGACGTTTTTGTTGCAGTGCAGGAAGGAATTTGTTCTTCAAAATATTTTCGTAGGATGCACCTGTTACCGTAGTGCCCTTTGGAACGCAATGGGTAAGGATTACGCCCTCGCTGTCCCAGAACATGGACACCATCATTTTTTCAGCACTGGCGGTTACCCGAAATTTTTTTGGTGGTAGTGAATCTGTGTGCTTCCATTGAGCTGACAGGTGCTTTGTTTCTGGATTGGAAAATGGCATCCACATCTCATCCATTGTCACAACCGACGAAAAGAAAGTCCCATTCATGCTGTCATTGCGCGTCAACATTGCTTGGCAACATGGCACACGGGCAGCCATGTGGTCATCCGTCAGCATTCGTGGCACCTACCTGGATGACACTTTTCGCATTTTCAGGTCGTCATGCAGGATTGTGTGCACAGAACCCACAGAAATGCCAACTCTGGAGGCGATCTGTTCAACAGTCATTCGGCGATCCCCCAAAACAATTCTCTCCACTTTCTCGATCATGTCGTCAGACCGGCTTGTGCGAGCCCGAGGTTGTTTCGGTTTGTTGTCACACGATGTTCTGCCTTCATTAAACTGTCGCACCCACAAACGCACTTTCGACACATCCATAACTCCATCACCACATTTCTCCTTCAACTGTCGATGAATTTCAATTGGTTTCACACCACGCAAATTCAGAAAACAAATGATTGCACGCTGTTCAAGTAAGGAAAACGTAGCCATTTTAAGTATTTAAAACAGTTCTCATTCTCGCCGCTAGTGGTAAAATTCCATCTGTCGTATGGTGCTGCCATCTCTGGGACGTATTGACAATGAACGCGGCCTCATTTTAAAACAATGCGCATGTTTCTATCTCTTTCCAGTCTGGAGAAAAGAAATCAGAGGCCTTAGAACTTGAATGCACCTCGTACTTCCTGGTCGTTGTCTGTCGTTTGGCAGTTGGGGTGGCGAGTTCAGGTCTGCCAGTCAGTCGGAACGTGCGAGGAGGAGAGTTCACGGCGGCTGTTCGGTCCCTGAGTCGGGCCCTGGCAGTCAGTTGCATCGCGTCTGGAGCGCAGCCCGGGCCAGCCAGTCGCCAGTTTGGAGCAAGAGTGAGCCCTGCGTGGACATCGCCCGCCCGACCGTTGCCGCCACGAATCACTTAAGCTGGGACTGACTGTTGGTGGATTGTTGGTCTGTCGGTCGGTGCGGGGACATCTCCGCGCAGCGTAGTGGACTGGCCCAGTCCACTACGCCGCGCGGAGATGTCTTCGGACCAACCTGGCGGTCTCTGCACAGTGTCGGAGTCTGTCTGGAGCTGTCCGATCGGTACGAGCATCGTCACTCGCCGACTCAGGACGTGAAGGTTGAGTGGTTTTGTTGAGCATTACCTTCTTGGTTCCGGCGTTGCTGTTGTGGAGGTTTTCCTGCGAGCAACAACGAGTGACGTGTTCGAGATAGCCACCGTCATGTGGAATTGATCAAATTAATTTATACATAGGCAAGTGCACCAGCGCAATTTTCTGGCTTGTGGCCATCAGTGGTCTGGTTACTTGCCCTGGCCGCTAACGTAAATTCAGGCAGTGTTCCTTTTGGGTGAAGTTAACCGTATTGTCTTGTTTCGTAGTTAAGTGAACCAGTGGAATTTTCTGCCTTGTGGCCGTTAGTACTCTGATTACCTGTCCTAGCAGCTAACGTAGTTTTTAGGCAGTGTCTTTTCCTCACCTGTTGTTGTTGCCCAACATGGTGTGTAGTTTTGGCAGCTCAATTTACATAGGCGTTTGTTTGGGGATAGTTATACTTGCAATTTTGGGAGGGGCCTTGAATTCTCATGTACTTCGTCGTGGCAAGCAAGGGGTAGGTTCGTCGGTCCGTGACTGTCCCTTGGTAGCGTTCGCACGAATTAAGTGTAGTTGGACTCACCACCTGCCTCGCCTAAGTGAACGAGGGCAGACCAATTCACTGGAGACTCCTGAGTGTCGTTCTCTTAATTATTCTTTTGGCAGTGTTAATGTTGTTGTAATTTAATTGTTTTTTATATTTTTAAATTGGCAAGGGTAGTTGTGGGACTTCAGCCCTGGAAACATGTTCTCAGAGTTTCCTTTAAGTCCAAACATTACCGCCTTCTGCTCTTGAAAGGTTGTTGTAATTTCCTCCGAAAGATTTTACAAGTTATTGTGGACCTTGCACCGTTGGTGTTGTTAAAAGGAAATTTTTAAACTTAATGTATTGTTTTACCGATTTTTGCAGTATATATTACCTTAATTTGCAGAATTTAACTTTGTAGCCTTCAGCCATCTTATTGTGTTTGTTTGTCTCTTTCTGTGTACCTTGTGGTCCGTCAGCCCTGTTACTACTACTACTACTACTACTACTACTACTACTACTACGTGATCAGGCCCAGTGGACCGCACGCATCTGCAAGTTTCCTCCTCCACTGTATTCTGTCCATTGCTGCTATCCGCCATCCATTCACATCTATTGACACTTGGTTTAAATCTTCATGGAGTCCATCCCTCCAACACTTCTTGGGTCCCCCTGGCGGTTTCTTTCCTGCAGGTGTGAAATCCAGGAGCTTCCGAGGCCATCCGTGATCCTCCATCTGGGCCACATGGTCGGCCCACCGCATTAGTTTGGCTTTGACAGTTCCTGCTATGTTGGGCTGCTGGTACAGTTCCTCAAGCTCTTGGTTGTATCTGATCCTCCATTCCCCTGTATCTACATCCAGAACTGGACCAAAGAACTTCCGAAGCACTTTCCTCTCAAAAACAAGGAGCTTATGGAAGTCCTGTTTCCGGATACTCCATGTCTCACAGCCATATAGAACAACAGGCTGGATCAGGGTTTTGTACAGTCGACTCTTGAACGGTCTGGAGAGATATTTGGACTATCAGCCCTGTTAGCATCTGAAAACATTGTGGCCTTCTACCTTCAGTAACCATCATAGCATATTTGGAATTTTGAAGATTTAATCCGGCGGCCTTCGCATATATGAATACGATTTACCTTATTTGTAAATTTAACTATGTGTCATGTCTTTTAAAAACTGAACTTATTCTAAAGCATCTGTTTGGAGGCCTTCAGCCGCGAATAAAATTTAATCCTCTCAAAAGTGTATTTGTGAACTAGATGATGATAAATTACAATTGTGAAATGAATCCGGACCGCAACTCCCTTGGCAGTTTCTACAATCCTAATTACCTGTTAGCCCTGCGTGATTTAGCGGGCGTTTCACTGTGCCCTATGAGGTCGTGCATTATCGTCCGTTAAAACAAAGTCTGGCCCGCAGGACCTTGCAACAACCGCACATGAAGTCTCAAGATCTCGTCTCGATACCTGAGAGGGCTTAACATGTGTGGCCATCAGTCCCCTTGGAGCAATTACACCTTGCCGATTCGCCTGTACAATTTCATGACGTTGTGTTCCAGTGTTCGACATAATCCCTGCTGACACCATTGGCGATCTTCCTCGATATCGGTATCTTTCGACAATATTTGGGTCCCGAAACCGTGTTCCCTGTTCCTTCCAGAAGTGAATCCGTCGGCAGTCACTCTCCAGACCAAATCGTGACTCATCTGTGAAAAGAACGTTGGCCCATGTTCGACCGTCCAGGTGGGTTGTGAACGACTCGACTCCAGACGTTCCCCTCTTTGAAGGCGCATCAGATGTACACACTCAGCACGTCTCCGAGAATAAAGGCCATTGTGCCGAAGCCTTCTGTCCACCGTTCACCTCGATACAGTGGATGGTGGGAGGCCAGGTGCCGGCTTCCGTGAAATAGTAACGCGGTATCGTCCTGCCCTCACAGCCAAATAACACTCCTCTTTTTCTGGTTCAAAAATGGTTCAAATGGCTCTGAGCACTATGGGACTTAACATCTGAGTTCATCAGTCCCCTAGACTTAGAACGACGTTAACCTATCTAACCTAATCACGTCCCACACATCCATGCCCGAGGCAAGATTCGAACCTGCGACGGTAGCAGTCTCGCAGTTCCAGAGTGTAGCGCCTAGAGCCGCTCGGCCACCTCGGCCGGCTGTGGTTGTTGTTGTTGTGGTCTTCAGTCCTGAGACTGGTTTGATGCAGCTGTCCATGCTACTCTACCCTGTGGAAGCTTCTTCATCTGCCAGTACCAACTGCAGCCTACATCCTTCTGAATCTGTTTAGTGTATTCATCTCTTGGTCGCCATCTATGATTTTTACCCTCCACGCTGCCCTCCAATGCTAAATTTGTGATCCCTTGATGCCTCAGAACATGTCCTGCCAACCGGTCCCTTCTTCTTGTCAAGTTGTGCCACAAACTCCTCATCTCCCCAATCCTATTTAATACCTCCTCATTAGTTATGTGATCTACCCATCTAATCTTCAGCATTCTTCTGCAGCACCACATTTCGAAAGCTTCTATTCTCTTCTTGTCCAAACTATTTATCATCCATGTTTCACTTCCATACATGGCTACACTCCATACAAATACTTTGAGGAACAACTTCCTGACACTTAAATCTATACTCGATGTTAACAAATTTCTCTTCTTCAGTAACGCTTTCCTTGCCATTCCCAGTCTACACTTTATATCCTCTGTACTTCGACCACCATCAGTTATTTTGCTCCCCAAATAGCAAAACTCATCTACTGCTTTAAGTGTCTCATTTCCTAATCTAATTCCCTCAGCAACACCCGACTTAATTCGACCACATTCCATTATCCTCGTTTTGCTTTTGTTGATGTTCATCTTATATCCTCCTTTCAAGACACTGTCCATTCCGTTCAACTGCTCTTCCAAGTCCTTTGCTGTCTCTGACAGAATTACAATGTCATCTGCGGACCTCAAACTTTTTATTTCTGCTCCATAGATTTTAATTCCTACTCCGAATTTTTCTTTTGTTTCCTTTACTGCTTGCTCAATATACAGATTGAATAACATGAGGGACAGGCTACAACCCTGTCTCACTCCCTTCCCAACTGCTGCTTCCCTTTCATGCCCCACGACTCTTATAACTGCCATTTGGTTTCTGTACAAATTGTAAATAGCCTTTCGCTCCCTGTATTTTACCCCTGCTACCTTCAGAATTTGAAAGAGAGTATTCCAGTCAACATTGTCAAAAGCTTTCTGTAAGTCTACAAATGCTAGAAACGTAGGTCTGCCTTTCCGTAATCTATTTTCTAAGATAAGTCGTAGGGTCAGTATTGCCTCACGTGTTCCAACATTTCTACAGAATCCAAACTGATCTTCCCCGAGGTCGGCTTCTACCAGTTTTTCCATTCGTCTGTAAAGAATTCGCGTTAGTATTTTGCAGCTGCGACTTATTAAACTGATAGTTCGTTAATTTTCACATCTGTCAACACCTGCTTTCTTTGGGATTGGAATTATTATATTCTTCTTGAAGTATGAGGGTATTTCACCTGTCTCATACATCTTGCTCACCAGATGATAGAGTTTTGTCAGGACTGGCTCTCCCAAGGCTGTCAGTAGTTCCAATGGAATGTTGTCTACTCCCGGGGCCTTGTTTCGACTCAGGTCTTTTAGTACTCTATCAAACTCTTCACGCAATATCGTGTCTCCCATTTCATCTTCATCTACATCCTCTTCTATTTCCATAATATTGTACTCAAGTACATCGCCCTTGTATAGACCCTGTGTTAGAAACTGTAAAAACGGAGTCTTACTATGGTTTAGCGTTAGTTTATTTTCTACAACCCATGAACTTATGTCATAAGCTGCACAATTTGGAACATTGCCAATGTTGCACGCAGCATCATTTACTACTAAGCTAATGTCATCAGCAAACAGAAACATTTTAGAATCACGTGTAATACTAGAGGGTATACCATTTACATAAATAAGGAACAGGAGTGGCCGCAGCACTGATCCCTGGGGTACCCCCATTTGGCTTTGCGTCACTCAGACCCTACAACACAGCCATTCTCAACACTGTGTATAATGACCTTTTGCTGTCTGTTGTTAAAGTAAGAGGTGAATCAGTTGTGAGCTGCTGCCCATATTTCATAATGCTCCCACCTCTGGAGCAATATTTTGTGATAAACAGAATCAAAGGCACTAGTTAAATCAAAAAAGATGTCTGGCGTTCGAACCCTTTTATTTAATCCATCCACTACTTCACAGAGTAAGGAGAGTATAGCATTTGTAGTTTTCAAACCACTCCTAAAACCGAACTGATAGCAAATCATGTGAAATAAAATAATCAATTGTTGTTACATAGACAGTCTTTTCAAGAACTTTAGCAAACACTGATGGCCTAGAAACAGGTCTAAAGTTGTCTATATTACCCCTTTCTCCCTTTTTATACAGCGGCTTTACTATTGAGTACTTTAATTGTTGAGCAAACTGGCGATTCTTGAGGGAAAAATTACAAACGTGGCTAAGTACAGGGCTTCATGTGCAGCACAATACTTTATTATTCTGCTAAGCACTTCATTATATCCATGAGAGTCCTTAGTCTTCAGTGATTTAATTATTGACTCTCTGTCCCTCTTGTTAGTATCACATAGGAGTATTTCAGACATCAACCTCGGAAAGGCATTTTCCAAGAGTGTTATATAATTCCCCATGAAAACTAAATTTTTATTTAATTCACTAGCATTGCTTAGAAAGTGGTTGTTAAATACTGTAGCTATATCTGACTCATCAGTAACAGAAATATTATTACTATGGTTCAAAAAATTGTTCAAATGACTCTGAGCACTATGGGACTTAACATCTGAGGTCATCAGTCCCCTAGAACTTAGAACGACTTAAACCGAACTAACCGAAGGACACAACACACATCCATGCCCGAGGCAGGATTCGAACCTGCGACCGTAGCAGCAGCGCGGTTCCGGACTGAAGCGCCATGAACCGCTCGGTCACAGCGGCCGGCGCTTTTTCTGGTGTCACACGTGGTCGGTCCTGCCATTATCTTGGGGATAAAGTTTCGGTCTCCACATCAGAGGTACAACAGAACCATTCACATTAAGCTATAAGGCCACAACAATTTGCGACTGTCCTGCTTCTATTCTTCCTATGGCAATCCATTGCAGGGGGTCTGGTAAGCATCTTCTTTGTGCCATATTGCAGCGTCTGTGACTGTACACAGTGACTGTGGATGTGGGACTACACGGCAAACACTAGCCCGTCTGATAGGTGCCGTGACGTCATCGTTGGTGTGGTTGTCCGTTGTCCGGAATGACGTCTTCCGTACCGAACGCGATCATATGGGAATCTGTTGACAGCTTGTATGATTATACCGCGACTTAGGAAGTGGATATCGCTGTTTGGTGCTTTGATTTTGGACACTAGTGTATTTGTCGGATCAGCTTGTTTTCCGAGCAATAGGATTAATTCGTAGGTGTCGAACCGTGTGGCTCGCCTCATTTGTGAGAGATTTCGCCACTCTACTCTAGACACTAATTCCAGTCTGTTTTGTTCTAAGGTCGACTATTACGGCTTGTTTCCTGCTGTAGAAAGTATGCATGCAAGTGCGTAAAGGTTTTGCCGATAGGATGTACGTTAGGAGTAGGTAGGTATCCAGCGTCTAGGAGATGGCTACCGGGTATTAAATTAGAAAAGGCTGAGTTTACTAATAGACCTGAATCATGGTATTATTGTCTATCCTTACGGAACAGAGAAATGAACTCTGAAATCTATCGTGCAAGATGGGGTCCTCCCGACCGGAGAGGAGAGGATAGAAGATCTGAGCGGTCCGACAGTTTCCTGAGAAGAGACCGGCCGAATTTCAGACGTCCACTCTCCTCAGGTCCCCCAGGACCCCACGTGACCGACTTGATTCCTGTGATTGGCTTCGTCCTATACAGTTCGTTCTCTGACAGCGTCAGCGATACTTAGCTACCTTCTCAGCACAAGTCCACATTCTCATCACGTGGACAGAGGGGGAAGTGGCTGGCATTCGGCTAATATCCGGTGTCACCCAGCCCAGGGCCTGCTGCAGCTTAGGAAAAACTTGGTAGCTACTCACGAATGAAAATGTAATCACACAAATCAATTTTTTGCATATTAGGCCTGCCAGCGTTGCGCAGGATGACTTTTTTTTGTCTGCTCTGTGTTGTTATGTGTGTACCACAAAGGATAAACAACAGAGTAAACTATTTCTACTTGTTTACAGTGGTGAAACTCGCTGCGAGAGGTGAAGTTAGACTGGCATTTCTGATCTTCAGTTGTCCTGTGAACAGACGTGGGGCACTGTACTTACGCGCAGCAAATACAGGATGTTTCCAAAAGAAAGAATAGCCCAAACCAAACCTGAATTTGGACGGTGTTAAATACTCAACATGGGACTTGCTAGCAAGGAAATGTATGTTGTTTGAATGGGGCGTGACCTAGATATTCCGAAAAGTGCCGTTAGCTGTCACTAAATGCGTATTCTCAGTTTTCAGTCAGTCACAAGTAAGATGGCGTTCGATTAACAGACGGCGTTTTGCGCGCTGCAGTTTGCAAAGAATGAGTCAGTGATTCCAGTCCAACGTGCTTTTCGTCGGTGTTTTGACAACGATCCGCTTGCACTCAAAAACATTCATCGTCGGTATCGCCAATCTGAAGAGACAGGTTGCTTGTGCAAATGCAATAGTCCAGGTCGACCTCGCACTACTGATGACGTGGTGGAGAGCATTCGGCAAGACGTTTGGACCGAGTCCACGAAAGTCTTCTCGCCGCGCAATCAGAAAACTGACAATGCCCCATACGATTGTCTGGCGAGTGTTAAGGCGTCGTAAGGACTATATAAACCACACATTGCTACAATTAGTGCATGCTCTTCGATTTGCGAGAAAAGTAAATGGGTTGACTTTAGCAGTGCTCTGCTAAAGGACATGGAAGGTATAGTTTTACCACTGTTCATTTTCATTTACGTACAACATTTCATATTAGCGGTAAATGGTCCAAATGGCTCTGAGCACTATGGGACTTAACTTCTGAGGTCATGAGTCATCTAGAACTTAAAACTAATTAAACCTAACTAACCTAAGGACATCACACACACCCATGCCCGAGGCAGGATTCGAACCTGCGACCGTAGCGGTCGCGCGGTTCCAGACTGTACCGCCTAGAACCGCTCGGCCACTCCGGCCGGCCTTAGCGGTAAAGTAAGCGTAAAATGCTCATATGGGGACCTCAGAATCCCTTATGACATTACTGAGTACGAAACAGACTCACCTGAAGAGAACGTTTCTTGTGCCATTTCTCGTGAAAAAGTGTGGAGTCCCTTCTTTTTTTCAGGATAACACAGTGGCTGGAATGAGCCGTCTTCAAATGCTGCAGAAATAGCTCTTTCCACAACTTCATGAGCACTCCGATGACTTCATTTTCCAACCGTATGGAGCTCCACCACACTGGCACAACAATGGACGTCAGTTTCTCTACCTCAACGCTGGATAGGGCGCAAGGGACATCGAGACACTGCCCTGCATTCTTGGCCCATGTGACTTTTTCTTGTGGTAATATGTGAAGGAAAGTGTGTTCATCTCCCCTTTACCTCTTCACGTAGAAGAAGTGAAGCAAAGAATAATAGCCACCATGTTGTTGTTGTTGTTGTGGTCTTTAGTCCTGAGACTGGTTTGATGCAGCTCTCCATGCTATTCTATCCTGTGCAAGATTCTTCATCTCCCAATACTTACTGCAACCTACATCCTTACGAATCTGTTTAGTGTATTCATCTCTTGATCTCCCTCTACGATTTTTACCCTCCACACTGCCCTGCAATGCTAAATTTGTGATCCCTTGATGCCTCAGAACATTCCCTACTACCCAGTCCCTTCTTCTTGTCAAGTTGTGCCACAAACTCCTCTTCTCCCCTGTTCTATTCAATACCTCCTCATTAGTTACGTGATCTACCCATCTAATCTTCAGCATTCTGTAGCACCACATTTCGAAAGCTTCTGTTCTCTTCTTGTCCAAACTATTTATCGTCCATGTTTCACTTCCATACATGGCTACACTCCATACAAATACTTTCAGAAACGACTTCCTGACACTTAAATCTATACTCGATTCAGAAACGCTTTCCTTGCCATTGCTAGTCTACATTTTATATTCTCTCTACTTCGACCATCATCACTTGTTTTGCTCCCCAAATAGCAAAACTCATTTACTACTTTAAGTGTCTCATTTCCTAATCTAATTCCCTCAGCCTCACCTGAGTTAACTCGACTACATTCCATTATCCTCGTTTTGCTTTTGTTGATGTTCATCTTATATCCTCCTTTCAAGACACTATCCATTCCGTTCAACTGCTCTTCCAAGTCCTTTGCTGTCTCTGACAGAATTACAGTGTCATCGGCGAACCTCAAAGTTATTATTTCTTCCCCATGGATTTTAATACCTACTCCGAATTTTTCTTTTGTTTCCTTTACTGCTTGTTTAATGTACAGATTGAATAACATCGGGGATAGGCTAGCACCCTGTCTCAATCCCTTCCCAACCATAACTTCTGTAAAAGCGGACGCATTGTGCAAAGTTTATGACCAGTTTACCTATTGTCTAGATAGTGTTCGTGCTGCAGCTGGTGGACACAGAGCATTTGTAATAGCATAACTAAGAGTTTAAGATTTTGTTAGTATTTTGCAATCCATTCCAGATTTGTAGTTGAGCCGTGGTAGAAACTGCTGTTTTGAAGAGCGCGCCGCAGCGCGTAGTGTGAAGCAGAGAATTATCCCACCGTTTCTGGCGGTGGCGCCGCTGTGGCAATCGCAGCTTTGGTGTCTGCCTCTGGTGGGAAAAGGGAAAGGTTGCCTGTTCACGTGCATTTAAGGGGCGCTATGAGCTCGCCAGTCGCTCAGTCTGGGTCCGTCTCTCGTCCCCAGCTTGCTAGTCTGCCTCTCTTCGGCATTTGTTAGGCACTCAGAGTCTGTCTGTCGTTCGGAGTGTTAGTATGTCTGTCGTTCGGATTAACCTTTAAAGCCGGCAAAATGAGAATCTTTCGACTCCGCCAGTAATAGAACAGCGAGTGGTAGTCCGGTCGGGGCTTAGTTCCCGTATCTGAGTCTGCGCATTAGGCCGCCAGTCTGCTCGAGTTTGCTCAGGCAATGGTCATTGGCGATTGGATCGATCGGTTGGTCGGTCGAGCAGTGAGACACGAGATGACTTGTCCGTCTTGAGCGTCGGCGCATGTGCAGTCGCCACGTGAGTCCAGTGGGCCGCGCCGTATAGCGAAGGGTAGTGACTTCGCGGTCGACACGAGAGCAACTGGAGTCAACCCACGACATCAGTCTGGCCGGTGCGAGCTGCGACGCCGTGAGACGGGAGATCGGCGCGCCTCCCTGCGTCAATTGAAGCGGCTGGCAGCGATTTGGGGGTTGCTGCGCCAGATCTTCTCGAGAAATCGCAGTTTATTAGCAGTCAAGTGATTGGTGATATGTTGTTTGATTTACTCTTGTTAAATTCTACTTGGTGAGGCCACCAGCCGTTTTGCTTTGAGGTCGTCCCACCATTCTTCTCCGTTTGCCCACCCGCGGGAAGGTGGTTGTTTATAAATTGGGTGGTCCGTTTTACCCTTGTGGAGTAGAGGCGGGTTAGAGTAACCTGCGGTTCGGGTTGTTCGGTAATCTCCCTGTCAATCTACCATACGTTAGTAGCTGCCTCTGTCATGTTGTCGGATTTGGTGTGTTAACGAATTTATTGCTTGGAGTGTAACGGCCTAATTCCTGAAATATCTTTTGATCATTGGAAATTTTGATATTATTGCCTACGATCTTGAGAGGCGGTATCTGCATACTGAAGACTATCTTAACTATTACTTGGCCAACCTTGTAGAATTTTATATAAGATTGCATTTCATGGGCTTTTATTTTAATGATCATTTTAATATATGAAGTTGCCACCCTTTCACTGTAAGACTTCTCTTAGAAGTTAAAATCAAGTTGCACCTCCGGTGGCAAGGTTAATATTTTGATTGTTAGTGTTTTGCACCATTTCCATCCCTCCTACGGGGGGTGGATAGTTTGTGTGCTTGTGTAAATTGTTAAAACTCTTAGTTTAAAGTAATCTGGTGTGTTGCAGATTTGCACCAGTCTAGTCTTTCAGAGGCTGTTGTGAGCGGTCGTAACCACGGCCAGGTCAAAAGGGAGCGGCAAGGTTCTCTGCCCGAAAGCTCATACAGTTGAAACATGTTTCTTTCTGCCTCTGAATAAATTATAATATTGATATTTAGAGGGTGCTTTCTGATTATAATTTTAAATCTGTTTCTTCTAAAAAATGTTTTAGGCACTATTAAAGTGAATAAAATTCCCATTCGTTAAAAGTAATTATGTTATGATTTCATCAGTTACTCCTTGTCAACTACTTTCATGCTTAGATAGTGTGATTAAATGTGTTAATGTTCTTGATGAATCGCTAGTAAATAAAATAAATTCTTAATAATATTTGTTGAAAGTAAATCATGGTTCAGTAGCATGTTTTTTATTAATAAATATGATTTTCTGAAATCAGGTCATTATTTTTGAAACACCTTATAGGAAGCAGCGGCAACTGCCTTGCAGCAGTGGATACACCGTCAGATCACCGAAGTTGCGCGCTGTCGGGCGTGGCCGGCACTTGGATGGGTGACCATCCGGGCCGGCATGCGCTCTTGCCATTTTTCGGGGTGCACTCAGCCTCGTGATGAAAATTGAGGAGCTACTCGACCGAATGGTAGCGGCTCCGGTCACAGAAAACCATCATAACGACCAGGAGAGCTGTGTGCTGTCCACATGCCACTCCTTTCCGCATCATCCGCTGAGGATGACACGGCGGTCGGATGGTCCCGTTGGGCTCACTTGTAACCTGAAGACGGTGTGCTTGTAGGAAGAGGGTATTTAGCAGAATGGAAACTGATGATAGCAGGAAACTCCTCCAGTTTGTGATGCAACAAAATAAAAGTGATGTTGTTATTTAATGGAAAAGTTGGAAATTGGGATTTCGCTTACTGTTTTATCAATCACAATTGGCGTAAGAATCATGGATTGACCATTGTCATAAAATATTGCATTATGAAATGTGAATAGTCTTTACTTGCAGTTTCGCATGGCACTTACAGCTAGCGTGATATTGATAAAGAAATTGCATTATCGTCTTTCTAATTACGTCATGATCGTAGATACGATCATACCCGATCGTGAAGTTATTTTTATGAGAAAACAATTTCCTAAGGGACCGGAGAGTTCTTAAGGGCGCAAAAACAACTGTAACGTCACAGAAAAGGGAAATTCAGTATTAAAGCTGATGCAAGTAGACGATAAAACAGTTTTCTTTTTGTCAATGTAACATGAACATTGGACTGCTGATCTTGGTGTCTATAATCTTAGCAAAATGCATAATTGAAATGAAAATAACACTGAGGAGATGACAGGAATGAGCACTGCTAACTGATTCAATATTTCCAGAACATTTATAAGTAAAACATGTATTGTACCTGAAGCTTAGTACGACAATGACGGTAGATTTTTATGTCCGTTTTATGTCCATTGAGCGTTCTTTCATATAGCAATTGTCCTCTTGGGTCGCTCGTGAGTCGTCACGATAAGTTATAACAGTTCTTCTTTTTACATTTCACTCAAACTTAGACGTAACACGTTTTTATACATTTAGTAAAAAATTACATCAGACTGCCACAAATCTGCGTCCGTCTTACTTAAGAAACACAGTACAAGTCTTTTGCGCTCAAGGCTTCATTTGTCCTCCAGCGAACAAAATAGTGAAGGATCGCATACCTATCCGTATTCTTCTGTTTGTGCTGCCGCCCAAAGACGACGAATTACATTATTTAGGAAATTCCACCATCGCTATGCGACGCCTTATTATACATTAATCATTCTTTATAAACAAGTATTTGCCTTCTGGCTGAAAGTATTAAATATTTTCTGTTTTAATGAAGCCAAAAATAGCGAATATCACAAGGTGCAGCACAAAAAAGATGAATATGCGCTTCTTGAACGACTGAAGGAAAAGTGGGGAGCCAGTTGCCTCAGTCCTCATTGTGACTCCTCACCAAAACTTTTGCATTGCAAACTTATGAGCGCTCTTTGAAGACAGAACATTTTAAATCCGTTTACCCAGTCTCTCTTGGTAGTTCAGCATTTGTACCCAGCATCTCGCTCTCACAGACACTGTCTAAATGTGTCCTCTTCCTCCCATTAGCATTTTATCCTTTCTGTCTCTGCCCCTCTCACTGTTTCCATCTCTTTCGCCTGTCTTTCGCTGCCACTCTCCGCATTTGTTTCTTTCTCTTTCACTAATGCATTTTCCTCTCTCTGTTTCAGTGACCCCTGTTGCCTTTCTTTCCCACTGCCTCCATCTCCTGTCTCTAATTTACACTGTCTTCTGTATTTACAATACACCCTATTGCCACGGCCTCTCTTCCCACTTGCGCTGTTCCGCTAGTGGGGACCCGTACACCAGTCTTCTGTCTAACTTCGTCCAAACAAATAGGCGCGCGTGGTAGCCGCGTCGTCCAGGCGCCTTGCCCCTCGTCGGAGCGTCAGTTAGATTAAGTAGTGTGTAAGATTAGGGACTGATGACCTCAGCAGTTTGGTTCCGTAGCACTTACAACCTCAGATTTCCAAACAAATAGTATTTGAATAGAGACGCAGAGGAATTAAAGACATTGGCTTCCAGTGGGCACAGAGTAACAAGTTAAAAAATTTTGCCACACTGGGGTTTGAACCCACGTATCCTGCGTAGTGTTCAGGTGCGCTGATCACTAACATATCCAAACACAGTGATCAGCACAACCACACAGTATACCCAAGCATGCCTCCTCTCAAATTCTCAATATACAGGGTGTTACAAAAAGGTACGGCCAAACTTTCAGGAAACATTCCTCACACACAAACTAAGAAAATATGTTATGTGGACATGTGTCCGGAAACGCTTGCTTTCCATGTTAGAGCTCATTTTATTACTTCTCTTCAAATCACATTAATCATGGAATGGAAACACACAGCAACAGAACGTACCAGCGTGACTTCAAACACTTTGTTACAGGAAATGTTCAAAATGTCCTCCGTTAGCGAGGATGCAAGCATCCACCCTCCGCCACATGGAATCCCTGTTGCGCTGACGCAGCACTGGAGAATAGCATATTGTATCACAGCCGTCCACAATACGAGCACGAAGAGTCTCTACATTTGGTACCGGGGTTGCGTAGACAAGAGCTTTCAAATGCCCCCATAAATGAAAGTCAAGAGGGTTGAGGTCAGGAGAGCGTGGAGGCCATGGAATTGGTCCGCCTCTACCAATCCATCGGTCATCGAATCTGTTGTTGAGAAGCGTACGAACTCTTCGACTGAAATGTGCAGGACCTCCACCGTGCGTGAACCACATGTTGTGTCGTACTTGTAAAGTCACATGTTCTAGCAGCACAGGTAGAGTATCCCGTATGAAATCATGATAACGTGCTCCACTGAGCGTAGGTGGAAGAACATGGGGCCCAATCAAGTCATCACCAACAGTGCCTGCCCAAACGTTCACAGAAAATCTGTGTTGATGACGTGATTGCACAATTCCGTGCGGATTCTCGTCAGTCCACACATGTTGATTGTGAAAATTTGCAATTTGATCACGTTGGAATGAAGCCTCATCCGTAAAGAGAACATTTGCACTGAAATGAGGATTGACACATTGTTGGATGAACCTCTCGCAGAAGTGTACCCGTGGAGGCCAATCAGCTGCTGATAGTGCCTGCACACGCTGTACATGGTACGGAAACAACTGGTTCTCCCGTAGCACTCTCCATACAGTGACGTGGTCAACTTTACCTTGTACAGCAGCAACTTCTCTGACGCTGACATTAGGGATATCGTCAACTGCACGAAGAATTGCCTCGTCCATTGCAGGTGTCCTCGTCGTTCTAGGTCTTCCCCAGTTGCGAGTCATAGGCTGGAATGATCCGTGGTCCCTAAGACGCCGATCAATTGCTTCGAACGCCTTCCTGTCGGGACACCTTCGTTCTGGAAATCTGTCTCAATACAAACGTACCGCGCCACGGCTATTGCCCCGTGCTAATCCATACATCAAATGGGCATCTGCCAACTCCGCATTTGTAAACGTTGCACTGACTGCAAAACCACGTTAGTGATGAACACTAACCTGTTGATGCTACGTACTGGTGTGCTTGATGCTAGTACTGTAGAGCAATGAGTCGCATGTCAACACAAGCACCGAAGTCAACATTACCTTCGTTCAATTGGGCCAACTGGCGGTGAATCGAGGAAGTACAGTACATACTGACGAAACTATAATGAGCTCTAACATGGAAAGTAAGCGTTTCCGGACACATGTATACATGCCATCTTATCTTTATTTGTGTGTGAGGAATGTTTCCTGAAAGTTTGGCCGTACCGTTTTGTAACACCCTGTGTACCACGTACTATAGATGTTCACTGAACTGACGAAAGTCGTGGGCAAGCAATAAGCGCATATCCTGATGGCGGTAGTATTACCTGCACAGGGTATAAGAGGGCAGTGGATCGGTAGAGCTGTCATTTGTACGCAGGTGATTTGTGATATGACAAATATATGCTTTCCTCATCACATTTCTCATTTTCTATGAAAGTTGCTTTCCATTCGAACGTTCTAAACAGGATACTAGCAGTAAAAGGCAGCCTGGCTGGCTGACTAGTGGATATCATGAAGAACAAAGTGGCAATCACACCAAAATGTTAGAAGTAGTCACAATGAAACTACATGTTCCCATTACAAACAGTACTGTACGGGGCTTAAAATGTTATTAGGAAGGCAAAGAGTACGTGATACGCAAATAGTATAGCTAAGCCGCAGGAGAAAATTGAAATCGCATGACCAGCCGTGAAGGAAGTGGCTGGTCAGCAGCACAAGGTCTACAATTTAATGTCAGTTCATAGCAAAAATATTTCTGTTACTGATAAGTCAGATATATCTACAGTATTTAACAATCACTTTCTGAGCACTGCTGGTGAATTAAATAAAAACTTAGTTCCTATGGGGAATTATATAACACTCTTGGAAAATTCCTTTCCGAGGTTGATGTCTGAAATACTCCTCTGTGATACTAACAAGGGGGACACTGAGTCAATAATTAAAGCTCTGAAGACTAAGGACTCTCATGGATATAATGAAGTGCTTAGCAGAATTATAAAGTATTGTGCTGCACATGAAGCCCTGTACTTAGCCACGTTTGTAATTTTTCCTTTAAGAATCGCCAGTTTGCTCAACAATTGAAGTACTCAATAGTAAAGCCGCCGTATACAAGGGGAGAAAGGGGTAATATAGACCATTTTAGACCTGTTTCTAGGCCATCAGTGTTTGCTGAAGTTCTTGAAAAGACTGTCTATGTAAGAACAATTGATTATTTCATTTCACATGATTTGCTATCAGTTCGGTTTTAGGAGTGGTTTGAAAACTACAAATGCTATACTCTCCTTCCTCTGTGAAGTACTGGATGGATTAAACAAAATGGTTCGAACGCTAGACATCTTTTTTTGATTTAACTAGTGCGTCTGATGGTGTTTATCACAAAATATTGCTCCAGAGGTGGGAGCATTATGAAATATGGGCAGCAGCTCACAATTGATTCACCTCTTACTTTGACAACAGACATTATGCACAGTGTTGAGAATAACTGCGATGTGGGGTATGAGTGAGGCAAAGGCAAATGGGGGTGCCCCACGGATCAATGCCACTAACTTAGTAGTAAATGATGCTGTGTGCAACATTGGCACTGTTTCAAATTGTACAGTTCGTGGCATACGTTCATGGCTTGTAGAAAATAAACTAACGCTTTATCATAGTAAGACTCAGTTTTTACAGTTTCTAACACACAATTCAACTGAACCCGACATTTTAATTTCACAGAATGAGCATATGATTAGTGGAACTCAGCAGTACAAATTTCTAGGTTTTCAGATAGATTGTACACTGTCACGGAAAGTTCACGTCCCGGATGTTGTTGAAAGACATAACAGTGCCATTTTTACTATTCGAGCGGTATCTGAAGTAAGTGATAGTCCGACACAAAAAGTAGTGTACTTTCCTTTTTTTTTCATTTATCACGTATAGTATTACAGTACTGGCCATTAAAATTGCTACACTACGAAGATGACTTGCCACAGCCGCGAAATTTAACCGACAGGAAGAAGATGTTGTGATATGCAAATGATTAGCTTTTCAGAGCATTCACACAAGGTTGGCACCGGTGGCGACACCTACAACGTGCTGACATCAGGAAATTTTCCAACCGATTTCTCATACACAAACAGTAGTTGACCGGCGTTGCCTGGTGAAACGTTGTTGTGATGTCTCGTGTAAGGAGGACAAATGCGTACAATCACGTTTCCGACCTTGATAAAGGTCGGAGTGTAGCCTATCGCAGTTGCGGTTTATCGTATAAAGACATTACTGCTCGCGTTGGTCGAGATCCAATGACTGTTAGCAGAATATGGAATCGGTGGGTTCAGGAGAGTAATACGGAACGCCGTGCTGGATCCCAACGTCCTCGTATCACTAGCAGTCGTGATGACAGGCATCTTATCTGCATGGCTGTAACGCATCGTGCCGCCACGTCTCGATCCCTGAGTCAACAGATGGGGACATTTGCAAGATAACAACCATCTGCACGAACAGTTCGACGACGTTTGCAGCAGCATGAACTATCAGCTCGGAGACCATGGCTACGGTTACTCTTGACGCTGCATCACAGACAGGAGAGCCTGCGATGGTGTACTCAACGACGAATGGCAAAACGTCATTTTCTCGAATGAATCCAGGTTCTGTTTACACCATCATGATGGTCAGATCCGTGTCCGCGGTGAACGCACATTGTAAGCGTGTATTCGTCATCGCCATACTGGCGTATCAGCCAGCGTGATGGTATGGGGTGCCACTGGTTACACGTCTTTGTCACCTCTTGTTCGCATTGACGACATTTTGAACAGTGGTCGTTACATTTCAGATATGTTACGACCCGTGGGTCTACCCTTCGTTCGATCCCTGCGATACCCTACATTTCCGGAGGGTAACGGATGACCGAATGTTGCAGTTCCTGTACGGGCCTTTCTGGATACAGAAAATGTTCGACTGCTGCACTGGCCAGCACATTCTGCGGATCTCTCACCAATTGAAAACGTCTGGTCAATGGTGGCCGAGCAACTGGCTCGTCACAATACTCCAGTCACTACTCTTGATGAACTGTGGCATCGTGTTGAAGCTGCATGGACAGCTGTACCTGTACACGCCATCCAACCTCTCTTTGACTCTATGTCCAGGTGTATCAACGCCGTTATTACGGCCAGAGGTGGTTGTTCTGGGTACTGATTTCTCAGGATCTATGCACCCAAAGCGCGTGAGAATGTAATCACTTGTCAGTTCTAGTATAATATATTTGTCCAATGGATATCCGTTTATCATCTGCATTTCTTCTTGGTGTAGCAATTTTAATGGCCAGTAGTATATATTTTGGGGTAACTTTCCTATTTTAAAAGAATATTTTTGGTCCAGAAACGGGCGGGTCGGCAATGAATGGTGTAAGTTCGCAAACTACTTGTCGACCGGTGTTTATTATTCTGGATATTGTGACATTGGCTTTTCAATATACAGTACTAGGCAGAAATCCAGTCTACATTTTGATCGCACTTCCGTGACTCTTGTGCAGAAAGGTGTGTAGTACTCGTATACTGCTGCATGCATTTTCAATAAACTACAACAAGAATCCAAAAAGTATTCGCAATAATCAAATCGCTTCCAAATTGAAGAATTTCCGCGTGGGTCACTCCTTCTATTGTGTTGAGGAGTTTCTTGAAAAATTAAGCTGATTCCTATTTTATTCTGATTATTGCATTTACATAAAATTATGGCTTATTTCTTTTTGGATTCATACACATTTTATTTTACACAGAACCGCCAGAGAAGCTGGTATAGGCAGCGTATTCAAATACAGATATATGTAAACAGGCAGAAACCGGCGCTGCGGTTGGCAGCGCTTATATAAGACAACAAGTGTCTGGTGCAGGTGTTAGATCTGCTCCTACAATGGCAGATTATCAAGATTTAAGTGAGTTTGAATGTGGTGTTATAGTCGGTGCAAGAGCAATTGCACACAGCATATCTGAGATAGACGATAAACTGGGGATGTTCCCATAGGACCATTTCACGAGTGTACCGTGAATATCACGAATGCGGTGAAACATCAAATCTCCGACGTCACTGCGGCCAGAAAAAGATCCTGCAGGAACGGAACAAACAACGACTGAAGAGAATGCTTCAACGTGACAGAAGTGCAACCCTTCCGCAAATGGCCGCAGGTTTCACTGCTGGGCCATCAACAAGTGTCAGCGTGCCAGCCATTCAGCGAAACATCGTCGATATGGACATTCGAAGCCGAAGGCCCACTCCTGTATCTTTGATGACTGCTCGACACAAAGCTTTACGCCTCGCCCAGGCCCTTGAACACCGACACTGGACTGTTGATGACTGGAAACATGTTGCATGGTCGGACGAGTCTCGTTTCAAATTGTATTGAGCGAATGTGCGTGTATTGGTATGGAGACAAACTCATGCCGGCCGGTGTGGCCGCGCGACCGCTACGGCTGCAGGTTCGAATCCTGCCTCGGGCATGGATGTGTGTAATGTCCTTAGGTTAGTTAGGTTTAAGTAGTTATAAGTTCTAATGGACTGATGACCTCATAAGTTAAGTCCCATAGTGCTCAGAGCCATTTGGACCAACAAGCTCATGAATCGTTGGATCCTGAATGTCAGCAGGGAACTGTTGAAGCAGGTAGAGGCTCTGTAATGGTGTGGGGAGTGTGCAGTTGGATTGACATGGGGCCTCTGATGCGTCTAGATAGACTCTGACAGGTGACATGAACGCAAGTATCCTGTTTGATCACCTGAATCCATTCATTTCCATTGCGCATTCCAATGAATTTTGGCAATTCATCCAGGACAATCCGGCGCCTCACACGTCCAGTATTGCTACAGAGTGACTCCAGGAACACTCTTCTGAGTTTAAACACTTCCGCTGGCCACCAGACTCCCCAGACAGGAATATTATTGAGCATATCTGGGATGCCTTGCGACGTTCTGCTCAGAAGAGATATCCATCCCTTATTACTCTTACAGGTTTATAGACAACCCAACAGGATTCAGTTCCCTCCAGCACTACTTCAGACATTAGCCGAGTCCATGCCAAGTCGTGTTCCGGTACTTCTATTTGCTCAGGGGGTTCCTAGTTCGCTCCGATAGCTGAATGGTCAGCATGACGGACTGCCGTCCTAAGGGGCCCGGGTTCGATTCCCGGCTGGGTCGGGGCTTTTCTCCTCTCAGAGACGGGGTGTTGTGTTGTCTTCATCATCATTTCATCCCCATCCGGCGCGCAGGGCGCCCAATGTGGCGTCGAATGTTAGAAGACCTGCACCAAGGCGCCCAGACCTGCCCCGTAACCGAGCGGGGTGGCGCAGTGGTTAGACACTGGACTCGCATTCGGGAGGACGACGGTTCAATCCCGCGTCCGGCCATCCTGATTTAGGTTTTCCGTGATTTCCCTAAATCACTCCAGGCAAATGCCGGGATGGTTCCTCTGAAAGGGCGCGGCCGACTTCCTTCCCAATCCTTCCCTAATCCGATGAGACCGATGACCACGCTGTCTGGTCTCCTTCCCCAAACCAACCAACCAACCAACCTGCCCCGTAAAGGACCTCCCGGCCAATGACGCCAAACGCCCATTTCAATTTTCAGGGGGTTCCTACACGATATTAGGCTGGTGCGCCAGTTTCTTTGGCTCTTCAGTGTATCTGTTATTACTTTGATGTTTGTAGTGTCACGTTTCATTGCCTTAGAAATGTGCTGCTCAGTTTGATCCTATGGAACTAGACGTGTAAAATAAGAGAAAAAATTTGGACAGTTTTCCGACATGATTACCGTCACAGAACGGGAATTAAAAGATTTTTAAAGAAGAATGGTAGTTAGAGCTAGATGCTTGAAACATTCCATTTGGGAAATCCTTAAGCAATTCAGTATTCCGAGACCCACAGTGTCAAGAGTGTGCCGAGAATGCCAAATTTCCGGTATTACCTCTTATCACAGACAATGCAGTCTTTACTTAACGATTGAGAGCAACCGGCCGCGGTTTTCTAGCGGTTCTAGGCGCTCAGTCCGGAGCCGCGCGACTGCTACGGTCGCAGGTTCGAATTCTGCCTCGGGCATGGATGTGTGTGATGTCCTTAGGTTAGTTAGGCTTAAGTAGTTCTAAGTTCTAGGGGACTGATGACCATAGATGTTAAGTCCCATAGTGCTCAGAGCCATTTGATTGAGAGCAGCAGTGTTTGCTTGTGTACAGATTTCAGTGCTAACAGGCAAGCAACCCGCTTCAAATAACCTCAGCTATAATGACTTTTCTGGAAACTGGAAATCTACTCTGTAGGAATCAGCATGGGTTTCGAAAAAGACGATCGTGTGAAACCCAGCTCGCGCTATTCGTCCACGAGACTCAGACGGCCATAGACACGGGTTCCCAGGTAGATACCGTGTTTCTTGACTTCCGCAAGGCGTTCGATACAGTTCCCCATAGTCGTTTAATGAACAAAGTAAGAGCATATGGACTATCAGACCAGTTGTGTGATTGGATTGAAGAGTTCCTAGATAACACAACGCAGCAAGTCATTCTCAATGGAGAGAAGTCTTCCGAAGTAAGAGTGATTTCAGGTGTGCCGCAGGGGAGTGTCGTAGGACCGTTGCTATTCACAATATACATAAATGACCTTGTGGATGACATCGGAAGTTCACTGAGGCTTTCTGCGGATGATGCTGTGGTATATCGAGAGGTTGTAACAATGGAAAATTGTACTGAAATGCAGGAGGGTCTGCAGCGAACTGACGCATGGTGCACGGAACGGCAATTGAATCTCAATGTAGACAAGTGTAATGTGCTACGAATACATAGAAAGAAAGATCCCTTATCATTTAGTTGCAACGTAGCAGGTCAGCAACTGGAAGCAGTTAATTCCATACATTATCTCTGAGTACGCATTAGGAGTGATTTAAAATGGAATGACCATATAAAGTTGATCGTCGGTAAAGCAGATGCGAGACAGATTCATTGAAAGAATCCTCAGGAAATGCAATCCGAAAACAAAGGAAGTAGGTTACAGTACGCTTGTTCGCCCACTCCTTGAATACTGCTCAGCAGTATGGGATCCGTACCAGGTAGGGTTGGTAGAAGAGGTAGAGAAGATCCAACGGAGAGCAGCGCGCTTCGTTACGGGATCATTTAGTAATCGTGAAAGCGTTACGGAGATCATAGATAAACTCCAGTGGAAGACTCTGCAGGAGAGACGCTCAGTAGCTCGGTACGGGCTTTTGTTGAAGTTTCGAGAACATACCTTGACCGAGGAGTCAAGGAGTATATTGCTCCCTCCTAGGTATATCTCGCTAAGAGACCATGAGGATAAAATCAGAGAGATTAGAGCCCACACGGAGGCATACCGACAATGCTTCTTTCCACGAACAATACGAGACTGGAATAGAAGGGAGAACCGATAGAGGTACTCAAGGTACCGTCTGCCACACACCGTCAGTTGGCTTCCGGAGTATGGATGTAGATGTAGATGTAGATGTACATGTAGGTATCAATGTGGGACGTACGTCGAACGTATCTGTTAGGACAATGAACCGTGCACGGCTCGCTTTTATCCCATTTATTGTTTCCGCGCGACCGCTACGGTCGCAGGTTCGAATCCTGCCTCGGTAATGGATGGGTGTGATGTCCTTAGGTTAGTTAGGTTTAAGTAGTTCTAAGTTCTAGGGGACTAATGACCTTAGATGTTGAGTCCCATACTGCTCAGAGCCATTTGAACCATTTTCGACTCATGGTTCGTCCTTGTTATTACACTGTCACTGCTGTTGGAATCGTCTAGTCCGTCGTGCAAGTGGTTGTGGAACTCTGTGCAGTTTGTGTGAGTTTGACTGACAATTTAAATGTTGTCGGCGCACTGGCTCTGAATCAGTCGGTTGTGTTCTCGTCAGATAGTCAATGGGTGGCCCGATTGCCTGTCTCACCTAAGCGAGCGTTAGTGTTTGAATTCCAGGCCGACCCTCGAACATCTGAGCGCCCTTGGGTGTTTTGGCCCCCCTTTTCAAAGTTTTTCTTGTTGTTTGTACTTGTAGCGCTTCTAGCCTATTTTTTTAAAATTAGCGTTGTTTTACTCTTGGGGCCTTCAGCCTAGTTTAAAGAACTGTTTTATGTAAGACCTTAATTTTTTAAAGGTTTGTAATGTTGTTCAATCTTAAGTGTTGGGCTTCAGCCGATTATGAGTTGTTGTGATCTTAAGGCCTTCAGCCTAGTTTAAAGAACGGTGTCAAGTAAGGCCTTTGGCATTTAAAAAATTTTTAATGTTGTTGAATTTTAAGTCTTGGGCCTTCAGCCGATTTTTAGTTCGAGTTGTTCCTAAGGCCTTCAACCTAAATTAAAGAACTGTTTCACGTAAGACCTTTGGAATTTACGAAAAATTAATGTTATGGAGTTTTAAGTGATAGGCCCTCAGCCGATCTGAATTTAACTTGTTACTTCAGCCTGACTAACTAACTGTTGTAAGATAAGGCTTGCCTTTAAAATTTCTGATGATGCTTGCGTTTTAAGTTATTGGCCTTCAGCCGTTTTAAATTAAAGTGGCTTTTAGCCGGTAGTTAAGTCCCACAGACTAAAGCTGTTTGTTTAAAAAAATTTTTTTCGGCTCTTGTAATGTTTGATCAAACAATGAAGTTTTACGTTTGAGTGTAACTGACAGCCCATTATGTTGGCCCCTTTCTACAATTTATACCATCTGTCCTGTCCTGCGGGATTAGCAGGGCGTCTCAGACACTATGGTGAAATTTGGCGTTAATGGCCTACGGGAGCAAACGAGCAACGCGAGTGCCTTTGCTAACAGGACAGCATCACCTGCAGCGCCTCCCTTGGAATCATGACCACATCCTGGATCGTAGACGACTGGCGAACCGTGACTTGCTCAGTCGAGCCACGATTCGATTTGGTGTTCGTTGGATGGCAGGGTTGGAGTGTGGCGCAGATCACAAGAAGCCGTGGATGCAAGTTGTCAACAAGGCACTGTGCAAGCTGTTGGTGGCCCCGTAATGTTGCGAGGCTGTGTTTACATGGAATGGACTCAGTCCTCTTGTCCAACTGAACCAGTCATTGAACGGAAATGGTGATGAAACTTCCTGCAAGATTAAAACTGTGTGCCGGAGCGAGACTCGAACTCGGGACCTTTTCCTTTCGCGGGCAAGTGCTCTACCAACTGAGCTACCCAAGCACGACTCACGCCCCGTCCTCACAGTTTGGGTAGCTCAGTCGGTAGAGCACGTCCCGAGTTCGAGTCTCGGTTCGGCACACAGTTTTAATCTGGCAGGAAGTTTCATATCAGCGCACACTCCGCTGAAGAGTGAAAATCTCATTATGGAAATGGTGATGTTCAGCTACTTGGAGACCATTAGCAGTCATTCACGGATATCATGTTCCCAACCGATGAAAGAGTTTTTAAGGATGACAGTGACCATGTCACGGGGCCACAATCGTACGCGATTTGTCTGAGGAAGAGTGTGGACAATTCAAACGAATGATCTGGCCGCCCATCGACCATTTAAGGACACAATAGAGAGATCAAAATCCTGCACTGACAACACTTTCGTAATTATTGACGGCCTTAGAGTCAGCATGGCTCAATAATTCTGCGCGCGCTCCCGACAACTTGTTGAGTCCATGTCACTTTGAGGTGCTGAATTACGACGTGCAGAAGGAGGTCCGACACGCTGATAGGAGTTATCCCACGGCTTTTGTCGTTTCAGTGTGGTGGGCCCGCTCATTACCCCATTACTCATTATAGTTCAATTCTTTTATCTTGGCGGCTCGCGCATGCCCGGCCAGACGCGGGAGATTGCTGCGTTGCCAGTTGCAAACGACGCACGCGCCAATAGAAGCAACGCCATAGTATAACAGAGTTCGCAAACTTACGTTTAAGGGGGAGCGCGCAGTTTATGAAGTAAAGTCACCACGGCCGCATTAACCCTTTCGCTGCTACAGAGACGTGCTCCCCGCATTCCGCGCTGTACGCGATTTTGTCATCACTGCACTGCTCGCCTGTGCAGACACATGGTGTTCCGACTGCTTTGACACACATAACATTCGATTTCACAAAAACTATTTGGCCCAAAAATTTGATTTTTACACAACTTCTTGACTGATACCGTCCCCCCCCCCCCCCCCCATAAATGACTTAATTTTATTTCGATGTTCAACGCAGTTATTGTGCAGCATTAAATGTAGTAAACCACTGCACGAAAGTTTGAAGATTTTACAGAGGTAAAGGTCCATAGCGTATACTTTCCGTATGGTCGATTTTAGTTGCCACAATGATGAGAATGAAATGTGGACAAGATACCTAAATTCCATATAAAATTTACTGTATAACAATATCTCATTTAAGTACCAGATAGGTATTGTATGTAATATTGAGAAATATTCCGTCTTTCGCGACTGTAATAAAAGTTTTATTTATACCAGAGTCATTTCGCTTTATTCTAAAACGTTCTGATTAAAACAAAGTTGGCGAAGTACACAAAACTGAATTGTGGACGTAATAAAACATAGAAGCTAAAATATATTGTCAGTGAGGCGCAGTGTGCAAACAATTTCTGTTTGTGACAACGGACAGCAAATACTTACCAAAACATAGATCAGTAGACGAAAACATTGAATATGATGATGTTGCCAAAGCAGCAAAGCAAAGAATTGCGTCAGACAATCAAGTAGCTCTGCAACGTACGAGCCGAAATTCTGCTCTAAATAATACTTTTAGTACTGTCGCAAAAGAATATATCTCAATATGAATAGTAAAACAGCGACTGCGGAAGACAAGATATACATGAATATTGTACATGTGCCTTTTCATTGTTTTTAATTGCTGTGAAAAGAAATATTGGAGGACAAAATTAGAAAAACCGAAAACTTATTATGATTGTAATGAAGAGACAAAGCACTAGAAATTTCAAAAAATTACATTCAAACGAATAAAATTCATGAAGTAAGACACTTCAGCCGGCCGAAGTGGCCGTGCGGTTAAAGGCGCTGCAGTCTGGAACCGCAAGACCGCTACGGTCGCAGGTTCGAATCCTGCCTCGGGCATGGATGTTTGTGATGTCCTTAGGTTAATTAGGTTTAACTAGTTCTAAGTTCTAGGGGACTAATGACCTCAGCAGTTGAGTCCCATAGTGCTCAGAGCCATTTGAACCCATTTGACACTTCGATATTGTTTTTAAATAAAGAAAATATTAAGCACTAAACTAGGTTTGGACTCAGAACCTTCCACTTTGCAACTACACACCTTAACCATTATGGCAACGTGGCTCGTCATTTAACAGAATTCCTGGAGGACTCTAAACACTCACGCAAAAAACCGACAAACACTGTTGGTGAGACTAGGAATTACTCATGTTTCGTCGAAATACAATAGGAAATAAACAATTACCACTGTTCTTTATTGCAAAAAAGCGGTTTGTGAGAATGATACAAACACCTTTCCTTGCTATCACCTGAATTAGAAGGCTTATTGCTTGTTTGATTTAATTAAGTAATAGAATATGAAGCAATTGTTATAAAGAATGCTTCTTCCAAACTTTCTATAAAGCAAAGTCTGCTATCAAGACATTGCTTTTGTTGAATTGCTTTATTTATGACTGAACGTTTCTAAAACTGAAGACACTCGTCTGTGCTCTGCAGTGCAGTCGAGCTCTGGCAACGGCGTTCTCTGTTCATTGGCTGACGGTGTTTTGTGACGTCAGATGTGCAGAACGAACATAAACTCGGCCGCCGTCGTAAATGACGCGCAGTATAGTCCCGTAAGACTTCGAGCTTGGTACACATTTGCACTGAAGGGATCGCTGGCCGTCATCACCTTCGTTATATGCGTGCTGTCTCTCCTGCCGGACATGTCCGCAAGAATAGACACCACGTGTATAATATTTAAATATGTTAAGGTGCGTACACGCTGAGAGCGCTGAATCGGAAAGGATGCGCCAGTTGTAGGTACATGAATGGAAAACTGCGCCGTCCAGAGAGCTCTGGGTCCAAGGAGCTCTGCCAATCACCGGTAGATGGTAAAGTCGTCGTTTCCATAGATGTGATTGCCCAATTCTTGAGAGCCAAGTTAGTTTGCCACGAAATATTTACATGGTGGCGCACGAATTGTTTCTTTCACAAATTACGACGCACATTAGATACCCAGCTGGGATCTCTACAGCAGTACCAGCAGAGCTTGGAAAAACAAATGAGTTAAGAAATGATGTGTAATTCACGATACTGCCGCTAGGAGAGTAGTAGGCAGCAATGGCTGACAATGGAAGACTGACGACACAGCAACGATCGGCAATTGTGTTACTTTTTCATGAAACGGAAAGCCTTGTTGTGACTCAAAGGCATTTTCGACAACAGTTTGACACACGATGGGTCCCTTGCAAGAAGACCATCCACAGGTTGTACGATAAATTTCTACAGGAAGGAACGGTGTTGGAAGCGAAGTGTCCTCGGTCTAAGCCTGTTTGTTCGCCAGAGAATATTGAAGCGGTACGAGTTGCTGTACCGAGAAGTCTCGGGAAATCGTGTAGAAAGGCAGCAGTGCAACTGGGAATATCCAGACGCTCCGTTCAACGCATTCTTAAAAGTGACCTCCATATGTACCCATACAAGATGACCTGTGCACAGAAGCTCATTGAAGAACACAAGCAGCAGAGACTACTGTTTGCTCAGTAGGTGGAGGATAGGGAAGAAACTCTCAACAACTTTTGGTTTTCAGACGAGGCGCATTTTCATTTAGACGGTGTGGATAACAAACAAAATGTATGCTTTTGGGCCACTCAAAACCCACAAGTGCTTCATGAACGACAACATTATGCTCCGAGGATTACAGCGTGGGCAGCAATTTCCAGTCACGGACTTACTGTGCCCTTTTTCTTTGAAGAAACTGTGAACAGCGAGCGTCATTTGAGCATGCTTCGCAATAGCTTCATTCCACAGCTTCTTGCTACTGCCTTGCTCTTCAATGCAAAATGGAGCAAGGCTACATACCGCAAACACTGTGTTGGAGTTTTTAGACGAGCATTTCGACATGCAGATCATTTCACTCAGGTTTCCAGTTCGCTTCAATGACGGACAAAATTGCACACCCCCCCCCCCCCCCCCAATAGTCCAGACCTCAATCCATGTGACTTTTTTCTTTGGGGGCACCTACAGGAAAAATTTTCCCCAAGCGTCCATGTGATTTAATGGAGCTCGGAAGACTTATTCTTCAAGCTTGCAGTGAAATTACGGACGATATGTGCCGTAGGGTAGCCACTAAATTCACTGTTCGTTTGAAGGAAGTGGAGATATTGAGCATGTGCTGAGTTAGAACAAATCTCCATGGACGGCTCTTCATTGTGGAATATGTTCCTTTCAGATTGTATTGACAATAAAGTTTAAATTCAAAAACAAAGTGATAACACATTTTGTGCGCCACCCTGTATAAGCGGTAAAGACAAAGGTTCCTCGTAAGTCAGTCTACTATAAAGAAAAATTGTATCTAAATCTCCATAGCGGTTCCTCAGACATGGCTGGACACACAAAGCGCAGCGCACAGAAGATTTATCTATTATGATTTTGACAGATGCTGAACCTACGTCCATATCTACATGTATAGGACTATTCTGCAATTCACAGTTGAATGGCTGGCAGTAAGATCATAGAACTATCTTCAATCCCTGACTGCTCCGGTCGCAGGTTCGAATCCTGCCTCGGGCATGGATGTGTGTGATGTCCTTAGGTTAGTTAGGTTTAAGTAGTTCTAAGTTCTAGGGGACTGATGACCACAGATGTTAAGTCCCATAGTGCTCAGAGCCATTTGAACCAATCTTCAATCCCTTTCTCTGTCTTTCGACTCTCGAACAGAGCACGTGAATAAGGAACAGTTAACTGTTTCACTACTAGCTCTTATCTTATTTTATTACAATGACAATTTCTCCCTATGTAGAGCTACAACGAAATATGTTCGCATTCTGAGGAGAAAATTGGTGATTGAAATTTCATGAGATCCTGCCGAAATGAAAAACGCCTTTGTTTTAATGATTGCCACCCCAACTTGCGTATCATACCAGCTTAACGATATTACAAAACGAACTATCCTTCTTTGAGCTTTTTCGATTTTGTCCATTAATCCTCTTTGTTGCGGATCTCACCCCACACTGCAGTAATGTAGAAGACAGACAGACCTAGTGCAGGCAGTCTCTTCAGTAGACCAGTTGTATCTGCTGTCCCAAAAAATCGCAGTCTTTGATTCACTAATCCCTCATCCCACAACATTACTCATGTGACCATTCCAGTTTAAGTGATTCTTAATAGTAATCCCTAAGGATTTAACTGAATTTACAGCCTTTATATTTGAATAATTTATCATGTAACCGAAATTTTGTGGAGCCCTTGTCGTTCTCGTGTGGATGGCTTCATACTTTTCAATATTTAGAGTCAGTTGTCACTTTTTGCACCATACAGGTTGAGCCGTGTGTGGCTCGTGTTCGTGCCATCTCTTATTTAAAATCTTGTTTTTTTTTTTTTTTTACCGTACTGCCACCTCGTTATGGTAATTTGCAATTACTGGTGTCACTGAATTGCTACCTTGCCAGCCCATGAGCGGCAGCAGCAGCGATTGTCGACACAGGCCCTGCCGTATTATCTTTGCTGGACTGCTATTACTTCCCGGTCATCGTGTGTCATCCACTCAGCTGGAACGCGCCAGCAGTGGAGCTCGGTCCTGGCAGTGTTTGGGTTGGCACGCGGCAGACGTTCAGTCGCTGTATGGCAGCAGTGAGGGCAGGACCGCCATGACTCGCCCGACGGTTGCCGACACACATGATTTGAGTGGGGACGACTTGGGTTGGCCGTCGGGCGGTCGTCTTGTCCGTCGACGTGTATTTGGCCGGCGATCACTTATGGGTTGACTGTTTTTTGTTATGGTTTTAGGGCGCAGAACTGCTACGGTCATTAGCGGCCGGTCTATGACTCAGGAAAAGGTAAAAAAACAAAACTGGAAACCAGCAGCAATGGGAGCGAAACTCAAACAAGTGGGGAAACTAAAAACAGAAGGAAAGCTTTAAAAAACCACTATGGAAGGGGGATTGTTTGTCCCCAAAAAGAGCTTCAAATGACTGACGTCATCACACTGGCACTAATATACTCGAGAACGCGATCAGCTGAGCGCGTGTCATCTGCTAAAATGGAAGATGTATCAGGCGACAGCTGTATTGGGAAGTGTCGACCAATGTGCGTGCCATAGAAGATCAGCACGACGACATAAAACGCTCCGTAGATCGGTGAAGGGAATCATGCGAATAGCAGGCTGAAGAAGAGAGACTGCAGCCTTGGCCGTTATATCGGCCGCCTCATTTCGAAAGATATCAACATGTCCTGGGATCCAGAGCAACGCCACAGAGACGCCCCCCCAAGTGGAGGAAGTGGAGGCAGTCCTGAATCCGGTGGACCAGAGGGTGGACAGGGTAGAGAGCTTGGAGACTAAGGAGAGAACTGAGAGAGTCTGAGCAGGTAACGTACTGTATGCGCTGATGGCGATGGATGTATTGGACAGCCTGGAGAACAGCGTAAAGCTCCGCAGTAAAAACCGAACACTGATCGGGAAGCCGAAATCGATTGGGGGTGTCGCCAACAATATAGGCACTCCCAACACCAAACGATGTTTTTGAGCCATCAGTGTAAATAAATGTGGTATCCTTCATTTGTGCACATAGAGCAGCAAAAGCCCAACGATAAACAAGAGAAGGGGTACCATCCTTGGGAAACTGACGAAGGTCACGGAGCAGGCAGGTCTGGGGCCGGAGCCAAGGAGGTGCTGTACCCCAGGTTGTCAAGAAAGTCTTAGGAAAGTGGTTCAAATGGCTCTGAGCACTATGGGACTCAACTTCTGAGGTCATTAGTCCCCTAGAACTTAGAACTACTTAAAACTAACTAACCTAAGGACATCACACACATCCATGCCCGAGGCAGGATTCGGACCTGCGACCGTAGCGGTCTCGCGGTTACAGACTGCAGCGCCTAGAACCGCACGGCCACTTCGGCCGGCCTAGGAAAGTGCAAGGAAAGAGAATGTGGCAGTTGACGGAAGATGACTCCCGGTGGTAGTAGGGAGGAAGGGCGGCCTGCGTAACCTAAATCCAAGGAGGCGTCGAAAAAATGTTATGGGCCGGATTAGCAGGCATCGAAGACATATGGCTAGCATAACGACTCAGAAGGACAGCTCGCCGGTTGGACAGCGGAGGTTCAGCAGTCTCAGCATAAACAAACAGGGCTAGTGTAAAAAGCTCCATACACTAAACGTAATCCACGGTGGTGGACAGAGTCGAGACGCCGAAGAATAGACGGCCGAGCAGAAGAGTAAACTATGCTTCCATAGTTCAATTTCGAGCGCAATGAGGCGCGACAGAGGCGGAGAAGGACCACTCGGTCCGCTCCCGAGGAGGTACCATTCAGGACACGGAGGGTGTTAAGCGATCGCAGGCAGCGAGCCGAAAGATTGGAAACGTGGGAGGACCAGCACAGTTTTCTGTCAAACATAAGACCCAAGAATTTAGCGACGCCCGTGAAAGGAAGGCTGACAGGGCCTAGATGTAAGGAAGGCGGAAGAAACTCCGTACGACGCCAAAAATTGACACAAACGGTCTTACTGGGAGAAAAGCGGAAACCGGTTTCGATGCTCCAAGAGTGGAGGCGATCGAGACATCCTTGAAGACGTCGTTCAAGAAGGCTGGTCCGTTGAGAGCTGTAGTAGATCGCAAAATCGTCCACAAAGAGGGAGCCCGAGACATCAGGAAGGAGACAATCCAAAATTGGATTTATGGCAATGGCAAACAGTACAACACTCAGCACGGAGCCATGGGGTACCCCGTTTTCTTGGGAGAAAGTACGGGAGAAAGTAGTGTTCACCCGCACTTTAAATGTGCGCTCTGCCATAAATTCAGGAAGAAAAAGGGGCAGCCGACCTCGAAAGCTCCAAGAGAACAGCGTGCGGAGGATGCCTGTCCTCCAACAGGTATCGTATGCTCTCTCCAGATCAAAAAATATTGCTACTTTTTGGCGTTTTCTGAGAAAATTGTTCATGATATAAGGGGAGAGAGCAACAAGATGGTCAACGGCAGAACGATGCTTTCGGAAACCGCATTGGGCAGGTGTTAAAAGACTTCGGGACTCCAGCCACCAGGCTAAACGGCAATTCACCATACGATCCAAAACGTTACATACACTACTCGTGAGAGAAATGGGGCGATTGCTATAGGGGAGATGTTTGTCGTTTCCAGGTTTCGGAACAGGAACGACGATAGCTTCCCGCCATCTTCTGGGAAAAGTACCGTCGGTCCAAATTCAATTATAGAGACGAAGGAGGTTACACAGACGATGTTATGATAAATGCAGCAACATTTGGATGTGGATACCATCCGGTCCTGGGGTTGAAGAGCGAGAAGAAGAAAGTGCGTGTTGGAGTTCACGCATGGAGAAAACAGTATTACAGCTTTCGCGATTTTGAAAGGAGAAAGCAAGAGATCGCACTTCCGCTGCACGTTTGTTAAGGAGAAAAGCTGGCGGGTAATTTGAAGAGCTCGAAATCTCAGCAAAGTGTTGACCCAATGCGTTAGAAATTGCGACAGGATCCACTAATGTATCATGCGCGACAGTGAGCCCAGAGTCCGGGGAGAAACTAGGCTTACCAGATAACCGTCGAATCCGACTCCAAACATCCTAGGAGGGAGTGAAGGTGTTAAATGAGCCTTCTTGCTATCGCGAATGACGCGACGGCATCGCGCACGGAACTGCTTATAGCGGATACAGTTGGCCAAAGTAGGATGGTGTTTGAAAACGCGAAGAGCACGCTGCCGCTCACGTATTGCGTGACTGCATGCCTCATTCCACCAAGGAAGTGGGGGCCGCCGGGGCAAATCGGAGATGCGAGGTATTGAACGTTCCGCAGCCTTAAGAATAACTTCTGTAATATGAGTGACCTCATCGTCGACGCTAGGAAAGTGACGGTCATCGAATGTCGCTAGAGACGAAAAAACTGTCCAATCGGCTTCGGCAAACTTCCAGCGTCTCGGGCGCATACTCGGCAGTTGTGGCTCCAGTCTAAGGACACATGGAAAGTGGTCACTTGAGTGTGTATCAGCAAGAGCGAACCATTCGAAGCGCCGATCTAGCGGAACAGTACCGACCGAAAGGTCCAAATGAGAGAAATTTGTCGTAGAGGCAGAGAAAAATGTAGGGTCCCTGTGTTGAGGCAAACAAGATCCGCTTGGTGGAAGACGTCTATCAATAATGAGCCGCGCGGACAAGGACACAGAGATCCTCAAAGCGTGTGGTGGTCATTGAAGTCCCCAAATAGGGGGGCGGAAGCTGACCAAGTGGAAGATGGAATTTATACAGTACAAAGAGAAAAGATGTATCCAGAAAGGGAACTGTTTAAGGGGATGGGTTATAATGGAGAGTATTATGGAGAAGAATCATGTGCTGGAGTGCTGGAGTGCCTTCAACAGAGGGGAGATCAAATCGGACTGACTGAAAATGGGGCAAAACAAAGCGATCGTGGGGATGCAGCTTTGTTTCCTGAAGACAGAAGAGGACCGGCGAGTAGGATCGTAAGAGGATCGACAATTCATCCCGATTGGCTCGAATGCCGCGGATATTCCAGTGGATAATGGACATAGGGTGAACAGAAAAGGGAAGAATGTGACCAAGGTTGTCCTCAACTCAATGACTGCTCAGAGCCGGCGACCGACAGCGTGGAACGGCATCCAGCCGAAGGCAGAAGATCCTGATCCATAGGTTGTTCAGGAGCAGCTCGTGCCACCAGCGACCGGCCTGTTGATCGGCCGCCAGCAGTGCGCCTCGGCGACACAGAAGACAGCCGAGGGCGGCTACCAAAAGGTGGCGCTGTAGATGAGACACGTCGTGGCGGAGAATTGGGTTTCTTATTAGCCTTCTTGGAAACAGGACGTTGAGAGGAAGGAGGAATCGATGGTTGCGAAGTCGGGGTACTTAAAAATTCTTCACCAGTAGCCTCTTTTTTGGGAGTGTTTGATTTTGGGGCTCGGGATTTAGCAGAACCCGATGAAGGGTGAGCCATAGAGTGGGCAGGTGAGAGTGGGGAGGTTGAACGGGCGATCTCTGCGATGGCCGATCTGACGACCGTGGCACTAAAGGTGAGATCACAAGTCTGCGTGGCTGCTTCCTTTGTTGGCCGAGGAGAGGCAAGGACAGTGCTGTATTTACCTGCGTGAGGCACAGTGGGCTTTCGACTGGCGAATAACTTTCGAGAAGCAAAGGTCGACACCTTTTCCTTCACTCTGATTTCCTGAATGAGCCGTTCGTCTTTAAAAATGGGGCAATCTCTAGAAGAAGCAGCGTGGTCACCCATACAGTTGATGCAATGGGGCGATGGAGGAGGACAAGCACCCTCATGGGCATCCTTGCCAAACGTAATGCATTTGGCGGGATTGGAACAGGACTGGCAGGTATGATTGAACCGCTGACACAGATAGCAACGCGTAGGGTTTGGGATCTAAGGGCGAACGGAAATTATCTCATAGACTGCTTTTATGGTCGATGGAAGTTGAACTCTGTCAAATGTCAAGAAAACAGTACGGGTTGTAACGATGTTCGTGTCAACTCTTTTCATGTCTATGAACAGCCGTTACGCCCTGGTCAGACAGGTAGTTGTGAATTTCCTCGTCAGACAATCCGTCGAGGGAGCGTGTATAAACGACCCCACGTGATGAATTTAAAGCGCGGTGCGCTTCCACTCGCATAGGGGAGGTGTGGAGCAGTGACGTATGCAGCAAATTTTGTACCTGGAGGGCACTGACTGTTTCTAACAACAAGGTGCCATTTCGTAATCAGGAACAAGACTTTACAGGACCTGCAATACGGTCGACACCTTCCTGAATAATGAAAGGGTTGACTGTGGAGAAGTCTTGACCTTAGTCCAACCGAGAAACAACAAGTAACTGTGGCAACTATGGAAAAATTGTCCGTGGCTGAGACTCATTGAACTTTTGCTTGTGATCAGACATAGTAGATGATGAGGAAACCATTGCGGAAGTATCCCCCATGATTACCAGCGTCTCTGATGGCGCGCTCCTTCCTTGTGGAGACCCTCTCAGAGGGCACTCCTCAGGTCACACCTCCCGACAAACGGACGGAGGGACCAATCGGCGCTTTCGGAAGGTATCAGCTCGGGTAATCACCCCTCCCTGGGCCTGGCCGTTACCAGGGGGTACGTACGTGTCCTACCTGTCTACCCGGGGCGGGAAATTACACGTTACCCCGTCATTGCCTTCAGACACGCACAGGGAGGAAAAAAGAAGAAGGGAGGAACGAAGAAAAGGAAAGGAAAGGTCTCAAATGCCACAGCGGAGATAACGGTAAAGAGAAGAGGTAAGGAAAAGAGGACAAAGGTAGGACAAAGACTTGTCAGCAGAGAAGCGAAGAAGAGAGACTGTTTTAGAGTTTCGAGCGTCTGTCTCCGGATGTAGGCATTAAACATACTCCCAGAGGAGGAGAAAGGGAATGAAAGAGGCCGTGGAGAGGGGGGGGGGGGGGGGAAGATGGGGGATGCGGAAGGATGCAGAAAAGGAAGGTATGCAGCCTGGAAACGAAGGAGGGCCACACTAGCTCGGGGTCCCGTGTTCGCTCCGCACTTATCCACAAAAGAGTTGTGGACCCCCTGGGGGGTATGGGTTAGCTGTGTGTGCCAACTCTTGATTCGTCCTTGTTATTGTACAGTCACTGCCGTTAGCGTTGTCTAGTTCTTCGGGCAAGTGTTAGTGAAACTGTGTATAGTTTGTGTGATTTTGACTGAAAGTAATTTTAAATGTTGTCGGCATACTGGCTGTCAGTCGGTCGGTTGGCGTGGAGCAGCGAGGAATTCTCGGCAGGGCGTAGTTTGGCCGGGGCCTGCTGGCGGTCTCTACGCAGTGTCGGAGTGTGTGGCGCTGTTGGCATTGCTACGAGGTCCATGGCTCACTGACCCTAGACACGAAAGTGGAGTTTTGATTTAACATACCAGCAAGTCAAGACTGTTCACATTGTGGCGTTTGGAGTTCGTTGTCGGCTGTTGGGATATTCCCACGAGCAACAACGTGGTTTTCAAGTTGGAAAATTCTGGCCACCCTCCGGTGGAGTTTCACTGTATTTGGTTATTTGAACCGAAGTGCACCAGTGGAATCTTCTGTCTTGTGGCCGTTAACGTTCCGGTTACGTGTCCTGGCTGTTGACGTAATTTCAGGCAGTGTAGTTTCCTTATCGTGTTGTTGCTGTCCAGTATGGTGTGTAGTTTGACAGCTCCATGTATGATTTCTAGAATGAAATTTTCACTTTACAGCGGAGTGTGCGCCGATACGAAACTTCCTGGCAGATTAAAACTGTGTGCCGCGCCGAGACTCGAACTCGGGACCTTTGTCTTTCGGGGGCAAGTGCTCTTCCTACTGAGCTACCCACGCACGACTCACGCCCGGTCCTCACAGCTTTAATTCCGCCAGTACCTCGTCTCCCACCTTCCAAACTTCACAGAAGCTCTTCTGCGAACCTTGCAGAACTAGCACTTCTGGAAAAAAAGATATTTCGGAGACATGGCTTAGCCACAGCCTGCAGATGTTTCTAGAATGAAATTTTGACTCTACAGAGGAGTGTGCGCTGATATGAAACTTCCTGGCAGATTAAAACTGTGTGCCGGGCCCAGACTCGAACTCGGGACCCTTTGGAAGGTAGGAGACGAGGTACTGGCCGAATGAAAGCTTTGGGGACGGGGCGTGAGTCGTGCTTGGGTCGCTCAGTCGGCAGAGCACTTGCCCGCGAAAGGCAGAGGTCCCGAGTTCGAGTCTCGGCCCGGCACACACTTTTAACCTGCCATGAAATTCCATATACGATTGGTAGTGGGTGCCAATATCTTTTACGTTGTTCCCCTCAACTCCCTGTTGTGCCCCGGTTAGGGTGGCAAAAGCCAAGCAGGCAACCACTCTCTTCATAAAGTCTACCAATAACCAAGACACGAAAACAATAAAACAAACGTTGACAAAAAACATCAACCCAAGACGACACAACCTACACATTAAGTCAATAAGAAACACGAACACAGCTGTAATTGTCTAAGCAGCAACACAGGAGGACTGTAAGAAAATAATAGAAAAGACGAAAGATATTGAGAATATCGCGTGTGAGGGGCCCAGTAAGCGGCGACCTTTGGTGATAGTCTATCCAGTGACAGACACTATCTCGGATAGAGAATTTCTTGAGTGTCTATACGACCAAAATCTCAGTGATGATTTCACAAATGACGAATTCGACAAAGACGTGAAAATCAGATTCCGCACAGGGCCCAAAGGAAAGGGATACAACCATCAAGTGTTTGAAGTCACACCCAGAATTTATTGGTACCTCACCAAAATGGAAGGGTGTACATAGACTTCCAATCCCTATCTGTCAAAGCCAGTGTTACAACTGTTGTGACCTTGGCTGTACAACCAAAGCCCGCGCGGACACAGGTACGACCTGTTCAAGGTGTGGTAAAAAGGGCCACAAACGCGCGGACTGTCGAGCATCAGAGCCCATCGATTGCATTCCGTGCAGGAACAGAAACCGAATTTGCAATAAGAGCAGGGGTGGCGTCTGCCAGACCTACAAATAACTGCTTGATAGACTAATTGACAGTACTGACTATGGCAACTGAACACCCCCCTGAGTCAACCAACATGCTCCATAAATCAACCCCTGAAAAAACAAGATCATACAAGTCACCATCCACCAGGCACAGAAACCATCTACGTGCAATACTCTGGCGTAAGAGGCAAAAACTATTACCTGACGACTACCCCAACAATGGTCACATTCCAGGCTTGATACACAATACAAACCTCCAGGACAGCCATCATGCAATCACTGAATACATAGACGACCTAACACTCACAGGACAAATGTCACCAGAAGCTGCCAAACTAATCAAAAGACAAATAATGTACTGGATGACATTCCAGACGCCCCTTATGAACAGGATAGACGAACTCGAAGACGAACTACTGAGAGTAGACATGATAACCCCAAATCCTGATACCGACAGACCAGAAAACCATACCACACATGACCAACCAAAGGAACTGCACAAAACAGCGTTGCTAACGACTCAAGATCACCCGTCCACTCCAGCACAACGACGCACATACGACACTACAAAATGCGAAGGACGCATCAAACCAATCAAATTCATACAAGGTGAGACCTTGAACCCAACGGTGCTAAACACAACCGTAACGCAAGCCAGCACTGCTGGAGCCCAAACAAAAAACACGGAAAAATCAGACACCTCAGACTGTAATCAAATCAAACGCAAAATAACTCTCTCTGACTCACTGACAGAGGAAGAAGACGACGTCTATTATTGCCCTTACGCCAGAGATTGTAGTGTTCATAACAATGATATTCGAAACCGTAATACCGACCTTGAACAGCCCACAGCGCCGCCAGACACCACGAATGTCACACAGAAAGCCGCAGCAACAACCGCAACAAAAGTCTGCGGAGGGTCTGGCAACAGAGGTGACAGTGCGCACAACATACCAAAAGCTGTTACGTCTGTCACAGATAGCGTAGACGAGCAGTCAAGTGGGAACCAAATCACGTCAAATCAATGCAGAATGGAGGCACAAACAACCAACACATCTGATACACATCAAGACTGCACAAACGAAAAACACACAAGAAGCAAACGAATCATCACAGCCTTTAGGAAACTAAAACCGCATAGAAAACCAAAACAGCCTAAGAGAGTCAAGAAAGTGAAAGCGTGTGACGACCAATCGCGGCACTCGCAGGCTGCCTCAAAACCTAGTGATACGAAAGTGCATACCGCTGATGATATCAACACCTTCGCAGCCCCCCAACCAACAACCTCAATGCCGACGCCCAAGGAAACCCCCGCAACAACCAACGAGGAAGCCAATCCAGCGCCCCCCGCAGAGGTGCACAGCAACACCACTACGCCATCACGACACGTCACGGCTGCAGAGACGCCAACACACGCCATCGACACCGATAGTTTTAGTTACGACAAGCTAGATATAAATGTAAAATTAAGTAGGCTAGAAAAAAGAGACATCTTAGAGACGGCAGAGCGGATGCTCATCCGCACCCTACACCCGTACGGCCAATCTGTTTGTTTCCCTACATCAGAGCAAACCGACAGACTGATTCTCAAAACGGAGAATATTCCAACAGATCCAGACAGCCTACTAGACCTGCTCATGCAGGTGTGCGCCCGAGGGAGGAACCATTCGATATGGACAAGCTTTACAAGGATCACGTAAGGGCTCATGGGAGAACATACTTCGATTACAGTCAAACTGGCAACAAGTGCTACGCCACCGTTAAACACCCAAACTGCTAATAGCACAGCTTAATGCTATGCGGAGTATACTTATAAATTCGGAGCTCCCACGGGTCCTACATGAACTAAAAAGTGACATTCTGTGCATACAGGAGCCCTACACTAGACAAGGACATATCCCCAACTTTCCTCCAAGTGCGGTGACAGTTGCGGAGGGGACAGGCTGCATGGCATCTGTCATAATCCTAAACAAAGAAATACATCCAGTCAAAATTACAGAACTCTGTTCCGAGCACCTAGTTACAGTTGAAGTCACACAAAAGGAGGGATACTTGGATCATCGCGTCGCTCTACGCCCAATTCTGTCACTGCATCAAACCATACGCAGACCTCATCAGAGATGTTGCGCAATACGCTGGCAACAAAAAACTTCTCATCTGTGCAGACATAAATGCCAGATCAACCCTGTGGCATTCAGACAGAACTGACAACAGAGGTAGAATAATAAATGACATCATCCAAGAAAACAGACTACACGTACTCAACAAGGAAGGACATCACCCGACTCACATCGGACACAACGGTCATTCATCAAACATAGACATCGCCCTCGTTAATAATGCCGCCATCAACCACGTACGAGACTGGACCGTACATGACCAGATCACTGCTAGCGACCACAACATCATCACACTAACCTTAAGTTGTACACCAAACGTCAACACAGAAACCCTACCAAAAAGACTATTATTTGACAAAACAGACTGGGAAAGGGTCAGACAAAAAATACATGAGCACATACCGCAAGACATCACCGGCAGTGTTGATTACAGAGCACACATGCTGACAGATATCATCACACACACACAGAACACCTGCATACCCACACAAAGAATGACAAAACACCAAAATATTCCCTGGACTACACAATTAACAGGACTCAAACAAGACTCAAAACGTAAACGTGAGCTTTACCAACGAGCAATTTCAGATAGAGAAAGACAATTACGACTACACGACTACCGGCTTGCCAAGGACAAATATAAACTTGAGCTGAATCACACCAGGAAAGACCATTGGAACAGCCATGTAGCAGCACAAACACAACTAAACATTTGGGGGGAACCATACGAAATCGTGACAGAGAAAATTAAGAGCCCACTGGTTCTGGGAACGCTGCGACAGGAGGATGGTGAGATGACTAAGGGCTGGAGACGCACAGCGGAGTTCCTGCTGAGCAAACTCCTGCCCGACAACATCGCAGACACAGACACACCACAACATGCAGCACTGATACTCGAAGTAGACACAGTATACACCACACCAACCGTCACCTGTCCATTTGCGCAGGAAGAAGTGGCGACAGCGATCTCAGAACTCAAAAACAAAAAGGCACCTGGACCGGATAGTATCCACTCTGAAGTACTGAAACAAATTGCACCGCAGATCACCCCCTTTCTCACAACGTTGTTAAACGATGCATTAAGGCTGGGCCGTGTGCCTGCAGTGTGGAAGACCTCGAAGGCGGTTATGATCAAAAAGACTCCAGACAAAGACCCATCAGGCCCCAAGTCATACAGACCAATTTGCCTTAGCAATACACTCGGTGAAGTACAAGAAAAACTACTCTGCAAAAGACTACAAGCACACCGAACACTACGGGGACTGACACCACACCAATACGGCTTCAGGGAATGGAAATCTATAGACGACGCAATTAACAGAGCACTCCAAATAGTACACGACACACCCTCCAAATACACACTTGCAATTATGATAGACATCTCAGGTGCCTTCGACAACCTCTGGTGGCCGGCCTTGATCAAGAGGCTCAGACACCTGCAGGTACCGGAGTCTCTGTCTAGTAGTTTCATGGATTACTGCAGAGACAGAACGTCCGTGTGGCAAATGGACAACCATAAAGTGATTAAACGAATTACAAAAGGCTGTCCACAAGGGTCGATCCTCGGCCCCATCTTCTGGGACATAGTTATAGAACCTCTCCTACAGTTACTAGAGGAGTATATCTTGACAGATGGAGTTGTCGCTTATGCTGATGATCTACTCGTCGTAGTTTCAGCAAACAACCGCGCCCGGCTAGAAGAAAGAGCCAATGGAACACTTAGGACAATAACCCAATAGTGCACAGATAATAAATTAAAGATAGCAGGAAACAAAACAACTTATACATTGCTAAAGGATATCCTGCGCAGGAACCCAATAGTCAAAATCGGGGACACAAACATAAAGAACTAGCAGTCACACGCTGTGTAGGAGTATACATTGATGAACGATTGAACTTCCACAAACACATGCGAATATGCACGAACAAAGCAGAAAAGATACTACACAAACTGGCTAGGCTAAATTCGGAACAATTCAGACTACCCCTGTCAGTGACACGAACATGCCATTGCGCTCTCTTTGAGTCAGTACTATGGTTTGCTGCCAGTACGTGGGCCCACAGGTTAAATCTCTCAACCAACAGAACCATTGTACGTCGAGGCCAAAGAAGTGTTCTACTTCGACTAACAGGGGCATTCAACACAATACCAAATGACGCACTATGTGTCGTCATGGGAATCTTACCCATAGATATCACCATCAGGTACCGCGCAGCAATGTACTGGCTTAGGATGGGGAGAATAGACCAGGTTCGGCAGATCACTGGTGTACCGATTGAGACAACACGCCAACTCAGAGCATGGCGAATGGATACCTGGCAGAGCGAGTGGGCCAACAGCGATAAGGGCCGCCGTGTATACAACTTCTTCCCTGACATCCGGGAAAGTCTAAAACTAAAACATATCGATCCCAGCCGCGGTATGGTACATTTTATCACAGGATATGGCTCTTATCCCACGCACCTGTACTGCGTGAGTCTGCAGCAGACTAATAGATGCACATGCGGGGAAGAAGGTGCCCCTGAACATACTGTCTTCTTTTGCGGACAACGCACGAACATAAGACACACAGTACACATAAATCACCTGAACACACAGAACGAACTACATGCCATAATACGCGACCCGGAAAAGTGGACTGGATTCAACAAACTAACGGACGAAATCTCGAAGATCCAACAAATAGAATACTTGCGCAAAAGACCCTACCGAAGACAAGTCGGTCCAAACAGACGTCACGATGCCCAGGGGGACACAGATACGATTAGCACCACGAGTGATGAAGAAGGAACAGATACAGACCAGGGCACCAACACAGATATTGAAGCGTCCAGCGTGGATGATCCATAGTGTCAACCAAGTCAAATTCAAAGAACAGAGTGGAACAACCGACAAGAGGTTCACAAGTCACACACAATCCTAAAAACAGATTGCACCTTATATGTAAATAGTTAACAGCATCTCCATGTCTAATAAGAGCTTAAACCTAGGTACCTCTTCAAGGGACTTACGCCTTCCGTTAAGAGGCAGCGCACAGTCTGGATGTAAGGATCTTAATTGTGGTCCCTCTCTTTTGAGCCCAACCCGACAGATACCTATGGTAGATCGGGGAAAACCACCGCTCAGGCTGTGTTGCTGGCGGGGCCGGAAGGTGCTAACTACCACACCACGTATCATTGTAAGTGTCATTGGCTCAGTGTGAACTGTTTGTACAACCAACCTACACAGCCTATACCTCAACCTCCACTATATTAAGAACTTCTCATCTGAAGCTTAAAGTTAGGCACCTCTTCAAGGGACCTACGCCCCTGCTAAGAGGCGGCGCACGTCCTGGATGGAAGGATCTTAATTGTCGTTCCTCTCTTTTGAGCCCAACCCGACGGATACGTATGGTAGATCGGGGAAAACCACCATTCAGGTGGTGTTGTCGGCGGGGCCGGGAGGTGCTTGCGCCTGATGTACTCTACTAGGAGCCTTGTAGGCTCAACACAAACCGTTAGCGTCGTTACCTTATTACTATTGCCACAAGTACCCTTTCATTAGCAACTTTGAGCCAAGCACAAAATCAGTTACCTCTCTATTGTATATCGTAAATAGTTTAGCAGGCTGGACATGGAAGTCTTAGTCTTAGTTTCTAGCTTTAACGTACCCTAATCTCTTCTAGTTAAGTTAGTTTTCAGGATGGTAGATGTTAAAGGCATGGTGAGCGACGGCCAGCGTCTTGAGGGTCATTCCAAGACCCGGGCCGCCGCCCACAACCAGGTGACGGGCAATATTATACCTATCCCTTCTCTATTCAGTTCTCTTCCTTCCTTCTTTCTAAACATTTAATTTCGTTTTGTTTATTAATATCTTACTTGATTTTGTATTAGTTATAAGTTTTTCTAATGCTGCACACAAGAAAAAAAGATATCAAATGGATCTAAACAGAGCCCGCCTCCACGTGGCGGGACACGGGCAACGGTGTGACTGGGGACAGGAGCCGGTGTGGTGTCACCTTCAGTCACTCCGGACCCCGGACCCAGTCACAGCGGCTAAGTGGCAACATACGACCCACCATAAGAAATTAGACGGTGGGTCATAAAAAATAAGCAGCTAGTGAAAAAAGAAAAGTGTGCCCCGGTCGGGTGAAGTGGAAGTTGCCTTGTCGATGAGTCCGTTGACTGTCGGTCGGTTGGGTTCTCGTTGGATCGTGAATGGTTTACCCGACTGCCTGTCTCACCTAAGTGAGCGTTAGTGTCTGAATTACAGGTCGATCGTCGAACATCTGAGCACACGTTCCAACCATCAATAGATATTTCAGAACTTCCTATCGCGTCAAACGCGATCTGGAAATCTAGAAACACGTAATGAGATTGAGATCCCTTTTGATAGCACTCATGACTTCGTGTCAATAAAGAGCTAGATGTGATTAACAAAAACGGTATTTTCTGCGTCCATGTTGGCTATTTGTCACAAATGGTTATCTGCCAGGTAACACAGCACATGTTCGTAAATCCTACTACAAATCGAGGTTATTGATTCGCCTCTGTAATTCAGTCGATTACTGCTATATCCTCTCTCGAGTACTGGTGTGACCTTGCGACATTTCAGTCTTTAAGTACGGGTCTTTTCTCGAACTGGCGGGGTCTATATGATTTCTCTGTACGGAGCTATTGTACCAGCATAGTCTGAAAGGAACTTAACTAGTAAACAGCTTGGATCGGAGGCCTTGCTTTGTTAAGTGATTTAAGCTGCTTAGTTACACCGAGAATACTTACTTCGAAGCTTCTCACGTTATTCGTCAGTAACACTAGCACCGCTATCGCTCAGTGAAGGTATTCATTGTCTCTGGCCGCTGGCATGCTTTACGTACGACCAGAACCTCTTCGAATTTTCTGCCAGATTTCGAGACACAGGTTCTTTATGGGAACTACGAGAACCGTCTCGCACTGTAGTCGTCGCTAAGTCCCGATCTTCAATAAAACATGGCCTGTCTTGGAGATTTTACGTACTTTTAAATTTGGCGCGCTGCAACAGTGTTCTGACTTGTTCTGTGTACCACGGCGGTACAGTAACATTTCTTATTATTTATTTGCTACATATGTTTCACCTACCGTCCGTACTTTCTCTTTGAATCTAAACCACGTCTTGTCTACACTTACATGTAGTGGAACGACTGGGACTCTGTCTTAGGAAGCAATGAAGCCAATTTTTATCTTTTTTTCAGTGGATGTATTTTGTGTCTTTTGTGTGGATTTGGATGTCACGCTATTCAGCCTCTCTACAACGACCTTGTAGTGACTCTTGTCTGTATCCTTTACAGTGCTCCTAATCTGAATAAAGTCGACCGAGGTAACTCTATGGTTAGCACACTGAACTTGCACTCGGGAGGACGATGGTTCAAATGCGCGTCCGGCCAGCCTTATTTATGTTTTCCGTGAGTTCGCTAAATCGCTTGAGACAGTTGCCGGGGTGGTTCCTTTGAAAGGACACGGCCAATTTTCTTCTCCATCCTTCCGTAATCCAGGCATGTGCTCCGTACTGTGAAACATTGCTTGTTGCAAAATGTGATGAATCTAGGTGAACGTGTAGTACCCAACAGATTTTGAAGCATGAGTTTGCTTGTAGCAAAATATGTGACATAAATGGCAGCATCTTTTCATTACATTGAGGTAGAATTTTAAACTTTTTACCTCTCCAAGGAATCGCAAACCTTCGTACTTAACATAAATTTCATCTTGGTAGGTCTACCAGCCCCTTAAAACAGCCTGCCGGAGTGGCCGAGCGGTTCTGGGCGCTACAGTCTGGAACAGCACGACCGCTACGGACGCAGGTTCGAATCCTGCCTCGGGCATGGATGTGTGTGATGTCCTTAGGTTAGTTAGGTTTAAGTAGTTCTAAGTTCTAGGGGACTGATGACGTCAGAAGTTAAGTCCGATAGTGCTCAGAGCCATTTGAACCATCCTTAAAACAAGGGGTCTTAATACACATACAGACAGACAGTCGAACAACAAATGAGGAAAAAATATTTTTCCCTGGGATGTAATTACAAACTAAGAATTTTTAAGATTTTTGCTTTATTCGTACTGTGAAATTTTTCTTCTTTCCAAATATGATCATTCTAGGTCCACGGGAAATACCCTACAGCTTTGGATGAGTGACTTGGCGAGTGTGCGTATATACGACACATATGGCGGAAGGTTGGGATAGCACTGACTTAGGAACCTAAATTTTGTATACCGCCAGGGACTCGTGGACCTTAGTATGTGGAAATTCGAAAATTTATGTTTCTACCCGTCCTTGAGAAAAGAGTATGTTAACAGCTGGACAGATAGATGGACAACAATGTTATCCTGTACACAAACGGGGCTAGGGAGCGAGGTTGTTGCCTCTGGCTCCTGAAAACAATGCGGAGACAGAAAGTGATTGCTGCACGCCGCTTATGAGAACAATGTACAGGAGGTCGAGTGGTCGGCACTCACCAAGTGGACGTCCAGGGCTGGCGTTAAACAATAAAACAGAAGTTATTTCAATGTACGTGGTACAAAGGGCACAGTTAGGGAGGAAGTTACCAGGTGTAGACCAGTCTAGAAGGACCTTCGACCATAGATACTAGTAGACTGGCCTTGCTGTGCAGAAGCTATAGGGCTGGTGTGGCTCCAACATAAACCACGTGACTGTTGGCAAAACGTGGCGGGATTTCAAATCAGCTGTTCCCATCCTATGTTTGTATCGTACTTTGCCCACATTTCTCAATTGACTGCCAAACGCTTCCAACATAAATTACTTTTTTATGTGCGAAAAATTATGTCAGAACTACATTTGACCTGGATTTGTTCACAGTACCACTTATAAAATCTAACAAATACACCGAACGCCACTCTGGTGGGCAGCGGGACGAAATTACTATAAATTATCAATTAAAGTAAAATGCCGTTAAAATTCTTTTAAACAGTAAGAGTGGGCTCGTGTCAAAACTTTAAACATTGGATTCGCCGCGTTTTCAGCTCTAGTCACTTATAAAAGAAAATGGGATATGGGAATTATGTCAACTATAGGTGCCAAAGTTGTCGACTTTAGGAGCAGGTCCATTTTAGAGTATCAATTTTAGGTGCACTTCAAAGGTTCAGTTCCCACTATTTTTACAAAAGTTTAAACTATCAGTCTAAAAAAAATTTTTTTTGGATAAAAGGTGAGGCTTTGAAGTTTCAGAAAATAATTTTGGAGCCTACACCTATTTAATAGTATTAGAAGGTAGAAAAACATCCTCTTCATGTGTCGACTATAGGTGCTCTTACCTTATTATAATCTCACTTGTATATACAAAAAGGGGCGTATGTGCAGATGGCTTAAAGTTTTTCCGTTTCAGGGCCTGTATCCAAAGCTGCCTTCGGTTTTCATCCTTAGGGAACCTATGAGTAGGAACGAGGAACAGTTATACTTACTTCTGTAACCGGATTATCACAGATACTTTCCAAAATGTAATATGAGTCTGACATTACAGTCATCACTTTCAACACTTTAATTTGCGTGATACCCTATTTCAAGTGTAAAAAAAAAAAAAAAAACATTAAAGTCACGTCAGCAGATTTCAATAAACGCATCTGCACTGTCATAGAAACACTTACACGTGAAATGTAATGCCATTTCCCCCGACAAAACGCTGAGTACAGCCATAAGCGCAACACGAAACAACCATGTTTTGCCAACATTCACGTGACTTCAGCCCAGAGATGTTGGAGCCACGAAAATGACGTCAGGGCCAGTCTATTATATTTATGGTCGAAGAGAAGGACGAACAACCTAAATAAATGGGACAACCGGAGGGGGAGCCGGCTGACCATAAGTACTGTGGTGGTCGGTCATGGGTTCCAGAGCCTACCAAGGAAGACTACTGCTCTATTCCAGGTGTGGATCACAGGAGAGGAGCAACTGTGTTCTGCTCTGCAAGACACTCCTGCGCACATACACGTGACTTTCCCTCCCACATATGCGACTGGATAAAACCCATGGCGTGAATTTACTATTAATTTCTTCAGAGGACTGAGGGGGTCTCTTGTCAGCATCTTGAACAGGACAGAACTGCCCCTGTTCTGGAAGGTAGGCACCTGTGGTCAGGTCTACGTCTACTTCTACATGAATACTCTGCAATTCACATTTAAGTGCTTGGCAGAGGGTCCATTGAACCACAATCATACTATCTCCCTACCAAAAACTGAGTTCATCGACGAACAACGAACTTAAACAGGTGTCTTACGACGTCCGCCCCGAGCAGATACAACGAACGAAAGCGAACAAAATTAGATTAAAAAAAAGTAAAAAAATAAAATAAAATGGATAAAGCGTCTGCCATGTAAGCAGGAGATCCCAGGTTCGAGTCCCGGTCGGGGCACACATTTTCATCTGTCCCCGTTGACGTATGTCAACACCTGTAAGCAGCTAAGGGTGTACATTTCATTGTAATTTCATTCTGTTTGTCACACTTAGTTTATGATAGTGCGTGTAAGACTATTTATCATTCAATTTACTAGACAGATCGTGTTTACACTTTGTTTTTTTTTGGGGGGGGGGGGCATTAGAATTGTACACGTTGCACATGTTGAAAATGTCAGGTCTTGATCAGTACTGCTTATGGGATTAGTCTGCACTTTTAATCTCACACACACACAACTTTCAAGCATTAACAGCACCTGAAGTGGCTTGAAAGAGGCCTCAATGTGGGTTTTCGTTGGGGTTTCAGCTGGATGAATTGCGCAGTATTCAGATTTCTGTATCATTTGGATGTGGAAGTGGCCCGATGTTGGACCGCATGGGAGTATGAATGGAGGCACACATGCCGTTAACGCACCTTTCGTCCATGCCTGTTGACAAAAGGGAGGATCGTCTTGCATCAAAGCCTTGAGACTCGTGCGTGTCAGCTGAGAACAGGTGATGGACTCCCAGCGACATTTTGTGCCACTGGTGGGAGACTTCCAGCAGGTGGACTACGGAATTACTGTCCCACGCGTGGGCTGCCATTGACTCCACGACACAAATGGCTGCGTTTTGCAAAGGGGAAATGAAGTAGAATCATGAACTGTTGACAAACTGCATCACATCAGCAATCGATCATAGCAACTCATTACCGCAAACGATTATTGTCGTCCCGTATGGCGACGACTTGGGAGAGGTTCGATTCTTCCAGTGTCTTGGACAGCCACAGCTGAGTTACTTCTAGCGTCATGGGGTGGGCAGCGATAGATAATAACTTCAGGTCATGGCTGGCAGTCACTCAAGGAACGGTGACGTAACAGTGTGTTAGCTGCCATGTGGCAGCACTCTGCTGACTTCTTCAACAGGCTAATGTTCATTTACAGATCGCATGTGTCCCTATCAACTATCTGACGATGTTGAGGTGTCCCCATTGTCAGCAAAATCCTCAGGTCTGTTCCTGATAGGTAATCTGCGGGACCACCTCGGACATTAGCTCTGTAGCAGTTCTAATATTCGGGATGTCGAGGACACATTACAGATGTAGGGGGACGAGCCTGCCTCAAAAGAGGAAACGACTTCATACTGATAAGCACTGATAAGGGGCTAACACCGCCAAGTTCTTTGTAAATTTTACTCCATAGGGTAATCACTGAAATGGCATAACATACTTTCTCAACACATGAAGCTCCTCCCCTTTATGCTGATTAACCTTTTTTGTGACATTTGATCTGTTTTAGCACCTACATATCAGAACAGCTGCAGTTCGTGGATCAACACTGGCGCAGGCTGTGTATCTGTTGCACTTTGTCAAAAAAATGTTTCAAATGGCTCTGAGCACTATGGGACCTAACAGCTGAGGTCATCAGTCCGCTAGAACTTAGAACTACATAAACCTAACTAACCTAAGGACATCACACACATCCATGCCCGAGGCAGGATTCGAACCTGCGACCATAGCAGTCGCGCGGTTCATGAGTGAAGCGCCTAGAACCGCTCGGCCACCCCGGCGGGCCCATCGTTGTCAAATGCTGCCCACATTGTAATCAGTCTTCCAGGAGACGCCATAAGCTCACCTCATCAAATTTCTGTTCTGGCGTTCGACATCTCTTTATTTGCACAGGGAAAATTTTCCCTCGTACCAGATGATGAAACGAGACGATTGCACAGACGTTCCAATGAGATGATTAACCCACAGTGCATGGACGATGTAGTTCAGGCCGGTAGTGGTTCTGTGATGTTTTGGGGGCTTTTTCCTGCTATGACCTGGTCACGCACATCAGCTTACCGTGAACATGAATTAGGATGGTTATTTGAGCGTCCTAATGTTGGCATTTCCCTTCTACATCTTCGTGACGCGTATGTTGAGGAGACACTTGTCTTCGAAGATTAGAACAGCAGTGTTGACAGGGCTCCACACACACAACCCTCAAGAACACCCAGACACTCTGTCTCTCTTCAACTGGCTCAATCTTAACCAGGTACAAAATATAAGAGACTGTTTGCAACATTGGCTGAAACGCCACAATTAACATTCTCAGAATGTGATAGCCCTACAGGATCTAATCATCAGTGAGTTACCATTGCTGCACGTTTTGAAGTGACAGATAGGTACGGCTAATTAGAGTGGATTTGACGGATGGTGAAATGTTGCGCAAGTCCAAATACAGGAGAGCGTAGCCACGATATGGCGTGCTGGATTACTGAGATGTGGGGATTTCGAAATGTATAAGTACTGTGTACATACATCTGCAAACAAGCAAAAAAATAATCACGAAATTTATTTTTCGAAATGATGATAAAAATTTATGATTGTCCTTAGATCGTTAAGAAAAGCAGTAGACCCAGAACAGACATGTGACGGTTACCTCACTAATTCCTGGACGATAATTTCCAATTTTAAGAGGGTTGTCCATAAAACAATGTCCCAATTATTTTCCACAATGAAAAGCATGTTCATTGGCATTGAATGAAATATATTTGGAAAGCTTAGACTCAAACCTACTTGTCGACATAATCACAGTTGCGATCAATGCATTTTTGCTTGTGGTGTACCATCTTCTGTATGACTCGTGGTCGTGCGGTAGCGTTCTCGCTTCCCACGCCCGGGTTCCCGGGTTAGATTCCCGGCAGGGTCAGGGATTCTCTCTGCCTCGTGATGACTGGGTGTTGTGTGATGTCCTTAGGTTAGTTAGGTTTAAGTAGTTCTAAGTTCTAGGGGACTGATGACCATAGCTGTTAAGTCCCATAGTGCTCAGAGCCATTTGAACCATTTTATGACCGCACTGTAGAACTCTCCCACAGTGCCACAAAGGTAGCTTAAAATATCTTCTTTCAGCTACTCTCTGGTTATGAAGTGCGTCCCACTCAGGTATTTCCTCAATTCCGTGAAGAGATGGAAATCACTTGGGAATATTTATGGGTTTCACGGCCATATTTTGTTCATGAGATTTGTTGTGACGCGGGTGATACGTGAACGAGCGTTGCTCTAATGAAAAAGCACTCCCTTCGTGTGATTGTGCTCTTGTTTTGGATCACATGGTGAAGGTTCTTCAGCGTCTCACAGTAGCCGTCGATTGTTGTACCGGCCGGCAAGAATTCGCACAGTAAGAACCCCTTCCTGTTCCGAACCATCCTCGCCATCAATTTTCCCGGCGGACAATGTTTGTTTAAATTTCCGCAGCTACTTCGGCGCTGTGTCTTTCCACCGACCGGATTGTTCTTTCGCTTTAGGTGTTATTAGTGGACCCAGGTCTCGTCCTCATTCTCAATAGAGTCTAAGAACTCCTCACCATCATTTGCGAAGGCCTGAAGAAATTCGAGGTCCATTGCCATGCGTTTCCGTTTGTGGTCTTCCGTAAGCATTCCCAGGACCAACATTGCACAAACCTTGGCATACCTTAAATGGTTGTCAAAATTATTTCAGTGCTGATCCTGGTGACATCAGGGGTCATCTCACAGAGCTCGTGAATTGTCAGCCTTCGCTCTTTCACCACTGCTTCTTCCACTTTCGTGCGAAACCAATGGCCGTCCAGAACACTGTTCGTCATGGGCGTCTGTACGTCAGTATTTGAGTTCCCTCCACCATTTTCACGCATGTTCTCCGCTCATACGCGTTTCTCCATAGACCGCACACAGTTGGGAATGAATGTCTACCGGCATAGTCTTCTTTGCACACAGGAAACAAATCACAGAGCGTAATTCTCTTCTGGGATGAGATGCGGATCGGCGTCCCGTCTCTGAAGGCTGCCAAGCCAAGACTGATCGTCGCAAACAGCTCACCGGGGCGGAAAATGGGTGAGGGAGAACGAAGCTAAACGCCATTGTTGCCGGATGCAGTGTAATAGCGTTCCTCGCGACTGCAGGTACTTGGCAATCTTATTTTACGGACACCCATCGTATTTAGTACTAAAAGAATCGTTGATCATCTACATCTACATGATTACTCTGCAATTCACATTTAAGTGCTTGGCAGAGGGTTCATCGAACCACAGTCATACTATCTCTCTACCATTCCACTCCCGAACAGCGCGCGGGAAAAACGAACACCTAAACTTTTCTGTTCGAGCTCTGATTTCTCTTATTTTATTTTGATGATCATTCCTACCTATGTAGGTTGGGCTCAAGAAAATATTTTCGCATTCGGAAGAGAAAGTTGGTGACTAAAATTTCGTAAATAGATCTCGCCGCGACGAAAAACGTCTTTGCTTTAATGACTTCCATCCCAACTCGCGTATCATATCTGCCAACTCTCTCCCCTATTACGTGATAATACAAAACGAGCTGCCCTTTTTTGCACCCTTTCGATGTCCTCCGTCAATCAAACATGGTGAGGATCCCACACCGTGCAGCAATATTCTAACAGAGGACGAACGAGTGTAGTGTAAGCTGTCTCTTTAGTGGACTTGTTGCATCTTCTAAGTGTCCTGCCAATGAAACGCAACCTTTGGATCGCCCTCCCCACAGTATTATCTATTTGGTCTTTCCAACTGAAGTTGTTCGTAATTTTAACACCCAGGTACGTAGTTGAATTGACAGCCTTGAGAATTGTACTTTTTATCGAGTAATCGAATTCCAACGGATCTCTTTTGGAACTCACGTGGATCACCTCACAATTTTCGTTATTTAGCGTCAACTGCCACCTGCCACACCATACAGCAATCTTTTCTAAATCGCTTTGTAATTGATACTGGTCTTCGGATGACCTTACTGGACGCTAAATTACAGCATCATCTGCGAACAACCTAAGAGAACTGCTCAGATTGTCACCCAGGTCATTTATATAGATCAGGAACAGCAGAGGTCCCAGGATGCTTCCCTGGGGAACACCTGATATCACTTCAGTTTTACACGATGATTTGCCGTCTATTACTACGAACTGCGGCCATCCTGACACGAAATCATGAATCCAGTCGCACAACTGAGCGCGATACCCCCTAGGCCCGCAGCTTGATTAGAAGTCGCTTGTGAGGAAAGGTGTCAAAAGCTTTCCGCAAATCTAGAAATACGGAATCAACTTGAGATCCCCTGTCGATAGCGGCCATTACTTCGTGCGAATAAAGTGCTAGCTGCGTTACAGAAGAACGATGTTTTCTGAAACCATGCTGATTACGTATCATCTTTGCCCCTAGTTCCCTAACGCTTCAACTTGTGCAAAACTGGACATCGTCCACAATTATGCTATTTATTTTCGGAGACCAGGCAGCATCATTCCTCTGTGTGTGATATGTTACGGCTAACCACTCTCCCAGCTCACCTAGTCAAGTCTCCGTATTGGTCGTAGAGGTCTCGTAGCTTGCGGACCGTCAGTGGTAGCTCACGGAATTGCAGGATGTTCCCGATGATGGGCAGTGTGGGTGGCCCCGGAGCGTCTATGAGCGGCCTGGTGGCCCACAGCCTCCACAGCACCGCCACCACGCCGGCGCAGCACCACACCACCACGAGCACCAACAGCCGCAGCCACCACGCCATGGCCACGCCATGGCCCAGCAGCTATCGACGGTTGTCGATAATCGACCTGAAGTCAGAAGCACAGCTGGTCACACATTTCGTAGTTGTCAATACTGTGCACAGGGTAGCTCTAGGATTCATTTTCTTGTTCACAATTGGTGGATTAACAGGACTAGTACTAGCAAATTCGTCCCTTGACATTCAGAAAGAATGGTAAATACTACATGTTTCAAGCAACAATATTGGGGTTATGAAGCTGCTGCGTTCGTAAGTATTACACGACGTGGAAAATATTTTTGTAAATAAAGCCCTATGGGTCACACGACACGCTTGTTGGCGAAAACATAATGACCAGCTGATTTATAGTGGGCTAGTCCACTTGTGGAACGCTGTACAGTGGCTGTTCTATGTGACCTGGGTTCGACATATCTGTTGTTGTTGTTGTTGTCTTCAGTCCTGAGACTGGTTTGATGCAGCTCTCCATGCTACTCTATCCTGTGCAACCCTCTTTATCTCCCTGTACTTACTGCAACGTACATCCTTCTGAATCTGCTTAGTGTATTCATCTCTTGGTCTCCCTCTACGATTTTTACCATCCACGCTGCCCTCCAATGCTAAATTTGTATTCCCTTGATGCCTCAGAACATGTCCTGCCAACCGGTCCTCTTCTTGTCAAGTTGTGCCACAAACTCCTCTTCTCCCCAATTCTATTCAATAAATCCACATTAGTTATGTGATCAACCCATCTAATTTTCAGCATTCTTCTGTAGCACCACATTTCGAAAGCGTCTATTCTCTTCTTGTCCAAACTATTTATCGTCCATGTTTCGCATCCATACATGGCTACACTCCATACAAATACTTTCAGAAACGACTTCCTCACACTTAAATCTATACCCGATGTTAACAAATTTCTCTTCTTCAGAAACGCTTTCCATGCCATTGCCAGTGTACATTTTATATCCCCTCTACTTCGACCATCATCAGTTATTTTGCTACCCAAATAGCAAAACTCCTTTACGACTTTAAGTGTCTCATTTCCTAATCTAATTCTCTCAGCATCACCCGATTTAATTTGACTACATTCCATTATCCTCGTTTTGCTTTTGTTGATGTTCATCTTATATCCTCCTATCAAGACACTGTCCATTCCGTTCAACAGCTCTTCCAAGTCCTTTGCTGTCTCTGACAGAATTACAATGTCATCGGCGAACCTCAAAGTTTTTATTTCTTCTCCATGGATTTTAATACCTACTCCGAATTTTTCTTTTGTTTCCTTTACTGCTTGCTCAATATACAGATTGAATAACATCGGGAAGAGGCTACAACCCTGTCTCACTCCCCTCCTAATCGCTGCTTCCCTTTCATGCCCCTCGACCCTTATAACTGCCATCTGTTTTCTGTACAAATTGTAAATAGCTTTTCGCTCCCTGTATTTTACCCCTGAACCTTTAGAATTTGAAAGAGAGTATTCCAGTCAACATTGTCAAAAGCTTTCTCTAAGTCTACAAATGCCAGAAATGTAGTTTTGCCTTTCCTTAATCTATTTTCTAAGATAAGTCGTAGGATCAGTATTGCCTCACGTGTTCCAACATTTCTGCGGAATCCAAACTAATTTGCCCCGAGGTCGGCTTCTATCAGTTTTTCCATTTGTCTGTAAAGAATTCGAGTTAATATTTTGCAGCTGTGACTTATTAAACTGATAGTTCGGTAATTTTCACATCTGTCAACACCTGCTTTCTTTGGGATTGGAATTATAATATTCTTCTTGATGCCCGAGCGTATTTCGCCTCTCTCACACATATTGCTCACCAGATGGTAGAGTTTTGTCAGGACTGGCTCTCCCAAGGACGTCAGTAGTTCTAATGGAATGTTGTCTACTCCCGGGGCCTTGTTTCGACTCAGGTCTTTCAGTGCTCTGTGAAACTCTTCATGCAGTATCATACCTCCAATTTCATCTTCATCTACATCCTCCTCCATTTCCATAATATTGTCCTCAAGTACATCGCCCTTGTATAGACCCTCTATATACTCCTTCCACCTTTCTTCTTTCCCTTCTTTGCTTAGAACTGGGTTTCCATCTGAGCTCTTGATATTCATACAAGTGGCTCTCTTTTCTCCAAAGGTCACTTTAATTTTCCTGTAGGCAGTATCTATCTTACCCCTAGTGAGATAAGCCTGTACATCCTTACATTTGTCCTCTAGCCATCCCTGCTTAGCCATTTTACACTTCCTGTCGATCTCATTTTTGAGACGTTTGTAGGCCGGCCGAAGTGGCCGTGCGGTTAAAGGCGCTGCAGTCTGGAACCGCAAACCCGCTACGGTCGCAGGTTCGAATCCTGCCTCGGCCATGGATGTTTGTGATGTCCTTAGGTTAGTTAGGTTTAACTAGTTCTAAGTTCTAGGGGACTAATGACCTCAGCAGTTAAGTCCCATAGTGCTCAGAGCCATTTGAGACGTTTGTATTCATTTTTGCCTGCTTCATTTACTGCATTTTTATATTTTCTCCTTTCATCAATTCAATATTTCTTCTGTTACCCAAGGATTTCTACTAGCCCTCGTCTTTTTACCTACTTGATCCTCTGCTGCCTCCCTCAGAGCTACCCATTCTTCTTCTACTGTATTTCTTTCCCCCATTCATGTCAATTGTTCCCGTATGCTCTCCCTGAAACTCTCTACAACCTTTGGTGTAATCAGTTTATCCAGGTCCCATCTCCTTAAATTTCCACCTTTTTGCAGTTTCTTCAGTTTTAATCTACAGTTCATAACCAATAGATTGTGGTCAGAGTCCACATCTGCCCCTGGAAATGTCTTACAATTTAAAACCTGGTTCCTAAATTTCTGTCTTACTATTATATAATCTATCTGATACCTTCTAGTATCTCCAGGATTCTTCCATGTATACAACCTTCTTTTATGATTCTTGAACCAAGTGTTAGCTATGATTAAGTTATGCTTTGTGCAAAATTCTACCAGACGGCTTCCTCTTTCATTTCTCTCCCCCAATCCACAGTCACCCACTATGTTTCCTTCTCTCCCTTTTCCTACTCTCGAATTCCAGTCACCCATGACTATTAAATTTTCGTCTCCCTTCACTCCCTCAATAATTTCTTTTATCTCATCACACATTTCATCAATTTCTTCATCATCTGCATAGCTAGTTGGCATATAAACTTGTACTACTGTAGTAGGCATGGGCTTCGTGTCTATCTTGCCCACAATAATGCGTTCACTATGCTGTTGGTAGTAGCTTACCCGCGCTCCTATTTTTTTATTCATTATTAAACCTACTCCTGCATTACCCCTATTTGATTTTGTATTTATAACCCTGTATTCACCTGACCAAAAGTCTTGTTCCTCCTGCCACCGAACTTCACTAATTCCCACTATATTTAACTTCAACCTATCCATTTCTCTTTTTAAATTTTCTAAACTACCTGCCCGGTTAAGGGATCTGACATTCCACGCTCCGATCCGTAGAACGCCAGTCTTCTTTCTCCTAATAACGATGTCCTCTTGAGTAGTCCCCGCCCGGAGTTCCGAACGGGGGACTATTTTACCTCCGGATTATTTTACCCAAGAGGACGCCATCATCATTTAACCATACAGTAAAGCAGCATGCCCTCGGGAAAAATTACGGCTGTAGTTTCCCCTTGCTTTCACCCGTTCGCAGTACCAGCACAGCAAGGCCATTTTGGTTAGTGTTGCAAGGCCAGATCAGTCAATCATCCAGACTGTTGCCCTCTCAACAGATACCCCTCCGTTGTGGTTGCATCTACGGTACGGCCATCTGTATCGCTGAGGCACGCAAGCCTCCCCACCAACGGCAAGGTCAATGGTTCATGGGGTAGACCTGTTTATTTCTGCAATGGTTTACATCAGTTTACATCTTGAACATTTAGTTGTTTTTCGACATAATCACCATTTCTGTCGATGCATTTTTGTAGACGCTGTGTCAGTTTTTGTATACCCATGTCATACCAGCTCACCGCCATGCTGTTTAGAAAGTTATGAACCTTTTCTTCCACCTCGTCGTCGGAGCTGAATCGATGGGACCACAGTTAACTTTGACAGGTACTGTGGGACTCTGAAAAAATTCAATCGTGCAGTTCAGAACCGGAGAAGAGGAATGTTTAGCAAGGGCATACACATACTCCATGACAACGCTCGTCCACACATCGCTCGGCAAACCGTTAATCTCCTGCAACAGTTTCAGTGGAACATGATCCACCCACCTACCCTATAGTCCTGACTTGGCATCCAGTGACTATCACCTGTTCCATAGGTTAAAAGAACATTTGACTGGAAAGCGATTCAGCTCCAACGACGAGGTGAAAGAAGAGGTTCATAACTTTCTGGACAGCGTGGCGGCGAGCTGGTATGACATGGGCATACAAAAACTGCTTCAGTGTCTACAAAAATGCATCGACAGAAATAGTGATTATGTCGAATAATAGCTAAATGTTCAAGCTGTCAACTGATGTAAACCATTGCAGAAATAAACAGGTCTGTGAACTCATAAGAAAATAGGAGACCTTACTTTGATGTTATTTATCACATAGCAATCAGTTTTGGTGACTTGTGGCTGGTGTTTGAGACACAAAAACGCTGTTACAGTAGCCTATGGAAGCCAGTTCATAGATGTTGGCCACTGATGGGATTGTGTATATGACTGGGGTTCACCCTCTCAGCGTCAGTTAAGGCCTGGAGATGATCCACTGTGTCAACAAACCTGGTTGCTACACAGGGTGAGGCGAAAGTCTGGATACACGAGTATAAAATTCTAACAGTGTTGAGGAATCATTATGGCCTCTGGTATGGGGTGTCTGCAGGGCGCGACTTATAGAAGCTATGGTGAAAGTGGCGACCATCTTGAACTCCGCCATCTTGGATTTGGGTTACGTGTTTCAAAGGGGAAGGGGGTCATGTGGCACACCATTTTAAACTGCCTCTTTCTCAGGAACACACGTGTGAAATCTGTTTTAGGATATCTTTGCTTGTGTAGGAGTTACGATCTCGGGGTCAGGGATTTTCTCTACCTCGTGATGACTGGGTGTTGTGTGATGTCCTTAGGTTAGTTAGGTTTAAGTAGTTCTAAGTTCGAGGGGACTGATGACCATAGATGTTAAGTCCCATAGTGCTCAGAGCCATTTGAACCATTTAGTTATGATCTGTTAAACTTTGAAATAGCAGGGAAGTGATCAATTGTTTTTATTGTTGCAGGTGATCCACAGTGGCACTTACACAGCAGGGATGCAATGAAATTGTGTTAATGAGTGGTGGACGAAGTACCAGAGTGACTTCCCCTGACTTCAGTGCCCGGCATCTTGAAAGAAACAACAATTTTCAGATGACAGTATCCAAGTTACTGTACAAATTTCGTGCAACAGGTTCTGTGGTGGACAAACTACGCGATGGACGCCCAGGAACAGCCACTGACGAGGAGATTGCGACAGCAATTCTGGCATCATTTGTGAAAAGTCCACATCCCAGTACCCACCGGTTGTCAGCAATATCTGGTGTCAGTCACCATTCAATCCTGCGTGTGTTGTACACACACCACTGGCACCCATAAAAATTACATGCGCAACATCGTCTCTCGGAAAATGACTCTGATCGATGCATGCTGTTAGCAGAATGGGCTTTGGATCAGTGTAAAAGTGATACAAACTTCATACGACCGGTGTCGTTCAGTGACGAAGCTAGCTTTTATGAGCAAGAAGAAGTAAACCAACAGAATCATCATTACTGGTTAGCTGCAAGCCACTTGTGAGTGGCTCCCTGTAAATGTTTTGGTGGTGAAAAGTGATGGTTTAGTGTGGGATTTTGGAACTAAGATTCGTGGATCCAGTGTTTATTGGTGCAACATCGAATTGGGAGAGGAATATTACACTACTGCCTATTAAAATTGCTACACGAAGAAGAAATGCAGATCATAAACGGGTCTTCATCGGGCAAATATATTATACTAGAACTGACATGTGATTACATTTTCAAGCAATTTGGATCCATAGATCCTGAGAAATCAGTACCCAGAACAACCACCTCTGGCCGTAATAACGGTCTTGATACGCCTGCGCATTGAGTCAAACAGAGCTTGGATGGTGTGTATAGGTACAGCTGCCCATGTAGCTTCATCACGATACCACAGTTCATCAAGAGTAGTGACTGGCGTATTGTGACGAGCCAGTTGCTCGGCCAGCACTGACCAGACATTTTCAATTGGTGAGAGATCTGGAGAATGTGCTGGCCAGGGCAATTTCTCTATCCAGAAAGGCCCATACAGGACCTACAACATGCGGTCGTGCATTATCCTGCTGAAATGTAGGGTTTCGCAGGGCTCGAACGAAGGGTAGAGCCACGGGTCGTAACACATCTGAAATGTCCACTGTTTAAAGTGCCGTCAATGCGAACAAGAGGTGACCGAGAAGTGTAACCGATGGCACCCCATACCATCACGCCGGGTGATACGCCAGTATGGCGATGAAGAATACATGCTTCCAATGTGCGTTCACGGCGATGTTGACAAACACGGATGCGACCATCATGATGCTCTAAACAGAACCTGGATTCATCCGAAAAAATGACGTTTTGCCATTCGTGCACCTAGGTTCGTCGTTGAGTACACTATCGCAGGCGCTCCTCTCTGTGATGGAGCGTCAAGGGTAACCGCAGCCGTGGTCTCCGAGCTGATAGCCCATGCTGCTGCAAACGTCGTCAAACTATCCGTGCAAATGGTTGTCGTCTTACAAACGTCCCCATCTGTTGACTCAGGGATCGAAACGATCCGTTACAGCCATGCGGATAAGACGCCTGTCATCTCGACTGCTAGTGATACGAAGCCGTTGGGATCCAGCACGGCGTTCCGTATTACACTCCTGAACCCACCGATCCTATATTCTGCTAACAGTCATTGGATCTCGACCGACGCAGGGAGCAATGTCGCGATCCGGTAAACCACAATCACGATAGGCTACCTTTATCAAAGTTGGAAATATGATGGTACGCATTTGTCCTCCTTACACGAGGTATCACAACAACGTTTCACCAGGCAACGCCGGTCAACTGCTGTTTGTGTATGAGAAATCGGTTGGAAACTTCCCTCATTTCAGCACGTTGTAGGTGGCGCCACCGGCGGCAACCTTGTGTAAATGCTCTGAAAAGCTAATCATTTGCATATCACAGCATCTTCTTCCTATCGGTTAAATTTGGCGTCTGTAGCATGTCAGCTTCGTGGTGTAGCAATTTTAATGGCCAGTTGTGTAACATGCTCCGTGATTATGTGCTTCCAATGTTGTTAATCGGCAGGGTGAGTTCCCAGCCCTCTTCAACAAGATGGTACACCTCCCCACTATGCTACTGATGACTGTTTCTGGATGAACAGAAGGTCACTGAATTGGTAGGATGGGTTCTGTCGAATTCTCCCATGATCTTACATCTCTTGACTTTTATTTGCGGCAACATCTGAAATCAGCTGTGTATGAAGTAAAAATCAATAGTGTAGGCCATCTTTAGCGATCCATCGAGGAGGCGTGCGTCTCTGTTGACCCACAGATACTGCGGCATGTGCGGCAGGACTGGCAAAAATGGCTCCGATTTTGTGTCCGGCGCACTGGAGGTCGCATCGGGATACTCTGTAACGTCAATTCTGACAGGTGTTCTAAAATTTAACAGGTCCTAACACGAATTATTTACCAACGAATGGAAAAACTGGAAGAAGCCGATCTCGGGGAAGATCATTTCGGATTCCGTAGGAATGTTGGAACACGCCAGGCCATACTGACCCTACGACTTATCTTAGAAGATAGGTTATGGAAAGGCAAACCTACGCTTCTATCATTTGTAGTCTTGGAGAAAGCTTTTGACAATGTTGACTGGAATACACTCTTCCAAATTACGAAGGTGGCATGGGTAAAATACAGGGAGTGAAAGGCTATTTACAATTTGTACAGAAACCAGATGGCAGTTGTAAAGGCCGAGGGGCATGAAAGGGAAGCAGTGGTTGGGAAGGGAGTTAGACAGGGAGAAGAAATAAAAACTTCGAGGTTCGCCGATGACATTGTAGTTCTGTCAGAGACAGCAAAGGACCTGGAAGAGCAGCTGAACGGAATGGACAGTGTCTTGAAAGGAGGATATAAGATAAACATCCACAAAAGCAAAACGAAGGTAATGGAATGTAGTCGAATTAAATCGGGTGATGCTGCGGGAATTAGATTAGGAAATGAGCCGCTTAGAGTAGTAAATGAGTTTTGCTATTTGGGGAGCAAAATAAATGACGATGATCGAAGTAGAGAGGATATAAAATGTAGACTGGCAATGGCAAGGAAAGCGTTTCTGATGAAGAGAAATTTGTTAACATCGAGTATGGATTTAAGTGTCAGGAAATTGTTTTTGAAACTACTTGCATGGAGTTTAGCCATGTATGGAAGTGAAACGTGGACGATGAATAGTTTGGACAAGAAGAGAATAGAAGCTTTCGAAATGTGGTGCTGCAGAAGAATGCTGAAGATTAGATGGTTAGATTAGAATTCGAGAGAAGAGAAATTTATGGCACAACTTGACTAGAAGAAGGGTTCGGTTGGTAGGGCATATTCTGAGGCATCAAGGGATCACCTATTTAGTATGGGAGGGCACCGTGGAAGGTATCCTGTGCAAACTTCTTCATCTCCCAGTACTTACTGCAACCTACATCCTTCTGAATCCGTTCAGTGTATTCATCTCTTGGTCTCCCTCTACGATTTTTAGAGTAGCATGGAGAGCTGCATGAAACCAGTCTTAGGACTGAAGACCACAACAACAACTTATCGACAAGTTCATAGGTGTATTTCTGAGAAAGAATCACTTCAGAATAATGTGCTACATGAGCTCCTTCCCATATGAAACGCGTTCTCCAAATTCAAGATGGCGGATTTCAGGATGGCCGCCGCTGTCGCCACCGCTCCTATAGAGTTGGGCTCGTAGCTGCAGACACCCCGCACCCTTCGACTTTGGTAGGGTACATCCAGACTTTTGCCTTAACCTGTCTAATAAATAACATTGAAATGACGGCTACAGGTGTTTCATTGCATTACATAAGTGAACAGTGGATGTCCCACCGACCTTCAGTCACTAGCATGGACATATCTTTGGTAGGTTTCCGGTGGAGCGATACGCCACTGGTAGGTGACGCAGTTATGGCCCAGTGGTCTGTGTGCGCGAAGGTGGCACCTGATAGTGCCGCAGAGGAGTTCCATCGGGCTTAGAGCAGGCGAATCTGGTGCCCAAGACATCAACATAACTTCACTGTCATGCTCCTCGAACCAATGAAGCACGGTCATGGCCTTGTTGCAAGACGTCTTCGCCATCAGGAAAAACATGAAAGATGAACGGATGCAATTGTTCAGCAGTAGCCTTAGAGTACTACGACACGAAACGGACGCTCGGTTAAAAGCTTTATGACCCATTAATTGGTTGGTCAGAAAACAGAGTTCCTTTGATGAATGCTGCTGATCCTTCTCTCTCGGCATTAGATTTATTAACACAGCCTTTACCGCAATAAAGCTTTCATTCCTTGGTACATAAGATACACACTTCTCCACTTTTTCACTATTTATTTACTATTTTATGTATTTTTTAAATACAAAAACCTACATAATTCTTATAGGCGAGAAAGAGAATAGGTCCTACAAAAAACATATCCTTATTCAAAATAAAACGTTTGATGTAACTACGAAGTGCACAATAGCGCACAAAGAAATCGCCCTAGTATTGTCTACTGATGACAAAATCAATTAAACAACATCAAAAATGTAGCCAGACATAAAACCGAACGCTTACATATCAAATACAAAAAAAAAAAAGAAATAAGAGATGACTTGGTGTCCCTTACATCAGTTAAGAGGTGGGAAAATATTAGAGTGAAATGAACAATGAATCAATCCATATTCACTAAGGGGAGTGCTCCAAAATTTCAATTGACTATGTAATTACTATTTTCTTTTGAATATAAGGCGTCATACTATCGACCTATTTATAAAATGACACGTCCACCATACAAATAGGTACTGACACAAAGCAAACTGTATCGCAATAGGCAGTGTGGAGATGGAACAAGTTAAAAGTAAGGGAGCTGTGAGAAAACAAACCAGACACCAAAGTATAAGCCCACTAATTAAGCAACACACTGCCGAAAAAAGGGGAAACAACTGCGAGCGAAAAGCAGTTGTTAAATGTCCTCATACTATAAACCAGTCATGGAATGGAACAATACTAAATCGACACCCACCAAATTACGAGGAAAACCAAGGCTATAAAACAATTAATATATTAGCACAAGCTTACATACCCTAGAAGTCCCCAAGCCATATAGTAAAACTTGTGATACACAACAGTAGCTCATAACATACTCAAAACCCACTGCTACCATCAGGTTGACATCAATCCTAAATCAATGAAATTCATAAAATACGTATATATGGGAATATGTCAGTGAGTCTAAAAACCTGCTAAAAATGGTATGCAAACGAGTTAATTTCAACAAATAAAACCGTAAGGAATAGCAACAACCTCAGCGTCCTAAGTATCAAGAAGACATCACTATCATAAGGAAAATCACATCATAGATGCATATAAGCTTACAAAAGACCAAAACAAGATCAATAACACAAAAGTGATGCGTACCAATAGTATAAGCATTATAAAGTGAGATCCAGGGTGATGCAGGTGTTATCTTGGTTTACCTGTATTTTTTACTTCCTTTTTAACTCAAGTTCTTATGTCTTTGACCATTATGTTTCCTGTATTCCACACTTTTGTCCTTCTGTAGTCTTTTTGTCTTCGATTCTTGGTATGCATTTACTATGTTACCATTGCGACGCATTGGTTTGTCTGACTGTGACGTACGGTAGGTCCCCTTACGACGAGCATTGGTATGTCTTATGGATCTAAGTCGTTTCCGCAACAGTACAGCGCCAGTAACACCAAACCACAGTGTTTAGAAAGTTCAAGTTCACCACAGTCTGTCGTTTTGGACAGGGGTCCACAATTTTCTACGTTGGAATTTCAACAGTTTTGCCTACAAAATTGAATTCAATGTAACTGAACACCACAGTTCTACCCTCAATGAAAGGTTGAAGCCGAATGTTTCACTCACACTTTCAAGGCGTAGATATCCAAACACCGTGTTTTACACTCGTGGGGAAAATACTTTGTGACTGTTTCTGAGCACCTGTTATACTTTGACGTTTCTAATCGCTTCGCCGGCGTAATTATTACATGGGCGTCGACCCTGCACCCTGTTGCCACTATATCAACATCTACACTCTGCTTCAGATGTTGACTTTGCAATGAAGGACAATGTTCCTCACCAACCCCCAGAAATGAGGCCGATGTTGTCACTCAGGCAACTGTCTAAGTTCATTATACCGTTCGTGGCAAATTGGACACATATCGACGACATCAAAACCTACTTCGTTTGTGTGACTGTTGTGATCTTGTCATAAATTTTCACGTTCCAGAAATGCTATTTCCAACACAGACTACTCACCTCAAGCAGCCTCTTCCGGCCCCTGACGTTTGAGTGCCATGGGTGATCAGACGACTCTGCAGATGATGATGATGATGATGATGATGTTTCGTTTGTGGGGCGCTCACCTGCGTGGTCATCAGCACCTGTACACATTCCCATTATGTACACAGTACAATCCAGCCACTTTTGTGAATGATGAGAACAACACAAACGCCCAGTCCCCAGGCAGAGAAAATCCCCAACCCGCCTGGGAATCGAACCCGTGACCCTGTGATCCAGAGGTAGCAATGCTAGCCACTCGACCACTAGCTGCGGACACGACTCTGCCTCCCGTGTCCGGCCATCCTGATTTGGGTTTTCCGTGATTTCCCTAAATCAATCCAGGCAAATGCCAGGATGGTTCCTCTGAAAGGGCACGGCCGACTTCCTTCCCCATCCTTCCCTAATCCGATGAGACCAATGACCACGCTGTCTGGTCTCCTTCCCCAAACCAACCAACCAACCAACGACTCTGCCCTTACTTGCCCACACCATCGATGCCACAGCTGCAGTACCCGCCAACATTCTGAGTGACATCAGTCACTGACATCAGTAGAGCATCACCCATACAGTCTTCGACATCCTCAGCAGTGCCTGTGCTGGACACGCCGGTGGCGCTGGACAGACCTCTGGTTTTGTGCCAGATATTCCTTAGGGTATCTGCAAAACAAATGTTGGGATGCGGCTTGCCCGACACCATTTTCCATCACGCTGCGTTTAGCCATCAGCAGCAAAACGGCACAGACCTCTCCCACGTCGTCGTGTACCCCACGCTAAGAATTAATAGTGCTCAACTTTTGAGGTGGTGGGTGGGTGAGGGGGAATGCGGTAACGTCGGTGTCATTATTGACTACACACAGTGCATTGTGTCACACTCACATCTCTGCAGACTAGACATTAAAACTGGCTGCCGTGAGCGCAAGAGGACTCGCCGTACACCACCATGTGGCGCTACACACAACACCAGAGGGCGTCAAATTCGTGCCAACTCACTGCCTGCAAGTGTGGCTGGTCCAAGGACCTATTTAAACCGCTGCACTCAGAGCTCTGCCTCAGGTTGTCCTCTGACTAGTGCCTACCAGACTGCACAAGATTTGCAATGAGGATAGAAGAGCATAATACGATGCAACTAATCCAAATACACTCAGCCTGTGATTTAACACTGTACTTTAGCCACTGATGCACAGTACTACGGAACTGACAGTGTTTGGGAAAGATGCATTTGAGAATAACAAATATATGAAGTATTCTCAGTTTTCTGATCATTTTGTAAATATGCAAATAAACTCGTTCATATTGTAATCACACACTAATTTGTGAAGTGTGTGTTGTAACATCATCCACCCACAACTGCAACAGGTTCTATGTTACAGATCAAGGTTAATGGAACAGAAACAGAAAGTGTGAATTGGGGCAGGATAAATTACGATGGTAAGAATTTTACTTGGCGCAATAGAACAGAGTGGTCAGGAAACTAGCTGGTACCTCAGTTAAGATTCACATGAGGCATTTTGGAGGAGAAGTCGCTGTAATAAATGGAGTAAATCGTGACCAAGATAATGTTCATATTGGATTAGTATTTGAGAGAATTGGAGTGGCTAAGCTAGAGGATACTGAAAACTGTTCAGGTTTTGTTTCAGCTAAAATTACTGAAACATCTGAAACAGACACTTTTGTTTTATCACATGGAAAAGCAGAAGTACATATGAACTCAAGGGTCAAAATAATTTATAGCAGTTAAAGCAATTGTGACGTAGGTCTACATGCATTGATAAGTAATGAGAGGAATTGTGTAAACAGTGAGGGAGAACTTATACAAAGTGAAGTAGAGACTAGTATTGATGATGCTTGTAGTAACGATGCTGTAAAATATATTTTTTGTTGATATGCAAGTGTCAATTAATGTAAATGATAATTTTATTATACTGGTGATGAAGTGGTTATTAAAGTATGGATGTATGGTAGTAAGAATATTGCTCTTCGACGTTGCCCTGATGTTATAATGAAACACGTGTTTTCCTCAATGATGAACATGTGACTTCAAATAAAGGAATGAATCGTGAGGGAGAACTTCTACAAAGCGAAGTAGATACTAGTGTTGATGATACTTGTAGTAATGATGCTGTAAAATATATTTTTTGTTGATATGCAATTGTCAATTAATGTAAATGATAATTTTATTATACTGGTGATGAAGTGATTATTAAAGTATGGATGTATGGTAGTATGGATATTGCTCTTGGAGGTTGCCCTGATGTTACAATGAAACACATGTTTTCCTCAATAATGAACATGTGACCTCAGATGAAGGTATGAATTGTTACTGGATGGGAAATGAGAAGGCTGACTATAGTCTTTGTGCCTAAGTATCCTATGCTGAAGTTAATAAAAGTTTGGCACCAGATCAGTTTGTCAATTGAAGTTCGAGAGGAGTGTGAGGAACAAGAAACTGAAAGTATATTCATTGAATTACTTAAAGATGATATAGAAATGTATGTGGGGAAACACATTAGAGTGTTTATACAGTGGCGGAAGAGAATAGGGAGGAAATAGAAGCTGTTTTATTGGGAAAAGAAATAAACAGGCTAACTATTGGAAAAGTCCTACCAAACATTGATATTATTATGGGAATAGTGGTGTAAAATGAGGCAATATTGGATTTTGGTTATTAGGTATCTTTTTGGTAACAAATTAGGTGTAAGGATACGGACGTAGTAGCGCTAACTGGGGCCTGTAGCAGTACAACTGTGAAGGAAATTTTATTAGATTTCAAAATCAGTTACCATCTTTTTAATACAATTCATATTTTAATCTCTATGAATATTATATCAGGTTTTATTTTTGTATAACTGTGATTGTAACATAATAATAAAGGTTATAATGGTAGAATTAGATACTGGAGGGTGCCAGAAAGGATCTGATTTGAAAGGGAATTAAAAATGTGCGAATAAATGGCTCACTTGCAACAGGAATATGAGGAAAGCGAGGAGATGTGCACTGCAGAACAAATATATATGATGGTTGAGGTGGTTCATTTATCTGAAGAAGAGAAAATGCAACTTACTTCCTATAGTGTAGATACAAACAGTTGTTTTCAGATAGGCCTACGGAGTTGTTAACTAGAATACACTTTGAGAGTGATACCACATGAAATAATTATGGTCAAGTCATTTTTTTATTGTTATGGCAGATCAAGTGGTAGTGATGGCTAGAGTAAAAATGAAGTTGGATTGGAATGTAATAGAGGTAGGCAGAAATGAAAAATATATTCCCAATGTAGCTATATAAAAAGAAAGATGGGTCAGTGAGGACAGTGTTAGGTGCAAGAAAGCCGAAGAGGTTAATAATTAAGGAGAATCATTAGCCTGAAAATATAAATGAACTGTTAGAGAATTTCTATAGTGTGAAGTTTATGTCTAGTGTAGATTTAATGTCTGGGTTTTGGCAGGTGCCATTACCTAAAGCCGTGACGTCACAACTGTGAAGCCAAAATACCTTTGTTCTTAGCTTGCATGCACAGGATTGTCTAGCTTCCGGAAGTACTTTGAACTACAATGTAGACATGCGTGGTCCTTGGGTGCACAAATCGCTCAGATTGCGACACGAAATGTATAGGAATGTTACTTCGTTTGTAATATAGAGGAATCGCAACATTTGTCATACATTTTTGACCTCTTTATTGCAAATCGATTTCAGCTACCGTTTAGCTATCTTCACTGCTTTACATCCGACTTGCGATGACTCATTGTAAAAATAGTAGCACATGGTACCACTTGACGCTACCGATTTGTTTCTTGTTTGTAATGTGAAATGGTACCATGTCCTAATATATTTACGATGTGTCATCATGACTTGGATATAATGCACTGAAGACAGCTAACAGTAGCTGAAATCGATCTGCAATAAACAGATAAGAAATTTATGACGGATGCTGCTCTTTCTCCTGTCTTGAGCTTCATTAATACAGTCATGGAGCACGCCGTTATTGATGGAAAGAAAGCTGAATATTTCACGCATAAACTGTCTCGGTAGCCTGTTATTTTTCCACTTTTATTACAAACAAATTTGTCCTACTTCTTTAAGCGTTCTGTAGCGTATTTTTCGCTTGTACGATTTCAGATTTTCGAAATAACAATATCAGAAAGCTCTATGGGAGAATACCATGAGAAGAAAGAAATGGCGAACGTCTACACAGGACCATTTTATGTTGCCAGCATTTTCAGGAAGAGGATATCGGCCCAACGTAGCTTCCAACAGTTCATCTTACGGAAAATGCTGCTCCATTTTGCTACTTACGCAAAATACTTCCAAAATGTAGTTTAAATATTAGATCCCAATTTCATGGTGTGCATTAAATATATGTGCACGATATAATCGAGAAGTAATGAATGATTTATTTTTTCAATATTAATGTTCTGAGATCATATACTCATTTTAGCAGTTAACAGTGCCATAATTTAATAGGTCTTAAGTATAAGTAGGACGCTGTGTAGTTTTACGATTGTAGCTACTTCCATAAAAACTAGTGTTAGCAGAAAAATCATTCACAGTGATATCGATTTACTTAAATTTACTTCTAGATATCACAAGCAAGATGTACAATATATATTTCTTTGATGCTAGACTTGTTTTCATTTGCGTTTGACACGTGGTGTAAGAGCATCTGTCTATGCATTGAATATTTTACTCATATGTTTACGTTCGAGATAATCCAGCTAGTGAATGTTTTGACTGGGCAACAAGTTTGCATTTAAACTTTTTAACTGAGTGATTGTTTTTATGGGTTTGTATATACGATTACTCTGCCCTGTGCTAGTTGTTACGTTTGAAATGTTTTGTTTGTTTTGGAACAGCTACTGCAGAAAGTAATAATGCTAATGTTACCCATCTGTTTTCTAGTGTCGCCAAAAGGCGTTCTCCTCTATCCAAACAAACCACGTCATGGCATTGTTGGTCATATCAAGAGGAAATTGTACAGTATTTGAAGAAAATACGCAAAACAGGAAATAAATCAGACTTACCACGCAGCAAAGTGTCCCCCAAGGCCTTGCTGAATCAAACCTATACCGAGTGCAACCGTGCATCCAGTGTAGCCTAAATGAAGAGTTGTCGCGACGACGTCCTCGAACAATATGTGGTCACAGGGTAAGGCACCTGGTTTTGCAAGTGATGCATTATGTATGTCCACGGAATTCAAAGATACAATGATTAGTGAGGTTATAATTAACTGTTTAAACAATACTTAATTTCCGAACGTCGGGGCTTACATGAGAACCTACCATCACTTGATAATCAGTTCTTACTATAGCCTAGTATGCCTCAGACAATGAGAAGGCTGAAAGAGTTTCTCCCACAGTAACAAAAGTGAATGCAGACACAGTACTCTAATTATCTTTAAAGGACATTGAACTAGATTAATGGTAAAGTACACTGGCTAAATAAGTTGTAAGACTGTTTTGTTTGTGAAAGTTAGATAAAGATTTAATTGCGCAAAGTACTGGAGTATTTGTTCGTTGAATATAAAATGATCAATTAAGTGCATAAGCCGTTTGAAGTAATTACAATTTACAGGAATCATAATTGAATATAAGTGGATTACTGATTATAATGGTAAGTTAAAATCATGACTGAAATATAGATATTGTCGCTTTTGAAAAACTGTGAAACAAAATTGAATGTGTGTAGAAAGACCTACACATCTCAAAAGGGACAAAATGTGTGATACAAAGTTAGGCTTTACCTGACGTTTAGTGTACGTTTATGGTTTTAGTAGTAACTCTTGCCGGCCGGGGTGGCCGAGCGGTTCTAGGCGCTTCAGTCTGGAACCGCGCGACCACTACGGTCGCAGGTTCGAATCCTACCTCGGGCATGGGTGTGTGTGATGTCCTTAGGTTAGTTAGGTTTAAGTAGTTCCAAGTTCCAGGGGACTGATGATCTCAGAAGTTAAGTCCCATAGTGCTCAGAGCCATTTGAACCATTTGAGTAACTCTTGATTGCAACTAAGCTTAGTCAATATTTTTCATACTAGTAACTCTTGATTTCAACTAAGCTTAGTCAGTAATTTTCATTCAATATTATCGTATACGCCTGCATCTGACTAAAATGTTTCACAAGCTGCTACATGGTTGCGAATAAAGCAGTGACCCGAATACAGAATACAATTCCTTCACGTTACATCTATGGTCACAAATTATTGGTCATGAAACTACCGGTTTCGACCTATGATGACCATCTTCAGATCTCCAGCAAAATATGGGAAACATATACTAGCAGATTGTCTACAGCTTAAAACGATAAAATAGACCATAATGAAAAGTACTTTGACATTCATGTACATTTTTGCTTTTTAAGTATGAAGAGGCATACCTGTTCTATAAAAACATGTCCTAATGTACTGCAGCTGTAGTGACATCGTCACAAGTTAAACACAAAATTAGAACCAGTATCGCTAGATGTACATAAATAACAGCATATACAATATTCATATTGAGAGCAGCACTACAGTTCAAAACAAACTGCTGTACAGTAGCCACAAGATGTTTGTGTTGCAAGAGCACCAGATGTCGCTACTGTAGGCATACACGTGTTCTTCAATAATTAGCATTAACTCAGGGCGCTGATTATGTGTGGCAGTCTTTTTCTTTCGCTGTGACTTCTTTAGCTACTTTTTACAATTTTTTATATTATTCTGTGCACTCTGAATCGCTGTTTATTACATATGTCATTACCTACAATATTGCTACTGGAGCATATATCACTTACTGTCACTTAACTCTTCCACTTTTTAACTATCTAACTTTTGTTGTGTTTTATTTCATCGCTTTTTATTACTGTGTTGCCTCTTATAACTTATGAGCCCATTACAGTCTTTACTGATTGTATCCCCCTTTATTTTAAGTTTTTCAATTAATTTTTGCAAATACACTCCTGGAAATTGAAATAAGAACACCGTGAATTCATTGTCCCAGGAAGGGGAAATTTTATTGACACATTCCTGGGGTCAGATACATCACATGATCACACTGACAGAACCACAGGCACATAGACACAGGCAACAGAGCATGCACAATGTCGGCACTAGTACAGTGTATATCCACCTTTCGCAGCAATGCAGGCTGCCATTCTCCCATGGAGACGATCGTAGAGATGCTGGATGTAGTCCTGTGGAACGGCTTGCCATGCCATTTCCACCTGGCGCCTCAGTTGGACCAGCGTTCGTGCTGGACGTGCAGACCGCGTGAGACGACGCTTCATCCAGTCCCAAACATGCTCAATGGGGGACAGATCCGGAGATCTTGCTGGCCAGGGTAGTTGACTTACACCTTCTAGAGCACGTTGGGTGGCATGGGATACATGCGGACGTGCATTGTCCTGTTGGAACAGCAAGTTCCCTTGCCGGTGTAGGAATGGTAGAACGATGGGTTCGATGACGGTTTGGATGTACCGTGCACTATTCAGTGTCCCCTCGACGATCACCAGTGGTGTACGGCCAGTGTAGGAGATCGCTCCCCACACCATGATGCCGGGTGTTGGCCCTGTGTGCCTCGGTCGTATGCAGTCCTGATTGTGGCGCTCACCTGCACGGCGCCAAACACGCATACGACCATCATTGGCACCAAGGCAGAAGCGACTCTCATCGCTGAAGACGACACGTCTCCATTCGTCCCTCCATTCACGCCTGTCGCGACACCACTGGAGGCGGGCTGCACGATGTTGGAGCGTGAGCAGAAGACGGCCTAACGGTGTGTGGGACCGTAGCCCAGCTTCATGGAGACGGTTGCGAATGGTCCTCGCCGATACCCCAGGAGCAACAGTGTCCCTAATTTGCTGGGAAGTGGCGGTGCGGTCCCCTACGGCACTGCGTAGGATCCTACGGTCTTGGCGTGCATCCGTGCGTCGCTGCGGTCCGGTCCCTGGTCGACGGACACATGCACCTTCCGCCGACCACTGGGGACAACATCGATGTACCGTGGAGACCTCACGCCCCACGTGTCGAGCAATTCGGCGGTACGTCCACCCGGCCTCCCGCATGCCCACTATACGCCCTCGCTCAAAGTCCGTCAACTGCACATACGGTTCACGTCCACGCTGTCGCGGCATGCTACCAGTGTTAAAGACTGCGATGGAGCTCCGTATGCCACGGCAAACTGGCTGACACTGACGGCGGCGGTGCACAAATGCTGCGCAGCTAGCGCCATTCGACGGCCAACACCGCGGTTCCTGGTGTGTCCGCTGTGCCGTGCGTGTGATCATTGCTTGTACAGCCCTCTCGCAGTGTCCGGAGCAAGTATGGTGGGTCTGACGCACCGGTGTCAATGTGTTCTTTTTTCCATTTCCAGGAGTGTATGTGCATGCCTGCAGTAGCGACATTTGGTGTACTTGCAACACAAACATCTCCTGGCTCTTGTACGGCAGTTTATTTTGAACAGTAGTACTGCTCACAAGAGGACTATTGCATATGCTGTTATTTGTACACACGGTGATTCTAATTAAAGTTAAACTTTCAAACCATTGTAGAAATAACACCTCTGGTCAGAATGTTGTCAAATTTCAACGGAGTGTTATCGGAGAAGGAGGAAAACGTACGGCACAAGAAAAATAAATAGTTTCAAAATGTAGCAATAGATGGCGCTGTAAGCATAATAATTTCGTAGTGGTCGACTACGAATGACAAATGAATCATACAACAACGCCTAAAGTGTAGGTCTGAAGTTAAACAAACTGTATTACTCAGTGTGCATGGGTGTACAGGTGTGATACTGTTAGTTACGTAAGCCCGTGTTACTGGCACAAAACATGTTCAACATGCTGTCCACCGTTTTCTGCAACAAGTTGAAATCGCGAAGCAACATGTTCCACAACTGATCGAAGTGTTTCCGGGTTCACGATCAGAAGGTGTTGCACTATGTGTGACTTCAATGCAGTTAAGTTTGCAATCGGAATACTGAGCACAACATCTTTCAGATAGCCCCATAGCCAGAAGTCACACGGATTAAGATCGGGTGATCGGGACGGCCAGGCTGTAGGGAAACAGCGGCTGATTATTCTAGCATTTCAAAAATGGTGCTTCAGCAGCTGCTTAACTTGATTTTCAATATGCGGATGTGCGAAATCTTGCATAGAAACGATCCCATCCGCACACCCACGCTGCTGGAGAGCTGGAATGGCGTGGTTGCGCAAAAGACACTCATAGCGCTTTACGTTGACGGTACAGCTAACAGGACCGGAAGCACTTGTTTCTTCGAAAAAATATGGCCCTATGATAAATGGTGCCTTTTCAGGATGAAGTGGTACTGGTTGATTTGCGTGTGGGTTTCCCGTGCCCATATTCGACAATTCTGCGTATTCACATAGCCCGTCAGATGGAAGTGGGCTTCGTCTGTCCACAAAATCTTCCACAGCCAATCATTGTCCACTTCCATGCGAGCAAGAAATTCTAAAGGAAAGGTCTCTCTTGCCGGCAGGTCAACAGGAAGCAACTCATGCACACGGGTGATTTCGTACGGGCAGCAGAGAAGAATGTTTCGTAGGATTTTACGCACTGTGCTCACGAGTATGTCCAGTGTTCGGGCAGTTCTCCGTGCGCTACACGTTTGCACACCACCACTCGTCTCCTCCTGCATTGCTGTGGCCACTGCTTCCACTGACGTCGAATCAATTCGATCGTCTTTTCGAATTTCCGAACCATTTTGTCCAGACCTACGGCAGTCATCGAACCAACGCCTTTTTTTAAACCCTTCAGTTTCCGGAACTTCTGCAGAGCGACGTGTGCGCAGTCATCATTTTTGTAATACAGCTTTACAAACAGAGGGCGTTCCTGCATTGAGAGTCACAGCGAACGTCGCAGACGCGGAAAGGAGGAAAAGTCGTGTCCCAACTTCAGTGGGGCGAGGGCATGACAAGTGTTTTCATTGACATACTCTGACACATACAGCGCCATCTATTGATGAATTTTCACACAATTTTTTTTCTTCTGCCATGCGTTTTCCCCCTTCTCCTATAATATTCCTTTGCAATTTGACGTGATTCTGACGAGGGTGATATTATTCCTACAGCGTTTCGAAAGTTTGACTTTAATTATAATTACCCTGTATTTTTGACGATGCTGGTGCTAATTGTGTGTTTAACTTTACACGATGCCACTACGGCTGCAGTACATTTGGACATGTTTCTACAGAACAGGTGTGCCTCTTCATACTTAAAGCGCACAAATGTACATGTATGTCAGTGTACTTTTCATTATGGTCTATTTTATTGTTTTAAGCTGTATACAATCTGCTAGTGTATTTATGTTTCCCATATCTTGCTGGAGATCTGAAGATCGGCATTATAGACCGAAACGGGTAGTTTCATGACGAATAATTTGTGGCCATAGACATAAAGTAAAGGAAATTTATGACTAAAATGTGTCATTTTACTGCTGACCATTGTCTTGGTCTGAGCAAGACGGCTGACTGCCCCACCCCCGGACTTCCGGCATTACCTTCTCCCAGTATAAGTAACTCCCTCTACCTTTATCTTTACCTCCAGTAAAGTTATAGTTTTTCAATAGAAGGGAAGATATCTATTACGATCAGGAAAGAGCTTCTGGATGTTTCAGTCTCATCAGGCGTATCGGTCATGGCTTGACCTCTTTATCACAAGAAGGACATGGTATCAAGAATATCAGTAGTTGGAGGACGTGTACAAAGAAATTCATGAAGAACCAATGACTGCCAAGCTCAGCAAATGTAAACTTCTACAATCAGGGTTAACATTCTTAGGGGTCCTGCTGACTGCTGAGGGCATTTTCTTAAGTAAAGGGAAGTTCAGAGCTATTGCCGAATGTGAAGTACCGGCATTTAAGAACAGAGAGCAATAAAGTTTTTGTTGGATTATGTTGTTTTTACAGAAAATGTATTAGTGGTTATAGTTTAGGTCAATTCTTTGTAGGTTATTGAGAAAGAGTGTGACATGGAACACGACTGGTTAATATAAGAGGGAGTGTAAATCCATGAAAAAAGCTTATGCAACTGCAGCATATTATACCATCCAGAATGTCTCTAGCTTTTGTATTGCATCTGATAGTTCATATAATGGAGTCAGGAAAGTTTTGTTTCTGGAGAAAATACTAAATGCAGATGTAGAACAACGATATATTACATCTACAAGCAGGTTGCTGAGCGAACATTAATTAATGTACAGCATCTCTGAGAAAGAGTTACTGCAATAGTACTTCGTTATCAGAAGTCTAGAATACATCTGCAGGGCAGAAAGGTAGCGTTTTTCACTGATCCCGAAGCATTAAGCTACCTCCAAGAATGAAAACTGTTGAATGGCAGGCTCACGAGATGGGCCATGTTCCTTAATTATGAAATATGTCAAAGGGACGGAAACGAATATCGCATTTCCCTTATTCTGGGGATGAATATAAGGAGGAAATGGAAGATAAAGAATATCAAATACTATACATGAACAGGTGAGGAAGGAATGTTATCAATCTGTAAGGCTATAAGAAGACTACAGAATAGGGTTCAAATGGTTCAAATGGCTCTGAGCACTATGGGACTTAACTTCTGAGGTCATCAGTCCCATAGAACTTACAAGGGAACCTCCCCATCGCACCCGCCTCAGATTTAGTTATAAGTTGGAACAGTGGTTAGGCCTTGAAAAACTGAACACCGATCAATCGAGAAAACAGAAAGAAGTTGTGTGGAACTATAAAAAAAAATAAGCAAAATATACAAACTGAGTAGTCTATGCGAAAGATAGGAAACATCAAGGACAGTGTCTGCGCAGGAGCACCGTGGTCCCGTGGTTAGCGTGAGCAGCTGCGGAAAGAGAGGTCCTTGGTTCAAGTCTTCCTTCGACTGAAAAGTTTATTTTCTTTATTTTCGCAAAGTTATGATCTGTCCGTTCGTTCATTGACGTCTCTGTTCACTGTAATAAGTTTAGTGTCTGTGCTTTGTGACCGCACCGCCAAACCGTGCGATTAGTAGACAGAAGGACGTGCCTCTCCAATGGGAACCGAAACATTTGATCGCAAGGTCATAGGTCAACCGATTCCTCCATAGTAAAACACATCTGATATATTCTATACGACACTGGTGACGGCATGTGCGTCACATGACAGGAATATGATGTCGACCCATCTAACTTGTACACTTGGCGAATGGGTAAAAAGATTCTTCTACCTTGCCCGATTTAGGTTTTCTTGTGGACGTGATAATCACACCCAAAAAAGTGATGAAAACATAAGAGTTTGTCACATAAACTGCAACAAATGAATGCAGCAGTTTCACAGTCGCACGGTTTTCCTTGTGCTCTGTTCAAACATATGTTTTTAACGTTTTCAAATTTTTCCGTATGTAGACCGTCAAATCCTGCATACGTCCAAGCAAAGCTGAACATGTCCTGGAATTCTGGAGAGCGAAGTTGATTATATAAAAAATCAAACTATTCATTCGAGGCAATACTTGAACCAAGCACCTCTCGTTTGGCAGCTGCTCACGCTAACCACGGGACGACGGCGCTCCTGAGCTCACAGTATCCTTGATGTTGCCTGTCTTACGCATGGACTACTCAGTTTGTATATTTTGCTTATTTTTTTCATAGTTCCACACAACTTCTTCCTGTTTTCTCGATTGATCTGTGTTCAGTTCTTCAAGGCCTATTCACTGTGCCAACTTATAACTAAATCTGAGGGGGGTGCGATGGGGAAGTTCCCTTGTTAAAACTACTTAAACCTAACTAACCTAAAGACATCACATACATCCATGCCCGAGGCAGGATTCGAACCTGCGAACGTAACGGTGGCGCGGTTCCAGACTGTAGCGCCTAGAACCAAATAGGGATCAGTCATTAAAATTTATTAATGCCTACTTTACGTGAAAGAGTTTTAAAAAATTGGGAAATATTTAAAAAATCAAAGGTGTATTGTTTGGGTGTTAACCATTACACAGCGAGAAGTGGAAATTAGGTCTTCATATGGTCACGTTGAGACTCTGATATATTACTTTCACAACATTATTTAGTGAACTCACAAATTACTAATACGTTTTGACATCACCTGTGCAACTGATGGACGAAGGGATAACGTTGTAAAAAACGAAGTCTATGGAAACCAGTTACTGAATGCTGGCACCTATTTCGATTGCACATAAAGTTGGACTCTTCCTACACGTTGCTCAGCTGTCCAGGAAATGGAGTAGTGAAACACTGAAACTGGTTGCATATTAAAGTGCAGTCGAATGCATATTAAAGTGCAGTCGAAATAGATACAGATGAATTTGTTTTTGATTTTAGATTTTACATTTTATATTGAACAGCCGAAGTCCCTCACGATCCCGTGCAAACACGGACTTATAGAGAGTACGCGAGTGGTTTTCTGAACACTCCTCCACGAGTTACTTCTCGACGGAGCTGCAAAATCATGTGATTTGAAACCCACAGGAAATCTGTGCGGCGTTTTCGAACGGAAGGTAAAGGCAGGCATCGCCATCCACTTAAATTGATGCAACTGAGCTGTCAGATCTTGGGAGAGTGGCCTAATTTGGATTCGATGTACCTGCACAACCTTGTGGACTCAATTCCTAATCGAATCCAGGCAGTTAGCAAGTCCAGGGGCGGAACTACACGGTATTAAATGATGCTTGTAATGATTTCTCTAGGTGTGACTGATTTCTTGCTGACGAGCTTACATACATACTTCCACATACATAGATGCATATATAGATACACACACGATGTACACCCATTTTTATTACATGTATGGATGTTTCCATTTGGTTACGTGCTTTTTAAACTATTTCATTATGATTACTCCATGCTTCAACAAGAGTAAATGCTCAGTGAGTAGGGCATAACCAAACCCCTAAGTTAACAAACGAGGCACTCGCAGAGTCGAGGTTGCGCACTCGTCATCTGGTGGTCGGTTAGGAACCAACTGATTTCAACTGACGACTGAGTCCTCAATATTTATCAGTTCCCGTAATCTACCAGTGCAGTCACACCTTACCTGAGGAAATTCTTGGAAACCCGCAATGTTGTACACAGATATCATATTCTACTCATTTGCTTTATCTGGATTAGAAAAGAAATATAATCATTTATATTGAGACAAACGTTCTCAAGTTTCATACAATTTCCGAACATTCCAGGCATCGAATTGTGAACACAACTGCAAACTGCTATTTTCAGTCTCTTATCCGTATCACCAATCCCAAAGAAAGCAGGTGTTGACAGATGTGAAGATTACCGAACTATCAGTTTAATAAGTCACTGCTGCAAAATACTAACGCGAATTCTTTACAGACGAATGGAAAAACTGGTACAAGCTGGCCTCGGGGAAGATCAGTTTGGATTCCGTAGAAATGTTGGAACACGTGAGGCAATACTGACCTTACGATTTATCTTAGATGAAAGATTAAGGAAAGGCAAACCTACGTTTCTAGCATTTGTAGACTTAGAGGAAGCTTTTCACAATGTTAACTGGAATATTCTCTTTCAAATTCTAAAGGTGCAGGGGTAAAATGCAGGGAGCGAAAGGCTATTTACAATTTGTACAGAAACCAGATGGTAGTTGTAAGAGTCGAGGGGCATGAAAGGGAATCAGTGGTTGGGAAGGGACTGAGACAGGGTTGTAGCCTGTCCCCGATGTTATTCAATCTGTATATTGAGCAAGCAGTAAAGGAAACAAAAGAAAAATTCGGAGTACGAATTAACATCCGTGCAGAAGAAATAAAAACTTTGAGGTTCGCCGATGACATTGAAATTCTCTCACAGACAGCAAAGGACTTTGAAGAGCAGTTGAACGGAATGGACAGGGTCTTGAAAGGAGGATATAAGATGAACATCAACAAAAGCAAAACGAGGATAATGTAATGTAGTCGTGTTAACTCGGGTGAAGCTAAGGTAATTAGATTAGGAATGAGACACTTAAAGTAGTAAAGGAGTAAAATAACTGATGATGATCGAAGTAGAGAGGATATAAAATGTAGACTGGCAATGGCAAGGAGAGCGTTTCTGAAGAAGAGAAATTTGTTAACGTCGAGTATAGATTTAAGTGTCAGGAAGTCGTTTCTGAAAGTATTTGTATGGAGTGTAGCCATGTATGGAAGTGAAACATGGACGATAATTAGTTTGGACAAGAAAAGAATAGAAGCTTTCGAAATGTGGTGCTACAGAAGAATGCTGATGATCAGGTGGGTAGATCACATAACTAATGAGGAGGTATTGAATAGAATTGAGGATAAGAGGTGTTTGCGGCACAACTTGACAAGACGAAGGGATCGGTTGTTAGGACATGTTCTGAGGCATCAAAGGATCACAAATTTAGCATTGTAGGGCAGTGTGGAGGATAAAAATCGTAGAGGGAGGCCAAGAGATGAATACACTAAGCAGATTCAGAAGGAGTACTGGGAGATGAAGAAGCTTGCACAGGATAGAGTAGCATGGAGAGCCGCATCAAACCAGTCTCAGGACTGAAGACCACAACAACAACAACATCCGTATCACTGACTGCACCAAACTGAGCTGAGTAGGTTTGGTTGTGTGGTGCGTTGAACTGAGCCCTGTGGTGAAGCACGTAGCTTTTCATTGGGTTTCTCTAATTCTTTTAGAAATCTAATTTGATAAATATCCCAGGCCGATGATCAGTTCTGAAGAATCGGTCATACAAGGTTTCCGTAAGGCACTTATTTCGTGGATAAACCACATTTCCTTAAGATTCTCCCACTGATTTCTCCTCCGTTTTTCCTAGGTTTACCGTTACTGCGGGGTAATTTAAGGTCCCTTCCACTGTCAGTGATTTCATGCCAAAAGCGTAATCAAGCACTAATGGATCTCTTGATCTATTTACGTGGAATAGGGTTAATTTGCTTATGTTCACGGTTATCTAGCAGTCCATCCAGGAATAACAGATCGTCCTCTGGTCCTCCTATAACTCGCTACGGTCTCTGGACGACGCTGTCTTCTTAGAGACAACTACACTACTGGCCATTAAAATTGCTACCCCACGAACATCACGTGCTACAGACGCGAAATTTAACCGATAGGAACAAGATGCTGTGATATGCAAATGATTAGCTTTTCAGTGCATTCACTCAAGGTTGGCGCCGGTGGCGACACCTACAACGTGCTGACATGAGGAGAGTTTCCAACCGATTTCTCATACACAAACAGCAGTTGACCGGCGTTGCCTGGTGGAACGTTGTTGTGGTGCCTCGTGTAAGGAGGAGAAATGCGTACCATCACGTTTCCGACTTTGATAAAGGTCGGATTGTAGCCTATCACGATTGCGGTTTATCATATCACGACATTGCTGCTCGCGTTGGTAAGATCCAATGACTGTTAGCAGAATATGGAATCGGTGTGTTCCGGAGGGTAATACGGAACGCCGTCTGCACGAACAGTTCGACGACGTTTGCAGCAGCATGGACTATCAGCTCGGAGTCCGTGGGTGCGGTTACCCTTGACGCTGCATTACAGACAGGAGCGCTTGCGATGGTGTACTCAACGACGAACCTCGTTGCACGAATGGCAAACCGTCATTTTGTCGGGTGTCTCCAGGTTTGTATACAGAATCGTGACGGTCGTATCCGTATTTGACGACATCGTGGTGAACGCACATTGGAAGCGTGTATTCGTCATCGCCATACTGGCGTATCACCAGGCGTGATGGTATGGGGTGCCATTGGTCACACGTCTCGGTCACCTCTTGTTCGTATTGACGGCACTTTGAACAGTGGACGTTACTTTCAGATGTGTTCCGACCCGTGGCTCTACCCTTCATTCGATCCCCGCGAAACCCTACATTTCAGCAGGATAATGCACGACCGCATATTGCAGGTCCTGTACGGGCCTTTCTAGATACAGAAAATGTTCGACTGCTGGCCTGGCCAGCACCTTGTCCAGATCTCTCACCAACTGAAAACGTCTGGTCAATGGTGGCCGAGCCGGCCGCGGTGGTCGTGCGGTTCTAGGCGCTCCAGTCCGGAGCCGCGCTGCTGCTACGGTCGCAGGTTCGAATCCTGCCTCGGGCATGGGTGTGTGTGATGCCCTTAGGTTAGTTAGGTTTAAGTAGTTCGAAGTTCTAGGGGACTCATGACCACAGCAGTTGAGTCCCATAGTGCTCAGAGCCATTTGAACCAATGGTGGACGAGCAACTGGCTCGTCAGAATACACCAGTCACTACTCTTGATGAACTGTAGTATCATATTGATTCTGCATGGGCACGCCATTCAAGCTCTGTTTGACTCACTGTCCAGGCGTATCAAGGCCGTCATTTCGGCCATGTGTGGTTGTCCTGGGTACTGATTTCTCAGAATCTATGCTCCCAAACTGCGTGAAAACGTAATCACGTGTCAGTTCTAGTATAATATATTCTTCAATGAATACTTGTTTATCATCTACATTTTTTCGTGGTGTAACAATTTTAATGGCCTGTAGTGTGCATGATCTGCGAATAGCTTCAAAATGTTCCGATGTTATCCACTAGACAAATTACACGCTGATCAGCCAGGACAGTATGACCACCTACCTAATAGCCGGTATGTCTAATTTCGGAACAGATAACAGCTGCGACACGTTGTGGCATGGAACCAATGGGGTCTCGACAGATCGCTGGAGCGAGTTTGCATCGCATTTCGGCACACAAATCACCTACTTGCGCTACATGCTGGGAAGGGGGCGTCGAGTTCTCACGCCACCCCTTCAGTCACATCCCAGATGTGTTCGATAGGGTTTCAATCTGACGAGCTGAGGGGAGGGGGGGGGGGGGCAGCACTTCTACTTCTAGATAAGCTCAAGTAATGTGGTATGAATGGGACAGTGCTCCAGTGGTTTAAATCATACCTAACTGGAAGAGTGCAGAAAGTTGAAATAAGCAGTTCACGTAATACGCAAAAAACTGGTGATTTCTCAACCTGGGGAACAATCAAGATTGGGGTGCCGCAAGATTCGATCTTGGGTCCTGTGCTGTTCCTAATATATATTAATGACTTGCCATTCTATATTCACGAAGATGCAAAACTGGTACTTTTTGCCGATGATACAAGTATAGCTATCACACCCAACAGACAAGAATTAACTGGTGAAATTGTAAACGGTGTTTTTCAGAAAATCATTAAGTGGTTCTCTGCAAATGGGCTTTCATTAAACTTTGACAAAACACAGTATATACAGTTCCACACAGTAAACGGAATGACACCATTGATAAATATAGACTTCGATCAGAAATCGGTAGCTAAGGTGGAATATTCAAAATTTCTAGGTGTATGCATTGACGAGGGGTTGAACTGGGAAAAACACACTGAGGACCTGCTGAAACGTTTGAGTTCAGCTACTTATGCTACTAGAGTCGTTGCAAATTTTGGCCATATACATCTGAGTAAATTAGCTTACCATGCCAATTTTCATTCTCTGCATCGTGTTCTGGGGTAACTCATCATTGAGTAAAAGAGTTTCAGTCGTAGCTGCTCATTTTGTGGTGTTAACGTTACACCCATGGGTCGTTGGCTGAAGAGGGCCATCGTTCGGTGCACTGTCTACATCTACACATCTACATTTATACTCCGCAAGCCACTCAACGGTGTGTGGCGGAGGGCACTTTACGTGCCACTGTCATTACCTACGTTTCCTGTTCCACTCGCGTATGGTTCGCGGGAAGAACGACTGCCGGAAAGCCTGCGTGCGCGCTAGAATCTCTCTAATTTTACATTCGTGATCTCCTCGGGAGGTATAAGTAGGGGGAAGCAATATATTCGATACCCCATCCAGAAACGCACCCTCTCGAAACCTGGACAGCAAGCTACACCGCGATGCAGAGCGCCTCTCTTGCAGAGTCTGCCACTTGAGTTTGCTAAACATCTCCGTAACGCTATCACGCTTACCACATAACCCTGTGACGAAACGCGCCGCTCTTCTTTGGATCTTCTCTATCCCTCTGTCAACCCGACCTGGTACAGATGCCACACTGATGAGCAATACTCAAGTACAGGCCGAACGAGTGTTTTGTAAGCCACCTCCATTGTTGATGGACTACATTTTCTAAGGACTCTCCCAATGAATCTCAACCTGGCACCAGTCTTACCAACAATTAATTTTATATGATCATTCCACTTCAAATCGTTCCGCACGCATACTCCCAGATATTTTACAGAAGTAACTGCTACCAGTGTTGGTTTCGCTATCATATAATTATACAATAAAGGATCCTTCTTTCTATGTATTCGCAATACATTACATCTGTCCATGTTAAGGGTCAGTTGCCACTTCCTGCACCTAGTAGTGCCTACCCGCTGCAGATCATCTTGCACTTCGCTGCAATTTTCTAATGCTGCAACTTCTCTATATACTACAGCAACATCCGGGAAAAGCCGCATCGAACTCCCGACACTCTCTACTAGGTCATTTATATGTATTGTGAAAAGCAATAGTCCAATGTGCTCGGACACACTTGTACTCTGCCCAGCGTTAAAGTCTGATGTTAGTTCCACCACTGTTCGCCGCCTGTCCTGTTTTACCAGTCTGCCGTCTACGACATTTGTAATGAGGGTGGCTGCCCAACCCCACGACATGGTTTCTCCTTGGTTTCGCCACGTGTTGAAGACACTCACCACAGCACTCCTTGAACACCGGAAAATTCGTGCAGTTTTCGGAATGCTCGTGCCGAGCCTCTGAGGCATCACAATCGGCTCTCGGTCAAACTCAGACAGATCGCACGCCTTTTCTATTCTACAAGTGGATGGCACACCGACATACTACATGCACCGTGCATTTGTCTGAGTAACAGTCATTCCTTACCTAGTGACGCTGATATCGCCTCTATAATTTATATCGATAGTACGTCGGTGGTCTTAATGTTCTGACTGATCAGTGTGTGTGTGGTATCAGGATTTTATGCAGAGTGCTATCTTGAATGGAGGGTTGTCGTCATAAGATGTAATATCAGGCGTTTCCAAGGGAAGTGTGCTGGAAACACTTGCGGAAACTTCAAAAATTAGATTTTTATATTTTAGCATATCTGAAATGCCTGGTCTCTCCTGCGTGAAACAGTTTTTGTTTTATATAAATACGACAATTTTTTCGTGAGATATGATGGTTTCCCTGACGCTCTGTTCAATCTGGCATTCAAATGCCACGCCCTCCTTTTTACGACATGCAGAGAGACAATGCACAGCATTTAATTAAATGATATGAAATTAAACCCATATTTAGAGACCTTTGTAAAGATACCTTGTTGAAGAAATGTCTTCATGGGAAAACACAACATTTAGATGAACGTGTGAATTCTGTCATTTGGAACCTGTTACCGAAAACTGTATTTGTTCAGCCTACAACCCTAAAATTTGGTGTTTATGATGCTATTTTATGCTACAATGCTGGTGTAATTAGAAAACTGGATGTTCTGGAATTATTGGGCATAAAATCTAGTGGAAATACTGCAAAATCCTTGGTACAAATAGATAAAGAGAGAATCCGCAAAGCAGATATTACTAATTTAAAATGCACAAAAGAAGCCAGACAGAAAAGAAGACGGACTAGGAGAAGAAAAGAAGATCAGTATGATTCGGATGATTCTCAGTATGGTGCAGAAAAATGTTACTGGTAAGTAATTTTCATCAGTAACTAATACTAGAATTGCAATATTAAACTTTAAATGGATTTTTCTCAAGACTACTTTTTTTTTTTACTTTCAGGTATCATTATTTGACAAACTAATGGGGTTAGAAAGACGAAATTTGGTCAATTTGTACTCCAAATGGTAATACGTTATTACAAGTAAATTCATCAAACAATGAGAAACTGTTTTATAATAATTAATGTACAAAAAAGTTAAATTTTACTAGTAAGAGAATAAAATGTTTTTTCTTCAAAACCATAAGAGGTATTATGTTCATTTTAGTTGTTAATTGAGGCATATATGTTATACATATGCAGTAAAAATTTCATTGTTTTATCACGTATAGTTCTTTTGAAAAGTGTATCTACTCAAAGTGTAAAATAGCATTGGCAGAATAGGGATGAAAATTGCCTTCCATCTCCCAATAACGACAAGCTACACAATATTAATAGTAGCCTGAAAATTCCTGCAGGCGATACAGTTATCTATAAAGAGGTACAATCTGAAAATAATTGGCCATATATTCAGTTAGACTGAATGAAGACTTTAAAGTGGTGCACAGACTGACAATCCAGCCAGTAATACTGAATAATGTAAAACAGTGCACAAAATGAAACAATGTGTGCTTTGTGTGTACATTATTAAAGAGTCGCAACTGGAATCCGCCAACACATCCAAATACTTGTATGTAACAGTTTGTGGGAATATGAAAAGGAACGATCATATTGAGTCAGGCAGCTGGCAGATACACTTCACTGGTGGATAGTAGGAAATGCAGTCAGTCGGCAAAGGAGAGTGCTTACAAAATACTTGCGTGACCCACCCTAGGACACTGTCCACGTGAGTGGGACGCATAACTGAAAAGGACTAACAGAAGATGCTGAATCTATACCTTAAGTATCCAGAAAAGTTAATTTGTCTCATCAAAAAAGAAGATAGATGATCTTCTTGTATGCCTCGATGATATGGAAAATTACAACGTGCTTCTCTGAGCACCACGTAACCACAGGAATGGAGAAGTTAAATATAAATAATTATAAACCAGCATCATTTTCGTGTAGAGTTCACATGGGAAAAGGAGGAGTTTCAGCATATTTGTCAAAGTTGGATACGAAGTAAAAAGTATTGAAATAAATAGTTTTCGTGTTGATCACAGCCTAGGAGTATGTGATTGTGAGATGTTACTGCAGAATACGTTCTCACAATAGTAACCTGCTACAGAACTCCTCTAGGAAACTTTCAGCTTTTTACGCGAAATCTGGATGCAAGAAGAAACAGTTAGTAGGTTATGAAGATTTCAGTGAAGATTTCACGTAATATATGGGCAGGGAAAATGAACTGTGATTGTTATTTGGGCATTCCAATCTAATTTCAGCAGTCAATTTTTGAACTAGTTTCTAGCAATGTAGTAGACCACATAACTTTTCATGGGGTGCTAAGACTGAAACAATTAATGCGTACCCAGTTATTACTGGACTATCTGGTCATGATGCACAATTATTGAAAATAAACAATGTGCCACTCTGCAGTCGTGAAGCAGGTTCATACTAAGCAGTGAGGCTTATTAATGAGAACAGGATACAGCGTTTTAAGAGTAAGTCGAAAGACGTGGTATGGGATGGAGTACATAGAAAGAGATATCACTGTCAGATTCAGTTTATTCCATAGTAAATTTATGTCAGTATTTGAAAGTTGCTTTCTAAAGAATTATCAAGAAGATTCATTAAAGAACAAGTAAGTTGTGAATAACTAAAGAAAACAAAATGTCATAGAAGAGGACAAGGGAAATGTATATAAAGGCCAGAGTAAGTCAACATCTGACACTTCTTCCACACTATAAAAAACACTGCATTACTTTAAGAATAGTCACTAAAGTGTCCAGCAATATGTATTTCTCACACAAATAAATAAAGCAAATAATAAGATTTAAACTGTATGGGATACTGCCAAATGGAAGACTGACAGCCAGTCAGTGTACAAGACATCATTATAATTAAGCTAACCGGTAATCTTGACGGTTTTCACAAGCACTTTCAACAATCACTTTCTAAACGTAGTAGTAAAAATAGGATTAAATGGTTCAGTTGAAGAAGCTAGACAACATTTTGAAAATGTCATTTTACAAAACTTTAAGTAACTGGAACAGCTCCAAAATCCTTCACTGAAATTAAATAACTCAAAAAAGTAATGTACTTCCAAGTAGACTCAAACTAAAGTAGAAACAATTTGCTTACCATATCACAGTTCGGTTTCCAAATCGGTTTCTCTTCTCAAAATGCTATTTATGCATTCACATATCAAATTCTAAAAGTCTTAAATAATAAATTATCGGCGTTTAGTATTTTTATTGTATTTCCAAAGCGTTTTATTGCGTAGATCAAGTTACTCTCTTACAAAAATTCAAGTTTTGTGGGATTGATGGCTTTACACACAGCTGGTCTGAATCACACTTAACAAACAGGATGCAAAAATTGTGCTCAATAGTTCAAACAATCTACGAATGGCAGAATGTTTGACTGACTGGGAAGAAATCACAAAGGTAGTCCCAAGGTGTTCGATTTTTGGGCCACTCCTATTCCTTATATATGTGGATAGTCTTCCGTTTAACATTCAACATGTAGAAATGGTACTTTTTGCAGAAAATACACGTGTAATAAATTCCGTTAAAGAGAAAGCAACAGAAGATGTGGTAAACGATATTTTTCAAATAATCAGGAAGTGGTCCTCAGAAGATGGACTCCCCCAAAATTTCGAAATAACTCATGATATTCAATCCCATACAACAGAGTCATACCATCAATTGATGTGGCATGTGAGCAGGCGTCTGTAAATAGGTTATTCATATTCATGAAAACTTGAAATGGTTGAAGCCTTTAACTGAGCTTCTCAAACAATTAAGTCTACTATTTTTGCTCTTCATATAATTCCTAATCTTGGAAACAGGGGCATCAACCTTGTGTGAAGTATTTCACATATTTCTTCTCTACAATGCCTTTGGGTATAATTTACTGGGGTAATTACTCACTTAAAAAGAATAATATATAACGTTCACTAATGGATGTTAGGGAGGTACCTCATCTAGAAGCTCGATATTTAAATGTGCTGTCACAATATATATATTTACTAATGAAATTCGTGATAAATAATCCATCAGAACTTGAGAAGAGCGGTGATGTCCACATGTACAACACTAGAGGAAAATATGACCTTTGTTACCCATTATAAAAGTGGGCAGTAACAGACAGAGGAGTTCAAATGTAACAGCAAAAATTTTTGATCGTTTGCCCAATAACATTAAATGTTTGACAGGTAGTGGCAGATGTTTTAACTCAAGCTTAAAACCATTTTTCCTGGACAACTCCTATTGTATTAACGAATTTGTGCTTAAAAAATGCTTGTTTTTAAATATAATTGCATGAGTGGGACTAAAAGCATAATACGTTTGTTACCATTAACATTACTGACTCGTTCCACACCATTTCGATAAATGAACCTTTCAAGCGAATTATGGAAAATGTAACTATCACATTAACTAACCAACCAACTAATACATTAGCATTATATGTCAATTGCCTCACCGCTAGAAACATTCGCAATGTCTGGCAGAGGACAAAGTTACTCTAATGTGACTCCTTTTGTTGTAACTTTATTTTTAAGAGTTTTAGTAACAACTTCTTGCTCTCATTTTATTGTAGATATGATTTTTAGAACAAGTGGTCAGTAGAGACCTTTCTCTTGATGTACTTACATTATCATCCTTCCCACGTTATAAAAACACATGCATGTTGGTAACTTGGCTATATGAAATTTTTACAGAATTTAACTTCCAATGTTAGGTTGCACACAAAAAGTCTATGTGTATTATAATACAGTTGTTGTTATATGGATAAACGTTTTTATGTGGCTTGTTTTAAAATTTTATTTATTTTTACACTTTTAGGGTATAGCGTTTAAAAGTTGTTGCTGTTGTGGTCTTCAGTCCTGAGACTGGTTTGAAGCAGCTCTCCATGCTACTCTATCGTGTGCAAGCTTCTTCATCTCCCAATACGTACTGCAGCCTACATCCATCTGAATCTGTTTAGTGTATTCATCTCTTGGTCGCCCTCTACGATTTTTACCCTCCACGCTGCCCCCCAATACTAAATTTGTGATCCCTTGATGCCTCAGAACATGTCCTCCCAACCGATCCCTTCTTCTAGTCAAGTTGTGCCACAAACTTCTCTTCTCCCCAATCCTATTCAATACTTCCTCATTAGTTACGTGATCTAGGCATCTAATCTTCAGCATTCTTCTGTAGCACCACATTTCAAAGGCTTCTATTCTCTTCTTGTCCAAACTATTTATCGTCCATGTTTCACTTCCATACATGGCTACACTCCATACAAATACTTTCAGAAACGACTTCCTGACACTTAAATCTATACTCGATGTTAACAAAGTTCTCTTCTTCAGAAACGCTTTCCTCGCCATTGCCAGTCTACATTTTATATCCTCTCTACTTCGACCATCATCAGCTACTTTGCTCCCCAAATAGCAAAACTCCTTTACTACTTTAAGTGTCTCATTTCCTAATCTAATTCCCTCAGCATCGCCCGAGTTAACTAGACTACATTCCATTATTCTCGTTTTGCTTTTGTTGATGTTCATCTTATATCCTCCTTTCAAGACACTGTCTATTCCGTTCAACTGCTCTTCCAAGTCCTTTGCTGTCTCTGACAGAATTACAATGACATCGGCAAATCTAACAGTTTTTATATCTTCTCCATGGATTTTAATACCTTCTCCGAATTTTTCTTTTGTTTCCTTTACTGCTTGCTCAATATACAGATTGAATAACATCGGGGACAGGCTACAACCCTGTCTCACTCCCTTCCCAACCACTGCTTCCCTTTCATGCCCCTCGACTCTTATAACTGCCATCTGGTTTCTGAACAAATTGTAAATAGTCTTTCGCTCCCTATATTTTACCCCTGCCACCTTCAGAATTTGAAAGACATTATTCCAGTCAACATTGTCAAAAGCTTTCTCCGAGTCTACAAATGCTAGAAACGTAGGTTTGCCTTTTCTTAATCTAGCTTCTAAGATAAGTCGTAGGGTCAGTATTGCCTCACATGTTCCCATATTTCTACGGAATCCAAACTGATCTTCCCCGAGGTCGGCTTCTACCAGTTTTTCCATTCGTCTGTACAGAATTCGCATTTGTATTTTGCAGCCGTGACTTATTAAACTGGCAGTTCGGTAATTTTCACATCTGTCAACGCCTGCTTTCTTTGGGATTGGAATTATTATATTCTTCTTGAATTCTGAGGGTATTTCGCCTGTCTCATACATTCCGCTCACCAGATGGAAGAGTATTGTCAGGACTGGCTCTCCCAAGGGTGTCAGTAGTTCTAATGGAATGTTGTCTACTCCCGGGGCCTTGTTTCGACTTAGGTCTTCCAGTGCTCTATCAAATTCTTCATCTTCATCTACATCCTCTTCCATTTCCATAATATTGTCCTCAAGAACATCGCCCTTGTATAGTCCCTCTATATACTCCTTCCACCTTTCTGCTTTCCCTTCTTTGCTTAGAACTGTGTTTCCATCTGAGCCCATGATAGACATACAAGTGGTTCTCTTTTCTCCAAAGGTCTCTTTAATTTTCCTTTAGGCAGTATGTATCTTACCCCTAGTGAGGTAAGCCTCTACATCCTTACATTTGACCTCTAGCCATACCTGCTTAGCCATTTTGCACTTCCTGTCGATCTCATTTTTGAGACGTTTGTATTCCTTTTTGCCTGCTTCATTTACTGCATTTTTATATTTTCTCCTTTCATCAATTAAATTCAGTATTTCTTCTGTCACCGAAGGATTTCTACTAGCCCTCGTCTGTTTACCTACTTGATCCTCTGCTGCCTTCACCACTTCATCCCTCAAAGCTATCCATTCTTCTTCTACTGTATTTCTTTCCCCCATTCTCGTCAATTGTTCCTTTATGCTCTTCCTGAAACTCTCTATTACCTCTGGTTCCTTCAGTTTATCCAGGTCCCATCTCCTCAAATTCCCACCTTTTTGCAATTTCTTCACTTTTAATCTATAGTTCATAACCAATAGATTGTGGTCAGAGTCCACATCTGCCCCTGGAAATGTTTTACAATTTAAAACCTGGTTCCTAAATCTCTGTCTTACCATTATATAATCTATCTGATATCTTCTAGTATCTCCAGGGTTCTTCCATGTATACAACCTTCTTTCATGATTCGTGAACCAAGTGTTAGCTATGATTAAGTTGTGCTCTGTGCAAAATTCTACCAGGCGGCTTCCTCTTTCATTTCTTAGCCCCAATCCATATTCACCTACTATGTTTCCTTCTCTCCCTTAAAAGTTACATATAGAAAAAGCAAGCGGATAAAGAGTGTGCTGTTGTTCATTTGTGCCCCTGTCATCCACATCCCTTATTGCAAAGAAATCACATTTATTTCGAACTTCATCCATGAGGCGAAGGAATTATTTTATATAAACAATATTTAAATTGGATTTTGAAGATACTGAGGCAGATCCTACATACAAAGTAAATAAAGAGGGTTTGCTGTTGTAACGTAATATGAGAGAAGCTTAAGATCTAGATTTCATCGTACACACGGTATTTAGTTTTCAAAACTGCAGTTTTTGCTTTGTAGTGAAACAGAGTGCGAACCACAGACAGCGGGAAAAATAACTGTGTCACAAATCTTTGAAAATATGTTGTTGCATATCCCGCGTTGTCCACTGGAAACCCAGCACTACTACATATTAATACAAAGGCGCGAGGATACATCTCCCAAAGTCATCCACATAGCATGCTCTCTCACTGCTATAGCGTTACAAGAAGAACATGCGCCAACTGCCAAAATTTGAATTATTCTCGTGAAATGATTTTTTATTTTACTTGCTTGGCGCATATATGCCGTGCTACGCTTCTTTCTGAAAACAAGGGCATAAATGGTCCCATATACATTAAATCTGGTCCGATTCGCGATAGCTCACGTTCATCAAAAGCAAAACCCTCTTGTCCTGATTTTTTTCAGCTAAGAAAAAATCTGCAATCTGTTTAATGAAAGGACAGGTATGTTTACTTTCATTGTATTCTACTATTGGTTACTTACAATCTCGCGAAAAGATTTTCAATGCTCAATTCTCTTTTCTCCTAGAAATCTCACAATAAATCCGTTTTCTGTGTCGTTAATCACACAGGTCATTTTCATTTTTATTGCAGAAGGAGACAGCACGTTTCCTTTCTCCATCCAAAAGGCAAGGACAAACTTAACAATAATTAATTTGTACATCGCCATACAAGAATTATTATCGTTTTTGGTAATTGCATCTATACCACACTTTTTAAAAAATGAGTTGGCGCTGTTTCGGTTTTCTCAGTCACTCACAGATGTCACTCTCATTTGCAAATTTACGTTTTCTCTATAGAGTCCTCCTCATTCCCAACAGATAGTAATGTTCTCGTCTGTTACGGATCGTCTCTCTCTCTCTCTCTCTCTCTCTCTCTACCTATCTACCTATCATTTGCCGCATGGAAAACGAAATAAAAAGCATTTACACTACTGCTACTTTCTCTTCACCTCTATAGTTTAAAATATGTTTCTTAAATTATATTGCATTTGTGTGGTGCGAAACGTTTCGTGCATTTCGTTGGAGACGAGAGCTACACAGCTTGCGAAAGAAAATCGCGTGGAAAAAAATGTGTATACGCCAAAAAGTGCTACCTTACACAATATAAATAGCACACCGCGGTGTTTTAATTTCATTCTGTGTTACCAGGTGTAGATATGAAACATATTTCACTGTCACGTTTCTTTTCACTTTTAATATGTTCAGTATTCGTACAACTGGAGTCTATACACCATGACGAAGCTGTTTCTGAATATAATAATAAAGGAAATAGATAGATAGCGGCAGAAGACAGTACATAAACAGGTCATTCCAAATGACAAAAACCTATATAACAAAAAACTGTTTTGAAATACAAAACAAAGACACAGTCAAACAGTGGTAGGGCCCGACAAACTGTGTGCAGCAGAAATACTTACACTAACGAGATTTGGGGATGTTGAAAAACAGGATAAAGCTGAAAGCAGAACTGTAAGGAAAATACTGGGACCTACAAGCAATAGTAAAACTGGCTACAAATTAGGACCAAGTATAGAGCTCTATTTGAAATGGGAAAGCTAACTGATGTAATGAAGAAAAAATGAGTACAGTTGTAAGGAGACATATACCGAATGGATAATAACAGATTAGCCAAGCACAGCTTCAACCTACTGAACAGGTACCTACAAATCCAAACCTATATGGTTCAACGGAATTGAGAAAGATGCGAAAAACATAGGAATTAGAGTGGACATATTAAGTAACGGAATGCGCAGGAGAGCTTCTGTAAAGTTTGGAAGGTAGGAGACGAGATACTGGCAGAAGTAAAGCTGTGAGGACCGGGCCTGAGTCGTGCTTCGGTAGCTCAGATGGTAGAGCACTTGCCCGCGAAATGCAAAGGTCCCGACTTCGGGTCTCGGTCGGGCACACAGTTTTAATCTGCCAGGAAGTTTCAAAACCAATGTCTGTTTATCGTATCCTCCAAAACGGTAATTCGACTAAATGGAAGGAAACAAATTTCCTGAATTTGTCTCCCGCCGTTGTGGATATTTTGTGAACACAAACCCCTAGAACTAATTTGCGCGTTTATTTACAACATCGTTTCGGGACTGCCATCATCAAATCAAAATTTGGAATTTGTAATACAGATATCAGTGCCAGAAGATTGCTGTATGGTGTGGCAGGTGGCAGTTGACGCTAAATAACGAAAAGTATGAGGTGATCCACATCAGTTCCAAAAGAAATCCGTTAGAATTCGATTACTCGATAAATAGTACAATTCTCAAGGCTGTCAATTCAACTAAGTACCTGTGTGTTAAAATTACGAACAACTTCAGTTGGAAAAACCACATAGATAATACTGAGGGGAAGGCGAGCCAAAGGTTGTGTTTCATTGGCAGGACACTTAAAAGACGCAACAAGTCCACTAAAGAGACAGCTTACACTACACTCGGTCGTCCTCTGTTGGAATATTGCTGCGCGGTGTGGGATCCTTACCAGGTGGGATTGACGGGGGACATCGAAAGGGTGCAAAAAAGGGCAGCTCGTTTTGTATTATCACGTAATAGGGGAGAGAGTGTGGCAGAGTTGGGATGGAAGTCATTAAAGCAAAGACGTTTTTCGTCGCGGTGAGATCTACTTACGAAATTTCAGTCACCAAGTTTCTCTTCCGAATGCGAAAATATTTTGTTGAGCCCAACCTACATAGGTAGGAATGATCATCAAAATAAAATAAGAGAAATCAGAGCTCGAACAGAAAGGTTTAGGTGTTCGTTTTTCCCGCGCGCTGTTCGGGAGTAGAATGGTAGAGAGATAGTATGATTGTGGTTCGATGAACCCTCTGCCAAGCACTTAAATGTGAATTGCAGAGTAGTCATGTAGATGTAGATGTAGATGAACGAATAGAATCTCTCCCTAACCTGTTAAGCGTAAGTTTTACTGACACTGACGCTGAAGTTTGTCTTTTGAATATGGCTGTGATCAGCAAACGCAATTAATTGGAATGTCACGAATTTACAACCAACAGGTTGCAAATAGAATTAAAATTCTTTAACTAGTTGTCAACGCCATCTACAGGGTGAAAAGTATTTAAACCAATAAACTCTGGGAGGTTGTAGGGGACATCAAAACAAATATTTTTTCCTAATGTCATTTTTTCCTATGAGGATTATTTAAACCAGTGGAGGCCGTATTACGCTCTTCAGTTGTTAGAGGTCGTATTACGATCTTCAGTTGTTAGAGGGCGTATTACGCTCTTCAGTTGTAGGCAAGTGCTATCCACCAGTGTAGTAGGGCATTGTCTCTGTTTACTAATGGAGCGATACACCTGGAGTGAGTACACTGATATGGTTGGTGCGTACTACGTAGCGCAACACAACGGACGAGCTGCACAGCGGGTTTATCAACAACAATATCCGAATCGCCGTATCCCGCATCATTCGACCTTTGCTGCTGTGTACCAACGTCTGCGTGAGACCGGGTCATTTAGCAGATTACCTGGACAGGGACGGCGTCGCACGGTAAGAACGCTGCCATTTGAGGAAGCTGTCTTGCGGCATGTGGAGCGGGATCCTTCAATCAGCACTCGTGCAATTGCACGTAACTTGGGGACGAATCATACGAATCTAAGAAGCAATTGTTACGTGCATTTCACTTACAGTGTCCACAACCGGGAACCAGTTGATTATCCACCCAGAGCACAGTTTTCGCAGTGGTACCTGGAACAGTGTGAAATGCATCCTACATTTCCATACTCTGTGTTGTTTACCAATGAAGCAACGTGCAGGCGTGATGGAGTCTTCAACATGCACAGTTCCCATGTCTGGAGTGAGGATAACCCACATGACACAGTTACTAGCGCTCATCAAGTGCGGTTCTTCGTTAATGTGTGGGTTGGTGTTGTTGGGGACTGTTTAATTGGGCGTATCTGCTACCTAGGCCATTAAATGGCAGGCTTTATTACAATTTTCTCTCCAGATCATTGCCAGAATTGCTGGAAGTCGTCCCGCTCCCTACAAGACAACGCATGTGGCTCCAACATGACGGGGCGCCGGCACATTTCAGTCGTCGTGTGCGTCGATTCCTGGACCGACGGTTCCCAGTAACGTGGATTGGCAGAGGTGGTCCTGCACCATGGCCTGCTCGATGCCCAGATATGTCCCCTCTGGACTTTTTTGTGTGGGGAGAGATGCGCAACCTTGTTTACGCAACTACTGTTGCATCAGAAGAGGATCTGGTTGCCCAGATAATAGCAGCAGCATGATCAATTCAGGATACTCCTGGGGTTTTTGCCCTTGTGAGACAGAACACGATCCGACGGCGTAACTTTTGTTTACGTGCCAACGGAGGAATTTTCGAAAATCTACTGTAATTGAAACTGGGTTGTGTTAATGTGTTGTCTCTTGGTCATAAAAAAATGGATAAGTGTTTGTTGATTTAATTAATTTGCCGCCAGAGAAATTTTCCTCTACCGGTTTGAATACTCGTCATTGGAAAAAATGACATTAGGGAAAAATATTTGTATTGATGTCCCCTACAACCTCCCAGAGTTTGTCGGTTTAAATACTTTTCACCCTGTAGGGGCGCCATCTTCAGAAGAAACTGTTACCTTACCTAACAATATCATAGAAAGGTACGTTAATAGAAGGTAGGTATTAGAACAAACACTTAATTTTTACAAATTAAATTGCTTAAAAATACTCACATGTGGTTAAAAGGAAATTTGAGCGACATCTCTCTAGTCAAAACATTAAAACCACAATTAACAAACTTTCCACCTGAACACATAGTCAAATCTTAAAGCAATACAAAAATATGCCACTAAGGGCACTACAGTGCTACGGGACACGAGTGAGTAACTGCGACTGCAAATGACGCGCCATGTAGTAGCAGAATTTACAAAGGCTTAACAACATCTATACGAAATTAAAATAATAGTGACTGCCAGATTAACAAGATATCATAAAAGCACGGGAGAGGAAACAGTATTTAAGGGCTTAACAGAGAAGCGGATGACGAAAATTAGCTATCAGACATCTTTACGTAACGGCTTTAAGCCATTGAAAAAATTTTTATTTCGCGACTGCAGTTCCTTAAAAATGGATAACGCTTGTCAAACTAGAATAGCCCATGATGTATGTAACATCGTCAGTCGTTGTTTGTCTGACGCTGAGAGTACCATCAGCCGTGACCAAAAAATATTTAATGCTATTAATAAGAAGCTTAAAGAAAATGATGCTCGTGCAACGAGGTTAGATAAACAAAATTCCATGATTATTGCTACCAAACACGCATATGTGAGTACAACCTTGCAGTTTTTTGAGGAGATCAATATTTCTGAGCTGCGAGACATTCCCAAAATTGCGTCCTCAGTGTAAGTTGCATAAGACTGGTCATCCAATTCGTTCCATATCTAGTAGCATGAATAGTGCCCACCACAACTTAGGAAAGTTTTGCGCTATACATTAAAAAAATCCTTTGTGTATCAAAGCAATTTTTCAGTGGTGAATAGCCAGCACTTAGTCCACAAAATCAAAATTTTGGAATGTGATCAAGATACCAAGAGAGTTTCGTTCCATATTAAGAATTTATATACGAATGTACCTGTAGTCACGACCTTAGATATTGTGGGAAAAGTTTACGGTTCTTAAAAAAGACATTACTGACGAGCAACTTACCGATGTCATGGTGCGTTGAAATGTAATTATTTCTAATGTAATGGACAGTTATACCAACAACATGACGGACTCGCTACGGGCAATCCGTTAGCAAGTGTCTTACCCGATATCTTCATAAATTCCTTAGAAGAAAATTTCTTCAAAAATTTTTCAGCTTCAACATTAGGTATTTTATTTTATTGCCGATACGTTGATGACATTTTGATTATTTACAAAGGCCCTGAGTCTGGTATTGACCATCTGGTTAAAATCTTCAATGCACTGCACGGAAAAATGACGTTCACATGTGAGCGCGAAAACGAACATCGTCAGTTAAACTACTTGGGTTTAGCATTAACGATAATAGACGACAGAATACCGTTTAACATTTTTCGCAAAAGAAACATACATGGACCAAATTGTACCAGACTCTGCAACGCATCGCAAATCCCGTAAAAAAGTCTTTTCCACTCAACCATCCATAGAGCTGTCTCCACACCACTGTCCGCTGAAAATCTTGCAACTGAGATGAATCTGTTAAAAACCATTGCAGTTAATAATGAATATAAGCCGACTATAGAAGATAAAATTTTCAGAAATAAGACCATAGCCAGAATTACTACTGGCCGGCCGGAGTGTCCGTGCGGTTCTAGGCGCTACAGTCTGGAACCGCGTGACCGCTACGGTCGCAGGTGCGAATCCTGTCTCGGGCATGGATGTGTGTGATTTCCTTAGGTTAGTTAGGTTTAAGTAGGTCTACGTTCTAGGGGACTGATGACCGCAGCAGTTAAGTCCCATAGTGCGCAGAGCCAAGAATAATACTCTCTGCACTCCTTTTAATAATGCCTCCACACGCTGTACATGGTACGGAAACAACTGGTTCTCCCGTAGCACTCTCCATACAGTGACGTGGTCAGCGTTACCTTGTACAGCAGCAACTTCTCTGACGCTGACATTACGGCTATCGTCAACTGCACGAAGAATTGCCTCGTCCATTGCAGGTGTCCTCGTCGTTCTAGGTCTTCCCCAGTCGCGAGTCATAGGCTGGACTGTTCCGTGCTCACTAAGACGCCGATCAATTGCTTCGAACGTCTTCCTGTCGGGACACCTTCGTTCTGGAAATCTGTCTCGATACAAACGTACCGCGCCACGGCTATTGCCCCATGCCAATCCATACATCAAATGGGCATCTGCCAACTCCGCATTTGTAAACATTGCACTGACTGCAAAACCACGTTCGTGATGAACACTAACCTGTTGATGCTACGTACTGATGTGCTTGATGCTAGTACTGTAGAGCAATGAGTCGCATGTCAACACAAGCACCGAAGTCAACATTATCTTCTTTCAACTGGGCCAACTGGCGGTGAATCGAGGAAGTACAGTACATACTGACGAAACTAAAATGAGCTGTAACACGGAAATTAAGCGTCCACATAACATGTTTTCTTTATTTGTGTGTGAGGAATGTTTCCTGAAACTTTGGCTGTACCTTTTTGTGCTCTGAGCACGATGGGACTTAATTTCTGAGGTCATCAGTCCCCTAGAACTGAGAACTACTTAAACCTAACTAACCTAAGGACATCACACACATCCATGCCCGAGGCAGGATTGTAATGATCCCACACCGCGCAGCATTACTCCAAAACAGGACAGACAAACGTAGTTTAGGCAGTCTCCTTAGTAGATCTGTTGCAGCTTCTAACACCCAAACACTAAGATCGGTACCACGCGCTGTATTTCGATAGAGTATCAACCAAAACTCCAGTTTAGTTCGTACTACATGCTGTGATCCAGCAGAGCGGGAGTAACCGTTAATTAAAAGTAATTTCAGAACTATGGAGTCCAGGAAAAGCATAACTGTTACTAATCATTAAGTGTTGCTTCCATTAGGAAGTCGGTAGAGCGTCAGATCTCCGTACCAAGACTCCTGGGTTCATATTCCAAACGATGACTATTTTTGCTTTACTGTATTAAACGTGAAAGTATTATATCGAGTCCATATATTAATACTTCCTACGGTTTACTCTTATTCTGTGAGACTACAAATGCATTAGCTGATTCATCAAAAGTGGTGTCTGTTCCTCGCGTATGTCTGACAGAATACCACATCTATCTATACAGATGTACTCTACAGGGTGGTTCATTTTTAGTGACCGGGCCAAATATCTCACGAAATGAGCATCAAACGAAAAAACTACAAAGAACGAAACTCGTCTAGCTTGAAGGGGGAAACCAGATGGCTCTATCGATGTCCCGCTAGATGGCGCTGCCATAGGTCAAACGGATATCAACTGCGTTTTTTTTTTAAATAGGAACCCCCATTTCTTATTTCATATTCGTGTAATACGTAAGGAAACATGAATGTTTTAGTTGGACCACTTTTTCCGCTTTGTGATACATGGCGCTGTAATAGTCACAAACGTGTAAGTACGTGGTATCACGTAACAGTCCGCCAGTGCGGACGATATTTGCTTCGTGATACTTTACCCGTGTTAAAATGGACTGTTTACCAATTACGGAAAAGGTCGATATCGTGCTGATGTATGGCTATTGTGATCAAAATGCCCAACGGGCGTGTGCTATGTATCCTGGACGACATCATCCAAGTGCCCGGACCGTTCGCCGGATAGTTACGTTATTTAAGGAAACAGGAAGTGTACAGCCACGCGTGAAACGTCAACCACGACCTGCAACAAATGACGATGCCCAAGTAGGTGTTTCAGCTGCTGTCGCGGCTAATCCGCACATCACTAGCAGACGAACTGCGCGAGAATCGGGAATCTCAAAAACGTCGGTGTTTAGAATGCTAGATTGAGACGGGTGTTACGATTAATCAAGGAAAACCCCCAGTTGGGAAACGGGGCCAAAATTAGTTGGTTACTATCGAGTTGCAATTTACAATTCCTTTATTGATTACTTCAACCATTAAAAGTCATTTCTTTATCAATTGACCAGGAACAGATCCAAAAAAAGCAAGTAGGCATGAGTGCCTTTCCAAAACAAATTTACTTTACAGTTAACGGCCAAACCATTTTACTTCAAACCGACTTTGATAAAACATTTGATAAAAAAAAATTTCCAAGTGATGAAATTAAAAGCTTTACTTTGCCGTTAATTGCCAAGCCATTTTACTTAAAACAGACTTTGATAAAGCATTTAATAACAAAATTAAAACTTTCCAAGTAATGAAACAAAAAAAAAACACCAATTTGCATACAATTTCGCTACCGAACACGTAGGGAGCCAACTTCTTTTAAACCTTTGCGCAACAAGATATTAAATTACAATGGCTCGCGAACAGGGAGGCAGAACTAGCATTTTCAAAGGATGCCAAGTAGATTAAAACAATCAAAGTAAAGATACAATCACTCACCCTTCAAAATAACTAACAATTTTAAAGCCACGTAATTTTAAAAACCCACCAATGAAAGGCAAATTTAACCTTGTTAAACAGTGCCCAAAAACAATCAGAGTAAAATACAAGCATTTAACATTTTACAATAACTAACAACTTTAATATCATGTCCTGCCACCAAAATGTCCTGAGATAGAAATAATTAGCCGACCAGGTGTAAGGGCGGCCACAATTGTCTCCCGAAGGATGCTCAGCCTAGAAGCGGACCAACAGACCCACAACGAGTCACATCGACCTCACGCTAGGCCTGGGGAGAAGGAGGAATCAAATCAGGAACCATAATCCCTGCCCAAAAATACACTTCCTCCCCAGCAGTACTAATAAGAAGCCAAAAGATCACTGTCTATAATTACACCGGCGGCAGGGACAGGAAATCCGAACGCAGGAGGCCACAAGGCAGAAAAGACGCTGGGTTGCACAAACCAAAATTCTTCAATTAACATCTCAACCTTTAACCAACTTAACTTTCAGTTTATCGGAGAAACAGCAGGTGACCTCCGACGCAAAGGTTCCTCACAGCCGACCGTGTCCACGTCGCCAGCGTACCCAGTCTCGCAGCCACGCGCTCTGTCACCAGAGCCCTGGCCCGCACCTTCACCGGATCTGACGTCCCCGGATTTCTTTCTGTGGGGAAAGCTGGAGTATATTTGCTATCGTGATCCATCGACAACGCCCGACAACATGCGTCAGCGCATTGTAAATCCATGTGCGAACATTACGGAAGGCGATCTACTCGCTGTTGAGAGGAATGTCGTTACACGTATTGTCAAATGCATTGAGGTTCACGGACATCATTTTGAGCATTTATTGCACTAATGTGGTATTTACAGGTAATCACGCTGTAACAGCATGCGATCTCAGAAATGATATGTTCACAAAGGTACATGTATCACATTCGAACAACCGAAATAAAATGTGCAAACGTACCTACGTTCTGTATTTTAATTTAAAAAACCTACCTGTTACCAATTGTTCGTCTAAAACTGTGAGCCATATGTTTGTGACTATTAAGCGCCATCTATCACAAAGCGAAAAAAGTGGTCCAACTAAAACATTCATATTTCTTTACGTACTACACGAATATATAATAAAAATTGGGGTTCCTATTTTTTAAAAAAACGCAGTTGATATCCGTTTGACCAATGGCAGCGCCATCTAGCGGGCCAACCATAGCGCCATCTGGTTTCCCCCTTCAAGCTAGACGAGTTTCGTTCTTTGTAGTTTTTTCGTTTGACGCTTATTTCGTTAGATATTTGGCCCGGTCACGATCAAAGGAACTAACGAATCGAAAGCAGACTGCCAAAAGAACATTGCTACCAACTCCGAGAAGTCTTTTTTACGTGTCACGGAAATGTTGTCCCATGTAACAGTTTCACGGCTAAACAGCTGAAACAAATTGCCATCAGTGGCGTTTGAACATGGCACTTTGGCACGACGCCCTCCAGCACTAACAACTCGCCCACGCGGCATCTACAAAACTATCACTCACAGATACCATTTCGTGAGCTCCGTAGGTCTGGTGTTACTTTTAATTATCGTTTACGCATGTTCTACTGGAAGACAGAACATAGGACGAACTATATCGGTACCAATCTGAATGTCTGGTTTGGGCGTAAGTGTTCTGCCAATAAAACGCAGTCTATTGTTCGCCTTCCCCACGAACTTTTCTACCTGTTCTTTCCAATTCAACTTGCTCGTAATTGCAATTACTAGATATTTAGTTAAATTTACGGCCTTTAGATGTGATTGATTTATCGTGTAACTGGAGTTTAATATAGACCTTTTAGCACTCATATGGATGACCTCACACTTTAAGTATTTGCCGTTAGTTGCCAATTTTCGCGCCAAATAGATGTTTTATCTAAATCGTTTTTCAGTTTGTTCTGACCATCTGATGACTTCACTAGACGTTAAGGACAGCATCATCTGCCGACAACGTAAGACGGCTGCCCAGATTGACTCCTAAATGGTTTTGAAAATGGTTCAAATAGCTCTAAGAACTACGAGACTTAACATCTGAGGTCACCAGTCCCCTTGACTTAGAACTACTTAAACCTGACTAACCTAAAGACATCACACACATCCATGCCCGAGGCAGGATTCGAACCTGCGACCGTAGCAGCAGTGCGGTTCCGGACTGAAGCGCCTAGAACCCCTCGGCTACATCGGCCGGCCCTAAATGCTTTATGTAGATAAGGAAGAGCAGAGGGAATGTCACACTACCTTGACGAACGCCAGAAATCACTCCTCTTTTGTTCGATGACTTCCCGTCAGTTACTACGCTCTGTGACCTCTCTAACAGGAAATCACGAATCCAGTCGCATACCTAATATGATACTCCATAAGCAAGTAATTTGGTTACGAGCAGCACTCGAGGTACATCTACATCTACATCTACATCTACATGACTACTCTGCAATTCACATTTAAGTGCTTGGCAGAGGGTTCATCGAACCACAATCATACTATCTCTACCATTACACTCCCAAACAGCGCGAGGGAAAAAACAACACCTAAACCTTTCTGTTCGAGCTCTGATTTCTCTTATTTTATTTTGATGATCATTCCTACCTATGTAGGTTGGGCTCAAGAAAATATTTTCGCATTCGGAAGATAAAGTTGGTGACTGAAATTTCGTAAATAGATCTCGCCGCGACGAAAAACGTCTTTGCTTTAATGACTTCCATCCCAACTCGCGTATCATATCTGCCAACTCTCTCCCCTACTACGTGATAATACAAATCGAGCAGCCCTTTTTTGCACCCTTTCGATGTCCTCCGTCAATCCCACCTGGTGAGGATCCCACACCGCGCAGCAATATTCTAACAGAGGACGAACGAGTGTAGTGTAAGCTGTCTCTTTAGTGGACTTGTTGCATCTTCTAAGTGTCCTGCCAATGAAAGGCAACCTTTCGCTCACCTTCCCAACAACATTATCTATGTGGTCTTTCCAACTGAAGTTGTTCGTAATTTTAACACCCAGGTACTTAGTTGAATTGACAGCCTTGAGAATTGTACTATTTGTCGAGTAATCGAATTCCAACGGATTTCTTTTGGAACTCATGTGGATCACCTCACACTTTTCGTTATTTAGCGTCAACTGCCACCTGCCACACCCTACAGCAATCTTTTCTAAATCGCTTTGCAACTGATACTGGTCTTCGGATGACCTTACTAGACGCTAAATTACAGCATCATCTGCGAACAACCTAAGAGAACTGCTCTGATTGTCAAGCAGTTCATTTATATAGATCAGGAAAAGCAGAGGTCCCAGGACACTTCCCTGGGGAACACCTGATATCACTTCAGTTTTACACGATGATTTGACATCTATTACTACGAACTGCGGCCTTCCTGACACGAAATCACGAATCCAGTCGCACAACTGAGACGATACTCCATAGGCCCGCAGCGTGATTAGAAGTCGCTTGTGAGGAACGGTGTCAAAAGCTTTCCGGAAATCTAGATATACGTAATCAACTTGAGATCCCTTTTCGATAGCGACCATCACTTCGTGCGAATAAAGAGCTAGCTGCGTTGCACAAGAGCGATGTTTTCTGAAACCATGCTGATTACGTATCAATAGATCGTTCCAAAAAATGGTTCAAATGGCTCTGAGCACTATGGGACTTAACAGCTGTGGTCATCAGTCCCCTAGAACTTAGAACTACTTAAACCTAACTAACCTAAAGACATCACACACATCCATGCCCGAGGCAGGATTCGAACCTGCGACCGTAGCAATCGCGCGGTTCCGGACTGGGCGCCTAGAACCGCGAGACCACCGCGGCCGGCAATAGATCGTTCCCTTCGAGGTGATTGATAATGTTTGAATACAGTATATGCTCCAAAACCCTACTGCAAACCGACGTCAATGATATAGGTGTGTAGCTTGAAGGATGACTCCTACAATCCTTCTTAAACACTGGTGCGACCTGCGCAATTTTCCAATCTGTAGGTACAGATCTATCGGTGAGCGAGCGGTTGTATATGATTGCTAAATAGGGAGCTATCGCATCAGCGTAATCTGAAAGGAACCTAATCGGTATACAATCTGGACCTGAAGACTTGCCCGTATCAAGCGATTTGAGTTGCTTCGCAACCCCTAAGGTGTCTACTTCTAACAAGGGAACCTCCCCTTCGCACCCCCCTCAAATTTAGTTATAAGTTGGCACAGTGGATAGAGCTTGAAAAACTAAACACAGATCACCCGAGAAAACAGGGAGAAGTTGCGTGGAACTATGATAAAAATAAGCAAACTATACAGACTGAGTAGTCCATGCGAAAGATAAGCAACATCAAGGAGAGTGTAAGCTCAGGAGCGCCGTCGTCCGGTGGTTAGCGTGAGCAGCTGCGGAAGCAGAGGTCCCTGGTTCAAGTCTTTCCTCGAGTGAAAAGTTTAATTTTTTATTTTCTGACAATTATTTTGCGAAGCTGCACAGGTACACAGAGCAGTATTGTTTACGTGATCGTGTGTCAATTATCAAAGTTCAGGCACTCACACATAATCAACTTCGCTCTCCAAAATTCCAGGACATGTTCAGATTTGCTTGGACATATGCAGGATTTGACGGTTTACAAACGGAAAAATTTGAAAACGTTAAAAACGTATGTTTTGTTTTGACAGAGCACAGGGAAAACTGTGCGACTGTGAAACTGCTGCATTCATTTGCTGTACGGAGAGGCGGGAAAACTTGCAGTGGCAAGAGGTTGGGGTTAGTCGCGGAACACTGCGTGAAATGCTGCTCACTCACCGTGTGGAGGACGTTCACAGGCGGCAGTGTGGAGGGACGCGTGCACAGCTAGCCTGGCTGGCGCAGCACGTGGCGGGTTACGCGACGCCTGCCATCAGGGGTGAGGTGGGGGGGGGGGGGGGGGGACCCGCATAATGCGTGCAGCAATGTCTGCGACCGCGGACGCAACCAGAGCAGCCGCAATGGTGGGAACAACCGGACGAAAACAATCGAGTCAGTCGATTGCTGGAGCACAGTCGACGCATTCCGTTGTAGCTTTTACTAATCGGCTGGATCATTCAAATGGTTCAAATGGCTCTGAGCACTATGGGACTTAACCCGTAACTGGTGAGGTGATATTTTTGTAACACAACTGGTGAGGTTGGGTTGTACAGGGTACGGCCAAACTTTCAGGAAACATTCCTCACACACAAAGAAAGAAAATATGTTATGTGGACATGTGTCCGGAAACGCTTACTTTCCATGTTAGAGCTCATTTTATTACATCTCTTCAAATCACATTAATCATGGAATGGAAACACACAGCAACAGAACGTACCTGCGTGACTTGAAACACTTTGTTACAGGAAATGTTCAAAATGTCCTCCGTTAGCGAGGATACATGCATCCACCCTCCGTCGCATGGAATCGCGCTAATGCAGCCCTGGAGAATAGCGCATTGTATCACAGCCGTCCACAATACGAGCACGAAGAGTCTCTACATTTGGTACCGGGGTTGCGTAACCAAGAGCTTTCAAATGCCCCCATAAATGAAAGTCAAGAGGGTTGAGGTCAGGAGAGCGTGGAGGCCATGGAATTGGTCCGCCTCTACCAATCCATCGGTCATCGAATCTGTTGTTGAGAAGCGTACGAACACTTCGACTTAAATCTGCAGGAGCTCCATCGTGCATGAACGACATGTTGTGTCGTACTTGTAAAGCCACATGTTCTAGCAGCACAAGTAGAGTATCCCGTATGAAATCGTGATAACGTGCTCCATTGAGCGTAGGTGGAACAACATGGGGCCCAATCAAGACATCACCAACAATGCCTGCCCAAACGTTCACAGAAAAGCTGTGTTGATGCGTGCGGATTCTCGTCAGCCCACCCATGTTGATTGTGAAAATTTACAATTTGATCACGTTGGAATCAAGCCTCATCCGTAAAGAGAACATTTGCACTGAAATGAGGATTGACACATTGTTGGATGAACCATTCGCAGAAGTGTACCCGTGGAGGCCAATCAGCTGCTGATAGTGCCTGCACACGCTGTACATGGTACGGAAACAACTGGTTCTCCAGTAGCACTCTCCATATAGTGACGTGGTCAACGTTACCTTGTACAGCAGCAACATTTGTTTTACTGCTCAAATAGAAAACCTCATCTACTACTTTAAGTCTCCCGTTTCCGAATCTAATACCCTAAGCAACGCCTGATTTAATTGGCCTGCTTTCGATTATCCTCGTTTTCCTTTTGTTGAAGTTCTTCTTGCATCCTCCTTTCAAGACCCTGTGCATTCCGTTCAACAGCAGTTGCAAGCACTCTGCTGTCTCAGACAGAGTTACAATCCCATCGGTACACCTCCTTCCTTTTATTTCATTTCCCTGTACTTTCTACACTCAATATTTCTTTGGTTTCTTTCATCCCCCTTTTTACAGTTTTAATAACATGGGGGACAGCCGGCCGCTGTGGACGAGCAGTTCTAGGCGATTCAGTCCGGAACCGCGCTGCTGCTCCTGTCTCAGGTTCGAATGCTGCCCCGGGCATGGATGTGTGTGATGTCGTTAGGGTAGGGTAGTCAGGTTTAAATAGTTCTTAGTCTAGGGGACTGATGACCACAGATGTTAAGTCCCATAGTGCTTAGAGCCATTTGAACCATTTCAACATGAGGGATAGGCTACAACCATGTCTCACTCCCTTCTCAACCACTGCTCACCTTCCGTGCCCCTCGACTCTTTATTACTGCCGCCTGATTTCTGTACAAGTTGTAAACAGCGTTTCACTCCCATTATTTTACTTCTATTACTTTCAGAATTTCAGAGAGAGTAATCCAGTAAACATTGACAAAAGCTTTCTCTAAGCCTACAAATGCTATAAATGTAGGTTTGCCTTTCCTTAACCTATTTTCTAAGATAAGGTTCAAATGGCTATGAGCTCTATGGGACTCAACATCTGAGGTCATCAGTCCCCTAGAACTTAGAACTACTTAAACCTAAGTAACCTAAGGACATCACACACATCCATGCCGGAGGCATCATGCGAACCTGCGACCGTAGCGGTCGCGCGGTTACAGACTGAAGCGGCTAGAACCGCTCGGCCACCTCGCCCGGCCTCTAAGATTAGGCATAGGGCCAGAATTGTCTCGGGTTTTTCTACATTTCTCCGGAATCCAAACTTATCTTCCTCGAGGTCAGCTTCTGCTATTTTGATTGTTGTGTAAAAAATTCGTGTCAGTGTTTTGCTACCGTGGCTGATAGTAGGATAATTTTCACACTTGTCAGTGACTGCTTTCTTTGGAATTGTAATCCTACGGATAAGTAAAGGTACGACCGGCAGAATCGACTGTTTACATTCTGTGGTTGCCAGACTGATACCACTCACGAGAATGGATGAGTGATCCAGCATGGCCGAGCGGTTCTAGACGCTGCAGTCCGGAACCGCGCGTCTGCTACGGTCGAAGGTTCGAATCCTGCCTCGGGCATGGATGTGTGTGATGTCCTTAGGTTTAAGTAGTTCTACGTTCTAGGGGACTGATGACCTCAGAAGTTCAGTCCCATAGTGCTCAGAGCCATTTGAACCATTTGAATGGTCCAACCGATTCGTAAAGCTACAACGGAAGCTATTACTTTCAGAATTTCATAGAGAGTAATCCAGTAAACATTGACAAAAGCTTCCTCTAAGTCTACAAATGCTATAAATGTAGGTTTGCCTTTCCTTAACCTGTAGACTGGTAAAGGCAAGAAAAGCATTTCTGGCGAAGAGAAAGCTGTGGACATCGAATATAGGTTTAAGTGTTAGCAAGGCTTTTCTGAAAGTATTTTTCTGGAGTATAGCCATGTATGGAAGTGAAACCTGGCGATGGCCAGTTTCGACAAAAAGAGAATAGAAGCTCCCAGAATGTGGTGCTACAGAAGAATGCTGAAGATTAAATGGGTAAATCACGTATCTAATGAGGAGGCACGGCATAGAACTGTGGAGAAAAGAAATCTGTGGCACAACCTGAGTAGAAGGTGGAATCGGTTGGTAGGATACATTCTGAGACATCGAGGGACCACCAGTTTATTACTGGAGAGATGCGTGAGGGGTAAAAGTCGTAGAGGGATGCCAAGAGATGAATGCAGCGACCAGATTTAGAAGGATGTGGATTGCTGTAGTTACGCGGAGATGAAGAGACGTGTACAGGATAGAGTAGCATGGAGAGCTGCATCAAACTAGTATTCGGACTGAGGACCACAACAACAACAGTATTATTATTTCCCATTCGTCTCTTTCAGGTGTAACCGGTCTGTGGGAGGAAACAAATGAAAACAGTCGACAGTCCGGCGCATTCAGGTCTTATTAAATCATTATTATTGGCAGCATATTGCTGACACCTGTTATTACTGGTATTGCTGTTCCAGTATTATCTCCTCACTGAATGGCAATAAGTGGCTTGTACTTTATTTTTCGTCCATGTTTATTAGCAATCATTTTCTTAATAGTGAACTTTGTGTCTGCACCAGAATACTGAAACACTCAGTCGCATGGGAATGCAAGAAATCATATGACTGGATAAATATTGATTCTGAAGATAATGTCAGTGCGGTATGCACTATCTGCACGGATGATGCATATTATCAAACTGTTAATTAAGGAACTCCAAAGAAAAATAACTAATGACATGCACTTGTCTCAGATAAGCTTAAAATGCAAATGATTATCTAACAAAAAAATCTAAAAAATGTGTCTTGTATATTTTCTGTTCAGATCACCTCAGCGTTTACCGACTTAGACTGGCGATGGGAGGAAACAAGCGGGGGAAGAGAGAGAGAGAGACAGAGCTTTAATAAATTTAAGTAGAAAAATAGTTGTTCATTTATTGCTAAATACATTTATAATGTAGTACCAGTTGCCAACATTTGAAAAACAGCCAAAATTTAATATTTTACGCCATGGTGCCTTGTAACATCAACCCAAACGACTTGCTGTTATGATACCGCGAACGGGTGAAAGCAGGCCGAAAGAACAGCCGTAATTTCTCCCCAGGACATGCAGCGCTACTGTATGGTTAAATGACGATGGTGTCCTCTTGGGTAGAACATTCCGGAGGTAAAATAGTACTCCACTTGGATCGTCGGGCGGAGACTACTCAGGAAGATGCCTTCATCAGAAGAAACAAAACTGACATTTTACGAATCGGAGATTGGAATGTTAGATCCTTTAATCGGGCAGAAAGGTTAGAACATTTAAAAAGGGAAATGGATAGGTTGGAGTTATAGCGGGAATCGGTGATGTTCGGTGGCAGGAGAAACAGGACTTCCGTTCGGGTGAATACAGGGTTGTAAACACAAATCAAAAAGCGGTAAAGCAGGAGAATTAATAATGAAAAAGAAAATAGGAATGGGGGTAAGCCACTATGAACATCATAGTGAATGCATTATCGTAGCCAACATAGACGCGAAGCACACGCCTGCCGCAGCATTGCAAGTTTACATGCCAACTAGCTTCGCAGATGATGGAGAGACTGACGAAATGCATGATGAGATAGAAAAAACTATTCAGATAGTTAAAGGAGACGAAAATTTAATAGTGTTGGGGGACTGGGATTCGATAGAAAGACAAGTAGGAGAAGGAAAAATAGTAGGTGAATATGGACTGGGGAGAATAAAATAAAAGAGGAAAATGTCTGGTAGAATTTTGCACAGAGCATAATTTAATTATCTCTAACACTGGGTTTAAGTTTCCTAAAAAAAAAGATTGCATACATGAAAGACACCTGGAGACAGTGGAAGGTTTCAGATTGATTATGTAATGGCGAGACGGGGATCTAAGAACCAGACTTTAAATTGTAAGATATTTCCAGTAGCAGATGTGGACTCTGACCACAATTGATTGGTTACGAACTGTAGATTTAAACTGAAGAAATTAGAAAAAGATATGAAATTAAGGACATGGAACCTGTATAAGTTAAAAGAACCAGATGTTGTTGAGAGTTTCAGGGGAAGCATTATACAACGGTTGGCTACAACAGGGGAAATGAATACAGCAGAAGAGGAATGGGTAGCTTCATGAAATAATGAAGGCAGCAGAGGATCAAGTAGGTAAAATGACAAGGCCTAGTAGGAATCCTTGGATACCACAAGAGATATTTAATGAAAGGAGGAAAGGAGCAAATGAATCAGGCGAAAGCGAATACAAAATGGCTCTGAGCACTATGGGACTTAACATCTATGGTCATCAGTCCCCTAGAACTTAGAACTACTTAAACCTAACTAACCTAAGGACAGCATACAACACCCAGCCATCACGAGGCAGAGAAAATCCGTGACCCCGCCGGGAATCGAAAGCGAATACAAAAGTTTAAAAAAATGAGACTGACGGGAAGTGCAAAATTACTAAGCAGGAATAGCTAGAGGAAAAATGTAAGGATTTAGAGTCATATTTCACTTGGGGAAAGATAGACGGCGCCTACAGGCAACAGGTCTTTGGAGAAAAAAGAAACAGCGGCATGATTAGCAAGAGCTCAGATGGTAATACAAGGAAGGGAAAGTTGAAAGGCCGGCCGAAGTGGCCGTGCGGTTAAAGGCGCTGCAGTCTGGAACCGCAAGACCGCTACGGTCGCAGGTTCGAATCCTGCCTCGGGCATGGATGTTTGTGATGTCCTTAGGTTAGTTAGGTTTAACTAGTTCTAAGTTCTAGGGGACTAATGACCTCAGCAGTTGAGTCCCATAGTGCTCAGAGCCATTTGAACCATTTGAAAGTTGAAAGGTGGAAGGAGTGTACAGAGGGTCTATACAAGTGAGATGAAAGCAATGTTGTAGAAAGAGAAATGGACGTAGATGAAGACGAGAAGGGAAATATGATACTGCGAGAAGAATTTGACAAAGCTCTGAAAGATCTAAGTCGAAGCAAGACCCCGGGATTAGACGACATCCTGTCACGAAGGCCGATAGCCTTGGGAGAGCCAGCCATGACAAAACTCTTCCATCTGGTGCGCAGGATGTACGAGAAAGGCGAAGTACCCTCAGACTTTTAAGAGATTGTAGTCATTCCAATTCCAAAGAAAACGGTTTCTGAAACATGAGAAAATTACCGGACAATCAGTTTAATAAGTCGCAGTTGCTAATACAGAAGAATGGAAAAGCAGGTAGAAACCAACTTTGAGGTAGATCAGTTTGGATTCCGGAAAAATGTAGGAACTGAACCTACGACTTATCTCAGAAGATACATTTATAGCATTTGTGGACTTCGACAAAGCTTTTGACAGTGCTGTCTACAACAATCTCTTTAAAAATATTAAGGTACCATGGATAAAATACAGGAAGCAAAAGGCTATTTACGCAGAAACCAGACATCAGTTATAAGACGCGAAGGGAATGAAAGGGAGGCAGTGGCTGGAAAAAGAGTGATAGTGGATTGTAGCCGATCCCTAATGTTATTCATTATGTACACTGAACAAGCAGTAAAGGAAAATAAAGGAAAATTTGGAGCAGGAGTTAAATGCCGATGACACTGTGTGATAGACGGCAAAGGACTTGGACGAACAGTTGAATGGAATGTACAGTGTCTTGAAAGAAAGATGTAAGATGAACATCAACAAAACCAAAACGAGGATAATGGAATGTAATCGAATTATATCAGGTGATTTTGATGGTATTAGATTAGGAAATGAAACTCTTAAAGCAGTAGACGAGTTTTACTATTTGAGCAGCAAAATAACTGATGAGGGCCGAAGTAGATGAGACATAAAATATAAGCTGGCAATGGGAAGAGAAGCATGTCTGGAGAAGAGAAGTCTGTTTACATCGAAAACAGATTTAATTGTTAGGAAGTCTTTTCTGAAGGTATTTCTATGGAGTGTAGCCATATATGGTAGCGAAACATAGACGAAAACAGTTTAGATAAAAAGAGAACAGCAGCACTCGAAATGTAGTGCTATAGAATAATGTTGAAGATTAGGTGGGTGGGTCACGCAACTAATTAGGAGGTAATGAGAGACAAGAAATTTGTGACATAACTCGACAAAAAAGAAGAGATCGGTTGATAGGGCACATTCTGAGACATCAAGGAGTAACCAATTTAATGTTGTTGTTGTTGTGGTCTTCAGTTCTGAGACTGGTTTGATGCAGCTCTCCATGCTACCCTTCTTGTGCAAGCTTCTTCATCTCCCAGTACTTACTGCAACTTACATCCTTCTGAATCTGCTTAGTGTATTCATCTCTTGCTCTCCCTCTACGATTTTTGCCCTCCACGCTGCCCTCCAATGCTAAATTTGTGATACCTTGATGCCTCAGAACATGTTCTAGTATCCGGTCCCTTCTTTTTGTCAAGTTGTGCCACAAACTCCTTTTCTCCCCAATTCTATTCAATACTTCATCATTAGTTATGTGATTTACCCATCTAATCTTCAGCATTCTTCTGTAGCACCACATTTCGAAAGCTTCTATTCTCTTCTTGTCCAAACTATTTGTCGTCCATGTTTCGCTTCCATACATGTCTACACTCCATACAAATACTTTCAGAAACGACTTCCTGACACTAAATCTATACTCGATGTTAACAAATTTCTCTTCTTCAGTAACGCTTTCCTTGCCATTGCCAGTCTACATTTTATATCTTCTCTACTTCGACCATCATCAGTTATTTTGCTCCTCAAATAGCAAAGCTCCTTTACTACTTTAAGTGTCTCATTTCCTAATCTAATTCCCTCAGCATCACCCGACTTAATTCGACTACATTCCATTATCCGCGTTTTGCTTTTGTTGATGTTCATCTTATATCTTCCTTTGAAGACACTGTCCATTCCGTTCAACTGCTCTCCCAAGTGCTTTGCTGTCTCTGACAGAATTACAATGTCATCAGCGAACCTCAAAGTTTTTATTTCTTCTCCATGGATTTTAATACCTATTCCAAATTTTTCTTTTGTTTCCTTTACTGCTTGCTCAATATACAGATTGAATAACATCGGGGAGAAGCTGCAACCCTGTCTCACTCCCTCCCCAACCACCGGTTCCCTTTCATGCCCCTCGACTCCTATAACTGTCATCTGGTTTCTGTACAAATTGTAAATAGCCTTTCGCTCCCTGTGTTATAACCCTGCCACCTTTAGAATTTGAAAGAGAGTATTCCAGTCAACATTATCAAAAGCTTTCTCTAAGTCTGTAGTGGAGGGAAATGTGGGGGGGGGGTAAAAATCTGGAGGGAAATGAAGGGGGTAAAAATGGTAGCGGCAGTCCGAGAAATGAATACACTAAACAGATTCAGAAGGATGTAGGCTGCAGTACTTAGTCGGAGATGAAGAAGCTTGCACAGAGTATAGCAGCGAAGAGAGCTGCATCAAACCAGTCTTAGGACTGAAAACCGCAAAGGCAACAGTATTATTACTTTCCATTCGTTTCTTTCAGTCTGTAGGAGCACCCAAACGAAAACAGTCGGCGCAGTCGGGCGCATTCAATTCTTATTAAATTATTATTGTTGAGTGTATATTGCTATCGTATGTTATTACTGTCATTGCTGCTCCAATAATTAGTTCTTACTGAACGCCAATAACTAGCATATAGTTTTGTTTTTCGTCGATGTTTATGAGTAGGCGATTTCTTAACTTTGTGGCTGCATCAGAATACCAAAACTTTCAGTGAGGTACGAATAGGAGAAGTCTTATAACTGAATAAATAGTGATTCTGAAGATATATTCCCTGGAATATACAGTATCTGCAAGAATGATTCATATTACGAAACTTACTTCTCTGTAAAAAAAAAAAAAAAAAAAAAAAAAAAAAAAAAAAAAAAAAAAAAAAAAAAAATAATAATAATAGGAGATTGGGACAAGTTGCAGTACATGCTTTTAAAAAGCAAGTGATTGTTTCGCAAAAACTAATTTAATAAATCAGATCACCTCAGCGTTTACTGAAATAGAATTATCGGTGATGGGAGGAAACGAGCGGGAAGAGTGAAAAGAGAGACAGACTGCGAATACATTTAAATAGAAAAGTATTTGTTCATTTATTGAAACATCAGTTTATAATGTAGTACCAGTTACCAACATTTGAAAAACAGCCAAGAATTCGTATTTAATGCCAGAAGTACGAAAAATTCTACGTATATTTTTAAAATACTTCATTTTTAGAAAGATTCTTTTTATTCACCTCTCCTCCAAAAAGTTTCTTTATTTGTCTCAAAAATGGCTGGCATCCCTAGTCACGGTTCGTGTGTAACGGAAAGACTGTAGAAGTATGTAATCGAAGTCACTCAAACCCACAGGTTGAGAAAACAATCGTATAACAGAGACTTGCGTCAGTCGGTTGTCTCACGTTAAGGGAAAACACTGAACCGCGGAGATGAGTGAAAACACTTCTGTAACTGACGTGGCTTCATTCGGTTGTTTCACTCAACTGAAAAAAAAACTGAATGAAAAAACAATCGAGTATCCAATCGGTTGTTAAGATCAGTCGGTTGTCGGATCGCTAAGACTGGGTCATCTCGTCCAGAAGTGAGCGACGGACAAGCGTTCATTTCGTTAAACCACGCGGACACTGCCAGGGAGTTCGACCTCGAACGCAGATAGCCTCATAGTGACAGAACTCTGGGTCCTCAACGTGAGAATTCTCCTTTCTCCTATAGCGTGTCTATCTTATGACAGGTTTGAACCGAAAACTGCCCATCTCTACCTGGTCTGAACAACTTCTCGCGTCCGTTTGCGTTTTCGTCCATTTCTAATATCGTCTAGCATTCCAGTTCACACCCTTCCTCCCATTCCTTCCATTTTCCCTTGTTGTATACAATTCCTACGCAGTACATTTCTCAGCCAAGATCTTTTATTGTTTCTGATCACTTCCAACAATTTTCTTTTAACAGGGTGAACGTAAATAAAACAGGAAAACTCCGGGGATGGATTCCTGGCTAAAAATGGAGGAAAAAAGTTCCTATCAACATGTGTCGGCAAATGCCCCGTTGCCACGGTACATACCGCTGATGAATGAAAGCTCTTCTGCTGTGTGTTCCTTGTGTATTGCAGGCTGTGTGATTGCCGCAGCGTACTGTAAGCCGCAAAATGAGCGCGAAGAACCTGAGATGGTGTTTGTGTACGATCAAGCAGATGGAAAAGGTCGAGGGGCATCATGGCTATACCGAAAAAGTAACTTCACACAACGTTTCAAGCCCTTTTTGGGTGTCTGTTGTGATCATGGGTCCTTTCACGCAGATGAATATGCCGGGAGGTGATGGACTGAGCGTACACCAGATGTGGAGCTTGTACTAGTGTTCACTTCAATAACCCATAGCACCCAGTCCTTAACCCTTTCGTGAGCCGTGGGAAACATGCTTCCACCTACAATGAACTCGCTCCTAGTCCCGTGGGATTCACAGTTCCCACCTCTGTACGGTGCTACCACCTAGTGAACAGTATAGGGTACTACTTCCAATCGGAAGTTCCCGCCGTTTTTGCTGTACCTTCGCACAGAGACATTGTATAGCTGAGAGTTGCTCTGTAGAGGAGCCTTTCAGTGCTGTTTGCGTGATATTTTGTGATTTTTTTTCCTCAAAGCTATAGTATATGATAAATACTTCTGATTTAGCCAAATTTATGAAGGAAAACGTAAATTTTGAAAGAGGAGAATTCCAGTTTGAAACAAAAGGAGCCATTTCTGCAGTAAAATGGGTGGATAACCGTCCAGTCACTTTCCTGTCCTCAATTCACGACCCATGAGAGACAGCCACAGTGAAAAGGAAAAACAAGGATGGTACTAGTCCAGAGATTTCTTGTCCTGAAGCTGTGGCAGAATACAACAAAATAATGGTTGGTGTCGATAAGTTTGATCAATTACGAGAAAGGTATGCTATTGGAAGACGTTCTGTAAAATGGTGGCACAGAATATTTTATTTCCTGGTGGACGTTGCTGCAGTGAACAGTTTTATCCTGTGGAAAATAAGTAAAAGAGAAAGTGGACAGCATGATCAGCTTACATACAGGATCCATCTAGCCAGACAATTGATCGCTGGCTTCTCATCCCAAAAAAGGCGTGGACAAAAACATGTCTTTCTGGCAAAAAGGGGTAAAGTACCCGAAGATTTTCGTCATGTGGCTGTAGGGGAGCATCAACACATTTTCGGAGAAACCTACTGGACGTGCCGTCATTGTAGTACCAAAGCTGCGGAAAAGAGCACTCGCTGTGTTTGTACATATTGTCAAATACCACTTTGCATAGACCCATGTTTCAGAAAATTTCATGGCAAGCAGTTGTGAACAATCATTGTAACAAGAGAAGTAAATTTATCAAATAAATATGACATATATTGAAAAAGTTATTTTTGTCATTTAACTCCAAGGAAGGGCAGTGGGAGGAATACTTCCAACCTTGTTGTGTGACCTCAATTGGAGCAAATTTGATATTCTGTATGATAAATATACCTATCTGTTAACTACTATCTGATCTCCATTCGCCGGCCGCGGTGGTCATGCGGTTCTAGGCGCTGCAGTCCGCGGGACTGCTTCGGTCGCAGGTTCGAATCCCGCCTCGGGCATGGATGTGTGTGATGTCCTTAGGTTAGTTAGGTTTAAGTAGTTCTAAGTTCTAGGGGACTGATGACCCAAGATGTTAAGTCCCATAGTGCTCAGAGCCATTTGAACCATTTTTTGGCTCTCCATTCATTATAAAAAACTGCTCAATAATTTTGCCCCCGAAAGAGTTAAGGTCGTCCGCCGCTTCCCTGCACATTCGTCAGCCTGAAAGGTGCCATGATCACACAAAAGGGCTTTGAAATGTGATACGATGTTGTTTTAGTATAGCCGTGCTACCGCTCGGCCGTTTCCATCTGCTTGGCTGACACAAATACCACTTCGGCTTGTTCCCAACATGAATACCTGACCATTCTGCTGCGTCAATCGCACACGCCGCGACACATAAGGAACACATGGCACATGGTTAGAAAAACTGTCATTCCTCAGCGGCATCTACCGTAGCAACGATGTATTTCCAGACACATGTTGATGGGACCTTATCTCTCCTGTTTCAAGTCCGGAAACCGTCCCTGCAGTTTGTCGGTCTTATTGATGTTGACCCTGTACACCACTGAGGCGAGGACGGCCAATAGTCCCTTGTGCAGATGCACACTGGGCTCCAACTCTTACGGGAATCGACGAAATGTCGCCAGTAATGAGGATAACGGGCAAGGGGCACTAGATCAGTACAGTGTGTACAAGCTGAGAATTTGGGCCTGACTGAAGGGGTGCTATGGCAGCCAGTGAACATACTGTGACCACTGGCTCTGTGGTGCAGTGGTCAGCATATCGGCCCAGTAAGCCGGAGACTTGGATTCAAATTCCAGTCCAGCACGTATTTTCAACTTGCACCATTGATTTGACTCCCAGACAGTGTCTGTAGCTCCACTGTGTCTTAATTTTATTTATTCCCCTATTCTCTTCGTTACTTCAAAAATGGTTCAAATCGCTCTGAGCACTATGGGACTTAACTTCTAAATTCATCAGTCCCCTAGAACTTAGAACTACTTAAACCTAACTAACCTAAGGACATCACAAACATCCATGCCCGAGGCAGAATTCGAACCTGCGACCGTAGCGGTCACGCGGTTCCAGACTGTAGCGCGTAGAACCGCTCGGCCGCCTCGGCCGGCTCTTCATTACTTCATCGTTCTTATATCTGTTTGTCCGCTTCACATTATCACGGTATAACTATATATATATGGGTGTGGGTGTGGGCACTTATCACGTGGTAATTGTGGTGTCACCGCCAGACACCACACTTGCTAGGTGGTAGCTTAAATCGGCCGCGGTCCATTTAGTACATGTCGGACCCGCGTGTCGCCACTGTGTCATCGAAGACCGAGCGCCACCACAAGGCAGGTCTCGAGTTACGGACTAGAACTCGTCCCAGTTGTACTACGACTTTGCTAGCGACAATACGGACGAAGCCTTCCTCTCATTTGCCGAGAGACAGTTAGAATAGCCTTCTGCTAAGTCCATGGCTACGACCTAGCAAGGCGCCATTAGCCTTACCTAGTTTGAGAGTTACCGTATAAATGTCTCAAGAAGAACGTTGTAAACCAACAAAGAATAAAGTTAAGTATATTCCAAAGCTACGTATTTTCTTTATAGCAGTCATAACGTATCCTGTACCCAGACTTGACGCCAGTCGGCGTGTGTGTACGCGTGCCTTTCGGCTCCCTTCTCAGTGTGGCGTAGCTAGCTGGTTACGCCACAACAGTAATTATATATTTTTATTATTATATATATTTTATGATTTTGGTTGGGATGACTTGAAATATTGTGGGCTAGCATGAGACTTTTAATTAACTTATACCGCGATAACACTCCTACGGACATCGGCGGCCCCGAAGGACGTACGATATAATATTTTTAAATACAACGCGCGACTCACCGCCTTCTAAGAAATAGTTTGCATGAGCGCTGCTATTTAGAAAAGAAAACATGATTGTTCTTACGCAAACTGTAATTATTAATATGGGTCTCAGGGGCTACTGGTTATTCATGTAACAAACTACATAAAGATTAACTGACATATTGCTGAGCTTATTGAATATTTTCAATATTTCTTGTTCATTATATGCTAGGCAAAACTGGAGAGAATCTCATCTGCCGTTAGGCGACCAAAATGAAACATACCGAACTCATTCAGTGTTGTGAATTTGGTAAATGAAATCTATCACTCCTGCCTTTAACTTTGAAATTAAGGAAAGATGAAAATTGAGAAGTCTCTCGCATTTATATATAATAACACGAATCGTCAGCGTAATGGCCGACTAAATGCTGCTAGGGGAGATGAGCTCCCTGCACTACTAAGTTCTGTAAAACTTTGTTAATCATAATTAATGGTTGCGATCATGAGAGGTTACAACTATGTCAATAATACACAGTTTCTCTGCCATTTATTTTTGCTCTGAAAGCAGCCTGTACATGTTCTACCCCTGTTGTTCTGTTGTTCCTCCTATCGCGGATCAACTGTTAATTCTTCTTTCATATTCGTCATTACAACGGACTAAATGCACACCCACATTCTACCTGCCCCCCCCCCCCCCCTCTTTAACGTTGCCGACCGTCTGGGAAGGGCTTACAGAGGTCGGTCGAAGTTTAACGGTCTGTCGCACCCTGCCGATACTTGCTGTGTCACGTCTGTGATTTTCACCCCGCCAGTCACAGTTTGCGATGTACCATACTCTACATACACACGAGGCTGACTATTCGGTTGCTGAGGTGGGGGGGCGGTGGTATCGCAATAACGTTAGTATGATTGACAGGCAAATGACCAATTGACATGGCTTGTTGTGCTGCCAATTCGCTGGCCCCCTCCGTTGCCACTGTTCATTGTTTGTCCTAATATTTTTGTTTACGAAGTTGCAGTTTCCTCCCCCTTCGCTCCGTCTCTTTCGGTTATAACTGTCTCCCCCGCTTTGTGGTGGAGACTGGTTCATGCTTGCATACTTGTTCGCATTATAACCATTGGTACTTCAGTTGTTATTAGCAGGCGGCCCATTACTCATTGATTTCGCCATCTTATGGAGGTTCTCTCCATGCGAATATTCATTATTTTTGCCATAACCATTTTTATATTGGAACACGTGAGGCAATACTGACCCTACGACTTATCTTAGAAACTAGATTAAGGAAAGGCAAACCTACGTTTCTAGCATTTGTAGACTATGAGAAAGCTTTCGACAGTGTTGACTGGAATACGCTCTTTCAAATTCTGAAGGTGGCAGGGATAAAACACAGGGAGCGAAAGGCTATTTACAATTTTTAAAGAAACCAGATGGCAGTAATAAGAGTCGAGTGACATGAAAGGGAAGCAGTAGTTGGGAAGGGAGTGAGACAGGGTTGTAGCCTCTCCCCGATGTTATTCAATCTGTATATTGAGCAAGCAGTGAAGGAAACAAAAGAAAAATTCAGTTTAGGTATTAAAATCCATGGAAAAGAAATAAAAACTTTGAGGTTCGCAAATGACATTGTGATTTTGTCAGACTCAGCAAAGGACTTGGAAGAGCAGTTGAACGGAATGGATAGTCTCTTGAAAGGAGGATATAAGATGAACATCAACAACAGCAAAACGAGGATAATGGAATGTAGTCGAATTAAGTCGTGTGATGCTGAGGGAATTAGGTTAGGAAATAAGACACTTAAAGTAGTAAAGGAGTTTTGCTATTTGGGAAGCAGAATAACTGATGATGGTCGAAGTAGAGAGAACATAAAATGTAGACTGGCAATGGCAAGGAAAGCTTTTCTGATGAAGAGAAATTTGTTAACATCGAATATAGAAGTAGTTTCTGAAAGTATTTGTATGGAGTGTAGCCATGTATGGAAGTGAAACATGGACGATAAATAGTTAGGACAAGAGGAGAATAGAAGCTTTCGAAATGTGGTGCTACAGAAGAATGCTGAAGATTAGATGGGTAGATCACATAACTAATGAGGAGGTATTGAATAGAATTGGGGAGAAGAGGAGTTTGTGTTTGTGGCGCAATTTGACTAGAAGAAGGGATCGGTTGGTAGGACATGTTCTGAGGCATCAAGGGATCACCAATTTAGTATTGGAGGGCAGCGTGGAGCGTAAAAATCGTAGAGGGAGAACAAGAGATGAATACACTAAGCAGATTCAGAGGGATGTAGGTTGCAGTAGGTACTGGGAGATGAAGAAGCTTGCACAGGATAGAGTAGCATGGAGAGCTGCATCAAACCAGTCTCAGGACTGAAGACCACAACAACAACAACAACAATTTTTATGACGGCTATCATTACCCTGATTTCTTACTTTATTATGACCTTGACCGTTATTTGAGTTCCCTTGCTTATTCTGCCTGGCATCCTCATGTATTAAGTCCAAAGAACGTATGGTAGCCATGAACAGTTCTAGATCGGTATCAGGTACGTACACTAGTTTTTCCATAGTCGCTATTGGTAATTTGCCTTTTAGTATTCGTAAAACATCTCTCGCGGGCGTGGGTTCATCCCAATACCTCGTCTTGTTCAGATATCGCTCAAAATATTTCCTTAGGTTACCACAGAGAGGGTTAAAGGGTTCAAGGTTGTATACCTGTTTACATAGCCTCTCCTGTACAGATCTAGACCAGTACCTAGCTAGGAATTTGCTTTAAAATTCCGAGATCGTCGGACACTGTTATGCGATCTCCATCGCCCACAGTGCTGCGTCTCCCGTAATAAATGAAATCACAAACTGAATTTTTTAGTGTTCAGTCCATGACACAGGTTACAGGTTTCGAAAACTCTACGAAAATCACGGGATGTACACTTTTCTTTCCATCGTCTAATGTTTGAAATTGTCGGTGTTTGATTAACGATTCTGCATGTTTTACTTGTGCTACGGTTGGGAACATTCCAGCCTCGTTTGCAGCGACAATACCGTACTATTCGTCGGCGAGAGCTATTGCATTCTTTCGCAGTCTGATTTTTCTACCCTGCATATATTAAGAGATACATTTCCGATACTGTTTTTTTCGTACTTGGTGTCGCACCGATCGATAACCGTGCCTCAAGCTGCAATCGAGTCACAGCTTGCGTGGCACAGTCTCCAATCCTTTGCTCGAAGTTGTTTGCTATTTCGTCTACTGTATTAGCATCATTTTCACTTCATTTTATAAGACGCACTGCGCCTTGTCTATCTGCTCTACGCGTTCGTCTAATTGTGTTACATTTTGCGGAATTGTTTTGTTCAATTAATTCCGCGACTTGTTGTTTTACCACGTCGATCTCCTGTGACATATATGATACTAGCGCCTTGTCACGTAGTTCAAACATTTCATACATTTTTTCCAGAAACTGAGCATAATAATCTGCAGCTAAAATATCTTTGACTTGTGAAATTAACACCTGCTCACGAATCACGCGTGCTTTCCTTTCTTTCTCTTCACGTTGCTTGTCTCTTAGATCTAATTGTGCCATAAGTAAAGTCAAGAAATCAGCTGTTGGCGCAGGTACTTGCACAACATTAGCTGGTGATGCAGTAGCATCATCTTTCCCTGTCCCAGCAGCTGAGTTAACTTCTCTGTTCATCTGAGCCTGGTCCTCAGTATTGCCTGATACGTTATCTGTCACAGGCTGCTTACCTTCCTGTTTAGGAATTTGAGAGCCTGACTTCTCTGGGGGATTCTTTACTGGAAATTCCGGTACATTTTCATCTGTATCATACCCAGACATATTCTCACTCTCTACTCCTTTTTCCTTTTGTGTCTTAACCATGTTTGCATAAATTTACTCTCACTAACTCGACACAAATATACACAGAAATCTGTTTCCCCCTAAATGTCACATACCCAAGTAATACACAAAATATACAAAACGCACACAAAAATACTGAAATATTCTAATGAAATCTGATTAATTACTACAAATGAAGCTATCACCTATCCTTTTACACTCACTTTATGACGTAATCCTTGAATACTTCTTGTGTACTGCAAAAAATCAACCTCTGCTGAAATATCGTTTTTGTGTCAGTACACACACAGGTGAACCTATCGTTAATTGCACTTGAAACTATCTGATATACACACAGCTGATTGTGTGACCTCTATTTCAAGTTCTATTCGCTGTCTAGAAAATTCAATCACTGATTCACTCACTAGTACTAAGCTACAGCAAATGAATCTGACCAAATTCTCACTGTGCTAAAAGAACGTTATTCACTTTATCTACAATATTATGAGAAATTTGTGCCCAGAAAATCAGCACATTGCATGACCCCCAGATTCCTTCCTCTTCTCGGTTTCAGCCCAGAAGAACATGCACTTACAGCCTTACCGTTAGTAATTAGTATTGCTTGCTGCTGAGTATATCTCGGTTGAGACAATTGTATGTATTGATACAGCTTCAGGTCCAGAAATCTCCACTGCCTCAGTCTCGTACAGGTGAAAGTTTTTATATTGGGTACAAGGAACAATGTTACATACATGGTATTAGTTCTTGCCTCATACACATCATCGCATAAATATTTACTAATATTTTTGTAAAATATTCTGATAAATACGACTATGCTTCAGTTAATTCTGTGTTCTCAATATTTCTGTATATAGTGTTGGTACATAAAAATTTGAGCCCCGCGTTCTTGGGCGCCACTTATCACGGTATAACTGTATATATACGGGTGTGTGTGTGGGCACGTATCACGGGATAATTATATATTTTTATTATTATAATTAAATATTTTATAATTTTGGTTGGGGTGGCTTGAAATATTGTGGACTAGTATGAGACTTTTAATTAACTTATACCGCGATAACACTCCTACGGACATCGGCGGCCCCGAAGTACGTACGATACAATATTTTTTAAACACAACGCGCGACTCACCGCCTCCTAAAAAAAAGTTTGCGTGAGCGCTGCTATTTAGGAAAGAAAATATGATTGTTCTTACACAAACTGTAATTATTAATATGTGTCTCAGGGGCTACTGGTTATTTATGTACCATACTACATAAAGATTAACTGAGTTATTGCTGAGATTATTGAATGGAATGATTTTCAATATTTCTTGTTCATTATTTGCAAGGCAAAACTGGAGAGAATCTCGCCTGCCGTTAGGCGGCCAAAATGAAACATACTGAACTCATTCAGTGCTGTGTATTTTGGTAAATGAAATCTATCACTACTGTCTTTAACTTTGAAATTAATCAAAGATCAAAATTGAGAAGTCTCTCGCATTTATATTTAATAACATGAATTGTCAGCGTAATTGCCGCCTAAATGCTGCTAGGGGAGATGAGCTCCCTGCACTACGAAGTTCTGTAAAAACTTTGTTAATTATAATTTGTGATTGCGATCATGAGAAGTGACAACTAAATCAATAATATATAGTTTCTAATAACAATTTTTATTATATTTTTCAAAAATACAGAAAAACTTACTTTAATTATTATTCAGCGCTACAATGGCGGCCTACTGCTACACGAAACAAAAAACAGGAGCACTTTCAATAAAGCAGTAGTCTCTGGTCATGTTTATTTTCATTACACAGTTAAAAAGAATGTTCTTTTTTATATCACATCGCTATTTGTGATTTTTGGTGGTATTATTTAACTTTTTTAGTCTTTCTTATACATCGCGCACACGTACACAGTCTTGAAATAATTTATAATTCACACGTGACACAAGTAAAAGTCTTTTTTTCCTTTTCTCCAAATGTTCATTTATGTGACGTACCGTCACAACATTAAGCACTCTGCTCCATAACCACATTTTGGAACTTTCTAAATGCCTTTGTTCTTTCTTTGTAACTGCTCATGATTCACGGCTTTGCAAAATTAGACCGGAGACAAAACATTTAGATCGTCTTTTCTGCAGCGCCATTGCAGTTCTTCTAACTGTTAGTATCTCCTTTAGCTTTTGTTTATACATCTTGAGTGGTAAGGTATGATCTGTGATAATTACTTGAGAGAAGGTTAACTTCTTAGCCAAGATCGCTTGTAAACAACTTCTAATGTAGGTTACCGGTTTCGGTAAGCGTGGTTCCATCTTCAGAATATCGCTAAAAGGTTATTGCATGTCTCTTATAACAGCTGTACATTGGCAGGTATGCGAGGGACGTGGCGAACGATACATGAGCAATTCAAGGTTAAAGTCACGATGTACAGAGTATCTCGCCAAATCCTTTAATCGAAATCTGAAGGTGGTAACCATGCTTACCGCAACCAAAGCTATCGTGGCTAAGAAATTCCCCTTCTCTCAAGTAACTGCTTAATCTTTTGCAGTACACTCATCCCTGTAGACATTCTCCTCCTTATCTCTTCTGTGCAGTTCCATTCTGCGAACTTCAGCTTCTGAAGGAACAGAAGGGATGTCACATGTTCTGTCTTTTGATGTATAAAAATATATTAATTGGCGCTTTCTTCCTCGTTATTTTCATCGCTTTTGTCTTTCCTACATTCATCTTCATTCTATATTCTATACTTGAGAAAGCACAAGTCACTCTCTCACTATTCTTCATATTCAAGGATACAGCCTAATGTTGATTTTTCACCCAGGACATTGTGTTTTAGAAACGACACGAAGTTACCAGCATGAACAGACATTGATGGAAGTGTGTACATTATTAATGAATGTGGGATCTTTATGGTGGCTCTCATTCGAATAGCATTTTTCTTGAGTTGAGGACAAGCAGCCTGTTAGTCATTTAACAGTAAATCTTGCTGTGGACTTCTGGCAAAGACACATGCAGCTATAAGGGAAAGGAAAATCTCGAAGTACCTACTGAAGACAGATTGCTGGGCCCAGAAAGTTCTCCCATAGTGCGCAGTCAATGCGATCAATAGATGGGGCTGAAAAACGGCCTACCTTGACCTACCTGTTAGGCGCATCTTGCCACAGCAGTGGCTGGGGGGCGCGGGAGAAATTAAGGTCACCCAGCTAATGTACTACGACAATGTCATGAGTGGCTTTTGTGAATGGGGATGGGTGCTAATAAAATTTACAAGTTTCCGTATTCACCGTGGACAGGACGCTATCTACGGAGCTGTCAGGTGGTACCACCCCTCGGTCTGCAGAGTTTTTTGGGAAGCCACAGGCCTTAAAACAATTTTAGAAGGAACACGGCATTTAAGGCGGCTCTGAAACGACCTATGTTGGGACACAAAACCACTTCTCTTAGTTTAGCCAGGGCCCCTGGTCGGAGATACATAGCATCCTACATCTACATCTAGACACATACTCCGCAATCCACCATACGGTGCGTGGCGGAGGGTACCTCGTACCACAAGTAGCATCTTCTCTCCCAAACAGAACGAGGGAAAAATGACTGCCTCTGTACGAACCCTAATCTCTCTTATCTTACCTTTGTGGTCTTTCCGCGAAATGTAAGTTGGTGGCAGTAAAATTGTACTGCAGTCAGCCTCAAATGCTGGTTCTCTAAATTTCCTCAGTAGCGATTCACGAAAAGAACGCCTCCTTTCCTCTAGAGACTCCCACCCGAGTTCCTGAAGCATTTCCGTAACACTCGCGTGATGATCAAACCTACCAGTAACAAATCTAGCAGCCCGCCTCTGAATTGCTTCGATGTGCTCCCTCAATCCGACCTGATAGGGATCCCAAACGCTAGAGCAGTACTCAAGAATAGGTCGTATTAGTGTTTTATAAGCGGTCTCCTTTACAGATGAACCACATCTTCCCAACATTATACCAATGAACCGAAGACGACTATCCGCCTTCCCCACAACTGCCATTACATGCTTGTCCCATTTCATATAGCTCTGCAATGTTACACTCAAATATTTAATCGACGTGACTGTGTCAATCGCTACACTACTAGTGGAGGATTCAAACATTACAGGATTCTTTTTCCTATTCATCTGCATTAATTTACATTTATCTATATTTAGAGTTAGCTGCCACTTTTGCACCAACCACAAATCCTGTCCAAGTCATCTTGTATCCTCCTACAGCCACTCAACGACGACACCTTCCCGTACACCACAGCATCATCAGCAAACAGCCGCACATTGCTATCCACCCTATCCAGAAGATCATTTATGTAGATAGAAAACAACAGCGGACCTACCACACTTCCCTGGGCACTCCAGAGGATACCATCACCTCCGATGAACACTCACCATCGAGGACAACGTACTGGGTTCTATTACATAAGAAGTCTTCGAGCCACTCACATACTTGGGAACCAATCCCATATTCTCGTACCTTAGTTAGGAGTCTGCAGTGGGGCACCGAGTCAAACGCTTTCCGGAAGTCAAGGAAAATGGCACCCGTCTGATACGCTTCATTCATGGTTCGCAAGATATCATGTGAAAAAAGGGCGAGTGCGTTTCGCAGGAGCGATGCTTTCTAAAGCCGTGCTGATGCATGGACAGCAACTTCTCGGTCTCAAGGATATTCATTATATTCGAACTGAGAATATGTTTGAGAATCCTGCAACAAACTGATGTTAAGGATATTGGTCTGTAATTTTGAGGATCCGTCCTTCTACCCTTCTTATATACAGGCGTCACCTGCGCTTTTTTCCAGTCACTCGGGACTTAACGTTGGGCAAGAGATTCGCGATAATTGCAAGCTAAGTAAGGCTGTCTAGATAATAATCTCCATGACAAATGTCTTGTTCACTTTATAATTTTACGGAAACTCAAAATAACACGCTGCCTAAAGTGCCCATGAAATAAAAAAAAAAGGTCGGGAGCACAATGTCTCCTCCCCTCTGTGTGGGAATTTGGGAATCAGGGGTTCGTCACTTCTCCTAAAATAAAACATTGTTCTTTAGGACTGGTCAGTGATTAGAGTAGACGCGTTAAAGGGGAGACATGGAGCTCGTGAAGTCTTGTGATTGGCACGAAACTCTGTTGGGGGTGTTTGTATGAGTGCTTTTAAGAGTTCACCGAGATTTAACGGAAAGTGAGGACAGAATACTTGGTCCGGAGAATTTCTGATAAGGCCTTATGGGACCAAACTGCTGAGGTCATCGGTCCCTAACCTTACACATTACTTAATCTAACTTAGAATAACTTACGCTAAGGACAGCACGCACACCCTTGCCCTTGGGAGGATTCGAACCTCCGACGGGGGGAGGAGCCGCGCGGACCGTGACAAGACGCCTCAGACCGCTCGGCTACCCAACGCGGCTCTTGGTCTGTCTGTCTGGAGGGGATCTTCGGATTTCGGCTCTGGTCTGGAATGTTGTTATGAGTGGGGTGCGCTTGAGACTCTTGCCCTGAGTGTGACTCTGCTCTGGCATTGGTCTTGACTGGGGAGCCTCTGGTGAGGGCTTTGCTGTACCGACAGTTTAGTCATCTTGGGCAGCTCGCTGTGCTGAGGGCAATCTTATTGGTGACAGGTCTGCCCCTTTGAAGTTGTTGTGCACAAAGACCTGTGAGTCAAATTAGTCCATGATATTTTGATTTCATCCATACTGGATGTGGTTGTGAATATCGATGTTAAAAAATATATCGGCTCAACCACTTGTTTATAGTGTAAAACACTATGTTTCACGCGTTTCAGATGTCAAATTTCCATCGTCAGAATAATAAAAAGTAAAAGAACCTGTTAAAACTCGCTAAAATGGGACATGCACCAGGCACAATAAAATTGATAATAAAATTAAAACATCGTGGCTACTTCCCTTGTTGCAGCCGTGTCTTCCAAGGTGCATCTCCACATAGTCGTCAAAATATAAAAAACTCTAAAATGGTGTCGTCTATGGTGTTCAACATCTTAACTACATGACTCTCTCTCATCTATCGTCGTAAACCGCCCGTGCGTCTTCGTTGATACCACACACCACGTAGCCAAACACGACACTGAAACGCGAGTGAGCTCACGTGCAAGTAAACAAGGAAATCACAGAGATGTCTATAGAAACAAATAACGTATACATGTTCCAAGGACCTCATGAAATGATGGTATCCCGCCCATTGCAACATCCCGTGAATAAAATTGTGTATTACAAACGCTCTGTAGATGATACGCTGCTTCTTATTGATGGACGAGAAAAAGAAGTTGTAGAAATAGTAAATAAATTTAACGAGTTACACGATAAAATTGAATTCACTGTGGAAGAAGAGAAAAATGGTGAACTGCAATTTCTCGACCTGTATTAGCAAACAAAATGGTATGCATGTTTTTAAAATATTTAGGAAAACAACCACAACTGATGTGTTGATACAAAATAATTCCTGCCATCCTAATAGCCAGAAACTTTCTGCTTTTAGATCTTTGGTAGATAGAGCCTTTAGAGACCTATGAATGAAGAAGACAGAATGACTGAGCTGAACATCGTGAAACAACTAGCCAGAGCTGACGGATATCACCAAAACGTTGTCAATAAACTAATATGACAAAAACAGCGCGCGAATACAAGGAAGAATACCGCAAATAATATTACGAGAGTCACAATACCATACTGCGCTGATATTTCGCAAAATGTGGCTAACATATTCATGGTTCTCCATGGCTCTGAGCACTATGGGACTTAACATCTTAGGTCATCAGTCCCCTAGAACTTAGAACTACTTAAACCTAACTAACCTAAGGACATCACACACATCCATGCCCGAGGCAGGATTCAAACCTGCGGCCGTAGCAGTCCCGCGGTTCCGGACTGCAGTGCCTAGAACCGCAAGACCACCGCGGCCGGCGCTAGCATATTCAAACCTTTTAAAGTTGATACCGCTTTACACACCAATAATACGCTGCGATTTAAACTAAGAAATAATTTACAGCAGGAAAGCGATAAATGTGAGAGAGCTGGGTGTCTATAAAATTCAGTGTAACACGTGAAAGGCAAGCTATGTAGGCCAAACTGGTAGGTCCTTTAAAGTACGTTACAAAGAACATAGCGATGCTTTCCGGCTTAATAATTTCGAAAAGTCAGCTGTAACCACGCATATGTGGGAAACGGGACACCCCATGTGGGGAATAGATCAGGATCTCGTTATTTTACATAGACCGGACAAAGGCTAAAAGCTGGATCTACTAGAACAGCTGGAAATTACGATACATAGCGTGGATAATCGGAACACACTGAATGAACAGCTAACTGGTGATACAAATAACTTTTTCAAACATTACATTTTTAGCAATTGGCAAGATACCATCATTTCATGAGGTCCTTGGAACATGTATACGTTATTTGTTTGTATAGACATCTCTGTGACTTCCTTGTTTACACGCGCGTGAGCTCACTCGCGTTTCAGTGTCGTGTTTGGCTACGTGGTGAGTGGTATCAACGAAGACGCACGGGCGGTTTACGATGATAGTGGAGAGATCCATGTGGTTAGATATTAAACACCATAGGGGACACCATTTTAGAATTTTTTATATTTTGACGACTATATGGAGATGCACCTTTGAAGACACGGCTGCAACAAGGGAAGTAGCCACGATGTTTTAATTTTATTATCAATTTTATTGTGCCTGATGTATGTTCCATTTTAGCAAGTTCTAACAGGTTCTTTTACTTTTTATTATTCTGATGGTGGAAGCTTGACTTTCGAAACGCGTCAATCTTAGTGTTTTACACTATAAACAAGTGGTTGAGCCGATAGATATTTTAACATAGTCAATGATATGCTCGGCGAATGGGAGTGTCACAGACTGGAATCTGCCAAGGTTTAAGGGCTCCATTAGAGGGTAACTGATCTCTCCAACAGACCGCTAGCCACGACTTTGTGTGTTTCGTGCTCACGATAGAGAGTTACAAGCGCCGCCCATCACTGTTCTGCAGACGATCAAACCGACTACTGTGGCGCCGGACATCGAGAAAGCTGGTATTGAATGGCTGTGCCGGATTGTTAGGGCAAACAAGATCAAATTCTCGCCACTTGTTCTCAGCTGCACCTAGGTAGTATAACTTCTGTGTAGAATAAATCCATCAAAGTCCTGCCGGCCGCGGTGGCCGAGCGGTTCTAAGCGCTACAGCCTGGAGCCGCGCGACCGCTACGGTAGCAGGTTCGAATCCTGCCTCGGGCATGGCTGTGTGTAATGTCCTTAGGTTAGTTAGGTTTAAGTAGTTCTAAGTTCTAGGGGACTGATGACCTCAGCAGTTAAGTTCCATAGTGCTCAGAGCCATTTGAACCATCAAAGTTCATTCAGTGTTGGATAATTTCAGATAGCGTTAGCCAGAGTAAATACGAGTAGGTCAGTCAGTCAATCCTTACCCTTTGCCAACCAGCCATCACACAGGGTTGTTAGCTGTTTGTGATATTTGTGCTGCCATCAATTCATATTTTACTCTTGTCTTCACAATAACTTACACTTTTGTCCGATTTTAATCAATAAACTTGTGTCATAACTTTCATAAAAAGTCAGTTTTGGGTTGAGATATCAATCACTCACCAACAATTGACAAGATGATGACAGGGTCACAATTTCATTAACAGTATTTCAGCTTCCAGGTTCATCTAGATTCTGAAACTGTGTTGACCTCTAGTGTGATCTATCACCAACAGACAGAGTTATTTGGAAAAATCAGTTTAGCAGACGTATGGGACAGTAGTGAAGTCGCAGGTTTACTATCTAAAATAATTGCCATCAGGGCTTTAACTCAAAGTCGCCCGTCACGTTCTAAAATATACCACAAGCCCGTCGTAGCCTTGCATACTTCCCTTCTTGCAACACTTTTCAACATCTGCTGTAGCTCCTGATTCCGCCAGTACTGGTAGAATTTTGGGAAGATGTGGTTCATCTGGAAAGGAGGACGCTTATAAAACACTAATACGACCTATTCTTGAGTACTGCTCGAGCGTTTTGGATCCCTATCGGGTCGGATCGAGGGAGGACATAGAAGCAATTCAGAGGCGGGCTGCTAGATTTGTTACTGGTAGGTTTGATCATCACGCGAGTGTTACCGAAATGCCTCAGGAACTGGGATGGGAGTCTCTAGAGGAAAGGAGGCGTTCTTTTCGTGAATCGCTACTGAGGAAATTTAGAGAGCCAGCATTTGAGGCTGTCTGCAGTACAATTTTACTGCCGCCAACTTACATTTCGCGGAAAGACCACTAAGAGAGATTAGGGCTCGTACAGAGACATATGGGCAGTCATTTTTCCCTCGTTCTGTTTGGGAGTGGAACAGGGAGAGAAGATGCTAGTTGTACGAGGTACCCTCCGCCACGCAGCGTATGGTGGATTGCGGAGTATGTATGTAGATGTAGATCGTCCATATATTATACGGTCGTTACTCTTTATCCTCCACTTACAATGCCTCTTCTGTCCTCCGTGGCCTTATGTTTCACTTGTTCTCAATGTACAAGACCACGCTGAAAAGTAATGCCACTGAATTTTTTTTCTGAAAACTTAATTCTTTTTAAATAAAACAAAACTGAGCCGTGTGCAGCTCTCGTTGATGCCGTTCATAGCTTGGCATTTTGTAATAGCGATAGTGGCGTATTGTTTTCTCGTGTGGTCACTGGCGCCACTATGTTTACTAGCCTTGTCTGTCCGTGAGTGGCAGCAGCAGCAGCGCTTATCGACAGCGCGTACAGTGGTACCATCTTTGGAGCGGCCTCTAGTATTTCCGAGTCGTCGTGTGTCGAGCGAGTTGAGTTGGGACGGAGCAGCAGTGAGGGCTGGACTGCCAGTACTCGCCCGACCACTGGCGACACACACGCAGCGTCCGACGGAAGGATGTGGTCGCGAGAGTGCACGACCACGTCAAGGATCGCATTCAGTGAGTTTCAGTTGATTGGACCGTGATATTCGAGTAGTGCTCTGGCGTGTGTTTCCGCCCGTCGAAGTGACCTCATGACAATAAGTTGTCAGTCCACGATTTATACTGAGATCTTTCCCGTGCCTGACTTGAGTGGGGACGACCGTTGGTTGGTCGTTTGGTCGGTCGTCGCAGCGGAAGACGTGAATTTGGTCTTCCGACCGCTTTTGGCTTCTCTGTGTTTGTGCCGACTTATAATTTGTCCGTGTTGTTTCACAGTGACTGGTTTCAGTATTGTGAGTTGTTGGTGGAATTGCTTTCCCGGATCTGTGTGTATCTCGTGGTTCTGAATGAGCAGTTACTTTAATGCTGCCTGCGTAGCGGCTTTGGTGAGGAGTCTCGAACGGGTATCAGTTCGGTTGGGCCGCAGCGCCGTGCAGCCACTGCCGGATCGACGAGCGGTAGCTGCGAGAGCGACGACTTCGTTGCACACCGAACCCTGGACGTTCAAGTTGAGTGAATAGTTAACTGCTAATGCAACCCTCGATTATTCTAACATCTCGCCTTTGGTCGGCGGGTTGTTGCTCCCAGGGCCGCTGAGCCAGGCGGCAACGAGTGAAGTGTTTCGAGGAGGTGAAACATTGCAGCCGTCTTTCTCTGTTATTCGTCATTGAATTTAGTATTATTCTTATTAGTGAAGTGCAACCAGCGGTATTTTCTACCTTGTGGCTGCTAACACACCAGTTGCCTGCCCTGGGGGTTAGCATACTTTTGCGGCAGTGTACCTTTCCTTGAATTATTGAAATATTGAATTTAATTGATGAAAGGAGAAAATATAAAAATGCAGTAAATGAAGCAGGCAAAAAGGAGTACAAATGTCTCAAAAATGAGATCGACAGGAAATGTAAAATGACTAAGCAGGGATGGCTAGAGGACAAATGTAAGGATGTAGAGGCTTATCTCATTAGGGGTAAGATAGATACTGCCTACAGGAAAATTAAAAAGACCTTTGGAGAAAAGAGAACCACTTGTATGAATATCAAGAGCTCAGATGGAAACCCAGTTCTAAGCAAAGAAGGGAAAGCAGAAAGGTGGAAGGAGTATATAGATGGTCTATACAAGGGCGATGTACTTGAGGACAATATTATGGAAATGGAAGAGGATGTAGATGAAGATGAAATGGGAGATATGATACTGCGTGAACAGTTTGACAGAACAATGAAAGACCTGAGTCGAAACAAGGCCCCGGGAGTAGACAACATTCCATTAGAACTACTGACAACCTTGGGAGAGCCAGTCCTGACAAAACTCTACCATCTGGTGAGCAAGATGTATGAGACAGGCGAAATACCCTCAGACTTCAAGAAGAATATAATAATTCCAGTTCCAAAGAAAGCAGGTGTTGACAGATGTGAAAATTATCGAACTATCAGTTTAATAAGTCACAGCTGCAAAATACTAACGCGAATTCGTTACAGACGAATGGAAAAACTTTTAGAAACCGACCTCGGGAAAGATCAGTTTGGATTCCGAGAAATGTTGGAACACGTGGGGATACTTAAAGGCGCTGCAGTCTGGAACCGCAAGACCGCTACGGTCGCAGGTTCGAATCCTGCCTCGGGCATGGATGTGTGTGATGTCCTTAGGTTAGTTAGGTTTAACTAGTTCTAAGTTCTAGGGGACTAATGACCTCAGCAGTTGAGTCCCATAGTGCTCAGAGCCATTTTTGAACGTGGGGATACCGACCCTATGACTTACCTTGGAAAATAGATTAAGGAAAGGCAAACCTACGTTTCTAGCATTTGTAGACTTAGAGAAAGCTTTTGACAATGTTAATTGGAATACTCTCTTTCAAATTCTGAAGGTGGCAGGGGTAAAATACAGGGAGCGAAAGGCTATTTACAATTTCTACAGAAACCGGATGGCAGTTATAAGAGTCGAGGGGCATGAAAGGGTAGCAGTGGTCGGGAAGGGAGTGAGACAGGGTTGTAGCCTATCCCCGATGTTATTTAATCTGTATATTGAGCAAGCAGTAAATGAAAGAAAAGTTCGGAGTAGGTATTAAAATCCAGGGAGAAGAAATAAAAACTTTGAGGTTCGCCGATGACATTGTAATTCTGTCAGAGACAGCAAAGGACTTGGAAAAGCAGTTGAACGGAATGGATAGTGTCTTGAAAGGAGGATATAAGATGATCATAAACAAAAGCAAAACGAGGATAATGGAATGTAGTCGAGTTAACTCAGGTGATGCTGAGGGAATTAGATTAGAAAATGAGGCACTCAAAGTAGAAAAGAAGTTTTGCTATTTGGAGAGTAAAATAACTGATGATGGTCGAAGTAGAGAGGATATAAAATGTAGACTGGCAATTGCAAGGAAAGTGTTTCTGAAGAAGAGAAATTTGTTAACGTCGAGTATAGATTGAAGTGTCAGGAAGTCGTTTCTGAAAGTATTTGTATGGAGTGTAGCCATGTATGGAAGTGAAACATGGACGATAAATAGTTTGGACAAGAAGAGAATAGAAGCTTTCGAAATGTGGTGCTACAGAATATTGCTGAAGATTAGATGGGTAGATCACATAACTAATGAGATATTGAATAGAATTAGGGAGAAGAGGAGTTTGTGGCACAACTTGACAAGAAGATGGGATCGGTTGGTAAGACATGTTCTGAGGCATCAAGGAATCACAAATTTAGCATTGCAGGTCAGTGTGGAGGGTAAAAATCGTAGTGGGAGACCAAGAGATGAATACACTAAGCACATTCAGAAGTACGTAGGCTGCAGTAGGTACTGGGAGATGAAGAAGCTTGCATAGGATAGGGTAGCATGGAGACCTGCATCAAATCAGTCTCAGGACTGAAGACCAGAACGACAACAACAACAACAACATACTAATATGGTATCGGTGAGCATGCAGCTCGTTAGAATGAAATTACAATTAAATGAACACCCTTAGCTGCTTACAGGCGTTGACATACGTCAACGGGGACAGATGAACCCGGTATCTCCTGCTTACATGGCAGACGCTCTATCCATCTTTTTTTTTTTTTTTTTTTTTTTCAAAGCCAAACTCAAATTTCTTTTTCCTTTAAGAACAAATTGTGAGGAATAAATGAGGAAAAGTTTTTTTTAAAAGAAAACCAAGACTCCAATTATACTGGTTTCTCCTTCCAGTAAACAAAAATGAGTCTCCTTCGTCTTGTTGGCGAAGAAGCAATCTTTTGGAATAAAAAAGTTTCTCAAAGCCAAAATCAAATTTCTTTTTCCGTTAAGAACAAATTATGAGGAATAAATAAGGAAAAGTTTCTTTTTTTCATTTATGTCTTTTTTTTTAAATTAAAGTCGTCGTGCGACTTGTAGTTAAAGTCCAGTTCTTACAGGAGCTCCTGAAGTGTATGCGCCTACAGCATGCCAGCTCGTCCAAACGTGTCCTCTCACGGCGTAGGCGTGGGTTCTGGGTAGCAGATCTATTCAGTTCGGTTCGGTTTATACAGTTTTCAGCTTCTCAGGGCTTGGACGTTCCAGCTACTAGGTGGGTCATCGAAAGTGCTCCGTAAGAAATTGGAAAAATATTGTTTATGGCGTGGGTTGCGCATCAGGACGCAGTGTCGTTCGTTGAGATAAGTCCAATATCCTAGCGTAGACTTGTCGCCAGAAGTAAAAAGATAGCGGATCGTGTGGCCACAGATCCAATTCACAGAGTGAGTTTTGGCGGAGGGGTAGAAAGTCTTATCTAGGTACAAAAGCATGTGGACGTCGATCTGAGCCGGTGTCTGGCGAGTAAGAAACGCCAAAATTCGCCGCGCAAGTGTCCAGACGTCGAGAGCTGTGCCACAGTGGAACCGGTGGACAACCGTGTCATCCACGCCACAGTGGGTGCAGAGGGATGAATCGGCGAGATGGATGCGGTGCAGACGATCTCGGTTAACTTGTTTGCCATTCACGGTGGTGTACCACGCTGATTGAACGTCTGATTCGAGAAAACGCGCATGGATCGCCTTCCATATGTGTCGCCACACGTACTGTGGATACTTACGTTCGATGGGGTTGGACGGGCGGCACTGTTGTAACAATTCGGAGACTGTTTTCGTGAGGTACAAACGTGTAAGTGGTAAGGACCGGTAGATATAACTGAACTCCAGGAAAAATCGTTGGATGTAGTAAAAGGGGGTTGGAATGGTCGATACCAGTACTGGGGCGGACAAGTAGGCCGGTGCAAAGTTGTTAAGCAGGAGGCTAGTAAGTCTCTGCGGGCAACGATGCCAAAGTTTTAGTTGGGAGCTGACGTATAGTGCCTTGACACGAGTCGGCACGTGGATGAGTCCCACCCCGCCACGATCTCGTGGCAGTGCAAGGGATTCATACTGCACCTTGAATAACATCCCCGAGCTGACGAAGGAGCCGAAAGCCATCAACAGTCGTCGGGCCAAGAGATTTGGGACTGGTAGTACTTGAGCCACATGTGGTATACGGGAAGCATGATACATGTTCACGTAGTGCGCGCGTTGGATAACGTCGAGAGCTCGTAGCCGGTTCTCTGCGAGATTTGCTCCGATTGTCTGTAGCAAGCGTCTACCATTGATAGTCGCTGAGCGGCGCAGGTCTGCTGTGAAATCAAGTCCAAGACACCGTATGGTGGCGGCGACACTAAGGGGGGCAGCGCATCTCTCCGGCAAGCCCTCACCAATGAGCAGGACCTTGGATTTGGACACGTTGAGGCAGCTCCCCGACGCTTCGCCGTAAGTCGCCACCCATGTCAGTGCTGCTCGTACTTCATCTTCACTGCGCAGATATAGTACTATGTCGTCTGCGTAGGCTGTACAACAAAAACGGTGGCCTTGCACAGCCATGCCTTCCAAACGTTGGCGCATGCCCTGGAGCAGGGGTTCCAAGGCGAAAGCATACAAAATCGTGGAAAGAGGGCAGCCTTATCGTACAGATCGTCCAGGTGTAAGGCGACCACTGTACATGATTTTAGAGGTTGCACTACTCAACAGGCGCATAACCACTGTGACAAAACCGCCAGGAAAACCCATATGCTGAAGAACTGTCCGTAAATAGAAGTGGTCAACACGGTCGAAAGCCTGGCTAAAGTCCAGTGAAGCCAAGGCGCCAGGGAGACTTTGATAATGCGCTAATGCTATCATCTCTATACCGGCAAAGGGCCGTACGGATGTTGTTGTCGCCTCCTAGGGAAGTATGGTCGCAGGATGTGACGTAACGTGCGACCTTCTTGAGTCGCGATGCCAGTAGCCGTGTGAATATTTTCATGTCGCTGTTGAGCAAAGTAATTGGTCGATAGTCCTGGAGCCTCGATAACCCGCGCGGTTTATGTACGGGGATAATAATGCCTTCTAGAAAGGCGCTGGGGACCACTGTCATCGGTGACATCAGCTCTTGTGCGATTGCCGTCCACGTGGAAGCCAACAAATAGTGAAAACTTTTATAAACTTCGATGGGTATACCGTCAGGTCCAGGAGATCTGTTATCGGAACCCGCCTTGATAGCGTCTACCACTTCATCTGTGGTTACGTCGTCTTGGAGGTCATGCACTGCATCCTCCGGAAGAGTGTTCGTAGTAAGCTGAGCGACTTCTGTAATCAGTGCTGCAGAATGCGGTACAGCTGCGTATAGCCCGGCAAAATGAGCATGGAGAGTACGACCGATGCTTCGTTGGGTGTCGTGCCGGCGCCCTTCCACATCAGTGAGGACTTGGGTCATAGCTCGTCGTCGTCGTTGTCTTTCCTGAACGAGGTGGTACATCGACGGACGTTCTTGAGGGATTCGATTAGAAGCTCGAGAACGGACTACAGTGCCTTCCAAGTTACGCCGCATGATCAAGGAGATCTGCGCCTTCGTGCGATGGACCATCGACTGCCGGGCTGGCGAGTAAGGCATCGTCGTGCAGTCACGTAGAATGGTGTAGTAGATGTGCAGGGTATGAGTTTGCCACGCCTTTAATTCCTTCCCATAACTCATCAGAGTCTTCCTGAGGGTCGGCTTTGCACAGGAGAGCCACCATGATAAGGTGGAGTCATAGGCTTCTCGACGATGGTGGCAGCGTGCCCACGCATCTTCGACCATACGGCGACAGTCTGAGGAGGTCAGGTGAGCGACATTGAGTTTCCACAGACCACGACTATGCCACACTTGCTGTCGGGCGAGAGTGACGTCACAGAGGTATGCATCATGGTCTGAAAAGGCCAAGGGCCAGACTTCCGCATGACGTCTGCCATTAGCAAGGGAGCGGGTAACGTAGATGCGAACTATGCGGCTTGACGAGTGAGAGGTGTAGAATGTATAGCCCGGTTGAATTCCGTGGAGCTTCTGCCACGTGTCAACAAGTCGTAGACGGTCGATGACCACTGAGAGAGATGCAGAAGGGGAATGTCGCGGGAGTTGGTCCGCGGGCTCTTGTGTCGAGTTAAAATCCCCACCGAGTACCAAATCGTCCTGCGGACCGGTGAAGAGGCAAAAATGTTTGTCGGTCATGACGGCGGCCAGTGCCGGACGGAGCGTATATATTAATAATACGCACGCCGAACAGTGTGAGGGCCATACCTCGCGCAGTGGGGAGGTAGATGACGTCCTCTGCAGGGAGTCCGTCGCGTAGCAGGATGGCGACGCCGCTACCGGTATCGGATGCGGGGGAAACATGGGCGTTGTATCCGGTGGAAACTAGGAAGTCAGCCACAAACACCTCTTGTAAGAGTGCTATATCCACATCCGCAGAGTAAATAGTGTCTCTGAACATGGCCAGTTTATGGGGGGCACGAATGGTGGCAAGATTCATCGTGGCGATACGATATTGCTGTGTACGGCCATCCTCAGTATTTGCAGAACGTGCGGTAGAAGTAGCCGGCAGGTGGAGACCCGCCGGTGGTCCCGCCGTGGTGATAATTACTGGCGGGGCGCCAGCCCCAGTGTCGCCCAGGTGGACTCCTGTGCAGACACGCTGGCAGTCTGTTCCACTTCTTCTTCAACGTCATCGGCCCAGGAAGCTGACGACGTGGACATGTGACGGTCACGTACTTCCGTAACGGGTGTTGTGGATTCCGCAACATGAGTGGCAGAGGGACCGCCGTCATCATTCGTTGACAACGGCGAGGACACGTCCCTGGCTGGGAGAGTAGGCGTCACATGAAGGGCGCCTGTTGCTGCCACATCGCGTGACTGGACGCAATGTGGGAGATCACCGTCAGACATCAGGTCGACATCTCGCGGGGCCGTCTGAGAAAGGGTGTCATCGGAAGGCGTTCGTCGTCGTTTCCTGTGTTTGCGAGGCGACCGCTGTTTTCTGATGTGGCCTTCTGAATCAGAATGTGGTCGCCCGTCGTCTGACGCCGAACCCGTCTGGACAAAGGCAGACGTCGGCACGACACCGAGGGCGACGTCTACGGTTCCAACAGGAACATCGGTTTCGGTCTGCAACCCGGACGGTCCTGAAGCGAGCACTGGAGGCGACGCCGTGCTTGTGTCCTCGGCGCGTTGTGCTGCGGCGGGTGGCGTTGACGATGCTGCTGGCGCAATCGAGATTGGTACGACGGGGTCCTGTGCAACCTTGGCGTAGGTGATGGGTAAGGACGTGACCGTCGAAGACTGGGTCTCTTCACGTAACGGCGTCTGTATTAAACGACGGTGTAAGCATTCGGAACGTACATGTCCCTCCTGGCCACATCCTGCGCACGTTCGTGGCTGTCCATCGTACATGACGATGGCCCTCACACCGCCAATCAGCAGGTACGATGGGGCATGTTTCGTCAGCTCAATTTTTATTTGCCGGGCGCCATTTAATACGGGGTAGGTCGAAAATGTTTGCCACTTCTCCGCGACGTGACCCAAGACGGTGCAATATGGTTGGAAAGCGGCAATGACCACATCTTGAGGCACCTCGAACGGGAGCTCAAACACCCGCAGTGCCCGGAGACCGAATCCAGCATGGGCGACCGTCACAGCTCCCATATGTCCATCAGAGTGTTTAAATTTCAGTCCGGTGGCATGACGGCGAATTACGTCATTGCAAATTTCCTCCGTCGACATCTTGATGTAGACAACACTTCCAGTGATGGAAAAATGTATGTCGATTACGTCCTGGGGGTTCAAACGTAGATCCTCACGTATGAACTGTTCGACTTCGAAAGCTCTGGGTTGTGGATGTTCGGCCTGAAACGTTACTTTGATCGTTGCACGGCGGTACGAGTGCGCCATGGTGTACGTTAGTACTGGACTCGATAGACACAAACACCGCGACGCGGAAGTAAACACCGCCGAGAGCAGAGCGTCGGACGGCGCGCGGAGCAGCTCCGCCCGCTAGCACGGCTGAGAGCCGACTCGTCCATCTGAGCCACCGAGGACACAGAGGATAGCGTGACTGCAGGGATTTATCTCTGGCACGCTTCCCGCGAAACCCACATTCTCAACGTATTGTCCCCCGCACTACATTCGTAGTGCCCCCGCCCATTATACTCATTACTCGCGGTGCGTTGCCGATTCCCGTAAGAGTTCAGGCACTGTTTTTGCATTTGCACAGTATACATATAATTAAGGCTCACCGGCCACTTGACCATCTTCTTCTTCTGTGCGAATGCACAAACAGTGCCTGAACTCTTACGGGAATCGGCAACGCACCGCGAGTAATGAGTATAATGGGCGGGGGCACTACGAATGTAGTGCGGGGGACAATACGTTGAGAATGTGGGTTTCGCGGGAGGCGCGCCACAGATAAATCCCTGCAGTCGGGATATCCTCCGTGTCCTCGGTGGCTCAGATGAATAGAGCGTCTGCCATGTACGCAGGAGATCGCAGGTTCGAGTCCCGGTCGGGGCATACATTTTCATCTGTCCCCGTTGACGTATGTCAACGCCTGTAAGCAGCTAAGGGTGTTCATTTAATTGGAATTTAGTATTATTCTTATTGTTGAACTGCAAGCAGCGGTATTTTCTGCCTTGTGGCTGCTAACGTACCAGTTACGTGCCCTGGAGGTTAGCGTACTTCTACGGCAGTGTACCTTTCCTCGTCGTGTTGATGCTGTCCGACACGGCGTGTAGTTCTACAGCCTCTTTTATTGTACTGTGCAAATTATTTGGGTGGTCTACCTTGGTTCTAGTGTTCCTTCGACCTTGCGTGTTTTCTGAAGACGTAGTGCTGTTTTTCTCTTCGCTCTTGCCTAAGAATATTCCATCGTTGTACTGGTGATCGGACGTTAGGCGGATTGGTTAGTCGGTCGGTCGGCTCTTAAGCTGCCCCTCGTTTGAATTGCCATCCTGTTACGTGAGTACAGCTCTTGGCTGGCTGTCTCACCTTACCTTATGTCTGAGTTACCTTCCCAGGCCGACCCTTGGAACACTTGCTGAGAACCGCTTGTCCTGATTCCTTAGATTTAAATGTTTGTTCTAAGGATATTTTTAATTTTCTAATTATTGTTGGTGTGGCCGTCAGCCTAACAATAATTTCATTTCTTTCGTAATAAGGCCTTAAGCCGTATTACAATAAGTTTTTTAAGGCAAACTTGTTTTAAAAGGAAGGTATTTGTTGAGATTTGTGCTATTTGGAATTGTTTTCCTGACTTCTAATTCAGGACTTCAGCTGTTTGTTATTTGAAATTGTTTGTGGCCTTCACCCGAGTAATAACTTCACACCTTTTATAATAAGGCCTTCAGCCGTGTTAGTTTGTTTTAAAACGATGTATTTATCTTAATATGTGCTATTTGGAATTGTTCTTCTGACTTCCAATTCAGGCCTTCAGCCGTTTGTTGTTTGAGGTTATTGTTGGTGGCCTTTGCCCCTAAAATGGTGGAATTTTCTGTGATAAGACCTTCAGCCGTCACACAGTCAATTATGGTTTTTTTAAGGGATTGTTTTAAAATTTTCCGAGAGTTACTGATTACGGCCCATCCACAATCGTAACCTTATCCCGCACCATCCTCAGAATCCAGCTCTCATAAACTTGATTAAAATTCTACTTCCTTATGATTCATGTTCTAACAACCCTGCCACAACAAAGGTCAAAAATTAATTATGATTGTAGTCTTGCGCACGCTGCTAAATATTGCATTTTCGGGCAACGACAAAGTTATATTACGTGGCAGGTGTCATTAGAGCACAGCTAATAAAGTCATTTCTTGAAATAATGCATAAACTAGGCACTCATCTTTTCGTGTTTCCCACGCGGTCTCGTTGTGAACTCATCGCTCAACCGTCGAAAATCAAGGTGGTGATGATTCCAAGCTCGGATGCAAAGAGGCCTAGGTGTTATTGTGCTATATTCAAAAGTTTTATAGATGTGTTTCATAAACCATTATTGAAGATTAAACTTTTCCAAGTAATCAGCACTCCGAATTTAAGTTACACTTCTTTTTTATTACTTTTGTTGCAACATCACTTCACAATATAAAACATACTTCAAAATATCTTCCTCACTGTTAAAGTTCACATTTCATAAACTGACTACAATTTGCGTCTTTTCAACATGACGACCAAGACTTGATTCTCTAATATCCGCCTACGCGCCCAAAAATCAGAGTTACACGTACGTCAAAGATCATAGTGACAAAAGAAAGAATACACATGAGAATAATATCATTGCAATAGAAACATATCGATGTATCAAAGTACCTCTCTCCATTAATGAAATCAAATCTGAATGTTGTCACGGTAATATATTAACTATTTTACAGAAACACAGTAGAATATTACTGGTATCGAGAAGTTGAGGTGAGGTGCCGTAATGGTTACGTAATTCAAGTACCATTACAATGTCTAAATATTTATTTCTCAGTATAGTAACCCTGACGATGAACACATTTCTCGTCACTGTAGCTGGTTCGACGTTGTTGACAGAGTCACCCCCTCACCACTTCATCATTATCAAAGTGAGATCGTCGAGTGTGTGCTTCAAGTTTTCGAAACAGATGAAAATCGGATGGGGCCGAGTCAGGACCGAATGGAGGATAATCGGTGACAGAGGACCCGAGGCGTCGTACTGTAGCAGGTGTTGCAGTGCTGGTGTCTAGTCTGTCATTGTCGTGTTGAAGTAGAGGGTGTACCAGTGTGCGGACTAACTCTTACAATTTCTGAAACTCGACTGCAGCACTCATTCTACTACAAAACATTTTAGAGCTCATAGAAATATACTGCAGTCAGCTTATGAAATGCATTCTTCCACTCCATTAAACAGATATACCGGGTGATCAAAAAGTCGGTATAAATTTGAAAACTTAATAAACAACGGAAAAATGTAGATAGAGAAATAAAAATTGACACACATGGTTGGAATGACATGGGGTTTTATTAGAGCCAAAAAAAAACAAAGTTCACAAAATGTCCGACAGATGGCGCTGGACAGCAAAACTTCAGCAACAGCGCATGGCAATCGTGTATAAAAGGAGCTGTAATGAGAGACGCGCCAGCAGTCGCAGCATGTTGACGTTACCTGAAATGGCGCTTTTAGTCAAGCTGTATTATCAGAATGGGGAATGTGCTAGTTCAGCGTTATGATCCTACCGCCATAGGATGGGGATTCGAACGGGTAAAGGTTCGTTGACAAATGCAGCTGTAGCGAGAATGATTTCAAAGTTCGAAGCCACGGGTTGTTTAGACGATAGACCCCATAGTGGCCGACCGAGTACAAGGCGTAATGCTGCTGAGACATTTCAGGAAGAAAGACTGTAGCGGGTTCGTCTATGCACGGGGAAGTTAGCGCTCGTACAGTCGCACGTCGCACCGGCATTCCATACACTACTGTTTGGTTAGCACTGAGGCGTACCCTCCGATGCTATCCGTACAAAATCCATCAGCATCATGAACTGTTACATGGCGATTTGGTGAAGAGGGCATTTGCGGTGTGGGCGTTTCAAAAGATGGCGGAAGATGACGATTGGTTGAGTAACGCGTTGTGGACCGACGTTCATTTCATGCTCCGAGGATCTGTCAACGCCCACAACTGCAGAATTTGGGCTACCGAAAATCCTAGAAATGTCGTGGAAACTCCATTGCACGACGAGAAAGTCACGGTATGGGTTGGATTTACCACATCTACCGTTATCGGGCCTTTTTTCCTCGAGGAAATGCGTGATTCTGGTTTTGTGACTGCTACCGTGACGGGTGAGAGGTATGCCGATATGTTACAGAATCGCATCATCCCCAGCCTGACTGATAAACGCCTGCTGGAACTTACGATGTTTATGCAGGATGGCGCTCCACCCCATATTGCTAGACACGTGAAAGATCTCTTGCGCGCGTCGTTTGGTGATGATCGTGTGCTCAGCCGCCACTTTCGTCATGCTTGGCCTACCAGGTCCCCAGACCTCAGTCCGTGCGATTATTGGCTTTGGGGTTACCTGAAGTCGCAAGTGTATCGTGATCGACCGACATCTCTAGGGATGCTGAAAGACAACAACCGACGCCAATGCCCCACCATAACTCCGGACATGCTTTATAGTGCTGTTCACAACATTATTCCTCGACTACAGCTATTGTTGAGGAATGATGGTGGACATATTGAGCATTTCCTGTAAAGAACATCATCTTTGCTTTGTTTTACTTTGTTATGCTAATTATTGCTATTCTGAGCAGATGAAGCGCCATCTGTTAGACATTTTTTGAACTTTCGTATTTTTTTGGTTGTAATAAAACCAAATGTCATTCCAAGCATGTGTGTCAATTTGTACCTCTCTATCTACATTATTCCGTGATTTATTCAGTTTTCAATTTTATACTGACTTTTTGATCACCCGGTACAACTCGATGTATACTTTTATCTTTCTTTCTCGGAGACACCACCTCTTATTCCTTTACCGTTTCTGAACCCGAACGGGCCTTCAGCAGTATCTTCCTCATTTTTCTTTTCGTTTCTCCTTAGTACGACTACAGTTGACGCCTAATATTTGGTTTAAGCACCACCAACGAAAATTATGTACATGGAGAGGTCCAGATAGTAGAGCTAGAAGCGAGAACGGGGCTCTAGAACTTCCCAGCAGATGGAAAAAATATCTCACTTTACCAAATACGTCTACAAGGTTGGTCTCTAAGCGGGCTGCTGCCTACAGTAAATTATCGTCGTCGGGTGATGGTAAGCAATGGCAAAAAATGAATTTGACGAATTTTGAACTCACTGCAATGAATGGCATCTCGCTTTAAATGTGGATAAAACTAAACTCAGTCCGAACATGCCTTGCAAGGCCCAACGGTACCGACCGGCTGCCGTGTCATCCTCAGCCCACAGGCGTCACTGGATGCGGATATACAGGGGCATGTGGTCAGCACACAGCTCTCCCGGCCGTATGTCAGTTTACGAGAACAGAGCCGCTACTCCTCAATCAAGTACCTCCTCAGTTTGCCTCACAAGGGTTGAGTGCACCTCGCCAACAGCGTTCGGCAGACCGGATAGTCACCCATCCAAGTGCTAGCGCAGCCCGACAGCGCTTCACTTCGGTGATCTGACGTGATTTAAATGCGGACGAATCCTAGATAATCGCCTACAACAAAGAGAGCGAGCCTGATGCTATTCCATTACAATTTCATCTACAAATCTCGAACTTTTATTGTTTGTCCCGCGATTTTTGATTCCTTTTCCAAATTACTCCTAGGTTTCCTTCACTGCCTACTCAGTGTACGGACTGAGTAACATCGTGCCACAAATCCGATTTAATCCTTTCTCAACAGCTGCATCCCTTCTATGTCCTAACGTTTATGACTGATGTCCATTTTCTTTACAAATTTCAAATAACCTAAGACTCTCTGAATTTTATTCGTTCTAACTTAGAATTTCAAGGAGCGTATACCTTTCAAAATTTTCAAAGTCATCTGTAAATCTAAAACTGCAATTAACGTAGGCCTGTCTGACGTTAACCCGAGACGTAGAGCCTATGACTACACTCACATCTGCGTACTTACCCAGCAGGCAAAAATGTGGTGCATGGTAAAGTGTACATTGCACTACCACGAGTCGCTTCGCTTCTTTTCATGTTACATTCGCAAATAGAGAGAGAAAAAAATTGACAGACTATATGCAATAGCATAAGCTGTAAACTCTGTTATCTTATCATAACGGTCCTTATGCGAAATGTACAGTCAAACCTAGAACCCCGACCACTGAATTGCTTCGATATCTTCCTTTGGTCGGACCTGGTGGAAATCCCAAACACTCCAGCGGTACTGAAGGATAGGTCGTATTAGCGTTCTATAAACGGCCTCCTTTACAGGTGAAGCACGCTTTCCTAAAATTCTAGCAATAATCCCTACGACGTGTCTTAGAAAAGGAAAGGCAAAAAACCACGTTTATAGCATCTGTAGACTTAGCGAAAGTTTTTGAAAACGTTCGCTGGAACACTCCCTTTAAATTTATGAAGGTATCAGGGGTAAAATACAGGGAGCTAATTGCGATTTACATCTCGCACAGAAACCAGATGGCGCTTGTAAGAGTCAAGGCGCATGAATGGGAAAAAATGTTCGAGAAGGGAGTGAGATATGGTTGTAGCTTATCCCAGATGCTATTCAATATGACACTGAACAAGCAGTAAAGGGAACCAAAGAAACGCTTTGAGTAGGAATTAAAGTTCAGGGAGAAGAAAAGGAAGTCTTTCTTGTTGGTATTAGTCTGGAGTGTAGCAATGTATGGAAGTGAAATATGCACGACAAAAAGTTTAAGTAAGAAGAGAACAGAAGCTTTTGAAACGTGATGCTACAGAAGAATGCTGAGGATTAGATGGGTGGATCACAAATGAGAAGGTACTGAATAGAACTGGGGTGACAGGATTTTTGTAGCACAACTTAACTAAAAGAAGGGATCGGTTGATAGGACACATTCTGAGACATCATGGGATCACCAGTTTAGTACTGGCGGGAAGTGTGGGTGGTAAAAATCGTAGAGAAAGACCAAGAGACAAACGCAGTAAGCAAATTCACAAGGATGTAAGTTGCATTACTTATGCACAGATGAAGAAATGTGCACAAGATAGAGCATCATAGAGAGGTGCATTAGACGATACTTCAGACTGAAACCACAACAACAGCATAAGTTATGGAGCAGTCCTTGTTCTATTTCATATCGCTTCGCATCACTATTCCTGGCCATTAAAATTGCCACTCTAAGAAAAAATGCAGATGATAACAGGGTATTCATTGGACAGATATATTATACTAGAACTGACGTGCGATTACATTTTCACGCAATTTGGGTGCATAGATCCTGAGAAATCAGTACCCAGAAAAAACCATCTCTGGCCGTAACAACGGCCTTGATACGCCTGGGCATTGAGTCAAACAGGGCTTGGATGGCGGTTACAGGTACAGATGCCCATGCAGCTTCAACACGGTACCACAGTTCATCAAGAGTAGTGACTGGCATATTGTAACGAGCCAGTTGCTCGGCCACCATTGACCAAACGTTTTCAATTGGTGAAAGATCTGGAGAATGTGCTGGCCAGCGCAGCAGTCGAACATTTTCTGTATCCAGAAAGGCCCGTACACGACCTGCAACATGCGGTCGTGCATAATCCTGTTGAAATGCGGGATTTCGCAGGGATCGAATGAAGCGTAGAGCCACGTAACACATCTGAAATGTAACGTCCACTGTTCAAAGTGCCGTCAATGCGAACAAGAGGTTACCGAAAAGTGTAACCAATGGCACCCCATACCATCACGCCGGGTGATACGCCAATACGTCGATGACGAATACACGCTTCCAATGTGCGTTCACTTCGATGTCGCCAAACACGGATGCAACCATCATGGTGCTGTAAACAGAACCTGGATTCGTCCGAAAAAATGACATGTTGCCATTCGTGCACTGAGGTTCGTCGTTGAGTACACCATCGCAGGCGCTCCTGTATGTGATGCAGCGTCAATGGTAACCGCGGCCATGGTCTCCGAGCTGATAGTCCATGCTGCTGCAAACGTCGTCGAACTGTTGGTGCAGATGGTTGTTGTCTTGCAAACGTCCCCATCTGTTGACTCAGGGATCGAGAGGTGGCTGCACGATACTTTACGGCCATGCGGATAAGATGCCTGTCATCTCGACTGCTAGTGATACGAGGCCGTTGGAATCCAGCACGGCGTTCCATATTACCCTACTGAACCCACCGATTCCATATTCTGCTAACAGCCATCTCAACAACGTTTCACCTGGCAACGCCGGTCACCTGCTGTTTGAGTATGAGAAATCGGTTGGAAACTTTCCTCTAGTGAGCACGTTGTAGGTGTCGCCACCGGCGACAACCTTGTGCGAATGCTCTGAAAAGCTAATCATTTACGTATAACAGCATGTTCTTCCTGTCGGTTAAGTTTCGTGTCTGTAGCACGTCATCTTCGTGGTGTAGCAATTTTAATGGCCAGTAGTGTAGTCATCCTACGTGACTGTGTCAAGTATCACAGTACTGATGCTTTATTCGAACAATACGTGTTTGTTCTTCATACTCATCTACGTGAAAATTCTCTACATTTAGAGCTAGCAATCATTAATCTCAGCGATCAGAAATTATATGTAACCTATCTTGGATACTCCTACACTCTCATCTTCCCAAACATCATGACATCATCAGCGAGCAGCTCCAACCTGCTGCCCACTCTGTCCGGCAGATCATTGATTTATATAGATGATGAGAGCGGTCCTATCACACTTCCCTGTGGCACTTCTCACACTTACGACGTCCTTGTGTCTGACGAAAACTTACCGTCTAGGACAAAGTACTGGGTTCTATTACTTAAAACTTCGTCGAGTCACACAGATATCTCGGAGCCAATTCTTCGTTAACAGTCAGCAGTAGGGCGCTTTTCGGAAGCCTAGGCATACAGAATCGGCGGCCGGCCGTGGTGGCCAAGCGGTTAAAGGCGCTACAGTCTGGAGCCACGCGGCCGCTACGGTCGCAGGTTCGAATCCTGCCTTGGGCATAGATGTGTGTGATGTTCTTAGGTTAGTTAGGTTTAAGTAGTTCTAAGTTCTAGGGGACTGATGACCTTAGAGGTTGTTCACCCACTGTTCGCATTATATCACGAGAGAAAAGTGCAACCTGAGTTTCGCACGAGCGCCGCTTGCTGAAACAGTAGTCATTTACATGCACAAGCTATCCCGTCTCAAGGTACTTTATTACATTCGAACTGAGAATGTGTACAAGAATACCGCGGAAAACCGATGTTAAGGATATTGGTTTGTAGTTCTGCAGCTCCACTCTTTCGCGTTTCTTACACACTGTGTAATACCAGAGCTCCATAGCTCTACTGACATAAATTTTTCCTTTTTGTCTGTTCTACCTCCTATCATTGTAAATATTAAACCTTGCCCGCGAAAGGCAAAGGTCCCGAGTTCGAGTGTCGGTCCGGCATACAGTTTTGAACTGCCAGGAAGTTTCATATCAGAGCACACTCCACTGCAGAGTGAAAATCTCTTTCTGGATTGTAAATATTGTTTGATTGTACTGATAGCACAAGATTTTTCACTTTTACGTTTGTAGAAACTTTGGTCTAATGGTTTGATTCTATGCAATGTAGTGTATCTATCATTTAAATTCTTTGTCTCATTTGAAGGGAACAAAACTTAATGTAAATATTTGTTTAAATATTTTTTATAGAAATACCAACATGGACAAACGGTATGTTTTGTTTAAAGTAACTTGGTTCAAATGGTTCTGTGCACTATGGGACTTAACATCTGTGGTCATCAGTCCCCTAGGTCTTATAACTACTTAAATCTGACCAACCCAAGGACATCACACACTTCCATGCCCGAGGCAGGATTCGAACCTGCGACCGTAACAGTCACGCGGTTCCAGACTGAAGCGCCTACAACCGCACGGCCACAGCTGCCGGCCTTTAAAGTATCTACTTGCTCTTACGTAAACACTGATCCTCACTAAGGACTTTTAGTTGTTTTGTATGTTAAAGGTGGTGTGGTTCCCCTCGGGAACGGAACTTTGTAGCGCCCGCAAAATGTGGTTGGCATGGATAGAAAGGTGCAAAGGAGAGTCAGTCAGGGACGAGCTACCAAACTATCAACTGCTCATGTAAAAGTTGTGTATTGTGCTGGTGCCAAGAGAGGTGACGTTTTCCATGGTGCTAATGCCTCGGATGGATGGATAAAGAGCTGGAACTAGTCTGAAATTGGTATCTATCATCGCCACCAAGAAATAACAGAGTCCAGCATTTCCGCCTGCAAATACCCCCTCCCCCCCCCCCCCCCTCCCCACGACATACACTCGCCACCACGTTGCACAATCACTGAAAAGGCACCAAGGAATTTTAGAAATGTATAGTGAAGGATCAGCTCACGTGGATGATTTATTTGTTTTCAGTTATAAGGTAAACCAAAAGACTATTTTTGAAAACTTACCTTGATTTATTCTCTGTCACATTTCCACTTTGGATCCTTCCCATGCTAGAGTGATTACCGAGTGTCATTATTGAAAGAACATTAAAGCGCAGTGTTTTACTAATTAATGCCACTTGAAGACAGTAAGAAGAAACTAAGTTAAAGTTAATGTAGCAGAACTGAGTAATATAGTAAGTGATGCTTGCTGAAAATAAATTTTCTTTTAAAACTGCTTATTAATATTTTGTTGTCAACTTCTAAAGTGAATCTTCTCAAAACTGTGGCTTATATGGTTTTGCAAATTAAATGATCACAGTGTAGCCTGTTGAAAACCACCCAAAGGTGAGCTACTATCTTATAACCACGTCAAGTAGTGTTCTTCTGCAGTAAAAGTTGAGAACTATTGCCGTTGAAAGTTACATGTTCGTGCTTGTTAAGGACTTGTTTCTCTAGTGTATTGAAAGTGTGTTTAGTTTGCTCTGCTACAGTGGCTAAGATTAAGGGCCACCCTCCATTGAAAATAGTTCAAATACACAAAGTCACTTAATTGTAGAAAGTTTCAATCACTCTTGCTATTCAAATCAAATTCTGTACAATATTGGGTTCCTCTTGTGTATTAAACGTGTATATTAATGGTGTAACAGGTTCCACAGTTTGTCCTTTGTGCTCATGCTAGATAACGATTAATAGGAAGACCACTATCTATGAAAACAGCAACTTCTTTATTCAAAAGACAGAAGTAATTTTTTTGGGAACTCCATTTAATTTTCATTCTAAGCAGAAAGGTGTTTAGTAGTGAGAGACTTAATCTATGTTCAATAACTAAGCTTGCTGTGAACCATATCCATATTTCTTGTCAGATAGAAATGTTTGAAAAGTAATATTGAACCTATGTGCAATTTACGATTCTAAAGTGAATATTAACAGTAACGTTATTGAGACCATTCAGTTTGACTAAGTCCTCAAGGCAATAGTGAGTTTCGTAATCTGTTATTCTTATGCAAATAGTTTCTTCTGCTCTGTCAGCTCCAACCTCAACCTGAACATATGCAGGTTGGTTCAAATGGCTCTGAGCACTATGGGACTTAATATCTGTAGTCATCAGTCCCCTAGAACTTAGAACTATTTAAACCTAACTAACCTAAGGACATCACACACATCCATGCCCGAGGAAGGATTCGAACGTGCGACCGTAGCAGTCGCGCGGTTCCGGACTGAGCGCCTAGAACCGCCCGGCCACCACGGCCGGCCAAATGCAGGTCCCACAGTTCATTGCAATCTAGTGTGACAAAGTATAGGCTGTGTTTGCCCATTGAGGTTACTTATTTTAAGTTTCTTGAGCAATAATGTTACTCATTCCTATGTCTAATTAGGCTGGCGACCGTTGTTATTATCATTTGGACACTGTGGATACGTAAATTATTGTTTGTTACTGTTTAAATATTTACATAATTCTCACTTCCGATAAGCCACCTCTGTTAAGTATCTACATCTACATCCATATCCATACTCCGCAAGCCACCTAACGGTGTGTGGTGGAGGGTACCTTGAGTACCTCTATCGGTTCTTCCTTCTATTCCAGTCTCGTATTGTTCGTGGAAAGGAGGATTGTCGGTATGCCTCTGTGTGGGCTCTAATCTCTCTGATTTTATCTTCATGGTCTCTTAGCGAGATATACGTAGGAGGGAGCAGTATACTGCTTGACTCCTCGCTGAAGGTATGTTCTCGAAACTTCAACAAAAGCTCGTACCGAGCTACTGAGCGTCTCTCCTGCAGAGTCTTCCACTGGAGTTCATCATCTCCGCAACGCTTTCGCGATTACTAAATGATCCTGTAACGAAGCGCGCTGCTCTCCGTTGGATCTTCTCTATCTCTCCTATCAATCCTATCTGGTACGGATCCCACACTACTGAGCAGTATTCAAGCAGTGGGCGAACAAGCATACTGTAATCTACTTCCTTTGTTTTCGGATTGCATTCTTCCAATGAATCTCAGTTTTGCATCTGCTTTACCGATGATCAACTTGATATGATCATTCCAATCACCCCTAATGCATACTCCCAGATAATTTATGGAATTAACTGCTTCCAGTTGCTGACCTGCTATATTGTAGCTAAATGCGTCAATTCGCTGCAGATCCTCCTGCATTTCAGTACAATTTTCCATTGTTACAACCTCTCGATATACCACACCATCATCCGCAAAAAGCCTCAGCGAACTTCCGATGTCATCCACAAGGTCATTTGTGTATATTGTGAATAGCAACGGTCCTACGACACTCCCCTGCGGCACACCTGAAATCACTCTTACTTCGGAAGACTTCTCTCCATTGAGACATGCTGCGTTCTTTTATCTAGGAACTCTTCAATCCAGTCACACAATTGGTCTGATAATCCATATGCTCTGACTTTGTTCATTAAACGACTGTGGGGAACTGTATCGAACGCCTTGCGGAAGTCAAGAAACACGGCATCTTAAAAGAAGCCTACAGTACTACAATATAAACTCCGCACTTCTCCTTTCAGAGGGTAACACTGCTCCGCTTCTTTATACTGCAATTGCTTTAATAAAAATAATTTCATTACACGAACTGCCTCCAGCCTTGTGGTTATGGTATAAGAGTAGCAGGTGGTAGTATTATAACTGCAGTGAGCTGCGTCTATTTCCGGTCGCTTGCAACTTTGCCCTGGGAAGGAGATTCCCGATAAAAGCAAGCTAAACAAGGGGTCAATGCCGGAGAGTGCTTTCTGTAAAACCGGAATGGGGTTCCACCCGCATCAGAGCGTACGAGTACGTTTCACACTACCTTTCGTAGGAACTACGTGACGTAATGGCACCGTGAAGGCGACCGGAAACGAGGCTATCGACCCGTCGATCGCTATAGCGCCGAAGTGATGTTTATGGATGTATTAGCGACAGAGTAATCTCAGTTGTAGCGAGAACTCTTTACGATAATGTGTTTGTGGTTGCGCAACGTCAGAAATAAATGTGACAAGGAAGCATGTGGATGTTATTGCTCCTCGTTTCTCTCGCAGCAATTTAAGCTGTCCTCTTGGGTTCCTGGATAACCCCACACTGGGAAATCGTCACACATCCGGAAACAAGGAGCCAAGTATTTGCGATGAGGAAGAATATGAATTCGGTCTCAGCAATTAACGCTGCCAGACCACACACTCGGAAATCGCCACATATTCGGAAACTAGCTTAGAGGCTGCTGAGTCGCTCGCTTAGACTGTATGGCCTGCAGAGATATTTTTTGTTTTTTATTTAATCGAATTTTTGTGTTATTCGCAAATTGCAACACCTTCTAAGCTTTTCATGCTAATTAAGGCCATATAAGCATGGACTTTTCCGGATACACTTCCTACCAGAAAGAGATTCTGATGGAAACAGATTCTGATGGCAGGCACCCAAAGTTTTTGTTAATCATACTTGTGCACATACCTCCACAGCAATTTTGATTCTCTAACAACCGAGAAGTGAAACACAAATTTTCATAGATTCAGCTTTAAAATTTTTTTAACGTAACGAAATATTTTCTTAAAAGTTTTCATCGACTGTTACACTCCGTTGGGGACTGAATTTCCAGAAACACTGAAACACGTATTTTTTATTTGTAACCGAGAAGTAAAATACCATTGTTCAAAGACATAGCTACTAGTCCTTTAATAATGGTATATTTTCCAAAAAGCTTTCACCCACTGTTTCACTCCCTCCCGTAAGGTTAAATTTGCAAAGAAATTAAAACAAGTAGTTCTTTATTTCTGAGCGAAAAACCAAATACCAGTTTTCGTAGGTCTAACTTCAAAACTGCTTTTATAGCGATAAGTGACATTTAAATATAAAAACCTTCGTCTGGTAGCCCACTTACGGTTGGAATTTCGAAAAACACATTCTTAAAAGAAGCCTACAGTACTACAGTACAAAATCCGCACTTCTCCAAATTTTAAGTTTCTGTCCTTAGCGATCTGGATTGGGCTATGATGAGTCAGTCAGTCAGAACATTGCCTTCTACATACGAACAGCGAAGTATTTGTGACTGGGAAGAACATGAATTTTACTGCTGATCCTGCCCTACCACACACTCTGAAATTACCACATATTCGGAAATGGACAACCAAATACTTTTATATTATGTAATCAGATGGAAATATTAATAAGATAGAACATTGGAGAACACACTTGTATCACGTTCAAGGAAAAACATGTCATCATGTAGTAGGGTGCTAATCTGCCAACTCTCTGTGAACCACGTCGTTTTCCATTACGCTCCATATTAATCGTATGAGTTTTATCTCGTGTCTCGATTATCATACTACCTCTTGCAGCCTTATTCTTGAAACCTTATGTTTTTTTACAATTTGTTAACTGACGTTTATTGATAAGGGTGACGTTCTGTGATACATTTTCAATACGCCGCTGCTTTTGAAGGGCATACTGCGACATACAGACTTCGAAGGAAATGAATAATCGAAATGCACACGATTCACATTGGGGTCGTTCACATGCGCTTGTAAAAATCGATAATCGAGAGACCACTACTGACGTCACGACAGAAAAAGTGAAGTGAAGTCTACTCGTCCCCATAGAGCTCCAATACAACGGACTGAATCGTCCGCCGTGTTTACCCCAACTCCAAGGATTCGGCAATGGTTACCTTGTGGGTGGTTAACCTAGTCAGGGAACTTTTTACAATATTTCTTATTATTTGATATTGCATGTAAGAAACATGTGGAACAATAGTTACTGTTTATAGAGATACTTAGACTGCCCTTTCCATATAACAGAAATATTGAAATGTAACATTAGACAGCTAGAGAAACGTAGGCTAAAAAAACTTGCGTGGTAGTTTGTAATAAGAATTTTGTACCAATGTCTTCAAATACGGGTGTTATACAGGAACAACGTGTGCCTATTCATTAATTTTTGCCTGATTATAGGTACTTGTAAAAGTGGTGTTTATTTTTTAATTATAAGGTACGTTAAGAAATGCGGCACTTTTATTCTACAGAGGGCGAAAAAGTATAGTTTCATGTTACTACGAAACGAAATTTTAGTAACAGTTTAATCTCTGATTTAACCAGTATTCATTTTGTATACTTCATGATAGGTTTGTAACTTGTTGAGTTCTTTGAAGATTATATTACTTGTGCAGGTTCCCGCACAATGACCAATCCACTACAAAAATATCTTAATTGTCATTCGTCCTACCGTAGGCAGACAAGAGATGAGGTTAAATAATATTCAGTTTGACTATGTATGTATATTTATGATAACAACGTGTAAATACAGTACAAACGTTCCTCTCCACTTTTCCATTTACGAAAATATCTCATGAATCAAAAAAAATTGAGACGAACTGCTTCAGTATAGTTTTCGCCGGGGAAGAAACACACTTGCATACAACTCGTTTCAGGTATATAACTACTTTTGCTTATTACTACATTTATATACCCTTCCAGCTGAGAGGCAGGTCCTGGCTCTGAATTGCTTCTCCAGCAGTTTACGGCCCATCTCTTTCTTCGTTCGAGGTGACTTGGAAGTCCAAAGATACGAAAACTATTTTTGCAATAGTCAGTGCAATTCATAGCTGAGTGACCACCCATATTTACGACGAATTCTTCAGTATATTTAATTAGAAATCTTCACTCGCATCGTAACTCGTTGGTAAACAAGTGGAATATCCTATACCATGGAGAAAACGTGGTGGACATTTCAGATCAGATTACAGGAGTTTTAATGCGCATTTCTATACGTGGTTTCTACTTCTACATAGATACTCCTCAGGTCACCGTACGGTGCGTGGCAGTGGATACCGTATACCAATACTTCTCCTTTCTTGTTCCACTCGCAAACAGAGCGACGGAAAAAAGACTATCTATATGCCTCCGTATGAGTGCTAATTTCTCGTATCTTTCTTATCTTCGTGGTCCTCACGCGTAATGTATGTTGGCGGCCGTAGAATCGTGCGGCACTTAGCTTCAAAGCTGGTTCTCTAGAGTTTATCAATAGTGTTTCACGAAAAGAACGTCGCCTTCCCTCATTGGATTCCCATTTCACTTCCCGAAGCATCTCTGTAGTACATACCAGTTGTTCGAACCTACCGGTAACAAATCTAGTAGCCCATCTCTGTATTGCTTAGACTTCAAACCAACCGGGTACGGATCCCAAACACTCGAGCAGTACTCAAGAACAGGTCGCACCAGCGTCCTATATGCGGTCTCCTTTACAGGTGAACCACTCTTTCCTAAAATCCTCCCCATAAACCGAAGTCGACCAGTCGTCTTCCCTACCACAGCTGTGAAATCCTCGTTCCACCTCATATTGCTTTGAAACGTTGCGCCCAGATATTTAGACTACTTGATTGTGTCAAGCAGAACACTGGTACTACTGCATCCGGACTTTAGAGGTCTGATCTTCCTACTCATCGCCATTAACTTACATTTTTCCACTTTTAAGGCTAGCTGCCATTCGTCACACCAGCTGGAAATTTTGTCTAAGTCGTCTTATGTCTTCCTACAGCCATTCAACGTCGACACCTTGCCGTGCACCACGACATCATCAGCAAGCAGCCGCAGAGTGCTGCCCACCCTGTCCGCCAAATCATTTAGACGACCTCGCAGTCGAGGACAACATTGTGCGTTCTATTACCTAAAAAGTCGTCGAGCCACTCACATATCTGTGTACTTATTCCATATGCTTGTACCTTCGTTAATAGCCTGCAATGGGGTATCGTGTCAAATGCTTTCCTCAAATTTAGAAACATGGAATCTGCCTGTTGCCCTTCGTCGATAGTTTTAACTATTTTTTTTTTTTTTTTTTTTTGGTCATCAGTCTACTGACTGGTTTGATGCGGCCCGCCACAAATTCCTTTCCTGTGCTAACCTCTTCATCTCAGAGTAGCACTTGCAACCTACGTCCTGAATTATTTGCTTGACGTATTCCAATCTCTGTCTTCCTCTACAGTTTTTGCCCTCTACAGCTCCCTCTAGTACCATGGAAGTCATTCCCTCATGTCTTAGCAGATGTCCTATCATCCTGTCCCTTCTTATCAGTGTTTTCCACATATTCCTTTCCTCTACGACTCTGCGTAGAACCTCCTCATTCCTTACCTTATCAGTCAACCTAATTTTCAACATTCGTCTATAGCACCACATCTCAAATGCTTCGATTCTCTTCTCTTCCGGTTTTCCCACAGTCCACGTTTCACTACCATACAATGCTGTACTCCAGACGTACATCCTCAGAAATTTCTTCCTCAAATTAAGACCGGTATTTGATATTAGTAGACTTCTCTTGGCCAGAAATACCTTTTTTGCCATAGCGAGTCTGCTTTTGATGTAAGCCTTGCTCTGTCCGTCATTGGTTATTTTACTGCCTAGGTAACAGAATTCCTTAACTTCATTGACTTCGTGACAATCAATCCTGATGTTAAGTTTCTCGCTGTTCTCATTTCTACTACTTCTCATTACCTTCGTCTTTCTCCGATTTACTCTCAAACCATACTGTGTACTCATTAGACTGTTCTAACTATATCATGTGAGAAAAGGGCAAGCTGACTTTCGCACGAGCGGTTCTTTCTAAAATCGTGTTGATTCGTGGGCATAAGTTTCTCAGTCTCAAGAAAGTTCATTATATTCGAACTGAGAATATGTTCAAGGATTCTTCATCTAACGGAAGTTAGAGACATTGGTTTGTAATTTAGCGAGTCCGTTCTTTTACCCTTCTTATAAAGGGTGGTCCATTGATCGTGGCCGGGAGAAATATCTCATGAAATAAGCGTAAATGCAGACTGTATTGCCGAACATCCATCATGTTGGAAGTACATCGCCATTCTATCATGCAGTGAAACATCTTCTAGTAACATTGGTAGAACGTTACGTAGGAAATCAGCATACATTGCACCATTTAGATTGCCATCGATAAAATGGGGGTCAATTACCTTTCCTCTCATAATGCCGCACCATACATTAGCCCGCCAAGGTCGCAGGTGTTCCACTTGTCGCAGCCATCGTAGATTTACCGTTGCCCAATAGTGCACATTATGCCGGTTTACGTTACCGCTGTTGGTGAATGACGATTCGTCGCTAAACAGAACGCGTGCAAAAAATCTTGTCATCGCGCAATTTCTCTTGTGCCAAGTGGCAGAACTGTACACGACGTTCAAAGTCGTCGCCATGCAATTGCTGGTGCATGGAAACATGGTAGGGGTGCAATCGATGTTGATGTAGCATTCCGAACTCGACGTTTTTGAGATTCCCGCGCAATTTGTCTGCTACTGATGTGCGGATTAGCAGCGACAGCAGCTAAAACACCTACTTGGGCATCATCATTTGTTGCAGGTCGTGGCTGACGTTTGACATGTGGCTGAACACTTCCTGTTTCCTTAAATAACTTAACTATCCGGCGAACGATCCTGACACTTGGATGATGTTGTCCAGGATACCGAACAGCATACATAGCAAACGCCCGTTGGGCATTTTTATCACTATAGCCATACATCAACACGACATCGATCTTCTTCGCAATTGGTAAACGGTCCATTTTAACACGGGTAATGTATCACGAAGCAAATACCGTCCGCACTGGCGGAATGTTACGTGATACGACGTACTTATACGTTTGTGACTATTACAGCGCCATCTATCACAAATGAAAAAAGTGGTCCAACTAAAACATTCATATTTCTTTACGTACTACACGAATATGTAATTAAAATGGCGGTTCCTATTTTAAAAAACGCAGTTGATATCCGTTTGACCTACGGCAGCGCCATCTAACGGGTCAACGATAGCGCCATCTGGTTTCCCCCTTTAAACTAGACAAGTTCCGTTGTTTGTAGTTTTTTCGCTTGAGGCTTATTTCGTGAGATATTTGGCCCGGTCACGATTAATGGAGCACCCTGTATACTGGAATCACCTGCGCTTTTTCCCAGTCGCTTGGGGCCTTGTGCTAGGCGAGACATTCACAATAAATGTAAGCTAGGTAAGGGGGCGATGCCGTAGATTACTCTTTGTAAAATCAAACTGGGATTCCATCCTGACCCGGCGATTTATTTGTTTTCAAATCCTTCAGCTGTTTCTCTACGCCGGAGATGCTAATTTCTATGTCGTCCACTGGGGAGTCGGCTCTATGGTCAAATGACGGAATGATTGTACGATTCTCCAGATTCATTTCATAAACGCCTATAGCTGTGCTTCCATGCGGGAGTCCATGCGACGTTCAAACGACGATATGTTTACGCAGTCCTCCTGCGTGAATGATTTCTTAATTTTGAAACATGAGCTTTCTGTTTAACCTGTGACGGTCCACCTGTATCGGCAGTCCACTTTTCTTCCCGTCTACTACGACGACACGAAGAAACGTTGGTGAGCGACAGACTTAAGCTCCAAGAGGGGTGTAAACATTGTATTAATGTTTTCCAGAACTGTTACGATGAAGTAATGCGTCGCCCCCTCAGTCTTCGATCAGCTCGGGGACACGGAACCTGGCCTTGGAAGCGCGCCTTTCTACGGCAACATGACAGTGGGGCTACGGCAAGAGGACTTCCGTAGGCCGCCGCCATTGTATGCAGATCTCATTTTAGGTGTCGGTCACTGCATTGCATTCTTACCGGACTGATGCAATTACACTCCTGGAAATTGAAATAAGAACACCGTGAATTCATTGTCCCAGGAAGGGGAAACTTTATTGACACATTCCTGGGGTCAGATACATCACATGATCACACTGACAGAACCACAGGCACATAGACACAGGCAACAGAGCATGCACAATGTCGGCACTAGTACAGTGTATATCCAACTTTCGCAGCAATGCAGGCTGCTATTCTCCCATGGAGAAGATCGTAGAGATGCTGGATGTAGTCCTGTGGAACGGCTTGCCATGCCACTTCCACCTGGCGCCTCAGTTGGACCAGCGTTCGTGCTGGACGTGCAGACCGCGTGAGACGACGCTTCATCCAGTCCCAAACATGCTCAATGGGGGACAGATCCGGAGATCTTGCTGGCCAGGGTAGTTGACTTACACCTTCTAGAGCACGTTGGGTGGCACGGGATACATGCGGACGTGCATTGTCCTGTTGGAACAGCAAGTTCCCTTGCCGGTCTAGGAATGGTAGAACGATGGGTTCGATGACGGTTTGGATGTACCGTGCACTATTCAGTGTCCCCTCGACGATCACCAGTGGTGTACGGCCAGTGTAGGAGATCGCTCCCCACACCATGATGCCGGGAGTTGGCCCTGTGTGCCTCGGTCGTATGCAGTCCTGATTGTGGCGCTCACCTGCACGGCGCCAAACACGCATACGACCATCATTGGCACCAAGGCAGAAGCGACTCTCATCGCTGAAGACGACACGTCTCCATTCGTCCCTCCATTCACGCCTGTCGCGACACCACTGGAGGCGGGCTGCACGATGTTGGGGCGTGAGCGGAAGAAGGCCTAACGGTGTGCGGGACCGTAGCCCAGCTTCATGGAGACGGTTGCGAATGGTCCTCGCCGATACCCCAGGAGCAACAGTGTCCCTAATTTGCTGGGAAGTGGCGGTGCGGTCCCCTACGGCACTGCGTAGGATCCTACGGTCTTGGCGTGCATCCGTGCGTCGCTGCGGTCCGGTCCCAGGTCGACCGGCACGTGCTCCTTCCGCCGACCACTGGCGACAACATCGATGTACTGTGGAGACCTCACGCCCCACGTGTTGAGCAATTCGGCGGTACGTCCACCCGGCCTCCCGCATGCCCACTATATGCCCTCGCTCAAAGTCCAACTGCACATACGGTTCACGTCCACGCTGTCGCGGCATGCTACCAGTGTTAAAGACTGCGATGGAGCTCCGTATGCCACGGCAAACTGGCTGACACTGACGGCGGTGGTGCACAAATGCTGCGGAGCTAGCGCCATTCGACGGCCAACACCGCGGTTCCTGGTGTGTCCGCTGTGCCTTGCGTGTGATCATTGCTTGTGCAGCCCTCTCGCAGTGTCCGGAGCAAGTATGGTGGGTCTGACACACCGGTGTCAATGTGTTCTTTTTTCCATTTCCAGGAGTGTATATTGGCTCCGCCAGATAAGTGTATTACGAGGCGTATTCGGAAAGTAAGGTCCGATTTCGGACGAATTGGAGACCACAGTGAAACTTCACTGGAACTTTGCACAGACGTGGTGTGCTGTACCTCTAGAATGCCCGGCAAGGTCGTCACCCCAGACCACATAAGAAATAGATTGACCGTCCTTACGGCGGAACAGGCAACCGTAAAAATAGTTTTCCCGTCGGTCAACAGATGTCGCAGGCGACGCTACCATGCTAACTGACCTGTCCATGTCGCCGAATTGGCAACACTGTAACTTCGGTGACGTGAATGTCGCTGATTTGCGTTCGGCTAGAGCGCTGCGCGCGAAATGAGTTCATCACACTGCTGACTGTAGCTCATGATCGGCTGTGGTTTTTCCCGAGTTTTAAATCTAAGTATGTAGATTAGCTCCTGTAATTCTACAAACCAAGTTTATTTCTCACAATCATATGCGAAATGAAATAAATGAAAAGTAACACACAAACATTTCTCGCAAGTTACTGTTTAAATGCAGACCGTATTGCAGTCACATAGGTTTTACACTCGCCTTCCATGCCGTCTATTTCCTCTTTGCTATACAGCTCTTATCATACGGATTATGGTGATGCAGGTTAACACTAGAAAGTTTTCAAAATCCGCACTCCGTTATGATGCGAATTAATGCTGGACATATTTTAGTGACAGTCATTTCAAATTTAAATTCTTTTACTTTGCATGTAACTTATCGTAAATGATATAAGAGTGGCACAAAACGATGAATTTTGGATTGTTGTTGAAAGGGGGCTGCAAACGCAGTAATATACCAGAGAAAGCGTGTTTTTGGAGCATATTTTGGCGGTGTCAACTTTGAAGAGCCACAGATGGCAAACCATAATTATGTTAAAAATTTACTTTGTACAGTTTGAAGATAACCCGCAAATATTCGCAACAGACGTACGCTTTTATCTGCAACACAGTTATTATGGGGGATATCCGCACTCGCACAGACCTGTTACTATAAGTAGTGTTGTTTTCGAGTGAAAGCTGTGTGAGGATTATTAGCGCACATATAAAAAAAAATTAAAATAGGCAGTGTTCTCTTCTATTCTCTTCCCTTCATTCCAGTATAAACGCTTGTTCACAAGTATAAACGAATGGCAGTGAACATTGGCGATTTATCTATGAATACTCGTTTGCTGCAGTGTAAACGAGGTTTTACACTCGTTCACTTCGTTTGCTCTAGTATATACCAGGATTTAGAGGGACTGATGACCTAGCAGTTAGATGATGGCTATTATTCATTTATTTCACTGTTGCGATTTCAGCTCTAGAGCCATTTTCAAATACCAAGGGAAAGGTCTTGTAAGGTAATGCTTCTTAAATTGTTTACCAAATGTTACCACACTATGCTTTGCATTTTGTTATCCATTCCTTATATTGGTTTCAGTTTTCACATTGCACACAAAAATGCATCTACAGCCAAAATTACAATACTGAGTGAATAAACAGTTTACAAAAGTCCAAATCGCAGCAAAGATTTCATTTAAAAGTTGTATGATATGATTCTTGTACAGGAAGGGCTGCCACGTTATATCAGAATATAAGATCGACAAAATTTAGATAGGATCGAATGCTTAGGGCTCTTTATTAATTCTTACTCGTAACTAATTTATTGATTTACCTGAATTTAAAATCCACTCCCATAACCTTTCTTTATCTTTGACGGGAAATCTGAACATTTTTAGTTCAGGATTTGTCCGTCTACTCCTTCCACAGTTGATATACTTGCAGGCCGTCGGCATGACGACTCGATCCACCACCACCGGTATGTCAGAAACAGCTGTACTTCACAGACGCCAAATGGTGGAAAGCTGCATGCGTTCGGGCGATGTTGCCACATATTTCACAGAACGGACTGCCATTTAGTGGTTGGTGCCACAAGTAAGAGTGTGACGCTGTTGCCGCCTGGTGGCTGTTCCCTGACAAGGGTTGCCTGTTAGGCCAACCAATTAGGCAATCTGTTTCTTACGTCATCTGGGATTTTAGGTGTCAGCCACTGCACTGCACTGCATTCTTACCACACTGATGCAGTTATATTGGCTCCGCCAGATCAGTGTATTACGGGGCGTATTCGGAAAGTAAGGTCCGATTTCGAACGAAATGGAGACCACAGTGAAACTTCAGTGGAACTTTGCACTGATGTGGTGGGCTGTACCTCTAGAATGCCTGGCAAGGGTGTCACCCCAGACCACGTAAAAAACAGATTGATGGTCCTTACGGTGGAACAGGCAACCGTGAAAATAGTTTTCCCATCAATCAACAGATGTCGCAGGCGACGCTACAATGCTAACTGACCTGTCCATGTCGCGGAATTGGCAACGCTGTATCTTCGGTGATGTGAATGACGCTGATTTGCGTTCGGCTAGAGCGCCGCGCGCAAAATGCATTCGTCACACTGCTGACTGTAGCAAATGATCGGCTGTGGTTTTTCCCGAGTTTTCGATCGAAGAATGTGGATTAGCTCCTGTAATTCTACAAACCAAGTTTATTTCTACTGTAGGGACATTTCTCACAATCATATGCGAAATGAAATAAATGAAAAGTATCACACAAACATTTCTCGCGAGTTACTGTTTAAATGCAGATTGTATTGCAGTCGCATAGATTTTACACTCGCCTTCCATGCCGTCTATTTCCTCTTTGTCATACAGCTCTTCTGATACGGATTATGGTGGTAAAAAAGATCTCCACATGCAGGTTAACACTAGGAAGTTTTCAAAATCTCCTCAACGTCTTTGAAATGTAATCAGTTAATTTACTGACAAATATTGCACTGAGCAGTGGGTTTCACGTCCTGACATTAGCGACATAATTATTTATTTTGCATAGAGTATCTATAGGGATTAGGTGAGTTGTAATGACAATATATTTTTCACAGTCAGATTGTAAATAAGTTTAAGAAACAGATTTTTCATCGTTTCTAAGTATTTCTGTAAGCGTTTTGCATATGATTACTGTTAGTTGTAAACGAATATAATTTCATGTACGCACTTAAAAACGATATCTTCGAAAAAAATAAATATTGTGAAACTTTAAATATCGTGATTAAAAAACAGTTCTGTGATGGTGAACATCTTAACTTTGCGGTCAACACATCTACTGTTGTTACAAGCAGTACTGTTTTGCTCAGATTTAACACATCACTTCTTTCTAGTTAAACGTGGTAGAGTAATCAAGGAAAGGCTACGAAATTTATTTGTGCAGCCTAATGGAGAATCTTTATTTGGTACTTAGATACAATAAGAATAAACTAATTTTTTTTTATTTTCAGTTTTGAGACAGTTCTACTACATTTTTAGTTCAGGATATGTCCGTCTACTCCTTCCACAGTTGATAAACTCGCAGGCCCTCAGCATGATGACTCGATCCACTACCACCAGTATGTCAGAAACAGCTGTACTTTACAGACGCCAAAGGGTGGAGAGCTGCACGCGTCCAGACGATGTTGTCACATATTTCACAGAACGGACTGCCATCTAGTGGTTGGTGCCACAAGTAAGGGTGTGATGCTGTTGCCACCTGGTGACCGTTCCCTGAGTAGGGTAGCCTGCTAGACCAAGCGATTGGGCAATCTGTTTCTTACGTGATCTGGGGCGTCACGTCTCCGTTCTGAGCGCGCAGTGAGCACGTAAAGAGGACTACAATAACAGTGTCTCCCACCAAGCATGAGGGCCTGGCGAGAGATTTCGCTTGAAACTATGCAGCCCACATACCTAAGGTTTCTTCTTCGTGACTGCCCTCGGTCGCATTTCGCAGGGGCAAGGGAGATGCTCCTGCAGCGTTTCAGATGGGAAGTGTGTGATCAGCCACAATACAGCCGGGACATGACTCCTTCCGATGTTGATCTCTTTCCTCGCATGAACTGCCTGGATACGGAGGAAACATTTTGGCACAAACAACGGACGGCAGACCAGCGTAGAGAACTGACAGGAAGCACAGCCTGCTACCTTCTGAGACGAGGATGCTGGAGAGTTGGCACGACGCCACGACAAGTGTCTAAGTCGGGGCGGCGACCACTTACAAGAGGAGGCCACGACGTTTGGAACGCGGATTTACTGCAACTTCGTACACTCGTAGTACTCCATTAGGACAACAAAATGTGTAAGCAGCAGCGCGTACGTCTCAAGCGTTACTGAGAAAATCGCGAGATAATTTCGGTCGTCGAATAGATTCACCCGTGCGTGGCCATTTTTACCGTGAAGCGCCGGCAGCGGAGTGGTTAGCGCTCAAGCCGTAATCGCTGGGTCGCTGGATCGAGGCTCGCTCGTCCTTTTTCTTTATTTCTAGCACAGGCATTTTCTTTCCTATTTATATTACAGTTGATGTAATGGGAAAAGTACGTGCAATCGGATGAACTTTTATTAAATTTACAGTGTTATTTGGCAGTCTAGAAATATTTATTATCACAAATAATGTAATATTCATAACTACCGACTAGTAAACGACCAAACGCATCAAGTGATACTGAAAATTTATGCTTGTCCGTGTCTTCAAAATTGTTCGTATTTAATCGAAAGAGAACGAGAAATTGCTTCTCGTGAAGACGCTGTTGAAATACATTCCATATTGATTGACCAATGATCAGCGCCGATATTTAAGGAAATGCTGCGTTATGCATGGTTTGCTTCCAAATAATCGGCTGAAAGAGAGGTTTTTGAAAATGTTAACGACGTTTGTTTTTCCACCTAAAACCTCAAAAGACCTTGCGTCTGCAGAAACATAGCATTTATTAATTGCAGCTGGTGCCGCTTAACTTTGTTTTTCACGTTTTTACGAAAAATACCATCCCGCAACTTGTATTCGTAATGTCGAAAGCGACAATTAATTGTACATCTTTCGAAAGCCGTCTATGCCGGTCAAAACTTGGAGGTAACAAGTCGTTTCGGGCTCCTTCCAGGTATAAGGGATTTCTCAAATTAAGGACAAGCATACATTTTCAGTATCAGTTTATGCGTTTGGCCGTTTAATAGTCCGTAGTTATGAATATTATATTATTTGTGACAATAAAATTTGTAGACTGCCAAACAAAACTGTGAATTTAATAAAAGTTCAACCGATTATACGTATTTTTCCCATTACATCAGCTGTAATATAAATAGTAAAGAAAATGACTGTCCTAGAAATAAAAAAAAATCCAGCGACCCAGCGATTACGGGGCTTGAATGCTAACCACTTCGCTGCCGGCGCTTCACGGTAAAAATGGCCACGCACAAATATATACACTCCTGGAAATGGAAAAAAGAACACATTGACACCGGTGTGTCAGACCCACCATACTTGCTCCGGACACTACGAGAGGGCTGTACAAGCAATGATCACACGCACGGCACAACGGACACACCAGGAACCGCGGTGTTGGCCGTCGAATGGCGCTAGCTGCGCAGCATTTGTGCACCACCGCCGTCAGTGTCAGCCAGTTTGCCGTGGCATACGGAGCTCCATCGCAGTCTTTAACACTGGTAGCATGCCGCGACAGCGTGGACGTGAACCGTATGTGCAGTTGGACTTTGAGCGAGGGCGTATAGTGGGCATGCGGGAGGCCGGGTGGACGTACCGCCGAATTGCTCAACACGTGGGGCGTGAGGTCTCCACAGTACATCGATGTTGTCGCCAGTGGTCGGCGGAAGGAGCACGTGCCGGTCGACCTGGGACCGGACCGCAGCGACGCACGGATGCACGCCAAGACCGTAGGATCCTACGCAGTGCCGGAGGGGACCGCACCGCCACTTCCCAGCAAATTAGGGACACTGTTGCTCCTGGGGTATCGGCGAGGACCATTCGCAACCGTCTCCATGAAGCTGGGCTACGGTCCCGCACACCGTTAGGCCGTCTTCCGCTCACGCCCCAACATCGTGCAGCCCGCCTCCAGTGGTGTCGCGACAGGCGTGAATGGAGGGACGAATGGAGACGTGTCGTCTTCAGTGATGAGAGTCGCTTCTGCCTTGGTGCCAATGATGGTCGTATGCGTGTTTGGCGCCGTGCAGGTGAGCGCCACAATCAGGACTGCATACGACCGAGGCACACAGGGCAAACACCCGGCATTATGGTGTGGGGAGCGATCTCCTACACTGGCCGTACACCAATGGTGATCGTCGAGGGGACACTGAATAGTGCACGGTACATCCAAACCTTCATCGAACCCATCGTTCTACCATTCCTAGACCGGCAAGGGAACGTGCTGTTCCAACAGGACAATGCACGTCCGCATGTATCCCGTGCCACCCAACGTGCTCTAGAAGGTGTAAGTCAACTACCCTGGCCAGCAGGATCTCCGGATCTGTCCCCCATTGAGCATGTTTGGGACTGGATGAAGCGTCGTCTCACGCGGTCCGCACGTCCAGCACGAACGCTGGTCCAACTGAGGCGCCAGGTGGAAATGGCATGGCAAGCCGTTCCACAGGACTACATCCAGCATCTCTACGATCGTCTCCATGGCAGAATAGCAGCCTGCATTGCTGCGAAAGGTGGATATACACTGTACTAGTGCCGACATTGTGCATGCTCTGTTGCCTGTGTCTATGTGCCTGTGGTTCTGTCAGTGTGATCATGTGATGTATCTGACCCCAGGAATGTGTCAATAAAGTTTCCCCTTCCTGGGACAATGAATTCACGGTGTTCTTATTTCAATTTCCAGGAGTGTATATATATTCGACGACCGAAATTATGTTGCGATTTTCTCAGTAACGCTTGAGAAGTACGCGCTGCTGCTTACACATTTTGTTGTCCTCGTGGAGTACAGCGAGTGTACGAAGTTTGCAGTAAATCCGCGTTCCAAACGTCGTGGCCTCCCTTTGTTAGAGAGGTTGCTGGAAGGTGTGGCTAACCGTTGTGAATACAAAAATTTTGATTTTCGAGGTTACCATTTCGCGACCGATCGGACCTTACTTTCGGAACAGCCCTCGTAGAATCAACTTGCTAGTATTCAGTGAGTTACTGAAGGAATAGCTATGGAATTACGATGCGGAGTGTTTGTCACAGCTGGCTACATATGTTGACATTGTGTTTTTCGAGCAGTATGTCGTTTTTTCCTTGTGATTCAGGGAAACTGTGAGTGACTGTGCGGATTTTCAATTTTTTACGCGCAGAGCAATAATTTTTTTATTTAATATTACGGGAAGTGGTGTGTATTACTTATTCTGTGGAGTTGTCATACGGTCGTGTGACTATAGCACAGATTCCCACTCAGAAACAGGCATCACTGACGTACAGAAGTGACAGAGTCGACAACAAGTATATCGCCAGGTGCGGATGGAATTCAGCCTACGGCTCTGACCGCCTACTTGGGTAGCGCGTAGCGCGAAACTCTGCCCCAGCGCCGTGTCCCAGGCGACCGGTAAAAAGGGCAGGTGATTGCTGTGCACATGGTGAACATTAATAAAACCGAAAAACTGCAGGGGTGGATTCCTGACTGCAAATGGACGAAAAAACGGTCCTAATAACCTGTGTCCCGAAACGGACGGTGTGCATGCTACGATAACAAACCGTCCCGGAACACAGAACACAGCTGCATTGCATCCATCTCGCAAACCGAGTGAGGTGGCGCAGTGGTTAGCACACTGGACTCGCGTTCTGGAGAACGACCGTTCAGTCCCGCGTCCGGTCATCCTCTTTTAGGTTTTCCGTCATTTTTTTTCTAAATCGCTTAACGCAAATGCCGGGATGGCTCTTTTGGAAGAGCATGGCCGATTTCCTTCCGCATCCTTTTCTTATCCGATGTGAGCGATGACCTCTTTGTTTGATCTCCTCCCCCAAATCAAACCCCCACCACATCAAAATGTCCTTCAGGCAAGTTTATGGTCAAGATTTTAAACATGGCTGCAACAGCAACTGTTGAATTTCTTCACGATAAAGGATGACAGCCAAAAACAGTTGCAGGATAAAAATTTATTAAAATTTCTTGACCAAGGTTTCGGTACATATAAATATACCTTCATCAGAAGTAAAAAATCTGAAATTACATCATGTAATGGAGATTAATAAAACAATTATGCCAAAGGCGTCGTCAATAATTGAGACATCTTCTCCATTTGTACAACATGACTATGGGCACAGGGTCAAAGCGAACAGTTTAGCACCATTACTTCGCCTATAGTTATCCTGCAACTTTTTTTGCCTGTCATCCTTTATCGTCAAGTTTATGGTGTTAAACACACAGTTAATGATGCTTTAATAAGTGTATGCAGTTGCAAGTGACAGGTGTTCAATGTGGCCTCCATGGGACGCAGTATGGCAAGCCCAGACCACAGTAGTGTTGGGCAAGTTTCATCTTCGTTATACCTGTTAAAAGCAGTGTTACTAATTACTGAGATGGAATGCAAAACTGCAGATACAATAGGTTTTCCTACGTCTATGTTAATAACAGGATGAGCAGTGTTTCCTTTACTCTCTTCCTTCTCTTAAAGTGACACGTCCATGATCTCTTCCAGATTGATCATGTTTGAAATAATGTTCTTGGAATGAGTAGTATTCTCTTTTCACTCTGCGAGCACATCTTCCGGAGGCTGTGTTTCTACTCATTGTTGTTCCACACTGTCGCGTCTCTGTTGACACATCGAGGATCCGGTGGACAAACTTCAACAATCTTAACTAAACGTTGCTGTGGCGAATTGTCCAAGTTATCTGTTCTCCAATGAAACCTCCTGTGAGAATTATTTAAAAAAATTTTTTGTCCAATCGCTGAAGTTTGTCTGTTCCAATTGCCATGTCCGCTGTTTCTGTTCCTGTAGTGATCTCTGTGTTCTTTATTGAACGGTCTGTAGTTGGAATGATTTGGATGGAATGGGTGCTGTCGGGATCCGAGCATATACTTATTCTTCTGTATGTAATTGTTCCCCATGTGGAGTGAGTGGCTGTATGTTTGCTGATGTGATTGCCTATATGGGTCATTATTCATGTTTCTATACGAGTTAAATGGTGGTTGATTATGCCGTTGTACTCGGCGTTGTGTCGTTTCTGAGCAATATGCTGCGAGAAATGCGTTTTCAAATACTTCTAGAGAGTAATAGTCACTACGCTTAGGTGTGACACATCTTCCGAAAGACGAAAACCGACTTTTTGAAACCGTATTTCGCTATCGCGTTTACAGGTTAACATCTGAAGCGGATTTGCTCTCCCAGTAAATAAGGCGACTGGAAAACAGCTATTCCAGTTTTCGATTTAGTCAGCAAACTCGCTTCGTCTCTTCACATAATTATGAGATGTAGAGATCTTCGTGATCAGACTAATATTTCTGCATCTCCTTCACTGCACAATGAATTACTCCGTCCATATTAGTCGAATATGTTGAGAAAAAGATGTAACCTTAGAATCCAAGTGCGTTTCAAAAACGGTTGTGTGTTTAAACGGGAGCGCTAATCGATTGTGGAAGTGGAAAACCGGAAATTTGAATCGTAATTCCAGAATCGTTTTTGGAGTATTTACATGACCAACCAGATGCGGTATTGGGAAATCGGTTTACGAAATTCGGTTTTGGGAGTCCCATGTAAACACAGGGAAAGTCTAGAGATCGGACGTATTCGCATGGCAGGTTCATCTTCTAAAAACACTGCAAACGAATTCGTTTGTGTGGCCGCTAGGTGTTAAAGAGAAGCTAAGTTGCTGAACCCAGTCTAATGGATGCAAGGCATCCGTATCATTCCTGAAAACTTTGAACTTTCGAATAGAGAAAAAGTGTTTGTAATTACAACTTTCGTGTTTATGTGCCCCAGAATCCCAGAATTGTCCCGCCTGTTGAAACAAAGTTCGAGAATTCAGATCTGTCTGTATAACCCGTTTCTCTAACAAGTCCCCCTGGAAGATTTGTGTCAAATTTTTCCCATCCACAACTGTGACACTGTCTAAACCACGTATCGTGTCTTCCGTTATTACACTCTTTTGCATAACAACGAGCTGAGCACGTAGTCTGTTAACTTCACGTTTGTGCTCATCATTTATAGCCATCTGTCGTTCTTTGAATTGTCCAAGTGATTGGTATTCTTCCGGGTCGGTAAAATGTATCGGGTCTATATCGTCAGTGTGAGTGTTCAAATTTAAAATTAATTTGTAAAGAGCCGGCCGGGTGGCCGTGCGGTTCTAGGCGCTACAGTCTGGAGCCGCGTGACCGCAACGGTCGCAGGTCCGAATCCTGCCTTGGGCATGGATGTGTGTGATGTCCTTAGGTTAGTTAGGTTTAAGCAGTTCTAAGTTCTAGTGGACTGATGCCTTAGAAATTAAGTCCCATGGTGCTCAGATCCATTTGAACCACTAGCCAGTTTGTAAAGTTCTCTGTGAAAAGTCATCATTCAGTTACTTTGAAGTGTGGTACTGTTCTTTAGTTTTCATCTCCATAGGTTTCGTTAGTATGTGTAGTGATTCTGTCTCTTCGTAATTGTTGTATCTGTTCAGAAATGGTTCAAATGGCTCTGAGCACTATGGGACTTAACATCTATGGTCATCAGTCCCTTAGAACTTAGAACTACTTAAACCTAACTAACCTAAGGACATCACACAACACCTATTCATCACGAGGCAGAGAAAATCCCTGACCCCGCGGGAATCGAAACCGGGAACCCGTGCGAGGGAAGCGACAACGCTACCGCACGACCACGTGCTGCGTTGTATCTGTTGTGCTTGCAATTGTGAGTGTTCTTGTTGTTGTTCTTGTTGTTGTTGTGTTCAGTCCTGAGACTGGTTTGATGCAGCTCTCCATGCTACTCTATCCTGTGCGAGCTTCTTCATCTCCCAGTAGCTACTGCAACCTACATCCTTCTGAATCTGCTTGGTGTATTCATCTCTTGGTCTCCCTCTACGATTTTTACCCTCCACGCTGCCCTCCAATACTAAATTGGCGATCGCTTGATGCCTCAGAACACGTGCTACCGACCGATGCCTTCTTCTAGTCAAGTTGCGCCACAAACTTCTCTTCTCTCCAATTCCATTCAATACCTCCTCATTAGTTATGTGATCTACCCATCTAATCTTCAGCATTCTTCTGTAGCACCACATTTCGAAAGCTTCTATTCTCTTCTTGTCTAAATTATTTATCGTCCATATTTCACTTCCATACATGGCTACACTCCATACAAATACTTTTAGAAACGACTTCCTGACACTTCAATCTATACTCGATGTTAACAAATTTCTCTTCTTCAGAAACGCTTTCCTTGCCATTGCCAGTCTACATTTTATATCCACTCTACTTTGACCATCGTCAGTTATTTTGCTCCCCAAATAGCAAAACTCCTTTACTACTTTAAGTGTCTCATTTCCTAAACTAATTCCCTCAGCATCACCCGACTTAATTCGACTACATTCCATTATCCTCGTTTTGCTTTTGTTGATGTTCATCTTATATCCTCCTTTCAACACACTATCCATTCCGTTCAACTGCTCTTCCAAGTCCTTTGCTGTCTCTGACAGAATTACAATGTCATCGGCGAACCTCAAAGTTTTTATCTCTTCTCCATGAATTTTAATTCCTACTCCGAATTTTTCTTTTGGTTCCTGCACTGCTTGCTCAATTGAATAACAACGGGGAGAGGCTACAACCCTGTCTCACTCCCTTCCCAACCACTGCTTCCCTTTCATGCCCCTCGAATCTTATAACTGCCATTTGGTTTCTATACAAATTGTAAATAGCCTTTCGCTTCCTATATTTTACCTCTGCCACCTTCAGAATTTGAAAGAGAGTATTCCAGTTAACGTTGTCAAAAGCTTTCTCTAAGTCTACAAATGCTAGAAACGTAGGTTTGCCTTTTCTTAATCTTTCTTCTAAGATAAGTCGTAGGGTCAGTATTGCCTCACGTGTTCCAACATTTCTACGGAATCCAAACTGATCTTCCCCAAGGTCGGCTTCTACTAGTTTTTCCACTCGTCTGTAAAGAATTCGAGTTAGTATTTTGCAGCCGTGACTTATTAAACTGATAGTTCGGTAATTTTCACATCTGTCAACACCTGCTTTCTTTGGGATTGGAATTATTATATTCTTCTTGAAGTCTGGGGGTATTTCGCCTGTCTCATACATCTTGCTCACCAGATGGTAGAGTTTTGACAGACCTGGCTCTCCCAATGCCGTCAGTAGTTCTAATGGAATGTTGTCTACTCCCGGGGCCTTGTTTCGACTCAGGTCTTTCAGTACTCTGTCAAACTCTTCACGCAGTATTGTATCTCCCATTTCATCTTCATCTACATCCTCTTCCATTTCCAATATTGTCCTCAAGTACATCGCCCTAGTATAGACCCTCTATATACTTCCATCTTTCTGCTTTTCCTTATTTGCTTAGAACTGGGTTTCCATCTGAGCTCTTGATATTCATACAAGTGGTTCTCCTTTCTCCAAATGTAACACCATAGCTCTAATGTTGTACTGATTTATTTCGCCTTTGTTTCATTTAATGTTACAGCGCTGAGCTTCTGTAAATGTGTGTGATTGAATCGATAACATAAAACTGTATATTTCTTTCTTTGCACAAACTTTGATGTCATGGTTTGGTTCTATGCAGTCGTTTAAATGCTTTGTCCCATTTGGAGGGAACAAAACTTACTGTATATAATTGTAATTTTGTGTGAATAATTTTTTGTAGAAATGTCTATATGTGCAAATGTTCTGTTTTGTTTAAAATGATTGTTTGCTGTTATGTAACCTTCTGATCCTCACTTAGGTTTCTTAGTTAGTTTGTATGTAAAAGGTGTTGCGGTTCCCCTCGGGAACGGAACTGTGTAGCGCGCGCAAATTGTGGTTGGCCTAGGTGGAAAAGGTGGAACTGATAGTCAGTCGGGGACGAGCCACCAGACGGGGAGGAGCTATGAGTCCGTGCACTGCCATGTTAATGTTGTATATTGTGCTGGTTCCGAGAGAGGCTTTTCCTGCTTCTTTCCAAGGCCTCGCATGGATGGATAAATAGTTGGAACTATTCTGGAATTTGTATCTATCATCGCCACCAAGAAATGACAGAGTCCAGCAATTCTGCCTGCAATTCCACCTACCAGCATGCAGTTGCCACCACATTGCGCAATCATTGCAACGTAATACTATAATGATGCACAGTGAAGGATCAGCTTAATGGATGTGTTAATGTGCTGAAATATAAGGTAATTTATATCTGAATTTATGTACCTACCTTGATTTTTCTCCTCATCATAACACCTCTCAGGGTCCTCTCCGTTTGAACTAAAGTGATTACCGAGTGTCCTTACTGAAAGTACATTAAAACCCAGTTTTCTAATTAATGCCTCTTCAATATAGTAAAAAGAAAATTAAAATTAAGGTGGCAAGAGAGTGAACTAAAGTAGATGTTGTTTGCTGAAAATGTTTCTATTAAAACTGCTTGTTAAAGTGCTGTTGCTAACTTCAAAATTAAAAGTTCTTAAGACTGAGGTTTATAATGTTTTGCTTAGTAAATGATCACATTACTGCCTGTTGTAAATCGCAGAAGGTGAGTCAATATCTTACATATATGTTAATTTTGTGTCTCACTGTAGTAAAAGTGGAAAGCTGCAGTTGTGAAACGTTATATACTCATGTTTGCTAAGTGTTTGTCTCTCTTGTGTATTAGAAGTGCGTATTAATAGTATAAATGGATGCACAGTTTGTCTATTGTGAAAGACCACTAATTATAAAAACCATATTTTCTTTAAGCCCTGAAAGTAATAATGTGTTTCGGTATCTCTTATAATTTTGCAAATACACTCCTGGAAATGGAAAAAATAACACATTGACACCGGTGTGTCAGACCCACCATACTTGCTCCGGACACTGCGAGAGGGCTGTACAAGCAATGATCACACGCACGGCACAACGGACACACCAGGAACCGCGGTGTTGGCCGTCGAATGGCGCTAGCTGCGCAGCATTTGTGCACCACCGCCGTCAGTGTCAGCCAGTTTGCCGTGGCATACGGAGCTCCATCGCAGTCTTTAACACTGGTAGCATGCCGCGACAGCGTGGACGTGAACCGTATGTGCAGTTGACGGACTTTGAGCGAGGGCGTATAGTGGGCATGCGGGAGGCCGGGTGGACGTACCGCCGAATTGCTCAACACGTGGGGCGTGAGGTCTCCACAGTACATCGATGTTGTCGCCAGTGGTCGGCGGAAGGTGCACGTGCCGGTCGACCTGGGACCGGACCGCAGCGACGCACGGATGCACGCCAAGACCGTAGGATCCTACGCAGTGCCGTAGGGGACCGCACCGCCACTTCCCAGCAAATTAGGGACACTGTTGCTCCTGGGGTATGGGCGAGGACCATTCGCAACCGTCTCTATGAAGCTGGGCTGCGGTCCCGCACACCGTTAGGCCGTCTTCCGCTCACGTCCCAACATCGTGCAGCCCGCCTCCAGTGGTGTCGCGACAGGCGTGAATGGAGGGACGAATGGTGTGTCGTCTTCAGCGATGAGAGTCGCTTCTGCCTTGGTGCCAATGATGGTCGTATGCGTGTTTGGCGCCGTGCAGGTGAGCGCCACAATCAGGACTGCATACGACCGAGGCACACAGGGCCAACACCCGGCATCATGGTGTGGGGAGCGATCTCCTACACTGGCCGTACACCACTGGTGATCGTCGAGGGGACACTGAATAGTGCACGGTACATCCAAACCGTCATCGAACCCATCGTTCTACCATTCCTAGACCGGCAAGGGAACTTGCTGTTCCAACAGGACAATGCACGTCCGCATGTATCCCGTGCCACCCAACGTGCTCTAGAAGGTGTAAGTCAACTACCCTGGCCAGCAAGATCTCCGGATCTGTCCCCCATTGAGCATGTTTGGGACTGGATGAAGCGTCGTCTCACGCGGTCTGCACGTCCAGCACGAACGCTGGTCCAACTGAGGCGCCAGGTGGAAATGGCATGGCAAGCCGTTCCACAGGACTACATCCAGCATCTCTACGATCGTCTCCATGGGAGAATAGCAGCCTGCATTGCTGCGAAAGGTGGATATACACTGTACTAGTGCCGACATTGTGCATGCTCTGTTGCCTGTGTCTATGTGCCTGTGGTTCTGTCAGTGTGATCATGTGATGTATCTGACCCCAGGAATGTGTCAATAAAGTTTCCCCTTCCTGGGACAATGAATTCACGGTGTTCTTATTTCAATTCCCAGGAGTGTAGTTTCTGCTGCTCTAACTGTTAGTTTCAATCTTACCGTAAACATATGTATGTGTCAGAGTTAATTGCACTCGAGTGTGGCCAAGTATAGGTTGTGTTTATCCATTAGACTTTCTAATAACTATTTTCTTGAACGAGAATGTTAATCATTCTCTTGCCTAGTTAGGCTGGCGACCGTTTTCTTTATCAGTTAAACAGTGCAGATAGGCAAAATTTTGTTTGTTACTGTTCGAATATTTACGTAATTCTGACTTTCACTTCCGATAAGCCACCTCCGTTAGGTACAACACGGTCAACATAACAAAATTCCTCTCAGAGGGTAACACTGCTCTGTTGCTATATACCATAATTGCTTTAACAAAATAGTTTCCAAATGGTTCAAATGGCTCTGAGCACTATGGGACTCAACTGCTGAGGTCATTAGTCCCCTAGAACTTAGAACTAGTTAAACCTAACTAACCTAAGGACATCACAGACATCCATGCCCGAGGCAGGATTCGAACCTGCGACCGTAGCGGTCCTGCGGTTCCAGACTGCAGCGCCTTTAACCGCACGGCCACTTCGGCCGGCTACAACCTGTTTCCAGTTTCAAGGTTATGGTACAGTAGTAGCAGACGAAAGTGTTATACAAAGGTCTCTTTAATTTTCCTGTAGGCAGTATCTATCTTACCACGAGTGAGATAAGCCTCTACATCCTTACATTTATCCTCTAGACATCCCTGCTTAGCAGTTTTGCACTTCCTGTCGATCTCATTTTTGAGACGTTGGTATTCCTTTTTGCCTACCTCATTTACTGCATTTTTATATTTTCTCCTTTCATCAATTAAATTCAATATTTCTTCTGTTACCCAAGGATTTCTACTAGCCCTCGACTTTTTACCTACTTGATCCTCTGCTGCCTTCACTACTTCATCCCTCAAAGCTACCCATTCTTCTTCTACTGTATCTCTTTCCCCCATTCCTGCCATTTGTTCCCTTACGCTCCCCCTGAAACTCTGTACAACCTCTGGTTTAGTCATTTTATCCAGGTCCCATCTCCTTAAATTCCCACCTTTTTGCAGTTTCTTGAGTTTTAATCTACAGTTCATAACCAATAGATCGTGGTCAGACTCCACATCTGCCCCTGGAAATGTCTTACAATTTAATACCTGGTTCCTAAATCTGTGTCTTACCATTATATAATCTATCTGATACCCTTTAGTATCTCAGGGCTTCTTCCATGTATGCAACCTTCTTTTATGATTCTTGAACCAAGTGTTACCTATGATTAAGTTGTGCTCTGTGCAAAATTCTACCAGGCGGCTTCCTCTTTCATTTCTTAGCCCCAATCCATATTCACCTACTACGTTTCCTTCTTTCTCTTTTCCTGCTACCGAATTACAGTCACCCATGACTATTAAATTTTTGTCTCCCTTCACTATATGAATAATTTCTTTTATTTCATCATACATTTGTTCAATTTCTTCGTCATCTGCAGAGCTAATCGGCATATAAACTTGTACTACTGTAGTAGGCGTTGGCTTCGTGTCTATCTTGGCCACAATAATGTGTTCGCTATGCTGTTTGTAGTAGCTTACCCGTACTCCTATTTTCTTATTCATTATTAAACCTACTCCTGCATTACCCCTTCTTGACTTTGTATTTATAACCCTGCATTCGCCTGACGAAAAGTCTTGTTCCTCCTGCCACCGAACTTCACTAATTCCTACTATATCTAACTTTAACCTATCCATTTCCCTTTTTAAATTTTCTAACCTACCTGCCCGATTAAGGGATCTGACATTCCACGCTCCGATCCGTAGAACGCCAGTTTTCTTTCTCCTGATAACGACGTCATCTTGAGTAGTCCCCACCCGGAGATTTAAAATTTATAAATTTCTAACTAGTGCACTGAGTACTACATTATTATTTTTGCCTGAATCTGTTCTTTATTCTTGATGAATTTGTTAGTGAGGTCCTTGAATCTATCGTATACTAATTAGTCTCTCTCCATGGTGTGTTCATCTAAACGTGTCTGCTTATTGGAAATCTCCTCACTGCCATTATTAGAATTAGGCCAGACATTTCTTCCCGTTTGTTGGTAAATTCTTCAAACTGGGTGTGAAATGTGTTCAAAAAATGGTTCAAATGGCTCTGAGCACTATACGACGTAACTTCTGAGGTTATCAGTCGCCTAGAACTTAGAACTAATTAAACCTAACTAACCTAAGGACAGTACACACATCCATGCCTGAGGCAGGATTCGAACCTGCGACCGTAGCGGTCGCTCGGCTCCAGACTGTAGCGCCTAGAACCGCACGGACACTCCGGCCAGCGTGTGAAATGTGTTCTTAATTTTTCTCGTAGGTTTACCGTTTGTTGTAACATTGGCGTAAGGTAAATATCGTGCAGGAATTTGTGGGATTCGTGGGTCGCGGAACAGTTAGTTTGTGTTCTTCGTGGCGCAGTTTGTCACAGCAAAATTTGTCATCAGCTGATGAGAGTTGGTATCTGTTGTAATGGAATCCTTGTTTGTCACTCTAGAATCGCGAGAACTGTCTGGGAGTCAAATGCCGAAGAAGGAACACATGATGTCGATGCATTCACTACCCTGTAACGGGTCTGTGTTGAGCGGAAGTCAGCTGTTCATGTGGAATGCCGGCGCCCTTGCATTTTTGCGTCATGGTTGCCTACATTGTGATTATCTTCTAATCGGAAGACATGGTTAGGTTGGGAACTGAAGAATTCTAATTCTGAGGTTGCTTGTTCTTCGTGCTTTTGCACCGAGCTTTTCTTCCAGCATCTGCCATATTGGTGAGACAGAGTCTAAAAGATTGTAAATTCAAAACCATTACTACTATACTGAAAAAGGAATATACAAATACGCAGCAGTATACACAGATCTGACAACGAAATTCACAAAAAAAAAAATTTCTTTGTAAAAATTATTTATATTGCTAAGTTTCTGTTCATTGACTTTTCACTTACGATTGCTTTGCCTGGATTGTCTGGAACGGTGCTTGAGAAGCTGCGTCTATTGCAAACAGTGAATCGAAACAGAAGTTGATCTGTCTGCGTGATTTCCAAGAAAGGTTACCGAGTCTCTCAATAAAGAAAACCAGATTCTATTTAAGCTCCCTTCAAAAATTGCAACACCCTGTTTCATACTTTGTTACTTCACTGACATGAAGTTATGAAAGGAAGTTCCTTGAAATATGAAATGTAGCTTTTTCTTATTTTTATCTTTTTGCCTTATGGCGCAATGAATCACCCTTGGGCAACTGCTATCTGGAAACTTCTGCTGCTGCAGTTGAAAGCTGCTAAAAAGGTGCGTCTCATTTACTGAGTGGAAAATTAACTACAGGTGAACTCCGTGTACAATGAGTCCACGTAATGTGTTCGCATTTTAAATTACAACTGTGAAATTTTATCTAGAGAGTGACAAAGAAGGGAAAATGGATGATGACGCAGTAAATTATGTTAATAACGATTCCTTTAAGAAATGTAATGGAAAACTTAGAAAAGTCACTTTACAAAAGTATTTTCATTGTTATCGAGAATTCCAAAGAAATAATATTACAAAATATATATGTTCATTGTAGAGTACAAAAGGTTGCTCTAACTGAGTTAATCTTTCCTCAATTACCTTTAATGTTCTGTTTTGAATACCATATTGTTATAATGATGTACAGGCAGCAGTTCGCGCGCAATTAAAGCAAGGAAAATTAATTGTTACCTTATGATGAAGTCTTCATCAAATCATTTGAAAAATCATTCTGTCTCGCAGTAAAGGGATCACAAACCATATTATAAAGTCAGTCCTCGATTTTTTCGTACGGCTCACCTCACGACTACACGAAGCGGACTGACTGATTCTGTCACCAGCTTTCATGCAGAGCGACCGACGCAGAGGTGTTAATGCAGATGCAGGGTGTCACAAATGACAATGCGCGCTTGTTGCTGTGATAAACTTTTTGCATTTCTTTTGTTTTCGTCTTCTTTAAAGGCAAAGAGAAAAGATGAAGCGGTAGGCCCTCATAGAGCCTACGCCTACCGTCATGTATTTTTGATTTTCAGTTGCTAAAAAAGAAAGGAGATTTCCTTGTACCAGTAGGAGGAAGAAAGTATTCGCGCGCAGCTAGTGAACGAGTGAGAAGCACGCCATTTTAAGCGAGTAATTGTAGACCGCCTTTTTGGGGTCGCTATGAATAAGTGAGGAGTATGTATTTCATATGTGCACCGTTTAGAAAATACAGTATTGTTTTATTAACAGAAAGGTCGTGTGAGTTGTTATTTCATATAGCACGATAATTACAAGAAGACCACCTGTGTATTTCAGAAAATTACGAAGATCCGATAAGCTCTATCGGAACACGGTCAAGACTTCAAAGGTGAACACGGCGACCAAACGTAGCATTATAAAGAAGGGTAAGCACAAATCTACAGCGGAGAAAGAAAGTACTTCCCCCTACGAAATAATATGAACTAATACGAACTTATTTCCAGGCATAGCTCAGCTTATTGTGCTTATACTACAATGTAGACTTTCACGGCCGGAAATATCATGTCCATTATAATTATCCGGGCTGTTATGCCATGGTCGGTTGATGAATGCTATGTCGATTCCCAACGATTCGTCTCCGACTGCGGGAGACATCTTCAAGGGGGTCCGTAGCTCGATGGAAGGTCCAACACACACACTGGCTCGCTACTGACTCCCTACGGATCCCATTGAAGATGTCTCCCGCAGTCGGAGACGAAACGTTGGGAATCGACATGGCATTCATCAACCGACAACGGCATAACAGCCCGGATAATTATAATGGACATCTTATTGTGCTTGTCATTCATGCCGGAAGAATAATCCCATAAATTCAATACATTTTAAAAAGCCACGTATTTCAACATTTTATTATCATCTATTCCACTACTTTATTATATTTTATTGCATACAAGTAATAAAAGGAAGCTGATAGCGAGCAAATATCAACACCCGCTTCAAGATACCTCTGTTTTTTTTCTTCAGAGTGCTTTTTAAAGGAACTGCAGGAAGTTCGTTGAGTAGTTCTCTTAAACTGTGTTACGTGGGATTAGTTCGAAGAATGTGTTCTCCACAAAACCTATTGTGTCACTGCGAAAAACAGGTACTTCTAATTCCCAGTAACTTTCAGTAATGTTTTGGATGATTTCTAAACGTGAAACCAAATAAAAATTTAACTCATATGACGAAAGCTGACGCAGTAAATGTAAGAATACTGAATGATATGAAATGAAACGGGAAATGTAATCATTATGCTGTGGCCGGAAGGAATTGGCATTTGACATGAGACCCAACTTCCATTACGCGAGAATTTAGGTTGCCATGGACAAAGAGCACTCTGTCTGAAACAATAGCCGAGATATTCATCGAATGTTTCTGGTAGATCGTATCTTGACAAAAGGAGCCTGGAATTCAAGGTAATTAAACCATAGTATGGACGAAGAATGCTGTCGCGCAGGGTTCAGTCGTGGGTTCCTTATTGTTCTTTACATACATTAATGACTTGCCACTCTACATTCATGAAAATGCAAAGCTAATTCTTTTTGCTGATCATACGAATATAGCAATCACACCCAACAAACAAGAATTAGCTGAGGAAATTGTAAATAATGTCTTTCAGAAAAATTTTACGTGGTTCACTGCATATGGACTCTCACTAAATTTTGAGAGCACACAGGACATACAGTTCTGTACAGTAAATGGCGTTACACCACCGAAAAATATAGACTTAGAAGTGAAGTCTGTTGCTAAGGCAGAATATTCAAAATTTCTGGGTGTATGTATTGACGAGAAACTGAATTCGAAGAAACACATTGATGATCTGCTGAAACGTTCGAGTTCACCTACTTATACTATGAAGGTTATTGCAAATTAAGGTGACAAATATATGTGTAAATTAGTCTTGTATGCCTATATTCATTCACCGCTTTCATATGACATCACTGGGGTAATCCATCATTATGAGAAAAAATATTCATTGCACAAAAGCGTGTAATCAGAATAATAGCTGGAGCCCACCCAACATCAATTTTCAGACATTTATTTAATTAAATGGGATATTCACAGTACCTTCGCAATACATATATTCACTTATGAAACTTGTTATTAATAACCCATCCAAAATCAAAAATAATAGCAAAGTGCATAGCTACAACACTAGAAGAAAGGATGATCTTCACTATTCTGGGCAAAATCTGACTTTGGCACAGAAAGGGGTGAATTATGCTGACACAAAATATTTGGTAATTTACCAAATAGCATTAAAATTGTGATAGCCGACCAGCATTTAAAAACAAATTAAAAGAATTTCTGAATGACAACTCCTTCTACTTAATAGATGAATTTTTAGATATGCAGTAGTAATTGTAAAAGAAATTATTGTAACATGTAAAGGAAACTCAGGTTAAGCTGACATGTTCCACATCATCACGAAATGTTGTATTCATGATCTGTGGAACAAGCATTAATGTAATGTAATGTAGTTGATGATTGGACACTGAGGTGAAATATATCTCTTGGAAGTAGGCAGCTCCAAAGGCTCACAGAATGTCTATCTAGGTCACTTGTAAATACGTCCGCCCCCCGGTAGCTGAGTGGTCGGCGCGCCAGAATGTCAATCCTAAGGGCCCGGGTTCGATTCCCGGCTGGGTCGGAGATTTTCTCCGCTCAGGAACTGGGTGTTGTGTTGTCCTAACCACCACCATTTCATCCCCATCGACACTCAAGTCGCCGAAGTGGCGTCAGATCGAAGATTTGCACCCGGCGAACGGTGTACCCGATGGGAGGCCCTAGCCACACGACTTGTAAATATGAATGAAGGTGTGTTATATCAGGCTGGCAAGATTATGGAAGATTCTCTTCAGTTTTGAAGTCTAAGATGTCGACTGAGCTGATAAGTGCATATTGCCAAAGCTGTGAGACTTGGACATTAAATGAAGTCACTGATACAAAACTAATAACCCAGAGATCAATACTGAGTTACACAAAGAGACAGAAAGAAAACTGTTGATATCAGGCACACAACAAAGGTTAGTGGCATAACTGAAGACTGAATAGCTTGAAATGGCAATGGGCTGTTCATGTCGCTTAAAAAAGGTGGCTGGTGGTCAAAACAATTACTATATTGGAGCCCAATTTACCATAAAAAGACAAAGGGTAAGCTGCGCGGGATTAGCCGAGCGGTCTGAGACGCTGCAGTTATGGACTGTGCGGGTGGTCCCAGCGGAGGTTCGAGTCCTCCCTCGGGCATGGGTGTGTGTGTCTGTCCTTAGGATAATTTAGGTTAAGTATTGTGTAAGCTTAGGGACTGATGACCTTAGCAGTTAAGTCCCATAAGATTTCACACACAGTTGAACAGTTGAACAAAGGGTGAGATCACCGGACAGATGGGACAGAGACTTAAGAAAGACAGCTGGACTGAATTGCCAACAGGAAACACAAGAAAGATAGAAATGGAAGAGTCTGCAGAGATCCCGAATCAAAGAGGCGTCATCACCAAGGACCAAACTGGCTTATAATGATGATGATGATTCAAGTGGTGCCGCTATTTAATCAACCAAAGGAACTGTCAAAATTATCACAGAAAGATTGCAGTGCCATGTTAGAACAGCGGATATACAAGTGACAGTTGTCTCAGTATTATATGCAGGATCATCACTGAACAAAACTACTTCTAATTTTTAATATGCGTGATTAAGGTGCGAAAGGAAATCTGTAGCCACACGATAAAACCTTCACCCAGAAAGATTACATGTTGGTACCATTATGTAGATCATAAAATATGACATATGAAGCTACATGAAGGAATAAGTAGCCCCTGTAAAGAGAGAACCAGATAAGGAACTAATCTTTCAGGATTTCACCACACAAAGGTCACTTCTCAGTGTATAGAATAGCTTCTGTCACAGGCTGCTCAACCCACAACCATCCAGATGATCGACACACGCACAAGCATGCCATCTTCTGACACAAGCATCTCTCTTCAAACGGAAGACCCATCAACAAAACATGAACATAATGAAACAATGATTCTTATAGCTACAAAACACGCAAGGAATAAATAACAAAAACACCTAAGTAAAGAATCTCTATCAAAAAACACTTGGGAGCCTAACAAACAACGCCACATACGACACAAAAGAGACCTGTTCCACGCTCAAAACGAAGTGGCGCATACCTACCTTTAACATAAGAACAGCCCTCAAAGGAGGAATCAAATTAAAGAAATAGGGAGCTAAGGGGGATACCGAGAGAAACTGTAACACACACAAAATTCAAAATATGTGTCATTGTGAAAAATTCAACCAACAGTCATTTTTCGACCGCCATGTGGTTTTCGTCAATACACATTTACAGGTGAGATTCAAAGGAACTTCAAAATGAGCTATTCCTCACATCTCAAAGTCAAAATAACTACAGTTCCACTCTGCACTTCTCGCTCAAATAATTGCTGACAACCACTGCTCCAAAACAAAGAGGTAACAGATCTATCAATACTTCAACTCTCTCATAACCTATTTCAAAAACGTACCACTGAAGAAAGCTCCCACATTCAAGAAATGTGGCCATTAACGGGTGTGATTTGATGTTCACAGTCCGTCACCAGTAGTACTATATCTGTATTGAATAACAAATTGCATAGGAAAGTCTCCATCCATTGGTAAAGACTGACTGTCAGTAGCAAAAACTACTAATCTTCAGGCTGAGAAATTCAGAAAAGAAAATGCTAAGAAATTCAGAAAAGAAAATTGAACATATTTTTTTTTACTAGTGATAAAATATATACATTTGATAACATCATAGGTTATCAGTGTTATTTTGGGTCAGATAAATGTTTTATCACAAGGTCACTGATAAGGACTTCCAGTGTCAGGTTACACACTTGGACAACTTATGTTCAAGGTCACCTCCCACTCCTCTTGTCTAGGGAGTCACCAGCAGTCGTTCAAGATCAACCAAGCAAATACCCATTTCTCCCCTCCACCTCTCCCCCTCCCCCCTGCACCATTAAGAAATCTGGACCAATATCAAATGTCTCCCATCCCCTCCCTTTATTGTGTAATGAATACAGTTGCCTGAGCTCCCCCCCCCCCTCATTCGAGGTCTGATCTTCATAGTTTATCACCCCCTCCTGCAAGGTAGGCTTGCTATGAGCTGAGCTGCTGCGATTGAGTGGTGGAAGCGAGGTGGGAGCTCAGGTTGCTCCAGAGAAAGACAGCTGCAAATGCAACAATTCTGTTATTGATACACTGGATCAGTGGCCAGCTGAATCCTGCTGGACAGGCTGCCTGAGGTGCCGAGCTCCATCTGGTTGTGTCAGCTGGTGGATGCCCACTGCCTTGAGACACCCATCCATTGGTGGTGGACGGTAGCTCATATGGATGGAAAGTGACCCACTGCCCTCTGGACAAGAATCAGCCATTCCGCTGGCGTTGACCTGATATAACCAGCCACGCCACGGCACTAACCCTAAGTCTGCGGAGGGACTTAGTACAGACACCTGTTGCCCTGACGTGGCCTCAAACCAGTGACCTCTGCTGGTACGTCCGTGTGGCGTCCTCGTCCAGCACACATTTGTCTTAAAACACTGCTTCCACTATCAGTGTGGAAATTTGCTTCCTCTTGTTGCACTAGTCTGCTCATTTCGCTGTTTCAATTAGCTGCCCTACCTCACAACATTACCCTTGCCTTGTCGAATTGGTATAGGCACAACATCCCATGCTCGCACACCTTCAGTGTTGCTGCAACACACTGTTAAAGTCACACTAATATGCCCATATACAGTCGTTATCCTACAACAGTGATCAAGCACATCCCATAGGCATAAGAGAAATAAGTGTTAGTTTTGAGAGCCTGTATCAAATACTAGCATCATCACTGTTGTAAATACTGTTATTAACAAATACAGGGTTATTACAAATGATTGAAGCGATTTCACAGCTCTACAATAACTTTATTATTTGAGATATTTTCACAATGCTTTGCACACACATACAAAAACTCAGAAAGTTTTTTTAGGCATTCACAAATGTTCGATATGTGCCCCTTTAGTGATCCGGCAGACATCAAGCCGATAATCAAGTTCCTCCCACACTCTGCGCAGCATGTCCCCATCAATAAGTTCGAAAGCATCGTTGATGCGAGCTCGCAGTTCTGGCACGTTTCTTGGTAGAGGAGGTTAAACACTGAATCTTTCACATAACTCCACAGAAAGAAATCACATGAAGTCGGGAGAGCGTGGAGGCCATGACATGAATTGCTGATCATGATCTCCACCACGACCGATCCATTGGTTTTCCAATCTCCTGTTTAAGAAATGCCAAACATCATGATGGAAGTGCGGTGGAGCACCATCCTGTTGAAAGATGAAGTCGGCGCTGTCGGTCTCCAGTTATGGCATGAGCCAATTTTCCAGCATCTCCAGATACACGTGTCCTGTAACGTTTTTTTCGCAGAAGATTCTCTACCTCCCAGATTCGCACATTGTATCTGTTCACTTCACCATTAAGAAAAAAATGTTGCTTCATCACTGAAAACAAGTTTCGCACTGAACGCATCCTCTTCCATGAGCTGTTGCAACCGCCCCGAAAATTCAAAGCGTTTGACTTTGTCATCGGATGTCAGGGCTTGTAGCAATTGTAAACGGTAAGGCTTCTGCTTTAGCCTTTTCCGTAAGATTTTCCAAACCGTCGGCTGTGGTACGTTTAGCTCCCTGCTTGCTTTATTCGTCGACTTCCGCGGGCTACGCGTGAAACTTGCCCGCACGCGTTCAACCGTTTCTTCGCTCACCGCAGGCCGACCCGTTGATTTCCCCTTACAGAGGCATCCAGAAGCTTTAAACTGCGCATACCATCGCCGAATGGAGTTAGCAGTTGGTGGATCTTTGTTGAACTTCGTCCTGAGTGCGTCGTTGCACTGTTATGACTGACTGATGTGAGTGCATTTCAAGCACGACATACGCTTTCTCGGCTCCTGTCGCCATTTTGTCTCACTGCGCTCTAGAGCGCTCTGGCGGCAGAAACCTGAAGTGTGGCTTCAGCCGAACAAAACTTTATGAGTTTTCTACGTATCTGTAGTGTGTTGTGACCATATGTCAATGAATGGAGCTACAGTGAATTTATGAAATCGCTTCAATGATTTGTAATAGCCCTGTATGTGTTCGATTATACTTTGTTCGTTATGGTTCTAGATAGCTGTGCAATTTTAATTTGGTAATAGCGGAACTGCTGGACGAGGGCATTCACACACTATTGGCAGCACTGCCATAGCAGCCCAAAGTTGTTCTTCCTGATTTACTGGGCCTGGTGTTGTTCACAGCCACGGCAGGAGCACCACAGCATCAGCTATCACACCATTGGAATGACCACAGCTCCCAGAACTGGCAGGCAAGTATGACTGCTAGCACATATAAAGTGGCTGTCTGTGGATATAAGTGAGTAACTGTGGGTGTATCACCAGATAATAACTTCGCCATTGTGACAGAAAGTCATGTATTGACGACATAATGATTGCATGTTGTTACGCTTAAGGCTGTTCCGAGCGATCAAAGGCATTTCAAGGTAGGAATTCAGCGATACAATGCACAGAGCAGGCAAAAGTGGTAGCGTTTAGATTACCAGAAATAAATAGTAACACTAGAGCTGTACAGATTTGAGACACTCTGGGCAGCTTGACTTCAGAGAATCAACTGGTAACTCCATCCACCAAATATACGTTGTCATAAGGTGTCACTGTAGAAGATGACCACGAAAAGGCACATCCTAGCAAAGGCAGCAAGCTTGATACTTGCTCCTGACAACTGCAACGTCAGTGGGTTTGCACAAGTTAGAGGGCTGCTACAGCAATCTCGACCCCCAGAAGGACGAAGGGAGGGGCCATGTGGCGTAAAACATTGCAGTTTCTGGCCATAACAGGAGTAGCAGTGACGTTTACCTTTGGCCGTAACACTGTTGATACCAAACACTCCAGAAGCGTCCCTACCTACCGAGTAGGAGTAGGGCAGGGATCTAAATGTGGTTGGCCAGAGGCTACCTGGAGGTGCACAACGATTGGCCAAATTGACCATAGCTTGTAAAGTGCCGGTGGATTTGTGGGCCAACAACAGGAACGGGGAAATGGTGCACCACCACGACTCTTTAAAAATCCATATTTTTTAATTCAGGAGTTCTCAGTCATATCGCTGAGGCGCCGGCTCAGGGTCGCTCGTGGGCAGACTCGGTAACCTCCGACATGTCTGTTTTCCTCACTTCGAGCGCTGCTCACCAGATTGTACTTAACGTGCTGCTAGTGTTCCCTACTTCTTCTATCACCTGCGCCCGTGGCTTCAGACACTGACCTCTGTTGTGCAACCAATTTCCTCCTTTGCTTTTCTAATGCTTAGAATAAGCCGTCAGTGTAGTAGCTGGTCTAACAGCAAGTAAATAGTGTTGATCAGACCCCTGAATCCCATGAGCCTCATGCTACAAGCGTCCGTTCGCTTCCCAGAATCGGCGCCTCTCCTAGGTGCCTTTGTGACAGTGTTTGGTGCTGATTTAAGTCATCAACCTGCCTTCACCGGGAATTTGTCTTTCTGCACTTGCTCCTCCCCGCTTGGAAGTTGCAGACTGATAACAAACCTTAAATACACTACTGGCCATTAAAATTGCCACACCAAGTAGAAATGCAGATGATAAAACATGTATTCATTGGACAAGTATATTATACTAGAACTGACATGCGATTCCAATTTCGCGCAATTTGGGTGCAAAGATCCTGTAAACAGAACCTGGATTCATCCGAAAAAATGACGTTTTGCCATTCGTGCACCCAGGCTCGTCGTTGAGTACACCATCGCAGACGCTTCTGTCTGTGATGCAGCGTCAAGGGTAACTGCAGCCACAGTCTCCGAGCTGATAGTCCATGCTGCTGCAAACGTCATCGAACTGTTCGTGCAGATGGTTGTTGTCTTGCAAACGTCCCCATCTGTTGACTCAGGGATCGAGAAGTGGCTGCACGATCCGTTACAGCCATGCGGAAAAGATGCCTGTCATCTCTACTGCTAGTGATACGAGGCCATTGGGATCCAGCACGGCGTTCCGTATTACCCTCCTGAACCCACCGATTCCATATTCTGCTAACAGTCATTGGATCTCGACCAACGCGAGCAGCAATGTCGCGATACGATAAACCGCAATCGCGATAGGCTACAATCCGACCTTTATCAAAGTCGGAAACGTGATGGTACGCATTTCTCCTCCTAACACGAGGCATCACAACAAGGTTTCGCCAGGCAACGCCGGTGAACTGCTGTTTGTGTATGAGAAATCGGTTGGAAACTTTCCTCATGTCAGCACGTTGTAGGTGTTGCCACCGGCGCCAACCTTGTGTGAATGCTCTGAAAAGCAAATCATTTGCATATCATAGCATCTCCTTGCTGTCGGTTAAATTTCGCGTCTGTAGCACTGCATCTTCATGGTGTAGCAATTTTAATGGCCAGTAGTGTATCTTCAACATTTAGCGGCCCTGTCAGCAACTGTGTAAATATTAATTTAATTTTAATAATTAACAGCCTCAGCTGCACCGTTTACCTAGATTTCAGTCGGGATAACCCAACCTCCTTCAGAGTGACAGTAATTACCGTTTATCCATAGCGGACATCGTCAAGCTAAAACTATAAATCCATAAATCATCGTCAGACTGTAAAACTTATCTGGAACTGCCTCGGCCTCACTTCGCGTGCTCGTGAGGGCCCTACGCGATATTAGGAAGATCTATGTAGCAGATGAATTCGGTATTCACTTAAGCTTAGTGAGTTTGAGTACGAGGTAATCCATAGGCCAGGGAAATCACACGCAAAATGGTTCAAATGGCTCTGAGCATTATGGGACTTAACTTCTGACACCATCAGTCCCCTAGAACTTAGAACTACCTAAACCTAACTAACCTAAGGACATAACACACATCCATGCCCGAGGCAGGATTCGAACCTGCGACCGTAGCAGCAGCGCGGTTCCGGACTGTAGCGCCTAGAACTGCTCGGCGACATCGGCCGGTGAGATCACACGCAAATGCAGATTCATTAAGCCGCGGGGCAGCAGTGTCTTGTACGCTAGGGAAGAGCGTTGCAGAGTGGCAGCAGACACAGGCAGGGGATAAGGAGTGTCAGGCATTTTAAGTCACAGCCACATTTGGTTATAAATGATAATTTAATGAAACCTTCAGCTGCCGACAGGTGTTGTTGATATACCTCGATGGGGACAGCTGAAAATGTGTGCAGATTTTGGACAGTTGGGAATGTGAGTCTCACGGGAGGCGTGCAAGGGATAAGTCACTGAAGTAGAGCTCTTCGTCTGTGTTCTCGGTGACTCAGATGGATAGAGCGTTTGCATGTAAGCAGGAGATCCCGGGTTCGAGTCTCGGTCGGAGCACACATTTTCAGCTGTCCCCCATCGAGGTACAACAACAACACCTGTCGGCAGCTGAGGGTTTCAATTTATTATCATTTACTCTAGAGACGCTGCACAGTCATCAATGGTATCTGTTCTTTCGAGAACAGTTACTATCTTCATATGCGTTTGGTTCTGCACGAGGGTTTGTTGTGCAGAACGACAAGGTGCGGACCACGAATGGTGGTTGCAGAGGGTTTTCCGAAGGACGTTTTGCAGCAAGCTCACGACCAAATGTTGCGAGGTCATGGTGGGCGAAATGAAACGGACAAAAGTGTGTCGGGGCAGTTTTGGTGGAGAAACAGGAACCATAACGTGGAGCAGTGTGCTCAGGACTGCGTGCAATGCGCGCAGAGGGCCAACATTACGCATCACAAAATGCCGTTGCATGGTTACCAGAGGCGTACAGTTCGATTTCTTTGCTAAGATTGGATGTCCTCCGGCCGTTTAATAAAAGACATGCAGGATCATTTTTCGCGCTTTTTGGCAATGGTAACGATGCCAGACCAGCGGGTTAGCACTGTAGCACAGGCGTTTGTTAACATCTTCATCTCCTCTTCAGGTATTAGGCATGAATTGCCTGTTACTTTACCCGTCTCTGTCGGGGTCTTCCTGTGTCTGTTCTCCCACGGCACTTATAATTTCTTGCCTTTAAGGGAAGTCTCTCCCTCTCCACTCTTTGGAGATGTTCGTTCAATTTTGTTCTGTAATCTCGAATTTTATCATTGAGGCTAAATATTTGCAGTTCTTCTATAATATCTTGATTTCTTAGCCTATCTTCTCTTGTGCAACCTTTAACACCTCTAAGGAATTTCATTTCTTGTGCCTGAATCCGGCTTTCTTGGCCTTCATGGGGAAAGAACCAATCAGAAACAAAATAGTGAACGATCAGAAGATTTTAGAGCAAGTAAACCATTTCAGTTACCTGGGATGTGAAATGACATATGGCTACAGCAGAGATATTGAAATTAAGCTTAGTAAATTCAGCCAGGTATGCGGAATAATTAACAGAACCTAAAAAACAAACCCATGAAAGTCACTCAAATTTTACAAAACTGTTGCAGTTCCCACACTGCTCTATGGAAGTGAGACCTGGGTGATTACCCGGAAGCAAGAAATCCGTTTGCAATCAATTGGATAATACAGTTTGCGGTGCTTGAGACCATAATTACGGACCAAGATGCGAATTTTGTCTCGAATTTAACGAAGCAGCTACGCCGCGTGCTGCATATAAGGACGTTACGGATGAGTCCGTTTCATCTGTAGACTAACGGGAGATTGTATCGGGTGCAAGAAACAATTCCAAAGATGTTGATCTATTACATAGGTTCCAGACACGATGGTTGGGGCGCCTATTTACCTTTTGTCTGTACAGTGCCTACAGTGCACCTATAATTGGAAAGTTCACACTGCAATGGGCTTGTCACCATTTGAGTTGTTGTACAGCAGGGAAATGCCATCTCCCTTTGACGTTTTGATTCCTGAATTAGAACCAGATGGTGGGTCGGTGAGGAAGTTTGCCAGAAGAATTAGGGACGTTTGGAGGAATGTGCAAAAGGCAAAAGCGAAAGCACTAGAACGCCAGGGACTGTGAAACTGTCGCATGGGCAAACTGCCGCAATACTACGTGGGGCAAAGGGAAAAACGAACCAATTTTTAACAAAATATCAGGGACTATACAAGGTCGTGGAAATGACCTCACTGGTCAAGGTGAAGATAGCACAGTTATCGGCATCCAGTCAGGTGGTGAAAAATACAAAGGGTAAGTAGGAACCTGGAATTGGTGAGCAACGTAAGGTGCCTGATGTATCGGACAGGTTCAGGTGGCGTAAGTATTTTGTATAACTGTAATTTATTAGGTTTTTTTACTATGGTTTAGTAGCCTATATCAGGGAATAACTATTTTTTGCCATAGGGATATTGGTTTTTTCACTTTTTTTGCGAGCTGTTAGTTTTCCATGTCGTTATTACCGATATTATTTTTTCTTTGTGGATTGTGCGTTCTCAAAGAGAGGGAGGTGGTGATAGAGTAATTGGTGATCTGTCTGGGTGGGGCGGTATAGACTGATATGCAGACGTGTGAAACGAGTTTGTTTCTGGGGCAAGTAAATGGGACAAATTGTGGGAAGGAGCTTTTGCCAGTTCGAATGTACTTCAGACGGAGGGTACTCATTAGTTATATTCCGTATTCACGCAGGAAAATTTATTTAGAAATTTGTGGTAAGGTGCTGTGGGACCAAACTGCTGTCTTCAGTCCCTAGGCTTACACACTAATAAATGGAACTTAAACTAACTTACACTAAGGACAACGCACACAAGCGTGCCCGAGGGAGGACTGGAACCTCCGATGGGGCGGGTGGGGGGGGGGGGGGGGTCGGGGGGAGAGCCCTGCGAACCGTGAAAAGGCGCCTCAGACCCCGCGGCTACCACACGAGGCGGAAAAATGTAAGTCTGCCATACTGGTCTGCCCGAATTCGTGCTTCCAAAATTTTCTCAAAAATTTTCTCAAAGATTTTGGAAGCACGAATTCGGGTAAAATTAGAAGGAAGAATGAGAGAAGAGCAACATGGCTTCAGAACAGGAAGGTCCACGGTGGATCTAATTTTTGCTGTAAGACAGCTGTAGGAACAGCACTATGAATATGGAATGGATCTACTAATGACCTTCCTGGACATTGAAAAAGCGTATGATAGTGTACATAGAAGCAAAGTGTCGAAAGCCCTGGACAACAAAGGAGTAACAAAACAGATTATTTGAAGGATTAGGGAAATGCACCATGGAAGTGTGAGCTGTGTGAAAGTGGGAGCGGAGAGATCAGCTTGGATTGAACAGAAGAATGGCTTGAGGAGGCACGGAAGTGCATTTTCACCATTGCTCTCCATTCTAGTGATGGATGATATAATGAGTACAGTAGCGCAAGTAATTACTGAAAGGAAGGTGAAAGCTACGGCGTTTGCAGATAATCTGATGATTTGGGGGAATAAGGAGGAGGAAGTACAATACCAGTTGGACGTATGTGAACGAACTGTACAAGAATTTGGGATGAAATTTAGTATAAGTAAGAGTGAGGTGATTATCACAACAAGAAAGTAGGAGAGAGGAACAACTGAAATAACAATTGGTGGGAAACGATTGAGGAGAGTGGAATGTTTCAAGTGCCTAGGAAGCCTGATAAAGGAAGATGGAAAAAACGACAGAGAAATAAACGAGCGGGGGAGAAAAGCAGAAGCATTTCGGAAGAGTGTCAGAAGCCTGATATAGAGAATGGATGTACCCCAAATCAATAAAAAGGTTGTATACCGGTCATATTATGACCAGATCCTGACATATGCATCCGAAACCTGGGTTATGAAAGGAAGAGAGGACAGCAAAGTACAAGCTAATGAGATGAAATTCTTGAGAAACAGTATTGGAGTGACCAAGATAGACAGGTTAAGAAATGAGGGTATTGTAGAGAATGAAGGTGGAACCATTACAGAAGGAGATAGAGAAATCAAGGCTGAGATGGAATGGACATGTTAAGAGAATGGAGGAGAAGAGGATTCCCAGGGGGATACACGATATGGGACTGAAAGGAAAGACACCAAGAGGAAGACCGAGAGACAGATAGCTGTAAGGAATAGGGGAATTCGTCCAGGAGAAAGGAGAAGACTGGACCAAGGTGAAGACGGAAAGATGGTGGCAAGACAGAAGAGAATGGAGAGGCCTACGTTCCATACAGACCCGACCAGAGGCTGGAAACTGTCCAAAACGATGAGTATGTAATATCAGTAGTTGCTCACCTGTCATTATCTTGGAAGTCATAGTCCTCCAGCTGCAACCTCATAACATACTTGAGGTATCCAAAACATTTGAGTTACGTCGTTTTCCTATATGCGCCAAAGTACTGCAGTGAATGTTCTCCCCAAATAGTGACTGACGCATCAGTGGGCCTCACTACCAGTATGCACTCACTGCCCTAACCATACTGACCATGAACTGGCAGTAGAGGCCAGCGTATTTGTCGTTCACTGTGTATTTTTAAAAATTCGCATAACTGCTGCAAATAATGTACATAAACAGTGATTAATGGTTAACTCACCCAGTCGTGAGAGAACCGGGAAAGGACTAAGATGTCAAGGTGCATAACAAAATGGTTCAAATGGCTCTGAGCACTGTGGGACTTAACATCTGACGTCATCAGTCCCATAGAACTTAGAACTACTTAAACCTAACTAACCTAAGGACATCACACACATCCACGTTCAAGGCAGGACTCGAACCCGCTACCGCAGCAGCCGCGTGGTTCCGGACTGAAGCGCCAGAACCTCTCGGCATAGCAGGTAAAATGAAGAAACAGCCACAATATATTGTAATTCTGTTATCTAATGTTATGTACAGTCTAAACAGGCTGTAAACACACCAGTGCTGGGGTGATTTTGGACCGGGAATTCTATACAGTAATTGTATTCGAAAATCCAGGATTCTGTGATGCTAAAGTGGTTTCGATTGTGAGATATGCGCTTATTTCTGCTTTGTTCTGCAGCAACGTTCACTCGCCATCAGTAACGAAAGGAGGTCATATGGTCAGAGAGGGGACATCCCTTGGACAATTAAAATACTTAACAGCAAAGAGTGCATAGACCAGCAAGAACAGACGTTTAAGAATATAAAGCACACAAATTTTTTATAGAGTATGCTATAGACTGCCGACTAAGGTGTGAATCGTCTCTACACCAATTCCACGAAACATTGTGGAGTAAACTGTTGGAGCGTCCGCGCCAAACCCTGTGTGCATTGGAAGAAACTGTTGTTCAACTGTATGATTCATGGTGTGACACGTATGAACCAAGCGTTCCAGATACAGACACAGAGCTGCGATCGCATTTAAGTCTGTTCGTAGATCCTGCAATATAAATAAAAAGGTTTAGGGGCTACATGTGTTTGTGTTCTCTTTAGAATACCCTTTATGCCAATGTGAGCACTTAGTCATCATCATGAGTGATTGGACGGAGCATTCCCATGACAAGAGTCTCGTAGTAAGCGACTAGTCCTCCACTGATGATGCTGGAAACCAGGAGAAGAAGAAGGAGCATGGAACATTACTTCCCAAGGACATACGTTCTTTAATTATTGGACCTTGAGACTGCAAGAATTGTTGCAACACTGTTAAAACATCGAGAGGGGGTCCACTTCGCGCATGTGCACATTTTCTCAAGATTCCTGTTTCAGCCAAAATATCAGGTACTGCATCGGATTTTGCTAGGCATTGATGGAGGAACATGCCAGATCTTCAGCAAAAACAGCAATATTCCACTGGATGAAAAATTAAAGCACACAGCGTATTCATGTTTGACAGTGTCGGAGATATATCTGCTTGGTCCTCCATATGCAATTCGGTATTGAGGCAGCCATACTCAAGGCTACCAAAGCAGCTGGTACGGAAACTACGAACCTTATTATCGCTTTCAAACTGAACAATCTGAAATTAAAGCATCTTTACCAAGCGCAAATAGGAACCGACGTATCATTCAATGAATGTATCAACAGTTGTCGGGATAGCTGGAATAAACTCACATTATGCTTTATGGTTACTGATAAAGTTAGCAAATTGTATTAAGACCGATACAGCCGAAATTTAGAGATTCTACCTAAAAGGCACTGTAACAAAACGTAACTGTCTCAGTATAATGTAGGTTATGGATAAATTCGCATGTATGCAATGTGCTCATTCCGAAGGTATTAAGCTAAAGCCAAACATATGTTTATAAGTTGGCAGAAAAATCGAGGAAGTCAACGCAAGGTTAACGGAATTGTATAGACATCTAAAGGCATCAGCTGCAAGAGGCTAACCAAAGGTGAATGACACAATCCAGTGAAGTGAGCAAGCACTCAACGTAAGGCTAACATAATTCGATAGCATTATCGAGGCAGCAGCTACGAAAGGTGAATCTCAGGTGCGGCAGTTGAATAAAAATGCGAAGATCAACAAGGGTCTTACTGCGACTGTAATGATCCGAAAAAGAGATTAAATAATTTGCGTGCATAAATTTCGCGAAGAGAGGAACTAGGAAAGACAGCGATGAAACCCCTCTGAAGTTACTCAATATAATAAATGGAAAGGTACGCGAGAAACCCATTACTAGACTGTATATGTTGTGTTCTATCTCACTCCAAAAGAAATGCATACAATTTTTTTTTAAAAGCCATCTTTTATTCTACACGTTTGAAAGTTTTACAGTGTGTAGATACATCCTTTAGGAACTATATTTTCATTTCTCCACGTAATTTCCATCCCTCTAAACTGCCTTAGGCCATCTTGGAACCAGCGCCTATATACCCACATGGTACAATTCTGGACCAGCCTGTTGGAGCCACTGTTTGGCAGAGTGCACAAGGGAGTCATCACCATCAAAACTTGTTCCACGAAGACACTCTTTCAGTTTCCGAAAGTGATGATAGTCACATGGAGCCAGATGAGGACTGTATGGCAGGTATTTCAGTGTTGTCCATTCGAGTTTTGTGATCGCTTCCATGTTTTTTTTTTTTTTTTTTCTTTTTTTTTACTGACATGTGGCCGTACATTGTCGTGCAACAGCAAAACATCCTGCTTTTGCCGATGTGGCCGAACACGACTCAGTCGAGCTTGAAGTTTCTTCAGTGTCATCACATATGCATCAGAATTTATGGTGGTTCCACTTAGCGTGATGTCCACAAGCAAGAGTCCTTCGGAATCGAAAAAACACCGTAGCCATAACTTTTCCAGCAGAAGGTGTGGTTTTGAATTTTTTTTCTTGGATGAATTTGCATGATGCCACTCCATTTATTGCCTCTTCGTCTCTGGTGAAAAATTATGTTTCATCACCTGTCACAATTCTTCCAAGAAATTCATCTCCACCATCCTCGTATTGTTCCAAAAGTTCGCTGCATACCGTTTTTCTTGCTTCTTTGTGAGCCACTATCAGCATCCTGTGAAGCCACCGGGCACAAACCTTTTTTAACGCCAACACTTTCAGTATTCTGAAAACACTTCCTTCCCCTATCCCAATGTAACGTGACAATTCGTTCACTGTGAAGCGTCTGTCAGCAGTCACCAATTCGTTAACTCTCTGCATATTGTCTGGAGTGTGTGCAGTACGAGGCCTGCCGCTGCGAGGACAATCCTCAATATTGCCGTGCCCGCTTTCATCACGTAACATGCTTGCCCACCGACTAACTGTACTGCGATCGACAGCAAGCATCTCCATACACCAACCTCTTGTGGATGTTTCCCACTGTCTCGTTTTCACAGCACAGGAATTCTATGGCAGCACGTTGCTTCTGACGAACGTCAAGTGTAGCAGCCATCTTGCAGACGCGCTGTGACGGCGCCACTCACGGGAACAGGTTAAACTAAGTTTGAAAACAAGTGGGAAGGATGTATCTACACACTGTAAAACTTTCACACATGCAGAATGAAAACTGTATTTTTTACAAAAATAGTGTGCCTATCCTTTGGAGTGACTCTCGTATATGACAGCATATCGACAAAATGCAGAGTTATAGAGGCGCGGACAATCATTCATCGCAAACTGCAGCTGGTAAAACAGGGAAGCTGGAGCGAGAACAGTCTCTATCTGAAGCTATTAAACAGCTCTCACACATGGTGGCGACAGATAGCAGTGGAAGAAAAGAAGAAGAAGAAGAAGAAGAAGAAGAAGAAGAAGAAGAAGAAAAAGTAAAAGATAAAGGATAAAGGATATAGGATGTAGCACCACCGATATCATCAATAGTCACAGTGCTAGCGACATTATGCCCCACGAGTTGTCACGGCTTCTGACGAAATTGTTAATGTTGCATTTTGTATTGCAAGAGAAAAATTTATTAATAAGCCTTCAAGTGAAGCTTTACCAGTCAATGACATCTGTAAATTATACAACAATCCTGTCTAAGAAGTGTGTTAAAGTTGAGTAAATGTATCATTTATTTATGTAATAAAGTGAACCGGCATTGCATGTGGTCTTGTTTGATGTGCCTTTTCACATAGCAGTCAGAAAACCCACAGGTGCGACAGGACGACTGTTGTTTCGTCCGGTCACAGCAAGCATTGTTGTAATTTATAAAAGTTGTTTTCTTATTGGATGTAGCTTACACATTGCTTATCGTAATAGACAGTGTTTTTTAGATAAGGTGTTTTGACTGTAACTTACAAAACAATAAGTGAAAGAGATATTTATGTAGATGCTTAAGCATAAGAATCGTTACCCTTTTTTGCTGGGATATGAACGTAGTTTATTTAGTTATATTCCAGAGAGTAAACCAACGAACTATAATTTCTAAACATAATATTTTTTTTGTAACACGTAACTGATTTTGTTAAACCAACTGTGTACAAAACAATTTGTGTCAAATTTTTTATAAATTTGAATTACGACGCTACAAACTGTAATACCCATTTAAAAAAAAAAAAAAGCTAACTATATTTTGAGTAAAATTTTTTCGAAAGATATGCAACCAATAATAAATAAATCAATAAATTAATAAATTAAGGTGCAGCCTTCAAGTTTTTTTTAGAGTAGCTAGGAAAACCTGTCTGCTCGCACTTGTCTTTCCGTTTTCAGCTTTCGACATGTAAACATCTTGATATGTAGATGTATTAATTTCACACAATACTAACTTATTTTGAGCTACTTAAGTGCCGTTTCATTACCTTTTCACCAGTTCACATGTTTATTTCACTTTTCGTTGCAGTGTCCATTCTTACCTGTAGTATGTGTGGAACCTGCAGTTATTCAAAAAATACCAAATCGCGATACGCAAACCAAATTTCTTAAATTTCATTCGGTCCATATCCTTTGTGACACCGCTCCCAATAGCAGTCTGCGGTCTCACAGTCTTCATTCTGGTAACGAAATTTTTAAATATCTGAGTCGGTGAAGGTAGAAGCCAAGCGTTCAATAACTTAGGGGTGAATGCAACAGGCTGTGCATAATTCGCTGTGTTTAAGGGGATGTTCTGGCGGCAGAGTATCCATAGTTAGATAATGAAATACTATCTGCAAGAAGCTGCAGAAGTATTCAATCAGACCTTGATAAGATTTCAAAGTGGTGCAAAGATTGGAAACTTGCTTTAAATGTTCAGAAATGTAAAATAGTGCACTTCACAAAACTAAAAAAAAAACGTGGTATCGTATGACTATAACATCAGTGAAACCCTGTTGCAAACTCATACAAATAGCTAGATGTAACACTTTGTAGGGGTATGAAATGGAATTATCACATAGGCTCACTCATGTGTAAATCAGGTGGTAGACTTTGGATTATTGGTAGAATATTGGGGAAGTGTAATCAGTCTACATAGAAAATTGCTTACAATTCGCTCGTGCGACCCATCCTAGAATATTGCTCAAGAGTGTGTGACTCGTACCAAATAGGACTAACAGGGGATATTGAAAGAATACAGAGAAGGGCAGCACGAACGGTCATAGGTTTGTTCAACACTTTGGAGAGTGTTACAGAGATTCTGAAGGAACTGAACTGGAAGATTCTTGAAGGTGGACTTATCCCGAGAACGTCCGTTAATACAGTTTCAAGAACCAGACTGAAATGGTGACTCAGGGAATATACTACAATACCCTACATATCGTTCACATAGAGATCGTGAGGGTAACATTAGAATAATTACTGCTTGCATAGTGGGATTCAGACAATCACTCTGCCCGTGCACCATACGTGAATGGAACTGGAAGAAACCCTAATAACTGGTACAATGGGACGTACCCTTTGCCATGCACCTCGTGGTGGTTTGCAGCGTATAGATGTATAAAACTGATGATGTTAAAACGAGTGTCCATTTTTCTAAATATACATCTACATCTACATGGTTACTCTGCAATTAGCACTTAAGTGCCTGGCAGAGGGTTCATCGAACCAGTTTGATACTACTTCTCTACTATTCCACTCTCGAATGGCGCGTGAGAAATGTAACACCTACATCTCTCCGTTCGAGCTCTGATTTCTCTTATTTTCTTATGATGATCATTTCTCCCTACGTAGGTGGGTGTCACCAAAACATTTTCGCATTCGGAAGAGAAAGTTGGTGATTGAAATTTCGTAAATACATCTCGCCGCAAAGAAAACAGCCTTTGTTTCAGTGACTGCCACCCCAACTCGCGTATCATATCAGTGACACTCTCACCCGTATTGCGTGATAACACGAGAAGAGCTGCCCTTAATTGCACTTTTTCGATGTCCTCCGTCAATCCTACATGGTAAGGATCCCACACCACGCAGCAATATTCCGGCAGAGGATGGACAAGTGTAATGTAGGCTGTCTCTTTAGTGGGTTTGTCGCACCTTCTAATTATTCTGCAATCAAAGCGCAGTCTTTTTTTCGTCTTTCCCAGAATATTATCTATGTGGTCTTTAAGTTGCTCGTAATTGTAATTCCTAGGCATTTAGTCGAATTGACAGCCCTTAGATTTGTGGGATTTATCGTATTCTCAAAATTTATTGGATTTCTTTTAGTACCCATGTGGATGACCTCGAACTCTTCTTTGTTTAGTGCTAATTGCTACTCTTCGCACCATACAGAAATTGCCTCTAGATCATTTTGTAATTGGAATTGATCGTTTGATGATTTTACTAGCCGGTAAATTACATCGTCATCTTCAAACAACCTAAGGGGGCTGCTCAGATTATCACCTAGATCATTTATGTAAATCAGGAACAGCTGAAGGCCTATGACACAACCTTGCGGAACGGCAGACATCACTACTGTTTACATCTCGGTATGTATTCTAGACGACCTGCAGAGGAGTTTATAACACCCCAACTACACTCTTAAAGTCAATTACGACAGAATATCATAATATGAAGTAGGGAAGATTTATCTTGGCAAATACGACGTCTTTGCCGATAAGCTAACACGAAGAAGTTTTGATAACAACTTTATACATCAATGAGGGTTTTTGTTATGATAAGAGGAGGAAGAAACATCAGATTTAATTAATGGACAAATACCCAAGTGATAATTGCAATTAATATCTTGAAAGCTAAGTCCAAGGTGATGTTTGTCAGAGATAACTTTTATGTGGAAGAGAGCTGTCAGCGCACGAAGAAATTCAGTGCACCTACAATACTCTTTCACAGAACAAGTCGCTTGCTGGCTCTCGTCCAGTAAAGACGTACGAGAACAACTCTAGTCTTAGTTATTGAGAGTACAGAACGCGAAGAGATTGTTTTGTGTTCAGAAGTGTTTCTTGCGTGACGTGATTCACGAACTTCGGAAACTGATTTTGTAAGCAGAGACAGGAACTAATAGACGCGTTTAACCGTGCATAACGGGTTAATTGAACTTTATTGACGAAACTAGTGAATATTGGACTCGACTTTCAAAAAGAAGAGTGGATACTATACCAAAGGACTACACTCAATTAGTCTCGAGTAGGACACAATTACACGACTTCACGAAGATAATACAATTACGCTGAAGAGTCAAGTTGTCGCGATTGTCAAGAAACTTAATTTTAATAGAACTGACTTTACCAACCAACTGCGTGTGCGTGTGGTGCGAAAGTTATAAAGTATTTAGTGGCCAAGGAACAATAAACTGTTCGTTCCAAGTGAAATATCAAGCGTGGACTACATTATTAAGTGATTTAATCAATGATAGTTAACCAACGACTGTTCAGCAGGGACAATTTAATCTGAATATCAAAATACCTACTTCATTAATTGAAAAGAGAAGTTTTCAACTTTTTTTTTTTTTTCAACGTTACGGTGTAGGTTCACTTAGACGTGATCAAAGAGTATCTGTGGATCTCGCTTCATACAGGTTCAACAACTCCATAGCAGCGAGCCAACAACGTACGAGAAGACTGATAATTACAATGTTTCCTTGCAATTGGTGGTGTGTACGATGCGCATGAGATAAGATTTAACAACTACTGCATACCCGGGCAATGAATCACTCAGTCTTAAATCAGAAGAAGCATCCACCATACAAGTTCGCATTTCTGTCTCCCGTTCACCAACGGGGACCTACGACATCGCGCATCGTCTCTCAACTCCACTGTGAGATTTTATCCATACTGGATGAGAGGTCGTGGTTGTGAATGTCAATGTTAAAAAATATATCGGCTCAACCACTTGTTTATAGTGTAACACACTACGATTGACGCGTTTCGGAAGTCACGCTTCCATCACCAGAATAATAAAAAGTAAAAGAACCTGGAAACATCCCCCAGGCTGTGGCTAAGCCATGTCTCCGCAATATCCTTTCTTTAAGGGGAGCTGGTTCTGCAAGGTTCGCAGGAGAGCTTCTGTAAAGTTTGGAAGGTAGGAGACGAGGTACTGGCAGAAGTAAAGCTGTGAGTACCGGACGTGAGTCGTGCTTCGGTCGCTCAGTTGGTAGAGCACTTGCCCGCGAAAGGCAAAGGTCCCAAGTTCGAGTCTCGGTCGGGCACACAGTTTTAATCTGCCAGGAAGTTTCAGTAAAAGAACCTGTTAAAACTCGCTAAAATTGAACATGCACCAGGCACAATGAAAATTGTTAATAAAATTAAAACATCGTGGCTACTTCCCTTGTTGCAGCCGTGTCTTCCAAGGTGCATCTCCACATAGTCGTCAAAATATTAAAAAAACTCGAAAATGGTCTCGCCTATGGCGTTCAACATTTAACCACATGGCTCTCTCCCCTACCGTCGTAAACCACCCGTGCGTCTTCGTTGATACCACACACCACATAGCCAAACACGACACTGAAACGCGAGTGAGCTGAAGCGCAATTAAACAAGGAAGTCACAGAGATGTCTACACAAACCGATAACGGATACATGTTCCAAGGACCTCATGAAATGATGGTATCCTAAAAATGGCTCTGAGCACTATGGGACTTAACTTCTGAGGTCATCAGTCCCCTAGAACTTAGAACTACTTAAAGCTAACTAACCTAAGGACATCACACACACCCATGCCCGAGGGTAGGTTTCGAGCCTGCGTCCATAGCGGTCGCGCGGTTCCAGACTGAAGCGCCTAGAACTGCTCCGCCACCCCGACCGGCGATGGTATCCTACCAATTGCTAAAAATGTAGTTACTAAAAGGAATCAGTGAAATGTTTGAAAAAATTATTTGTATCACCAATTAGCTGTTCACACAGTGTTTTCTGATTATCCACACTATCTATCGTAATTTCCAGCTGTTCTAATAGATGCAGCGATGTATACGTTATCTGTTTGTATAGACATCTCTGTGACTTCCTTCTTTACTTGCGCGTGAGCTCACTCGCGTTTGAGTGTCGTGTTTGGCTACGTGGTGTGTAGTATCAACGAAGACGTACGGGCGGTTTACGACGATAGTGGAGAGAGTCATGTGGTTAGATATAGAACACCATAGGCGACACCATTTTAGAGTTTTTTTTTTCATATTTTGACAACTATGTGGAGATGCACCTTGGAAGGCACGGTTGCAGCAAGGGAAGTAGCCACGATGTTTTATTAACAATTTCATTGTGCCTGGTGCATGTTCGATTTTAGCAAGTTTTAACAGGCTCTTTTACATTTATTATTCTTATGTTGGAAGCTTGATTTCCGAAACGCGTTACACTGTGAACAAGTGGTTGAGCCGATATATTTTTTAACATCCACTGTGAGAGCTGTGGCAGTAGCAGCTCTACGGCGTCGACAATATCAGCACGTGGTTGGAGTGCGGGGACGCCACAAGTTGTAAAGTTTGAACACCTCACTCAATTCTGCCAGTGGAACATGCATTCTGACACCAGATGTAACTTCACGGTAGGGTGGAGCCTGACCATCTTCATTCACGTATTTGGTGCCTGCCCTGGATTGCACACTCCAGCAACGCGACACATTCTGCGTGGGTCTCGGTGGCCGGCAGTTGCAGCGGTGTGCGACCTTTCGAGTCCTGCGCGAGAGCGTCAGCACCGGCGTCCAGCAGCAGCTTCACATTCTCAGCCTTGCCGTGCGACGCTGCGTGGTGTAGCGGTGTGTGGCCGACGTCGTTCTTCTGGTTCACGTCGGCTCCTCCCTCCAACAACAGCCTGACGGCGTCCGGTGCGCCCACCGCTGCCGCGATGTGCAGCGGCGTGAAACCAGAAGCTTCCTGCGCCCGGACGTCCGCGCCCGCTGCCAGGAGGTGCCTCAGGCAGTCCGGGTTGCCGCCCAGCACGGCGAAGTGCAGCGCGGTGAAGCCGTCGGCGTCCCTCGCCGCCACGTCCGCCCCCGCCTGCAGCAGCACCCTCGTGCACTCGGCGTTACCTGTGACTGCTGCCTGGTGCAGAGGCGTGTTCAGGCTACCGGTCACCGGGCTGCTGCGAGCGCCCGCACGCAACAGGTGCTTCAGGCTTTCAGCGTCGCCATTTCGCGCAGCGTGGTGCATTGCTGTGAAACCTTGCAGATCTGTGGACTCCAGGTTCTTCACTGCACAGGCCAGCAGCCTCACACATTCCGCATTCCCCAACATGGCGGAGGAAAGCAGCGGTGTTACACACTGCGAGTCCTCGAGAAGCGCGTCTGCACCAGCGGCCAACAGTAGCCGCACACTCTCCGCACTGCCCCTCACTGCTGCATAGTGCAGTGGAGTGCTACCTGCCTTGTCCTTAACATTAACGTCAGCTCCTGCTGACAGCAGCCATTTTATGCAGTGAGCATTGCCAGCAACTGCGGCGAAATGTATCGCTCTAGCACCCTCACTGGTCTGAAAGTGAACGTCAGCCCCTGCCTCGATCAACTGTCGTATACATTCTGCGTCGCCTTTTCTCGCAGCATCGAGCAACATCTTATCACCAAACACCTCGAAGAGCGTCGCACCACCACCAACTCTTGCCAGCTGCTGCACTACACCGTCAAGCCCTTCTTCGTGAAGTATCTGTCTCCACTCGTCAAGTTGACCAGTTCCAGTGGAGTGCTCGAGCTGCTCCACTGCTGGAGATGCAACATTCGTTAACTTTTCCGGCATGTCCAACTGTTTACGCCATATGAGCATCGCCACCTGTAAACAACATTGTGGTTTCAGAGTGAATACAATTACATCACTGATTAATTTTGGTATTTTCTATCACATTTTTAGTCAGCAAAGGATGGTAAGTGGGCTTGTAACAGATGTGTAATGTCAGCATATATCCGAGTTATTTTACAGACTTTTGAATGAATGAGACTACGCAATTTTCATAAACTTTGTGAACAAAGGAAAATACACTGATGAACCAAAACACTATGACCAACTGCCTAATAGTTTGTTTTTCCACCTCTGGAACGAATCTTCTTTTGGAGATTTGTGGCAAGCTCCTATGCGACCACACTCCTGAGGTCATCGGTCCCTAGGCTTACACACTACTTAATGTAACTTAAACTTACTTACGCTAAGGACAATACACACACCCATGCCCAAGGGAGGATTCGAACCTCCGATGGGGGAAGCTGCACGAACCGTGGCAAGGCACCTAAGACTGTGTGACTGGAACGAAATACTTCACTTATTCTATCAGGGATCAGACAAATTTTTGGTAGGTTTGCGGAGGTATGTGGCATTAGATGTGAACGCACAGGTCATTCGCGTAAATAACACGCCGCTGAATTGCGTACGCAGTGGCGGAGACCGGTAGCGACACGGATGAGTTCCGTGGGATTTACATCAGGCGAATTCAGTTGCCTAGACAACAACGTGAGTTCACTACAATGCCCCTCAAACCACGGACAACCTTACTGCTGAAAGATGACATTGCCATCGGGGAAGACAGCCAGCATGATGGGATTCAGCTGATTCGCAGCTGTCAGCGTATCTTACACTACCGCATGTCCTGTGCAAGTGCAGGAGAATGCCTCACGTAGCACTGTACTGCTCCAACCACACAGCATCAGTGGCGCGCTGGACGTTTAAAACGTGTTTCTCCCGAAGAGCAGACAAGTTTCCATTTACCGACGACCGAGCCCCGATGGTCTTGTGCCCACTCTATTCATAATTGCCGATATCATTGGGTCAACATGTGAACACGTACGGATGGTCTGCTGCGGAGCTCCATGTTCAACAACGTACGATGGAAATGACCGTTTGGCCGGGAGGCCACTTGCGGGGCAGGTATGGCCGCCTCAGTGCAGGTCTTGCTACATTCGACGCCACATTGGGCGACCTGCGCGCCGGATGGGGAAGAAATGATGACGAAGACAGCACAACACCCAGTCCCTGAGCGGAGAAAATCCCCGACCCAGCCGCTAATCAAACCCGGGCCCACAGCACGGCAATCCGTCATGCTGACCAATCAGCTATCGCGACGGACAACGTACGATGAACGGTGTGCTCCGAAATACTTGTGCGTACACCAGCATTGTGCTTTTTCGGCAGAGATGCCACAGATTAGCATCTCTTCTGCTTTATAGAGCAGACAAGCCTCCAAACCCCACGTTCTGTGAAGAGTTGTGGACGTCCAACCATTTAACGCCTAGTGGTAGTTTCACTGTCTTTCTAACTCTTTCAGAAGACGCTCACTACAATACCATGTCAACATTCGACCAGCTTCGCCGTCTAGAGATACCCGCTCACAGGCTCTGCTTAACCCTTAACTCACGATGTGTAATCTCTCAGACCGCGCGAAAATTTTCGAACTCGCTCTCCACTGCCAGTTGTGGTGAAATGCTTCTATACTCCCCCTACCTTCCTTAGACTGCCAACGATGTTTTGTTCTCTGTTGCATTATAACCTTCTGTGTTTATTGTTGACATGTGTTACTGAAAGGTGTTGGCGTCTCCTAGACCGCGGCTGGTGAACTACGTAGGTGTGTTCTTCAGTACGGTACCGTATAGCTCAAAATGTTTTATCACGAATGTGTCACTTTTAACTTTTCCGAGTTTGATGAAATTGTTTTAGTTGGTCTGTGGAGGAAGGTGTCAGTGATATAGATCAAGAATTAAACGAAAAAGATGAGGATTTTAGATCACCCAGTGATCACATTACTACTGTAGAACAAGAGTATCATCTAGAGGAATAACTTAGGAATAACTTCAGGAAAGTTCTGATGGGGGTCTGTCTGTTTCTTCAATGAAATACTTAAATTGTCTGTTAAAATCGAATGTATTCTGAATGGTGATAAGAAAAATGTAATTCCTAGCAATGAACGTCAATTTCACAAACTTTCTTTTTATACCTATCGGGTGGAATTCTTATGCTCAAATTTTAACCCTGGAATTTAGTTTCACTCGGAAATTTATTTGCTACAGAGATCGTAGAATCTCTCAGAATGTAAAATTCAGTACTGTAGCAGTCTAAAAAAATGGTTCAAATGGCTCTGAGCACCATGGGACTTAACTGCTGAGGTAATCAGTCTCCTAGCCTTAGAACTATTTAAACCTAACTAAGGACATCACTTACATCCATGCCCGAGGCAGGATTCGAAACTGCGACTGCAGCAGCAGCGCGGTTCCGGACTGAGGCGCCTAGAACCGCTCGGTAACAAAGGTCTATTTCAGTACTTTTGTGTGATAAATAGTAAAATACTTAAGGCTTTGTTTACTGGAGTAAAATAAATTGGAAGAATTTAAACAACATTTAAATAATTAAAAAAGCGCTGCGTCTTCAGACCACGAGTGGCCTACCAGGACCATTCGACCGCCGTGTCATCCTCAGTGGAGGGTGCGGATAGGAGGGGCATGGGGTCAGCACACCACTCTCCCAGTCGTAAGATGGTATTCTTGACCGAAGCCGCTACTATACGGCTCCTCAACTGGCATCACGAGGCTGAGTACACACCGAAAAATGGCAACAGCGCATGGCGGCCTGGATGGTCACCCATCCTAGTGTCGACCACGCCCGACACGCGCTTTACTTCGGTGATCTCACGGGAACAGGTGTATCCAAAGCGGCAAGGCCGTTGACAACACTTAATTAGTTGTAAAAATAAATGTTATGTAGCATAAATTAAAAATTTCAAATGATTTTTGCCTTAAATCTCGGTTTAAACATAGGGGTCCCAGAGATCCTACCTCTGGTATACGTTACAGAAAAGTCACATCGCGAGTTAAGTAATCTGCCCTGTGTTAAAGTCGCTTGTCTCGACTGATTATCCCGTTTGAAGTCCATATCTTTGCTAGTGTGACCGCCGTCCATGTCTGCTCCCCTTACGCACTTTTGTTACTGCGTCACCTGCCCATGAAGCCACCAGGCAGCATCCAAACTGGCGTTGGGTAGTGGTCGTAATCGTTTGCCTTTTCATTCTATACTTTTTACATTACTAGAAACCAAACCAAGCATCATCGATACCATGAACAACATCGTGTTTAAAGAAATAACTCTCATCTAGGTGTGGAGTATTTTATTATCCGACCGGAGTTCGCGCTTAGTTTATAATCTGTTGGGATACATTAACGCCAGAACAGGGCGATGTAATGAAATTAACTAAACCAGATGTAAACAACATCTTTTATTCTCTAATAATAGATTGTAACACCACAGCTTAGACACTACATACCCTTTGTTGATTCATTTAGCTTTCTATTTTGTTCAACATCCCATCGTTGAACTTCTGTAATTAGTGTACGGTTAATTCGATACTGTAATGAAGCATAATCTCTGTAATGATATGTTTTGTCTTTCTTACATAATCTCTTTGGGTATCTTTAAAATTAAATAATTTTATGTAAATAAATTTTTGTAAAAATGTCAGTATGTGCAAATGTTCTGTTTTAATTAATATGTTTGGTTACTGTTATGTAAACTGCTGATTCCCACTTATGGTTCTTAGTTAATTTGTATGTAAAAGGTGTTGTAGTTCCCCTTGGGAACGGAACTGTGTAGCGCGCGCAAATTGTGGTTGGCCTAGGTAGAAAAGGTGGAATAAAAGTCAGTCGGGGGAAGAGCTACCAAACTGTGCACTGCCTATGTAAAAGTTGTATATTGTGCTGGTTTCGAGAGAGGTTTTCCTGGCGCTTTCCAGTGCCTCGGATAGATGGATAAATAGCTGGAACTATTCTGAAATTGGTATCTATCATCGCAACCAAGAAGGGACAGAGTCCAGTAATTCTGCCTGCAAATCCACCTACCAACATGCAGTTGCCACCACATTGCGCAATTACTGTAACGGAATACTATAATAATGTACAGTGAAGGATCAGCTTATTGGATGTGTTAGTGTGCTCAAATATAAGGTAACTTACAATTGAATTCATGTACCTACCTTGATTTTTTTCCTATCACAACACCTCTCAGGTTCCTCTCCATTTGAACTACGATTACCCAGTGTCCTAGTTTGTGGAAAAAATGAAAGCTTCCCACTGATGGAAAGAGTCTAATTTAAAGTTTTTTTGGAGTTTCAAAGGAACCTATTTAATCATTTACTTGAAAGTAGAAGACTGTGGTAATAAAGACAATTTGATGTTTCTTTTAGAAACTAAAAGTTCTTAAAAGTGAGGCTTATAAAGTTTTGCTTAGTTAATGACCATAGTGCTGCCTGCAGTCAATTTTAAAAGGTGAGTCAATTTCTTGTAAATTTGTCAACATTGTGTCTCACTGGAGCAAAAGTCGTGGATTGCAGTTGTGGAAAGTTATATTTGCTTGCTAAGCACTTGCTTTTTGGGCATTGAGGAAAGTGCATATTAATAGTGTAATAAGATCCACAGGTTATCCTTTACCACTATTTATGAAAACAATAATTTCTTTATTCAAAAGACAGTGAGAAGCAACCTGTTAGTGAATTCCATTTAACATTCATTCTAAATGGAATAGTGTTTAGTTGAGAGATATTTTACCTGTGACTAGTTCATAATTTTGCAGTGAACTACATTTATAATTTTATGTCAGCTAGAAAAATGTTTGAACAATAATACTGAACCTATGTCCAATTAATTATTCTGCAGTGAATATTAATAGTAATTTTATAAAGACTATTCAGTTTGGGTAAGCCCTGAAAGTAAGAGTGTGTTTCGTTATCTGTCATATTTATGCAAATAGTCTTTTCTGCTCTGTCAGCTTCCAATCTTAACCGTGAACATACGCATGTGTCACGAGTTCATTGCACTCACGTGTGGTAAAATATAGGCTGTGTTTGTCCGTTAAAGATACTAATAACTATTTTCTTGGACAAGAATGTTAATCATTCTCTTGCCTAATTAGGTGCTGGCGACCGTTTTCTTTATCCATTAAACAGTGTGGATAGGTTAAATATCATTTATTACTCCAGAATGAGATTTTCACTCTGCAGCGGAGTGTGCGCTGATATGAAACTTCCTGGCAGATTAAAACTGTGTGCCCGACCGAGACTCGAACTCGGGACCTTTGCCTTTCGCGGGTAAGTGCTCTACCAACTGAGCTACCGAAGCACGACTCACGTCCGGTACTCACAGCTTTACTTCTGCCAGCACCTCGTCTCCTACCTTCCAAACTTTACAGTCTCGGTCGGGCACACAGTTTTAATCTGCCAGGAAGTTTCATCATTTATTACTGTTTAAATATTTACGTATTTCTGACTTTCGTTTCCGATACGCCACCTCCGTTAGGTATATCACGGTCAACATAACAAAATTCCTCTCAGAGGGTAACACTGCTCCGTTGCGTTATACCATAATTGCTTTAATAAGATAGTTTCATTTCACAACCTGCCTCCAACTTTAAGGTTATGGTACAGCAGTAGTAGACGATAGTGTTATACGTAGCTTTTCCGTGACTGGACTTTGTTCTGTTGTGGCATAATACGTAATAAGCCAGACTTGGTATTTGATTGTACAAGCTACGTAAATGCAATTGCAGTATTATAAGATTATTCGTCGAATAAAAAAATTACTTAGTCGCCGCTAAGAGGTAGATTTTGAATGGAATTATCCGCACTTGCTGTAAAATACTTGAGCCGTGCGTGGCTCGTGTTCGTGCCATCTCTTATTTAACCTCCTGTTTTTGCCATACTGCCACCTCGTTATTTTAGTTTCAATTACTGGTGTCACTGAGTTGCTGCTATGGCTGCCCGTGAGTGGCAGCAGCAGCGCTTATCGATATAAGCCCTGCCGTATTATCTTTGCTGGACTGCTACTACTTCCCGGTCGTAGTGTATCATGCAGTCAGTTGGAACGCGCCAGTAGTTAGTTCGGACCTGGCAGTGTTTGGGTTGGCACGCGGCAGACGTTCAGTCGGTGTATGGCAGCAGTGAGGTCAGGACCGCCATGACTCGCCCGACGGTTGCCGACACACATGATTTGAGTGGCGGCGACTTTGGTTGGTCGTCGGTCGGTCGTCTTGCGGGACGACGTGTATTTGGCCGGCGATCGCTTATGGCTTGGTTGTGTGTGGCGACTCGTGATTCATCACTGTTATTGTACAGTCAAATTATTGTAAATGTTGTCGGCGTACTGGCTGCGAGGATTCGGTCGGTTGGCGTGGAACAGCGAGGAATTCTCGGCAGGGCGTAGTTTGGCCGGGGCCCGCTGGTGGTCTCTACGCGGTGTCGGAGAATGTGGCGCTGTTCGCATTGCTACGAGGTCCGTGGCTCACCGACCCTGGACACGAAAGTTGATTTAACATACCAGAAGTCAAGACCACATTGTGTCGTTTGGAGTTCTTTGTCGGCGGTTGGGATATTCCCGCGACCAACAACGTGGTTTTCAAGTTTGAAAATTCTACCCACCCTACGGTGGAGTTTACTGTATTTGATCATTTGAATTGAAGTGCACCAGTGGAATGGCTCAAATGGCTCTGAGCACTATGCGACTTAACTTCTGAGGACATCAGTCGCTTAGAACTTAGAACTAATTAAACCTAACTAACCTAAGGACATCACACACATCCATCCCCGAGGCAGGATTCGAACCTGCGACCGTAGCGGCCGCTCGGTTCCAGACTGTAGCGCCCAGAACCGCACGGCCACTCCGGGGCTTTGGTATTTTTTTTTTAAATTAGTATTTTGGAGTTTTAAGTGTTCGCCCTTTAGCCAAATTTAACTTCTTTACTTCAGCCTAACTAAAGAACTGTTTTAAGATAAGATTGCCTGTTAAATTTCTGATTACGCTTGAGTTTTAAATTATTGGCTTTCAACCATTTTCAAATTAAAGTGGCTTTCAGCCGGTAATTAAGTCCCAAGGATTAGATGTGTGTGTGTGTGTGTGTGTGTGTGTGTGTGTGTGTGTGTGTGTGGTTTTTTGTTAGTATTTTGGGATCTTGTAATGCTTTGATCAAATAATAAAGTTGTATGTTCGTGTGTAACTGACAGCCCTTATTTCGGCCCCTTTCTACAATTCATACTATCTGTACTGTCCTGCGGGATTAGCAGGGCGTATCAATACTTTTCAATAGTCACGAGGAGCTTAGCGTCAGTTGAAGACGCACCCCCGGCGTCGCGTCAATTGAAGACGAGCGTTAGAGATTCTTTGTAACAAGTCATAGCGGAAAGCTCAGTGTCTCAGAATCACTGTTGGTCATTCATGCCAAGTTGTAAACAGATAACGCTCCGAAAGCGGTAGTCTATGGTCAGAATGAAGGGCGTGGCAGAACCACTGTACGAGCAGGAAATGCAGAGCGGTCAGTACTGGCTTGAGCTGCTACCGTTCAGCCGCCATCCCACTCGTGGCATGGTACCGATACCCCCTTCGCTTTAACTACGCACTACTGCTTTTAGACCGCTATTTGTTTACAACTCGACATGAATGACGGGTAGTGTCTCTAAGGCAGTCACCTTTCCTCTACGATTGTTAAACACAATCTGTGTCTCCTGAGGATGCGTCTTCAATTGTCGCGAGGTCAGTCGTGACTTCTCATACAAACTACTTTACGTCCAGTGCGGATCATTTCATTCGAAATGTAGAAATTTGGCTGTAGCTGAATTTAAAATAACGTGCATAAGCGTGTAGATTTCCACAGCCGTTGTCAACTTGAATAAAATGGTTTTGCGCTTGAGGCCCTGTTACTACGAATAACTACAGAAGCGACGTTTCCACCATCTATGCTGCAGTTTCCTTCAGGGTAAATGAACTGCCGAGTTCTAGGGGTGGTATTCCCTATTTTTACCGTATATTGGGATTATCAGGTAACAACTGATGTCGCAGTTTGCTGCGTCATTTCTGAAAGTCAAGAGGATTGTGGAGGACTGCCGTGAGGTGCGCCACTTTCCCTTGAGCGCAACCGCAGCTGTAGTAATCCACGTTTCTTCTACATAAGCTGCTTTCAGCCGTATATGAACCTTTACAGTAACACGACCGAATCCAGGATGTCAGATCATATCTTCAGTGTACAGTCGTGGACAAAACGAGCGAGACCCCTCGCCTTTTCGTTATGCTGATGCGCACAGCTTTCAAGTCTGCAACACAGCATAACAGGAAAGGCAACGAAGTGCTACCAACATACTATGCACAGGCGTGAAATTGACAAACTATCCGAATTTTCTCAGACTGTTTTCAATCAAGTGTATGACTATATTAATGATGATTAGTGTGTTAAACACAACACGTAAATATAAGTAAGACCAAGTACCCCAGATCGTTACGAATTAGCAAAACGGGTATTAAGGGCTTCGTAGACAGACGGTCAAGAAAGTGAGAGTAGTAGGGTTCAATTTTTACTGATTTAGGTGACGAAATCCAAACAACGCAAATTGCTACGACAGTTACTGAAGATGAGGGCCGCAAAAATAACCCCCTCCCTCCCCCCCTTCTCTTTATTCGAAATGTTCCAGTTGCAGTCGATACATCAGCATATTGCTCGTAGCTATGCTTTCGATCCAAATCACGTTTACAGGAATGTAAATAAAATCCATTTGCCTATACACGTGGTAATTCAGATCCCAGTATTAATGACACCACGTTTTAGAAGTGCGAGCATTCCCATTGCCAGGTAGCTTAAGAAACACTTCGGCTAATGAACGTTTTCTGGCTGTGGCGAGTCTAATGGTGATTTCGAAACATTGTAGATTACGTTTGGCAGCTACGTAGCCGTTCATTTCCTGGGGTAGTGCAGAATTATCCTTCTAAATTTACTCGCTAATAACAGTATTTCGTTATTTCTATAAACATCCCGAATGATTGTCACATAAGCGGTGACATAAAGGTAGAAAATTTTTGTTTTTGTGTCCAGAAAGCCCTGTGCAACGGAAACTGCAGATCATTTTGCCATTTTCATTGCGAAATTGCCGGCTTATTCATGTCTGGGGTAATAATAGAGCGCTGTTTGTCTGGGTTGTCTGCTAGCGTAGTGAAAGGGTTTTGCTACTGCAAGGGAGGTCTGGTTTTTTTTTCGGTTCTAATCTCGATGGAGGCAGATGGACCGGCAGTAAAGTAATTTTAAGAAATTGTCGTGCCCCCAATACGTTTTATTGCTACCTTGATTATCTACCGGCGTCCTGTGGATGTAAATATGAAGATCTTGTAGAATTTCATACTTCTTACTGATTACTTTTTCCGCTTCTGTCAGTAACTGAATTGACTTACGTGTGGCACTGAATGATTTTTGACTGAATTTCGTTATGAATCTTCAAGCATTGCTAAATTTGCACACTTTCATGGTAGGTCAGCAACGGTAATCCAGTATGACTGGTCTGAACGTTGACACAGACCGTTTCGCAGCCGAATACGCATAATATTTTGCTAATTCGTAACGATCTGGGGTACTTTGTCTTACTAAAACAGTTATGTTGCCTCGGTAAACTGAAATTAATTTTTATTAGTACAGTTCACAATAACTAGTGTTTCTTCTTTCATTTACATCTTATATTTACCTGTTGAATTTAACACACTGATCAGCATAGTCATACACATGATTGAAAACAGTCTGACAAAGTCCGGATAGTCCGTCAATTTCACGCCTGTGCATAGTATGTTGGTAGCACTTCGTCGCCTTGCCTGTATGTTGGTAGCACTTCGTCGCCTTGCCTGTTATGCTGTGTAGCAGACTTCAAAGCTGTGCGGATCAACATAACGAAAAGGCGAGAGGTCTCGCTCGTTTTGTCCACGACTGTACATCTACTAGATAGAAAACACACAATCGACATTCTGATAAAAATTCTGATAATCTATACTCTGTGACAACCAATCTGAAACACTCACACGTCAGCGAAACACTGAAGCTTTGATACGGGAAGGAGGGGCACTCAACCTTCTCAAAGTAAAATGCTGTTACTCGCAACAAGCAGGGCGTCATAGTTCAAATTGACAAGTTGAAAAACTGACAGGCCAAATAGCGTTTATCTGCAATGAAAAGAGCAAGGTAAGGGAAGAGGAAGAAGCAATAAGCCCGAGCTAGCAACATTGAAGATCCGTGGTTAACAAAACTCACTTCATGCCAGGAATGGCAGACAGCATCCCTCCAACGGCTGTGGCACACTGATAGTCAACGTGCTCATGAGGGCACTAACGCCACCATATACATAGCGGCGAAAGTTAGAAACGTTTTCGCGCGCATCCGAACATCGCGGGAATGTGTTACACAACACAAGCATATAAACTATAAAATATTACAGCGTAAAAATCGTTAAAACCAAACAGACCGGACGCAAGAGCATAAAAAAGAGCATCCATTACACATTGTAAATCACGCATTGGACAAGTATGTGCCGAAAAAACGGGTTGCGGACGGAAAAGACCCACCGTGGTTTAACAGCGCAATTCTGGAAATGCTCAGGAAGCAAAGGCAGTTGCACTCGAGGTACAAGAAAGATCGGGAGAATGAGGGCAGGCAAAGTTGGAAGAGATTCGTGCTGCTGTAAAAAGAGCGATGCGCGAAGCATTCAACCACTACCACCGTCATACCTTAGCAAATGATCTTGCTGAAAACCCAAGGAAATTCTGGTCTTACGTAAAATCGGTAAGCGGGTCGAAGGCTTCCATCCAGTCACTCACTGATCAGTCTGGCCTTGCAACGGAAGGCAGCAAAACGAAAGCTGAAATTTTAAATTTAGCATTTGAGAAGTCTTTCACGCAGGAGGATCATACAAACATACCGTCGTTTGAGTTTCGTACAGGTTCCCGTATGGAGAACATAGTGATAGACATCCCTGGGGTGTTGAAGCAACTGAATGGGTTGAAAATAAATAAAACGCCACGTCCTGATGGGGTTCCAATTCGGTTTTTCAGAGAGTACTCTACTGCATTGGCTCCTTACTTAGCTTGCATTTATCGCCAATCTCTTGCACAACGTGAAGTCCCGAGCGACTGGAAAAAATCGCAACTGACGCCTGTATATAAGAAGGGTAGAAGGACGGATCCTCAAAATTACAGACCAATATCCTAGACATCGATTTGTTGCAGGATTCTCGAACATATTCGAATATAATGAATTTCCTTGATACAAAGAAGTTGGTGTCCCTGCATCAGCAGGGCTTTAGGAAGCATCGCCACTGCGAAACGCAACTCGCCCTTTTTTCACATGATATATTGCGAACCATGGATGAAAGGTATCAGATGCATGCCATATTTCTTGACTTCCGGAAAACGTTTGACTCGGTGCCCGAATGCAGACTCCTAACTAAGGTACGAGCATATGGGACTGGTTCCCAAGTATGTGAGTGGCTCGAAGACTTCTTAAGTAATTGAACCCAGTGCGTTGTCCTCGATGGTGAGTGTTCATCGGAGGTGGGGGTATCATCTGGAGTGCCTCAGACGAGTGTGGTAGGTCCGCTGTTGTTTTCTATCTACACAAATGATCTTTTGGATAGGGGGGATACTAATGTGCGGCTGTTTGCTGATGTGCTGTGGTGTACGGGAAGGTGTCGTCGTTGAGTGGCTGAAGGAGGATACAAGATGACTTGGACAGGATTTGTGATTGGTGTAAAGAATGGCAGCTAACTCTAAATATAGATAAATGTAAATTAATGCAGATGAATAGGAAAAAGAATCCTGTAATGTTTGAATACTCCATTAGTAGTGTAGCACTTGACACAGTCACGTCGATTAAATATTTGGGGGTAACATTGCAGAGCGATATGAAGTGGGACAAGCATGTAATGGCAGTTGTGGGGAAGGCTGATAGTCGTCATCGGTTCATTGGTAGAATTTTGGGAAGATGTGGTTCATCTGTAAAGCAGACCGTTTATAAAACACTAATACGACCTATTCTTGAGTACTACTCGAGCGTTTGGGATCCCTATCAGGTCGGATTGAGGGAGGACATAGAAGCAATTCTGAGGCGGGCTGCTAGATTTTTTACTGGTAGGTTTGATCATCACGCGAGTGTTACGGAAATGCTTCAGGAACTCGGGTGGGAGTCTCTAGAGAAAAGGAGGCGTTCTTTTCGTGAATCGCTACTGAGGAAATTTGGAGAACCAGCATTTGAAGCTGACTGCAGTACAATTTTACTGCCGCCAACTTATATTTCGCGGAAAGACCACAAAGATCAGAGAAGAGAGATTAGGGCTCGTACAGAGGCATATAGGCAGTCATTTTTCCCTCGTTCTGTTTGGGAGTGGAGCAGGGAGAGAAGATAATAGTTTTGGTAGAAGGTACTCTCCACATCGCACCGTATGGTGTATTGCGGAGTATGTATGTAGATGTAGATACAACAAGGCCCCAGAATCAATAACCAAGCTGTCCAGCAAGAGCGACATTATGTCCTTCAAAAGCAATCAAAGTTCGACGGTGTATTGTGAAGTCTTAACTCCATCTGACTGTTAAGTGTGTGTTGGGAGTGTAGATGTAGAATTCGCGTAACTTCAGCCTCTCCCGTAATGTTTACGGTCTGACCCTCTGCTTTGTTGCGACGTAACGTCAAACGCCGGAGCGACGGTCAAGCACGTTAGAGCAGTGAGGGCTCTGATGAAGACGTCAGCCAATAGCATGCTGACTGACCCCTCTCCAGGACGCCACCGAGACAGCAGCGGCCTCTAGGCGAAGAGGACATAAGCCCCGCGGCCCCAATTGAAGACTAGGCGTTTATGAGCTGTATAGGAGCGACTTAGGAACTGTATAATTTCACTTGTATTAAGCATTGACTATAGTGATGAGACTTATTATATGTCCGTCGTCCATTGGCTGCGACACAGCATTGTAAACTTCTCTAAATATTGTCATTTGTTTTTCGTAAATAAAATTCATTAGTACAATTAGCTTGAATTGTTGTCTATAGTTCAATTCTTTTATCTTGGCGGTTCGCGCATGCTCGCCCAGACGCGGGAGATTGCTGCGTTGCCAGTTGCAAACGACGCACGCGCCAAGAGAAGCAGCCCCATAGTATAGTTCGCAAACTTACGTTTAGGGGGGAGCGCGCAGTTTATGAAGTAAAACCACCACGGCCGCATTAACCCTTTCGCTGCTACAGAGTCGTGTTCCCCGCATTCCGCGCTGTGCGCGATTTTGTCATCACTGCACTGCTCGCCTGTGCAGACACATTGTGTTCCGACTGCTTTGACACACTTATCATACGATTTCACAAAAACTATTTGACCCAAAAATTTGATTTTTACACATCTTCTTGAGGGATACCTTCCTCCCACAAATGACTTAATTTTGTTTCGATGTTCAACGCAGCTATTGCACAGCATTAGATGTAGTAAACCATTGCACGAAATTTTGAAGAGTTTGCAGAGGTAAAAGTCCATAGCGTATACTTTCCACATGGTCGATTTCAGTTGCCACTAGAAATTTCAAAAAATTACATTCAAACGAATAAAATTCATGAAGTAAGAAACTTCGATATTGTTTTTAAATAAAGAAAATATTAAGCACCGAACAAGGTTTGAACCCAGAACCTTTCGCGTAGCATGTAAACACCTCAACCATCATGCTAACACAGCTCGTCATTCAATGAGCCCTCACGGTCGACTTTAAAATTTCACGCAAAATACCGACAATCACTGTTGGTAGGACTATGAATTACTGACGTTTCGTCGAAGTACAATAGGAAATAAACAATTACCGCTGTTCTTTATTGCGAAAAAGCGGTTAGTGAGAATGATACAGACACCTTTCCTTCTTATCGCCTGAATTAGGAGGCTTATTGCTTGTTTGGTTTAATTAATTAATAGAATATGAAGCTTTTTCCCAACTATGTATAAAAGAAAGTCTGCTATCAAGACATTGCTTTTGTTCAATTACTTTATTTATGACTGAACGTTTCTAAAACTGAAGACACTGGTCTGTGCTCTGCACTGCAGTCGAGCTCTGGCAACGTCGTTGTCTGTTCGGTGGCTGACTGTGTTTTGTGACGTCAGATGCGCAGAACGAACCTAAACTCGGCCGCCGTCGTAAATGACCCGCACTTTAGCGATCCGAGAAAGCAGGTTTCCTATGCACCCCATATTCGACAAGACACAACAGGCTTCTCTGTGAAGAACTATCAAATTATTAGCTACACCTGTCATTGAGTGGCCAGAATCGCGGAAGTGGCTATTTAAAGTAGACTCGATCATTTTCATGACATCTGGATACATGTGAAAATGTTTGTAACTTTCCCAGCTATGTGCGTGGTGGGGCTAGCGCCCTTCGTGAGCCACACGAGCACATTGACAGGAGGCCGTTTACAATTACGTGATAGCTGACGTCTGTCATTTGCCACTACGGTGTTGCCACATCGGCTACTGCTCTGTCGTAGTAACACACAAGCACGCCAAGTCATTTTACAAATGGTGTTAACGTGTAACGTGGAGCAAAGTTGAAAGCAACCGTAGAAAATGCGAGGTTCTCTGTCCACAGTTGATTTTAAGTGACCAATGCCTGAACTGCAGGAGGAGACGAGTTTTGTAGTCCTGAATTTAAACTCTACTACTGAGCTAACCACAGCTTCGTTACGTGCCGAGAGAGCGGTGTTCGACAATCTGCAGCAGACCTAAAATCACCATCGCTTTGTTCACGGCCATTAAAGCTAACCTCTACTAGCAAACTCAAGCCAGAAGAAGTTCAGTTTCAGCACTAAAAGCGGACAGTAATTACTTGCTACCACTGGTTACCTAAAACTAACCTCCCACTGGGCTATACGAGTCGTCGCATTACACGCCGACGAATAGTCCTCGCAGATACCTGGTTGCCTATTATAGACGAACCGCGAACAGTCCAGATGAAAAAGAATGATAGGTTGAAAAATGAGAGCAAATACAAAAGTCAATACCGTGATAAAAATGACGCGCAAACAGTTAGAAATAAAAAATACATTTAAACCAATTAATTGACTAAAAATGATAAACTCTTTCGATTAGGTTTAGAAATTTATAAAAACTGGCGACATTTGACGAGATTCGAACCCACAACCTTCAACATGACCCGTTAATACGCTAACTGTTGCACTATTTTTGTGTCTAGAAGAATTAAAATTATGTTCTGATTGCATCTGAAATAATGGAACCGAGCTTTACTCCTACATAGACCCGAGATTTCCTTTAAAAAGTAATTGTTTGTTGTTTCCCTTTATACATCATCCTTATTTTTACAAAAAGTATATGAATGGGCCAAATTTTTCGTTTTTCCAGTTCTTTCTGACAATTTTCTCTTTCTTTGTGGAAGCATAGATTCAATTCGGTTACGGAATCACCTCCATCGTTGATGACGTAGTTTGTATAAGAATATATAAGCCACGTGACTATTCTCATCTTTGAAGCCGGGAACATTTTGAAACTCGTGTACATTATCTTCTTCGTGTTAATTTCAGGCGTCGTTGTCGTTAATATCATCGGTTTAGTAGAACACTGAGGCACTTAGTTTTTTTTTTATTGTATTCACCCACTCGCAGTGATGTATTACAGTCTTTAAAACATCGGATTCATGCAATGTCGTGCCAAGTTATCTAACGTAAGCCGATTTCTGCCATTGTTATAAAGGCTGGCAGTTATTGAACTATATGAAATTAAATCCCCATAACTTCTGAACGGTTTGCCTTAGGACGTTCAAACTGCATGGTTGGCCGCGGGGCATGACGGGAATTCGTCGCTAAACCAAACCATGTATGCGCGTACTAAGCCCACTTTCATTTATATGGGTTCGTCAAGAAGCACAACTGGCGCATTTGGGGGACTGAGAAACCGGATTTGCGATCGAGAAGTGTCTTCAGCCTCAACGGGCGACTGTGGTGTGCAATGCCCAGTCACGGAATGATCGGTGCGCCGCGCGGGATTAGCCGAGCGGTCTTAGGCGCTGCAGTCATGGTCTGTGTGGCTGGTCCCTCGGGCATGGGTGTGTGTGTGTGTGTGTTTGTCCTTAGGTTAATTTAGGTTAAGTAGTGTGTAAGCTTAGGGACTGATAACCTTAGCAGTTAAGTCCCATAACATTTCACACACATATGAACATTTTTTGAATAATCATAGCGATGTTCCTTGATGGCACAGTGAAAATGAACAGTAGTGAAGGTTTTGGAAGATGATTTCATCCCCATTATCCAAAGTTACCCTGATTTCAGCAACATGTGGCTCATACAAGACGGAGCTCGACTCAGGATAATGTTTTATGTCCTGGAAGAGCATTCTGGGTTCCGCATTCTGGCTCTGGGGTACCGAGGGGCCACTGGTGTGGGCCTCGATTGGTCGCCATATTCTCCGGATCTGAAAACATGCGACTCCTTTTTGTGGGGCTATATTACACACAAGGTGTACAGTAGTAACCCCAGAACCATTGTTGAGCTGAAAGCAGACATTCAGGATGTCATGGACAGTATCGATGTTCTGACACTTCAGCGGGTCATGCAGAATTTCGCTATTCGTCTGCGCCACATCATCGACAATGATGGCAGACATATCGAACATGCCATAACCTATATCCGAATATTTGTAGTGACGTTTACATATTGAAAAAGTGTGTGCACGCCGTAGTTTGTAACTAATGGTCTTTTTTCGCATAGTTCAATAACTGTCACCCTATAAATGCTCGTGTGACGCTGCATCGAGTCTCATGTGGCAGCATCCAATAATGTTTCGTTAGCGCCATGTGTATGTGAATTCCGAAGGGACCAAACTGCTTAGGTCATCGGTCCCTAGTCTTACACACTACTTATGCTAAGAACAACACACACACCCATGCCCGAGGGAGAACTCGAACCTCCGGCGGAAGGGACCACACAGTCCGTTACATGACGGCTCAAACCACACCGCCACTCCGCGCGGCGTTAGTGCTATGTATGAAACGTGTGTATCTCATTAGCGTCGTTATGTATGTGTGTGTGTGTGTGTGTGTGTGTGTGTGTGTGTGTGTGTGTTGTTTGTGGTATGTATGATGAAATACGAAATAAAAGTGCCAGGCTAACGATCCAGGATCCTAACACATCTAGAAAAAATGCTGGACAAGAAATTAGAAGTGAACTGACCAATTATTGTGCCAGTTGGGCAACGGCGAACATTTCGGACGTGAGGGTTGAGCGCTCTGATTGGAAGAAACCAGTTACAACGCCTGAAGTGTCAACTGCCAAGTAATAATGAACAGACTATAGCAGCGTGGCTGTTGGGGCGTTGCTATCCGCCATTTCCTGGTACGAAGTGGGTTTCTTAATCATAGACTTTCAGTGTTGCTAGCTGCGGCTTCGTACCTTTTCTTGTTTTCTTCTATCGCTCTTTTCGTTCTAGGGAAACAAGCTTTTAACACGTCAGTTTCGCAGCTGGTCAGCTTGAAATATGACCCCATTGTTTCGACCAACAGTATTTGTGCTTTGAGAAGGCTCAGACCATCTTGTTGTTGTTGTTGTGGTCTTCAGTCCTGAGACTGGTTTGACGCTACTCTATCCTGTGCAACCTACCCCATTCTGAATCTGCTAAGTATGTTCATCTCTTGGTCTCCCTCTACGGTTTTTACCCTCCACGCTGCCCTCCAATACTAAACTGGTGATCCCTTGATGCTTAACAACATGTCCTACCAACCGATCCCTTCTTCTAGTCAAGTTGTGCCGCAAACTCCTCCCCAATCTTATTCAATACCTCCTCATTAGTTATATGATCTACCCATCTAATCTTCAGCATTCTTCTGTAGCTCCACATTTCGAAAGCTTCTATTCTCTTCTTGTCCAAACTATTTATCGTCCATGTTTCACTTCCATACATGGCTACACTCCATACAAATACTTTCAGAAACGACTTCCTGGCACTTAAATCTATACTCGATGTTAACAAATTTCTCTTCTTCAGAAACGCTTTCCTTGCCATTGCCAGTCTGCATTTTATATCCTCTCTACTTCGATCATCATCAGTTATTTTAATCCCCAAATAGCAAATCTCCTTCTCATTTCCTAATGTAATTCCCTCAGCATCACCTGACTTAATTTGACTACATTCCATTATGCACGTTTTGCTTTTGTTGATGTTCATCTTATACCCTCCTTTCAAGACACTATCCATTCCGTTCAACTACTCTTCCAAGTCCTTTGCTGTCTCTGAGAGAATTACAATTCTTCTCCATGGATTTTAATACCTACTCCCAATTCTTCTTTTGTTTCCTTTACTGCTTGTTCAATATACAGATTGAATAACATCGGGGAGAGGCTACAACTCTGTCTCACTCCCTTCCCAACCACTGCTTCACCTTCATGCCCCTCGACTCTTATAACTGCCATCTGGTCTCTGTACAAATTCTTTGGCTAACCAATCACTGCTGTGATGGACGACCATTCTCTATGTTGGCCATCTACCTTGAAAAATACGTCGTGTGCACTGGCGAGATGGACCCTGAGGCTTTATTAGTATGATATGACAGTGGTATACAAAAACTGACGCAAACACAAGGATGCTGACTGCCTTTCAAAGACTCCTGTGGCGTAACACAGTAGAGTGGTCGAAATCTCAATAACCGCTGTAATAAATGACATTGTTACTGAACACAGGAAAAATCCAGCGTTGCTGAAAACCATAGACACTTTGAAAAAGGAGGAACCGGCGAAAGGTTCCAGTTACCAAACGGAACATTGGGGTTAAAAATTTTGCTTGTCATTCCAACTCATTTACTGCCAGCTATCGTTACGTTTTTCCACAGCTCTCCAATATCTTGTCACCTAGGCTTCGTGAAGACTGTAGATAGAATAACACACACGTTTCAGTGGCCAGATTTCTACCGATCCGTTAGACACTATGACATCCACTGTACAGAAGCATATACCACAACTACCACTGAGGTATCTGTAGAAATTCCGCCTGTAGCAGTGCCATTCCACCTGACTGGAATCGACCTCTTGGGGAGGTTGCCGAAGTTGAGAAACGGGATTTATTGAGTATAGTCTGCACTGATAGCTTCACCGACTGCGTGGTTATGAAATCCGTAGCAAACTGCTGAAGCTCCGGAAATTGCAAGGAGCCTTGTAAATGACAGTATTTTGAAGTACAGTGATCCGAAACTGATGATGTCTGATCGAGTAAAAGTTTTCCATTCGAGGTTATTGTTGCAGGTAATTTCACCGTGGTGCACGAGAAAGACACTCCGTGGCGCTTACGTCATATCACGTGACACTAAAGATCTTATGGGTACCAGCAGTCGACTCTGGCAGGGAGCCGGCAACAAGTTATTATTGTTGACTGCGTGCTGAAAAGCATTCAAAGTTAATATATTAAAAAACTAAAAACCCGCCTCGATTGCGAAGAAAGCACCTAGTGTTAAATGTTAACCCAGGTTTCGGCGTAGATAACTACACCTTCTTCAGAACAACAATGAAACCCACAGGTGCCTACGAAGACCTTTGCCAATGATTAAAAGAGCACCATAGCTATACATTTATAAACGAAAAAGAAAAGGAAAACATCTACAGTACATATGCACAAAGTCAAGACCACTACTTAACTTAATGGTGTACGCTCCACCTCACACCGACCATGTTCGATGGGCCATGACCCGCCATAAACTGCACCTACATACGGTCGCTCACTTACAAGCCCGACCTGCTATCTATGCGCAAGACAAGGGAAGTTACTTGAATGCGCATGCGCATTCGAACGCGAGAAAGTTTATACATGGGTCGGTCCTAAATAGCCCGTATATCCCCAACCGTGGATCAACGTATATCAAAAAATGAAAAAGAGACGAGCTAAATAGGAGATGCAAGCTAAAAATAACCGCACAGGGTTGCTTATGCTAGCAAAGAAACTTAAATATGAAGCTACCTACGACAACAGGAGGAACTCTTAAAAACTACACCTAAAGCCAGTAGTTAGCCTGGGCGGGGGGTGGGGGGGGGGGCTGACGGGACGTAATCTAAAGACGTCGTGGTAATAAAGTATAGGGATAAAACGTGAGGTGGTCAACGGGCTAAAATCACCTTCATCGTAAAATGAAAATGAGGATAAAAAGAAAGAAGATGAACAGCTTGACCAACCGCGCTCGTCAATCAGCGCGCGCATGTGAAAATCCCCAGATCACCAGATTTACAACTATGGTGAACAAAGCGAAGGCGCGAAACTTTCAAAAAATTTTCTGTTTCTTAGTAGGAGTTGGTCATTTAGGATATTGTCTTTAACATGTTGCAGATGCTTAAAGATCTGCATTTCTTCCGAAACATCCAGTGTTAAGCCCTTAACCTCGGCATGAAGTAACTCGATATTAACTGGAGGGCTCGGCGCATGAGCCGTTTACACAAGGTGTTTCGCATAAGCAGAGCCCTTAGTACCGTCACCGCTTCTAGCAGGAATATGCTCTTTATACCTGAGTCCCAGAGCTCGCCCCGTTTGCCCGATGTAAAATTTTTTGGATAATCCCCGCATGTAATTTTATATACTCCTGATTGGGAAACTTTATCGCTCTTACTCTGTAGCTGCAGTTTATGGCGGGCCATGGCCCATCGAACATAGGCCGGTGTGAGGTGCAGCGTACACCATTAAGTTAAGTAGTGGTTTTGACTTTGTACGTATGTACTGTTTGTGTTTTCCTTCTCTTTTTCGTTTATAAATGTATAGCTATGGTGTTCTTTTAATCATTGGCAAAGGTCTTCGTAGGCACTTTTGGGTTTTATTGTTGTTCTGAAGAAGGTGTAGTTATCTACGCCGAAACCTGGGTTAACATTTAACAGTAGGTGCTTTTTTCGCAATCTGTGGTGTCATCGCCAGACACCACACTTACTAGGTGGTAGTTTTAAATCGGCCGCGGTCCATTAGTACATGTCGGACCCGCGTGTCGCCACTGTGTGATCGCAGACCGAGCGCCACCACAAGGCAGGTCTCGAGATACGGACTAGCACTCGCCCCAGTTGTACGGACGACTTTGCTAGCGACTACATGGACGAAGCATTGCTCATTAGCCGAGCCAATAGTTAGAATAGCCTTCAGCTAAGTCAATGGCTACGACCTAGTAAGGCGCCATTAGTAGCATTGCATGTATCTAAAGAGTCTCACTTGTATCGCCACAAGCTCCAGATGTACCAAAAGGATGGATTAAAGTTAAGTATTTCAGAAGCTACGTACTTTTCTTTATAGCATTCATTACGTATCCTGTTTCAGACCTCACGCCATCCTGCTTTAACTTAGCGCGTGCCTTTCGGCTTCCTCTCATTGTGTCTAGGCTGTCTTGTCTCGACACAACACAATCGATGCGGGTTTTTAGTTTTTTAATATATTAACCAACGATTGCTGACGCGGTGCGCTGTTGAAGGTTCTTAAATTCAAAGTTAAGGCTTTTAGCGGGTACTTTTCCAATCACAAAATGATTCCTCGTTGGTCCTGCAGAGAGCCGAGTGCTCGCGAAGAGTGGCGGAGAACCCGACGAGTATGACGTCACAAGTTCGTTGCAGGGTCCGTATATCTCGTTGGCCCCGAATTTCACATTGTGACGTCACCAACAGTATGAAAACCGTCTGGCACCACAGACGAATGGCCGCACGCGATGTTTTAATAAGATGTCGGCACACACGCTCTCGCTGTACATTGACGTCAAACTTAGAGGTTTGGATGCAGTTCTGCCCATCGTGACATTCATTTATAGCACGGCCAAAAAAAAACAGTACAGGCTTCACACAATTCTTTCTGCTCCACGAGCACAAGGACGAAGCAACGACTGATACATTGCTGTCGTTTCAAGTGGATGGTATTCAGGATGACTATATGAAACACCTCATCACCAGTACCGATGGCAGCTGGCTTGCATACGGATACTACACGCCCAGTAGAAGGACCAGGGGCACTATAGTAGCCAAGCACTAAAGATTTCTGCGCCTGTGCGAAAAGGGGGACTACTGGAAAAGTTACTAAAGCACTACTTTCGACCGAATCATATCCTCTGCCGCTTGTAGGACGTCACACGTACTACGTCAAGTAATCTAGCCCTTCATCATGAAGACACAAGTGCAGAGAAGTTGTCCATGCGCTTCAGATGGAGGACGGGTCCTCAACGTTGTCCTCGATGGTGAGTGTTCATCGGAGGTGAGGGTATCATTTGGAGCGCCCCAGGGAAGTGTGGTAGGTGCGCTGTTGTTTTCTATCTCCATAGATGATCTTTTGGACAGGGTGGATAGCAATGTGCGGCTGTTTGCTGATGATGCTGTGGTGTACGGGAAGGCGTCGTCGTTGAGTGACTGAAGGAGAATACAAGATGACTTGGACAGGATTTGTGATTGGTGTAAAGAATGGCAGCTAACTCTAAATACAGATAAATGTAAATTAATGCAGATGAATAGGAGAAAGAATCCTGTAATGTTTGAATACTCCAGTAGTAGTGTAGCACTTGACACAGTCACGTCGATTAAATATTTGGGCGTAACACTGCAGAGCGATATGAGGTGGCACAAGCATATAATGGCAGTTGTGGGGAAGGCGGATGGTCGTCATCGGTTCATTGGTAGAATTTTGGGAAGATGTGGTTCATCTGTAAAGGAGACCGCTTATAAAACACTAACACGACCTATTCTTGAGTACTTCTCGAGCGTTTGGGATCCCTATCAGGTCGGATTGAGGGAGGACATAGAAGCAATTCAGAGGTGGGCTGCTAGATTTGTTACTGGTAGGTTTGATCATCACGCGAGTCTTACGTAAATGCTTTAGGAACTCGGAAGGGGGTCTCTAGAGGAAAGGAGGCGTTCTTTTCGTGAATCGCTACTAAGGAAATTTAGAGAACCAGCATTTGAGGCTGACTGCAGTACAATTTTACTACCGCCAACTTATATTTCGCGGGAAGACCACAAAGGTAAGATAAGAGAGATTAGGGCTCGTACAGAGGCATATGGGCAGTCATTTTTCCCTCGTTCTGATTGGGAGTGGAACAGGGAGAGAAGATGCTAGTTGTGGTTCGAGGTACCCTCCGCCACGCACCGTATGGTGGATTGCGGAATATGTATGTATATGTAGATGTAGACGGAGCCCTACTACAACTATGAGGCGCAGATCGACTTTGGTGCGGTAGTCAGCGCCATTGAGAATTTCTGGAACGCTGGGTCGCTTTTTCTCCAGGGAGCAATACCGCAAACAGTGCTGCATGCATTGTGTTGTAGCGGCTAGCGTCCCCGGTTGGTGTGCTGTGGATCGCCGGTTCAAACTCAACCATCATAAATTATTTGTATTGAATATTTATCTCTTCTGGACCATTCTAGAAACTTCTGATGTCTGTATATTCTGGAATATCTGATATTTGTGTAAACAGCATCAATCTCTGTCCAAGAAGTCAGTTCTGTTGTATCTGTCCGTTGTGTTCGTAATAAACGTGATTTGCGTGCTGAGCGTTGCACTTCACTGACGATGCTGCATTCAGACTTTGACTGGATCGTGATTATGCTGTGACAGTATGACTAACGAGAGAAATAATTCCAACTGTCCAGTAAAATTTATAAACACTATCACAGAAATTACAATGAAATGAACACCCTTAGCTGCTTACAGGCGTTGGCATACGTCAACGGGGACAGATGAAAATGTGTGCCTCGACCAGGACTCGAACCCGGGATCTCCTGCTTACGTGGCAGACGCTCTATCCAGCAGGAGATCCCGGGTTCGAGTCCTAGTCGAGGCACACATTTTCATCTGTCCCCGTTGACGTACGTCAACGCCTGTAAGCAGCTAAGGGTGTTCATTTAATTGTAATTACATTCTAACGAGCTGCATAGTCACCGATGGTGTCTGTTCTTTCGGACATGTACGAAAGAACAGATACCATCATAGTATACTATCACAGAGGACTTTCCACAATAATAGGTGAGAGATTTTGCCTGTGTGTTTGCGAGGCTGTATTTAAGGTAGCGCTCTTCAAAAATGTCGATATATTAACACATCGATACCTTTCATGAAAAATATCTATATATATCAGCGACCTATGCCGCCGATACACCGATATATTGATAATGAAATGGCCATATCGAGTGCGATATTTTTATTTTATATCATATTTTTTCGCAGTTTTTGGCAAATATTTGAAATATCTTTGATTGTGTGAAGCAAGTACAGTTGGCACAAAGAAGAAGCCCGATTGCAATGTGGGGCGGCGGTGTGAATGCAATAACAAGACCTCCGATGTGAAGAAATAGCACACCAGTTGCGTTAAAAAAATAATAATAAAAAATAAAAAACAATTTTTAAGGCGACTAGAGTGCAATTTCTTCACATCGGCGTTCTTCAAAAACAGTTGTTGAAAATGGTGAACAAAAATCTAAATGACAAGACTGGTCTTTGCAGTGGGCAGAGATGTGTGAATGGAGATGCTGACGTAATCGGCACCCGGCGGTACCTGCAGAAACTGCAACGTTTAACTTCCCCACGCAGTTTTGAGACTTCAACTGCCAGGCCGCTGCCACTGGCAGAAATGAAAAAACAAGAAAGTCGACATAAAGTGTTCCGGACAAATCCGATATGTGACGAAACCGAACGACGAGCCCATCGGATGCCTTTCATTGAGCCACTTGCATGCAGTTACCATTGTCAGCAAAGCGGTTATCGCCAAGCGTGAAAGTGCATCATTTTCCTTTCAATTCTTGCTGTGAGGGGGATAGGCAGGCTGCTAGCCTGTTGATGTACAGAATATCTAATGATAAATCAATACTTAAATATACAGCTCTAAATCCGGCAGTATATTTTCAATATGTTGCCGATATTTTTATAGACCAGTACATCGATTTCCTTTCCTTAAAAATATATATATATATATATATATATATATATATATATATATATATATATATATATATATATATATATCAACACCTTTTTCGATTTATCGCGGCCCAACAGTGATAACTGCTTTAACAAAATCGATATTTCGGATTCTCGATATTTTTTTAAAATATCATCAGTCCTAATTTGAAGCACTTCAACATCTGCTGGGGGATCGCTAATGACTTCGATTGTTCTCAGAAGTGTTGATCATCAGCTGGAGTTGTTGGAAATACAGCGAGACCTCAACCAGAGAGATGTAATGACTGCTGTCTGCTGGAGTCAACCAGTGCCGCTTTCCAGAGAGCATGCCTGCCGATGTCTCACTAACGAACACACAAGCGATCCTGAGATTGGAATTTTTTATTCTAGAATGTGATGGAAAGATTTTTAATTGTTACAAAATATAAATACACGAGACTGCAACTAGCAACTTTTTTTAAGTGCTTGTTTAGTCCATGAACCGTTTTTCGAACCTTTTCAGGCCCTTCTTCTGATGGAAAACAGGGGGTTAGATGGGTGTTTCATAGCGTAACACTAGCTGCTGGCTATGTGAGCAGAAGGTTGAACATCCTCCTGTGCCCTATCTGTAGATCACCAGAAAAGGTTCGAAAACCGGTTTATGGAATAAACAAGTATTTCAAAAAGTTGGCTGGCTGCAGTTTCCTGTATTTATATTGAATAAACAGTCACAGGTTCTTAAACGTTCGTAATGGGTTATCTTAATCTGTTTCAAAATATGAGTTGTAAATGGCAAATGAAACTGATTTACCTATAGTCCAAATGTGAATATTTTGTTAAATAACGGCATTTGCATTGTAAATTTATTATGTTCGTGTAACTGGTTTGCTTTACCTTTCACTTCCTATTAACTCCATATGCTGCAGTGTAGTACAGTATATTTAGTAAATGTTTATAATATATTCATCACGACGCTATTACAAAGTTCATATGATGACCTCACTTTCTGTGTAAGCAAAGCGGATCTTACGTTCTACAATCCGTGCAGCGAAAACAAATGTTTCAGTGATGAGAGAGAAATGATAAGCAAGTTAATCTTGCAGCGAATGAGAAGGTCACTCAGCATAAAATGTTTCATTTTGTCATGAATGATGACGTTTGCTGTTAAGTTGGACTTACCTCTGCGTCGCCATTTTTACTGGCCTCTTGCACGATTTCTCCATACTGCTGCTCAGACATCTCCGTGCAGACGATAGACACACCAACCTACACAACAAAGACAACAACGACAATAACAAAGTGAAGCAGTTTGGACTTGTGCTGAGTTCAACAGGTATACAACGAAATTTTCACTCTGCAGCAGAGTGTACGCTAATATGAAACTTCCTGGCAGATTAAAACTGTGTGCATGACCGAGACTCAAACTCGGCACCTCAGCCTTTCGTCAGTCACCACCAGATTGAAATAGAATAGCTATCCTTCCAATAATCATCAGTGGCAGGCCTTCTAGAATTTTCTTTTAAAAAATCCAATGTCAGTAACTGCAGTAGTTTTCTACGGTACAATTACACCGTTGACGAGTAGACGTAGTTGAGATACATTTAGTTAACATTCAGTTTACTTTAAGAATGTTGACACAATGGTCATACAAGTTCAAGGCCTTATGTAGAACTGATATAGTTTCACATATTCACTATCAAAGAGACTAGGCATTCTTCTGGTGTCTATTTAGAGCTTTGCGTTCACGCCCGGTCCATGCAGTGTCTCGCCTTGTGCCAGGAAGTTTCAGGAGGTATAGCTTTGAATGTAACTGCAGAAATATATCACTTTTTATGAGTAATTCAGGAGATAAAAAAGGCGCCGTACATATTAAGCACAAATAAGTTAAGACTTGTACTTTTGGTAATGTAAGATTCTACAAAGACTACGGGAAAGAACTTGCTCCCCTTCTAGCAGTAATTTATCGTAGATCGCTTGAGCAACGAAAGGTACCCAACGACTGGAAAAAAGCGCATGTCAATGGCGTTTTTAAGAAAGGCGTAAGACAAATCTACATCTACATCTACATCTTTACTATTACAGACCTATATCGCTGACGTCAGTCTGTTGTAGAGTTATGGAACATGTTTTATGCCCAACAATTATGACGTTCTTGGAAAATGAACGTCTCCTCCATAAAAATCAACATGGATTCCGCAATCAGAGATCCTACGAAACTCAGCTCGCTCTGTTCCTCCATGAGATCAGCAGCACAGTGGACAACGGCGCTCAGGTTGACGCCGTGGTTCTTGATTTCTGTAAGTCATTTGATGCCATCCCGCATTGCCGTTTAATGAAAACAAATACAAGCTCACGGAGTATCGGAGCAGATCCCTGGTTGGATTCAAGACTTTCTTGCAGATAGAACTCGTCACCTTTAACGGAACTAAATCGACAGATGCAATGCTAACATCTGGAGTACCATAGAAAAGTGAGATAGGACCGTTGCTGTTTACAAAATATATAAATGATCGTCTAGAAAGCGTCGGGTACACTTTGCGGCTACGCAGATGATGCAGTTGTCTATACCAAATTAGCAATGCCAGAAGATGTAAGAATTTGCAGAACGACCTGCAAAGAATTGGTGAATGGTGTAGACTCTACCAGTTGGCCGTATACGCAAATAAGTGTAATATGTTGGGCATACATAGAAAAAAATCCACTACTGTACAGCTACACTATTGTTGACAAACAGCTGGAGAAAGCGTCTGCCGTAAAATATCTAGGCGTAACTACCCAGAGCGACCTTAAATGGAATGGCCATATAAAACAGATAGTGGGAAAAGCAGACACCAGACTCAGATTCATCGGAAGAATCTTGAGGAAACGTAACTCATCCACGAAAGAAGTGGCTTATAAGGCGTTCTTCGCCCAATTCTTGAGTATGGTTTATCTATCTGGGATCCTTATCGGGTAGGACTAATAGAGGAGATAGAGAAGATCCAACGAAGAGCGGAGCGTTTCGTCACGGGATCATTTTTCTGGTGAGAGCGTTACGGAGATGCTAAACAGACTCCACTGGCAGACGTTACAAGAGAGGCGTTGTGCATCACTATTGAAATTTCGGGACAGCACTTTTCAGGAAGAGTCGGACAACATAATACTTCCCCCCACATAAAATGGTTCAAATGGCTCTGAGCACCAAGAGACTTAATATCTGAGGTCATCAGTCCCCTAAAACTTAGAACTACTGAAACCTAACTAACCTAAAGATATCACACACATCCATGCCGGAGGCGGGATTCGAACCTACGACCGTAGCAGTCGCGCGGTTTCGGACTGAAGCGCCAGCGCCTAGAACTGCTTGGCCACCACGGCCGTCCCCCCCCCCCCCCACCCCCCACCCCCACATACGTCTCTCGTATTGACCACGAGGAGAAAATTCGAGAACTTAGAACCAGTATAGAGGCTTACCGACAATCATTCTTCCCACGGACTATTGGCGAGTGGAACAGGGTTGGAGGGATCAGATAGTGGTACCAAAAGTAACCTCTGCCACACACCGTTAGGTGGCTTGCGGACTGTGACACAGATGTAGATGCGTCATCTGCACCCCTAGCGAACTTCGCCCTACACTTTGGTTTCTACGTTGCTCGATGTTTATGACGTTGTACTCGTATCTCCAGAACTGTGTGTCGTACATCGATAACACTTTGCAGGTACATCCAGTCGTACATATGGATACTGCCTGGCAAATACACTACTGGCCATTAGAATTTCCACACCAATAAGAAATGCAGGTGATAAACGGGTATTCATTGGACAAATATATTATACTAGAACTGGCATGTGATTACATTTTCACGCAATTTAGGTGCATGGATCCTGAGAAATCAGTACCCAGAAGAACCACCTCCGGCCGTAATAACGGCCTTCATACGCCTGGGCATTGAGTCAAGCAGAGCTTGGATGGCGTGTACAGGTACAGCTCGCCATGCAGCTTCAACACGATACCACAGTTCATCAAGAGTAGTGACTGGCGTATTCTGACGAGCCAGTTGCTCGACCACCATTTGCCAGACGTTTTCAGTTGGTGAGAGATCTGGAGAATGTGCTGGCCAGTGCAGCAGTCGAACATTTTCTGTATCCAGAAAGGCCCGTACAGGACCTGCAACATGCGGTCGTGCATTATCCTGCTGAAATGTAGGGTTTCACAGGAATCGTAACACATCTGAAATGTAACGTCCACTGTTCAAATGCGAACAAGAGGTGACCGAGACGTGTAACCAATGGCACCTCATAACATCACGACGGGTGATACGCCAGTATGGCGATGACGAATACACGCTTCCAATGTGCGTTCACCGCGAAGTCGCCAATCACGGATGCGACCATCATGATGCTGTAAACAGAACCTGGATTCATCCGAAAAAATGACGTTTTGCCATTCGTGCACCCAGGTTCGTCGTTGAGTACACCATTGCAGGCGCTCCTGTCTGTGATGTAGCGTCAAGGGTAGCCGCAGCCATGGTCTCAGAGCTGATAGTCCTTGCTGCTGCAAATTTCGCCGAATTGTTCGTGCAGATGGTTGTCTTGCAAACGCCCCCTTCTGTTGACTCAGGGATCGAGACGTGGATGCGCGATCCGTTACAGCCATGCGGATTAGATGCCTGTCATCTCGACTGCTAGTGATACGAGGCCGTTGGGATCCAGCACGGCGCGTTCCTTATTACCCTCCTGAACCCACCGATTCCATATTCTTCTAATAGTCTGGATCTCGACCAGCGCGAGCAGCAATGTCGCGATACGATAAACCGCTGCCGGCCGCGGAGGTCTAGCGGTTCTAGGCGCGCAGTCCGGAACCGCGCGACTGCTACGGTCGCAGGTTCGAATCCTGCCTCGGGCATGGCTGTGTGTGATGTCCTTAGGTTAGTTCAGTTTAAGTAGTTCTAAGTTCAAGGGGACTGATGACCACAGTAGTTAAGTCCCATAGCGCTCAGAACCATTTGAACCATAAACCGCAATCGCGATGGGCTACAAACAGACCTTTATCAAATTCAGAAACGTAATAGGAAGCATTTCTCCTCTTTACACAAGGCATCACAACAACGTTTCACCAAGCAACGTCGGTCAACTGCTGTTTGTGTATGAGAAATCGGTTGTAAACTTTCCTCATGTCAGCACGTTGTAGGTGTCGCCACCGGCGCCAACTTTGTGTGAATGCTCTGGAAAGCTAATCATTTGCATAGCACAACATCTTCTTCCTGTCGGTTAAATTTCGCGTCTGTAGCACGTCATCTTCGTGGTGTAGCAATTTTAATGGCCAGTAGTGTATGTTGCGAATAGAATTAGTATTAACGAGGTATGAAATTAAAACGCAATGCATATGGCACATTCTCCTGCATCTCAGTGTTTATAACATCTTATCTCCTGAACTAGAAGTCGTACAATGACATCTTTTTGCAAAAACTCCCCGTCGTAGATGGGAACACTGTCTGAAAAATGTGTTGCAAATAGAGTTAGTAGTAAAGATGCAATAATTAAAAGGTTTTCCGTGACGAGGCAGTTTTACGGCATGAACAGCGAATACGTAGTAAGCGATAAACTAGTTTTCTTTTCGACATTATGTCGGTGGTGTCAGCGAGAAAACGTCGTGTAACAGTTTGGAATTATGTGTAAAGTTGGGTTGCGAATCACTATGAGCACTCACTCTCATATAGAGGCTAGATACAGTCTGGCTATTCAAACGTCGCGAGCTGCACTTGCTTTTCACCCTCACCCCCATCGCTTTCATGGGTAGGTATTTATTATCCTCACAGTGGTTCTTTCAGTACTGTACGTGACACGTGGTCCAAGCGAGAATGAAATCACTACAGAGGTTTAGGAGTAGATACAGAACATACATACTTGCACACATACATCCACTTTTGTAATAGACACTAACGAGCCAAAACATTGTGAGCAGCTGCTTAATACATATACATCTACATCTACATCCATACTACGCAATCCACCATACGGTGTGTGGCGGAGGGTATATCGCACCACAACTAGCATCTTCTTTCCCTGTTCCACTCTCAAACAGAACAAGGGAAAATGACTGCCTCTATTCCTCTGTACAAGGCCTAATCTCTCTTATCTTATCTTTGTGGTCTTTCCGCGAAATGTAAGTTGGCGGCAGTAAAATTGTACTGCAGACATCCTCAAATGCTGGTTCTCTAAACTTCATCAGTAGCGATTCACGAAAAGGACGCCTCCTTTCCTCTAGAGACTCCCACCCGAGTTCCTGAACCATTTCCGTAACACTCGCGTGATGATCAAACCTACCAGTAACAAATCTAGCAGCCCGCCTCTGAATTTCTTCTATGTCATCCCTCAATCCGACCTGATAGGGATCCTAAACGCTCGAGCAGTATTCAAGAATAGGTCGTATTAGTGTTTTATGAGCGGTCTCCTTTACAGATGAACCACATCTTCCCAAAATTCTACCAATGAACCGAAGACGACTATCCGCCTTCCCCACAACTGCCATTACATGCTTGTCCCACTTCATATCGCTCTGCAGTGTTACGTCCAAATATTTAATCGACGTGACTGTGGCAAGCGCTACACTACTAATAGAGTATTCAAACATTACAGGTTTCTTTTTCCTATTCATCTGTATTAATTTACGTTTATCTGTATTTAGAGTTAGCTGCCATTCTTTACACCAATCACAAATCCTGTCCAAGTCATCTTGTATTCTCCTACAGTCACTCAACGATGACACCTTCCCGTACACCACAGCATCATCAGCAAACAGCCGCACATTGCTATCCACCCTATCCAAAAGATCATTTATGTAAGTAGAAAACAACAGCGGACCTGCCACACTTCCCTGGGGCATAGCTAGTTTCTACGTCTTTGGAGCGAAATACATGACCAATTCTGCGTATCAGGAATTCGAAAGTGTGTCTGTAGGTTTGTGAAGGTATGTGGCATTAGATGTCTATGCACAGGTTAATTAATTCGTATTTTTCGTGCGTCGTGATGGCGCCCGATACCGACCAATATGGCTTCCATAGGATTTACGTCAGGCGAATTTGGTTGCAGAGACGTCAACGAGGGTTCAGTATAATGCTCCTCAAACCACTGTAGCGCAGTTCTGGCGTTCTCGCTTCCCACGCCCGGGTTCCCGGGTTCGATTCCCGGCGGGGTCAGGGATTTTCTCTGCCTCGTGATGACTGGGCGTTGTGTGATGTCCTTAGGTTAGTTAGGTTTAAGTAGTTCTAAGTTCTAGGGGACTGATGACCATAGATGTTAAGTCTCATAGTGCTCAGAGCCATTTTTGAGCAGTTCTGGCTCATGTACACGGACAATTATACTGCTGATAGATGACATCACATTCGGGGAAGACATCAAGCATGAAACGGATGAAGCTGTCAGCTTGTCTTAGATTACTACCACAGGTCCCATTCAAGCGCAGGACAATGCCCCCCCCCCCTCCCTAGTGCATAATACTGCTCCCACCAGCCTTCGTCCGTGACGAGCTGCACGTTTCTAGCCGCCGTTCACCTGGTTGCGACGTTTGTGAAGACGACCAACTTAATATAGCAAAAATGTGGTCCACCCGAAGAGCCGACACGTTTCCACTGATCGACGGTCGAATCCTGATGGTCCCGTGGCCAGTGCAATCGTAATTGACGATGTCGTTGTGTTAACATGTCAACTCGTGTTCCGGAACACTTGTGCGTACACCAGCATTGTGGTCTTTCAGCAGAGCTACCACAGACCGCCATCCATCCTACTTTACTCAGCAGACAAGCCTCCGAACTCTACGCTCTGTGAAGAGTCGTGAACGTTCAACCATTTAGCACCTAGTGGTATTCTCACTGTCCCTCTACGACAGTATCATGTGAAAATTCTACCATTTTCGCCGTTTTAGAGGTACTCGTTCACAGGCACCGCGTAATGATCTGCCCCTCGTCAAAGTCGCATATCTCAGTGGATTTCCGTACTGATAACAAACAGACCCGAACTTTTCGACTCTGTAAGCGCAGAACAGGGAATCGGCGATCATAAAGAAGTTGAAGCATCCCTGAATATGGAAGTAAATAGGAATATCAAAAAAGGGAGGAAGGTTTATCTGTTTAGCAAGAGTAATAGGAGGCAGATTTCAAACTACCTAACAGATCAAAACGAAAATTTCTGTTCCGACACTGACAATGTTGAGTGTTTATGGAAAAAGTTCAAGGCAATCGTAAAATGCGTTTTAGACAGGTACGTGCCGAGTAAAACTGCGAGGGACGGGAAAAACCCACCTTGGTTCAACAACAAAGTCAGGAAAGCAAAGAGAGCTTCACTGCAAGTTTAAACGCAGCCGAAACCTCTCAGACAAACACAAGCTAAACGATGCAAAGTTAGAGTAAGGAGGGCTATGCGTGAAGCGTTCAGTGAATTCGAAAGTAAAATTCTATATACCGAATTGACAAAAAATCCTAGGAAGTTCTGGGCTTACGTTAAATCATTAAGTGGCTCGAAACAGCATATCCAGATACTCCGGGATAATGATGGCATTGAAACAGAGGATGACACGCTTAAAGCTGAAATACTAAACACCTTTTTCCAAAGCTGTTACACAGAGGAAGACCGCACTTCAGTTCCTTCTCTAAATCCTCGCACGAATGAAAAAATGGCTGACATCGAAATAAGTGTCCAAAGAATAGAAGAGCAACTGGAATCACTTAACAGAGGGAAGTCCACTGGACCTGACGGGATACCAATTCGATTTTACACAGAGTACGCGAAAGAACTTGCCCCCCTTCTATCAGCCATGTACAGCAAGTCTCTAGAGGAACGGAAGGTTCCAAATGATTGGAAAAGAGCGTAGATGGTTCCAGTATTCAAGAAGGGTCGTCGAGCAGATGAGCAGAACTATAGGCCTGCATCTCTGACATCGATCTGTTGTAGAATTTTAAAACATGTTTTTGCTCGCGTTATCATGTCGTTTCTGGAAACCCAGAATCTACTCTGTAGGAATCAACATGGATTCCGGAAACAGCGATTGTCTGAGACCCAGCTTGCTTTATTTGTTCATGAGACCCAGAAAATATTAGATACAGGCTCCCAGGTACATGTTATTTTCCATGACTTCCCGAAGGCGTTCGATACAGTTCCGCACTGTCGCCTGATAAACATAGTAAGAGCCTACGGAATATCAGACCAGCTGTGTGGCTGGATTGAAGAGTTTTTAGCAAACAGAACAGAGCATGTTGCTCTCAACGGAGAGACGTCTACAGACGTTAAAGTAACCTCTGGCGTACCACAGGGGAGTGTTATGGGACCATTGCTTTTCACAATATATATAAATGATCAGTAGATAGTGTCGGAAGTTTCCTGCGGATTTTCACGGATGATGCTGTAGTATACAGAAAAGTTGCAGCATTAGAAAATTGCAGCCAAATGCAGGAAGATCTGCAGCGGACATGCACTTGGTGCAGGCAGTGGCAACTGACCCTTACCATACACAAATGTAATTTATTGCGAATACATAGAAAGAAGGATCCTTTATTGTATGATTATATGATAGCGGAACAAACACTGGTAGTAGTTACTTCTGTAAAATATCTGGGAGTATGCGTACGGAAGGATTTGAAGTGGAATGATCATATAAAATTAATTGTTCGTAAGGCGGGTGCCAGGTCAGGATTCATTGGGAGAGTCCTTAGAAAATGTAGTCCATCAACAAAGGAGGTGGATTACAAAATGCTCGTTCGGCTTATACTTGAGTATTGCTCATCAGTGTGGGACCCGTACCAGGTCGGGTTGACAGAGGAGATAGAGAAGATCCAAAGAAGAGCGGCGCATTTCGTCAAGGGGTTATTTGGTAAGCGTGATAGCGTTACGGAGATGTTTAGCAAACTCAAGTGGCAGACTCTTCAAGAGATGCGCTCTGTATCGCGGTGTAGCTTTCTGTCCAGGTTTCGAGAGGGTGCGTTTCTGGATGAGGTATCGAATATATTGCTTCCCCCTTCTTATACCTCCCGAGGAGATCACGAATGTACGTAAAATTAGAGAGATTCGAGCGCGCACGGAGGCTTTCCGGCAGTCGTTCTTCCAGCGAACCATACGCGACTGGAACAGGAAAGGGAGGTACTGACAGTGGCACGTAAAGTGCCCTCCGCCACACACCGTTGGGTGGCTTTCCGAGTATAAATGTAGATGTAGATGTAGGTTCCCAGCCCAAGTCTTCGCAACGGTGATCCCACGTCCGTCTCTACTCCGATTACATACTTTTGTTACCGCGTCATGTGACCCGAACGCCACCACTCGACTTCCAACGCCGCGATGGGCAGTAGTCATAGTGTTTTGGCGTACCAGTGTATATTGGTGAAGTACTGTCTGAAAGAAAACTGTATAAATATCCAAGAAGGTCGTGATATGGTTTCAGAGTGGTGCAGATTATTAGCATCTTGTTTAAAATGTGACATAATGTAAAACTGCGCAATTCACAAAACGCAGAAAACTGGCCTCCTATGACTACAATATCAACGAGTTTATAACTGGGATCAGTCAACTCGTACAAATCCCTGGCTATAGCATCTTTGTACGTATGTGAAATGGAATGATGTCACAGAATAAGTCGTAGGTTTGTTTGGGATAGTCGAAAAATGCAGTTAGTCTATAAAGGAGGCTTCTCACATATCACTTGTGAGTGTCATCCTGGAATACTGTACAAACGTGTGAAACCCACAGGAAATAGGACTAAGAGTTTAAATAGGTTTATCACAGGACTGCATCACGCAAATGCTGAAGTAATTGATTTAGTAGACTCTTAAAGAGGGATGCAAATTATCTTGCGATAAGTTAGCAAAAAGATTTGCAGAACCAGTATAAAGACAAGAATCTAGAGATATTATCCAGCTCCCTAGGTGTGCCTCACGTATGGATCGTGGTGAGGTAAGGCTGATTACAGCAATCAGAGAGGCATGCCTTTTATGCGTTTTAAGCTCATTACAAACTATTGTATCCCCCTTTATTTTCACTGTTCAAAAAAAATGGTTCTAAGCACTATGGGACTTAAATCTGAGGTCATTAGTCCCCTAGATTTAGAACTACTTAAACCTAACCAACCGAATGACATCACACAAATCCATGACCGAGGCAGGATTCGAACCTGCGACCGTAGCAGCAGCGCGGTTCCAGACTGAAGCGCCTAGAACCGCTCGGCCACAACGGCCGGCTGTTCAGTTAATTATTGAAAACTAGTGTATGCTGACATAAGCGACATCTGGTAAACCTAGAACACAAACGTCTTGTGGCTTTAAATGAAACAACAAGTTTACTGTTACCAGTCACCGTTTTATTTTATTTTTTTTTTCCACGACGCGTTTCGGAGGTTTAAACCTCCATCATGGGGTGGATTTACATTAGTTAGTATTACATATGTGTGTATGTTGTGTTACGACATTTGGAGGAACTTGTGGCACTGCCTAGTGGAGAAACAAGACACTATTTCAGAATATGGTTTTGGATAACTTTTGACAAAAAATTAAACTGATATTTAATGGTAAACTTTAATAAGTAAACTAGAGTACCTCCAGTGGTCACAGGTTCCTTTTTCTGTCGTAACACTTCACATGTATACTGCCACATTTGTAAACAAATATGGCGTCTGGAATCAGCTGGGTGCAAAGTTCGTACAGCAGAAGAGAAGACATAATCGCAAAGTGCAAAGAATATACATTGTAACAACAATATTACAGAATAATCGTTTAAACCATTTGGAGGTGTTTGTTTTGAGGTGTCAAATATATGTGCGTGTACTTCAGGTGGTATATAAATCCAATTTTGAAATGTTAAAACAGCTAAACATTCGTACTCGTTTATGCAATCAGGTGAAATGTTAAAATGGCTTAAACTTCATACTTGCTAATAACAATTAGGTAAAATGTTATAGGCTTGAATTACAATGATCATATTGGCTACAGCAGTAAAATCATACATAGATGACACACTTTGAAGAAAGAGAGAGAGAGAGAGAGAGAGAGAGAGGAAGGAAGGAGTGATTATATGAGAGCAAACATTTACATGGCAAGGAGTTTTCAGATTACATGTTGCATATATTAGCTGCCTAAAGGTTGGGGTAATACACTGGTTAATGTTATAAAATATGCAGATAGATATACATTTGTGCCAGTAGTTGGTATACATACAGTTTTAAGCTGACAGGGGGTACAAGCTGTTGGTGTGATGAATTATCTGTGAATGAGGTCAATCTCTTGTACTCTTGGCGGCTGTCAATATTTATGGTAAATATTAGGATATGTGCACGTGTATGTGTATGTGTGTGTGTGTGTGTGTGTGTGTGTGTGTGTGTGTGTGTGTGTGTGTGTATTTTAAGAGTGTAGGCAGTTGCTGAAAACAGAGATGATACTATTGTAAATATTGTCATTTTTGTCATTTAAGATGGATTATGGTTGTTTCATTTGGTGTTTGTATATTTGGAGTGTTTCAAGGATGTCTAGTTTCCTGCCGTTTGGTTGGAAATGTAGGATGCTAATACTTGTGTTGTTAACATAGTGTTTTGTTTCATGTAGGTGGGTAGCTATTGCTGATGTGTGGTATTTTTTGTTTTTTAGTGCTGCCATGTGTTCCTTGAACCTAATATCAAATGATCTGCCTGTCTGGCCTATGTAGAAGCAGTCACAGTCCAAACATTCAATTTTGTACACACCTGTGTGATGAAGTGGGTTTCGTGTGCCGATGTTGTGGGGTAACTTCTGTCCAATCTTGTTGTCTGTTGTAAAGGATATGCTTATGCCTTTCCGTTTGAAGACATTAGCAATCTGGTATGAAATGTGGCTACTGTACGGCAGCTTGTTTTGAACAGTAGTGCTACTGACAACATGACTCGTGCATATGATGTTATTTACATATATATTTGACGATGTTGGTGCTGATTCTGCATTTAACAATTGACGATGCCACTATGGCTGCAGTACATTAGGACTTTGTTTTTATAAAGCAGATATGCCTCTTCGTACCTAAAGCGCAAAAAAGGCATATATTTGTCACTGGTACTTTTCTTTATGCTCTATGTATTGTTTTTAAGCTGTAGACAATCTACTAGTGCATTTATGTTTTTCCCATTATTTACTGCAGATCTGATGATAGTCATTATAGATCGCAACCGGTTATCTGTTAACAAAATGTTTGTGACCATAGACATAAATTAAAGGAAACTTATTATACAGGGTGATCAGAAAGTCAGTATAAATTTGAAAACTTAATAAACCACAAAATAATGTAGATAGAGAGGTAAAAATTGACACACATGCTTGGAATGACATGGGGTTTTATTAGAACCAAAAAAAAAGTATTGCTAGACGCGTGAAAGATCTCTTGCGCGTGTCGCTTGGTGATGATCGTGTGCTCAGCCGCCACTTTCGTCGTGCTTGGCCTCCCTGGTCCCCAGACCTCACTCCGTGCAATTATTGGCTTTGGGGTTACCTGAAGTCGCAAGTGTATCGTGATCGACCGACATCTCTAAGGATGCTGAAAGACAACATCCGACGACAATGCCTCACCATAACTTCGGACATGCTTTACAGTGCTGTTCACAACATTATTCCTCGACTACAGCTATTGTTGAGGAATGATGGTGGATATATTGAGCATTTCCTGTAAAGAACTTCATCTTTGCTTTGTCTTACTTCGTTATCCTAATTATTGCTATTCTGATCAGATGTAGCGCCATCTGTCGGAAATTTTGTGAACGTTTGTATTTTTTTGGTTCTAATAAAACCCCATGTCATTCCCAGCATGTGTGTCAATTTGTACCTCTCTACCTACATTATTCCGTGGTTTATTCAGTTTTCAAATTTGTACTGACTTTTTGATCACCCTGTATATACGTGGCACTGTTTTATTCGCGACAATGTCCTTTTGAATCACAGAGGCATTTAAGCACTCATTCTTCCTGCGTTCCATTCGTGGCTGGAGTGGGAAGAATTCTTAACATATGGTACCACGCTAAGTACCCTCTGCCATGCACTTTACAGTTGTTTGCATAGGATGTGTGTAATTGCTGATCTAAAGCAGATGTAACTTATCATAAATAAGAATTATTTATTTCAATTCCCAGAATTTTCATTTTCAAATCTGTGGAATACGCTCCTTTACAACGTAAAAATAAATGAGTATACGTTACCTTTATGTCTAAACACCTCTTGTTTTCGACTGGCAGTTGACCTACTCCCGAACTCCACCCAGACTCAGTCTTGCCAAGTACGTGATCCAACAGCGCTTTGTAGCCCTCCTCCTTGAAAATACGCCACAGCACCTCGGCACTGTGCAGGCCGCGCTGGAAGTCCCCCAGGTGCTGCAGCCTGGCGCCCACCTCCAGAAGAGCAGCCACTGCCCACCAACGATGACGCTCCGCCGCGTAGCGCAGAGGCGTCCAGCGCAGCAGGCCGTCCTCTGCACCCAGCGCTACAGACGCAGCCTCCACTGCCTCCACATACTGCGATGGCCCATCTACTCCCACCATCTCCTCAACCCCCAATACTCCTGCCGTCCTTGAACCCTCCGCCAACCCCGACTCACTTGCCACCAATTCAGATTCCTTAGCCCTCCCTTCCTCGACCCACCTCGCCGCCTCATCCGCCCTGGACACTGGCTGCCGTGTCACTTCTGCAGACCCTGATGCTGATCCTCCAACCGTCGCCACCCGCACCATCCCCAGGTGTTCTACAAGCAGTCTCAGTATTGCAGAGTCATCACTGTACGCTGGTACCAGATGCAGTGAATTACGTCCCATCTCATCCCTCTCTGTGGGGTCCGCACGCTTATCTAGCAGCGATTTAACTTCCCTCTCACGACCGTCCAGCACAGCCATCAGGAGTGGTCGGCCTCTGCTCGCCATTCGGTCGAAAGACTCGACGAAGAACTCCAGGCTGCTATCAGAAAGAGCTTTGCGGTACAGATGTTTACGCAAACCGTCTGCATCGTCCGAAAAGCACCACTTGGCTAAGAAATACTCGGCAAAGGTCCTGTGTATGAAAACTGGCTTGTCATAAATGAATTGGTAAATGATACCAGCCTTCACCAGATCGTCTCTGACCACCGAGGACAACTGTACAAGGCGTGGTACTTCCAGTCTGGGGAGAAGGTGTGACATTGCAAGAAACCCCAACTGTTTCTCGTGCTCCCGACGTTCCCTCTCGATCTTTTTCTTCTTCCCAGCTATAGATAGATCATCAAGCCACTTCTCTTCAAACATTCTTCTGAATTTCCTTTCAAAGAAGGCTTCATACAGGCTCACAATGTCATATACCGTAATTCCACTCTCGATCGATTCCGCATACATTTTTGAGAACAAAGGAATCCTCAGCAGGTCCCTAACTACCTCAGTAACGCCTATCTCTGACCTGCACCACCCATGGAAATCGCAGAGTTGTTCTTCGCTGAAGGCACGCAGTGTGTGTGCCAGAAGTCCCAGGGCACCCTCGAGGCGGCCCGTCACGGAGGGCCGAGTAGTTACCAGCAGCTTGCCCTGGCGTGGGGATAACTCCTGCAGAGCTTGTAAGCATTTGTCTGCATAGTCTGGGCAGACCTCATCGAAGCCGTCCACCATGCAGATGATACGGGGATACTCCATCAAACAGTACTGAAGAAGTGAGTGTTCCAATAGACCGAGGTTTTCCCTGTTGTACACTGCTCGGAGCAAGATATCCTTGCTGGCTTCGATACCACTGCCACAGCTCTCAAAGACTCCTGAGTACTTTAGTAAATCGATTCTCAGGATCCACCACGAGGGATGCTGGCCTTTCAGTTGGCTTGCCACGTCGAGTAACATAGTAGATTTCCCTACACCTGGTTTCCCTTCAACGATAACTCGATTACTCAAGCCATTCACAGTTTGTAATAGGCTTCTCAATTCCTCTTCAACAAATAGTCGAATTTTCGCAGTGCCTCTATGCAAAAACAGAATTTCCCAGCCGTCGTCTACATAACTTAAAACATATACATGTATGTCTGCATGTTTACTGCATATCATTTGAACTGCAGAACGATCGATATCATCAGTAGCGACAAAGAGAGGCCAAACTGTGTCTGAAGTACTGAGGTAATTCTCAAGCTGTTCAAACTTGATGGAATTACTCACAACAGAGATGTTGGTCAAGTGCTTAGAGGACACGTCATCTGTGATGCACACTTCCCTCTCTCCTAGTAATGAAAAAAATTCTTCTCTGATCCGCATCCGAAAAGTAACCTGTCTGGGTATGTGTTTCGTTGGTAGTCGGTCCAAGTCTTGCCCCATCCTCACAGGGCCCGACAGCTGCGACAGAGCGAGTAGTGCTTCGGGCTTGCCATCTAACATCGCCTTGAGACTTTCTTTGTCACAGAGATCCCCCAGGCAGCAAAGATGTTGTTCGCTGTTCAGTCTGATAGTGACATCTATGAGGTCGTTCCAGCTATCGTCACGAATGTCACCTGATTTGCACGTATCCGGAAATGAGTCTTCCCCCTTGTACGACAAGATGACGAGGCGGCGTGTGGGTCCCGCCAGTTGCCCCATGCGAAGAAGAATGTCGTAGCTCTGTTCAGCATCATCGACGAGAACCTGCGAGATAAAAGAGAAAGTATGATACTGAATGTGCAAAGTTGGTTTATTGTTCAACTTTAATGGTTAAAATACAACAGTATGATATCTCAATACCCGAGTTCCATTTGATTTCCCCCTCTTTTTCAAGGTGTTTAACATTTTTTGTCAGTGGGTGTATGTTGGTTCGCCTACATGGCTTACAGACCAAAATCACCCACATCATAAAAACTGATACCCTTGCAGTGCGACAGGATATGTTAAGGGATTCGTGCCAAGCATTTGCTTGAGTCCCTTGGTGCGGAGCGTGTGGCACCCCAACTCCAGGGTTTTACCCGCCTGCCTCCCTGGTTGCTCCAGAGGCCCAGCGTCCTTTTAGACTTGTCAGAGTACCGGAGGAGCTGCACTCCTGCGTTTGTTTTTACCTCCTTATTTTACGATATTTTAAACCAGCATGCCGACCATGTACCAGTATTTACGGATGGCTCTAAACAGGGGGACTGTTGGTTGTGCTGTTGTTTTCCTTGATCGAGTCGTCAAGTTACGGCTTCCTGCGGCGTTTACCATCTTTGATGCCGAATTTTTTGCGATCTTGCTGGCATTGGAGCAGATGAGATGTGTTCCCCGTCTTAATTTTCTCATCTGTTCTGACTCCCTCAGTGCCCTTCAGACCATGCAACACTTGTACCCAGCGGACGCGGTCGTCCAGAACATCCACGATGCCCTACTCCACCTGCAACGGCAGGGGAAGGAGGTTTCTTTCTGCTGGGTGCCGGGGCACGTGGGTATTAGGGGAAACGAACTGGCGGATGTGGCTGCCAAAGATGGATGTTCCCTCCCTCACGTTGTTGATTGTGCCGTCCCCCTCTATGCTGTTACCTCCCTGTTGCGTTTTCGTGTTATGCGCCAATGGGAAGAGGAGTGGCTGGCAGTCGGTGAAAATAAGCTGCGTCTGGTCAAGGCCACCACGCGGCCATGGCGTACGTCCTACCAGTCGTGCAGGCGGGATGAGGTTCTCCTCACTCGCCTCCGCATCGGACACAGTCCCTTAACGCATGGTTTTTTACTCCGGCGGGAGGACCCCCCCAATCTCCAGTGTTTGTGGCGTCCAGATTACTGTCCGCCACATTTTACTTGACTGTCTTTTATTTTCTGACCAGAGGGGACTGGTTTCCTTGCCACGGGATTTGCCCTCTGTTTTGCAAGACGACGCAACGACCGTGGTTAAGGTCTTATGGTTTTGTGTCCTGTCCAATTTGTTGCCTCGGATTTTAGGGAGAGGATGTTAATGTACTGCCGGGTGACTGGCTCACACAGGTTTTAAGTAAGAGGTCCGCCAGTCACGATTACCTCCTTGTTTCACTTCGATTTCTGTTCACTTTTCCTTGTGTTTCCTTTCCCTTTTAGTGCGTTTCTTCTCCTCTTGTTTTGCCTCTGTATGTGAGGATTTGGAACTGCGTTAGGTCTGTGTCTTTTAGCCGTTCTCCTTGTTCGCTGTCCGTCTTCGTCCCTTCACCGCCTGTGTTCCTGCCACAGACACACACACACACACACACACACACACACACACACACACACACACACACACACACACACACACACACCTTGTTTCTATAAATCAATTGTACTGGTTCTGCGCGTTACAGGCCTTGGGAATATCAATGCACGTTGTTAATGGCGAATTCCAGCGCGGACAGAAGCACACATAAATATCACTCTTTATAAGATTCATGTCGCAGTGTATCGTCTCGGTGCCAGTAGCTTCTTACAACCACAAAAGAGATCTTCTAAACAAACTCACGCTTTCTGTCATATCCTGCGCCCAGAAAAAAAATCATTAAACCTTTTTGAAAAACTCTGTAACTTGAATATGTGTTGCACACAATACGCGCAGTTAATGGGTTCAATGACTTGCAATAGCAACAGAAGAATTGTGAGTTGTTACATTTGTTCTGCTCAAACCTCCAACACGCCCCTACCCTCACTCTTTCCTGATACAGGTGAGGTGTGCAAGACAGTGCGAATATACTTAGTATAGCTTGGCGGTAATCGCTCAAGATGATCGATGGTAAGTAACAGCTGTCAATTCCTACGTAACAACCGACAATTGCTACAGAACATCCGACAAGTGACGGTAAAAGGATACGTAGAAGGCGGGACGTGTTAACTGGAGCAAAGCCTGTACGTGAACGCTGTGCATGCATTCGACAGTTCATGCAGTATGATGTTTGACGAACCAATAACTTCGATATTCCTTGTGGTATGGCAACATGTCTGCAAGACATCATTTGAGTTTTTACAGTCGTGAATTAGCGGCTGGACGGCTCGAAGCTGGTCAGAGTATCACTACTGTGGTCACAGTACTGGGTGCGTCTGAAAGTGGCATCTCGCGATTTAAAAAAGCCGCTGGGGGTGGAAATGCTATGTGAAAGCGCGCAGGTAGTCCTAAACGGACCTACATACCGCAAGAGGTTCGATACACGTCGCTAATGGCGAAAAGGACCAGACATCTTACACCTACACAGGTCGCTGCGGACCTTGCAACCTGATATGTCTGCGTAAGCAGAAGAAACTAACGATCAAAGTCCGAAAACAATTTATTGGACTGTTCACTTAACCAAAACAAATTCTCCAAGTATAACACCAACAGAAAACAGTGATCCGTCTTCGAATCACGACTACATACAAGAATAAGACAGAAAATAACTGAAATAATTTCCTACTAATCTCCGCCAGAGACTTCTCCGATATACCAAGCCTAATCCAGAGATCAGCGAGAAGATCCAAGCCGGACTGCTGGGGCAGCAGCTATCCACGTCTGCTGGCGGTCGATGAACTGCCGATGTGCGGTTTTTTTTTTCCTTTATTGTAATTTGAAACACCTATACAGGCGGGCTGTCAGCAGCATAGTACGCTGCTCTTCAGCCTTAAGTGGAACAATAAACATGACAGAGAGGTGATACATACAATACAAAAAACGGCGGGCAAAAAATGGAGATACAAAAAAAACATATAAACAAGAAGCCGTTCACGTTGGACGAAAAAAAACACTAACACTTGGAGACACGGCGCACAAAACACGGAGAACGGCGACGGCACATGTGAACAGTTGAGTTGTAACTGCACGAAACACAAAACGATGCACACACACTAAACACTGATGGCGATGATCTCCGGCGCGCTAATGTTCACTGAGCGTGTACGAGTCCGGGGACCTGCCAAGAGAGGAGGTGGAGGAGGAGGAAGGGGAAATGGGAGAGGGGAGAGCAGAGATGCCATGGGCAAAGGAGAGAGGGGGAGGGAGGAAGGGGGAGGGGAAGCCCGGGGGAGAGGGTAGGAGGAAGGGGGGAAAGGAAAGAGAAGGGAAGGGAAAGGGGGGAGGGAGGGTGCCTAAAGGAAAGGACACAGGAGGTGGGGGGGGAGGATCAAAGTTGATAGGAGGGGTAGATGCAGGGGAGGAGGACATCATCAGGGAGGGGGAGCTGGCGGAAGCCACCTTGGGAGAGGGTAAGGAGGGTTGAGAGATGGAGACCGGGTGGGACATGGGAATACAGGCGCGGCAGCGGACGGGGGTGGGTGAGGATCGGGGAGACGAGCGGGTGAGGAGGGTCGAGTTTATGGGAGGTGTACAGGATCCGTATCCTTTCAAGGAAAAGGAGGAGGTGGGGGAAGGGGATGAGATCATACAGGATCCGCGTGGGGGAGGGGAGACGGATGCGATAGGCGAGGCGGAGAACATGGCGTTCAAGGATTTGGAGGGATTTATAAAAGGGAGGGGGGGCGGAGATCCAAGCCAGATGGGCATAACAAAGGATAGGGTGGATGAGGGATTTATAGGTGTGGAGGGTGGTGGAGGGGTCCAGACCCCACGTACGGCCGGAGAGGAGGTTGAGGAGACTGAGTCGGGAGTGTGCCTTGGCTTGGATTGTCCGGAGGTGGGGAGTCCAGGAGACGCGACGGTCGAGGGTGACGCCAAGGTACTTAAGGGTGGGAGTGAGGGCGATAGGACGGCCATAGATGGTGATGTAGAAATCAAGGAGGCGGAAGGAAGGGGTGGTTTTGCCTACAATGATCGCCTGGGTTTTGGAGGGATTGACCTTGACCAACCACTGGTTGCACCAAGCGGTGAACCAGTCAAGATGGAATTGGAGAAGGTGTTGAGAGCGCTGTAGGGTGGGGGCAAGGGCAAGGAAGGCGGTGTCATCGGCAAACTGGAGAAGGTGGACGGGGGCTGACGGCGGCGGCATGTCCGCCGTGTACAAAAGGTACAGAAGGGGGGAGAGGACGGAGCCTTGGGGCACACCGGCAGAGGGGAAAAAGGTGCAGGAATCTGAGTTATGGACGGTGACATAGGAAGGACGGCGGGAGAGAAAGGAGCCGATCAGACGGACGTAGTTAATGGGAAGGGCGAAGGTTTGGAGCTTGAAGAGGAGACCGGAATGCCATACACGGTCATAGGCACGTTCGAGGTCCAGGGAGAGGAAGATTGCGGAGCGACGGGAATTAAGCTGTTCGGAAAGGAGATGAGTGAGGTGAAGGAGAAGGTCGTTGGAAGAGAAGGACGGCCGAAAGCCACACTGGGTGACGGGAAGGAGGCGGTGCTGGCGGAGATGCTGGTGGATGCGGCGGGTGAGGATAGATTCCAGGACCTTGCTGAAGACGCCGATGTGCGGCCGAGCGCCGGCCTTTATAGCGCTTCGGCGGATGAGTACCTCGGAACTATTTTCCATCACGTGGTTTGACGTGTGAAAATAGTTCCGGGATCTGCAGCGACCTCTTCTTATGTTTAAGTGGGCCGGTAGTGGCCCCTGGTGTCTTTGCTGTGGTGTTGCTGTTGTGGACATTCATCAACATTGCCTGTCAGTTGTGTAGTGCTTCGGTGTGCCTCCGATGCATGCAACCCGCGGCTGCAGGCTGTCAGTTTGTTTGCTGATACTGTAGGCGCCGTGACGTCTGGTGGAGAAGGCCACAGCACAACCACTATCACGACTAAATCAGGCTGGTTTGTATGCTCGGAAGCCTGTTAAACGGATCCCACTGCAACCGCTCCACCGCCGAGAAATAGTTTGTTTATGCAGAACATGTTGATTGATGTCAGTAACAGTGGTTCAGAGTTGTGTTCTCCGATGAACCCCGCTTCACTGTGCTAAGTGGTTCCGCACACCACCAGTTAGTGTGAAGAGAGCGGGAGGGGCGGGGGATGCGTTTCACATAAGAGGATGTTCATATGTTTATGAACGTCGTCCGTATGGCCTAGCGTTATGGTGTGGGCAGCTATTCTGCACAATGGCCCAACACTGGAGCACAGTGGTATTGCAGGGAGATAATTCTGGATCATGTCCGTCTACTTAGGTCTTTGATAGTTCCCAACTTTCCGTTTATGGACGAAAATGTCCGCTCACACACGACCGCTGGAATGTCAGACACACTGGAAGGTGAAGATATTCAACGTATGGAATGACCTAAATACTTCCCGATCCTAAACCCTAGCGCGCATGCCTGGGATGAGCTAGACAGCCGTGTTTCTCAACTAACACGCCGTCTCCGAACCCGAAAGAATGGAATATAGCCCTGAGAGAGGAGATGGGCAATATGCTCCAAGGACTCGTCAGCGGTATAGTAGCCAGCATGAATAATAAGTACAAAATTTGGGTTAGTGCCCAAGGAGGGCATTTTGCTTACTGATAGTCCGATACCCACCTTTATGATGTAAGTCTGACCAGTGCCAAACATGAACGTCATTTACGTCCATTTTGTTACTCTTTCTTGGAGTGAAATGTGTACCATTTTTCATTTTAATTATACCACTCCATACCTATTACGTTTGTACTGTGTTTCATGTCAACCACCATTGAGTGCGATAATTCTTCTCCAACAACGTCTCCGGTCCTTAGAAATTTCCAAACAGTGTAAAAAAAATCACAGCACTAATTCAGTATTAATGTCTAGAGTTTTAGTTTAGTATACAGGGTGGCGCACGAAATGTGTTACCATTTCGTTTTCGAATATAAACTTTATTCTCAACACAATCTGAAAGGAACATGTACACAATGGAGAGCCGTCCATGGAGATTTGTTCTAACTCAGCACATGCTCAATATGTCCACCATTTCGTTTCCTAACTTCCTTCAAACGATCACTGAAGTTAGTGGTGGTTCAAATGGCTCTGAGCACTATGGGACAACTACTGAGGTCATCAGTCCCCTAGAACTTAGAACTACTTAAACCTAACTAACCTAAGGACATCACACACATCCATGCCCGAGGCAGGATTCGAACCTGCGACCGTAGCGGTCACGCGGTTCCAAACTGACGCGCTTAGAACCGCACGGCCACACCGGCCGTCTGAAGTTAGTGATTACCCTACGGCACATGTCTTCCGTAATTTCACTGCAAGCTTGAAGAATAAGTCTTCTGAGCTCCATTAAATCACGTTTACGTTTCGGGAAAATTTTTTCCTTTAGATATCCCAAAGAAAAAAGTCACATTTACTGAGGTCTGGACTATTAGGGGGCCAATTTTGTACGTCATTGAAGCGACCTGGAAACCTGAGTGAAATGATCCGCATGTCGAAATGCTCGTGTAAAAACTCCAACACAGTGTTTGCAGTATGTGGCCTTGCTCCATCTTGCATGAACCACTGCGTGTTGAACGGCAAGGCAGCAGCAAGAAGCTGTGGAATTAAGCTATTGCGAAGCATGCTCAAATAACGTTCGCTGTTCACAGTTTCTTCAAAGAAGAAGAGTCCAATAAGTCCATGACTGGAAATTGCTGTCCACGCTATAATCCTCGGAGCATAATGTTGTCGTTCATGAAGCACTTGTGGGTTTTCAGTGGCCCAAAAGCGTACATTTTGTTTGTTCACCACACCGTCAAAATGAAAATGCACCTCGTCTGAAAACCAAACGTTGTTGAGATTTTCTTCCCTATCCTCCGCCCACTGAGCAAACAGTAGTCTCTGCTGCTTGTGTTCTTCAGTGAGCTTCTGTGCACAGGTCATCTTGTATGGGTACATATGGAGGTCACTTTTAAGAATGCATTGAATGGGGCGTCTGGATATTCCGAGTTGCACTGCTGCCTTTCTACACGATCTCTGTACAGCACCTTTTACCGCTTCAATATTCTCCGGCGAACAAACAGGCTTAGGCCGAGGTCGCTTCGCTTCCAATACTGTTCCTTCCTGCACAAATTTATCGTAGAACCTGTGGATGGTCTTCTTGCAAGGGACCCATCGTGTGTTAAACTGTTGTCAAAAACGCCTCTGAGCCACAACAAGGCTTTTTCTTTCATGAAAAATTAACACAATTGCCGATCGTTGCTGTGTCGTCAGTCTTCCTTTGTCAGCCATTGCTGCTTACTAGTCTCCTAGCGGCAGTATCGTGAATTACACGTCATCTCGTAACTCATTTGTTTTTCCAAGCTCTGCTGGTACTGCTGTAGAGATGCCAGCTGGATATCTAACGTGCGTCGTAAATTGCGAAAGAAACAATTGGCAACACATTTCGTGCGCCACCCTGTAGCTCACCGACGAAGCCACTGAACCAAAATGGTGACGCCACTTTAGCAAAAACATATGATCATTTACTAGTGGGGAACCTACAGGGTGACAATTATTGAGCTACATGAAAAAACGTAAATTAGTTACAAACTACGCCGTGCACACTATTAGCTACAAATGGTTCAAATGGCTCTAAGCAATATGGGACTTAATATCTCAGGTCATCAGTTCCCTAGACTTACAACTACTGCCCGAGGCAGGATTCGAACCTGCGACCATATGAGCAGCGCTGTTCCGTACTGTAGGGCCTAGATCCGCTCGACCACAGCGGCCGGTTTATTAACTACAGACATCCGGATTTAGGTTATGACATGTTCGATATGCCTGCCATCATTGGCGATGATGTGGCGCAGACGAAAAGCCAAATTCTGCATGACACGCTGAAATGTCAGAACATCGATACTGTCGGTTACCTCCTGAATAACTGTTTTCAGCTCAGGAATGGTTTTGGGGTCATTGCTGTACACTTTGTCTTTAATTTAGCCTCACAAAATCGAATCGCATGTGTTCAGATCCGGAGAATATGGCGGCCAATCGAGGACTATCCACATATTATTTTAATCATTTAGTAAAAATGTTCACATTAGAGATTAAATGAAACGGAAACTCACTGATGATGACACAGTGGTGCTGAAAAATGTTTGTGAACGTCGAAAAAACAGTATTTTGCATAACTAGCGGACCTCACATCCTACAATTTTAACTGCAAACACTATAAACACAAGGAGCTGCAAATCCAAATGATGAATATTCCAAAATATTCACATACCGTATGGTAGAGACCGTGGCATCAAGGAATATCACACCGATTATTCCGTGACTGTACACTGCACACCACACAGTCACCTGTTTGAGGGTGAAGAGACTTCTCTGTCCACCAAATGCACCAATTTTGCTTATTGACGAATCCATCCAAATGAATGTGGGCTTCGTTGCTAAACTAAACTGTATTCACATCAAAGACCTGTTCTATAGTTCCGTGGACATTAGTGTTGGTGAAACAAAACCACTGTTCCAAGGCCCTGGGGCTTAATGGCAGATGGGTTTGAATCTCGTATGGGAAGATATGCAGATCTTCAACAACAATTTGTCGCATTGTCTCCCTGTTGATTTCGACCTGTTGTGAACCTCGTCTGATCGTTTTCCTGGAGCTGGTTTGAAACACAGAGCGTCTCTGGTTCATGTTTTCAGGTGTTTGCGCCCTTTTAGGACGATCGATATTGCCAACACTGTCGTCATGAACACCATCTTTTCTCTCTAACTTGCGAATCACATTCTTGATTGTTAGCGCATTTGCACTCGTTGTCTTCAGCTTGAACTCGGTCGCAAACTTCCTTTGAGTGGGAGTTGGGCTGTTATTGATGGCATAGTAGGGCTTCACAAGCACTGTATGCTGAGGCACGCTGTACCGTGCAAATGGCCAACAGCAACAAGGCGCATGCGCATACTAATTCCCATCATGCCCTGCGGCCAACCGTGCGGTTTGAACGTCCTAACGCAAACGTTCAGAAGTTGTGACGATTTCATTTTATATAATTCAATAATTGTGACCCTGTACTATTTTTTGTAAAATTCATGTAAGTTGCTATAACGAAGTTTGCCGCTTCTCAGTTCTGTAGAACAAAAAGGCAGCAATAACCTTCAAAACTGTAACGAAAAAACCACTTGAGAGTATAATGAGTTGCTGCTTTGTTTCTTCTGCCGCAATGGCTGCTGCCTCGTTGGATCGGAACTGCAGAAACATCTACTGATGTCTTCGGTAGTTCAGTGTCCACAATCAACGCCTCTGAAAATCTGAGTCCTAATGAAATAACTACTCGAGCAGTTTCTTTCACGTGTACAGACGCACTGTTCTCTCAGTAGTGCAGGACTGTACAGATGCGGAACAGTCTTCCAAAAGACAATAAAATGCCACTGCGACGATGTCTCAAGCACCATGGACTGTCAGCACGGCGACCGTTGCTGTAGATTGCCTAACGTGATAGGGGACAGACGCTGGACACAGCATACAGCGTTGGACCAACTCGATTCCTCAGACAGGTTTCACAACAGGGTACAACAGCATGATTGACATGTCCATGTGTGGAGACTCAAAATGGAACGGAAGTTGTCACTCTGCATTCGTCATCGCTATACAAGCACGGGTGAAGGGGTGATGGTATTGGGGTACCGTTGAGTATGTAACATAATCACCTCGTCACGTGATAAGCCTTGGTAGCTGCGCAGTTTCAATGGAACACCACCTGAAAGTGCATCTACGGCATTTATCACTGAAATAAATAGCCAGAACTTTTTAAAAGTTCAAAATTGCAAGTTCACCAACCTTTAATCGCGTCCTTAAGATCCTACAGGCGATAACAAGGTCTCTTACAGTCTCTAATGTTTACAAACATGTAGTTAGCATGGAAATATGTGAAGCCTAATAGTTCTTATCTCGTCAGAAAACGAAGGAGCACACAGTACTAACGAAGTGATGGTTCAAATGGCTCTGAGCACTATGGGACTTAACATCTATGGTCATCAGTCCCCTAGAACTTAGAACGACTTAAACCTAACTAACCTAAGGACATCACACAACACCCAGTCATCACGAGGCAGAGAAAATCCCTGATCCCGCCGGGAATCGAACCCGGGAACCCGGGCGTGGGAAGTGAGAACGCTACCGCACGACCACGAGCTGCGGACAATGAAGTGATGAAAGATGGCTATACACACAGTTTAGTATACACGGCATACACCACTTATTAGAATCACCAACATTCCTCAGCCACAGAAACCACACATTTTAACGGATACTGCTCTTGCCTGTAAAGTACACCCACTGAGCCTTGATTAAAAGAATCTTAATTTTAGCACTAAAGTGTCCTGGAGCTAAACTGAAGAAAGACACAGGCAAGATTAGCACTGTATGCAGCCGGTGACAACACTGAGCGAAAATTGAAGTCCAATTGTTGTGCACACAGGCCGGTATTGTTAAATGGGGAAGATAAATACGCATGCAGAGGCGAAACACAGTTGAGTTACAAGTGGAAGAGAGTACAAAACCAGTAATAATACCTTGAATTCAGTGACAGACTAAACTCTTCGACCACTGACATAAAAACATAGACACCTGCATGAAACTGTCTGATATAGAGGTTGTATACTGTAGTGGTTGTCACGAATCTAAGCAGTTCAAGATTATCTCACCATCTTACAGCATTGCCAGTTAGTGATACTTTCAAATGTTTGTAAAAATTCGGTGCGACATCCAACAGCTCTCTCAAAGACAAGCACGCTGACTGCTTGCATAAGGACCGGCAGTGAACCAACGCGTTACTGACTTGCTCTTTTTGTGAAGTTCTTTGTCTTATGTAAATCATCCAATTTTTCTGCAATTGTAATCATTTGTTTGTCTATATAAGTTCAAGAGATCTACCGATTTCCTGATAATTCCTTCACGGTGCGTCGTTACCTTCTAACCCAATATTTATTAAAGAATTCATTTTTGCACTTAGCTTGTAAAAACAGGCACACTACAGATTAAATTCTATCTACCTAGGCCACACTAGAGTTCACAAATACTGAGTTTTCGACCATTCTGACACTATCCTCTACAACTCCATTATTTGAACCCAACTGCGTACAGTTATACATTGATGGAAATGGGAAGTGCTGCATCATCAACACCTTGAGCAAACGCTAGCAAACTGTATTTTCATTGCTGTTGGAGAGGTTGATAAAAATTTCATCCCTTTTTGCCGATATTATCAATACAGAAAAAAGCCATTCCTACAGATGTAGAATTGTGAGAGTACCTAGTCACTATTGGGATACTGTAACTTTTGAAGCTGATATCGCAAATTAAGAATCCCAGAGGAGACACACGTACAGCTTCTCGCCGTCTTTCAGACTTTGAGAAAGGTTGATTTATTGGTACGAAGGACATGGAAGCATCATACCGACAGATCTCACAGATACCTGGACACTTGGCAGTAATGCTAGACACCAGCTCTACACTCTACAAGAAGAATGTATAACAGTTCACCTGGCCCTGACTAATATACGGCCACGGTCATGGTCTACTAGTTAGTGTTGCTACCTCTAAATAAAGAAGTCCTGGGTTCGATTTCCAGCTGGGTCAGGGATTTTATCAGTCCAGGGACTGCCGGTGTTTGTGTTGCCCTTATACTTCATCATTATTCAGGACATGGCAAGACTGCAATTGGACAGGTTGGGAATTCGTACGGGCGCTGATAACTACGACTTTGAGCACCCCACAAATCAATAATCATCGTCATCATCTGACTAATAGTCGGATGAAATCCGGCCGGAATTCACAGGCAGAGTGTCACCACGAATCATTCAGAACAGGCTACCATAAGTGGGTTACCATGCATTGTTTATCACCGACAAGAAACAAAATCTTACATGATGCTGAGCCAGTTCCAATTGGGACATTGAGTGGCATTCTGTGGTTTTTAGCGATGAGTCTCACTCCATTTTCTGGCATTCAGATCGATGCCAAGATGTATCTGTAAATGACCTGGTGACATGTCACTGAAGCAGCGCTTCTCGAGACCCACACCTCTCATGGAATCTTGCTGTGGGAAGCTACTGGGCACGATAAACAGAACAGTCTGGTCATTCTAGAGGGGAGGATGGATTCTCACCAGTATGTGGCAAGAATGGTAAACCTCTTTTGTCGTTCCCTTCATGACCAGGGTAGCAAATTACATATTCCAACCGGATAACGCAAGGCCCCGTTGCAGTCCATACAGAAATGCACGGATCCTTGCCTGGGGTGGACAGTCTCCTAATTTGTAAACCATTGAGCACGTATAGGATGCGATGGGGAGACGTATACTACGAGGGGCGTTCAATAAGTAATGGAAAACTTTTTCTTTGGCCGCCTATTTCGGCTGAAAAACGCGGAAGCTGTTGTGGGACATCGTGGAATGTTCCCGTTTCGGCCCCTAAATATGGTGGCGCTATACGTAGACTTCATAGTGGCGTCTGTAACGGAGATACGTTCGCAAAGAGTTGTCATTGAGTTTCTTTTGGCGCAAAACAGAAGCACCAGAGATATTCATAGGCGCTCACAGAATATCTACGGAGACACTGCAGTGAACAAAAGCACGATGAGTCACTGGGCGCGGCGTCTGTCACCTTCGCAACAAGGTCGCGCAAACCTGTCCGATGTTCTGTGTGCTGGCCGGTCGCGCACATCTGCGACCCTTGCAATGTTACAACGTGAGGACACTCTCATTGGAGGTGATCGACGGATCACAGTCGAACATCTCGCTGCTTAACTGGACGTCCGACAAGACATCCGAGATGAGATCACAAATCTTTATTGGAGTGTTCTTCCTCATCCACGCTACAGCCTGGAACTCGCACCTTCAGACTTCCATCTGCTTGGCCCATTGAAGGATGTCATTCATGGGAAGTAGTGCGTGGATGATTGAGAAGTCATTGACGCAGTAAGACAATGGCTGCTGCGTCGACTAATAGAGTGATACCATGCGGGCGTAAAGGTCCTCCCAGTAAGGTGGCGTAAGCCTGTCGTATTGGACAGACATTATGTTGAAAAGCAGGGTTTCGTAGCCACTAGAGTAAGGAATGATATGGTGTACTGGTATCCAGAATAAAATCAGTCTGCTTTCAGAAACAAAATGTGTTGCTTTCGAGACGTAACACCTGTTTCAGGCGTGGCAATAAAATCCTCAAGTTTACATTCAAAGAGTGTTTGCTTCTATCCCGCACCGAATGCAAAAAGGGGGGGGGAGGTTCACCCATTAAATGATGGCTATCTCCACTACGTTTAACAGGCACGACACTGGTACTTCATGGTGTATCACTTTCACTTCCGTCAATGTACTTAATGAAGAAGTAGTAGATAAAAATTATACTTAAACTTACCAGCAACCGGCAGAACGGGCCCCAACAACACAAAATTGTTTCCTCCATGTCCCAGAGACGTGTCACACTGACCACTATGTGTCTCTCATCACGGATTGCTTGATGAACTTTCGTGGTCGAGAGCCCCGTCGCTTCCTTCCCTGGCGGCCTAATCCAAGCTGGATTGCTGCGCTGGATGTGCGTCTCAAGTGCTTCTACACTGCTATACTTTATTGGGGTCAGCATACTATTGCACTTAGTCACTTCCTTTATGTACATATCTGCAATATTCGGCCAGCTTTCCCAGGTGCTGGTGAGACAAACATCCTGCGTGTTCATCCACTCCCTGAGATTATCGCACAAATTGTCACACATGCGCTCACAGCAACTTCCATCGGCACCGAGTAACAATTTCAGTTCCGTGCTAATCTTGTCCTTTATTGTTTTCAAATCGCTCTGATTACACAAAAGATAAAAGTGTTGCATAAATTGCTCGTCGCGTTTCAGTGCTTGTTTAACGCCCTTGTCGTTTGGATTCAGCTTGTAGCAACAACCGCCCGAATCCAGAAGTTTCATTCCGGGAACTGTTTCTGGTTCGTGTCTGACAAACATACTCTGTGCGTCGTCGTCTAGGTCAATATTTGTGGACAGTACAAGTGCGTAACTGCCACCATCTAAAGAGTCTCTGATTTTAACGTAAGAGTCGCGGTACGTCCTAAGGCTAAAGTCCTTTTTATTCCCCATTAGACTGGATCTGCTTATAGTTGTGCGCTTAGCTGACGTCTTGTATTTCAGTTGTCCGAAGAGGGCCGATACAGTGGAGTCTTCCTCGTCGTTCCAGCAGAGCACAACATCGTCGAACTTGTCAGCCGCGGCATCGTTTGACGAGAGGATGAACTGCAGTCCCTCTCGAAGGCTGCGCAGGAAGACCAGGGCCAAAGTGCACTCCTCATAGCGTCCTCCCTCTTCTGCACTCAAGTGATCGGATGCCTTCTCGTATTTCAGCTGGTCTGTCCTGAAACATACAGAAAAAAAACCATTGCATCGTTCAGCGTAAATCAGGTGTCGAGATTTGTACGCGAAACTCAGCGGTGTCTTTTGTTCCATATCCTGAGAGCCATGGATTAAGACAATCGAGTTCTAAAAAACATTTGGATCAGTACCACATCAAAACTTGTTGAACAAAGTCCGGGCAATTTTCGCTGGTGTCAGGATTTCTTGGTAGGGAAGACACACCACGTTTCACTCATGTTCAGAAAAATCCGACCACCTTGAACGACTAGAGACAGGACGTTCCTATACACAGGACAGGTACAGTAGTATGTTCTGCGGAAATGATTAGCATTTCAACCACGCCCTCGGGTTCTAGGTGAACATCGATATCTCGGCGCAACAACACCTACCGGTGAAATCTGCCTGCCGCTGTCGTTGTCGCTTTATCGCTCAAATGGGTCTAAGCTCTGTGGGCCTTAACATCTGAGGTCATCAGCCCCTAGACTTAGAGCAACTTAAGCCTAACTAACCTAAGGACATCACACACATCCATGCCACTGGCAGGATTCGAACCTGCGGCCGTAGTAGCAGCGCGGTTCCAGACTGAAGCGCCTAGAGCCGCTCGGCCACAGCGGCCGGCGTTGTCGCTGTAAACCGAAGGTAATGGATCAGTGTGACTTCAGCAGACGTGCAGGGTGCCTCGCAGACGTATACGCGAACCGTACTGTCAAAGCAGTGAGATTGAAAGAGGCCGCATTATTCTCATGAGAAAATGTGATGCGTCCATCGCAACGGGTAAGTGCAGAATGGTTCACGTAAAGCCGTAGAACACGATATGTGTCAGGTAGCACCACCTAGATTCCCCCCCCCCCCATTAACCCGCCCCCCTTCCCACACTCCATCGAGAAGATCGGCACCTCATCGAAATAGCATTACAGGCTGTTACAAAAAAGTACGGCCAAACTTTCAGGAAACATTCCTCACACACAAAGAAAGAAAATATGTTATGTGGACATGTGTCCGGAAACGCTTAATTTCCATGTTAGAGCTCATTTTAGTTTCGTCAGTATGTACTGTACTTCCTCGATTCGCCGCCAGTTGGCCCAATTGAAGGAAGCTAATGTTGACTTCGGTGCTTGTGTTGATATGCGACTCATTGCTCTATAGTACTAGCATCAAGCACATCAGTACGTAGCATCAACAGGTTTGTGTTCATCACGAACGTGGTTTTGCAGTCAGTGCAATGTTTACAAATGCGAAGTTGGCAGATGACCATTTGATGTATGGTTTAGCACGGGGCAATAGCCGTGGCGCGGTACGTTTGTATCGAGACAGATTTCCAGAATGAAGGTGTCCCGACGTTCGAAGCAATTGATCGGCGTCTTAGGGCGCACGGAACATTCCAGCATGTGAGTCGCGACTGGGGAAGACCTAGAACGACGAGGACACCAGCACTGGACGAGGCAATTCTTCGTGCAGTTGACGATAACCCTAATGCCAGCGTCAGAGAACTTGCTGCTGTACAAGGTAACGCTGACCACGTCACTATATGGAGAGTGCTACGGGAGAACCAGCTGTATCCGTACCATGTACAGCGTGTGCAGGCACTATCAGCAGCTGATTGGCCTCCACGGGTACACTTCTCCGAATGGTTCATCCGACAATGTGTCAATCCTCATTTCAGTGCAAATGTTCTCTTTACGGATGAGGCTTCATTCCAACGTGATCAAATTGTAAATTTTCACAATCAACATGTGTGGGCTGACGAGAATCCGCACGCAATTGTGCAATCACGTCATCAACACAGATTTTCTGTGAACGTTTGGGCAGGCATTGTTGGTGATGTCTTGATTGGGCCCCATGTTGTTCCACCTACGCTCAATGGAGCACGTTATCATGATTTCATACGGGATACTCTACCTGTGCTGCCAGAACATGTGCTTTTACAAGTACGACACAACATGTGGTTCATGCACGATGGAGCTCCTGCACATTTCAGTCGAAGTGTTCGTACGATTCTCAACAACAGATTCGGTGACCGATGGATTGGTAGAGGCGGACCAATTCCATGGCTTCCACGCTCTCCTGACCTCAACCCTCCTGACTTTCATTTATGGGGGCATTTGAAAGCTCTTGTTTACGCAGCACCGGTACCAAATGTAGAGACTCTTCGTGCTCGTATTGTGGACGGCTGTGATACAATACGCCATTCTCCACGGCTGCATCAGCGCATCAGGGATTCCACGCGACGGAGGGTGGATGCATATATCCCCGCTAACGGAGGACATTTTGAACATTTCCTGTAACAAAGTGTTTGAAGTCACGCTGGTACATTCTGTTGCTGTGTGTGATTTGAAGAGAAGTAATAAAATGAGCTCTAACATGGAAAGTAAGCGTTTCCGGACACATGTCCACATTATATCTTTTCTTTTTTTGTGTGTGAGGAATGTTTCCTGAAAGTTTGGCCGTACCTTTTTGTAACACCCTGTATACTGATTATAGTGAGAAGCACAAACTGTTGGGAAATGTTTGAAAGGTTCTCACGTAATGACGTGGATTCTGAAACAACCATTGTTTGCCACTGGGCTGCGACAGAAAAGCTTGCCTGAGGTTGGTGGTAGTCTTGGAAGGTTCCCAGGCCTACTCGCCATACTCTTGAAGTTGCAACTTCCAGGCGTTAATCCCCTACAACAGGCCGCAAGGGTGCCTTAGCCTGCAAGTGCCAACTTCTGATGGGGCAAGTATCTATTTACCATTGCGTCTACAATAATTCCACCTGCTAGTACCCAACGAAACGCGGGAAATTTCGTACCACCTCATAAGAATTTTCGTCCGGCCAATCCTGTGTGTGGCCTCCTCTGCTACACACCATGTGTGTTACATCAACAAATAACAAAAGATCATTCGAACTCGATGCCATACTAATAAACTGTTTATATGCATTTTTGGCATATCTGGCAAAGTTTTGCAGTGTTTCCCTCAGTTTTCATCACATTTTTACAACCATGCCATGGCCCCTCTAACGCAGTTCGTGCTGAGAAAAGAAAACTTTGAATTCTTATCTCTTGCTTTCTGGTCTTCGTCTGGTGTTGACTGTGCAGTTCGAAGATGCAAGTGTCCCTTTTGCTAAAAGCATGAGATGTTAGTTTCACATTTCTGAGTCTCTACTCTGAGTAGCTCGCATTTGACTGGCCCTTGAGTGTGAAGTTCGCTCCACTATTTCGCTTGGTTATTTAATAATGTCATTTGGTCAGATGAGGAACCCTGATTTCCTTCTGTTTTCAGTGATTATAACGATGTCAGTCAAAATGCCACATAATTAGCTCCAGTATTTCATGTTATATTTCTGTGTTTACGTTTCCTAATAGTCACGTTGCACATTCTGCGCTGTTTTTTTCTTTTAAATTACAATAAATGTTTGGTAATTGTGATATCGACTTCCATTTAGGCAATTCTAGTTTCTAAAGTATCTCCCACGACGAGATGATCCTTATTTAAGGGGGCTGATAGGTGAATATGTGTCAAAAAATCGATTTTTTAATTTTTGTCTTACAAAATTCTCGATGGTTTTCTGAACAAAGACAGTGTTATTTCGAGGAAATTGTATCGGAGAAAGCCCAAACATTAAAGGAATTTAAAAGTGTCTTCACAGATGACACCACCCCCATTTCACGCAAACAGGTCTGTTAAAAACAAAATTTTGTTCACACTTGCTTGTTTTTTATGACTTCTTAATCTATAATGTCTTAGTGACATAAGGTTATTAGAAAAGTAATTACGTAGTAGGGCTGAAAACCCAAATGAGCGCTTTAACAACTTTATATGGCAATGGTTCCTACAAACTGTCCTGGTCGGCTTAAATACCTTGAAAATAAGTGCCCTGGATGCTCTGCTGTGTTTCAGTGTTGATTCAGTGTCAAGGTTTAAGATACATAATTGATGGGAACGACTGGTGGACTGAATATGCAAAGAACTTTGATTGCCATTGACCACAGGAGATTCTTCAGAGCAAAGAAATCAGTGTTAGTAGCCACCACAAAAGCCAGAACAGAAGCAGTGTGAAAAAGGAAAGGGAGGGAGAACAACACCAGAAACAAGTTGAATACCAACCTGGGGTGCGTTAGTGTCATGCTGGTTTGGTGTGGAACCAAGTTCAACTTCATCTTGAATTTCCCAGAAGTTCACTTTTTTGAAGTTCTCTCACTCATTGGTTAAAAGTTATTAAAGACAGATATTTCGTACTATCTTAAAACATGCTTCACTGAAACTAGACCATTCTCATGACGTAAATGTGGAAATTAATTACTTTTTTAAAGAAAAACTTTAAGCTACTTACAGAATTTTTTATGATCATTATTTAAAAAATTTTAATTATAACTGATGGCAGCAACATCTTTTTAAAAGCCAACTTCAAACATAATTGTGTAAAGAACTTACAGAAAAAAATCAACCCTTTACATTGTTCTTATTTCGAGATATTTGTACCTATACTATATATGAACAATTAATTTGTTCTATTTCACTTGCAGCACAAAATGCAATTCAGAGAAAAGTGTGAGACCAAAATCAGTGGTTCATACATCAGATTGTTCAAAAACTTCCTTTGAAAGACATTAAGCAACACATGGGTAAAAAATCTTACTCTTTGAGTCCCCTAAACGAATATAATGAAGATACAGTAAGTTTTTGTTTCAATGTGATTGCGTTATCGTTTTGTTCAGTGGCCAAATTATTAGTGGAATGTTGCATAACACACAGAGATGTGAAATGTGGTGACGAGTGGGTACTGCTCACACATTTTAATTGAGTGTACAAACTAGTTACTATTGCATATCAGTTCCATTCCCTTTGGGAATGTGTTAAATTACCTAAATTATACAGCTATTATTTTAAAAAATCTAAAAGTATCTCTGGTCTACTTGGTCTAATAGAAAAAGTCTACTGAAAACTACCTATTGTATCTGTTTGGTTTTGTTCCAGACACTAGGGCACCAGGATGCCTACAAAATATGTCCAGAAATCAGAACAACAAACGTGGGATCTTGTAGTGATGGCATTGGCCACATTAGACTCACAGTGGTCACTTCGTAATCCATCAGAAATATGTATATAGTTCCAACAAGTCAATTTCTTTTTCTCTTAAAAATATGTGGTGTGATGTCTTATAACAAGTGGATTCAAAATGTGTACACTGCAAGCTTTTACGAACAGCCATGGCTTGATGAAAATTCAGTTTCCCTCAGCGTCGTCTCTTTTCCCCGCGTTCCGCTGTCTGTAAGCAAGACACGCCACATTTTTACTTTCATAACTTTGTTTAGTTTTACTAAAAGCATGGGCCAGTGATAGAGCCCAGATTTTGATGAACTGCCAACACGCAAAATATAAGTCATGAAAATGTGTCAGATATGTAAGAAAATACGTAACATCACAAAAATATTTTACTACATGGTTAACATGAAATAATAATTCCATTGGAAATCGACTTCTGATTTACACCACAGCTTACCGTATGACCTTAATATGCACTTAAACATACCATAAACACGAAAGGTAAATTAAGAAGGCAATTTTACTCTATTTAATTTTTTATTTTATTTTGAAAGTCTGTTGTTGTGGTCTTCAGTTTGAAGACTGGTTTGATGCATCTCTCCGTCCTGTGCAAGCCTCTTCATCTATGAATAGCTACTACAACCTACATCTTTCTGAATCTGATTAATGTATTCACCTCTTGGTGTCCCTCTACGAATTTTACCCCTTACACTTCCCTCCAATAATAAATTAGTGATCCCTTGATGTCACAGAATTGTTCTATCGACCGACCCCTTATTTTGGTCAAATTGTGCAACAAATTTCTTGTTTTTCCAATTCTATTCGTCACTTCAACATTAGTTACATGATCTAAGTATCCAGTCTTCAGCATTTTTCTGTAGCACCATATTTCGAAAGTTTCTATTGTCTTTTTGTCTAAAGTGTTTATCGTTCATGTTTCACTTCCATATATGGCTACACTCCAGGCAAATACCTTCAGAGAAGACTTCCTAACACTTTGTCTATATTCAATGTTAACAAATTTCTCTGCTTTAGAAATGCTTTTCTTGCCATTGCCCGTCTACGTGTTATGTCCTCGTACTTTGGCCATTATCATATAGATGCCCAAATAGCAAAATTCATCTACTACTTTCAGTATCTCGTTTCCTAATCTGAGCCCCTTATCATCCCCTGATTTAATTCGACTACATTCCATATTCTTGTTTTGCTTTTTTTGATGTTCAGCTTATATCCTCCTCTCAAAACACTGTCCTTTCCCTTCAACTGATCTTCGAAATCCTTTGCTGTCTCTGACAGAATTACAATGTCACCGGCCCACCTGAAGGTTTTTATTTCTTCTTCCAAAACTTTAGTTCCTACTCCAAATTTTTCTTTGGATTCGTTTATTGTTTGTTCATTGCACATATTGAACAACATCAAGGACACGCTCCAACCCTATCTCACTCCTTTTCAATCTGTGCTTCGTTTTCACGCGCCTCCACTTTTATAACTGCCGGCTGTTTGAAAGTCTATTCTACGGTAGTAAAAGGAAATTACTAAAAAGTCCGCCTCCACTGAAATTACTGAGATGACCTACCTTGCCTTTCAATCTGAAGCACAATCAATAATCAGCCTTTCAATGTGAAGCACAATGAATAACCAGGTACGTTTCTCAATTATCAGCAGGCATAAAACATCACGATCAGAAAGGATATTTCTGAAGAAGGACTGTGATATCTCATCACCACAGAACGTCGATGGCGCAAATTTTAGATGCTCAGATATTCCTGAAGGGTAGCCTGCTGAAGCGACTTTTTCTACCCACATAGGCTTCTGCAGGTAGTAGCAAAAGGCGGGTAGCCTACATTTCTTGACAAAGGAGCGTCAAACTCATTCACTACTCACAGCCGGGTGGCGCCGCTAGAATCAGTGCATTTACCATACTCAACAATTTCTAATAGTTTCTGCAAAGGCAACCTGATAGATTGTAGTTCTTTAATGCCGCTTGCAAGGAAGCCGAAGTTACTGTGAATATGTGCCAGAGCATTTTCAACTTGAATTTCAGTGAAAGTATTGTGTGCCTCACGTATTAAAACTGAAGATGCTCTCGGAAAATTTAGTCACCCTCCCTATCAACGAATCTATGTAAATGCCTTGCGACTTGTACTGAACTTGGTCTGCTTGATTTTCTTACGTAGCGGAAAGTTGTCTGCCATGTGTTTCTTGCACACCAGTATTGTATGTGTTACTATGATTTACTTACTTTTCTGAAGAAATTTATACAAGTTTAGGTTGTTGTTGTTGTTGTGGCCTTCAGTCCTGAGACTGGTTTGATGCAGCTCTCCATGCTACTCTATTCTGTGCAAACTTCTTCATCTCCTAGTACCTACTGCAACCTACATCCTTCTGAATCTGTTTAGTGTATGCATCCGTTGGTCTCCCTCTACGATTTTTACCCTCCACGCTGCCCTCGAATGCTAAATATGTGATCCCTTGATGCCTCAGAACATGTCCTACAAACCGATCCCTTCTTCTAGTCAAGTTGAGCCACAAACTTCTCTTCTCCCCAATCCTATTCAGTACCTCCTCATTAGTTGTATGATCTACCCATGTAATCTTCAGCATTCTTCTGTAGCACCACATTTCGAAAGCTCCTATTCTCTTCTTGTCCAAACTACTTATCGTCGATGTTTCACTTCCATACATGGCTACGCTCCATTCAAATACTTTCAGAAACGACTTCCTGACACTTAAATCTATACTCGATGTTAACAAATTTCTCTTCTTCAGAAACGCTTTCCTTGCCACTGCCAGTCCACATTTTATATCCTCTCTACTTCGACCATCATCAGTTATTTTGCTCCCCAAATAGCAAAATTCCTTTACTACTTTAAGTGTCTCATTTCCTAATCTAATTCCCTCAGTCTCACCCGACTTAATTCTACTACATTCCATTATCCTCGTTTTGCTTTTGTTGATGTTCATCTTAAATCCTCCTTTCAAGACACTATCCGTTCCGCCATTCCGTTCAACTGCTCTTCTAAGTCCTTTGTTGTCTCTGACAGAATAACAATGTCATCGGCGAACCTTGAAGTTTTTATTTCTTCTCTATGGATTTTAATACCTACTCCGAATTTTTCTTTTGTTTCCTTCACTGCTTGCTCAATATACAGATTGAATAACATCGGGGAGAGGCTACAACCCTGTCTCACTCCCTTCCCAACCACTGCTTCCCTTTCATGCCCCTCGACTCTTATAACTGCCATTTGGTTTCTGTACAGATTGTAAATAGTCTTTCGCTCCCTGTATTTTACCTCTGCCACCTTCAGAATTTGAAAGAGACTATTCCAGTCAACATTGTAAAAATCTTTCTCTAAGTCTACAACTGCTAGAAACGTAGGTTTGCCTTTCCTTAATCTAGCTTCTAAGATAAGTCGTAGGGTCAGTATTGCCTCACTTGTTCCAATATTTCTACGGAATCCAAACTGATCTACCCCGAGGTCGGCTTCTACCAGTTTTTCCATTCGTCTGTAAACAATTAAACTGATTGTTCGGTAATTTTCACATCTGTCAACAGCTGCTTTTTTTGGGATTGGAATTAAAATATTAAATTCTATTTTCCTGGCCACTCATTTACCTACTGAAACGAGTTAGGCTGACTCCTGCTCTGCAGTCAGTACACGACGTGAAATGCACCATTTTTCTTCAGCAACTGGTAGCATCTGTTCGGTTCCTCAATGCGATTAACATCGAAATTAACAGCTATCGCTACGTTCATTGATCAGCACGACCATTATGACCACTTGTCTAATATCTGGCATCTCGCCTTTGGCATAGATAACGGCGGCGACGCGTCGTGGCATGGAAGAAATGAGGCCTTGGTAGGTCGCTGGACCACATCTGCCCACACAAGTCACCTGATTCCCGTAAATTCCGAGGAGGGGTGATCAGCTCCTACGCCATGTTGCATCGCATCCCAGATGTTCAGATCTGGTGAGTTGGGGAGGCAGCACATCAACCGCCAATCGCTGCTGTGTTCGCCGAGCCAGTCCATCACATTCTTGGCTTTGTGACACGGGGCATTATCTTGCTGGAAAATGCCACTGCCAACCGGAAACATGATCGTCATGAAGGAGTGTACGTGGTCTGCAGCCGGTGTACGATGCTCTTTGGCCGTCATGGAGCCACGGATGCCGACGTGAATGTTCCCCAGAACATAATGGAGCACCCGCCAGCACGTCTCCGTCTCGCAGTACAGTTGTCAAGGAGCTGTTCCCCTTGAAGACGACGGATTCGCGCCGTCCCATCAGCATGCTCAAGAAGGGATCGTGATTCATCAGACCGTGCAACGCTCTGCCACTGTGTCAACGTCCAGTGCCAATGGTCAAGTGCCCATTTCAGTTGCAGTTGCTGATGTCGTGGTGTTAACTCTGGCACACGCAAGGGTCGTCGGCTGTAGAGGCCCGTCCTTAGGAACGTTCGGTGCCCTTGTGTTCACACACAGCTGCACTCTGTCCAGCATTAAACTCTGATGTTATAGTTCAACTCTTTTATCTTGGCAAATCGCGCACGCCCGCCCAGACGCGGGAGATTGAAGCGCTGCCACTTGCAAACGACGCACCCGTAAAGAGAAGCAGCGCCGTAGTACAGTATAGTTCGCAATCTTACGTTTAGGGGGGAGCGCGCAGTTTATGAAGTAAAGCCACCACGGCCGCATTAACCCTTTCGCTGCTACAGAGACGTGCTTCCCGCATTCCACTCTGTGCGCCATTTTGTCATCACTGCACTGCTCGCCTGTGCAGACACATGGCGTTCCGACTGCTTTGACACACTTATCATTCGATTTCACAAAAACTACTTGGCCCAAAAATTTGATTTTTACACATCTTCTTGACTGATACCTTTCCCCCATAAATAACTTAATTTTGTTTCGATGTTCAGCGCAGTTATTGTGCAGCATTAAATGTAGTAAACCATTGCACGAAGTTTTGAAGAGTTTTCAGAGGTAAAAGTCCGTAGCTTATACTTTCCGTATGGTCGATTTTAGTTGCCACAATGTTGAGAATGAAATGTGGAGAAGATACCTAAGTTTCATATAAAATTTACTGTATAAAAATATCTTATTTAATTTAAGTACCAGATAGGTGTCGTATGTAATATAATTGAGAAATATTACGTCTTTCCAGAGGCATTACGCGTTTTTCTAAAAAGTTCTGATTAAAACAAAGTTGGCGAAGTACACAAAACTGAATTGTGGACGTAATAAAACATAGAAACTAAAATATATTGTCAGTGAGGCGCAGTGCGCAAACAATTTGTGTTTGTCACAACGGACAGCAAATACTTACCATAACATAGGTGGACGAAAACATTGAATATGATGTTGCCAAAGTAGCGAAGCAAAGAATTGCGTCAGACAATCAAGTAGCTCGGCAACGTACGAGCCGAAATTCTGCTCTAAATAATACTTTTAATACTGTCGCAAAACAATATATCTCAATATCATTAGTAAAACAGCGACTGCAGAAGAGAAGATATACAAACAAAACAGATAACATGAATATTATATGTGTGCCTTTTCATTGTTTTTAATTGCTGTGAAAAGAAATATTGGAGGACAAAATTATAAAAACCTAAAACTTATTATGATTATAATGAAGAGACAAAGCACAAGAAATTTCAAAAAATTACATTCAAACGAATAAAATTCGTGATGTAAGACATTTCAACATTGTTTTCAAGTAAAGAAAATATTAAACACCAAACAAGACTTGAACTCTGAAGCTTTTACTTAGCAGCCTAACACATTACATTAGGCTAACGCAGCTCGTTGTTCATCTGAACTCCTGGAGGATATAAAACATCACGCAAAATTTCAATAAACACTGTTGGTAGGACTGTGAATTACTGACGATTCGTTGAAGTACATAAGGAAATAAACAATTATCACTGTTCTTTTTTGCAAAAAGGCGGTTAGTGAGAATGATACAAACACCTTTCCTTGCTATCGCCTGAATCAGGAGGCTTATTGCTTATTTGGTTTTATTAATTAATAAAATATGAAGTAACTGGTATAAAGAACGCTTTTTTCCAGAATTTCTATAAAAGAAAGTCTGCTATCAAAACATTGCTTTTGTTCAATTACTTTATTTATGACTGAACGTTTCTAAAACTGAAGACACTCGTCCGTGCTGTGCACTGCAATCGAGCTTTGGCAACGTCGTTCTCTGTTCATTGGCTGACTGTGTTTTGTGACGTCAGATGCGCAGAACGAAACTAAGCTCGGCGGCCGTCATAAATGACGCGCACTATAGTTCCGCCACAGTTCAACGCTTGCCCCATTTTGCCAGTCGAACCACACCCATGACATCCAACATCTATAATGGGGGTGGCTGCCCAACCCCACGACTTCTCGACGTGGTTCCACCTTGGTCTTGAAGACACACATCACAGTACTTCTCTAACAATTTGCAATTTTCAGAATGCTCGTGCCGAGGCTCTGTGCCGTCACAATCTGCCCTCGGTCAAACTCAGATGGATCCCACGCCTTCTCTACTCTACACACAGACAGCACACTCACTGATACTACGTGCACCGATTGTGTGTCTGACTAGCAGTCATTACCCGACAGGTGACACTACTATCGCCTGAAAGTGTTTATATCGACAGTAGGTACGTGACCATAATGTTCTGGCTGATCAGTGTATATGGCTGACCAGTGTATATGGAGAATAACTCATAGGTAAGGCCAGAGAAGATACAAGAGGCCCTGTAACTGGAGCAAGGATGAAAAGTATGTAACTGAAAAGCAGAGCTGACGAAATGAAAATGGGGGCTACAGCAGACGCTGAAGAGTATTTGCAGCAAGTGACAAGGAGTGTGGAATGAAGATAAATACAACAAAGGCAAATCTGATGAAAAATAAGCAAGATGCAAGCTCCAATTAAGAAATTGTTGTACGGAAGAAAGACAGAACTAGGAAAATCCTTGCTGTACCTGGGAATTTTAATGATATGGTACGGACGCTCTACACAAGAAATAAGGAGGAGAGCATCCAGACGCATGAAAAAAAGTTTTGCATCACCTCGGTTCCGAGAGTTCCGGAACCTGTGCAGAAAACTGGAATAGCTACCAACATAAACATCTATTCCACACTTTCTGTTGCTCATGAAAACCACACATTGAATGTTGTACCACACTATAGCGAGACCTTCAGAGGTGGTGGTCCAGATTCCTGTACACACCGGTACTCTGATACCCAGGATTGATGCATGCCTATTCTCCGTAGCGTACTATACACAAGTTCATCAAGGCACTGGTTGGTCTACATTGTCCCATTCCTCAACAGCGATTCGGCTAGACCCCTCAGATTGCTTGGTGGGTCGCGTCTTCCATAAACAGCCCTTTCCGATTTATCCCAGGCATGTTTGATAGGATTCATGTCTAGAAAACATACTGGATCCTGTACAACATCTGAATGATTGTGGACAATATATGGCCTATAGCCTTGGAAGAGCCAGTCCTGACAAAACTCTACCATCTGGCGAGCAAGATGTATGAGACAGGCGAAATACCCTAAGACTACAAGAAGAATATAATAATTCCAATCCCAAAGAAGGCAGGTGTTGACAGATGTGAAAATTACCGAACTATAATAAGTCACGGCGGCAAAATATTAATTCGAATTCTTTACAGACGAATGGAAAAACTAGTAGAAGCCTGTGGTGTCACCGCCAGACACCACACTTGCTAGGTGGTAGCCTTTAAATCGGCCGCGGTCCGTTAGTATACGTCGGACCCGCGTGTCGCCACTATCAGTGATTGCAGGCCGAGCATCGCCACACGGCAGGTCTAGAGAGACTTCCTAGCACTCGCCCCAGTTGTACAGCCGACTTTGCTAGCGATGGTTCACTGACAAATTACGCTCTCATTTGCCGAGACGATAGTTAGCATAGCCTTCAGCTTCGTCATTTGCTACGACCTAGCAAGGCGCCATTATCAATTGCTATTTATCTTGTGATGCATGTACCGTCAGACAGATGTTCACCAATTATGGATTAAAGTTAAGTATTCCAGAAGCTACGTACTTTTTTTACTAGACTCAACTCCTTTAACTGTTCCAGACCTCACGCCAGTCTGCGTCAGCTTAAACGAGCGCCTTTCGGCTACCTCATAGTGGCTTGGCTGTCTTGCCAAGTCACAACAAAGCCGACCTCGGGAAAGATCAGTTTGGATTCCGTAGAAATATCGGAACACGTGACTCAATAATGACCCTACGACTTATCTTAGAAGCTAGATTAAGGAAAGGAAAACCTACATTTCTAGCATTTGTAGACTTAGATAAAGCTTTTGACATGTTGATTGGTATACTCTCTTTCAAACTCTGAAGGTGGCACGGGTAAAATACAGAGAGCGAAAGGCTATTTACAATTTGTACAGAAACCAGATGGCAGTTATAAGGGTCGAGGGACATGAAAGGGAATCAGTGGTTGGGAAGGGAGTGAGACAGGGTTGTAGCCTCTCCCCGATGTTATTCAATCTCTATATTGAGCAAGCAGTGAAGGAAACAAAAGAAAAATTCGGAGTGGGTATTAAAATCCATGGAGAAGAAATAAAAACTTTGAGGTTCGCCGATGACATTGTAATTCTGTCAGAGACACCAAAGGACTTGGAAGAGCAGTTGAACGGAATGGATAGTGTCTTGAAAGGAGGATATAAGATGAACATCAACAAAAGCAAAACTAGGATAATGGAATGTAGTCGAATTAAGTCGGGTGATGCTGAGGGAATTAGATTAGGAAATGAGACACTTAAAGTAGTAAAGGAGTTTTCCTATTTGGGCAGCAAAATACCTGACGATGGTCGAAGTAGAGAGGATATAAAATGTAGACTGGCAATGGCAAGGAAAGCGTTTCTGAAGAAGAGAAATTTGTTAACATCGAGTATTGATTTAAGTGTCAGGAAGTCGTTTTTGAAAGTATTTGTATTTAGTGTGGCCATGTATGGAAGTGAAACGTGGACGATAAATAGTTTATAAAAGAAGAGAATAGAATCTTTCGAAATGTTGTGCTACAGAAGAATGCTAAAGATTAGATGGGTAGATCAAGTAACTAATGAGGAGATATTGAACAGAATAGGGGAGAAGAGGAGTTTGTGGCACAACTTAACAAGAAGAAGGGACCGGTTGGTAGGACATGTTCTGAGGCATCAAGGGATCACAAATGTAGCACTGGAGGGCAGCGTGGAGGGTAAAAATCGTAAAAATCGTAGACGAAGAGCAAGGGATGAATACACTAAGCAGATTCAGAAGGATATAGGTTTCAGTGGGTACTGGGAGATGAAGAAGCTTGCACAGGATAGAGTAGCATGGAGACCTGCATGAAACCAGTCTCAGGACTGAAGACCACAACAGCAACAATAACAATAGCCTTTAGCAAAGATGTGACAAGCTCACGGGGTCTTCATAGTGCCCAGGAACACACTGAGACGTCATGTCTAACATTAATCTACATCTGCATCCCCATGGTTACTCTGCAATTCACTCTTAAGTGCTTGGCAGAGGGTTCATCGAACCATTTTCATACTACTTCTCTACCATTCCACTCTCGAATGGCGCATGGGAAAAATAACACCTATATGTTTCCGTTCGATTCCTGATTTCTCTTATTTTATTATGATGATCATTTTTCTCCCTACGTAGGTGGGTGTCACCAAAATATTTTCGCATTCGGAAGAGAAAGTTGGTGATTGAAATTTCGTAAATAGATCTCGCCGCAAAGAAAACCGCCCTTGGTTCAGTGACTGCCACCCCGAATCGCGTATCATATCAGTGACACACTCACCCCTAAGACGAAACGAGTTGCCCTCCTCTGCACTTTTTCGATGCCCTCCGTCAATCCTACCTGGTAAGGATCCCACACCGCGCAGAAATATTCCAGCAGAGGACGGACAAGTGTAATGTAGGCTGTCTCTTTAGTGGGTTTGTGGCATCTTCTAAGTATTCTGTCAACAAAGCGCAGTTTCTGATTTGCCTTCCCCACAATATTATCTATGTGGTCTTTCCAATTTAAGTTGCTCGTAATTGTAATTCCTAGGTATTTAGTCGAATTGTCAGCCCTTAGATTTGTGTGATTTATCGTGTATCCTAAATTTATCGGATTTCTTTTAGTACCCATGTGGACGACCTCACACTTTTCTTTGTTTAGTGCCAATTGCTTCGCACCATACAGAAATTCTTTCTAGATCATTTTGTAATTGGAACTGATCGTCTGATGATTTTACCAGACGGTAAATTACAGTGTCATCTGCAAAGAATCTATGGGGGCTGCTCTGATTATCACCTAGATCATTTATGTAAATCAGGAACAGCAGAGGGCCTATGACACTATCTTGCGGAACGCCAGATATCACTTCTGTTCTACTCGATGATTTACCATCTATCACTACGAACTGTGACCTCTCTGAGAGGTCAGAGCTACCCCCGTTAACTTTTACAAAGCCCCATATGGTACCAATGCTGTTTTCTCTTTTTGTTAGAATAAAATGAGCAATTATCATCTTCATACCACTTACCACGATCACTCAAGTTTTTACTTCTCGTCGATCACGGCCTCCTTGGAGGCGGCACGCAAACTCACATTTGGGAAGGATATGGAAGAAAATTAGCTGTGTCCTTTTGAAACGATCCAACCTCACAGTAGGCTTAAGGGATTCAGGAAAGCCGTAGAGAAACCTGACCAGATGGGCATTTGAACCGTCTCTCCTGAACGCGAGTCTTAAATCGCCTCGCTACGAAAACAAGCGAGCCACTCATTCGAATGTTGCTCACTACATATACCATAAGAACTGGCCTCTTGTGTGAAACCCCAAAGATTAGCAGTTCACGCCACAGAGAAACGCGGTCAGTAGAGACAGAGCTGAGACTGAACTGCCGCAAAGCCCTCTCGAATTACCCCAGCTGCGTCAGTTAAGATACTGGCAATCTGAATATGGACAGCTGGAGACAGATTTGAACACCACTTCTCACTGTGTCTTGATCACTGTACCACATCACTCGTTAGTTGGGCAGGTCTACTGTTTCCTGTGGAATCAATAACACAGAGGTGACTGGTTCGTTTTACAGAGATGGATCGCGGAAAACGATCACTTTACTGCCATAGAAATTCCTTGTCCCTAAAGTGTCGCAAACGCTAAATCTCACGTTGTTCACTGGAATCACACAACAGAGGAAAGTCCACTGGACCTGACGGGATACCAGTTCGATTCTACACAGAGTACGCGAAAGAACTTGCCCCCCTTCTAACAGCCGTGTACCGCAAGTCTCTAGAGGAACGGAGGGATGCGCAAAACTATAGACCTATATCTCTGACGTCGATCTGTTGTAGAATTTTAGAACACGTTTTTTGCTCGCTTATCATGTCGTTTCTGGAAACCCAGAATCTACTCTGTAGGAATCAACATGGATTCCGGAAACAGTGATCGTGTGAGACCCAACTCGCTTTATTTGTTCATGAGACCCAGAACATATTAGATACAGGCTCCAAGGTAGATGCCATTTTCCATGACTTCCCGAAGGCGGTCGATACAGTTCCGCACTGTCGCCTGATAAACATAGTAAGAGCCTACGGAATATCAGACCAGCTGTGTGGCTGGATTGAAGAGTTTTTAGCAAACAGAACACACCATGTTGTTCTCAATGGAGAGACATCTCCATCTACATTTATACTCCGCAAGCCACCCAACGGTGTGTGGCGGAGGGCACTTTACGTGCCACTGTCATTACCTCCCTTTCCTGTTCCAGTCGCGTACGGTTCGCAGGAAGAACGACTGTCTGATAGCCTCCGTGCGCGCTCGAATCTCTCTAATTTTACATTCGTGATCTCCTCGAGAGGTATAAGTAGGGGAAAGCAATATATTCGATATCTCATCCAGAAACGCACCCTCTCGAAAAGCCGCATGAGACTTCCGACACTATCTACTAGGTCATTTATATATATTGTGAAAAGCAATGGTCCCATAACACTCCCCTGTGTGAAAGTGCATGGACTACTGCTACGTTTTTTTTAAAATTCTTGTGGCAGCTCATTGAAAATGGATGTAGCAGTATGCTGCAGGGCTTTCTGCACAAGAGTGAAGGAAGTGCAATCCAAATGCAGATTGTATTTCTGCCTAGTATTAACTCAATAAAAGCTGATGATTCTCAGGAATAAGCTGAGGTTACTTTAACGTCTGTAGACGTTAAAGTACGTCTACAGACGCTAAAGTGACCTTTTGCCTGCCACAAGGGAGTGTTATGGGCCAATACTTTTCACAATATATATAAATAGCCGAAAGATAGTGTGGGAAGTTCCATGCGGCTTTTCGCGGATGATGCTGTAGTATACAGAGAAGTTGCAGCATTAGAAAATTGCAGCGAAATGCAGGAACATCTGCAGCGGATAGGCACTTGGTGCAGGGAGTGGCAACTGACCATTAACGTAGACAAATGTAATGTACTGCGAATACATAGAAAGAACGATCCTTTATTGTATGATTATATGATAGCGGAACAAACACTGGTAGCAGTTACTTCTGTAAAATATCTGGAAGTGTGCGTGCGGAACGATTTGAAGTGGAATGATCATATAAAATTAATTGTTGGTAAGACTGGTGCCAGGTTGAGAGTCATTGGGAGAGTCCTTAGAAAATGTAGTCCATCAACAGAGGAGGTGGCTTACAAAACGCCCGTTCGATCTATACTTGAGTATTGCTCATCAGTGTGGGATCCCTACCAGATCGGGTTGACGGAGGAGATAGAGAAGATCCAAAGAAGAGCGGCGCGTTTCGTCACAGGGTTATTTGGCAAGTGTGATATCATTACGGAGATGTTTAGCAAACTCAAGTGGCAGACTCTGCAAGAGAGGCGCTCTGTATCGCGGTGTAGCTTTCTGTCCAGGTTTCGAGAGGGTGCGTTTCTGGATGAGGTACCGAATATATCGCTTCTTCCTACTTATACCTCCCGAGGAGATCACGAATGTAAAATTAGAGAGATTCGAGCGCGCACGGAGGCTTTCCGGCAGTCGTTCTTCCCGCGAACCGTACGCGACTGGAACAGGAATGGGAGTTAATTACAGTGGCACGTAAAGTGCCCTCCGCCACACACCGTTGGGTGGCTTGCGGAGAATAAATGTAAATGTAGATGTAGAAGCCACTAAGACAAACTTCAAGTATTTGTCAGAAAGATAGATCACGTGAATCTGGTCGAGTTTTTGTATTTAATACTCACTCAGTTGACATCTGCAACAGTCTAGCCCGCTCCTCGAAGAACGACATCCTGTAAAACATTAAAAGTAGCATTATTAGTAACAAAACTAGTCCGTTTACGTCTGCTGCTTTCGCAGCTCTTATAGAACAGCTCAAAATGTGTGAATTGTGATATAATATTAGAAAAGCTGTCTTCAGTGCGAAGCGTGGTTTGAACACTCCAGTTCTTGACTAGGCACATTCCTGAGGAGGTGGTGTGTCCTCGCATCCGTCTGATTTTCGAACTGACTCACCTAATCAGTTATATGAGGACAACACATTTTAATGCGCACACCGAACCACAGAGAAAGTTGGCATTTTTCATGTCAATAAAGCATCGTCAAAAATTATGAGACATAAATATTGCACGTAAAATTAAAAAAACCTTCACTCTGCTACTATAAAATGTGCCACAATTAAAATTCACGCACAGTTTTATTGTTGCAGTTTTCAGTGTGAAGACTAGTTTAACGCAGACTCTCAACACTTATCTATTCTGTGTATTGCCCGCCTCACACGGAGTAAAGCCTAGTTTACACGACGACATTACTCGTTACGTGGAATGAGTTGCACGCCAAATGGTTTCATATTTGACTGCCGACACGGCGAAACCAGTATACACTTCAGTTTCGTTGTTTTGTGGGTTCCTGAGTCGTATCTGAAATGAAAGTTTTGGCAGCTGCCCGTCGCACGAGTTGTGATGGAGTTATAAAGCTTTTTGCGTGGAATCGCCGCATAAGAAAAAAATAAGAAACGTGTTTCGATTCGTGACAGGATGAAGAAAAGACTTGAGCTCGGTTGCTCAGCATTCTTGCTGAAATAATTTGTAATGTAAGAACCAAAAAGTTCTTTTAATTATCTTAGAATGTCACCGGAACTGTTCACGTTTCTTCTAGACTTAGTTTTGAGATAAGGAATAAAGGTACTGTAATTCATCAAGTACTTCGCTAGAACTGAAACTGCATGTCACATTGCGTGCATTACAATCGAGAACACTCGACGTGCTATAAGATGCGGATTTAGTTGGCGATCACACTGTTTCATTAACAACAATGATCATTAACATTAACAGTAATAATGATTAACATTAGCAGCAGTAATTATTAGAACAGGCCGCATTAAGAAGACAATGGTTTGCAAACTACTGTCTTGAAGATAGATCTGAACAGGGCAATATTTCAAAATTCAAACATGTGGGAATGGGGAGCACTGCTGCGACGTTTTTCCGTTGTCACACTTGATGCATCTCATCATTCGAGAGAACTCTTACATATTAGCTTCTTTATGCAGTTCGAAGATAATTGTTCAGATTTAGGTGACTTGTTAAACAGATGATATCAGCAATAATGCAATAACTACAATGTTGTGTAATGGCCATATTTGATCTAAATACAGGTGACACTTCTTGTTTTCAACAATTCAAAAACTTTATCACGCTTGTTGTTGCGCATAGTTCTAAAGACCAAATTACTGTCTAATGTTACCTTATTTCTGAATATGACTAATATATAATACATATATATATATATATATATATATATATATATATATATATATGTGTGTGTGTGTGTGTGTGTGTGTGTGTGTGTGTGTGTGTGTGTGTGTGTGTGTGTAATTCTGCTCATTAATCATTTAGTAGTGTGGCTGAAGGTTGTAAGTATTCATAAAGCTATTACAGTCTCAAACAAGCTCACCAAGCAGAACTGTTTATACGAATCCAGGCAACAGTCAGTTTGTGACGTCATGAGACCACCTCCTAAGATTGCAGAGTCGCGTGGACTTACGTTACGGAGATTTATTCAATGCTAAGCCCTACAATTTGTCTTATTTTTATCCGTCTCCTTTTCTGCCAAACTTGTTTTTGTGCTTCTGAGTTTCTATCGCCTCACTGTATATCCTAACACCGCAATGATTTGATCTTGATAAAACCAAGATATTAGAGAATCGAATATGGTGATTTCCTGGTCCCAGTGCACGTTCTCCTCTTGCCGATATATAGTTGTTGCCCAAATGACTGCCGTCCGCTGTGATCGTGTGGTTCTAGGTGCTTCAGTCCGGAACCGCGCTGCTTCTACAGTCGCAGGTTCAAATCCTTCCTCGGGCAAGGATGTGTGTGATGTCCTTAGGTTAGTTAGGTTTAAGTAGTTCTATGTCTAGGGGACTGATGACCTCAGTCCCATAGTGCTTAGAGCCTTTTGAACCCAAATGACTATTGCTCTTGTGTTTCTTAATGTTGGTGAAACTATTGGCTATTTCTTACTTTGGAGAAATTTGCAAAATCTACTATGTAAACTCTCAGAGCTGCGTCTACGAAGATGCAGATGATATCTACCCAGATTTGCCTTCTGCGATGTCATGGAGGGCAAAATGAAGTGTATTTTGTTTCCTAATCTTAGTGGACAGAAACAGAGTTTGTAATGCTGAACTGAAGTCAGACAAGACAACACAGCTGAGCAATTAGAGGGGGGAGTCACACTTGATGTCATGGAAAAGATATGGTTACTGCAGAAAACAGTGCACTGTACTATCTTTCCCAGAATAATTTAGGGCCATACGTGTTAACAAGAGCCACGAAGGATGTTTTCAGCGATAGAGACGATAGAGAGAGTAGGATGGTTTATTTTGAAGAGTTAATTGTAGACGATAGTATACACGTGGCTACGATACTTCATTTATTTTTTGATGTTGGGCTAAACCTTATGAAACTGCGAGGAACATAGCTTGTGTTTATAACCATACTTAACGTTTATATTTTTTTACCGTTAGAGCTATCTGAATTTTCCGATATGGCAGTCCAAACTGTCACTGAGGAAGTGAAACATGAACCAGCTTCTGGGAGGTGGCGAGGGGGAGGGGGGGGGGGAGGAAGTTGACGATTCAGGACTAAATCAAAGTGTGAACAGTGTTTTATCAGGGAATGAGAGCATACTAGAATAAATGCTTAAAGGAAGACTAAACTGATGTCTGAAACAGAACATAGACTAAGAGCTGAAATTTCAGGAGATATTTGTCGTATAGGTAACAAAATTTCAAAATAACTCCCCGAATTGATAACAACTCCTCGGTAGCAGATAAGATTTCATAAGAGCTTTGCAAAACAGATAGAAAGTTCTCAAAAACACATAACAAAACAATCAGCAAAGTGAGTGCTAAGATATCTCAATTTACTAGTGGGCTGAGTTGTCAAGTAGCAGCTGTAATTGACAAAGAAGATAGTCATACCGAGAGGGTGAAGAATGTAGGAACAGAGTGACTTCCACAGAATCCAAGCTGAAATCGTTAGAACTGAAGGTGAGTGAGGCGAAGTCTGACCTCAGAGATGGAATTTTAAATGTCCATTTACAGTTAAATGACAAATCCAAATTGTTAAAAGTCATAACAATGTCCACATTAAAGTTATGATAAGAATAATGAATAAGTGGCAAAGTTTCTGATACTGATGATCAGTGCAGAAGTAATATAAAAACTTTGAAAGAGAACTTGGTTAATGTCCAAAAGCAATAGCAACAATTACAAGAGAGCTATGCTACGGAGATCAGAGGGGAGGTATGAAATAATTTTGAAAACTGCGTTGAAACTCGAGAGGAATTCCGCCTTATACAAGACGCCTTTGTAGTTTTGTTTTAACCCAGATATGTTTCAGTAATTTTTGTGCTCTGTGCAGTGCGTTTGTTTATTTTCCTTTGGCAAAATTGTTACATATTAACCTTTAAAGAAACTCTTGGTGCAAAATACTCACTTTTGTAGAGTGAGCGACTATTGTCGAATGTTTTTACATTCGTTTGCATACAGTACAGATCTGAGACATGTACAACTGAGTTGAGGCATTCTATTTTGTTTGTTTACGATGTCTCTAAATTTTCTAGTTAAATAGTACAATTAGAAATAAAGTGGATGTATCCATTAGTATATGTCCTCAGACGGAGCTACTGACTATTTATGCTAGAAGCTTCAGGATTCTACACTATCTATAGTTTGTCATCTGTAAACAGCAGAACGTTATTTTATTTTTCTATTTATTATACTTTTTCGATCGCGAATCACTTTGTATCGTGTTGTCTGGGTGAAAATAAAACTACGAACGTGTCATATGTAAGGCTGAATTCCACTCCAATTTTCTTAGCAAGCACAGTTTTGTGGCGGTGTTCGTAGCGACAAACAATTCGCGGTAGAATCGGCTTACGAAGTCACCGCCACACTTTTAATAGCGGGCCGACCCGTCCGCTGGAACAGTGAACAGAAAGATGAAAACCCAAACACTCTGATTAAATAAAAGTCGGTACTTATCTTTATTGACGAAGATACAGAAACACAATAGTGAACTCCGTGTCTACAGAAATCTGTCTAGTTCGAGTCGGAGGGGCTAGGTCAGCGTCGGCTGACGACAAACAACAACTCTGCTGCGATGAACACACAACTGACTAGCAAGTACACAATTCGGTGGCGAGTATACAACTGAGCGGCGAATACAGAACTGTCCTAGCGCTCGCGACTCCAGCGCTTAAGAAGCCAGAAGCCAGCGGTGGCGCGCGCAGACTTGCGGCGATTTCCTGTATCGCTGGCGCTGCTTATGCGGACGGCGTCCGGACTTTGATGCTGCCAACCTTTTGGCAGCGGGCTCGGTTGGCATTACTGGCTAGGATATAACACACAGAAATAAGAAGAACTGCAACATTCGCAAGACGATTATTGGATGAAATTGTTAGTTCGCTTTAGTCACTCTTTTGATGAGTTAACACAGGCAGATGTGTTAAAGAGGAGCCGGCCGGTGTGGCCAAGCGGTTAAAGGCGCTACAGTCTGGAACCGCGTGGCCGCTACGGTCGCAGGTTCGAATCCTGCCTCGGGCATGGATGTGTGTGATGTCCTTAGGTTAGTTAGGTTTAAGTAGTTCTAAGTTCTAGGGGACTGATGACCTTAGAAGTTAAGTCCCATAATGCTCAGAGCCATTTTTTTTTTTGTTAAAGAGGAGATTACCTGAATAAATGGTTCAAACGGTTCAAATGGCTCTGAGCACTATGGGACTCAACATCTGTGGTCATCAGTCCCCTAGAACTTAGAACTACTTAAACCTAACCAACCTAAGGACATCACACACATCCATGCCCGAGGCAGGATTCGAACCTGCGACCGTAGCGGTCACGCGGTTCCAGACTGACGCGCCTAGAACCGCACGGCCACACCGGCCGGCACCTGAATAAATGCAGTGGGGGTTAGTTAATGGGACAGGTGAATCAAGTTAACAATTTCTGAAATATGAGCACAAACTGGATGTGTTATTTGATAGAACAAAAAAAATTGGGCTTTTGGAGACGAAATTGGGGTATGGCAAACTATAAAAGATAATGCGCTATGTCACGAGCTCGATGGAGTAGTTCGAGGAACACAGTGGCGAGTTCCAATTGGTGTGCTGGCCCCCAAACTATAGTCAGATCTGAACCCGGTCGAACACATCTGGGATGTGATTGATCGTGGCGTCAGAGCTCATCGCCCCACCCACGAATTTAGGGGAGTAGGTGACTTGTGCGAAAATGGGGTGCCGATTCCCTCCAGCGATCTACCAAGGTATCATTGCTTCCATGCCACGACGTGTCGCCTCATCCGTGGCAAAGGTGGACATACCGGCTATTAGGTACGTGGTCATAATGTTCTGGCTGATAAGACTATGTGCAATCGAATGAAGAAAGAGAACACTATACTGTAAATTGAAGTTGTTAGATGCAGTCGGGGTTGTGAAGAAGATAGTGTTATCTAAAGTCTGTTGTGTTGGAAATGACAAAATCTCCTCGTGAATCATATAGCAGTGGAGCTTCACGCCCTTTAACTACTGAACAAATCATACTGTATGTAATAAAAGATGTTACAATGGGGCAATTAAAAGGTTGATTTATAAAATTTCGATTATATTTGGTTTCTGGACATTAGATCGTGGCTCAAGGCGTATTTCTCTGCCTAACGTTTCGTCTTACAGTGCTGGACACATCGTCAGATGTTACAACCTCATAAAAGCTCTAGAAACCGAACTTTTTATACGCATCCAGGCAACAGTTGGTCCATGACGTCATTAGACCACTACCTAAGATCACAGAATCATGTCGATTTGTGTTATCCGATCTTAAGGAAACGAAATAGAGAAACTAATATGGCACTTCCCAGATCAATTTGCGTGATGTGCTACTGCCGATTTAACCGTGTTGCTCAGACGACAGTTTCTCTTGTGTTCCTTAAAACTGATGCAACTATTGGTCACGTCTTATTTTGGTGAAATTAACAAAATTCATTACGCAAATTCCTTTCTTTATTTTTGCATAGTTATTATCTGTCCGTTCGTTCATTGACGTCTCTGTTCACTGTAATAAGTTTAGTGTCTCTGTTTTGCGACCGCATCGCAAAACCGTGCGATTAGTAGACGAAAGGATGTGCCTCTCCAATGGGAACCGAAAACATTTGATCGCAAGGTCATAGGTCAACCGATTCCTCCACAGGAAAACACATCTGATATATTCTATACGACACTGGTGACGGCATGTGCGTCACATGACAGGAATATGTTGTCGACCCACCTAACTTGTACACTTGGCGAATGGGTAAAAAGATTCTTCTACCTTGCCCGATTTAGGTTTTCTTGTGGGTGTGATAATCACTCCCAAAAAAAAGTGATGAAAACATAAGAGTTTGTCACATAAACTGAAAATAAAAAATTAAACTTTTCACTCGATGGAAGAGTTGAACCAAGGACCTTTTGTTCCGCAACTGCTCACGTTACCACGAGACCACAGCCCTCCCGCGTTCCCAATCTCCTTGATGTTGCTTATCTTCCCATGAACTACTCAGTTTGTATATTTTGCTTATTTTTTCACAGTTCCACACACCTTCTTCCTGTTTTCTCAATTGATCTGTGTTCAGTTTTTCAAGGCCTATCCGCTGTGCCAACTTATAACTAAATCTGAGGGGAGTGCGATGGGGGGGGGGGGGGGGGGGGGTTCCCTTGTTAGTAATATAGAGACACTAACTACACCGTTTCGATTTCTATAAGATAGTCAAAAAGAAAGTTAAGTATAATTTGCTACCTGATTTTCTTTGACAGAAACGTAGCTTGTAGTGATGAAATCACATCAGGCGTGATGAGACATTCTAATTCCAGCCGAGAATTCGAGGGGTAGGTCACTTAATTGTACGCTTGTGGGACTCAGTAAGCTAACAACGCCGATTACATGATTCCGCCAGTAAAAACTCTGCTGCTACGGATTTGGAGACGCTCTTTGATCACATGTAATTGAATCATAGAAACAGTTAGTACAGTTCAATCGCAGGAAACCAAATGTTCTGGATGTCGCATGGAGTATGCCGCAAGGTGTTGTGTTCGGACATCTCCTGTTCATACTTAGTTTATGCTGTATAAGTCCACACTATACACATGTGACAACATATTTGTTCCAGCTGGAAAGACTTAGCAGCATTCAAGCGTCAAAGTAAAGATCGTCTCCGAGCGCCAGTGCATGTTGCGGAACCAATGAAATGCGTGTTAACCATGAAAAAATTTCTTCAGATTGTGAATGACACAACCACAGTGACCATGTTTCTGCTAAAAGTCGTGGCAATCATCACAACTCAAAATTTTCATGAGTATCGCTTATGCGGCAGTTCCTCTGGCGCAAAAAAAAACCAAAAAAATCATAAAGTTTGATGGCAAACACCAAAAGCAACAGACTGATATTCCACCTTCCAGTCTCATGAAAACTAAAGACAGTTGTACACATACATGAGTTTGCAGTTATTTAACAAGTAGTCTGTACAAGCATTTCTTTTGTCAATGAGCTCACGAACGCCTCAAGAAAACTGCTACGAGAAAAGGCGTTTTATTCAGGAGAAAATTGCAAAATGTGTACCAAAGATGTTCTTAAGTAATAATTTTGTTCCATTTCTATTGTGTATGTAATGGATATGTACAACATAGAATGGTGGAATAAGAATATTGTTATCAGAAATAGTAACGTATCGTACTGCATGCTTCTCACAATGTATGTGTGTGAAGAACAATTTTTCAAAACGCATAATGCCACCAAAAGTAAAATTTTTTGGAGAAGCGAAAAACTTATACGGGTTCAAGTCAACATTGATACCACTACGCAAAACCGCCTACCGGTCAAATGTGCTTGCGGCTCTGGTTGTCACTATAAACCGAAGGTAATGGATCAGTGCGACTTGAGCAGACGTGAAAGACGCCTCGCAGACTGAGTTTGAAAGAGGGCGCATTATTGTCGTGACAGAACGTGATGATACATCCATCCGGGCAATTGCTGCTCATGTGGAACGAAGTGTTTCGGCAGTGCAACAGGTGTGTAAAGAATGGTTCACGGAAGGTCGTAGAACACGACGACATGGGTGGAACCAGGTAAATTCAGCGTGGATGGCTGTACCACAAGACGCCACAGCTCATTACGTGAATCGATGCCACCTCGCATGGAACAAGTCATCAGGGCCCATGGCGGATCCTGGGCTACTCTTCAACAGAACACGTGCTGAACCGAAGTGACTGAAATTCTCTCTGCAGAACATGCTAACATACTTGTGCTGTGAATATGAACATCCTATCTCTAGACGTTCAAGGTCTGTTTTTTCTGAAAATGACTATATTTTTTTTAAAGCGCCTGTGTCCAGTAATTGCAGTCTCAACAGTTTCCAACAATTCCTCTGTCACTCATGTTCCAGCCTTCACAATGAACACACTTAATGAAAATTCACAACCATCGACGTATCATAGACTGAATGCCTACTTCGTCCCAATAAATATCACAGGCGTTGCAATGAATTCCTAGGCAGCTCAACAATGCATTTACGTGAGGCATAGTCAGAACGTCTCTGCAGTGGGCCAGGACTTATCAAGAACCGTCTGAGCAAGTGAAAACTGTTCGTTTGCTACTCACTTTTCAACTACTCACCTCTGCATCGACAAGTTACAGAACGAAATGACACCTTTAGTAGTACTGGATGTATTCCGCTGTTTGAAGTTTTCAGCTCACGACTGGTTCTCTTCGACTCAAGCGCGCAGTATTGCTATATGTACAGTTTATCTTATCTCAGTGCCGGTATCTTATTTCATTTCGATAAGACATACTTTCATCACGTAAGCTACTACATTTCCTTCTTTATGTGAGGAATTTCGTTTCTGATCAGAGAAATTGATAAATTCTAGTGTACGATTCCACTCGGGTTCTAGCAGTGACGTCATACATAAGGCAAACGAGGCCTACGAGAAAGACAGGCCGCGGCGCGTACGTCACGAAGGTAGTTCTGCACTCGCTCGCTCAAATCAGCGGACAAACAACGTTTCTACATCTGTTAACTAGGCTTGTCCGTACAAAACGAAAACTGAATCTCCTACTGGAATCCGCTACTATGGAATCTTGCTGTTATTGGTCCTATAATGATGGGAAGTCCTTGGGCCTACTTATAATTTGTTAAGGCCGTACTGGCGTACAATAAAATAAAATCATGCTAAAATGATTATCAGTTGCATAAGGCACCACTTCCAGCATGTAATGAGTACTGTTAAGCAAAAGAGACTAAATGCTATAAACAAGCCGTTATACCATTTGATCTTAAATTAAATTTTGCTTTAGTACTGTTAATCAGTAAGACTTCATAATAGCAGAGTCCAGTGGAAGATGTAATTCTCGTTATACTTACACGCCCAGCAGAAAGTTAACAGGTTCAGAAACGCATTTTGTCTGCTGAGCTGAGTGAGCGAACGAGTTCAGGACTACCTTCGTGACGTACGCGCCGCGGCCTGTCTTTCTCGTGGGCCTCGTAAGGCAAAGGTGGTCCGTATTTCTAAAATATCGTTACTTTTACTATTAATTACTTAATCTAACAGGAGAACTGGAGGAAAGTTGGGATTTTGGGCGGGGAGAATCTAAAATGTAACTGAAAACGGAAAAATAAAATGAATGATAACAAATACGAAACAGTAGCATGAAATGTGAAGAAACAGAGGCACTGACTTCTAAAAGAAAAGACAGTACATAACTAATGAAAATCCACAAAAATAACGAGTATTTGAATCAGTAACTTGAATTAACCTCATAGGTCAATTCTAGTTACGTATTCCAATATTCGTAACTTTTTCGTTGTGGTTCAGAGAGCAATTACAAGTGCAAAAATCCCATTAGTCTACATTTTAGTGCAGACATCTTCTGAAAAAACAGTCTAATTAATGAACCATTAAGTGAGTGGAATCGGTAACTAAAACAGACCTTTATTGAAGATCAATTCTAGTTACCGATTCCAGCAATTCGACGGTACATAATTTTGGAGAACTTTGGAGTAAATCTGTGGACTAGGTAAATACCGATTCCAAACTCTTCTCTTTTTCATAGTAATGGAGAGAGTAATATCAAATGTAGAAATCCTGTAACATATCAGTGCACAGACGTGTTGTTAAAACGGTCTAAATAACGAATCGTTGAATGGTTGGAACCAGATTACTGGAATTAACCTTTATAAATCAATCCAACTTATCGACTCCAATATTAGTCATTTTTCCGAAGACGTTCAGAGAGCAATTACAAATGCAGAAATCCTATTACATTTCAGTGTTGATGATGGAACAACTAACTAAATAATGTACCATGGAATGCTTGGAATCGGTAAATAGAATTGACTTATATAGCTTAATTACCGATTCCAATATTTGTTATTCCTTACATTTGTGAATTTTCGTTCCCTGTGTAATAGTTCCGTTATATTCAATAATTATTATTAACAGTTAACGCTATTTCACAATATTATGACTTCATCATGCGCTATACTGTAATGGATTTAAAAGTTACTCGCATTCACTAAGATAATAATTTATTTCAGGCATGTATACTTCTCTGCTCTTATTTTAGCTCCTTTAAATTATTTTCGATATAATTTCTGGCTCAGTAATTAATCACGTGAACTGTGACTGTAATTTTATCGTATGCTACATTCGTTCGTTTACGAATATGATAAGTTACTCTTAAATATTACCTCTATGTAGCGTCTCTGCCTTTTACGACGTCATTGCTCAAAGCCTACGAATGGAATCAGACACTAAAACTGATCCAGAAAAATTATCCTGTGAGCATATTCTGTGACCTCACCAGCGCCTTTAGTTATGCAGATCACAGACTAACTAGACAGTTAAGGCATTAATTGTCTTTCTCCTCTATGAAATCTAGCCTTCGTAACAGAAAGCAGAGACTCTCTATGGCTGGGTGGTTGGTTGAATTAGGGGAACCAGACAGCGAGATCATCGGTTCCATAGGACTAGGTAAGAATGGGAAAAGAAGTCGGCTGTGCCCTCTCAAAGGAATCATCCCAGCTTTTGCCTGAAGCGATTTAGGTAAATCACAGAAAACCTAAACCTAGATGGCCAGACGCGGACTTGAACCGTCGTCCTCCCGAATACGAGTCCAGTGTGCTAACTACTGCGCCATCTCGCTCGGTCTCAGTGATTGATTTACATCAAAATAGCAGAACATAAGGTATAAGGTACCACGAGGCACAGTACTGGGCCCTGTATTATTGTGAACCTCCATAAGTGATCTAGTGATGATTTTAAATGACGGCTCAAAAAACAGGGTTCAGATTCATTCTTTTCAATCACATCCCAGGTGATAACTAATCGGATGTAAAATTGGTTAACAGCAAACAGTCTTAATGTTTTTGTTTTCTATTTTTCTCAACCACGTTTTACCCAGTTGTTGTTGTGGTCTTCAGTCCTGAGACTGGCTTGATGCAGCCCTCCATGCTACTCTATCCTGTGCAAGCTTCTTCATCTCCCAGTACCTACTGCAACCTATATCCTTCTGAATCTGCTTAGTGTATTCATCTCTTGGTCTCCCTCTACGATTTTTACCCTCCATGCTGCCCTCCAATACTAGTGATCCCTTGATGCCTCAGAACATGTCCTACCAACCGATCCCTTCTTCTAGTCAAGTTGTGCCACAAACTTCTGTTCTCCCCAATCCTATTCAGTTCTTCCTCACTAGTTATATGATCTACCCATCTAATCTTCAGCATTCTTCCGTAGCACCACATTTCGAAAGCTTCTATTCTCTTCTTGTCCAAACTATTTATTTATCGTCCATGTTTCACTTCCATACATGGCTACACTCCATACAAATACTTTCAGAAACGAATTCCTGACACTTAAATCTATACTCGATGTTAAAAAATTTCTCTTCTTCAGGAATGCTTTCCTTGCCATTGCCCGTCTACATTTTATATCCTCTCTACTTCGACCATCATCAATTATCTTGCTCCTCAAATAGCAAAACTCCTTTACTACTTTAAGTGTCTCATTTCCTAATCTAATTCCTTCAGCATCACCCGACTTAATTCGACTACATTCCATTATCCTTGTTTTGCTTTTGTTGATGTTCATCTTATATCCTCCTTTCAAGACGCTGTCCATTCCGTTCAACTCCTCTTCCAAGTCCTTTGCTGTCTCTGACAGAATTACAATATCATCAGCGAACCTCAAAGTTTTTATTTCTTCTCCATGGATTTTAATACCTACTCCGAATTTTTCTTTTGTTTCCTTCACTGCTTGCTCAATATAGAGATTGAATAACATTGGGGAGAGGCTACAACCCTGTCTCACTCCCTTCCCAACCACTGCTTCCCTTTCATGTCCCAGATGCTATACGTTTTGAGCAGAAAACAGTGTTAATGAACACAATGGAAAAATCGTTGATGGGAGATGACATCTACCCAGTTTTACCATATGTCACCTAATTCCACCTTAGAAATCATAGGCATATTCATTGTTAGTGTAAAAACTGCCTTCATATTTTCCAACGAAACCGCTTTGCACGAGTGCCACATTGAATATGTCACAATGAAAAGCAACACTGATCATTTACATTCCCACGGAACGTGTGCATGTGTACTAAGTTACACTGACATCAGACTATATCTTCTGGATGCTTTGCTTTCTTTGTCAGGCTTTGTACACAGTAATGAATATTTTGAACTTAAGAATTTCCGTCTTGTTAACATCCTGTTAAACAATTTTGTCATTGCTTTTTTGCTACATCTGAGTAGTGATAACTAACAGGAATGACTAGCAGCAATACAGAAAGAATCTATATGGAGACGAAGCTGAGTACTCAGAGGATGTACGAGAAATTATTGGTGGAGGTTTAGTTTCAATTTCTATGTTCAAGAGGAATGCATGTTACTGTAATATATTTTTGTATAGGACACTGTGTGAGGTTGACTTTCTTTGTAGTCACACTGCAATGAAATTTTATTATGCATCATTTTGTGAGCTGATGTTTACTGTCTAGTATATGCTATTTTGTTATTTATCTGTAAACATAACAACATCTTAACCCAGTAATATGTCCTAACTGACATAGTTTTCGGCGGTTAAAAGTTTTGTAATATACAAAATTTCGTCAACTTGGTTTTATCTGGTGTATTGACGTCATTAAATGATTTTCTCTGGGTTAAGCTAATTTGTTTTCAGCAGTTATGATGTATTTTACGTTACAAAGGTCGCCAGTGCGACAATTCTTGACGTATTGTCTTATACATACGGAATTTCACGATCGAGCTCACCAATGTACAGGGTTTACTTTTAACCAAATATTATGATGTATTCTTAGTAAATTTATTCTGCAATAGTTATTTTACAATAGTTTTGTCTCTGATGTGGCATCGTCTTTGACTTTATCCTTGACTGGCCTAGTTCCATCTGTCAGTGTGTTACTAGCTGCCGATGTGGACTTGCTTCTTGACGAAAATTATCGTACACAGTTATTGTTGTGAGAAACAATCTTACGTACTATGGTTTGCTTAAAAGAGCAAAATACTTTCGTTCAGATTATGGTATAACTTTCCTGCCATTTATGCCAGTCAGTGAAACACTATTAAACCTCATATTTTCCTGCAAACTCTAATGGTTTCATTTATTCGTTTTTGACTAAGTTTGATAATGGTCGTTGACAGAAACCAATAGCGAATTGTTCAAAATAAATATCTGCTGTTGTATTTAACAGCTATCAGAATGGATAAAGGAAGGAAAGAGAAATAAAAAGGAATGGGAAAAGCGAAGATAGGTGCCAGTGTGACAAAGATGCTAATTTCTTGTTGCGTAGAATGAAAACAGATGAGATAGCTGCGACTGAAGGTATTGCCTTACGACATGACGGTATTATTTCATTTGCGGTGTGAGACATTGAAGACGTTAGTGACTGAGAAACCGATCAACTCAACAGGGCATCGAGGCGTATGAAAATCACGTTGGTTATCTGGCCGCATTTGTTCAGGTTTGATGTGATCAAACAACTGAATGTTACACACACATCTTACGTAATCATTCATAGCTACCTCGAGTCTGTATTATATTCTATTTTTACTACTGGCTGGGTAATGGATTAGAGTTTTTAAATTGGAAATGTTATATGACTTTTAACTATGAAATCATTAACAGAAGTTAATGAGATGCTTTTATGTCCAGTTGCCGAAGCGACACCATGAGACATATCCGAAATATATTTTCTAGGATTTTAATAGTGAATGTTGTATCTTCTTGCCAGTGGTAAACTTTAACTCCTCTTTCTGCTGGGATGGTCGTCTCGAATACAGCCTCCGCAAAAGTTACTGCCTGTTCACCGTGTTGCATAATGAAAGGAACTCATATTTTGGTGCGTTAGATGAACTGTTTCTCAGATAAACAGACAAGCACTGTATTTTACTTGATGTTATTGACATTAGCCCAAAATCGAATATTATTAACAGAACTGTTACAATGTTCGCGATTCCGCTCTTTCTGCCGACTTAAAAAAAAAAAAAAAAGTTACCGTCACTTGTCTCTCATCTAACAGCATCTCTGTCGCAGTGCATTGCTTCCTTTTTTTATCTTACGTATGTCTCTTTGGAAACAGCTGACAGGTGCCATTAAAAGTCGTTTAGAGTTTGCACTATTTTCAGCGTGTTGAAATAACTCAGTAGTGAATATCTAAACACAGGACTGATTTCTGTTTAATTTCAGATGGAAATATTTTTCCAAATGTTTGAATTTCATGCAAAAAAAATTCATATTTCCTGCATGCTTCAACAGTTTATTTTTCCTAGTCTAAAGGCTCGCCCAAAATCATGACACGCGCTTTTATTGTATTTTGGTAGGGTAGCTGGCTACCATCCAGAAGAATTGAAAGATACGCCTCATAAAAATATCTGCTATCAATCTTTCGTGTGAAATACGGATGACATCCGGCTTATTTGGTTTATTTTAAGACCTGGTGTTTGTATTGATCGTGATACTGAACAAAAATCGTCACTCATACCTGAAACGGCGACCGAGCGAGATGGCGCAGTGGCTAGCACACTGGACTCGCATTCGGGAGGACGACGGTTCAATCCCGCGTCCGGCCATCCTGATTTAGGTTTTCCGTGGTTTCCCTAAATCGCTCCAGGCAAATGCCGGGATGGTTCCTCTGAAAGGGCACGGCCGACTTCTTTCCCCTACCTTCCCTATTCCGACGAGACCGTTGACCTCGCTGTCTGGTCTCCTTCCCCAAAACAACCCAACCCTGAAACGGCAGCAGAAATGTTGTTAGGGCTGGCGCATAGACCGAATTATTGTTGTCGGAACGTAAGTGGTCGTCGCAAGAATGAAGCCCGGATGGTTAACGTTGCTGTACGCCTAGAAAAGCGATGGATCAATGACTGCACACTGGGGTACTCCAAAGAGCACAGACGGCTCGTTGGCATCTGTTTCGAGATTGCATCGCACTATTTGAGAAACTCAATTCTCTCGTTTTCTTAGGTAATATATCGAAATGAACAGGATCAAAACCACAATGACAGCAAACATTATTAAAACAGTCGATTCATGCACGTCCATCACATGTCTGATGGTGTCCGTCGTTTTCATTAAAGCAGTTCCTGCGCTCTGGTGTTTTCGGAGGGCCGATTGGCATTTATCGAGAAATTACACTACTGGCCATTAAAATTGCTACATCACGAAGATGACGTGCTACAGACGCGAAATTTAACCAGCAGGAAGAAGGTGCTGTGATATGCAAATGATTAACTTTTCAGAGCATTCACACAAGGTTGGCGTCGGTGGCGACACCTACAACGCGCTGACATGAGGAAAGTTTCCGACCCGTTTCTCATACACAAATAGCAGTTCACCGGCGTTGCCTGGTGAATCGTTGTTGCGATGACTCGTGTACGGAGGAGAAATGCGTGCCATCACGTTTCCGACTTTGATAAAGGTCGGATTGTAGCATATCGCGATTGCGGTTTATCGTATCGCGACATTGCTGCTTGCGTTGGTCGAGATCCAATGACTGTTAGCAGAATATGGAATCGGTGGGTTCAGGAGGGTAATACGGAACGCTGTGCTGGATCCCAATGGCCTGGTATCACTAGCAGTCGAGAAGACAGTCATCTTATCCGCATGGCTGTAACGGATGGTGCAGCCACGTCTCGATCCCTGAGTCAACAGATGGGGACGTTTGCAAGACAACAACCATCTGCACGAACAGTTCGACGACGTTTGCAGCAGCATGGACTATCAGCTCGGAGACCGTGGCTGCGGTTACCCTTGACGCTGCATCACAGACAGGAGCTCCTGCGATTGTGTACTCAACGACAAACCTGGGTGCACGAACGACAAAACGTCATTTTTTCGGATCAATCCAGGTTCTGTTTACAGTATCATGATGGTCGCGTCCGTGTTTGGTTACATCGTGGTGAACGCACATTGGAAGCATGTATTCGTCATCGCCATACTGGCGTATCACCCGGCGTGATGGTATGGGGTGCCACTGGTTACACGTCTCGGTCACCTCTTGTTCGCATTGGCGGCACTTTGAGCAGTGGACGTTACATTTCAGATTTGTTACGACCCTTGGCTCTACTCTTCATTTGATTCCTGTGAAACCCTACATTTCAGCAGGATAATCCACGACCGCATGTTGCAGGTACTGTACGGGCCTTTCTGGATACAGAAAATGTTCGACTGCTGCCCTGGCCAGCACATTCTCCAGATCTCTCACCAATTGAAAACGTGTGGTCAATGGTGGCCGAGCAACTGGCTCGTCACAATACGCCAGTCACTACTCTTGATGAACTGTGGTATCGTGTTGTAGCTGCATGGGCAGCTGTACCTGTACATGCCATCCAAGCTCTGTTTGACTCAATGCCCAGGCGTATCAAGGCCGTTATTACGGCCAGAGGTGGTTGTTCTCGGTACTGATTTCTCAGGATCGATACAACCAAATTGCGTGAAAATGTAATCACATATCAGTTCTAGTATAATATATTTGTCCAATGTATACCCGTTTATCATCTGCATTTCTTCTTGGTGTAGCAATTTTAATGGCCAGTAGTGTAGTTTTAAGACAGTCAATCAGCCGTTCTTGAACAATGTACGTAAAGGCTTCTGAAATGGTGGATATAATATGTTGGTCAGCCTATAGATGTATGGCAGTTTTGGGTTCTCATTCTCGTCTACTGGACGAATTAAGCTTTGCTTCCATCCAATAGGATGTGGAACACTAACAAGAGTGAGATTGAATATGTCTGTGAGAACTAGGATGATAGTACTAACAACTTTTTTATCACACCGATGCTTACTCTGGCTTGACTTGCTGCCTCAGAAGAGATTATAATGATTGCTCAACGTATTGTGTTTTAAGGAAGACGCGTCCGTCGATAAGATAGTGTCCTACTGCTGATTATTTACCGCAATGTGAGAGCTGGCTCCGACTGGGGAAAAGTCCTTTAATTCGTCAGCACGGACTTGAGATACGTCATATTTTGTCTCTCCTATACGTCAGTTACGCTACTTTTTCCACGATGCTTCAGCATTATTGGTGACTTTATGATTATTGCCTCAGATTGTTCTCTATCAGTTGGTGTGCATGAGAGTGATCCTCACTGTTCTCACTTTAAAAGCCCATCGAAAGTTAAGGTGAGGCATATTGCTAATTTTTCAGTAGGTTACGTGGATACTATTAAGAACAAATGATGGCAATTTTCACGAAAATATCCGCGGATCAACTTCCGCTATGATTTTGGGATGACCTGTCACAGGGTTTAGTTCAAGACCACGCTTTCGTACCTATTGTGGTACTGAACAATGGTTATCATTCAAATATAATATGGTACCAGCACCGTAATGAGGGCTGGTGTTTAAATGCAGCTAAATGTCGCCAGAATAAAAATGGTGTTTACAAGAATGAAGCACCGACGCAATATCATTTATATATAGCAGTGGACTGAAGACTGAATCCTGGGGGGCTCCAAAGAGCACAGACGACTCGTTGACATCTGTTCTGAAGTAGCTGTCGAACTATAGCATAGCACTGTTTTAGAAAGCCAGCTGTTTCATTGTCATAAGTAATATACGAAATCGACAGTAATAAAGACCTTTCAGACATGAAGCGGTGATAAAATGACCGATTCACGCCTGTTACGGCATATTTTACGTTGCCAGGCACTTTGATTAACTAACGGTGCTGTCTTGTGAAACTTCTTCGTATTTACTGAAACTCGTGTTTGTAAGTTTCTGGTTGTTATATGAAGAATATATAAAACTTATTATTATTATTGTTATTATTATTATTATTATTAGTCGCAAAGATCCCAGAGTGGAAGATGCTAAGTAAAGATAGTTCATCTTCCGTTCTTCTGATTCCTCTTTATTTGCCCACCAGTTTTTCATTGTTTGCGAGAATTTAGCTCTTCTTTCTTCGCCCCATTTTTTTACGGTTGTTCGGGCTTTTGTCTCTGGTTTAACCTCCCAGTTTTCTACTTTTATTCTAAAATTGTTCCTTACGTCTATTCCTTCTTTGGTGATTTTGGCTAATTCCAAGACTTTTTTTAACATTCTGGATCCATTCTCCTCCATTAGCGAGGGAATCTACGTATTTTACTATTGTTTTTGTTAGTCTGTGTTCGGGAAGCCTAATTATGTGGTCTTAGAATTTGAGGCGTCTTTTCCTCAGGTCTGCCCCCATGTTAGAATGTTCTTCAATTTTGCACGTTTTCTGTTGCCTATATCTATTCTCGGCCCATCTTGGTCCCAAAATGTTCCTAATTATTTTTCTTTCTTCTTTCTTTAGATTTCCTATGTTAGTTTTCCCGTTTAGTGCAAAGGTTTTGCTAGCATATAACATTGATGGTTTAATTACTGTTTTCTAATGTCTAATTTTGGCATTTAAAGATAAGCATTTTTATTATAGAAGTTTTCCACTAATCCTAAACCTTTACGAGCTTTTTGTATGCTTTCTTGTTGTGCACATTTTTCAGAGATAATTTCTCCTAGATATTTAAAGTGTGGATCTCTGTTAATTTCACTGTATTTGGTTTGCAATTTGAAAATTTCTAGATTTGTTGTTGTAAACACTGTCTTTACAAATGATATTTGCAGGCCGACTTTCCCTGTGCATTTTTTTTAGAGTTTCTATTTGTTTTGTAACCATCTCACAATGTGTTGAGAGGATTTCTAGGATCTTCTCCGTGCCGAATAGCCGCATTGATAATTGTAATTTTGCTGTCGAGATTACTGGAAGAAAGAGATTGAAAATATATTCTATGCCACTCAAGAAAATATATACTGAGCATTTACATCAAAGGTGTGTAAGGACTTTCACTATATATGTATGCTCTAATTGGAAATTTGCGCGGAGGTGTCGTTTCATTGGTAATCAGAAGGGAACTTCCGATGAATTGGAAACGAACCTGCAATTATTAGATCCAAGAGCTCCATTATTTCATCGGATAATTAAACTCTACCAAAGCAAACTTTCCGCCTGATCTGAGGATTCCCGACTGACTATGCAACGCAAGAAAACCAAGATATTTTATCTACACAGGATTACAGATCACTTTGAATCATCAAGACTGCAGGCAAGGAGAGTCATCATCCGATTCTGATTAAACAAGTAAAGCTTAATTATAACTTTCTTGAGAGACTGTGATGACTGTGATATGGCTGCTTATGAATGAGATCATTAATAAAATACTAATAACTAACTTTCCTCCTCACCAGCAACCAGTATAAACACAATATTAGTTAAAAGCTATAGACCTTTTCCTCTATGTCTTACATTATATGGAAAGTCATTGATATATATTAAGGAGAGACTTGATCCTAATATACTCCCCTGCGGAGGAAAATTCATATTGATGTGTATTGAGTCTGATAATTGTTTCATAAAGAATTTAACACTATCAGAAGTTTAGTCCGTTTTTACTTTTTGCACCCTTACTTTTCAGGTATAGCTGGAACCAGTCATTATCTGCTGCTCTTATGTTTAGTGCTTCTAATTTAATAGTGTATTGTGTTCGACAGTGCAGCAAACCTTGGACAAGTAAATATGCTTGCAATACAGTTATTTCAGTTGAGAGCTTCATGTAATACTGTTGAGAATCCTGTTATGGCTGCTATTCTATTTTAACTACCTTGGAGGTCAAACTGAGGTTTGGGTAACTTACAGTCTGCCTCTCATGATTGATTCTATTAGTCTTGGGAATGATTAGAAGGGAAAATGTGTCTGTTTTTTCGGTATTTTCTGCCTTATCTCTCTTCAGTTGTGACGCATTTTATGAGTGCTTAGATTTTCCTAAAATACCCAAACCAAAAGATTCAGATATAGTACTTGATAATGGAGTTTGTGGGATGTTTTTATTTATTTTTATTTAACATGTCTGGTTCCATAGAACAAAATTGAGGAATGTGTCAGTACACATAAAAATGATAACAAATAAAATAAAATCTTTATGAACCCAAAAAAAGACAAGCCATAAGCTTATGCAAACGCAATCAATAATATAACACAGGAAGCAGCTTAATTTTTCAAGTAACTCGTTGACAGAATAGTGACTCACGAGGAAACTCTTCAGTTCCAGTGTGAAAGTGCATGGACTACTGCTAAGTTTTTTTAAAAATTCTTGTGGCAGCTCATTGAAAATGGATGTAGCAGTATGCTGCAGGCCTTTCTGCACAAGAGTGAAGGAAGTGCAATCCAAATGCAGATTGTTTTTCTGCCTAGTATTAACTCAATAAAAGCTGATGATTCTCAGGAATAAGCTGATATTGTTAATAATAAATCACAGTAAAGATTGTACATGTTGAGAGGCCAATGTCAGAATACCCAGACTCATGAACAGGGGTTTACAAACTTACACCACTTATTGCCCAAACCGCCCATTTCTGAGCCAAAAATATTCTTTTAGATGGGAAAGAGTTACACCAAAATATAACGAAATGTAATACCATATGTCGGGTAAGAAAATGAAAATAAGCAAAGTAGACTACTTTTCACGTCACACTATCACTTATTCAGGTATCCTTCGAACAATAAAAATGGCAACATTAAGTCTTTGAACAAGATCCTGATCATGAGCTTACTATCTCTCTGAACACCTAGAAGTCTGAACTGTTCACTTACACCAATCATATGCCCATTCTGTGAAATTAAAATATCAGGTTTTGTTGAATTGTGTGGTAGAAACTATAAAAACTGTGATTTAACATTAACTTATTTTCTAAAAACCTTGAACTTTTATGTCTTGAGCTACAATATTTGAAACGGTGCCAACACTGCACACAACATCATTTACTACCAAACTAGTGTGGTCAGCAAACAGAAATATTTTAGGATCATGTATAATACTTGAGGGCATATCACTTATATACATAAGGAACAGCAGTGGCCCAGCACTGATCCGTGGGGCATAGCAGTTCTCACCACTGTGGAAAAAGACCTTTTCCTATCCGTTATTAAAGTAAGATGTTTACCAATTGTGAGCTACTCCCCATATTCCATGGCCAAACTTCTGCAGCAATATTTTGTGATCAACACAATCAAATGCCTTAGTTAAACCAAAAAAGATGCCTAACATTTGGAACCTTTTGTTTAATCCATCCAGTACCTCTCAGATAAAAGGCAATACAGCATTTTCACAGGAAACTGACCGTTCTTGAAGGAAAAATTATAACTATGGCTAAGTACAGGGCTTTATTATTCTGTTAGTTACTCCATCAATCCATAAGAGCCCGTAACATTCAGTGCTTTAATTACTGACTCAATCTCTGCCTTGCCAATACCACATAGGAGTAGTTCAGACATCAGTCTTGGAAAGGCATTTTTCAAGAGAGTTAAGTTACATGATTCCATGTAAAAACTAAGTTTTTATTTAATTCACCAGCAATTGTCAGAAAGTGATTGTTAAATACTGTACATCTTTCTGACTTATCAATATCAGAAACATTTTTACTACGAACTGACCTTGTTCTGGTGACAGACACATCTCTTCATGACGACCATACAGTTTTAACTTTATCTTGTGTCTTAGGTATTCTATTTGCATACCACATACCCTTTGCCTTCCTAATGACATTTTGATTGATTTATTGATCCATTTCATCTATCTTACATAAAATAATAAAGGAGGCAAAGAAACGAGACAATGACAAATACATAGATGGTGCTTCAAACAGAACCAAAGCAATCTGGCAAGTTGTAAAGAAAGAAACCAACTCATACAAAAATAGAGTTAATAATATAGTGTTATAGGCTGGCTTGGAGAATGTTCATAACCCACAAGAAGTAGCTAATACGTTTAATAACTATTTTATAAATGTAATAGAGAAACTACTACAACAGACTTCTAATAGAAAACAGCATACAGAAACAGGGAAAAAAGTCTCAAGCAGATCAATGTTTCTCTACCCAACAAATGTAGAAGAAGTACAGGTTACAATAAAAGGTCTCAAAATGAAACACTCTGCAGGTGTAGACATGCCTGATTTCATTATAAAGAAAAGTGGGGACTTGGTCACTGAGCCCTTAACATACCTATGTAACATATCTTTTGCTGCAGGAACTTTTCCTTCATGTTTGAAAATAGCAAAAGTAAAGCCATTAGACAAGAAAGGAAACAAAGATGATATTTCCAACTACAGACCACTGGCACTTCTGTCTGTCTTCTCAAAAATATTAGAAAGGCTTTTCAATAAGAGGCTAATCAGACTTCTTAGAGGATAATGGCATTCTGTCAGAATCTCAACATGGATTTAGAGCAAACCGTTCGACCGAATCAGCGGTTCACTCCTTTCTATTAGAGGCACTGATAGCATTAGACAACAAAAAACTTACCATGGTCATAGTTTTAGATTTGTCAAAGGCATTTGACACCACAAATCATGACAAATTGCTACACAAGCAAGAAAATCTTGGCATTAGGGAAACAGCTAACAACTGGCTCAGCCCTTATCTTAAGAACAGGGAACAATATGTGTAAATAGATCAAGAAAGGGACAATGTCATTAGGAAATATAATTCCAAACTGCTGACTGTTAGATATGGAGTGCCACAAGGATCAGTAATGGGTCCTGTTCTGTTCTTACTCTATGTAAATGACCTAAACATAAGCAATGACAGCAGTAAAATATTTCAATTTGCTGATTATACAAGTGTTCTAATTACAGGAAATTCAGAAGAAACTCTTGTGAAAAACATAAAAGAAGCCACTGATAGGCTAACACGTTACTTTGATGACAATGACTTAATAATAACACTGAAAAAACTGTAGCTATGGATATACACACATCACAAACAAAAAATCTGATATCACCCAATCTAGAGCTATATGGACAGAGAATTGCCAAAACAGCCTGTACCAAATTTCTTGGGCTTCATCTACAAGACAACTTGAAATGGAAAGCACATATTGAGCGAATTAACAAAAAATTAAGTACTTCTTGTTTTGTGTTACATACATTAAAAAATTGTACCAGCTACAACACCCTTTGGTGTGTATATTATGCTGTTGTACACTCTCAACTCCGGTATGGGATTATGTTCTTGGGAAATTCTGGAGATGCAATCAAAACATTCAAAATTCAAAAACAAATTATAAGAATAATGGAAGGGGTAGATAAGCACCTTACAATACTTTTTATAATGGGCTACTATAGCCCAATTGTGACTAGTTCTAACATTTTGATATAATTCCCACTTTCTTCTACATGATATCCTTAGCCCACTAGTCAGCGACCCAGATGGCCTTTTACTGCTAGTATCCTGTTTAGAATATTCCAATGGAAAGAAACTTTCAAAGAATGTGTTAAGGAAATCATTATATTTGTCATCCATGTTATCAGCACTATAAATATCCTACTGGTACCACTCTTGTTCCTTAATGAGTTTTAAGAAACTATCTGTTTCCACTGTATTAGCTTTTCTACATAGTTTGTAAATATATATAAAAATTATTTATGTAGAAAAACCTTTTGGTATTAAAATTTGAGCATCATGGTCTGTGTACACATGCCTTCAGAACAGAACTTGGGATCTCATCTAGGCATGTTGGCTATTTTTCCTTAATTTTTGTATTTTTTTCCTGACTTTGTGCTCTGTTATGACATACATCATTATTCTGCTGGTTATATAATCCTTGTAGGTGCTACTTCTGTGCAGACACAAGACAGCTGTAAATTTAGCCCTATAAAACAGTTCACAGCTATAACAACTGTCAGTTCATTTATGGAAGATTCAGGTCGCTATATGTATTGCCATGGTGTGTTGCTTCAAATAAGGACACATAATGTCTCGTAATGAATTTGACCATCATAGCTGCTATTTCATTGGAATTCATGAAGACTAAGGATTTGATTCCTATTTTCACACAATGGGATGACTATTAGCATGAGTATTGGACAGACATGTGTACAATTAGTGGAAAGGCCTGAATGTGGAGAAACAATCTGAGCAGATCAAACTAGAACTCACAATGACAGTGAAGTGATGTGTTGGGGAGTACATATGAGAATACTTGTTGTTACCACTGGACTATTAGATGTCAGTTCTTCTTTAGAGGGTAGAGGAATTTTTGTGGGCTATTTAAACTACAAGGCCATGATGTAGCTATTACCTGATCCCCCATATTAGGAACTACCCTACATGTATATTTATGCTTCTCAGTTAAGGTGCCTCTATCATTTCCCCACCTTTATGTACCATTGAAGAATTATGCACAGAGAAAAAATTGTCATCAAGCCTTCATATGAGCTAAAATTTATACAGTTTCACCATTTTGGCTTCTGTCTAGTGACTTTTTATGAGCATCATTTATGATTGCTTAAAAAATGTATTATAAAATATACCTCTCTTCCCTGGATATTCTCATCACCTCTTTTAACCTTTCCTGGTAAGGACACTAGATTGAAAAAATGTACTCGTGAATCACTTTAATGGTGGTTTTGTAAGCTGCCTCTTTCATGGGTGAATTACATTTCCTTAAGATTGTTTCAGTGATTATAAGCTGAGCAACTGCTTTTGTATAACTAGTTTTATGTGGTCATTCCACTTTTGGCCACTCCACACTGGTATTCTGAGATATTTTATGGTTGTTACTGTAATGTTCATTACAGTTCATGTATGACTACTACAGGAAGGGTAGGAAGCTGTTCTTCCAGTTTGTCAGGACTGCATAGCCATTCTGCTTCTGGAGTTTTGTAGGCTCAACAACAATTTTGGAGATCAGGAACCTATCCTCAAGATGTCAAAAGCTGGGCTGAACTGTTGTTTCAACACAGGATCTAAGGTACATTTGCCACAGATGGGCAGGCATACATGTTCCACAGGCATGATTGGGAATTGACATCAGGCATCAGCCTCTGGCTCAAGTGAAGTGAGGGTGCACTGATGCAACAGGACCGATGGTAGATTAAGCCATGACTGAAGCAACACTATGCTGGACACAGCTGACTCTGATTCAGTGACACTGGAGCTGCTGGCAGTCTAGAGCTCACAGCTCAGCTTACATTTGAAAATGGCTCTGAGTACCAAGGGGCTTAACATCTAAGGTCATCAGTCCCCTAGACTTAGAACTACTTAAACCTAACTAACCTAAGGACATCACACACATCCGCTTACATTTGAATCTACAACATTAACTACTGGGCAACTCGGAGCTACATACCACATGCCTATGCATATGAGTTGCATTTGGTGATTGCTGTCCAGTGGATGCTGTATGGATAATAAATGCAATGGAAGGCTCGATTGAGCAGTGTTCGGCTTTTATCTGGTTACGATGGCTACTGGCTCAAAAATATCTGATGGCTGGATGGACGCATATGAAAGGTGCCCCAGAGGTAGTTCATTGGGCTGCTACTATGGTAGTGTTACTTAATGAAGTTGACACAAACCTGTATGTCATATTGCTGCAAGGCCACCATGTTGTGGATGACCAGCTGCTGTAGCAAAATCATCAGCTATAATGTAACACTAGTAGCAGGTGCCAGAAGTGTGCCACACTTTCGTATTGTAACATTACTGTCTCCACATATCCATTGTCAATAATCTATTAAACAATACTGGGTTTTTCATCTTTACATGTACAATAAATTACATTTGTTTATGTTGGAGAGTATCTGCCAGTCCCTGCACCAAGTGACAATCCTCTGCCTTCCAGATTTGTTAGTACATTTGGTGTTATGATTTTCCCACTTCCATCAGCATCACCTGTGAACAGCCTCATGGACCTTCCCCATATTTTGAAAGAACAGTAACAATCCCATAACACACTCCTTGGGTACTCACAAAATTACTTTTACATCTGGTGATTTCACACCATAAGCTTTACACATTGAGTTTCCTCGACTAGGAAACCCTACATCCAAACACAAACCTGGTCTGAGATTTTGTGATTTCAAATATCACCAGATGATGCTGAGGAATCCTAGTGAATGCCTTCTGGAAATCAGAACACTGCATCAATATGGGTACCTGTATTTAATGCCTTATGGATCTTTTTACATGGACATGGTGGGCTCTGGTGCACAGTTTTCTATGTTGATGAAATGACTCATCAGTATGCAATGTTCACTGTAACCTGTGTTTTAAAACTGTACACTGAGTGTTTAGTGTTGTGAGAGGCAACCTCAACTTGTGAACAGTTTAAATATCTAACACCACATCATTGTCAGAAATCTCCTGATTTCCAGAGTCCTGCCTGATGTCTACCAGTGGCCTATTGTATACTTATCCAACAGAATATAATACTCCATTCCATATGGATCATCCACATGAAAATTATTTTTATATTAGTTATGTGATTGTGAATTGTACAGTTCACGTAATTTAGTATTCTTATTAAACAAAAACATCTTTATGCAGTATATGTATTGGCACAAAAGAGTGAGAATTCCTAGGTCACTGTAGGGGCATCTACAAGATGTTAGGTTATCAATTTTACACAATATTCCTATAGCATATAAATATTTTCTTGACTTTTGCTAGATTTTCACAGCTAATGTCATATGACAGTAGTAAATGAAAGTGTGCTAAGAATACCATTTGCTAGTCAACACAATGAGATTGATTTCTAAGTTCAAAGCAGGCAGAACCAAGCTTTTTCATTAACTTGTGTACATGATAGTGCCACTTTGGTTTGCTATGCATATCTGGATGCCTAGTAATTTCATGTTGTTTATTATATACTCATTGAGCTCTACTTCTTGGACCTCTAAATCATTTATATTTCTTTGAAACTGCATAATACGGCATTTTGTAAAGCCAATAAGACTCAGGATGTTTGCTGGAAACCAAATTGTAACATTTCCTACTTTCCTACATCCTCCTATGGTCAAATTAAATTAACCTGCAGGTCATACAGTTGAAACTGGTGTGTGTGTGTGTGTGTGTGTGTGTGTGTGTGTGTGTGTGTGTGTGTACACACACTTTACTAGTACTGACCTACCTGCCAGTACTGCATCCTTGCCTGCCAACCACACTGCTCTAACTTGTGAATCTAACTTGTCTTTATCTCTAATGTTGTGATCTATATGCTGCACTCTGACCTGTGAATTCTGCCTAATAAATTTTTCAACACAATCACACTTTGAGATCTTAGATACAACTACTAATAAAGGTGAACTGATTATGATAGAATCAAACTATATTGCCAAGGCCCAGTATCTTCGAATCAATTGGTTTTACATTATCATTATGTCAAAACAAATTCATAGTGACTGGCAGTACTGGAGGCCCCTGCCTGTGTCTGTGCCATCTGGCTTACCTGTGCTCCAGTCACCTTTGACTCAGTTCTGATAGGCACTCCTAATTAAAACATAAATATCTCCACGTCACATACTACTATTATTAAGGTGGTTGTAACATTCCTATTGTAATAAAAACCTGCATCATTTCAGATGTTTTCTCATTAGCTGTGTTTTTGAATTTTTAGTTTTGATTATTCCAGCTAAGTGTCAGTTTGAGTATTATGGGCAGCATTATGGCAGCATGCTGCTATGTCTTAAATGTTAACCATGTTCCAGTGTTTTACTGTCTGTTTTATATGGATGTGTGTGAGTCATGTATTAATTAACCAGTATGATGGGAAAAAAATGAAAAATTTTGAAGGGTCCTTCAGTGACCAGAAAACATCAGTCAGAACAGGAGATGTCCAGGTATTGAATCTTGAGGATACAATATTTACGTTTCTCATCTCCGTTTTCTGTTCAAGAGGTATGATTTTATGATACAGGAGGCTTACCATTCATTCCATAACATTTTAATTTTACTAGTAAAATGTTGCATTGTGCACAATTGAAGGCTTCCAAAAGGTGACAAAAATGCTAATAGCACATTATTTCTTGTTTGATTCTTCCAGAAGTAAATTGATGAGATGATATTTTGCTTTCACTAGTGAGAATCCTCCAGTGAAGCCAGTCTGAGATGTTACTGACAGATTAAGTAAAATAAATAAATTATTATTAGGAAAGAGGCTGAGTATTCTGTTGTAGGCTATCTTCCCGTAAGTTTAGAGAACAGAAAGAAGGGAGATAGGTCTATAATTTAGAGGTCACTTCCTTATCTCCATTTTTGTAAATGGATATTACTTGTGTGTATTTCAGTCTTTCTGGAAATATGTCGTGTCTCATTGACTGATAAAGAAGATTACTTTGGGCTGGGGTGGGAGTAGTGGTTAGGTGAGGTGCCATCTGTTCAGCACAAGATTTAAGTACTTTACTTGGAACACCATCTTTAGTCTATTTTGATGTAAGGTCTAGAGGCTTTCACATCTAACAGAGCAAAACACTACAGGATGTGCCAAGGGCAAATGGAAGCACCATGATCCAGAATGTATCAGCCAACGTTTGCATGCAGGTATTGTCTAGAAAGACAGAAGAATACAACAATGAGAAATGCAGTCTGCTGGAGCTATGTGGAAAACTCATTTATTTTTTAAATCCTGTGTTGGCATTAGGGTTTGAACGTTGTATCATTTTCTTTAATAAATTGTAGATTTACTATTATTTTCTTACCCAATAATGTGATAATTAGTTTATTTGAATATTCTATGCACATACCATACCTTTGCGCATTGCTGTCATTCTCAGTACCCTTTAATCTGTATTATGTATAGCTGCTCAATTTGTCAACAAACTCAGATATTATGTGTACACTACATTGTGAAAGTTGGCTGTGACCACAAACAAATTAGAAATTAGACTGCCCAAGGAGAGAGGACTGGTGTGGGGAATTAGATCGACCCCTTCTCGAAGGGCTGCTATCATTCATCCACATTCTGCGTTTCCATGAAAGCATAACTGAAATAACAGTCATAGGGGACATTGGTTCCTTATACTGTTGTGAGAGTCCCATTTAAATCCCTTTATGCAACAGGAATAGTCTCTTCATTCATTTCAAAATGAGGAAAAAAAATAAGCAATCTGCAACACAAAACAAATTGGAGTACATGAAGCATTTGTTAGTGACTGCAGTGAAATTGTTTGCTGCAGATGGCAGTGGTAATTCAGGCCAGTATCTTACATGACTACAGATCTAAGACACACCCTACCTAAAACTGACATGATATAGTGCCCACATAATTTGTAATGGTGATGGATTCTTGCATTATTTCTTGGTGAAAAACTGATTATTTATTCATAAAGTGCATTATTGTGAATGTTTAAGGGGGTGTACATATGTGTCTGGTGAGTATCAAGTTAAGAATTGTAGAATTAAATAACAAACGAATCCATATTTTTCTTTTTATAATTTACTTATGCTTAATATTATAGTTCCAGTGTCATATTTATTACCTGTCCATATGCCCACATATCCTGTAATTTCTCCTCCTCCCTTCTGATTCCCCTTATGCAGTCAGTGCTGTGTTTAGACTGCTTCAGAACTTCTGCAGTTTCATGGAGAACCAACTGTACCCATACATAGGCTATTTCAAAATGAGGTTGCCACTCTAAAAGATATTTTAAAGTTACTGCCAGTTCTCTCCAGGGAATAATCTATGTATCTCTTCTATTTGTATTGACTGCAGACACGTGGTAAAAAGTGACATTGGTTTTTAAAGTGAAGAAATAGTTCATGGGTAAAATCAGTGTCCATGGGCACATTGCCATCATGAGGTGCTCTGATGAACTGATTGTCTAGGAGCTGGACTGGACTTATATCTACTCCCCCCCTTTCTCTGACCTGGTGTTCAGTACACAGTCCGGATCTTGGTGTAGCATCTATTCCTTCAAACCCTCCTCCTGCCTCCAAGTTGCTTGTGCTCTGCCTCTAAATACATCATTCTTGGTGGAATGTTGCACCCTAATGTTCCTTCATACAAAATGAGTACAAATAACATTACACAGTTGCTTTTTATTCAGTTACAAGTGTTTATCTTCCATTGCTGCTTTAACATTTGCTTAAACAAATTCATACATAGCAGAAAATAACAGTTATCTATCTGTTGTGTGCATAGGCATGGATTCAATGGATACTGTATTTGTCATGCAACTAACAGAAATATTGAATGAAGATGATTAGATAACTATGAAAATGAAGGGTTTAAGAGTTATATGCTTCACATCATGGATGACATATTTTCAGATACGTGGAACTTTTCCAAAATCTTCCCAACAATTTAAGTCTTCAATATGACACTCCTATTGCTGATTTCACAACTTCATTAGACTTAGTATTGCTTCATAATATTAGCCCTGAACAGTTTCATAACATAACAAGATCCCAAAGCTTGCCACTAAAATTGTAATTGGATCTCATCAGCTTCTTTCTGTTCCTTGTGTTCACAATAAGGATGGAGTGCCTAATATAAAACTTGATGTGTTCTATCCAGTTAATAGATTTTAAAACTGAAATTTCTGAGATTTGATACAAATTGGAAAATAATCCATGATCATTTTAAAAATTTATTTGACACTACAATAGTGAAGCCATAGTCACAATACATAATTTTTTTCTTTAAAAAAGTGGATAAATTACCAGCTTCGACCAACTATGTTGTCATTTTCAAACGTAAAACATCAGTTGGAGAACATATAATGAGAATTATGACCATATATCTTACAATAATTGGCAGAAATAAAGAGACTGGGCAACTGAGGCAATTGAGGCAACCAAATCACTACAAGCTATGCCCATTCTTGCCCAAATGTTCATTCCATGTCCTAACGTGGCACAGATAAAAACTACACCAGGATAAATATTGCCAATAATTCTTGCTATGTGTCCTGCTGTGACACAGTGATTATATGGCTGCAAAAATTCACAAGTATGAAAATTATACATATATATGTATATTTAATCATTGTCATAGCACAAACTCCCATTAGATTAGTGTATCAAGCACAGCAAGCTTCCATATGGAAAGCAGCACATAATTACTATGTTCTGAAAAAATAATCTCAAAAGACACTGTATTTTAATGTAGGAGTGACACACTACTAACTTCCTAACATAACATTGATCCATTTACCAGGCAAATGTAGCATTGTGAAAAATTCAGAATTGTGGGGACTTGTGCTCACTTGAATTACCTTTTTTTATCAAAAGTGTTTTACTAAATTTGTTTATTCTGGTTTTAAATGTTTTATGTCTATTGTTTTGGAGAAGTTAATTTCATACTATTTACTCACAACAAATGAGACGTAGCATCGAGACCAAAGATACAGAAACACATTCATTCTTACAGAAACACATTCATTTTTATACTCGTGACAGGAGTCACACTCTATGTTATTCAGGAGTTCACATTCTTACAACTTCTTCTGCAGCTTTACAACTCATGTTGAGTCTTGGCCTCTTCAAATATCTCCTTCCATTCATTGTGGATCCTTGCTAGCATGTTCCACTTCCTGTAGCCCATCTTCCAAAGGTGACTCTTCCATGACTCCATTCCCCCCTCTAGTTTTTGGTTGACCAGTTCCTCTCTGTCCACCTGGTGTTCCTTGTGAAATCTTTTTTCGTATTTCTCTATCAGTCATCTGTGCCACACCCCATGTCCAGCCCATCTCATCCATGACACATGTCCAACCCACTTCAGCTTAGATGACTTCACAATTCTTGTAATTTAAGTTTCCTGTGATTTCCCTAAATCACTTCAGGCAAATGCCAGGATGGTTCCTTTGAAAAGGAATAGCTGACTTCCGTTCCCATCCTTCCGTGATCTTATGAGACTGATAACCTCACTGTTTGGTCCCCTACCGCAAATCAACCTACCAATCAATTCTTGAAACAGGCTGATCTTTGTTGTAACAACTCCTCCATCTTTTCCTTTCACAGATTGGGCCAATGATTCTGCCAAGTATCCTTCTATCAGAGGCGTGCAGTGATTTACCATCCTTTGCTCTCAGAGCCTAGGTTCCAGAGATGTATGTAAGCACTGATCTGATTAGCATTTTGCTGATGGTTAGTTTTGTGATTCAAGTCAGGAACCTTGAAGATAGCTCTGTTAAGGCAAAATAAGCTTTACTGGCTGCAATTAGTCTCTGATTTATTTCATAAGACCTTCACTTCAGCAGGTTACAGTCAAACCCAGTTACTTGAAATGACTGACTTCTTCAAAAGTAGTAATACCTATTATTATTTTGGCTGGGATTTTCTCACTGTGCACTTTCCCAGTAGCTAGGTTTGTTTCCTGCTCACTGATATTTAGTTCTATATCCCTGCTGGCCTGTTTGAGCGTGGTGAATGTCTCCTTCACTACCATCAGAGTTCTTGCTACTGTTTTGACATTGTCCACAAAGGCCAGTATCAGCACAGCTTTATAAAAAATTGTTCCCCTCTTCAGATTATTTGATTCTCTCATCACCTTCTCTGAAACAGTGTTGAATAGGAGATATGCCAGTGCATCACCTTGCTGTACTCCATTTTGAACAACATTCCTCAGCTTTTATTGCCCTTGCATTCCTCTCATTGTCATTCTTACTATCCTTATCGGTTATTTGGAATATCCAATTCACCAAGAGCTTGATATAATTTCTCTCTGTCAATACTATCATACACTGCTTTAAAACTGTTAAAAATATGATATGTTCTGAGCCCACATTCCTCTTTTTTTTACAGAATTTGTCATAGGGTAAATATCTAGTCGATAGTTAACTTACCAGGAATAAAGCCACATTAGTACTGCCCCATTTTCCTCTGTATTATTAGAAGGAGTTGCTCAAAGCAGTGTGATCCCTCTACAGTTACCGCATTTCATCCGGTCTCTTTTCTTATATATACGGCATATTATTCTCTCTTTCCTTGTTTGAGGCATTTACTCTTCTTCCTGCCTTAGATTAACCAGTTTCATGATGTTCCTTTCCAATTCAGGGCCTTCTTTCTTGAAAATTTCTGCTGGAATGCCATCTTTTCCTGTTGTCACGTTGTTCTTTAACTTTCCCATTGTAGTTCTTACATCTTCTAAGTTAGGTGGCTCCACACTATTATCTAGGTCCTCTTCAGCCTGTATTTATGCTGGATCCCTTGATACAACTGGTCTCAGGTTGAGTTTATCAAAGTAGTGATGCCACCTCTTACATAGCTCCTTTTCTTCACTTTTAATTTCACCGTCCTCATCTTTTATTAAATTTATTCTACCTCTGAAAGGTTCCATACCATACTGACTTCTCTATAAATTTTTTTTGCCTCATTTGCACTTCTCAAAAGCTCCATTTCTTCAATATTTGTCTTCAGCCACTTCCCCTTTTTCCTTTGATAGGTCCTTTTTTCATTTCTCCATTTTCTTTTCCATTCTTTCATTACCCTCCAGCTACAATATGGTTGTAATGTCCTTCTATATGCCTCATTTTTTCATTTGTTACTGTTTCACATTTAGTATCAAACCACAATGTTCTTATTTGTCGTACATTGTTCCTGAGTATTTTGCTTCGTGCTATCTGTACTGCTTTTTCTACCCCTTCCCACTGATCTTCAATGTTGTTACATTGTGCAACGTTTTCAAGGGACTGAATTGTTATCTCCTGGTATCATTCCCTTGCTTCCTCTGATTCTAATGCTGCAATGTTATATTTCTGTATACTGGGCCGGCCTCCTCTGACTGCATTAGATATTCTTGCCCTCAATCATACCCAAATTAGGAAGTGGTCTGTGTTGGTATTTAGACCTCTTAAACTCCTTACATACAGTAAGTCTGAGCTGTGTCTTGTATCAGTTAGTAGGTGGTTGATCTGATTTATTGTATTTCCCTCTGGTGCTTTCCATGTTCCATTATGTATTTCCTTGCGTGGGAAAAATGTTGGGCCTACCACCATGTTTCTAGATGTTGCAAATAGTATCAACCTTGTCCCGTTTTCATTACTTATGGCATGTTTACAATAGGTACCTATTGTTGGTCTATAGATCTATTCTCTTCCCACTTGGGCTTTAAGTCTGGCTTCTATTTTTATATCATGCCCTGGGCATTCATCATACGCTCTTCCCACAGATTCTTAGAAAGGTTCTTTCTCCTCATCTTCTTATTCTTCAGTTGGTGCATGGGCATTAACTATGGAGTAACTGAAGAATTTCCCTTTTATCCTAAGTGTTGATAGTCTTGCATTCATGGGGCTGAATACTATGCTTTAGTTGGCAATGCACCACAAATCCTGTTCTGAACACTCATGGTTCCTTTTTCTACAGCTATAAGATATGTTTGTTTCCACCTTTTGTAGGATTCCACTCCTGGCCCATCTTACTTCTTGTAATGCTATTATGCTCTGCTCCAGGTTCATTATTTGGTCTAGCATTACTTTGAGGGCGCCTGGATGGTATAGTGACCTCACATATCTCACATTTCAAGTATCAATGAATAAATCTGATTTACACTCTATATTGTTTTTCTTCCTTTTCTGACTTTTCTTGTTTTCATTGTTTGGTTGCCCATCCCCTATAACCTTGTCTATGTCATGTCTGTCATCCTTCATCCACCCAGCTTTTCTTTGTTGAAGTTTCATGAAACATATTTTTTACAGAGTGGTCTGTCAACCTTACATTCAACCTCTTCAGGATCATGGGTAATTTTTATACAGTGTTTTCCCTCAGCCTTTGGAGAACCAACTCCCAGCTGCAAGGCAGCAGTCTGCTAGTTTTGGTCCAACCTGGGTACTTTATTTTCCCAGTGTCCACCATATATGGTGAATGTTCCCATATCTGCTAGTTGGCGAGGCTCCTGATGGGAGACAAGTAACTCCACACAATGCACGAATATAATATGAAGTTATCTTCTTCAAAACAATGCAAATGAAACATATAAAAACAGAGTAAACAAATCTAGTAACACACATTTGATTAAAAAAAGGGTAATTTAATTGAGTACAAGTCTTCACAATTTTGATTTACTCATGATGCACCGATATCACAACAAATGAAACATGGCAGTGAGACCAAAGAAATAGAAACACATTCATTCTTATACTCGTGACAGCTCAGTCACACTGCATGGTATTCAAAAATTCACATTCTTACAGTACTAGTCACAAATAACTAGATCAATGGCATCTATTTAAGTTAATGGCAGTAATGGTATGTAAATAAACAAACAAGTTCTAACACTACTGTACCAGTTGTCAGATGCAATGGATTTCCAACAAATTCTTCAGATGATTAATTACTGAAAGAACAATTCTGATGATTCTCATTAGAATTTAAGACAGAGGAACAGATTTTAGTTTAGGGTAAAATATTCCTTTTCAAGAAGAACACAACTTAAGTTCATTTAAAGCACTATATTCTCAATTGTAATGTGTATGAAATTACTAAGTGGTCAATCTGCAAAACTTAATGAAGCCTAACTAAGGTACAGCAGTTCTTCATCATGTTCCCATAGCTGTTGACATGTAGAAAAATGTTGACAATGCCTCCACCTTCATCAGTGAGCAGCTCCACACTTACTTTTTCTCCTTAAGAAATGAGATTGTCATCTACAGACATATTCCCCATTTTCCCTATGCTCAGTACTCTTCTCACACATCTGATCATAATCATATGCAGTTACTCCTTACTGCACATGCCTGTCTAACAAGAAGCAGACCGAGTGAAGTGACACAGTGGTTAAAACACTAGACTGGCATTCGGGAGGATGACTGTTCAAACTCACGTCTGGCCATCCTGATTTAGGTTTACCGTGATTTCACTAAATTGCTTCAGATAAATGCCAGGATGGTTCCTTTGAAAGGGCTTGGCCAACTTCCTTCCCCATCGTTCCCTAATCCGATGGGACAGATGACCTTTCTGTTTGGTCCTCTCCCCAAAACCGACCAACTAACCAAGAAGCAGTTATATCAAAAGTACTTTAGTGCCCCATAGACCATTCACAATATAAGTGCTGTTTACAAAGGTTTTTGAATACATTAAAGCTTTCGTTCTGTTTTTTCATGACAAGTGACTCCACATGTATAAATGTTAAACAAAATCTGAATATGACAATTTACAAAAAAATAAATTAACATTTATTTATGTAAATAGCCAACAGATGGCACCACAGAGTTCTCAAGCATTGCTTGTGCACAGTCAATATTAAAAACATAGTTCATAAGAAAAAAAAAATAATATCAATGTGTATATCCTCAGTAGAGCAATGTATGTGATTTACCTCTTAATAATGAGAACTGCCATTTGATTTAATTTCTTTCTCAATAACTGGCATCTTGTAATCAGACAAAGGTAAAAGTATTACCAACAAGAAAGTTGGTTTGAACACCACAGTGCTTTCCTAGACATGGAGGAGATAACAGACATCTCCCATTACCTGAATCCATTGCTGACGTACACTGTCTGTCTACATTTGCATAGTATGTAGAACAATCTTTTCCAGGCATCTAATAGTGTTTGGCAGAGCAAAGTAACTCGAAAACATTTGATCAGAATGACCATTTGTGATGCCCTTCTCTTTATACATTCAATATTCCCTGTTAGTTTATAAAATATTCTCAGATTCTTGCCACATCAGTTTAGGATAAAACCTTAAGCTTTCAGTGATTTCCATCATCATCTTTATCAGGAATAACTCACTGTCAAAATAGCTGCTATGGTTGTCTTACGTAACCCAAAGACAAGCTTCCAATTAGTTGGCAGTTACATCATGCTGTTGCAGATGGTGTCAACATACGTGCTGATGCTGTCACCGCTCCCTCCTTAGCGTAAACACTGTGAGGAATGTCTCTGGCTCTTCTCTGTATTGATAGCTCACTTCCATATATCACTAAGATTATATCTACTGTCACAGTTAAAGATTTTCTCACACACTCTTATTTCTACAGCCTGTTTAATTGTAGAGTCCCAGTATGTGGGAGCCTGGGACAAAACTTCAGTATTTTTGAGGCTGTGCTCAGCAACTCCAGATTTCTCCAGTTATCAATTTTTAATATTCTGTTGATGTTCTGCACAGTGGTCAGATATGGTGTGGATGGACTGATCCATTTAATCACTTTCGCATTCACATGGAGTGTTGTAAATCCCAGGAATCTTGAGGATAAGACTGTCCCTAATAGGATATAGCATCTGCTTTATCTTCTTCTTAGGAGATTGGAAAATAGATCTGATATTTTGTATTCCCAGGACTCTGCCTATTTTCCAGGATGTAGCACTGTAGAAGGAAAGGAATGCAACTGGTGCCTCAACATGCAATGTTTACCCTATGATTAGAGTGGTTGTGCCACCAGCACAGATGTTGACGCCATCTGTCACAGTGTGGTGTAACTATTGACCAATTGGAAGCTGTCTGCAGGCTACATAAGGCCACCAAAGCAGCAATTTTGACAGTAAGTTACTCCTGATGAAGACAGTGGTGGAAATCATCTAAAGCTCAAGATTTTACCATGAACTACCATGGCAAAAAGTCTGAGAATCTTTTCTACAACAGTACCACTGAGAAAGACTTTCTTCTCATCCCATCTTGGTCATATTGGTATGGATCCTACACACTTGAGCAATATCCCAGAACTGGTCATACAAGTGATTTGTAAGCAGTCTCCCTTGTAGACTGGTTTCACTTCTCCATTAGTCTACCAATGAAACAAAGTCTACCACCTGATTTGGAAAACCTGTGATACACCTATAAAGTGTGACAAGGAAACCATGTTGATGATGGGTAGACAGAGCAGTATGAGTTTGGCAAAAAAAAGCAAACATTCAGAAGTATGTGTGAAATGTAAGAAGTTCAATGTATTTAGTGCTGAGAAGTGCTTCTCTTTTTGCTTAATTGTGAAGCTTGTGGAAAGAAACACAAAGCACAGTGCTTGTGTAGCTTAAACTTCATAATACAGCCATGAAACTGCACTTCAAGAAGAAACAAACAGCAAACTGTGCTTGTGCAGGAAGAAAGTCATTAAAGGTATCATGTGTTTTAAATGTGTGTTAAATGTGTTTCAAATGCACCTATCAACACCACCTCCAGTAGCAGTCCTTGCAGCAAAAACAGAAACCAACTCAACATCGACCACACAAGTAAAATGACCAGAGAGATGGAGAACTGTCCCTTTTCACCATCAGGACATTTTCTTACGGCCAATGGAAAAAACCAACTCATGCTTCTAGATGAGAATGAAGATTTCCCACATAATTTAAATTCAGGAATAAAGGTAAGTGGTCAACCAAGTACAATCAGAACATACCTAAAATCTCACCAGGTCACTCTTCTTCATCAGAATACACAGTCGCTTAGGAATAAAGTAAGAGAGCTTGAAATCTTGCTATCAAGTGAACTCAGATATGTTAATATACTTTGCTTAACTGAACACTGGCTGAAAGAAAATAAGTTAAAGACAGTGAAAATAACAGATTATGTGTTAGCAGCACAAACTTGTATAAATCAGTTTACACGTGGAGGGAACTGCATATAGCGTACATATGGAAAGATATCAAATTCAATTACTTAGACAATGATGAATCCTTAAACACTGAGAAAGGTTTTGAAATATCAGGCGTAGAAATTCCAGCATTCCAGTTAATTGTAATATGTTCATATACATCTCCAGATACACACCTAAAAAAATTCAATACTCGGCTAGATACTGTACTAAATAAAGTAGTATCAAATCAAAAAACAGTTCTTATATGTGGAGACCTAAATGTAGACTTTAATAAGTGAAGCAATTCAAAATCTGAGCTAATGAACGTATTAACAGCCAATAATTTGGAGATCAAAATCCACTCCCCTACACGTGAAACGAATCATTCTAGTACTACTATAGACCTAATAATTATTAGCTCCAAAACAAAATATAAATCAGTTGTAATTAAATCTGGACTGGCAGACCATCATGCACGTGCTATAAGCTCGGGCAGAACTTTCAGTAACACTGCAGTACAAACATTCAAGAATTATCTCCAACAAGAATCATGGGAGCTAGTGTGTACTACAGATAATATTTCTGATAAGTTTCAGACATTCATGAATACTTTTAAATAATATTTTGATCTTGGTTTTCTATTGAAATCCAAAACAACCCAAACCACTAAAAGCAACAAGTGGATTACTAGTGGTATTAGGAAATCTTGTGCTAGAAAACGGTACCTTCACAATATTGCAAGAAGCTACAACACAACTCATGAGTTTGATAGTTACTTTAAAAAATATATAACTATCTTAAATAAAATAATAAAGGAGGCAAAGAAACAAGACAATGACAAATACATAGAAGATGCTTCAAACAGAACCAAAGCAATCTGGCAAGTTGTAACGAAAGAAACCAAATCATACAAAAATAGAGTTAATAGTATAGTATTATAGGCTGGCTTGGAAAACATTAATAACCCACATGAAGTAGTTTATATGTTTAATAACTATTTTATAAATGTAACGGATAAACAACTACAACAGACCTCTAATAGAAAACAGCATACAGAGACAGGGGAAAAAAGTCTCAAGCAGATCAATGTTTCTCTACCCAACAAATGTGGAAGAAGTACAGGTTAGAATAAAAAGTCTCAAAATGAAACACTCTGCAGGTGTAGATGATATACCTGATTTCATTATAAAGAAGTGTGGGGACTTGATTATTGAGCACTTAACCCACCTATGTAACCTATGTTTTGCTACAGGAACTTTTTCTTCATGTTTGAAAATAGCAAAAGTAAAGCCATTATACAAGAAAGGAAACAAAGATGATATTTCAAACTACAGACCACTGACACTTCTGTTTTCTCAAAAATATTGGAAGGGCTTTTCAATAAGAGGCTAATCAGACTTCTTAGAGGATAATGGCATTCTGTCGGAATCTCAACGTAGATTTAGAGCAAACCATTCAACCTAATCAGCAGTTCACTCCTTTCTATTAGATGCACTGATAGCATTAGACAACAAAAAACTTACCATGGCCATATTTTTAGATTTGTCAAAGGCATTTGACACCATAAATCATGAAAAACTGCTACACAAGCTAGAAAATCTTGGCGTTAGGGGAACAGCTAACAACTGGCTCAGCTCTTAAGAACAGGGAACAATATGTGGAAATAGATCAAGAAAGGGACAATGTCATTAGGAAATATAATTCCAAGCTACTGACTGTTAGATATGGAGTGCCACAAGGATCAGTAATGGGTCCTGTTCTGTTCTTACTCTATGTAAATGACCTAAACGTAAGCAATGACAACAGTAAAATATCCCCCCCCCCCTCCCATGAACCATGGACCTTGTTGTTGGTGGAGAGGCTTATGCGCCTAAGCGATATACAGATAGCCGTACTGTAGGTGCAACCACAACAGAGGGGTATATGTTGAGAAGCCAGACAAATGTGCGGTTCCTGAAGAGGGGCAGCAGCCTTTTCAGTAGTTGCAGGGCCAACAGTCTGGATGATGGACTGATCTGGCCTTGTAACACTAACCAAAATGGCCTTGCTATGCTGGTACTGTGAACGGCTGAAAGCAAGGGGAAACTACGACCGTAATTTTTCTCGACGGCCTGCAGCTTTACTGTATGGATAAATGATGAAGGCATCATCTTGGGTAAAATATTCCAGATGTAAAACAGTCCCACATTCGGATCTCCAGGTGGGGACTACATTGTTATCAGGAGAAAGAAAACTGGTGTTCTACAGATCGGAGCGTGGAATGTCAGATCCCTTAATACGGCAGGTAGGTTAGAAAATTTAAAAAGGGTAATGGATAGGTTAAAGTTAGATATAGTGGGAATTAGTGAAGTTCGGTGGCAGGAGGAACAAGACTTCTGGTTAGGTGAATACAGCGTTATAAGTACAAAATCAAATAGGGGTAATGCAGGAGTAGGTTCAATCATGAATAGGAAAATAGGAATGCGGGTAAGCTACTACAAACAGCATAGTGAATGCATTGTTGTGGCTGAGATAGATACAATGCCCACTCCTACCACAGTAGTACAAGTTTATATGCCAACTAGCTCCACAGATGATGAAGAGATTGATGAAATGTATGATGAGATAAAAGGAATTATTCAGGTAGTGAAGGGAGACGAAAATTTAATAGTCATGGGTGACTGGAACTCGACAGTAGGAAAAGGAAGAGAAGGAAATGTAGTAGGTGAATATGGAATGGGAGTAAGGAATTAAAGAGGAAGCCATCTGGTAGAATTCTGCATAACTTAATCATAGCTAACACTTGGTTCAAGAATCATGAAAGAAGGTTGTACACATGGAAGAAGCCTGGAGATACTGGAAGTTACCAGATAGATTATGTAATGGTAAGACAGAGATTCAGGAACCAGGTTTTAAATTGTAAGACGTTTCTAGGGGCAGATGTGGACTCTGACCACAATCTATTCATTATGAACTGTAGATTAAAATTGAAGAAACTGCAAAAAGATGGGAAATTCAGGAGATAGGACCTGGATAAACTGAAAGAACCAGAGGTTGTAGAGAGCTTCAGGGAGAGCATTAGGGAATGATTGACAAGAATGGGGGAAAGAAATACAATAGAAGAAGAATGGGTGGCTTTGAGAGATGAAATAGTGAAGGTAGCAGAGGATTAAGTAGGTATAAAGACGAGGGCTAATAGAAATCCTTGGATAACAGAAGACATGTTAAATTTAATTGATGAAAGGAGATAATACAAAACTGCAGTAAATGAAGCAGGCAAAAAGGAATACAAACGTCTCAAAAATGAGATCGACAGGAAGTGCAAAATGGGTAAACAGGGATGGCTAAGGGACAAATGTAAGGATGTAGAAGCACATATCACTAGGTGTAAGATAGATACTGCCTACAGGAAAATTAAAGAGACCTTTGGAGAAAAGAGAACGACTTGCATGAATATCAAGAGCTCAGATGGAAACCCAGTTCTAAGGAAAGAAGGGAAAGCAGAAAGGTGGAAGGAATATATAGAGGGTCTATACAAGGGTGATGTTCTTGAGGACAATATTATAGAACTGGAAGAGAATGTAGCTAAAGATGAAATAGGAGATATGATACTGTGTGAAGAGTTTGACAGAGCACTGAAAGACCTAAGTCGAAACAAGACCCCGGGAGTAGACAACATCCCATTAGAACTAATGATAACCTTGGGAGAGCCAGGCCTAACAAAACTCTACCATCTAGTGAGCAAGATGTATGAGACAGGGGAAATACCCTCAGACTTCAAGAAGAATATAATAATTCCAATCCCTAAAAGGCAGGTGTTGACGAATGGGAAAATTACCAAACTATCAGTTTAATAAGACACAGCTGCAAAATTCTAACACAAATTCTTTACAGACGAATTGAAAAACTGGTAGAAGCTGAGCTGAGGGAAGATCAGTCTGGTTTCCGTAGAAATACTGGAAAACGTGAGGCAATACTGACCCTTCGACTTATCTTAGAAAATAGATTAAGGAAAGACAAACCTATGTTTCTAGCATTTGTAGACTTAGAGAAAGCTTTTGTCAATGTTGACTAGAATACTCTCTTGTAAATTCTGAAGGTGGCAGGAGCAAAATATAGGGAGCAAAAGGCTATTTACAATTTGTACAGAAACCAGATGGCAGTTATAAGAGTCGAGGGACATGAAAGGGAAGCAGTGGTTGAGAAGGGTGTGAGACAGGGTTGTAGCCTATCCCTGATATTCAATCTGTATATTGTGCAAGCAGTAAAGGAAACAAAAGAAAAATTTGGAGTAGGAATTAAAATCCATGGAGAAGAAATAAAAACTTTGAGGTTCACCGACGACATTGTAATTCTGTCAGAGAGAGCAAAGGACAATGTCTTGAAAAGAGGATATAAGATGAACATCAACAAAAGCAAAATGAGGATAATGGAATGTAGTCGAATTAAATCGGGTGTTGCTGTTGGAATTAGATTAAGAAATGAGACACTTAAAGTAGTCAAGGAGTTTCGCTATTTGGGGAGCAAAATAACTTATGATGGTCGAAGTAGAGAGGATATCAAATGTAGACTGGCAATGGCAAGGAAAGCGTTTCTGAAGGAAAGAAATTTGTTAACATCGAGTATAGATTTAAGTGTCAGGAAGTCGTTTCTGCAAGTATTTGTATGCAGTGTAGCCATGTATGGAAGTGAAATGTAGACGATAAATAGTTTGGACAAGAAGAGAATAGAAGCTTTTGAAATGTGGTGCTACAGAAGAATGCTGAAGATTAGATGGGTAGGTCACATAACTAATGAGGAGGAATTAAATAGAATTGAAGAGAAGAAAAATTTGTGGCACAACTTGACTAGAAGAAGGGATCGGCTGGTAGGGCATATTCTGAGGCATCAAGGGATCACCAATTTAGTATTGAAGGGCAGCGTGGAGGGTAAAAATTGTAGAGGGAGACCAAGAGATGAATGCACTAAACAGATTCAGAAAGATATAGGTTACAGTAGGTACTGGGAGATGAAGAAGCTTGCACAGGATAGAGTAGCATGGAGAGCTGCATCAAACCGGTCCCTGGACTGAAGACGCCAGCAACAACAACAGTAAACTATTTCAATTTGCCTATGATACAAGTCTTCTAATTACAGGGAACCCAGAAGAAACTCTTGTAAAAAACACAAAAGAAGCCACGGACAGGCTAACATGTTACTTTGATGACAATGACTTAATAATAAACACTGAAAAAACTGTATCCATGGATATACACACAGCACAAACAAAAAATCTGATATCACCCAATCTAGAGCTATATGGACAGACAATTGCCAAAACAGCCTGTACCAAATCTCTCGGACTTCATCTACGAGACAACTTGAAGTGGAAAGCACATATTGAGCAAATGAAAAAAAATTAAGTACATCTTGTTTTGTGTTACATACATTAAAAAATTGTACCAGCTACAACACACTTCAGTGTGTATATTATGCAGGTGTACACTCTCATCTCTGGTATGGGATTACGCTCTGGGGAAATTCTGGAGATGCCATCAAAACATTCAAAATTAAAAAAAAAAAATTATAACAGTAATGGAAGAGGTAGATAATCACAAATCATGTGGACCATTGTTTCAAAAAAGGATGATCCTGCCACTTCCTTGCATATGTATACCTGAAAATATAATGCATTTAAAGCAAAACTTACATACAAAAAGACCACTCAAAATCACACAATACACAGCTATGATACAAGACAAAAACTGGATATACATGTTCAAAGTGCCAACACGATGTTATTTCAAAATGGCCTTATCCATCCTAGTCTCAAACTATACAATGCCTTACCAGATACCATTAAACACATACAAAACATTGGTCACTTCAAATCTAAATTGAAGTTGTACTTCGTTGATCACTGCTTTTACATAATAAATGAATACCTACAAAACTAAATTTTTCTATGTTAACCCAATGTAGTCTCTCTGTGTACAGCATAACAATGCTTATTTAATTATTCATTATTAATTGATATATTAATGTGTGTTACTAAGTACAAAGGTATTTTATATATAAAACTGTTAATATTAACATAAAAATCTAAATATCTCTTGCACATTGTGCAGCTATAGATGGATCAATCAATCAATGTAAAACTTTTTACCATTACAACTGTGCAAATGCAGACTCAAAACAAAAGAGTTGTATATGTGATAACTGCATAAAAGTGACCACTAAAGACAGCAAAGGAAAAGAATTGTGTTGTTAGAAGAGCTGCAAATATTGAAAGCTGAAAATGTCAAATTGTCTGCCAAAAGTCAAAGGAATAAATGTGTAAACCAAGGCGACAGAACAATTTGGCACCTGCCCAGGAAGTCAGCAAAACATCTCATCTCTCAGCAGTTATATCATCTGAATACAAGCAACCATTGTAGTGCCTCAAATGATAAAGTTGATGAAACAGAGAAATCTTCTCGAGCAGTAAAAAGGACAATGTTCCTAAAAATCTGTCAGAAAGACCACCTGTGTGTTAGCCAATGAAAAAAATCTTATTACTATCAGACAGTCATGGGCAAAACTGTGCATCTTTGCTAAATGACTTTTAAAGCCCAAATACTATACAACATCAGTTGTTAAACCAAATGCATGCCTCAGTGGTTTAGTTGAATGGGTACTGGGACTTACTAGTGATTTCAAATAGGATAATGTAGTTATTATCCTTGCAGGAACAAATCACATTCATAAGCAAAACAACTTTATTCCAGACTTACAAAAGTGGACTGTAGCACTTGATCATACAAACCTATTGTTATCTACCATTCCTTACTGTTATGACAAGCCAGAAGTTAGCAAAACAGTGTACAGATTGAGTGAATATACAATGAACTTCTTGTCTAAGTTTGCTAATGTTAAAGTGTTTGTAATTAATGTCAATTTATTCTTGCAAAGGTATGATTACACTAATCATGGTCTACACTTGAACAAAACATGAGGCTGTGCGGAAACATTGCTTCTTCAGTATCAAACCCATGGAAAAAGTGTGCAGTAGTAAAAACACTTGCAACAAGCTCTGCAAGGAAAGTCAGATGTTGTGCAGTAGAAGCCAAGCCATGCCAAGATATGCAGAGAACTCATGTGAATGAAAGGAACAGATGTATAGCTGTATCTCATCCTGACACTGCCAAATATAAAGAAAATACTGTATTATCTAGATACATGACTGATCCTTCTTCTAAAACCAGCAGCAGTGATGTAATTTCATCACAAACACCTTCCAAAGATAAATCAGTACCATTCCACACAAAGAACCCCAAGAACTGGAAAGTAATTATGATGCAGTATCTTCAAGGAAAAAGGGTGTTCCACAGTTTTCTACAAGAGGAAGAAGACTGCCAAAGGGAAACTGATTTTTTATGGCCAGCACCAACACGACCTTAACAACGACAACTAGTGAACAAACTTCTAGCTGCAACATAGATCAAAATGCATCCAACACAGTATTGAGCGCACAGAGGAAAATAGTGTGAATGGGCAAACAGTCCTGCATAAGGACAGTGAAGGTAGCTGTAAGAATCTTATTATTTTTCATCACAATATAAGAAGTCTCAAAAGTAAGTTAGGTTTTTTATCTGTAAATCTAGGGATACGGCAATTGATCCAACGTAACAGTTCGAGTAGAAGAGATCGTGTGTGCGATAGCGTATGTGAAACTCAGTACTCGGTGGCGGCAGAGTGAGAACACATTCATTGCTGTATGAAGCATTGATATGGCTGAAATCGTCTTCTAGGGTGGGTGAACAAGTTACAGGCATGATTGAGTAGTGAACGGCCGGGCAGTAAGCACACATAGTGTCGGCGAGTTGTTGACAAGATGCGGGTGCGGTAGCCGTGGCGGGATTGCATGCCGCGCAGCTGTTTGTTTTGACAAGGGCAAGGTCAGTGATGTGCAGGCGGCACAGTATTGACGTAAATGATTAAATGTTGCCTGTTGGAATCTTCTGTGACTTGTCAAAGACCTTTGACTGTGTAGACCACAACATTCTCTCACAGAAGGCTAAGTCTTATGACTTGGGAGGTAGCATTGTTAGGTGGATTGAATGATAGCAGAAAAGGTGATAATTAATGGTGTCAATGATAGTCCCATCTCATCTGACTGGGGCACATTAAAATGTTGAGTGCTCCGAGCGTCCATTTTGGGACCTTTGCTTTTTCTTAATTTCATCAATGATCTCCCACTTTGTACTGACAATGAGTGTAAATTTACTCTTTTTGCTGATGATACCACTATTCTGCTAACAATGACCCAGAAAATAAATATAATGCTGTACTTGTTGACATCCTACACTCGTTTAAGTGCAATGGACTAGCTCTAAATATTATAAAAACTTAGTTTATGCCATTTCATACATGTCAGCAAGAATATGATGTATGCCACTTAAAATGTGGTAAACTAAATACACTACCTGTGAATCATCAAAGTTCTTGAGCATTCTAATTGATGGCAAGTTGAACTGGTCTGTGCATATCCTAGACATGCATAAAAGGCTCAGTGTGGCAACTTATGCTCTGTGTGTAGTCACCCCCATTCGTGACTTGGATGCTATGAAAGCTGCCTACTTTGGTTATTTCCATTCTATGATGTCATATTTTGGGGTAATGAGCTTTTAGCCAAAAAAATATTTACTGGACAGAAGAGAGCTGTGAGAATCATGAGCAGTGATCATCCAAGATATCCTTACAGAAGTCTGTTCCATGAGTTGCAAATATTAACAGTCACCTCTCGATACATATTTTATTTCATGATTTTTGTTTCTAATAACCAGTCTCTTTTTAAAACTAACAGTGAATGTCATGATCATGATACTAGGTCAAAAAATTATTTTCATAGGATTCTGAAACATTTAAGTCTTTTGCAAAAAGGTGTTCATTATTCTGCCACAAAAAATTTCAACTTTCTTCTTTTGGATATTGAAGTTCATTATAATGTCTTACCTACTTTTAAACATAAACTAAGAGGATACATAATGGGAAATTCTTTCTTTTAAATCGTGTTGCCATTGGTATTTATATTCTTAAAACTTAGTTTTAATGTGTTTTGCTATAACTCATTTTTAACTGTTTAAGTTGGACAATGTACTATATTTTCTTTTTAAGCAATTGATTTATGTTATTGTAGCTGTACCTTTGATTTGTTTTTAACTGTCAAGCTTACTCATCATTTTATCGTGCATTTTTGTCATTTTATATACATGTATTATATCTGTGCTATATAATCTCAACTCATTCCACATCCACGTGAATTATCACAATATGGATTGATGGAATATGAAATAAATAAAATATAAATAAAATTTATCTACAGCTAGCCGATGTGATTATTTGTCCCCAGTCCAATCACAAATTTTATTTAATACCACATATAATCACAGGTGTAGTACAGAGTCAGATGCGCTTGGGAAATCAAGAAATACTTCATCTACCTGACTGCCTTGATTGAAAGCTTTCAGTACGTCATGTGAGAAAAGTGTAAGTTGGGTTTCACATCATCGATATTTTTGGAGTCCATGATGGTTGGCATTGAGGAGGTCATTCTGATCAAGACACTTCATCATGTTTGAGCTCAGAATATGTTCTAAGATCCTACAACAAATCAATGTCAAAGATATTGGATGGTTGTTTGGATCTCTTCTATTATCCTTCTTGCAGATGGGTGTGATCTGTGCTTTTTTCCAAGAACTGAGCACAGTTTTTTGTTTGAGGGATTACAGTTAAAAGAAGGGCAAACTCAGTCTCAAATTAAGTATATAATCTGACAGGGATTCCATTGGGCCATGTCAGCAGTTTCTCAACACCACTGCCACTAATATTTATTTCATTCATCTTTTCAGTGGTACAAGGATTAAACTGGGAAAATTGTTCTGGGTTTTCCTTGGTAAAGGAAAATTTTAAAACAGAGTTAAACATTTCAGCTTTTGCTGTGCTACCCTCAATTTCAGTTCCTGTCTCATTCACTAGGGACTGGTCACTAAGTTTGGTGCCAGTAACAGCCTTTGTCTGTCAACTATGATAACTCTATGCAAGTACTACTGCTCTCAGTTGTTAAGTGAAGGCTGTCAGCCACTGCATTGTCCATGGCAAGAGATAGTATGAAATTTGGCATTCCCAGCACACTCTTGACAGTGTGAATCTCAGAAAATCGAATTCCCTAATGATTTCTGACGTAGAATGTCCTATGTCTTAATCCCTGTTAATTCCTGCTGTTCAATGACAATCACATCAGAAACTGTTTCACAAGAATAACCTAGTACAAATAACAGTTCTGCCAATGCCCTGCCCATTTATATCTTATGCATGTGGTATATCTGCATATAGCTGTCCCATGACTTTTGTCACCTCAGTGTAAACACACGATTGCACAAAGTGTTTGGATGTTTATTTATTAGCCTTTCAGCATATTTACCATGTAGTTGGCTTTGTCAACTGAAGTTATACATTTACATGTACTTTTCAGTTAAATGCATACAGTTTCTAACACAGTTTCCTGTCTCATGTAACCAGAATTTCTTTGGGTTTTATGAAAGATCATTTGACAATATCCTGCAATCGTAGTCATTTAAGGCATCATGCATTGCTCTCTTAACAGCCAAACATGTTTCATTCAGCATCTCTATCTGTAGCCCTACATCTTATTTTACACCTATAATGCAGGACTCACTGTTTCTTCAGAAGTTTATTTACAATGACTGTATACCTTGGAGATTCCCTCCCATTCTACTTGGTACATATGTATCTAGTGCATGGTCAGTTATTATTTTAAACTTGAGCCATAGTTCCTCTCCAAGCTCCTGTCCTGTGATGAAAGTTTCAAGTTACTCATTGAGGTATGCCACTACTGATTTTTACAATATCAGAGAAGGAAAGTTGCTACTCACCATATAGAGATGCTGAGTCACTATAGGCACAATAAAAAGATTCACACAATCGTAGCTTTCGGCCATTAAGGCCTTTGTCAGCAGTAGACACAAACACACACACACACACACACACACACACACACACACACACACACACACACACACACACACACACGCACAGGCAAACACAACTTGCCCACTTCAGATAGCTGAAACTACACTGCGAGCAGCAGCAGCAGTGCATGATGGGAGTGGCGACTTGGTGGGGGTACGGAGGAGGCTGGAGTAGGGAGGGGGAGGGAAGTATGGTGTGAGTGGCGGACAGTGAAGCGTTGCAGTTTAGATAGAGGGCAGGACAGAAGGTGCTGATGGGGGAGGGGGTAAGTAGTGGGAAGGAGAGAAATAAAAACAATAACAAAAAGGAAAATAATAAGAAAAATAAAAATAAATTAAAAGACTGGGTGTGGCGGTGAAATGATGGCTGTGTAGTGCTGGAATGCAAACAGGGAGGGGGCTGGATGGGTGAGGACAGCGACTAACAAAGGTTGAGGCCAGGAGGGTTATGGGAATGTAGGATGTATTGCAGGGAAATTTCCCACCCGCACAATTCAGAAAAGCTGGTGTTGGTGGTGAGTAGCAACTTTCCTTCTCTGGTATTGTTACATTCCATCCTGGATTTCCCATTGTTTGACTACTGATTTTTATCTAGTTTACTGAACATTCATACAGGGTGTTTCAAAAATGACCGGTATATTTGAAACGGCAATAAAAACTAAACGAGCAGCGATAGAAATACACCGTTTGTTGCAATATGCTTGGGACAACAGTACATTTTCAGGCAGACAAACTTTCAAAATTACAGTAGTTACAATTTTCAACAACAGATGGCGCAGCGGTCTGGGAAACTCTATAGTACGATATTTTCCACATATCCACCATGTGTAGCAATAATATGGCGTAGTCTCTGAATGAAATTACCTGAAACCTTTGACAACGTGTCTGGCGGAATGGCTTCACATGCAGATGAGATGTACTGCTTCAGCTGTTCAATTGTTTCTGGATTCTGGCGGTACACTTGGTCTTTCAAGTGTCCCCACAGAAAGAGGTCACAGGGGTTCATGTCTGGCGAATAGGGAGGCCAATCCACGCCGCCTCCTGTATGTTTCGGATAGCCCAAAGCAATCACACGATCATCGAAATATTCATTCAGGAAATTAAAGACGTCAGCCGTGCAATGTGGCCGGGCACCATCTTGCATAAACCACGAAGTGTTCGCAGTGTCGTCTAAGGCAGTTTGTACCGCCACAAATTCACGAAGAATGTCCAGATAGCGTGATGCAGTAATCGTTTCAGATCTGAAAAATGGGCCAATGATTCCTTTGGAAGAAATGGCAGCCCAGACCAGTACTTTTTGAGGATGCAGGGACGATGGGACAGCAACATGGGGCTTTTCGGTTCCCCATATGCGCCAGTTCTGTTTATTGACGAAGCCGTCCAGGTAAAAATAAGCTTCGTCAGTAAACCAAATGCTGCCCACATGCATATCGCCGTCATCAATCCTGTGCACTATATCGTTAGCGAATGTCTCTCGTGCAGCAATGGTAGCGGCACTGAGGGGTTGCCGCATTTGAATTTTGTATGGATAGAGGTGTAAACTCTGGCGCATGAGACGATACGTGGACGTTGGCATCATTTGGACCGCAGCTGCAACACGGCGAACGGAAACCCGAGGCCGCTGTTGGATCACCTGCTGCACTATCTGCGCGTTGCCCTCTGTGGTTGCCGTACGCGGTCGCCCTACCTTTCCAGCATGTTCATCCGTCACATTCCCAGTCCGTTGAAATTTTTCAAACAGATCCTTTATTGTATCGCTTTTCGGTCCTTTGGTTACATTAAACCTCCGTTGAAAACTTCGTCTTGTTGCAACAACACTGTGTTCTAGGCGGTGGAATTCCAACACCAGAAAAATCCTCTGTTCTAAGGAATAAACCATGTTGTCTATAGCACACTTGCACGTTGTGAACAGCACACGCTTACAGCAGAAAGACGACGTACAGAATGGCGCACCCACAGACTGCGTTGTCTTCTATATCTTTCACATCATTTGCAGCGCCATCTGTTGTTGAAAATTGTAACTACTGTAATTTCGAAAGTTTGTCCGCCTGAAAATGTACTGTTGTCTCAAGCATATTGCAACAAACGGTGTATTTCTATCGCTGCTCGTTTAGCTTCTATTGCTGTTTCAAATATACCGGTCATTTTTGAAACACCCTGTATCTTTGTGCTTGTTTTAGCTGTCCTTTGTACTTTGTTAATCATTGTTGCCATACTCATGTCATGGTCACTGATACTACTTTCAGTGTGGACATCTACTGTTGCCATTAGATCCAACAAACTTATATCATGAGTGGGGTTCCTAAGTATCTGTTGTAGGTAGTTTTCAGTGAAGGCATTTAGTAATGCTTCACAGCATGTCTTATGACTCACACCCCTATCAAAACTGTAATTTTCCCAGTCAGTTGGGTAATTGAAGTCTCAACCAATGATTGCAGTATGACTGTGGACCTTACCTGCAAGTGAACTGAGGTTTTCTCTGAAGCTTTTTGTTACATTGGTAGATGAGTCTGGTAGGCAACAAAAGTCTTCAGTTAGCATTTTATATGCGCACTGTCCATCCCTGGTAGCTGAGCGGTTGGCACGACGGAATGTCATACCTAATGGTCAGAGTTTGATTCCCGGCTGGGTCAGAGATTTTCTCTGCTCAGAGATTGGGTGTTGAGCTGTCCTTGTCATCATCATTTCATCCCCATCGACATGCAAGTCACTGAAGTGGCATCAACTCAAAAGACTTGCATCAGGTGAACGGTCTACCCGACGGGAGGCCCTAGCATTTCCATTATTTGCGCCCTGACATAGAATCTTATCCAAACAATTTTGCACGTAACTTCAGTTTCTATCTTGGTGGATTTGAGTTTCTTATATACTGCAACAAATACACCTTATACCTTATCCACTTGCCGTCTGCCTGTTCTTTCAATATACTATTAATTTTTCCCCTAAAATCTCACTTTCAGGTTTCAGTCAGCTTTCTGTATCTAGTATTATGTGAGCTTACTGCTTTTTATGAGCACTTTGAACTCTGGCACTTTGTTGTGAATGCTTTGGCAGTTTACCATTAGGATTTTAATACTTCCATCTGTGGGAGGCATTTCTTTTGATGTTACACTGATACTTCTGCATTTCCTGCAGCTATTGTCATCTGGACTGGATGGAGAGTCACCTAATCTAATATCCCTTGAGTGCACCCCACACACATTCAGCTACCTGAGTAGCAGCCTTTGTTCAATAGTGCACACCTGACCCATTTAAGGAGACCCTACAGTTCTCAACCCTATGGCGCAAGTCGAGAAACTCACCACCTAGCTTGTCGTAGAACCTTCAAAGTCTCTGGTTCAGTTCTTCCACTCAAAGCAGAACCAAAAACCCGCAAACAGGTTTGAAGACAATGCTGCAAATTGTGTGAGCTTCATTGAAACTTGCTGCATAAGGCTGATTCTCTCAACCTTCTCTGCCAGTCACTGGAATGATTGAAGTATATCAAAATACAAGTGAGTGCTGATAACGGTTGGTGAAAGATTATGCAAAGGTGACGTGAACAGTAAAATATGTGAATCTTGAACTTCAAATCAACACAAAAATCTTGTACACATGATCTCACACAAACAAAAATTCTGGAGTCGGCTTTTATATATAAATAAACATGTGTGTTGCATGGATTTTTCGCTTAGCTGTTCTTGTTCACACTTCTACACTGTTGTGCCAAAGAAGAACACTGCAGCATGAGTTTATCTCTGTGAAAATCATTAAAATGTGCAGGACCAACAAAGTTCACCTTTCCCCAGTTGCAGATAACAATGCAATAAATATAAGTAAATAATCTAAAGCAAAGACTGGAACAACTGCTGGTGCAATCACAATAAAGACATAGATAGAATTGTTGAATGAGCATAAAAATACACAAGCTGGGAACAGGTTGTTGACCGTGAAGTCTCTCATTGTTGGCGCCTAAGCAGACTTTCAACTTCATACGTCAGCTGTGAGGTACCTTACAGGTCTTATTTACCTGCCCTATTTTATCTTATCTCATTTTCCTGCCACATTTTTTCCCTCACAGACTACCAATGATGTACAAAATCAAACTCTATGAGCTATTTAACATGATTCTAGGACCACTTTTCACATATTGGTCATGGTACTCAGCATTTTCCCACACACACAAGCTGCTCTGTTTTTACTGTATAAATGATAAATCATTACTGAAAGATGTGTCATATTTATGTAACAGGAAACAAAGAACAGCCTTCACAAATAGAGGTCGCAGCTACAGTGCAAAATTCAGAATGCAGGAACACTAAACTCCTTGTTGAATAAGTAGGAGATAGTCACTGGTAGAGTTGAAGCTGTGAGAGAAGGTCATGGTTTTGCCTGGGTACATCATACACCGAGAACATTGTCCACAAAAGCAACATTTTCAGTTGAGTCCCAGTCTGACACACAATTTTAATCTTCCACAAAGTTTCAAAGCAGCAAACATTCCATGGCAGGATGAAAGATTCATCTTGGAATTAAGGTAACAATTTCACTGACCATTATTCCTTCAAATTCACTTATGATTTACATTCATGGCATTCCAGCGGTGGTAAATAACCTCATGCAACCACACACACACACACACACACACACACACACACACACACACACACACACACACACACGCAAATAAAGTAACTCAAGATTTAATGGTACACATTACCAGCAAAATATTAAAAAAATTCTGGGATGCTGAATGCATAGTTGATCATAATGGAATGAGGGTACTGGTGTACAGTTATGTAACAGCACAATGTTTTTCTTTTAGAAATAGTTTTCACTATGTTAGGTAAATATAATTGTTTAAAATTTTCAGTTTACTGCACCAGAATCATACTAGAAAAGTGCACAAGAACTGAGAAATTTCTAACTTACAGAAACATGCTGTGAGAGTGATTTGTGGAGTGCCATTACAGAAATTTCAGTGCAGTCTATAAGACCACCTCAGTACTTAAACTACCCCTTCTCTTCACATACCAACTGATAAAGACTCATTATGACTTGGTTTAGTCACAGTTTAGATTTTTACAGGGTCTCAGTACCATGAACACTATTTACTCATACAGTGAGAAGGTACTTAATTCATTAGACAGTAAGACTGCTACATTCTGTGTCTGTCAAAGGTACTTGTGTGAACCAGAATATATTTTAAGTAAGTTATTACAGGAAATGGCAGAAATGGTTCAAATTATCTCTTCCTACCAATAAACAAAGAGTGTCAATAGAAAAGAGTCTTGCATTAAGCTATGTCACCATCCTTCTGGAAATTAATTACATGCAGTATCACCCCTAATTCCATGTTAGGGCTTTGCTTTTTCTTGAGTCTATAAATCACCTTCCATCAGTAATGTTATCAAATCCCAATTTTGTTTCATTAGCAGATGATGAAAACATTACAATAAAAACCAAATCATTAAAGTTTTGGGAAAAACACTTAATGAAATTTTTATGAACATTATCAAGTGGATCCTGCCCAATTATTTGCCACTGAACTTTGAAAATACACACTATATGCAGTTCAGTGATTGCAATAGGTTTTCTTCCGGCATATCTAAAATACAATTACAAGCATGTAGAAGAAGTTGACTATTAAATTCTTGGCATTATAACTTGTTAATAAATTCAAGTGGGAGGAGCATACCACAGACTGCTTCAGTACATAAAATAAACTTTATTTCTGCAGATATTGTCAAACAGATGATACAAAAGTAAAAAAATAGCATACTTGAGTTACTTTCATTCCTTAATTTTATATGTGATACTTTTTCGGGGTAATTTCTCCAATCCAAGGTACAGTTTTCTGAGTCTACAATCGAGTAATAAGAATTATTTGTGCTGTGATCTCAAGAACATTCTGCAGCTACCTGCTGAAGGAACTGCAGGTACTAACAACAGCTTCTCAGTATCTGAATTCGGAATTCAGTTTGCAGAATACTGTGGTTATTTTCTAAATATTAATTCATTGCCTATGACTGGAAAACTGATGGAGAAAAAAAATTGAGAAAGCTTTTACTTTTTAATTTTTCCTGTCAATATTTTTGAATCTAAGTAAATGTTGAACATGCCATTGTGTTGATAAATATCTGAAAAAAATATTAAATGCCCTCTCCAAACGTTAACAAAGATGGAACAAAATGTACCACAATTGTAAGTGGCCACTTAACCTTCTGCAGGAGGTAAACTCATCCATGATGTGAGGTACACTGAGCCACTATTGTTAATTGGTATACATTCAAAAACGTAATACATATCAAGGCATCTAATGACTGCATGTTATGGAATACAGCATACTGCCATACAAACAAAAAATAATAAAATCACAATAGCTTACAAAATGCTAATAAAAGCTAATACAATGTGAGTTCATTCACATCACTTTGCACATTCAAATGGTCATAAAAGAACTGGATTCAGTAATTACAACATGTTCAACTTTTGTCTCACATACAAAACTTGTTTCACCTGTTGGCCTAAATTTAATTGTACTAGTCAAACATCAGTAAAATGTCTCCATCTCTTAGTACATGCAAAATTTTAGCAGCATAAAATTGTGGGCCTTCTTGTCTGATGGTGTGCTGTGGAACTGATAAATGTAATCAACTGTTGATGCAGTCTAATATTATAGCACTACTTGAAGGACCAGGCAGGACATTGTGTACCATGTGATCATTAAGTGGGACATAGCTGCTCCTGAAGCAATAATTATTGCAACCATGGCCACAAGTTCACCTCTATTAGTAAATGGAGGCTGTCCAAGTGCTCTGCAGACTATCTGAGTCAGTGCTATCAGTGACTTCTAGACAGTGGTTGCTGCTACCTTACCCAGCTAGTGTGTGTCTTCTTGCTGAAACTTGTATTTGCATTGGAGGTCAGTTTCATTTTATGAACACCCAGAGTTATACCAGTCCTGCCATTTTCTCTCTTTACCTTTTATTCAGCATAGATTTTTGACTCCCCTTAGAAGATTATAATGTCAGAGTGCTGTCGGTTTTTTTCTTTAAGCCTTAATGGCTATCACATGCAGTGACAATAAGCCATAGTCAGGATACATTCTTTCTTGAACTTCTGTGAAAATTTTTAAAAGTTCATTTCACTGCTTAAAACTGAAATCATCAGTTCCTAAGGTGAAAACCTTTTCTGTACAATATTTAAGAGTTTCTCTCCAGGCACCAATAAATAATTGTCATATTTGCAAGTAAACTTGTCATTGTGGATATTCTCAATATTTGGTGGTTTTTGTTATGTTATTTTGACATTATCAATCCTGTAATTCACAGTATGTCTAATTATAATGTTTATATTGATTTATATATAACAATAATTATAAGAGAGGGCATAAAGGATTTTTGTGGGTTTAACTGAGTGTTTAGTTCAGTTAACCCTCCATACAATATTAAAATTTATTTTGCATCAGCATAACCTCAATTAAAGGGCCGCGTGGCTACAACACGCAGACTGAGGTGCCTTTCCACGGTTGGCGCAGCTCCATCCCTCCTCGGAGGTTTGAGTCCTCCCTCGGGCATGGGTGTATGTGTGTGTATTGTCCTTAGCATAAGTTAGTTTAAGTTAGATTAAGTAGTGCGTGATCCTAGGGACTGAAGACCTCAGCAGTTTGGTCCCATAGGAATTTACTACAAATTTCCAGAATTTCAAGTAAAGGAAAATTTGAAAATAAAATAATAAAAGAACTCTAAAACTCTAGAAAGCACATTTTTCAGTGACATTATCAAAAAAATTAATTGACAGTTAATAGCAAAAGATAGAATAAAGACAAACACAGAAAAATACTTTAAGCTTTATTAATTCAGTAATAATTAATAACACAGCAAATTTTTACTACAAAACATTAGCTAAGGTGATGGAGGCTAACAATGTAAGACAGCTGCATTTCCAAACAACTAAATGACTAAAATCTCCCTACTCAACCACTCATCACAGTATGGTTCATTAATCTCCATGAGCAGTTAATTTCACTTTGTTCTAATGTGTGGCAGTCTGCTATGCAAACATATCTATAATATGAACAATTACAGGAATTTATAGTTTACACCTCATTTGTTAAAGCAGTTTTTCATTTTTAGGGTGTAATTATGAATGGTTTGTATTTACCTTATAGCAGAAGTTGTATTACAGTCATTAAAGCCTATGGAAAGAATGTGTTCTATTCAGTCAAACGTTGCCCGTAAATTACTCTGCGTGAAATGCTCATGACATAATGTTCATTCAGGACTGGAGAACAATGTGGAAGGTATGGGTTCTAATGGACAAAAACAAAAACGAGGCAATAAAATTTGTATTCATAGTACCACAACAAATACACTGTGATACATACTAAAGAAAGTCGACACAAGACTGCATAATGTTGTATGCCATTAGATTAAAATTTGTACTTCAAATCTAATTTTGAGTTGCTAAGGACACTTGATACAAATGCTTAATTTAATTGCTTTCACAACAAACTAGATAGTATTCCAAACATAATAATATCACTTTGCCTATGCAGACAACAATATCTCTGATTGACAGCCCATTAAAAACTTTTACTATTACACAATGACCACTTCTATAGTCAGTTCAAAAAATACTTTCTTACTGCCTGTAGTTGTCAATGAGTAACTTAAAGAATTTGATTTATTCTTGTATCAGCCAATTAATATTTGTCACATTTTCACATGGTAACAATCACTAGTGTAATAGAATAACAGACAGCTGAAAGAAGGAATAAGCATAATCTTAATAGCTAAAAGCATATATCAAAGACAGTGTGTGAGGATATAGGACCCCCATAGTGAATCCAACTCCAGTCCATCTTAGCAACTGTTGTGCTAGTGGCTAGCCCTCTTCTTCCTGTCCTCCCAATTAAGTTTCAAACATTCCATCAAGCTTAATATCACTAAACACACAAAACTTTGATGATTTTATGAGGGGGACACATACAGTGAAAATGTCTCAAAGAAGCAAAGTGTGTCACGTTATTTAATGACAGCTCTCAGAACTACCTGTCACAAACATACAAACTTTATTTTTCTATCTTTTACTCCACGTTAATAAATATTGTGCAGTAATACAGTGCTGTGTATGAAGCTTTTTCAGATGCAAAATAGGAATTTTAAGAATGATGGAGAGGATCTTGAGCACTAGTGTTCAGAAATCATAGGTAGAACCAGTGAAAATGAAAGTTTCAATGAGGCCTAGAGTTGTGCTGTGCAACCTTTGTGGTTAAGGTTAATGCTTGGGGCGAGCAGGAAATCTGGTTTTGAGCCCCGCTCTGGCCCAAATTTAGAATTGTCTCTACATATCCATAATTCTGTAGTCCTAGGCATTTGTGTGTTATTTGTGTGTGATATAATATTTATTTGAGTAGCCTGTTTCCTTCTAAGTGTGGAATTTTTGTACTCAGTTACAGCATAATGAAGTAAACATGAAGTTTACAGCAATGTTTTTTGTTTCCATAGAATACGTATTACATAATTCTTGTTTTCAGACATTCTTATGTAGAAGGCTGCAACAGTCTTGGGTAGATCACTGGTCTGATCCTTTCAAGGTTTGCTACCCACACAGATCCAGATTCACCTTCACGAATGACTCGAATTAATCCCTCAGCGATGAACTCTGTCCTGCAAGCAGAAAGCAGAGAACGCATAAGATACAGTATTCTGCAGTATTTTCATCCCTCCTTTCCAGAGTAATTATTTGCACAGGAGTTGGAGAGAATATTTAAATTGTGCTGGATTCATCCAATCATTCATCCACACATTGTGTTCCATCTTAGTTATTCATGCAGAAACCTAAATAGAAACTTAAGAAGTTTGAGAATAATATACCAATATATACACCGATTGATGTTTTTTGCTATTCATAACCATGTGCACAAACCAAAAACCCCTGTCACAGTCACAACACAATAATAAAATTTGACCTGCTTTGTGAACTACCAAAACCTTAGCACTGCACAGACTGGAGTTCATTACACGAGAAAGTGTTCAATACTCTCTCTCTCGTCAAATGAAACCTGCTGCCAAAATGAAAACAGCAGCTAAACAATTCCTAATAGCAACATCAGTTCATAATTTAAATGTATATCTAACCCAACACTAATTATTTCTCTATATTGTAACTCAGAGCACTTCTGTGCTATCAAGAAACTCTAACACTGCAAATTAGTCCAGCCAGAACTCTTGTGCTTGTATCAGAGGACGCTTTGAGAACCTGATGGGGCAAGTATGTTGTGTAGAAATTATAAAAGAAAGAAACTTTCTGGGGAGGGCAACCACAGCTTAGAGATATTATGAATAACAATAACATAACTCAGCAACCATTCAAATTATGATAAAAATTACAACAGTTAAAAAGTGAAGAATGATGAGGTGTTTCCAAAAGGTGCATAGCTATATGAAGGTGCTTTATTTGCAGCTACTCGTTTCATGTCAGTATAGTCACATCCTCAGCTTTCTGTCAAAAATACAAATCAGTATATGAAATTTTTGAAATGGTAGAAATACGGAACCATAGTGTTGGCATTCAAAAAGGAACAGTGATGGATACTCACTATGGTTATATTTCCATGTCATAGATGGACAATTATGGAGTCCCAGCTTTTGGGAAGTTATCCATATTAGAAGTCAAATTACAGTGGTGAGTTGTCATAGAAAAAATGAGTACACCCAAAAGATGCTTATAGAAGTGTACAAAGCTTGATTTCTGAATGAGTAATGCCTAGAAAAAATTTGAATAGTTATTGATTTTTAAATGTTGATATTTTTATTCATAAATAATCGAGCTTAGGGGATCAAGGCATTTAATCATGCAGCTGTTCTGTCTGTTCTGAAATGGAATGATGAGTTTTTGAGTTTCAGAGAGACCGTGGCTAACATTTGTTGATGAAACTCAGCAGGTAACCTGCCCACTGATTCACTCATTGAGTTCTGGCACAAGGGGCACCATAAATGTAGCATGGTGGCTGTGGGAGTTTCACCAATGAGGGGAGCTGGGGTCCAGCCAGCCTCCGTTCTGTGAGTAGCTAGGACCTATGGATTGCAAACTGTCTACAATCCTCTTGGGGGATGTCCACCCTTGTGGTCTCCTAGCCACTGAGACATCTTTGGCCACTGCCCCATTCTACCCCTGGAGGGTGACTGGGACATTACTGCTCAGCATTAGGGCAGTCATGGTGGTAATGAGTATGTACAGGGGTGACTAGTCAGCCACTGTCATTCTCTGCCTGCTGGCAATTGATGTGGTGCCATGGCAGCTGCCACCTGCGACTGTGAACAATGGATGTTGACCACATGACTGGAGGATCAGTGCAGTCTGCAGTCAGCTGAGCATCCATGCACACAGTGCAATCTTGAGGTGGACCAGATTGCCGTATAAAGCTGCATGAATAAACATCTATCTATACTACCACTGTTTAACTGCACATTCAATTTTCTCTTGTCCATCCTGAAGTGCAGCAGTCTAGAATAGGCCAGGTCATTTCAGCTCTAAGTCTACAAAAGAGATACTTTACGAAATTTCATAAGAACCACACTAGAACATTTATCGAGTGCGTGAGACACATTTCAAATAAGACTAACAAAGGATGTTGAATGTATACAACAAAGAGCAGCATGAATGGTCACATAATTGTTTAACCTATGGGAGAGTAAAACAGAAATTCTGGTAGATGCTGAAAAAAAATGTCAATTATCTTGCCAAAGCCTAGTAACAAAATTTCAAGAACCACAATGTATTAGAATTTCTTCCCATGCCATATTTGTATATAGTCAGGAAGAATGATTGCTTAAATTCTTCTGTCTGCACAGTAATTAATAAATAATTTCTTTGTGGTCCCTGTGCAAAGGATATGTGGAAGGCTATAGTATATTCTTAGATTCTTCACTTATACTGTGGAGAGTACCATTCCCAGTGGTTTGCAGACTATGGATGTAGATATAGGAGTAGAAGCTTCCTTAACTAGGTGTCATAAGTATGAACAATCTGATACCAGTATATTGTCACATCAAAACCAAAATCAAGTCTGAATCCAATGGTGGCACATACACAGGTAAAGAAACTTTATTTGTAGTTGCTTTTTATGGTCTGTGATCAAAATGAACTGTCACCAGTACTTCACACATAAATAATGTGGATTCAATAGCACCACTAATGACTTTTTGAGGGAGAACTTGCAATTTGTCAAGAAGACACATCACCATATCCTATATTACTTGTTTTGGTGTTGCAGAAGAGGCAGTATCTCTTTCTTGAAATAAGTGTGCAATTTCATATGGTTTCTACACTTCCGGATACTGTCATATGCCAAATGTCCTGTGATTAAGCATTTCTTTGTCCAGTAACCCTACCATCAGACTATTTAAATATAAAATCTCATTTCTTTATCATGCCACTTATTTTTTATTGTAATGTTCTTGAAAATTTAGAGGAATGTTACTATTCTGGATTCTCCTGTATCCATCAGAAAAAAGATTATTTCAGTTTAATAAAATTCACTGAAATAAAATGAACTGAGTCAATGAGGATGAAATCAATGAAAATTTAATGGAATGAAGTCATATAAGTGAAAACCATTCATAATTGCAGAACTTGCAGCATAATGAAAATGTCATGACAAATGAAAATATGTGCCAAACTGAACTTGCTTTTCAGAAACTGTTACATAATCTTCCATTTCTCAGTTTTTTTTTCAGTCAAGCAACTTGTTGTTCTTTGCCATTAAAATAGATTCCATCTAGGGTTTAAAAACTGGGAAAAAAGTTAAACCACCATTACTATCAGACAGTTGACACTCACCAGAATTAAACAAATGTAAATAAAAGCATAAGTTCTTCTTTCTCATACATTTCATATATTATGTACCTGAAGGAGATGTGTTTTGTCTTCCATAGCACAGGATATGTATCCAATTACAGAATGTCTGGTTACGGTTTTTATGTGTAACAGAAGAAAACATAAATGACTTTCATAGCTTCTCAGTCCCATAGACATGATAAGGCAGCCTAGGGGTGGAAATTTAGCAATCTTAGCCAGATGTACAAGTAGTATATGTGATACGAAGAATTTGTGCAGCACTTGATACAGTCCTGTTCTAGATTTGCTGTTCTGATTTGCGGAAATTGTTTCATTTTGTAATTGAATATTGTAATTGTTAAATTTAATAATGTCTAATAAAAATACAAAGTATGAGGGACTATGTTGTTTATGGAATGCAAATTCTAAATTATTTCAAAACAATGATTTTAATATCAAAAACCAAAACTGATTGTAATTTTAAAATTATGTTACATCATCATATTCATATGGGTGAGTAATGAAACCCAAAATTAGTCATATAAAAAAAAGGATGAAATTAGAAATTGAATTGAAAGCATAAATTTGAATTTTTTATGTATGAAGAATATCTTGAGAAGGAAAATAACATTTAAGTTGAAAGAATCAAGTTAAGAAAATGTAATGTAATAAATTATGCAAAATTTGTTGCAACATAATGAAACTCATTGTGATAAATTTTATGACAAAGACCAGGGGCACACACTTAATGGGGCATGGAGGCAGGCTTTTGATATTGAGCAAATGCAAAGATGTAGGCTTGGCACTGGCAGCGACATGGGAGCAGCAGTCAACTGCTTGTACAAATGTGACGTCACTTGTCCCCATGATGGGACAGAGTTACTAGGAGCTGCCCAACTTGCCTTCCACCCCAGCCCTCTCTGGAAGGTTCCACATTGCCATTACATATACATAAGCAGAGCTCTGTGACAGTACCAGCAGTCAGTGATTTCAACTCCTCGTGCTAATGGTGGAGACAGCTGTCGTAAGTTCGAGTGTTTTATTCAAAATGATGCAGCTTGTAAACTGGAAAGATTTTATTGAAGCATTCCACCATGAATGACTCCAAGGACAAAAATATTATGACCAAATTGTTTAGAAAATACAAATATATGAGTGGCAGAGGCTATGAGATATTTTGTCTTTTGACGTTGGTCATCTTTCTATTGTGACGCCACACTGTCTTTTTGCCTTACTTATTTAAATACTAGTAGTGTAGAAAATTGTCCCATTAAGTGTTTTAAAAAAATTTAATCACTCCCAAGACATTCTCATTTTACTTCCCAAGAGAAGCATTTAGGTTTTACCTCAAACTTATCTACTGTACCTCCATATTATGTGTTTCAAATTAAGCAAGGGTGTTGCAAAGAATTGACATACTTGTTGATGGGGAACATGTTGAGAGCGTGGACAAGGGGTTCCTTGAGGTAGTCATGAAGCACAAACTGATGGGCATCGTGCACCAGAGGAGTGTCAGAGGCCCCGGGGCACAGTGCCATTACAGACACTCCAGTCTTGTCCAGGTGCAGTTTATCCTGCAAACACAAAAAGTTCTTCTTTATTTTTATAAATATTACTATCACACTGTTAGTGAAATAACAAATGCAGTGTGGGTAAACATGTGGAGTGAAGCATTAATATGGGATCAAACGGCTGGGTAGAATAGAAATAATGATATATTTGCATCTCAGGAATTGTCTCAGGTTAAGCTCACAGATGTTATAATTCCACTGAGGGAGAATGTGGAGTATTTTGAATAGAAAGGAAGGTGGAATGAGCTCATAAGTATAAGGGTTTCAAAGATTATGGATACAATGTGGTGTCACAAATCAAGTTTTCTTAAGGATGTAGGTCAAGATATTTTTGGCAATTCACGAGGTGAAGGAATTGTATAATCTGGTACAATACAGTGAGGTGACAGAAGTAGTTGGATGCCTCCTAATATGATGGCAAGCCCCCTCTCACCTGGTGTCGTGCAGCAACTCGATGTGACGTGGACTCGAAAAGTCACTGGAATTCCCTTCAGAAATACTGAGCCGTGCTGCCTCTGTAGCCATCCATAAATGTGGAAGTGCTGCCAGTGCAGGATTTTGTACATGAACTGAGTTCTTGATTTGTCCCATAAAAGTTCAGTGTGATTTAAGTCAAGTGATGTGGGTTTCCAAACCATTCACTTAAACTGTCTTTTGTTCAGGAATATGAATCCATTAATGGCTGAAAATCCTCCCCAAGTAGCTGAACATAACCATTTCTAGTCAATGATTGGTTCAGTTGGACCACTGGCTGCAGTCCATTCCATGTAAAAACAGGCCACGCTGTTATGGAATTACCGCCAGCCTGTACAGCCCCTTGTTGGGAACTTGAGTCCAGGGCTTCATGGGGTCTGCAGCACACACTAATCCCAACTGAAATTGGGACTCTTCTGACCAGGCCATGATTTTCCAGCCATCTACAGTCCAACTGATATGGTCACAACTGCTGCAGGTGATATGCTGTTATAGTTCAATTCTTTTATCTTGGCGGTTCGCGCATGCCTGCCCAGATGCGGGAAATTGCTGCGTTGCCAAGAGAAGCAGCGCCACAGTATAGTTCGCAAACTTCCGTTTAGGGGGAGCACGCAGTTTCTGAAGTAAAGCCCCCACGGCCGCATTAACCCTTTCGCTGCTACATAGATGTGCTCCCTGCATTCCGCGATGGGTGCGATTTTGTCATCATTGCACTGCTCGCCTGTACAGACACATGGTGTTTCGACTGCTTTGACACACTTTATCATTCGATTTCACAGAAACTATTTGGCCCAAAAATTTGATTTTTACACATCTTTCTTGACTGATACCTTCCCCCCATAAATGACTTAATTTTGTTTCGATGTTCAACACAGTTATTGTGCAGTATTAGATATATTACACCACTGCACGAAATTTTGAAGAGTTTACAGAGATAAAAGTCCATAGCGTATACTTTCCGTATGGTCGATTTTAGTTGCCACTAGAAATTTAAAAAAATTACATTCAAACGAATAAAATTCATGAAGTAACACACATTGAAATTGTTTTCAAATAAAGAAAATATTAAGTACCAATCATGGTTTGAACTCAGAACCTTTTGCTTAGCAGCCATACACTTAAGCCATTATGCTAATGCAGCTCGTCATTCAATATATCTCCGGAGGACTTTAAAAGAGCACGCAAAATACCAACAAACACGGTTGGTATGATTATGAATTACTCACGTTTCGTCGAAGTACAATAGGAAATAAACAATTACCGCTGTTCTTTATTGTGAAAAAGCGGTTAGTGAGAATGATACAAACACCTTTCCTTGCTATCGCCTGAATTAGGAGGCTTATTGCTTGTTTGGTTTAATTAATTAATCGAATATGAAGCGATTGGTATAAAGAATGCTTTCTCCAAACTTTTTATAAAAGAAAGTCTGGTATCAAGACATTGCTTTTGTTCAATTACTTTATTTATGACTGAATGTTTGTAAAACTGAAGACACTCGTCCGTGCTCTGCACTGCAGTCGAGCTCTGGCAACGTCGTTCTCTGTTCATTGGTTGAATGTGTTTTGTGACGTCAGATGCGCAGAATGAACCCAAACTTGGCTGCCGTTATAAATGATGCGCACTTTAGCAAAGGCACTTGCATCAGTTATCTGCTGCCATAGCCCACTAATGCTAAATTTCTCCACAGTGTCATATTGGACATGTTTTTCACACATCCTTCACTGATTACTGTGGTTATTTCATGTAGTGTTGTTTGCCTTGTAGCCCTGACAACTCTATAAAAACAGCGCTGCTCTCTGTCATTAAATGAAGGCCGTCAGCCACTGGGTTGTCTATGGGGAGAAGTAATATCCAAAATTTGGTATTCCAAGCACACTCTTGACACTGTGAATCTTGGTATATTGAATTCCCTAAGGATTTGCAAAATCGAATGTCCCATGCATCTAGCTCCAACTATCATTCTGTCTTCAAAGTCCATTAATTCCCATTGTGTAGCCATAGCCACATTGGAAATCTTTTCACATGGATCAGCTTAGCACAAATGACAGCTCGGACAATGCACTACCCTTTTATATCTCATTTACACAATACTATGGCCACCTGCATATGCTCATATCATTGTCTCATAACTTGTCACCTCAGTGTGCACGGATGGGAGCAGGTAGCCACATGTTGAAAGTGGGGCATAGTGGCTATTGTTCAAGAAATTGGTGAGAGTGACAGAACTTGCACAGTTTGGAAATGCATGCCACATTCATATGGGTTAGGTTGAGGTACACAATGGTCTTTTATGTGTGGATGATCTTGTGATTTAGTATCCATGTTCAGTCAATTAGTACTTTTAGTAGTTTCAATCTAATTTTGGCATATTCATGAATGATTAGTGGATTGGGGATTACAAGTGCTTGAGTGGTAGTCCTACTTATTTTACTTTTTTAATTAGGTGGGCTGGATGTATGTATGTTTGGATAAGGATCTGTGGGATGGCATGGGTGGGTAATTTTCCTTATAATGGCTTTCACGGAGTTGATGGAGATGGAATGGTTGATGTGGAGCTGAAGGGGGAATTGGAATGAATGGAGGGTAGGATGGATGACACAGAAGGCATCAGACTCAATATATCGGTTCGGGTGTATGGGAGAGAACTCAGTTGCATGTAAGCAAAGAAATGGTAATAGGATGGATCTTGGAACTTGCTGGATATTGGCCTTCAGTACAATTTAAAATAGTGTTTTGTTGTTGTTGTGGTCTCCATGCTACCCTGTCCTGTGCAAGTTTCTACCTTCTGCAACCAACATCCTTCTGAATTTGCTTAGTGTATTCATCTCTTGGTCTCCCTCTAAGATTTTTACCCTCCACACTGCCCTCTGGTACTAAATTGGTGATCCCTTGATGCCTCAGAACATGTCCTACCAACCGATCCCTTCTTCTAGTCAAGCTATTCCACAAACTCCTCTTCTCCCCAATTCTATTCAATACCTCCTCATTAGTTATGTGGTCTACCGATCTAATCCTCAGCATTTTTCTGTAGCACCACATTTGGAAAGCTTCTATTCTCTACTTGTCCAAACTATTTATCGTCCATATTTCACTTCCATACATAGCTACACCCATACAAATACTTTCAGAAACGACTTCCTGACACTTAAATCAATACTCGATGTTAACAAATTTCTCTTCTTCAGAAACGCTTTCCTTGCCATTGTCAGTCTACATTTTATATCCTCTCTACTTCGACCATCATCAGTTATAACAAAACTCCTTTACTACTTTAAGTGTCTCATTTCCTAATCTAATTCCCTCAGCATCACCCGACTTAATTCGACTACATTCCATTATCCTCATTTTGCTTTTGTTGATGTTCATCTTACACCCTCCTTTCAAGACACTGTCCATTCCGTTCAACTGCTCTTCCAAGTCCTTTGCTGTCTCTGACAGAATTACAATGTCATCGGCGAACCTCAAAGTTTTTATTTCTTCTCCATGGATTTTAATACCTACTCTGAATTTTTCTTTTGTTCCTTTACTGTTTGCTCAATATAAAGATTGAATAACATTGGGGAGAGGCTACAACCCTGTCTCACTCCCTTCCCAACCACTGCTTCCATTTCATGCCCCTCGACTCTTATAACTGCCATGTGGTTTCCGTACAAATTGTAAATAGCCTTTCGCTCCCTGTATTTTACCCTTGCCACCTTTAGAACTTGAAAGAGAGTATTCCAGTCAACACTGTCAAAAGCTTTCTGTAAGTCTATAAATGCTAGAAACGTAGGTTTGCCTTTCCTTAATCTTTCTTCTAAGATAAGTCGTAAGCTCAGTATTGCCTCACGTGTTCAAATGTTTCTACGGAATCCAAACTGATCTTCCCCGAGGTCGGCTTATACCAGTTTCTCCATTCGTCTGTAAAGAATTCGCGTTAGTATTTTGCAGCTGTGACTTATTAAACTGATAGTTCAGTAAATTTCACATCTGTTAACACCTGCTTTATTTGGAATTGGAATTCTTATATTCTTCTTGAAGTCTGAGGGTATTTCGCCTGTCTCATACAATTTGCTCACCAGATGGTAGAGTTTTGTCAGGACTAGCTCTCCCAAGGCCGTCAGTAGTTCTAATGGAATGTTGTCTACTCCCAGGGCCTTGTTTCGACTTAGGTCTTTCAGCGCTTTGTCAAACTCATCACGCAGTATCGTATCTCCCATTTCATCTTCATCTACATTCTCTTCCATTTCCATAACATTGTCCTCAAGAACATCACCCTTGTATAGACCCTCTATATACTCCTTCCACCTTTCTGCTTTCCCTTCTTTGGTTAGAACTGGGTTTTCATCTGAGCTCTTGATATTCATACAAGTGGTTCTCTTTTCTCCAAACGTCTCTTTAATTTTCCTGTAGGCAGTATCTATCTTACCCCTAGTGAGATAAGACTCTGCATCCTTAAATTTGTTCTCTAGCCATCCCTGCTTAGCCATTTTGCACTTCCTGTCAAATAACAATTTGATGCAAAATGTAATTCATAATTATGCTGTAGGAGTTGGCTGACACAATAATGACATCAGAAGCCACCATAAGGAAATAAGCAGCCTCTGCTGTAGGTGGGCCATTTTTCTGTGAGCTTCAGCAGCTGCTAGCAGGCTGATGACACACCGATGATAACCATATTGAAGTGTAGCAATGTATTTTCTTTTTGTGGTGAATACCATAATAATAAACAATAATAATGCAAAGTTTTTTGTGTTATTCAACTGTTTAACATTACCTCAGAAATATGAAGCCATGTGTGTGTGACTCTGAATGAGATGAGTATAAAATGATACGTATAGCCATAGGAATTATTAATTTGAGAAAGTACTGATAGGAGCTCAAATTTTATGGCAAAAACTAAACACAGGTAGATCTCAAGACACAATGTGGAAATAAAGGTAGGTGTGTGGTGGAACAGCTGTGTATAAGAACTGAAACCAAAAGTAAGCTTGCAAGGCAGTTCATAAGAACATGTCAGTGTCCCTGCACCACTTCAGCTGGGTGTCTGATTGCTTTACACAACACATTTATTTTAGAGATGTACAGATGTGAGTAGTTACTGACCCCATAGGAACGGGTCATAGCAGCCACTGCATGCTTTGTGCCTGCATAGATGGGCAGCACAGATACTGGCTCCAGGCCTGCTACAGAGGACAGGTTGACCACGACACCACCGTTTCCACCTTCGTGCTTGCCCATGTGCTTGTAAGCCAGCAACATCGTGTGCACAACACCCTTCTGCAAAGCAAGATAACACAGTCGAATTATACCGCAGGAATAAGACTAAATCTGGAGTAGGTAAACATTAAACTGGGTGTACCATAAGATTTTGATCTGGGCTCAGTCCAGTTCTTGACCTACATAAGTGATTTACTAAAGATAATGAATGCCTCTTCTAAAGCTTTATGGTCCATACTATACTAGATCAGGTGAATGTTAGATCAGACTTATAAAGTGTTCATAAGAAATAACTTAATCCTATTGAGACTAATATTACAAAGGATTTCATTCAAATGTGTATCAGCCTCTTCTTCATTATTGCCATGCATTATCAGTTAATTCAATTTTTCATTTTCATGGTATGAGACACAGTTTCATCATTTTAGATTCTCTGATTGCTACAAATTTTGTGGAATAATACCTGTGCATGTGGTTGCATCACATCCAAATTGACTAAATGTTGACTTTCATACATTTTTAGTCACATTATACAGTTGTAACATTCCAAAAATTTCTTTCATTTTATAAAATAATAAATCTAAATTTTTAATAATAATCATATGAAAATTTAAAGGGTAAATTATTTACATAGAATGCCTGCATGCAAAAACATTCTTAAGTTCATCTTTATATTTTTATCTTTGTTTATTATGGCAACTTTGGTGATGGTACAGATAAGATTTGGTATTAGCATGAACCAGCTGTGAAGCTGTCTTCTCTCAACAAAAGTAACATTTTGTAAATAAAAGCAAATAAATGCTGTATGCAGTCAAAAATTGAAAAGAGAGAGGTGTTGGTGTATAAGAAAATTCAAATTCAAATTCCACTTGCAGCATTCAAAAGTTGAGACAAACTCAGGACTATGATAGAAACTGCAAATTATTTGGATAGGATCCTTCATGAGTTCCAACGAAACACAAGATGAGTAAATATATGCTGTGACTGCTGTTCTCAAATGTTCCGATATATTTGTTTATTGGTGTAATAAGCAGTCAGGTTTGAAATTGAAATATATAGTGAAAACAATCTTAAGCTCACAAGATGAATAAACACACTCCAGATGACCTCCATGTGTGATGTTCCAGGGCATCCAAGTGAATAATAAATTGAGCTTTCACCAACACGCCTTCAAATTAAGCTAATAGTTCAATTCTGTCTGCTTTCCACTTAAAAATCTCTCTCTGTGTGCTAACCTGTAGATGAGATTATTAGCACACTTTCACCCACTACTGTCCTAATCATCTGGAGTAGTACAGCCAGAGTAAAAAAAGTATTTATTGTGCATACACAGATTGTAAGAATGCTATTTAAAGTTGATGCTTAATATGTTTCAGAAGCATTGTTAGGAACATGGGGATACCTGCACTTTGGCTATGTGCCAAAACGTTTACTCTTTCATGATACTGCATACTCCCTCATAACATTATGTGAATTTAGCACAAACTAAGCATTTCAAAAATGCAGTACCTGATGTAAAAATAATTTGCATGCAGACTATACATTCCTATGCAGGAATTAGAATGGAGTTTTTAAGGTAGTATGTAATATTCTAGATAATTTTTTTGGGGAGGGGAGGGGTCTTTGTTTTTAAGATTGCATATTCTTTAACCCAAATACACTCCTGGAAATGGAAAAAAGAACACATTGACATCGGTGTGTCAGACCCACCATACTTGCTCCGGACACTGCGAGAGGGCTGTACAAGCAATGATCACACGCACGGCACAGCGGACACACCAGGAACCGCGGTGTTGGCCGTCGAATGGCGCTAGCTGCGCAGCATTTGTGCACCGCCGCCGTCAGTGTCAGCCAGTTTGCCGTGGCATACGGAGCTCCATCGCAGTCTTTAACACTGGTAGCATGCCGCGACAGCGTGGACGTGAACCGTATGTGCAGTTGACGGACTTTGAGCGAGGGCGTATAGTGGGCATGCGGGAGGCCGCGTGGACGTACCGCCGAATTGCTCAACACGTGGGGCGTGAGGTCTCCACAGTACATCGATGTTGTCGCCAGTGGTCGGCGGAAGGTGCACGTGCCCGTCGACCTGGGACCGGACCGCAGCGACACACGGATGCACGCCAAGACCGTAGGATCCTACGCAGTGCCGTAGGGGACCGCACCGCCACTTCCCAGCAAATTAGGGACACTGTTGCTCCTGGGGTATCGGAGAGGACCATTCGCAACCGTCTCCATGAAGTTGGGCTACGGTCCCGCACACCGTTAGGCCGTCTTCCGCTCACGCCCCAATATCGTGCAGCCCGCCTCCAGTGGTGTCGCGACAGGCGTGAATGGAGGGACGAATGGAGACGTGTCGTCTTCAGCGATGAGAGTCGCTTCTGCCTTGGTGCCAATGATGGTCGTATGCGTGTTTGGCGCCATGCAGGTGAGCGCCACAATCAGGACTGCATACGACCGAGGCACACAGGGCCAACACCCGGCATCATGGTGTGGGGAGCGATCTCCTACACTGGCCGTACACCACTGGTGATCGTCGAGGGGACACTGAATAGTGCACGGTACATCCAAACCGTCATCGAACCCATCGTTCTACCATTCCTAGACCGGCAAGGGAACTTGCTGTTCCAACAGGACAATGCACGTCCGCATGTATCCCGTGCCACCCAACGTGCTCTAGAAGGTGTAAGTCAACTACCCTGGCCAGCAAGATCTCCGGATCTGTCCCCCATTGAGCATGTTTGGGACTGGATGAAGCGTCGTCTCACGCGGTCTGCACGTCTAGCACAAACGCTGGTCCAACTGAGGCGCCAGGTGGAAATGGCATGGCAAGCCGTTCCACAGGACTACATCCAGCATCTCTACGATCGTCTCCATGGGAGAATAGCAGCCTGCATTGGTGGATATACACCGTACTAGTGCCGACATTGTGCATGCTCTGTTGCTGTGTCTATGTGCCTGTGGTTCTGTATGTATCTGACCCCAGGAATGTGTCAATAAAGTTTCCCCTTCCTGGGACAATGAATTCACGGTGTTCTTATTTCAATTTCCAGGAATGTAAGTGAGTCTTCAGTTAAGCATGTATTACCCACAGGGTTGAATCCAATAATAACTCTGAAATCCAAGGTTGATCACAATATTTAGTAAACTATGACCAAAGCTATACATACATTAATAAGCTTCCATACTCATGCAATTCCAAGACAAAGGTGTTTCTATAACATGGCATCTTTTATGTTTTTCTCAAAAGCTAGAAGATAGAAGAGAGTCAAAATCAATTTTAAAAACTCATGAACATTACTGTTTGGAAATTCTTGATATCAGTGAGACTTACTACGCAAGTTCCTGATATAATATTTAGATGACACTGCAAGCTTTTTAATATGGTGCAAAAGTCTGGAAACTGAAAATCCACAGATATTCAAAAACAAACTAAAAGATCATGTTACATATGTAAATCCCAATTAACAGGAATGTTCTAATTGATCCAGTACACAGGTAGCTGGTAACTGTAGTGTTTTGCGTACAGATACAGATTCTTCATATGAAGAATTAGGAAAAAAAACCAGATGAATAGCTTAAGAGTAGGTTATCTGAATTTGTTGTGAGTACACTATATTTTTAAAAATGTAGGCTGTAGTAGTTGTTCTGCCTACTAATTTTTAACATGATTAATTTCATGTCCCTGAAGGCTGAAATTTAGGAGCGTATTATATGACTGAATCAGTATTAGTGAGTCAGTACCCTCGCTGCTGAAAACATTGAATTTAAATCTGATGCCTGCCTTCTGTTAAGCCAAGATTTCAGAAGTACAAGGGTTACACCTACATCCAATCTACACCATACTATGCAAAGCACTGTGAACTGCATGGAAGTTAAGTTACTCCTGATAACATACAAATAAAATAATAATACTGTTAGAAAAGATTTATTAGAAAAGTTATAGAAGTGCATGTTGGTATCAATAATCTACATAACCACAATTCACATTTAAGTGTGTCACTCTCCTTAATGGACTGAAATTCTTTTTGAACAGTTAACAAATAATTCTCTTTATTCGCCCATTAACTATGTGCATTGTATGAATGTAGTCAGTTAATAGCCAGGGCTAATTGCTATAAAACTTCTCATATTTAAGTTATCTACAAATTCATGTCCCTCACTTTGATATGTGTAAATAATATTACTTTCTTACAATCAGATACTCTTTAGTGTTTAAAAGCTATGTGTTATTAATAACTTTTATTTATATTTTGAATTTATGGAATTTCATAAGTTTCTTTATTATACCGGGCAATGCAGTAAAAAGTACTTTGGTTTGATGATATAGACTTTTTTCATGAATGGCTTTCTAATGTGTGTTGCAATGGAATTGGTCAGGGCACCTCACTCTCTCTCTCTCTCTCTCTCTCTCTCTCTCTCTCTCTCTCTTTCTCTTTCTCTCCTCCCCCCTCTCTCCCTCCTTATCTCTCTCTGTTTTACACACACACACACACACACACACACACACACACACACACACACACACACACAACTACTAGACACTATTAACACAAGATTTATTAGCAAATTAATTTGAAACAGTACCTCTAATCTGAAACTACTATCATTACTCATATTTATATGATTCATTCTGGAAATCTTTAATAAGAAATAGTAAACTGTATTAGAGTCTTTGAATGTAAAGTTTGATGAGTTCAAATACTTCTGGGCTGTGAGATATTGTATCTTTGTAGTTAATCATTGTGTATCAGTCTGTAGTAGCACAGCTGCAGCAGTTAGTTGTAAAATGTTATTACGGAAGTAATACTAGTGTCGCAGTGAGTTACAGAGGAATATTGTGAAGTGTCTGTCATGAGATTGTAATGTTGAAGAATTGAATCAAATTGTGAAATTATACTGAAATATGACATGAAAAACAAAAAGGAGGATAATGGAATGTAGTTGAATTAAGTCGAGTGATGCTGAGGGAATTAGATTAGGATATGAGAGGCTTAAAGTACTAAAGGAGTTTTGCTATTTGGGGAGCAAAATAACTGATGATGGTCGAAGTAGAGAGGATATAAAATGTAGACTGGCAATGGCAAGGAAAGCGTTTCTGAAGAAGAGAAATTTGTTAACATCGAGTATTGATTTAAGTGTCAGGAAGTCATTTCTGAAAGAATTTGTATGGAGTGTAGCCATTTATGGAAGAGAAACATGGACGATAAATAGCTTAGGCAAGAAGAGAATAGAAGCTTTCGAAATGTGGCTACAGAAGAATGCTGAAAATTAGATGGGTAGATCACATAACTAATGAGGAAGTATTGAACAGAATTGGGGAGAAGAGGAGTTTGTGGTACAACCTGACTAGAAGAAGGGATTGGTTGGTAGGACATGTTCTGAGGCATCAAGGGATCACCAATTTAGTACTGGAGGGCAGGGTGGAGGGTAAAAATCGTAGAGGGAGACCAAGAGATGAATACACTAAGCGGATTCAGAAGGATGTAGGTTGCAGTAAGTACTGGGAGATGAAGAAGCTTGCACAGGTTAGAGTAGCATGGAGAGCTGCATCAAACCAGTCTCAGGACTGAAGACCACAACAACAACAACAAAAATTCATTGTACAACAGAGTTCTTATTTGTCAATAACTGACCCAATCATACCTGTCAGTTGACAATAAATAATACATCGATCCATAATACAAGTACTGACAAAGATCTACAAGAACCAGATGAGCACAGATTTTTGTTTTTTAAGCGTTATTTCTAACTTACTTCTCACTTAAAATGTTTGCACACACTTAGTGTTACTTCACCAAAGGAAGTGTACAAGAACAATGTATGACTTTCAATAGTTACAAAGGATGGGTTTGTGATAGCATATCTGTGGAAATCATCTCTGTTTCTTGTTTTGTAGTAATGAACATGATTGCTCAATGCTGAAAATATATACTTTAATGCACAAGTGTGATTATTTTAAATTTTTTATATATTTCCTGTATGGCTTTCAATGGGGAACTCGTTTCATTATACCAATAGCCCCTTTTTGAAATTAGAAAGTTTGTTTTTCTGTACCTGTATTTCCACAGTAAATCATGCCATAACTAAGCAAGCAATTCATATAAGCATAATAATGAATCTGCTTCCTGAGACTGCAGCCAGACCATGACAGCATTAGGAAGAGAGTCACTTTTTCCTGCACCTAAATAGGCGAAAATTACTTCGAGCTTAATTTGAGGTATAGTACAGATGTACTAAAACTTATCCTTTAGGGTTATCATTGACAAAGCAGACTTTCTGAGCCACAAGGCTAGGGCTCATGCCACAAAGAGGCCTCTTCCATAGTAATTTTATAGAAAAAATGTCAGCTTCAGTACTGCAATGTAGTTGTAAAGCACATAAATGTAGATTTTATGGGCTCACTCAGCTGGATCCACCAAAATAGCTGAGTGGTTAGTGTAAATGGCTGTCATTACTGTTGAGGTTCTCTCCTTGGTGGGGGAACTGACACGAGGTTTCCATTTCAAAACAAATGGCATTATGACACTGCGCTCTGCTTAAATTTATGATATCATCTCCCATTTGTCAAGCCATACCTGTTAAACAATGACTACACATTAAAATTCAATGGAGATATTCATAACTATGCATCAAGGCAGCAATCTGACCTACATATGATTCAGTCCAGAACTACCTGCTACCAAAAAAGTGTTTTAAATGTTGTAATACAAATGTATATTAATTTACCAAATGAAATCAAAGCAACAAAGAGGCCTGCTCCATAGAAATTTTATAGAAAAAATGTCAGCTTCAGTACTGCAATGTAGTTGTAAAGCACATAAATGTAGATTTTATGGGCTCACTCAGCTGGATCCACCAAAATAGCTGAGTGGTCAGTGTAAATGGCTGTCATTACTGTTGAGGTTCTCTCCTTGGTGGGGGAACTGACACGAGGTTTCCATTTCAAAACAAATGGCATTATGACACTGCGCTCTGCTTAAATTTATAATATCATCTCCCATTTGTCAAGCCATACCTGTTAAACAATGACTACACATTAAAATTCAATGGAGATATTCATAACTATGCATCAAGGCAGCAATCTGACCTACATATGATTCAGTCCAGAACTACCTGCTACCAAAAAAGTGTTTTAAATGTTGTAATACAAATGTATATTAATTTACCAAATGAAATCAAAGCAACAAAGAACCCAAGAGCCTTCACACGTAAGTTAAAAAATAAACTTGGACCATTGCTTCTATGCAGCCGATCATTTTTTTGAAAGGGGTTAAAACTGTAAACAATTTATGATAAATGTTCAATTAGGTCTGAAAATTATATACTGTGCATGTCTAAGAAATATACTGGATTATTATATAGTGTGCATGTCTATGAAATATACTGGATTATTTTACTATTACATTTGTATTGGCTGTTTGTATTTTACTATACAACATTTGTATTTACTGTGATGTTAAAGATAGCTAACTTCCCCATTACAAAATAATGTAAAATCAATTTATTGAAAATTACTAGCAAATATGTTCTCTTGACCTGTCCAATATCATATGTACAACCGTACAGTTCTATGATTTGTATTAACTGTTTTGTTTAAGATAGATAATTTCCTTGCTACAAAATAATGTAAAAATAAATTTGTAAAAATTACTTGTAAACAGCTCTCTTGAGCTGTCCAATATCATATGTACAGCTGTGCAATACTATGATTGCCTGGATCAATAAAAATACAATACAATACAATAGGTACACTCAGTCTTATGTTGCCAGTTGGGGTGTTACAGGAATGAGAAGCAGCGGCTGCACAGTGTGGGAAGTTTACAAAAGGCTGGAACACTAATATACTGAGCACGTACCCCTCCATACCGCATGACAGCACAAGGCAGAGGATGACACGGCTGTCTGTTGACATCCCTTCTGCCTTCAGGACCTGGACGAGAAGCTCTGTTTTCATTCAGCTGCATTTTTCAGTGGACAGCTTATATGAATTAAGTCAGCATTCACCTTGCCTCAAATTCCCTTTGGCACCTAATCACATTCTTGACACTTCAGTGGGTAGAGTCACTAAGAAAAAATTTTACTGAGTCTCAGTGGTTTGAACCAATTTCAGTTTTGTGGAAAGCTAATTATTCCCATACCTCATTTCATACAAACCAAGCTCCGTAATTACTTTTGGCTTAGTGTTGCTGCCACACACAGATTCTTCATCTCTTGAAGTTGGGATAAACCATTTTCAGAGAGGCTAACTTTATTCATTAACAATGAATTCCAAGAAATTTATATGAAAGCTTAAGATCTGTAGCATCTGACAGATAGCTTACTGACTCATTTCGTCATAGCTAGGTCATGTGACAGTCTTGAGCATTTTCGCAGGAGACTCGATAGTCAACTACAGAATTTAATTTTCCTCAAAAAAATTGTTTTTTGCAGGAAACTATATTTTATCGTAATAGTTACAGTACCATACTACCAACTGCAAATAACTTGAAGCATTTGTCAACATAACTATTACAATATGATGAGAACAGGGGATGACACACACAACTTGTAGGATGGCTGTACCAGTCATAGTAGGTGCATAACAGAAATGTGACAGACTAAAATTTCATTTGTAATAAGATTATTTTCTCTGTAATTAGGTACTACCATAAAATACAAACTACTTTATGTGAAATGAATAGCGAAAGTACCAAATAAAAGTTCTTTTAATCTCATTAGCTTAGCACATCACAAATTGTAGGCTATAGCAAGATTTTATTGAATTATATCAAAGTGGTCCCATACTCCAGGAATGAGTGTAGGGGAGCATAAGCAGGAATCCTATATCACAGTTCGTTGAAAGGCTCTAATGGAGATAGTTTGACATTGTCTTCCTCCAACCTCTTATGAAGTGTGCCTGTGGCTGTGTTGTGTGCCTGACTTCAATATGTGCTTGTACGGTCTACTCTCAGATTTGTGTTCCTTTGAGTTAAAGAAAGGGAAAAGGTGAAACACAGTCAGATAGCCTGCTCCTCTCAAATAGCACCAATGAGACAACAGAGTTTAATTTCTCCATCCAATGGACGGCTGACCGTAAACATCATCACATGCCTTCACCTCAATACACACTGAGGAAAGGTTTGGAATTTAATCCAAAGACTGGTGACCGGGAACATTACACCACCCTGCTTCTCCACTTTGCTGTAAAGGCAAATGTAGAACTGCCAATAGCACATAACATACCAGGATGGTTATGCACTCAAGTGCCATCCACATGTGAGGTTAACTTGGTGATCTGATGGGAAATGTTGTATCCAATGCAACAAGGCCATTGGCACACACATGCCCAATTCCCACAAGGATAATCTCCCCACCACCTCTCCCCCAACTCTGCTACAAAATTAGTTACAGCTTTATTTCACCATCTGTCTAGAAGAGAGAGGAAATGCCAGGAAGTTCAGAGTCAAAAAGACGTCTTCTCCAGGAGCAGGGACCTTCTCAAATTCAAACTCTAAGGAATGGAACTGCCATGGCTGCAAAAGTGTCAAAATGGGGAGATGAGGAACATCTTGGTTCAGATGACTTATCACTATGTACAGAATATGGGAAAATACTCATGTTTGCTGATGACACCACTTTATCAGTTAATAATCTCTCAGGGAATGTGTCAAATGAGGCTGAAAATAAAGCTTTTGCAGATTTGACAAACTGGTTTGAAACCAATGGCCTTACAGTCAACATAAAAAAGACAAATTACATTCAATTCTCTTCTAACACAAATGTTACTAATGAAATGAATCTAAAAATGAGTGAGCACAAGATTTTGAAGGTTGAGTCCTCCAAATTCTTGGGTCTGCATACAGATAGCAAAATGAAGTGGCACCACCATATTCAAGATCTGTGCAAAAGGCTAAGCTCAGCAATGTTTGCCTTAAGAATAATATCAGACACTAGGGAAATGAGCACAATAAAAATTGCTTATTTTGGCTATTTTCACCAACTTATGGCCTATGGTATAATATTTTTGGTAAATCAACCAATAGCAAAAAAGTGTTACATGCACAGAAGCGAGCAATAAGAATTATGTGTGGAATACATCCTAGGCACTCATGCAGGGATCTGTTTAGAGCTCTACAAATCCTTACAACACCTGCCCAATATATTATTCCCTGATGTGCTTTGTTTCAAAAAATAGCAACTTATTCAAAATCAATAGCTCAAACTACAGTTATACCACCTGAAGGAAACTGGATATCCATTATGAGCTAAAAACGAAAAGCATCGTCCAGAAGGGGGTTTTATGCTGGGGCACCAAAATTTTTAATGCCCTCCCACCGCACATTAAAGAAGTGGTGGGAAACATGTCAAAGTTTAAAGAAAATCTGAAGCAGTTCCTTTTAGATGAATCTTGTTGCAGTATTTATGAATTTCTTAGCACAAATGCATAGAATCTCTTGTTCGTGCTTAAACCTTACTGTGTGACCTCTACAACTGATTAATCATACCCTGCAAGTACAGTGTAACTTAATACAATGCCCAAATTTATGTATGCCTGTATAACTTTAGAGCAATACCCAAATTTATGTATGACTGTATATTCTTTCAGATGTCCTGTATCTTAACTAATATGTAAGGCTATATGCTAAACTTCACAGTTTCTTTAATCTAATGATAGGATCAATGTAACTGTGCACAAAGCAATAATCTGTAAAAATCTTGACTCGTTCTATATCCAGGGATGTGTTCCCATATGGCTCTATGGAACACGAAATAAATAAATGAATAAAGACATAAGGAATAAGTTTTACCAGCTAATTCGAAGGTGGTTTTGAAAGGTTAGAATGCTGACTGTGAGTCACATTTTACCCAAATAAGCCAAAACAATAGCTTTCAAAACTCATATTGTTGAACATTAATTATATCGGTCAGTACTTTAAAAATGTCACGAAAATAGTGCAGTAGCTAAGTTAACGTAATCTGATGTGAAGTTTTCTGAGCAAACGGTGTTACAGATGGCACCTCAGTTTCTAAGCTGATGTATAGATACTACTAATGCAATGAAATGTCAGATGCTAAAGATGCATTGTACTCAACGAATTATTTGGTTGTGTTTGGAATGAAGTCACACGGCGCCATGTGTTTAAATTAATCATCGCATACAGTAATTTTACGGCAGCAGCCACAGTACTCACGATGTTGATGTCGATTTGCTTTTCCCACAAGGAGTCTCGCATGATCCCTGCATTGCTGACGACAATGTCAAGGCGCTTGAATGTCGACTTGGCTGCCTTAAACACCTCTGCAAAGAACAGTCAGTCACTTAGTTACATGTTCCAGTGATCATTTACGTGATTTACATAGAAATGATGGGAAGCAAATCATTTTTCATTTTGTATATAAGAGATTTGTTTGTACGTATGTTAGGTGGTACCAATTTAGAGAATATTAAATATCACAGACGTAACATATTAGTCTGTCATTATTCATGGAAGAATTCTGATACTGTGCAAGGAAAATAACGTGTCTAGAATGAATCTTCATTTTACAGTAGAGTGTGCACTAATTTGAAATTTCCTAGTAATTAAAACTGTGCCGGCCGGTGTGGCCGAGCAGTTCTAGGCGCTACAGTCTGGAGCTGCGCGACCGCTATGGTCGCAGGTTCGAATCCTGCCTCGGGCATGGATGTGTGTGATGTCCTTAGGTTTGTTAGGTTTAAGTAGTTCTAAGTTCTAGGTGACTGATGACCTCAGAAGGTAAGTCCCATAGTGCTCAGAGCCATTTCAACCAATTAAAACTGTGTGCCGGACTGCAAGAAAAACCTGGAACCTTTGCAGAAGTAAAGCTGCGATGGCGGGCCATGAGTTATGGTTGGATAACTCTGTTGGTACAAGACTTATCCATAAAAGGCAAAGGTTCCAAGTTTAAGTCATCATCCGGCAAACAGTTTTAATGGCATCTACTATGGCCCCATTGATCCTATGAATCCCATATTGTACGGCTGTCCAACGTTTCCGAGTAATGCAAACAACAGTATCACGGATCTATGGATGTTGGATCCAGATGAAAGCGAGTAACAGCACCAGAGAATCCTAAAACACACTTGCGATATGCCATGGTCCTGATGCTGTCCGATTCCAACATGTTCTGGAAGATGTTTCCCCTTCTTACCCACAGTAAAACACGATCTTCCTTCATACAAATAACAATTTCTGAATGGGAAACCCACTGCATAATCTTTCCACACATACAGAATGTAGATGGCTTCAATACTACCTACTTCATACAGTTACGCTAAATGCTAATGATTTGCATATCCAATCATACAATTCTGACATTTGTTGCAAGCTGCCTTCACGGTGCCGCAGTTGTAACAGCCACATTGTATAAAGTTGACAGATGAAAAAACACACATCAGATCTTGAAACTGTATAGCTAAAGGCAACTATGAACGGAGATGTCTAGAGGACTCCTTTATCCAGAGCTGGACGTCAGATGACTGATGACGATAATGGCGCTGGAAAACGACCTTCCATTTGTGACTTCATTGGCAGCAAGAGCACTTCTCACCTTCCAGGGAAGCAGAGTTGGTGACATCGGCTTTGACAAAGATGGCGTTCCCCTTCCCAAACTCTTTTTCCAGCTCGTCCACTGCCTTTTTGCCAGCCGCCTCATCAACATCTGACAGCACCACCTGAAACCAGTCGAAAGTAGATGGTGTCAGCTTGGATCGACTGCAGAGGGAGACATGAATGCTGATAATAATTTGTTACATCCAGACGCCAACGTTAGGAGAATATTCATTCAGTCATATGAATGTGGCTTAATCTGATTATTGTCTGGAGGCCATGTAAATATTTTTTATTTCCATTCACTGATTAACGTTTCATTTTCACACCATGCAGGCAGCATCGTACAGAGATATCTTTAATGATTAACCTGGTTTCAGAGAATTGTTTACTTACATGTGTACGATATACAAAGATGGGTGGTACATCAAAAATAGATACATTGTCCAACTTAAAAAGCCTGCATTGTGACTCGTGAGCACGCTAGATGGCAGGCTTGTGATGGCAATCCACAAGATGGCAGCACTGCATGAGGCGAGATTTTGTGTGTTAGAATACGCGAAGTGTTTGTTGGTTACGAGTGTTCAGTGTGCATTCATCGTAAGCAATCACAGAAAATGTTGACTTGGTCACCAAAGCATTCTGGGTTGGTTTCGCCAGTTTCGTGATACTGAGTGACAGTGCAAAGGGAAAACAACAGAACGAACATGTGTCTCATAGGTGATCGTGGCGGGCAAGAGACAGAGCTTTGTGCCACAAAAATCAGCTGTGCATGCAATCCGTGAACAGAACTTTCTGCAGAAACCACTGTGGAATATTTCGAGGCGGTATTTTGCATTTCAACCCCTACCACTTGCATCTGTTACAACATCTGACCAAGTTTCAGCCATTCTGGTCTATTTCTTTGTGTTTGGCATTCGTGAAAATCAAGGAAGTCGAGTGATTGTCAAAAAATGAATGAAAAAGAATTTCGTGTGGTGATTAAACATTACTTTACGAAAGGCAAAACGTCTCAGGAGACTAGAGAGAAGAATGATAAACATTATGGTGACTGCACCTTCCGTTCGAACAGTTTATAAGTGGTTTCAAAATTTTGGAGTGGCCATGTGGGCACAAGTGATGCTGAACTTTCTGGACGCCCTGTGGAGGTTACAACCCCAGAAATCATTGATAAAATCCATGACATGGTGATGGATGACAGAAGAGTTCAGGTGCTTGAGATTGATAGTGCTCTGGCCACCTCAAATGAATGGGTAGATAATATTTTGTATAAACATTTGGACATGAGAATGCTATCCACAAGATGGGTTCTGCGATTGCTCATGCTTGACCAAAAATGGAATCATGTGAAGTGTTGCGAGGATGGTTTGCAGCTGTTCAGGAAGTATCCGCAGGACTTTAAGCGTCGTTTTGTCACTGTGGATGAAACATGGATACATTACTATACTCCTGAGACCAAACAACAATCTAAACAATGGGTTATGGCGCCTGTCTTTCGGGATTCGCAAGGGATAATCCTCATCGAATATCTGCAAAAGGGTAAAACTATTACAGCTGAATATTATTCATCGTTATTGGACCGTTTGAAAATCGAGCTGCAAGAAAAACGCCGGCGATTGGACTGCAAAGACGCCCCTTTTCATCATGACAGTACACCAGCACACGCCTCAGCGGTTGTGGTGGTAAAATTAATGGAAATAGGATTCCAAAGCGTTTCAAATCCCCCCTATTATCCAGACTTGGTTCCCTCGGACTACTGTTTGTTCCCCAATTTGAAGAAATGGCTGATTGGACAAACATTTTATTCAAACGAGGAGGTGATTGCAGCAACTAATAGCTATTTTGCAGACTTGGACAATTCCTATTATTCAGATGGGATCAACAAATTAGGACATCGTTGGACGAAGTGTATAAGTCACAAGGAGACTATGTCGAAAAATAAAAAAGGTTTGCCCGAAACACGTAAGTAGTTTTTATTTTTGCATGGACTTTTCAAACACCCTTCGTAAATCTGTAAAGATGTATGTTACGCGTACACTTTATAACAGACTATAAACTACCAATGTTCAAAACGATGCGGCAGTGTTACATTTAAATAACAGTCTACATGTTTGATGAAGTCTGCGTGAAAGTTTCATGAAGCAAGATTCACGCGAAACCGAGATATTACGACAAGACTATGGAAAAGATATCTGGCAAGGTACTCCTTTTTACAACTGAACATGAATTTTCATGACGTTTGGTACCCTTTCGCATGTGTTAACAGATAAACTCTCGTGTGGCGTATTTAGTTATGGTTGGTTGGTTGGTTTATTTTGCAGAGGGGACCAGACTGTGAGGTCATCGGTCCCATCGGATTAGGGAAAGATGGGGACGTAAGTTGGTCATACCCTATCAAGGGAACCATCCTGGCATTTTCCGGAAGCGATTTAAGGAAATCACGAAAAATCTAAATCAGTATGGCCGGACGCATGTTTCAACCGTCGTCCTCTCGAACGCGAGTGCAGTGTGCTAACCACAGCGCTACTTCGCTCAGGCATATTTAATTATACAGGACTGGTTATAGAGAATGCTGTTAGCTTGCACTTGCTCTACTTCTTACCCTTACGTCTGCCCTAAGGCCGGTATTACACTATCAAATTTCTTTGTCAAAGATTTGATCAAAGATGTGATCAAATATTCCGTCAAATATATATAGACTGTCATAATATTTTTCGTCAAAGTTCAAGATGGCTGACAACAACAACTTGTTATTATCTGCAGCAGTTGCATGTACCACAATTGCACTGTGTGCACATGCAGAAGAGAAGCGGGGAAAAAAAAAGGGAAACATCCCTGGGTGAAGCCGTGGGTTTTACGACGACACGATAAAAAGCATTCAACAAAACTTGTTATGTGAGCTTATAGTGGAGGACATCAAGTCGTACATCAATTACTTAAGAATGGATGAGCATACATTTCTGTATGTGTTCAATGAAGTGTATCCTCATATAACAAAGGACAATATTCTCTGAAGAACTGCTACATCTGCAGAAGACAGGCTCACTGTAACACTTCGATTCCTTGCTACAGGAGAGGGTTAGGGTAGGTTAGATTAGGTTAGGTCAGGTCTCCAATCTTCATAATCTATTTTTGTAATCAGTGTGCCTCATGTTGTAAAGCACTTCATCAGCTTCATACATCTCTATTAATTTTGTAGTTGTCGGCACACACCAATTGTATTTACCGGCAATGTTTATAAAAACACTACAGACGATAGAATGCAGCGATGCTAGCGCTCCATGTGGTAACATGTCACATTGCAGTGAACAGAAGACAAGCGACTTCTTTGATCAGATCTACAGCAAGGCCCTAGATTTGATCAAATATTGGACGGCATTTCCCAAAGTTCCATATTACACCATCAAATATCTTTCACAAAGATATTTGACAAAGAAATTTGATAGTGTAATACTGGCCTAAGTCCCTGCAGTAGATACCTTACGTTTAAATGAGCCAATTTCACTGGAGACTGATTTATTCTCTGGTTTTGAACTTTTTGTAGCTCATGTCATTTACATGACATTTAGAGAATCTTATGTATTCTATGACCATACTTCTGATAGCAATATATTTTTTTATAAATCTATTCCGTGTAATGTAGGCATCTCTTACAACCAATGTCTATTAGCAATAAGTACCAACAGGCTAATACCCTCCAAGCAGCTATTTCAATAGCTAAGTGTTCTATATTTACCATGACTACATACAAAAAAAGTCTAGTTAATCTAAAAATGTGCATTGAAAATTTCAAAACCAACTCAGACCTGCATTCACATTATACAAATATGTGCAATGATATCCATGTAAAAAGAGTGAACAAGGCTATTGCACAGAGAGAAAGAAAAATTCAAAGTACAAAATTATACAACAAACTTCCAGCTCATATAAAAGAGATTTTAAAAAAATCGTCTGCATTTAAGGAAGCAATATTCAAGTTTTTACTGATCAACCGCCGGCTGGGGTAGCCGAGCGATTCTAGGTGCTATAGTCTAGAACCGCGCGACCGCAATGGTCGCAGGTTCGAATCCTGCCTCGGGCATGGGTGTGTGTGATGTCCTTAGGTTAGTTAGGTTTAAGTAGTTCTAAGTTCTAGGTGCTGATGACCTCAGAAGTTAAGTCCCAGAGTGATCAGAGCCATTTGCACCATTTTTTTAATGACCAACCGCTATCATAGTGTAAACAAACACTTTCAACAACCTAGTAGCAGGTAATGTTCTATCTTGATACCATATGCCATACTCAGTGTCAATAGCATTTTCTGTCAAATGTTTCCTAGGATCTGAATTAATATTCTGAACAGAAGCGTTACAACTATTTGTGTTTTTATTTAAATCTCAACTAAGTCTTCCATGAATAATATATTTTATGCCATTAATCGAAGCTGTGTGTACAATTTCAATGTGACGTTGTATAGGGTACTGTACATCCTTATACACGTATTTTTCTACTGCATATTTTCTGACTATACGGATGCAGTGTAAATTGTCTCTGGATGAATAAACTACTAAAACTACTACTACTGCTACTACTAGCTACTACTACTACTACTACTACTACTACTATAAGAGATGCTATGCCGGAGGCGGTGTACGGAGCTTTCTCTATATATACACGAGCGACTAAGCTCCACTCAACAGTGTTATTGATGGGGCCACCTCGGGTTTACATCAAACCGGGTTAACCGATTTGAAAGTTTTCGTCAACCGAGTTCAAAACGACTTGGACGAAAAAACTGAGACAACATTCAACACCGTTCCCTCATTCTCCATTGTGCGGCTTACGATTCAGTTCAGTCAATCAACCGGAGATTCGCGGTTTCTTAACGAGTGATCATATATACAGTCACGAGTGTGTTACAAAAGCCGCTATTTTTGGTCTTTCGGCTTGAAATTTTGAAGATAGATTTGTGAAAAATCCGAAACATGCTGTACAGATCTTTGACAATTATCGGACGATCGTAAGGTAGGCAAATGGCTGTTCACGATTATGACGGCATACTCCACTACAGGTGGCACTATTGAGTCGGTTCTTTAAAACTTTGAAAATACACTTGTGAAACATGCAAAATTCAAATTTTAAATTTTGTTAGCCATTGGCCGATCATACGACAGCCAAAAGCCTGCTGACGAGCATGAATGCGTAATTTGCTACATGCCGCAGTTTTGGGTCTTTTGTTTTAAAATTTGAAAAATAGACTTGCGAATCTTCCAAAACTTGCTGTATAGATTTTGACAACTATCGGGCGATCGTGGTAGCCAAATTCCTGTCAACGATTATGACTGCGAAACGGGAGTCTTCGAGTCGTTCGACATGAAATTTTGAAGATGGTGATTCACCCGGAATTTGCTGTAATGGTAATGCAGTCAACACCTCGTCATGAAAATTAATGGACGCCACATTACAGAGTAAAATTACAGACTAAAATCTGAAAATATGCTCATGAGGCACCGAATTGGATGGTGATCGGACTATCGTAAGGTAGCTAAATGCTTCGTCATGAATGGTTGCTATGTTGTGGGCTGCAATTAAAAATTACTCACGAGACACCCAGAATTTGCTGTAGGGATTTTGGTGACGATAAGGCGATCTTACGGTAGCCAGATAGCGCTGCTCGAGCATGAATGTTCACTGTTACCACTTCGTCATCGTTTCAAAAAATGGTTCAAATGGCTCTGAGCGCTATGGGACTCAACATCTGAGGTCATCAGTCCCCTAGAACTTAGAACTACATAAACCTAAGGACATCACACACATCCATACCCGAGGCAGGATTCGAACCCGCGGCCGTAGCAGCAGCGCGGTTCCGGACTGGAGAGCCTAGAACCGTTCAGCCACCGCGGCTGGCGTCATCGTTTCCCTCAGACACCTACGTAAAATCTTAACTCCCGAGTGACCCTTACGCTAATGTTGTGAAACAAAATAAATCGCAATAATCTACTGCATTTTTTTATGTTCACAGTGAGCGAGTCCCGTTCTGTAGGCATAGACTCGACTTGGATCAAGTCGGATTCGGTCGCCGCGACGGCGATAAACTCCAACCTCGGACGAAACTGTGATCGATAGTGTGGCAGGAGCCGCGTACGGCGTGTACACAACACGGGTTGTAAGTCAACTCGAGCTCACTTGAAATCCTCTCAACTCGGTTTGGTAACTCGAACCGACCCCCCCCCCCCTCCCCCCCTCTAAGCAGTGTTCTTCACAGCTATCCAGAGCGAACTGCTGCGCGCCATAGTCCCCTGCTGTCATCAAAGATATGCCAGCCACAGTTTTATATTAGTTTATTCTTATGACTGTATTCAAGTGCTTTGACTTCTAAGAAAGCGCATTACTCACCTTCACAGGATAAAATGGTCTGACTCCGATCCTATAAGATATCTAAAGCAGTCAGCGAATAAAATAAATCGCTCACATTCTATTGAGGATGCTTTTTTACAAATAATTTTTCTATTGTTTTGTCGATCGGTGTTTGGTGCTATTGCAGCTCGTTGACGAGGGAAGGTGCATGACGCCAATATGTTTGACGGTGGAAAGATTTAAGGTTCGTTTCTCCCATAGCGCTTCTGTACAGATTGTTGTTTTGGTCTTCAGTCCAGAGACTGGTTTGATGCAGCTCTCCATGCTACTCTATCCTGTGCAAGCTGCTTGATCTCCCAGTACCTACTGCAGCCTACACCCTTCTGAATCTGCTTAGTGTATTCATCTCTTGGTCTTCCTCTACTATTTTTACCCTCCACGCTGCCTTCAAATACTAAATTGGTGATACCTCGATGTCTCAGAACATGTCCTACTAACCGATCCCTTCTTCTAGTCAAGTTGTGCCACAAACTGCTCTTCTCTCCAATTCTATTCAATACCTCCTGATTAGTTATGTGATCTACCCGTCTAATCTTCAGCATTCTTCTATAGCACCACACTTCGAAAGCTTCTATTCTCTTTTTGTCTAAACTGTTTATCGTCCACGTTTCACTTCCACACATGGCTACACGCCATACAAATACTTTCAGAAACGACTTCCTGACATTTAAATCTATACTCGATGTTAGTAAATTTTTCTTCTTCAGAAACGCTTCCCTTGCCATTGCCAGTCTACATTTTATATCCTCTCTACTTCGACCATCATCAGTTATTTTGCTCCCCAAATAACAAAACTCCTTTACTACTTAAAGTGTCTCATTTCCTAATCTAATTCCCTTAGCATCACCCGACTCAATTCGACTACATTCCATTATCCTCGTTTTGCTTTGTTGATGTTCATCTTATATCCTCCTTTCAAGACACTATCCATTCCGTTCAACTGCTCTTCCAAGTCCTTTGCTGTCTCTGACAGAATTACAATGTCATCGGCGAACCTCAAAGTTTTTATTTCTTCTCTATGGATTTTAATACTTACTTCGAACTTTCCTTTTGTTTCCTTTACTGCTTGCTCAATACACAAATTGAATGGCATCGGGGAGAGGCTACAACCGTCACTCCCTTCCCAACCACTGCTTCCCTTTCATGTCCCTCGACTCTTATAGCTGCCATCTGGTTTCTGTACAAATTGTCAATAGCCTTTCTCTCCCTGTATTTTACCCCTGCCACCTTCAGAATTTACAGATAGTAAATGATATATCTATCAAGCTGGTTCAAAGCGGTCCTGTGCTTAAGTAGGAGATGCGGAAAACACGAGAGGCGTTCAATAAGTAAGGCAAGGCTTTTTTTTCTCGGCCAATTTCAGTTCAAAAAATGCGTAATTTTTTATATACACATCAAAAAAAGTTTTGCATCACCACGGTTCCGAGAGTTTCGGAACCTGTACAGAAAACTAGAGTAGAGATCAACGTAAACATCATTTCCGCCCTTTTTAATGCTAATGAAAACCACACATTGCATAAAGCGAGACCTTCAGAGGTGGTGCTCCAGACTGCTGTACACACCGGTACCTCTAATAGCCAGTAGCACATCCTCTTGCATTAATGTATGCCTGTATTCGTCGTGGCACACTATCCACAAGTTCATCAAGGCACTGTTCGTCCAGATTGTCCCACTCCTCAACGGCGATTCCGCGTAGATCCCTCAGTGTGGTTGGTGGGTAACGGCGTCCATAAACAGCCCTTTTCAATCTGTCCCAGGCATGTTCGATAGGGTTTATGTCTGGAAAACATGCTGGTCTCTCTAGTCAAGCGATGTCGGTATCCTGAAGGAAATCAATCACAATATGTGCACGATAGGGCCGCGAATTGTCGTCCATGAAGAATGATGTCTCCCCAATATGCTGCCGATATGGTTGCACTATCGGTCGGAGAATGGCATTCACGTATCGTACAGCCGTTACGGCGCCTTCCATGACAACCAGCGGCGTACGTCGGCCCCGCGTAATGCCACCCCAAAACCTCCACCCTGCTGCACTCGCTGGACATTGTGTCTAAGACGTTCAGCCTGACCGGGTTGCCTCCAAACACGTCTCCAACGATTGTCTGGTTGAAGGGTTACGCGCCAATCATCGGTGAAGAGAACGTGATTCTAATCCCAAGCTGTCCATTCGGCATGTTGTTGCCCCCATCTGTACCGCGTTGTGTGGTGTCGTGGTTGCAAAGATGGACCTCTACATAGACGTCTGGTGTGAGGTTGCGCATCATGCAGCCTATTGTGTGCAGTTTGAGTCCTGCGGCTGCACGAAAAGCATTCAGCATGGTGGTGTTGCTGTCAGAGTCACCCCCACCCATAACCCGTAGGTAGCGGCCATCCACTGCAGTAGTGGCCCTTGGGCGGCCTGAGCAAGGCGTGTCGTCGACCCAGCGGTTCTAGGCGGTTCAGTCTGGAACTGCGCGACCGCTACGGTCGCATTTTCGAATGCTGCCTCGGGCATGGATGTGTGTGATGTCCTCAGTTAGGTTTAAGTAGTTCTAAGTTCTAGGGGACTGATGACCTCAGAAGTTAAGTCCCATAATGCTCAGAGCCATTTGAACCATGTTATCGACAGTTCCTGTCTCTCCGTATCTCCTCCATGTCCGAACAATATCACTGTGGTTCACTCCGAGAAGCCTGGACACTTCCTTCGTTGAGAGCCCTTCCTGGGACAAAGTAACAATGCCGACGCGATCGAACAGCGGTATTGACAGTCTAGGCGTGGCTGAACTACAGACAACACGATCCGTGTACCTCCTTCCTGGTGGAATGATTTGAACTGATCGACTGTGGGAACCCCTCCGTCCAATAAGCGCTGCTCATGAATGGTTGTTTACACCTTTGGACGGGTTAGTGACATCTCTGAGCAGTGAAAGGGACTGTGTCTGTGATGCAATATGCACAGCCAATGTCTACCTTCAGGAATTCTGGGAACTGGGGTGATGCAAAAATTTTTTTGATGTGTGTAGGATATCGTGGAATATTTACGCTTCAGCCCCTAGAGAAATAGTGTGGAAGCGGTTCGATGAATCCTCCGCTGCGTACTTTAGTGTTAATTGCACAGTGGTCATGCAACTGTAACTTTTCTGACTGTTAGGCCACCTGGCTTGTAGGGTGTTCCCTCAGGCCGGCCTCTGTGACCGAGCGGTTCTAGGCGCTTCAGTCTGGGACCGCGCGACCGCTACGGTCGCATGTTCGAATCCTGCCTCGGGCATGGATGCGTGTGATGTCCTTAGGTTAGTTAGGTTTAAGTAGTTCTAAGTTCTAGGGGACTGATGACCTCAGAAGTTAAGTTCCATAGTGTTCAGAGCCATTTGAACCATTTTGTTACCTCAGACCAGTTGTCTGGCGTGTGTGTTGGCAGGCTGGACGCATGTGCAAGCTCTAGTTGCCTGTGGGAAAGGGACTTCGGGAGTGTATCGAATGATCAGAATCAGATCAGGTTGATGAGACGTGTGCGGATTTCAATAGGACTGGCTCGCTGCCGCAGTGCTGACCTTGGCTCCTGCGGCGAGCAGCGCCCTTGAGAAGGCCCTTCCCAGCCCGCCGGCAGCTCCCGTGATGAGCGCCACTTTGCCTGAGGGATCCATCCTGGAACAACAACAAGAACAACATCAACATCACCTGACCCTGTATCACCATGACGATGTGACGCCGTTTTGCCTCAACCACTAGACTACATCGGTCCACGTCGGTTACTCCAAGAAAGATGTTGAACTTAATATCAGATGATATTCTGTAGTTTTTAAGAACTTTCTACATCGCAGCGCGTCAGCAATCGTTGGTTAATATATTAAAAAAACTAGAAACCCGCCTCGATTGCGAAAAAAGCATCTAGTTTTAACCTAGGCTTCGGCGTAGATAACTACACCTTCTTCAGAACAATAAAACCCACAAGTGCCTAAGAAGACCTTTGTCAATGATTAAAAGAACACCATAGCTATACATTTATAAACGAAAAAAAAGGAAAACACAAACATTACATATGTACAAAGTCAAAACCACTAATTAACTTAATGGTGTAAGCTCCACCTCACACCGGCCTATGTTCGATGGGCCATGACCCGCCATAAACTGCAGCTACAAACGGTCGCTCACTTACGCGCCCGACCCGTTACCTATGCACATGCGCAAGACAAGGGAAGTTAGTTGGATGCGCATGCACATACGAATACGAGAAAGTATATACATGAGTCGTGGCTAAATAGCCCATATATTCCCAACCGTGGATCAACGTATATCAAAAAATAGAATTGATAGAATAAGTGACGAGCTAAACAGGAGATGAAACCTAAAAATAACCGCACACGGTTGCTTATGCTAGGAAAGAAACATATATTAAGCTACCTATGACAACAGGAGAAACTCTTAAACTATATCTAAAACCAGTAGTTAGCTTTGGGGCGGGGGGGGGGGGGGGGCTGAGGGGACGTAATCTAAAGACGTCGTGGTAATAAAGATATAGGGATAAAACGTGAGGTGTTCAACGGGCTAAAATGACCTTCATCGTAAAAGGAAAATGAGGAAAAAAAAAGAAAAAAGATGAACAGCTTGACCAACCGCGCTCGCCAATCAGCGCGCGCATGTGAAAATCCCCAGATCATCAGATTTACAAGTATGAAGAACAAAGTAAAGGTGCGAAACCTTCAAAAAAGGATATTGTCTTTATCATGTTGCAGATGTTTAAAGATCTGCATTTCTTCCAAAACATCCAGTTTTAAGCCCTTAACCTCGGCATGAAGTAACTCGATATTAACTGGGGGCTCGGCGCATGAGCCGTTTGCACAAGGTGTTCCGCATAAGTAGAGCCCTTAGTACCGTCACCGGTTCTAGCAGGAATATGCTGGTTTTGACTTTGTACATATGTACTGTTTGTGTTTCCTTTTCTTTTTCGTTTATAAATGTATAGCTATGGTGTTCTTTTAATCATTGACAAAGGTCTTCTTAGGCACTTGTGGGTTTTATTGTTCTGAAGAAGGTGTAGTTATCTACGCCGAAACCTAGGTTAACACTAGGGGCTTTTTTCGCAATCGAGGCGGGTTTCTAGTTTTTTAATATTCTGTAGTTTTCTTTGCTACCGGACTATTAGGCCGTGGTCAAATGGATTTCACATTACAACCCAACGTTTGGTCCCCGTCTACGGAGGACACTTTCGAGGGAGATCATAGCTTGTGTGAGTGTCCGATTCGCACCCTGGCTCGCTAAAGACAGAAGCAAAATTCCGTTTACGCTTGCTTCCTCGCAATGCATGACGTCACACGTTTTGAATAACCGAGCGCAACTGGCGGTTGGCGACTCGTAGAGTCATGGGCTGTCGCAACCTCTCAAGTGCTCCCTGACGATCTGGAATGGCTGCGCAGGCTTCCATGACAAGCAGATCGAGACCTATTTGCATCCGGATGGTCTGCTGGACAGAACACGTGTCCCTAGAGATGTAAAGGGCTGAGGTCAGGGAACGTACATACCACGGAAGTGGTCATCCAGTCATGACAGCTAACGAATAGTGCGTCTCTAACTCTGAGACCGAAATGTTCTACAGTTCCACCGTGCACAAATCACACGTTTGTTCTTATTTTCAGGGGCACGTCTTCTAGTGTTGGACGGCTTTCCGAATAAAGTTTCCATAGATTTCATCTGTAAGACACGCTGGGAGGACGTGTGGCCCTACCAGTAACCAATACAGTTTCAGGCCAAAGGTTAATATTAAACTGTGTTGAGGTCTAGTCTGTACTGCAGCATGCGGACTGTGATCGATCTACAGGGTGTTACAAAAAGGTGCGGCCAAACTTTCAGGAAACATTCCTCACACACAAAGAAAGAAAATATGTTATGTGGACGTGTGTCCGGAAACGCTTGCTTTCCATGTTAGAGCTGATTTTGTTACTTCAAATCACATTAATCGTGGAATGGAAACACACAGCAACAGAACGTACCAGCGTGACTTCAAACACTTTGTTACAGGAAATGTTCAAAATGTCCTCCGTTGGCGAAGATACATGCATCCACCCTCCGTCGCATGGAATCCCTGATGCGCTGATGCACCAATGGAGAATGGCGTATTGTATCACAGCCGTCCACAATACGAGCACGAAGAGTCTCTACATTTGGTACCGGGGTTGCGTAGACAAGAGCTTTCAAATGCCCCCATAAATGAAAGTGAAGACGATTGAGGTCAGGAGAGCGTGGAGGCCATGGAATTGGTCCGCCTCTACCAATCCATCGGTCACCGAATCTGTTGTTGAGAAGCGTACGAACACTTCGACTGAAATGTGCAGGAGCTCCATCGTGCATGAACCACATGTTGTGTCGTACTTGTAAAGGCACATGTTCTAGCAGCACAGGTAGAGTATCCCGTATCAAATCATGATAACGTGCTGCATTGAGCGTAGGTGGAAGAACATGGGGCCCAATAAAGACATCACCAACAATGCCTGCCCAAACGTTCACAGAAAATCTGTGTTGATGACGTGATTGCACAATTGCGTGCGGATTCTCGTCAGCCCACACATTTTGATTGTGAAAATTTAAAATTTGATCACGTTGGACCGAAGCCTCATCCGTAAAGAGAACATTTCCACTGAAATGAGGATTGACACATTGTTGGATAAACCATTCGCAGAAGTGTACCCGTGGAGGCCAATCAGCTGCTGATAGTGCCTGCACACGCTGTACATGGTACGGAAACAACTGGTTCTCCCGTAGCACTATCCATACAGTGACGTGGTCAGTGTTACCTTGTACAGCAGCAACTTCTCTGACGCTGACATTAGGGTTATCGTCAACTGCACGAAGAATTGCCTCATCCATTGCAGGTGTCCTCGTCGTTCTAGGTCTTCCCCAGTCGCGAGTCGTAGGCTGGAATGTTCCGTGCTCCCTAAGACGCCGATCAATTGCTTCGAACGTCTTCCTGTCGGGACACCTTCGTTCTGGAAATCTATCTCGATACAAACGTACCGCGCCACGGTTATTGCCCTGTGCTAATCCATACACCAAATGGGCATATGCCAACTCCGCATATATAAACATTTCACTGACTGCAAAACCACGTTCGTGATGAACACTAACCTGTTGATGCTATGTACTGATGTGCTTGATGCTAGTACTGTAGAGCAATGAGTCGCATGTCAACACAAGCACCGAAGTCAACATTACCTTCCTTCAATTGGGCCAACTGGCGGCGAATCGAGGAAGTACAGTACATACTGACGAAACTAAAATGAGCTCTAACATGGACATTAAGCGTTTCCGGACACATGTCCACATAACATCTTTTCTTTATTTGTGTGTGAGGAATGTTTCCTGAAAGTTTGGCCGTACCTTTTTGTAACACCCTGTACATCTATTGGTTGTGGAAGTTTTGAACCACCCCGTACACAAAATTTAATTGCTCCAGGTGTTCCTCAATCATGCTCCTGTGTCACCCATTTTTCACACCAGCCCTGTGTGACGTAGGTGGGTCTTTCCCCCACATTGTTTCTGTACAAATAGTTGTGGAGGGGGAGGAGATTAGTGTTTATCGTCCCATCGACAACGAGGTCATTAGAGACGGAGCGCAAGCTCGGGTGAGGGAAGGATGGGGAAGGAAATCGGCCGTGCTCTTTCAAAGGAACCATCCCGGCATTTGCCTGAAGCGATTTAGGGAAATCACGGAAAACCTAAATCAGGATGGCCGGAGACGGGATTGAACCGTCGTCCTCCCGAATGCGAGTCCAGTGTGCTAACCACTGCGCCACCTCGCTCGGTGTACAAATAGTTGTTGATATATGTATTAATTTGGCTGAAAGCGGTCCTCTGCTTTAGTAGGAGATGTCGAGAACATAAGAGGCGTTCAATAAGCAATGTAACACTTTTTTTTTTCTCAGCTAGTTTCGGTTGAAAAAATGCGGAATTTGTTGTGGGATATCGTGGAATATTCCAACTTCAGTTCTCAAAACTATTTATCACCTAACCTATAAATTACTACATTTTTGCATTAGATATATTATATTTAGATTTACATAAAAAACTTCTAAAATCATTCAAAGTGTCCAAATGCAACGTTCATGTTGTGAATGACATGTGCCACTTGCGCGAGTGACCGTGTCAGGAATTATCACACGAGTACAAGCGCGTTAATGGAATAACAATTTTAGCTTTTGATGTTGTGTGTTTGCGTGTTTATGTGCTTCTAATTCAAAATTGCTTTTCTTGAGGATAACTATGTGAAGCTGTAGCGTTTTATGAAATTATACATCGATGTGCTCGGGATGTCTGAAAGTGTAATGTTAAGCGAGATGTATTTAGCTGTAGAAACACATCGATAGGTTTACAGGGAAAAACACCAACAAAGAATCTGCAGCGAGCACAGAAGGTGAGTATAGTGGCACGCGAGTGCAACTGTGCTTTGTCAGTGGCCGATGTAAAATAACTGTTTGATCGGTGATACGCTTTGGTGGTTTCATTGTGTGCTGCGGATAAGGAACTAGTAACCAAACGTGTCGCGTTGCTTCCCGTTCGGAATTACTACTCGGCTCATTACTCTTAAAACTAGGATATGCAAATCGGCGAGTTGTCTGACTGCTAGAGATGTGCGATTTTGTCTGTAGAAACCACGAACAGTTTAGTGCATACCTGAACTGTGGAATTAAGGCGGAAATACGGTACTAGAGATACTAAAGTCCTCATTTTTTATTATTCGTTCACTTTTTAACACACATATACGAACATTCACTTTGTTTGCTAGTGTTACTTTCTATATTTACGTATTAACTAGTTGTTATGCCGATTCTTATGTGGATCACTGTCGTCTGTTGTTCAGATACTTGTATTTCTGCCATTACCTTAGCAGACAGCATTCAACCACGGTTTGTCCGGTCTGTTTACTTAAGCACTTTGGTAGGAGTAAACTTTTGATTTTGGCAGATGTGTGAATAGTCACTATTTTATAGTCTTATAAACCTTTCTTGCGTGTGTGGACGTACTATTCGGATAATTCTGGGAAAAATTAAAGATTCTTGGTTTCAGTTACTTACAAATTTACATACGTCGGATACCGGTTGAGACGTATCGGGGTTCCTCCACCAGCACGGTCATTTTTAGTTAGACTAATACTCGAGGCGGTCGTGTTACGCCACATAGGGAACATTGTAGATGTCCCGTGTCCTGCATTTCGCTAAGTTCCATTTGTTTTGAATGGCGCTACACAGGTTCTGATGCGGTTCAATGTTCTTCAAATTATCCACCTTGATGTATTGGTGGTGGGCATTTCTTATGTGGTAGGGTAGTCCTCTTGGGTATCGTTTACCTCGGTCCTAAGCAATCTTTTGCAGGATTTAAGTCTGACAGGTCCGCATGCAGCACCGTGTAGCGGATGCAGCTCATCAAAAGTCCGTTGAACAAATTGACTTACTAATACTTTTGAATTTACGAACTTGTGAAAGGTGGCGGTGCTATACGCAGTCTTCAGAATGGCGTCGGTAATGGAGATGCAATCCAGGCAGAGAGTTGTTATTCTTTTGGTGGGAAACTAGAGCATCGCAGATATTCACAGGCGCTTTTCTACGGAGACCTGGCAGTGAACAAAAGCACGGCGAGTCGTCGAGGGACGTGTCTGGCGTCATCGCAACAAGATCGCGCAAGCCTTTCCGATTTCCTGTGTGTGCGCCGGCCACTCACAATTGTGACTCCTGCACTTTTGGGCCCACCAGTCGGGTACTCAAAGGTGTGTGAGCGCTGGGTTCTTCGCTGCCTAACAGAAGACTATAAAGAGCGACGAAGAACCGTATGTGCGAAATTGCTTTCGCATTACGAGCCTGGTCGCGACAATATGTTGTCAAACATCATCACAGGTAATGACACATGGGTTCATCACTTCGAAACGGAAACAAAACGATAATCCAAAGAAGAGGTTCAAAGCCGCACCCTCAACCGTTAAAGTGATGGCGATGGTCTTCTGAGACTCTGAAGGGTTATCTGCCTGATGTACTCCGTCTGATTGCAATGATCAACTCTAAAGTGTATTGTGCTACACTCAGAAGACTGGAGAAATGACTTCAGCATCTTCGTCGCCACAAAGATTCACACGAACTTCTTCTCCATGACAACGCGAGGCCCCACACAAGTCTAAGCACCCGAGAGCAGCTCACAAAACATCATGGGACTGTTCTTCATCATTCATTCTACAGCCCGGGTATCGCACCTTCCGACTTCCATCTGTTTGGCCCAATGAGGGATGCATTCTGCGGACGTGCACTCTGTCTCCCCCTCCACATCCGCCTACCTTCTCCAGTTCGTATCCTGTGCCAGCTCACTCATTTCCCGTACCTTCACTTCTTGGAGGGCATTCGGATCCAATAAATTAACTGTAAATCTCAAATCCTACGCACAATATCCCACCCCTAATCAGCAATCCATATACCCAGTTACGTCACTACCTCTATATCCCATCCTCCACGCACCCTCATGCTGTATCCAGCCTCTGCTTCCAGAACGTCAGCCGAATCCCACCACCCAACCATAAAATATGTCCAGAGATATACAGGGTGATTCAAAAAGAATACCACAACTTTAGGAATTTAAAACTCTGCAACGACAAACGGCAGAGCTAAGCACTATCTGTCGGCGAATTAAGGGAGCTATAAAGTTTCATTTAGTTGTACATTTGTTCGCTTGAGGCGCTGTTGACTAGGCGTCAACGTCAGTTGATGCTAAGATGGCGACCGCTCAACAGAAAGCTTTTTGTGTTATTGAGTACGGCAGAAGTGAATCGACGACAGTTGTTCAGCGTGCATTTCGAACGAAGTATGGTGTTAAACCTCCTGATAGGTGGTGTATTAAACGTTGGTATAAACAGTTTACAGAGAATGGGTGTTTGTGCAAAGGGAAAAGTTCTGGACGGCCGAGAACGAGTGATGAAAATGTAGCACGCATCCAGCAAGCATTTGTTCGCAGCCCAGGAAAATCGACTCGCAGAGCTAGCAGAGAGCTGCAAATTCCACAATCAACTGTATGGAGAGTCCTACGAAAAAGGTTAGTTATGAAACCTGAACGTCAACTACCCGAGGCGATGGATCGGCCGCCAGGCAGCCCGTGACAGAGCACTTCATCACTGGCCTCCAAGAAGCCCTGATCTTACCCCCTGCGATTTTTTCTTATGGGGGTATGTTAAGGATATGGTGTTTCGGCCACCTCTCCCAGCCACCATTGATGATTTGAAACGAGAAATAACAGCAGCTATCCAAACTGTTACGCCTGATATGCTACAGAGAGTGTGGAACGAGTTGGAGTATCGGGTTGATATTGCTCGAGTGTCTGGAGGGGGCAATATTGAACATCTCTGAACATGTTTTTGAGTGAAAAAAAACCTTTTTAAATACTCTTCGTAATGATGTATAACAGAAGGTTATATTATGTTTCTTTCATTAAATACACATTTTTAAAGTTGTGGTATTCTTTTTGAATCACCCTGTACTGTTCTTTCCAGCTATAGTCACAACGACCCACCGCACATCATCATTACCCTTTCACTCTTCCGCTTTCCTCCTCCTCAGTAATTCTTATTCATTACCTGCAGTTCCACAAGGCCTCACAGTCAAACTTGTAATAGAACTGGCCAGTGACGCACCTTTTATTTAATATACTTCTCCATAAACAAAAATACTACCTGATCCACTGCCGTTCATGACAGATCCCAAAGTTTTGATTTTATTTGTGATTAAACAAACAGTAAAAGGCAAAGGTCCCGAGTTCGAGTCTCGGTCCGGAACACAGTTTTAATCTGCCAGGAAGTTTCATACCAGCGCACTCTCCGCTGCAGAGTGAAAATCACATTCAGTAGAGGGTTGTTTTAGATACGTTCATTTATAAGAACATGCAATAAGTAATTATTTGAAACTGAAAAGCAAAACACCAAAATGTTCCGCTAAAAGTATTTCTTTAATTAAAAAATGATGTTCGAAATTAATGTTGCTGTTATTATTATTTATATCATTTTTGGATGATAGTTTGAAAACATCTGTAAAGTAAATTGTGTAATATATTGATTATATATCACTTTATCTTTGGATGCATACTCTGTATACTGGCATGTTGTTATGTCTTTGTACTGCAAGATTAGTATCGATGATCTCTCTGGACGAACTTCTTGGTGCGTGTTACAGAGGGCTAGAAATTCTGTTCTATGTTACCAGTTGTGTACTATTCAAGGTTGTAAGTAGTTAACGCCGGAGTGAGGGAAGGCGAACTCTTATCTTGAAACGTTTCCAACTCATGATTTGTATGATGCGTTTGGAAGCAATGAATCATATAAATAATGAAGACCCAAAGATTAATACTTGAATTGGAAAAACCAGGATCTCTCCTTGTAAGGTAGGAATCAACCATATAGATGCTGAACAAACTAAAAGAAACGTCAAGAAGACCATATAGAACGAACAAGCTAAGCGACTTGCTTACTTCCAAATAGTGCTTTCTCAACCCGCTGCAATAATTCGACACGCCCTTGCATTTTGTCTTGCGCACATCACACCAATGCACGTCACTGACATCTGCTGACTAACTTCAGTAACTGATTTTAACGAATCTCAGAACAAACGTAGATTTTAGGTTGTACATCATAAACGATCATTTTCATCATCCAGCTGCCTCACAATCACGTCGTAGCAGCGTTATTACCATCAGTAATTATATTTTAACAGTAATCTAAAATCTGCTAATAAATTTTAAAACTCATCAACATCGTCCAACAATTTGTTCTTTTTTTTAATGTTCTTTTTCATCTGTTACTCCTGTTGAATAATTAAAATTTTTGGCTGAAGAGCGGTTTCATCCGCTGCAAGCTCGTCCCTTTATGGGCAAATGAAACCACAATTAAGAAAAAACAAGTTGTTCTATCGACAATAAAGGACGCAAATGGCGAAATCTTCTAACATAAGCGGCTCTGAGGAAGGACGGATTGGCGTGGCACCTGCGAACGAAAATGTCGGAAACGTCGAAACCGATCTGCTGTTTGAATGCTACTGTGGTGAATATACAGGGTATTTATAATTAAAGTTCCAGTTTCAAAACACTAAAAAAAAACACTGCTCAGGATGAGATCCAATATTATCGAAGAAGGGGTAAACATTCTTCTTCTGTAGTGGTCAATCCAAGGATTGGTTTGCAACAGCTACAATGGCAGCTTGTCTCCATTCTGTGCGTCTTTCAGCTTTTCTCTTAATTTCTTTATAGGTGTTACATCCCACATCTTTCACGATTTGATCCATGTACCTCAGTCGTGGTCTTCCTCTTGGTCTTTTTCCCTCGAAATATCCCTCTCTGATTGTGTTCAGGAGTCCTTTATGTCTTAACAGATGGCCTGTAAATTGCACTCTTCTTTTAACAATGAAACTCCAGAAGCTTCTCTTCTCACCTGCTCTTTCCAGAACCACTTCGTTTGCGACCTTGTCGATCCATTTTATTTTGAGCATGCGTCTATAGCACCACATTTCGAAAGAATTTAGCTTCTGCTGTTCCTCTTCGCGAGAGTCCATGTTTCACACCCATAGCATGCCACACTCCACACATATGATTTCAAAAATCTTTTCCTGGTTTCAAGGCTGATGCTCTTAGATGATAATATGTTTTTCTTCTTGTTAAAAGCAGCCTTTGCTTGAGCTATTCTACTTCTTACTTCTGCCTTGCTCCTTCCATCCCTGGTAATATTACTGCCCAGATAAGTAAATTTATCAACTTGTTCAAGCAGTTCATTGCCTACATGAACTTGGACTTTCACTTGATCTTCTTTGTCGCATGCCATTACTTTTGTTTTTGCTTTATTAATTCTCATATTATATTCTTCACCCATAACTTTATCCATTCTATTCAGTAGGACTACAAGATCTTCTTCACTTTCAGCCAGGACAGCTATATCATCGGCATATCTTACCATATCTATTCGTTGGCCATAAATTACTACACCTGTCTGTGAATTTTCCCTTACTTTTTTCAGCGCCTCTTCAATGTATACGTTAAAGATAACATGGGATAGTACGCAACCTTGTCGGACACCTTTCCGTATCTGCCCGCATCTCGTGGTCGTGCGGTAGTGTTCTCGCTTCCCACGCCCGGGTTCCCGGGTTCGATTCCCGGCGGGGGTCAGGGATTTTCTCTGCCTCGTGATGGCTGGGTGTTGTGTGATGTCCTTAGGTTCGTTAGGTTTAAGTAGTTCTAAGTTCTAGGGGACTGATGACCATAGAAGTCTCCCAAGCGATGTGATACGACCTTGCCATCGTGGATGGGCTTACCTAACTATCAGTGCCTCAGCTGTTGACTAGCAAACTAATGCAGTCGTGCAGCATGGTTGGTTCAATGTGCAACTGACACCATAGTCGTCGTACTGCGGTTCGCCTGTCATTTGTGGCCGAACCCATCTACGTAATGACGCTTATAGCGCCATTGGGTGGGAAAATTTTCGTAAAATTAATTTTGTATCCATAACATTTCCCCCATCTTCGGTAACACTCCAAATTTGGCGTCATTCTGAGTAGTAGTTTTTGTGACAGTTTTTTGAAACTGGTACTTTAATAGTAATCACTGTATATACGACAAGTGGTTGAAAGACGGTGAAACGAGTGGGTGACAATGTTAGGACGTGCGGACCTCACGACACAATGTGGAGATCGATTTGCCGCTCTGTAAGGCAGGAAGGGAAGCGATCTGTGGCAGATCTGACGATAGAGTACAATGCTGGCGTGGCCAGAAGTCTTCCTGAACACGTCACTCAGTACATATACAGGCTCCGAGGGTCCGTTTATGTTTTCAGTTATTTCGTTGTGACCTTCAGCTCGGAGCAGTCTGCAAACCCACGACTTGTTACATATTCTCATTATCTGTAGAACAATTTTTACTAAAAACCAGGAGTTGGCAACTCCGACCTTTTAAGGCTTTTATTTATTGAGAAGAGATAGGGGACCCAGTAGTGGAATCAGAATCTAAAACAGGTCGGGATGACTTAAGATCAAATGAGGCAGAAGGGATAGATAACATTCCGTCAGAATTTCTGAAATCATTGGGGTAAGTAGGCTGTTTAGGTTCTTATGTTGGTAACGTCACGTAGCGCTCTGTATGAAAATCGCTGGCTGTGCTGTGTGCAGTGTGTGGCTGGTTGGCATTGTTGGAATATTCGCTATTGTAGCGTTGGGCAGTTGGATGTGAACAGCGCATAGCGTTACGCAGTTGGAGGTGAGCCGCCAGCAGCGGTGGATGTGAGGAGTCAGATGGCGAAGTTTTGAGAGCGAATGATCTGGACGTGTGTCCATTAGAGAGAGTAAATTTGTAAGACTGGATGTCATGAACTGATATATATAATGATTTTTGATCACTATTAAGGTAAATACATTGTTTGTTCTCATCAAAATCTCTCATTTGCCAACTATGCCTATCAGTAGTCAGTGCCTTCAGTAGTTAGAATCTTTTATTTAGCTGGCAGTATTGGCGCTCGCTGTATTGCAGTAGTTAGAGTAACGAAGATTTTTGTGAGGTAAGTGATTCATGAAAGGTATAGGTTATTGTTAGTCAGGGCCATTCTTTTGTAGGGATTATTGAAAGTCAGATTGCGTTGCGCTAAAAATATTGTGTGTTAGTTTAGTGATGATCAGAATAAGTAAAGAGAGAAATGTCTGAGTACGTTCAGTTTTGCTCAGCTGTTTGAAAATCAAATAACGTAGAGGTTTATCAGCACAGTAATTCATTAATTTTTCTAAGGCGACGTTTCAAGTGGCAACAAAACGACTATTCAAGTTGGTGTGCAGAATGTATGAGTCTGGCGACATACCACCTGACTTTCGGGAAAATATCATCCACAAAGTTCCGAAAACTGCAAGAGCTGACAAGTTCGAGAATTATCGCACAATCAGCTTAATAGCTCATGCATCCAACTTGCTGACAAGAATTATACACAGAAGAATGGAAGAAATTGAGGATGTGTTGGATGACGATCAGTTTAAATTCAGGAAAGGTAAAGGCACCAGACAGGTAATTCTGACGTTGCGGTTGATAATGGAAGCAAGACTAAAAAAAATCAAGACACGTTCATAGGATCTGTCAGCCTAGCAAAAGCGTTCGAAATGTAAAATGGTGCAAGATTTTCAAAATTCTCAGAGAAATAGGGACAAGCTAAGAGAGAGGCAGGTAATATACAATATGTACAAGAGCCAAAGGGGAATAATAAGAGTGGATGACCAAGAACAAAGTGATCGGATTAAAAAGGCTGTAACACAGGGATGTAGTCTTTCGCCCCTGCTGTTCAATCTGTACATCGAAGAAGCAATGATGGAAGTAAAAGAAATTTTCAGGAGAGGGATTAAAATTCAAAGTGAAAGGACCTAATTGATACGATTCGCTGATAACATTGCTACCCTAAGTGAAAGTGAAAAAGGATTACGTAATGTGCTGAATAGAAAGAACAGTCTAATGAGTAGAGAATATGGCTGGAGAGAAAATCGAAGAAAGGCGAAAGTAATGAAAAGCAACAGAAATGAGAACAGCAAGAAACTTAGGGCTGATGGTCACCAAGAGGGCAGCAAAACAACCCATGACGTCCGGAGCAAGGAGGACATCAAAAGCAGACTAGCACTGACAAAAAGGACATCCCTGGCAAAGATAAGTCTACTAATATCAAACACAGACCTTAATTTGAGGAAGAAATTTCTGAGAATGTTCGTTTGGAGCACAGCACTGTATGGTAGCGAAGCGTTGATTGTGGGGCAACCGGAACAGAAGAAAATTGAAGCATTTGAGATGCGGTGCTACAAACGAACGTTGAAAATTAGGTGGACTGATAAGGTAAGGAATGAGGAGGTTCCGCACAGAATCGGAGTAGAAAGTAATATGTGGGAAACACTGACAAGGAGAAAGGACAGGATGGTAGGACATCTGACAAGACATCAGAGAATGATTTTCATTGTATTACAGGGAGCTGTAGAGGGCAAAAACTGTGAAGAAAGACAGAGATTGGAATACATCCAGCAGGCAACTGAGGACGTAGATTGCAAGAGCTACTCTGAGATGAAAAGGTTGGCACACTAGATGAATTCGTGACGGTCTGCATCAAATTAGTCAGAAGATTGATGACTCAAAAAAAAAGTGCCTTTGAATACTACGCATATTAGATGACGAGTATCGTGTTACAGCAGACCTTCTGGGTGACGAATAACAAGCGTTTTTTCAATAGATAAATATGTACATTATTGATATAAACTTCTGGTCACTGGTATTCCTTGACAGCGCGGCCGGCGCACGAGACATTTGGCCGCCTTTGACTGCTTTCCCGTTCAAGACTTCAAATGCCTCTTCGAAGGGAGACCAGGCGGAATATCTCATGCAAATAATAAAACACACAAAACAGGACTCGTCCGCTAATAAGTCTTCTTACATAATAATTAAAATTTCATATTATGAACGACAATTCTGGATAACAAAAAAAATGTATGTAGTTCTGCTAATAAGGCTTGTTGATTTATATTCGAAATTAGCACGAGATTTCACTTCGACTCAACGAAATTATTTATTTCCAAACTTTGGCTGCAAAATCTCTGGAAAATCTCGTACCCACACAAGATCTAGTTTCACTAGGATTTCTATAAAGTATACAACATACTTTTACTTCCACACAGTTGCAATAGAGTTATCTGATAAGACCAAAAGTTGTAGTACGCTATTCATTCGCAGCTGCTGGCTATTCACCATACACATTATACATACACACACACACTGCAGATATCGCAATCTCGACGGCACACCAGACTTTCCCCTACATTCTTCTCGCGTTTCCATTTGTCTTTCGAAAAAGCTGAGACAGCAGGTGTTACGACTCTACGGCGAGCACCGAAAGCCCATTCTTTACGACAGGAAAACATTAAGATGCAAATGACGCCCGTCCGACGCTTCTTTCCACATGTAAATGAAGCTTTCGACGTAACACCTTTACAGGGTGTTACAAAAAGGTACAGCCAAACTTTCAGGAAACATTCCTCACACACAAAGAAAGAAAATATGTTATGTGGACATGTGTCCGGAAACGCTTACTTTCCATGTTAGAGCTCATTTTATTACTTCTCTTCAAATCACATTGATGATGGAATGGAAACACACAGCAACAGAACGTACCAGCGTGACTTCAAACACTTTGTTACAGGAAATGTTCAAAATGTCCTCCGTTAGCGAGGATACATGCATCCACCCTCCGTCGCATGGAATCCCTGATGCGCTGATGCAGCTCTGGAGAATGGCGTATTGTATCACAGCCGTCCACAATACGAGCACGAAGAGTCTCTACATTTGGTACCGGGGTTGCGTAGACAAGAGCTTTCAAATGCCCCCAAAAATGAAAGTCAAGAGGGTTGAGGTCAGGAGAGCGTGGAGGCCATGGAATTGGTCCGCCTCTACTAATCCATCGGTCACCGAAACTGTTGATGAGAAGCGTACGAACAATTCGATTGATATGTGCAGGAGCTCCATCGTGCATGAACCACATGCTCTAGCAGCACAGATAGAGTATCCGGTATGAAATCATGATAACGTGCTCCATTGAGCGTAGGTGGAAGAACATGGGGCCCAATCAAGACATCACCAATAATGCCTGTCCAAACGCTCACAGAAAATCTGTGTTGATGACGTGATTGCACAACTGCGTGCGGATTCTCGTCAGCCCACACATGTTCATTGTGAAAATTTACAATATGATCACGTTGGAATGAAGCCTCATCCGTAAAGAGAACATTTGCACTGAAATGAGGATTGACACATTGTTGGATGAACCATTCGGAGAAGTGTACCCGTGGAGGCCAATCAGCTGCTGATAGTGCCTGCACACGCTGTACATGGTACGGAAACAACTGGTTCTCCCGTAGCATTCTCCATACAGTGACGTGGTCAACGTTACCTTGTACAGCAGCAACTTCTCTGACGCTGACATTAGGATTATCGTCAACTGCACGAAGAATTGCCTCGTCCATTGCAGGTGTCCTCGTCGTTCTGGACCTTCCCAGTCGCGAGTCATAGGCTGGAATGTTCCGTGCTCCCTAAGACGCCGATCAATTGCTTCGAACGTCTTCCTGTCGGGACACCTTCGTTCTGGAAATCTGTCTCGATACAAACGTACCGCGCCACGGCTATTGCCCCGTGCTAATCCATACATCAAATGGGCATCTGCCAACTCCGCATTTGTAAACAATGCACTGACTGCAAAACCACGTTCGTGATTAACACTAACCTGTTGATGCTACGTACTGATGTGCTTGATGCTAATACTGTAGAGCAATGAGTCGCACGTCAACACAAGCACCGAATGCAACATTACCTTTCTTCAATTGGGCCAACTAGCGGTGAATCGAGGAAGTACAGTACATACTGACGAAACTAAAATGACCTCTAACATGGAAATTAAGCGTTTCCGGACACATGTCCACATAACATCTTTTCTTTATTTGTGTGTGAGGAATGTTTCCTGAAAGTTTGGCCGTACCTTTTTGTAACACCCTGTATAAAACACAATAAACAGGAAGAAAATAACCTTCCCGTGGGAACGGCATTTATTTGTAGAACAACAATCACATGAAATTTAAATTTTTATTTGTGTGACACCCAGAACTGTTCTACTACATGTTCACGGTAATGAAATATTTTTATTGGCCCAAGTCATACACAACAGAAGTCGCTGTACACTACCACGGTTTCGGTGTATTAGCCCCATCATCAGCTGCATCTGAAATCTAACGTAAAAGGACAGTTGTAACCTACTCCGTTGAACAATTCAGAAACTTTAAAAAGTTAAAGATTAACATTTATAAATTAAAATTACTAAAAAATAGTCTGCCTAGCAATACTAGGACGTCATATCCATGCCCAAACAACTAGTAGGTAAACATCTACCGTAGATGGACCGTCAAGTAACGTTCCAGAGTAGTTCTCCTGAACGTTTTCCAGATTTTCCTCTCATCGCACATCTGCGGAAAACCACCTCATTTGTCTTATCAACCCACCTAATTTTCAACATGCTTCTGCAGCACATCTTAAATGCTTCGAGTCTCTTCTGTTCAAGTTTTCCCACAGTCCATGTTTCGCTATCATAAAATGCTGTGCTCCAAACATACATTTTCACAAAATTTCTTCCTCAAGTTGAGGCTGATAATTCCTACTAGTACAATTATTTTAGTGTACTGTTTGCCTGTGATAGTCTGCTTTTTATGTACTCCTTGCATTTTGTTTCTGAAGCAGCAGACTTCCTTAACTTCGTTTGCTTTGCGGCCCCCAGATGTGATCTTAAGTCTGTCACTAACCTTCTGTCTTCTATTTCTCAGCACTTTTGCATTTTTTGTGTACTCTCAGTCCATAGTGTGTCCACTTTAAGCTATTCATTCCACTTAACAGATCCTGCAAATTTTTCCTCAGTTTCGCTGAAGACAGAAGTATCAGCAGCGAATATTAACACTGATATCCTTGCCCTGAATTTTGATCCTAGTCATAAGACTCACCTTTGATTTTCGTCATAGCTTCCTCAATGTCTAGAATGGACGGCGGGGGGTGTAGGACTGCGTCCCTCTCTTGAACCTTTTCTAATCCGAGCACTTTGTTACTGCATTCCATTCTTATTTTCCTATCTTTTTTGTTGTATTAGCATTCCAAAAAGCGCTTACATAAGTGTATAGTATCTAATGGGAGCTATTTTGAGTGGGATAACATTGATGCAGACGAGAAAGTAAAACTGTTTCCAAGAAACGAAGATTCTCGTTATTTTTTAACACGCCTTGTTTACTGGAGTAAAATGTACCCTCCGCCACGCACATCACTGTATTTAGCAGAAAATACGTGTAGACATCGATGTATAAGGAGTAATGCTGATAACATAAATGTGAGGTAACAGTGATGCCACAAGAGGGAGTTTTACAACTTCAATGTGCATACAAAATCCGAAAGGAAAGTTGAGAAATGGAACGCACGATATCGAATAAGTCAGCAGATAAACCATTGAAAAGTACACGAGAGAGAGAGAGAGAGAGAGAGAGAGAGAGAGAAGGAGAGAGAAATCACACATTTTAAGTCGTCGAGGTGACTGAATACGGCGGCAATCTCGGAGAACTACATGCCGTGGACTTCATGTATTCGCCTTGAGGCCTAGTAGTTGCTTTTTCTGGTTAACAACGTTTCGCGTAGTTCAAGGAGATCGACCCGGAAGTATAGCGTGATGCTGAGTCTTCAGAACGTATAATCACTCTCCAAGGCACAGTGGGAATTACAGACCAACTTAACGTGCATCTGTTGCAGGATCCTGTAGCATATTCTAAGCTCGAAGTTAACGACGTCCCTGTAAGGAAAAAAACCACCTCTAAAATGATCTGCATGTATTAGCTTGCTTCAGTCATATGTTGCAAGCACTAGATGCAGGAGAGTAAGTAGATCGCGTCCTTATACGTGTTCGACACTCTACCTAATCGTCGACTACCAACTAACTCTGATCAGTCACCTACAAATAAGATTCCTTTCGTACTGTACTCACACTTAGTAGATCGCGTCCGTATATGTGTTCGACAATCTACCTAATCGTCGACTACCAACTAACTCTGATCAGTCACCTACACATAAGATTCCTTTCGTACTGTACTCACACGTATCTCTTAAATGTTACTACTCGCATTCGACACCAGCGTAATGAGGGTATTGCTTAACAAGATACAAACAGGGTGCCCAAGGAGGAATGGTCAGTATTCAGGGAAACAACAGGAACGATGATCTAAACAAAAAATCTAGTAGCCGGCCGGTTGGCCGTGCGGTTCTAGGCGCTACAGTCTGGAACCGAGCGACCGCTCCGGTCGCAGGTTCGAATCCTGCCTCGGGTATGGATGTGTGTGATGTCCTTAGGTTACTTAGGTTTAATTAGTTCTAGGCGACTGATGCCCTCAGAAGTTAAGTCGCATAGTGCTCAGAGCCATTTGAACCATTTTTCGACACTCTGAAACACATCTCTCCTACTGAACGAGTTCTTGTAGCCTTTTAGAGCGTATGTTTACTAGACCTTTTGGTCCTGAATCATCGTTCCTGTCATATCCTCGAATACTGACTATTCCTGGGAAACCCTATGTACATGGTGCAACGGGTATGAGTACAGATATTTTTATATGTGGTACCTTAATATGAATACAGGGTGAGTCACCTAACATTACCGCTGGATATATTTCGTAAACCACATCAAGTACTGACGAATCGATTCCACAGCCCGAACGTGAGGAGAGGGGCTAGCGTAATTGGTTAATACAAGCCATAAAAAAATCCAGGGAAGTATGTGTTTTTAACACAAACCTACGTTTCTTTAAATGGAACCCCGTTAGTTTTGTTAGCACATCTGAACATATAAACAAATACGTAATCAGTGTCGTTTGTTGCATTGTAAAATGTTAATTACATCCGGAGATATTGTAACCTAAAGTTGACGCTTGAGTACCACTCCTCCGCTGTTCGATCGTGTGTATCGGAGAGCACCGAATTACGTAGGGATCCAAAGGGAACGGTGATGGACCTTAGGTACAGAAGAGACTGGAACAGCACATTACGTCCACATGCTAACACCTTTTTATTGGTCTTTTTCACTGACGCACATGTACATTACCATGAGGGGTGAGGTACACGTACACACGTGGTTTCCGTTTTCAATTACGGAGTGGAATAGAGTGTGTCCCGACTATACGTTGTTTCATATCCTCTGGGGTTGTAGGCACATCACGGTACACATTCTCCCTTAACGTACCCCACAGAAAGAAGTCCAGAGGTGTAAGATCAGGAGAACGGACTGGCCAATTTATGCGTCCTCCACGTCCTATGAAACGCCCGTCGAACATCCTGTCAAGGGTCAGCCTAGTGTTAATTGCGGAATGTGCAGGTGCACCATCATGCTGGTACCACATACGTCGACGCGTTTCCAGTGGGACATTTTCGAGCAACGTTGGCACATCATTCTGTAGAAACGCGATGTATGTTGCAGCTGTTTGGGCCCCTGAAATGAAGTGAGGACCAATGAGGTGGTCGCCAATGATTCCGCACCATACATTTACAGTCCACGGTCGCTGTCGCTCTACCTGTCTGAGCCAGCGAGGATTGTCCACGGACCAGTAATGCATGTTCCGTAGATTCACTGCCCCGTCGTTTGTGAAACCTGCTTCATCGGTAAACAGGTAGAACTGCAACGCATTCTCTGTTAATGCCCATTGACAGAATTGTACTTGATGATTAAAGTTATCACCATGTAATTGCTGATGTAGCGACAGATGAAACGGGTGAAAGCGGTGACGATGCAGTATGCGCATGACACTACTTTGACTCAGTCCACCGGCTCTCGCAATGTCCCGTGTACTCATGTGTGGGTTCATGGCAACAGCAGCTAACACACCAACTGCACCCGCTTCTCCTGTGACGGGCCTGTTACGGACCCGTTTGCGTGGTACAACCATACCTGTTGCATACAGTTGGCGGTAGATGTTTTGCAATGTGCGGCACGTTGGATGCTCTCTGTCCGGGTACCGTTCTGCATACACCCTGCCGGCTTCAGCTGCATTTCGTCGACACTCGCCATAGATGAGTATCATCTCCGCCTTTTCAGAGTTCGAATACACCATGGTCACAGTTCCTACAACACTACACTATCACAGACGTCTGGTAACACGGTGTACTACAGTTCGTCTGCGTGCGGAGACGAATGCAGAATAACAACAGCAGCAAGCGCTACATGCGGACACTGCGACAGCTAGACCAAACCACAACAGTGCACTACAGCCACACTCGTATAAACATGTCCCTGCAGATGCTGCTCGCCGACCGTGGCCCGTGTTTGTTACAACACGCAACTGAACATCGGAGGTTTCAAGCGTCAACTTTAGGTTACAATATCTCTGGATGTAATTAACATTTTACAATGCAACAAACGGCACTGATTACGCATTTGTTTATATGTTCAGATATGCTAGCAAAACAAACGTGGTTCCATTTTAAAAAACCGTAGGTTTGTGTTAAAAAACATACTTCCGTGCATTTTTGTATGGTTTGTATTAAACAATTACACTAGCCCCTCTCCTCACGTTCGGTCTGTGGAACGGTTCGTTAGTATTTGATGTGGTTTACGAAATATATCCAGCGGTAACATTAGGTGACTCGCCCTGTATACTTCAGCGTGTTGATAGCTTTTTCTCCGCGACGAATACTCTTTCCGCAAACACGTCACAGACTTAACGACCTGGTGTTTTCTGCATGGCTGTAACTGCATCACTAAGTGGGCTACACCTGTCGGTATGGACTGTTTTCTGTCCACGCTTCCAGACTTGGGAACTTTTACTGGCTGACACGCCCCACAAAACAATGACAGGAAGAAAGCTTATCGCTTACTACATTCTCGGTGTTCATGCAGTAAGACTCGAGCATTGGAAACTGCTTTTAATTTGTTACTCCTTTCCTAACAACTCTATTAGGAACACATTTTGCTTTCAGTGCCCACACATACCGCTGAATGTACCGTGTAAAATTATATCATTGTGCGGCACATAATGCAGGAGATATTATGTCGCCGCGCGGGATTAGCCTAGCGGTCTGAGGCGTGGCAGTCATGGACGGTTCGGCTGGTCCCGGCGGAGGTTCGAGTCCTCCCTCGGGCATGGGTGTGTGTGTGTTTGTCCTTAGGATAATTTAGGTTAATTTGTGTGTAAGCTTAGGGACTGATGACCTTAGCAGTTAAGTCCCATAAGATTTCACACACATAAGAACATAAGATATTATGTCATAAAAATTTAGACCCGCGGAAAACTACCTTCTCTTAGAAAGGTGCGCAAATTACCCACAGAAAACTCATCCAGCGAATAATTCAAAACTAATAAAAGGAACATAATTTGGGTTTTACGTCTACAATCATAAAAGTTTTACATGCTTAACGTCAAACATACGTTATCCCATTGGTAGAGTTATCAGAAGTTTGAAGCTGTTTTATACATTGTAGGTGGATTCTTGAAAGAATCGGTGATGGGTTTCAGGCGATTGACACAAATATACTTCTCTCGGAGAGAAATGCCAAGAGAAAACTAATAGGATGCAATCTTTGTCCGCTATTGTTCAGCTTTTACTGCGAAGAATCACTGATGGAAATAACAGAAAGGTTAAGCAGTGGGAATAAAATTCAGTTCGAAAAGATATCAATGTTAAGACGCGCTGATGAGATTGCCATTCTCAGGGGAAAATAGCGCAGGATATAGGTTGAGCCATCTACATCTACGCAGATGCTCCACAAGTCACCATACGTTGCATGGCGGAGGGTACCATGTACCACTACTTGGCATCTCCTTTCCTATTCTATTCGCAGACAGAGCGAGGGAGAAACGACTGTCTCCGTATGACCCCTAATTTCTCATACAGGGTGTCCAGAAAAGGACACCGCAGTTACGCCTCAAAAAAAAAAAAAAAAAAAAAAACCACAGTTTCTGGAATTATTCAGCGAAATCCAATGTCATCCGTCCGTAGAATTGCATCTTAGACTGGTTTGAAGCGTTCCAGCACGCAGAAAATACTGAGAAAGAGCCTACACATGTTTCCATTCAAAATTCAAACGCACCCGTACGAGCTGTGCAACAAAGGGTTGCCTTTGCTAATCAGATGCTCACAATGATTGATAGTGAAGGATTTGATGTTGGCTGCATCTGGTTTACAGATGAAGCACACTTCCATCTGAATGGATACGTGAATAAGCAGAACTGGCGATTTTGGGGTTCCGAAAAGCCATATTGGTGTGAAGCGAAACCCCTGTATTCTCCTAAAGTTACTGTGTGGGCTGCAGTATGCAGCAGAGGCATTATTGGCCCTTTTTTCATTCGAGAAACGGTCACTGGTGCACGTTACGTTGCAATTTTGGAACAATTTGTCGCCACACAGCAATCGTTAGAGGATCGACCAGGTACTGAATGGTTTATGCAAGATGGAGCCCGACCACATCGGACCGAACAAGTGTTTCGCTTTCTTGACGAATACTTCGGGAATCGAGTCATTGCTTTGGAATATCCGAAATTTACTGGCGCAGGCATGGATTGGCCTCCATATTCGCCGGATTTGACTCCCTGTGCCTTTTTTTGTGGGGCACAGTGAAAGACATGGTCTACCCCAAGCATCCCGCCACGCTGGACGAGCTTGAATCGGCGATCTCTGTGGCATGTGAATCCATTTCGGTTGAGACACTACGAAATGTGGTGGCGAATTTCATTCTTCGTTTGCGCCACTTCTGTAGTGCCAATGGTGAACATTTTGAAAACATTGTGATGTGATTGTTTGCAAAGATTGTTTTCATACGATCATTTCACTTATGTATGCTGATATGAGCTGTACAGCATACAGCGCCATCTACTAGCAGCTTTTGTAACTATTATTTCAAACTGCTGTATAAACTTCTTACAGCTTTCACAATAAACGTACCGTTTACTGCATTCCTCTATCGATCTTTGTTTTCGAGATATTTAATTTTGAAATCAGGGAGCCCGTTCCTGGACACCCTGTATCTTATCCTCGTGGTACTTACGCGCAATGTATGGTGGCAGCAATAGAATCGTTCGGCAGTCCGATTCAAATGCTGGTACTCTAAATTTTCTCAGTGGCGTTTCTCGAAAAGAACCATCGCCTTCCCTCCAGGAATTCCCATCCGAGTTTCGGAAGCATCTCCGTAACACGTGTTGTTCGGATCTACCGGTATCAAATCTAGCTGCCCACCTCTGAGTCGCTTCGATGGTTTCCATCAATCCGACCTGGTACGGACCCCAAACACTCTAACATACCTCAAGAGTATTTTTAAATCGAATGGATATTCTCCGCAACAAATTCGTAGAGCATTCGATGCAAAACCTAAAAAGAAGGTATGCGATGGGGAAGAAGATAGTAATTTCTTCAGGTCTAGGGCGTTTCTGCCTTATGTGGGTGCTCTTTCTTCAAAGATAGGCCGTATTCTTGAGAAACACTGTGTTGCGGTGATCTTTCGGCCCCCCATGAAGATTGCGGCTTTACTCGGCTCTGTGAAGGACGATTTACTGCTTCGTAAGGCGGGTGTGTACCAGATTCCTTGCGGAAATTGTGAGCAGTCATACATAGGTCAAACAACACGCACCGTTCATGAGAGGTGTGTGGAGCACCGAAGATACACACGCTTATTACAACCAGACAAGTCAGCTGTAGCCGAACATTGTATTGATACGGGTCATTCCATGAATTACAGTGATGTGAAGATTTTAACATCCACCTCTTCTTTTTGGGAATCTGTATTCAAGGCAGCCATAGAAATTCGATTAGCCAACAATTTAATAAACAGAGACAATGGTTTTAATTTGGACAAAGCATGGAATCCGGCTCTTGGAGTAATTAAATTCCAGAGAAGTCGTCACCGTGTCACCGCCGCCGATCAAACATCGATAAGCATATCGAATGTCCGTACGCCTTCGCCACAGGCGGCGCAGCATCTGTCACCCGCATGCGCAGTACCGCCGCGGTGGAGCATATAAGGCCGCGTGTGGCACCTTGTCGTCAGTCTTGGAACTCGCTCTGACGATGGCCGGACGATACGCGGCCGAAATATCAGTAGAAGAAATTTTATTTGCGCGGCTGCATGCCCGAAATTTAATGGATTACTCTAACAGTACTCAAGAATAAGTCGCACACGCGTCCTATATGGTGTCTTTTTTACAGTTGAGTCGCTATTTCCTAAATTCTCCTAACAAAACGACCATTCGCCTTCCCTACCACAGTTCATACATGCTCGTTCCATTTCAAATCGCTTTGCAACATTACGCCCAGATATTTGAACGAATTGACTGTGTCAAGCAGCACATTAGTAATACTGTATATGAAAACTACAGGTCTGTTCTTCCTACTCATCCGCATTAACTTTACTTTTCCAGATTTTTCTGCCATTTACCCGCCATGGTAGCCGAGAGTGCTAACGCGCTGCTTCCTGGACTCTGGTAGGCGCACTGGCCCCGGATTGAATCCGCCCGGAGGATTAACGACGAGGGCCGGTGTACCGGCCAGCCTCGATGTGGTTTTTAGGCGGTTTTCCACATCCCGCTAGGTGAATACCGGGCTGGTCCCCACGTTCCGCCTCAGTTACAAGACTCGCAGACATCTGAACACGCTCGCACTATTCCATTAATTACAGTAGATGCAGACAGGTGGGGTACACTAATTCCATCCCGGGGGGTATGGGGTGGTGGCAGGAAGGGCATCCGGCCACCCCTTTCCACTAACATTGCCAAATCCGTTCCTAACAATGTCGACCCTGCGTCAGTGCGGGACATGGCGCCAGTGAAAGAAAGAAGGAAAGAGCTATCTGCCATTCACCACATCAGCTAGAAATTTTGTCTAAGTCATCTTGTATCCTCCTACAGTCACTCAACTTCGACACCCTACCATGCACCAGGGCATCATCAGCTAACAACCGCAGACTGCTGCCCACCCTGATCGCCAAATCGTTTATGTATGTAGAGGATAGCACACTACATTGTCGCGCGGAGTAGCCGCATGGTCTCAGGCGTCTTGTCACGGTCCGCGCGGCTCCGCCCTTAGGAGGTTCAAGTCCTCGCTCGGGCATGGGTGTATGTGTCGTCCTTGCCGTACCTTAGTTTACGTTAGATTTAATACTGTGTAAGCTTAGGGGCCGATGACCTCAGCAGTATGGTCCGATAAGATCTTACCACAAATTTCCAATTTCATACTTCATTGGGCGTAGACTTAGAGAAAGCTTTTGACAATGTTGACTGGAATACTCTCTTTCAAATTCTAAAGCCGGCAGGGGTGAAATGCAGAGAGCGAAAGGCTATTTACAATTTGTACGGAAACGAGATGGCAGTTATAAGAGTCGAGGGACATGAAAGGGAAGCAGTGGTTAGGAAGGAAGTGAGACAGGGTTGTAGCCTATCCCTGATGTTATTCAATCTGTATATTGAGCAAGCAGTAAAGGAAACAAAAAGAAAAATTCGGTGTAGGTATTAAAATCCATGGAAAAGAAATAAAAACTTTGAGGTTCGCCGATGACATTGTAATTCTGCCAGAGACAGCAAAGGACTTGGAAGAGGAGTTGAACGGAATGGACGATGTCTTGAAAGGAGGATATAAGATGAACATCAACAAAAGCAAAACGAGGATAATGGAATGTAGTCGAATTAATTCGGGTGATGCAGAGGGAATTAGATTAGGAAATGAGACACTTAAAGTAGTTAAGGAGTTTTGTTATTTGAGGAGCCAAATAACTGATGATGGTCGAAGTAGAGAGGATATAAAATGTAGACTGGCAATGGCAAGAACATGGACGATAAATAGTTTGGACAAGAAGGGAGTAGAAGCTTTCGAGGTGAGGTGCTACAGAAGAATGCTGAAGATCAGATGGGTAAATCACACAACTAATGAGGAGGTACTGAATAGAACTGGGGAGAAGAGGATTTATGGCACAACTTGACAAGAAGAAGGGACCGGTTGGTAGGACATGTTCTGAGGCATCAGGGGATCACAGATTTAGGTTTGGAGGCAGCGTGGTGGGTAAAAATCGTAGAGGGAGACCAAGAGATGAATACACAAAGCAGATTCAGAAGGATGTCGGTTGCAATAAGTACTTGGAGATGAAGAAGGTTGCACAGGCTGGTTGGTTGGTTGGTTTTGGGGAAGGAGACCAGACAGCGAGGTCATCGGTCTCATCCGATTAGTTAAGGACAGGGAAGGAAGTCGGCCGTGCCCTTTGAAAGGAACCATCCCGGCATTTAACTGGAGCGATTTAGGGAAATCACGGAAAGCCTAAATCAGGATGGCCGGATGCGGGATTGAACCGTCGTCCTCCAGGGTTGCACTGGATAGAGTAGCATGGAGATCTGCATGAAACCAGTCTCAGGACTGAAGATCACAACAACAACTTAATTGGGGCACTGCTGACTCTAACCTTGACTCTGATGAACTCTCGCCGTCGAGAATAACGTACTGGGTTCTATTACTTAAGAAGTCGTCGAGGCACTCACATATCTGCGAAATTATTCCACTCGCTCGTATCTACGTTCACAGCCTGCACGGGGAAATCTAGAAATATCCATGTGCCTGTTGCCCTTCATCCAAAGTTCGCACTATACCATCAACATCGGTGGTCACAAAGTAGAAACGAAAAGGTCTGCTACCTTGAAAGCAAAATAATGCAGACTGGACGAAGCAGTGAGGGCATAAGAAACAGATTAACACAGACCAAGAGGGCAGTCGCCGTTACAAAAGTCTGCTAGTGTTAAACATGGGCCTTGTTTTGAAAAAGAAATTTCTGACAACGTGCGTGTGGGGAATAGCATTGAATGGAAGCCGATCTCGGACTCAGATAACATGTGCAAACAGACCTTATCAAACAGAAAGCGGGTTACAGCTCTTAGGTACACAGGTTGCATTACTACTCTAAGACGTTCAGGGGTCGGGTTTTACGTAACACGGAGGTTTTTTGATGTTGGTGATAGTGTGTAGGTGGATTGCTTTTACACGAAGAAAGTTGTCAGTGAGGTAGAAGGGGAAGATCACAAATAAATCATTCGGCATCCCTTAAACAGACCTTTATATGTAGCTAACTATATTATGAGTGCTTGTAAGTTATTGAAAATGTGTGTTGCTGGACGATGGAGGCCTTTCAGATCTATAGTGACTTTGAATCTTTATAAAGATTATTCCTAATTCTATGATCTGCTCTATTATTTGGAAAAAGAGGTATGCGAGGTGTGTGAAAAGTAATGAGATTGATTTTTTATCTACCAAAGTTTTTACGTTTTTCAAACAACAAAATTGTCCCCTCAGATTAGTTCCCTTCGGCAGCTGTACACCGGTGGGGTCGTTCTTTCCAGTCTTGGTAGCAGCACCGAAAGATTTTAATTGATAGGGCCTTTAACAAGCACATCACATTCTTTTGAATCTTCTCCAGAGTCCCAAAATAAGGTCCTTTTAAAACATTTTTCAATTTCGGAAAAAGAAAAAAGTCACAAGGACTTAGATCAGCTGAAAAGGGGGCCTGTTGAGCAGCAGGAACGCCTTTTGAGGTCAAAAATTCCGTGATGGGAGTGGCTGTGTGACGTGGGGCGTTGCAATGATGCACCATCCACTTGTCTGCAATGTCCGGTCTCACTCGATTCATTCATTCCTTGAGCCTTTGTCCACAGTTTGTCCTAGAGGAACAAATTCTATAGCAAGGTGTCCCTAATGTCAAAAAAGCAGATCAGCCTTGATTTGAACTATGATTTTCTCATTCCAACGTTTTTCGGTCGTGGAGGAGTCTCACTTTGACGTTTTGTCTCAGGAACGTGCTCAAAAATCCAGGATTCATCACCTGTTACCACACGATTCAACCATTCATCGTCATTTGCGGTCTTCTCAAGAAGATCAGTGCACACATTTCTTCGATTGCCCTTTGCTCAGTTGTGAGGATTTTCGGCACCATTTTCGCCAAACCTTTGCGCAAATCTAAGGTCGAAATTTGATGTACGGTGAAAGTGTTTAACAGGTCACCCATCATCTCTGTTGTTAAAGGTCGGTCTGATCTCACAAGAGAACGCACACGTTGGCGTTTTCGTGAGTTTTTGCAGTTTAAGACATCCTGAGCGAGGTTCGTCTTCAACGTGTTGTCGGCCTTAAAAAATTTATTTGTGCCAGCGAAAAACTTTGTGCTTTTGATAAGGAATGTTCCCCATAGGCCTGTTTCAGCTTTTCAATGGTCACACTGGCGAATTCAACAAGTTTAACACAGAACTTGGTGGCATAACGTTGCTCTGAACTCTGCTCTTTCATTTTCGCAATGCACGACAAAAGCAGAACTTCAGTGAAGGCGCTCTCAAGAATAATGTGATGGCTGTATGGAGCTGAACCTCCGACTGAGCATCTGGAAAGGATGAACACACCGGTCTGCACAAGCAGAACAACACAGCGTTGCCAGGTCGCTCGAAGAGTTTTCAGTCTCTTTACTTTTCTCACACAATTCGTACCATTTATGACAAATTTGTCATGTTCAGATAAAATAATTGCCACAGCTCTCCCAGAGTGACCTAACTATGCTTTTCCACAGTTCTAACATGTAATTTTATACCCGCACCCCTGTGCGAATGGCTGCAGTTTGTCGTTACTATTGAATAAAATTCTTGATTTGCTGTTGATATTATAAAAAGCAAATCGGTAGTTGCGAGACTAAATTTTTCACGAGGTTATTTAAAAGTCTGCCAATGTATGGGATGATGCACTAATTTTAGTACCTGCTGACAGGTTCCTGTTGACCAACGCCAAGACGTGGTGTAATTTTAGGCATTTTCTTTCTCCATAGTATATCATCAATCAGGGCAGAGCTACAGACATCAATGGAAGCGAGTTGTAAGATCGTCTGAGAAAAGCAGAGGTTTAAGGCAGAAAGAGTCAACCTTTGCCTACCATCTTTTCACAGAAAACCAGTCTTATGGTGTGCAATGTGAAGTTTTACATTCTGTTTAGAAATGCAGGAAGAAGACTGTACTGGAAATTCACTAACATGTGCCACAGAATGTCAGCTTAGTATTAAACGCAATTTCCTTTTCCCCCCTCTGTTAAATTAGTGTAAATTCTGTTTTATCTCTTCATCTGTTGTTAAATGTATCTTCACATATAAACTTTATGTAATCAAATGGTTCAAATGGCTCTGAGCGCTATGGGACTTAACATCTGTGGTCATCAGTCCTCTAGAACTTAGAACTACTTAAACCTAACTAACCTAAAGACATCACACACATCCACGCCCGAGGCAGGATTCAAACCTGCGAGCGTAGCGGTCACGCGATTCCAGACTGAAGCGCCTAGAACCGCACGGCCACACCGGCCGGCTTTGCTGTTTAAGTTAATGTAGCTATATCCGCGTGACCTCTTCATCAGTTGTTAAATGTATCTCCCCACAAAAACTTTACTTTTCCTATTTAAGTTAATGTAACTATTTCCGCGTGACAAAAAATGTAATTCTTTCATCTAAACACTTAACATGCCATCATTTTTGTACCTTTCGTATCGTCCCAGATCATGTACGTGATCTGGGGTATCGTCTCTATAAATAATATCTGTGTAAGTCTCGCGCTATTTTCTGTGTTTACGACATTCAACTGTCACCTGAATATAGACTAAGAAGCCGAAAGCTCTTTCGTGACTAAATAAATATAGTATTCTGTTTCGTGACTACATAAATATAATATCGATGAGCAATAGGACGTGTCTCCTATTTAATATTACTATCATTATCTGCCAGGCACCGACGTATAATTTAATATTAAGTAGCTATTTAATATAACTGAGGAAGAATCAACTTTTTTCGAAGCATTTGCTATCTTTTTTTTATATTTACGATGTGAAATTAACCTGTCGTAAACTAAGACCGCATTAAGCCGTATAGTGATACTTTACTATGTACTATGAAGCTTTTTTTTTCAACTTTTTGATTTATTGCATGCTGGCGCTCTTCTGGGTCTTCGGCCGACGGTCGTTTTGAGTTTTTTCTGACGTTTCGCAAGCACGAGTGGCTAGCATTGTCAAATATTCACACTCTATTTCTGTCTGCGGACTTCAGTTACCAGCAATGCAGGGTGAACATGTCAAAATGCCAAGCGATCCAAAATTTTTCTTCTGACGGAACTCTTTGAGGATCCTGATATTTTGATGGAACGCCTAGTTCACTTTGAAGGGTAATAAAACTAATAAAATTTTAATACGAGAGGAAAAAATAATTTAGTGAATAGCTGAACGCCCACTGTTTCGCTCGCATCGACTGTACGGTCTGCATAGATTTTTTGTTTTTCTGTAATTGAATTTTTATGTTGTCCACAAATTGCAACATATTCTAAGCTTTTCACTCGTATTAAAGCCATAGAAGCATGGTCTTTTCCGAATTCCCTTCTGACCAAAAAGCGATTCTGATAGCTGCAGTCCAAGGTTTTTGTTAGCCATGCCTTTTGTGTTCTTGTGGTGATATTTTCATAGGAACTTTCGTCCCCTCACATATATTTCTTTATATCTAACCGAGAAGTTACATAGCAGTTATCATAGATTTACTTTAAAAATTTTTATTCTAACGAAATATTTTCTTAAATATTTACATCCCCTGTGTCATCCCCTTAGGGTTTGAATTTCCAAAAATAGTGGAATAAGCGTTCTTTACTTGATAGATTTAGCTTTGAAAATGCTTTCATTATGAAATAATTTCCTAAAACTTTTAATCCTCTATTTAACTCCCTTAGGGGGTTGAATTTCCAAAAACACTGAAACATGCATTTTTTTTATTTCTAGCGTAGAAGTCAAATACCAATTTTCATGACTGTAGCATTAAAAATGCTTTAGTAGTTCTTTAATAAAGATGATGAGAAATCACTCACTACAAGCATTTTTTTATTTCTGATGGAGAAAGCCAATACCAATTTTCATGGTTCTGTCTCCTTAATTGCCTCAATAGCTGCATATTTGTAAAAGGCCCTTCATCCTTTATTTCACCCCTCTTAGAAGTGGAATTTCGAGCAATCCCTTCCTAAACGACGTCTACAGTATAAGATCCACATCCTCTCCAAATTTCAAGTTTCTATCCTTAACGGTTTGGATTGAGCAGTGATGTGTCAGTAAATCAACGTACGCTAGTTGACTCCCTTGAGGGTTGAATTTCAGAAACAGTGAAATACATATTTACCAATTCGAACTAAGAAGCCAAATACCAATTATCGTAGATTTAGCAGTAAAAATGTTTTCAGAATGAAATATTTTCACGAAACATTTCACCTCTTATTTCACCCCCTATAGGGGTTGAATTTCCAAAAACATTGAAAGCTGTATTTTTTATTTGTAACCGAGGGGTTAAATACAAATTTTCATAGATGTAGCTTTGAAAATAATCTAATAGTTCTTTAATAATGATTTATTACTAAAAATCTTTCACGCACTACTTCGCCTCCATAGAGACTAAATCTCTAAAAATGTTGAAACACGTATTTCTTTGTTTCTGACCGAGAAAGCAAAAATCTTTTGTCATAGGTATCGCTTCAAAATTGCCTTCGTAGCGATATATTTCGAAACAATTTTTCATCCCGTAGGTATTCCACCTCTAAGGAAAGAAATTTCGGGAAACGCATTCTTAAACTATTCCTGCAGTATAAGAAAACAACACCCTCTCCAAATTTCAAGTTTCTGTCTTTAGCGGTTTTGGCTGGACGACGATGAGTCGAAAGAGATTACTTCCATTTTAAATCATAAATAATAATAAGAAAAACACCATAATAATTTTTTTAAAAAAATAAGAATGTGGAAAAAGCCCAGCGTTATTAAATATTCATTTTCGCGTTAATTATAAATTTTCGCGGAGCAGTTATTCAATTCCTGTGGAACACCAGTGTTCCGTGAGACACAATTTGGGAAACTCTGTGCTAGGCACTAATGAGGGCGAAACTCCAGAAAAAGCTCTAAATGACCGTCTGCTGAAGTTCCGGGGCGAGTGATTGTGGGCTTTTTGTTAATAAAGCGTACGTCTGTATCTACAGCTATGCTCCGCAAACCACCTCATTTGTGTGTGGCGGAGGGTAGTTTAGGTACCACTTTCACTTCGCCCCTTCCTGTTCCAAACGCGAAGTTACGGGGAAAGAACGATTCCTAGTGAGTCTCTGTGTCGGATCGAACTTCTCAAATTTTTCCAAAAAGAAAAAGGAATCTCTATTGTAAAAGTAGTTACTGCTAATGACGCGTTTCGGACGATTGATTCCTCTTCAGAATGTTTGCAAGTAATGACACAAAAGTTTCTGTTACATGGAAGTGTGTGAATCTCTCTGACACTAACAATCACTGAGATGGCGCGTAAAAATTACTGTACCTCCCTCGAAACAGCGAAAGAACCATTAGTCAGATAGTGGGAAGCCTCAGTAACAGAAGGCTAAAACGAAATAAGCAGTAGTCAACTTTAGATCAAGACAATGGCGAAATGAGTGAAGTTATATTAAAATTATTAAAAATTCTATTGACCTAAGAATCAACATGTAATCCACTTGAGATAAGGAATAATCAGAGTACGGAAGTAAATACTCACCAAGCTAAAGTTGAAAGCGTTGCATGGCTAGGAAGGCTGTCATAAACATTTAATACATTTGAACAGACCAATGTAACAATGTAACAATCAGAGTGAGTGGACAGGTTGAGGTAACCCATTCGGCCCTTTCTTGGACCTCGCTAGTCCCTATTATAAGGGAGCCGTACGAACTTCCCCTCATCGGTTTCAGACATGTTGGCCGGTTGTGTAAGACACGACTAACATATCTAAACAGGAAGATGCAACTCTTAACCATTTTCGAGAAAATAAGAGTTTAAAAATTTTATGCCCTCCTACACACTCTGAAAAATCATCATCATCCAAGGATTCCGCAGCTGGGAGAGTTAAGTGGTTAGTTTCATAATCGCGAGGTCCCTTGATCGAATCTGGCTGCTGATACTTTTTTCATTCTCATGTTATTCTGCCAACGTGCAATATTAATGCAATACCCTCTCAAATGTGTTACGCTGGTGCAGCCAAGCGATTTTTGTGTTTAAATGCAAGAGAAGAACATCATAAAACGATTGCAAAATTGTGGGTATATCATGGAAAAGAATATCTTCTGTAGTAGACGTTATAAAAATTCAATCAATCGTACACCATCATTCGTCAGTAGCAATATTGGGCGAATTATTTATTTGTAATTTCTGCTACCAATCACTTTTGTTTGTTTTATGTTTAATCTAAAATAATACAACGCGTTTCGAACACGTTCTGTTCACCATCAGGCGTTTGTACATACATACATACATACAGAGCAATGTTACTTAAAAATAAATTGTCTTAAACTAAATTAACCTAGAACTTTTTGTCCATTGTTCGTTACTATAGTGGCTGGTGTGGCATTTGAGGGAGAAGGGGCCGGTGGATGCCCAGATATTGATGTCAGAGATATCTTCTGCTGGTTTTTCTTGTTGTTGGTTATGTGTGACATCATAGCCTGTACGGGATTCAGATAGTTTTGCATCAGTTGTGTGTTGCGAAAACCGTTTTAAAGGCTTTTATAGACGCGTGGTTAGAGGCGCTATGTAACGGACTGCGCGGCCCCTCCCGCCGGAGGTTCGAGTCCTCCCTCGGGCATTAGTGAGTGTGTTGTTCTTAGTATACGTTAGCTTAAGTTAGTTGAAGTAATGTGTAAGTCTAGGGACCGATGACCTCAGCAGTTTGGTCCCTTAGGTATTCACACACAATTTTTTATGTCGGAATAATTGTTGTTTTCCAAGTTCCTACATCATCATCATTGTGATTCGCGCAGTGCTCCATATATTACACACAATACTTATCAAAAATGTAAATACAATAATATAAATTACATAACTATAACGATTTGATTGACAGTTCCCTTGTACCATTTTTTTATTTTCTTATATCCTTACGAAAAAGATTTTCCTCATTTCTTCAGGATAAAATTTTTTAAAATAATAAGTGAAAAATTAAGTATTGATAATGTGCATAGTCGTAATAAATCCGTTGTTAGAATTACGTGGGAATGAAAAAATTACCAACAGCGGGGTTTGATCAAGAGACCTCGCACATACAAAACTACGCGCTTACTTTTTTCACCTTACCACTTTTTTTCCCTTTCCTTGTTTTTTTTTTGGGGGGGGGGGGGGGGAGGGCATCAGGTCATTGGCTGGTGGAGGCAGGGGGGACAAGGGTCGCAACAGGAGGCTTGGCCATAGCGTCTCCACCCTCCCTTTTCTGGGGATGTGGTCCAATATGTGAAAGGGATTTTCTAATTTTTTTCTTTTCATATTTTTTTAATTTTTATTTGAGGTATTTTCTGCGGCTATAGATTTTTATTGCCTTTCATGGGTACTAAACACAACATACAAAATCTAAAGATGCCATTCAACACATCCAAACGTAAGAAGGGCTCCTAACGCCGTCTAGAGTGTTCACTAGAAAAAGAAAGAAAAGAAAACGGGACCCTGCAGAGGCCCTGTTGGCGTGTATCCATGTCGGCTCCCCGCTAACTGTCCACTGGAAACATCGGGCATGAACGTTAGTTCCTGATCGTTGAGCTATCTCCTCATTTCACTTCTCATACCCTACGACTTATCCTATCTCAGAAGCTAGATTATGAAAAGGCAAACCTACGTTTCTAACATTCGTAGACTTAGAGAAAGCTTTTGACAATGTTGACTGGAATACTCTTTCAAATTCTAAAGGTCGCAGGGGTAAAATACAGGAAGCCAAAAGCTATTTACAGTTTGTACAGAAACCAGATGGCAGTTATAAGAGTCGAGGGGCATGAAAGGGAAGCAGTGGTTGAGAAGGGAGTGAGACAGGGTTGTAGCCTGTCCCCGATGTTATTAAATCTGTATTTTGAGCAAGCAGTAAAGCAGACAAAAGAAAAATTTGGAATAGGTATTAAAATCCATGGAGAAGAAATAAAAACTTTGAGGTTCGCCGACGACATTGTAATTCTGTCAGAGACAGCAAAGGACTTGGAAGAGCAGTTGAACGGAATGGACAGTGTCTTCAAAGGAGGGTATAAGATGAACATCAACAAAAGCAAAACGAGGATAATGGAGTATAGTCGAATTAAGTCGGCTGATGCTGAGGGAATTAGATTAGGAAATGAGACACTTAAAGTAGTAAAGGAGTTTTGCTATTTGGGGAGCAAAATAACTGATGATGATCGAAGTAGAGAGGATATAAAATGTAGACTGGCAATGGCAAGAACAGCGTTTCTGAAGAAGAGAAATTTGTTAACATCGAGTATAGATTTAAGTGTCAGGAAGTCGTTTCTGAAAGTATTTGTATGGAGTGTAGCCAGGTATGGCAGTGAAACATGGACGATAAATAGTTTGGACAAGAAGAGAATAGAAGCTTTCGAAATGTGGTGCTACAGAAGAATGCTGAAGATTAGATGGGTAGATCACATAACTAATAATGAAGTATTGAATAGAATTGGGGAGAAGAGGAGTATGTGGCACTACTTGACAAAAAGAAGCGACCTGTTAGTCTGACATGTTCTGAGGCATCAAGGGATCACAAATTTGGCATTGGAGGGCAGCGTGGGGGGAAAAATCGTAGAGGGAGACCAAGAGATGAATACACTAATCAGATTCAGAGGGATGTAGGTTGCAGTAAGTACTGAGAGATGAAGAAGCTTGCACAGCGTAGAGCAGCATGGAGAGCTGCATCAAACCAGTCTCAGGACTGAATACCACAACAACAACAACCCGGAACACCCCAATTAGCCGGAGGGTCTACATCTACATCTACATGGATAGTCTGCAAATAACATTTAAGTGCCTGGCAGAGGGTTCACCGAACTACCTTCACAATTCTCTATTATTCCAGTCTCGTCTAGCGCGTGGAAAGAATGAACACCTGTATCTTTCCGTACGCGCTCTGATTTCCCTTATTTTATCGTGGTGATAGTTCCTCCCTATGTAGGTCAGTGTCAACAATATTTTCGCATTCGGAGGAGAAAGTTGGTGACTGGAATTTCGTGAGAAGATTCCGTCGCAACGAAAAACGCCTTTCTTTTAATGATGTACAGCGCAAATCCTGTATCATTTCTGTGACACTCTCTCCCATATTTCGCGATAATACAAAACGTGCTCCCCTTCTTTGAACTTTTTAGAAGGACTCCGTCAGTGCTATCTGGTAAGGATCCCACACCGCGCAGCAGTATTCTAAAAGAGGACAGTCTGCTTAGTAGATCTGTTACATTTTCCAAGTGTCCTGCCAATAAAACGCAGTCTTTGGTTAGCCTTCCCCACAACATTTTCTATCTGTTCCTTCTGTGAATAACGAATCAAAGTAACTGGAAAAACATGTTCTGTATTTCACGTGTCGCCGCAAGATATTATGTTGCTCTTGCAGTATGTACCAGAAGTCTATGACGTTCTCGTTATCGGTGCGATACAGATAATACTTGGACATCCCCCTTCATCCAGCTTACGGCGTTTGTCCTGGCGGTGGGAAAGTATACTTTGCCCTGGAATAGTACGTCTTCAGCTTTGATTTATTCGCTCGGCTGCGAAGTGCTTGAGTATTTGCTGCCATGCTTGTTATATAGGCAAGTCCAAAAGTTTCAAACTCGATGTTCTTGAAAACGGCTGAGAGATGCGTCTTCCTGTTTGCATATGTTGATGTCCTGGTGGTGCCCTGCACACACTACCAACATGAATCAGCTCGCTATGGGGAGTTCGTAGGGCCCTCCTTGTTAGCTTACCTAGCGATCCATTCGCTACGGTCGTTATCTGTGATCGCTGCATTGCCTGATCACACGTCGTATTACATGTTTGTCGTCGTCTTCATATCGATGCTAAGCTTTACACTTCAGCTTTGTGTTTACTTTTGTTTTATTACACTACTGGCCATTAAAATTGCTACTCCAAGAAGAAATGCAGATGATAAACGGGTATTCATTGGAGGAATATATTATACTAGAACTGACATTTGATTACTTTTTCACGCAATTTGGGTTTATAGATCTTGAGAAAACAGTACCCAGAACAACCAGCTCTGGCCTTGATACGCCTGGGCATTGAGTCAGAGTTTGGATGGCGTGTACAGGTACAGCTGCCCATGCAGCTTCAACACGATACCACAGTTCATCAAGAGTAGTGACTGGCGAATTGTGACGAGCCAGTTGCTCGGCCACCATTGACCAGGCGTTTTCAATTGGTTAGAGATCTGGAGAATGTGCTGGCCAGGGCAGCAGTCGAACATTTTCTGTATCAAGAAAGGCCCGTACAGGACCTGCAATATGCGGTCGTGCATTATCCTGCTGAAAAATAGGATTTCGTAGGGATCGAAAGAAGGGTAGAGCCACTGGTCGTAACACATCTGAAATGTAACGTTCACTGTTGAAAGTGGCGTCAGTGCGAACAAGAGGTGACCGAGACGTGTAACCGATGGCACCCCATACCATCACGCCGGGTGATACGCCAGTATGGCGATGACAAACACACGCTTCCAATATGGCTTCACCGCGATGTCGCCAAACACAGATGCGACCATCATGATGCTGTAAACAGAACCTGGATTCGTCCAAAAAAATGACGTTTTGCCATTCGTGCACACAGGTTCGTCGTTGAGTACACCATCGCAGGCGCTCCTGTCTGTGATGCAGCGTCAAGGGTAACCGCAGCCATGGTCTCCGCGCTGATAGTCCATGCTGCTGCAAACGTCGTCGAAATGTTCGTGCACATGGTTGTTGTCTTGCAAACGTCCCCATCTGTTGGCTCAGGGACCGAGATGTGGCTGCACGATCCGTTACAGCCATGCGGATAAGATGCCTGTCATCTAGACTGCTAGTGATACGAGGCCGTTGGGATCCAGCACGGCGTTCCGTATTGCCCTCCTGAACCCGCCGATTCCATATTCTGCTAACAGTCATTGGATCTCAACCAACGCGAGCAGCACTGTCGCGATACGATAAACCGCAATCGCGATAGGCTACAATCCGACCTTTATCAAAGTCGGAAACGTGATGGTACGCATTTCTCCTCCTTACACGAGGCATCACAACAACGATTCAGCAGGCAACGCCGGTCTACTGCTGTTCGTGTATGAGAAATCGGTTGGAAACTTTCCTCATGTCAGCACGCAGTAGGTGTCGGCGCCAACCTTGTGTGAATGCTCTGAAAAGCTAATAATTTGCATATCACAACATCTTCAACCTGTAGGTTTAATTTCGGGTCTGTAGCACGTCATCTTCATGGTGTAGCAATATTAATGACCAGTTGTGTATTATTCCTTACGTCACGTGGATTTGATATTATTTACGTGCTCAATAGGATCCTCAGCGTTTTTAATATAACTTGTCACATCTTGGCATTGTACACCGTCCTCCTGGTCCAGACTTGACAATTGCGTATTTCGTGTTACTTGCGGTATTGCTGTGCCGGTGTTATTCTGACGACGATTCACAGCGGCGACCACAACCGTTACTACACACATCAGATCAAATCTCAATTACGAGTAATGACTACCATCAGCTGTTGAATGGAATAACGACAGTGAAAATGTGTGCCAGACGCTGGATTCGAACCCGCATTTCCCGCTCATCGCGAGCAGTCGCCTTACCGTTTCGCTATCCGCACACGAATGACTGCCAAACCCAAACTTCTGTATGTGGTCAACCATACGTCTACGATCTATACTCGCACATCCATAACGCATATTCCCGCACGAATCAGACGACATTTCTCCGCGTGTTCGGTCAGATAAGAAGGGACTGAGTTAATGGATCAACGATCAACTTGAACAAGCGTCTTGGGACGTCTGTCCCTAACAAATAAAACGACCAATAACAAACAAAATAAGATTAACGACAAAAATAAAAGAAAATGGTAAGGCGGGAAATCTGGGTTCGAGTCTCGGTCCGGCAGAAATTTTCATTGTCGTCATTCCATTCAACAGCTGATGGTAGTCATTATTCGCAATTGCGATTTCATGTGATGTGTTATGTTACTTAGGCTCCTAATATGACTAATGAGGCTTATGCTATTTCAAGTACAATAATTTTACACCGTACCATCAGCTCATTCTCGGTGATTGTCGGTGACAGATACGTTCGCGTACCTTCATGTAAAAAGATTTTTTTTTTTTGTTATTACTTGCAGATAATCTGAACGTGTGCCAACCGCGTCAAACGTGGCATTAGCGCCGGCCGGAGTGGCCGAGGGGTTCTAGGCGCTACAGTCTGGAACAGCGCGGCCGCTACGGTCGCAGGTTCGAATCCTGCCTCGGGCATGGATGTGTGTGATGTCCTTAGGTTAGTTAGGTTTAAGTAGTTTTAAGTTCTAGGGCACTGATGACAACAGATGTTAAGTCCCATAGTGCTCAGAGCCATTTGAGCCTTTTTTTTGGCATTAGCGATAATACCTTTAGCAACACAGACATTTTTTTTTCCTTTTGGAATGATTAATTCCTGTTGCTGCACCAAGGTTACGGAGTCGACCAACGCGCTCTCAAATTTTAGTTCCCTGGACTTTTCGCGTGATATATGCACACTCATCCCCCCCATGAACCATGGACCTTGCCGTTGGTGGGGAGGCTTGCGTGCCTCAGCGATACAGATAGCCGTACCGTAGGTGCAACCACAACGGAGGGGTATCTGTTGAGAGGCCAGACAAACGTGTGGTTCCTGAAGAGGGGCAGCAGCCTTTTCAGTAGTTGCAAGGGCAACAGTCTGGAAGATTGACTGATCTGGCCTTGTAACAATAACCAAAACGGCCTTGCTGTGCTGGTACTGCGAACGGCTGAAAGCAAGGGGAAACTACAGCCGTAATATTTCCCGAGGGCATGCAGCTTTACTGTATGATTACATGATGATGGCGTCCTCTTGGGTAAAATATTCCGGAGGTAAAATAGTCCCCCATTCGGATCTCCGGGCGGGGACTACTCAAGAGGATGTCGTTATCAGGAGAAAGAAAACTGGCGTTCTACGGATCGGAGCGTGGAATGTCAGATCCCTTAATCGGGCAGGTAGGTTAGAAAATTTAAAAAGGGAAATGGATAGGTTGAAGTTAGATATAGTGGGAATTAGTGAAGTTCGGTGGCAGGAGGAACAAGACTTCTGGTCAGGTGACTACAGGGTTATAAACACAAAATCAAATAGGGGTAATGCAGGAGTAGGTTTAATAATGAATAGGAAAATAGGAATGCGGGTAAGCTACTACAAACAGCATAGTGAACGCATTATTGTGGCCAAGATAGACACGAAGCCCACGCCTACTACAGTAGTACAAGTTTATATTCCAACTAGCTCTGCAGATGACGAAGAAATTGAAGAAATGTATGATGAAATAAAAGAAATTATTCAGATTGTGAAGGGAGACGAAAATTTAATAGTCATGGGTGACCGGAATTCGAGTGTAGGAAAAGGGAGAGAAGGAAACATAGTAGGTGAATATGGATTGGGGGACAGAAATGAAAGAGGAAGCCGCCTGGTAGAATTTTGCACAGAGCACAACATAATCATAACTAACACTTGGTTTAAGAATCATGAAAGAAGGTTGTATACATGGAAGAACCCTGGAGATACTAAAAGGTATCAGATAGATTATATAATGGTAAGACAGAGATTTAGGAACCAGGTTTTAAATTGTAAGACATTTCCAGGGGCAGATGTGGACTCTGACCACAATCTATTGGTTATGACCTGCAGATTAAAACTGAAGAAACTGCAAAAAGGTGGGAATTTAAGGAGATGGGACCTGGATAAACTAAAAGAACCAGAGGTTGTACAGAGATTCAGGGAGAGCATAAGGGAGCACTTGAGAGGAATGGGGGAAATAAATACAGTAGAAGAAGAATGGGTAGCTTTGAGGGATGAAGTAGTGAAGGCAGCAGAGGATCAAGTAGGTAAAAAGACGAGGGCTAGTAGAAATCCTTGGGTAACAGAAGAAATATTGAATTTAATTGATGAAAGGAGAAAATATAAAAATGCAGTAAGTGAAACAGGCAAAAAGGAATGCAAACGTCTCAAAAATGAGATCGACAGGAAGTGCAAAATGGCTAAGCAGGGATGGCTAGAGGACAAATGTAAGGATGTAGAGGCCTATCTCACTAGGGGTAAGATAGATACCGCCTACAGGAAAATTAGAGAGACCTTTGGAGATAAGAGAACAACTTGTATGAATATCAAGAGCTCAGATGGAAACCCAGTTCTAAGCAAAGAAGGGAAAGCAGAAAGGTGGAAGGAGTATATAGAGGGTCTATACAAGGGCGATGTACTTGAGGACAATATTATGGAAATGGAAGAGGATGTAGATGAAGATGAAATGGGAGATATTATACTGCGTGAAGAGTTTGACAGAGCACTGAAAGACCTGAGTCGAAACAAGGCCCCCGGAGTAGACAATATTCCATTGGAACTACTGACGGCCGTGGGAGAGCCAGTCCTGACAAAACTCTACCATCTGGTGAGCAAGATGTATGAAACAGGCGAAATACCCTCAGACTTCAAGAAGAATATAATAATTCCAATCCCAAAGAAAGCAGGTGTTGACAGATGTGAAAATTACCGAACTATCAGCTTAATAAGTCACAGCTGCAAAATACTAACACGAATTCTTTACAGACGAATGGAAAAACTAGTAGAAGCCAACCTCGGGGAAGATCAGTTTGGATTCCGTAGAAACACTGGAACACGTGAGGCAATACTGACCTTACGACTTATCTTAGAAGAAAGATTAAGGAAAGGCAAACCTACGTTTCTAGCATTTGTAGACTTAGAGAAAGCTTTTGACAATGTTGACTGGAATACTCTCTTTCAAATTCTAAAGGTGGCAGGGGTAAAATACAGGGAGAGAAAGGCTATTTACAATTTGTACAGAAACCAGATGGCAGTTATAAGAGTCGAGGGACATGAAAGGGAAGCAGTGGTTGGGAAGGGAGTAAGACAGGGTTGTAGCCTCTCCCCGATGTTGTTCAATCTGTATATTGAGCAAGCAGTAAAGGAAACAAAAGAAAAATTCGGAGTAGGTATTAAAATTCATGGAGAAGAAATAAAAACTTTGAGGTTCGCCGATGACATTGTAATTCTGTCAGAGACAGCAAAGGACTTGCAAGAGCAGTTGAATGGAATGGACAGTGTCTTGAAAGGAGGATATAAGATGAACATCAACAAAAGCAAAACAAGGATAATGGAATGTAGTCTAATTAAGTCAGGTGATGCTGAGGGAATTAGATTAGGAAATGAGGCACTTAAAGTAGTAAAGGAGTTTTGCTATTTGGGGAGCAAAATAACTGATGATGGTCGAAGTAGAGAGGATATAAAATGTAGGCTGGCAATGGCAAGGAAAGCGTTTCTGAAGAAGAGAAATTTGTTAACATCGAGTATAGATTTAAGTGTCAGGAAGTCATTTCTGAAAGTATTCGTATGGAGTGTAGCCATGTATGGAAGTGAAACATGGACGATAAATAGTTTGGACAAGAAGAGAATAGAAGCTTTCGAAATGTGGTGCTACAGAAGAATGCTGAAGATTAGATGGGTAGATCACATAACTAATGAGGAAGTATTGAATAGGATTGGGGAGAAGAGAAGTTTGTGGCACAACTTGACCAGAAGAAGGGATCGGTTGGTAGGACATGTTCTGAGGCATCAAGGGATCACCAATTTAGTATTGGAGGGCAGCGTTGAGGGTAAAAATCGTAGAGGGAGACCAAGAGATGAATACACTAAGCAGATTCAGAAGGATGTAGGTTGCAGTAGGTACTGGGAGATGAAGAAGCTTGCACAGGATAGAGTAGCATGGAGAGCTGCATCAAACCAGTCTCAGGACTGAAGACCACAACAACAACATGCACACTCATGCTCGTAAATTACGGGTAATGCTGATACATGGTGAAAAAACGGTCTGGTGGGCGGTTTGCGGGTTTAAATCACCTCGGGGTATGACCATGCGGTGCATTTGACCTGCGGTCGTCGCACGGTGGCCCTGGCAGCAGTCCACATACCTGCGGATGTGTGTTGGCGCATGTCAGAATACGGTGCACCGAGTAAATGTGCAGACGTTTTCAGACGAGCTAATGGTGACTGTGTGTTGAAAATGGCTAAAAGAACACATATTGATGCCATTATGAGGGGTAGAGTATTAGGGCGACTGGAGGCTGGTCAAATACAGCAGGTCGTAGCACGGGCCCTCCGTGTGCCACAAAGTGTGATCTCAAGATTATGGCAATGACTCCAGCAGACAGCAAACCTGTCCAGGCGCTACAGTACGGGACGTCCACAGTGTACAACACCACAAGAAGACCGATATCGCACAATCAGTGCCCACAGAGGGCCACGGAGTACTGCAGGTAGCCTTGCTCGGGACCTCACCGCAGTCACAGTTGTCTCCAGACACACAGTCTATAGACGACTGAACAGACATGGTTTATTCGCCAGGAGACCTGCAACGTGCCTTCCACTGACTGCTGGTCACAGGAGAGCCCGTAAAGCGTGGTGTCATGAACAAAGTACAAGGTCATTGGAACAGTGGTCCCAGGCTATGTTCACGGACGAGTCCAGGTCTAGTCCGAACAGCGATTCTAGCCGGGTTTTCATCTGACGTGAACCAGGAATCACATACCAACACCTTAATGTTCTTGAAAGGGACCTCTATGGAGGTCGTGGTTTGATGGTGTGGAATGGTATTGGTGCACGTACAACCCTGCATGTCTTTGACAGAAGAACTGTAACAGGTCAGGTGTATCGGGACGTCATTTTGCACCAGTGTGTCCGCCTTTTCAGGGGTTCAGTGGTTCTCACCTTCCTCCTGATGGATGATAACGCACGGCCCCACCGAGCTGCCCCGGCCGGACGAAGTGGTCGTGCGGTTAAAGGCGCTGCAGTCTGGAACCGCAAGACCGCTACGGTCGCAGGTTCGAATCCTGCCTCGGGCATGGATGTTTGTGATGTCCTTAGGTTAGTTAGGTTTAACTAGTTCTAAGTTCTAGGGGACTAATGACCTCAGCAGTTGAGTCCCATAGTGCTCAGAGACCCTCCCACCGAGCTGCCATCGTGGAGGGGTACCTTGAAACAGAAGATATCAGGCGAATGGAGTGGCCTGCCTGTTCTCCAGACCTAAACCCCATCGAGCACGTCTGGGATGCTCTCGGTCGACGTATCGCTGCACGTCTTCAAACCCCTACGACACTTCAGGAGCTCCGACAGGCCCTGGTGCAAGAATGGGAGGCTGTACCCCAGCAGCTGCTCGACCACCTGATCCAGAGTATGCCAACCCGTTGTACGACCTGTGTACGTGTGCATGGTGATAATATCCCATATTGATGTCGGGGTACATGCGCAGGAAACAGTGACGTTTTGTAGTACATTTGTTTAGGCATGGTTTTCTCAACCTATCACCAATACCGTGGACTTACATTTCTGTGTCGTGTGTGTTCCCTGTGTGCCTATCCTATTAGCACCAGTTTTGCGTAGTGCCACGTTGTGTGCCACCACATTCTGCAATTAACCTTAATTTATTAGCATGAGTGTAGATGGAAGCCATATATTTGTTTATTCCTCTAGGAACGCACTCTTTCAGAACCTTGCATGTATTGTATGTTAACCGGGGACCTAGAAACGACGGAGAGGCTCCGTCCCCGCCGCAGCCGCAGTGGTCCACAAACCCACGACGACTACCGCAGTCCACTTCACCCCTCCACCGTCCCACACCGAACCTAGGGTTATTGTGCAGTTCGTGCCGGGGACCAGGCGCTCCTTCCCGCTCCGGAAAGCCGTGCGTTAGACCGATCGGCTAACCGGGCGGGCTTCTCAGAAGCTTAACAGTAGACCACGATGTGATGCAAGACGCCTCTCTTGTAGCGTCTGCCGCTGGTGGTGGATAAACCTCTGCGTGACGCTTTCGCGTTTACTAAATGAATCTGTAACGAAACGCACTGCTCTTCTTTGGATCTTCCCTATTTCCTGCATCAATTCTAATTGGTTCAAATTCAAATGGCTCTGAGCACTATGGGACTCAACCGCTTAGGTCATCAGTCCCCTAGACCTTACAACTACTTAAACCTAACTAACCTAAGGATATCACACACAGCCATGCCCGAGGCAGGATTCGAACATGCGACCGTAGCGGTCGCGCGGTTTCAGACTGTAGCGCCTAGAACCGCTCGGCCCCTTCGGCCGGTTTCTAATATGGATAGAAGACTGATGAGCGGTATTCAAGTATCGGTCGAACGACGGTTTTGTAATCTACCTCCTTCGTGGGTGAAGTACAGTTCCTGAGGAATTTTAGAACATGTTTTTTTGCTCGAGTATCATGTCGTTTTTGGAAACCCAGAATCTACTATGTAGGAATCAACATGGATTCCGGAAACAGCGATCGTGTGAGACCCAACTCGCTTTATTTGTTCATGAGACCCAGAAAATATTAAATACAGGCTCCCAGGTAGATGCCATTTTTCTTGACTTCCGGAAGGCGTTCGATACAGTTCCGCACTGTCGCCTGATAAACAAAGTAAGAGCCTACGGAATATCAGACCAGCTGTGTGGCTGGATTGAAGAGTTTTTAGCAAACAGAACACAGCATGTTGTTATCAATGGAGAGACGTCTACAGACGTTAAAGTAACCTCTGGCGTGCCACAGGGGAGTGTTATGGGACCATTGCTTTTCACAATATATATAAATGACCTAGTAGATAGTGTCGGAAGTTCCATGCGGCTTTTCGCGGATGATGCTGTAGTATACAGAGAAGTTGCATCATTAGAAAGTTGCAGCGAAATGCAGGAAGATGATAGCGGAACAAACACTGGTAGCAGTTACTTCTGTAAAATATCTGGGAGTATGCGTGCGGAACGATTTGAAGTGGAATGATCATATAAAATTGATTGTTGGTAAGGCGGGTACCAGGTTGAGATTCATTGGGAGAGTGCTTAGAAAATGTAGTCCATCAACAAAGGAGGTGGCTTACAAAACTCTCGTTCGACCTATACTTGAGTATTGCTCATCAGTGTGGGATCCGTACCAGATCGGTTTGACGGAGGAGATAGAGAAGATCCAAAGAAGAGCGGCGCGTTTCGTCACAGGGTTATTTGGTAACCGTGATAGCGTTACGGAGATGTTTAATAAACTCAAGTGGCAGACTCTGCAAGAGAGGCGCTCTGCATCGCGGTGTAGATTGCTCGCCAGGTTTCGAGAGGGTGCGTTTCTGGATGAGGTGTCGAATATATTGCTTCCCCCTACTTATACCTCCCGAGGAGATCACGAATGTAAAATTAGAGAGATTAGAGCGCGCACGGAGGCTTTCAGACAGTCGTTCTTCCCGCGAACCATACGCGACTGGAACAGGAAATGGAGGTAATGACAGCGGCACGTAAAATGCCCTCCGCCACACACCTTTGGGTGGCTTGCGGAGTATAAATGTAGATGTAGATGTAGCAATATTACAATGAATTATGGCTGCCTCGGCTGTAATTGGTCGTATGTGGCTTTCCTATTTCAAGTCGCTCGGTATGCATACTCCCAATTATTTAACAGATATGATCGCTTTGGCAATCGTATCATTATACAATATCTGGTCTCTGCGTCCATCTGTGTGCAATACGTCACATTTGCAAGGTGACAGTTATTGTACTATATGAAATCAAATCATCGCAACTTCTGAACGGTTTGCGTTAGGATGTTCATACTGTACGGTTGGTCGCGGGACGTGATGGGAATTAGTATGCGCATGTATGGTCTGGCTTTGCGACGAAGCTCACTTTCGTTTGGATGGGCTCGTCAATAAGAAAAATTGGCGCGTTTGGCGGGCCAAAAATTCGCATTTCGCGGTCGAGAAGTCTCTTCACCCTCAACGGGTGACTGTGATATGCAATGTCCAGTCATGGCATAATCGGAGCGATATTCCTTAATAGCACGGTGACTACCGATCGGTACGTGAAGCTATTGGAAGATGATTCCATCCCCGTTATTCAAAACAACCCTCATTCTGACAAGATGTGGTTCGTGCAAGACGGAGCTCGACGCCATCGAAGCAAGAGAGTGCTTGGTGTCCTGGAGGAGCACGTTGCGGAAAGAATTCTAGTTCTGGCATTGGCTTCGGTTGGCCGCCATATTCTCCGGATCTGAACACATGCGACTCTTTTTTGTGGGGCTATGTTAAAGACAGGGTGTGCAGCAATAGTTTCTAAACCATTGCTGAGCTGAAAACAGCCATTCAGGAGGTCATGGACAGCATCGAAGCCCGACATGGGCCATGTAGAATTTAGCTATTCGTCTGAGGCAAATCTTCGTCCATGATGGCAGGAACATCGAACATGTCAGAACCTAAATCCCAATATCTGTGGTGACGTTTACATTTTGAATAAAGTATGTGCACGCCGTAGTTTGTAAGTAATATAAGTTTATTTTCATATAGTTCAGTAATTGTCACCCTATATGTTGCGGACCACAGCTAATTCCTGCAACAAGCGACGTTACTCGACAGCTCTTTCTGCATTTCGCTATAATTTTCTAGCCTTGCGATTTCTCTGTGTAGAATACCACAATCCGCCAAATGCCTTACGGAGATTCCGACGTTATACTGCGCGCCATTTAAATACCGGGTGATCAAAAAGTCAGTATAAATTTGAAAACTGAATAAATCACGGAATAATGTAGATAGAGGTCCAAATTGACACACATGTTTGGAATGACATGGGGTTTTATTAGAACCAAAAAATACAAAAGTTAAAAAAATGTCCGACAGATAGCGCTTCATCTGATCAGAATAGCAATAATTAGCATAACAAAGTAAGACAAAGCAAAGATGATGTTCTTTACAGGAAATGTTCAATGTGTCCACCATCATTCCTCAACAATAGCTGTAGTCGAGGAATAATGTTGTGAACGGCACTGTAAAGCATGTCCGGAGTTATGGTGAGGCATTGGCGTCGGATGTAGTCTTTCAGCATCCCTAGAGATGTCGGTCGATCACAATACACTTGCGACTTCAGGTAACCCCAAAAGCCAATAATCGCACGGACTGAGGTCTAGGGACCTGGGAGGCCAAGTATGACGAAAGTGGCGGCTGAGCACACGATCATCACCAAACGACGCGCGCAAGAGATCTTTCACGCTTCTAGCAATATGGAGTGGAGCGCCATCCTGCATAAACATCGTACGTTCCAGCAGGCGTTTATCAGCCAGGCTTGGGATGATGCGATTCTGTAACATATCGGCGTACCTCTCACCCGTCACGGTAGCAGTTACTGACGTTTTGCTGTCCAGTGCCATTTGTCGGACATTTCGTGAACTTTCCTTTTTTTTTTTTACCCCAATAAAACCCTATGTCATTCCAAGCATGTGTGTCAACTTTTACCTCTCCATCTACATTACTCCGTGGTTTATTAAGTTTTCAAATTTATACTGACTTTTCGATCACCCTGTATATTCTGAGCTGCAGATTGTGCGGCTAGTCCCGGAGGAGGTTCGAATCCCCCCTCGGGCATGGGCGTGTGTGTTTGTCCGTAGGATACTTTAGGTCGCTTAGGGACTGATGACCTTGGCAGTTAAGTCCCATAAGATTTCACACACATTTGAACATTTTTTTTTTAAAATATATTCTGATTAGTAACGGTACTGCAACATTCGCTTAGGGTAAACTCGACATTACATTTACGTATGATGATTTCTCTCGATTAACAGGAGAAGATGTGTTCTACTTGCGCTCGCTCACATTCGCCCGCTCGGAACTATATCGAATGCCTTCCGGTAGGAATACGGCAACTACCTCGGCGGCATTATCTGTTGCGTTCTATGTTTTGTGAACTGTCAGAGCGAAGAGGGTTTCACACGATCGTTATTAACCCATTCACTTATTAATATTTTTCCCCATAGTCGTTCCCATATTTGCTATTTAAATTTACGAAAATCGGCGTATTTCGTTGTAGACACTTTTCTCAAAATTATATATCTTTCGACAGGAATTCTTTATAAATTTGTGCTCACTAACTGTTGGAGATATGAGGAGTGACGATAACACTGTTTTAGAAGGGGCTCTGCATCTTGTTGTAATGTTGTAAGTAGGCTTTTAAGGTTTTTATGTTGGTAACATCACCTAGCACTCTGTATGAAAATCACTGGCTGTGCTGTGTGCAGTCTGTGGCTGGTTGGCATTGTTGGAATATTCGCCATTGTAGTGCTGGGCAGTTGGATGTGAACAGCGCGTAGCGTTGCGCAGTTGGAGGTGAGCCGCCAGCAGTGGTGGATGTGAGGAGAGAGATGGCAGAATTTTGAGAGCTGATGATCTGGACGTGTGTCCGCCAGATAGACTAAATTTGTAATACTGGATATCATGAGCTGATATATATATATATATATATATATATATATATAAGATTTTTATAGAGAATAAACAATGTATTTACCTTAATAATGTTCAAAAGTGTGTGATGACTTTTGAACGTTATTAAGGTAAATACATTGTTTGTTCTCTATAAAAATCTTTCATTTGCTGACTATGCCTATCTGTAGTTAGTGGCTTCAGTAGTTAGAATCTTTTATTTAGCTGGCTGTAGTGGCGCTCGCTGTGTTGCAGTAGTTCGAGTAACGAAGATTTTTGTGAGGTAAGTGATTCATGAAAGGTATAGGTTATTGTTAGTCAGGGCCATTCTTTTGTAGGGATTATTGAAAGATTGCGTTGCGCTAAAAATATTGTGTGTCAGTTTGGTGTTGATCAGAATAGGTAAAGAGAGAAACGTCTGAGTACGTTCAGTTCTGCCCAGCTGTTTGAAAATCAAATAACCTACATCTACATCTACATCTATATCCATACTCCGCAAGCCACCTGACGGTGGGTGTCGGAGGGTACCTTGAGTACCTCTATCGGTTCTCCCTTTTATTCCAGTCTCGTATTGTTCGTGGAAAGAAGGATTGTCGGTATGCCTCTGTGTGGGCTCTAATCTCTCTGATTTTATCCTCACGGTCTCTTCGCGAGATATACTTAGGAGGGAGCAATATACTGCTTGACTCCTCGGTGAAGGTATGTTCTCGAAACTAACTTCAACAAAAGCCCGTACCAAGCTACTGAGCGACTCTCCTGCAGAGTCTTCCACTGGAGTTTATCTATCATCTCCGTAACGCTTTCGCGATTACTAAATGATCCTGTAACGAAGCGCGCTGCTCTCCGTTGGATCTTCTCTCTCTCTTCTATCAACCCTATCTGGTACGGATCCCACACTGCTGAGCAGTATTCAAGCAGTGGGCGAACAAGCGTACTGTAACCTACTTCCTTTGTTTTCGAATTTCATTTCCTTAGGATTCGTAAGAGGTTTATCAGCACAGTCATTCATTAATTTTTCTAAAGGGACGTTTCAATGTGCGGAGCAATTTGAGTGAGTGAATGAATGACGAAGGGTGTAAGTGCTACTCTGCGATGAACATTCCGATATGGGAGAGGCGAACGACCAGAGGACTTGACAACTGCTAACCCTATGCCCCCTCAGAGCGCGTAAACAAGAGGCCTGTAAACGTGAAACGAGAGAACCTTGCCAGACGTACCTCTCAGCGATGCTGCGCGTCGGTGCGTCGCTAGCAGACTGTGAAGGATTTGAGTGGAGGCAGCCACGGCGCATGCGCAAAGGGTGCAAGGTCGCGACTTCCGGCAGCTGATAGCTGACTCACGGCGTTAGGACACCGATCTGGGTTCACGTAAGCCGGAGCGGCCAGGCGAAGGACTTCCTGGCGGCTCCGATCAGCTGATAAACACAGCGCGCTCTACTCACGCTGGACGTATTGGAAACAGCAGGTGCACGTCAACAGGTAGACTGAAGTGGCAAAACGTTACGACCACCTACTCGATGCGGTAGACCAGGATAGAAGATTCGAACAACTTACGGGTTTGCTGCCGGGTGACGTCGTTGACCACCGCCGATGTTTCGACTGGAGCACACCCTGCCATTCTCAAGGCACAGATGCAAGGAGGAAGAAATGTGCAAGGAAATTTAATACCTCGGTTCACAGAGGAGAAACAAGGAAGATACAACACACAGAACAAGTGTCAACACAAACAAAGATGACCAACACCAGAAATATCAATAGAGACTAATCAACAGGTGAGATAGTACTAATTCTGTCCCTCTGTTTTTTGATGAGAGACAGAGCCGGATTCCAAGCAGCATTTAAACAAAATCCACCATCTCTGTTAATAAAGTTGCCTGATAGTTTGATTTCAACAGCTTCCTTAATAACACTATCCCAATAGCTGGACGTGCAAGCCAGAATCTCCGTGTTGTTGTATTCCATAGGATGACCAGTGTCAAGGCAGTGTTCTGCAATAGCGGATTTGCTCGGCTGTTGTAACCGTGTGTGACGCTTGTGTTCAATACACCGGTCTTCCACAGTCCTGAATGTCTGACCAATATATGACATCCCACAACTGCAAGGAATACGATAGACCCCAGCCTTACGCAAACCAAGATCATCTTTTACGGACGCCAACAGGGAGTTGCAATGGGAAGCCCGTTGTCACCTCTTTGTTAAATGATTCGTTTGGACGGCCGGCGTGGCCGATCGTTTCTAGGCGCTGCAGTCTGGAACCGCGCGACCGCTACGGTCGCAGGTTCGAATCCTGCCTTGGGCGTGGATGTCTCTGATAGGTTTAAGTAGTTCTAAGTTCTAGGGGACTGATGACCTCAGAAGTTAAGTCCTATAGTGCTCAGAGCCATATGAACCATTTTTTTTGATTCGTTTGTGGCAAGCAGCTCCGACGAAGAGGTGAAAGAAGAAGTTCATAGCTTTCTGAACAGCATGACGGCGAGCTGGTATGACATGGGCATACAAAAACTGCCACAGCGTCTACAAAAATGCATCGACAGAAATGGTGATTATGTCGAAAAATAGCTAAATGTACAAGCTGTAAACTGATGTAAACCATTGTAGAAATAAACAGGTCTATCTACTTATAAAAAAATAGGAGACCTTAGATTTTGGAATTACCCTCGTAAAAATACCGCGACACCCCTTTGTAATACGGAACTGACCGCTAAATGTTAAGAGAGATGGACCCCCCAGTGTCAAAGGAGGATGGGCGTTTTGTGTTGGCAATACAGAAGTTGTAGCATCAGAATGGTTCGCTCAGGAGGGTTCAGTGATTTCGAATGTGGGCTAGTCATTGGATGTCACCTGAGTGACAAATCCATCGGGCACAGTTTAACCCTTCTAGAACTCCCGAAGTCAACTGCTGGTGATGCGTTTGTGAAGTGGAAACACAAAGGAATGACAACAGATAAACCAAGACCACACAGACCTCATGTAGTGACGAACAGGGACGGTCGAACATTGATGATGATGATGATGATGATGTTTGGTTTGTGGGGCGCTCAACTGCGCGGTTATCAGAGCCCGTACAAATTCCCAACCTTTGCTCAGTCCTAACTCGCCACATTCGTGAATGATGATGAAATGATGAGGACAACACAAACACCTAGTCATCTCGAGGCAGGTGAAAACACCTGACCCCACCAGGAATCGAACCTGGGACCCCGTGCTCGGGAAGCAAGAACGCGACCGCGAGACCACGAGCTGCTAGTAAACTGACTATGCGCGGTGAGTTACAAAGACTGGGGTACAACGTTACATAACCCATACATTTCAGTAGTAAATGCTAAGCGACGCTTGAGCTGGTGTAAAGACAGTGGACGACTGGGAACCAGTGATTCTGAGCGACAAACCACGCTTTGCCCTGTGGCAGTCCTATGGGAGGTCAGGGTTGGCTGAATGCCTGGAAAACGTTACTATGCGTCATTTACGACGGCGGCCGAGTTTAGGTTCGTTCTACGCATCTGACGTCACAAAACACAATCAGCCAATGATCAGAGAACGACGTTGCCAGAGCTCGACTGCAGTGCAGAGCACGGACGAGTGTCTTCAGTTTTAGAAAGGTTCAGTCTTAAATAAAGTAGTTGAACAAAAGCAATGTCTTGATAGCAGACTTTCTTTTATAGAAAGTTTGGAAAAAGCATTCTTTATACCAATTGCTTCATATTCTATTAATTAATTAAACCAAACAAGCAATAAGCCTCCTAATTCAGGCGATAGCAAGGAAAGGTGTTTGTATCATTCTCAATAACCGGTTTTTCGCAATAAAGAACAGCGGTAATTGTTTATTTCCTATTGTACTTCGACGAAACGTGAGTAATTCATAGTCATACCAACAGAGTTTGTCGGTGTCGTGCGTTAGATTTTGGAGTCCTCCAGGAAGTCTGTAGAAAAACAAGTTGCAGTATCGCTATGGTTAAGGTCTTTGACTGCTAAGCGAAAGGTTCCAAATTCCAACACTGTTCGGTGCTTAATATTTTCTTTATTTAAAAACAATATCTAAGTATCTTACTTAATGAATTTTATTCGTTTGAATGTAATTTTTTGAAGTTTCTAGTGCTTTATCTCTTCATTATAATCATAATAAGTTTTCGTTTTTTCTAATTTTGCCCTCCAATATTTCTTTTCACAGCAGTTAAAAACAATGAAAAGGGACGCATACAATATTCATGTTATCTTTTTTGCTTGTATATCTTCTCTTCCGCAGTCGCTGTTTTACTATTCATATTGAGATATATTCTTTTGCGATAGTATTAAAAGTATTATTTAGATCAGAATTTCGGCTCATACGTTGCCGAGCTACTTGATTGTCTGTCGCAATTCTTTGTTTCGCTGCTTTGGCAACATCATCATATTCAATGTTTTCGTCGACTGATCTATGTTTTGGCAAGTATTTGCTGTCCGCTGTGACAAACACAAATTGTTTGCGCATTGCGCTTCACTGACAATATATTTTAGTTTCTATGTTTTATTACGTCCACAATTCAGTTTTGTGTACTTCGCCTACTTTGTTTTAATCAGAACTTTTTAGAAAAGCGCGAAATGACTCTGGTACTTTTATTATAGTCGCGAAAGACGGAATATTTCTCAATATTACATACGACACCTATCGGTACTTAAATGAGATATTGTTACACAGTAAATTTTATATGAAATTTAGGTATCTTGTCCACATGTCATTCTCAACATTGTGGCAAGTAAAATTGACCATACGGAAAGTATACGCTATGGACTTTTTAATGCTGCACAAAACTGCGTTGAACATCCAAACAAAATTAATTCCTTTATTGGGGGAAGGTATCAGTCAAGAGGATGTGTAAAAATCAAATTTTTGGGCCAAATAGTTTTTGTGAACTCGAATGATAGGTGTGTCAAAGCAGTCGGAACACCAAGTGTCTGCACAGGCGAGCAGTGCAGTGATGACAAAATCACGCACATCGCGGAATGCGGGGAGCACGTCTCTGTAGCAGCGAAAGGGTTAATGCGGCCGTGGTGGCTTTACTTAATAAACTGCGCGCTCCCCCCTAAACGTAAGTTTGCGAACTATGCTACACTATGGCGCTGCTTCTCTTGGCGCGTGCGTCGTGTGCAACTGGCAACGCAGCAATCTGCCGCGTCTGGGCGGACATGCGCGAGCCGCCAAGATGAAAGAATTGAACTATAGTCATCATGTCTGGTACCTAGAATGAAGTACAGGGAAGGTGGTGGTACGGTCAGGGTTCGTTTGGCGTCGTTAGTACTATAGTTCCTTTACTGCACTTGGGAAAACGTAAAATACGCAAGAATACGAACACATTTCACAGAAATATGTTCTAGCAAACGGTGAACAGCTTGGAGACGATGACTCTGTGACAGAACACCCTGCCGTAAAGCGGCATCTGTGGGACAGTGGTTTGTAGACAATAACATTTCTGAAACCGACTAGCCTGCCTGAAGTCTGGGGGAAAAACAAGTTTCCTCAGTACAAGTACTATGGGACTAAACATCTGAGGTCATCAGTCCCCCAGACTTAGAACTACTTAAACCTAACCTAAGGACATCCCACACATCAGTGCCCGGCAGGTTTCGAACCTGTGACCGTAGCAGCTGCGCGGTTCCGGAGTGAAGCGCCCAGAACAAATTCATGAGCCAGGAATCAACTATAAAGCTACGTTATCAGTTAAATAAAGCAACTGGGAAACCACGTCATGAGTTGTGAAACGAGAGTAACCGAAGACAAACTCACCGAGTAAAAACACACGAACACAAGTGGCAAATGTATAGATAGTCCCGCTGGAGTTTATGTAACTGACAATGTAGCTTTACAGCTGATTCCTGGCTCATAAAGTTTTGCTAGTTTTTCTCCCAGATGTCTGATGATCTTGTGAGAGTGAAGCGAATCGCAAATTGAATAAATAAAAAACCATTTTGCATCCGAGACTGCTTACTCATTCCTAATACCTAAAGCGTGGAAAAATAAATTACATCAAAAGAACTACGGTACAAAATGTCATTGACAACGAGCAGAAGAAATTGAAGTTTAAAAGAAATGAACATACTCGTTTATAGTCAAAAATATTCCATGAAATAGGCGCACATAATTTCAGATGTACGGAAATATAGGTTACATCACTACGATATAATACATCATGGAGCCATCTAAGTAGCTGTAAATGTAAAATAAACGCTTAAGAAGTCGAAAGTTAAAAGAAACTTTGAACGTAGTTGTTTACAGTCACAAAAAAATCCGTAAAATAGCAGTAAGCGTTAATTTACAATTACTATTTGGAGTAATGAAGACGAATACAAATAAAGTATCATTCTTTGGTTAGCCTTGAGCAAAACCATGATATTACATCAAGGGAGGCGCTGCACAGTAATTGCCATAAAACAAACTGGGCGTATTAAGATAGTCATGAATAAAAAGTAAAAACATAAGCAGACGAGAGTTTAAAATGAACGAAGTTTTATACAATCAAAAAAACTTCTCATTAAAAACAAAATAAAGTATGAAAGAGGAAAAGAAGAGCGGGAAAATTCTGTAGTAAGTCATCAAAAAGATCATAGAAATATTTTTCTCTGAAGTCTAATTGCTCGCTGAGTGTTTATTTTTATGACGAGCATAAATTTCTATCTCTTTTAATGTGGTGAGTAACAATCCTTTAGGAGCATTCTGAAGAACTTTTAAATTATACGTTATAGACCCTTCCGCGTAATTGCGATGCTTCAGGTATTGGCCAAATACTGACTTCTTACAAGATGTACCTGAAGTGTGTTCCTCATAAGGAGTAGCGAAGTTACGACCTATCAGACCTATGTACTATTTGTCTCAGTGTTTACATAATGTTTTAATAACGCCGAAATTCAGATAGATATCATTGCAGTTTCCAGTTGTATGTTTCAGCCTATTCTGCAAACGCTTGTTAGTAGTAAAGGCAATTATCAAACCGGTATTCTCGAAGAATTTATTTTTTATCAGAAATTAAGCCTGTTTATATTATTTTGGTAAATTTGCTGTTGCGAGTTGCAAGGTTGTTGTCAGACTATTGCAATTTACGAAGCAAGTAATCAACTTCCTTGCAGTTGAGACAGCTTTGACAGTTGGCTTCAAAATGTTTAGTCCTTTTTGGACAGTATCTGGTGCCAGAGATAATTTAAGTATTCTGTGAATCACATATTTGAAAAAAAAGGCATTTTTCGTATTTAGGAGGATGACATGAATCAGCGTTAATAATTAATTATACATGTGGCGTTCGGCTTCCTGTAAATGGTAAAACTGTAATAAATGAAAAGCACTAGTTTGCTTCCGGTTGAAGCAGAAACGTACAATAAATAAATAACATCTTTGACGGATGTTATTTACTGTACGTTTCTGTTTCAGTCTACATGTGTAATTTCTTTTCCAATGTCGTTCACGAACATTGTCGCTTCTTTGGCGACAGTAGTCAGAAAAGATAGCCTTGTAAGCCGAAAACCTGTTCACACAATAAAAGTAATACTGTAGCCGGCCGGGGTTGCCGTGCATTTCTAGGCGCTTCAGTCCGGAACCGCGAGACTGCTACGGTCGCAGGTTCGAATCCTGCCTCGGGCATGGACTATCCTTAGGTTAGTTAAGTTTAGGTAGTTCTAAGTTCTAGGGGACTAATGACTTCGGATGTTAAGTCCCATAGTGCTCAGAACCATTTGAACCAAGTAATACTGTAGAACGAAAGAAAACTAGCGGTTTTCATTTATTATAATGTTGTTCTACCAAGAACCGATAGAAGATACAGTTAAAAAGGTACAATTAGGTTTATCACTTCAATACAAACTGGCTATATCTAAAACGTTCTCAAAAGTTACACGGTATTATCTTGATGTCTCCTCTAGGTGACTGACGCTTGTCCAATGTGCCAATGTTCCAATGTAAATAAAAAAAAGGAACAACCAAAATCGCCTAATGCTGTACCTGTAAGAGTGGTTCTTCCGTCAGCGTCCGCTACGCAACTGCCGACAAGACGCCTTGCTGTGCGTTTATATGAGCCCCGCTTTCGTACAAAGTCCCGACCGCGACTTGACTCACCGTGTTATCAGTCAAGTGCTCCTCATACGGGCCGCCCACTCCGGTACCTAATTGTAGCGCTAACACCTGAGGTACTTGAAAACACGCTGTTTCACTGGGATAGCGGTCCAGGTGCGGTCCAGGTGCTACACCTCTAGTTTGAATGCCGGGCATTTGCCACGCCGGACATTTGCCACACTTGCCCCTTCGCCATTTAGCGATCCCTCAGGTAAGGGACGCCCTTCCTCGTACTGCTTCTGTCCGCTTTCAAACCGCCGTCTCCACATCTCACTCGATACAACCAGTACGTAAGGGACCTTCTTCTTCTTCGACGTCTTGGACAAATGCAGAGCTTCTTTTACGAAATCGAAATATTTATAACTTTTGGGAAACGAAAGCAATACCGACGATTATGTCAGTATGTAGTTAGTTCTGCCAAGTATAAATACATATCCCTCTGCCTGTACTCTAGCTTCCTTTCACGCTTACTGATTACGATAGAAATAGTCCATCGCCATGGGAGCAACAAGAAAGGAACGATGTAAAGATAATGGGAATGTAGCCTTCGCTAATCATTTCTTTTTGATCACTGCATTTGTGCCTACTTTAATTACTACAACTGCATCCCCAAAAGACAATAAGGAAATAAGAAATGGGTATGTGAATATGTGAAAAGAAGAACGACATACTCCATATTAAATTACTCTCTAAAATGCGATATCCTTTGCGGCGAAACATTAGTTGATAAAGTGTAGCGGGACAATGTTGAAAACATGACTGAAAATACGTTCACTAAATACAGATAAGAACATCTATGACTGACATGCCATCTAATGTAAACGTACAATTTTAAAACGTTAGAAATAAGGAAATGAAGTAATACAGAATGCTATGCTTGTAATGTACGTCGTTATTCTACATTGTTTAGCTCTGGTATTTACAGGGTCACAGAGGAAGCATCCTAGGTTTTGGAGGGAAAAGCCGTAATTGTAATTATCTGCGCTACAACAGAAACAAGGACAACTTAAGGAAAAATAATGTAAGCTCACAATCGACTTTGAAGCAAATAGTTCCTGTGACTTAGAATGGGCAGAAATCACTCGACAACCGGAATAAATTAATAACTGGCTCCTTTTACCGACCCCCTGTCTCAGATGAAACAGTTGCTGAACAGTTCAAAGAAAAGAAAACTTGAGTCTCATCACAAATAGATACCCTACTCATACAATTATAGTTGGCAGTTACTTCAATCTACCTTCCGCATGTTGACAAAAATACATTTTCATACCCTATTGTAAATAGAAAACTGTTATATCCTAGCCAGTAATGCCACCCGAGCCCGCTGCCAAAAGGTTGGCAGCATCAAAGTCCGGACGCCGTCCGCATAAGCAGCGCCAGCGAGACAGCAAATCGCCGCAAGTCTGCGCGCGCCACCGCTGGCTTCTGGCTTCTTAAGCGCTGGAGTCGCGAGCGCTAGGACAGTTCTGTATTCGCCGCTCAGTTGTATACTCGCCACCGAATTGTGTACTTGCTAGTCAGTTGTGTGTTCATCGCAGCAGAGTTGTTGTTTGTCGTCAGCCGACGCTGACCTAGCCGCTCCGACTCGAACTAGACAGATCTCTGTAGACACGGAGTTCACTATTGTGTTTCTGTATCTTCGTCAATAAAGATAAGTACCGACTTTCATTTAATCAGAGTGTTGGGTTTTCATCTTTCTGTTCACTGTTCCAGCGGACCGGTCGGCCCGCTATTAAAAGTGTGGCGGTGACTTCGTAAGCCGTTTCTACCGCGAATTGTTTGTCGCTACGAACACCGCCACAAAAAAACAACTTCCGTAATTGTTCTAAATGCTTTTTTAAAAATTATTTTTAACAGTTAGTTGACGAGGCCATTCAAATTGTAAATGGTTACGAAAACACACTTTACCTCTTAGCCACAAATAATCCTGAGCATCACGACATACAGAGATTAGTGAACACATAGTCGTAGCGAGGCTCAACTGCGTAACAAAGAAATTCACCAAAATTAAACGCGACATATATCTATTTATAAAAGCAACTAAAAATTCAGTTGACGTATTTCTAAGAGAGAGTCTCCAATCCTTCCAAACTATGTAAGTGAAGACCATATGTGGCTTAAGCTCAAAGAAACAGTATCAACAGCACTCGAGAGATTCATACCAAATAAATTAATATCAGACGGAACTGATCCCCCATGGTACACAAAACACGACAGAAAGCTGCTGCAGGAGCACCGAAAAAGGCAAGTATAATTTAGACGAACGTAAAATCTCCAATATTGGTGAAGTTTTGCTGAGGCTCGAAATTTGGTGCGGATTTCAATGCGAGACGCATTTAATAGTTTCCACAACGAAACTCTCTCTAGACATGTGGCGGAAAATCCAAAGAGATTCTGGTTGTATGTTAAGTAAACCAGCGGAAAGCTTCAGTAAGCAATGGGGAGGAGCAGGCGGAGGGGGAGACACGGGACCGAACCCTTCGGAGCAGGGAAAATCGTGGCAAATGTCCGGCGTGGCAAATGTCCGCACACCCTCTAGTTTCTCCTTTGCTAAGGAATTTTTGTCTCAGAGCTATATTTGCGACTATTTAGAAATCACATGGTGTTTTACCCGTCTGTTTATTTCACGCTAGCTAATTACAAACTCGTGAAACGTAACGAAGCGGCTCCATTCCTTGAAACAACTTTTTTTTGTAATTCAAAAATGGTTCAAATGGCTCTGAGCACTATGGAACTTCTGAGGTCATCAGTCCCTTAGAACTTAGAGCTAGTTAAACCTAACTAACCTAAGGACACCACACACATCCATGCCCAAGGCAGGATTCGAACCTGCGACCGTACCGGTCACGCGGTTCCAGACTGTAGCGCCTAGAACCGCTTGGCCACTCCGGATCGATTTTGTAATTGTTGCTGGTATAATCTGAAGAGCCAAAGAAGTTGGTACACCTGCCCAATACAATGTAGGCATGCAGAAGTGCCGCAACACGACGTGGCATAGACTCGAGCAATGTCTGCAGTAGTACAGGAGGGAACTGACACCATGAATCCTGCAGGGCTATCGATAAATCCGTAAGAGTAGGAGGGGGTGAAGATCTCTTCTGAACAGCGCGTTCCAAGACATCCGAGTAATGCTCAATAATGTTCATGGCTGGGGAGTCTGGCAGCCAGTGTAACTGTTTAAACTCAGAAGTGTGTTCCTGGAGCCACTCTGTAGCAATTCTGAATGTGTGGGATGTCGCATTGTCCTGCTGGAATTGCCCAAGTCCGTCGAAATGCACAATGGACACGAATGGATGCAGGTGATCAGACAGGATACTCACCTACGTGTCACCTGTCACACTCGTATCTAGACGTACCAGGGGTCCCACATCACTGCAACTGCACACGCCCCACACCATTTCAGAGCCTCCACCAGCTTGAAAAGTCACATGTCGGCATGCAAGGTCCCCATGGAGGTTGTCTCCATCCGTTCAGTACAACTTGAAACGAGACTCGTCTGACCAGGTAACATGTTTCCAGTCATCAACAGTCCAATGTCGGTGTCGACCGGCTGAGGCTAGGCGAAGCTTTCTGTTCTCCAGTCATTAAGGGTATACGAGTGGGCTTTGGGCTGCGAAAGCCAATATCGATGATGTTTCAGTGAATGGTTCGCACTCTGATGGCCCAGCATTGAAATATGCAGAAATTCGCGGAAGGGCTGCACTTCTGTCGTGCTGAACGATTCTTTTCAGTCCTCGTTGGTCCCGTTCTGACAGGATCATTTCCGGCAGCAGCGATGTCGGAGATTTGATGTTTTACCGGATTCCTGACAATCAGGCTACACTCGTGAAATGGTCGTGTGCGAAAATCCTCGTTCATCGCTGGCTCGGAAATAGTGTGTCCCATCGCTCGTGCGCCGACTATAACACCACGTTCAAACTAACTTAAATGTTGGTAACCTGCCATTGTAGCAGCAGTAACCGATCTAACAACTGCGCCAGACACTTGTCTCTTATAGGTGCTGCTGCCGGCAGCGCCATATTCTGCCCGTTTATATATTTCTGTATTTCAGTACGCATGCTTATACCAGTTTCTTTGGTGCTTCAGTGTATTTTCTTCACATAAGTCACATACCATGAAGGCAGAAGATTGCCAAATTGTTCAAAAATGGTTCAAATGGCTCTGAGCACTATGGGACTTAACATCTAAGGTCATCAGTCCCCTACAACCCAGAACTGCTTAAACCTAACTAACCTAAGGACGTCACACACATCCGTGCCCGAGACAGGATTGGAACCTGCGACCGTAGCGATCGCGCGGTTGCAGACTGAAGCACCTAGAATCGCTCGGCCACACCGCCCGACGCCAAATTGTTATTCACGCGGTACTTTGATAAATTTTATTATTAGTGTGTAGTTTTCACACAACTTACGGTAACGGTACAATTCTGAGGGGAGATCGAAAAGTTGAAACCTTCCCGTCTCCTCTATAAGCTCTTTTCTTTTTTACGCAACTTTCCCTTCTACAATAACCTATGAAACCTTTCCTAAGGATTTCTATCTCTTGCTTAATAATAACAAATGAAATCTTCCCTTTGAAATTTATTCTCTTTCTCAATCTTCGCATACAAATTTAATTGCTGCTTATTAAAAGTGATTTTCTGATTACTTCGACGAAACATAGAATGTGTCGTTGTCGTGGCTCTCAGTTGTTACATGCAATAACCCAAAACTGTTCCTTACCTTTCTTTTACTGTTACTGGATCGGCATCTGACGGCTACACCGAACTACGACATGAATATACTTACTCTGGTTTACTATACTCTATTAACTGCTCGTGGGCTGTCATGATAACTGGCTGTATTTATTACCAAAGGTGACGTTATTCTTTAATTAATTTGACTGAAGTTACGTAATTCATAGTTACACTTTTTCTTGACAACAATAAAATGTTTGCCAAGTTTTACGTTGATGGTTTTTGGGATGGATTATAATCAGTAATGCAACATTGCTGGCAAAAATTAATTATATTCTGAAAACGCTTCAAATATTTACTGTTGGTAATTAAATGATTTTACAAACGTTCAAATGGGACTTACTTTTTACAATAATCTTACAACTAGCATTGCGCAATCAACCCTTCAGTAATATTGAGTTTCGCAAAGAAAATAATTCAATAATATTAGTTCCTCTTACGATAATAGTTAGTTGATGTCTCTGTACATCCGTTTATAATCTCTTGTAAATCATAGCTGGTGGCTGGCAGGCACACCGCTCCTCTCAACCTCTCGCTTCAGACCTGCTACCGACTCGCTTCACATCTCGCTTACTACTGACTTCCTACGAACGCTAAAGTGCGGTCTCTCCCGCCAACAATGCTTTCTGGTGCAGACAATCCCTGCAACCATTACAAAATGTATCAGAGCGCGGTCTTTCCCGCTCTTTTCTTAAAATGTATCCATACGCGGTCTCTCCCGCCCTTTTTAAAATTATATCAGTTTGCGGTCTCTCTTGCCAACAATACTTTGGTGAAGACATTCCCTGCTACAACAGTTATTTCCAACATGACAAATATTAATTATTCCTACTTAATCCTATTAATAAAATATAAACATCTTTCATAAATTGTGGTTTGACAATAGACAATAGAAATACACACGTCTTACAAAGTTTCCGTTCGAAGGTTGTATTCAGAATTGGTATGTCAATGATACAAAATAGCCGTGAGCACCGAAGGCCAACGACGAACCAGGCTGAAGAAACACATTTGCTAGAAATACGGTGTCCTGCTGTGTGAAGGAGTCCGTAACTGCCTGCTGCACATCCTCGTCCAATAGGATTCGTAGACTATTCAAAGGCTTTTTTTAAAAAAAAAAAAAAAAAAAAAGAAAAAAGAATAAAAAGAAGAAGAAGAACTGAAGGCATGATAATCGCATGGGGAGAAATTAGGACTGTAAGGTAGTGACACACACAGTGGTTAGGGTTACTACAAGCCACACCACAAGTTGGGAAACGGGGCCAAATTTCTAGTAGTTTACCTTCGAGTTTAGATTTTTCAAATGTTTTATTCGTATCTTACAGAAACTAGTAGTACGGCAATAAACAGCCTTTTAAACACACCGCTAACAGCAGTCAAGTAATTTATTGTGGTGTCACCGCCAGACACCACACTTGCTAGGTGGTAGTTTTAAATCGGCCGCGGTCCATTAGTACATGTCGGACCCGCGTGTCGCCACTGTGTGATCGCAGACCGAGCGCCACCACAAGGCAGGTCTCGAGATACGGAATAGCACTCGCCCCAGTTGTACGGACGACTTTACCAGCGACTACACTGACGAAGCCTCGCTCCTTTGCCGAGCAGATAGTTAGAATAGCCTTGAGCTAAGTCAGTGGCTACGACCTAGCAAGGCGCCATTAGTAACATTACGTGTATCTAAAGAGTCTCACTTGTATCGCCACAATCTCCAGATGTACCAAAAGGATGGATTAGAGTTAAGTATTCCAGCAGCTACGTACTTTTCTTTATAGCAGTCATTACGTATCCTGTTTCAGACCTCAGGCACCCTGCTTTGGCTTAGCGCGTGCCTTTCGGCTTCCTCTCATTGTGTCTAGGCTGTCTTGTCTACACACAACATTTATAGCAATAAAACAGTTAAAACATTTAAAAAAAAAAACACAGAAGCAAGCAGTACGGCAATGAACTACCTTTTAAAATACGCCGCTAACGCTAATCAAAGTAATTTATAGCAATACAACAGTTTAAAAAAATTTAAAGAATATTAGTAAACAGGCTACTAAAGTAAGGACAGAACTTTGTTAATAAGGTACGGTGAGGTAGTGAAGCTACCAACACCGCCGTTAAAAAAATTAAACAGGTCTCAGCAAACACACGATTAATGGCAATAAAAGGAATTTACAAACTTGGAGTAATTAAAAAAATTTAAACAAAAGTATCCTGGAATATCATTAGAACATAATAGATATGACGGACCCGTGTAAGGTGGCCACAAATCACCCACTCAGGGATGCTCAGGCTAGACAGAATACTGACCAATTTAAATACGCCCGTAAACGCAATTGCCACTCTCACGCTGGTCACTGCACCGACTTTTAGCCAGCGAAAACTTGTTATAAGATGGCTTCACTTGCTGACAGAATTAGAGCTAACCTCGTGCATGGAAACATTACACCACACAGGCCTGAATGAGCGACCACATGATCAACCAACAAGAAGCATGAATTTACTCATAACACACGACAAAATAGCGAAACAATTAAACTGCCCAAAACTACACCTCCCATCGGACAGTAACGAGAGGAGGAGGAAAGATCACTGTCTTCAACTACATCGGTGCCAGGGACAGGAAACCCGGTCGCCGGAAGCCACAAGGCAGAAGAGACACTGGTTACGGACACTTATTACTTAATTATTTAACCTTCCATTAACTTAACTTGCAATTATGCTCGAACAGGCAGTACACGACCTCCGTTGGCAAGGATCCACACATCCGACCGCGCACGCGTCGCCAGCGTACCCGACACGCCACGGTCACGCGACAACACGCTCTGTCACCGGAGTTCACGTCTTCTCTCCTACGTTGACGGGTAGTGACCGCTGCTTGATGTTAGGTGTCTCCTTTTAAACTCCAGTGTTGAAACGGAGGACTTAAAGAAGCTTGTTAACGTCCCACCAAGGCGAAATGAGCAGCAACTACTCGAGGGTCGATTCTGTATACAACCAACCGGCGGGGAGCTCTTCCGTCAACTCGACCCGCTCGTTACACACAACCGACATACATCACGTGGCGACTCGGTACAACTGACCACGCCTGCTTCGCGCTGGAGAGCCACACTGCCCTCCCGTGTCCACCACACTCTCTGCGCGCAACGCCCTACTTCCGCGCCACCACACGAGGTTACAACCGGTCAAAGATCTCACTTCCTCCATAGCAGTTTCCAGGAAGCAAAAACGCAGATCTCGATAGCAGAGGGAAAAGACAACCAAGCAGTCACTTAATGACAGACAACATATCAAACAAACATATCAGGGGAAGAAAAGGAAAACCAATGCAATCTAAATGAAAGGTGTAGCACGAGTCGATACTCGGCTCAGGTAGGTACTCGTGTGTCTCCCACTTGAGTTAGCCTAATTTCTGCGTTACGACGGCCGGCCGCTGTGGCCGAGCGGCTCTAGGCGCTTCAGTCTGGAACCGCGCGACCGCTACGGTCGCAGGTTCGAATCCTGCCTCGGGCTTGGATGTGTGTGATGTCCATAGGTTAGTTAGGTTTAAGTAGTTCTAAGTTCTAGGGGACTGAAGACCTGAGATGATAAGACCTATAGTGCTCAGAGCCATTTGAACAATTTTTTTTTTTTTTTTTTTTTTTGCGACGTTTCCGGTATGTGGACGTGCGTTACTATGCAGCTGCGCCAACCCCTGGCGTGTCATCTCACAATGGTGGTTTTCGACGGACGTGCGGCTCCACACAGCACTTTTACTTCCCCGATTAATGTTTACCGCTGTTTGTCCTTCGGCAGCCAAGAAGAGAATAACAGCACGTTGGCCCTCTTTGGGAGCGTTTGATAACAACGTTGTACTACACAATACCTTGCCTACACATCGATGCTTATACAGGGTGAAAAGTATTTAAACCGACAAACTCTGGGAGGTTGTAGTGGACATCAAAACAAATATTTTTCCCTAATGTCATTTTTTTCCTATGAGGATTATTTAAACCGGTGGAGGCCGTATTATGCTCTTCAATTGTTAGAGGCTGTATTACGATCTTCAGTCGTTAGAGGGCGTATTACGCTCTTCAGTTGTAGGCAAGTGCTGTCCACCAGTGTAGGTAGTAGTGCATTGTCTCTGTTTACTAATGGAGCGATACACCTGGAGTGAGTACACTGATGTGGTTGGTGCGTACTACGTAGCGCACCACAACGGACGAGCTGCACAGCGGGTTTATCAACAACAATATCCTAATCGCCGTATCCCGCATCATACGAATCAGACGAATGTAAGAAAAGTCCTTCGAGAGCAATTGCTACGTCCATTTCACTTACAGCGTGTCCACAACCTGGAACCATTTGATTATCCACGCAGAGCACAGTTTTCGCACTGGTACCTGGAACAGTGTCAAATGCATCCTACAAATCCATCCTCTGTGTTGTTTACCGATGAAGCAACGTTCGGGAGTGATGGAGTCTTCAACATGCACACTTCGCATGTTTGGAGTGAGGATAACCTACATCTAGCGCTCATCAAGTGCGGTTCTTCGTTAATGTGTGGGTCGGTGTTGTTGGGGACTGTTTAATTGGGCCGTATCTGCTACCTAGACCATTAAATGGCAGGCACTATTACAATTTTCTCGCCAGACCAGTGCCAGAACTGCTGGAAGACGTCCCGCTCCCTACAAGACAACGCATGTGGTTGCAACATGACGGGGCGCCGGCACATTTCAGTCGTCGTGTGCGTCGATTCCTGGACCGACGGTTCCCAGAAACGTGGATTGGCAGAGGCAACATGTTTGTTGGTTTAATTAATTTGCCGCCAGAGAAATCTTCCTCTGCCGGTTTAAATACTCCTCAATGAAAAAGTGACATTAGGGAAAAATATTTGTTTTGATGTCCCCTACAACCTCCGAGAGTTTGTCGGTTTAAATACTTTTCACCCTGTATATCCGCATCGTAGTCGCACTATGTTGCGTATATGCTGCAACAACACCCGCAAACAAACGTTTTGATCGCCTCTTACAGTTCACACTGAAAAACTTTATTTAAACAAATATTCGTGATTTAAGAATCAAGTAAACGACGAGCACCAAAATACTCGACTCCGCTTATAACTGCTTGTTTTAGGATTGACCCACCTTCTTTAAACCTCTTTTAAAATTTCTTATTCTAGTCTTACTAAACAACATACTACCGATTCAGAAAATTGTTTGTTTCAGAAGTTGTTCCTATTCAAATTATCATATTATAAAATGTTCGAATGTTAAAATGTAGTCCATTCCAAAATCCAGTTCTGTTGTTTTGTAGCACCAGGTTTTCCGTTTCCAAAAATTTATAATTTTACTAAAATAATATGTCACCTTGTGAAATATTCAAATTAGAGAATTAAACTTTCCAGAAAATTCTTGGCGATCTTTTGTAGATCCTAGTGCACAACAATACTTCTTCTTCATGAAAGAGAAATACGAAACAATGTTGCTTAATGGATTTTTGTACTTTTTTCACTGTCTTATCTTTTACGTGAATACCTAAAATGCAATACCTTTACATTATGTTATGGTTTGTATTATTTCGTGCTTCCAAACTATAAACTCGTGAAATGAGTAAATGTGTTGAAACATAGCAAGGTGGACTTCCTCCATTTCCTTCCTATAATTCTATTCCATAAATAAGCATTTTTATTTTCTTTCTGCTGTATTTCCTACACATGACGCGTATGTCATGACTACATAGTACTGAAAAATTGTTATTCGCGCTGTATTTTCCTAAATGTTATTACACAATGTATAGTTTTTAGACTACTGATGATAAGTCGATAGTTATGAATGGTGGGCTCCATGTGGTTCTCAAGTCGTGCAGCGACCGTAAACCATAAAATTACCAAGTATGCAGCAACCAGTCGCGAAAGCATGTTTTATTTATTCACTTTTGCAAATCGATTTCTACTGATTAACAGCCATCATCGGTGCTTTCAACCAATATGTGCCCCGAGTAGTAATACTGCCTTAAGCAGAGGTCAAACATGAAGTGATCAAACATAAAGTGATCAAACATAAAGTGAGGGAATGTGTTGAAACATAGCAAGGTGGAGTTCCTCCATTTCTTTCCTATAATTCTATTCCATAAATAAACATTTTTCTTTTCTTTTCTGCTGTATTTCCTACACATGGCGCATATGTCAGACTTTGTGTTTGGCCTCTGCTTAAGACAGTATTACCACTCAGACCACATATTGGTTGAAAGCGCCGATGATGGCTGTTAATCAGTTGACATCGATTTGCAAAAGTGAATAAATAAAACATGATTTTGCTACTGGTTGCTGCATACTTGGTAATTTTAAGTCTATAGTTACTTTAAATTGAAACATTTTATTTAAAGAAATATTCACTAATTTAGAGTCAAATAAACTACAAGCACTTAAAATTCTATACCGCTAAAAACTATTTGTTTTAGGCATGTAAGCTTTCACGGCCGGCGTCTTCATTAATTAAAACTTCCGGGCTGAATTGCCGTGGTCCATATATAAAACTGCTTCTCCTTCCAGACGTTTCGTTGCCTACTGCGGGCAACATCTTCTGAGGTGAGTCGGCAACTTGCTGCTAGCCGTTGGAGGTCCCGCCTATATAGAGCGCTTAGATGGCGCCACCACTCGTCACGTGCTTTCGACTTTAAAACTATCTCTGGCTAGTGCCATCTCTCTCGATTACAGGTAATCGATTGTCACTTCGTTGGTACAGAGTCGACCACCATATCTTGTCTAGTTCTAATCCTTCTTCTTTTCTATTAAAATTGTTTTTGTGCTTGTAGATCTCTAAAGCTTCTCTATACATGCGAGTATAATAATGTGAGGTCCTGGCTATCACGTTTGTCTCACTAAATTTTATTTCGTGATTACCGTCTTTGAAAACGTGTTCCGCTACAGCTGATTTGTCAATTTGTCCCAGTCTACAGTTCCTTTTGTGTTCCGTTAGGTGGTTATTAACACTCCTTTTAGTTGTTCCAATATAAACCATGCCACAGCTACACGGAATTCTATACAGACCTGGGGTAGCTAAGGGGTGTCGTGCGTCTTTCACCGATCTTAAACTTTCACCAATTTTCTTGGTTTGTCGAAAGATTGTCTCCACTTGAAACTTGGCCAAAACTTTACCAATAAGGTCCGTGATGTTATGAATAAATTGAAGAAAAACTTTTCCAGTCGACGGTTGTTGTTGTCGTGTATTTTCGGACACTTTTCTTCTAGGGTGGAGTGCTCGATCTATTTCCTTGTCAGTATACCCATTTCTCTTGACAGCTGTTCGCAAATGGCTTAATTCATCTTGCAAGTAAATTGGCTCACAGATGTTATTAGCTCTGTCCACTAAAGTTTTTATGACTCCTCTCTTCTGCCTAGGATGATGATTCGAATCCTTATGTAGGTAACGATCAGTGTGCGTGTCTTTTCTATATACCTAGTACCCTAAAGTCCGATCTGCCCGTTTAATAACCAATACATCCAAACAATTTAGTTGTCCATTACACTCTTTCTCCATGGTGACTTGTATGTTTGGATTGAAACAGTTTATGTGCACCAAAAAATCACTCAGTTCCTCTTCAGCATGACTCCATATCACAAAGGTGTCATCATCGTATCGATACCATTTCAAAGGGCTTTTTTTGGCCGACTGCAGCACCTGTTGTTCGAAAAATTCCATAAATAGGTTGGCAATAGCAGGGCCACCCCATCAATTTGTTCATAAAACGTTGTTATATTGAAAATAAGTCGAGGATAGACATTGTCGAAACAAAGCTATTATATCAGTAGGAAACATATCAGCTATGTAAGAAAGAGCTTCGTCAACAGGGACCATGGTGAACAGGGATAGTACATCGAAACTGACAACGATGTCACTTGGACTAACTGTGATCTCCCTCAGTTTTTCGATAAAATACATGGAATTTTTAATATGTCAGTATTACCTATATACGGTAGAAACAAAGAAGCAAGATATCTAGCCAGCTCTTGAGTAGGAGCCCCAATGGCACTTACTATCGGTCTCAATGGGACATTGGGCTTGTGCATCTTAGGTAACCCATACAGTCTAGGAGGGTAAGCTTCAGTTTTGCATAGGTATCTTTTATCTTCTGTAGAAGAACATTTGGTTAATCGCTGGGTAGCACTTAACACGTTCGTCGTAGGGTCCTTTTTCAGTTTTTTATAGGTGGAAGGATCCAAGAGGTCACTGATCTTTCTGTGATAATCCTCAACTTTCAGCACGACAGTAGCATTACCCTTATCAGCAGTAAGTACAATAATATTCCTGTCCGCATTAATCTCCCGTAACGCCTTCCTTTCTCCTAGGGATAAATTACTGCTGGGTGGCTTGACTGTACGTAATATCCTGGCTGTTTCCGTGCTGATTTCATCGGCAGAATGCGGTGACAACAGACGAATCCCTGCTTCTATATTGGCAACAATATCTTCCATGGGAATCTGTGATGGATTGATGACAAAATTTCCTCCTTTCGAAAGAACAGAGACTTGCTCCTTGGATAGTTCTTTCCCAGACAAGTTGATAACTGTATGGGAATTCTCCGTAATCAATGTTTCCGGTTTGAACATTGAGGGGTTGCATGGTTGAGACAAATTGCTCCCAATAATCCTGCAGCCTTTTGTTTATCAAAAACCACGCTTTCGCCCAGTGGCTCTTGATTGTTATTACATCATCCAAAAAGGGATGCGTTTGTGTCACTGAAGCGCCCTTTGGCGTTCCCTGATAGCTGTGGATATATCTTCAGACCACCATGGCACCGGCGGTCGACGGGATGAGCCATAGTACGGTATCGTTGCTGCTTCAGCATGACTAATAATATCAATTGTATCCTGCACCACTTTGTCGATAACCGTCGCATGACTAATTGCAAAAGTGTCGACCGAGCGAGGTGGCGCAGAGGTTAGACACTGGACTTGCATTCGGGAGGACGACGGTTCAATCACGCGTCCGACCATCCTGATTTAGGTTTTCCGTGATTTCCCTAAATCGCTCCAGGCAAATGCCGCGATGGTTCCTTTCAAAGGGCACGACCGACTTCCTTCCCCGTCCTTCCCTAATCCGATGAGACCGATGACCTCGCTGTCTGGTCTCCTTCCCCAAAACAAGCCAAGCAAAAGTGTCGATAGAGGAGAAACCTTGAAACTTCCTGGCAGATTAAAACTGTGTGTCGGACCGAGACTCGAACTCGGGACTTTTGCCTTTATCGGGCAACTGAGCTACCCAAGCACGACTCGCGTCCCGTCCTCACAACTTATACTTCTGCCAGTACCTCGTCTCCTACCTTCCAAACTTTACAGAAGCTCTCCTGCGAACCTTGCAGAACTAGCACTCCTGAAAGAAAGGATAGTTGCGGAGAGTCCCCTCTGGATGTGGCGAACAAAATGGACTCCACGGCATGACAGATTAGCACACAGCTCATCAGTTTGCAGCGTTAGACCCCTACCGAAGATGCTGGCCGGGGTGGCCGAGCGGTTCTAGCCGTTACAGTCTGGAACCACGCGACCGCCACGGTCGCAGGTTCGAATCCTGTCCTTTGGTTAGTTAGGTTTAAGTAGTTCTAAGTTCTAGGTGGCTGATGACTTCAGAAGTTAAGTCCCATAGTGCTCAGAGCCTGCCGAAGATAACGCCTTGCATTCTGTTGAGCTTGGTATGAGAAACCATGACTCATATATTTATTTCGACACAGGCTGAAGTGCCTGTGATTGGTTGGCGATGTCTTGACCAGCAGAGATCCATTTCTGATCTTCTCTATTGCAGCAGCCTCCCCAAATCGATCATCAACATGTTAACGAAAAACCGTGGCTTCATTCGTACAAAAGATACAGCGTCGGTCCGGGGGCAAATCAAGAAATCGGTAAAAATGTCCTATTTCTCCTGACCTGGCTCTCGTCTTAAGGCATGGTCAAAGACGGATATGCTTTAGGATAGCAAACTTCTGCATTAAAATCACTGTTCGTAACTGTTGAGACGGCCATGTTTTGGGATGGCCTCCTTGAAGTGTGATCCGCTTCGTTGAGGATCATCTGTCCCAGTGCCACCCTCATCAGAGCCTTTCCCCGTGGGTGCCACCCCGCCAAGGCGAAGGCCATCTAGCATTGCCTGAGTCCCGGTACCCTGAAGTGCATAGATACCTGTCCTCGGCTGATATGGGGAGGTTACAGGTCAGACATCGGCAGTGCAATGTCCAAGGAATAGAAAAGCAACTGAAATCACTCGAGGAAAGTCCACTGGATGTGACGGGATACCAATTCGATTCTACACAGAGTACGCGAAAGAACTTGCCCCCCTTTCTAACAGCCATGTACCGCAAGTCTCTAGAAGAACGGAAGGTTCCAAATGATTGGAAAAGAGCACAGGTAGTCCCAGTCTTCAAGAAGGGTCGTCGAGCAGATGCGCAAAACTATGGGCCTATATCTCTGACGTCGATCTGTAGTAGAAATTTAGAACAAGTTTTTTGTTCGCCTATCATGTCATTTCTGGAAACCCAGAATCTACTCTGTAGGAATCAACATGAATTCGGGAAACAGCGATCGTGTGAGACCCAACTCGCTTTATTTGTTCATCAGACCCAGAAAATATTAGATACAGGCTCCCCGGTAGATGCCATTTTCCTTGACTTCCGGAAGGCATTCGATACAGTTCCGCACTGTCGCCTGATAAACAAAGTAAGAGCCTACGGAATATCAGCTGTGTGGCTGGATTGAAGGGTTTTTAGCAAACAGAACACAGCATCTTGTTCTCAATGGAGAGACGTCTACAGACGTTAAAGTAACCTCTGGCCTGCCACAGGGGAGTGTTATGGGACCATTGCTTCTCACAATATATATAAATGACCTAGTAGATAGTGTGGGAAGTTCCATGCGGCTTTTCGCGGATGATGTTGTAGTATACAGAGAAGTTGCAGCATTAGAAAATTGCAGTGAACTGCAGGAAGATCTGCAGCTGATAGGCACTTGGTGCAGGGAGTGGCAACTGACTCTTAACATAGACAAATGTAATGTATTGCGAATACATAGAAAGAAGGATCCTTTATTGTAAGATATGATAGCGGAACCAACACTGGTAGCAGTTACTTCTGTAAAATATCTGGGAGTATGCGTGCGGAACGATTTGAAGTGGAGTGATCATATAAAATTAATTATTGGTAAGGCGGGTGCCAGGTTGAGATTCCTTAGGAAATGTAGTCCATCAACAAAGGAGGTGGCTTACAAAACACTCGTTCGACCTATACTTGAGTATTGCTCATCAGTGTGGGATCCGTACCAGGTCGGGTTGACGGAGGAGATAGAGAAGATCCAAAGAAGAGCGGCGCGTTTCGTCACAGGGTTATTTGGTAAGCCTGACAGCGTTACGGAGATGTTTAGCAAACTCAAGTGGCAGACTCTGCAAGAGAGGCGCTCTACATCGCTGTGTAGCTTGCTGTCCAGGTTTCGAGAGGGTGCGTTTCTGAATGAGGTATCGAATATATTGCTCCCCCCTACTTATACCTCCCGAGGAGATCACGAATGTAAAATTAGAGAGATTCGAGCGTGCACGGAGGCTTTACGGCAGTCGTTCTTCCCGCGAACCATACGCGACTGGAACAGAAAAGGGAGGTAATGACAGTGGCACGTAAAGTGCCCTCCGTCACACACCGTTGGGTGGCTTGCGGAGTATAAATGTAGATGTAGATGTAGATGCGATGTCACCACCGAGAGGATACATAACTCCACCACGACGGACTGGCTACTGCGCTGGATTCTGGGTGCAAATATGGACCCACTTGTTTGGTAGGTGCGAAAAATAATAGTGCATAGTGGAGAGTTAACGCACCACAGTAAGGCGTCCTTACCCAAATGGCCCATACTTCTGTAAAAGGTCAAACCCAAAAATGGGGACCAAGATTTAAAAAGCCAAAAAAGGCGGGGGAGAGAAGCGCTGGAAAAGCGAAAAGAGCTAAAACCTTCAGATGCCCAAAGAATAGTCAAAACAGCAAGATAATATCGTGACCAAATAAAGAGTCCTATTAGTCGCCTCTTACGATAGACAAGGAATGGACGCGTGTCAATTCTAACCCCGACACCGTAGAGGCTATTGTTGTTGTGGTCTTCAGTCCAGAGACTGGTTTGATGCAGATCTCCATGCTACTCCATCCTGTGCAAGGTTCTTCATCTCCCAGTACTTACTGCAACCTAATTCCTTCTAAATCTCTTTGGTGTATTCACCTCTTGGTCTCCCTCTGCGATTTTTACACTCCACGCTGTCCTCCAATACTAAATTGGTGATCCCTTGATGCCTCAGAATATGTCCTACCAACCGATCCCTTCTTCTAGCGAAGTTGTGCTACAAATTTCTCTTCTCCCCAATTCTGTTCAATACCTCCTCATTAGTTATGTGATCTACCCATCTAATCTTCATCTTTCTTCTGTAGCACCACATTTCGAAAGCTTCTATTCTCTTCTTGTCTAAACTATTTATTGTCCACATTTCAGTTCCATACATGGCTACACTCCATGGTACATTATCACCTCGAATTAATCGAGTTAAGTATTTAATTATTTTCATCTTAAAATACATGTACTTTGTATGACCAAAGGGCCAGTTGTGTTTGGAAGTAGTTTAAATACGTATCGTATAGGTGGGAAAATATCACTTTCATTTACCAGGGAATATATTTCTGAACAAGGGAATATTTCTCTAAACAACACATACATAACGAAAGTCGATGGCTGTGCAGATCCAAAGCTTTGCCCTCAACTGCGTCTTCTTTAGCTCACGGTTCAACTGCTGAAATGCTGACTCGGTCGTTACGTAACGTTTCGTCACGTTAGTATCCGACGCTCGCGTCTTGCGCTCTGTTTCTGACCTTGGAGACTGATATAGCGACCGTACTCAGATTAATTTAATACCTACTCCGAATTTTTCTTTTGTTTCCTTTATTGCTTGCTCAATATACAGATTGAACAACATCGGGGAGAGGCTACAACCCTGTCTCACTCCCTTCCCAACCGCTGCTTCCCTTTCATGCCCCTCGACTCTTATAACTGCCAACTAGTTTCTGCACAAATTGTAAATAGCCTTTCGCTCCCTGTATTTCACCCCTGCCACCCTCAGAATTTGAAAGAGAGTATTCCAGTCAACATTGTCAAAAGCTTTCTCTAAGTCTACAAATGCTAGAAACGTAGGTTTGCCATTCCTTAATCTAGCGTCTAAGACAAGTCGTAGGGTCAGTATTGCCTCACGTGTTCCAATATTTCTACGGAATCCAAACTGAATTTATAGAATATAGACTTGTGGAAATTATCGCGTATGCGAAATTTAGCGGCTTCCTTGTGGTACTCATGTCGATGACTTTACACTTTTCATTATTTAGAGTCAACTGCCCCTTTTTGCACCATACAGATATCTTCCTTAAATCGTTTCGCAATTGGTTTTGATTATCAGATGACTTTACCAGACACTAAATGACAGCCTCGTCTCAGATTGCTAACCAGATTGTCTCTTAAATCGTTTCTACAGAACAGCAACAGCAGAGGGTCTGTAACACTTCCTTGCGGAACACCAGATATTACCTCTGACTTACTATGACTTTCCGTCAATTACTAAGAACTGTGAGCTTTCTGACAACGAATCACGTATCCAGTCGCACAGCAGATTGCGCTACATAGACAAGCAATTTCATTAGGAGTCTCTTGTGAGGTACGGAGTGAAAAGCCTTCTGGAAATCTAAAAATGTGGAAGCAATTGATCCCTTCTCAATAGCACTTCATGAGAATGAACAGCTAGTTGTTTCATAAGAACGATATTTTCCGAATCCGTGCCGATTGTTTGTCAATAAATCGTTTACTTCGAGATAATCCTATGTTCGAACACAGTATATGTTCGAAAATCCTACTGCAAATCGACGCTACAGATGTGGGTCTGTAATTCAGCCCATTACTCTATTTTCCTTCCTTGCGTGTTGGTGAAACTTTTGTAACTTTCCAGACTTCAGGCAGAAATCTTTGAATCCGCGATGGAACTAATTAGTAGGATGAGCAACAGTGCGTTTGATTACTTAGAGGTGGGAGAGACGAGTTGGAGACAGTTGAGAACGTTAAGTACTGTACTTCGGATCAGATTTCAACGAAAGGAATAAACAAAATCGCCATAGTTGTAAAATACTTTTATTGGCTCAAGTCTTCGTGACAAATCGCTATACACTACCACTAATTGGGGTGTTAAGCCCATCACTAGATGTACTTGAAATATGAAGTAAAACAATTGTAACCTGCTCCATTAAACAATTAAGAAATTTAAAAAAATTTAAGATTAACATTTAGGAATTAGAAATCGGATGAAATATTTAAAAAGTAGCCTACCTAGCAGTAGTATTTAGGGATGGGAAAACCGACCAGTTAAAACCAATATCCGTAGTTCTGGATAACCGATATTTTCCGCTATTTGTTTGGTCTCGATAATAACAAGTGTTTATATTCTACTAATAACTGTGTAAAAATAAAAAAAGCAGCAATTGGCCAAAACAACAGTCTTAAAATTTTCAGTTTCTAAAAACCTTTTTGCAAAAGGAGTAATTTTTATTTGTAATTGGTTTGAAATATTACTGTAGTACACAAAATGAGAGAACCGATCAGTGCTATTTCAATAACAATGCCGACATAAACCAGCAACAAGCACATGGCATAAGAGTTGGTATAGCATTGCTGAGACAATAATGTCACAGTTACTGCGTGGCGTTGCTTAAGGTACGCATGTATAGACAATGTACACGACTTGCCATCACATGGTCTACACCGTACATTCTCGCTGTCGTCGCCAGACATCCGTTGTCATATTTTAAAATGGCACATGGTAACAGCAATAAATAAAAACTTAACAAATTCCTTAATAGTATACAATAAAAAGAGGATGTAGCTGATCTGGTGACTGTGTCTATATACACTGAAGCGCCAAAGAAACTGATACAGGCATCCACATTCAAATACTGCAGAGTTATGTAAACAGGCAGAAGACTGCGCTGCGGTCACCAACGCCAATATAAAACAAGTGTCTGGCGTCTGGCGTAGTTTTTAAATCGACTACTGCTGCTACAATGGCAGGTTATCGAGATTTACCTGACAAGGGAACCTCCCCATCGCACCCCTCTCGGATTTAGTTATAAGTTGGCAGAGTGGATAGGCCTTGAAAAACTGAACACAGATCAATTGAGAAAACAGGAAGAAGTTTTGTGGAACTATGAAAAAAATAAGCAAAATATACAAAGTGAGTAGTCCATGTGCAAGATAGGCAACATCAAGGAGAATATGAGCTCAGGAGCGCCGTGGTTCCGTGGTTAGCGTGAGCAGCTGGTTCAAGTCTTCCCACGAGTGAAAAGTTTACTTTCTTTATTTTCGCAAAAGTTATGATCTGTCCGTTCGTTCATTGACGTCTCTGTTCACTGTAATAAGTTTAGTGTCTGTGTTTTGCGACCGCACCGCAAAACCGTGCGATTGGTAGACGAAAGGACGTGCCTCTCCAATGGGAACCGAAAACATTTGATCGCAAGGTCATAGGTCAACCGATTCCTCCATAGTAAAACACATCTGATATATTCTATACGACACTGGTGACAGCATGTGCGTCACATGACAGGAATATGTTGTCGACCCACCTAACTTGTACACTTGGCTCATGGTTTAAAAGATTCTTCTACCTTGCCTGATTTAGGTTTTCTTGTGGATGTGATAGTCACTCTCAAAAAAGTGATGAAAACATAAGAGTTTGTCACATAAACTGCAACAAATGAATGCAACAGTTTCACAGTCTCACAGTTTTCCCTGTGCTTTGTCAAAACATACGTTCTTAACGTTTTCAAATTTTTCCGTGTGTAGACCGTCAAATGTGAACATGTATATATAAATAATGAAACTTCTCACTCGAGGGAAGACTTGAACGAAGGACCTCTCGTTCCGCAGCTGCTCACGCTAACCAAGGGACCACGGCGCTCCTCAACTTACACTATCCTTCATGTTGCCTATCTTTTGCATGGACTACTCAGTTTGTATATTTTGCTTTTTTTTCATAGTTCCACACAACTTCTTCCTATTTTCTCGATTGATCTGTGTTCAGTTTTTCAAGGCCTATCCACTGTGCCAACTTGTAACTAAATCGGAGGGGGGTGCGATGGGGAGGTTCCCTCGTGAGTCTGAGCGTGGTGTTATAGTCGGCGCACGAGCGATGGGACACACCATCTCCGAGGTAGCGATGGAGTGCGGGTTTTCCCGTACGACCATTTTACGACTGTACCGTGAATATCAGGAATCCGCTAAACCATCAGATCTCCGACATCACTGCGGCCGGAAAAAGATGCTGCAAGAACAGAACCAACGACGACTGAAGAGAATCAATCAACGCCACAAAAGTGCAACTCTTCCGCAAATTGTTGCAGATTTCAGTACTGGGCCATCAACAAATGTCAGCGTGCGAACCATTCAAATGGCTCTGAGCACTATGCGACTTAACTTCCGGGGTTATCAGTCACCTAACTAACCTAAGGACATTACAAACATCCATGCCGGAGGCAGGATTCGAACCTGCGACCGTAGCGGTCGCTCGGTCCCAGACTGTAGCGCCTAGAACGGCACGGCCACTCCGGCCGGTGCGAACCATTCAACGAATCATAATCGATATGGGCTTTCGGACCCGAAGGACCACTCGTGTACCCTTGAGGACTGCACGACACGAAACTTTGCGCCTCGCCTGGACCCGTCAGTACCCACTGTTGATGACTGGAAACATGTTGCCTGGTCGAATGAGTCTCGTTGCAAATTGTGTCAAGCAGATGGACGTGTACGGGTATGCAGACAACCTCATGAATCGATGGACTCTGCATGTCAGCAGGGGGCTGTTCAAGCTGGTGGAGGCTCTGTAATGGTGTGAGGCATGTGCAGTTGGAGTGCTATGGGACCCATGATATGTCTAGATACGATTCTCACAGGTGGCACGTACGTAAGCATCTATTTGATCACCTCCATCCATTCATGTCCATTGTGCATACTTATGGACCTGGTCAATTTCAGCAGGACAATGCGACACGCCACAAGTCCAGAACTGCTACAGAGTGGCTGCAGGAGCACTCTTCCGAGTTTGAACACTTCTAGTTGCCACCAAACTCCCCATACATGAACATTATTGAGCACATCTGGGATGCCTTGCAACGTGCTGTTCAGAAGAGATATGCAACCCTTCGCACGCTTACGGATTTATGGACAGACCTGCAGTAATCATGGTGTAAATTCCCTCCAGCACTACTTCAGACATTAGTCGAGTCCATGCCACGTCGTGTTGCTGCACTTCTGCATGCTCACAGGGGCCTTACACAATATTAGAAAGGTGTACCTGTTTCTTTGGCTATTCTGTTTAATATGCCTTTATCTGCTTATAGTCCGTGAAAACGGACAACTCAACACGAGAAACAGTTCAACTTACGTTCTCATCCTTTAGCACTGATTATTCGTAATGCCCAAATAGTGGCATGATCCCTGACTGCAACATGAGTTTCGAGTAGAGTTTCTAAAATTTAGAAGCAGTAAGAGAATACTGGTGATTTTTTGTAGTATTCAGTCACTTATCGCTTTTCGAGAAAAGCAACAAACGGTTGACGGACTTTATTTTATTTCCGATTCAATTTAATATTTTGATTCTATGTCTCTTGAAACAGAATCTAAATTTTACAATCTTTGTTCGATTTCTACGTTTATCACAGGAAATAATAGGAATAAAAAACCAAAATTCGATTATTTCAGACATAAATTTTTTCATTGGTTTTAACAGTCAGTTTAAACTAGCGTGGGAAAAAAACCTGTATAACTGGAAACCGGTTGTTTCTGCGATAACCGTCATCACTAGAAGAAATAAGGGCTGCATGCAGTCCACAAAAACAAAGCCACTATAGGACATTAGGTGGGAGTCGCGCGTTAGACCAAAGATAATCTAAGTAACGACCTACGCTGCAGGAAGCGCAAACCAGATTTCAACCACATCTGGCGAACCACGAGAAAATGCTTGGATTCGAGGCCAACATTTATCGAACGCTAATTCAGCATGAGTGTGTGTGTGTGTGTGTGTGTGTGTGTGTGTGTGTGTGATCCGTGCAGCAACGGGAAGGGGACTGAGCGGTTAAGCTGTTTGACTGTATTCGTGGTAAAAACCGTGAAGAGGCGCATAACACAGCATGGAGAGGAACTAAGGTACAAGCGCGCACGAATGCCAAAAAAAAAAAAAAAAAAAATTGCAGGAGAAATGTTGGTAGTAACCGAAAATAATGCCTGTCCAATGCGAGGGATGTTCCCTTGAACAAGGAAGTAAGGAAAAGCACCACTACTAATAACAGTAAAAGTGTGACAAAATAACACACGCATGACGTAAATAACAGAATAAGCAAATGTCCGAAATATATAAAATTGCCAAAATTTGCATCTAGTAGGAGAAAGGTCCAAACTTAACAAACGACCGACTGTGATCCAAAGAAATTAACAGGTAAAACGTTTAAAACATAAAATTGACAGAATCTGCATCCAATAGCAGAAAAGCCACATACAACAAATGGCGGGATACGAACCAGTGAAATCAAAAGGTAAAATATTTCAAAGATTTAAAAAAATCTCAATATATGAAGTGTAGAGCTATCCGATAGCATAACTTTAATGTAGAAACCTTGACCAGGTTTTGATACCACTAAGGGTCTTCAGAAGAAAGTCACACAAATCACATGACGTTAAAATTGTAAACATACATGAACTAAGAAGCTAAAGTCAAGCAGTAGAAAACATGGAATAAAGTCCTATATAGAAACAGCAAAAATTGTTACACTGTCCAGACATCGGAGTCCTACGTTTCCTATCTTAGAAAGCTGTACCTGTGCAACAATTTCTATTATTTCTATGCAGACTTTATTCTATATTTTCTATTGCTTGACTTGAGTTCCTTAGCTCATTTTAACGTCATGTAATTTATGTGATTTCCTTCTAAAGACGATATCCTTAGCTTTATCGAAACCCGGTCAAGGTTTTTACGTCAAACTGTTTGGCTCTATCCTTTATATACTAAGAATTTATTTACGATTGCTGCTGTCGGAAACGTTTAAAATAGTGAAAATAAAAAAAATTAACAATTTAAGAAATATAACAAAATTGAAACAGTTTTTTACATTAATTAACCATCTGATGTTATTGCAATAAACGAAATACAGATCAAGGGGCCATCGCAGTGGCAGTTGTGGATATAGAACCAGAGAAGGCAGTAAGCTACCTTCGAAACCAGCTATTCAAAGCATTCCACAAAACTATCCAGGAGATTTTTATGCTCGAACCCAACTTGCTCATTACGATCAGAGTCATGACTGTTCAGTCGACATTTGAAAATATCAATCTCTATCCCCCCATGAACCACGGACCTTATCGTTGGTGGGGAGGCTTGCGTGCCTCAGCGAGCGATACAGCTGGCCGTATCGTAGCTGCAACCACAACGGAGGGGTATCTGTTGAGAGGCCAGACAAACGTGTGGTTCCTGAAGAGGGGCAGCAGCCTTTTCAGTAGCTGCAGGGGCAACAGTCTAGATGACTGACTGATCTGGCCTTGTTAACACTAACCAAAACGGCCTTGCTGTGCTGGTACTGCGAACGGCTGAAAGCAAAGGGAAACTACAGCCGTAATTTTTCCCGAGGGCATGCAGCTTTACAGTATGGTTAAATGATGATGGCGTCCTCTTGGGTAAAATATTCCAGAGGTAAAATAGTCCCCCATTCGGATCTCCGGGCGGGGACCACTCAAGAGGACGTCGTTATCAGGAGAAAGAAAACTGGCGTTCTATAGATCAGAGCGTGGAATGTCATATCCTTAATCGGGCAAGTACGTTAGAAAATTTAAAAAGGGTAAGGGATAGGTTAAAGTTAGATATAGTGGGAATTAGTGAAGTTCGGTGGCAGGAGGAACAAGACTTTTGGTCAGGTGAATACAGGGTTATAAGTACAAAATCAAATAGGGGTAATGCAGGAGTAGGTTTAATAATGAATAAAAAAATAGGAGTGCGGGTAAGCTACTACCAACAGCATAGTGAACGCATTATTGTGGCCAAGATAGACACGAAGCCCATGCCTACTACAGTACTACAAATTTATATGCCAACTAGCAAGCAGATGATGAAGAAATTGATGAAAGGTATGATGAGATAAAAGAAGTTATTCAGGTACTGCAGGGAGACGAAAATTTAATAGTCATGGGTCACTGGTATTCGAGAGTACCTTCGTACAAAATCTGAACCGGTTACTACAAGGTTGAAACATAGAAGTGGCGCGGATAAAAACTCACAAAAAACGTGTTTTTGCACTTAAAATCCGAATGAAGCTAGATTTTTGAAAACGAATTTTCAATTTGAATCCCATGGATGCATTTTTTATTTACTTGATTCACTTCATACCGTTTCTGATCATTCAATTGACGTAACAAAACTTTTAGGTGCTATCTTTAGCTCTAATTGAAACGATTTTACCTCGACAACGGATGAAGATTGTTGAATAAAGCCCGCATCTCGTGGTCGTGCGGTAGCGTTCTCGCTTCCCACACCCGGGTTCCCGCGTTCTATTCCCGGCGGGGTCAGGGATTTTCTCTGCCTCGTGACGGCTGGGTGTTGTGTGATGTCCTTAGGTTAGTTAGGTTTAAGTAGTTCTAAGTTGTAGGGGACTGATGACCATAGATGTTAAGTCCCATAGTGCTCAGAGCCATTTGAACCATTTTTTTGTTGAATAAAAAATTGTTTTTACTTTATTTACTTATGTACCTTTGTGTAAAGGTTGAACCGAATCATCCAAGTTTGAAGCACGTCAGTGGCGCGAGTCAAACGCCTTCCAGGAAAACATTTTCTTTCTTTTTTTTTTTTTTTTTACAGAGATATTTGGTACCACCAGCTGAACATTAATTTCAGGCTACTTAAAATCTTGTACAAAAGACATAATTGATTGGTTGACACAATCTGCCTGGGTGCTAGCTCAAGTTCGTCGTTCAAACCTTGCTTAATGTACGGTATAATGGCTATAAAAATGGACGCTGAACCAGGCTAAACCAAAAACCCTTTACCCCATGATCCCAGCTCAAAACCCCGATTCTGTGCGCTGCCTTTTCGGACATATTTGTTACAGCGCTTCCGTGATGTAACGATTCAGCAGAAGTGAGAAAGAGAATATTGTGTAAACTAGGTAACGGTACACCATGCAGAAGCCGTTTAAATGATCTTGGAATTAGTACGCTTACGAGGGTTGAATGAAAAGTAATGCCTCCACCTTCATTAATGGTGTTTGGATGGGAATATTTTAATAAATCAAACGCACAAAAAAATCCTTAGAATATGATCTTCATTTATTAATATTCACTTTTCCATATAATCACCAGCCAATTGGATACGTTTCTGCCGACGATGAACAAGTTTTCTGAAGCAATCACAGAAGAAGTCGACACTGTTTCCGCAACCACAGTCTCACAGTTCTCTCAACGTCTTCATCAGAAGCATAATGATGTCCCCGCAGATTGTCTTTCAATATCGGGAACAGATGGAAGTCGGACGGTGATAAATCTCGACTGTGTGAAGGATGCCGTGCGGTGGTGAGATTCAGTCTCTGAAGTTCTGCTGTGGTGGCACGTGAAGCGTGTGGGCTGGCATTGTCATGCTGCAGGAAAACAAACCCACATGTTCTTGTGAAATGCCGATTGTGCTTGCAGTTTCTCTCTGGGTGATACGACGATCGTCCTGAACCAATCTGTCAACATTTTGCTTGTGAAACTTGGTGATTGCTGCCACAGGACGTCCAACTCTTTGTTTGTCACGCAGGTCAGATCTTCTCACCTCAACATCTTGAAACTTACTCGCCCAACGACGCACAGTACTCACATCAACACAATCACCATAAACTGCTTTCATTCTCTGATTAATCTACTTTGGGGTGACACCTTATGCTGTCAAGAATTCAATGACTGCACGTTGCTTAAATCATATTGACCGACCATCTGCGCAGGGTTCCATACTTTACACTGTAACAACACAACCGTTCACTGCTAAGACTTCCCACCAACTGGAGCTGTCGAGATGAGGCTACTGAACAAGCCAGTACCTGCCACATACCAGTGCTGCCAACTGTTGAAGAGTTACGAAGGTTGAGGCATTGGTTTTCAGTCAACCCTGGTACTCCCCAATATATTTTCTCCTTAATGGTGTTTGTTGATAATAATACATTTCAGTTGAACTTTGGTATACCCAATCACAGTGCTGTGCAGAAAAGCCTGTTTCAGTGTAGAGTTTGTCTCTTTGTTGGGGGTTCAAAGCGGATATATGTTCTGTCGTTCTTCAGGTATGCAACAAGCTCTCAATTAATGTAAAGCAAGAGGTTGGGATTCTCTGAAAATTGAGAAAAAATTGAGAACGTTCCTCAGCACTCAGTCTTTCTACAACTTATATGAATATCTAGAGTGAGGGATTTAGGAACTCTGTTAGCTTCATGGCAAATAGCAGTGTTTGTTGTAAAGCAGCACAAGTAGTAGTAAGTACTGTAAACTTACTCAGTATTTAGAGATGTAGGTAAATGTTTGCTTTGTAAATAAAAGTGTAATCAAGTAAATATTAAGCTACAAAGATAAACCAACAGCTGCCAATATCAATAAACCTCCAAAATGGTGCATGGTGTGCACCCCAGCTGCGGTTTCCCTGTCTGACAGGTTTAATGGATAACACAGATGTGTTGTACAGTATTTGATATAATTATTGACTAAATTTAAAGGTCGCCAATCCAGTCGTAATCTACTCGTTACAAGGCATCATCTTAGTAGTAAATCAATTATTAATTTTAGAAACTACTTACACTTCTTGAGGCAGTTTTATTCACAGCGCGCAAATAACCCAGAGTACATGCATCCAATACTTGAGAATTAGAGCTTTTAGCGACTTGCAAGAATAATTTCAAGGCTTCTCGAAACATTTTCTAGCTGATTGTATGGAGTGTAGCCATGTATGGAAGTGAAACATGGATGATAAATAGTTTGGACAAGAAGAGAATATAAGCTTTTGAAATGTGGTGCTACAGAAGAATGCTGAAGATTAGATGGGTAGATCACATAACTAATGAGGAAGTATTGAATAGGATTGGGGAGAAGAGAAGTTTGTGGCACAACTTGACTAGAAGAAGGGATCAGTTGGTAGGACATATGTTGAGGCATCAAGGCATCACCAATTTAGTATTGGAGGGCAGCGTGGAGGGTAAAAATCGTAGAGGGAGACCAAGAGATGAATACACTAAGCATATTCAGAAGGATGTAGGTTGCAGTAGGTACTGGGAGACGAAGAAGTTCGCACAGGATAGAGTAGTATAGAGAGCTGCATCAAACCAGTCTCAGGACTGAAGACCACAACAACAACAACATTCTAGCTGATATTGCCCATAAAACAGCGAAACGAAAAAAGTCAATTTCTTAATAAATTTTCCCTGGATATGCAGTAAAATGTAAGCTTCTGGAATGCTATAGTAATTTATTGCTTTTGTACTCTATTTGCAACACTTCTACCGACAGAATTCACGTTTACCACTTGTGCACCCTCAAAGGGGTGTTCAATAAGTAATGCAATTAATTAATTAAGTAATATAATTTCTTTCTCGGCAAATGTCACTTAAAAAATGCGAAATTTGTTGTGGGACACCGTGAAATATTCCCACTTCAGCCCCTGTAGTTTCATGACGTTCTGATAGGTGGCGGCGCTATACGCAATCTTTAAAATGGCGTCTGAAAAGGAGGTGTGTTCCAGGCAGAGAGCTGTCATTGAGTTTGTTTTGGCAGAAAACCGGAGCCTCGCAGGTATTCATTGGCGCTTGCGGAATGTGGATGGAGACCTACCAGTGAACAAAAGCACGGTGAGTCGTTGGGCGAGGCGGCTGTCATCACCGCAACCAGGTCGCACAAACGTGTCCGATGTCCTGACATCACTCCTGCAATGTTGGAACGTGCGGACACTCTCATTCGAAATGATCTACGGATCACAGAGAAGTACCTCGCTGCTCAGCTGGACTTTTGCTAGCAGTGCTGACGCACTCAGCGACCAGTTGGGCCGCTCTAAGGTGTGTGTCCGCCGGGGTTCCACGGCGCCTAACAGAAGACCATAAAATGCAACGAAGGATTACCTTTGCGGAATTGCTAGCGCCTTATAAGGCTGATCGTGTTAATTTTTTTGTCGAATATCGACACAGACGGTGAAAATCTGGATCCATCACTTCGAACCGGAAACAAAACGGCAAACCATGGGTGTCGTCACGCGACCTCTTCTTCGAAGAAGAATTTTAATACTGCACCCCGTAATGGTTCTTTATTTACGTGACCATTACGGCACTCCAACCCCAGTTCTCGATACCAGTAATATCGTACTACTTTTCTGCGAAGTAACAGACATATTTTTGCGACAATATTCACATTTGGTTTTATTAATGTATAGGTACTCCGACGTATCGATATATTACAGTGATATGGTTCTTGTGTGTATTCATTTCTGTGAGACTGTCATAATCTTTGACTTACTTGTAACCGTTTCGGCGCGAATGCGAACAGAGCAGTCTTTGTTTCACTTTGCAGAAGTTAAGTTGTTATTTCGCTTTGTAAAAGAACAGTCAAGTCTTATGTTTTATTAAAGTGGAATTTAATATATATAAAGATTGATACAAAACTGTTTTCTTGATGATGTGACAATTAAGAAAAAGTATATGTGAATTTACAAGAAGTTTAATAAAAATGTGGATCGTGAACACCAAGTCAAAAATTATTTCTGCCATACCATTGTTCTGATCTGGGATTGTTTGATCATTAAGAATTTCCTGTAAAACGCATTTGTTAGGTCTTCAAATATTGCTAAAATACAGATCCGGACCTTCTAGCACTCAAAGTGGAATCACCCTAGAATCAACAAGATGAGCCATACCAACGAAATCTACACTCCTGGAAATTGAAATAAGAACACCGTGAATTCATTGTCCCAGGAAGGGGAAACTTTATTGACACATTCCTGGGGTCAGATACATCACATGATCACACTGACAGAACCACAGGCACATAGACACAGGCAACAGAGCATGCACAATGTCGGCACTAGTACAGTGTATATCCACCTTTCGCAGCAATGCAGGCTGCTATTCTCCCATGGAGACGATCGTAGAGATGCTGGATGTAGTCCTGTGGAACGGCTTGCCATGCCATTTCCACCTGGCGCCTCAGTTGGACCAGCGTTCGTGCTGGACGTGCAGACCGCGTGAGACGACGCTTCATCCAGTCCCAAACATGCTCAATGGGGGACAGATCCGGAGATCTTGCAGGCCAGGGTAGTTGACTTACACCTTCTAGAGCACGTTGGGTGGCACGGGACACATGCGGACGTGCATTGTCCTGTTGGAACAGCAAGTTCCCTTGCCGGTCTAGGAATGGTAGAACGATGGGTTCGATGACGGTTTGGATGTACCGTGCACTATTCAGTGTCCCCTCGACGATCACCAGTGTAGGAGATCGCTCCCCACACCATGATGCCGGGTGTTGGCCCTGTGTGCCTCGGTCGTATGCAGTCCTGATTGTGGCGCTCACCTGCACGGCGCCAAACACGCATACGATCATCATTGGCACCAAGGCAGAAGCGACTCTCATCGCTGAAGACGACACGTCTCCATTCGTCCCTCCATTCACGCCTGTCGCGACACCACTGGAGGCGGGCTGCACGATGTTGGGGCGTGAGCGGAAGACGGCCTAACGGTGTGCGGGACCGTAGCCCAGCTTCATGGAGACGGTTGCGAATGGTCCTCGCCGATACCCCAGGAGCAACAGTGTCCCTAATTTGCTGGGAAGTGGCGGTGCGGTCCCCTACGGCACTGCGTAGGATCCTACGGTCTTGGCGTGCATCCGTGCGTCGCTGCGGTCCGGTCCCAGGTCGACGGGCACGTGCACCTTCCGCCGACCACTGGCGACAACATCGATGTACTGTGGAGACCTCACGCCCCACGTGTTGAGCAATTCGGCGGTACGTCCACCCGGCCTCCCGCATGCCCACTATACGCCCTCGCTCAAAGTCCGTCAACTGCACATACGGTTCACGTCCACGCTGTCGCGGCATGCTACCAGTGTTAAAGACTGCGATGGAGCTCCGTATGCCACGGCAAACTGGCTGACACTGACGGCGGCGGTGCATAAATGCTGCGCAGCTAGCGCCATTCGACGGCCAACACCGCGGTTCCTGGTGTGTCCGCTGTGCCGTGCGTGTGATAATTGCTTGTACAGCCCTCTCGCAGTGTCCGGAGCAAGTATGGTGGGTCTGACACACCGGTGTCAATGTGTTCTTTTTTCCATTTCCAGGAGTGTACGTGGGAATCCATTCAAGATAAGTGCCAAAATTAATGACTTTTTTACAGTGACTTCATTATTGCCATTCTGATGATACCATCCACAGTCAATAACTTTGTTGTTGCCCGATAAAGCGAACATATGCTGCGTGAGCATCATTATTAATCTGATATCTAACATACTTTGCAAGTGGTGGTATTGTTAGAACCCTCACCCGCTAAACTTATGGCGAAGGTCTTGTGGGACTCTGAAGGGGTTATTCTGTTTGATGTCCTCCCTCATGGTGCAACGATCGCCTCGGAAGTGTATTGTGCTCCCCTTACGAAACTGAAGAAACGACTGCAGCGAGTTCGTCGCAACGCAAGGGCTCCCGCAAGTCTGCGCACCTTAGAAGACCTCACAAAACTTCATTGGACTCTTCGTCTTCACCCAGCCTACAGCTTGGATCTCGCACCTTCCGACTTCCAACTGATATATCGTGTAACCAATGTTTAACGGATTCCTTTTAGCAATTATATCAATGACTGCACACTTTTCATTATTTGGGGTCAATTGCCAACTTTTGTACCATACAGTTGTTGTTGTTGTCTTCAGTCCTGAGACTGGTTTGATGCAGCTCTCCATGCTACCCTATCCTGTGCAAGCTTCTTCATCTCCCAGTACTTACTGCAACCTACATCCTTCTGAATCTGCTTAGTGTATTCATCTCTTGGTCTCCCATTACGATTTTTACTCTCCACGCTGCCCTCCAATACTAAATTTGTGATCCCTTGATCCCCCAGAACATGTCCTACCAACCGGTCCCTTCTTCTTGCCAAGTTGTGCCACGAACTCTTCTTTTCCCCAATTCTGTTCGATACCTCCTCATTAGTTATGTGATCTACCCATCTAATCTTCAGCATTCTTCTGTAGCACCACATTTCGAAAGCTTCTATTCTCTTCTTGTCCAAACTATTTATCGTCCACGTTTCACTTCCATACATGGCTACACTCCATACAAATACTTCCAGAAACGACTTTCTGACATTTACATCTATACTCGATGTTAACAAATTTATCTTCTTCAGAAACGCTTTCCTTGCCATAGCCAGTCTACATTTTATATCTTCTCTACTTCGGCCATCATCAGTTATTTTTCTCCCCAAATAGCAAAACTCCTTTACTACTATAAGTGTCTCATTTCCTAATCTAATTCCCTCAGCCTCACCCGACTTAATTCGACTACATTCCATTATCCTCGTTTTGCTTTTGTTGATGTTCATCTTATATCCTCTTCTCAGGACACTGTATATTCCGTTCAAGTGGTCTTCCAAGTCCTTTGCTGTCTCTGACAGAATTACAATGTCATCGACGAACCTCAAAGTTTTTATTTCTTCTCCATGGATTTTAATACCTACTCCGAATTTTTCTTTTGTTTCCTTTACTGCTTGCTCAATATACAGATTGAATAACATCGAGGAGATGCTACAACCCTGTCTCATTCGCTTCCCAACCACTGCTTTTCTTTCATGTCCCTCGACTCTTATACCTGCCGTCTGTTTTCTGTGCAAATTGTAAATAGCCTTTCGCTCCCTGTATTTTACCCCTGCCACCTTTAGAGTTTGAAGGGATTATTCCAGTCGACATTGTCAAAAGCTTTCTCTAAGTCTACAAATGCTAGAAACGTAGGTTTGCCTTTCCTTAATCTTTCTTCTAAGATAAATCGTAAGGTCAGTATTGCCTCACGTGTTCCAATGTTTCTACGGAATCCAAATTGATCTTCCCCGAGGTCGGCTTCTACCAGTTTTTCCATTCGTCTGTAAAGAATTCGTGTTAGTATTTTGTAGCTGTGACTTATTACACTGATAGTTATCTTTTCTAAATTTACAATTTCTGTTTTTACTCTGGAATCTCACTGCCTGGAGTAGAATTGTCTTCGATGATGGGTCCAGCTTCGAACTGAGCCCAAGTGACCAGTGAAGACGTGTCCTGAGACGCCCCGAGCAGTGGAGGGATACCAACTTGACTCTCGCCCGTCATGGGGACCGTCAACCAGGAGTGCTGGTGAGGGTCGCTGTTTCATTTCCTAGTAGGACCTCTTTGGTTGTCATCTGCTGCACCTTTGCAGCACAGCGGGATGTCGATGATACTCCTCCGCCCCGTTTTGTTGTCCTCCGTGGCAAGGCAACCTGGGCTTACAATTTAGCAACATTATGACCGCCACTTACGGCAAGAGTTTCTACCGCTCGTCTTCGTGGTTGCCAAACCCTACCTCGGCCAGCAGTATCGCCTGATCTCTTCCCGCTACGGCCAGGGCTTTTCAACTAGTGCGGTATGCTGACGATATAACGCTCCAATTGGACAGACTTTGGCACGATATCCTCACGAGAACATCCCACAACTCTGTCAATCAATACCAAACCGAATAACTGCTGCCGGCCGTGGTGGCCGAGCCGTTCTAGGCGCTCAGTCCGGAACCGCGCGATTGCTACGGTCGCAGGTTCGAATACTGCCTCGGGCATGGATGTGTGTGATGGCCTTAGGTTAGTTAGGTTTAATTAGTTCTAAGTTCTAGGCGACTGATGACCTCAGAAGTTAAGTCGCATAGTGCCCAGAGCCATTTGAACCATTATTTGAATAACTGGTTGCGTAAGGCCCAGACGTGAACCAACGAGTTACTGACGTGCTCAGTTTGTGAAGCTCTTTCTCTTTAATAAATCATCCAGTTTTTCTGAAACTGAAATCATTTTTTGCACGTACATGTGCGTCACATCTACGGATTTCCTTGTGATTCAGATAATTTCTTCGTTGTCGGTCGCTTTTTATGTTTTAGAATGTATTTTCCCTATTTGTGTTTCTATGAATTTCCTTCAGTTTTTCAGCTCTTCGAATTTCTTTTTCTTCAGCTGAAATTATGGGAGCAGTACTGTTGTCTATTATTTCCAGAAGACTGCAGTGACTGCTTCAATCAAATTTTCTTAAAGTATTGCATAGGTTTTCCTTGAGTCCATTTGTTGCCGCTATCACGCTGGTCGACATTTCGAACAAAATGTAAGTTACACAATATTAAGGCGGGCCAAGTATCTTTCATTGAGTGCTGCACTACACTTCAGAGTATCATAAAAACGTGACACTACTTTTCATCATAGTCACCAAGTGTTTGTAAAGAACGGTCGGGACGTGGTACCATTCCTTTAATTCCTGGACGATAGAAATCCTCTCGCTGGCAATTCGAGTACCGCTGTATTAACGTCCACAATGTTGGAAAATCTGCAGTTGCTGCAAATCAGTTCCTCAACAGCCTGGAAATTGTCGTCTGTCTGTTGATCCATTGTAGACACTGGACAGCGGCTGGTCAAGTATTTAACAATGTTTTTCGCCAACAGCCGTGCAATTGAGATGTTATTTTATTTCAACTACCAGTTCCCCCATTCCACTATCCCATCTTCAGGCCGCAAATGCATCTCTCAAAAATAAACGAAGGAAGCACTTGCTATATGATTTATAATTCACGACATGCAGGAACATATGGTTCCAGTATGCCAATATCGTTTATTTTTGAGCGATGCGTATGGGGCTGAAGATGGCATAATGTAATGCCGAAACTGTTAGTTAAAATAAAATAACATCTCAATTTCACGGCTGTTGGCGAATTCCATTGTTAAAAATTGTCGTCTGTGTTCGTCGTCTACAACCTTCCTTGATGATCAGCGACCTCATCACTGAATTGGTGGGAACGGGAGGCAGCCTTTAATACATTATAAACTGCTCCACATGTGAGGACAGCCTTCGTCCCCACCCATGAGATGGCATGCTGACTTTTCGTCAGGTCGCTGTTCACCTAGATTTTGAGCGACACTCCTCTCAAATCATCATCATCGTCATCATCGTGATCAGCATCACGCACCTGTACGGCACCAGTGAAATAGTTGGCACCACATCACCGGGGCCAGACGCGACGTTGCGTTTCGTCCAGATACCGCGAGAATTTCATGGCAAATGTTCAGCGATTTAGAAGTTTTGCCCACACGAATTGTAGTGTCCCAACTACTTTAACTTAGAGTAGAACGTTTCCAGTTTTCGCACTTTTCACTCGCTCACATTTGACGCACCTGTAGTCCGTACCGCAGCAGAAATGTGTTTGCAGGAAAACCGGGGAATGAACTCAGTGATAACGTGGTCAAACCGGCTACCAGTAAACCGACCCCTGAGACTGATATTCCAGAAACAGACCTTCGGTCGGTGATATGACGTCATGTTTTAGGAATCTGGAATACGGAATGGCTCGCTCTGGCTTCACCAAACAAACTATGTGTGATGAAGGAGATTATGAATGTGTGGGGGTCTTCCATGCAGGCCTCTCGCAAGGACTCTATCCTTTGGCGGCTCCACATCGGCCATACTTGGCTGACCTGACTCGTGGTCATCTTCTCTATCGTGAAGAATCCGCACCAGTGCCGTTGTGGCTCCTGCGTCGAGCTCTTAATTTCCCTGACTCGCTACCCTTGGTGTTACGAGACGATGCCTCAGCAGCTGACTTAGTTTCACGTTTTATTTGTGAAGAGGGCTTTTACCACTCTCTTTAAGGAAAGGCCACTTATTGGCCCCTTGAGGGGTTGGGAGAGCACTCTGTTGCCTCTTCTGCCCAGACTGGGCTGCAGCTGTCTTTTCTTGGTGGTCCAAATAGTTCAAATGGCTCTGAGCACTTTGGGACTTAACATCTGACTTCATCAGTCCCGTAGACTTAGAACTACTGAATCCTAACTAACCGAAGGACATCACACATCCATGCCCGAGGCAGGATTCGAAGCTGCGACCGTAGCAGTCGCGCATTTCCGGACGGAAGCGCCTAGAACCGCTCGGCCACAGCGGCCGGCTTGGTGCTCCAGCCCGAATCTCTACCTGCCCTTTTATCCTCCTTCCCCCTCCTCTCGAAGTCTGTTAGACTTGTTAATCTTTTGCCATTCTGTGCTTCTCTTGCCCTGTCCGTGTTGCTAGTCTTGCCTAGGCAATTTCTGAGTGGAATACCTCTGGTAAGTGGCGGAGGCAGGGGGATGCATGACCACTAACTACACTCTGCTTTCCTGGGCTTCCGGCTGCTCCCTAGATGGGGTATCTTGCCTCCTTTCTTCCTCTGTTTCCCTTTCATCTCTTTGTCCTTTATCTCGCCTTCGTTGACCTTTCGTACAAGTTAGTGTTTTCTTGCCCTTTGGTTTGTGCAGTAGTCGACAGTCAAGTAGACCCGTCTGTTCGAGGAAAAAGGGGCTGATGACCCAGTACCAACCAACCAACCAACCAACTAAAACCGGAAGATGCACTGTATTTTCTGACAATGCTCCACTCTTGTTACGCAATGGTCTTAGCGTGGAACAATATGTGTAACTTACATTCTGAAATCCTATCGCAGATGAAAAGGAACAGTTTTCCGTTTATCACGTACTGTAGTCTACACTGGCAGAACAGACTGAACACACTGTGATAAAAGTGTACTTTCTTCGCCTCAATTCCGTGTCTGGTGTTTTACGTTTCGGTGATTACAGGATTTTTCGATATTGAGAAGATATTTTCACGGGAACGGAGGTATTTGCGGTAACAAGCAGAAGAAATCATAGTTACAGTAATACTCCGTAACGAGCCACTGGGGATCCCTTAAGTCAAAATACTCAGATAATACACCTCAAAATCTTTGGAAATTTCGTCGGTCGAGTTCGCATTAACCCTGTATGTTCGGAATTTTTAGTCTGATATCTGTTGTAGCAGGACATCCTCCTCCAGCATTTCATTCCCTCAACAGTCCTTGTCGATACCAGTATTATTTTTCGAATTTTGGACAGATCAGTATTAGCTTAGTTACTTTTCTGAAAATGTTCATATGATTTTATACACAGTATGTTCTATTTCAAGCTAAAATTTATGAAAAGGAATTACTTTATAAAATATTTTACTTTCGATGTTAAAATCGATAAGTACTAGTTCTGAATGAATAGTTAAAATTACTTTTTAGACACATTTGAAATTACGAAATATTTGCACATTTAAGATTTCTGTTATACATACATATCCCCGTACTGTTTACTATTTTTATTTATGGATTCATTTATGAAATAATAATCAAAATTAATAATGCAATGAAACTCAGTAGGAATTCATTTATTAAGAATGATTGTAAACACTTTAGAATAATGCTTTTTTCCGCAGAGTGAGAGAGTCGTAAGTTTGTCTGTTATGAAATCGGAGGTATTCTTGTATAATAGGCGCGAACAACGTAATTCCGGATTTATTGATGTGAAAAATCAAAAGACTGTATGATATACTAAAACATGAGAAAATATATCTAAGCAAAAAATATCTGCAACATCAATCGTCAGATTTATTTAGTTCAAACCAACAGTTACAAAAATCAGACCCCTAGACAAAAACTGGAGCCATCATAACATGACTAGCCAAGTGAACCTGAAACTTTATTATAATCTTCGCTCCTCTCAAAATCTTCATAAACATTTATTAATTACTTATTAATTACTTGAACTGGGCATTGTTCAATGTGGTCAATAGCTGGAAGAAGGAAGGAGGCGGGAGATTACACTGTCCAAGCCATAGGTCGCACATATCGTCGATTATAAATTTCGTCAGTTCTTTCACGTTTCTTATACACAATGCAGGACAAGCCTCTTCCTCTGTAGTTTCCATCAGTCCTAGACTCCGAAGGGATCAGCGGATGCAGTGACAGAATCCCTGGTCTTGGAGTGGAAGAAACGAGGTATGGTTTCCATTTTTCGGCAGATGGCCTTCGAGCTGAAGAACACGCCGAATAAGTAAGTGTATGTACAAGTGGAAGCACCTGCCAGCGTCGTGGTTTTTACCGAGATAATCATCACGTTGCTATCACCACTGAAGAATACTTTTGGAAAACCTTTTATATGCCCTTGTAAGATAAAGTCGTAGGCTCCTGTCTTGTCTGATGGAAAGTAATTTCCCACATCTTGTCGTTCAAGGACTCTCTTTTTCTGCCGCATACTACCGACGTCGTAGAATCCCCCGCATACAGCGGATTCCCCACTCTCAGGGTCAAAAGTATACAGGCGGTTAGAAGCAGATCTTGGGGAAGACAATTTTGGATTACGCAAAAATGTAGGAACACGTGAGCCAATGCTGATTCTACCACATACCTTAAAATGCACACAATGTATCCAGTTTATGTGAAGACATTCAAATATCCCGATAGCAACACAATGGATCCAAAAAATGTATAAATAAAATTTGATCGTCGCGGAGGGGTCATCCAATGATAACTAACTCAATCGCTCACCCCGCCCCCTGTGTGGAGGAGGGGCACCTTTCAAATTTTAAATGGGAGCCCCCATTTTTAATTGCAGATTCAGATTCTACGGAAAACAATACATACGTTTTATCTAAAACATTTTTTTCCTTACGCGCCAGATGCCGCAGAAATCTGAAAAACCGAAATGGTTAGAAAGTCGTATTTTTCAAAATGCTATCCAGTAACACTTGAATTAACACCCCATCTCCACGATGCGAGGGTAGGACAGGCAATTATTTCATAACTCTTAATGGGGCTGCATTGCTTTACGGTTAGTCGTAGTTCACTACTCGGCCACAGTGGCACGTCGAGCGGTCCCATTTTCGTATGGTCAGAGGAATTCAACGTTGAGAACGGCATTTCCCATTAAAAGTTATGAAATAATTGGCTGTCCTACTCTCGCAGCGTGGAGGTGGTGAATTAATTCAAGTGCCACTGGGTAGCATTTTGACACATATGATTCTCTAACCGTTTTGATTTTTCCAGTTACACGGCCATCTGCCGCGAAATGAAAAAAAATGTTTCCCCGTGGAAACTTAATCTGAAATAAAAGAGGGTTCTCATTTAAGATTTCAATGTTCCCTCCTCCTCCACACGCAGGGTGGAGTAGGCTGTGTAATTGGATGTCCCCCTCCGTGGCGAATAAAGTTCAACTGTAAATTGTTTGGATCTGATGTGTAGCTTTCGAGGTGTTTCCACGTCTTCTGATGAACTGAACACCCTGTATACGTTTATACCATTTGCAGATTAGAGAAAGCTTTTGACAATGTTATTAAATTTGTACATTGTGCGAACAGTGAAGGAAAATAAGGAAAAATTTCGAAAGGGAATTAAATATGAATGAGAAGAAATAAAAGTTTTGTTTGTCGGCGACATTATAATTCTGTTAGAACCGGCAAAAGACTTGGATGAGCCTTTAACAGAATGGGTAGTGTCTAGAAAAGAAGCTATAAAAAGAACAGCAACAAAAGTAAATAAGGCTAATGGAATGTAGATGAATTAAGTCAGGAGATGGTGAGGGAATTAGATTAGGAAATGTGGCACTAGATCTAATAGAAGCGTTTTGCTGTTTCGGCAGCAAAATAACTAACGATGGTAGAAACAGAGAAGATATAAAATGCATACCGGAAATAACAAGAGAAATGTTTCTGAAAAAGAGAAATTTGTTTACATCGAATGTAAATTTCAATGTTAGGAAGTCTCTTCTGAAGGCATTTATTTGGAGTGTAGCATTATATGGAAGTGAAATGTGGACGATAAACAGCTGAGAACAGAAGAGAGGAGAAGATCTTGCGTTGTCGTGCTACAGAACAACACTGAAGATTAGATGGCAAGGGCAACGGTCTTGCCGCAGTGGTAACACCGGTTCCCGTCAGATCACCGAAGTTAAGGTCTGTCGGGCTGGGCTAGCACTTGGATGGGTGAACATCCGGTCTTCCGAGCGCTGTTGGCAAGCGGGGTGCACTCAGCCCTTGTGAGGCAAACTGAGGAGCTGCTCGATTGAGAAGTAGCGGCACCGGTCTCGGAAACCGACATACGGCCGGGAGAGCGGTGTGCTGACGACATGATCCTCAATATCCGCATCGAGTGACGCCTGTGGGTTAAGGAGGACACGGCGGCCGGTCGGTACCTTTGGGCCTTCATGGCCTGTTCGGGAGAAGTTAGATGGGAAGACCGAATAACTAATCAGGAAGTACTAAATCGAGTTGATGGCAAAACATTTTGCGTAACCCTACTAAAAAGCATCGCTTGATAAGACGGATCCTAAGTCATCAACTAATCGACAACCTGAGGACGGAGAGAAGTTTGGGGACTAAAAATTACAGACGTAAATCGAGGTTTCAATTCAGTAAGCCGGCCGGAGTGGCCCTGCGGCTCTAGGCGCTACAGTCTGGAATCGAGCGACCGCTACGGTCGCAGGTTCGAATCCTGCCTCGGGCATGGATGTGTGTGATGCCCTTAGGTTAGTTAGGTTTAATTAGTTCTAAGTTCTAGGGGACTGATGACCTCAGAAGTTAAGTCACATAGTGCTCAGAGCCATTTGAACCATTTGAATTCAGTAAACAGATGCCGGTTTTAATAAAATGGTTCAAATGGCTCTGAGCACTATGGGACTTAAATTCTGAGGTCATCAGTCCCCTAGAACTTAGAACTACTTAAACCTAACCAACCCAAGGACATCACACACATCCATGCCCGAGGCAGTATTCGAACTTGCGACTGTAGCAGCAGTTCCGGACTGAAGCGCCTAGAACCGCTCGGCCACAACGGCCGGCCCGGTTTTAATAGTTATGCAGAGATGATGAGGCTTGTGCAGGATAGAGTAGTGTGGAGAGATGCATCAAACCAGTCTCCGGACTGAAGACCACAACAACATCAGATGATGGTGAACAGAGAATTTTTATGTACATAACTTAGCTAATGTCTTGGGCTAGAGGAGCACACATGGCGTTGGTGTGGCGAACAAACATGTGTGACGTTACATGTTGGTTGCAGGGCTTCTATATATCACTGGCCCCGTATGGTCGGACGAATCACGATTTAAACTGCTCCGTGCCGATAGGAGGCACCCTGTGTGGCGCAGACCACGTGAATAGATGGATCCCGCCGCCAAGAAAGTGTGGTCCAAGGCGGCGCTGCCTCTGTCATGGTCTGGGTTGGAATGTTGTTGTTGTTGTTGTTGTCTTCAGTCCTGAGACTGGTTTGATGCAGCTCTCCATGCTACTCTATCCTGTGCAAGCTTCTTCATCTCCCAGTAACTACTGCGACCTACATCCTTCTGAATCTGATTACTGTATTCATCTCTTGGTCTCCCTCTACGATTTTTACCCTCCACACTGAACTCCAATACCAAATTGGTGATCCCTTCATGCCTCAGAACATGTCCTACCAACCGAACCCTTCTTCAAGTCAAGTTGTGCCACAAACTTCTCTTCTCCCCAATCCTATTCAATACCTCCTCATTACTTATGTGATCTACCCATCTAATCTTCACCATTTTTCTGTAGCACCACATTTCGAAAGCTTCTATTCTCTTCTTGTCCAAACTATTTTTCGTCCATGTTTCACTTCCATACATGGCTATACACCATACAAATACTTTCAGAAACGACTTCCTGACACTTAAATCTATACTCGATATTAACAAATTTCTCTTCTTCAGAAACCCTTTCCTTGCCATTGCCAGTCTACATTTTATATCTTCTCTACTTCGATCTTCGTCAGTTATTTTGCTCCCCAAATAGCAAAACTCCTTTACTACTTTAAGTGTCTCATTTCCTAATCTAATCCCCTCAGCATCACCCGACTTAATTCGACTACATTCCATAATCCTCGTTTTGCTTTTGTTGATGTTCATCTTATATCCTCCTTTCAAGACAATATCCATTCCGTTCAACTGCTCTTCCAAGTCCTTTGCTGTCTCTGACAGAATTACAATGTCATCGGCGAACCTCAAAGTTTTCATTTCTTCTCCATGGATTTTAATACCTACTCCGAATTTTTTTTTTTTTTTTTTTTTGTTTCCTTCACTACTTGCTCAATATACAGATTGAATAACATTGGGGAGAGGCTACAACCATGTCTCACTCCCTTCCCAACAACTGCTTCCCTTTCATGCCCCTCGACTTTTAAAACTGCCATCTAGTTTCTGTACAAACTGTAAACAGCCGCCCGCATCTCGTGGTCGTGCGGTAGCGTTCTCGCTTCCCACGCCCGGGTTCCCGGGTTCGATTCCCGGCGGGGTCAGGGATTTTCTCTGCCACGTGATGGCTGGGTGTTGTGTGCTGTCCTTAGGTTAGTTAGGTTTAAGTAGTTCTAAGTTCTAGGGGACTGATGACCATAGATGTTAAGTCCCATAGTGCTCAGAGCCATTGTAAACAGCCTTTCGCTCCCTGCATTTTACCCCTGCCACCTTCAGAATTTGAAAAAGAGTATTCCAGTCAATATTGTCAAAAGCTTTCTCTAAGTCTACAAATGCTAGAAACGTAGGTTTGCCTTTCCTTAATCTAGCTTCTAAGATAAGTCGTAGGGTTAGTATTGCCTCACGTGTTCCGATATTTCTACGGAATCCAAACTGATCTTCCCCGAGGTCGGCTTCTACCAGTTTTTCCATTCGTCTGTAAAGAATTCTCAGTACTTTGCAGCTGTGACTTATTAAACTGATAGTTCGGTAATTTTCACATCTGTCATCACCTGTTATCTTTGGGATCCCTGCTTATCCATTTTGCACTTCCTGTCGATCTCATTTTTTAGACGTTGGTATTCCTTTTTGCCTGCTTCATTTACTGCATTTTTATATTTTCTCCTTTCATTAATTAAATTCAATATTTCTTCTGTTACCCTTGTATTTCTACTAGCCCTCGTCTTTTTACCTACTTGATCCTCTGCTGCCTACACTACTTCATCCCTCAAAGTTCCTCATTCTTCTTCTACTGTATTTCTTTCCCCAATTCCTGTCATTCCTGGATTGGAATAAGCCCCTATTTGTGGTGAAAGGGTATGCTGACTGCTCACGGACCATCCCCGGCCATATTTGGCCTTTCAGTCCCCTGACGGTTCTGCGGTGATTCACGATGAAAACCCGCCGCCACATCGCTCCCACGTCGTTTGGGAATGGTTCCAGGAACATGAAGGGGCAGTCCAATCTCTGAGATGGCCACACCGGAGCCCAGATTTGAGCCCCATCGAGCGTATCTGGGATGTCATGAAAAGCAGGCTCTGCCCCACGGATCCTGCACCCACGAACAGACCAGAATTGGCTGCCGCTGGTGAAGCGATTTGGTGTCAGCTGCTTCCAGAGGAGTACCAGGGACTTGTAGACCCACTCCCATTGTGTCTCATTTGAGACCACAGGGCCAGAGGATTCCCTACACATTATTAGGTACTTATCCCATGACATTTGCTAAGTCTGTGTATACAACCAACATGAGCGGCGGCGCTCGTTACTGGCGCTCCAGTCTCTTGGATGTCCATTATCGATCCTTCGATTTTTCTTATCTTTGCTTGCCTTGTTGTTTTCCGCATTCGCGGGGCGAGTGGCAGTTGACGTTTGCTCGGGCAACCTGCTGAGACGCCGCGAGGTACGACGTGGATGCAATGACGTATATGTGGAGTTGGTTGTACGCGGTCTGCCGGTTCAGCATGGAGGATATGTGTTGGCTGCCTGCCTGTCTGCTCTCCTGATTTTGCTCGCCGTGCCTTGCGAACGCCTAGCTTGGGTTGCTGCCTGGTGTATCCTACACGAGCCATACTGGACGTCCAGCAGAAGTTAAGCAGCCTTGTGTTTCTTTACAGAAAAGGAGCAAATGTATAAGACCTTTTGTAACCAATTTTGGTGGCCTCTTATTTGTGGCCTTCGCGTTTACACTGCCTTTGGGGAGAGCTAATTCTTTTAAATTTAAATAGTTAGGGTTCCCTGTCCTTTATAATTTTTGGGGGTTTTATTTGAATTTTCTCTTTGGGGTTCCTTCCTTGTGCTTGGTTAAAAGTTTATTTGTATAGCGGGAAGTGACTCCTGGTTAAAACTCGGAGAAGGTGTTTGATGTTACTGCCGCTTCCGGCATTTGTCTTTTCAATTAAGTGTTGTTATCCCTTCGAGCGACCTGGTGTCACTCCTCGTTAATTAATGCTGGTTTATGTGTACTTAATTTTGGATTGGCCATTTGAATTAATATTTTGGAGCGCAGTATACCACTAAGGCAACCTCATTCTATACCACCTTGTGCCCCGGTCTAGTACCTTAATTTTCAGTGGGACGAGTTAACTCCACTACCGGTTTTACTGATGTGCTCCCTTCAAAATCTTGTCTTGTATAAGTCTGCCCCATGTGCGTCCGGGAACACGGAGATGAGCTTTAGTGTGACTTCAGTGCTAGTCAGTTAATGGAATCTTCATTTTGGTTTGGCTTCCACTGAAGAGTTTAAGTGGAGCGCAGTGTGTTTGATTTGTTATTCATTTAATTACTGTAAGTTTGTTTATTTAATGGGGAGCAAGACATTTACAGACTGTTGCTATTAACTCCCCTAGTTGCGGGGTGTTGCTAATTCGTTCCAGATGGCCTACTACTTATTCAATGGCAAGGCTGTTGCTTAGTTGGTTACTGTGATTACAAATTCACGCTATTTATTTGTTACCGAAATTGTTGAAGTGTCTGTATCGTGATTCGATCACTAGCTACGTGTTTGAGCTAAATTGATATAAACTTTACATTGCCTCCTTAAAATTTGTTGCCAGCAGAAACTCTTAAGAGAACTAAGTTTTGTCACTGCTTACGTTAACCTTTACTGGGAGCAATATTTCATGTAGTTAAATTTTGTCTTAAAATGTGTATTTCTCTGGTGTAATAAACGAGTGATAAAAGAAAAAAGCAAAGGGGCCTGGTCCCTCCCGCTGTGTCCGGTTTCTAACACGTATCACAACAGTTGTATGTAAACACATCTAGTGGTTCGAGGTCTCCAGATAGCATTCCGTTTTGAGCTACATGGCTGAAAGCTGCTTACTTTTCATAAGCAACAATGCCAATTCATGTTACTGACGATACATCCAAAAACAGCAAATTTTAAGGAGTTTACCTTTGTTCACAGTTAATGGCTGGTTGTCCAACACGGTTAGATTGTCAGTTGAGTCCATGCTTTCAGATCATATCTACGATAAATCCTAGGGTGTGGAATGTGCCAGTTAAACAAAAATATTGCAGCTTAAATCAGAGCCACTACACAAACAGGTACGGAAATATAAAACGTGCGATTCATGTTCGACGTTAACGTATGAATGACGGACGTTTCTGTTTCGGCTCTGGCAAGTAAGCATCAAGGGGAAGGGTTCAAATGGAAAACTGCCTGACGGAACTGTAGCTATGTCCACAAAAACGTGGAAACGCACACACCTTTGAAATAGTTCTACCAAATCCCATCAGATACTCCAGAAGGTAGCATGTGCCATAGTTCTGTACAAAAAAATCGTACCTGAGCCTGTGTCTATATCGTGTAGGAAACGATTCATCTTACAAGGGAAACTCCCCATCGCACCCCTCTCAGTTTAAGTTATAAGTTGGCACTGTGGATAGACCTTGAAAAACTGAACACAGATCAATCGAGAAAACAGGAAGAAGTTGTGTGGGACTATGAAAAAAATAAGCAAAATATTCAAACTGAGTAGTCCATGCAAAAGATAGGCAACATCAACGATAGTGTAAGCTGAGGAGCGCCGTGGTCCCTTGGTTAGCGTGAGCAATTGCGGAACGAAAGGTCCTTCGTTCAAATCTTCCCTCGAGTGAAAAGTTTCATTATTTATATAATCAACTTCGCTCTCCAAAATTCCAGGACATGTTCAGATTTGACGGTCTACACACGGAAAAATTTGAAAACGTGAAGAACGTATGTTTTGACAAAGCACAGGGAAAACTGTGAGACTGTGAAACTGTTGCATTCATTTCTTGCAGTTTATGTGACAAACTCTTATGTTTTTATCACTTTTTTGGGAGTGATTATCACATCCACAAGAAAACCTAAATCGTACAAGGTAGAAGAATCTTCTTACCCATTCGCCAAGTGTACTAGTTAGGTGGGTCGACAACATATTCCTGTCATGTGACGCACATGCCGTCACCAGTGTCGTATAGGATATATCAGACGTGTTTTCCTGTGGAGGAATCGGTTGACCTATGACCTCGCGATCAAATGTTTTCGGTTCCCATTGGAGAGGCGCGTCCTTTCGTCTACTAATCGCACGGTTTTGCGGTGCGGTCGCAAAACACAGACACTAAACTTATTACAGTGAACAGAGACGTCAATGAACAAACGGACAGATCATAACTTTTGCGAAAATAAAGAAAGTAAACTTTTCACTCGTGGGAAGACTTGAACCAAGGACCTCTCGCTCCGCAGCTGCTCACGCTAACCACGGGACCACGGCGCTCCTAAGCTCAGACTCTCCTTGATACTGCATATCTTGCACATGGACTACTCAGTTTGTATATTTTACTAATTTTTTTCATAGTTCCACACAACTTCTTCCTGTTTTCTCGATTGATCTGTGTTCAGTTTTTCAAGGCCTATCCACTGTGCCAACTTATAACTATATCTGAGGGGGGTGCGATGGGGAGGTTCCCTTGTTAGTAGCGCAGGCCACTCTTGATGCACGTAACGACGGAGCCTCCCCTGAGAGCCCTGCTTGGCGGTGTTGGCACCCCAATAGCTGACTCTGGCCACATTGCTTCCCAATGTTAGTACATTCCTCGGATTCTTTTACGAAAAATTTAAAGCTCATTCTAACAAGCATTATATCACTATACTCACCTTTTCGGGCGCTTTCGAATACCGTTCAAGTATACCATTCTAGGTGCTTCGACGACCAATCCACCTGTCAAGAAATATGCTATTCAATACCGCTCCAACGGCACGCGAGCTATGTGCCGGACATCCATCATGTTGGAAGTAGATTGCCATTCTGTCATGCAGCGAAACATCTTGTAGTAACATCGGTAGAACTTTGCGTAGGAAATCAGCACACATTGCACCATTTAGACTGCCATCGATAAAATGGGGGCCAATTATCCTTCCTCCCATAGTGTCGCACCATACATTAACCAGCCAAGGTCGCTGATGTTCCACTTGTCGTATCCATCGTGGATTTTCCGTTGCCCAATAGTGCATATTATGCCGGTTTACGTTACTGCTGTTGGTGAATGACGCTTCGTCGCTAAATAGAACGCGTGCAAAAAATCTGTCATCGTCTGGTAATTTCTCTTGTGCCCAGTGGCAGAACTGTACAAGACGTTCAAAACTCATCGCCATGCAATTCCTGGTGCATAGAAGTATGGTACGGGTGCAATCGATGTTGATGTAGCATTCTCAACACCGACTTTTTGAGATTCCCGATTCTCGCGCAGTTTGTCTGCTACTGATGTGCGGATTAGCCGCGACAGCAGCTAAAACACCTTCGTGGGCATCACCATTAGTTGCAGGTCGTGTTTGACGTTTCACGTGTGTCTGAACACTTCCTGTTTCCTTACATAACGTAACTATCCGGCGAATGGTCCGGACATTTGGATGATGTCGTCCAGGATACCGAGCAGCATACACAGCACACGCCCGTTGGGCATTTTGATCACAATAGCCATATATCAACACGATATCGACCTTTTCCGCAATTGGTAAACGGTCCATTTTAACACGGGTAATAATCACGAAGCAAATACCGTCCGCTTTGGTGGAATGTTACGTGAAAAGACCTAATTATATGTTTGTGACTATTACAGCGCCATCTACCACAAAGCGAAAAAAGTGGTCCAGATAAAACATTCATATTTCTTTACGTACTACACGAATATGTAATAAAAAATGTGGATTCCTATTTTTAAAAAAAACGCAGTTGTCCGTTTGACCTGTGGCAGCGCCATCTATTGGGCCAACCATAGCGCCATCTGGTTTCCCCCTTCAAGCTAGACGAGTTTCGTTCTTTGTAGTTTTTTCGTTTGATGCTTATTTCTTGGGATATTTGGCCCGGTCACGATCAAAGGACCACCCTGTATACAGGCTGCAATGGGCGTGAGTGTTAGTTACCTTTGAGACTGGACATTATGAATTGATGTTAGTCAAGAGCGCCTAAGATGACACAGACTCCATTACCAACACCTTACTGAGCTTGTAGGGACACGAGAAACTGCGATACTACAGGAAGACTTGGCAGGAATGAAGCAACAAGATTGCTGGCAGCGGTAATCACGAGAATGTACGGCTGCGAGAAGACCGGGCTTCGGGAGGCCATTTGCCACCTCCGACAGGGAAGGTCATTGCGTTCAGTGCATGACTCTGGCGCATCGTATTGCATCTGCAGCAGCAATTTGAGCAGCAGTTGCCAGTACAGTGAAACGTTGAACTGTTACATCTACATCCATACTCCGCAAGCCACCTGACGGTGTGTGGCGGAGGGTACATTGACTACCTCTATCGGTTCTCCCTTCTATTCCAGTCTCGCATTGTTGGTGGAAAGAAGGATTGTCGGTATGCCTCTGTGTAGGCTCTAATCTCTCTGATTTTATCCTCATGGTCTCTTCGCGAGATATACGTAGGAGGGAGCAATATACTGCTTGACTCCTCGGTGAAGGTATGTTCTAGAAACTTCAACAAAAGCCCGTACCGAGCTACTGAGCGTCTCTCCTGCAGAGTCTTCCACTGGAGTTTATCTATCATCTCCGTAACGCTTTCGCGATTACTAAATGATCCTGTAACGAAGCGCGCTGCTCTCCGTTGGATCTTCTCTATCTCTTCTATCAACCCTATCTGGTACGGATCCCACACTGCTGAGTAGTATTCAAGCAGTGGGCAAACAAGCGTACTGTAACCTACTTCCTTTGTTTTCGGATTGCATTTCCTTGGGATTCTTCCAATGAATCTCAGTCTGGCATCTGCTTTACCGACGATCAACTTTATATGATCATTCCATTTTAAATGCCATTCCTTGCACCATGCGTCAAATCGCTGCAGATCCTCCTGCATTTCAGTACAATTTTCCATTGTTACAACCTCTCGATGTAACACAGCATCATCCGCAAAAAGCCTCAGTTAACTTCCGATGTCATCCACAAGGTCATTTATGTATATTGTGAATAGCAACGGTCCTACCACACTCCCCTGCGGCACACCTGAAATCGCTCTTACTTCGTAAGACTTCTCTCCATTGAGAATGACATGGTGCGTTCTGTTATCTAGGAACTCTTCAATCCAATCACACAATTGGTCTGATAGTCCATATACTCTTCCTTCGTCCATTAAACGACTGTGGGGAACTGTATCGAACGCCTTGGGGAAGTCAAGAAACACGGCATCTGCCTGGGAAACCGTGTCTATGGCCCTCTGAGCCTCGTGGATGAATAGCGCGAGCTGGTTTCCACACGATCGTCTTTTTCGAAACCCAAGCTGATTCCTACAGAGTATATTTCTAATCTCCGGAAAAGTCATTATACTCGAACATAATACATGTTAAAATTCTAAAACTGATAGACGTTAGAGATATAGGTCTATAGTTCTGCACATCTGTTCGACGTCCCTTCTTGAAAACGGGGATGACCTGTGCCCTTTTCCAATCCTTTGGAACGCTACACTCTTCTAGAGACCTACGGCACACCGCTGCAAGAAGGGGGTTACAAATCAATTACTTCAAGGACAGCTCCTTGCCAGACGCCCTGTAGCGTGCATTCCACTGACCCAAACCACAGTCATTTGCAACATCAGTGGCGTCAGACGAGAGTTCATTGGAGGACAGAATGGAGGCCTGATGTGTTTCTTGATAAAAGCTGATTCTGCCTCGGTGCCAGTGACGGCCGTGTGTTCGTCAGGGGGAGGGCAGTTGAGGGCCTGCAACCAACCTGTCTACGTCCTAGACACACTGGACCTAAACCTGGAGCTATAGGCTGAGCTGCGATTTCGTGTGACAGGAGAAGCACTCCCGTAGTTACCCCACGCACCTGGACTCCAAATTTGTTCGTCAGTCTGGCGATTCGATCTGTTCCGCTGCTATTCGTGAACAGCATTCCAGGGGTTTTTCCAACAGGATAACGGTCGCCCTAATACCGCAAGCTGTACAGTGTGTCGACGTGTGGCCTTGGGCTGCTTGATCATCAGGTCTGTCTCCAATCGAGCACGTGTGCGACATCATCGGATAATTCCAGTGTCATCCACAACCAGCATTAACTGTCCCTGTATTGACCTACCAAGTGCAACAGGCTTGGAACTCCACAAGTTGACGTTTGGCACTTGTACAGCACAACGCACGCGCGTTTTAATGTTCTTATGCATTCTGGCCGTTACACCGGTTATTAATACACAAGCTGTTGTATCGACGGACCCAACCAACCAACCGACTCGCGCACGCGCGCCCTGACCGTGACATCGCTGGTCACAGTTCCTGTCGCGGCCGTCGGCGTCTCAGACTGCCCCCATACCACCACTGGAACCTTCAAAGTTATTGCCATAACCTTGGCAAAGTTTAGTCATTCATAGTCCAGCACCTCGCCTGTATCTTCAGAGGTAACTTTGTTCAACGATGTATGGACAGGAACCGTCCAATGCAGCTGCAATATCAGTAGATTGGCAAATACCTATAGTTTCCTTCGCTACCCTCAACATAGATTCCTCACTGAATACTGTTAGGGTATTATGCAAAAGTTTATAATATTTCTCAAATTTGACAAGTGGTGGTGGAAGATCCATCATAACGCAGAATATTTGGGCTGCTTTTCCTCCCTTCCCAACACACCTCATGGCATAAGCAAGGAGAATATAGACCTCTATGTTACAGGAGACGTCACTGTACGTACATCCCGTTACTTTGTATACTTTATAACACTAGCTTGTTATACGTCACTCTTTCCTAACAACCTAACCTTAAGTCCTGTCACGGGAAAAGCCAAAGCCACGTATAACACTAGCCTGTCGTGACAAAAACTAATGTTACCCTCCAATTTCCTGTGGCAATCAACAAGTCGTCCACACATATTGTCAATCTAGCACTTAGCTCCCTTCCTAGCACAGAATCTAAAGCCCTAATGAAGACTGGGACGGAAGTATTAAGTCCAAGAGGAACAACTCTATATTGGTAACATTTTCCTGCAAATAGAAATGCAGCGTGCTTTCGAGATTCTTTATGCAATGGGATTTGCCAATACCCCGTCGTCAGCTCTAAGCTAGTCAAATATCGCACACTGTGGAACTTTTGCAACAGATTGTCTAAATTTTCTGGGCGATCTACTTCTCTTTTTACAATCTTGGTTAGAGTTCGTGCATCGATTACACTCGCACGCCTCCATCTTTCTTGTTTACAATAATGAGAAGGCTATTATATTCACTATTGCTCCTTTCGATAACCCCCCGTTCGATCATTTTATCGATTTCATCTGCACTGCTTCTCTCTTAGCTAGAGGTACTGGATAAGGTCTCACGAAAAATGGTTCGTGTTCTATTGCTTCAATGCGGTATTGAAAATACTTTACTATCCCTAGTTTACCTGAAAACACTTCCTGATTATCAGTTAGAATGTTAAACAAAACGGTTTCTGTTCTGGTGTAAGTTCTTGTATTTCTTCAATAATTTCTTTAAAAGTTTCTGTTGTTGTTATCAATCGTTAACCTTCTTTACATGGTATATTGATTGGACAAACCATCATTTCCCGGGTCTAGTTCTAATATCAATGAAACAACTTTAGTGTCCCATGAAATTTCGTTGTCCTCAAACCTATTTTCCAAAATGCCAGATTTACTATCAATTTTGACAATCCCGTTCCCTCAGTCAATGAATACTTTTTCTTCGCCTAACCAATCAATACCTAAAATCATGTCAGCGTTCGATTCAGGCACGACCAGGAAGTCGTGTTCAAATTTTCGTCCATTAATTTCAAATCCTATCAACACTTGTCCTCGAATAGACTTGCTGGATTTGCCAGTTGCTCCCACAATTTTCACACCATTTACTGACATCATAACTACCCCAGGTTTATTGGAAATATGTTCAAAGAAAGATTGTGAAATAGCACAAATTTGGGATCCAGTGTCTAAAAGTACTTGGAATTTAATCCCGTAAATTTCGACTGGGATCATAGTCTGTTTGATTGTTCTACCTTCCGCATTTTCCTATTCCTCCCATAAGAAATCTTGTTCGAGCATCAGATCACTCCAAGTTATGTAATTTACTGGCAAATCATATATATACGGGGGGCTTTTTCGGTTTTTGATTTCTGCTTCCTTCACAACTCTCATCAAGTCGCTCCAGAATTCTTTCGGATGCACGTTCTTGTTTGGATCAAATTTCAAAAATTGTCGATGTGTTATATATGCTATTTCAGATGAGTCTATTGCACTGTTAGATATGAATTACCACTACTGCTATTCACACACCGTTCTACTTTGGTTAGTCTACCGTCATGATCACTCAACTGTCCATCCACACTGGTACCTAACTGACTAATGTTAGTTTGTATGTTAGTGATTTTATGAGCCACTTGTGCTCCAAATTTTGTACACCTGTCTTTCCCTTCTTTAATTGTACTTTCTAAGGCAGCATTGTTAACCTCACAGTAATTTTCTACACTGTGTACTTATTCATGAATTTTATCCACTTCGGAATTTACATATTTTTTGAATTGTTCTCTACCCTTAGCAACCTGCTTAATCTGGGAAGTTAGTTCACTTTCCACTGTTACCACTGCAGCATTACTTTCTAGCACGTCCTGATTTTTATCACTCTTAATATTATTTCCAAACAGAGGCAGGTTATTTTTCCACAATTCCCTCAAATTACAAATTTTATTTTCCATTTTGGATTCCATTTCTACAACATCACTGTGTAACTCATTTATATCCAAACCTAGTTTATTCATTTCAGTATCAATGTCAGAAATTATTGAAGCTTTCATTTCTGAACCCATTTGACTCATTTTGGCGTCAATATTTAATCCTATTTTATTTATTTTTTTGTCAATATCAGATCTCAATGACGTTTTAATTTCGGAATATAAACCATTCATTTCATATGCTGGAGAATATTCGGAAACACATCTGAAACACTATCTTTTGGTTCACTGACGGTGGTTCCTCTTTCATTTCTTTAACAGTAACAGGTATATATTTAGCATTGGCTTCCACTGCGCTCAGTTCATTATCTACACCATAGTTAGACGATATGGACTCAGGTAAACCACTATCATTATGTTGCGATACATCAAAACTAAAATTCATGGTATCACTTTCGTCCTTTTCCTTATTTAATTCTATTTTCTGCTCCTCATCTACTATTTTCTGCTTACTTTCAGCCATTTCAGACAGTTTTTCAGCACACACACACACAGTGAAGTAAAACACTACTTAACTTTTGTCTTCAGACGTCTCCACCACGGCAAGATGGAACAGCGGGTCCATACACCAGGCTCAGCAAATTCAAGTCCAGTTTAGGGACCACCGCGTCCGCCATGACTCCAACCTCCCGTCTGGTTAGTTTACTACTGTACCGCGGTGCCTGTCGGTCGTCAGTTGTCGGCACATCGTCTGCTACAGTCATAGAGTAAATATCTCTGGAGTGAGCATTCACATGCGCAGAACAGATTTTGTGTTGTCAACACACATTGCCGGCCTGATCACGTGTTCTCGAGATGTCGTGTGTTTGTCCGTATAGCGCCATGTATATTTCGAATGTCACTACATCCCTAGTACAGACGGATTCTTTTCGTACGTGTCGTGGATTATTTATGTATGTTGCGCTACGTAAATTTTAAGGGCAAGTGATACTGCATTCTGCTTCTTTGCGGTTGGTGTCACAGTTCAGATGCACTCGATTTTTGGTAGTTTTCGGTATGATACGGCACTTTATAGTATTACAGAGCCTGACGTACATTTTTGCAGTGATAGTCTTGCAAAACGACTTGACAGTATGCTAGTACTTTTGCAAGTGTCCGAAAATCACCGAATTTGCTTCACATTAGTGATTATATCCATGCTAATTCGTCCGCATTCGGGAGGACGACGGTTCAATCCCGCGTCCGCCCATCCTGATTTAGGTTTTCCGTGATTTCCCTAAATCGCTCCAGGCAAATGCCGGGATGGTTCCTTTGAAAGGGCACGGCCGACTTCCTTCCCCGTCCTTTCCTAATCCGATGAGACCGATGACCTCGCTGTCTGGTCTCCTTCCCCAAAACAACCAACCAACCATGCTAATTCGTCCTTTTTTCTGCTATTTCTGCGTATTTATTTTCACGTTCTTGCGACCTAAAGCACAATTTTTCTTACTGGTGAGACTTTGAAGCGTTTATTTAACGCATTTTACGTACTTGTTCCCTGTTTATTTAATAAATAGTAGAATAAGTAAGAAGGGGGAAAAAAGGCGATTGGAGAATAAACGTACTGTAAAGCAAATAGAGTTGGTCATGTAACAGACAACCCATATAACACCATTAAGGGAAATGGAAAGTGACACAAATGAAAGAGTTTGGGGACATGTTTACTAATATTTTACGCTTCTTAATCAAATGGTCAAGAAAATAAATTGAAGGAAAAATACACCAAAGAAGATGAATGTGTACTTTGATTATCTACACTATTGTGTTTTTTATTTGATTTGTGCAGAAAATGTATTTAATCTGAATACAGAAACTGGTAGTAGGTGCTGTGGAAAATTAAAAATAGTTGGTATAGCATCTACCTTCAGCCACACACGTCCAAATTTTTCTCTTTCTAAACATTCCTCTTCAAAGTGTTTTGAACATACTTTGGAATATTTTGTGGGGACAAAATTACTCCTCCTTATTTCTGGAGCCACGTCTTTACTCATTGTTCATCCTTTGGGAAACTAAGATATAAATCACACATAATCATTCTCCATGTCCTAGACACACTTAACCTGGTCTCCTACTGTATATTATATAGTCATAAAATCGTAGAAAAATAGGTCTACAGAATCAAGCCTTAATTATAATGCGTGTCGAAATGTTTAAACATAGTACCCATGAAAAGTTACGATCTCTCCTTTCGCATATTTTTCTTTGCATCCGTAGCAACAACAGCAATTCACCATCGCTATTACACTACCAACGAAGGGTGAAAACATAGCAAAAACTCTTGATATTAAAACTTCAAACTCTGAGGAAAGCACACACGCACAGCGAAGTCCCGAAAACACGTGACAATCCTGGTTTAATGTTGACAACATGCGCAGAACGCAGTGCTCACTCAGAGATTTTTACTCTGTGGCTACAGCGCACCGTCAATTGTTCTCGCTGCATGATACGCTTCACTAATAACTTTGCACTCGAGTTCTTTGTCGATGCGCTCCAACTACAGTTCATTAGCACACGTGTCTCTTGTCCCACAATAGTTCCATTATCGCTCGTCTGTGAATACTTCATGAATCCATTTAAACACTGCTGCTTTTTTATAAAGTTCCCACACACCCGAACTTTACTATTGTTTTTCCCGGCCAATAAAGCACCAATTGGGGCGGGGTGGGGTTAAAAAGTTCGATAGCACTGAGTGAAGCAAGCTGCAAATTAAAATTCACCTATCCCAGAATGGCCTCTGCTCAGTGTCACTTCACTCGGCAATGTAGATACTTACAAAATGATGTGAAAGCAGCGATGATGAAAGACACCACCTAATATCGACAACTACTGAGGCTGCATAACTCTAGTCATGAAAGAAATTTCTGTACAAATACAGTATTAAAAATTTCATTGGGCGGTAAGAAAAAGGATTGACTTCTGTAAAATAATGTCCGAAATTTCCACACAAAATTGTTTATTTTGACCTTGATACCCAAATAAAGGGTACTGTTCAGTCCACATTTAAACTATTGGCTATTTCCTTCCAGTTCAAAATTCATACACACATTTCACAAGCACAGCAGCCAGAAATCTGTTCAAACCTGACCCGAATCAAACTACGTTTTCACAGTTATTAACCTCACCACTTTGAGGTATTACAATCGGTCCTTCTTATGGATTTCTAAAAATGAAACTCCTCGCCAAAAAATGCTCAGTGGCTGAATACTGAAACATGCCATGAGGGTACTATGAAGGCCAATATTTCACATGCGAATATCTGTCCAACAGATTTAGTCAAAATCTCTGAAATTTTGCCAAGCAGTCCCCAACAAAAACTGCTAGCGACTTAGCTCACCAATAACTGAAATGCTAAGTAATTCTTCATCTTACACAATATTTTGACTGGCACTAGTAACATGACAGTCCGCGTTTAAAGCTAGCGAGTGACTCCTCCTTCCAGCCTCACTCCCTGTTTAACTATCTAGTAACGAGTGGGAACCGTCATGATCATACTAGCGCCAAAACTGGCCTGCACCAATCGTTACACACACGCATTTGCATCAATCTGACATACAAATATTAATGTAATGTTTAATGAAAGAAAACGAAAAGCCAATAATTCTGGAAATATTCTTTAGATACAGATTTTAGTCCAGCTGACTATCTGGCTGCTCTGTTACAATAGCAATCACACCTAGAGTTACATCATCAACAAAGTGGGCAAATCCCCTAGGATCATTTTCCCATGACAGGCTTGTGTAACTCTTGCAGGTTACTTAAGACGGTATATAATGCAACGTTAAAATTTGAAGAATGTCCCACGTACACACTCTCATTTACTCCCACAACAATGCAGGCACAAATAATAATTTTGTCTGATTTTTATATTACGAAAACGAAAAATAATTACACTCCTGGAAATTGAAATAAGAACAACGTGAATTCATTGTCCCAGGAAGGGGAAACTTTATTGACACATTCCTGGGGTCAGATACATCACATGATCACACTGACAGAACCACAGGCACATAGACACAGGCAACAGAGCATGCACAATGTCGGCACTAGTACAGTGTATATCCACCTTTCGCAGCAATGCAGGCTGCTATTCTCCCATGGAGACGATCGTAGAGATGCTGGATGTAGTCCTGTGGAACGGCTTGCCATGCCATTTCCACCTGGCGCCTCAGTTGGACCAGCGTTCGTGCTGGACGTGCAGACCGCGTGAGACGACGCTTCATCCAGTCCCAAACATGCTCAATGGGGGACAGATCCGGAGATCTTGCTGGCCAGGGTAGTTGACTTACACCTTCTAGAGCACGTTGGGTGGCACGGGATACATGCGGACGTGCATTGTCCTGTTGGAACAGCAAGTTCCCTTGCCGGTCTAGGAATGGTAGAACGATGGGTTCGATGACGGTTTGGATGTACCGTGCACTATTCAGTGTCCCCTCGACGATCACCAGTGGTGTACGACCAGTGTAGGAGATCGCTCCCCACACCATGATGCCGGGTGTTGGCCCTGTGTGCCTCGGTCGTATGCAGTCCTGATTGTGGCGCTCACCTGCACGGCGCCAAACACGCATACGACCATCATTGGCACCAAGGCAGAAGCGACTCTCATCGCTGAAGACGACACGTCTCCATTCGTCCCTCCATTCACGCCTGTCGCGACACCACTGGAGGCGGGCTGCACGATGTTGGGGCGTGAGCGGAAGACGGCCTAACGGTGTGCGGGACCGTAGCCCAGCTTCATGGAGACGGTTGCGAATGGTCCTCGCCGATACCCCAGGATCAACAGTGTCCCTAATTTGCTGGGAAGTGGCGGTGCGGTCCCCTACGGCACTGCGTAGGATCCTACGGTCTTGGCGTGCATCCGTGCGTCGCTGCGGTCCGGTCCCAGGTCGACGGGCACGTGCACCTTCCGCCGACCACTGGCGACAACATCGATGTACTGTGGAGACCTCACGCCCCACGTGTTGAGCAATTCGGCGGTACGTCCACCCGGCCTCCCGCATGCCCACTATACGCCCTCGCTCAAAGTCCGTCAACTGCACATACGGTTCACGTCCAAGCTGTCGCGGCATGCTACCAGTGTTAAAGACTGCGATGGAGCTCCGTATGCCACGGCAAACTGGCTGACACTGACGGCGGCGGTGCACAAATGCTGCGCAGCTAGCGCCATTCGACGGCCAACACCGCGGTTCCTGGTGTGTCCGCTGTGCCGTGCGTGTGATCATTGCTTGTACAGCCCTCTCGCAGTGTCCGGAGCAAGTATGGTGGGTCTGACACACCGGTGTCAATGTGTTCTTTTTTCCATTTCCAGGAGTGTAGTTTCAATATGGAAATCTCAATTAATTAATTCTGCACCCTGAAAGTTCTGTTTGTGTTTTTTAAATGATACCAAAAGATAAACTATTATAGTTCCTAACTGAATTTAATTCCCTAAGCGTCGGTTTTTTGATTTTTTAAGTAATTTTTTTCTCTCTCCGAAACTATGATAGTTACAATCTTGACATTTTTATACGTTCTTCTCCTGAGTAACAAAAGGTAGTGTACCGATTTTGAAATTGATTGAATAATATTTAATATCGTTTATTTAGGTTCTTATAGGTGAGGAATGTACGCCTTCAGTAAGAGACACGGACTAGCTTTCCCATGGCACGCAGTGTCAGGTGCACGTGTGTCTCCCAGATAGGCTGCTAAATGTCAGTCCCCGAAGTTACATGCAGGAAGCTATCCTAAAACAAACGTTCGCTCGGAACAACTGGCGAGGCTACAATGTGGAGTAGCACGTCATACTCAATTAGGGGTGGCCATCGTTTTCGAGGTGGTTCAGATTAAAGGCGTGGGACTTGGTTGGCTTTTTCTTGCGGACTCTCGATGTCTTGCTGGGATTCGGCCTCGATTATGAATACTTTATTGAATGTAGTTGTTGTTTAGTGGTTTTCGCTTTGTTTTCAGTCGGAAGGCTGGTTTGGTGCAGCTCTCCATGTTACTCTGTCCTGTGCAAGCTTCTTTATCTCAGAGTAAATACTACAGCCTACATCCTTATCAAGTTACTTGCTGTGTTTATCACTTGGTCTCCCTACAATTTTTACCCTCCATACATCCCTCTAATACTAAATTGTTGGTCGCTTGACGTCTCAGAGTATGTCCTATCAAGCGATCCTTTCTTACAGTCAAGTTATAACATAAATTTCGTTTCTCCCCAATTCCACTCAGTACCTTCTCATTAGGTAGGTGATATACCCGTCTAATGTTCAGCACTCTTTTGTAGCACTACATCTCAAAAGCTACTATTCTCTTCTTGTCGGAGCTGTTTATTGTCCACGTTTCGATTCCATATGTGGCTATACTCAAGACACATGGGATAAAGTAGCCTAAATCGCACCACTTTTCATAAGAACTGCTGTTGAAGCCTCAAAAGGTTCTATTTCAGTTATATAAATAAATAGAAATGAACATTTGTGTTTTGGGTACAAAAAGCATTTAAAAGAAATTTTTAAAATAATATATATTATTTAACTCCGCCAAAGCCGGTCCCAAGCCCGGTTGAAAAAGGAGGAGGGGGAGGAGTAACAACCTCGTTAAAAAACCTTGGTTCACCTGGCCCGGGTGATAGTACCTCGTAAGGGTCCCTTGCCAGGGTAACGGTGAAGACCTCAACGGCAGTGAAGGCGGAGATGAAGATCATCGGAACGGCGGAACTGGCGGAAAAGGTGAAGATTAACCAACGGTCCAGAAGGCGGAAGAAGACACTATATGTCCCAACGGCTTTTGGAGCGGAAGAGTTATCTTCAATCAGCAGCGTCTGTACTTCAGAGAAGCGGCTGCGAAAGGCGTCTGTACTCCAGAGGAGCGGCCTGAATTAACTTCTTAGTGTAGCGAACTAAGTCTTAGTGGAAGGAGGTGTATACCTCTGGAAACAACAGCTTTAACCAAGTATCAGAAATGGAAGGTGCAATGAGAAAGTTTCCTCCCCGTGGTGGTAATACCACCGAAGCTGGGCATTCGGATCCGGGGGCCCAGCATCATTGCGCAACAGACCAGTCGGAGGGTCCTAGGATCCCTAACGCTAAACATAGGAACAGACATCAAACGTTCATAGGAACACTGAACGTGAACTCAATGCTGAGAACAGGTAAACAAAAAGAACTGACAAAACTAATGGATGAACACAAACTAAAAGTTCTGGCTATACAAGAAACAAGATACCCAGATGAGGATACAGTACAGGCAGACCAGTACAGGATTTATAAAGGGAAACCAGCACAGATAGTAAAGAATACAAAAGGTCTTCGGGTATATGGCACAGCATTTGTGATACATAACTCATTCTCTACTAAGGTACTAGAATTTAAATCTAAATCACCAAGAATATCATTGATAACATTCAGAAATAAAAATAAAAAGTACACACTTATAAATGCCCATGCACCAATAAATAAAGACAACCAACAAAATCCAGAGAAAGTGCAGACATTTTGGGAGGAACTGGAAGAAACAATAGGGAAGATCCCTGAGCAACACACTACAATTCTGTTAGGAAACTTTAATGCACAAATTGGAAGAAACGAATTATCAAAAAGCACAGGGAGGTTTACAGCACACGCTAAAACTAACATGAATGGCCAGAGATTAGTAGAGTTTTGTGAGAAATTCAAATTGAACATTATGACAACTAAATTCCAGAAGAATCCCAAAAAACAAACAACATGGAAATCACCGAACAAATTACTTGGCGAGTTCCAGATTGATCACGTGACAATAAGTTATGATAATTCAAGGGACATTCAAGATGTACAGGTGGTGAAAGGGGCCAACTTTGATTCTGACCATTATCTGACCAAAATTAAGATGAAATTAACACCAGAAAGAAGTCACAAGAGTGACGAAACAAAAATAGCCAAATATAGAGTACAGGACTTAATGCTCAATCAGCAAGTCTTAGACGACTACAAGGAAAAGACAGATAAAATCAAAAGTCACAAATGGGAAGAAATTGCAACCTCAATACGAGACGTAGCAGAACAAACAATTTTACTAACCAAAAAGAAAAAGCATCCCTGGTGGAATGAGGTCTGTGAGAAAGCACTACAGAAAAGAGCCAGAACTTGGGAGAAATACAACTCAACCAAAAGGCCAACTGACTGGGAGCAGTTCAAAACGCAAAGACGTGAAACGACGAAAATCATTAAAAGTTCGTTCAAGGAAATATGACACACAACAAATACAGAAAATACAAGATGAATTTTCTAAGAACAATACACGCAATTTCTTTCAAACATTCAGAACTACAATAACAAGATATAAACCACCGACACTCTGCTTCAAAGATGAAAAAGGAAATCTGATCACCAGCGTGGAACAAAATTGCCAACACTTAGCGAACTACTTTGAAACGCTGCTAAGCTGCAAAAGACCTGATGAAACCTTGACATTTGAGAAGCCTAAGAATAAGCTACCAGACTCTGAACCACCTAATAAAGAAGAAATTAAAGAGATCTTGAAAGGATTGAAAAAAACAATAAAGCATCTGGTAAAGATTCGTTAGTCGCGGAACTACTGAAATACGCAGGAGAAAACTTAATAAATAATTTCGAGGCGCTGTTTGAAGAGATTTGGAATACAGAGAAGATTCCGGAGGAATGGAAGACAGCATTGATTCATCCGTTACATAAGAAGGGTGCCAAGACAAATGCAAATAACTACAGAGGTATCTCATTGTTATCAGTGGCCTATAAGATCCTATCCAAGGCACTACAAAACAGGATTGAAAATCAAGTAGAGAAAGAACTGGGTGAATATCAGGCTGGGTTTAGAAAAGGAAGATCATGCAGTGAACAGATATTCAGTCTACTCTCCATAATACAACTTCGCGCACGCACATCGAAAAATCTAGTAATTACCTTCATAGACTTCAAAAAAGCATATGATTCTATTGATAGACCAACCCTGATTAACACATTAGAAGAATTTGGGATTGACGATAAAAGCAGAAGTCTAATCCAGGAAACCCTTACGGGAACAAAATCGCAAGTGAGGTTTTTGGGTAGATTGTCACAACCGTTTGTAATTGGAACAGGTGTTAGACAAGGGGATGGGCTCTCCCCACTGTTGTTTAACATTGTCCTTGAAAAAGTGGTCAGGGAATGGAGAAAGAAGATGGCAGAAGCTGGAGTGAAAAATGGGATAACGTTAGGAAGAAATAAAACAAAAATTGAATGTCTGGCATTTGCTGATGACATGGCAATATTGGCAGATGACATCGAAACAGCAAAGATTCAGATAGAAATGCTGCATGAGATCGCTGAGAAGACAGGTCTACAAATATCGTATGAAAAGACAGAACTGATGATACAGGACAAAACAGACCCAACACAGACATTGCAAACTAAATATGGAATAATTAAGAGAGTTCATAAATTTAAGTATCTAGGGGAATGGATTACACCGACAGGGTTACCAAATGTTTCACTACAGGAAAGAGCAATAAAGATGGAAACGGCATACCAGCTATGCCGAAATGTATACAATAAAAAGTCGATCTCCATCAATGCCAAGCTCAGGCACTACAATGCGGTAATAAAACCAGAAAGTTTGTATGCGATTGAATGCATCCCACTGAACAGAAAACGTCTGTTGGAGAAATTGGAAATAAAAGAGAGAAAAATACTGAGAAAGATCTTAGGACCTAAAAAGGATGGACAAGATTATAAATTGCGATCCAATAAAGAGTTATACGAGAAAATTGAAAAACTGACAACATCCTTTAAAAAGAGAAGACTGAGTTTCTATGGGCATGTCAAAAGAATGGCACCAGAAAGAACGGCAAAGAAAATCCTGGAATACATGGAAAGCAGAAAGACACAAATTAACTGGCTGAAAGAAGTAAAAGAAGACATTGCAGAAATGAACATTATACCAGAGACAGTTTACAACAGAATGGAATATAGGAATGCCATCAACAAAATACAGGGATTCAAAGACCGAACGCAATCAAAGAAGACGGGAACACCCTGGTCGCAAGAACGTAAAGAAGCCCACTCAGAAAAAATGAAGAAGTACTGGGAAGAACGCAAGAAAAAGCACAAGAAATGACTGATGCTTAGCGTAGTCCAAAGTTGACTGTAACGAATAATAATAATAATAATAATATACTATTTATTTTTGACCATTTTGTAAAACTCTGTAAATGGTGACATTTAGGATACTGGTTTCCTAAATTGCACCAAGGGTGCCAAAATCGCACCTGTTCCTACTATTATGCGTTTTTTTGTTGAATTTTTTTTTTTTAAATTTAAAGGTGTACTCCATGTAATTAATTATTCATTTCACTGACAATCACTTATCACACAAACAGCCTTTAAAATAGTTGGAATAATGCTTTACTGTTATTGAAAAAAAAGAAAATAAATTTATCATTGTTCAGGTACAATTTAACTTATGTACAAAACTCACACTAAAAGGTCATTTTATGTTTTAAAACACCAGCGCAGGTTTCATGAGCCCATTCTCTGCAGATTGAGCATTGCACCTTATCCTCCACCACACTTTCTTCACAAATGAAGCAAAACCAGCCATCTACATCAATATCAATCCGAACATTTTCGAGAGATGCTGACGATGAACCAGTGGTATTTTCGTTGTTTCTCTGCTTCTTCCTCTTGAGTGTACAAGTCCATCAGTTGATTTCAACGCTTTGTTTGCAACTTGAAGTTTTTTTTTCTTTTAGTCTCTAATATCTTGCAATATATTCTTATACGGGCTCGAAGTCAACAGTTCAGCTTCCTGAGCACCTTTCTTAAGTCTTTTTCTTTATTTGGTAACAGTTTTTGACAAAGGACTTATCTCGTGAAATGTCACAGCAAGACTTCTGGAAGGGCTGATTTGAAGTGGTTGCGACACATTTGTACACTCCTGGAAATGGAAAAAAGAACACATTGACACCGGTGTGTCAGACCCACCATACTTGCTCTGGACACTGCGAGAGGGCTGTACAAGCAATGATCACACGCACGGCACAGCGGACACACCAGGAACCGCGGTGTTGGCCGTCGAATGGCGCTAGCTGCGCAGCATTTGTGCACCGCCGCCGTCAGTGTCAGCCAGTTTGCCGTGGCATACGGAGCTCCATCGCAGTCTTTAACACTGGTAGCATGCCGCGACAGCGTGGACGTGAACCGTATGTGCAGTTGACGGACTTTGAGCGATGGCGTATAGTGGGCATGCGGGAGGCCGGGTGGACGTACCGCCGAATTGCTCAACACGTGGGGCGTGAGGGCTCCACAGTACATCGATGTTGTCGCCAGTGGTCGGCGGAAGGTGCACGTGCCCGTCGACCTGGGACCGGACCGCAGCGACGCACGGATGCACGCCAAGACCGTAGGATCCTACGCAGTGCCGTAGGGGACCGCACCGCCACTTCCCAGCAAATTAGGGACACTGTTGCTCCTGGGGTATCGGCGAGGACCATTCGCAACCGTCTCCATGAAGCTGGGCTACGGTCCCGCACACCGTTAGGCCGTCTTCCGCTCACGCCCCAACATCGTGCAGCCCGCCTCCAGTGGTGTCGCGACAGGCGTGAATGGAGGGACGAATGGAGACGTGTTGTCTTCAGCGATGAGAGTCGCTTCTGCCTTGGTGCCAATGATGGTCGTATGCGTGTATGGCGCCGTGCAGGTGAGCGCCACAATCAGGACTGCATACGACCGAGGCACACAGGGCCAACACCCGGCATCATGGTGTGGGGAGCGATCTCCTACACTGGCCGTACACCACTGGTGATCGTCGAGGGGACACTGAATAGTGCACGGTACATCCAAACCGTCATCGAACCCATCGTTCTACCATTCCTAGACCGGCAAGGGAACTTGCTGTTCCAATAGGACAATGCACGTCCGCATGTATCCCGTGCCACCCAACGTGCTCTAGAAGGTGTAAGTCAACTACCCTGGCCAGCAAGATCTCCGGATCTGTCCCCCATTGAGCATGTTTGGGACTGGATGAAGCGTCGTCTCACGCGGTCTGCACGTCCAGCACGAACGCTGGTCCAACTGAGGCGCCAGGTGGAAATGGCATGGCAAGCCGTTCCACAGGACTACATCCAGCATCTCTACGATCGTCTCCATGGGAGAATAGCAGCCTGCATTGCTGCGAAAGGTGGATATACACTGTACTAGTGCCGACATTGTGCATGCTCTGTTGCCTGTGTCTATGTGCCTGTGGTTCTGTCAGTGTGATCATGTGATGTATCTGACCCCAGGAATGTGTCAATAAAGTTTCCCCTTCCTGGGACAATGAATTCACGGTGTTCTTATTTCAATTTCGAGGAGTGTATTTGCTGCGTTGGAGAGGCCTTCTTCAGCTTCTAGACGCCCATTCTCAGCACTGTCATTGCGAACAGTTGGGCATATTGGGGCCTCTTCAGGTTGATTTGTATTGCTTTTCTGTGAATGGGTAATGGCTGGAACAATGTCAGCATCGGAAAAGATGCCAGATTTCAGTGGCTCTGAAACCATTCATTGTATTGCTCAAGGTCGCTGTTCGGCGTGTACGCTTCGGAGAGCAGAGAACAAACCTAGAACTGAGTCACAGGAGGTTCATTAGCTCGTAGCCGCTTGCACAGTGCTTCATGATAATTGCTTTGCAACGGCTTGAGTATTGCCACATCTAGGGGCTGCAACCGGTGTGCAGTTTGCCTCGGAAGTTGTAAACCACCATGCGACCTTGCAAGTTTAATAGCTGCGAGATTCTTGGAGTGTGTCGAGTGTCCATTGTAATATTTCTGGCTTATTCAGCCATCATATTAGGCTGCAGGAAGCTATTCCCAGGGCAGTGGAGATGCAAGAAGCATAGAGATGACGCAATGTGGGATGAGGTACCGGTGACAGATGTTAGATTCGGCACCATTCCCGTGAGAAAAACCGCCTGCATGATGCTGCTGCTCTGTGATTGGCTGTTGTGTTCGGCGGTAGGGCGCCAAAACGTTAAATTTTAGTTGCTATTATTAATTAAACCTGTCATCCAAATTACTTCATTTTTTAAAATAAACGTCTCTCAACAGCCAGCTATCAATTAGTCATTTCAAAATTATTAAAATCAAAGTATTACTAAAACAAAAGACTGACGATATTACTGCCGATGCACTTCGGTGGCGTTCGGGTCACGCTTGGTGCGCGAAGTGTCTCGGGCAGTCCGGCTCTCCAGTTCTGACCCTTCCAGTAGACAGACATGTTGTCTGTTATATCAGTATTTCTTTCATGCAATTTTATTTACTACTGTTCCGACCGTCGCTAGGTACAGACATGTTATCTGTAATAGTGGTATTTGATTCATGTAATTTTATTCTCCAGTTCTGACGGTTCCAGTAGACAGACATGTTGTCTGTGGCAGGATGTATTTCATGTTATTTTAGCCAGATGTAATGACTGTGGAAAGATATGTTCAATACGTTGTGGTCAAGAATAGTTTCTCGTGTCTATATCAATAAAAACGCGAGTGGCATCCCAAATGAATTATAGTCTATTCGTAGCAGCAGTTCCTTGCGAAGTTAATTTCAGCCTCAAGAAAAAGAATCCACGACCTGCGTGCTGTTTTTCTGCGCTGGGGACATCATCATCATGAAGACAGCAGGTTAGTGAAGTGTACAAGAACTTATGTATTCCACACAGGGCAGTGGAAACAACTAGGCACCTCACGTGTAACTGCATGCACAGTACAAATGTGCTCAGTGACACGTCATCTGCAGTAGTGCAGAGGAGGTAAAGATGGATGAAAGTATTAACACTATCTCACTTTTATTCCTTTTTTCTTGCCGTGCCATCCGACACAAGAAAAACTTATCTCTCTAACGATGGTTTGACATAAGCAATAAAATGCTCCAGCCATTTAAGGAAGAGCTCACTAATAATATAACCAGTGTCTGAAATTTCCACAAGAGCTCCTCGTGGAGCACCAATTTTCAGGGAAGGATGCATCCGAAGCCTCTTAAATATTATCATGGGAGCCACATAATTACCACTAGTAGCACTCGTACAGCAGACAATTGTAGTGTTCGGCACTAGAAAAACTACCCACTTGATTTTCCCCCTTCTGTGCCAATATCTTAGCAGATTTCTTTTGTACAGTTGAGAAACCCGATTCGTCAACACTAAAAATGGTCAGTGTATTTAGCTTACGCTCGTCTACAATTTTTTCCAGGGTATCAAAAAACTTGTTAACATATTCTTTATTAAAACCTCTACCCCTAGCAATAGACGTTTTCAGGCCGTCGTAAAGCTGGTGTCGGATGACGTTTCAAAAAAGCGTACAACCATTTCTTACCAGCCATTTTTCTCTCTACTTAATGGATTGTCAAGATGGGGATTAGCCTCAAGTATTTGAAAAGCTAACATCCTTACGTCAGTTATCGTAGACAGAATAGGATCTCTTCGAACTCTAAACTGACATTAACAAGTTTTCTTCAGCTGAAAGTGGTAATCCTGTTTGTCTACCAATCACTGCCCCATTGTTTCCACGGTTGACTCCCCGTAGAAATTCACCTCGAATATGTCTTAGAAACGTTATCTTTGGTATTTCATAGTATCTTCAAAATTCGTTCAGTTTTATTTTCCGTTCTTTAAAATCCTCCAGTGCACGTGTCATACTATATGAAGACCATTTCCCGTATTTCTTCCCAGCCATCGTAATGGAAACCTGTAATGAAGAAGGGGAAAAAATAATACCTGTTATGAAACGTCAACTTTCACGATCACCGCAAAATTATTTTTCTTGGCTTAGGAATATTAGACTCCAAAAATGTATTGAAAGATTCAGCCTAAGTGACTTTCATTACTAAGGTTCTTAAATCGCAGCAGTAAAGATTCCTAAATCGCACTGGTGTTATTTAGCCAACAACGCAGCGTTGGGCGATTTCGCCAATCACGCCATTTTGTGATTTTGTCATGCTGCAAGCTAAACAATTGACTGAATGACAATTATAACGATGTCAAAAAGTACTTAAATATATCTTAACTATGTGTAATAGATGTTGTTGATGTTGTGGTCTTCAGTCCTGAGACTGGTTTGATGCAGCTCTCCATGCTACTCTATCCTGTGCAAGCTTCTTCATGTCCCAGTACCTACTGCAGCCTACATCCTTCTGAATCTGCTTAGTGTATTCATCTCTTGGTCTACCTCTACGATTTTTACCCTCCATGCTGCCCTCCAGTACTAAATTGGTGATCCCTTGATGCCTCAGAACGTGTTCTACCAACCGATCCTTTCTTCTAGTCAAGTTCTGCCACAAACTTCTCTTCTCCCCAATCCTATTCAATACCTCCTCATCAGTTATGTGATCTACCCATCTAATATTCAGCATTCTTCTGTAGCACCACATTTCGAAAGCTTCTATTCTCTTCTTGTCCAAACTATTTATCGTCCATGTTTCACTTCCATACATGGTTACATTCCATACAACTACTTTCAGAAACGACTTCCTGACACTTAAATCTATACTCGATGTTAACAAATTTCTCTTCTTCAGAAACGCTTTCTTTGCCATTGCCAGTCTACATTTTATATCCTCTCTACTTCGACCATCATCAGTTGTTTTGCTCCCCAAATAATAAAACTCCTTTACTACTTTAAGTGTCTCATTTCCTAATCTAATTCCCTCAGCATCACCCGACTTAATTCGACTACATTCCATTATCCACGTTTTGCTTTTATTGATGTTCATCTTATACCCTCCTTTCAAGACACTATCCACTCCGTTCAACTGCTCTTCCAAGTCCTCTGCTGTCTCTGACAGAATTACAATGTCATCGGCGAACCTCAATGTTTTTATTTCTTCTCCATGGATTTTAATACCTACTCCGAGCTTTTCTTTTGTTTCCTTTACTGCTTGCTCAATATACAGATTGAATAACATCGGGGAGAGGCTACAACCCTGCCTCACTCCTTTCCCAACCACTGCTTCCGTTTCATGCCCCTCGACTCTTGTAACTGCCATCTGGTTTCTGTACAAATTGTAAATAGCCTTTCGCTCCCTATATTTTACCCCTGCCACCTTCAGAATTTGGAAGAGTGTATTCCAGTCAATATTGTCAAAAGCTTTCTCTAAGTCTACAAATGCTAGAAACGTAGGTTTGTCTTTCCTTAATCTTTCCTCTAAGATAAGTCGTAGAGTCAGTATTGCCTCACGTGTTCCAACATTTCTATGGAATCCAAACTGATCTTCCCCGAGGTCGCCTTCTACCAGTTTTTCCTTTCGTCTGTAAAGAATTCGGGTTACTATTTTGCAGCTGTGACTTATTAAACTGATAGTTCGGTAATTTTCACATCTGCCAACACCTGCTTTTTTTGAGATTGGAGCGTAATAGATACGAGTGAAATTATGTTTCGTACCTTAGTAGCAGGATCCTTACGAAAAGTAAACAGATCTCACATGCAAATCTTGTAAACCAAATACAACACAAACTACCGCAGCCACTGAAACCAAACTAGTGTAGCATCATAGGGGTGTTCCCTAGTTGAAATTACTCCCATTAGGTGGTGAGTAAGTATGACCGGTAAATCGAAAAACGTGGTGGTGCGATTTGAGAGCCGGTGCGATATAGGCCACTTTCCCGTATTTCCACAAAAATAGTACCTAACAAACCTACAGGGGAGTGATGAGAAGTAATCCCTCTCAATTTTATGTAAAAACTCTTAAAGGTTTTTTTTCAGATAAAAAAGCGTTACTAATACTCGTGAACCTTATTCTTCATGTCTACAAAGTTTCAGCCTTCAGCCGCTAGAGAGCTCCGAATAGTAGCGCGTAACTAGAGAGCCTGTGTACAGAGAGAGTGGTCATAGGTGAAGTTGCCCGTGATTGTTCTACAATATTATTTTTATTGCTAACCGGTTTTCGGCTTACAAGGCCATCTTCAGGCATTTACTGAGTATTGCCCGTGATTGGTTGATCAGCTTTGGCGCCATTTTCCTGCAAAACGTCTCTCGTGCTTCCTATGTTCGCCGTGCTTATGAGTTGAATTGAAGTTCAGAGGACTTTTGGAAACGATTAAAAGGTATTTGAATTATTGAGAGACCTGTTATGCGTTGTGCATGCATGTTCGATTTAGCTGTATATCGTTTTTAGCATGTAATTAGCGTTTGCGTGCATACTGGTAGCAGCATCACAAGCTTTTCTGAAGCCAATATCTGACAGTCCTTGCTGGAAACAGAATGTTTCTGTAATTGTTGTGCCATGTTCATTCGACTTTATAGCGTCAAACTTTGTTTCGTTCCGAATCAGAACACTAGGCATTGTTTTGGTTTCAGTATTATTGCCTGACTGTTGACGCAGGCAAGTTGTAGGCACGTTTTCCGCAGTTGTGGTTGCTGAAACATTATTCATAGTAACTAATCGTAGGTACTCTTGAAGACAGTTTTTAATAGGCTTACTTACTGTGGGGTAGAAGAGATACGGTAGTTTTCTTGTTACATTTGGTCGTTATTACAGTAGCGTACATTTAACATAGGTAATCTTTTTCGTTTGTTATACGAGAGGTATTCAGTATATATATGAAACAAAGTCGTAAGCAGTTGTTTACTTGTGACATGCAAAAAGTTTGAAGACGTGACAAGTACTAATACGGCTCACACTTTTTGCATGTCACAAGTAAACAACTCCTTAGGACATTCATTCATCTGACGTAATACCGGTACGTTAAATCTTTAGCGTTATGCACTTTCGATACAAAACAAAGGCTGTGCACTATATTTCGTTATTTACGTTACTTTCATTGCAATATGTCTAGTAAACGAACTTTAAAGGAGATAAATGCAAGTAACGAATAATTCTTACAGCCACCGTATCATATTTTCCTATGCTGTTCGTAGTAGGGTACTATGAGTATATTATAGCTGTAAAGAAAGGCATTTAGCGAATAATTTCGCAATATTATCTTGTGCTTTTGATTCGGTGAGTGTGTACTCCACTAATCCAGTACTGGCCATTCAAAAGTCCCGCCCGCACTTTGGCAGAAAAATGGCCGCCGTATCGTCCGGTTGGTCACTCTCTCCCTATCTCCCTATACAGGCTCTCTAGCTTGTAACATGACGGTGTGTAACCTAGCTATGTCGGTACCCGAGGAACAGCGTGCTGTAGTCGGGTTTCTTGTTCGGACAGTTCGTTCACACCTGAGCCACCCTCTCCTTCGGCATAACAATCCCAGCATATGCAGCAATCCGACGCATTGGGTTGTCTGTCATCGATCATTCTCAGTATACTTAAAGAGCATCTTCGAAGACTTCACATTGATACCGACAGAGTGGTGCAATCAGAGGTGAGTTTGCCGTGTTCTATGTTGAGAAATAAGCATGTAGAAATTGAGGATAACGATGTAGAATGTTAATAACTTTCGTTTTGTTTGAAAAGCTTTAAGAATTTTCGCATAAAAAATTCGTAGCCGTTACGTTTCAGAGCCTGCTCACATGTTTGACAACAAATTTTTCTTCAGAAACGCTTTTCCTACCACTGCCACTCTACATTTTATATCCTCTCTACATCGGCCTTCATGATTTATTTTACTGCCCAAATAGCAAAACTTGTCTACTGCTGTTAGCCTCTCTTTTTCTAATCTAATTCCCTCGGCCTCGCCTGATTTGATTCGACTACATTCCATTACTTTTGTTATTCTTTTCTTGATCTTCATCTTATATCCTCCTTTAAAAGACATCGTCCTTTCCGCTCAATTGCTGTTTAAAGTCCTTTGCTGTCTGTGACACATTTACAATGTCATCTGCGAACCTCAAAGTTTTCATTTCTTCTCCAGATTTTCCTTTGGTTTTCTTTACCACCTGCTCTATGCACAGACTGATTAACATCGGGGATAGGCCACAACCCTGTGTCGTTCCCTTCCCTGCCACTGCTTCCCTGTCATGTTCGAGTCTTATAACTGTTATCTGGTTTCTGTACAAGTTACATGCAACCTTTCGATCCATGTATTTTATCCCTGCTACCTTCAGAATTTCAGATAGTGTATTCCAGTCAAAAGATTTCCCCAAATCTACAAAAGCTTAACCTAAGATAGATCTTAGAGTCAATATTGCCTCATGTTTTCCTACATTATTCCAGAATCCAAACTGATTTTCCACGAGGTCGGATTCTACCAGTTTTCCATCTTTTTGTAAATAATTTGTGTTAGTACTGGGTGATTAAAAAGTCAGTATAAATTTGAAAACTGAATAAATCACGGAATAATGTAGATAGAGAGGTACAAATTGACACACATGCTTGGAATGACATGGTGTTTTATTAGAACCAAAAAAATACAAAAGTTCAAAGATGTCCGACAGATGGCGCTTCATCTAATCACAATAGCAATAATTAGCATAACAAAGTAAGACAAAGCAAAGATGATGTTCTTTACAGCAAATGCTCAATATGTCCACTATCATTCATCAACAATAGCTGTAGTCGAGGAATAATGTTGTGAACAGCACTGTAAAGCATGTCCGGGAGTTATGGTGGGGCATTGGCGTCGGATGTTGTCTTTCAGCATCCCTAGAGATGTCGGTCGATCACGATACACTTGCGACTTCAGGTAACCCCAAAGCCAATAATCGCACGGACTGAGGTCTGCGGACCTGGAAGGCCAATCATAACGAAAGTGGCGGCTGAGCACACGATCATCACCAAACGACGCGCACAAGAGATCTTTCATACGTCTAGCAATATGGGGTGGAGCGCCATTCTGCATAAACATCGTACGTTCCAGCAGGCGTTTATCAGCCAGGCAGCGGATGATGCGATTCGGTAACATATCGGCGTACCTCTCACCCGTCACGGTAGCAGTTAAAAAACCATTTCCTCGAAGAAAAACGGCCCGATTACGGTTGTTGTTGTTGTTGTTGTTGTCTTCAGTCCTGAGACTCGTTTGATGCAGCTCTCCATGCTACTCTATCCTGTGCAAGCTTCTTCATCTCCCAGTACTTACTGCAACCTACATCCTTCTGAATCTGCTTAGTGTATTCATCTCTTGGTCTCCCTCTACGATTTTTACCCTCCACGCTGCCCTCCAATGCTAAATTTGTGATCCCTTGATGCCTCAAAACATGTCCTACCAACCGGTCCCTTCTTTTTGTCAAGTTGTGCCACAAACTCCTCCCCAATTCTATTCAATACCTCCTCATTAGTTATGTGATCTACCCATCTAATCTTCAGCATTCTTCTGTAGCACCACATTTCGAAAGCTTCTGTTCTCTTCTAGTCCAAACTATTTATCGTCCATGTTTCACTTCCATACATGGCTACACTCCGTACAAATACTTTCAGAAACGACTTCCTGGCACTTAAATCTATACTCGATGATAACAAATTTCTCTTCTTCAGAAACGATTTCCTTGCCATTGCCAGTCTACATTTTATATCCTCTCTACTTCGACCATCATCAGTTATTTTACTCCCTAAAAAGCAAAACTCCTTTACTACTTTGTCTCACTTCCTAATCTAATTCCCTCAGCATCACCCGATTTAATTTGACTACATTCAATTGTCCTCGTTTTGCTTTTGTTGATGTTCATCTTATATCCTCCTTTCGAGACACTGTCCATTCCGTTCAACTGCTCTTCCAAGTCCTTTGCTGTCTCTGACAGAATGACAATGTCATCGGCGAACCTCAAAGTTTTTATTTCTTCTCCATGAATTTTAATACCTACTCCGAATTTTTCTTTTGTTTCCTTCACTGCTTGCTCAATATAGAGATTGAATAACATCGGGGAGAGGCTACAACCCTGTCTCACTCCCTTCCCAACTACTGCTTCCCTTTCATGCCCCTCGACTCTTATAACTGCCATCTGGTTTCTGTACAAATTGTAAATAGCCTTACGCTCCCTGTATTTTACCCCCGCCTCCTTCAGAATTTGAAAGAGAGTATTCCAGTTAACATTGTCAAAAGCTTTCTCTAAGTCTACAAATGCTAGAAACGTAAGTTTGCCTTTTCTTAATCTTTCTTCTAAGATAAGTCGTAAGGTAAGTATTGCCTCACGTGTTCCAACATTTCTACGGAATCCAAACTGATCTTCCCAGAGGTCGGCTTCTACCAGTTTTTCCATTCGTCTGTAAAGAATTCGCGTTAGTATTTTGCAGCTGTGACTTATTAAACTGATAGTTCGGTAATTTTCACATCTGTCAACACCTGCTTTCATTGGGATTGGAATTATTATATTCTTCTTGAAGTCTGAGGGTATTTCGCCTGTCTCATACATCTTGCTCACCAGATGGTACAGTTTTGTTATGACTGGCTCTCCCAAGGCCGTCAGTAGTTCTAATGGAATGTTGTCTACTCCCGGGGCCTTGTTTCGCCTTAGGTCTTTCAGTGCTCTGTCAAACTCTTCACGCAGTAACTTATCTCCCATTTCGTCTTCATCTACATCCTCTTCCATTTCCATAATAATGTCCTCAAGTAGATCGCCCTTGTATAAACCCTCTATATACTCCTTCCACTTTTCCGCCTTCCCATCTTTGCTTAGAACTGGGTTTCCATCTGAGCTCTTGATATTCATACAAGTGGTTCTCTTCTGTCCAAAGGACTCTTTAATTTCCTTGTAGGCAGTATCTATCTTACCCCTAGTGAGATAAGCCTCTACATCCTTACATTTATCCTCTAGCCATCCTTGCTTAGCCATTTTGCACTTCCTGTCGATCTCATTTTTGAGACGTTTGTATTCCTTTTTGCCTGCTTCATTTACTGCATTTTTATATTTTCTCCTTTCACCAATTAAATTCAGTATTTCTTCTGTTACCCACGGATTTCTATTAGCCCTCGTCTTTTTACCTACTTGATCGTCTGCTGCCTTCACTACTTCATCCCTCAGAGCTACCCATTCTTCTACTACTATATTTCTTTCCCCCATTCTTGTTAATCGTTCCCTAATGCTCTCCCTGAAGCTCTCCACAACCTCTGGTTCTTTCAGTTTATCCAGGTCCCATCTCCTTAAATTAGCACCTTTTTGTAGTTTCTTCAGTTTTAATCTACAGTTCATTACCAATAGATTGTCTTACAATTTAAAACCTGATTCCTAAATCTCTGTCTTACCATTATATAATCTATCTGATACCTTTTAGTATCTCCAGGATTCTTCCATGTATACAATCTTCTTTTATGATTCTTGAACCAAGTATTAGCTATGATTAAGTTATGCTCTGTGCAAAATTCTACCAGACGGCTTCCTCTTTCATTTCTTCCCCCCAATCCATATTCACCTACTATGCTTTCTTCTCTCCCTTTTCCTACTGACGAATTCCAGTCACCCATGACTATTAAATTTTCGTCTCCCTTCACTACCTGAATTATTCCTCTTATCTCATCATACATTTCATCAATTTCTTCATCATCTGCAGAGTTAGTTGGCATATGAACTTGTACTACTGTAGTAGGCGTGGGCTTCGAGTCTATCTTGGCCACAATAATGCGTTCACTATGCTGTTGGTAATAGCTTACCCGCACTCCTATTTTTTTTATTCATTGTTAAACCTACTCCTGCATTACCCCTATTTGATTTTGTATCTATAACTATGTATTCACCTGACCAGAAATCTTGTTCCTCCTGGCACCGAACTTCACTAATTCCCACTATATCTAACTTTAACCTATCCATTTCCCTTTTTAAATTTTCTAACCTACCTGCCCGATTAAGGGATCTGACATTCCACGCTCCGATCCGTAGAACGCCAGTTTTCTTTCTCCTGATAACGACGTCCTCTTGAGTAGTCCCCGCCCGGAGATCCGAATGGGGGACTATTTTACCTCCGGAATATTTTACCCAAGAGGACGCCATCATCTTTTAATCATACAGTAATGCTGCATGCCCTCGTAAAAAATTACGGTAGATGAGGTAAATCCAACCCATACTGTGACTTTCTCGTCGTGCAATGGAGTTTCCACGACAGTTCTAGGATTTTCGGTAGCCCCAATTCTGCAGTTGTGGGCGTTGACTGACGCTCGGAGCGTGAAATGAGCTTCGTCGGTCCACATCACGTTACTCAACCAATCGTTATTTTCCACCATCTTTTGAAACGCCCACACCGCAAATGCCCGCCGCTTCACTAAATCGCCAGGTAACAGTTCATCATGCCGATGGATTTGTTCGGATAGCATCGGAGGGTACGCCTAAGTGCCAACCAAACAGTAGTGTATGGAATGCCGGTGCGACGTGCGACTGCACGAGCGCTGACTTCCCCGTGCATAGACGAACCCGCTACAGTCTCCTTTTCCTCCTGGACTGTCTCAGCAGAATTACGCCTTGTGCTCGGTCAGGCACTACGGGGTCTATCGTTTAAACAACCCGTGGCTTCGAACTTCGAAATCATTCTCGCCACAGGTACATTTGTCAACGGACCTTTACCCGTTCGAATCCCTTTCCTATAGCGATAGGATCGTAGCGCTGAAGTAGCACATTCCCCATTCTGATAAGACAGTTTCACTAAAAGCGCCTTTTCAGGTAACTTCAACATGCCGCGACTGCTGGCGCATCTGTTTCTCTCTCTTTTTTTTTTTTTTCTTTATTGTAATTTGGACACCCCATACAAGGTGGGCTGGCAGCGGAACAGTGTACTCCGCTCTTCAGCCATAAGCAGTACAATAAAAAAGAAAGGGAGACAGACAAGTAACAGAATGGCGGTTTAAAAAACAGGAGATACAATAGTTAAAAAACATGAAGCCGTTCACACTTGACGAAACAAACAAGAAAAACCGTCGGCACTGGGCACAAACACTGACGAGGTAGATGACACACGTGAACGAAGGAGCGTGGACGGCGAAAAACACTGAGGCACAGACACGACGGCACAGACACTAAACCGAGGGCGATGATCTCCAGCGCGCGAAAGTTCACGATGCGTGTGCGAGTCCGGGGACCTGCCAAGAGAGGAGGAGGAGGAGGAGGGGGAGTGGGAAAGCGAGAGGGGAGAGCAGGGACGCCACGGGCAGGGGAAAGAGGGGGGAGAGAGGAAGGGGGAGGGGAAGCCCGGAAGAAGAGGGGTGGAGGGAGGGGATGGGGGAAAAGGAAAGAGAAGGGAAGGGAAGAGAAAGGAGGGAGGGTGCCGAAGGGAAAGGACACCAGGAGGGAGGGGGGGCAGGGTCAAAGTTGATAGGAGGGGTAGATGGAGGGGACGAGGACATCATCAGGGAGAGGGAGCTGGCGGAAACCACCTTGGGAGAGGGTAAGGAGGGTGGAGAGATGGAGACCGGGTGGGACATGGGAGTACAGGTGCGGCAGCGGGCGGGGGTGGGAGACGATCGGGGAGACGAGCGGGTGAGGAGGATCGAGTTTACGGGAGGTGTATAGGATTCGTATCCTTTCGAGGAAGAGGAGGAGGTGGGGGAAGGGGATAAGGTCATACAGGATCCGCGTGGGGGAAGGGAGACGGATGCGATAGGCAAGGCGGAGAGCATGGCGTTCAAGGATTTGGAGGGATTTATAAAAGGAAGGGGGGGCGGAGATCCAGGCTGGATGGGCGTAACAGAGGATAGGGCGGATGAGGGACTTATAGGTGTGGAGGATGGTGGAGGGGTCCAGACCCCACGTTCGGCCGGAAAGGAGCTTGAGGAGACGGAGTCGGGAACGTGCCTTGGCTTGGATTGTCTGGAGATGGGGAGTCCAGGAGAGGCGACGGTCGAGGGTGACGCCAAGGTACTTAAGGGTGGGGGTGAGAGCGATGGGACGGCCATAAACGGTGAGATAGAAAATCAAGGAGGCGGAAGGAGGGAGTGGTTTTGCCTACAATGATCGCCTGGGTTTTGGAAGGATTGACCTTGAGCAACCACTGGTTGCACCAAGCGGTGAACCGGTCAAGATGGGATTGGAGAAGGTGTTGGGAGCGTCGCAGGGTGGGGGCAAGGGCAAGGAAGGCGGTGTCATCGGCAAACTGGAGAAGGTGGACGGGGGGGTGACGGCGGCGGCATGTCCGCCGTGTACAACAAGTACAGAAGGGGGGAGAGGACGGAGCCTTGGGGCACACCGGCGGAGGGGAAAAAGGTGTAGGAATCGGTGTTATGGATGGTGACATGGGAAGGACGGCGGGAGAGAAAGGAACCGATCAGACGAACGTAGTTAATGGGAAGGGCGAAGGTTTGGAGCTTGAAGAGGAGACCGGAATGCCATATGCGGTCATATGCGCGTTCAAGGTCAAGAGAGAGGAAGATTGCGGAGCGACGGGAATTGAGCTGTTCGGAAAGGAGATGAGTGAGGTGAAGGAGAAGATCGTCGGAAGAGAAGGACGGCCGAAAGCCACACTGGGTAACGGGGAGGAGGCGGTGCTGGCGGAGATGCTGGTGGATGCGGCGGGTGAGGATAGATTCCAGGACCTTGCTGAAGACCGAGGTAAGGCTGATGGGACGGTAGGAGGAGACGGCGGACGGCGGTTTGCCAGGTTTGAGGAACATGAGGATACGGGAGGTTTTCCACAGGTCGGGGTAGTAACCGGTGGACAGGACTACATTGTAGAGCCTGGCCAGGGTGGAGAGAAAAGAGACAGGAGCTTCACGAAGGTGACGGTAGGTGACACGATCGTGACCAGGAGCGGTGTTGCGTTTGCTGCGGAGTGTAGTGATGAGATCCTGTGTCGTGATGGGGGCATTAAGGTCCGTGTGTGGAATGTTGTCCAAGTACTGGAAACCAGGAGCGAGGGGAGGGACAGAGGTGTCAGTTCGATCGCGGATATCTGGGAAGAGGGAGTAATCGAACTGGGGATCATCAGGGATGGAAAACACATCGGACAGGTAGGAGGCAAAGTGATTGGCCTTACTAAGGGTGTCAGGGAAGGGGTGATCATCGTGGAGAAGAGGATAGTAGGGGGAGGGTTTAGTTCCGGTAAGGCGACAGAAGGCGGTCCAGAACTTGGACGAGTTTATAGGGAGGGTAGCATTTAAACGGGTGCATGTCTGTCGCCAGTCCCGGCGTTTCTTAGCCGCGAGCAAATTTCGAATGTGTCGCTGTAGTTGCCGGTGGCGTCGTAGGGTGTCCGGGTCACGCGTGCGGAGGAAGGCACGGTAGAGACGACGGGATTCACGGAGGAGGAGGACGGCCTGTGGTGGTAAGGTAGGACGGTGGGGGTGGATGGCAACAGTAGGGACGTGGGCCTCCACGGCCTCAGACAAGGTCTGCTGGAGAAAGGAGGCGGCATGGGTGACATCATCGGGACGGCGGTAGGCGAGAGGGTGGCTATCGACCTGAGTGGAGAGGGTATCCCGGTAGGCATTCCAGTTGGCACGGGAATAGTCATGGATGTACTTAGGGGGAGGGTCATGACGAGGGTCGGGGCGGGGGCGACGGCCGTCTGAAACGGTGAGGAGGACAGGGAGATGGTCGCTACCAATAGGCTCCAGGACATCCACCGTAATGCGACCAAGGAGGTTGGGGGAGGAGAGAATAACATCGGGAGTGGAGTTGGATTCGGGCCGGGTGTGCTGGGGGATGGGGATGAGGTCGCCTTGAAGGGAGGAGAGGAACCGATGCCACCGCCGTAACTGGGCAGCGGAGCGACTATGGATGTTGAGGTCGGCGGCGATCACATAGGAGGAGAAGGTACGGTCGATGTGGGAGAGGAAGTCGAAAGGAAGAGGGGCGTTGGGGCGGACATAGATGGTGGCACAGGTAATGGTAAGGCCGAGGAAGAAGAGACTAAGGATCAGGTGTTCGGTGGGGTTGGGAAGGAGAGGTTGGAGCCGAACGGGGATCTGGCGGTGGTGGCCAATGGCAACTCCGCCACGCGCAACTGGGAGGGGATTATCGGAGCGGTGGAGGAGATAGGGGGAGGTGTGGATGGAGTGGTGGGGTTGGAGGAAGGTTTCATTGAGGAGGAAGGCATCCACACGGTGGGTAGCAAGGGTGTGCAGGAAGAGGTTCTTGTTGGCGGGAAGGGAGCGGATATTGTTGAAAAGGATACGATGCTGTCGCGCCATGATAAGGACTTATACGAGGGTGTCAAGGCGGGAGAAGGTGAAATGGGCCTGGTTATTGGAAAAGGTGGCGTACATTTTAAGGTGGAATATGGAACGGGCGGCGAGGGAGATCTGTTGTAAGATGTGGGGGCGCTGAAAGGGATGGACGTTTTGGAGGACAATGGTGAGGAACCTGATGATGTCCTCAGCAGTGGGGGGGGACGAAGGGAATTGCCAGGAGGGGTGGGGGCGTCCAGCGGATGGACAGGTACGGTGAGTTCAGGAGTGGTGGGAGGGGGTCGGGCTTTACACTTTTGGGAGTAGGTGGGGTGGGGGAGGCTGCAGGTATTACAGGAGGGAGGGGATTGGAGGTTGGGGCACTGCCGGAGGAAGTGCGCTTGCCGACAATGCGGGCAGGTGGGGGCCTCGCGGCACTCTGCTGTTGGATGTGCATTGTAGCGCAGACATCTCTGGCAGCGCAGGGATTGAGGGGGGGAACGGGAGGGGTCGACCTTGTACCGCTGATTGAAGAGGAGGGCACCCTCCTTCAGGAGACGGTCAATGGAGGGGGCGTCCTCAGAGAAAACCCGCATAAGGCGGGTGGGGCCGGTCGCGTTGAAAATGCGGCGGACTGCCCGCAGCTCCAGGGTGGGATGGGCCTTCAGCTCCACCAGCACCTCCTCCTCCGTGATCGACGGGCTAAGCCGAGTGATCACGGCGGTGAGGGTCGGCGGGCGACGCGGGGGTTGGGGTTGGCGGGTAGGAGATGGGGAGGGAGCAGGGGTGAGGGAGGCGTGAGGACCAAAACGGGTGATGGGGAGGCGGGAGAGGATGTCAGTATGGAGGGTTGGGCTGGGGGAGGAGATAAGAACAGAATCCCGTCTGGGAGTAAGGAGAGAGATGGGGGCGCCAGGGAAATCTTGGCGGAGGAGGAGGGAGAGATTCCGGGCCTCGAGGAAGGAAGGATCGGGACGGGACAGGAGATATTTGTAGAGACCGGGTGGGGAGGAGGAGGAGGAGGGAGCGGGGCCTGGTGGGGAGACGTCCATGGCATTTTGGGGTGGGGATGGGGGGCGGGGTGGAGCCTTTTTAGGAGCAGAGGAAGTGGAGGCGCCACTAGGGCGTTTGACAGCGGCAGATGGGCGGGTGGTGACATGAGGGACGGGAACGATGGGGAGGTGGTGGGAAGGGACAGGTCCCGGCACGGACGCATCAGTCGGCGCCGGAGATAGTGACTGTGACGGTGCAGGCGAATGTGGCAGTGATGGTGATGGCGACGATGATGACGGTGGTGGCGGTGGCGGCGGTGATGGCGATGGCGACGGGGAGAGCTGGGCGTGGGCAGTGGCCCGACGGGCCACCACCCTAGCTGGAGCTGCAGTGACTGGCTGGGGGAGTGGGGGGAAAGGATCACAACGAGAGGAAGAAGCGGGAGAGGGGGCGACAAAGAGCGAGGGCGAAGGGATAGAGAGGAGGGGAGGGATGGAAGGAGGGGGGTGGGACTGGGCACACCAAGTGATAGTGGTGGAGGCGGCGGAAGGGGACGTATACACGATGGCGGTGGTGGTAGTAGTGACGGTGGTGGTGGGGGCGGACATGACGACAAGAAGAAGAAAGAAAAAACATAGCACTAAAAGGACAGGACACACACTGGGAGACGACGGACGGCGACGGACGGCGACGGCGACGGCGACGGCGACGGCGACGGCGACGGCGACGGCGACGGCGACGGCGACGGCGAGAGGCAGGGACGCTGCTGCCGCGGACGGGGCCGGGGCGGCGGCGGCGGCTGCTGCTGCTGCTGCTGCTGCTGCTGCTGGCTGGACTGCTGCTGCCACCGGAGGGCTGGCTGGCTGGCTGGCTGGCAGGCTGGCTGGCTGGCCGGCCGGCTGGCTGGCTGGCTGGCTGGCTGGCTGCGGGACCACTGCTGCAGGCCGGGACCGGGAACTGCTGCTGCTGCTGCTGGCTGGCTGGCTGCTGGCTGGCTGGCTGGCTGGCTGGCACCTGGAACCCCTAGCACTTCGATGAGCGCGAAAATTGCACTATCGAAGGGCGGCAACCTTTCGGTGTACCGCCGGAGATGGAGGGTTTCTCTCTCTCGTTACAGCTCCTTTTATACGCAATTGTCATGCGCAGTCACTGACGTTTTGCTGTCCAGCGCCATCTGTCGGACATTTTGTGAACTTTTCCTCCTTTTTTTTGTTGTTGTTCTAATAAAACCCCATGTCATTCCAAGCATGTGTGTCAATTTTTACCTCGCTATCTACATTATTCCGTGGTTTATTAAATTTTCAAATTTATACTGACTTTTTCATCACCTGGTATATAGAGAGAATAAATTTTGAATAATATTTTTTTTAACAAAGGAAAAGATAAGTTTGAGTTAAGACAGCGCAGCTAGTTTGTCGGAATCAGCTAGCTAACCTCGTTCCCTTGCTCAGAGCTGAGAGAAAGACCATCCCACTTTCCTGAGTCATGCGTTAACATGTCATCTGATTGAGCTGTTTGATTTTTACAGGAATTCTCTGCTAACATTGTACCCTTTTTTCACCATTGTTCACTTTAAGCATAGTGTAGTTCAGACGAATGTTATGAGTGAAGATTACGCGAAGTTTTACTCTATCTTTTCGAATACATACTTCAATCTAGAATCGTTGCCTTTGAATATTATTTCCTAGGAATAGCTACTCTCTCCACGCTACTGTTTCAATACGATTTATCATTACGCATTACCACATTGCACCACGTGGTATGCAACAATTTGAATACTGTTTGGTTATCTATTTTATTTAAAAACAGAAAACTAGCTTAACCGTTGCCTGCCTGCTGTTTGCTGTTGTGCTTTCGAGAAATCTGCACCAATGTTGTCAAGACGCGAGGTAAGTGTGTATTTTGATCAGGACCGCATATTGTTTGCGCGTTCAGTATAAAGACAAATTGTATTCAGACCAGTTACAATTCAATTCAAATTAGGTTCTGTTTAGTCAAAGGTTTGGATACAAGTTTAATCTGGATAACGGTTTGTGTGTACATACTTTTGGTAATACGTAGACATTTTAGAGAGTGGGAGGTTAATTTGGACTACATTTCATACAGAAACACTTAGTGAGGAACTTACAGCCGCGTGATTCGTACAAAATAGTAATCAAAAACAGAGAGAGTAGACAAGTACTTTGCATTTGCAGAGAAGCTTCAGTGATGAGAAAGTGCTCTTCAAATAAAAAGAAAAATATGTGATGTGATGTATGGCACCAAAGAAAAGCTTGCTGAGCAAGCGGAAGCCAAAGCTGCTGCTGCTTCAGCAGAGACAATGGCTTTTTATGCAACGACAGTTACGCTAAAAGCGCGGAAAACATTCAGATAGTGAAACTTCCTGGCAGATTAAAACTGTGTGCCCGACCGAGACTCGAACTCGGGACCTTTGCCTTTCGCGGGCAAGTGCTCTACCATCTGAGCTACCGAAGCACGACTCACGCCCGGTACTCACAGCTTTACTTCTGGCAGTACCTCGTCTCCTACCTTCCAAACTTCGGATACTGATAACAGGGAGTGAGGAAAAACAGTGATATCTCTGACTTTCCTTTTTTTAACTTCTGTAGAGCCAATCTCAATCAATAATTTTATGAATAAATCATTTCAGTTTAACAATTTCAATTTCAATTTAACATCAACAAAAGCAAAACGAGGATTATGGAATGTAGTAGAATTAAGTCGGGTGATGCTGAGGGAATTAGATTAGGAAATGAGACACTTAAAGTAGCAAAGGAGTTTTGCTATTTGGAGAGCAAAATAACTGATGATGGTCGAAGTAGAGAGGGTATAAAATGTAGACTGGCAATGGCAAGGAAAGCGTTTCTGAAGAAGAGAAATTTGTTAACATCGAGTATAGATTTAAGTGTCAGGAAGTCGTTTCTGAATGTATTTGTATGGAGTGTAGCCATATATGGAAGTGAAACATGGACGATAAATAGTTTAGACAAGAAGATAATAGAAGCTTTCGAAATGTGGTGCTACAGAAGAATGCTGAATATTAGATGGGTAGATCACATAACTAATGAGGAGGTACTGAATAGAATTGGGGAGAAGAGGAGTTTGTGGCACAACTTGACAAGGAGAAGGGACCGGTTGGTAGGACATGTTCTGAGGCATCAAGGGATCACCAATTTAGTACTGGAGGGCAGCGTGGAGGGTAAAAATCGTAGAGGGAGACCAAGAGATGAATACGCTAAGCAGATTCAGAAGGATGTAGGCTGCAGTAGGTACTGGGAGATGAAGAAGCTTGTACAGGATAGAGTAGCATGGAGAGCTCAGGACTGAAGACTACAACAACAACAACAACAATTTTTTTTAAGTTTAAAGCAATGACATCTACGTTCCATTTTGGGTCTTCAAATATATTTTCTTTGCTTCCTTTCAGAGGGAAATGCTGACAAAATATAGGGTATCTGAGTGAAAGTGCATGTGTTTAATGTGTTTCCGATATCTTACACTTTTTTGTTTTTTACTTAGAGGCTGAAGTATTTGCCAACCACTATCGCAGTCTGAGACCTTAACAATAATTTTCACATAGTGGATTGTTGGGAAGGAATTGAATATGCAGTATTTGCCAATAAGTGCATGTATTAATGTGTTAAGAATGTATGGAAAGCATTATAATAGTACTTGCTTCTACAAAATCCTTGAGTACATTGACAATAACCCACGCTCTAGGCACACTTTAACCGGTTCTGACCAATGATATTTACTGGCAATACGTAAAAGTTCTACAGGGTGTTCCATATAAAACCGGTGCGCCTCGCTAGCGAGATTCAAGTGACGATGAACTCAGAAAGAATAGGCAATAGTAACGTTAAAAAAAAACATGTAGTTGCCTGTTTATAGGAGACGCTGGAGGTAGCGACCATGGGCATCCAGGCATCGATGACGTCACCAGCAACACGCCGTAATTCTGCAGGCGTGATGTTAATTTCTCCAGTAACGTTCGGTTTAAGATCGTGTAGTGTGCTAGGATTGTCAGCATACAGATCGCGTTTTAGTGTCTCCCATAAATAAAAATCACACGATGTTCAGTCCCTGGATCTTGAAGGGCTGAAGGCCTCTACTGACAAGTCTGTCATCATGGAACACATTGGTGATGTGAGCCATACTCTGGTTGGATGAGTGAGCGGTTCCTCCATCTTGTTGCAATACTGCATGTAGCTTCTCTGCATTTGTTGTGCATAGAATGAGTTAAAGATCTCTAGATATCTGGCACTGTTAACGTGCAACTGCAAATTATGCGGCCAATAATGCGCATATCGGACAACGCGCGTCAAACGCTATCTTCTCTAAGTGGAGAAGTTTCTCACTCTGAATAGGTGGGTCTTCCCAAGTGGGTTTTCCTGTGAGCAGTATCTGCAGTTCTGGGAGTCTACATAACCTGACAAATGAAACCAGCTCTCATCTGCTACTATTAAGTAAAGCAATGAATCCAAGTAATCGTTAGCAATTTATTAGCAGCCAGTTTGAATAATGAACTCGCTTTTTTTTTCCTGATCCTCAGATTTCAACTCTTGCCTGTCAGACGATAGGGTTTTAATTTCATATCTTTTAGTACAAGGAGACACGATGTTCAAGCTATACCAACCTGTTTCAATAATCTTCTTACCTACTTGCAGATACTTCTCATAATCTCCATGCGAATTCTGTCGATAATTTCAAGGGTCCTCTCTGTCGCTCGCCTGTTCCTCTGCACATTCAGAACGGATCCTGCAGCCCTCCAATTATTATACAGATCTTGAATAGTGCTGGTAGTTGGAAGTTTCCTACCAGGAGACTTCGCTTGAAACTTTACATTCCTTGATGGAGCCTGCCTTTTTGTAACACTCCAAAATATCGATTTCATCTACATCATACTCCACAAGCCATCTAATGGTGTGTAGCAGAGGGTACTTTCGGTACCACTATCTGATCCCTTCAACCCTGTTCCACTCGCGAATAGTGCGTGGGAGGAATGAGTGTCGCAAAGCCTCTGTATCGGGTCTAATTTCTCGAACTTCCCCCTCTTGGTCTGTACGAAAGATGTATGTGGGGGGAAGGGGGGGGAAGGGGGCGGGAGGAAGTGAGGAAGTGATACGTTGTCCGACTCCTCCTGGAAAGTGCTGTCCCGAAATTTCAATAGCAAATCTCTCCGTGATGCACAACGCCTCTCTTGTAACGTCTGCCAGTGGAGTTTGGGTAGCATCTCCGTAACGCTCTCTCGCCAGCTAAACGATCCCACGAAGAAACGTGCCGCTCTTCGTTGGATCTTCTGTACCTCCTCTATCAGTCCTAGCTGATAAGGATCCCAGATGGATGAACAATACTCAAGAATCGGGCGAACAAGCGCCTTATTAAGCCACTTCTTTCGTGGATGAGTTACATTTCCTTAAGATTTGCCCGATGAATCTGAGTCTGGTATCTGTTTTTCCCATTATCTGTTTCATGTGGTAATTGCACTTAAGGTCGCTCTGGATAGTTATGCCTAGATATTTAACGGCAGACGCTGTCTCCACCTGTTTGTCATCAATAGTGTAGCTGTACAGTAGCGGATTTCTTTTCCTATGTATGCGCAATATGTTACATTTATTTACGTTCAGGGTCAACTACTAGAGCCTGCATCATTCATCAATTCTCTGCAGGTCGTTCTGAAAATTCTCACTATCTTCTGGCGTTACTACTTTAGTATAGACAACTGCATCATCTGCGAGTAGCCTTAACGAGCATCCGACGCTATCTACGCTCTTACTACACTATTTATATATATTGTAAACAACAACGGCCCTGTCACACTTCCGTGTGCTACTCCGGATATAACATTTACGTCTGTCGATTTTGTTCCGTTAAGAGCGATGTGTTGAGTTGTATCTGCAAGAAAGTGATGAATCCAATAGCAATTCTGCTCCGATACTCCGTAAGCTCGTAAATGTCAATGCGGGACGGTGTCGAATGCTTTACTGAAATCAGGGAACACGGCATCAGCCTGAGTGCGGTTGTCCATTGCGCTGTGGATCTCATGAAGGAAAAGAGCAGTATTTCTGTTAACGAAACCCATGTTGATTTTTGTAGAGGAGGTGTTCATTTTTAAAAAGTCATAATTCTTGAGCATAAAGCATGTTTTATGTTGCTGTTCTAAGGCAAACTGCCCATTTCTGTAACAACTCCATACAAACACACAGCTGCACTCAACTTTCCGATAAAATGCAGCGTAGCGCATTTTCGAGTCAGTGTTATCACTTCACAAGCACTTCGACTAGAGGATTAACCGGTATGTGAGGCGTACTGGTTCTATCCAGGACACCCTGTTTAACTGAAACGCGTTGCCAAAAAGCAAAGGGCTACAAGAAGTTGTTCCGCTGGTGACTTTGCGGCTCTAAGGTTTGTATCATTACGTTGAATATGGTTCAAATGGCTCTGAGCACTATGGGACTTAACTTCTGAGATCATCAGTCCCCTAGAACTTAGAACTACTTAAACCTAACTAACCTAAGGACATCACACACATCCGTGCCCGAGGCAGGATTCGAACCTGCGACCGTAGCGGTAGCGCGGTTCCAGACTGAAGCGCCTAGAACCGCTCGGCCACACCGCCCGGCTTACGTTGAATATATGGTGCCACTATCCTCAAGAATCTTTCGAAATGCCCACATGTCATTCTGACAAAATTCTTAAAATCCTCGCCTGTCTTCGATATGGAGCTGCTGCAATACAGAATTACACTGACGAGCCAAAACATTGTGACCACCTGCTTAAAACCTGTCGGTCCATCTCTGGATCGCAGGACGTCACCGAGTCTGCGCCTCATGAATCCGACAGTTTGTTGGTAGGTTTGTGGAGATATGTCGCATCAGATGTCCACGCACAAGTCATGTAATTTCCGTGAACAGCGGACAGCTAATTTTAGTACGCAGTGATGACGTCTGAAAGCGACCCAAATAGATTCCACTGGGTTAACATCAAGCGAATTTCGCGACCAAGACATCAACGTGAGTACACTCTCATGTTCCTCGAACCACTGTCTGTGAGCGTGTGGGTGCTATTCTGTCATTCCGCGCAATGGATTAATCTGAGATGTACCCTTTACCCTGCGGGCTCCTGCAAGATACAATTTCCACCCCCACACTACTACAGAAGTCAGACAGACGATCCTAACGTTCTAAAGAGAAATGCCTGAAAAACTTTCAGCAATAAATATCTTCTGAAGTCGTCCACTGTAAAGAAATGACATAAAGATTCACAAAATTTCTTACGTAACTAGTGGGATACTTGGGTACTGGAATAGTGCTAATTAGTGTAAGAAAAACATGAAACTAACGAAAATTATTATTTTTTTGCAAAACTTCTGAGAAATCACAATCGCACTTTTAGTTATAAACTGAACAAGTTATTTCCGGGCTCTTTTCGGAATGTGAAGTTACCTCTCAAGGATAGAATTCGCTAATGAAATTTCTGTACAAAGTTTAAGATTGTTATTGACTTGGCAGAATGGCTGAGAGCCGCGCCCACTCAGCTTGAATAATTATCCGTTAGAATGTTGCTAGGTACGGTCGAGGCTGTCGCGTGTGAAATGGAGTGGGGAGGAAATATGGGGCTCACAATAGCTGTAGCGCACAATACCGTAAGCTGCGATGACTGCTGTCTGCGCCGCTCGCTGCTGACAAATAAGATAACTCTCGTTGTGTCTTGATTGACCTTCGCCTATCAAACTCTCCCTACACCTTGATGAAGTCAAGTACTCCCATTCGCCCCTAGTCTAGCTATTGGCATGGTATACCGGCCAGATAACCAGTCCACTGCGATGCCACTCAAAAATTCGCTCGCAGGCGTTTAAGTATAACTCTGTCCATTCACACCGCACAATAAGCGTGTCGGCCAACACAGTGAGCAACACTTAATCGCAAGGACTCAATAAAGAGTCGCACTCCGATTCGCTCTCGACAGAGGTGCTCTCCCAGCGAAGTACTGGGGGGAGACTTGTTCCTCGCTCCAAGAGCGACAACGGAACGGCCCCACTCCACGCCAGACGTGAAGGGGTATATCTTTCGGTCTCTTCCATTACTCCTTCAGCTCAAGGCGTCAGGAATATTGTCTGCCAATCAGCATTGCTCTTCTAAAATGGGAGAATGACGTGTCGATTAAGGCGACCAATCCGTAAATCTGTAGCATCGGCGTTTGGCATTTGTTGTCTCCCTGTGAAAACCTCTGAAACTGCTCGCTGTGTTAGTAAAGAATGTATTGGCTGGGCGCTCCCACACAATGTAGCGGAATTAGATTTTAAGCCGAACACGGGGTCATTCTCGCTTTCGCTCAGGCAAATGCTGTCTGCTCTACAGGTGGTCGCCGGCCGACGTAGATAGGTTGACTCGTCCTCTGAAGGGACCGGCCTCCTGGCGTGCGGTTTGCCTCTCCTGAACTAAAAGCTTTTGTGACTGTCGTGTCTCAATTGTGTGTGTGCATGCCAGCCTCGAGTATTTCAACCTTGGTGTGCACTTGCGATTTACTTGTTATTTGCATATCGTTTACGTGAATTCGTACAACATTGACTTTATCTTATCGAGTTTGGGTTCGAATGAAGCGTCTTGATATGCGGAACATGATTGTGAGGGCGGAATATGTAAGCAATGAAGGTCAGCAGACCACGACGTCTTACAACTGCACCATGGTTCTGGCTTTGAGACACGGCCAATAATCCCACTGGAAGATATCCTCAGTGGGGAAGATTGATGAAGGGGTGCAGGTGGTTCGCAGCTGTCTGCGTGTCTTCTGTTGCTACCACAGGTCCCATGTGAGGGCAGCTGAATGTCTCCCACAGTGTAACACTGCTCCCACCTACCTGCTTCCTTGGCATGGTGCACATATCGAAACGCCGTTCGTGAGGATGACGCCGTTTCTGGAGACGACCATTGACCTGATGTCACATAACCATGATCCATCCGACCAGGTGAGATGTTTCCATTGATACACGGTCCAATTTCGCTGATCCCGCGCCCACAATAATAGTGCTTTAAGATGACGTCAGGGCAACAGGTGATCACGTAAGAGTCAGCTGCTGGGCAGCCCCATTTTCGGCAGTGTACGAGAACGGTGTGCTCCGAATCACTTGTGCATGCACCAGCATTGTGCTCTTTAGGCAGAGATGCCACAGATCGTCAGCCTTCGAACCCCACGTTGTTTGAAGAGTGGACCTCCAACCGCTTATCGCCCGCTGGTAGTTTCACTGTCGTTCCACCACTTTTCATAGATGCCCACTGTAGTAGCACGCCAATATTTGACTGGCTAAGCCGTTTTAGAGATACCCTTTCGCTGGCTCTGAGTAATTATAATATCCCCTTTGTCAAAGTCGCTTATGTCAGTAGATTTTTTTGTGGCGGCGTTCGTAGCGACAAACAATTCGCTGTAGAAACGGCTTACGAAGTCACCGCCACACTTTTAATAGCGGGCCGACCGGTCCGCTGGAACAGTGAACAGAAAGATGAAAACCCAAACACTCTGATTAAATAAAAGTCGGTACTTATCTTTATTAACGAAGATACAGAAACACAGTAGTGAACTCCGTGTCTACAGAGATCTGTCTAGTTCGAGTCGGAGCGGCTAGGTCAGCGTCGGCTGACGACAAACAACAACTCTGCTGCGATGAACACACAACTGACTAGCAAGTACACAATTCGGTGGCGAGTATACAACTGAGCGGCGAATACAGAACTGTCCTAGCGCTCGCGACTCCAGTGCTTAAGAAACCAGAAGCCAGCGGTGGCGCGCGCAGACTTATGCGGACGGCGTCCGGACTTTGATGCTGCCAACCTTTTGGCAGCGGGCTCGGGTGGCATTACTGGCTAGGATATAACAGATTTCCGCATTTGCGGCCCGTGCCGTCGCTAGAATGATTGCTCATACTTCTTTGATTCACTTACATACTTTCCTTACCGCTACACGATCCCGCAACGGCACCAGACGACATCCAACGTGACAGCGGGCTCTGGCCGTAATATTTTGGATTGTAAATGTATAAGTTCTATGCTAACATTGTAACAAAAACTCTTTTTGGGTTGATTTTTTAGACAAATAATTACACCAACAATTATAGCACAAAGCCATGATAATAGATCTTCAGTCAGAACCCAATTCGATTCTGTCAACAACAACAACAAAAAAATAATGTGCCTACAAGAGTCTGGAACTGTTGTGAACATTTTCCAACAACTGACAACAGCTGTAGGTTTGTCAAACTCACAACAGTTGCAAGTTTGCCAAACTTACAATGGTTGTTATGTTGGAATCGGTCTTCCGTGTGAAGGATCGTTTGTAAGTAGGCTGTTTAGGTTTTTATGTTGGTAACGTCACGTAGCGCTCTGTATAAAAATCACTGACTGTGTTGAGTGTAGTCTATGGCTGGTTTGCATTGTTGGAATTTGCTATTGTAGTGTTGGGCACTTGGCTGTTAACAGCGCGTAGCGTTGCGCAGTTGGAGGTGAGCCGCCAGCAGTGGTGGATGTGGGGAGAGAGACGGAGGAGTTTTGAGAGCGGATGATCTGGATGTGTGTCCATCAGAGAGAGTAAATTTGTAAGACTGGATGTCATGAACTGATATATATATATATATATATATATATATATATATATATATATATATATATATATGACTTTTGAACACTATTAAGGTAAATACATCGTTTGTTCTCTATCAAAATCTCTCATTTGCTAACTATGCCTATAAGTAGTTAGTGCCTTCAGTAGTTAGAATCCTTTATTTAGCTGGCAGTATTGGCGGTCGCTGTATTACAGTAGTTCGAGTAACGAAGAGTTTTGTGAGGTAAGTGATTCATGAAAGGTATAGGTTATTGTTAGTCAGGGCCATTCTTTTGTAGGGATTATTGAAAGTCAGATAGCGTTTCGCTAAAAATATTGTGTGTCAGTTTAGTGATGATCAGAATAAGTAAAGAGAGAAATGTCCGAGTACGTTCAGTTTTGATCAGCTGTTTGAAAATCAAATAACGTAAGAGGTTTACCAGAACAGTAATTCAATAATTTTTCTAAGGGGACGTTTCACGTTAAAGATATCGCAGTTGGCAGAGCGGGACTGGAACACCTGCGGCCCGGGTTCCCGGGTTCGATTCCCGGCGGGGTCAGGGATTTTCTCTGCCTCGTGATGGCTGGGTGTTGTGTGCTGTCCTTAGGTTAGTTAGGTTTAAGTAGTTCTAAGTTCTAGGGGACTGATGACCATAGATGTTAAGTCCCATAGTGCTCAGAGCCATTTGAACCATTTGAACACCTGCGCCTGTTACTCCTTGATGATTCGTGACGGCTCGCAGCCTGCAAAGACGACGAACCACGCAAAGCTTGACGCACTTATCTGTGTTACCGAACCGCTAGCACACCACCAGGTATTAATTGCAGGTCGCCTGTAGAACGGTTTACGGGTGCAACCAAAATTTGAGTTTTAATATTTAGCGGGCTATTTAAAAATTTAAAGTGTAGTCGTAACCCCTCATAAGAAGTATATACCTATGTTGGAGGTTTATACAATAACACACGTATTACAATAACAAACTGTATATTTTTGTCGAGGCAGAGTAACAAATGCGCGCAAATACCCGAACTATATTCATCCAGTATTTAAGAATGGGAGCACTTAGCGACTTCAAACAAATTTTAGATGTAATTTCAAACATTTACGAAAATTCTTCTCAATGACGCCCCATACAAAATAATAAAAGAGTAAAGTTTTCTGCTTACATTGTTTCTGTTCATGCAGTTATACTTCATCAGATATGACGTTTTAATTTATTACTCCGTTACTACTAATTCAACTCGCAGCACATCACTGCCGGCCGGGGTGACGGAGTGGTTCTAGGCGCTACAGCCTGGAACCGCGCGACCACTACGGTTCGAATCCTGCCTCGGGCATGGGCGTATGTGCTGTCCTTAGATTAGTTAGGTATAAGTAGTGTGGTGTCACCGCCAGACACCACACTTGCTAGGTGGTAGCTTTAAATCGGCCGCGGTCCGTTAGTATACGTCGGACCCGCGTGTCGCCACTATCAGTGATTGCAGACCGAGCGCCGCCACACGGCAGGTCTAGTCTAGAGAGACTCCCTAGCACTCGCCCCAGTTGTACAGCTGACTTTGTTAGCGATGGTTCACTGACTACATACGCTCTCATTTGCAGAGACGATAGTTTAGCATAGCCTTCAGCTACGTCATTTGCTACGACCTAGCAAGGCGCCATGTTCAGTTACTATGTCTTCTGAACAGATAATATTGTGACTCATGTACCGTCAAGAGCGACTTTCATCATTAATGGATTAAAGTGAAGTATCAAACTAATTACGTCCGCTTTCTGAATTCTAATTCCTTGTTATGTTCCTGACCTCACTTCAGTATAGTCCTTCCCTCCTCACGCCAGCCTGCGTGAGCTAAAACGCGTGCATTTCGGCCTCCATTCATAACACGGTGTTGGCTCTTCTGCCAATAAAACAAGTAGTTCTAAGTTCTAAGGGACTAATGACCTCAGAAGTAAAGTACCAAAGTGCTCAGAGCCATTTGAACCAACCTTCATCACTGTTGTTGTTATTCTTCTTATATTGGTCTTCATTCCAGCGACTGGTTTGATGCAGCTCTCCATGCTACTCTATCCTGTGCAAGACTCTTCATCTCCGAATAACTACTGCAACCTACTTCCTTCTGAATCTGCTTAGTGCTTTCATCTCTTGTTCTCCCACTACGATTTTTATCCTCCACACTTCCCTCCAGTACTAAAATGGTGATCTCTTGATGTCTTAGAACGTGTCCTACCAACTAATCCCTTCTTCTAGTCAAGTTGTGCCACAAATTCCTCTTCTCTCCAGTTCCGTACAATAACTCCTCATTAGTTACGTGATCTACCCATCTGATCTTCAGCATTCTTCTGTAGCACCACATTTCGAAAGCTTCTATTCACTTCTTGTCTACACTGTTTATCGTCCATATTTCGTTTCCATGCCTACATACATACAAATACTTTCAGAAGAGACTTTCTGTCACTTAAATCTATACTCAATGTTAATAAATCTCTCTTCTTCAGAAACGCTTTCCTTGCCATAGCCAGTCAATCCCGTCTTCAGCCATCCTGATTTAGGTTTCCCGTGATTTCCCTAAATCGTTTCAGGCAAATGCTGGGATGGTTCCTTTGAAAGGGCACGGCCGATTTCCTTCCAAATCCTTCCCTAACCCGAGCTTGCGCTCCGTCTCTAATGACCTAGTTGTCGACGGGACGTTAACCACTAACCACCACCACTTGCCATAGCCAGTCTACATTTTATATCCTCTCTACTTCGACCATCAGTAGTTATTTTGCTCTCCAAATAACGAAACTCAATTACAGCTTTAAGTGTCTCATTTCCTAATCTGATTCCCTCAGCATTCATCATTGTACAACCCATAGCTCCTAGGGATATGACGTCATAAACGTTGAGCTGCGTAGGAAAACCACTTTTTGCCTAAAATGGAGCACAGTACAATTTCAACATCACAGACGTCATTTTAATTGATATCTTCTTTACAACTGACTGTATTCGTGACACATTTTCAAACATTATTCACTTGTACCTCTGAATGCACCAGAAAAATTACATCATCATTGTACGACACTTGGCTCAGGTGATACGACGTTACAAACACTGAGCTGCGTGAAAAACTACCGCTTCATGCAAGATGTTTACGTTTATTACTTCGTTGGTGCTAATTTCATTTGCAACACTACTTAGAGGCAGTATCCACATCTACTGCTGAATGTACCTACAAAAATATATCGTTGTGCGACACATAAATAGATACGACCTCAAATACTGAGATCTGTAGAAAACTGCCGCATCATGCATGATGCATTAATTTTTTACTTCGTTGCCACAGATTCTATTCGTAATAAATTTCGCAGACAGTAGGCATACATACCACCGGATGTGCGTGCAGAATTATCTCATTGTACAGCACATAGCTGAGGAGATAACGTCATAGGCATTAAGCTGTTGGAAATGAAACCGCATGGTGAAATTCGCTACACATACAGGTGTGATACAGGGGATAGGCAGAATGTGACCTGAGATAGTACAGGGATGGTTGTGTCTGACGGTCAACTATGTGAGTAAGCCACGTATAACGCTGGACTATGCATGTTCCGTGCGGATTATAGTACGTTTAAAATTAGATGCGATTTTTGATATTTCAAACCCCGTGGCCCAGTCAACCCCAAAGGCGAGCCGGCTTTCCCTACCACGCCACCAGCAGTACGGTTGGTAAAGCGCCCCTGTTGCCAAGCTCTGGACAAACTGTACTACGTGGTCTCGCGCATTTGAGGCACCGACCTTCATTAGCTCTCTTGGTCTATTCATATTTTGTGGCGCTGAAGTGTGCTACAGTCATCAGGTATTGTGAACGAGTGTTTCCTGTTGTTATTGTAAACTGCTGGCCATTAAAATTGCTACGACAAGAAAAAATGCAGATGATAAACGGATATTCATTGGACAAGTATATTATACTAGAACTAACATGTGATTACATTTACACTCAATTTGGGTGCGTAGACCCTGAGAAATCAGTACCCAGAACAACCACCTCTGGCCGTAATAACGGCCTTGATACTCCTGGGCATTGAGTCAAACAGAACTTGGATGGCGTGTACAGGCACAGCTGCCCATGCAGCTTCAACACAATACCACAGTTCATCAAGAGTAGTGACTGGCGTATTGTGACGAGACAGTTGCTCGGCCACCATTGACCAGACGTTTTAAATTGGTGAGACATCTGGCGAATGTGCTGGGCAGGGCAGCAGTCGAACATTTTCTGTATCCATAAAGGCCCGCACAGGACCTGCAACATGCGGTCGTGCATTATCCTGCTGAAATGTAGGGTTTCGCAGGGATCTAATGAAGGGTAGAGCCACGGGTCGTAACACATCTAAAATGTAACGTCCACTGTCCAAATGCGAGCAAAAGGTGACCGAGACGTGTAACCAATCGCACTCCATCCATCATGTCGGGTGATACGTCAGTATGGCGATGACGAATACACGCTTCCAATGTGCGTTCACCGCGATGTCGCCAAACACGGTGCAACTATCGTGATGCTGTAAACAGAACCTGGATTCATCCGAAAAAATGACGTTTTGCCATTCGTGCACCCAGGTTCGTCGTTGAGTACACCATCGCAGGCACTCCTGTCTGTGATGCAGCGTCAAGGGTAACCGCAGCCATGGTCTCCGAGCAGATAGTCCATGCTGCTGCGTCGTCGAAGTGTACGTGCAGTTGGTTGTTGTCTTGCAAACGTCCCCATCTGTTGACCCAGGGAACGAGACGTGGCTGCACGATCCGTTAGAGCCATGCGGATAAGATGCCTGTTATCTCGACTGCTAGTGATACGAGGCCGTTGGAATCCAGCACGGCGTTCCGTATTACCCTCCTGAAACCACCGATTCCATATTCTGCTAACAGTCATTGGATCTCGACCAACGCGAGGAGCAATGTCGAGATCCGATAAACTGCAATCGCGATAGGCTACAATCCGACCTTTATGAAAGTCGGAAACGTGATGGTACGCATTTCTCCTCCTTACACGAGGCATCACAACAACGTTTCACCAGACAACGCCGGTCAACTGCTGTTTGTGTATGAGAAATCGGTTGGAAACTTTCCCCATGTCAGCACGTTGTAGGTGTCGCCACCGGCGCCAACCTTGTGAGAATTCTCTCAACCATTTGCATATCATAGCATCTTCTTCCTGTCGGTTAAATTTCACGTCTGTAGCAGTCTTCGTGGTGTAGCAATTTTAATGACCAGTAGTGTATTAATAATAGTACAGCACATCTTAACAAGAGATTTGCAATAAAAGTGGTCGTCCAAGAACACGTTCACTGGCTGTGAAGATAATGTTCTGTTGAAAATTATTCCTCTGAACTCGACAATAATGATTGACAACGTGCAATACCACTCGGCTGTGATGGAGAAAGGGCCAACAATGCAGTGGAGGAAAGCGGCTATTTTTCTCTGGGTACAAAGAAATGTTCGATTGGATAATGTTGAAACTGCTTTGTGTAAGTCGAAGTTAATGGAACTTGAAGTACTGTACAAGCTAAAAACTCGACGCTATGTCGTCGAAATGGTTAATACTGAAGAGCATAGTTTAAACAAGCTTCCTCCGCATCATGCTCATTTAAATCCGACTGAGAATATATGGCATAGATGAACAGTAATATGGCAAAAAGAGAGCAAGAAATATACGCTCATAGAGATTGAAATACTGACAAAAGAAATCATTGCGAATGTTACATCAGTTGTCAGCCATACCGAGAATGTTTGAGGAGACATGTATTCATGAAGGACTGTGTCGAATTTTGGGTAATAATTCTCTTGCTGCTGTGTTAGCATCTGCTTCTTTTGCCTAAATACAGCAGAATTTACAGATATACATCCCACAAACATTCCAATGCATTTAAAAGGGTGACAGACTCGTAAAATAGCATATTATTAAACCAGCAGGTGTGGGCGATACATATCAAGTTATGAGAAAGCCTATAATCGGTAAATAATGTGCAATTTTGTTCACTTATACAGGGTGGTCCACTGATCGTAACCGCGCCCAATATCTCACGAAATAAGCGTCAAACGAAAAAACTAGAAAGAACTTGTCTACACTCCTGGAAATGGAAAAAAGAACACATTGACACCGGTGTGTCAGACCCACCATACTTGCTCCGGACACTGCGAGAGGGCTGTACAAGCAATGATCACACGCACGGCACAGCGGACACACCAGGAACCGCGGTGTTGGCAGTCGAATGGCGCTAGCTGCGCAGCATTTGTGCACCGCCGCCGTCAGTGTCAGCCAGTTTGCCGTGGCATACGGAGCTCCATCGCAGTCTTTAACACTGGTAGCATGCCGTGACAGCGTGGACGTGAACCGTATGTGCAGTTGACGGACTTTGAGCGAGGGCGTATAGTGGGCATGCGGGAGGCCGGGTGGACGTGCCGCCGAATTGCTCAACACGTGGGGCGTGAGGTCTCATCGATGTTGTCGCCAGTGGTCGGCGGAAGGTGCACGTGCCCGTCGACCTGGGACCGGACCACAGCGACGCACGGATGCACGCCAAGACCGTAGGATCCTACGCAGTGCCGTAGGGGACCGCACCGCCACTTCCCAGCAAATTAGGGACACAGTTGCTCCTGGGGTATCGGCGAGGACCATTCGCAACCGTCTCCATGAAGCTGGGCTACGGTCCCGCACACCGTTAGGCCGTCTTCCGCTCACGCCCCAACATCGTGCAGCCCGCCTCCAGTGGTGTCGCGACAGGCGTGAATGGAGGGACGAATGGAGACGTGTCGTCTTCAGCGATGAGAGTCGCTTCTGCCTTGGTGCCAATGATGGTCGTATGCGTGTTTGGCGCCGTGCAGGTGAGCGCCACAATCAGGACTGCATACGACCGAGGCACACAGGGCCAACACCCGGCATCATGGTGTGGGGAGCGATCTCCTACACTGGTCGTACACCACTGGTGATCGTCGAGGGGACACTGAATAGTGCACGGTACATCCAAACCGTCATCGAACCCATCGTTCTACCATTCCTAGACCGGCAGGGAACTTGCTGTTCCAACAGGACAATGCACGTCCGCATGTATCCCGTGCCACCCAACGTGCTCTAGAAGGTGTAAGTCAACAACCCTGGCCAGCAAGATCTCCGGATCTGTTCCCCATTGAGCATGTTTGGGACTGGATGAAGCGTCGTCTCACGCGGTCTGCACGTCCAGCACGAACGCTGGTCCAACTGAGGTGCCAGGTGGAAATGGCATGGCAAGCCGTTCCACAGGACTACATCCAGCATCTCTACGATCGTCTCCATGGGAGAATAGCAGCCTGCATTGCTGCGAAAGGTGGATATACACCGTACTACTGCCGACATTGTGCATGCTCTGTTGCCTGTGTCTATGTCCCTGTGGTTCTGCCAGTGTGATCATGTGATGTATCTGACCCCAGGAATGTGTCAATAAAGTTTCCGCTTCCTGGGACAATGAATTCACGGTGTTCTTATTTCAATTTCCAGGAGTGTAGCTTGAAGGAGGAAACCAGATGGCGCCATGATTGGCCCGCCAGATGGCGCTGCCGTAGGTCAAACGGATATGCACTGAGTTTTTTTAAATAGGAAACCCCATTTTTATTACATATTCGTGTAGTACGTAAAGAAATGTAAATGTTTTAGTTGGACCACTTTTTTCGCTTTTTGACAGATGGCGCTGTAGTAGTCACAAACATGTGGCTCACAATTTTAGACGAACAGTTGGTAACAGGTAGGTTTTTTAAATTAAAATACAGAACGTAGGTACGTTTGAACATTTTATTTCGGTTGTTCCAATGTGATACATGTACCTTTGTGAACTTATCATTTCTGAGAAAGCATGCTGTTACAGCGTGATTACCTGTAAATACCACATTAATGCAATAAATACTCAAAATGATGTCCGTTAGCCACAATGCATTTGGCAACACGTGTAACGACATTCCTCTCAACAGCGAGTAGTTCGCCTTCCGTAATGTCCGCACATGCATTGACAATGGGCTGACGCATGTTGTCAGGCGTTGTCGGTGGATCACGATAGCAAATATCTTTCAACTTTCCCCACAGAAAGAAAAATCCTGGGACGTCAGATCCGGTGAACGTGCGGGCCATGGTATGGTCTTCGACAACCAATCCATCTGTCATAAAATATGCTATTCAATACCGCTTCAACCGCACGCGAGCTATGTGCCGGACATCCATCATGTTGGAAGTATATCGCCATTCTGTCATGCAGTGAAACATCTTGTAGTAACATCGGTAGAATATTACGTAGGAAATCAGCATAGATTACACCATTTAGATTGCCGTCGATAAAATGAGTGCCAATTATCCTTCCTCCCATAATGCCGCACCATGCGTTAACCCGCCAAGGTCGCTCATGTTCCACTTGTCGCAGCCGTGCATATTATGCCGGTTTACGTTACCGCTGTTGTTGAATGACGCTAAGTCGCTAAATAGAACGCGTGCAAAAAATCTGTCATCGTCCCGTTATTTCTCTCGTGCCCAGTGGCAGAACTGTACACGACGTTCAAAGTCGTCGCCATGTAATTCCTGGTGCATAGGAATATGGTTCGGGTGCAATCGATGTCGATGTAGCATTCTCAACACCGACCTATTTGAGATTCCCGATTATCGTGCAATTTGTCTGCTACTGATGTGCGGATTAGCTGCGACAGCAGCTAAAACACCTACTTGGGCATCATCATTTGTTGCAGGTCGTGGTTGACGTTTCACATGTGGCTGAACTATTCCTGTTTCCTTAAATAAGGCAACTATCCGGCGTTCGGTCCGAACACTTGGATGATGTCGTCCAGGATACCAAGCAGTATACATAGCATAGGCCCGTTGGGAATTTTGATCACAATAGCCACACATCAACACGACATCGACCTTTTCCGCAATTGGTAAACGGTCCATTTTAACACGCGTAATGTATCACGAAGCAAATACCGTCCGCACTGGCGGAATGTTACGTGATACCACCAACTTATACTTTTGTGACTATTACAGTGCCATCTATCACAAAGCGAAAAAAGTGGTCCAACTAAAACATTCGTATTTCTTTACGTTCTACACGAATATGTAATAAAAAATGGGGGTCCCTATTTAAAAAAAAAAGCAGTCAATATCCTTTTGACCCAAGGCAGCGCCATCTAGTGGGCCAACCATAGTGCCATCTAGGCGAGTTTCGTTCTTTGTAGTTTTTTCGTTTGATGCTTATTTCGTAGATATTTTTCCTGGTCACTATCAACGGACCACCCTGTATTGTTACAAAACCCACAACAATTCTCGTTTCACAGGCTATGTATGGTCCTTAAAAACTACATTATTTCATTTGAAGAAAAAATCTGTAGTTGCTTGAATATTGCGGTACATATGGAAGCTTCGCATATTAGTCATAAGGAAAAACACCCTCCTCTTTGCATGTTGTAATCTGCCAAATCTTGCTTCGATATCTCAGACCGTTTATGAATATTTCATCCTGACTTTGTCACTGGCATGTGGTTTCATGACAGAGACGTTTACACACATTCCATTTTCTCGATGTTGCAGATACATAGCGATATCCTTAGAGGTTTATAGAATACTCCAATGGCTCCTTACTTAGCTTGCATTTATCGCGAATCTTCTGCCCAACGTAAAGTCCCGAGCGACTGGAAAAAAGCGCAAGTGACACCTGTATATAAGAAGGGTAGAAGGACGGATCCTCAAAATTACAAACCAATATCCTTAACATCGGTTTGTTGCAGGATTCTCGAACATATTATGAGTTCGAATATAATGAATTTCCTTGAGACAGAGAACTTGCTGTCCATGTATCAGCACGGCTTTAGAAAGCATCGCTCCTGCGAAACGCAACTCGCCCTTTTTTCACATGATATCTTGCGAACCATGGATGAAGGGTATCAGACGGATGCCATATTCCTTGACTTCCGGAAAGCGTTTGACTCGGTGCCCCCCTACACACTCCTAACTACGGTACGAGCATATGGGATTGGTTCCCAAGCATGTGAGTGGCTCGAAGACTTCTTAAGTAATAGAACCCAGTACGTTGTCCTCGATGGTGAGTGCTCATCTATGGTTAGGGTATCATCTGGAGTGCCCCAGGGAAGTGTGGTAGGTCCGCTGTTGTTTTCTATCTACATAAATGATCTTTTGGATAGGATGGATAGCAATGTGCGGCTGTTTGCTGATGATGCTGTGGTGTACAGGAAGGTGTCGTCGTTGAGTGGCTGTAGGAGGATACAAGATGACTTGGACAGGATTTGTGATTGGCGTAAAGAATGGCAGCTAACTCTAAATATAGATAAATGTAAATTAATGCAGATGAACAGGGAAAAGAATCCTGTAGTGTTTGAATACTCCATTAGTAGTGTAGCGCTTGACACAGTCACGTCGATTAAATTTTTGGGCGTAACATTGCAGAGCGATATGAAGTTGGACAAGCATGTAATGGCAGTTGTGGGGAAGGCGGATAGTCGTCTTCGGTTTATTGGTAGAATTTTGGGAAGATGTGGTTCATCAGTAAAGGAGACCGCTTATAAAACACTAATACAACCTTTTCTTGAGTACTGTTCGAGCGTTTTGGACCACTATCATCTCGGATTGAGGGAGGATATAGAAGCAATTCAGAGGCGGGCTGCTAGATTTGTTACTGGTAGGTTTGATCATCACGCGATTGTTACGGAAATGCTTCAGGAACTCGGGTGGGAGTCTCTAGAGGAAAGGAGGCGTTCTTTTCGTGAATCACTACTGAGGAAATTTGGAGAACCAGCATTTGAGGCTGACTGCAGTACAAATTTACTGCCGCCAACTTACATTTCGCGGAAAGACCACAAAGATAAGATAAGAGAGATTAGGGCTCGTACAGAGGCATATAGGCAGTCATTTTTCCCTCGTTCTGTTTGGGAGTGAAATAGGGAGAGAAGATGTTAGTTGTGGTACGAGGTACCCTCCGCAACTCACCGTGGATTGCGGAGTATGTAAGTAGATGTAGATGTAGATGTAAATTTCCCAATCGACTGTCAGGTCTTTGTGGCTGATCTAGTAATCTTTTCAGACTCCATGGATATGGCAACAAAACTAATTTTACCAACTGAAGACACAAACAACGAGTGCTGAGCTCCAAACCTCTTTTGCGAAGACCCACCATTACGGCAAACGAAAAATCAGCACCAACAGAGCTGGAGGTTGGACAAGGAAATATTAAGCAGGCAGATAAAGGCGTCTACAATAAGAGATCGATATCCTTAAACACCAAAATTAGACGCTACTGCACCACTCTTATAATACTGGAGGCTCCATATGCGGCAGCGATTGCCACAAGGAACAAGGACGGTCTAATGGAGAAACTTCAGGCCAAAGAAGGGAAGACTTTGAGAAAAATGTACGGCCTTATCAAAGGAAACAGCGAGTGCAGAAAGTGTCACGACCATAAACTATACAATGGAGAAGATATGTGACACATTTCGAAAAAGGATTGCCTTTATTGACTACGTAACACGAATGAACCCAGGAAGGATATTTAAAAGGATATTAACCAACTTTCAAGATAATAAAACTATAGGGGCGAGATTGACAGGAGTAAGAAAAGATCCACGAGAACTGGAAATTTTTTGCTAGAGATATCCAGAAAATTGATTTCTTAAGGAAAAATTATGAACGCGCAGAGGTTTCCACAAAAACGCAAATCTGAAGAGACGGAAGCAGTGAACTCAAGTGAGAAACACCGAGAATGAAGGCAGGAGCTTTGAGCGACAGTTAAAGCTCGGAAAACGAGACAGTGAATTTACGTGGTCACTAATTGGCCGAGAGGAACAACAATATTTATTAATAAATATGGAAAAGGTTTTGTGGCGACTGAAATCAACACTCAGTCTCGTTTTTTGAAGCTTTCTTTTTCGTTTCGACGATCAACAAGCTTTTGTACGCGTCAATCGGCATAACTCTTCCTGCAACAAAACGCATTCATCACTTACATGCTCGTAAGGAAACACATCTTTCTTGTTAATCGGATTAAAATGTTCACTGACGGTGAAATAACCTGTTATTTTCAATACTTCTGGCCTTAAATATAAGACGGATTTTTCCAGGGAGCACGTCCGAAACTTGAAGACATAACTAAAACAAAATTTTACGTCACTACGATAGCCTGCCGAGATAGATTTAGTTGAAATGGTTCAAATGGCTCTGAGCACTATGGAACTTAACATCTGAGGTCATCAGTCCCCTAGAACTTAGAACTACTTAAACCTGACTAACCTAAGGACATCACACACATCCATGCCCGAGGCAGGATTCGAACCTGCGACCTAGCGGTCGCGCGGTTCCAGACTGTAGCGCCTAGAACCGCTCGGCCATCCAGGGCCGGCATACATTTAGTGAACCTTTTATATTTTTCAGTGTTCACCACAGTCACAGAAACTTGGTCTGCAATTATTTTAGGCGTGTTTTCCGTTCGTTCGCAGACGTTCAAGATAGTAAAATGTGCAACGTAATTCGGTAAGTTGTGAAATACAACGAATCGAAAAATTACGTCTATAATTTAAATTACCTTTATCATATGCAGCATCTCGAAATCTCCCTATAAAACGGAAGTAATCACCGTGTTTTACACCTGTTTGCTTGATGTGGCAAATTTCTGCTGTTTGAACTGCCTCTTCAGCATTGTTTGTTTCCATACTAGACGCACAGTCACGCCTATATTTGTACTGCTGTGCAGATATTTTCGTCGCAATAACATGATAAACGGGGGGTGGGGGGTTTAAGAAATCAAACGATGCGCAATAACTCTGTAATGAATCACAGGGATCTCCAGTCCCTCACATCGAAATACTCAGAAAATATCCGTAATGAGCAAAGATTTTATCGGTGGATATCGGTTATAGCCCATGTATTTATATAAACAACGTATCGGAGGTGTAAGTACAGATACTGTGATAATTGGCACCTTAATATGTACTCATTCCAGTGTGTTGTTTCTTTTCGGTGTCTAACAGTCTTCCCACAAACAAGTTTGGTCCTTTTTGAAGTCACCCACTAACAAGTTGCCTAATTTACTACCTCATGTTTTCTGCAAGGTCGTAACTGCACCATATAGTGGACTACGTCTGCCAGTAGAGACTGACCGTTTTGCTCCATACGTCCACACATCAACATCTGACGGCTGCCCAGGGGAAAAGAAGCAGCAATGGCTTGCTTTGTGTAACACGCACTTGGAGGTACTAACTAAACAAAAGAACATACTACACCTGATAGCTGTAATTATTAGTATGCAGATGAAGTATATTCTGACGTAATGCTGTTCAGTACACCGTCCTCAGCCATCAATAAAAATATCTCCATTTATACCCCTGACAGCCGGCCGTGGTGGCCGAGCGGTTCTAGGCGCTTCAGTCCGGAACTGTGCTGCTGCTACGGTCGCAGGTTCGAATCCTGCCTCTGGCATGGATGTGTGTGATGTCCTTAGGTTAGTAAGTTTTAAGTAGTTCTAAGTTCTAGGGGACTGATGACCTCAGAAGTTAAGTGCCATAGTGCTCAGAGCCATTTGAACCAAGCCATACCCTTACACCCTGCATACTAAGGATCAGTGGTGATATCTGGAAGCACCACAGTCAATTGCGCTTCAAATCATTCTTCTGGTTTGATTCTTTTGTGATCCTTAAACACTAATCTGAATGTATAGGTACAGCATTTCGTCTTTGGTACATCATACGCGTTTTCTGTGCTTAGCAACAGGCAGTTGCGAACTTTTTTTATTAGGAACTCTGTGATTAGTTGGTGGATAACCTGTGGTGTTATTAATGTTGTTGTGGTCTTCAGTCTGAAGACTGGTTTGATGGAGTTCTCCACGCTATTCTATCCTGTACAAGTTGAAAGGTCTCTGTTGGATACCTTTCATGTTAATTTCTTAAATCTGTTGTCATTTACGGCACAAATTCCACTTCTAAATTTACTGTGGTGTTTCTGACTCTATCTGGGAGGAGACTGAGCAGTGGAACGTGTTACTTTTACACATAAACAAGAACGATCTGTCACACTACTACACTTTAAAACACAGTTTATATGTAATTCATGTCGCACAGTCTCATACGGAACCTACATCCGCTTTCTTTTATATACTGTATATGATAAGATACTGTCATCCCCCTTCCCCTCTGTGTGAAAGAATGAATGAGCAAATGTATTTCTAGTTTCATGCTTGATGGCAGCAGACAAGCCTGTCTGCTAGAGAACAGTAGGATCAACGTCGGAACAGGTAGCTACGCTTTCTAAAAGCAAAGAGGTTTCTATCCTTAGTATGGTCCTGTCCGTCCGTTGTCATGTTGGTATAGGAAGCTGCCCCTCTGTCCACTTCCGTTTGTATTTGTGAGGCACCCCTCAGGAAGGGACCAGTCAGTCTGTCCGCGGCGAGCGTCTGAAGTGGTAAGATCTCCGGCTAAGCGCGTGTCTGCTAAGTCCGTAGGACAATGGATTTCTTAAGTTCAGCCTAACTGAAAATTTAATCACCTTTATTTCAGGTTTAGCTCTAAAATATCTAATGTTATCTTAAATTGCAACGCAGTGTAATTCGAGTGTGAAGTTCAGAATATCTTCCGGTCGTTGCTTTGTCACTACTTTGTGAGTAAAGTGGAACCACGTGTTGATCAGTAACTCTAACTAAGATTATCAATCTTAACTGTGAATGTGCGTGAGATTATAACGTCTCGTCTTGACAATATTTTTCAATATAGCAACTTTTCTTTATGTTCAGCCCACGTGGGGTGTACTTTGTGAGACCAGTACGACATGCTTATACAATTGTTTGACCCATCAGGTTAATAGTGAGACGATAGTAACCAGTTCGAGGTTTTTCTTTTGTAAAAAGATGTAATTTATTTTAATTATCAAAATTATTGTGGAGTTACACTCTTTGTGTAAACCAATTTGATCACGTGACGCATGTGGTGTAAGCATCAAAGTAGCCCTCAGCTATTCTTTTCGGGAAGATTTCACAGAGAGTTAATATGAATTTAGTATACCAGTGTGTGGTAATTTCATAACGGACAGGATTGCGCTACGAACGTAACTTCTTTGGGTGAAAATTGAATCGGTTGGTTGTGGTTAATTTCCTCTTGCATATGTTTCAACGTTCTTCGTGTGTTGTTTTATGAATGCAGTGTTGTATGTAGTCTCCCAATCTTGGCTCCCTATTTGATGTGTTCCGTAAGATTACAAACTCACATTTACGTAATCCTAAATAAGGCGCTAGTTTAGTTATGAATCAAGTTTGATATACTGAAATTTTAACGGAACAATGATCAATGTTAAAATAAATGTCCAAATATACACTGATTTCTTTCTTTTTATTTAAATTGTCTTTGTATGTATGTATATAATCACCGGTTATCGTAAGATGAGTACTAAAAGATTATAATTAATGTTAGTCTGGTTGGGAATTTGGTAAGCTAGACTGGATACCTGGTGAAACAGTTGCGCATTAATGCAAGGTTAACTTCCTCAGATAGCTCATAGCTTTTAACCCACTTTTATGGTCTTGAATATCAGCACAGAATTCGGAACAAATTAATGTAACAACATTACAAAGTCTTTTCGTCTCTCTCTGAGAACTATGGCGCCCTACATCCATTTGAACCCGCTTACAGTAAAACATTCAACTTTCTCTAGGATTTTTACCCCTACCAGACTGCCTATTCCTTGAATCCTCAGGATGTGTGCTGTCAACTTATCCCGTGTTTTAATAAAGTTGTGCCATAAATTTATTTTTTTCCCAGTCCGATTCAGTGCCTACTCTCTTGTTATTCGATCTCCCCATTTAATTTTCATCATTATTCTCTTGCACAACATTTCAAAACATTATAGTCTCCTTTTGTCTCAACTGTTTGTCGTCGAGGTCCCATTTTCGTACATGGCCGCACAGACACCTTCAAGAAACACTCCCTAAAGTTTAAATTTATATTCGAGCTTTATAATCTTACGGACCAAAACATTATGACCAAAGGCAGCTGTCCAGCTGAAAGGTGCCATAACGTCGGTGAAGACATCAAGTATGAAGCACTGCAGATGATCTGTGACAGTGTCCACAAAGTTTACAGCTGTCACTGTGCCTTCGATTAGAAATACAGGAGCCACGGGAGGCCAGTATAATACCACCCAGCCAGCCTGCGTCTGTGGTGTGGTGTATGTTTCAGGCAGCCATTGAAAAGTCTCTTTAAATAATAAAGATATGGACTGTAGTACTCTGTTGGAATAATAAGAGCTGTGCAGAAGTGATAATGAATCGTAACAGAAAATTGTACTGTCGTAATGTGGAGGCAAAGGTGCACTGTAAGAATAATTAATTGTCGTAATGGAAAGTCTTTCATACTGTAAAAGTTACCAATCTGACTGCAAGAATTTTGAACATTCATCGCTGGATCTTGCAAGCAAGCAATTAAAGGTCTTTACATAGATAGTCAGGCAGCAGTTAGAGTTGATGGTAAATTGAGTTCATGGTTCAGAGTAGTTTCAGGGGTAAGAAAAGGCTGCAACCTGTCTCCACTGTTGTTCATATTATTTATGGATCATATGTTGAAAACAACAGACTAGCTGGGCGAGATTAAGATATGTGAACACAAAATAAGCAGTCTTGCATATGCAGATGACTTAGCTGTGATGGCAGATTCGATTGAAAGTTTGCAAAGTAATATTTTAGAGCTGGATCAGAAATGTAAGGACTATGGTATGAAGATTATCATCTCCAAAACGAAAGTAATGTCAGTGGGGAAGAGATATAAACGGATTGAGTGCCAAATAGGTGGAACAAAGTTAGAACAGGTGGACGGTTTCAAGTACTTAGGTTGCATATTTTCACAGGATAGCAACATAGCGAGGTGTAGCAAAGCTAATGCAGTGAGAGCTCAGCTACGATCTATTCTCTTCTGCAAGAAGGAAGTCAGTACCAAGTTATCTGTGCACCGCTCAATCTTTCGACCAGCTTTGTTGTATGGGAGTGAAAGCTAGGTGGATTCGGGTTACCTTATCAACAAGGTTGAGGTTACAGATATGAAAGTAGCTAGGATGATTGCAGGTACTAGTAGATGGGAACAATGGCAGGAGGGTGTCCACAATTAGGAAATCAAAGAAAAACTGGGAATGAACTCTACAGATGTAGCAGTTAGGGCGAAGAGGCTTAGATGGTTGGGTCAGGTCACACGCATGGGAGAAGCAAGGTTACCAAAGAGACTCATGGGTTCAGCAGTAGAGGGTAGGAGGAGTCAGGGTAGACCAAGGAGAAGGTATCTGGATTCGGTTAATGATTTTGATGTAATAGGCCTAACATCAGAAGAGGCACCAATGTTAGCACTGAATAGGGGATCATGGAGGAATTTTATAAGGGGGACTATGCTCCAGACTGAACGCTGAAAGGCATAATCAGTCTTAAATGATGATGATGATGATGATGATGATGATGATGATCGCTGGATCTGAACAGTTGCATAACTGAAAATAGGTACAAATCATTGCTAGACATAAACAGTTGCGTAAGTACAGATCATTGCTGGACATAAACATTTTGTTACAAGCATAGTGTTTGTGAATTATTAGGGTATACTCTCAGTAGTGCAAACTGCAATACAAGTGCAGACTATTAGTACAGATAGCAGATAGAATACATACATGCACCGCACAGAGTACTGCCCTAAGTAAAAAAAAATGTTTATCACCACCCTAGGTTGCGGCACAGAAAGTGTCCTCTGAGCACTAAAACCTGTAAATAACTGCTAATCATAAGTGCGTAGGCAAACTAATGACAGGTTGAGGGAAAATCTCGCAGACCCACAGATAATGACCGTATAAATATTATTTGAAAAGCACAGTGAGACAATCTTGCAGACCCACTGGCACTGTAATCAAAAGTATTTGTTAGAACTGACCAGTTCAGGACAATCTTGCACTCCCACTGGCAGCAACATCAGAAGTATTTGTTAGAACTGACCAGTAAAGGACAATCTTGCAATCCCACTGTTTGATATCACTGGCCAGTGCAGGATAATCTCGCAAACCACTGGCACTGACATCAGAAAAATTTGGTATTGGCAGTAATGAGGAGATAGCAAGCTCACAATGTGCTAAAAAATAGTCCATCCACACTGTAGCAAGAACCTAACCACTCATTACAAACATGTCTACACGAATCATTCTCAGTACGTATAGTCTTAAGTGCAGTACAGGCTAATCGCAAGCCAGGGTATAATCAAATATAATATGAAAGCTAACAGTAGCCCCCAATGAAAATATTTCAATAGCTGTGCAGAGTGCAAATAAAATAAAAATGCTTCATTTAAAACAAGGGGGTATGTCTAGGAAATGAAATACAATGGTGAACTAGTATACATATTACATCTAAAAACAAAATGAGAAAGATATTTCCTTAAAGAAAAAAACAGAATGCAGTACATATGAACACTGACGAAATGGCTTCAAACTAAGCAAATAATGAGTTTTTCGAAAGTTTTTAAAGTCCACATGTCAAAGTAATGTGGAAACTTATTTGCTGTGTGACACGAATTTGCAACTTTAAAGAGAAAAATATCAGAATACAGTACATTTTAACACTAAAGAAGTGGCTTAAAACTAAGCAAATAATCAAAGGTAGCAATGTCAGATAGAAAAGAATATACATAAAGTCCATTATGTCAGAGTATATACAAATGGCATGGGAACACCCCGTTACATTCAGCGTAATGTGCAAACTTAGTTGCAGTATGACAAGAATCGTTGCATATAAAGTTATAGTGGTCGCATGTGAAAAACAGTTATGAAGAGTACAGTATGTCACATTCAGTAACATAAGACAGGTCTATAAAATAGTTGCTGTATACATTCAGAGAAGTGTGCAAACATAGTTGCCTTATGACAAGATACTTTCCATATGATTTCAAGAACATCTCTATGTTAACATAAAACATATTTATAATGATATCTAGGCTAACTATCTCTGCTGAGTAAACACACACAAGGGAAAATAAGAGTTCCACTAACTATGAGAACAAATAGGAGATGAGGAGAAAAAGGCAGGTTTGTATAGCCAACTAGGCCTATTGTACCTGTGGAAAGAAGTAATTTATAGTCATTTGTCGTGCGTCAGTCAGCATAGCAACAAGAAGAATTTGGCCAAAATAATGAATATATGTCAGACTTGACAAGATAAATATTACCACATAGCAGAAAAAGAGCAATCAACAGGCAACAAGAATTTAGGTATCCAACCACTGATCACCATAGGGAAAAAGAAATAAAGTCTAGCAAAGCAGCGAATCACTTAAAAAGTAACCCTAATCTCACACCTTCTATACCAAGAAAAAAATATCATCATGAAATCTTAAGAAAATATCATCATCATCATCAAAGTCTCTCCTTAATATAAAATCTTCAAAAGAAATACATCATAAAGACTCATTGTAATACTAGAAATACATACAGAATATCATAAACATCATATTATTTGAGGACAAAGGCAGAGCCTGACCTATTCTCAATGCGGTAAGACCTTTAAAAAATGGATTAGTATCGACTTTGAAAATTCATCAGGGACAAAACCACGATACATGGTCTGCCAAAGCGTCTGCCACATGAGCAATACCCGAACGCTTACCATTTATTTCTGTATGTTCCAAGCTGACTGTACCAAGCTGCTGAATTACATAGATCTGACACTCCTTAACAAAATTATGGTAAGACGATAGGAAACATTTACAAGCACAAGGTGGGTCTGTAGCGGTTAAGTACATGAAGTTAAAATGTGTAAAAAAAAATTACAAGACTAAGGTTCACCATAAACATGAAAGAAAATATACGCCATAGTCTATAATGTATCTGCTTATAGGTAATAAACCAATTGCAAAGCACTCTACAATCTATCTAAAATATGACAAATGATAGTACGTGCTGCATACAGCATTCTTGAAAAGACAAAGCATAGGTATGGAAAATGATAAGTCACATATTGGGTGTAGTAGTATTAGTTGTGTGAGTATGTTGCCTGTCAAACTGTGTGTCTTCCTAATTCATTCACTACATATGAGAAAATAATAGCTTCCACAAGAACGAATAGTCAATATAATGCAGCTGATCATTATCAGGCAAGAGAAAAAATGTCATAATGAATATTAGTGATTAGACCAGAAATGTACAGTACTGTCAGATGTAGCAGGGCTGTAGCCTGCTGTCTTGCTCGCATAGAGAAAAAAATATTTACCGAGTATATCCAGGTTTGCATAAAAATCTCAAGAAAGTGAAAACTGCATATCATACAAAAGAAACTTTAGTGTAGCAGCAAATAGCTGCAGAACAGCTACTATTGTCAACATGCCATGACTGATCCAAACTCATCTTTTATACCTATAAACCGGAAATATCATCACGTGAAATAACATCTACTTCAACGATAACAGGGTCAATAAGCCATAACCATTACCTCAATATTATTCATCACCATTATTATCATCATCTCATCAGTGAATTCACATAAAACATATACATAAGCCACATAAATCAGCCATATAACTATATTAAATATCACCAGTAATGATCATCCACAAATACACAGGTATGCAGTAAACTTCATAATACAACTGATCTGAAATATGCCAAAATAAAATTCCCTGTTCTGTCTATATCAGTCATGTCGCACAAGTAAAACACCTCATAGCCATAAGTATAAAACATATAATACTGTTCACGAAACTATTTCAATGACAATAGATCCTGAAAAAATGAAATTGTAGGTCTGAGCAAATATTCCTTCTGACAGTAGACAAAAATGTATGAAAGCAACAGGCTGTAGATAGCATGAGATGAATGGTAGAAAATTCTCCTGAGTAATAACAAAGTGAATCCAAATATAGGTACAAGTGCAAAGTTATAAGATAAGAAAAGACAAATAGGTTGTAGAGATATCAGTCCGGTAGCAATCCAGAACACAGTGGAAGTGTGTTGTCTGTAAAGCTGTGTATGTGTGTCCTATTCATAGAACTCTTTAACAAGTCACAAAATCAGGGAAAATCGAACATTATAAAACAATAAATAACAAAGTAGGTTGAGGTCATACGAATCCGATATGGAACAAATTCTCACTGTAGGTACGGTGTCTGTAAAGATGTGTGAGTGTGTCCCATTCGTGAAATTATTTGACGTTTTCAATATGGTGTACAACACTGCTACGTTTGGTTCTTATACTTCCCACTTCGAAAGCATTAGGATGACAAATACGACGAGTTCTGTATGGTCCATTATAGCAAAGAAAGAATTTGCTGAGCAAGACTTTTCCTTTATAAGACAATCTGTATGATCTGATGAGTACTTTTTGACCTACCTGAAATGTTCGTTTGATTCCAGAAGACTGCTGGTTTTGAATCCTCTTTTCTGCAGCCCGTTTGATGCTTCGTAAAGCTATTCCACAATTTGATGGTGTCGTAAGCAACGTGACTTAGATATCGGTACAAGTTCTGTGTCCTGTGGCAGTTTGTTTTTCAGCACAAGGTACGAAGAAAGTAAGGTAGAAACGTTGGGAATAGAGTTAGTAATATCCTTAAATGTTTAAATGTATTTGTCCCAATCTCTGTGTTTCTTGTGCCAGTACAATCTGCATAGTTTACCTACCTCTTTTATAATGCGTTCAGCTGGATTTGAAAAAGCATGATAGCGGGAAATGTAAATGGGCTTGATTTTCCTGCTCGAGTGCGAGTCCAGTAATTTGACCTAAATTGGCCGTTGTCTGAAATGACCTTGTCAACGTGACCAACTTCTGTTAGAAAATTCTTAACAATGGTGTCGGACACATTTTTGCGAGTCCTTTACGCAAAGTTGAGAATGAAACAAGTTTCGAAGTGAGCTCTACAATTACGAAAATATAAGAGAAGCCTTGTCGTCAGGTAACAATAGGACCGAATGAGTCGACGGCTGCTAGATGACGTAATTTCATAGGAATGATCGGATACAACTGAGCATACAAGGAAGATGTTGTTGTCTTGGGTTTCTGGCACAATTTGCACGTCATAACAACACGATGAATGCGTTTTCCATGTTAAAGAAATAAGACGTTTGACGAAGAATGATAAAGCATTTGGGGGCTCCATAATGAGCGTATGTAGGCCTACCAGATAAGTTTTGAATACACAACACACTGAAATTGGCGTGACAAAACTCTGTTGAAGAACCAGACGAAGTGTCACCAAGTGAGAGAGATAATGTATCAGCGACAATATTTTCAACACCGGGAATGTAAATGGCCGTAAAGCGATATTCTTAAAAATACAGAGATCAACGAAGTAAACGCTCACGAGAAAGTTTTGCTGACTTAAGAAAGTGCAACGCTTTGTGTTCAGTATAAATCATGGTACGTCTACCAAATAAGAAATGACGGAATTTGGAAAAGGCCCACACGACTACTAAACATTCAAGTTGTTTTATAGAGTAGTTACGTTCAGCTGGAGACGCGGCTAGCAAAAGCAATGCTTTTCTCAACAACAATGCTGTCTTCTTCGCTCTCTTGAAACAAATAGACAACAATGGCCGTTTTATAACTGACAGTGGCCAAACAGAAGTGAATAACCAGGATGAGAAAGTAGAGAAGGGTTCAATATAGCTTGTTTTAAGCTGACAAATTCTTGTTGAGCTTGGTTGTACCAGAACCAGTTGGAGTTTTTGCCGCTAAGTTGGCACAAACGTGGGGGTATCGAGAGCCTTGTAACACACAAAACGACAGAAAAAAATTACCAAACCGAGAAAACTTCTGACTTGACGTTTGGAAGTGGATGTGGTGATGTCACGGATAGCTTGCAACAAATACGGGTCCGGTTCAATGCCAGAAACAGATTTGACGTGACCTAAAAATTTGATGTTAGGCTTTCCGAATTCAAATCTGCTGAGTTTGACTGTAGTAACATGGCCAGAAAAGACTTGCAACAAAGAATTCAAGGTTTCATTGTGTTCATACCAGGACTTTTCGGATATGAGAATATAATCGACATAAGCGGTACTCTTATTTTTCAAATGGTCCGGTAAAACAGAATTTAAACCTCTCATTAATGCTGCAAACAAAATGTTTAATCCAAACGAAAGTTTACAGAACTGAAGGAATATCCCAAAACAGAGAAAGGCCGTATGTTTGCGACAGTTAGGGTGCAATTCAGTCCGCCAGAAACTGGATTTTAAATCAAGAGAGGAGAAAACTGTGACCCCTTGAAATTTCTGAAGAATTTCCTCCAAGGTTTGAGATCGGTTTCCGGAATAATAATACTGTTAATTTGTCTCGAATCGAGAACAAGCCTCAGTTACCATCTTTCTTCCGCACAGTATGAAGCGGACTGTTATAAGGGCTGGCTGCCGGCTCAATAATATCTTGTTGAAGCATGGAATTAATTTCTTCTTTAACTTTCTGAAGATAAACAAAAGGAATGGTGTAGTGTCGACCAACAAAAGTATTAACTTTAAATTCATAAAGAAAGCCACGAATAGTGTCAGGTACATTATCAAAAACTTGAGCATGAGTTTGTAAGATTTCCCGTAATAGTTTTTTATGAAAATCAGAGGTGGCTTTACTATTGTCAACTTCGCTCTGAATCGTGTCCAAAATGTCAATAACAGTCCCGTCAACGTTGTGCTCACAGTCCGGGTCAGCAAATTTAAACCGTGTGGTGTACCGGTCGATATTTCTATTTGAGGAAAGAAAATGCAGGCAATTGATTTCTTGTTCCTCGCTAGAGAGGCGCTGATCAAAATTTAAAGCTACCATATTGTCGTCGTTTTGTAATGTAATACAAGAGATGTTAAAATCCAGCACTACTTTATGTCTGTTTAAGAAACCGATGCCCAGAATGACTTCAGTTGTTAATAGTGGAACGATAAGAAAGTTGTCAAAAATGTGTGGCCTTGAGGAGAAAATTTTAAATGAGTTTGAGATTTGATTTCAACGCTTTTACCGGGTACGGCGCCATTTATTTTGATTTGATTGATAGGTAACATCGGACAAGAATGGTCACAACTGCAGCGGTTGAATGCTGCGTCACTCATGACCGTAAAGGGAGAACCAGGATACAGAACTGGTTTTAATACGTGTTTATCAATTTGTGTGGTAATAACAGGACGATAAAAATGTTACAGAGGCTGTTCTGTTTCATGCAACAGTAAATTCCTGATGTCTTCTAAGCGGATCGTACGCTCTATAATGTGTGCGGAATGCGATGTATCCTGTGTTGGCGCGGCTTCGGCATCATCAGACGCCTGGTCCGCTGGTGATTATTGAGTAGTGTCTGCATTGTTCCGTGCATTGGCAGATGCGACTTCAATGATTTGACCAGTGCGCTGGGGTTTTTGAGTAATTTAGATTACTTTGTCGTGGGTGCAAATGTGAATCTTATTCATTTCAGCATAAAGACTGAGTTATGACACACACTTCACCCAACGATTCACCATCCTTTTGTTCTCTGACTTATCTACATAGTCATTCGGCAAGCGCCTGTGAATATCTGCGATGCTCTGGTTTCTCGCCAAAATAAACTCAAGGACAGCTTTTTGCTTCGAACTCACCTCCGTCACAGACGCCATTTTGAAAGTTACGTATAGTGCCGCCCACAGAACAACAAGAAAAGAGGAGCGCAACTCCCGTGTTAAAAGAGGGCAACACTGACCGATAGCAGCGCCTCTAGAGGTACGGAGACGAACTAAAAAAGGATAAACATTGCGGGTTGCATCCCTCCTAGCTTATGTACGCTGTTTTTTTTTTTTTTTCTTTTAATTTTCTTATCTCAGTTTTCTGGGTGTGCTACGTAATTATTTTGGCTAGCATCATAATAAAATAATAGCACACTGCAATACAGCAGTGACAACCTATTATTCAGGAACATTTGTAGTCCAATTTAGCTGCAAAGATTTTATTTAGCTTCAGTTATTTAAGCTACAAGCTTGTTTCGACTTACTGTCAATTTGAAGTGTTGCGTCTAGTTTTTATGACGCACAAAACATCCTGGAGCTCTTATATGTTGGTAGAAATCAATATAAGTGTGTCAGTTTACAAGTCTATTCTTGACGTTTGCGTCTTACAGTCCCTGCTTCTATGATCTTTTCTTGAGCAGCAACTGTCAGGCGCCAACATCAAGAATACACTTGCAAACTGACACACTTATATTGACTTCTATCAACATATAAGACCTCCAGGATGTTTTATGCGTCTTAAAAACTAGACGCAACACTTGAAACTGACAGTAAGTAGAAACAAGCTTGTAGCTTAAATAGCTGAAGCTAAATAAAATGGTTGCAGCTAAATTGGACTACAAATATTCCTGAATAATGTCATACTTTGATATCTTATAAGCTGTGGGGTCAATGCAAGAAAAAACTATCATTAAGAGAATAATCGACAGTTAAAGAGGTTCAATTAAGAAATCTTTGTCACAGTGTTAATGAATGAAGAACTCTAAAATTTGTTACAGCTATGTTTCATGACTCTAATTTCTAGGTCAACAGAAACCTTCGATCTTACTCGTCGGCTTTGACCCGTGACGTAAGCGTGTTGTGGTGTGTGACGTCATTACGGCGCGGAGTTTGTTTTGCGATTGTGGCGTGTTTGTAGATGTCTTGTTTTTGTTTGTGGTGCTCTCTGGTGGTGTGTTCATGGTTTTCGTTTGTTTTAATTTAATGCTCATTGCTGTACGTCGGGTGAGTTTGTTATTGAGTGTATTTGGTTGTGGTTTTTTGTTCAGGAATGGATATGAAACACACCGTTAGAAGTTATCAAGTTCTTACAACTATTCGGTTTAATCGCCGAAGTTGTTGATCGGACGCTTCTGTATTTCCCGCGTGCGTGCGTGCGTGTGTGCATTTGTGTCAACAGAAACATCTGATCTCACGCGTCGGCTTTGACCCGTGACGTTAGGGACCTACACATTGATCTGTAGCGTAGCCCTGAATACGAGGTTAGGTTGGGAGGTTTTTTTTTTTGGCGGGGGGGGTCAGGGGGGGGGGGCGCAGCCCCCCCTGCCTGGCCTCGAGTACCACTTGTTTATTATTATCTTTGTTCGATCGTAATTTATGTGATTGGGAGCTGTTGTAGATGTATGTAGGTGTAAGGGAAGTGTTCGTTTTTTTTTGTATTGGAGGATGTGATCGGTAGGTTCTGTTGAGCTATATAGGTCAAGGGAAGTGTCCGATTCTGGATAGGAATGTGTTTTTTGGTATTTGGTCAGTTTTGTGATGTTGATTTATTTCGTTGTTTTGCGTGGTTTTGTATGGCGGTCGGTGTCTACATTTGTGTATATTTAGTTTGTCCCCACCCAAAAACCCCCAATTTCCCACGCTTGTCCCGTTAGAGTCATTAGGCTTTTTGTGAAACTTGTGTATTTCAGTGTTTATAATACGTATGCGATGTTTTTATATCCGCCATATTGGATAATACGTATGGGATGTTTTTATATCCGCCATATTGGAATTGTCGTTTATAGTCGTTTCCGCTACATTTGTGACGTCATGGGTCAAAGTCGACGGGTAAGATCGGACGCTTATGTATTTCCTAATTTCTGAGTAACTGCACAGGAAACGTGCAGTACTGACCATTAATTTCTTTAAAAAGTTCCTACATCTTACAACTGTAAATGCTTCAACACAAAAAAGAAGACATCAATATTAAGTACCAAAAATAGGAAAGGTGGATAAAAACAGTGAAATGAAAACAAAACTTACTTTTTATTTGGGAAATACAGAAGCGTCCGATCTTACCTGTCGGCTTTGACCCATGACATCACAAATGTAGCGGAAACGACTATAAACGACAATTCCAATATGGCGGATATAAAAACATCCCATACGTATTATCCAATATGGCGGATATAAAAACATCGCATACGTATTATAAACACTGAAATACACAAGTTTCACAAAAAGCCTAATGACTCTAACGGGACAAGCGTGGGAAATTGGGGGTTTTTGGGTGGGGACAAACTAAATATACACAAATGTAGCCACCGACCGCCATACAAAACCACGCAAAACAACAAAATAAATCAACATCACAAAACTGACCAAATACCAAAAAACACATTCCTATCCAGAATCGGACACTTCCCTTGACCTATATAGCTCAACAGAACCTACCGATCACATCCTCCAATACAAAAAAAAAAAAAAAACGAACACTTCCCTTACATCTACATACATCTACAACAGCTCCCAATCACATAAATTACGATCGAACACTTCCGTTGACCTATATAGCTCAACAGAACCTACCGATCACATCCTCCAATACAAAAAAAAAAAAACGAACACTTCCCTTACACCTACATACATCTACAACAGCTCCCAATCACATAAATTACGATCGAACACTTCCGTTGACCTATATAGCTCAACAGAACCTACCGATCACATCCCCCAACACCAACCTAAAAAACCAACACTTCCCTTACACCTACATACATCTACAACAGCTCCCAATCACATAAATTACGATCGAACAAAGATAATAATAAACAAGTGGTACTCGAGGCCAGGCAGGGGGGGGCTGCGCCCCGCCTGACCCCCCCCGCCAAGAAAAAACCTCCCAACCTAACCTCGTATTCAGGGCTACGCTACAGATCAATGTGTAGGTCCCTAACGTCACGGGTCAAAGCCGATGCGTGAGATCGGATGTTTCTGTTGACACAAATGCACACACACACGCATGCACGCGGGAAATACAGAAGCGTCCGATCAACAACTTCGGCGATTAAACCGAATAGTTGTAAGAACTTGATAACTTCTAACGGTGTCTTTCATATCCATTCCTGAACAAAAAACCACAACCAAATACACTCAATAACAAACTCACCCGACGTACAGCAATGAGCATTAAATTAAAACAAACGAAAACCATGAACACACCACCAGAGAGCACCACAAACAAAAACAAGACATCTACAAACACGCCACAATCGCAAAACAAACTCCGCGCCGTAATGACGTCACACACCACAACACGCTTACGTCACGGGTCAAAGCCGACGAGTAAGATCGAAGGTTTCTGTTGACCCTTTATTTGTTAAGCACACAATAAAAATTTCACTATGAACAAGTTTCACCTGATTCACTACTGATATTAACAATTTCACATGGAACACCTGCCACATGTTTTGGAAACTCACCCCTGTTTAGCCTGTGCTTAGTTTTATTCATAAAATTTTCCTCGAAAAAATGATCTTCACAAACAAAATAAGTAGCACAATTCACATCTGGTCACAGTTTACAAACACTTTTCCGCTTTGAAGCAATTCTTCAAGAAGTTTTGGAAACCTGTTGAAATGCTTCTTCCTAACTTTCTCCGTTGAACCGACGTAATATCCAGATAAACAGCCAGGGAATTTACAGGAGTATTTCTACGTCAATCTCTTGTCTTGAATATTCTGAAAAACATAAAATTCTTCATCAAATAAAACTACTACTGACATATCAAAGTTATTTAAGTAAGCAAACAGAAATCACACAGCTTCATTCACGACAGAAGAGAATACGTTTCATTTATAGGCTACGAGATTATTTACTGAAAATTAAATGTCTTACCTTAGGATTAATTGCGGACATTTTTTCTGCAGGAAATCTCTTCAGTTCCACAGTGAACTTTATGAAATTGAAAGTAATAAACCTGTTTACAATGAAGATGAGTAGTATGTAAATATGAAACACAATCAAAGACGACTGTAACCGTGGACTTCAGTACAGAGCAAGACGATATAACATCAATAACCGCCATTGGACAGTTCTCATTGGTCAATTGCACCTTCGTTTGACCCATAGCGCCTCTAGTGGCCTGGAAGGAACTACCCGGCTTGTTGCCTCTTCTCCCATATGGCTTTCACCCCTGTGGCGCCGCCATCTATCTTAACTTCATTCAACTACAGAAGCTGAAGCTAAAGTATTCCAGTATGTCCCACAACACAGTCCGCATTTTTAAACTGAAATTGACCGAGAAAAAAATGTGTTACGTTACATATCGTGTTGCATAACTTACTGAATGTCTCCCGTAGCCAATTGCAGCCTGTATAGTCGCTGGAATGACTCTCCATTCGCCTTTGCCCCCTTACATGTACTGATGTACAAAATTTAATGCCGGAAGTAACTTTCGCATGAGGTCTCACTGCCAGGTAACATAGCTAGATGAATCTTGGGCCACACATAGAAAGAATTGCTGTATGTAGTACAAAAGGTAGAGGAAAGAAATACGGAATTTGGCGAACAGAAATCGAACTTTTGTTGTTGTTGTTCTTGTGGTCTTCAGTCCTGAGACTGGTTTGACGCAGCTCTCCATGCTACTCTATCCTGTGCAAGCTTCTTTATTTCCCAGTACCTACTGCAGCCTACATCCTACTGAATCTGCTTAGTGTATTCATCTCCTGCTCTCCCTCTACAATTTTTACTCTCCACGCTGCCCTCCAATACTAAATTGGTGATCCCTTGATGCCTCAGAACATGTCCTACCAACCAATCCCTTCTTCTAGTCAAGCTGTGCCACAAACTCCTCTTCTCCCCAATTCTATTCAATACCTCCTCATTAGTTATGTGGTCTACCCATCTAATCTTCAGCATTCTTCTGTAGCACCATATTTCGAAAGCTTCTATTCTCTTCTTGTCCATGTTTCACTTCCATACATGGCTACACTCCATACAAATACTTTCAGAAACAACTTCCTGACACTTAAATCAATACTCGATGTTAACAAATTTCTCTTCTTCAGAAACGCTTTCCTCGCCATTGCCAGTCTGCATTTTATATCCTCTCTACTTCGACCATCATCAGTTATTTTGCTCCCCAAATAGTAAAACTCCTTTACTACTTTAACAGTCTCATTTCCTAATCTAATTCCCTCAGCATCACCTGACTTAATTCGACTACAATCCATTATCCTGGTTTTGATTTTGTTGATGTTCATCTTATACCCTCCTTTCAAGAGTCCAACTGCTCTTCCAAGTCTTTTGCTGTCTCTGACAGAATTACAATGTCATCAGCGAACCTGAAAGTTTTTATTTGTTCTCCATGGATTTTAATACCTACTCCGAACTTTTCTTTTGTTTCCTTTACTGCTTGCTCAATATACAGATTGAATAGCATCGGGGAGAGGCTACAACCCTGTTAACTTTTGTTAAAAAAAAAAAGAAACTGTGCTGAAACCGCGATTTATGACGGCCCCCTTGGGCATTATGAACCACAGGACATGCTTCATAGTTGGGTCTGTGATCGCCATGGACGGTAATGAACGTTTTCCAATGTGCTTCCGGCTGCCCCCATAGCTGAGTGGTCAGTGCGACGGCCTTTCATGCCAAGGAGCCCGGGTTCGATTCCTGGCTGGGTCGAAGATTTTCCTCGCTCAGGGACTGGGTGTTGTGTTGTCATCATCAACTCATCCCCATCCACGCGCAAATCGCCGAAGTGGCGTCAACTCGAAAGACTTGGACCAGGCGACCGTTCTACCCGACGGGAGGCCCTAGCCACACGACATTTCCATTGTGCTTCTATGCTGAGCACAAGCCTGGTAGTGAGTACTCATGGTAGGGAGTTCCATTTCTCCACCAGCAAGGTTGACAAATGGTGGACGGTCGTTGGTGCATGTGGATGTCCTCAAATACCTCTCCCCAAAGCATCCCACAAGTGCACGAGAGTAAGTTGGGGCAGTCCATTCGCTGAATATCCTCTCGTTCGAGGAGCGACCGCTCCTGGGCACAATGTGGTTGCCCATTCTCATCCATAAAAATGAAATCAGGTCCATATGCAGACCTGAAAACACACACCTGGTTGAAACCGATAATACTGGCTAACAGTCAAAAATTCTAACAATCAAGGAAGTAAGGAGCCACTAGGATTGGGCGAGGAAGCAGGGCCAAGTGCTGGTAGAAGTAACACAACACCTTACTCCTAATGCATTTATTAAAACTAGCTAAAATACAATATACAATCTGCCAACATAATGAATATAGGGAGAATCAAACCTTAAGAAACTAGTTCAACAATTCAACATTGTACCACGCAACATAGTACTGCGTATGCCTTAATGGCTGCAATCGCAAAGAAAGCCTGAAGGGCCAAATTAACAACATAAGAAAATCTTAAAAATATCAGCTCGAAAATAACAAGTGCTTATTAACAGCTCGACATTAAGGGCCAGGAAATTAGTCAAATTCTGCAATTAGTAAGTAATGGCCACGAATTTATTAGTAAGCCGGTGTTAAGGGCCCCAGTACACTAACAAGGGAGGTTAAGTATTAAAACTGGATTTCAAAGCCTTAAGGGCTGTAGAGCTCCCAAAAGGGGGGCCTGAATGACCAATTCATCGAGGTACTTAATAAACAGCTCAGCCTGAAGGGCTGGCCGATGGTTAAGGTTAGGCAAATCAACAAATTTATCAGTAATTGAGCCTTAAGGGCCACAGTACATTTAGAATCCACATTAAGCATTAAGAACTATCATACAGCGGAAGAATTCCCTAAAACTTAGCAACCTTAAATAAATCAATTGATACTATCCAGCTTGAAACTTAGGTACAACAATACATGCATATACTTCTAAAAGGTAAACTTGCATAATATCTAAATTTGAAATGCAAACAATCGCACACCAACATGGCCAGCAAATCTACAAAAGTTTAACCACAGTTGCTGAGTATGAAATACAAGCAGCTGCAAGGCTACCAATCAGTCATCGTGCCCCAATATCATGGTTTACAATCTTCAGGTAGTACGAAAGAGGAAAAATACAAGTCGAGCCCCAAAGAGGAATTAAATGATGCCCTTCAATTACAAATCATTAAACCGCAGCGTAAAGCTGCCACATTTGACAAACTGGCGCAAAAGCCACCAGCTCAATCGACACTGCTCATATAGGCAAACATACCAATAAAGTTCTCTAACTCTGTAAAATTTTCAGTCTAAAACGGGGCTTTTAATAACATACGGTATTAAAACAATCTTTAAGATAAACACATCCACCAACAACTTTTAAGGTGTGCACAGCCACGTACTTTACAAATTTCTTTTCTTTCTCTCACATACATAGAACACGTAGGCTTGGAACTGACTACCAAATTGGTCACAAGAATCAATAGACAGCCACCAATACATCAGTACCTAATTAGACAGTCTTCCAGTGTGACATGACAGTGCAACAGTTCACATTCACAGCCTTGATTCAACATGTTCTACTATCCTCGTTGTACAGCATCGACCACGCCCAGAGTGCCTACTGCAAATTTTAACCAAGCAGTTCACGCTCACGTCGACGCCTAACCTAGAAACCAGCCCAGCAGTCCAAGAACAACCTACACACTCGAAGTCAAATCCCGCAAACGCAGTGCAGAACTAACATTCAACCTTTTCCTTCATAGCTTCAGAACCGGCGAGCTAAACCGGTGGACGGAAAACACACAATGTCGGCGGCACAAACATAAAGTAGGTCGCAAACAGCACCCTAATACAAGGCAATAGCAAGTCAAAAGCACAACGGCAATAGCGAAATATTCTCAACTTCAGTCCCGGAGGAAAACCTGCCGCCCTCAGTGCTCAAAACATTCCCGGAGCAACCGTCCTCGGCGACTCCCACTATTCTCCGGAACAGCAACATCACAGCTCCTTATTTCAGTTCTCTTCCGACAAGAACAAGCATAATCGGAGCTAACGGCTTCTCCAAGTCAGACATGCTATGCCGTAGAACCTCATTGTGGAATGAGCCGGCCGACACCGCACAAACCACCGCAAGTAAGACAAACAAGCACTTCCCTAGTGGATGGCCTACCGCCACGCTCCACGACTCAGTCACTCCACTCCACCGACCTAGAGGGCGGGGCATGAGACGAGGAGAACAGACAGCGCCACCACACGGAAAAGCGCCGGCGGGAAGCCAAGGCGTAACTGGGGCGGGTGTTTAGACGAGACGGACAGAAGCACGTCTCACTGGTGACAGAGCACAGTTCCACAATAACGTTCACCGGCCGTGTTCAAAGGCTTAGAGCTCAATACGCCCATGCAACTTTATGCCTCCTCACACCATAACACGTGGAATGCCAAAATGATGACATTCGACAATACTGGACGTATTCTCGTGTGGAGAGAAGTGGGAACATTTAAGCCCGCCCAGGAACATGTCGAATTTGATCATTTTCGCAGTGCAACTGTTACGGTGGGGAGGCATAATGTTGCCCGGGCCTACTGATGTCCGCCGGCCGCTGGTGGCCGAGCGGTTCTGGCGCTACAGTCTGGAACCGCGCGACCGCTACGTCGCAGGTTCGAATACTGCCTCGGGCATGGATGTGTGTGTTGTCCTTAGGTTAGTTAGGTTTAAGTAGTTTTAAGTTCTAGGGGACTTATGACCTCAGCAGCTGAGTCCCATAGTGCTCAAAGCCATTTGATTTGAACCTACTGATGTCCGAAACATTGAATACGGTACAATCACCGGTCAATGTTATTATGATAATGTTCTCGTTCTCGATGTGCGTCTTTTCAATGGTGATTTCCACCTTGACTTCATTTTTATGGAGGACGATGCGAGACCGGATCGAACAGTGCAGATAGAAAAGCTGCTGGAACGAGAAGATATTCGGTGAATGTAGTAGCCTGCCCGTTCCGCAGACATCACAGTTTCGATTTCAGAAAGGCCGCTCGACTGCGAATGCTATTTACACATTCACTCATCATATTGTACAAGCTTCAAAAAATAAATATCGCCAGTTGGTATTTTTTGTGATACTCTCTAATGAGGGAACCTCCCCATCGCACCCCCCTCAGATTTAGTTATAAGTTGGCACAGTGGATAGTCCTTGAAACACTGAACACAGATCACTCGAGAAAACAGGAAGAAGTTGCATGGAACTATGAAAAAAATAAGCAAAATATACAAACTGACTAGTCCATCTGCAAGATAGGCAACATCAAGGATACATGAGTTCAGGATCGCCGTGGTCCCGTGGTTAGCGTGGGCAGCTGCGGAACAAAAGGTCCTTGGTTCAAGGGACCACGGGACCACGGCGCTCCTGAGCTCAAACTATCCTCTATGCTGCCTATCTTGCGCATGGACTACTCAATTTGTATATTTTGCTTATTTTTTCATAGTTCCACACAACTCTTCCTGTTTTCTCGATTGATCTGTGTTCAGCTTTTCAAGGCCTATCCACTGTGCCAACTTATAACTAAATCTGAGGGGTGTGCGATGTGGAGGTTCCATTGCAAGAAAAAGTCAAGTTTCATGGAACTGATGGCTTTACACATATCTGGTTTGAATCATACTTGACAAACAGAATACAAGATGTTGTGCTGAATAACTAAGACAGTGTCAGAAAGACAGAAAATTTTGGTGACTGGGGTAAAATCCACTTGTCATTAACACTTTCATCAACACTACCTCTTTGCCATTTTTCCCTAAATCTGTTCTCCAAATCTGATGCCTTTCCTACCTCTTTGAGTCTTTCTATGCTTTACCTCTCCTTTGCTGTTGAAGAGTCTGGGAAACAAGGCAAGAAAAGAAATAGTCTACCTCTGTAACGAGATATATGACAAAGGGGAATGGCCTGAGGACTTCGCTGCAACAGTTATCATACCAATAGAGAAAAAGAGAAACACTAAAAAATGTGAAGAGCACCGGGCCATCAATCTAATTTCTCATGCAGCTAAAGTCTTGCTGAGAGTGTTGAATAGAAGGTTATATGGCAAGCTGGATAGAGGGATTGCAGACGAGCAGTTCGGATTTAGAAGAGGAAAAGGAACAAGAGATGCTATTGGCCTGCTAAGAACTATAGGGGAAAGATATGTGGAAAAGGGTAGAGAAATCTTTCCTGTTTTTATAGATTTAGAAAAGACTTTTGATAGAGTTCAGTGGAAAGGGGTAGATTGGAAAGAGAGACGACTGATACAGAATCTATATTTACACCAGAAAGTAAGGATAAGGATTGGAAATGAAATGTCAGAAGGAAGCAGCATTGGACGAGGCGTTAGACAAGGTTGTTGCCTTTCCCCGCTGTTGTTTAACGTCTACCTTAAAGAGATTATTGCGAAAAGCTCAGATGGGAAAAGAGGAATAAGTATTGGTGGAAAGAGAATAGAATGTATAAGATTTGCTGATGACATGGTATTAGTGGCAGAAAGTGAGCGGACAGTGAATAACATGCTCAAAGATCTGAATGAAGCTTGTGTGGAATATGGGATGCAAATAAACACAGCAAAAACAAAGATTATGGTCATCAGTACAGGACGCAGACTGTCCAATATTAAAATAGGACAATCTACCATTAGCCAAGGAAGTGAATTTAAATATCTCGGAAGCACAATAACCGAAGACTTGAGATGTCACCAGGAGGTGAAAACTCGAATTGCCATAGCGAAGGAGGCATTCAACAAAAAGAGGAGACTCTTATGTGGCGAATTAGATAAAGGACTAAGGAAAAGGCTTGGCAAATGTTTTGTTTGGAGTGTGGCACTATATGGGGCAGAAACGTGGACACTGAGACGAGAGGATGAAAAAAGGTTAGAAGCATTTGATATGTGGATGTGGAGGAGAATGGAGAGAATAAGCTGGATGGAAAGAGTGAGTAATGAAAGAGTATTGGAAAGGGTTGGTGAGAGAAGATATCTGCTGAAGGTTGTAAGAGAAAGGAAATATAACTGGTTGGGACATTCATTGAGAAGGGAGAGCTTGCTAGTAGATGCTTTGGAAGGATTGGTTTGTGGGAGAAGACAGAGGAAGAAGGAGATACAAGGTGAGAGACGACATAAAGGGAAGAGGAAATTATGCAGACCTGAAGAGGATGGCAGAAGACCGGACCGCCTGGAGAACTACCATGTGAAAACCTGCCTTTAGGCAGATCACTGATGATGATGATGATGATGATGGGGTAAAACCATAAAGCTAGTCCTACAGGTTTCAATTTCGGGTCTACTCCTATTCGTTGAATATGTGACTGACGTTCCTCTTCACATTCAACAAGCAAAAGTGGTACTTTTTGGGGATCCTTCTGGTGTTGTAATAAATCCCATCAGAGAGAAAGTAACAGTTAACATATGATATCTTCCAAAGAATTACGATGTGGTTCTCGGAAAAAAGATTTCCTTAAATTCTGTAAAACACACACTGCATTCAGTCCTGTACAACAAATACAGTTATACCAGCAACTGATGTAGCACATGAGCATGAGTCAGTAAATGGGGTAGAATGATCTAGAATTTTTGGTGTACATATATTGATAAAAACTTGAATTGAAAGAATTACTCAACTTCTCAAACATTTAAACTCGGCTACTTCCTCTCTTCGTATAATGCTAGTCTTTGAAACAAACGTATCAACTCCTGACATATTTTACGTATTTCCACTCAGTAATGTTGCACGGAATAATTTTCTGGGGTAACTCACCACTTTCAAAGAAAGTATTCATTTCACAATAGCGAGCATTAAGAATAGTATGTGGTATTCACCCGTGGATATCATGTAGTTACCTCTTGAAGGAACTAGGCATTTTAACTGTGCATTCACAATACGTATTTTCGACACTGAAATTCGTCATGACTAATCCATGACAATTTGAGAAGAGCAATGATGTCCATACCAACAACACTCGAGGGAAAAATGATCTTTGTCACCCATCGTTAAAGCTGTCAGTGGCTCAGAAGGCAGTGCAATATGTAGCAACAAATACCATAATTTCGATCATTGCCCAATAACACAAAATGTTCCACAGGTAGTGAACCAAGTTTTAAATCTAATTTTAAGTCATTTTTCCTGGACAACTCCTTCTGTTCCACTGACGAAATTCTAATTAAAAAGCGGTAGCCAGATAAAAGCTGGTTTTTAAGTGTAGTTTCATGAGTAGGAAAAAAATGAAATTGTTTTCGTTAATATTATACATGTCCTTTAAACTGACTCGTTCTACATCATTTCCATAAAAGTATCCTTAGCGCCATCTACGGTACGTGTAACTAATTTTTGTTCGCCTCATTGTGTATTTCTTTCGGTTACATTTTTTACTATACTGTTGCAGGTTTTTGCATCTATGTTCCAAGTTTCGTCGAGCTGTGTTGCTTGTTAATGACTCATCATTCGTAAGCAACTTCCGTCCTTAAGTTTGTCACACCAGTGTGCTTCGCTGACCACGTCAAGTCACTGTGACGCCACCATTCGGCGTTCAGTGCTGCGGTAGGCCGTGGTCACGATGCAATGAGACATCGGCGTACTTTTCTAGCGAGCGTAACGCGACATACTTATTTACACTTCCCTTTAATGCTGGCATTACGTTTCTGCAATGTCATTGTGATAAGGGCAAATTTACCAGTGACTCATACCGCGTCAAACGCCAAAAACACTTTCTGTAAATCAAGATAAAAACCTGCGCGTGTCGCGTAGGCCGGAACCGATGATTCATTGGTCAGTGTGATAACCCGTCTTACAGTATTCCGATCATTATCTGGGCAGTGTAACATGTGTGTCATAGAGGAAACAAAGGCTTTGGCTAAGATAAAAACGAAAGCCGGTCCAACGGAGAATGTTCGGTCTTTTAGGAATTACAGTGTTGAGAAAGAATGGGCACGATGTTATGACACTCCAAATAGTTTCCGATAACCTGCTGATGTTTTGTCATCAACCGTAAGATTGGTTTGACGACATTTTCGTTTATCGTCGATTGTTATTTATTGTCTTTATTTCAGCATAACTGTTATACCCCACATCATCTACGACGTCCCTTATGTGCTCATAGTTGTCAGGCAAGCGCTATCGCACTTTTCTTTCATTCCTTCACCTATCATCCGTAGACCCCCCCCCCCCCTCCCCCACTTCAACTGGTATGCAATGTACACTACCGTGATTAGATATACCTAAAATGACTGAGAAGCGACGATTCTGAATTACACTGTTCGTAACTATGTGAAAAATTGTTCAACTAATCATTACAATCGTAATTCAACACTTACTCTTAACGAAGACTGAAAGCAAAGAAATGTAATTACAATTATCAGCTTAGACTGGTGAGTCGAATTTATCGTTATCTGCAATTTGTATTTCAGTGAAATTCTAATCATGCAGTGAGATAATTCATTCGGCAGTCCCAAAGCTAGCTTATTATAATTAGACATGAGTTCTTGTAACTATGCCGGTCGTTGTGACCGAGCAATGCCGGCACGGTAGCTCAGCGTGTTCGGTCAGAGAGCTGGTTGGCCTCTGTAATAAAAAACTGAGTGGAAGGATCAACATACGAACTTGACCGGATGTCATGTGACGTCCGCATCGACCAAACACAACGACCAAACACGAACAAAGTGAAAAAAAAAAATGCTGTTCTAGGCGCTTCAGTCTGGAACCGCGCGACCGCTACGGATGCAGGTTCGAATCCTGCCTCGGGCATGGGGGTGTGTAATGTTCTTCGGTTAGTTAGGTTTAAGTAGTTCTAAGTTCTCGCGGACTGATGATCTCAGTCCCATAGTGCTCAGAGCCATTTGAACCTTTTTTTTCTTGTAACTATTAATAACATGTTTGTTGATAGGGTCAGACATTACTTCTAGTATTCTAAGGATTTTAAAATAATTATCTACCGAATGACAACTTAATGGATCAGAGCATTACGCTACATGATAATACTGAAGTAACATAAACTCACTATAATACTTCCCATGGCGAATTTTGATGGACGAACTGCTACAAATACTTTAAATCACTCTTAATTTTACTTTATTCCAGCGATGCCAGTGAAGTGTTGTTTTGGCAGAAGAGCCAACACCGTGTTACTAGAGGAGGCCGAAATGCAAGCTTTTTAGCTCACACAGGCTGGCGTGAGGAAGGAAGAACAAGACTGACGTGAGGTCTGGAACATGACAAGGAATTAGAATTCAGAAAGCGGACGTAATTGGTTTGGTACTTCACTTTAATCCATTAATGATGAACGTCGCTCTTGACGCTACATGATTCACAATTTTATCTGTTCAGAATACATGAATAGGGCCCCTTGCTAGGTCGTAGCAAATGACGTAGCTGAAGGCTATGCTAAACTGTCGTCTCTGCAAATGAGAGCGTATGTAGACAGTGAACCATCGCTAGCAAAGTCGGCTGTACAACGGGCGAGTGCTAGGGAGTCTCTCTAGCTTAGACCTGCCGTGTGGCGGCGCTCGGTCTGCAATCACTGATAGTGGCGACACTCGGGTCCGACGTATACTAATGGACCGCGGCCGATTTAAAGGCTACCACCTAGCAAGTGTGGTGTCTGGCGGTGACACCACATAGATCACCAACAAGTTTAATCTCATAACAATGCACCAGCGGTATTTTCTGCCCTGTGGTCGTTAACGCCCCAGTTACCAACTTTTCCGGCAGTGTGTCTTTGCTCGTCGATGCTTTCCGGCACGGCGTGTAGTTCGACAGCCTTTTAAATTGTTTGGTTCATGTTGTGCATAGGCCGGTATTACACTATCAAATTTCTTTGTCAAAGATTTGATCAAAGATGTGATCCAATATTCCGTCCAATATATTTGACAAAGATCTTTGACGTAGCGCTAGAAGGGGTGTTACACTGTCATCAAACTTTTCGTCAAAGTTCAAGGTGGCTGACAACAACTTGTTATTAACCGCAGCAGTTCTACGTACCCCAATTGTATTGTGTGCACATGCCGAAAAGAAGTGGGGGAAAAATGGAACCATACATACGAGGTTGACAGTCTTAAAAGTCCTGGGATTACAACTTGATAATAAATTCAGCTGGGAGGAGCACACCACAGAACTGCAGAAAGGCCTTAACAAATCTGTATTTGCAATTCGAGTGTTAGCAGACATAGGCAACATAAAAATGAAAAAGCTTGCATACTTTGCCTACTTTCATTCCATAATGTCATCTTCTCTCTTCTTGTGGTCTTCAGTCCTGAGACTGGTTTGATGCAGCTCTCCATGCTACTCTACCCTGTGCAAGCTTTTTCATCTCCCAGTACCTACTGCAACGTACATCCCTCTGAATCTGTTTAGTGTATTCATCTCTTGGTCTCCCTCTACGATTTTTCCCCCCACGCTGCCCTCCAATACTAAATTGGTGATCCCTTGATGCCTCAGAACATGTCCTACCAACCAATCCCTTCATCTGGTCAAGTTGTGCCACAAACTTCTCTTCTCCCCAATTCTATTCAATACCTCCTCATTAGTTATGTGATCTACCCATCTAATCTTCAGCATTCTTCTGTAGCACCATATTTCGAAAGCTTCTATTCTCTTCTTGTCCAAACTATTTATCGTCCATATTTCACTTCCATACATGGCTACACTCCATACGAATACTTTCAGAAATGACTTCCTGACACTTAAATCAATACTGGATGTTAACAAATTTCTCTTCTTCAGAAACGCTTTCATTGCCATTGCCAACCTACATTTTATATCCTCTCTACTTCGACCATCATCAGTTATTTTGCTCCCCAATATATATAATGTCATATGGGATAATATTTTGCGGTAAATCTTGAAGTCAAACAAAAGTTTTCAGAGTCCAAAAGCGTGTAATACGTATTATTTGTGGAGTAAATTCACGGACGTCCTACAGAAACCTCTTCAAAGAACTGGATATACTAACTACTGCCTCTCAGTATATATACTTCTTAATGAAATTTGTCGTAAATAATATTTCTCTTTTTCCAACAAACAACTCAGTTCATACATACAATACCAGGAACAAAATGATCTGCACAAGGACTTAAAAGCACTTACTATAGTTCAAAAAGGGGTCCACTACTCAGGAACACTCATCTTCAATAATTTGCCAGGAAACATAAAAAATTTAGTTAGAAATAAAGATCAGTTTAAAAGGAGCCTGAAAAACGTACTACTGGCCAACTCCTTCTACTCCATTGGCGAAATTTTTAATAGAAACAAATGGTGTATTGTATTTATTCATACTATTAGTATTGTTATTTCAGCTTTAAAAAAATCGACATGTTCCACATCCACGAGGATCTCCTCAGCACGGATCTATGGAACGAAAAACTAATCTAATCTGGGTGAAGCCGTGGGTTTTACGACGACACGATAAAAGCATTCAACAAAACTTGTTACGTGAGCTTACAGTGGAAGACGTCAAGTCGTACATCAATTACTTAAGAATGGATGAGCATACATTTCTGTATGTGCTCAATGAAGTGTATCCTCATATCACAAAGCACAATATTCACTAAGAACTGCTACATCTTCAGAAGACAGGCTCACTGTAACACTCCGATTCCTTGCTGCAGGAGAGGGGTATGTTATGCTAGGTTAGGTTAGGTTAGGTCAGGTTGGGTCAGGTCAGGTCTCCAATCTTCTTAATCTGTTTTTGTATTCAGGGTGCCTCACGTTGTAAAGCGCCTCATCAGCTTCAGACAGCTCTATTAATTTTGTAGTTGTCGGCACACACCAATTGTATTTACCGGCAATGGTTATAAAAACACTACAGACGACAGAACGCTGAAGCGATGTTAGCGCTCCATGTGGTAACATGTCACATTGCAGTGAACAGAAGACAAGCGGTTTCTTTGATCAAATATACAACGAGGCCCTAGATTTGATCAAATATTGGACGACATTTGACAAAGTCCCTATTACACTGTCAAATATCTTTGACAAAGATATTGGACAAAGATATTGGACAAAAAAATTTGATAATGTAATACCGGCCTTAGAGTGGTTATTATTCCCTTGACTGTTTTTAAACGCCAATTTCTGAAGACGTAGTGCTGTTCGTATCCTCGTCCTCGGTCAATATTTTCCATCGTTGTGCCGTTGATCGAACGGAAGGGAATTGGTTAAATTGTTGGTCGGTCCTTGGCCCGTCCCTAGTTTGGGTTGCCATCCGATTATTTAACTTCAACTCTTGGCTACTTGTCTCACCTCACCTAATGTTTGAGCTACCTTCCCAGGCCGATCCTTGGAACACTTCTGAGCACCATTTGTTCTCTTTGTTTTAGATTGCGGTGTTCATTTTAGTTTGAAGTATTGTGCGAGGCCTTCGGCCGTGTATTGATACAGTTCTTTTTAAATTTTACATAACGGCTTTCAGACGTGTTAAATTAAAATTCTGAAGATTGGTTTTTATAAAAAAATTACCTTAAAATTAGTTCTATCTGAAATTGTTTGGAATCCAGACCGTAAACCGTTAGTTGTTTGATGTGTTATGTGTGACCTTCAACCGAGGATTTACGTGAACCCCTTTTAATAAGGCCTTCAGCCGTGTGTATTCTTTAAAGGAAATTTTTTTTAAGGAAGTAAGGGGTTTATTTTATATTGTTTGCCTGACTTGTTTTTCAGGCCTTCAGTCGTTGTTTCAAATTTGTTTGTGGCCTTCAGCCGTGCATGAAGTTAATATTTCGTTAGTTAGGCTTTCGGCCGTTCTGTCGTAAATTTAAAAAGAAATTTCTTGGTTGAAAAAATTGTTTGTTAATGTGTTATAATTATAGTTGTGCTTCAGACGTGTAGTGTAGGCCTTTAGCCGCTAATTGTTTTAAATTGCATGTTTTTCTTTTAAAAGGCCTTCAGCCGTTGTTTTTGGTGTGGCTTTGGGCCTTCAGCCCAGAAAGCATCTCAAGTTCTTTAACTAGGCCTTCAGCCGTATTGCTTAGTTGTGATCTTTTAAAAGAATGTGTAAATGAGTAGTTCTTAGAAAAATATAGTTGTGTGTTTGATTGTGCAACTCACAGTAACTGTGTACGGCCCCATCAAATGGCTCTGAGCACTATGCGACTTACCTGCTGAGGTCATCAGTCGCCTAGAACTTAGAACTACTTAAACCTAACTAACCTAAGGACATCACATACATCCATGCCCGAGGCAGGATTCGAAACTGCGACCGTAGCGGTCGCTCGGCTCGACTGTAGCGCCTAGAACCGCACGGCCACTCCGGCCGGCACGGCCCCATCCACAATCATAACTTTATCCTGTGCGCTCTCTACCAACCTGGTTTCATATAGAGTATCCTGTAAGAAATTACTCAATACATGTATGAAATTAAGGTGGGTCTTCAACATTTTTGACTTACGAAAAACCACTATCATTGAGTGACCGCTCCGCTTAAGACTGGGGTTGCAAATGATTTGGTTGCGTAAAGAATATGCGATTTCTACACGATTGTAATATTGCTCTTGTTATCAATGGACAATTTAACAAACTCCGAAATTTACAGGGTAATTTTTCCCACCGTGTACAAACTCTGTAGATCGATCAGTGAGAAGATAGAGGACGGAAAGGTCAAATGAACTGAAGTCCGGAAATGCAGGATTTGTATGCTAGGGACTATTTATCCAATCATACCATGCTACTGCAGTCTAACACGCGCTGTACCATGCAGCCATAGTTCCAGTATGCGTGAGAGTGTGGTGCTGTTGCTCATACGCCATGCTCTAGCGCCGTCTCCTGCCATTGTAATTGGTAATGTTGTGTCCGATTCACTTCTCTTGCTCACTCACCTTGTAGTGGATGTGATACAGCGTTGTACACAATGGTTCCGTATTCGAATCGAGAGCTTGCCGACTGGTGTCTACAGGGTGGCGCACGAAATGTGTTACCAATTGTTTCTTTCACAATTTACGACGCACATTAGATATCCCGCTGGTATCTCCACAGCAGTATCAGCAGAGCTTGGAAAAACAAATGAGTTAGGAAATGACGAGTAATTCACGATACTGCCGCTAGGAGGCTAGCAAGCAGCAATGGCTGACAATGGAAGACTGACGACACAGCAACGATCGGCAGTTGTGTTACTGTTTCATGAAACGAAAAGCCTTGTTGTGACTCAGATGCGTTTTCGACAACAGTTTAACACACGACTGGTCCCTTGCAAGAAGACCATCCACAGGTTGTACCATAAATTTGTACAGGAAGGAACAGTATTGGAAGCGAAGCGACCTCGGCCTAAGCCTGTTTGTTCGCCGGAGAGTATTGAAGCGGTACGAGTTGCTGTACAGAGAAGTCCCGGGAAATCGTGTCGAAAGGCAGCAGTGCAACTGGGAATATCCAAGCGCTCCATTCGACGCATTCTTAAAAGTGACCTCCATATGTACCCATACAAGATGACCTGTGCACAAGAAGCTCACTGAAGAACACAAGTGCCGGCCGTTATGGTCAAGCGGTTCTAGGTGCTTCAGTCTGGAACCGCGCGACCGCTACGGTCACAGGTTCGAATCCTGCCTCGGGCATGGATGTGTGTGGTGTCCTTAGGTTAGTTTAACTAGTTCTAAGTTCTAGGGGACTGATGACCTCAGATGTTAAGTCCCATAGTGCTCAGAGCCATTTGAACCATTTTTGAAGAACACAAGCAGCAGAGACTACTGTTTGCTTAGTGGGCGGAGGTTAGGGAAGAAACTCTCAACAACGTTTCGTTTTCAGACGAGGCGCATTTTCATTTAGACAGTGTGGTTAACAAACAAAATGTACGCTTTTGGGCCACTGAAAACCCACAAGTGCTTCACGAACGACAACATTATGCTCCGAGGATTACAGCGTGGGCAGCATTTTCCAGTCACGGATTTATTGGACCCTTTTTCTTTGAAGAAACTGTGAACATATTGAGCTTGTGCTGAGTTAGAACAAATCTTCGCAATAGCTTCATTCCAAAGCTTGTTGCTACTGCCTTGCCCTTGAACACGCCCTTCATGCAAGATGGAGCAAGGCCACATACTACAACACTGTTTTGGAATTTTTACACGAGCATTTCGACATGCGCATCATTTCACTCATTTTTCCAGGTCGCTTCAATGACGGACAAAATTGGCCGCCCATTAGTCCAGACCTCAATCCATGTTAATTTTTTCTTTGGGGATACCTAAAGGAAAAAATTTTCCCGGAACGTCCACGTGATTTAATGGAGCTCAGAAGACTTATTCTTCAAGCTTGCAGTGAAATTACGGAAGACATGCACCGTAGGGTAATCACTAATTTCAGTGTTCGTTTGAAGGAAGTTAGGAAACGAAATGGTGGACATATTGAGCATGTGCTGAGTTGGAACAAATCTCCATGGACGGCTCTTCATTGCAGTATATGTTCCTTTCAGATTGTATTGACAATAAAGTTTATACTCAAAAACAAAATGGTAACACATTTCGTGCGTCACCCTGTACTTACTGAAAGGCAAATGGTAATGGGCAGCGGTCAGCACGGTTATATCAGGAGACCTATCCCCCTCGACAAAACAACCATAGCATTCGATGTTTGCAGTAATGTTTCGCCGTTTGTCTGAGTCAGGATCGTCTCAGAAAGTGGGATATGATGAAGGTCGTAACCGAAATGCTCGGACACGAGACTTGGAGGAAAATGTGATTAACACTGCGGAAGGCAACCGCCATGTCAGTACCAGGCAGTTGGCCGGCCAGCACAGTAAAGCCAGACGACCGTGTGAAACATTCTCCATGACGACTGTTACTACACATATCTCTTACTGCGTGTACAGGGGCTTACTAGCGATATAGATATTCCACACTGGGAGCAGTTTTGTTACTGGTTTCTTCACCAGGCAACCACGATTCCAGGATTTGTGTAACCCGTCCTATTCACAGATGAGGCCACCTTTAAGCGGAGTGGTATCTTCAACTTCCATAGCAGTCATTAGTGGGATAGTATGCAGAAGCCCCATGGTATGATGACAGCTAATCATGAGCATCGATGCAGCCGGAATGTGCTGGTCGGGATAACAGGCGACCGTATTTTAGGACCAGTCTTCCTTCCACGTCGCCTAACAGACCGGAACTATCTGCATTTCTTGCAGGTGACTTTGCCTTCCCTGCTAGAAGATGTGCCACCGATGATCCGAAGGGTTATGTGGCTGCCACATGATGGTGCTCCATGCCACTCCGGACGCATCTCAAACGTGTCTTCCCTGCTCGATGGATCGGACGAGGGGTCTTGGTGCATGGCTTGCTGGTTCACCGGATCTCAGCCCGTGCGATTCCTGGTTGTGGGGCCATGTGAAAAGCCTCATGTATGCAGAACCCATTTCGGATGTAGAGACATCGGATCAGCGTATTCATGCTGCCGTTTATAAAATGACTTTTTTATTTAATAATATAAATACAGGGCTATTACAAATGATTGAAGCGATTTCATAAATTCACTGTAGCTCCATTCATTGACATATGGTCACGACACACTACAGATACGTAGAAAACTCATAAAGTTTTGTTCGGCTGAAGCCGCACTTCAGATTTCTGCCGCCAGAGCGCTCGAGAGCGCAGTGAGACAAAATGGCGACAGGAGCCGAGAAAGCGTATGTCGTGCTTGAAATGCACTCACATCAGTCAGTCATAACAGTGCAACGACACTTCAGGACGAAATTCAACAAAGATCCACCAACTGCTAACTCCATTCGGCGATGGTATGCGCAGTTTAAAGCTTCTGGATGCCTCTGTAAGGGGAAATCAACGGGTCGGCCTGCAGTGAGCGAAGAAACGGTTGAACGCGTGCGGGCAAGTTTCACGCGTAGCCCTCGGAAGTCGACGAATAAAGCAAGCAGGGAGCTAAACGTACCATAGCCGACGGTTTGGAAAATCTTACGGAAAAGGCTAAAGCAGAAGCCTTACCGTTTACAATTGCTACAAGCCTTGACACCCGATGACAAAGTCAAACGCTTTGAATTTTCGGCGCGGTTGCAACAGCTCATGGAAGAGGATGCGTTCAGTGCGAAACTTGGTTTCAGTGATGAAGTAACATTTTTTCTTAATGGTGAAGTGAACAGACACAATGTGCGAATCTGGGCGGTAGAGAATCCTCACGCATTCGTGCAGCAAATTCGCAGTTCACCAAAAGTTAACGTGTTTTGTACAATCTCACGGTTTAAAGTTTATGGCCCCTTTTTCTTCTGCGAAAAAAACGTTACAGGACACGTGTATCTGGACATGCTGAAAAATTGGCTCATGCCCCAACTGGAGACCGACAGCGCCGAGTTCATCTTTCAACAGGATGGTGCTCCACCGCACTTTCATCATGATGTTCGGCATTTCTTAAACAGGAGATTGGAAAACCGATGGATCGGTCGTGGTGGAGATCATGATCAGCAATTCATGTCATGGCCTCCACGCTCTCCCGACTTAACCCCATGCGATTTCTTTCTCTGGGGTTATGTGAAAGATTCAGTGTTTAAACCTCCTCTACCAAGAAACGTGCCAGAACTGCGAGCTCGCATCAACGATGCTTTCGAACTCATTGATGGGGACATGCTGCGCCGAGTGTGGGAGGAACTTGATTATCGGCTTGATGTCTGCCGAATCAGTAAAGGGGCACATATCGAACATTTGTGAATACCTAAAAAAACTTTTTGAGTTTTTGTATGTGTGTACAAAGCATTGTGAAAATATCTCAGATAATTAAGTTATTGTTGAGCTGTGAAATCGCTTCAATCATTTGTAGTAACCCTGTATTTATATATGTCTTTGGAGAGAGAGAGATTTATTTTTGATTGAGATTTTTAGTTTAATTCGTAACTGGTACCTGAATTTTGATTGCTGCCTCCTTGAATGATCAGCTTCTTCACCAGTTGTTGACGTATTGCAAAATGGTTCAAATGGCTCTGAGCACTATGGGACTTAACTTCTGAGGTCATCAGTCCCCTAGAACTTAGAACTACTTAAACCTAACTAACCTAAGGACATCACACACATCCATGCCCGAAGCAGGATTCGAACCTGCGACCGTAGCGGTCGCGCGGTTCCAGACTGACGCGCCTAGAGCCGCTCGGCCACACCGGCCGGCTGACGTATTGCAATTTGGAGGAATTTAGTTACTTGGCCGTTTTGCGGATAGCTTTGAGCCCAAGTTTTCGTAGCTTTTCATACCAAGGGACCACTGTTGCAAGTAAGTAAGTTCAAACAGCAATCTGCTTCTCGTGAGAAAAGGAGATTGCTTGACACACCAACTTCCTTCAAACTACGCGCCCTGCTACATCAAAATTGGCCAGTTGAGTTCAGCACCATACTATTGTACAAAAAGTGTAATCCAATTAAATTCTGTCGATTGATAGACGGCAATGACAATGAAGTTCACCTCCTTTTCCAAAAACAAGATATTTCTATTCTCTCTTCCAAAAAAGTTGTACAAATAAATGTTTGGCAACTCTTACACATACTTCACTCGGCTTTATCACTAGAATATCAATTTTCATTAGATGTAACAATACGTTCTGAGCGATGGCCTAGCAACACGTCCTCTTTCCTCAGGATACAGATTAACAGTCCTTTTTTTAAATGAAATCAATTGTCTTTTTTTTTAGAGTCCATACTCACAGATTCTCTAATACTATCGTTGCGGGGGTTGCGCGCTAAAGAGTTTCTTGCTGTCCAGCTGCGCTTCACTTCACTTCAAGTACTTTTTGAATCACATTTACATTTTCGGTATTTACATTCATTACTGAGCTTCTCAGAATAAAATCAGGCACAAATTAGTTAAAGAGAAAAAAGCAGTCACGCCCACATAACATAAGACTTTGACACTGTTCGGATGCAGCCTGGCCGATGTGAACGTGCTACAGTGTGTTCATGCATACGTTAAGGCACATGGAAACCATTTTCGAGCTTCTAAGTCAATGCTATTGACAAGTACGGCGTTTTATATCAAATATTATGATAATCGAAAACGCACTCATCGATCATTGTAGGTTCCTTTCAAGTGACCTAGAACCGCAATATTTGGCAAGAGACTACGTTTAGCAGCAATATTAGTCGAGAAAACGCGAAAAGTGCTGATTTGTAATAAAATATCACGTAAAAGTTCCTTTTTTGCCATTTGTTTCCGACTATCACAATGTCCGACCATGAGATAGCACAGCTTTCTCAGAGTTAGGGGTACAGGTACCGCCGGCTGAAGTGGCCGAGCGGTTCTAGGCGCTACAGTCTGGAACCGCGCGACCGCTGCGGTCGCAGGTTCGAATCATGCCTCGGGCATGGATGTGTGTATTGTCCTTAGGTTAGTTAGGTTTAAGTAGTTCTAAGTTCTAGGGGACTGATGACCTCAGAAGTTAAGTCCCATAGTGCTCAGAGCCATTTGAACGATTTGGTACAGGTACCGAGTGGAAGTTTATGTCACGTAGTAATGTCTTCGGTCCCTTCGTTGTGTACAAAACAGATGCTTCTAAGTAAACTCAGTTGTTAAGAACAGCGATTTGTGACATAGTTTGGTAATCGAAAACCCACTCATCGAACATTGTAGGTTCCTCTCAGTTGACCTACAGGGTGTTTCAAAAATGACCGGTATATTTGAAACGGCAATAAAAACTAAACGAGCAGCGATAGAAATACACCGTTTATTGCAATATGCTTGGGACAACAGTACATTTTCAGGCGGACAAACTTCCGAAATTACAGTAGTTACAATTTTCAACAACAGATGGCGCTGCAAGTGATGTGAAAGATATACACTCCTGGAAATGGAAAAAAGAACACATTGACACCGGTGTGTCAGGCCCACCATACTTGCTCCGGACACTGCGAGAGGGCTGTACAAGCAATGATCACACGCACGGCACAGCGGACACACCAGGAACCGCGGTGTTGGCCGTCGAATGGCGCTAGCTGCGCAGCATTTGTGCACCGCCGCCGTCAGTGTCAGCCAGTTTGCCGTGGCATACGGAGCTCCATCGCAGTCTTTAACATTGGTAGCATGCCGCGACAGCGTGGACGTGAACCGTATGTGCAGTTGACGGACTTTGAGCGAGGGCGTATAGTGGGCATGCGGGAGGCCGGGTGGACGTACCGCCGAATTGCTCAACACGTGGGGCGTGAGGTCTCCACAGTACATCGATGTTGTCGCCAGTGGTCGGCGGAAGGTGCACGTGCCCGTCGACCTGGGACCGGACCGCAGCGACGCACGGATGCACGCCAAGACCGTAGGATCCTACGCAGTGCCGTAGGGGACCGCACCGCCACTTCCCAGCAAATTAGGGACACTGTTGCTCCTGGGGTATCGGCGAGGACCATTCGCAACCGTCTCCATGAAGCTGGGCTACGGTCCCGCACACCGTTAGGCCGTCTTCCGCTCACGCCCCAACATCGTGCAGCCCACCTCCAGTGGTGTCGCGACAGGCGTGAATGGAGGGACGAATGGAGGCGTGTCGTCTTCAGCGATGAGAGTCGCTTCTGCCTTGGTGTCAATGATGGTCGTATGCGTGTTTGGCGCCGTGCAGGTGAGCGCCACAATCAGGACTGCATACGACCGAGGCACACAGGGCCAACACCCGGCATCATGGTGTGGGGAGCGATCTCCTACACTGGCCGTACACCACTGGTAATCGTCGAGGGGACACTGAATAGTGCACGGTACATCCAAACCGTCATCGAACCCATCGTTGTACCATTCCTAGACCGGCAAGGGAACTTGCTGTTCCAACAGGACAATGCACGTCCGCATGTATCCCGTGCCACCCAACGTGCTCTAGAAGGTGTAAGTCAACTACCCTGGCCAGCAAGATCTCCAGATCTGTCCCCCATTGAGTATGTTTGGGACTGGATGAAGCGTCGTCTCACGCGGTCTGCACGTCCAGCACGAACGCTGGTCCAACTGAGGCGCCAGGTGGAAATGGCATGGCAAGCCGTTCCACAGGACTACATCCAGCATCTCTACGATCGTCTCCATGGGAGAATAGCAGCCTGCATTGCTGCGAAAGGTGGATATACACTGTACTAGTGCCGACATTGTGCATGCTCTGTTGCCTGTGTCTATGTGCCTGTGGTTCTGTCAGTGTGATCATGTGATGTATCTGACCCCAGGAAAGTGTCAATAAAGTTTCCCCTTCCTGGGACAATGAATTCACGGTGTTCTTATTTCAATTTCCAGGAGTGTAGAAGACAACGCAGTCTGTGGGTGCGCCATTCTGTACGTCGTCTTTCTGCTGTAAGCGTGTGCTGTTCACAACGTGCAAGTGTGCTGTAGACAACATGGTTTATTCCTTAGAACAGAGGATTTTTCTGGTGCTGAAATTCCACCTCCTAGAACACAGTGTTGTTGCAACAAAACGAAGTTTTCAACGGAGGTTTAATGTAACCAAAGAACCGAAAAGCGATACAATAAAGGATCTGTTTGAAAAATTTCAACGGACTGGGAACGTGACGGATGAACGTGCTGGAAAGGTAGGGCGACCGCGTACGGCAACCACAGAGGGCAACGCGCAGCTAGTGCAGCAGGTGATCCAACAGCGGCCTCGGGTTTCCGTTCGCCGTGTTGCAGCTGCAGTCCAAATGATGCCAACGTCCACGTATCGTCTCATGCGCCAGAGTTTACACCTCTGTCCATACAAACGCGGCAACCCCTCAGCACCGCTACCATTGCTGCACGAGAGACATTCGCTAACGATATAGTGCACAGGATTGATGACGGCGATATGCATGTGGGCAGCATTTGGTTTACTGACGAAGCTTATTTTTACCTGGACGGCTTCGTCAATAAACAGAACTGGCGCATATGGGGAACCGAAAAGCCCCATGTTGCAGTCCCATCGTCCCTGCATCCTCAAAAAGTACTGGTCTGGGCCGCCATTTCTTTCAAAGGAATCATTGGCCCATTTTTCAGATCCGAAACGATTACTGCATCATGCTATCTGGACATTCTTCGTGAATTTGTGGCGGTACAAACTGCCTTAGACGACACTGCGAACACCTCGTGGTTTATGCAAGATGGTGCCCGGCCACATCGCATGGCCGACGTCTTTAATTTCCTGAATGAATATTTCGATGATCGTGTGATTGCTTTGGGCTATCCGAAACATACTGGAGGCGGCGTGGATTGGCCTCCCTATTCGCCAGACATGAACCCCTGTGACTTCTTTCTGTGGGGACACTTGAAAGACCAGGTGTACCGCCAGAATCCAGAAACAATTGAACAGCTGAAGCAGTACATCTCATCTGCATGTGAAGCCATTCCGCCAGACACGTTGTCAAAGGTTTCGGGTAATTTCATTCAGAGACTACACCATATTATTGCTACGCATGGTGGATATGTGGAAAATATCGTACTATATAGTTTCCCAGACCGCAGCGCCATCTGTTGTTGACAATTGTAACTACTGTAATTTCGAAAGTTTGTCTGCCTGAAAATGTACTGTTGTCCCAAGCGTATTGCAACAAACGGTGTATTTCTATCGCTGCTCGTTTAGTTTTTATTGCCGTTTCAAATATACCGGTCATTTTTGAAACACCCTGTAGGACCGTACTTTTTGGCAAGAGACGAGGTTTAGCAGCAAAAAGTATTAATTTGTAATAAAATATATAGATCGTGGATTTCCGGGTATAAGTTCTTAGATCTTTTTTCTTCCGTACCCTCTCATAGATCAGTCGCTAGCGTTAGTACACATTGGAAAAAATCACACTGTATATGTGACAATTCACCACTGCACCCTGGTGAGAGTGTGATCTATCTGTGCGGCGTAGAAATTATTTTCATGTGTCTCACACTGATGAATTACAGGGAGCGAAGCAGCTTTCTCATACCATCGAAATAGGTAACTGAACATTATCAAGTTAGTTAAAACTGCATGTCACTGTGTGTGTGTGTGTGTGTGTGTGTCTGTGTGTGTCTGGTGTGAGTGATCACGAGTTAAAGCTATAACGACGGATGATGCAGTTAGATCATTCTTCCGCTTACAATTAGATATCGATAATTGCATCTTTATATCAGTTCGGAAATTCTTTTATACTTGGACGTCCATTGTAATTATTTGTGAGTCTTGGCAGTGATTGCTATCACTTAAAATCCGTGTTCATACTCAAGAGCTACTTCAAAGTTGAAATCTGTCAGCTGGCATTACCAGTTAGTGAACTATCGATTGAAGAGTTGAAATATCCTGCTGCTTCGAATTTTATCATTTTATCAGCATTTAATGGTATTATCTGTGTGAGTATGTTCTGTGTAGTCCGAACTCATGAGATTATATCACTTGCTATCCAGACCATTGACCTTAAGCATCACATGTACGTTGTTGTAGATACGGGGGGCATCGCCGAACTGTTTGGGAAGACCTATCTATCTCAAGTAGCAGCCAGGGGGAGCGGGGAGGGGGGGGGGGGGGAATAGCAGTAAATGTGTTTAGAGGGACAGTCAAGGCGAACCATCTGCAGAAGCTGTGACTGTTTATTTGTTAGTTATTCCTCAACTGAACTTTAGATACATACAGTTCATTTGCCAAATAAGTAACAAATAAACAGACACTTACACTGGTCACCAAAATTAAAGTAACAAACGGAAATTTTTTTAAGGTTGCGTTTATTTTGCCACAAAACAGTGTAAACAGTTGATAGTAAAGTAAAAACAATCTAAAGAATAGAGAACGTAAACAAAAGCAACATGGGGAACGATAGACAAAAACGTTGTCCGTTTTTTTTTTTCCAACTTAACAGATTTGCACACGTATTCCGACAACTGGTTAATGTGCTCGGTGTGAGATGTGACCACCTCTTGCAGCAGTACAGGCAAGAGGATGACGGGACATGACGTAATCTATCTCGTGTTGAGGCAGCTGCCCTCATTCTTCCCACAGAGTTGCTTACAAGGGCTGGAGAGTGACTAGTGGATGGTGACGTGACGCAGTTTGTCTTCGTGGTGCATTCCAGACGTGCTCTATGGGATTCAAATGGGGAGAGTGAACAGGCCACGCTATCAGTGTCGTGTATTCGATTTCACAGAAAATTTCAAACAGCCGTGCTCTATGACGTCGAGCATGTAATGGTACTTGAATTACGTAACCATAACGGCACCTCACCTCAACTTCTCGATATCAGCAATATTCTACTGTGTTTCTGTAAAGTAGTTAACATATTTCTGAGACAACATTCAGATTTGATTTCATTAATGTAGAGGTACTTTGATACATCGATATGTATATATTGCAATGATATTATTCTTATGTGTATTCTTTCTTTTGTCACTATGGTCTTTGACGTACTTGTAACCCTGATTTTGGGGCGCGTAAGCGATTATTATAGAGTCAAGCTTTGGTCGTCATGTTAAAAAGACGGAAATTGTAGTCAGTTTATGAAATGTGAACTTCAACAGTGAGGAAGATATTTTCAAGTGTGTTTTATAATGTGAAGTGATATTTTGTGTGTTACGTGGTATTGCAACAAAAGTAATAAAAAAGAAGTGTAACTTAAATTCAGAGTGCTGGTTACTTTTTTACATCACCATTGTGCTAACTTGCAAAAGTTTAATCTTCAAGAATGGTTTACGAAACTTTTGAACATCGCAGAATAACACCTAGGCCTCTTTGCATCCGAGCTTGGAATCATCACCACCTAGATTTTCGATGATCGAGCCATGAGTTCACAACGAGACCAGCGTGGGAAACACGAAAAGATGAGTGCCTAGTTTATCCATTATTTCATGAAATGACTTTAGTAACTGCGCTCTAATGACACCTGCCACGTAATATAACTTTGTTGTTGCCAGAAAATGCAATATTTAGCAGCGTGAGCAACACTACAATCACAATTAATTTTTGACCTTTGTTGTGGTAGGGTTGTTAGAAGCATTATCGTCCATCAATAGGAAGTCTGGGCTAACAGCACCTCGCAACAACCGCACGTGAGGTGCCAAGAACTGAAAGCAGTTAAAGCTTGCCAACACACCCCCTTAAAATTTCATAAAGGGGCAACATAATCACTGCCCACGCTATTGGGGATCCTCATCGATATCAATCTCCTTCCACAATGTTTGAGTCCAGAAATCATGATCCACATCACCTCCAGATGGGATTCGTCGAAAATGACTCTCTAGACCAAATCGGGGCTCTTCTGTGAAAAGAACATTGCCCCGCTATTCGACCGTCCAGGCGGTATATTGACCACCCCTCTCTAGACGTTCCCTTCTGCGAAGAGGCGGCATGGGTATACAAAGAGCTGGTCTCTGACAATAAAGGCCAGACTGCCGAAGCCTTGTGTACACAGTTTGCCTCGATACATCATATCCAATGGATGCTGCGAGGTCATATGGCAGTTTCCGTGCAATATTGAAGTGTGCCGTCGTGCTCTTACATTCAAGTAGCAGCCTTCTCTTTCTAATGCCTCAAGTGGTTGGCGTTGCCCTGGTCTTTGGGATACAGTTTCGGTCTCTATAACCCGTCGCCACATCCAAGAAACAACAGATGACATTAAGCCTTCCAGCCACATAAGTTTGAGACTGTGCTGCCTCCATTTCTTCTATGACCCAGAGTGTCTGGTAGGTGTCTTCTCTGTGCCGTACTGCACCGTCTGTGACTGTTTTTGTATGCCCATCCTTTTAGCGGGAGGTCTCTGGGACAACGGCCGTTTACTATCGTGACAGAAAATAAAAACATCTTCAGCCGTCCTTATGATTTTGTTTTATTATGTCGCTACCAGTTTCAACGCTTCATTGCGTCATCTTCAGGCTGTTTTTGATGCGGTACAGGTTTATTTCATCCCCATGTATAACCCATCAGTTGCCAGCACTACTGTATACGCAGATAATGTGTCAGCAACCATCAACTGGCATCTGTGACTGTGTACACAGCGATTGTCGATGTGGAACTACCCGGCAAAAATAACCCCGTTTCATAGATTCCCTGGCATCATTGTTGGCGTGGTTGTCGTTGACAGGACTGCCATAGAATACGATCGTACGAACATCTGTTGACAGTTTGTATGATTATGTGGTGAATTAGACACAGGACGGGGAAATTGATTTGTTCCTTTAATGTTAGTGACCAATGTACATCCATAAGTATTTCGGTAAAGAGAGAGACGATGTATCTAGGAATTGTGAAGTCAGCGCCCTATTCTAAGCATTGCAGGGGTCCACTATTTTGTGGCAAACCCGAGATACTAACCACCGTTTCCCCGCCCTATGGTAAGAAGAAAACCACGGGACATCCGATAAAGTTTCAGTTCCACTTACACCATCCAACAACTGGGAAACAAACGTATGGTCATAAGCTTTCCTGGCGAGCCAACCGCTCGTATTGCACACGTGTGTCCAGACGCGTGCAGCCGTTTACGAAATACGACAGGCCAGTAAGGTTTTAACTTACTCACCATATTCGTTTCTGTATGAAATTTAGCCTAACTTTACATCCCACTCTATAAAAATCTACGTGTTACAAAACTAAGTCCCACATAGACTTGTATGATGCTAACCTTTGACTAAACAGAACCTAACTTGAACTGAACTGTAACTGATCTGAATGTAACTTGTCTTTACATTAAATACGTAACGGAAGTAATGCAACTATCTAGCCCGAATCAAAATTTTCAGTTACCTCGCGTCTTGACAAAATCGTTACAGATTTCTTGAAAGCAAAACTGCAAGCAGGCAGCGGGTATCTTTAAATAAAATTTCCTAACAGTACTCAAACTTTTGCATACCATATGATCCAAAGTAGTAATTGGTAATGACAAACCTTCTTTGAACAGCGGGATGGGGATAGTAACTATTTCTAAGAAATGATTATTCCAAGACCAAAATTTTAGAATGAAGTATCTGTTCAGAAAGATAGAGTAAGAATTAGCCTAATCTTCACTTATAACATTAGTCTGAACAATTGTACGCTTAACAAAGCAAACAATAATTTAAAGAGGGTACAATGTTAACAGAGAATTTCTTTAAAAATCAAAGTTTAATCAGTTAATGTGTTAATGCATGACTGAGAGAAGTGTGGTGGTCTTTCTCTCAGCTCTGAGCTATTCCTTTCGCTGTCCAATATATATCATATTCATCCTTGCTGTCTTTTACAATACATCTTTTTTTAGCTAACAGATACAGTTCAACACAGCACTACTAAACACGTCCATCACCTACCACACTTCAACTCAGAATTGTCAGACGGCGCAGAGGCAAAGACTGCGCCACTACAAGACCAAAGACTGTTCAACAGTAACGCAGCTTGCTCCCTCTCCTCACGTGCACATCGATAACATACAAAAACCGAAATGACGTGACCACCTTACAAGGTAAGCTGCTGAAATATAGTGTTACGTAAACGACTGCAACCGGCTGGTCACGCAAGAGCAATACAAACACTTGGAAAACAAATGTCCAAGTGGTCTACAACAATTTCTACGTCCTTTTAACTTTCAAATGACCTTGTTTTCCTCCAGCCACTTCTAAAGCCAACATCTTTCGGCGGAATAAATACGGAATTACCATTTTGTAACGTACTTTATATAGAACAATGAATCTTCGAGAAGTAACCAAAGCCCTTAATAGAGCAAGCTCAAAGGGAACCTGAAAAATCAGTTATAATAAAAGAAAAATGATGCACAATCGACACAGTGAAAATCAAATTGTGTTAAGTAATAACGAAGCCATAGGAGTTCTTGGCGACATTTTTGTCTTTTAGGTCACATAAAAAAATCACTAGATGGATAGCAAAAGAAATGAACAGCTAAGCAGAAACATCCTGGGACGTTCTCGGTAAATACTGTAGATTTCGAAACGTTTCTCCTAGTGAATCTGAAATGAAAAGTGTGCAGGTAGCTTGTGCATTATCAGACGTTCAAAATAATACTATACAAGAACCGTGCGTTCATCAGCAAGCAATGGACAGATACATCTGGGGAACTATTAGGTCAGGTAGAAAAAACAAACAATGTAACAGGGAGCGGAATAGAGTGGAAGACGTAATTAGTTTCAAAATTGACCGTTTGTATTGTGGTTTGCATTTTTCGTATATTACCCGACAATGCGAAGGGGGAACGCAGCAGAAGCAGGAACTAACATGGTCGCCTGTCTAAGTACAGTCCCTCTCCGGTTAAAGTACTGCTCGTTGTTATGTCGCAGTGCAAGCAAAGAGAGTGGGGTAAATGTCCTCGCAGTCATTTAACGTGATTAAATTTGTTGACAATGAGAAAGAGAAGGGATTGATCGTGCCTGCTGAGAGGGCGACGGAAAGTGCAGCCAAAATGTTAAAGCTGAGAAACGGAATTGTTTGCAAAATTACGTAAGGGCAGACAGGAAACCTACAGGAGCGGAATTCAACTTTAAAGGTCAAATAAGGAGAAGCAAGGTGCTTACAGTACGTAATACAGTGACGACATGAATAAATGTACGATGTAGTGCAACATTTTTTTTCTGGAAACAAGTTGGTTTTACTCATGATTCCCCATTCTTTCGGCTGCACTGCACTATACAAGGTCATTTTTTTCCTCCGTGTACAAACTCCAGCGACTGATCGATGGGAGGATACCGAACAAAAGAGATATAATGAACTTATGTCGGGATATGCGTTTTCCATGCTAGAGACCATTTATTCAATCATGCATTGTTACAGAGACTGCGCTCTAATATGCGCTGTACCATGCAGCCAGGGTAACAGTATGCTGAAGAAGGTTTCCATGTACTTCAGAGTACGCGTGTACGCGCCGTAGCATGTTCTGCCTCACACTTTCACATCGGCCAGGCAGCATCCGAACAGTGTCAAAGGCAGCACGAATACACTGCTCCAGTGTCTCTACATCTGGAATGGGCTCTGCATACACGGTACTTTTGACATCACACCATAACTATCGCACGGGTCCAGATCCGGTGAACGAGCAGGCCATGCAACTGGAACCTCTCGTCAGAACCATCGATCAGGGAAGACACGAGTAAAATGCGTCCGGATGTTGACGGCGAAGTGGGCTGGAGCAGCATCGTGTAGCAGCCACGTAACCCTTAGAATCATCAATGGCACTTCTTCCAGCAGGGGACGCAGAGCCACTCGCAAGAAACGCCGATAGCTCCACCATGTCAGGCGACGTGGAAGGAAGACTGGTCCCAAAACACGGTCGCCCGTTATCCCGACCAGCACATTCCGGCTGCACCGGTGCTCATGATTAGCTGCCACCATACCATGGCGGTTCTGCGTACTATGCCACAGATGACTGTTATGAAAGTTAAAGATACCACTCCGCATAAAGGTGGCCTCAGCTGAGAATAGGATGGATGACACACATCGCGGAATCATGGTTGCCTTGTGAAGAAACCAGTGAGAAAACCGCTCCCGATATGGAAAGTCTATCGCTAGTAAACTCTGAAATTATCAAGGAAAATGTTCCACACGGTAATCTGGCGTACCCCGTACTGGCAGCCCAACTGCCTGGTACTGACACGGCGGTCGCCCTCCGCAGTGTTAGTCACATTTTCCTCCAAGTCTGCTGTTCGAACATTTCGGATAGGTCCTTTATGATTTCATGCTTCCTAAAACCACCCTGTCTGAGACAAACGGCGAAAGCCGGCCGTTGTGGCCGAGCGGTTCTAGGCACTTCAGTCCGCAACCACGCTGCTGCTACGGTCGCAGTTTCGAATCCTGCCTCGGGCATGGACGTGTGTGGTGTCCTTAGGTTAGTTAGGTTCAAGTAGTTCTACGTCTAGGGGACTGATGACCTCAGATGTTAAGTCCCATAGTGCTCAGACCCATTTGATTTGAACTGTTGTGAACAATACTGTTTGAACAATACGATATTGCAGTGCCTATGTTTATAAAAAGAGCGATGCAATGTTCCTTCGAACCTGCATGCATGTCCGAAGCGACGAGGACTGTGGCGACTACGGCCGTTATGAAATACATTAAACGTACTAACGTTTGTGAATGTGAACAACTACCATCTGTACAAGGGAATGACGATAGAGAAAATGAGTCGTCTTTGCCTTATACGGCTGATGGTGTTTATATTCACAAGTGTGAATACGTTTCATTCATAATGTATAACACTGGACTCGCATTCGGGAGAACGACGGTTCAATCCCACGTCCGACCATCCTGATTTAGGTTTTCCGTGATTTCCCTAAATCGCTCCAGGCAAATGCCGGGATGGTTCCTTTGAAAGGGCACGGCCGACTTCCTTCCCCATCCTATCCTAATCCGATGAGACCGATGACCTCGCAGTTTGGTCTCTTCCCCCAAACAACCCAACCCATACTGAACAAATAGTGTTAGCGACTGTTTACAATCAAATCAATATTATGACTTTCTCATTTGTTTGACATTTTCTGGACACGCTCTGTTCTTAAGGTCTTATATATGGGAATATTTCGATATGTCTTTTTTACATTCACAACACCAGATCTGCACCTATTGGCCAAAATGGGAATTAATTTGTTCCCAGTATAAATCTGTTCCACAATAACACATTATTGTATCTACCGAGTTTGACTGCCACATGATAATTACAGCCCATACCGGACATCTGTGAGTAGTGCCCTATAATTATAACCACTTGGTATGTTTCCTTACGTTTTACATTTCCGACGTTCATCTCTTTTGAAATTAATTTATGGTTTTAAACTGGTCTATTGTCTTTATTTTTAACGAAATAATATTTTTCGTTTGTCAGCATAGGTTCACAGCGCACCCTGTAACTTGGTTGTTATAACGAACAGTGTCTTGTAACTTGGCTCATTAGTGAACAGGGTGCCTTTCCTTTTTTTTGCCTATTTTTAAAATGTCTTTTTTTTTTTTTTTTTTTTTTACAATTTCCGCTTATTTGTGTAGTTCCAAGATATACAATCAGCCTGCAGTGTAGGTAGACATAGTCTCTACCAGAATGGGTATTTTATTACCATCTAACGTTAATTACTTTCAAATAAGTTTAACCTAAAGCAGTTATCTGTTTCTTGTTACCTTTACGGATCGGAGATTGGCCATTTAGGAATTGAAACTAATAATAGGTTCTAGAGTAATGTATTTTTACAATCAAGACAACTAAAAAATATTACAAATTTTTAAAGGGTTTTAGAAATTCATAAGGTCAATGTATGCTTTCCCGGCGTATACAGCTGGCGAAGAGTTCTCGGGCTTCCAGCCGGGTGGCGGTGTCTTCGAACTGCGACGTGTCGACGAGTGACATACTCGTCATCTTCTGGCGAAGTGCCGAGACTTTGCGGATGCCGGTCCCTTTATACCTGCGGTGTGCCCCCCACCACCTGGCCGCGGGAGGCTGGGTCCAGTGGAGCCGGCGGGCGGGCTGGAGGGGGAAGCGGGTGCGCCGTTCGTGTCTCCGTCAGAGCATTCCAATCGCGTCTCGTGAGCCGGACGGTTCTTGGTGCGTTCCTGGCGTATTGCGGCTAATGCTGGATTCCAGGCCGCGCTCAGTTGATAACCTTCGACCCTGTTCACAAGATTCTCGTGGACCCGTATTTCTATTGATTCTGTAATGACGCTGTCCCAATAGCTCCCGGCTCGGCACAGCACCCTGGTGTTCTCGAAATCAAAGGTGTGGTTTTCTTTGATGCTATGTTCAGCTATAGCAGATTTCTCTATCTGTCCAAGTCGGACGTGCCTGGTGTGTTCCTCGCACCTTTTCGAGATGCAGCGCTGCGTTTGTCCAGTGTACTGTACACCACATTCGCAGGCAATGCTGTATATACCAGGTGTGTCGAGTTTGAGTGGGTCTTTAGCTGAGCCCAGCAGCTCTTTCGTCTTCGGCGGTGGTCGGAAGACGGTATTTATGTTTGATTTTCTCAGTAGCCTCCCGATTTTGGCTGATATGGGCTCAGCTAAAGACCCGCTCAAGCTCAACACACCTGGTATATACAGCATTGCCTGCGAATGTGGTGTACAGTACATTGGACAAACGCAGGACTATAGGGTGGGTAGGTGATTATGTTCCTCTGAAACTTCTAACAACCCGACCACAACAAAGGCGAAAAATTAATTATGATTGTAGTGTTGCTCACGCTGCTAAATATTGCATTTTCGGGCAACAACAAAGTTATATTATGTGGCAGGTGTCATTAGAGCACAGTTAATAAAGTCATTTCTTGAAATAATGGATAAACTAGTCACTCATGTTTTCGTGTTTCCCACGCTGGTCTCGTTGTGAACTCATGGAAAATCCTCGAAAATCTAGGTAGTGATGATTCCAAGATCCGATGCAAAGAGGGCTAGGTGTTATTCTGCGATATTCAAAAGTTTTATACACTCCTGGAAATGGAAAAAAGAACACATTGACACCGGTGTGTCAGACCCACCATACTTGCTCCGGACACTGCGAGAGGGCTGTACAAGCAATGATCACACGCACGGCACAGCGGACACACCAGGAACCGCGGTGTTGGCCGTCGAATGGCGTTAGCTGCGCAGCATTTGTGCACCGCCGCCGTCAGTGTCAGCCAGTTTGCCGTGGCATACGGAGCTCCATCGCAGTCTTTAACACTGGTAGCATGCCGCGACAGCGTGGACGTGAACCGTATGTGCAGTTGACGGACTTTGAGCGAGGGCGTATAGTGGGCATGCGGGAGGCCGGGTGGACGTACCGCCGAATTGCTCAACACGTGGGGCGTGAGGTCTCCACAGTACATCGATGTTGTCGCCAGTGGTCGGCGGAAGGTGCACGTGCCCGTCGACCTGGGACCGGACCGCAGCGACGCACGGATGCACGCCAAGACCGTAGGATCCTACGCAGTGCCGTAGGGGACCGCACCGCCACTTCCCAGCAAATTAGGGACACTGTTGCTCCTGGGGTATCGGCGAGGACCATTCGCAACCGTCTCCATGAAGCTGGGCTACGGTCCCGCACACCGTTAGGCCGTCTTCCGCTCACGCCCCGACATCGTGCAGCCCGCCTCCAGTGGTGTCGCGACAGGCGTGAATGGGGGGACGAATGGAGACGTGTCGTCTTCAGCGATGAGAGTCGCTTCTGCCTTGGTGCCAATGATGGTCGTATGCGTGTTTGGCGCCGTGCAGGTGAGCGCCACAATCAGGACTGCATACGACCGAGGCACACAGGGCCAACACCCGGCATCATGGTGTGGGGAGCGATCTCCTACACTGGCCGTACACCACTGGTAATCGTCGAGGGGACACTGAATAGTGCACGATACATCCAAACCGTCATCGAACCCATCGTTCTACCATTCCTAGACTGGCAAGGGAACTTGCTGTTCCAACAGGACAATGCACGTCCGCATGTATCCCGTGCCACCCAACGTGCTCTAGAAGGTGTAAGTCAACTACCCTGGCCAGCAAGATCTCCAGATCTGTCCCCCATTGAGCATGTTTGGGACTGGATGAAGCGTCGTCTCACGCGGTCTGCACGTCCAGCACGAACGCTGGTCAAACTGAGGCGCCAGGTGGAAATGGCATGGCAAGCCGTTCCACAGAACTACATCCAGCATCTCTACGATCGTCTCCATGGGAGAATAGCAGCCTGCATTGCTGCGAAAGGTGGATATACACTGTACTAGTGCCGACATTGTGCATGCTCTGTTGCCTGTGTCTATGTGCCTGTGGTTCTGTCAGTGTGATCATGTGATATATCTGACCCCAGGAATGTGTCAATAAAGTTTCCCCTTCCTGGGACAATGAATTCACGGTGTTCTTATTTCAATTTCCAGGAGTGTAGTTGTGTTTCATAAACTATTCTTGAAGATTAAACTGTTGCAAGTTAGAACAATGGTGTTGTAAAAAAGTAATCAGCACTCTGAATTTAAGTTACACTTCTTTTTTATTACTTTTGTTGCAACATCACTTCACAATATAAAACATATTTGAAAATATCTTCCTCACTGTTAAAGTTCACATTTCATAAATTGACTACAATTTGCGTCTTTTTAACATGACGACCAAAGCTTGACTCTAATAATCGCTTACGCGCCCCAAAATCAGAGTTACAAGTACGTCAAAGATCATAGTGACAAAAGAAAGAATACACATAAGAATAATATAATTGCAATATATACATATCGATGTATCGAAGAACCTCTACATTAAGGAAATGGAAAATCGTCACAGAAATATGTTAACTATTTTACAGAAACACAGTAGAATATTGTTGGTATCGAGAGGTTGAGGTGAGGTGCCGTAATGGTTACGAAATTCAAGTACCATTACAAAATGTTGCAGGAGAGCAACAGTTTGCCGAGCGATGTGTGGGCGAGCTTTGTCACGGAGAATGTGTACGCCCTTGCTCAACATTCCTCTTTTCCGGTTCTGAATTGCTCGTTTGAGTTTTTTCATAGTCTGACAGTACCTGTCAGCGTTAATTGTGGTCCCAGCGATTCAGCTTCTGAACAGCATGGCGGCGAGCTGGTATGACATGGGCATACAAAAACTGCCACAGCGTCTACAAAAATGCATTGACAGAAATGGTGATTTATGTCGAAAAATAGCTAAATGTTTCAACTGATGTAAACCATTGTAGAAATAAACAGGTCTACGTACTTATAAAAAAATAGGAGACCTTACTTTTGGGATTACCCTCGTAATATAGCCTTCTTCAGAAGTCCTAACAAATTATCAAAATAACATCTAAACCAGTGATACAATCTACACAAAAACTTCAAAATTACGCAAGTGAAAACATATTTCTTATATACACACTAATAAATGAAAAATATCTTAGCCCAGCGGCTGTGGGGAGACCAATAAAATAACTTCAACAGACCCAAGCCTGTTTCGAAAATAGGTAAAATTACACATGGCACCGTATGTCCTCCGCCACTGTTATACTGGGCGCACGGTCAGCAAGTATGCTGCATCCCGTGCACCAAAAGTGGCACTCACCACAGTGAGCTACGTCGCACCGTTTATCAGGCTACTAGTCAATACATACGACAGTAAATTAATAACAAGCCTACACGTGCAAATGAAGGACCATACACTTATTGATGCGAATGTCAAACAGATGAAATAGTGTTGCATACGATCATTAGAGTGGTAGAACATTAACAATTTCATATAACAAACTGTGTCATATCACAATTTGATGCAAGACCTTTGTCATGTTGCTGTTGTTGTGGTCTTCAGTCCTGAGACTGATTTGATGCAGCTCTCCGTGCTACTCTATCCTGTGCAAGCTTCTTCATCTCCCAGTACCTACTGCAACCTACATCCTTCTGAATCTGCTTAGTGTATTCATCTTATAATGAATTATACTGTATAATGTTATTGGGAGAATATCTTTATATCTATATTACTGACTGATGAATATATGTGGATGCAGCTTGCCGCTAACTTGGTGTAATGTTTTGTCTGTACAGAGGTGTATCTGTCGCCTTTATTACCCCTTCACTCTCACACATAAATCGGCACAATAAAGTTAGGGCCTCCTGTTTTATCTTTAGGCTGATCCGTGATAAGACAGGCAAACAATTATACTAATGGAGGATTCTGAGTATTTTCTCGAATTTCATTCGCTCTCTCTCTCTCTCTCTCTCTCTCTCTCTCTCTCTCTCTCTCTCTGTCCTTTATCTATGTACAGTTTTAAATATAATATTTCATTTACGTGAAATCAGCCCAATAGAATCTCTGGTGGAGCCCTTCGTCTTAATATTCAGCGGCTGGCTTGCTGGAAAAGATCTTTACATTTGTTATTATTGTTAAGCGCTGCATTCAGTTGGGAAAATCGATCGTTGAACAATTCGTTCATTTTACGACAGATTTAGAATTTCAGATGTGGACGAAGCCTTTTTGGACGATTTTATAAAAACTCGGTGACTGCAGGCTCTCTTCGTCACAGCTGAAACTTCCCCACTAATTACAGGGCCAAGGCGATCGTCAATGATTCAGACAAAGAACTCATTCGTCATTCACTCTAGAATATAAGGGTCACAAACCTTATTTCTGAGGAAAATTGTATATTCAATCCATCTCCATTACATGTTCCGTTTTCTGTTGATTCCAAGTCTTACTTAATTTGCGTTTACAGTCTTTCTCTCTCTTCAAATAACCCGCTAGTGGCACAGACGTTAATAGCTCGCTTTAGCGAGAAGAAAAGCAAATATGTCTCTTTTAGAAGCCCGTCAATCTTCCAACAGATATTTCCGAAGCTGTTCTTCTTACCCGTCTATAATAACCATGGAGAATACATATATGTATCTGTTATTCCAAAGAATAAACGTACTAGAAAAATACCTTGGCGTCGACGAGCTGTCGGCGCATATATTACTAGAAAGTCCGATCAGATACTTTTCAAAAGTGAATAAATGTGGATGATTTGATTGACCATTATAAATTATTGCGTGGTAGAGGGTAATTTTCCGTGGGGAGATTACAATCTCTTGGTCTCCCTCTACGATTTTTACCCTCCACGCTGCCCTCCAATGCTAAATTTGTGATCCCTTGATGCCTCAAAACATGTCCTACCAACCGATCCCTTCTTCTAGTCAAGTTGTGCCACAAACTTCTCTTCTCCCCAATCCTATTCAATACCTCCTCATTAGTTACGTGATCTACCCACCTTATCTTCAGGATTCTTCTGTAGCACCACATTTCGAAAGCTTCTATTCTCTTCTTGTCCATACTAGTTATCGTCCATATTTCACTTCCATACATGGCTACACTCCATACAAATACTTTCAGAAACGACTTCCTGACACTTAAATCTATACTCGATGTTAACAAATTTCTCTTCTTCAGAAACGATTTCCTTGCCATTGCCAATCTACATTTTATATCCTCTCTACTTCGACCATCATCAGTTATTTTACTCCATAAATAGCAAAACTCCTTTACTACTTTAAGTGTCTCATTTCCTAATCTAATTCGCTCAGCATCACCCGATTTAATTTGACTACATTCCATTATCCTCGTTTTGCTATTGTTGATGTTCCTCCTTTCAAGACACTGTCCATTCCGTTCAACTGCTCTTCCAAGTCCTTTGCTGTCTCTGACAGAATTACAATGTCATCGGCGAACCTCAAAGTTTTTACTTCTTCTCCATGAATTTTAATACCTACTCCGAACTTTTCTTTTGTTTTCTTTATTGCTTGCTCAATATACAGATTGAATAATATCGGGGAGAGGCTACAACCCTGTCTCACTCCTTTCCCAATCACTGCTTCCCTTTCATGCCCCTCGACTCTTATAACTGCCATCTGGTTTCTGTACAAATTGTAAATAGCCTTTCGCTCCCTGTATTTTACCCCTGCCACCTTTAGAATGTGAAAGAGAGTATTCCAGTCAACATTGTCAAAAGCTTTCTTTAAGTCTACAAATGCTAGAAACGTAGGTTTGCTTTTTCTTAATCTTTCTTCTACATCCTCTTCCATTTCCATAATATTGTCCTCAAGTACATCGCCCTTGTATAAACCCTCTATATACTCCTTCCACCTTTCTGCCTTCCCTTCTTTGCTTAGAACTGGGTTGCCATCTGAGCTCTTGATATTCATACAAGTGGTTCTCTTCTCTCCAAAGGTCTCTTTAATTTTCCTGTAGGCGGTATCTATCTTACCCCTAGTGAGACAAGCCTCTACATCCTTACAGTTGTCCTCTAGCCATCCCTGCTTAGCCATTTTGCACTTCGTGTCGATCTCATTTTTGAGATGTTTGTATTCCTTTTTGCCTGCTTCATTTACTGCATTTTTATATTTTCTCCTTTCGTCAATTAAATTCAATATTTCTTCTGTTACCCAAGGATTTCTATTAGCCCTCGTCTTTTTACCTACTTGATCGTCTGCTGCTTTCACTACTTTGTCCCTCAGAGCTACCCATTCTTCTTCTACTGTATTTCTTTCCCCCATTCCTGTCAATTGTTCCCTTATGCTCTCCCTGAAACTCTCTACAACCTCTCGTTCTTTCAGTTTATCCAGGTCCCATCTCCTTAAATTCCCACCTTTTTGCAGTTTCTTGAGTTTTAGTCTACAGTTCATAACCAATAGATTGTGGTCAGAGTCCACATCTGCCCCTGGAAATGTCTTACAATTTAAAACCTGGTTCCTAAATCTCTGTCATACCATTATATAATCTATCTGATACCTTTTAGTATCTCCAGGATTCTTCCAGGTATACAACCTTCTTTTATGATTCTTGAACCAAGTGTTGGCTATGATTAAGTTATGCTCTGTGCAAAATTCTACCAGACGGCTTCCTCTTTCATTTCTAAGCCCCAACCGATATTCACCTACTAAATTTCCTTCTCTCCCTTTTCCTACTGACGAATTCCAGTCACCCATGACTATTAAATTTTCGTCTCCCTTCACTACCTGAATAATTTCTTTTATCTCGTCATACATTTCATCAATTTCTTCACCATCTGCAGAGCTAGTTGGCATATAAACTTGTACTACTGTAGTAGGCATGGGCTTTGTGTCTATCTTGGCCACAATAATGCGTTCACTATGCTGTTTGTAGTAGCTAACCCGCAGTCCTATTTTTTTATTCATTATTAAACCTACTCCTGCATTACCTCTATTTGATCCACCTTTGTCATAGGTGGAAAAATAAACTCCTTCTGCTGCTAAAAAGCTACCATGAGGTGAAGAAGAAGACAATGAGCTAGAGATGTCGTTCTGCTTGACGAGGACAGCAAACCACGGCACTTGCGGGAGAAAGCAGTGGTACAAGAGGTGTGGCGCAGCTGATATGATAAAATAAGAAGCCTTATTCTGCAGCAACTGGATGGCACAAAGATTTGTCAGTCAGTTAAGACGGTTATCTCTCTCGAGACGGACCAGGATGGGGAGAATGTTGGGGAATAAGAGACTCTTGCGCCATTTGATGGTGTTGTATGCCCTCTGCAGCATGTGTACATAACTGCGACTAAAAATGTAATGGATGCTGTGAATAAGTCTGTGATCTGAAATTATTGTGTTGAATTCCTTTAAATATTAGTGAGCAGCAACATTTGGTGAGTTGGTGGATGCGCACCGCAACAATACATCATCATATGAAGCACCGGTTAAGTGGCGCAAGTCCTTCCAGTCTGGTCAAACAAATCTGAGTGTTTAAGAATGAAGAGGCAGACATCTGTCTGTGAAAAAGCAGGTGTTGCTAGAAATGTGGAGGTTCTGGTGCTCGAAGATGAAGGTGACACTATCGAGATAGATTGTAGCGGAAAAAGTGCAAATCGCTCACAGATCAGTTTTCAACAAGTAATACGACATTATCACGATACAAGTTGTGCCTGCTGGATTCCATAAGTGTTCAGAGCCATTTAAAGAGCCCGCCGAGCCGAGGCAACACCAGAAATGCTTCAGCTGGCTCAGTCCGAGCCAGATGACTTCTTTACTCACCTAATCTTCACGTAGAAATGCTGAGTGTTTAAGTATGAACCTGAGACAAAGGGGCGAAATAGTCAATGGAAAAATGTGAATACATCACTGTCCACAAAGGCGAAGACTCAACTATCACCATCCTGTGTCCTGGGGACACAGGATACTTTTTTGTATTCCATTGTTTGTGAAAATCTACACCTATGTACTATTTCTTTTGTATGTGTTTTACAATACTGTAGTTTGTCACAGTTAGTGCAGAATATTTTTCAAAAGTATCTTGAACAATCTAGGATCTATTTATGTTTATAAAAACAATAATTAAAAATGGTTCTTAAAATTCAGGTGTCATTTAATCTCATAACACGCATGTGAAGAGGACCAAGTTTTTGCCGTATATGTATGCTATATTGGCTGAGATAGTAAGCCTTTTTAATTCTGCACATTAAGTATGTTAATCAATATAAAAATTATTGTGTTTTGTATTTTAATTTTTAGGCTATTTTTCCTGTTTAAATATTGTTGTATTTCTCTATAATTTAGTCGAGCTGCGGTAAAGTTTAGGTTTGCTGGATAGGTAAAGACAACTGCAAGTTAGAAAAAAATGGTGCAATGCTTTATAAAGTTCAGAAGACATGTGTACTTAAAATCCGAAAAATTGCAAATTGAGATTTGAGTCATATTAAAATGTGCCTCAGAACATTGCTGAACCATAGTATTCATCCTCCTGCAATTCTTCATCTCCAAACTTCCTCCTGTACACTTTTATACTCCTTTTTACCTTATTGGTGAATGTATGTTAATTATACATTTGTCCACATGCTTCAGCAGAAGTAACTATAAAATTCTGTTTGTTGTGTAAGGTTACTAGCGAAATAAATACATTTTACAAAAATTAATGCGTAATTGCTTAAAACAAATTATATCCGCCTAGCAATACAATTTTACATTTAATTCATTGGTGTGCACATAATTTTGGGGGATACTGCGACATAATTTCTTAATGAGTTATTGATTGTCGAAGCATCTTCTTTGATAAAGGAAGTGGCGAAATGTTAACAATATGACGGTATAGGTTGCCCAAAATTAACTGAACAACAAATTAGTATGTTTACTAGAAGATTTTAGTCATACCTGAATAAATATTACGTAGGTTCTCTCAATAGTATGGACTGCTCTGCGTGTAAACTAGTTATCTCAGAATTTTCTTTTATCGAGTTTCTTGGTGAGTGGCATTTTTAGTAGTTACTGCACACTAAGGAACTTCTACGATCACAAATATCTTTAGCATTTAATCAATAAACTTCCAGTAGGAAGTGAACAAAACTCTTCAATAAAGCCAAAATAAATGGGAGCAAACATGATCATTTACAGGTGCTGGAAACCAGCAATCTTATCAACACACATAATACAGGGTGGTCCATTGATAGTGACTGACTCAAATATCTCAGGAAATAAGCATCAAACGAAAAAACTACAACGAACAAAACTCATCTACCTTGAAGGGGGAAAGCAAATGGAGCTATGGTTGGCCCGCCGGATGGCGCTGCCATACGTCAAACAGATATGGTTCAAATGGCTCTGAGCACTATGGGACTCAACATCTGAGGTCATCAGTCTCCAAGAACTTAGAACTACTTAAACCTAACTAACCTAAGGACATCACACACATCCATGCCCAAGGCAGAATTCAAACCTGCGACCGAAGCGGTCACGCGGTTCCAAACTGAAGCGCCTAGAACCGCACGGCCGCACCGGCCAGCCAAACGGATATCAACTGCGTTTTTTTTTTAAATAGGAACCCCCATTTTTATTACATATTCGTGTAGTACGTAAAGAAATATGAATATTTTAATTGGACCACTTCTTTCACTTTGTGATAGATGGCACTGTAATAGTCACAAACGTGTAAGTACGTGGTATCACGTAACATTCCGCCAGTGCGGACGATATTTGCTTCGTGAAACATTGCCCGTATTAAAATGGACCGTTTACCAATTGCGGAAAAGGTCGATATCGCGTTGATGTATGGCGTGCTATGTATGCTGCTCGGTATCCTGGACGACATCATCCAAGTGTCCGGACCGTTCGCCGGACAGTTACGTTATTTAAGGAAACAGGAAGTGTTCAGCCACATGTTAAACCTCAACCACGACCTACAACAAATGATGATGCCCGAGTAGGTGTTTTAGCTGCTGTCGCGGCTAATGCGCACATCAGTAGCAGACAAACTGCGCGAGAATCGGGAATCTCAAAAACGTCGGCGTTGAGAACGCTACATCAACATCGATTGCACCCGTACCATATTTCTGTGCACCAAGGAATTGCATGGCGACGACTTTGAACGTCGTGTACAGTTCTGCCACTGGGCACAAGTGAAATTACGGGACGATGACAGATTTTTTGCACGCGTTCTACTTAGCGACGAAGCGTCATTCATCAACAGCGGTAACGTAAACCGGCATAATATGCACTATTGGGCATCGGAAAATCCATGATGGCTGCGACAAGTGGAACATCAGTGACCTTGGTGGGTTAGTGTAGGGTGCGGCATTATGGGAGGAAGGATAATTGGCCCCCACTTTATCGATGGCAATCTAAGTGGTGCAGTGTATGCTGATTTTCTACGTAATGTTCTACCGATGTTACTACAAGATGTTTCACTGCATGACAGAATGGCGATCCACTTCCAACATGATGGATGTCCGGCACATAGCTCGCGTGCGGCTGAAGCGGTATTGAATAGCATATTTCATGACAGGTGGCTTGGTCGTCGAAGCGCCATACCATGGCCCGCACGTTCACCGAACTGATGTCCCCGGATTTTTTTCTGTGGGGAAAGTTGAAGGATATTTGCTATCGTGATCCCCCTACAACGCCTGACAACTTGCGTTAGCGCATTGTCAATGCATGTGCGAACATTACGGAAGGCGAATTACTCGCTGTTGAGAGGAATGTTGTTACACGTACTGCCAATAGCATTGAGGTTGACGGATATCATTTTGAGCATTTATTGCATTAATGTGGAGTTTACAGGTAATGCCGGCCGCGGTGGCCGAGCGGCTCTAGGCGCTACAGTCTGGAACCGCGCGACCTCTACGGTCGCAGGTTCGAATCCTGCCTCGGGCATGGATGTGTATGATGTCCTTAGGTTGGTTGGGTTTGGGTAGTTCTAAGTTCTAGGGGACTGATGACCTCAGAAGTTAAGTCCCATAGTGCTCGGAGCCATTTTACAGGTAATCACGCTGTAACAGCATGAGTTCTCAGAAATGATTAATTCACAAAGGTACATGTATCACATTGGAACAACCGAAATAAAATGTTCAAACGTACCCACGTTCTGTGTTTTAATTTAAAAAACCTACCTGTTACCACCTGTTCGTCTAAAATTGTGAACCATATGTTTGTGACTATTACAGCGTCATCTATCACAAAGCCGAAAAGTGGTCCAACTAAAACATTCGTATTTCTTTACGTACTACACGAATATATAATAAAAAATGGGGGTTCCTATTTAAAAAAGAACTGAGTTGATATCCGTTTGACCTATGGCAGCGCCATCTAGATGGCCAATCAGAGCGCCATCTGGTTTTCCCCGTTAAGCTAGACAAGTTTCGTTTTTTGTAGTTTCTTCGTTTGACGCTTATTTCGTGAGATATTTTGTCCGGTCACGATCAATGGACCACCCTGTATATCCTAATCGAAATCACTAGAAGCAGAAATTTTCCAGTTTTATTATTTTTATTTTTTAAAATTTTTTATATGAAATACTAGTGGTTTTCCTTAACTTGAAGAGTGGGAACGTACACGACTGTGACTTTAAAATTTAGTTCATAGGGGTCATTTTTCATTCGAAGCCCAACAAAGTACATATCAGTGTAATCAGGAAAGACACTAGAATTTAATGAAGTAACCAAAAAATCTATTTTTCTGTTGTCCTGAAATTCCCTGTGTTCTTCATGACGAAATAATTCAATAATATCGGTTCGCCTCAGATCAGTACTTACATGAAATGACATTTGATTTGTCTCGTAAGCCAGTTCCCAGTCTTTGCCACTAGTGTTGAAGATCTTGCATTCCTGCATTTTGCGAACACTTTTCTAAGAATGGAAGTTTGCTGACATAAAAATATATCTTTAATCTGTTTGTGTTTAACAAAATCACAAGTTAGTGTTGTGTCGACATGTCATTCAGCTTCTTGTGACGTGTTTGTATCCCACAAAAGTGAACGGTGTCTACAGAACAGAAAGTGCTATGATAAAACACATTAGGTTTGCATTTTCATATATGTGTGACAAGGACTGTCCAAGGCCACAGTGTATTGTTTATGGCGACATCCTTACTAACAGTAGTCTGAAACCTTCTCTATTTAAACGTCATTCAGAAAATGAACACTCTGCCCACGTAAAAAATTCTGCTGATATTTTTACGTGGAAAGCTGAGTGGAAAAATGATTTAACTACTTTCGTATCCCAAGATTTTAAACATGGCTGCAACAGCAACTGTTGAAATTCTTCACGATAAAGGATGACTGCAACTGTTTTTGGCTGTCATCCTTTGTCGTGAAGAATTTCGTATCCGTTGCAAACAGTGACAATGAGGATGTACTTGAAGCGTCTTATCGCGTTAAGCTACAGAATTGATAAAACTGCAAAACCTCACTGAGTCCCTGAATATTTCATGCAGCTATGAATAAATGATATAGTACGGTGCATGCTTGGAGAATCTTTCACAATACAGTCAACATTGTGCCACTGCCCGCCAATATGATCAGCCGCCGGATATGTCAAATTAAGTCGAAAATGAAACTTTGGGAAGTGTTCGATTCAACTTGAAGAAGCCAGTTTGTTACTCTTCGTCCGTTACATTAACGTCGAGCGGGTAGAAGAGAAGTTACTATTCTACAATAAGGGAAACGACAAATACTTCCGCGAAAAATTCACTAGACTGGACTCGCTGTGTAGGTATTTGTTCAGATGGTGCGAAATCTATGGCAGGGCGTAATGCTGAATGTACTGCCAAAGTGAAATCGGTAGCGCCCAACGCTTCTTGGACACATTTTTGCATGCCTGATGGATTGAAATCTGTTATGGACGAAGCAGTGAAAACAATTAATTTTATTAAGGCTCACGCTACAAACTGCCGCATCTTTGCAGTGCTTTGAGAGGAAATAGGAGGCATTTATAGGTGCTGAAATGTTCAAATGCGCTGAAGTCCTAAGGGACCAAACTGCTGAGGTCATCGGTCCCCAGTCTTACACACTACTTAAACCAACTTAAACTTACGCTAAGAACAACACACACACCCATACCCGAGGGAGGACACGAACCTCCGGCGGGAGGGGCCGCGCAATCCGTGACATGGCACCTCGAACCGCGCCATCACTCCGCGTGGCAAGTGTTCATTCTATCACACTCAAGTTACGTGGCTACATGATGCTATAACTATTTCCAGACTGTATGAGCTTGAAGACGAAGTTAACGATTTTCTCACCAGCCACGGCTTCCACAAAACAAAGTGCATGGAAAATGAAATCTGGATTCAGCCTTAACCTTATTTGGCAGACATTTTCTCATAAATTAACAGTTTAAATCACTCTAGGGGTAAAATATAAACGTTTATATTGTGCAAAACCGTATCGAATTATTCATTAAAATACTTAATGTTGTGGTTGGCAAGAGAGCCAACACCGTTTTACTAAAGGAGGCCGAAATGCACGCGTTTTAGCTCACGCAGGCTGGCGTGAGGTCTGGAACAGGACAAGGAAATTAGACTTTAGAAAAACGGACGTAGCTGGTGGAATACTTAACTTTAATCCGTTAATGGTGAACGTCGGTCTTGACGGTACATGATTCAATATCAATAGTAACTGATAATGGCGCCTTGCTAGGTCGTAGCAAATGACGTAGCTGAAGGCTATGCTAAACTATCGTCTCGGCAAATGAGAACGTAAGTAGGCAGTGAACCATCGCTAGCAAAGTCGGCTGTACAACTGGGGCGAGTGCTAGGAAGTCTCTCTAGACCTGCCGTGTGGCGGCGCTCGGTCTGCAATCACTGATAGTGGCGACACGCGGGTCCGACGTATACTAACGGACCGCGGCCGATTTAAAGGCTACCACCTAGCAAGTGTGGTGTCTGGCGGTGACTACACACTTAATTTTTTACGAACTGTGTTGCAATAGGAATAAAACTGAGTGTTTTGATACCCTTCACGACTTCGTGGTGGAAAATCATCTTTCTTTGACGAAAATATCAAGAACAGTGTTAAAGGACATTTGAAGGGACTTGATAACACCTTCAGATATTTCCCCGATATGTTCAATAATGACAATTGAATTCGCAGTCCCTTCGAAGAGTTACCAATTTTAGAATCCACATCAAGCGTAAATGATAAAGGGCAGCTTCTTGAAATTTTCACTGATTTTCAGTTACTCGAAAGCTATAAATCTTTGTCATTAATTGATTTTTGGTTAAGTTTAAAGGAGTTCCCAGTGCTAGCGAATAAAGCCGTAACGGTTTTATTACTTTTTTCATCCACATATTTCTGTTTAAAGTCATTTTCTTCATATGCCAGAAACTGACTATGCTGAAAGTGATTTGAGACTTTATTTAACTTCTGTGGTTTCTGACTCCAAAGCTATGTGCCATGTAAAGCAGGCGTAACTTTCTCAGGTGAGTAATTACAATGAAAACTCGTATTTAGTATTGAAACTAGGACTGCACGTTTTGTGCGACTGTGCATGAACTGCTGGCGCAGTGCAGAGATTAGCCAGTGCTGCCGTCGCAGTACCCAAGTGATACGAGTGCCATGTCGCTGCAGTGTTGGGAATGCAGACTCGGTGACTTTAGATGCAGACAGCAGTGCGAGCTGTTGCTAGTCATGCTGCATAGCGCTGATTTCAATGTGCAACGAACTCATGAACCATCTGACAAACAAAATTACTCTGAAGAGGTTGAAAAATCAGCCAACCAGTTGCAAACAAAGGTTCATTAGCCCTTGACCATCATTATCTTGGTTTTAGTTTATCATTATCTCGGTTTCATCTGATAATTGTACCATCATGCAATGTAACAAGGCCACTTCTCCCGAAGAAGATATTTTTACTAATATCGAAACCTAGGTCAATGGCCTATAAACGTTTATTTGCAACTGGTTGGATGATTTTTCGACCTCTTCAGATTTACGCTGTTGCTGTTTCACAGCCATGTTTAAGATTTTAAAATTCATAAACATTGTCTACATCTCAGCAAATGTCAATGGTTGGTTCAAATGGCTCTGAGCACTATGGGACTCAACATCTATGCTCATCAGTCCCCTAGAACTTAGAACTACTTCAACCTAACTAACCTAAGGACATCACACAACACCCAGTCATCAAGAGGCAGAGAAAATCCCTGACCCCGCCGGGAATCGAACCCGGGAACCCGGGCGCGGGAAGCGAGCAAATGTCAATGAACGACACAGTAAAGAGAAATGGTATCGACAAATGCCACTTATGTCACACATTCATATTGGTTATATAATGGTAAGACAGAGGTTTACGAACCAGATTTTAAATTGTAAGACATTTCCAGGGGCAGATGTGGACTCTGACCACAATTCATTGGTTATGAAATGTAGATTAAAATTGAAGAAACTGCAAAAAAGGTGGGAATTTAAGGAGACGAGACCTGGATAAAGTGAAATGACCAGAAGTTGTACAGAGTTTCAGAGGGAGTGTCAGGGAAGGTTGACAAGAACAGGAGAAAGGAATACAGTAGACAGATGAAATAGTGTAGGCAGCAGAGGATCAAATAGGTAAAAAGACAAGGTGTAGTAGAGATCCTTGGGTAACATAAGAGATATTACAAAAATGCACTAAACGAAACAGGCGTAAGGGAATACAAACATCTAACAAATGTGACTGACAGCAAGAACAAAACTGCTACGTAGGAATGGCTAGAAGATAAAATAGAAGGATGTAGACGCATATATTGCTAGGGGTGAGAAAGATGCTGCATATAGAAAAATTAGAGAGACGTTTGCAGAAAAGGGAACTACTTTTATGAATACCAAAGGCTCGGATAAAAAACCAGACCTAAGCAAAGAAGGTAAAGCAGAAAGCTGTAAGGAGCATACAGGGGCTCTACACAATAGAGTTGTATCTGGGGACAATATAATGGAAATGGAAGAGGACGTATATGAAGATGAGATGGTAGATATGATACTGCTTGAAGAATTTGGCACAGCTCTGAAAGACCTAACTCGAAGCTAGGCCCCAGGAGTAGACGACATTCCGTTAGAACTACTGATAGCCTTGGGAGATCCAACAACGACAAAACTCTTCCAGCTGGTGAGAAAGATGTACGAGACAGGCGAAATACCATTAGACTTCAAGAAGAATTTTATAATTCCAAAGAAAGAAAGAAAGTACTGAGATATGTGAAAATTACCGAACTATCCGTTTAATAAGTCAAAGTTGCAGAGGACTAACACGAATTCTTTACAGACGAATGGAAAAAACTGGTGAAGCTCGCGTGAGGCAATACTGACACTACGACTTGTAGAAGATAGGTTAAGGCAAGGCAAACGCACGTTCATAGCTTTTGTAGGCTTGGGGAAAGCTTTTGACAATGTTGACTGGAATGCTCTCTTTCTAATTCTAAAGGTGACAGACGTAAAATACATGGAGCGAAAGGCTATTTACAATTTGTACAGAAACCAGACGGCACTTGTAAGAGTCGAGAGGCATGCAAAGGAAGCAGTGGTTGAGAAGGGAGTGAGACAGGGTTGTAGCCTATCCCAGATGTTATTCCATCTGTATATTGAGCAAGCAGTAAAGAAAACGAAAGAAAAAGCTGGGGAAGGAAGTCCAGGAAGAAGAAATAAAAACTTTTGAGATTTGCAGTTGACATTGTAATTCTCTCAGAAACAGCGAAGGACTAGGGAGAGCAATTGAACGGAATGGTCAGTGTCTTGAAAGGAGGATACAAGAAGAACATCTATAAAATAAAAACGAGGATAATGGATCGTAGTCGAATTAAATTAGGCGATGGTGTAAGAATTAGATTAGCACCAAAGACACTTAAAGAAGTAGATGTGTTTTGCTGTTTGGACAGCAAAATAACTGAGATATCGAAGCAGAGAGGATATGAAATGCAGACTGGCAATGGCAAGAAAGGGGTTTCTGAGGAAGAGATGTTTGTTAACATTGAGTATAGATATAAGTGTCAGGAAGTCTCCTCTGAAAGTATTTGTATGGAGTGTAGCCACGTATGGAAGTAAAATACCGGTGGCAAACAGTTTGCAAAAGGAGAGAATAGAAGCTTTTGAAATGTGGGACTACAGATGAAGGTTAGACGGGTAGATCAGGTAATTAATGAGGAAGTGCTGCACAGAATTGGGGAGAAAAATGTTTTGCACACCCTGACTAGAAGAAGGGGTCGGTTGTAGAACACGTTCTGAGATATCAAGGGATCACCAATTTAGTACTGGAGGGAAGTGTGGGCAGTGGAGACCTAGTGATGAATACAGTAAGCAGATTCAGAGGGATGTAGTCTGCAGTAGTTACTCGGACATGAAGAGGCTTGCACAGGATAGAGTAGCGTGGAGAGATGCGTGAGATGCATCAGACCGGTCTTCGGACTGAAGACCACAACAACAACAACAAATATCGTGAGCTTGGATAGCACACACTAGGAGAATGTCTTTATGTAAACATAAATTGGTAGTGTTTTTCTGTTTGTGTGCATCTCTGTCTACACGAACAGGAAGAAAGGTGTATTTTTAAGGCTAATTCTTGTCGTACAATCTGTTTCGTTTGTCCCATATATAACACATCCTTGTGTTGCTGATCGTGAGTGGGGTACTACTCTGCCAGTGCCAAGCTCTCCGAAGTTCTGACTGACCGCACGACTTGTGTATTTCCAACCCTGGCTCTGAATGCTTTGCAGAAACACTATAGTTACGGAATGGAGCATACTGTCTGGTTTCCTGTAGGACTTGGGCGAACACCATGACATAGCCAACCCGGAACGAAACAAATAAGGCATCTTCGGCAGTACAAGAAAGATATGTGTAGATGTCCACTCCGCACCACCTCACAGAAAAACTGTACAAAATTTTTTCCTATATTCCTGTGTGATATGTCACTTCTCTGCTATTCGTTTCGAAGTCTTGATTACAATTCCAGCAAAGAAATTCATTGGTGTGTCAGCATATGTATGTTATAAACATGTTCCTCGATATCTGCATCCGGTGACGCCTACAGATGAGTCTACAAGGTCTGTTCAGACGGTGTTTGTTTTTTCTGTTGTAAATCTATGGATGTATATATTTACTTTCAGTGGAGTATTCACCTAAGTACACTACGGCTGCATTCACTTACTAAAATGCTCTCTATGCTGCAAATTCATCGATTCGCCTGCAGGACAGTGTGGTGTAAATGTAAATCAACTTTATTACTGTTAAGTGTATCAACACATGTGATTTTTCTCTACCTTCTCTACCCAGTGAATTATATAGGTACAACATTAGTACATGTATTTTTTAGATTGTAACTTTGTCAGTTTGCCACTAGGACACACTGATGCCAAATGAAAATTATGATATATATCTATATATATATATAGTAAGAGTTGAAAGAGTACAGAATAAGAAATTTATTGTGTGACATTTCGCTTATTAGGCAACGGCCTTGCAGCAGTGGATACACCGGTTCCCGTGAGATGACCGAAGTTAAGCGCTGTTTGGCGTGGCCAGCACTAGGATGGGTGACCACCCAGCCACCATGCACTGTTGCCATTTTTCGGGGTGCACTCAGCCTCGTGATGCCAATTGAGGAGCTAGTGTGCTGACCACACGCCCCTCCTATCCGCATCCTTCTCTGCGGATGACACGGCGGTCAGATGGTCCATCATAACGACAGAGACAGCGGTGTCCTGACCCCAGTGCTGCTATTTAGCTTATTAGAGTATATGTGACTGCGAGAAAAAAAAACCTACTTACATGAAGAAGGGAAATGTGCTTTGTCAGGAAGATACTAAAAATTACATGTATTCCTGAACCATTACATATAATTCATGTCGACATCAGTGCTAGTGTAACACCTACAACATAATTTCCTACATTTTTGTAAATATTAAAGTATTTTACGTAATCAGTTGTCTCCGAAGGACAGATTTTTAGAACTTTATTGTGGTATCACTGATTGAAATCGTTCCAGCCTTTGTCTTCTGTTGATGAGCGGTTTAATCGGCTGCTATCTTCCCCTTTTCTATGTCAGCACTCAAGCAAGCAGGAGGTCAATAATGACTGCTCTCATTAAATATTATTTTTACTCCAGGAAGATGGATCACGCTCACGACATGTACTAGGCTACATTTTTGAAGCATAAAATTAAGGTAAAGCATACCTCTACACATTTCTTATTTATGCATTTGGTCAGCCGTTAATCACTCACTGTTAAAGGACTGGACATGTATGAGTTTTTAAGTACGACCTGAGAGAGTAAGAAAATTATTGTGTGGCGTTTCCGCGTATTGGAGAATATCCAACTGCGAGAAAAGAAAAACTTCTGTTATCATACTCTGGAGTTTGTGTTCAAATGGTTCAAATGGCTCTAAGCACTATGGGACTTAACATCTGAGGTCATCAGTCCCCTAGACTTAGAACTACTTAAACCTAACTAACCTAAGGACGTCACACACATCCATGCCCGAGGCAGGATTCGAACCTGTGACCGTAGCAGCAGTGCAGTTCTGGACTGAAGCGTATAGAACAGCTCAGTCACAGCGGCCGGCGGAGTTTGTGACAACTGTCTTGCTTGCAAACACAGTTGTATTTGATTCATAACTACGTAGTGTAATGATCTAGACCGATATTTAAGTATCTGAAATACACTGACGGAGAAAAAAAATTTGCACTTCGTTTTTAGTGCATGGTGTAGTCTCCATGGGCGGCAGTGCTGGCGCTGACTGGCATCCAGTGGATCGTACAGATGGAGAATACTGTCCAGAGCTGCGATATGCCACGGCTGCTAGATCTGTTCATGTTGTTTTGTGTGAGTTGTTAATTGACAAGTCGAATGAGTCACTTCTTGTCCCATCATATCCCGCACGTGCTCGAGTGGAGACAAGTCCAGAAATCTTCTGTATGTCCATCCATTTAGCAGGAGGTCCCTGGGACGACGGCCGTTTACTATCGTGACAAAGAACACGTATAGCCGTCGTAAGATTTTATTTTGTTTTGTCGCTACCAGTTTCAATGCTTCATTGCATAATCTTCAGGCTCTTTTTGATGTGATACAGGTTGATATGGTCCCCATGCATAACCCATCAGTAGCCAGCATTACTGAATACGCAGATAATGTGTCAGCACTGCAACCATTAACTGATGGTTGGGGTGCTGAAACACATAATCACTATGCATAACCCATCAGTAGCCAGCATTACTGAATATGCAGATAATGTGTCAGCACTGCAACTATCAACTGATGGTTGGAGTGCTGACACATATAATTCCCATGCATAACCCATCAGTAGCCAGCATTGCTGGATATGCAGATAATGTGTCAGAACTGCAACCATTAATTGATGGTCAGAGTGCTGAAACATATAATCCCCATGCATAATCCACCAGTAGCCAGCATTACTGCATATGCAGATTAGTCAGCATTCCAACCATCAATTGATGGTTGGAGTGCTGACACATACGATCCCCATGCATAACCCATCAGTATCCACCATTACTGAATATGCAGATAATGTGTCAGCACTGCAACCATCAACTGATGGTTGGAGTGCTGACACATATAATCCTCATGCATAACCCATTACTAGCCAGCATTACTAGATACGCAGATAATGTGTCAGCACTCCAACCATCAATTGATGGTTGGAACGCTGACACATATAATCACTATGCATAACCCATCAGTAGCCAGCATTACTGAACACACAGATAATGTGTCAGCACTGCAACTATCAACTGATGGTTGGAGTGCTGACACATATAATTCCCATGCATGACCCATCAGTAGCCAGCATTGCTGGATATGCAGATAATGTGTCAGAACTGCAACCATTAACTGATGGTTGGAGTGCTGACACATATAATCACTATGCATAACCCATCAGTAGCCAGCATTACTGAATATGCAGATAATGTGTCAGCACTGCAACCATCAACTGATGGTTGGAGTGCTGACACATATAATCCCCATGTATAACCCATCAGTAGCCAGCATTACTGGATATGCAGATAATGTAATAGCACTCCAACCAGTAATGCTGGCTACTAATAGGTTATGCATGGGGATTATATGCGTCAGTTCTCCAACCATCAGTTGATGGTTGCAGTGCTGACACATTATCTGCATATTCAGTAATGCTAGCTACTGATGGGTTATGCATGGGGACCATATCAACCTGTACCACATCAAAAAGAGCCTGAAGATGACGCAATGAAGCATTGACACTGGTAGCGACAAAACAAAATAAAATCGTTACGACGGCTGTAGTCGTTTTTATTTTTTGTCACGATAGCAAACGGCAGTACTGGTTCGAGTACTGAGACATTATTTGCATATCCAGTAATGCTGGCTACTGATGGGTTATGCATAGGGGTCATATCAACCTGTAACACATCAAAAAGAGCCTGGAGATGATCCAATGAAGCGTTGAATCTGGTAGTGACAAAATAAAATATAATCGTTAGGATGGCTGCAGGTGTTTTATTTTTTGTGAAGTCCAGAAATCGTGCTGTGCAGTGAAGGTGCTACACGTCTGGACAAATGCACTCTACGAGACAGTGCTCACCAGGTCTACGTCGCAATCAGCGTTCATTCCTGAAAACCACAACTTGCCATTCCATCTTCCAAGTGATTCTCTGAAGCCGCCAGTCGAGCCATGCACGTCGATGCTGTGGCGTGACGCTCTAGAGATACGCGTGCCCGTAGTCTCACTGCTAATAACCAGTTCTCAAGCGTACGTATTGATACGTCTGGGCTCACAAACCCTCCTGTCTGTGCTGTTGTAGCTGTACGATCTGGCACTGCTGCACTTACAAGACGACGGTCCTGGCGGGCTTCTGTGCTATGTGTACTTCCAGAACCTCGTCTGCAAGTGTCTTCACGTTCACATGGCCACTGACACCAGCATCCATGCACAACTGAAGGATTATGACCAACTTGTGAGCTAATTCTTTGAAACGACAAATTGCGCCTCTCGGAAGCCCCTTTCAAACTCAGTGGCTGCAGGAAGCACAAGTCTGTCTCAGTGGCATAGTTTCCTGCTTGCTCCACATTTCTGAACCACACTGAACCTTCTGGCTGTGAGCATTCCCTGTTACAGAGTAGATATGCACTGAACAGCCGAAGAAATTGGTACACCTGCCCAATATCACGCATGGCCCGCACGAGCATGCAGAAGTGCCACAACATGAAGTGGCATTGACTCGACTAATGTCTCAAGTAGTGCTGGACGGAATTGACATCATGAATTCTGCAGGGCTCTCCATAAATCCGTAAGAGTACAAGGTGGTGGAGATCTCCTCTGAACAGGACGATGCAAGGCACACATGCTCAATAATGTCCATGTCTGGGGAGGTTGGTGGCCAGAGGAAGTGTTTCAACTCGGAAGAGTGTTCCTGGAGCCACTCTGTAGCAATTCTGGACTTGTGGGGTGTCGCATTGCCCTGCCGGAATTGCTCAAGTCCATCGGAATGCACAATGGACATGAATGGATGCAGGTGATCAGTCAGGCTGCTTACGTGTCACCAGTCAGAGTCGTATTTTGACGTATCAGGGGTCCCATATCACTACAACTGCGCCCGCTCCATACCATTACAAAGCCTCCACCAGTTTGAACAGTCCACTTACCACATCCATTGATTCATGAGGTTGTCTCCGTACCCTTAAACGTCCGTCCTCTCGATACAATTTGCGAGACACGAACCTCCGGTGGGGGGAGCTGCACGAATAGTGACAAGACACCTCAGACCACCAGCTTGAACATTCCCCTGCTGACATGTAGGGTCCATGGAATCATGAGGTTGTCTCCATACCCAAAGACTTCCACCCACTCGATACAATTTGAAGCGAGACTCGTCCGACCAGGCAACATGTTTCCAGTCATGAACAGTCCAAAGTCGGTGTTGACGGGCCCAGGCAAGGCATAAAGCTTCCTGGCGTGCAGTCATCAAGGGTATACGAGTAAGCCTTCGGCTCCAAAACCCCATATCGATGATGTTTCGTTGAATGGTTCGCACGCTGAGACTTGAGAGCACAGCTTTGAAACCTCCAGCAATTTGCCTAAGGGTTGCACTTCTGTCACATTGAACGATTCTCTTAAGTCGTCGTTGGTCTCTTTCTTGCAGTATCTTTTCCCGACCGCAGCGATGTCGATTTGATGTTTTACTGGATTCCTGATATTCACGGTGCACTTGTGAAATGGTTGTACGGGAAAATCCCAGCTTCATCGTTACTACGAAGATGCTGTGCCCCATCGTTCGTGCGCTGACTGTGACACCACGATCAGACTCACTTAAATCTTGATAACCTGCCATTGTATCAGCAGTAACCGATCTAACAACTGTGGTAGACACTTCTTGTCTTGTATAGGCCGAATAGTTTGAGTAGTGTGTAAGTCTAGGGACCAATGACGTAAGCACTTTGGTCCCTTAGGAATTTACACGCATTTGAACATTTTGAGCCGTATTCTGCCTGCTTACATGTCTCTATATTTGAATACGCATACCAGCTTCTTGGGTGCATCAGTGTAGATGGTGCTTTGGCAACTATGCGACTACGCTATCTTTTGGCGGATGACACTGAAACCATCATCAGCACATTTACTATCATGCCGTCACCGGATGAAAATCAACGTCCTCTTCCCAGGTGTATACTAACACATTAAGTAATTTGTATCATCCATTCAATTAAATTTTTGGGTATTTAGAACTCTCATTTCGTATTATTATTATTGTGTGGGGTGTTATGGACTTTGCAAACACATATTTCGTCCTATCCGGTCAACATCAAATATACCAGAAAGGAGCCTGCAAGGTACCACGTACGTTCTGGTACATTTGATGTTGATCGGATAGGACGAAATATGATTGCATTTGTGAAGTAGTAAATTAGTATCTTTGTCATTTCAGGTCTGAAGATGGTTCTAGAGGAACCGAAACCAGTCATGTGAATAAACATTTTTGCAATCAAGACGGATTATAAGTAACATTGTTACGGACTTCTCTGTGACTTTTCGTTTAACAAGATATTGCCAAATTTCTTGTTGCCGCTCTGTCTTGACTACCTCAATACAGATGGTGTTCCACTGTCGCCATAGCCTGCACATTATCCAGATCTCTCAGTCCTTGAACGCATCAGGTCACAGGCTGTGGTGTCACCGCCAGACACCACACTTGCTAGGTGGTAGCTTTAAATCGGCCGCGGTCCATTAGTACATGTCGGACCCGCGTGTCGCCACTGTCAGTGATCGCAGACCGAGCGCCACCACACGGCAGGTCTAGAGAGACTTACTAGCACTCGCCCCAGTTGTACGGACGACGTAGCTAGCGATGCACACTGTCGAAGCCTCGCTCATTTGCAGAGCAGATAGTTAGAATAGCCTTCAGCTAAGTCAATGGCTACGACCTAGCAAGGCGCCATTAGCAGTATATTGTCTGAAACTATAGAGTCTCACTTGTCTCGTCAATAGCGATGTACCAAGGATGGATTAAAGTTAAGTATTCCAGAAGCTACGTACTTTTCTTTATAGCATTCATTACGTATACTGTTACAGACCTATCTCTTGCCTGCGTGAGCTAAACGCGTGCCTTTCGGCTTCCTCGCATTGTGTCTAGGCTGTCTTGCTAGACACAACACAGGCAGCCAAGAGACTGGCACGCCATCACTGACCAACAACTGTAATTAACGGACTCTACTACAGAGTTAAGCAACGTGGAATGATGTATCTGTATCTGTCAATCAAAATCAGTTCCACTCAATCCTGATCTGGCTTAGAGCCGTTACGTCTGCCTCAGGAGGGAGATCTGTGCACTAAATTTCACACCCAGCGCACCCCCCCCCCCCTCCCCCCGCACCCAGATCAGCTAAAAATTTAATTATGTGTTCTTCATGTTGCACTTCGTACAAACTTGATAAAATTTCGTTATTTTATATCACTCCTGTAGTTGCATTTTGAACTGTCAACTGTGTACATGTACAGCAGGGCCAGCTATGGGGTGCCACACTTCATGTTGGCCAGGTGTGCAAGTCAAGGCTCGGCCTGTCTCGGCTTTCTTCGGTTCTTCTCGGAAGTACCCAGAAGAAGGGGGCGTTTCATGCACGAGGGTTGTCCAGAAAGTAATGCGCCGCATGCTTTTTCTCAGCCGGAAATAACGCTGAGAATGCGAAACGTTATGTATATACACTACTGGCCATTAAAACTGCTACACCACGAAGATGACGTGCTACAGACGCGAAATTTAACCGACAGGAAGAAGATGCTGTGATATGCAAATGATTAGCTTTTCAAAGCATTCACCCTAGGTAGGCGCCGGTGGCGACATCTACAACGTGGTGACATAAGAGGAGAGTTTCCAACCGACTTCTCACACACAAACAGCAGTTGACCGGCGTTGCCTGGTGAAACGTTGTTGTGATGCTTCGTGTAAGGAGGAGAAATGCGTACCATCACGTTTCCGACTTTGATAAAGGTCGGATTGTAGCCTATCGCGATTGCGGCTTATCGTATCGCGACATTGCTGCTCGCGTTGGTCCAGATCCAACGACTGTTAGCAGGGCACTACGCAACGCCGTGCTGGATCCCAACGACTTCGTATCACTAGCAGTCGAGATTACAGGCATCCGCATGGCTGTAACGGAACATGCAGCCACATCTCGATCCCTGAGTCAACAGATGGGGACGTTTGCAAGACAACAACCAACTGCACGAACAGTTCGACGACGTTTGCAGCAGCACGGACTATCAGCTCGGAGACCACAGCTGCGGTTACCCTTGACACTGCATCACAGACAGGAGCGCCTGCGATGGTGTACTCAACAACGAACCTGGGTGCACGAATGGCAAAACGTCATTTTTTCGGATGAATCCAGGTTCTGTTTACAGCACCATAATGGTCGCATCTGTGTATGGCGACATCGTGGTGTACGCACATTGGAAGCGTGTATTCGTCATCGCCATACTGGCGTAATACCCGGCGTGATGGTATGGGCTGCTATTGGTTACACGTCTCGGTCACTTCTTGTTCGCATTGACGGCACTTTGAACAGTGGACGCTACATTTCAGATGTGTTACGACTCGTGGCTCTACCCTTCATTCGATCCCTGCGAAACCCTACATTTCAGCACGATAATGCACTACCGCATGTTGCAGGTCCTATACGGGCCTTCCTGGATACGGAAAATGTTTTACTGCTGCCCTGGCCAGCACATTTTCCGGATCTGCCACCAACTGAAAACGTCTGGTCAATGGTGGCCGAGCAACTGGCTCGTCGCAATACGCCATTCACTACTCTTGATGAACTGTGGTATCGTGTTGAAGCTGCATGGGCAGCTGTACCTGTACACGCCATCCAAGCTCTGTTTGACTCAATGCCGAGGCGTATCAAGGCCGTTATTACGGCCAGAGCTGGTTGTTCTGGGTACTGATTTCTCGGTATCTACGCACCCAAATTGCATGAAAATTTAATCACATATCAGTTCTATTGTATTATATTTGTCCAATGAATACCCGTTTATCATCTGCATTTCTTCTTGGTATAGCAATTTTAATGGCCGGTAGTGTATTATTTGAAGTATCCTGAATGAGCGCGTCAAATTTCCGTCACTTCCGACAGATAGCGTAGCTGCAAGACAGTTTCAAAATGCCGTCTGTAGGTAATGTACGTTACAAGCAACGTGCCTTCATTGAATTTCTCACTGCAGAGAGCGAAACTGTTGGGAATATTCACAAACGCTTGTGCAAAGTCTATGGCGCATCTTCTGTCTACAGAGATACAGTTGGCCGCTGGCAACAGGGGGTGAGGTTATCAGAAGGCGCTTCGGTGGAGTTCGACGAATTGCAGCGGTCGGGGAGTCCATCCACAGCTGTCTCACCTGACACACCTGACCTAGCCTCCTCTGACTTCCTCTTGTTTGGGCCATTAAAGGATGCCATTCGTGGAAGTCATTCTGAGGACGATTAGGACGTGATTCACACAGTGAAGCATTGGCTTCGCCACAGGTATTGGTACCGATAGGACATACATGCCCTAGTTTCACGCTGGAGGAATGCCATAGAAAGGGATGGAGATTTGAGGAAAAATAGGGTGTGTAGATAAAACACCATTTTTCGTTTGTGGGATTCTCATTATGTTCAATAAAGAATTGTGGAAGCAAAAAAATGCAGTGTATTACTTTCTGGGCAACACGCATAGTACTTTGATGTAGCATTTTTTGGTCGGCACAACTCTCTTCAGCTCACCAGAACCGTGTTGTCAGCGCAGTCTGTCCTTCGCCATTTTTAGTGGCATAAAGGACGTTCAGAGGTCGTGTGGATGTTTCCACAAAAAGAAACAGTCGGGCGACCTATCGTCACAAGCCCTTAAAAATTGGAATGACGGAAGAGGGGGATCAGAATTCTCAGTATACAGGGCTATTACAAATGATTGAAGCGATTTCATAAATTCACTGTAGCTCCCTTCATTGACATATGCTCACGACACACTACAGATACGTAGAAAAACTCATAAAGTTTTGTTCGGCTGAAGCCGCACTTCAGGTTTCTGCCGCCAGAGCGCTCGAGAGCGCAGTGAGACAAAATGGCGACAGGAGCCGAGAAAGCGTATATCGTGCTTGAAATGCACTCACATCAGTCAGTCATAACAGTGCAACGACACTTCAGGACGAAGTTCAACAAAGATCCACCAACTGCTAACTCCATTCGGCGATGGTATGCGCAGTTTAAAGCTTCTGGATGCCTCTGTAAGGGGAAATCAACGGGTCGGCCTGCAGTGAGCGAAGAAACGGTTGAACGCATGCGGGCAAGTTTCACGCGTAGCCCGCGGAAGTCGACGAACAAAGCAAGCAGGGAGCTAAACGTACCACAGCCGACGGTTTGGAAAATCTTACGGAAAAGGCTAAAGCAGAAGCCTTACCGTTTACAATTGCTACAAGCCCTGACACCAGATGACAAAGTCAAACGTTTTAAATTTTCGGCGCGGTTGTAACAGCTCATGGAAGAGGATGCGTTCAGTGCGAAACTTGTTTTCAGTGATGAAGCAACATTGTTTCTTAATGGTGAAGTGAACAGACACAATGTGCGAATCTGGGCGGTAGAGAATCCTCACGCATTCGTGCAGCAAATTCGCAGTTCACCAAAAGTTAACGTGTTTTGTGCAATCTCACAGTTTAAAGTTTACGGCCCCTTTTTCTTCTGTGAAAAAAACGTTACAGGACACGTGTATCTGGACATGCTGGAAAATTGGCTCATGCCACAACTGGAGACCGACAGCGCCGACTTCACCTTTCAACAGGATGGTGCTCCACCGCACTTCCATTATGATGTTCGGCATTTCTTAAACAGGAGATTGGAAAACCGATGGATCGGTCGTGGTGGAGATCATCATCAGCAATTCATTTCATGGCCTCCACGCTCTCCCGACTTAACCCCATGCGATTTCTTTCTGTGGGGTTATGTGAAAGATTCAGTGTTTAAACCTCCTCTACCAAGAAACGTGCCAGAACTGCGAGCTCGCATCAACGATGCTTTCGAACTCATTGATGGGGACATGCTGCGCCGAGTGTGGGAGGAACTTGATTATCGGCTTGATGTCTGCCGAATCACTAAAGGGGCACATATCGAACATTTGTGAATGCCTAAAAAAACTTTTTGAGCTTTTGTATGTGTGTGCAAAGCATTGTGAAAATATCTCAAATAATAAAGTTATTGTAGAGCTGTGAAATCGCTTCAATCATTTGTAATAACCCTGTATATTATGCAGTCGCATAAGCGACGGCTACTGCAAATTTGATACGAAATGATATTTTAATATCGTGCAGAAAGAATTTAAAGATTTAGTTGATAATGAAAGAGCACAAAATTGCAATGATCGACAGACGGGATTCATTGTTGCCCATCAAGATACACTTTGTGCTAAATTTGTAGGCATGTAGCACGTGAAGAAATTGGTGCTACGAATAGTAAAGTTTCTCATGTTGCACACTGTCCACTGTCATTTGCAACAGTTTCGATTGAAATGAATGAAGCGTAAACAGGCATTATATATTATGGTAAAGTACGTTGGTTGATTTGAGGAACATATCTGGAACGATTTTTTTATTTCAAGCTCGCTATTGTTGAATTGATGAAGGAAAAAGAGTGTAGGAACGAAAATTACAACATCCGGAATGGATTTGGAGACCTCGCATTTTAATTGGACTAGACCAGATTAGATTAGATTAGATTAATATTAGTTCCATGGATCATGAATACGATATTTCGTAATGATGTGGAACGAGTCAAATCTTCCAATACATGACATAATTAAGTTAACTTAACAACATAATTAAGTTAATATAACAAACTTTTTAATTTTATTGTTTTTTGAATTTTTTTTATAATTTTTTGTTTGGTTTTTTTCTTTTTTGTTCTTAATTTATATCTAAAAATTCCTCTATGGAGTAGAAGGAGTTGTCATTCAGAAATTCTTTTAATTTCTTCTTAAATACTTGTTGGTTATCTGTCAGACTTTTGATACTATTTGGTAAGTGACCAAAGACTTTAGTGGCAGTATGATTCACCTCTTTCTGTGCCAAAGTTAGATTTAATCTTGAATAGTGAAGATCATCCTCTCTCCTAGAATTGTAGTTATGCAAACTGCTATTACTTTTGAATTGGGTTTGGTTGTAAATAAAAAATTTCATAAGAGAGTATATATACTGAGAAGCTACTGTGAATATCCCTAGATCCTTAAATAAATGTCTGCTGGATGATCTTGGGTGGACTCCAGCTATTATTCTGATTATACGCTTTTGTGCAATAAATACTTTATTCCTCAGTGATGAATTACCCCAAAATATGATGCCATATGCAAGCAATGAGTGAAAATAGGCGTAGTAAACTAATTTACTAAGATGTTTATCACAAAAATTTGCAATGACCCTTATTGCGCAAGTAGCTGAACTCAAACGTTTCAGCAGATCATCAACGTCTTTCTTCCAATTTAATCTCTCATCAATGGACACATCTAAAATTTTTGAATATTCTACCTTAGCTATACGCTGACACTGCCCACGGTAAGACACTGCAAGGTGAGAAACAGCTTCTTTCTGATTTTATGGGGACGCATTTAAAGAGAAAATCGCATTATAGAATGGACACATTCTGGCACAGACCAGTTCCCTAATCTCACAGCCGTTAAAGAATACGCGAGGTTTGAAGAATTCATTGTGGCCTTAAAAGGACCGCAAGAATGGTTTCCTAAACGTTTTGAAAACACTACCGGTATTACATCTGTTTTCGAGCTCTTTTGTAGACCGTTTGCCGTTTCAGTTGAAAGCTCCTGTGTGCATGTACAAATGGAACTGATCTGCAAGGTCATTCCCGTTTTAATGAAAAAACCTTTTACGTAAAACTGTCCAGGACGACAACGTTCCTTTCCTCACGTAGAGTTTTCACACCCCGATAATGAGGTTGCAAAAGTGCTACAATATTTCAATCGACATATTTGGGAGACATTTTTCCTATTATGAAACTAAATAAATCATGATTACGTGTCGACTAGAGTGCGAAAATCCGAGAAATTGTCTGCGTCTGTTCGTATGCCGACACTTCGTACCACATAAAAATTATATTATGTCTTCAGCGCTCCAAAAATAATACTGAAAATCTGTTTATGTGATCTGTGTTGTTGCGAAATATGAAACATAAAACCAGGTCATACGCAGTGCGACTGCACAGCCGTTTAAATGTTGCACATCCCTCCCCCCCACCCCACCTCCCTTCTCACTCCTTATGCTCAGGCAGCGTGTCGTGGTGGGGGGGGGGGGGGGGGGGGGGAAGTTCTATGACACTTATGACAGGGCATGGATCGCAGCACAAATTCTTGGCTGCCATTGAAATAGAAATCATACTCGGGTCCTTTTCAATTATTTTAAGTGCGCTGGGGAGAGGGGAGGACTTGAGGATAAAACTCCACTGATTCTGGCAGTAAAAGAATAAATAACTGCCCAGTAAGCCATGTTTTTTTCTTAAATCATTCCATGTACATCACAACACTCCACCATAAACATGTGAGGACATGTTTGTTCGGTTCCTCCTCAGTTTTATTCATCAGATCTCGCATTTACTTTGTAATGTACAATGTTTTTAAATAAAAATTGTTGCGTATGCTGCCTCTGTGACCTTTACGGGATCATGAATTTTACATTCCGGAAGAACTTACACCAGTTTGTTCCATTGCACTTGGGTTCAAATGGCTCTGAGCACCATGCGACTTAACTTCTCAGGTCATCAGTCCCCTAGAACTTATAACTACTTAAACCTAACTAACCTAAGGACATCACACACATCCATGCCCGAGGCAGGATTCGAACCTGCGACCGTATCGGTCGCGCGGTTCCAGACTGTAGCGCCTAGAACCGCTTGGCCACTCCGGCCGGAGCACTTGTGTTCACTAGATTCAAATTTCAAATAAATTACAGCAATATCAAATGAACATAGTTTCCTTATTCGTGTTGTATTCTAAACATTACTGCAAATATGAGACCCATATTTCAAAAGTGATGACATTTGTTGGTTTTTTTCATTTCATTTACACACAAGCTACACTGATTCACGTTTCAGCTAAATTATTTCTCGAAAACAAGAAAAAAATTTTGTTTTATCTTAAATCAATTGAGGGTCTCAGCTCTGAGAATTTTCTCTACAGTGTGGTTTTCCCGCTTCTTAATTTTTTTTTCGATCAACAATTGAAACTGATTCATGTTCTTCAAAAAATGTTATGCGCTAAGTTTGAAATTTTAATAATTACTAATTTGAGACTATATTATTGTAATGTTTTGTAATTGAACTGTTGATGCAGTTTCTGCTTTACTATCATATACAAGAGCTGTATGCCAGAAAAGAGTCTTGTATTAGTTCCTTGTATTTTTTTATTTATATTCGGGTTCCATTAATACAGATGGTAAATGAATTAGTAGACTATGGAACGAGTAAACGTTTTCATTAAAATCAGTACAAAGACTTAAACTTTCAGAACTCATACGTTCCAGTTTGGTAATATTTCCACTCTCTCTTGATGTCATCAATCAATTCCTGAATCTCTTCATACTCCTCAAAAGCATCCCTCGCCACCGCCAAAGACTCGACAATCATCTTCAGACTTTGCCCCAAGTTACCCTTTTCGTTATTCAAGAAAAGGGTCAACTCTTGCATCAATCTGTTGATTTGTCCCCGAGTAAGACTTATCCTGCCGACTGCACCTCTAAGTCTCCAGAGCAGTTTGCACATCCTGGCCTGCTTAGGGTCCATCCTTTCTAACATACTTTCTGCCATTTGGTTCACCATCTCGTTCAAGAGCAGCTGTCCAGCAATCTTCCAGAATCCAGCCATCGTTCAGGATGGGTGCTTCAGCCTGAAAATAGAAGAGAACAGCCATTACTAACAGTTCAGCAGCAAATGGTACCAGTACGGATATCCAGCGGCACCCAGTAATCAAGTGTTCCCACTTTGTTAAGGTTTTGCGGCCATCTTTAGTAGCGCAAGAAGAGAGTCCGAAGTTTTGGCGAAGCAGCTTTGGAGTTTAGAAACACCAAAAGTCGCTAAAATTAAACGAGGCTCCTCAATCCAATAGAATTTATGTCAGACTTTATACAGAACTTACAGCTGGGATAGCTCACTTTTGAACCATAATATGTTGTCGATCCCTCGAATAAAAAGCTGTGTCAAGAGATCGGAAAATGTCACTGGTCACCCTCGTCTAGAAGAAAGGCGACAGAAGTGATCCATAAAACTACCGTCTAACTCAGTGGTGTCATCCTCAGAGTAAGAAAATATTTTGTTAGCGTCCACCTGCATAGGGAGAAATAATCGTCATAATAAATTAAGAGAAATCTGGCTCGCACGGAAAGTCTTCGTTTTTCCCGCGCGCTCTTCGACATTGAAATGGTAGAGAAGTAGCTTAAAAGAAGGTGGTTCGATGAACCCTCTGCCAGGCACTTGATTGTGAATAGCGGAGTAGTCATTTAGATGTAGATGTAGATGTAGATGATTCCTCCACCATGCCTGCCTAATGTGTTTTATCAATTCGCCTTTCAACACCTTCCCATTATCTCTTGCTAAAATGGGCATTGGTATTGCGTAGCTTCCTGTCCTGACTGTGACCCAGGCGTAATTAACTTTGGCCTTTAGCTGAATCACTACGATTATGATCAAGCTAGTAATAGAAATTAAGCACAATTGGGGAGATTACAAAGCTTTGTAAATGAGTCATATACGGGCCCAAAGAAACAGATTTGTACATCTAAAAAAATCATTTTGGGTATGTATATACGTCTCACAATGGTACAAGTATCATTTACTATCTGAAAAGAAGCACAGTGGGAGAACGAACGACCTGCTTTTCATAGGGGCGGAGGTGGATGTGAAAAAGGATTGATAGAAAAGCTTACCTCAGGAATTTTGAAGGAATTTCCGTCACCTAGGAATGGAAATGGGTGAGTAGCCGTCACATGTAAAAATATTCAATAAAGAAGGGTATTAGTATTGAATCCATAGTTTTCAGTCTCGCTAGGCTCATTGGTGAGAGCGCCAATGACGTTCCAGCCCAATGGGTGGGAGGGTGGAGAGGGGGGTGGTGAAGCGAAGGGTGGTAATACACGTATAAGCATATGTCCGTAACCTCTGAAGCGCTTTCTACCAAATTTGGCATACGTATCGCCTGCTACATGGGAAAAAAATTATTGTGGAAGTTAGACAGTCCTAGAACACAGATGGCTAAGGGTGGGGTTGGAATGGGGTCGCATAAAAGCATAACTCTGCAACGTCTGGAGCAACTTCAGCCAAGTTTAGTGTATGCATGACTCATCATTTGCATGAAAATACTACGGGTTGAATACACCGCTGCTATCCCAACGGTTGAGATAACATGTAAAATACTTGAAAACGATTTTTTCGTGTTTCTCGTATTTAGTTCACTTGGAATACTTTCAACATATGAATCACAATCTGCCTTTTATTTGTGTTGGCCGGTGCGTCGAATAAGTTACGACAGAAATGCAGTGAGTCAGCGTTTTTCTGGGCCAAAGATCATGACACCTGACTGAATACGCTAAGGATAGATTCCATATGGCCTAAGATACCACGTGCATTAAACACCCTCTCTGGAACCGCATGGCATAAAACAATTGCAAGAGAGTTGCCAGCGACTTTACTTTCTCTCGAAACGACTACCAGCTATTTCTGTCACTATGACTCAAACGAAGCGAAAGTCTATATAAAGGACGCGGAAAAACAATTCGACGAAACGTGTAGTGCAGAAAGAAGAAGGAATTTTAGTATAAGACCTAGGAGTCGCAGATGTACGAGAGAATACGCATTTTTCATTTACTTTGAACTTTTTAGGACATATCTAAACATTTTACTTTGACCTTTTTAGGACACATCGAAACATGAAACACGGGCGTGGTTTTCACTTCTAAAGTGCTGTATGGTACGTCAGCCAAGTAAGATACACGTGTCTGTGAAGCTTTAAGTTTTTCTTGTTCTCATCAAGCCGATTTTTTAGTTCAAACGTATTGTTTACGCATACATTTTCTGTGAATTACATTTCATTTTGAGTGAAGAGCCCATATGACAAATCTCAATTCAGCTCCTGTAGCGCCGAAAATATTGAAATGTGACCGGAACTTCCAATACTCAAATTATTTTGTATGTTGCTGTCTTTGTGTACTACACTCTTGGACAAATTGTTTTTTCGCACTATATATGTGACATATGTGTATGCCACTGGAAAGAAGTTAGTGCTGAATAAAACCGCCAGATAAAACCGCAAGAAGCTCACGTGTTGACAGATGTGATAGCGCTGAAATGAGTGGCACGGGGTACTTACACTGTTCAACCAGTTCACTTTATTGGACTAGAATTCATTGTTCGGTTTACAGGACAAAGGCCAACAGTAAACGCTGAAATATACGAGAAATGAAAGCGAGCGAGAGAGAAATTCTGTCAGACGATGCTAAAACGGCAGCACAACTTTTAATGTAACCTGAGCAACAAAGTGGATGATTCTGATGTGCGGTTGCAGTATTTATTAATCAATTTGTCTCCACAAACGAGAAAATATACACTGAGGAGACAAAATTCATGGGATACCTAATATCGTATCGGATCTCCTTTTGTCCCACGTAGTTCAGAAGCTCGACGTCGCATGAACTCAACAAGTGGCCGAAGTGCCTTGCAGAAGTACTGAGCCATGCAGTCCATAATTGCGAAAGTGTTACCAGTGGAGGATATTGTGCACGAACTGACCCCTCCATTATGACCCATAAATGTTCGATGGGATTCTTGTCGGGCGACAAGGGTGCCAAAAATGTCCAGAATGTTCTTCGAATCAATGGCAAACGTGACCCGGTGGTGCATTGTCATCAACAATTCTGTCGTTGTTTGGGAGCATGAAGTCCATGAGTAGATGCAAACGGTCTCCTAATAGAAAAGCATAGCCATTTCCAGTCAGTGATTGGGTCAGTTGGACCAAAGGACTCAGTCCAGTCCTTGTACGAACAGCCCACACCATTATGGAGCCAGAACCAGCTTGCAAAGTGCCTTGTTGACAACTTAAGTGCATGGGCTCGTGGTGCTTGCGCCACACTCGAACCCTACCATCAGTTCTTACCAACTGAAATCGGGATCACATTACTGGTCCATCTTTTCCAGTGGTCTAGGGTCCAACAGATGTGGTCACGAGCCCTGCAGAGGCGCTGGAGGCGATGTCGTGCTGTTAGCAAAGGCACTCGCTTGGGTTGTCTGCTGTCGTAGCCCATTAACGCCACATTTCGCCGCACTGTCGTAATGGATACGTTCGTCGTACGTCCCACATAGGCTTCTGTCGTTATATCACACAACACTGCTTGTCTGTTAGCACTGAGAACTCTACAAAAACACCTCTGGTCTCTGATGCCCATTGCTGGTCTTCATGTTTTACGTCGCGTTTTACGTCGCGGTTGGAGCAGATTTCCACCTTGGCTCCTCCGGAGACCCCGACGTATTTTAGATTTGACTAATTTTAAGAAAGATAGCACACCAGATTTTACATTCCAATCTCTGTTTTTTAACATTTAGATGTGCATCACGGTTTCACCGTCGTTTACACTGATGGCCCCAAACAGGAGAATTTCCTTGGTTGTTCGGTAGTGTTCCCTGATCATGTTACGCGGATTCGCCTCCCTGATGAATATACCGATTTCGCAGCAGAGCTCCACGCGATCCTGAAGGCACTGGAACAGATGAATCGTGTTTAGGGCAATCGATTTCTTCTCTGCTCCGATTCCCTCAGTGCCTTACAATCACTGCAGAATATGTACCCAACTGAGGAGATGGTCCAGCTGATATATGACCAACTGTACTTGCTGCAACGGCGGGGTAAGGAGATGTCCTTCTGCTGGGTGCCTGGCCATGTAGGAATATGGGGCGATGAACAAGCCGATCGGGCTGCCAAGGAGGCCTGCAGAGAGCAGGATGTGCTCCAGTGTCCTATTCCCTTGCAGTCTGTCATCTCCGCACTCCACAGGAAGTGCATGGAGTTGTGGGAGGAAGAATGGCTGGCCAACAAACTGCGGTTGGTCAAGCCAACAACTCGGCCGTGGCGTTCCTCCTGACGGTTGTTCAGGCGGGAAGAAGTGGCCCTCACACGTCTTCGGATCGAGCACTGTCCTCTAAGACATAGCTTTTTATTAGGGCGGGAGGATCCTCCGTTTTGTGATGGTTGTGGCGTACACATCTCTGTTCTGCATTTTATACTGTGATGCGAGGGCAGAAGCACAAGTTGATGGGGATCTGCCCTGTGTTTTAGCAAACGATGAGACGGGTCTGTCTAGGGTTTTTAAGTTTTGTGATGTGTCTGGACTCTGGCCTAAACTTTTCGGCTGGAGGTTTTAATGTACTGTAGCGTGTCTGACTCCTCCCTTTTTTCCTTGCGGTCAGCCAGCCACTGCTATACGAGGTGCATTCAAGTTCTAAGGCCTCCGATTTTATTTCTAATTAACCACTCACCCGAAATCGATGAAACTGGAGTTACTGCTCGACGTAATCGCCCTGCAGACGTACACATTTTTCAAAACGCTGACGCCATGATTCCATGGCAGCGGCGAAGGCTCCTTTAAGAGTCTGTTTTGACCACTGGAAAATCGCTGAGGCAATAGCAGCACGGCTGGTGAATGTGCGGCCACGGAGAGTGTCTTTCATTGTTGGAAAAAGCCAAAAGTCACTAGTAGCCAGGTCAGGTGAGTAGGGAGCATGAGGAATCACTTCAAAGTTGTTATCACGAAGAAACTGTTGCGTAACGTTAGCTCGATGTGCGGATGCGTTGTCTTGGTGAAACAGCACACGCGCAGCCCTTCCCGGACGTTTTTATTGCAGTGCAGGAAGGAATTTGTTCTTAAAAACATTTTCGTAAGATGCACCTGTTACCGTAGTGCCCTTTGGAACGCAATGGGTAAGGATTACGCCCTCGCTGTCCCAGAAAATGGACACCATCATTTTTTCAGCACTGGCGGTTACCCGAAATTTTTTTGGTGGCGGTGAATCTGTGTGCTTCCATTGAGCTGACTGGCGCTTTGTTTCCGGATTGAAAAATGGCATCCACGTCTCATCCATTGTCACAACCGACGAAAAGAAAGTCCCATTCATGCTGTCATTGCGCGTCAACATTGCTTGGCAACATGCCACATGGGCAGCCACGTCATCGTCCGTCATCATTTGTGGCACCCACCTGGATGACACTTTTCGCATTTTCAGGTCGTCATGCAGGATTGTGTACACAGAACCCACAGAAATGCCCACTCTGGAGGCAATCTGTTCAACAGTCATTCGGCGATCCCCCAAAACAATTCTCTTCACTTTCTCGATCATGTCGTCAGACCGGCTTGTGCGAGCCCGAGGTTGTTTCGGTTTGTTGTAACACGATGTTCTGCCTTCGTTAAACTGTCGCACCCACAAACGCACTTTCGACACATCCATAACTCCATCACCACATGTCTCCTACAACTGTAGATGAATTTCAATTGGTTTCACACCACCCAAATTCAGAAAACGAATGATTGCATGCTGTTCAAGAAAGCAAAACGTCGCCATTTTAAGTATTTAAAACAGTTCTCATTCTCGCCGCTGGCGGTAAAATTCCATCTGCCGTACAGTGCTGCCATCTCTGGGATGTATTGACAATGAACACGGCCTCATTTTAAAACTATGCGCATGTTTCTACCTGTTTCCAGTGCGGAGAAAAAAAATCGGAGGCCTTAGAAATTGAATGCACTTCGTATTGTTTTAGCTCCCTCTCCCACTTTCTTCATGTGTTGTCCATGTTTCACTGCTGATGACGTGCTTTGTCCCAAGCTTCGGTGGGGGTAGGCACATATTTTTCAAACCTTGTCACCTGTGTTTTATGTTCTGTTTTATCTTACTGTTCTAAGTCTTTTCTTGACACCCATCTCACTATGTTACTGAGCGGACGCTGAAGACCTTGCTGTCGTGCGCCCAAAAAACCCTCTTCTACCACTACTACTACTGATCTCTGTCCGTCAGCCACTGCGTTGTCCGGGGTGAGAGGTAATGCCTAAAATTTGGTATTATTAGCACGCGCTTAACACAGAGGCTTTCGGAATATTGAATTCTCTAACGATTCACAAAAGGGAACGTCACATGCGTCTACCTCCAACCATCACTCGTGCGGCCATAATCACGTCGGAAACCTTTTCACGTGAATCACTTGAGTACAAACGACAGCTTCGTCAATGCACTGCCCCTTTACACGTTGTGTAAGCGGTAGTACCGTTATCTGTTTAAGTGCATATTGTATCCCGTAACTTCTGTTACCTCAGTGCATGCTTAAACGGGTTGTTCGTTGCAAAACGACAGCAGCCATCTCTTAACTTCTGACAGTACTACAATATGGCTCCTAAGCTTTCCGTACATGTGCCCTGGAGGGTAGCTGTAGCTTGTAATGGTACTTGAATTACGTAACCATTACGGCACCTCACCTCAACCTCTCGATACCAGCAATATTCTACTGTTTCTGTAGAATAGTTAATATATTTCTGTGACAACATTCAGATTTGATTTCATTAATGTAGAGGTACTTTGATACATCGATATGTTTATATTACAATGATATTATTCTTATGTGTATTCTTTCTTTTGTCACTATGATCATTGTCGTACTTGTAACTCTGAATTCTGGGCGCGTAAGCGGTTATTAGAGAGTCAAGTCTTGGTCGTCATGTTGAAAAGACGAAAATTGTAGTCAGTTTATGAAACGCGAACTTTAACAGTGAGGAAGATATTTTCAAGTATGTTTTATATTGTGAAGTGATGTTGCAACAAGAGTAATAAAAAAAGAAGTGTAACTTAAATTCGGAGTGCTGATTACTTTTTTTACATCATCATTGTCTTAACTTGCAAAAGTTTAATCTTCAAGAATGGTTTACGAAACACATCTATAAAACTTTTGAATATCGCAGAATAATACCTAGGCCTCTTCGCATCCGAGCTTGGAATCATCATCACCGAGATTTTCGACGAATAAGCCATGAGTTCACAACGAGACCAGCGTGGGAAACACGAAAAGACGAGTGCATAGTGTGGTGTCACCGCCAGACACCACCCTTGCTATGTGGTAGCCTTTAAATCGGCTGCGGTCCGTTAGTATACGTCGGACCCGCGTGTCGCCACTATCAGTGATTGCAGACCGAGCGCCGCCACACGGCAGGTCTAGTCTAGAGAGACTCCCTAGCACTCGCCCCAGTTGTACAGCCGACTTTGCTAGCGATGGTTCACTGACAAATTACGCTCTCATTTGCCGAGACGATAGTTAGCATAGCCTTCGGCTACGTCATTTGCTACGACCTAGCAAGGTGCCATTACCAGTTACTATTGATGATGTAAAACATGTACCGTCAAGAACGATGTTCACCAATTATGGATTAAAGTTAAGTATTCCAGAAGCTACGTACGTTTTTTACTAATCTCATTTGCGTGTCCTGTTCCAGTCCTCACGCCAGCCTGCGTGAGCTTAAACGCGTGGCTTTCGGCTTCCTCCTAGTGGGTTGGCTGTCTTGCCAATCCACAACACCTAGTGTATCCATTATTTCAAGAAATGACTTTATTAACTGTGCTCTAATGACACCTGCCACATAATATAACTTTGTTGTTGCCCGAAAATGCAATATTTAGCAGCGTGAGCAACACTACAATCATAATTAATTTTTGACCTTTGTTGTGGTAGGGTTTTTAGAAGCTGTCGTTAGAAATGCGTGTCGCCTTCTTCCCAGAGGTCTACAAAGTGAGCCAGTAACGGGCACTGGTCGTTTTGGATGCTGTTTAAAACCTCGGTTCCAAAAGAACAGTCGGCAGTTCGATGACAATACGTTTAAAGCTGGCAGAAGCTCTTCTCAACCAACGAAGCGAGTGAATAGTCTGAAAGCGGGCAGGACATAGTGTATGTCACTGAATCGAAAGGAAATGATTTATAGAATGAAAACAAATACAAAAGAAACAACAGTAATGACAATGGGAGTAAATAAAAAGGTAAACATAATGCTGAACGGAGAAGTATTAGAACTCCTGCAAATCTTTAAAGAACTCAGAAGCAGGACTGAAGCCGACTGGATGTGCAGCACAGAAATTAAAACCCGAACGGCAATGTAGACACATTCATCTTAAAAGAAACGGTGATCTGCAGCAAAATGTATATGGATTTAAGGAAAAGGCTAATAAATTTTTTGCCTATATGGATCTGAAAAGTGTACACGGAGGCAGAAAAGCACTGAAAGGTCAGAGGCATTTGAAATGTGGACAGCGCGGAACGTGGAAAAATAAATTGGTTGGACAGAGTGAAAAAGAAATGAGATCAGTGGAAGAGCAAAGAAATATTTTTCTTTACTCATCATTCTTCTGACTGCAGTTTTAATCTGCCAGGAAGTTTCATATCAGCGCACACTCTGCTGCAGAGTGAAAATCTCATTCTGTAAACATCCCCCAGGCTGTGGCTAAGCCATGTCCCCGCAATATCCTTTCTTTCACGAGTGCTAGTTCTGCGGGGTTCGCAGAAGAGCTTCTGTAAAGTTTGGAAGGTAGGAGACGAGATACTGGCAGAAGTAAAGCTGTGAGGACCGGTCGTGAGTCGTGCTTCGGTAGCTCAGTTGGTAGGGCACTTGCCCGCGAAAGGCAAAGGTCCCGAGTTCGAGTCTCGGTCCAGCAAAAAGTTTTAATCTGCCAGGAAGTTTCATACCAGCGCACACTCCGCTGCAAAGTGAAAATCCCATTCTGGAAACATCCCCCAGGCTGTGGCTAAGCCATGTCTCCGCAATATCCTTTCTTTCAGGGTTGCTAGTTCTGCGAGGTTCGCAGGAGAGCTTCTGTAAAGTTTGGAAGGTAGGAGACGAGATACTGGCGGAAGTAAAGCTGTGAGGACGGGGCGTGAGTCGTGCTTGGGTAGCTCGGTTGGTAGAGCACTTGCCCGCAACAGGCAAAGGTCCCGAGTTCGAGTCTCGGTCCAGCACACAGTCTTAATCTGCTGGGAAGTTTCAGTCTTCTGACTGGTTTGATGCGGCCAGCCACGTATTCCTCTCCTGTGGCAACCTCTTACAGAAGCACTTTCAACCTCAATTATTTACTGGATACATTCCAGTCTATAGTTTCCGGCCTCTACAGCTCCCTCTAGTACTTCAGAAATCATTCCGTGACGTTTTAACAGATGTCCTATCATCCTGTCCCTTCCCCTAGTCAGTGGTTTCCACATATTCCATTCCTCTCCTATTCTGTTCAGAACCTCCTCACTCCTTACGTAACAGTCCATCTCATTTTCAACATTCGTCTTTACTGCCACATCTTAAATGCTTCGATTCTCTTCTGCTCCGCTTTTTCCACAGCCCATGTTTCACTAACGTACAATGCTGTGCTCAAAAAGTACAAACTCAGAAATTTATCCGTCTAATTAAGGCCTATGTTTGATACTAGTAGACTTCTCTTGGCCAGGAGTGTACTTTCTAATTTTGATATCCTCATTTCTCTGTCCGTCATTGGTCATTTTGTTGCCTAGGTTCCAGAATTCCTTAACTTAATCAACTTCATAACGATCAATCCTGAGGTTAAGGTTCTCGCTATTCTCATTTCTGCTACTTCTCATTACTTTCGTCTATAACTTACCTCTATTTTTCTCGAAATTTCGAACATCTTGCACCATTTTACACTGTCGAACGCTTTTTCCAGGTCGACAAATCCTATGAACGTGTCTTGATTTTTCTTTAGTCTTGCTTCCATTGTCTACAGCAATGTCAGAAGCGCCTGTCTGATGCATTTACCTTTCCTGAAGCCAAAGTAATCGTCATATCACACATACTCGATTTTCTTTTCCATTCATCTGTATATTATTCTTGTCAGTAACTTGAATGAATGAGCGATTAAGCTGATTGTGCGATAACTCTCGCATTATTCAGCTCTTAAAAAGTCTTCAGAATTGATATTTTTCCGGAAGTCAGATGATATGTCGCCAGACTCCATACATTCTACACACCAACGTGACTAGTTGTTTTGTTGCCACATCTAGCAATAATTTCAGTAATTCTGATAGAATGTTATCTATCCCTTCTGCCTTATTTGATCTTAAGTACTCCAAAGCTCTCTTAAATTCTGATCCTAATACTCGAGCCCCTATCTCTTCTAAATCGGCTCCTGTTCGTTCTTCGATCACTCCAGACATATCGACCTACTCATAGAGGTCTTCCTTTTACTCATTCCACATATCCACTCTCCTGTCTGCATTTAACAGTGGTATTCCCGTTGCCTTCATAATTTTACTGCCCTGGTCCACCTCGATAGCTGAGTGGTCTGCGCGACGGACTGTTATGTCAAGGGGCCCGGGTTCGATTCCCAGCTAGCTTGGAGATTTTCTCCACTCACAGACTGGGTGATGTCTCTTATCATCATCATCTCATCCTCATCTACACGCAAGTCGCCGAAGTGGCTTCAAACCAAAAGAACTGCACCAGACGGCAGGTCTACCTGACTGGAGACCCTAGCCACACGACATTTCCATTTTTTTACCACCCTTGCCTTTAATTTCAGCGAACGTTGTTTTCACTTTCCTGTATGGTGTCAGTGCTTCCGACAATCATTTCTTTCCGATTTCTTCACAGTTTTCATGCAGCCAGTTTAGCTTCCCTGCACATCCTGTTTATTTTATTCCTCAGTGACTGGTATTTCTGCATTCCTGAGCTTCTCTGAACGTTTTTCTGCTTCCTTATTTCATCTGTTAACTGAAGCATTTCTTCTGTTACCCCTGGTTTCTTCGCACTTACCTTCTTTGTACCTACGTTTTTCTTTCCTACTTCTGTGATTGCCCTTTTTAGAGATGTCCATTCCAACTATAATGCATATTGGGCTATTCCTAAATTATGATCTATGTCAGCTCCTGGGTAAGCCTTACAATCCATTATTCGATTTTGGAAACTGTCTGACCATGATGTAATCTAACTGGGACCTTCCCCTATCACGTGACCTTTTCCAAATATATCTCCTCCTCTTGTAATTCTTGAACAGAGTATTCGCTGACATTTAATAGAGAACTCAATTAGTCTTTCTCCTCTCTCTTTCCTTGTCCCAAGCCAAAATTCTCCTGACTTCTTCTACTTCTTCCTCTACAGCTGGATCCAGTCCCCAATAGCGATTAGATTTGCACGTGCCTTTATGGTCTGTCTTGGGCAGCGGCTTTGCCACAGTGAATACACCGGTTCCCATCAGATCACCGAAGTTAAGAGCTGTCGGGCGTGCATGGCCCTTGGATGAGTGACCATCTCGGCCACCATGCGCTGTTGCCATTTTGCAGGATGCACTCAGCCTTGTGATGCCAATTGAGGAGCTACTCGACCGAAAAGTAGCGGCTCCGGTCAAAGAAAACCATCATAACGACCGGGAGAGTGTTGTGCTGACCACACGTCCCTCCTGCCCAGATCCTCAGCTGAGGATGAAACGACGGTCGGATGGTCCCGATGGGCCACTTGTATTTTTTTTTACGTACTGTATTATCCCTTCAATATCCTACTTTTTCTATCTCTTCATCTTCAGCTTGCGACGTCGGCATGTATACCTAAACTATCGTTCTCCTACTCCCGTTATACCATTTTGTGCTACTGTTGATATTACCCTATACTCATATGAACAGAAATCCTCGTCTCTTTTTCATTTCACTACGCTGCCCCATACTGTATTTAAACTGAACCTTTGCATGTCCCTTTTCAGATTTTCTAGCTTCCCTACCACGTTAAAGCTGCTGACATTCCACGCCCCTACTCGTAGAACGTTATCCTTTCGTTGGTTATTCAAGTTTTTTCTTATGGTCACCTCCCCTTTGGCAATCCCCTCTCGGAAATCAGAAGCCTTTGCGATCATCATGACACTTTTTCAATTACAGGCCACATGTCCCGTGGTTACATTTTATGTGTCATTAATGTAATGGTTTCCATTGCCTTCTGCATACTCATGCCGTTGATCATTAGTGATTCTTTACTTTTTAAGGGAATTTTTCCACCGCAAGGACAAGAGAGTGCCCTGAATCTTAACAAGGCCGTTGGCAGAATGAGGGTGACTTATTATGCAAGAAGTTTCAGCCACCAATACTGATTATTAACCAAAATTTAAGCTGTGGCTGGTTTCGAACCCAGGACGTTTTTATTACTAATCAAAGACGGTATACCTTGAGACTTACTGGATGCAGTTGAAAAGATGGAAACGAATCTGTATTGGACATATATTAAGAATAAAAGAGGGTGTTATAAAAACAGCCTTGAAGGATGTGTGGAAGGAAAGAGGTGGCGAGGGAGGAAGAGATTTCAGAGTATGGATGATGCAGCGGATGGCACGCATACGTCGTGTGATCAAAAAGTAACGAGAATTTTTAATTTCACGGGCTGTATACATCCGACTTTCAAATTCCTATTTATCTTGTTGGTACGTATGCTCCTGATTTATATGTGCATTTTTAGGTGTTTTGAATATTTGCTGAAGGTCGAAAAGGTTATATGCATTTTCGAGTGCTCGGCGAATTTTTACTCTCAGAAAAGTTGGATCGGAGAATTTGCATTAAATTTTTTGAGTGTGTGCTTTAGTTTTATTAGGTCTGTCCACATTCGTTCCTTTTAATGTGTGTCAGGGCGCTGATGACCTCGATGTTGAGCGCCCATAAGCCCCAACACACACACACACACACACACACACACACACACACACACACACACACACACAGAACCGCGAATGGACGTCTTTTTGACACCAATGAAGAGATAAAAACAGAACCGCTGGAGTAACTGAAGACCACAACGAAAAGTGTGTTCCAGAAGTGCTTCCAAGATTGTAAAAAGCGCTAGCACAAGTCGATTACACACCGATGAGCCAAAACATTACGACCATCCATTTAATAGCATGTTCTTCCACTTTTAAAACGCACTATAGTATTGACATGGGTTCTACAAGCCCTTGACAGTATTCCACTATTATATCAGATGTCTATGCACCGGATGGTGGTTTAAAGGCTAACAGTTGGTGCCCAATATGTGTTCCAACAGGTACAGATCAGGCACGTCTGATGACCAAGACATCGATGCCATTCACTGTAATGACCCTCAAACCACTGTAGCGCAATTCTGCCCTTTCAATAGGGGTAAGTATCCTTCATCGCCATAGGTCGAGACTCCAAGGATGAAGCGATGCACCTGGTCTGCAAAAATGTTTATGTAGTTCACTGCAGTCACGATGCCTTCGATCACCACCACAGATCCCATGGAACCCAATTCAATGTGTCCCATAGCATAACTGAGTCTTTACCGGTTTGCATCTACGGAGCTGTACATGTTTCGTGCAGCTGTTGCCCTGGAGGAAGGACCCAACATCGACCTGGTGTAAAAAGAATGCGATTCATTCGACATACGACGTGTTTCTATTGATCCTTGGAGGAAACTCAGTGATGTTATGTCCACTGCAATCATAATTGGCGATGTCGTTGAGTTAGAACAGCAACACGCAAGGATTGTGTGATGAGGAGCTCCTTGTTCAACAGTGACCTCTCAACAGCCTGCTCTGAAACACGGCTGCCTGCACCAGCATTGTTCGCTGTCGTCAGACCTGCCACAGATCGCTGCCTATCTTGGATTGCACAGTGAGTGATCCTCTAACATCCACGTTTTGTGATGAGACGTGATCGTCCAATACCATACGACCTCCTCCTTACTTCAACATCCTTCAACCACTCACGACAGCAGTACGCCAACAGGCGACCACCAGTTTTTCGTTTCCAGCCGCAACGCCATAACAATGAGCTGTTTGTCAAAACCACTTATACCAGTAGATTTCCTCACTCGCGGCCCGTATCTTCACTCTTCGCTGTTATGACTGCCCACTCGTTTCTCTTCTGATTGCCTTCTTTCCTTACTGCGTCACATGCCCGTAACATCACCAGCAAGCATTGAACATCGCGTGGGCGGTGGGCGGTGGTCGTAATGTTTAGGCTCATTAGTGTATTGCATGGGGATTACTTTGAAGAGGACAAAGTTGATAATAAAAAAAAATTCCCGTTACTTTTTGATCACACATCATACACCAACCAGCATTAAGAAGGAAGCAATGGTTAGCGTGAAGTGAAGATGCATGAGACTGCAGATATAGCAGAAAACTGATGACAGTGACCTCGCTAAAGGCCATTGTACACATAAAGCTACACATCTCCAACACAGAAGTGGAGGCACGCTGGGTGGTCCAGCTAGTCGCGATTTCGCCTCTTTCCAAATGGTGCGATGCACCAAATTCAGCGACATCCCAGTGACGTGGTCGAGCCTCACACATGGAAGATGTAGTTCAAGGCCGGAAGTGATTCTCTGATGTTTTGAGGTTGTTCTTTATATCACAGGTTGGACCAACTCATTCATAGTACCATGAACATGAGCCAGAATTTTTATTTCTGCTTTATCGGCGGCCAAGTGTTGCCCTTTCTTCTACATCTTCACAAGTGTTATGCTGCGGACACTCGATTTTCAAGGCGACAACAGTCCTGTTCACAGGCCTGCACCTTCGACCTCAGGCTTCCTATATCACCTCGAATGACCCAATAAGCTACCTTAGTGTAATCCCATACAAAATGCCTGGAACCATCTGTAACACTGGTTGCCACTTAGCAAACAATATTTCCACTGTTTGGTAGTTCCATGAGATCATGAATGAGTCGCTTAAGACTGTTTGACACTCCCGAACTAGCTTATGGACTCCCTTCCTCGCCGAACTGTGGGCATTATCAAAAGTAACGGTTTTAGCGTGAGGTCTCGAAGGGATGATTTAATTTTCGTTTGATTTGCTTATTTATGAGGGTGGTCTGGTAAATTTCCATGAAATAATGGAACATTTCTGTTGTGCCATCACGGCTGGTAAGCTTGATTGTTCCAAGGATCATATAAAATATTTCGACACTGTATAGCGTACACTTCATTGCTGACAGCCACTTGAATTGGTCAGTATGTGAACTGCGATTGAAAATTAAGAAAAACGAGTTTCGTGCTAAACATTTTAATTTGAAGGGTTACACTGCCACACAGATCAAATCGGAACTGGATAAAGTTCCCGCGGACTCTGCACCATCATTGAAGAGCATTTACTTTTGGATTAATAAGTTTAAATGTGGTCGGACAAGCACCAAAGATGAAGCGCGCTCTGGCCATTCAGTTGAGGTCCCCACAAAGGAAACCACCGACAAAATTCATTATATGGTCCATCGAATACAAAAATGCTGAGACTGTATGCACCTCAACTAAGCGAGTGCATAATATTCTGCATGGAGAATTAGCTGTGAAGCTGTGTGTGAGGTGGCTGCCACGATTGTTCACAATCGACCAAAAGCGTATCCGCCACAATATTTGAGTTGAATGTCTGGTGACGTTGTATCGCAATCCGCAAGAGTTTTTGCGCCGTTTTGTGACTGTTGATGAAACCTGGATCCATCGTTACACGGCAGAGTCAAAACGGAAGTCAAAACAATGGGCAGAGGCAAAGGCTATTTTGTCAGCTGGTAAGGTGATGAGCACTGTTTTCGGTATTCCAAAGAAATAATCCTCTCAGATTACTTGGAAAAAGGCAGAACCATAACTGAACCTATTATGCTTCAGCGATGCATCGTTCGCAACTTGCGTTGGCTGAAAAAAGACCAAGGTTGGCAAGAAAAAAGTGTTCTGTCGCCAGGATAATGCATCATTCCACACAACAGTGATAACAATTGCGAAAGTAAATGAGCTTTGCAGTGGTTCGTCATTCAGCCTATTCTCCAAACTTAGCCCCAAGTGACCTCTTCCTGTTGCATAACTTGACGTGTTGGCTTGCAGGCAAGAAATTTTCATCAAACGTGGGAGTTGTAATTACAGTCAACAAGTATGAAAAAGCTGGAGGATCGCTGGACGAAATGTATATCCTTCGAAGAAGTAAGATGAGTTTACGAAACAATTTTTTCTCGCTTTTTTAGCAGACTTACCAAACCATACTTGTATGTAGGTTTATGATGCATTCTTGTTTGGCATGCTAGCCATTATATAGTTTATTCATTTTGCCTGTCTGAGCGAGTGTGACTGGGCATGCGCATTCTGTAATGTACACCCCCTCTGAGTGAAGGTTGTCATCAAATTAACGTGTAGAAAACGTACAACTACCATTTCCGCTCATCAGGAAGAATGAACAGAAATTCCACCTCAGGGGAGAAGAATGTTGCCCGTAAATGTTTCGCTACACATTGCCTCTCCTCTGTTGACTCTGCCTGGTTATCTTGTGTGCAGTTACATCAATGCGTTGCAGTTAGTGGTAATCTGGCACGTATGTGACTGTCCACAAATTACTGTCGTGTTTTTACAGTTGTGTGTGTGTGTGTGTGTGTGTGTGTGTGTGTGTGTGTGTGTGTGTGTGTGCGTGCGTGTGAAAGAAGAGAGCAAAACCTGGAGAGAGACAGACATGGATACACGGATACAAATGTGTGTTCATTGCGTAACTGTGTATCCATGTTTCTATAACCTGCTGTCTTGTTATATTCCTCAGTCCAAAGACCACTTCAATGCAACTCTGAATCTGCTTACTTTAGTCAATCCTTTGTATGCCTCTATAGTTTTCACCACCACACTCCCCTCCTTTATTAAATTAGCTATTGTTTGATGTCTCAAGATGTAACCTACCACCTAAGTGCTTCTGTTATTGTCAAGAAGCTCTTTTCTAATCGATTTCATTCACTATCTCTTCATTCTACCCCTCTAATCTTCAAAATTCCTCTGTAATGCCTGATTTGAAAAAAAAAAAAAATGGTGTTCCCTTCTAGTCTGTAGGGGAGAATGTTGTATCTAGTGTACCAAGCAACATATTATGTTCGTGGTCCACGTTTTAATCTAGTGACCGATTTTAGAATCACATCAGGGATTGCCCATTACAGACAGCCATAAGCAGTTCCCAGAATTTTCTTTTATGTTGTGAGAATGAGAATTGTGTTTTGTGAATAATTTCTAAATATTTTTAGTTCCACACATTCAAGTTCTGCATACGTAATTTATTTAGATTATTTTGAAGACACTGTTAATTTTTCAGTTGCAGGATTTCATGGTGAGTAAAATTATCCATACATTTTTAAAACTAGTTACATAGCTTGTGGGCAGCCAAGCCATACTTCTTCAGCTCTGCACCTTCTCGTACCTTGAAATGGAACAAGTTCTTCTACCTTGGAACGTATGACGTTTCCAAAAGAACTGGGTTTCTTTAATGTGTTAACAATTTTACTTGTCGTGAAAACAGAAATCTGTGTTAGTTTTGAATATACTCTATTTTAAAATGTATTTTTGGTAATACTTCCACTTAATGTCGCTTACTGGTTATTGGGGTGAAGTAGAAAACAATATAGCAGAGAGTATATTAAATACAGCATCGACAAAACTTTCTTGATTGCGACACTTTTAAATTTCAATAGAGTATTTGGTGCAAGAATTCAACAGCCTTGCTGCAGAGGTAACACTGGCTCCCATTTGATAACTGAAATTAACTGCTGTCGTGTTTGGCTGGATCAGGTGACCATCCGGGTCTGCCGAAGGCTGTTGGCAAGTGGGTGCACTCAGAGCTTGTGAGGCAAATTGAGGATCTATTTGACTGAGAGGTAATGGTTCCGGTCTCGTATACTGACAACGACCAAGATAGTGGAAAGCTGACCTCATGTCCTTCCATACCTACAGCCAGAGAAACCCATGCGCTACGGATGACACGACGGTCGGTCGGTATGTTGGCTCTTCAAGGTCTATTCCGGACAGAGGTTTTATTCGTTCCTAGGCATGTAACTCTGGCGTTTGGAAAATAGTTATTTTTCTAGAGCAGTTATCATAATTGCAGAACATGACTACAGCACATTAAAAGTGATGTCCATCATTTAAAAATAGAAGTACAAAATATATTAAAATTCTATTGCACAGCTAGGTAGAAGTGAAAGTCTGATAAGTGTTCCAGGGTGTAACACTCTCCCCCACTGTCATTCGTACATTGTCGCAACATTGCCGCAAAGGTGGGAGTGAGGCGTAGCGCCTTCGCATCGCTCCTGTCACTTGTTGGGACGATATCGTTATAGGCATGAGTCATCGACAGATGTCACCAGCTGACATGGACCTGAGTTACAGAGCTGCACGTAGTTGTACTAGTAGGCGGCAGAGGTCAGCAGTTGACGGGCAGTGTTAGCAGTCGTAGTCAAAACAATGTTGTAAAGTTATGTTTGATTAATTTTTAATGTATTTGCATAATTATAGTTGTTTTATATGTGTAGTAATTAGCAGTGTGAGTGTTGTATGAGTGAAGAAGAACAGAAGTAAATGAAAATTGTTTTGGTTATTCACGAAGTACCAGTTAAATTATACAGGGGATTTACTATAATTAAATGTGCAGTCAGTGTATGGTACTAATAAATCGTGAGTAGAACACAAATTAATCGGTAATTTCAGAAGGAGTAATTTTATATTTGATACTTTTCTAAATTTATTTATTTAGCAATTGCCATAGAAAGAAATGTTTTACTATGATTGGTCATTGAAGTAAAGCGCGGGTTAGCGTGGGATAACCTGATTTGCCGTTTGTGATATCAGCCAATCAGAAAAATGCAGGCTCGCGCCAGTCTATGCTGGGAACAAAGCCTTTGGTGTGATCTAGGGGGGTCGGGGCTGAGGGTTCGAACTAGTAACATCTCATTGAAAGCAGCTCCGACGAAAGTACTGTAAAATCGCGGAAAAATGCTAATTACGAGTTCGCGAAGTAGCACGAAGTGCATTTGAGTGAACGGTACAGTGGAAGTCGTGTGGAATTTCGGACGGAATATGAAAATTATTGCTTTTGACTGGTAGTTAAATCCGCGTGGCGTGTTGTGCGATCTAAGACTGGAACAGGTTTTACGTGTAGAGCAGAGTGCACAACAATTGAGCGAGCATTTTCATAACTAAACGATCCGGTGAACTCTATTAACTTCGGTAACGGGTTTAAATACCATAAACTGGCGATGTGTGTGATTGTGGTGTGCGTGTGAACTTTACACTGTGTTGCCACTTAGTACGGACTTGGCAGTATTAACTGTAATCTTTATCGTAAAAATACACCTGAAAATTTACATTACCAAGTTAAAACTTTTATTTCAGTAGCTAGCCACATCCTGTTTACCGGACAATTCAATGTATGTTGCGACCTGCAATAGACAGTAGTGGTGTAGTATTTTCTACTACAGCTTTTAGCTAGACAAATTAACATTGCTGGACACTGGCAGGGCGGTAAAAAAGTAACGTGCTGCGCCGCAAGCTAAAGGAGGCCCGTAACAAATGGGTTATGAGCAATGAGACCGATGACAGAAATAGTTATTTGAGACTGAGGGGAGCAGAAATTAGAGCAAAAACTGCTATGTGGAACTTTAAATATGAAGAAATTAATAACTGCTTAGGAGTTCAAAGTCCAAAGAAGCATGGAAGGTCATCAAACAACTAAGAATTAATGACAGTAGTAGTATAAACGTACAGCTGCTAAGCCTACATAGATGGAAGGTACACTATGAAGAACAGTTTAAAGATGATCGATCCGAATTTCAGGACTTTGCAGGCAGCGAACACGGCACAGGCGGTAACGTGGATGTACAGAATACAGCTAAGCAATTCAAAAGTGGCAAATTACCAGGACCTGGAGCTTTATATATGGAGTTGTTGAAGGCCAGACTAAACGTGCAATTCGAACATCCCGCAAAGCTATTTAACCTTTGTCTAAGTGGAGAGGAAATCCCTGAGTAGCTTAAAGAAGGGCTCAGCACAATAGGAAGACAAGGATGACTGGGCAAATTATCGAGTCATCACAGTGCGCAGTTCGTCATCGAGACTATGTAGTAAATTGAGAAAGTAGATGAACACATGGCTTTCGGACAGGAAGGTCTGTATCGATAATATTTGCAGCATTAGACTGACAATAGACTGGCACATAAATTGGAGATACACATGGTTTCTACAGACTTACAGAAAGCCTGTGACAGTGTACCACTTTCTAGGACGTGGGAAGCGATGAAAAACCAGAACAGTCACACATGTTATGCAAAAACCGTTAGAAATCTGTATTCAGATAGTACTTGTCATGTTAAAGTTGAGAAGCTACTACCACAGAAACTTAAGGTTAGCAAAGGACTAATACAAGGATGCTGTTTGGTGCCAGTTCTCTTTAAAATATTTCTGAACGAAGCACTGAAGAATTGGAGAAGAAAGTGAAAAAATATGGGATTTAAAGTAGATGATGTGGTTTTGTTCTCCCTGAATTTCTCTGACAATCAGGTCATCTTCGCCAACGAAGGAGAGGATGTATATTCTATATTAAGAAAGCTTAAAGAAGAAAATGAACAGTGTGTCATGGAAATTAATTTTGCAAAGACTGAATACTTGGTTGTCGGAGGTATAGGAAGAGATATTCTGATGGATGATGGAAATATAGCGAAGAGTAGACGTTCATATAAATATTTAGCGAAACTACCCGATGTTATTCAATCTGTATATTGAGAAAGCAGTAAAGGAAACAAAAGAAAAATTCGGAGTAGGTATTAAAGTTCATGGAGAAGAAATAAAAACGTTGAGGTTTGCCAATGACATTGTAATTCTGTCAGAGACAGCAAAGGACATGGAAGAGCAGTTGAACGGAATGGACAGTGTCTTGAAAGGAGGGTATAAGATGAACATCAACAAAAGCAAAAAGAGGATAATGGAATGTAGTCGAATTAAGTCGGGTGATGCTGAGGGAATTAGATTAGGAAATGAGACACTTAAAGTAGTAAAGGAGTTTTGCTATTTGGGGAGCGAAATAACTGATGATAGTCGAAGTAGAGAGGATATAAAATGTAGACTGGCAATAGCAAGGACAGCGTTTCTAAAGAAGAGAAATTTGTTAACATCGAGTATAGATATAAGTGTTAGGAAGTCGTTTCTGAAAGTATTTGTATGGAGTGTAGACATGTATGCAAGTGAAACATGGACGATAAATAGTTTGGACAAGAAGAGAATACAAGCTTTCGAAATGTGGTGCTACAGAAGAATACTGAAGATTAGATGGGTAGATCACATCACTAATGATGAGGTATTGAATAGAATTGGGGAGAAGAGGAGTTTATGGCACAACTTGACTAGAAGGAGGGACTGGTTGGTAGGACATGTTCTGAGGCATCAAGGGATCACAAATTTAGCATTGGAGGGTAGCGTGGAGGGTAAAAATCGTAGTGGGAGACCAAGAGATGAATACACTAAGCAGATTGAGAAGGATGTAGGATGCAGTAAGTACTGGGAGATGAAGAAGCTTGCACAGGATAGAGTAGCATGGAGAGCTGGATCAAACCAGTCTCAGGACTGAAGACAACAACAACAACAACAACATTTTGGATCAAGGAAGAAGCAACGAGGAAATAAAGCAGAGAACAGGAAAGGGAATGGTGACAATTACTAGTTGCACGCCATTATTTGGAGTAAAAAGGTGTTAAAAAAATTTGAAGAGGAGGACATAAGAAACTATAGTTGAGAGCATTGCTCGGTATGGTGCTGAACTGTGGTAAGTCTCAGGGTCAATGAGAAGACATTAAAGGCAATTTTAATGGAGTTTTGGAGACAACGTTGTGAAGTAACAAGAATAGACAAAATAAGAAATGAAGAGGTATGAGAACAGATGGGAGTTAAAAATGATATTGTAGGCACAACTGAAAATAAAAGGTTAACATGGCGTGGATACCTAAGAAGAATGACAAAGGAAAGTTAGTCCTCCAAAATGTGGCACTGGAGACCTCCACGACACAGAAAAAGAGGAAGACCCCAGTTACATCGGAGCAGTGTAGTGAGGCATGCGTTGCAGGGCAGGGCCAGGCAGGAAGGGGATTGGCAGGATAAAAGGAGACGGAAACTAGGATCCGAGAGACGCCGTATGATGTAGAAAACTCGCAGAAAGAAGGAGAGTGATAATTTTACGTCTCTGGGAACGGTACAAGATGCCAAGTGCACTGAAGGCTCAATGAATTTAACACGCAGTGTATGCAAGGTGGTTGTGAGAAGCTTTGGAGACTTTTTTTGTACTATGAGTTAGGTCCACTCATTCAGGTTACCATGGCCATAAACCAGGGTTTCTTTTTTTTTTTCAAGATTTTCTTTTACATCTTCATGATGTGTTTGCTGTTCACACTCCTGCCTTCTACTACAACAACAGTACCCATATTTACTGGGTACACACATCCATTTCTGATCTGACGAACACTTAGTGTTGTGTACATAGTTCCACGTAGTCAGCGCATACACAACTTTCCCACTAGAGTGAGCACCGCTAAGCACAACAGCGCAGGCGCAGCGCTCGTCCGTCTCTGCACTACGAGATGGCGCTGCCATAGAGACGGACCAAGTTCTGCTTCCGCCGATCCACGTATGCTGGCCGCGGTGGCTGTGCGGTTCTAGGCACGGCAGTCCGGGACTGCGGGACTGCTACGGTCGCAGGTTCGAATTCTGCCTCGGGCATGGATGTGTGTGATGTCCTAAAGTTAGTTAGGTTTAAGTACTTCTAAGTTCTAGGGGACTGATGATCTAAGATGTTAAGTCCCATAGTGTTCAGAGCCATTTGAACCATTTTTGATCCACATATTAATATGTAATGCAGCCAATGAGATTGCTGCTAACGTAGAACCTTTTCTCCTCGCAGATCACACTCATGCAGTGATACATGAATGCGCGAGGTATTATAACGAGTGTACAGACCTCCGATTAGTCAGTCTGCATTTGTCTGCACCAGTCTGTACCTGTCTGCATTTGTCTGCACCAGTCTGCATTTGTCTGCAACAGTCTGTACGAGTTCTACATTTGTCTGTACCAATCTATAGTCAAGTTTCAGTCTGCGCCTAATAAGATTACCATATTCCTGTACGTAACCATGAAGATAAATGTATAGACACTTTTTTCAAGTATCAGAGATATATGTGAGAATAAGATTAACGTACCAATACCAAAGGAACTTCAGATTGTCAATTGCAAATAGCATCCAGAACCAAGTGAAGTAACTTTTATGCTTGTTATTATTTTAATAAATGTGTGTGAAAATAAATCAAGTTCTGTTTAAAGGTGGTCATCGTCAATCTGCTACTCTAAGTGTGCAAGCGGCATTTCCATCGTCTGACCTAACGGCAGAAGATAAACACGCCACGATAAGACCACGAGACATATTGCTGACACTCACCTACTTCGTTAGAGTGACAGGTCAAATAATCTGATGGTGTGTGTACTGAAGGTCTTACAGTACGCACACCACACTGAGGCACCTCATCGAAACTTGACTAGCACACAAAAACACCTGATGGTAACCTTTACAAATGTCTGGGACTATTTGGTCACTAGATGAACTGTAACTGTCAACATCCGTGCAGTTTCATAGTATGCCAGGTCTGTTCATTAGTGGACTCTTCCACGCTAAATTGAGTCATTTATCATGCTTAAGACGGTTTTAGGGTAATGTCTCCTGGTTGTGACTAACTATGCTGAAGGAAAAACTGACAACACTAAAAGATAATTAATACAAATGAAATTTCAGGAATGTATATGTCTAGGTAACACTGCAAGGTCACAGGCTAATGTAAGTGGGAGATAAATCATTGCAAATGTGAAATGCTAATACATTAATATCTGGTGTAACTGTCAGAATGTTGAATGCAAAAGGGCATGCATTGTGTTCTATAGTTGCTGGATGTCAGATTTTGGGGTGGAGTTCCATGACTGTTGCAGTTGGTCAGGCAACACAGAGATACTTGATGGTGTTTGTGGACGAAGCTGCGGTTGTGCGGTTGTTGTCCGATGATGTCCCATTGAAATGTCCCCTTAGAAAAAATTAAAAAATGACAGTGCTGGAAACCTCTTACATTATTTGATTTTCAAACAGCTGAGCAAAACTGAACGTACTCAGAGATTTCCCTCTTTACTTATTCTGATCATCACTAAACTGACACACAATATTTTTAGTGCAACACAATCTGACTTTCAATAATCCCTACAAAAGAATGGCCCTGACTAACAGTAACCTATACTTTACATGAATCACTTACCTCACAAAAATCTTCGTCACTCGAACTACTGCAATACAGCGAGCGCCAATAATGCCAGCTAAATAAAAAATTCTAACTACTGAAGGAACTTACTACTGCTAGGCATAGTTAGCAAATGAAAGATTTTGATAGAGAACAAACAATGTATTTACCTTAATAGTGTTCAAAAGTCATAATATACTGGGTGATCAAAAAGTTTGTATAAATTTGAAAACTTCATAAACCACACAATAATGCAGATAGAGAGGGTAAAATTGATACACATGCTTGGAATGACATGGGGTCTTATTAGAACAAAACAAAAACGAAGTTCACAAAATGTCTGACAGATGGCGCTGGACAGCAAAACGTCAGTGACTGCGCATGACAATCGTGTATAAAAGGAGCTGTAATGAGAGAGAAAATCAGATGCGCCAGCAGTCGCATGTTGATGTTACCTGAAAAGGCGCTTTTAGTGAAGCTGTATTATCAGAATGGGGAATGTGCGAGTTCAGCATTACGATCCTACCGCCATAGGAAGGGGATTCGAACGGGTAAAGGTCCGTTGACAAATGCAGGTGTGGCGAGAATGATTTCAGAGTTTGAAGCCACGGGTTGTTTAGACTATAGACCCCGTAGTGGCCGAACGAGCACAAGGTGTAATGCTGCTGAGACAGTTCAGGAAGAAATGGAGACTGCAGCGGGTTCGTCTATGCACGGGGAAGTCAGCGCTCGTGCAGTCGCACGTCCCACCGGCATTCCATACACTACTGTTTGGTTGGCACTGAGTCGTACCCTCCGATGCCATCCGTACAAAATCCATCGGCATCATGATCTGTTACCTGGTGATTTAGTGAAGCGGAGGGCATTTGTGGTGTGGGCGTTTCAAAAGATGGTGGAATATGACGTTTGGTTGAGTAACGTGCTGTGGACCCAGAAAGCTCATTCCATGTTCCGAGGGTCTGTCATCGCCCACAACTGCAGAATTTGGGCTACCGAAAATACTAGCACTGTCGTGGAAACTTCATTGCACTACGAGAAAGTCACAGTATGGGTTGGATTTACCACATCTACCGTTATCGGGCCTTTTTTCTTCGAGGAAATGCGTGATTCTGGTTTTGTAACTGCTACCGTGACGGGTGAGAGGTATGCCGATATGTTACAGAATCGCATCATCCCCAGCCTGACTGATAAACGCCTGCTGGAACGTACGATGTTTATGCAGGATGGGACTCCACCCCATATTGTTAGACGCGTGAAAGATCTCTTGCGCGCGTCGTTTGGTGATGATCGTGTGCTCAGCCGCCACTTTCGTCATGCTTGGCCTCCCAGGTACCCAGACCTCAGTCCGTTCGATTATTGGCTTTGGGGTTACCTGAAGTCGCAAGTGTATCGCGATCGACCGACATCTCTAGGGATGCTGAAAGACAACATCTGACGCCAATGCCTCACCATAACTTTGGGCATGCTTTACAGTGCTGTTCACAACATTATTTCTCGACTACAGCTATTGTTGTGGAATGACGGTGGATATATTGACCATTTCCTGTAAAAAACGTCATCTTTGCTTTGTCTTACTTTGTTATGCTAATTATTGCTATTCTGATCAGATGAAGCGCCATGCACAATCCGCATGTTTGGAGTGAGGATAACCCACATGCCACAGTTACTAGCGCTCATCAAGTGCGGTTCTTCGTTAATGTGTGGGTCAGTGTTGTTGGGGACTATTTAATTGGGCCGTATCTGCTACCTAGGCTATTAAATGGCAGCAGGTACTATTACAGTTTTCTCGCCAGAGCATTGCCAGAATTGCTGGGAGACATCATGCTCCCTACAAGACAACGCATGTGGTTCCAACATGACGGGGCGCCGGCACATTTCAGTCGTCGTGTGCGTCGATTCCTGGACCGACGGTTCCGAGAGACGCGGATTAGCAGAGGTGGTCCTGTACCACGGCCTGCTCGATCCCCAGATACGTCCCCTCTGGACTTTTTGTGTAGGGAGAGATACACAACCTTGTTTACGCAACTCCTGTCGCATCAGAAGAGGATCTGGTTGCCTGGATAGCAACAGCAGCTGGAGTAATTCAGGATACTGCTGGGGTTTTTGCCTGTCAGACAGAACATGATCCGACGGTGTAACCTTTGTTTACGTGTCAATGGAGGCATTTTTTAAAATCTACTGTAATTGAAATTGGGTTGTGTTAATGTGTTGTCTCTTGGTCATAAAAAATGGAAAAGTGTTTGTTGGTTTAATTAATTTGCCGCCAGAGAAATCTTCCTCTACCGATTTAAATACTCCTCATAGGAAAAAATGACATGTGGGAAAAATATTTATTTTGATGTCCCCTACAACCTCCCAGACTTTCTCGGTTTAAATACTTTTCACCCTGTATATTTCAGGTGGGGCAGCCACAAACATCTTCATTGTAACGGCGACTAAATTTCGGGTTTTTCATTCTAATAATCAATGTTAAAATGTAAACTCTTTGCTCAGTCGATCACCCTTCATTTGTTGCTCCATTAACGAAGACCTGATAGTTAATAACGTTTTTGGATGTTAGTTCTTATTTACTAATACACACGTAATTATGGAAATCATTTTAGTTTTTTATTAACAAGACTCAATAATAATTAAATGATCATGAATGATTGCGTTTAGCATAGAGGCAAAAACAGGGTTGATCCTACAATTACTCTCGGCAATTACAGCAACTAAAATGTGTGTGATTTTTAAATTTCGTCACTCAAAGATATTATAGCAAGGGCTACGGTCCGTTACTATATGTCGATACAGTCATTCAAACTTCATACGCGTTTCCGTTCACAAAGATAGGTGTCCGGTTCCGTTATTGTATTCAGTTTAAGTCCCTTTATAGTCTCCAGACCCTATTATCAGTTATTCAGCATCTAACAGAATTTAATACCGAGTGCTACTTTTTCTCACCCACACAATTCCTCAGATATTCTTAGTTCGTGGCCTTATGGCAAAAGTGTGTCCCATAAAAATTAACTATAGTCAATTTTCTTGCAGTTTAACAAAATTTCCCTGATCCCTTCCGTACGATAACACACTAAAATGCCCGCTATATCGCAAGCCGCAACAACGTAGACTTATTCAGAGCGCAGATAACAAGACAACTGAACTAACAATACCTGCGCATGGTTTATACAGTAGAATATGGGAAAAAAATTAGTCGCGTTAAACCCTCGATTTCCCTGAAGCGCTACTATCCTGCGGGCGTTATTCTGATGAGAGATTATACATCGATAATTTTAATTAAAAGTATTTAGTGCTATTAATTATTTCTGATATTATAGATCATCTCTCTCCTATATTAGAATAAGCCTGACAATATTGTTCTTGAACATTTCCAGAATGAGATTTTCACTCTGCAGCGGAGTGTGGGCTGATATGAAACTTCCTGGCAGATTAAAATTGTGTGCCGGACCGAGACTCGAACTCATGACCTTTGCCTTTCACGGGCAAGTGCCTACCGTTTTTTTTTTGTCTTTTTTTTTTGTAATCTCATTTTGTTCGTTATTGTTCGTTTCAATTGTTCGTGGCGGACGTCACCTGACGCTCGTTGAAGTTAGTTATTAATCCATTCACTCAGTTTTTTTTGTGTATGTAGAATGTAGAATGTTGGTTTGCTATTGGCTGTTGAGTAAACTGACCAATGGTAAAGGAATATTCTTCGCGCACCTTTCTCTGCTGGTAGAGAAGACTTAGAGTATTCTAGAGAAGAGTCGAAGCCTAGCCATTAAACATCGGACGTGTGTATCAGTAGTTCCGATGGAAATGATAAGTTGCCGGGTCTAGCAGTGTTACATACATCAAAAGTGTTGGAAAGTGACAGCATAATTATTCCGACGGGCGTGTAGAAATTTCGGAAATTTTAAGTGAATTTTGTGACGAAAAAAGACATATATTCCACGTGGCGTATTGAGCAGGTCGGTGGCTAAAAACTGTGACTGCATTTGGTACCGACAGACTTAATATTTGGCGAGCATTGTCAATAAAAAAAAAACAGTATTTTTGTAGCTATTACGTTTTCGGGAAATGCAACACCATAAACTTGCTAACGTCAGTCAAAGGGATTATGAGTGACTCAGTTATGACTAGCACGGGCTCGGCAGTGAAACGTGTTCACCTAAATTTCAGAATACATTAATTGAGGATGAAATTTCCAACCTTTCATTTGTGTGAAAACTTTCTCCCGAAACGTAGATTAGTGACTTCAATTACAGCCTGGTTCACGTCGAAGTACAGTAGGTTTCACTCGGCTTTCCTACTGATGATCTGCTGAGACAATGTTCACATGTAGGTGCAGGTTCGTCGTAAAGGGACGGAAAGAAACACGCGGCCGCAGGGTGATCGACTGAGCACGGCAGCTAACCCTCTGACCAAACACGCTGAGCTACCATGCCGGCAAAATTGTGTGCCGGATCGAGACTCAAACTCGGGACCTTTGCCTTTTGCGGGCAAGTGCTCTACCAACTGAGCTACCCAAGCACGAATCACGCTCTGTCCTCACAGCTTTACTTCTGGCAGTACCTCGTCTCATACCTTCCAAACTTTACAGAAGCTCTCCTGCCAACCAGCAGAACTAGCACTCCTGACCTGCAGAACTAGCACTCCTGAAAGAAAGGATATTGCGGAGACATGGCTTAGCCACAGCCTGGGGGATGTTTCCAGAATGAGATTTTCACTCTGCAGCGGAGTGTGCGCTGATATGAAACTTCCTAGCAGATTAAAACTGTGAGTCGTGCTTGGGTAGCTCAGTTGGTAGAGCACTTGTTCGCGAAAAGCAAAGGTCCCGAGTTCGAGCCTCGGTCCGACACACAGTTTTAATCCGCCAGGAAGTTTCATATCAGCGCACACTGCGCTGCAGAGTGAAAATCTCGTTTTGAATATTGTTCTGAATTAAAAGAGAGGTTATAAAATGATGGGGTTTGGGGTCAATGGACTACGCGTTGTCCTTGAAGGAACCGATTTACGAGGTGCATTCTAGTTCTAAGGCCTCCGATTTTTTTTTCTAATTAACTACTCACCCGAAATCGATGAAACTGGCGTTACTTCTCGACGTAATCGCCCTGCAGACGTACACATTTTTTACAACGCTGACGCCATGATTCCATGGCAGCGGCGAAGGCTTCTTTAGGAGTCTGTTTTGACCACTGGAAAATCGCTGAGGCAATAGCAGCACGGCTGGTGAATGTGCGGCCACCGAGTGTGTCTTTCATTGTTGGAAAAAGCCAAAAGACACTAGCAGCCAGGTCAGGTGAGTAGTGAGCATGAGGAATCACTTCAAAGTTGTTATCACGAAGAAACTGTTGCGTAACGTTAGCTCAATGTGCGGGTGCGTTGGCTTGGTGAAACAGCACACGTGCAGCGCTTCCCGGACGTTTTTGTTGCAGTGCAGGAAGGAATTTGTTCTTCAAAACATTTTCGTAGGATGCACCTGTTACCGTAGTGCCCTTTGGAACGCAATGGGTAAGGATTACGCCCTCGCTGTCCCAGAACATGGACACCATCATTTTTTCAGCACTGGCGGTAACCCGAAATTTTTTTGGAGGCGGTGAATCTGTGTGCTTCCATGGAGCTGACTGGCGCTTTCTTTCTGGATTGAAAAATGGCATCCACATCTCATCCATTGTCACAACCAACAAAAAGAAAGTCCCATTCACGCTGTCATTGCGCGTCAGTATTGCTTGGCAACATGCCACACGGGCAGCCGTGTGGTCAGCCGTCTGCATTCGTGCCACCCACCTGGATGACACTTTTCGCATTTTCAGGTCGTCATGCAGGACTGTGTGCACAGAACCCACAGAAATGTCAACTCTGGAGGCGATCTGTTCAACAGTCATTCGGTGATCCCCCAAAACAATTCTCTCCACTTTCTCGATCATGTCGTCAGACCGGCTTGTGCGAGCCTGAAGTTGTTTCGGTTTGTTGTCACACAATGTTCTGCCTTCATTAAACTGTCGCACCCACGAACGCACTTTCGACACATCCATAACTCCATCACCACATGTCTCCTTCAACTGTCAATGAATTTCAATTGGTTTCACAGCACGCAAATTCAGAAAACGAATGATTGCATGCTGTTCAAGTAAGGAAAACGTCGCTATTTTAAGTATTTAAAACAGTTCTCATTGTCGCCGCTGGCGGTAAAATTCCATCTGCCGTACGGTGCTGCCATCTCTGGGATGTATTGACAATGAACGCGGTCTCATTTTAAAACAATGCACATGTTTCTATCTCTTTCCAGTCCAGAGAAAAAAAACCGGAGACCTTAGAACTTGAATGGACCTCGTATAAGAGTCCTTTGTGTCACAGCGGTTTCGACTGCTGCTCAAATCGCTGCACATGCAGTACGATGCGCCAGAACCATATCCCAAACACGATGGTCAACCCTCTTCGTAGTGCCATGTGGCCGTCAACGGCCCAATGTTCTTCTGCATGTACATTCCCGTGAGCACCGATTCTGGTAATGATGTACACTGGCTACATTCCTGCCAAGTCTTTCTGCGGGGTAGAAGAAGGAACATCCAACTTTCTGTAGCCCATAACACGACCTCATTCACTCCCAGTGAAGTGTTAACAATGGTTTCTTTGTTGCCTTAAAGGCGTTCCTAACATCAGTTCACCAAGTCCAGTCTCGAAGGTGACACAAAGTAGTTCACAAGTGCAGCGTCCAAGGAAAAACGTTCAGCACTCGGGAACTAACAGAGATGACAGAAATGGCACACGTGAACGGAGGAGCAAAAATGACGAAACACTGAATCACTAACACAATGGCACACACAACACTGTCGACGATCTCCGGCGCGCGAATGTTCACTTGACGTGTACGAGTCTGGGGACCTGCCAAAAGGGGAAAAGGGGGGGGGAGGGTTTAGATGCCAGTGGGAGAGGAGATGGGAGGGGAAGGAAAGAAGGTAGGGGGTTGGGGAAGCCCAGAAGGAGGAGGGAGGGAGGAAGGGAGGAGGGAGAGAAGGGAGAGAGGGTGCCCTTGGGAAAAAACACAGGGTGCGGTAGAGGAGGATCAAAGTTGGTAGGAGGGGTAGATGATGAGGGCACCATCAGGAAGGGGGAGTTGGTGGAAGCCACCTTGGGCGAGGGTATGGTGAATGGAGAAATGGAGAGCAGGTGGGATGTGGGAATGCAGGCACAGCACCAGACAGGGATAGGAGAGGATGGGAGAGACAAGCGAGTGAGGGGGATCAAGTTTGTGGGAGGTGTAGAGGATCTGTATCCGTTTGAGGAAAAGGAGGAGGTGCGGGAATGGGATGAGGCCATATAGGATTCACCTAAGGGATGGGAGTTGGATGTGATAGGCGATGCGGAGTGCATGGCATTCTAGGATTTGAAGGGATTTGTAAAAGGAGGGGCAGAGATCCAGGCAGGATGAGCATAGCAGAGGATAGGGCGGATAAGGGATTTATTGGTGTGGAGGATGGTGCAGGGGTCCAGACCCCATGTGTGGCCAGAAAGGAGGAGATGGAGTTGGGAGCGTGCCTTGGCTTGGATAGTCCGGAGATGGGGGGTCTAGGAGAGGTGACGGTCAAGGGCGACACCAAGATACTTGAGGGTGGGAGTGAGGGTGATAGGATGGCCATAAATGGTGATATAGAAGTCGAAGATACGGAAGGAAGAGGTGGTTTTACCTACAATGATCGCCTGGGTCTTGGACGATCAAGACAGTTATAGCGCGTATTTACTAGACTTTTGTCCTCTTAGCAGCGCTACTAGCGCCACTCTCATACGACTGGCGCGAAATTTGAATAGACGTCATTTTTCAGATGTAGAAACACATCTACAACATTTGGTTTATATCGCGCAACTTCTTCGTAGTGCTGCGATTTTTTCTCTGTCAGTGAATTTGTCCAGTGTGCTTAAAACCGACTGACACTGACAAGGTGTGTTACTTTTGGTCTCTGTCATTTAGGATGTTTTTACGGCGACTGTTATCACACAGTGTTACATAGCTCCTAGTGGAACCATTCCATGTAGACATGTTGGACAGGCCGCACTGATACACCACGTAGTATGATCGTGAGCATGCCCAAATACAAGAGATCCTCTCTGGATTTCTGTTACACTTCCACATCGTCCCGGCTTCCTGCATGGATTCCATAAATCTGACTGCCACTTACATACCATTTTTGTGCTAAGACTTACATCAGCACTGGACAGTCACGTGACCATCTGGTTCAGTTCAGCACCACTGCAGTGCTCCACGGCCACCACTGTGCTGTTTTAAGGGGGTGACTGATCTTCTTTCGTTACCAGGAATCTAACGGGACTGACAGAGAGAACATCTAGCCAGTGTAACCCTTCGCTCACACTCACCTTGCAGATGTTCCGGCGCTGCCTGTGCGTGGTTCCTTGTTGGCACTGTTCGGTGGTTGTCACTGCCGGCCAGTTGAAGGGCGCTTCTCTTCAGAAAGGTCTGACCCTGGGCTAGTTACTGCCGCAGTGCGTAGAGCTGAGAGTGAACTCCCTCAGTCAGAACAGACGCCAACTGACAGAAGACACCCTTTTACGATCGGCTGTTTAGCTTACAGGCGCAACCCGGGCCAGACCAAGTCCCTCTGGAAACGAGAAAAGAGTTAGAACTCATGCCACGAAAATGTCCTCTTTCAAGGAATATCAAACATCCATCAAAATCATGTCCTTCTTGGCACGATTTTTTTCACATAAAAGTAGCTGTTCCCGGTCATGCATTACTGTCCTCGGTCTGGTTAACTGGAAATGAAAGAAAAGAAAAAGCACATGTTTCTAACATTTATAGCAATTGGTTATACATCCTTAACTCATTCCCCTCCCCCTGTCTCTGCCCATCTCTTCTTCCCATCCTCCTTCTCCTCTGTCTGTCCATCACCGCCGGCCGTTGTGACCGAGCGGTTCTAGGTGCTTCAGTCTGGAACCGCGCGACCGCTACGGTCGCAGGTTCGAATCCTGCCTCGGGCATGGATGTGTGTGATGTCCTTAGGTTAGTTAGGTTTAAGTAGTTCTAAGTTCTAGGGGACTGGTGACCTCAGATGTTAAGTCCCATAGTGCTCAGAGCCATTTTTTTGGTCCATCACCCCCTCCCCCTCTCTCTGTCCATCTTCTCCTGTGTTCTCTCTCCATCTCTTCCTGCGCTTTCTGCCTCCTCCACTTTGTATCCATATCCTCCTTGTCTACGTCCACTTGGTCCTACTTATATGTCTGTTTCCTCTTCCCCCTCTCTGACTCTGTTTATTTTTTTTCTGTAAGTCCAGGTCCTGTAGTGGTATTCCTATTATAAGCCGATAAGCCATAAATACAACGTTCCTGTATATTAACAATGTATCACTGTACATATATATATCCAAAAGTTTATTATTATGCAAAAATTTGAAGGGAAACGGTCAAAAAGTATTCCCCTGTGTAGATTTCTGGATGCACTTGGTGTCGTATGGTCCTGCTGGAATTGGCCAAGTCTGCCGGAATGCAGCAGGTCATCAGATAGGATGCTTACATACATGTCACCTGTCAGAGCCGCATCTAGGTGCATCATGGGTCCCATATCACTTAAACTGCACATGCCCCACACCATTACAATCAGAATTACGAGCAGAACACTTATGATTAAGCCCACTAACTAAGTAACATACTGCATACCAAATGGGGGGCAATGATTATGCGTGAAAAACAATTTATTAACTGGAATTATAATCATGGAGTGAACAGCACTATTCAAAACCTAGCAATTAACAGAGAAGCCCAAGATGATGAAATAATGTGTTGGTACAAGTTTAAATGGAGAAGCCCAAGATGATGAAAGAAAATGTTGGTACATGGAGTGAACAGCACTATTCAAAACCTAGCAATTAACAGAGAAGCCCAAGATGATGAAATAATGTGTTGGTACAAGTTTAAATGGAGAAGCCCAAGATGATGAAAGAAAATGTTGGTACAAGTTTAAACACGCCTAGAGTCTCATCCGCTTATCTCCCACATTAGTAGCCCATAAACTGAAAACTTATAATTAATGTCAGGCCGATACCAGTCAGAACTCCATAAACACCAAACATGCATATCTGGTAAGAACATCTTAGTACTCCGTATAAGCTGTATGGAGAAGTAAAGGAGAATGCTGCCAAATCCCACTCACGAAATGCCATTAAGAAGCGAGCAGGGGCCTGTTTAAGTTTGGGCCTAAAAATGTAACCAGCTAAAAAATGATATGCTGACGAATAGATAATGCTAAATCACACTATAAGGAACCAATTATATTCACAATCCTAAGTATAATTTCAGTGTACGAGCTAAAAAATCTATAAACAAATATTTTATTCTGTTGTGCTGGGTGTACACAGAAATTTGTCTTAACGCTGCTAGTTTCATTTTGTAGTTTTAAGTGCTTTTATTATTATGAGTCACTTTCTGTAAAGCTTACTCTGTAGTACTCTTTGAGATACACAATAAGTGTATTATTATGCATGTGCCTGAAGATCGCATAATGGAATGCCGAAACTGGTAGTAAAAATAAAATAAAATAACACCTCAACTGCACAGCTGTTGGCGAATTTCATTGTTAAATGCTTGAACAGCCGCTGTCCCATGTCCACAATGGATCAACAGAGAATGAAATCATAAAGTTGAGTGAAAAAAAGCTTTAAAATATTGACATTAATTTTCAGGTTGAAAGGGTATCAGTGATAAGATTCTAGGATGACACCGCTGTCCACAGTCAAAGTGAGGAAGAACCGCATGACCTGTCACATGGAATGAAGATCTACTCATTTAGTGTGACTATTTATACGGTGTTGTTGCAGTGTCTGTAGTTCTTATCAAATAGGCGAGTAGATTGCACTTTGATTATCAATGTGACGGCACCACCATTTGAGATAGGAAAGTTAGATTCAGTGCAATATTTCTGAGAGCACAAGTTACACCCAGGTGTGGCCCTGTTGACAGTAAGTTACGCTGACCAGCGGTTGCGAAGTAGAATGGAGGCCACACGGCCATCAAACCGCTGAGAAGAGTAAACACAGCGGTTAGCATGGCGCGAGTTACAGGCAGAAGGGGCCCACTGGTGCAACCTAGGTGTTATGAGTACAATGACTCGGAGCGGCACATTAGCAAAACAGTGGCACACAGCCGGATATAAATAGATGCCGGTTTTCTAACGAGGGGATTCAAGTGTGGCAGCTCTCCTGGACGGTGGGGCATGTTACACCACTGGCTACACATAGCAGCAGATGGGGGACGGGGCGCCAGCATTGCAGTCTATGTCGGATCACTGGTTCGACCATCTGAGGCCAACCCAGGGTCCGTATCAGCCAGTGGCAGGCCACTCGACGGCTCACTACTGTGGGCTATCTGGTTGGCTCCCAACACATGCCAGAGGCACCCCGAGGTGAAGGCCGCTGAATCATCTGCCGGCACATCCTTATGTCAAAACACTGCAGCTGTACACGGTCGGCGCGCTGCAGAACGTTGCACTAGCCACTGAGGTAGCCCTTCCGCGCCAAGCTGTTTTGCAGGCAGCGAAGTGGCGTCCTCAGCATTGCGGGACCCTTTGAAGCAGACAGGGGGGAACGCAGCACTCGGAATAATAAAATACTTGAAGATCACAGCCACGTTTTAATACGGCAGATCCTGACAGTTTCCATCCGTGTTGTACATTCCTCCACCAAACGCCAACATCTATATTTGGCAGTGATGGCAACATTTGGTGTCAGAATTGTTGGTGTTGTCTGTCCCACCACCTGCATTACAAAATGTGGTGACTGCTGACCAATTTTTCTTTTTGAGTGTTGGATGTTTTCTTTCTTTGCGTTGTCAGAGTAAGTGTTAGTGTGTTTGGGGCAGTAAGTTTTTTTTTCATGGCATTTAATTACTTTTGTATTGGGTTGAGTATGATGTTTTATTTATCTCCTCCTAAAATGTAAGATGAGATACTGACCTGCAGGAAGTCAGTTTATTTTTGTAGTTAAATGTTTTGTTTCTGTGGGATTTTGTAGGCTGAAATGGGACTAACTGGGAACAAAAGCAACACAATCCCAGAGTCAAGGACGCAAGGTGTGTCGGAGCCAGAAGTGGTACGGATTTTGTAGGAAAAGGCAGCACAATTAACAGTGGACAATAGGCAGTTGAGAAGTGAATTAACATCTAGGAGTGAGCGGGGAACTGCATCAGATCAGTCCTTGTTGCCTAGGGTGCTGCTGCAGGAGATCGATTCACCTACCACAAGTTTGATTATTCCATTTACTGGCAAGGCATCTGAGGATGCGTGTTCGTTTGTGGAGGACTTGGAAACTTCAGCTGTGATGAATGGTTGGTCTGATGAACAGCTGTTACATGTAGTCAAAATTAGATCAACGAGTGAAGTGAAGACATATGTAAGGTGTTCTCAGGCCTAAGGAAGGCAGGACAGTTTAAGCAGTTGAAGGAGGGGCCTTTACAGAGGTACAAGAGATAGAATAGCGCTCGGTACCTTAGGGATAGGTTGAGTACAATGACGAAGAGACAGGGAGAGATAGTACAGAAATTTGCTGAGAGAATAAGAGAAACTAACGAGTATACTTACGAGTTCGGTCAGAGCGATGAAGCAAATGGTGTTCTGTTGCAGGAGGCTGAGCATAGGGCACTTGAGGTATTTTTGAGGGGGGTTACCGGCGCATATAGCGAGGAAAGTGCTTGAAGGGACTCCGAAAGATTTGTATTCGGCCATTCAGTGGGCAATCCAATGGAGGAAATAGACATGGCAATGGGGGTACGTGACAGATAAACAGTGTTTACAGTGGGTATAAAATGTTGATCGTATGGGACATATGCAGAGGCAATGTACCCAGCCACCGAGGAATGGAAGAAGGGGTAGAAATCACGGCGTAGAGGATGGAAAAGTGGAGTTAGTAGCGGTGGACAATCGTTAAACGGCCCAAGACTCACCTAAGGGAGCTCCCATTTAATTTCAATGCTACAAATACGTATTCAGAGGTGGAATGTTCAGTAGTAGGATCCATAGCAACTTGAAGTTTAATATTTTGTTGGACACAGGGGCGCAAGTGTCACTATGAAGAGTGTAATGGGACAAAGGAAGTTAGACCCACCACATTACAGGTTGCGTGGAGTGGAGGATAAGGAGGTCACACCTTTGGGGCCAGTGCCGGTTGACTTTCGCATAGGGAAATTCCGATTTGATGTATGCATGGAGGTAGTACCATGGGTAAGCGACGGCTCCGACATGATCCTAGGAGTAGATTTCTTGCATCAGCCTCATGCCAAAATTGACCTTGGACAACGAACTGTGGAACTTGGTGGAATGTTATTTCATCTAGGGGAAACTGTTGTCGATGCAGAGCTGTTGCGAGGGGCGTTCAACGTAATGAACAAACCAAATCAGCTGCATACATTAGCATTAAGGCTTAATTCACATGAGTGTGTGTCTGGTGGCACCGGAAAGTCGCTTTGGGTAAGTGTAGAGTCAAGTCTACCTGTGGATATGATATGTGTTATTGAACCATTGGAGGATAATGAAGTTTTGGATCCATTACGTTGTTTTGTGAGACGTAGTATTGTACGAGTACAAGAGGGAAGCGATGGGCGAGTAGTCCCGGTGAATATGGATAATTTAGCACTGTAGACGCGAGTTTGGGAAAAGGGGTTTCAGTAGCGAATTTGGATGTACCAGATAACGAAGACTGGTATTCGAGAGGTAGGCGTTGCGATCAACTACTAACTGCCGATAGAACTGCATTGCATAACAAATTTAAGCATTTGAAAGAAGGAGAAAAAGAGCATATGGAAGAATTGTTGTGGGAATTTAAGGATTTGTTTTTTCCGCGAGGGCCGTTACCTTGGGAATTTAAGGATTTGTTTTTTCCGCGAGGGCCGTTACCAGCAACTCCATTAGTTCAACATAGGATAGCAACAGGGAACGAAGCACCTGTTTATTGTAAACCATACTGAATACCGAGGTATTTGCAGCTGTTTGTGGAGGGTTTCATTGATCAGCAGCTTGCGGACGGTATTCTAGAGCATAGTAATACTTGCTGGCGAGCGGGCATTGTTGTTGTGCATAAAAAATCTATGGATGGGACTAAGAAATACAGGTTCTGTTGTGACTACCGATACCTCAATAATAAGACAGTAATGGCTGCATACCCCATTCTAAACATATCGGAGACTTTGAATCACTTAGGACAGTGCCAGTACTTTTCTATGATGGATTTGACAAGTGGTTATCTTCAGTTAGAGGTGGCTAAAGATGTTCGTCCAAAACTGCTTTCTCTACTCCTGGAGGCCATTACCAGTACATCAGAATGCCATTAAGTTTGAAAAACGCTCCAGCAACATTTCAGAGGTTGCTAGACAGTGTGTTGAGGGGTTTGAAACCACTGCACTGTCTTGTCTATTTGGATGACATTATAGTGTTTTCAGGTAGTATGGAGTAGCACAGACGGCGGTTAAGGGAAGTCTTTATGAGATTAAGAGCAGCTCGTTTGACGTTGAGCCTGGAGAAGTGTCATTTTGCATTGGAAGAAGTGAAATATTTAGGTCATATCATCAGTAAAGACCGAGCTGTGAACAGATCGGAGGTTGGTACAGGCTGTAAGGGATTGTCAGGAGCCGAAAATAGTTAAGGAAGTGCAATCATTCCTCGGAATTTGCAATTTCTTTCGAAAGTTTGTGAAGGATTTTGCAGATTTAGCACAGGCGTTGATGCGATTGTTAAGGAAGGGTGTGAAATCTGAGTGGACAGAAGAGTGTCAGAAAGCGTTTGACAAACTGAAAGAAGTGTTAACTCCGGTTCTTGTGTTTCCAGATTCTGAAAAGAAATTTATTCTAGCATGCGATGTATCGAATCAAGCATTAGGGTGTGTTCTTAGTCAGGAAATTGATGGGAAAGAACATCCTGTAGCCTATGCGTCTAGGCAGTTGAATGCAGAAGAGAGGAATTACTCAACAACAGAGAGGGAGATGATTAGCATAAACTATGGAATCAAATATTTTAAATGTTATTTATATGGGCGAAGATTTCGGGTAGTGACGGATCATGCTGCGTTGAAGTGGTTGTTGGGGTTGAAGGATCCGTCGACTAGACTCGCTAGCTGGGCTGTGAGGATTAGTAAATTCGACTATGAGGTGGTGCACAAGCCTGTGAAGAAGCACGGTAATGTGGATGCACTGAATAGAAAGGTCATAGGTTATGACCTAGCAGTATGGCAAAAATTACAGGCCGTGGACCACGATCAGACGCAATTTAATATGTACATAGGTCTTCTGTCCAGGGAAAAGAAGTTAGCACCAAGGTTGGTAGTAGTGCCAGCGAAGCTGAGAGATGAGGTTTTAAAAGAAGCACATGATCACGTGTTATCTGGTCATGGTGGGACTAGAGCGACGAATAGGAGAGTGGCAGAGAGGTATTGGTAGCGGGGCAGGAAAGTAGATGTGGATCAGTATGTCAAGAATTGTATACCATATGTGCAGAGAGTAGATTTGAGTCGGAAACGGATTCAGCTGAAACGATTGCCGGAAGCGATTTGTCCATTTTCTATGTTGGGAATTGATGTCTTTGGACTTTTCAGTTGAACATCATCGGGGAACAGATTCGTTCTGACAATAATAGACCATTTTTCGAGGTATGTGGAGATGGTGGCTATGCCAAATCAACAGGCAACAATGGTCACACAAGAGTTAATAAACAACTGGATTTTGAAGTTTGGTGTACCAGAGACAATAATTACTGACCAAGGAACCAACTTCATGTCAGGTTTAATGAAGGAACTGTATAAACTGTTGAACGTAAAGAAGTTGAGGACGAGTGTGTGGCATCCACAGGCGAATGGAAGGACAGAACGGGTACACAGAACAATCGGGAAGATGCCGAGTTTTTTGTGGATTCTCATCACTGTCATTGGGACGAGTATCTGAAGCATATTGCATGTGCATACAATGCAAAAATCCTTACCAATACCGGTTTGTCTCCGTTTGAAGTAGTGTACAGGCGAAAAATGGCGTCACCGTTTGATTTATTGAAGCTACAGAAAGGAAGGACCGGTGAATCTGTACGTCAGTTTGCAAGGACAATTCGGGATGTTTGAAAACGGGTACAAAAGGCGAATGTGAAGGCTTTGGAAAGGCAGGAAGACGCAGTGAAGAGGAAAGGAAGTTAACCGCAGTACAGAGTAGGGCAATAGGTAATCCTATCCAGCCCCATATGCCAAAAGGGAAAATGAAGAAGTTCGTCACGAGGTATCAAGGACCATACCAAGTAGTTGAAACCACATTCCCCGTTAATGTTAAGCTTCAGCTGCCAACTAGAACAACGATAGTACACATTGGGCAGTTGCGGCCATTTAAGGGTTGTCCGGATGTGATTCTGGGCATGTCACAGGAAGGGAAGATGAAAAAAGAGAGTGGAGAGAGGTGTGAAGCTCAGGGAAAACCAGAAAGATAGAGTACAGAATGATGTACCGTATGCTTTGCGATCCAGAAAGTAGTAGAGTATTTGTAGCTTTTGATTTATTGTTATGTATCATTGGGTTTGCGTAGATTAATTAGCCATTGTATTTTCATATGTTGTACGTGTTTTCGAGTATTGTGAGCCTGCTGGGACAGCAGTCTTTTTGAAGAGGGAGGAAGGGTTATGGTGATCACTGTCCTCAGGTCACTGACAAGGGGAGCGTTGAGCAATTTGGTAGAAGTAAAAACTTGAGGAGGTATTGCTGATCTCGGCAGTTAACAGCTGGTACACAGAGATGTCAAGGGAGGAATTACGGATCTGTCATAGAGGGTAGGTAACGGTATGTCCAGCCGGGGTGATAAGCACCAATCCCGTCACATGCACGGTGCAGTTATTGTTAGTGAGGAGGAAATAAATGGGCTATCCAAGGGACATCGTGGAGCCAAAATTGAGCTTGCAACGGGTCGGGATGGACTGCATCTTCTCCAGCTACGGAAACTTGATAGCAGTAGCAAGTTCCTTTGAACAGGGAGTATTTGCAGAAGAGAAATGTACAGAGCTCGAGGGAAGCGGAATTTTAATCACTGGAACTGCGTGTAACATAATAGGACCAACCTTCCATCTGCTAGCACCAATTTCAGGGGTCATGCACTTGAATGTTACACAGCCACAGCTGTACTGGCCAGAAGCAACTTTAGAGTTTTTGCCAAGGCAGAAACTGACCTTGTTAAATCAAACTCTGGAGTCAGGACTGTTGAGATCCGTAAAACCAGTTCATTTCAGAGCAAGAGGGTGCATATCAGCTGAGCAACTTGTGCAGCATGTCGTTCAATATAGGGAAAGTGTTGTGTACATACTTCCGCGTAGTCAGCATGTACACAACTTTCCCACTAGAGCGCACCCCGCTAAGCACAACAGCGCAGGCGCAGCGCTAGTCCGTCTCCGCACTACGAGATGGCGCTGCCTAAGAGACGGACCAAATTCTGAAATTCTGCTTCCGCCGATCTGTGTATTAATATGTCACGCAGCCAATTAGATTGCTGCTAACGTAGAACCTTTTCTCCTCGTGGATCACACTCGTGCAGTGATACCCGAACGCTCGAGATATTATAACGAGTGTACAGACCTCCGATTAGTCAGTCTGCATTAGTCTGTAGTCAAGTTTCAGTCTGCACCTAATAAGATTACCATATTCCTATACATAGCCATGAAGATAAATGTATAGACACTTTGTCAAGTATCAGAGATTTGTGGGAATAAGATTAACGTACCAAGACCAAAGGAACTTCAGATTGCCAGTTGTAAACAGCATCCAGAATCAAGTTACGTAATGTCTGTGTTATTTATTATTTTAATAAATGTGTGTGAAAATTAATCAAGTTCTGTTTAAAGTTGGTCACCGTCAATCTGCTACTCTATGCGTGCAAGTGGCATTTCTATCGTCTGACCTAACGGCAGAAGATAAACATGCCACGATAAGACCACGAGACATATTGCTGACACACACCTACTTCGTTAGGGCGACCAGTCAAATAATCTGATGGTGTGTGTTCCGAAGGTCTTACAGTATGCACACCACAGAAAGGCAACAAGTAAAGATTTCTATGAGCACCTCTGTGCCAAGTGCCATCACAGCCTTAACTTTGTTGTGTTTTGTTTTCATTCTGCTCAGGCGCAGAGCCAATTCCAAGAGGGAACCGATGGTAGTCAAAATCCCAGTTGACTGAGTACCAAGGGCATAAGACAGGTAGGTAAGTGGTTGATCGAGTATAAAGTGGAATTTTTAAATTTTATCTCACATCATGGGTTTTAAGAGGATAAGATCACATCTAAGTTTTCTAATAGTAATAGTAAATATGCCACACGTACATGCCGACCCGAACAAATTTAAGAGTAACTAGGGGTCGACCCGGGGACCTGGTTTCAAGGGGGGAATAATGTAGTGGCACCACCGTTTAAGATAGGAAAGTTAGATTCGGTACGATATTTCTGAGTGCACAAGTTACAGCCAGCCGTGGGTCTGTTGACAGTAAGTTACGTTGACCAGAGGTTGCGAAGTAGAATGCAGGCCACAGGGCCATCAATGCGCTGAAAAGAGAAACGCAGTGGTTTGCATGGCGCGAATTAGGCAGAAGGGGCCCACTGGTGCAACCTAGGGGTTATTAGTACGTGACTTGGAGCAGTATATTAGCAAAATAGTGGCACACAGCCGGATATAAATAGATGCCGGTTTTCTAACGCGGGGATTCAAGTGTGGCAGCTCTCCTGGACGGTGGGGCATGTTACACCACTGGCTACATGCAGTAGCAGATGGGGCACCAGCGTTGCAGTCTATGGCAGGTCACTGGTTCGACCCTCTGAGAGGCCAATGCTGGGTCCATAGCCAGCCAGCGGCGGGCCACTCAATGGCTTGCTACCACGGGCAGTCTGGTTGGCTCCCAACACATGCCGGAGGCATCCTGAGGCTAAGACCACTGAGTCAGCTGCCGGCACACCCTGACATTGTCAAAACACTGCGGCTATACACGTCCGGCACACCGCAGAATGTTGCCCTTCTGCGCCAAGCTGTTTTGCAGACAGTGATGTGGCGTCCTCGGCATCCTGGGAGCCGTGACGCAGACAGGAGGGGAATGTGGCACTTTAGCTGGGATTAATATAATACTTGAAGATCATGGTCGAGTTTTAATAAGGCGCATCCTGACGGTTTCCATCCACGTCCAACATTCCTCCACCACAAGCCAACATCTACATTTGGCAGTGATGGCTACATCAATTAGATTTCAAGAGCGGACAAGTGCCCAGATTAATGCACAATCAGCTTAATAGCTCATGTAGCAAATGGTTCAAATGGCTCTAAGCACTATGGGACTTAACATCGGAGGTCATCAGTCCCCTAGACTTAGAACTACTTAAACCTAAGGCCAGTATTACACTATCAAATTTCATTGTCAAATATCTTTGTCCAATATCTTTGTCAAAGATATTTGATGATGTAATAGGGAACTTTGTCAAATGTCGTCAAATATTTGCTCAAATCTAGGGCCTCGCTGTAGATTAGATTAAAGAAGTCGCTTGTCTTCTGTTCACTGCAATGTGACATGTTACCACATGGAGCGCTAGCATCGCTGCATTCTGTCATCTGTAGTGTTTTTATAAACATTGCCCGTAAATACAATTGGTGTGTGCCGACAACTACGAAATTAATAGAGATGTATGAAGCTGATGAGGCGCTTTACAACGTGAGGCACGCTGAATACAAAAATAGATTATGAAGATTGGAGACCTAACCTAACCTAACCCTTTCCTTAGCAAGAAATCAGAGTGTTACAGTGAGCCTGTCTTCCGCACATGTAGCAGTCCTTAAGTGAATATTGTGCTTTGAGATATGAGGATACATTCATTGAGCACATACAGAAATGTATGCTCATCCATTCTTAAGTAATTGATGTACGACTTGACGTCCTCCACTATAAGCTCACGAAACAAGTTTTGTTGAATGATTTTATCGTTTCGTCGCAAAACCCACGGCTTCACCCCGGTGTGTGTCCTTTTTTTCCTCCGCTTCTCTTCCGCATGAGCACACAGTGCAGTTGTCGTACATGCAGCTGCTGCGATTAATAACAAGTTGTTGTTGTCAGTCATCTTGAACTTTGACGAAAAATATGATGACAGGTGTAATACCCCTTCCAGCACTACGTCAAAGATCTTTTTCAAATATATTTGACGGAATATTTGATCACATATTTGATCAAATCTTTGACGAAGAAATTTGATAGCGTAATACCGGCCTAACCTAAGGGCATCATACACATCCATGCCCGAAGCAGAATTCGAACCTGCGACTGCAGCAGCAGCGCGGTTCTGGACTAAGGCGCCCAGAGCCGCTCGGCCACAGCGGCCGGCATGTATCAAAGTTGCAGATAAGAATAACATACAGAAGAATGGAAAACAAAACTGAGGAGCGGTTAGATGACGATCAGATCGGCTTTAGGATAGGTAAAGGCACCAGAGAAGCAATTCCTACTTTGGGCTTGATAATCGAATCAAGACTGAAGAAAAATGAAGACACGCTCATAGGATTTGCGGACCTGGAATAAGCAATCGACAATATAAAATGGTGCAAAATGTTACACATTCTGAGAAAATAGGGGAAAGCTATAGGAAACGATGGGTTATATGTAATATGTACAAGAAGCAAGTGGGAACAATAAGAATGGGGGACCAAGAACAAAGTGCTCAGATTGAAAAAGGTGTAAGAGAGGGACGCAGTCTTTTACCCCTACTTTTCAAAATATATACATCAAAGAAGAAATGGCAGAAATAAAAGGAAGGTTCCAGAGTGGCATTAAAATTCAAGGTGAAAGCATATCAATGATAACATTCACTGATGACATTGCTATCCTCAGTGAAAGTGAATGGAATGCATGAGTACAGAACATTAATTAAGAGTAAATCGAAGAAAGACAGAAGTAATAACAAGCAGCAGAAATGATGAGAACAGCGAGAAACTTGACGTCAGAATTAGGGATCACAAAGTAGGTGGAGGCAAGGAATTCTGCCATCTGAGAAGCAAAATAGGCAACAATGGATGGAGCAAGGATGGCATTAAAAGCAGACTAGCACTGGAAAAGAGGGCATTCCTGGGCAAGAGAAGTCTACTAGAATCAAATATAGGCCTTAATTTCTGGAAGAAATTACCGAGAATGTACGTTTGGAGCACAGTATTGTATGGTAGTGAAACATGGACTGTGGGGAAACTGGAACAGAGGAGAATCGAAGAGTTGGAGATGTCATTTTACAGAAGAATGTTGAAAATTACGTGGAGTGATAAGGTAAGGAATGAGGAGGTTCTCCGCAGGATCGGTGAGTAGAGGAATGTATTGAAGACACTGACAAGGAGAAGGGACAGGATGATGGGACATCTGTCACGACAGCAGGAAATAACTTCCATGGTACTAGAGTGCGATGCAGACGGAGAAAACTGTAGAGGAAGACAGAGATTGAACTACATCCAGCAAAGGCTCTGTCTAGGTATAGTAGAGGTCAGCGAAGTGAAATGGACAAAAGCCTAGGATTTCTGGTAAGATGAGCATAGGGTAGTATCAACAGCAGCAGAAAATAGTATAACGGGAGTAGGATTCATTATGAATAGGAACATAGGGCAGAGAGTGTGTTACTGTGAACAGTTCAGTGACAGGGTTGTTCTTATCAGAATCGACAGCAAAGCAACACCGACAACGATAGTACAGGTATACATACGTACCGACGTCGCTGTCCTACGAAATCGCTCCCCAGACGATGGCTCCAGGTGGAAGTCAAGCATGTCTAGCACGCAGGTACACTACTGGCCATTAAAATTGCTACACCACGAAGATGACGTGCTACAGACGCGAAATTTTACCGACAGGAAGAAGATCCTGTGACATGCAAATGATTAGCTTTTCAGAGCATTCACACAAGGTTGGCGCCGGTGGCGACACCTACAACGTGCTGACATGAGGAAAGTTTCCAACCGAGTTCTCATACACAAACAGAAGTGGACCGGCGGTGCCTGGTGAAACGTTGTTGCGATGCCTCGTGTAAGGAGGAGAAATGCGTACCATCACGTTTCCGAACTTTGATAAAGGTCGGATTGTAGCCTATCGCGATTGCGATTTATCGTATCGCGACATTGCTCTTGCGATGGTCGAGATCCAATGACTGTTAGTAGAATATGGAATCGGTGGGTTCAAGAGGGTAATACGGAACGCCGTGCTGGATCCCAACGGCCTCGAATAACTAGCAGTTGAGATGACAGACATCTTATCCGAATGGCTGTAACGGATCGTGCAGCCACATCTCGATCCCTGAGTCAACAGATGGGGACGTTTGCAAGACAACAACCATCTGCACGAACAGTTCGACGACGTTAGCAGCAGCATGCACTATCAGCTCGGAGACCATGGCTGCGGTTACCCTTGACGCTGCATCACAGACAGGAGCGCCTGCGATGGTGTACTCAACGATGAACCTGGATGCACGAATGGCAAAACGTCATTTTTTCGGATGAATCCCGGTTCTGTTTACAGCATCATGATGGTCACATCCGTGTTTGGCGACATCGCAGTGAACGTACATTGGAAGCGTGTATTAGTCATCGCCATACTGACGTATCACCCGCGTGATGGTATGGGGTGCCATTGGTTACACGTCTCGGTCACCTCTTGTTCGCATTGACGGCACTTTGTACAGTGGACGTCATATTTCAGGTGTGTTACGATCCGTGGCTCTACCCTTCATTCGATCCCTGCAAAGCCCTACATTTAAGCAGGATAATGCACGATCGCATGTTGCAGGTCCTGTACGGGCCTTTCTGGATACAGAAAATGTTCAACTACTGCCCTGAGCAGCACATTCTCCAGATGTCTCACCGATTGAAAACGTCTGGTCAATGTAGCCGAGCAACTGGCTCGTCACAATACGCCAGTCACTACTCTTGATGAACTGCGGTATCGTGTTGAAGCTGCATGGGCAGCTGTACCTGTACACGCCATCCAAGCTCTCTTTGACTCAATGCCCAGGCGTAACAAGGCCGTTATTATAGCCAAAGGTGGTTGTTCTTGGTACTGATTTCTCAGGATCTATGCACCCAAATTGCGTGAAAATTTAATCACATGTCAGTTCTAGTATAATATTTTTGTCCAGTGAATACCCGTTTACCATCTGCATTTCTTCTTGGTGTAGAAATTTTACTGGCCAGTAGTGTAGGTTGGTTGCATGTCCTCAACAGCCCTCCTCCGACCACTGTGACCGAGCGATTCTAGGCGCTGCAGTCTGGAACCTCGAGACCGCTACGGTCGCAGGTTCGAATCCTGCCTCGGGCGTGAATGTGTGCGGTGTCCTTAGGTTAGTTAGGTTTAACTAGTTCTAAGTTCTAGGGGACTAATTATCTCAGAAGTTGAGTCCCACAGTGCTCAGAGCCATTTTTTTGCTAAAGATGCAGCTGCCCCGACATATCAAAGATAAGTTAATTAATGTTGATGAAGAGGATTTGCACAAATACCGATCAGTATTTGACATGATTGATTTGGTATTAGAGGAGACGAAGGTAGAAAAAAGTGATACTAATCATACGTCTTCTCCTCAGAAAAATGGCAATAGAAATAACAAACAAGGCCACAATAATAACAATGGTAAAAGTTGTGATCAACCAGCCCGTAATGGAAGGCAAGCGAAAGGCGATGGTTATCCGCAACCGAATAGAAAAAAGTGACATGACAGACCCAACACCGGATACCAAAGCAATTCGAAGGGGCGAAATAGCAACAGCAACAACCGAAACCAATGGCAGAGTAATTTCTCGCCACAGTGGAATCAAAACACAGGTCCACCACCGGGACTAAACAGTGAACAAAGAAATGAAAATCGCGGAAGAAACGTAAATCAATAGCACTGGTCAGCACAGCAATCCAGTGTCAGCATAGTGGAGGTGTCAGACGACAAACGTCCAGGTCCCTCCCGGACAACAAACTAGTTCCGACCGCAATAAGCTCCCTATTGTTGGTCGGCGGGCAAAGTGGGGGCACACCAAAGCAGACTCGAGAAACCGTCGACGTGCTGCGGTATAAAGATGATATCGCAATGGAGGATGAATTATTAAACGAACCTAGTAAGTGCAAAAGGAGCAATCTAGAACAAATGTTGGCTGTGATGAAAACGCAGATAGAAGATATTACGGTCGACGCATGCATTGATACTGGGGCGACTAGTAGTGTTCTGAGTTTGGAACTGTATGAGGCATTATGTATGACAAATAAAATACCGACTTATCCAGTACGGAACTGACTGGTATCTGGAGCTATTGGGGCACAGGCATAAATAGTTAAATTCCAGGTACAGGTTGACCTGAAATGTAGGGGCGGTGCGATCAAATGCACTTTCCTAGTAGTAAAAGATTTATCAGTAGCTTGTATCCTGGGTTTTGATTTCCTAAGCTGCTGAAAGGCGAATATTGACCTTTCCACTGGGGAAAATTAATGTAAGGTGGAAAGAGAATTGTACTGGATATGGTCAGAACGAAAGACGTACATGGCAAGTATTGCCAGAGTATTCAAAACAAATGCCGCGGATAAAAGATTTTGCAAGTTAACTAGTATTTGAAAGGGAAGGAATACTATTATCCCGAAAAGGGAATAGAGAAGACTACGGAAATACAGGAAACGGTTAACAACAAGGTTACAGAATCGGATTATCTGATGGTTCAAATGGCTCCAAGCGATATGGAACGTAACATCTCAGGTTATCAGTCCCCTAGACATAGAACTACTTAAACCTAATTTCGGCCACAGCGGCCGGCGGATTGTCTGAACAGGAGCCAGCAATTTGAGCTTACTCGTTTGATATCAAATCATTTAAATGTTTTCTCGGTGAAACATAGAGTAGTAAACAGTTACGAATACAACATAGAGGTGTTGCCCCTGAAACCTTCTGTCACGCCGCATATTCTGTACCGTGCTCGAAGAAAGAAAAATATTCAACATAACCTGCCACATTCGGCTACTGGTTGTACACCAAATGAAATAATGTTTGATAAAATAGAAAAGAATGACTCAATAAATCCTTTACCCAGGTTGCAAAGGGCATCGGAACCTCAGGAGGTAATAATTGCCGAGGTGGCAAACAATCTTATAAAAATGTGCAGAATGAGGAAAGAAAAAATATGGCCAAAATATAAAAAAGATAGCGCAATATAAAATTGGAGACTTGGTTTTAGTGAAAAATCGCCGTAAGTGGTGGTGGTGGTGGTTAGTGTTTAACGTCCCGTCGACAACGAGGTCATTAGACACGGAGCTCATGCTCGGGTTAGGAAAGGATTGGGAAGGAAATCGGTCGTGCCCTCTCAAAGGAACCATCCCGGCATTTGCCTGAAGCGATTTAGGGAAATCACGGAAAACCTAAATCAGGATGGCTGGAGACGGGATTGAACCGTCGTCCTTCCGAATGCGAGTCCAGTGTGCTAACCACTGCGCCACCTCGCTCGGTCGCCCTAAGTCATCACTATTGAAAAGACAAACAAGAGATGCCAGATGTTATACATTGGGCCATATAAGATCACTGACATACCACATAATTGTAGCTTTCTCTTGTCTAACATAGAGGGAGACAAGATTACAGGATTATACCCTTACAAAGACAAACGGTATATAAAACGAAACTTCCTGGCAGATTAAAACTGTGTGCCCGACCGAGACTCGAACTCGGGACCTTTGCCTTTCGCGGGCAAGTGCTCTACCATCAGAGCTACCGAAGCACGACTCACGCCCGGTACTCACAGCTTTACTTCTGCCAGTATCTCGTCTCCTACCTTCCAAACTTCACAGAAGCTCTCCTGCGAATCTGCCAGGAAGTTTCATATCAGCGCACACTCCGCTGCAGAGTGAAAATCTCATTCTGGAAACATCCCCCAGGCTGTGGCTAAGCCATGTCTCCGCTACATCCTTTCTTTCAGGAGTGCTAGTTCTGCAGGTTCGCAGGAGAGCTTCTGTAAAGTTTGGAAGGTAGGAGACGAGTTACTGGTAGAAGTAAAGCTGTGAGTACCGGGCGTGCTTCGGTAGCTCAGATGGTACACAATATTTTTATTCTTCGAAATTTTGCAGTTTAGTGTGTTTCATATTGATGTTTATCAAACTTTAATTAAAAATGATTTATTCGTATCAGATGGTTACAAAACATTGTTATGCAGATATAGAAATTGAAAGCTATTTACCCTTCTAAAAAAAAAAAAAAAAAAAAAAAAAAAAAAAAAAAAAAAAAAAAAAAAAAAGATGGTAGAGCACTTGCCCGCGAAAGGCAAAGGTCCCGAGTTCGAGTCTCGGTCGGGCACACAGTTTTAATCTGCCAGGAAGTTTCATATCAGCGCACACTCCGCTGCAGAGTGAAAATCTCATTCTGTATATAAAATGATTCATAATGACAATGTAGGTATTAGATTTTCTTTCAGTTTTGACTTATTTTTCATGTACAATGGAAATTCGATTAACCGTCATCTTCGGGACCGTGGTCGTGACGGTTGAGCGAATAGACGGATTTCAGAAACACTGTATTCCTCCAAAACATAACCTCAATCAATTATTTTACGTATAGACACATATCACTCTCACAGTAATATAATAATATTTCGGAGCGAAAACAAATTAAACACGATTGTAATAGCAAATAAAACTATTTATTACATGATAAAAACATCTGTACAGTAGCTACAAAAGTTGCAAAATACGTAATGTACAGTACTGTACTGTACTATTAACTTACAGGTGAAATAGTTTATCTAGCTTGGAAATAGTCAGTCAATTTCTTCTGCCTTTTTGATGTTCGAGCTTTCACCGCGGCAATATTTCGTATTTTTCGGAGTAGTGCCTGCGTTGCATTAGCCTCTTCTTGACTTTCAAACCATTCTATACACTTGGACAGCATTGTTTCGGCCTGTAAATGGCTAATTGTTTTTCTTCATGGTTTGAACACTCGTCTTCATCGGCCCCTTCTTCTTCTTCTTCTTCTTCTTCTTCTTCTTCTTTGGTGGCACTTACGGTGGCAACAATTTCATCATCACTCAAAATTTGAAAACCCCCGTCCACGTTGTCACACTCTAACCACTCTGATACATCTTCTGAAGTCAAATTTGTGCTGATTTGTAAATTATTGCCCAAATTGACCATCTCGTCAACTGTCACACACTCAGGTTCCTCCGATTCTTCATCTCTAGGTTTACGCCAAAGTTTATTCCAGCCGTTCTTGAGATTTGACACTGACAAATCACTCCATGCACTGGCAACATTGAAAATGGCATCTTTAACACTGTAAGACCTCCAAAACTGTTTTACAGATGTTGATTCATCAGATGAGAGCAAACTTTCGATAAATATTTTTCAATAACGACGTTTCATGTTTTCGATGATTCCCTGATCCATGGGCTGTATAAGTGAAGTTGTGTTTGCTGGAAGGAAGAGACATGTTATGTTGCCGTCATCACTTTTCATTTCACAAGTAGGGTGCGTTGGGGAATTGTATAATAGCAATAGCGCTTTCTGTGGCAACTGTTTTTCAGCCAAATGTGCTCTAACTTGGTGTACAAATTGTTTGTGAAACCAGTCAGAAAAAATTGATTGATCCACCCAAGCACTCTTCTGGGCTTAGTATTCTGCAGGGAGAGCATTCAAATTCAAATTCTTGAATGCACGAGGTTTTCTTGACTTCCCAATCACAAGTAGGGGTAGCCTGTTATTGCCGTTCTCATTTGTGCAAACCATAGCAGTGACGCGATCTTTTTGTACTTTGAAACCTGGAGCAGCTTTTTCAGAGAGTGATGCTAATGCCTTTTGTGGTAAAGCCTTCCAATGAAGCCCAGTTTCACCACAATTGTAAATTTGCTCCCTAACAAGATTCAATTCAGCCATTTTTTCTTTAAATTGTTCCCGGAAATCAGCAATTACAGAGCTATCCGCGCTGAGTTTTTCTCCACTGATATCAAGTTGGCGAATGTTATGACGAAATTTAAACTTGTCGAGCCATCCGATACTTGCTTTAAAAGACGAGTCACCATCAAGTTTTTTCTTCATTTCAACAGCCTTGGCCATTATTCTAGGCCCTGAAAGTGGAATCCCCTGACTTCTTGCTTGTATAAACCATCGGTACATTGCAGTGTCCAATTCATCATATTTTGCAGGTTTCATTGTCTTTCTTGTTCGCACATCTCCATCTATGCTCTGCATTGTTGACACATGTTGTTCTATTTTATCAGCATCACGTTTTATATCGTTACCTGTTGTTCTTCCAATACCATAAATCAGCGCTACACTTGTCACAGTTTCGCCCTTTCTTAAGCGTTTTATAATTTCAAGTTTTTGATTAAGTCCTAAAACAACACGTTGACGTTTTTCAGACATTTTATCAAGTCACTGTATCACACACACCTGCACTAAATACGGTAGTGTAAAATATTAGTCAACGAAGCTTATTCAAGTGGAAAACACGTAACACGGCACGGCCCGCTAGATACACTGCGACAAATACAGTCTTCCCGCCACAACTGGAAACCGATCCAGTGGTGATTGTTGACTCACAAGTGAGACAAAGACAAGCAAAGGGGGAGATGTGTTAGCACGTCAACTGAAAGTCGTATTTTATGTACCATTCTACGGCGGGCGGGTACATTCACTTCCCACTAAAATAGAGTAAATAAACAAAGCGAACGCGTCACTGCACCTTAGAGCATTCTGTTATTACAGTATTATTATGCCGTTACAGCAGTGACGGTTAACAGATACTGACGGTTTAAAGAGTGACAGTTAATCGAGTTTTTACTGTGTATAATAGTATAGAAGTGTTTTCCATGGTATATTTTTCTGTATTTAGGACACAGAAAGTGTGATCCACGTGAGTGTACTTGAGAAAAGAACAATATTACTTGCTTTTCAAAGATGCATAGGAAAGACATTGGTTACTGAACAGTGTAACGAAGGAACACAAGTTCATGAAACTGAAGTAGAATAGTGAATATTGATATCTATTTTTAATGCGAACATTTGATTTAATTCCATACTGTAATGTAAAGTTAGGACTGTTATTTCATTGGAAGGTTCAGCTTGTGAAAGATTTAGTAGAGATGTAAATTTAATTTTATTAAATATTAATACTCATTTATTTGGTAATATTTCAACTACTAGAGTAAAAAAGAAAGATGACCATGAATAAAACCCATGTTAAAGGGGAACACCATGGGTCATCAGCAAAGCAGATTTCGATAAAACTATTTTAGAATCAATCGAGCAGGGATATGTCATCCCATTTTACTGCACGACCTTGCTATATCCATGGCTAAAATTAGATGCGGCTTGAGAAACGCGTATTAGACACCGTGTAACACAGGAACATGTACAGCAGTCCTGAGAAAATATAAACATGTAGGCAATTTGTTGGGTATGATATGGTAAAGCCATTATTATTGTAAAGGCAGGCCAGAGTCCGAGTACAGGTCCTGATGATCTATTGGTCAGGCAAACGTGGCATGATACGCAGGAACGTAAGCAACGAATTGTGTAATTCATTGTGAGCTCTATCTGCAACAGCAACAAGGGAAAAAGTCTCAACTAGAAACAATATCATCAGGAAACTAACCAGCGGATCCTGGGGTGCAAACCCAAAAGTCCTGAGAACTTCAGCCCTTGCGCTCAGTGTGTCAGTCGCGGAACACGCCGCTCCAGTATGGTCTGCATCAACACACGCGAGAAAAGTTGATGTCGCGGTGAATGAAATGGCACGGATTGTTACCGAATGCTTGAGGTCAACCCCAGTGCACAAGTTGTACTTAATCATGGGGATCGCACCGCACAACATACGACGTGACATCGCTGCCGAAGCCGAAAAAACCAAGCAAGAAAAGGACATGCGTCACCCTTTATATGGACACCAGCCTGCTGACCGACGGCTTTGTTCGAGGAAGAGTTTCCTGTGACGTACCCGAGCCCTGGAAGGGTCGGCTGCAGAGAATCGTCTGAAAAGGTGGGAAATGGACCTGAGAAACCCCCATACAGATGTAAAAGAAGAACTGCCGCCTGGTGGAGGCCTACCATACACAGTCTGGAGAATCCTAAACCGTATGAGGGTAAAAGTGCCAAAGTGCAAGACAAACCTGCAGCAATGGGGTTTCCTAAAAGAGAATGAGAACACTCTCTGCCTGTGTGGTTCTGTCCAGGATCCTCAGCACCTGCTTATCTGTCCATGTTTAGACCAGCCCTGCACAATGAATGACTTATGGGAGGCAAATGACAAGGCCATATTGGCTGCTGGTTTTTGGAAGTTTGAAGTCTAGTTCCGGACACGGAAAGTAAGTACTCACAAATTGTAACACTTGCCTCTAAAAGAAATGACAGATAATGTGACATAATCTGTGATTAACTTGCTCTGTGGAGAAAATATGTGTAGTCACAGAGACAATAAAAACCGTTACTTGAACTACACTCCTGGAAATGGAAAAAAGAACACATTGACACCGGTGTGTCAGACCCACCATACTTGCTCCGGACACTGCGAGAGGGCTGTACAAGCAATGATCACACGCACGGCACAGCGGACACACCAGGAACCGCGGTGTTGGCCGTCGAATGGCGCTAGCTGCGCAGCATTTGTGCACCGCCGCCGTCAGTGTCAGCCAGTTTGCCGTGGCATACGGAGCTCCATCGCAGTCTTTAACACTGGTAGCATGCCGCGACAGCGTGGACGTGAACCGTATGTGCAGTTGACGGACTTTGAGCGAGGGCGTATAGTGGGCATGCGGGAGGCCGGGTGGACGTACCGCCGAATTGCTCAACACGTGGGGCGTGAGGTCTCCACAGTACATCGATGTTGTCGCCAGTGGTCGGCGGAAGGTGCACGTGCCCGTCGACCTGGGACCGGACCGCAGCGACGCACGGATGCACGCCAAGACCGTAGGATCCTACGCAGTGCCGTAGGGGACCGCACCGCCACTTCCCAGCAAATTAGGGACACTGTTGCTCCTGGGGTATCGGCGAGGACCATTCGCAACCGTCTCCATGAAGCTGGGCTACGGTCCTGCACACCGTTAGGCCGTCTTCCGCTCACGCCCCAACATCGTGCAGCCCGCCTCCAGTGGTGTCGCGACAGGCGTGAATGGAGGGACGAATGGAGACGTGTCGTCTTCAGCGATGAGAGTCGATTCTGCCTTGGTGCCAATGATGGTCGTATGCGTGTTTGGCGCCGTGCAGGTGAGCGCCACAATCAGGACTGCATACGACCGAGGCACACAGGGCCAACACCCGGCATCATGGTGTGGGGAGCGATCTCCTACACTGGCCGTACACCACTGGTGATCGCCGAGGGGACACTGAATAGTGCACGGTACATCCAAACCGTCATCGAATCCATCGTTCTACCATTCCTAGACCGGCAAGGGAACTTGCTGTTCCAACAGGACAATGCACGTCCGCATGTATCCCGTGCCACCCAACGTGCTCTAGAAGGTGTAAGTCAACTACCCTGGCCAGCAAGATCTCCGGATCTGTCCCCCATTGAGCATGTTTGGGACTGGATGAAGCGTCGTCTCACGCGGTCTGCACGTCCAGCACGAACGCTGGTCCAACTGAGGCGCCAGGTGGAAATGGCATGGCAAGCCGTTCCACAGGACTACATCCAGCATCTCTACGATCGTCTCCATGGGAGAATAGCAGCCTGCTTTGCTGCGAAAGGTGGATATACACTGTACTAGTGCCGACATTGTGCATGCTCTGTTGCCTGTGTCTATGTGCCTGTGGTTCTGTCAGTGTGATCATGTGATGTATCTGACCCCAGGAATGTGTCAATAAAGTTTCCCCTTCCTGGGACAATGAATTCACGGTGTTCTTATTTCAATTTCCAGGAGTGTATATGGAAGTCTGTAATTCGCAATCTGTACTATGAGAAAGTGTTAAGTGGGCGATCGCCGTGCTTTGTACAGACTTAAGGCGGACGTCCTTGGCCGGCCGCTGTGACCGAGCTTTTCTAGGCGCTTCAGTCCAGAACCTGCCTCGGGCATGGATGTGTGTGATGCCCTTAGGTTAGTTAGGTTTAAGTAGTTCTAAGTCTACGGAACTGATGACCTCAGATGTTAAGGCACGTAGTGCTTAGAGACATTTGAACCATTTTGAGCGGACGTCCTTAATGAAGAGATGTTTCGTGCACACAGTGCGAGTATGGAAAAACCGTTTATTTCATCTCCTGTAAACTGTGCGAACGATGTATTTGGAATAGACAGCGTTTCACGCGCGACAACAATCAACATTCCAACGCGAAGCTGACACTTGGTCAGCGAGTGACGTGCTGCGCTCGCGAATGTTGTTTTTGGAACAGGTTATAAACAGAGAATAGTCATGGATCTAAGATACGGTGAAGTGCAGAGCGTATGACGACTTTAGGACTCTTATATAGCGCGAAACATTAAGAATGTCATAAAAAGTGAAACAAGCAACCATGTTCGCAGGACTATGTAAGTAAAAGAAGCCAGTACCTTGTCCTCGATGGTGTGTGTTCATCGGAGGTGAGGGTATCATCTGGAGTGCCCCAGGGAAGTGTGGTAGGTCCGCTGTTGTTTTCTATCTATATAAATGATCTTTTGTATAGGGCGGATAGCAATGTGCGGCTGTTTGCTGATGATGCTGTGGTGTACGGGAAGGAGTCGTCGTTGAGTGACTGTAGGAAGATACAAGATGACTTGGACAAGATTTCCGATTGGTGTAAAGAATGGCAGCTAACTCTAAATATAGATAAATGTAAATTAATGCAGATGAATAGGAAAAAGAATCCTGTAATGTTTGGTTCAAATGGCTCTGAGCACTATGGGACTTAACTACTGTGGTCATCAGTCCCCTAGAACTTAGAACTACTTAAACCTAACTAACCTAAGGACATCACACACATCCATACCCGAGGCAGGATTCGAACCTGCGACCGTAGCAGTCGCGCGGTTCCGGACTGCCTGTAATGTTTGAATACTCCATTAGTAGTGTAGCGCTTGACACAGTCACGTCGATTAAATATTTGGGCGTAACATTGCAGAGCGATATGAAGTAGGACAAGCATGTAATGGCAGTTGTGGGGAAGGCGGATAGTCGTCTTCGGTTCATTGGTAGAATTTTGGGAAGATGTGGTTCATCTGTAAAGGAGGTCGCTTATAAAACACTAATACGACCTATTCTTGAGTACTGCTCGAGCGTTTGGGATCCCTATGAGGTCGGACTGAGGGAGGACATAGAGGCAATTCAGAGGCGGGCTGGTAGATTTGTTACTGGTAGGTTTGGTCACCACGCGAGTGTTACGGAAGCACTTCAGGAACTCGGATGGGAGTCGCTAGAAGAATGGAGGCGTTATTTTCGTGAATCGCTACTGAGGTTATTTAGAGAACCAGCATTTGAGGCTGACTGCAGTACAATTTTACTGCCGCCAACTTACATTTCGCCAAAAGACCACAAAGATAAGAGAGAGTAAGGCTCGTACAGAGGCATATAGGCAGTCATTTTTCCCTCGTTCTGTTTGGGAGTGGAGTAGAGAGAGAAGATGCTAGTTGTGGTACGAGGTACCCTCCGCCACGCACCGTATGGTGGATTGCGGAGGATGTATGTAAATGTAGATATGTGATTACTGGAATTACGCACTTGGGGTGTAATAAACTATACAATAGCAGTGACTAATAATACGTGCATTTTTTGCCCGTAGCGAATTCCCATCTGTGTGTTAAACAAATAATACCGCGTAATGGAATTTGTTTCGTGGTCACTCCTTCGCGTTACGAGCCGTTCTGGGAGACGACAATGCAGGAGGCTACGCCGATGCAGCCTTGGCGGACGGTATCGCGGTTATATGTCAACGCCGGGAGGGGGGGGGGGGGGGAGGGGGGGCGGTGCCTGCCTCCACGCCGAAGCTAAGCACGTTCCCGCCGTGCGTATCCATGATGACGCAGCATCGACTACGCGACGCCGAGCCTGCAACGTCCCACGAACATTCGACGGCCGACGACCACCCCTTCCAACTGGCGAACCATCGACCAACGGCATTGTCATACAACTGTAAAATTATGTATCTAATCGATAAAAATGCAAACTTTGCAAATCAAGGATGTACACCTTATACTATTCGAAACGCTACTAACAGATAGATAATAAAGGATAGTCTGTTTTGCTCCGCCAAGGTTTTCTGCGGTTTCCATTGGGGCTCTCGTCCGAATGGAGAGCGACTAAAAGGAAATGTGCGCAACTTCAGTTCATAACAGACTATCCTTGCCAAAATAAAATATATTGTTCAAAAATATATGTACCAATAATGCTGAAATTTTGTAACCTTGTTCAATGGTGTTAAGTGTATTGATGTGCACTCGAAGTGTCAGACAATCAGAGAAATCTATGACAAATTATGTTAAATATTGTGATGCGAAGTGAAAACTTAAGAGAAAGTGCTTCATGTGACGTAATGTAGAATGCCATGCCCGGACATTAGAACATGTGAACTTGACATTCCAGGGGGCCTTATGACGTCCCATGGCCCAGATTATGAGAACTATAAATTTTAAACATTTTGTCACGATATTAAGCAATTGTATTTGTCATATGTAAAAGAAACTCTATTGAAGGTCAAGGAATTATGCGATTATAAAGAAAAACTATTATCTGTAACATAACTATTATTATTATCTTTGTTCTTTTTGGTAACGGCGTGAAACAAAAAAGCGCCGGAGGCTCTTCTCCTTTGCCTTGTTCTGATAGGACGCCATTGTGCGCAATGTACATAATAAGGTGTGTACAAGTTTTATTATTTGAACAGTGAGCTCCAATATACATCTAAAGTATTCCCGTTGTTCATTTTAACTGTAACCTGCACCACATACCTTGTTTGCTTGTCGCATAGATTTTAAAAGAATTTCAGACGCCGCGCCGGCAGCAAGCCGAATATCGCTGGACGGCGACAACTGGCCGCAATTAAGGGGCAATTTCAAATTACCGTAATTATAATCCCGGTCTTTCCACAGGCCACGCTGGAGCTCGTCAATATTTATGATCTACAGGAAACTGTTATTTTCAAAGTGCCAAACGATTTATTCAGAAGATTTATGTTACGTGCAATAGGACACAGATTTGTCCTGCACTCAGACGAAATTAAATCACACGTAGGTCCTACGTGCTGAAAATGGTGAAATACTTTTTTGTGTGTGTATATAACCTATAATGATGAACTGTTTTTGAGCACGGATTCGTCTAAATAACTTCAACAGGATCCTACGCTACATTTTTGTGTCAGTAAAATCTAGTAACGATCTGTGCCTTCGCATGTCCTTGCAGTGAAACCAAAATTAAATAAAGTAAAACCCCACATTCACATTACATTCAACAACACATGCATTAATAGGTTGTATATATCACACCCCTTAACTCTCAAGCAGTTTTCTCAGCTTGGTTACCCAACCATTACAGAAGAAGTGTTGCAAAACATCCTTCCAAATACAAAATATCCCCTAAAAATTTTTTTATAAGTGCCGCTTATCAATTAATCTTTAAAATGCATAAATGCCCAGGTGTTCATGAATTTTGGGTAGTTGCCCAGCAATTTATTCTGGGCATTTGGCCCAACCTGTAAATGCCCAAGCATTTTACACCACTAGTCCTACTACTAAAAAAGGTATAAATACAGGTATGACTTTATACGCACAGTAAACTCTTCCCAGTACCATATCATTAAAATCTGGGCCCCAGTTACGACAGCCAATTTAAAGTTTCTCATCATTAGAAGGAGTAATCTGTATGTACTTCAAAGAAATCTTTTATAGTCAGATCGGCTTCATTTTATTGACCGGTTTCGACAAGTGCGACAGTTATCTTCAGATCTTCAGAAACATTTTTGATTGTACATCATGCTCTATAGTGCATTCATTACTCATGCCCTGTTAACATTTTAATGGAGATTATATTGCACATTTTTGAGAAATCTGTGGTATATGAAATGTACTCTCTACTACAATGTTAGCATGGCATGAATAATGAATGCACAATGGATCATTATGTACAACCAGAAAAAATTTGGAAGATCTGAAGATGACAGCCTTACCTGTCGAAACCGATCAATAAAAAGGCAGTTTTGAATGTAATATTGTCTCTAAAAGATTTCTTTATGCCAACTTATCCGCCAATCGAAACTATCACTCTGGCCATGTCCGTGTGTCACTCGATCTTCCGGTTTGAGTGCTTTCACTTAATGTGAGACAGTCAGCCGAGACAAGTCTCTTACAGTTACGTCAGTTATGTGAATGTTTTTCTCACTCACAAAGAGAGGTCCTCAGTGGTACAATCGACTTCTTGAAATCATCTATACCGTGATGTAGGTTAAGCTCCCAAGTTTCACACACTGCGGCCATTCACCCTCATCGGCCCTCATTTGAAAGAAAAAAAAAAGTAGTTCTGAATTTTGATCCTCTCCAACTTTAAAAACGGGCTCTTGCAGAGGCTAGTCGAACAGCGGTAACATTTAAGGTACGGGTCTCACGTTCAAGAGTGATTTCAAGTCTTCTTCTCTGGTGTTCTGAGAATTTTTATTTTTAAATCTTCATCGAAATGACTGATCATTATTTTTATTGGATTAAACATATTTTTTAAAATTTTTGATGCTTTGTCATGTCATTTTAATTAACCTTTTTAAATTTCTCTCATTTAATTATTTTATGTATTAACTTCGATTTAATTTCTTCCGTTTTATCATCTTATATTTTTGCCCATGTTATTCCATTCAGTATCTCTGTTTCTCGTTCCTTGAATTTCGTTTTATTTATACTTCTTTCTTTCGTTTCAATCATCATCTGTGTTACTTAGTGCATAGCGGAATTTGAAGTAATGTTTTTAATATTTTTTTTTGACATTAACCATCCCAAAAAAGAACACTGCAACGAAAAATTCATTTTTGATACAAATGCACAGTTGATATAAATAGTTTAATCGTCTTTTTTTAAAGAGATATATCGGAAGTTGAAAATGTTTAAGTATTATGACAGATAAATAAAGAAGTAATTAAACTGACATGTGCAGAAATCCCAAGTGGAAGTAGTCTAGGAAGACAAATGAGAGCAATTGTAAAAATTAGTACGGTGATAAAATGATGTGACACAGCATTAGAAATAAAAAAATTACATTAAACCCGTTTAATCGAATAAAAATAATGATCACAGTCATTTCCAAAAAATTTAAAAATGATAGATTTGAAAACACCAGTCCACAACCTTTTTGCATGTCAAGCCTGTACTTTAAACAATCTGTGTTAATATCCCTTTTCTAAAACTTAAGAGCATTACGCTAATTGATGAATTCTTCACGGGTTATCTGCCGAGTGGTGGCGTCGTCTTGTCGCAACGTTTCAGTGAGTTTCGTACCCATCATCTTCAGCCATCACTCGGCTGATAACCCGAGAAGAATTCATCAGTGGCATACGCCGAGAAAGACTGCAATCGCATAGTACGCTAATTTTTTCTTCAATTACTCGCAAATGAAAGTTTGAAACCTGGGACGTTAAACCTACATCACCGTATAATTCGGATGATTTCAAAAAGTCGATCTCACCGCTGTGAATCTCTCCTTGTCAGTCTTCTACGGTTACATCAGTTATGTGAATGTTTTTTTGTTTTCACGGTCACTCAGCCTTTTTCCGTGCCGGAGTTGGCGCCACTGCAGTCAGTCCCCTGTTGCCGCCAGGAATGCAGTCGTCGCGAGGAGGTAACCCCACCGCTGGCGCAACTTTGGTGCCCGCGGTCTGCAGTAACACGCTGCATGCACGCCACCTCCTCGCAACAGCTGCTTTCCTGGCCGCAGCAGGAGAATCGCGTGGAGCGCGCGGCACGCATGCGCAAGACGCCAGCCAGTCAGTTTTTTCAAATAAAACAAAATTTTATTGTCGGTAAAACAACTTAGTGTTGTAATAGACAGCGTCAAAAAATACAAGGAAAGGTACCAAAACACAATACAGTACATACATAGTTTTTTTTTAAGAGCTACCAATTAGTTTTTAAAAAATATACAGAAAAGTATTTACAGTTATACATCTCCTTGGATCAAATTTGTCACAGAATATGATACCGCCTATATTTTCACTACATGCTATAATCATCATTCATTCTGGAGGCGTCTCAAGTTTTCTTCGAATTCCGGAATGTTGTAGGCTGTATTCATAATCAGCCAATTTTTTTAGTTTCTTCCCTCGCTGCTGTACTGGCATTTCCCTCAGTGTTGTACGCAGTTTGTTGAATAGCTTAATCCCCATGTAGTATGGCAGTTTTGGGTTTTCTTTATCCTTACCTGGGGCGTGTCAATGTAATGTTTATTTCTTGTGTTGTGTGAATGTACCTCCCCCCTTTCTTTGAAGTTGCTCTGGTTTTCTTTGATGTCTATCAGACAGCGGTATATGAATATTGCAGAGAGAGTCATTATCTTCAGCTCCCTGAATACTGGTCTGCGCGATTCATTGTCGGGTAAGCCCTTTATACCTCTAACTGCCCTCTTCTGCCACCTTAAAAACTTCCTGAGCCCCTGAAGAGTTCCCCCAAATTATTATGCCATAGACCAGGTGCGAGTGGAAAAAGGTATAGTATGCCTCTAGCATTTGGCTCTTGCTGACACAAGTCCTAAGTTTGCGCAATAAAAAAATTACTTGCATAGTTGTTGCGTATGTTCGCCCCAGTTCAAATTCGGGTCTAAATAAATTCCTAGCAGTTTGACATATGTGTTTACCGTCCTTTCTGGATTCAACTCACTCAAATGAAAATATATTGTCTGTGTTTTATTGCCCTTTAAGACCAATTTATTGCTTTGCAACCATGTGGTGGAGTTTTCTACCATGTCTGTATTTTTGTCCTGTAAAGTTTCCAGATTTCCGTCTGATGTTATTAAGGTGATGTCGTCAGCATATAGAATTGATTTGTCTGGCAAGTTATGTGGGAGGTCATTGATATACACTAGAAAGAGAAATGGGCCAATTACTAATCGTTGAATAATTCCGGTTTCAATTTTGAGTATGTCTGATAGTTGGTTCTCAATTATGACCATTTGCTGTCTGTTATCAAGGTACGATTCTATTAGCGATAACTGTGAGCCCTTTATTCCGTATAGTTTTAACTTAGAAAATAAGATCTCATTGGAAATAGTGTCGAAAGCCTTACTGAGGTCTAAGAATGTAATACTTGTATCCCTATGGAAGGGGAACTTGCATGCTCAATTTTGTATCCTCAACGATACATCATCTTAATTACTTACATGTTAGCTGCACCTAGAACAACTTAATTCACGGCAATGGAATAGTCAGATTTAGACGGTGAAAATAAGAATTAATCTATTCAGTACGTGGACTGGCGCGTAAAGCGTTATGTCGTGCAGTCATCAAGGGTACATCTGTGGCCCTTCAGCCCCGAAAGCCTACATCCATGATGTTTCGTTGAACGGTTAGCACACTGAAACTTGTTGATGGCCCAGCACTGAAATTTGCAGCAATTTATGGAAGAGTTTCACTTTTATCACGTTGAACGATTCTCTGCACGTTGGTCCCGTTCCTGAAGGATCTTTTTCCGGCCGCACCGATTCGATGTTTTACCGGATTCCTGATATTCACGGTACAATCACGAAAAGGTCGTACGTAGAAGTTCCCTCTTTATCGCTACCTCGGAGATGCTGCGTCCCATCACTCGTGCGCCGACTATAACACCACGTTCAAACTTACAGAAATCATGATAACCTGCCATTGTAGCAGCAGTAACCGACCTAACAACTGCAGTACACACCTTTTTTTGCCTTATATAGGCGTTGCCGACAGCAGCGCCTTATTTTGTCTGTTCACATACTTCTGTATTTGAATACGCATGCCTATACCAGTTCTTTGGTGCCTTAGCGTATAATAATTGCTATAAGAATGAAATAATAAGAATTTAAAAACACTGTAACCCCGAAAATACCTTACACTCATATCTTACATAATAACGCTACGAGACCTATTGTGAAACCCAGTTGTAATTTTACTAATAATATAATTCCCTTGTGCCCCTAACTTGACAAGGAACAATCACTTAGTAACCTTCTATGGATATGGCAAGATAAATGAAAAAATAAGATAAAGTAAATAAAAACAATATTCGGGTTTCGAAACGAGGCGCAAAATTGACAGACCGCGACACCAGTTCCCCTCAGAAGCTCTGCGGAGAAATCTAAACTACGTCGAAACTTTCCACGTCGTTTTCTAAGAAACAGTCGAGTATCTTCGGATAAACCGAGACACGTGCTCGCTTCTTTTAACTCCTCTTCCTCTGAGCGAAGCTTCAGGGTAATTGGGTTACGGCACTTCTGTCCCCCAGTTAAGGAGTACTGGAACTATCCTCTAAAATCCCGCGCAAACCAGCAAGACTCCAACAAAATTATGCGGGATTGTCAACGTAAGTACTACTACTACTCAGTCTAAAATATTTGTTTGCATTGTGTTCGATCATTATGAAGGATAATAAAGTTTAAATAGGTCTTTTCTAACATCGATTTTCTACCGTAGGGCACAACCATCCCAAGAATCGTTCACTACAAGGGGTTACAAAGAGCAAAAAGTTATGTAAGCTTCACACAGATGTGCACCTTGTGAACAGCCGTTTAAAGATGAACTTGTGGGTTCGAAACCGGTTATGGCGCTCTGGTTGCTGTCTTTTTCGTTGAAAGAATCAACCTCCACTAAGAAATGGTTACAGCTCAAAGAACGAATGAATACGTCGTTTAACAGACAGAACAAAACTACACACTGGTTTCACTTGAAAAGACGGAGTGAATAACTCACTTAGTATGCAAAACTACAACAGAATGTCATAACTATTTTCACTCGGTCACTGCCACAGGATGGTTGCAGTCGAAAAAGTGAGTGAATGCATGAAAATAATCCAACAGATACGTAAAACTACAACCGACGGAAAAAAACAACTGAATACTGCAACTGCTACGAAAAACTAAAAGAACTAAAGAGTCGTTCGTTTCCCATTAACAGACTCAATCGAGCGCTTTCATTCGGTTGTTCCCATTACTTGGCAGAAGATGTCTACAAAGACCCGCGAATATTGTTAAATAATAGACAATAGGATTCACAGATAATAAAGGGGCATTTAATTGAAAAAGTAGGCCAACACTGGGGGACAGTCCTCTGGTGTGAAACGTTCGGTTCTAACTAACCACAGAGGTCACAAATTAATATAATGCATAACACACTCTCTCACAAGAAAAAAAATAAAATAAAATAAATACGCCAAGTTTCAAATGAAACCAATTACAAAATAAAGATACCAAATAATGAAGAAATTGTATAGTGCTATAGTTTAAGAGATGAATAAAAAACATTGATAGATAAAATCATACTCTGAAAGTCACACCTAATAAGTACAAAGAAATTTAAGGTGTAGAGAAGCGAAAGTTTCCTTAGGAATCGTTAGCTGCAGGAAGAGCAATATACGAGAAATCTGCTTACCAAATGTCTACAGAAAGAAGTCAGTTACAGCTAGCACATCAGTTCTAATTAGCAAAACTCCTTAATTATTCACATTCAAAAGAAACAAGGAAGTCATGCAAAAAAAAAAAAAAAAAAAAAAAAAAAAAAAAAAAAGAAAACCTTGAGAACGATTCATATATCTATCAATAACATATAAGGAAAGCTTTTGGTCCAATAATAAGCATGTACGTGAATTTCGAAACAAATGTGAAACATTCTGGAATACTAAAAGTGTTACAAGAACAATAAAGTGCACATTGCTTATCGAATAAACAGAGTAGGTGATGACAGGCTAGTAAACTACATCTTTAAGTATCTCTGGAAAATGGAACAACAAACAAACTGTATCAAAGAAATGGGAGATAAACGCTTCTAAATATGTAAGAATAAAAAAGAAAAAACAGAAAGAACTTTCCAAACGCAATGCATTGAGAACAGAAGCGTTTTTGGACAAAAGCTGTAAGAGGGCAGTAACGAACTGTATGGAGAGAGACGAAGAAAATGACACAGTTAAATGTCAAAAGAATTTGAAAGGAAAAGAAAATGAAAAAAAATTATAAATGGTGCATAGTCCTTAAACAACTGAAACAAAAAACTAACATTACAGAAATGTAAAAACCAGTCAGGTAAAAATTTACACGTTTGGTTACTTTGTGCATAACACAGTATTACAGATTAGAGATAATTCAAGAAAAGCAAAAAAAGAAAGAAACGAAAAGTCACTACAGAAATGATAGAAACGGTACAGAGAATATGTATCTGCAAAATTTACACGATAAGACAATATCTAATTATGTTCAACAGCTGTAAAACGGATAACAAATGCTGCTGGAAAATAGACAGCGAAGACGAAATCTGAATTTAGAAAACACACTGTGAATTAAACGGTAACCACGCGAGGAAAACTCCATAAAGAACAGTTCCACCTCAATAGGCAAAGAAACAAAGCATTTTCGGATCTCCAGCGAAATTAATTCTAACGGTTGTGACATTTAAGACCAAGGACGATTTACTCACCGTATATACAGTGAGGACAGAACCCAGTGTGCTATCTACAAGAGAAAGGTAGTAGTTACCTCCACCGATGCGCAGCATCCAACCGATCGACTCAAAGTGTGCCAGTGCTATCCCTGCAGCCCGTTATAAGACCTTGTAGGCTTTACTACAGAGAGCAGGGACTCCCTCTGCAGCTGGGAGACTGCAGAAGGTTCTAGGGGAAGCAACGGGGATTCCCCGGTCGGTTCTACGCCACATACCGCCGCGTGCGGCTAAGCGGCCGAGAGGCAGCTGGGTGATTCCCAGACAGACTTGGCAGTGGCACTACATGCTGACTGGCTGCTTCTGACCAGCTTGCTTGAAAATAAGGCACTCATTCGCACACCTTTTGGGCTGCACTTACTGCTGAAAACTGTTCGCTGTAGTTGTAGGGTCGCACAATAGATTCGTTCTGCCCGCGCCAATACAGTCTAGAGCGATCGTGTAAATGCATCGTCTACTCATTCATTAAATTTTATAGCAATACTAGAACCAAAATCACAAACCGCTCCGTCTGCCAGAATTAATTTAATCGTTTTTCTGTGACGGTTTTTGGCAGATGTTCTTTTCTTAATGCCAAGCGGTCGAGCAAATCGTAAGAGGCAGTAGTTTCATCCAGGTCCACAAGTCGCGCTGTTGTCGACTTTGCTATTAACGTCGGCTACTAGATGGCCATAGCGTCTCTGCTCTCCTGCGGCATCGATTCCCTCCATCCACGAGCTCTCTCTTTTATATCCAGGGTGACGCCAGACATAAAACTGAGGAGATTGCACCATTACGACACTGTCTTGCTTATTTTTCCATCGTATAGTTCGTTACAGTATATGAGTAGCTACTTTTCAAAACGCATTATGTCATAAAAAGTAAATTTTTCAGGAGAAGCGAAAAACGTATACCGCAAAAAATATTCGATTAATTTTTACAAATTTTACACCATACACTCAGGTAGGGCCGTGGATCAAAATGTGTTTAATACAAGGAAATTGCTTTTTATACTTTCGAGCTATGAGCACTTTAGTGACGGACAGAATGTGTTTTGTTGGGTTCTGTTGGACAATCTGACTTTTGATGTAAGCTATTTTGGACATAATGCGTTTTGATTAGTTTTCAGTGACACAGAATTGGTAAAAATACTTTTTATTGTTTGAAAATACATTTTTTAGCATTCAGTAAAACATTTTAACACCAGAAGTAGGAACAAAAACGAAAATGTGCTTCATTTGCATTAACAAATTTCACAATGTTTTTCCCAAAACAGGTTCTTCTTCTATACAATAACAAATAGTATCTTGGGCAATAAGTTCGTTACATGGACGGCTGATAACTCATTGAAAAATTCAAGTATTTCATTTTCTCTCCACTTGTTTCCATACCTAAGGCTTAGTAGTTTTTCCACATCATCAATCATCACTGATGAGATTGAAACAAGAAAGCCTTAGATATAGAGACAACTGGAGAGAAAATGAAATACTTAAATTTTTCACCCAGATTAACAGCCATCCACTTTGGAGATATTTGGTACTTTGACCAAGCTGTATCCACGTTTACCTAATGGCAAAAAGCGCTTTGAAGGTTCAAATGGCTCTGAGCACTATGGGACTTAACATCTATGGTCATCAGTCCCCTACAACTTAAAACTACTTAAACCTAACTAACCTAAGGACATCACACAACACCCAGTCATCACGAGGCAGGGAAAATCCCGCTGGGAATCGAATTCGGAAACCCGGGCGCGGGAAGCGAGAACGCTACCGCACGACCACGAGCTGCGGACCTATGAAGGATCATCAGAATAGTAGGTAATGTGTGTTTTGATTTTCACATCAGTCACCCTTTCACCTATCATATATTTCTTCAAATGGATCACTGATGCCATCTACTAGCCTAAAAATCATACTTAGTTCCTTGAAATCAAATACTTCCCAGTCTTTCCCTAAAATCCTTGTTTCGCCCACTTCTGCATGAACATTATCGGACGTGTTTGGATTCAATATTTCTGAAATTTTACGAAGTTTGTTTTCTACTCGTCCAAATACTCTGTCAGGAGTTAAAACGTAATGTCCTCGAACTGGAAAGCAGAGAAGTACATCAGTCACATGCATTGGGGATTCTTTGAATAACCCGAAAGCAATTGCATGTATAACGTGTTGATTTTTGTTTTGGCCAGCGCATCCATCCGCGAATAGTTGAGAAATGTGACAGATGTGTCAATGGTAAATTTCTTTAAGAAATCGGTGATGGCTGAGGAATTTTCTTGTGGCCATCTACCTGCCTGCATTTCATTCCAAACGTAAATGTAGTTTCTGTATCTGCCACATTTGTTACACAAAAGAAGTACAGTGATGTCTTGAATAGTACGCCTCGCCAAGAGATACTTTTGGGAGAGATTGTACCTGTTGTAAATCAGAGGCAAATGTCAAGCTACAGTCACACGTTTGCTTCATTAATTTATGAAAAGCTCTAGCTCTTAATTTATATGACCCAAGTTCAATCATTAGCTTATTGTTTGTGTTGATGGCTGTAGCAGTTTTCATTTGGTGATACATTCTATGGCAGAAGATACAGGTATCACTTTCTGGAGTTCCAAAACCTAGATTAAATTTTATATCAAGTATTTTCGTATAAAATGTTTTCTTTACTTTCAGATCAGATATGACTGAATTGTTATACATGAGGAAAAGTTTGTTTATACTCAGGTCATATGGCAGGTAAAGGTGCTGCCTCTTATTTCTGGAGTAGTGACTCTCCCTTGCTTGTAGATATGAAATAAATTCAGTTACCTTTTTCCTTTTTGCACTATAATTTCCTGCTTTATGGTCTCCTCCTCTCTTGTCAAGCAATCCTTCACTGGTTTTAAGGCCATTGGCGATGGTATGCACTCTTCTTTGACCAATGCCGAAAAGCTTCCTGAAGAAAGCAGCACATACAGGAAGCCTACCACCTTTTGAATAAACCTGAAAAGAATTAAAGGTAGCAATTACAATATTATCCCTGTAACACATTTTATCAGAGTAAATAAATCATAAATTTGACGATTTTTTACTTACATGATACTGCACTATTAGAGCAGTTGGTTTATTTTTCGGATCATTCCGTACTCTCCTGCGCTTACTTGTTCCTTTTTGTCTGGTTTAGCAAACTCTACCCTTTTAGTTTTGTGTAGACTGTTAACCAGAATCGAATAACAGCAAAAGCGTCCTACTTTATCCTGGCAAGGAGATTCGAAGCTCATGAGATGAGGATCCTTATCCCAATATCTAAGAGGAAAGGTTACAAGAGAAGTAATCATGCAGGTAAGTACAAATAGATTAATTTGTATAGCTTTGAAATAAAAATATTTTTATTACTCTTTATTCTTGCCTGTTTTCATACTCTAATTCCGTTTTTGATTTGCTCTTCATTCGCTTTCTCGTTCCACGATTCATTTCCTCTTAAACAGTCACACATACACTCGCATTAATACTCTCCTTCTCAGCACAACAACGTTTTTACCTCTGACTTCTATAAGTCTACAGACAGAATGATAAACGTTTATATACAACAATGCTGTAATACTGAAAACGAATATTAACTGTTCATTGTTGGCCAGTTAAAGCCTTTCGCTTTAGCCCGCCAGCCTTACATTGGAGCCAACATAGATAAATAAAATAAAATAGTGGCAACTGTTGGAATTAATGCAGTTTGACTCAATCATACTAGAGGACAAAATGCTGCTTCTTTCAAGTGCTCTTTTTGAATGTGTTAAAATGCGTTTGGACACAATCTGATTGCAGGAGTGTGTAGAGCGGGTAATAAAATACCGGATTCCATATCAAATTCAATTTTGTCGACCAGTGGACATAATGCGTTTTGAAAAGGTGCTCCTCATTATCTTCTTACAACTGCTGATAGCGCAGTCACTAAACTGACAACACATGTCTGTGTCACCATACATATTCTGCAAACTACTGTGAAGTGCAAAGCGGAGGGTATTTAGAATTGTGCTACGCATTATGTTTTGCACCTGTTCCAACCGCGTAATAGCACGGGTGGAACCATTACTAAAATGTCTCTCTGTGTGCAGTAATTAGTCCATATCGGAGCTACATGTAAGTAGGAGATCGAAGAATAATTTTGTATTCTCTCTATACCGGTCCTCGAAACTTTGTAAGTAGGCTTTTGTCGGATAATGTTCGTCTGTTTTAAAGCGTCGACCAATTCCGGTTTTTCAGCATTTCTCTCTCCTTAGTCAAGGAAGACTAACCTTTCGTGGTGCCATTCTTTGAATATGTTTCATTAACTTGTAATGGTTTCATGCCTCATCAGAGCGAACTGAGACTATTAATTTTTAGTGCTGCAAGCTGTTCCGGGGAAGCATGTTCATTTTTCAGTGTAATGCAAAACCTTTATAATTTTTTCTCTGCTTCTACACAACGCTGGGATAAACTTCTTTCTTTCATGCAACCAGGAAGCAAAACAGTAAAAAGTTTATCAAAACATATTGGTCAGTAAGAGAAGAAGCGTGTGTAAGTCTATATGAAAACTCGAAGGCCGTTATCAATGACCTCACACATATTGCCAATAATATGTTTGAAAAACCGCTTGTGCGAAATGAGTCTTCAGCTTTGTTGTATCAACTGATCAGACAAGAAACAGTATTCATGATGACAGTTTGGAAGGACATACTCCAGAGATTTAATAGTGTAAATCTGAAATTTCAAAGTGTAAATATTGATACTAAAATAGTGCATGAATTATTTGAATCATTTGTAGGATTTTCTGCATGTATTCGTGGCATGTTCGACTATTTTGAAAATAAATCCATGGGGATTGTGACTGACATAAACTATGAATTTACCTACAAAAGTTCACGAAAACGCAAACTTTATGACGGCGAAGAAGCGGACTCTGACTTGAAGGGAAAAATTTAGAGTTGAAACATTTCTCCCAGTACTTGACAACTTGTACGCCGAATTAGTGAGAAGGAGTGAAAGCTATAGAACACTGTTGGACGCCTTCACAGTTTTCAGTAACCTTAAGAACAGTTAAGTTCACCTGACGATAGTGCTGAACGTGCAGCAAAACTCAAAGTGTCGTATGACACATATTTAGAACCTTCCTTCCCTAACGAATGTGTACATTTTGCGGAACTTTTAAAATCTTCTGAGATTAGTGATATACCAGACGAAATGAGCAAATTTTTACGGAAAGAAAGGTTACAGTTCGAGTTTCCGAATGTTGACATTGCTCTTAGAATATTTCTATGTGTGGCTCTAACAAACTGTTGAGCAGAATGCTCGTTTTCGTCTCTTAAAAGACTGAAATCATACCTACGTTCTACGTTGTCTGAGGAGAGACTGAACGCCTTGTTCATTCTTCACATCTAAGCTGACCTCCTAGCTGATAACCGTCTGAACTATGAAGATACGGTCAACGAGTTTTCTGCCGTCAAAACCAGACACAAACTTTGCTGACGTTCATATCAGTTTTAAAAATTGAATATCATAACGTCATGTTTATTTTAATTTAGAGCACATTCATTGGATATGCAAACTACGTATTACCTGTTTATTTTACAATTAGCTGATGGCAAAACGCGGAACTAAACCTCGTTTACATGCAACGTTACCGAATGCGCCCGACAATACTAAACAATAGCCGAAGGACCCAGGCAGCCAAGCGCTGTACAGTCAAGTCATACTGATACTGTAGTATATTACAATTGACGCGTATTCTTGGTGTCTGCTGAAATGTACAATTACTGCAGAAATATACGATACCGGAGAGTACGCTCAGATGAAAAAGCGTTAATAAATAACGTAGCTCAGTTCTGTCGATAAATATGCAAAAGCTTTGCTTAGAAAGAGCTATGGTGAGAGCAACAGCTACAGTACAAAAATGTTCAGCCCTTACATCGATTAAAGGTATTGTGTTCACTTATTATGCAGCATTTAGCTACAAAGACCCTAATGCTTTACACCTTAACTATTAGATATTAAAACAAGCTTGATTTTTCCACACGAGACTGTAAAATTATGTAATAGTAAATCCAGTTCTGTGTTTGTTCGTCTGTGTTTAGTTATTACTTCGTGCACTGAAATATCCATTTCATTTTCATTTCTTACACTTTCCTATAGGTTCACGTACTGAATACTGAACGTGTTTTTTTTTATCTGCTACACATTCAAGTTATTACACTACTGGCCATTAAAATTGCTACACCACGAAGATGACGTGCTACAGACGCGTAATTTAACCGGCAGGAAGAAGATGCTGTGATATGCAAATGATTAGCTTTTCAGAGCATTCACACAAGTTTGGCGCCGCTGGCGACACCTACAACGTGCTGACATGAGGAAAGTTTCCAACCGATTTCTCATACACAAACAGCAGTTGACCGACGTTGCCTGGTGAAACGTTGTTGTGATGCTTCATATAAGGAGGAGAAATGCGTACCATCACGTGTCCAACTTTCATAAAGGTCGGATTGTAACCTATCGCGATTGCGCTTTATCGTATCGCGACTTTGCTCCTCGCGTTGGTCGAGGTCCAGTGACTGTTAGCAGAATACGGAATCGGTGGGTTCAGGAGAGTAATACGGAACGCCGTGCTGGATCCCAACGGCCTCCATGTTCTGTTTACAGCATCATGATGGTCGCATCCGTGTTTGGTGACATAGCAGTGAACGCACATTGGAAGCGTGTATTCGTCATCGCCATACTGGTGTATCACCTGGCGTGATGGTATGGGGTGCCATTGGTTACACGTCTCGGTCACCTCTTGTTAGCATTGACGGCACTTTGAACAGTGGACGTTACATTTCAGATGTGTTACGACCCGTGGCTCTACCCTTCATTCGATCTCTGTAAAACCCTACATTTCAGTAGGATAATGCACGACCGCATGTTGCAGGTCCTGTACGTGCGTTTCTGGATACAGAAAATGTTCGACTGCTGCCCTGGCCAGCACATTCCCCAGATCTCTCACCAACTGAAAACGTCTGGTCAATGGTGGCCGAGCAACTGGCTCGTCACAATACGCCTGTCACTACTCTTAATGAACTGTGGTATCGTGTTGAAGCTGCATGGGCAGCTGTACCTGTACACGCCATACAAGCTCTCTTTGACTCAATGCCCAGGCGTATCAAGGCCGTTATTACGGCTAGATGTGGTTGTTCTGGCTACTGATTTCTCAGGATCTATGCACCCAAATTGCGTGAAAATTTAATCACATGTCAGTTCTAGTATAATATATCTGTGCAATGAATACCCGTTTATCATCTGCATTTCTTCTTGGTGTAGCAATTTTAATGGCCAGTAGTGTAGATCATAAAACGACAATTTAATTTTAATTTTGAACTTATCTCCGTAAAAGTACGTATTAGTTTCTAATGTATGGCCTGTTCGCTTCAATTTTTAGATTGTAACACAAATTTTTACTCACATTTTCACATATTAAAAGTGTGTGAATGGATCAAGGCACTGGAACATCTTTGGACCAAGTGCATGAATCTATAAGGAGACTACATTGAACAATAAAAAAATTTTCAGTGGTGTAAGTACTTTTTTCTATTCAGTTCCGAGAACTTTTTAAACCACCCTCGTAACAGTGAGTACTCTGTTCCAGTACCACAGGGGGAGGAGGTATACTTGGAAAAGTTCAGGAAATAAGGAAGTACATTACATCATGGTCAGACAGAGATTTTGAAACGAGATATTTGATTGTAAGGCATACCCAAGAGCAAACATGGACTCAGATCACAATTTAGTAGGTCCGCAGCTCGTGGTCGTGTGGTAGTGTTCTCGCTTCCCATGCACGGGTTCCCGGGTTCGATTCCCGGCGGGGTCAGGGATGTCCTTAGGTTAGTTAGGTTTAAGTAGTTCTAAGTTCTAGGGGACTGATGACCATAGATGTTAAGTTGCATAGTGCTCAGAGCCATTTGAACCACAATTTAGTAATAATGAAGATTAGGTTGAAATTTAAGAGACTAGTCAGGAAGAATCAATCCTCAAACAGGTGGGATACACAAGTGCTCAGGAATGAACAGATCCACTTGAAGTTCCTTGAAGCTATAGCTATTGTGATAATGAATAGCTCAGTAGGGCAATCACAGAAGTTGGGGGAAAAAATGTGAGTACAAGGGAGGTAACTTCAAAAAGAACCATGGATAACAGAAGAAATAATTCAGTTGATTGACAGAAGGTGGAACTTCAAAAATCTTCAGGGAAACTGAGGAATAGAGAAATACAAGTCAGTTATGAAGAAAGTAAATAGGAAGTGCAATGAAGCTTAAGCAAAATCGAAAAATAAATTATTGTCAGGACTCACTCAGCATACAGAAAGTCAAAACAACCTTCAGTGCAATTAAAAGCAGGAGTGGTAACATTAAGAATGCAGTAGGAATTCCACTTTTAAATGCAAAGGAGCAATTGGGTAGATGGAAAGAAGACATTGAAGACCTACATCAGTGGGAGGACTTGCGTGATGACATGATAGAAGAAGAAACTGGAGTCGATATAAGGGATCCAGTCTTAGAATCAGAATTTACAAGACCTTTGGAAGACTTAAGATCAAATAAGGCAGTGGGGATAGATAACATTTCGATGTTACAGTTGATAATGGAAGCAAGACTGAAGAAAAATGAAGACATGTTCATACACCTTGTTGATCTAGAAAAAATGTTCAACAATGTAAAATGGTGCAAGTTGTTCAAAATTCTAAGAAAAATATGGGTAAGCTATAGGAAAAGATGGGTAAGATACAATTTGCCCAAGAACCAAGAGGAAACAATAGGACTGGAAGAGCAGGAATGAAGTGCTCAGATTAAAAAGGGTGTAAGACAGGAATGTAGTCTTTTGTTCTTACCGTTCAGTCTATAGTCACAGAAGCAATGACAGAAATAAAAAAAAATATTCAAGAGTGGGATTAAAATTCAAGGTGACAGGATATCTATGATAAGATTCACTGATTATACTGCTGCCCTCAAGGAATGTGAAGAATAAGTACAAGGTATGCTGAATGGTAGAAACACTATAATGAGTACAGAATATGAATTGAGAGTCAATCAAATAAAGAGAAAAGTAATGGGGATTAGCAAAAGTGAGAAAAGTGGAAAGCTTAACATCAGAGTTGATCACAAAGTAGACACAATTAAGGAAGTCTGCTTCCTGGACAGCAAAATAATCAGTGGTGGATGGAGCAATGAGGACATAAAAAACAGAATAGCACTGGAAAAAATGGCATTCTTGGCTGAGAAACATATTTTTTAATTTGAGGAAGAAATTTATGACAATGTACATTTGAAGTACAGCACTGTATGGTAGTGAAACAATGATTGTAGGAAAACCATAACACAAGAGAATCAATAAATTTGAGATATGGTGCTATAGAAGCATGTTGAAAATTAGGTGGACTGATAAGGAATGAGGAGCTCTTCTGCAGAATCGGCAAGGAAAAAGACATACGGAAAACACTGACAAGAAGAAGTGACAGGATGATTTGAAGGCTGGTAAGACATCAGGGAATAACTTCCATGGTACTAAAGAAGGCTGTAAAGGGTAAAAACTATAGAGAAAGTCAGAAACTGGAATACATCAGACAAAATAATTGAAATAATTGAGGACATAGGTCGCGCAATTGGTATTCTGAGAAGAAAAGGCTGGTGCAGATAGATTTTTTTTTTTTTTTTTTTTTTTTTTTTCAACTGTGTCAGTACAGCCCTGAAGGCTTCCATAACCACCTAACAACTTCAGAAGAATGCATCACTAAGCCCGTAAAACAAAGGATCAAAGCAAGCAGTGAAAATGTGGAAGCAGAAAATGGCGAAGACCTGACCATCACTGGGCAAGGTGCTGGGACTAACGTGGTGTGACTCCAACAGATTTTGGCTGTGACTAGTGAACCATCACAGTGGAATATTCCTGAAAGCTCTTGATGTTGTTATGGAGGGCTACCAGGATTAAATGTTACATGAAGCTGTCTGAGTGAGTGATTTTGTTCCATGGCAGTGTTCCAGTTGTGTATGGTACACAATCACACACACTGCTTCTTTGGGCTATCAAATTTTGACTCATGCCCTGTATTCTCCTGGCCTGGCACCCAGTAACTTTTTCCTTTTTCTTCAGATTAGGAATCCATTGCATGGCAAGCATTACAGAATCTCAACAAGGGAAATTTTGAAGTAAAGCATTTCATGAAATTCCAAAATGCAACTTTCACAAATAAATCACCTACACTTGGGAAAAGTGTGTGCAGAAGAGCAAACACCGTGACCAAAGCTTGTAACGTATCCCATTAAAGGAGCGTGAATGAAATGAAATGCTTGTAAATAATTCTCTACAGGCTTATTGCTCAGAAGTCGGATACATGGCAGTAAATATAATATAACGAGGAAATATACATCATTATAATTTCAATTTTCTTTGGAATTAGACCTCCTATATGCTCAAACCTGCTGGTATCATTTTTTTCCTTTCTAGTCAGGTGCAGAGTCATTATTAGGGAGCAGAAAAGCTTGGTCATGGCACACTGTGCTAATATGATGTATAATGCAACAGAATAATGTGCATTACACAAAGAAAAACTAAACTCAGACTTTGTGACAAGGAATTTAGATTGCAAGGTTCAGCTTATGAAGACTGCATGTAATGGTGCATGAATGGTATACAATCAACACATCAACCCCAATTGCTTCCCATTATTATTAATAAACTGAAAAATGTAAAGAGGCTTTACATATTATTAGTAAAGGATAGTGGCACATTTTTTCATAAATAAAATGTAGCTCAGGTTAATTACTTCTACAATAAATGACAAAATTACAGAAAGGAAGAAAATGGTGTGCTTACATTCTGCTAGTCATGAGACAAGAGACTGGCAAGAAGCAGCCTATAATCCTTACTTAGTTTTAAACAGATGATAATAAAAAATCTGTCACAGATGCATTCAATTCAGTGATATGAGTTGGATAGAACTTAAAAAAAATTGTATCTCTTATCTTATTATATACTCTAATTTATTGCAAGTTTTATGACTGCACCTTTATAAGGAGGACCAGTAGTATGTTCTTCAGCGTGTCATAGAGAACAAGTTATTGAAATCTCACTATTAATAAGATTTTCCCATGGCACAAGTGAGTGTCAGTGTCTTCTGCTAGAAATTATTGAGAACTCTATTGTAATATAATAGTTGACTGAACACTGTGTGAATTAATTAATTCATTTATTTATTTCTGGTAAATGTGTCCCTCAAGTTAAAGTTTAAACAGTGTAGCAGACAGAATGCAGGCATGTGTTACTATGGAGTAGTATCACTTCACACAGTCTTCCCGGTCATTGTTCTTGGACTGTGTCTGCAACATGTCTCAGTTGGTGACAATAAATGTCAGCAGTGATAGTTACACCCTGGGGAAGCAATTTGTAATACACCACACTGACGCTGTTCCACAAGATACATAACATTATCTTTGTGAATGTGTGCAGGTCTTACTATGGGGAGTTGTTGCTTTGTTTTGGCTCAACCATTCCTTTCTTTTCCTTACATTTCTCATCACCAGCGATGATACAGGATATGAATTTCAGTGTCGTTCATAAGCCAATTGATGACGAGCTAGCAGAGGTGCAAGTATGGCCACCTCCTGATTTTTGTGAGTTTGGCTTGGAGCATGCAACACCCATACATCTAGTTGTTAAACCTTCTCATTGCATTCAAGTGTCACATGATAGTGGAATGATAACAGTTCATCATATTTGCCAGTTCTCAAGTTCAGTGATGTGGATCATTGTGGATTAAGGCATTTAAATGATCTTCATCAAAGGTCTTCCTGAACATAGAGAAGCATTAATGTCGAAACAATCCTCCTTAAAACCCGAAACCATTTTCTTGCTATCCTCTGTCCAATGTCATCAACCTCATACATGGTACAAAAGGCTGCCTTCACTGCTGTTGCCCATTTATTGAACTCAAACAGATGAATATCTCAAAAATATTCCAATTTCTCCACTTGACACTCAATTCTCAAGCATCCACAGCTCATCTGAAAATTACAAAATTTAAACTCAAATAGCAACAGTGAACTACAAATAAAAAATGAAAGTCGGTAAATAAGTATGTAGCAGTACCAACATGCAAAACAAAAATGCTATGAAGTTGTGCACCAACCTAATTACTTTTATTCCTTTTGAACATTGACCATGCCATATAACAAACTGCATTTCTAGTACACAAAAGAATATTGAAGCCAATCATGTACCTGTGAAGATATTCTGTATGATTATATCTTTTTTCTCTGTTATTGATGTGGCATGGTTATAAATGCCTTTCTGATATATAAGAAGGCTGCAAGTTCCTGGTTCAAGAATCTATACTATTTACTGCAAGGTACTGTGTACAGGCAGACCAAATTGTGTTTCACAAAAGTGGTTTTTACTGAATCTGTGTTGATGCTTTGACAGAAGGTTTTTCTCCTCTAGGAACATCATAAAGACTGACAAGTGGATCTCATGGACTGTTCTGAAATCTTGTATTTTTTTATGAGTCTTCTGACTGGTTTTTTGGTTTAGGCATGGTCCACCATGAATTCTTCTCCTGTGACAACCTTTCATCTCAGAGTAGCATTTGCAACCTATGTCCTCAATTATTTATTGGATGTATTCCAATCTCTGTCTTCCTCTACCATATTTACCCTCTACAGCCCCCTCTAGTGCCATGGAAGTTATTCCTTGATGTCTTAACACATGCTCTATCATCCTGCCCTTCTTCTTTTCAGTATTTTCCATATATTCTTTTCCTCACCAATTCTGGGGAGAACCTTCTCATTCCTTATCAGTCCACCTAATTCTCGACATTCTTCTGCAGCACTGTGTCTCTTACATTTTGATTCTCTTCTGCTCTGGTTTTCTGTGTTTCACTACACTCAATTCCGTCCTCCAAATGTGCCTTGTCAAAAATTTCTTTATAAAATTAAGGCCTATGTTTGATACTAGTAAGACTTCTCTCAGCCAGGAATACTCTTTTTGCCAGTGCTAGTCCACTTTTGATGTCCTCCTTGCTCCATCTATCAAGGGTTATTTTGTTCCCTAGTTAGCAGAATATTTTTACTTCATATAATTTCTCGCTGTTCTTATTTCTGCTACTCCTCATTGCTTTCTGTGTTCTTCAGTATATTCTTGATCTATATTGTGTATGTATTACACTGTTGATTCCATTCAATAGATCCTATAATGCTTCTTCACTTTCACTGAGAATATCAATATCTTCAGTGAATCTTATCATTGATACGTTTTCAGCTTAAATTTTAATCCCACTCCTGAACCCTTCTCTTAATTCTGTCATTGCTTCTTGAATGTATAGACTGAGTTGTTGGGGCAAAAGACTACAGCCCTGTTTTAGACCCTTTCTTATGTGAGCACTTTGTTCTTGTCCTCTCATCTCATTCTCATCTCCTCTTTGTTCTTCAACATATTGTATATTACCTATCTTTCCATACTGCTTATTCATACATATAGGATTTGTGGCTCAGTTCCCCAAAATCAGTTTCCTAAAGCAGTATGATGCAAATGTCAGAAAAATTCTGAAAAAATCTACTTTGAATATCAAAATACTTCCAATTGCTTTTATATATTGTGCATTCATGAAGTCACTGTGCACTGGGTTATGGACAACAAATGGATTATGTTGGAGGTTTGAAACAAAGATGGCAGAATAAACACTGGCAGAATTGTTTTTCCCTAGGTAAGCAATTATTTTTCATCATCATCATCATTTAAGACTGATTATGCCTTTCAGCGTTCAGTCTGGAGCATAGCCCCCCTGATAAAATTCCTCCATGGCCCTATTCAGTGCTAACATTGGTGCCTCTTCTGATGTTAAACCTATTTCTTCAAAATCATTCTTAACCGAATCCAGGTACCTTCTCCTTGGTCTGCCCTGACTCCTCCTACCCTCTACTGCTGAACCCATGAGTCTCTTGGGTAGCCTTTCTTCTCTCATGCGTGTAACATGACCCCACCATCTAAGCCTGTTCACCCTGACTGCTACATCTATAGAGCTCATTCCCAGTTTTTCTTTGATTTCCTCATTGTGGACACCCTCCTGCCATTGTTCCCATCTACTAGTACCTGCAATCATCCTAGCTACTTTCATATCAGTAACCTCAACCTTGTTGATAAGGTAACCTGAATCCACCCAGCTTTCGCTCCCATACAACAAAGTTGGTCGAAAGATTGAACGGTGCACAGATAACTTAGTCTTGGTACTGACTTCCTTCTTGCAGAAGAGAGTAGATCGTAGCTGAGCGATCACTGCATTACCTTTGCTACACCTTACTTCCAGTTCTTTCACTATGTTGCCATTCTGTGAGAATATGCATCCTATGTACTTGAAACTGTCCACCTGTTCTAACTTTGTTCCTCCTATTTGGCACTCAATCCGTTTATATCTCTTCCCCACTGACATTACTTTCGTTTTGGAGATGCTAATCGTCATACCATAGTCCTTACATTTCTGATCTAGCTCTGAAATATTACTTTGCAAACTTTCAATCGAATCTGTGATCACAACTAAGCCATCTGCATATGCAAGACTGCTTATTTTGTGTTCACATATCTTAATCTCACCCAGCCAGTCTATTGTTTTCAACATATGATCCATAAATAATATGAACAACAGTGGAGACAGGTTGTAGCCTTGTCATACCCCTGAAACTACTCTGAACCATGAACTCAATTTACCGTCAACTCTAACTGCTGTCTGACTATCCATGTAAAGACCTTAAATTTCTTGCAAAAGTTTGCCTCCTATTCCATAATCTCGTAGAACAGACAATAACTTCCTCCTAGGAACCCGGTCATATGCCTTTTCTAGATCTATAAAGCATAGATACAATTCCCTGTTCCACTCATAACACTTCTCCATTATTTGCCGTAAGCTAAAGATCTGGTCCTGACAACCTCTAAGAGGCCTAAACCCACACTGATTTTCATCCAATTGGTCCTCAACTAATACTTGCACTTTCCTTTCAACAATACTTGAGAAGATTTTACCCACAATGCTGGTTAAAGAGATACCTCTGTAGTTGTTACAATCTTTTCTGTTTCCATGTTTAAAGATTGGTGTGATTACTGCTTTCGTCCAGTCTGATGGAACCTGTCCCGACTCCCAGGCCATTTCAATTATCCTGTGTAGCCATTTAAGACCTGACATTCTACTGTATTTGATGATTTCTGACTTAATTTCATCCACCCCAGCTGCTTTATTGCACTGCAATCTATTGACCATTTTCTCCACTTCCTCAAATGTGATCCTATTTCCATCATTCCTATCCCATTCTACCTCGAAATCTGAAATATTACTGATTGTATTTTCACCTACATTGAGCAACTCTTCAAAATATTCCCACCATCTGCCCAAGGCATTCATAGGATTCACCAGCAGTTTTCCTGACCTGTCCAAAATACTTCTCATTTCCTTCTAATCTCCCTTTCGAAGACTGCTAATTACACTCCAGAATGGTTTTCCAGCAGCTTGACCCATAGTCTCCAACATGTTTCCAAAGTCTTCCCAAGATTTCTTCTTGGATGCTGCAATTAGGCTGCCTTGCCTGTGTCATTCCACCAAGCTGTTTGCTTCTTCCTACTTTTACACACTACTGTTCCAAGACATTCTTCAGCCACTTCTAGTACTGTGCAATTATTTTTAATTCATTTTATTGTTGCATAACATTTAACTCTTTCATTCAGTTTATTAAAGTTGTTAAATGTGACACTTAGTGTTTAGAGGTTCAATTGTTTTTAAATTATAGTGTTTACTGCTGAGAAATGTATTTTACAAATTGAAATTTGTTTGACAAGGCAATAAAGACACATGTTTAGTGCATAAGGCATTTGCTGAAAATTTACTGGAAACAGCAGTAGCTCATCATACTGCAGTTCATTAACTTACTGAGAAATTTTGAGAGACAGGTTCAGTGTTAGTTGGTGGATCAAATGGAAGATCACCTAAACCAAACAAACAGAAGTTGTAGGATATTTCTGACTCTGTGAAGCAAGCAAGTGAAATCATTGTACAAATACTGAATCATTACTTTTATGCAGAAATAGCATCAACTTATTTCTAATACTGATCAAATACTGTGTGAGATAGCACTGTGGTTAGCACACTGAACCTGCATTTGTGGGGACTGTGCTTCATATCTGCATCTGTTCATCCAAATGTAGTTTTTCCACGATTTCCCTAAATTGTGAAACAATTCACACTTGTGCTCCAGTCTCTAATAACATCAGTGTTGACATGGCTACAAACCATAATCTTCTTCCTTCTTTTTAACTGCTTGCTTGAAAGTATTCACATTAAATTAGAATTTGGTGAAAAAACATAAAATTTCAAATACAAAATAAAATACTTTTTCATTTCTCAAGATATAACAGTATTCTATGTCATTCACCAGCCACAGCTGGACAGCTTAGTACCGCAAGACATATTTAAGTTATAAATTAGATTACAATAATATCACAACAATAAAATAGATACAAGTATATAGTGAAATTAAATATAACAGTTGCTGTTGGAATCATGGAACTGAGCTGCAGCTCAAGTAAACACTATGTAATTACTAGAGAAGAATTCTTCAATATTGTAGAAGGGTTGCTCTTTTAGATTACACAAAATAGTAGTTTTAAACTGCTCCCATGGTAAAGGCTGAATTTCATCAGGTAGAGCATTAAACAATTTTAGGGCCACCACTGGGAAGCTGTTTTGTGTCTTTGCTAATCAACACCTTGGCATGTCGATACTGTCTTTGTTGCAAGTGCTGTATTTGTGAACTTCATTTCTCTTTCTGTAGATATTACTGATGTATTTTTTGTTTTTGACAATACAGAATTTTGGATATCTTTATTGAATTTTAATGTATTTTCATATGCACAATAATTGAAAATAAGAGCATGTTATTGTTCTTAACTTTTATCATTCAATATTTCTTAGTTTACATTTCCACTTTTTACTGAATATAGAATTTGAATAAAATTGATAAAATATTTTTTGTAACTTGTGATATTAAAACCCATGATTATATGTTGTGTCACCACCAGACACCACACTTGCTAGGTGGTAGCCTTTAAATCGGTCCGTTAGTATACGTCGGACCCGTGTGTCGCCACTATAAGTGATTGCAGACCGAGCACCGCCACACGGCAGGTCTAGAGAGACTTCCTAGCACTCACCCCAGTTGTACAGCCGACTTTGCTAGCGATGGTTTACTGACAAATTACGCTCTCATTTGCCGAGATGATAGTTAGCATAGCCTTCAGCTACATCATTTGCTACGACCTAGCAAGGCGCCATTATCATTTGGTATTTATCTTGTGATGCATGTACCGTCAGACTGATGTTCACCAATTATGGATTAAAGTTAAGTATTCCAGAAGTTACGTACCTTTTTTGCTAGTCTCAGTTCCTTGTCATTTTCCAGACCTCATGCGCCAACCTGCGTGAGCTTAAACGCGTGCCTTTCGGCTTCCTGTCGTAGTGGATTGGTTGTCTTGCCAGACCACAACATTATACACTGAAGAGCCAAAGAAACTGGCCCATCTGCCTAATATTGTGTATGGCCCCCACGAGCATGCAGAAGTGCCACAGCACAATGTGGCATGGACTCAACTAATGTCTGCAATAGTGCTGCAGGGATGTTTATAAATCTGTAGTAGTATGAAGGGGTGGTGATCTCTGCTGAGTAGCATATTACAAAGTTCACCAAATATGCTATAACGTTCATTCTGGGGAATTTGGTGTCCATCGGAAGTGCTTAATCTCAGGAGAGTGTTCCAGGAGCCACTCTGTAGCAATTCAAGATGTGTAGGGTGCTGCATTGTCCTGCTGGTACTGCCCTAGTCTGTCGGAATGCACAATGAACATGAATGGATGCAGGCGATCGGACAGGATGCTTATGTACATGTGACCCGACAGACTCATATCTAAAAGTATCAGTGGTCCCCTATCACTCCAATTGCACTACTACTACTACAGAGCCACCACCAGCTTAAAAAGTCTCCTGCCAACATGCAGGGTCCCTGAGGTTGTTTCCATAGCTGTACATGTCCATCTGCTCTATTCAATTTGAAATGAGGCTCGTCCAACGAGGCAACATGTTTCCAATCATCAACAGTCCATTGTTGGTACTGATGGGCCCAGGTGAAATGTAAAGCTTTGTGGCATGTAGTCATCAAGGGTACATGAGTGGGCATTTGCCTCCAAAAACCTATATGGTTGATGTTTCATTGAGTGGTTCCCATAGTGACACTTGCTGAAAGCTCAGCATTGAAAGCTGCAGCAATATGTGGAAGGGTTCCAATTTTGTCACATTGAATGATTCTCGTCAGTCATTGTTGGTCCTGTTCTTGCAGGATCTCTTTCCTACTGCAGTGATGTTAGAGATTTGATGTTTTACTGGCTTCTGGAAATTCACAGTACACTCGTGAAATGGTCGTATGGGAAAATCTCCACTTCTTCATTGCCTCACAGATGCTGTGTCCCATCGCTCATGCGCCGACTATACCACCATGTTCAAACTCACTTAAATGTTGATAATCTGCCATTGTAGTGGCAGTAAGCAATCTAACAACTGTGCCAGACACTTGTCTTAAATGGCTATTGCCCACTGCAGTTCCATATTCTGCCTGTTCACATATCTGTGTATTTGAATACACATGTCTATACCAGTTTCTTTGGCACTTCAGTGGACAATTGCCAATGGCTTTGCCACTGTGGAAACATCAGTTTCCATCAGACCACCAAAGTTAAGTACCATCGGGCTAAGTTAGCACTTGGGTGTGTGACCATCCACATCTGCCAAGTATTGTTGCAAACAGGCTTCACTCAGTCCTTGGGAGGCCAGCTGAGGAGCTAGTTGACTGAGTATCAGCAGCTCTAGTCATTTAAGTTGCCAATGGCTGGGAGAATGCTGTGATGACTGCATGCCCCCCCATATCTTCATCCAGTGACTCTACTGTTGAGGGTGGTACCATGGTTCATTGATACCGTTGGGTTTTCCAAGGCCTGTTCAGACAGAGTTTCAGTTTGAATTTGAGTTTGATTATACAGTTAATAATTATTTAAACTACACACTCAGCTACTAACAACTATGTTAATGATTTGCAAATAGGAAACTGATGTGTAAGCACTAAGGTTCAAGGGCTATACCAATGAAGAAAACTAAAGCTAGCAGAGCAACCATATGGTCTTCTTGTGAGCTTTGAATATGGTCTTGGATCCTTCAACAAATGGATGTTAGCAACATTGCTGTATAATTCAGTGCATCCAATCTTTTGATCTCTTTGTACATAGAAGTAATCTGTACACTTTTCCTGTCACATGGCACTGTTTCGTGTGTGTAAGATTCTCCTTAAACATCAGCAAGGCAAAAAATTAACTAAGCGTAACATATTATAGCAATTCTAAAACTTCCTGGCAGATGAAAACTTTGTGCTGGACCGAGACTTGAACTCGGGACCTTTGCCTTTCGTGGGCAAGTGCTCTACTAACTGAGCTACCCAAGCACGAATCACGCTCTGTCCTCACAGCTTTACTTCTGGCAGTACCTCGTCTCCTACCTTCCAAACTTTACAGAAGCTCTCCTGCGAACCAGCAGAACTAGCACTCCTGACCTGCAGAACTAGCACTCCTGAAAGAAAGGATATTGCGGAGACATGGCTTAGCCACAGCCTGGGGGATGTTTCCAGAATGGGTCGCTTGCGGCCTGAAGATGGAGTACTTTTTAAAAGGAAACGGAGGTTCATAATCTAGACTGGGACTCATAAAATTATGCGCTATGTGCTGGAGTGATGTGAGGCAGAAGAAAAAAGAGTGAAAAGATCCTACACCTTATCATTCAGACATTTAAAAGAGCTGTCACTTACACTGCCACAAACCTGCAGAGCCTAGACAGGATAAGTTAGTTAGCCGGCTTTCATCCTGGTACTGAACAACTGTATAATTGTTTGAATATGACAGTTGAAATTACTTTATTTTCTGTTACTTGGGAAGAGATTCAGTGATATTGAATACGTGGACTGTATGACACAACGCTTTACGTTTCACCTAAGCCCAGCATTGGACCGTTGATGACTGGAGACATGTTGCCTAGTCGAATGAGCCTCATTTCAAATTGTGTAGAGCAGATGCACGTGTACAGGTATGGAGACAGCCTCATGAATCCAGGGACCCAGCATGTCAGCAGGGGACTTTTTAAACCGATGGAGGTTCTGTAACGATGCAATTGGAGTGATAGGGGACCACTGAAACTTTTAGATATGACTCTGACAGGTGACACATACATAAGTATCCTGTCTGATCACCTGCATCCATTCATGTTCATTGTGCATTCCGACAGACTAGTGCAGTACCAGCAGGACAATGCAGCACCCTACACATCTTGAATTGCTACAGAGTGGCTCCTGGAACACTCTCCTGAGTTTATGCACTTCCGCTGGACACCAAATTCCCCAGAATGAACGTTATAGCATATTTGGTGCACTTTGTAATATGCTACTCAGCAGAGATCACCACCCCTTCATACTATTACATATTTATAAACATCCCTGCAGAACTATTGCAGACATTAGTTGAGTCCATGCCACATTGTGCTGTGGCACTTCTGCATGCTTGTGGGGGCCCTACACAATATTAGGCAGATGGGCCAGTTTCTTTGGCTCTTCAGTGTATAATCATGGGTTTTAATTTGCAAGTTACAAAAAATATTTTATCAATTTTATTCAAATTCTATATTCAGTAAAAAATGGAAATGTAAACTAAGAAATATTGAATGATGAAAATTAAGAACAATAACATGATCTTATTTTCAATTATTGGTCATATGAAAATACATTAAAATTCAATAAAGATATCCAAAATTCCATATAGTCAAAAAAAAATAAATAAAAAATAAAAAAAATAAAAATACATCAGTAATATCTACAGAAAGAGAATTGAAGTTCACAAATACAGCACTTGCAACAAAGACAGTATCGACATGCCAAGATGTTGATTAGCAAAGACACAAAACAGCTTCCCAGTGGTGGCCCTAAAATTGTTTAATGCTCTACCTGATGAAATTCAGCCTTTACCATGGGAGCAGTTTAAAACTACTATTTTGTGTAATCTAAAAGAGCAACCCTTCTACAATATTGGAGAATTCTTCTCTAGTAATTACATAGTGTTTACTTGAGCTGCAGCTCAGTTCCATGATTCCAACAGCAACTGTTATATTTAATTTCACTATATACTTGTATCTATTTTATTGTTGTGATATTATTGTAATCTAATTTATAACTTAAATATGTCTTGCAGTACTAAGCTGTCCAGCTGTGGCTGGTGAATGACATAGAATACTGTTATATCTTGAGAAATGAAAAAGTATTTTATTTTGTATTTGAAATTTTATGTTTTTTCACCAAATTCTAATTTAATGTGAATACTTTCAAGCAAGCAGTTAAAAAGAAGGAAGAAGATTATGGTTTGAAGCCATGTCAACACTGATGTTATTAGAGACTGGAGCACAAGTGTGAATTGTTTCACAATTTAGGGAAATCGTGGAAAAACTACATTTGGATGAACAGATGCAGATATGAAGCACAGTCCCCACAAATGCAGGTTCAGTGTGCTAACCACAGTGCTACCTCACACAGTATTTGATCAGTATTAGAAATAAATTGATGGTATTTCTGCATAAAAGTAGTGATTCAGTATTTGTACAATGATTTCACTGGCTTGCTGCACAGAGTCAGAAATATCCTACAACTTCTGTTTGTTTGGTTTAGGTGATCTTCAACTTCATCCACCAACTAACACTGACCCTGTCTCTCAAAATTTCTCAGTAAGTTGATGAACTACAGTATGATGAGCTACTGCTGTTTCCAGTAAATTTTCAGCAAATGCCTTATGCACTAAAGGTGTGTCTTTTTTGCCTTGTCAAACAAATTTCAATTTGTAAAATACATTTCTCAGCAGTAAACACTATAATTTAAAAACAATTGAACCTCTATAAACACTAAGTATCACATTTAACAACTTTAATAAACTGAATGAAAGAGTTAAATGTTATGCAACAATAAAATGAATTTAAAATAATTGCTTACCTATGGAAAAGCAATTCTGCCAGTGAAACTTCCTGATAGATTAAAACTGTGTGCCCGACCGAGACTCGAACTCGGGACCTTTGCCTTTCGCGGGCAAGTGCTCTACCAGCTGAGCTACCAAAGCACGACTCACGACCGGTCCTCACAGCTTTACTTCTGCCAGTACCTCATCTCATTCTGGAATTCTGCCAGTGGTTATTCTGCCATCTTTGTTTCAAACCTCCAACATTATCCATTTGTTGTCCATAACCCAGTTACTTCATGAATGCCCAATATTTAATAGCACTTGGAAGTATTTTGATATTCAAAGTAGATTTTTTCAAGATTTTTCTGACAATTGCATCATACTTCTTTAGGAAACTGATTTCAAGGAACTGAGCCACAAATCCTATAAGTATGAATAAGCAGTATTGAAAGACAGGTAATATACAGTATGTTGAAGAACCAAGAGGAGATGAGGATGTGATGAGAGGACAAGAACAAAGGGCTCACATCAAAAAGGGTCTAAAAGATGGCTGTAGTCTTTTGCCCCTACTATTCAGTCTATACATTGAAGAAGCAATGACAGAAAAGGGTTCAGGAGTGGGATTAAAACTTGTGCCGAACACATATCAGTGATAAGATTCACTGATGATATTGATATTTTCAGTGAAAGTGAAGAAGCATTATAGGATCTATTCAATGGAATGAACAGTGTAATACATACACAATATAGATAAAGTCTCCTCTGACCCAGTGTTCTGGGCAATTTTTCTGAAATGCATCCCTTGCCCTAAACATCTCCACTCCTTTTCCTTCACCCCTATCCTTCCCCTTCAACTCCTTTGCCAGAAGGAGGAACCACTGGCTGCAAAAACTTGTAAAAATTAAACCCTTTGTGTGTTTCCCTGCTGCTGCTTGGTTAGTACATTTTTTATCTATCCATTTACATTATATTATCAATAATAGATTATTTTCATTGTTCCCTACAAAAAACGATAGCCAAGAGAAACTCAACAAGGCTGGCAGCTATAAGAAGTTTGTGGTCATGACAGCATGTGCCATTCATGCAGAACTTATAATCTTTGTAGGTATACTTGATGTAAGAGCATTAGAAAATGGTAATACACATTCAACTTCTGCATATGAGATCATAAAGGGAAACCACTACCTACACAATATTAAATCAGATCTGAAGGTCCTCGGAGAAAGCTATAGTCTGTACAGATAAACCTAACAATAGAGCAAAACTACACACTATTAGAACCTGTTTCATGAATTCATACCATTATGCAACATTTTATTTCTTTTTATTTTCATGTTCCACAGATCATGGATGTAGAACAGAGGTAGCCAACCTTCTTTTAGCCACAGGTCCTTTTGTATTTGTGTTTGTAGTAAGATATTACAACTGTCCTCCAGTTCCACCACAATGATGACTCATAACGTAAGGAACTAACTTTATAAAGCAGAGCTACAGCAAGTACTCCATACATACTAGATAAGTTGATGTATGTATGTGGGTACGTGTGTTACCCATCTCTTCTTAAAGCTCTGGACTGTTTTCAACTAAACTTGTACACATATCACTCACTGTCTAGAAAGGACTACTGTGGAGGTAAAAGTCACCTCCCTCTCAAAGTGGTGGGATGAAAAAGTATGGTAAGTCACGTTGCACAAATAGCAGACATATACAGTATACATCCACTCCCTGAGAATGAAATTATTTAGTGACTTGCAATTAACTCAGCACATAACTTCAAATTGTTTCAAGACTTTTTCTTGCTCATAGCTTCACCCAATAATTAATGAAAAAAGTTCATAATTCACTACATTTTCGTCACTCATGTAGTAAAACTGCTCCATCACATGATACTTTAATTCATTAGTTCTGTACTACAAACTCTATTCACAACACATTTTGAAGACATTATTCACATATGCCACTGAATGAACCTGCAACAATATATGATTGTATGACACGTAGTTCAAGAGGTATGTCATCATAAACATTGAATTGTGTGGAAACATAACTGCAGGGCAAAATTTAGTAGAGGCACAAGTAATATATATGTACAAATATGAGTGAAATACGTTATATATAAGTGAGGCAATTAAAAGCAAAGGGTGTAAATGACAAAATCATGATTGTGAGGAAATGAGCTTCAAAGTTTGTATTAGATTTAAAATTCTATTTTTGTGTGTTATATTGTCAACCGTTACCAACATAGGCAGTGGTTTTTAATAAAACTGTACATACAATATCAGTAAATTAAATTCAGAATGTTGTGCTCAGCAATATTTTTATGTACAATCTAGTTAGCATTTACAACCCTTTACCTCCAAGGGTTTCAGTAACATCCCCTTGACTCTCATTCATATCTGACACACAACAATGTAATACAATATTTTGTCCCATTTTGAGGTATTACATTAACCCATACATACAACTTTTATCGCTATACAGATAATGGAGTGGATAAAGTAAATGAATAAACAACATTACATACAGAAATATGAATTTACAAGCAATCTCTTCGCACGTATGCATATATAAACTCCCATTTGTTTTTATTACAGGAGATGTCTACTGCAAGTCCAACTAGGCATCATGAGGAGGAACAAATTCATTAGCAGGTTGTGTGTTTGGTCCTCTGCTTACTGGTTATCTCCAGTGTGCTTTGGAAACAGATGTTTTTGGTTTCTGGTTAAGATTTGTATAGAAAGGATGGTAAATTGGAGGCACAAATGGAAGTAACTGCTGCAAATTCTGATATTTCTATGTTACAGCAGGTGCTGACAGTAAATTTAACTCCATTATCACTGATCTTCAGTGATCAATCTTTTATCAACTTAAGCTAATGGAATCAAAATTAATGTCATCATAAAGGGTAGTAGTATCACAAGACATTCTATACAGGAGGGGCCTGAAATCAGAAACTTGTGATCAATGGTCTTCAGTGAGGTGTACATCATGATATACTTCTGAAAGTTGATTATGTTTTTGTTTTTGTTCAGGTGCCTGCACTGTCACTACCGTAAAGGCAATGGGGACCATCGCAGACTGAGGAATTTGTTGCACGTACCTCAGCAAACCACTTACACTTCTATGCCTCTAACTGCCTCATGTGACAATAGCATACTCAGGAAAAGCTACATGTAAAAAGCTTCCCTTACAACCCTGGATAGATTTCAGTCAAAATTTATACACATATTACTAGAGCTCAGATTTTAGTGACCTAAACAACAGTGAGATGTGCAAGTATTTATAACCTAAAACTTATATACATCTGACCTTCAAAATAATGTAAAAATAAGACTTCATATAAGTTCATTCAGAATCATTCTTTTTGATTTTTTAAAGTACAATGTAATGCAAAATTCTCTCAAGAACAAATTGTAAGTACAGTACTTACTTTTTGCAGTGTCTGAAACAAACTAGTACTTATTTTTGGAAAGTCGCCATGTGTCTTAAAAACCATGAAGTACAGTGAAAACAAGATCACCTATCCAAAAAATAAATTCGCTTGTTTAAAGTACTCCAAATTAGTTAGCACATCCTGTCAGCCTTCAGTTTCTGCAGATTCACAAGGAGCATTTTCTGGTTTTCCATTTTCAAAGATCGCTGTCGCTGAGGGCAGTTTCGGACCTTGAAAATCTCTTCCCCACTTTACAAGGCTTCACAGTGGCATGTTTGAGGGTGGAAAGGGCACTACAGGCCATCTTTGTTTCATTGTCTCCAAATATTATGGCATTCCCAGAAAGTCTGTCATTAACTTTGCACATTGTAAAATATCCAGGATTCCACTGGAGAGCACTTCACAATCTGTTCACTTTGTCATCCACAAGCTTCACCCACATCACTCAATACACATGTTGTGTAATATCCAGTGTGTCACACAGTTGAGTGCCAGCTGTTTCCAGTTTTGTGATGGCTTCTGATACCAGTGGAAAGTTGGCATTGATGTATGCTATGTTTCCAGACAAGGTATATATAAAAACTGCTTTCATAGTTTTGATAGCACTTCCTTCATTGACATCAAGCTTAAAAAATAGTGTTACCATACGAAAGCGCTGGCAGGTCAATAGAAACACAAACAGACACATACATACACACAAAATTCAAGCTTTCGCAACAAACTGTTGCCTCATCAGGAAAGAGGGAAGGAGAGGGAAAGACGAAAGGAAGTGGGTTTTAAGGGAGAGGGTAAGGAGTCATTCCAATCCCGGGAGCGGAAAGACTTACCTTAGGGGGAAAAAAGGACGGGTATACACTCGCACACACACATATCCACCCACACATATACAGACACAAGCAGACATATATGTCATATATAAGGACGGGTATACACTCGCACACACACATATCCATCCACACATATACAGACACAAGCAGACATATACGTCATATATATGTCTGCTTGTGTCTGTATATGTGTGGATGGATATGTGTGTGTGCGAGTGTATACCCGTCCTTTTTTCCCCCTAAGGTAAGTCTTTCCGCTCCCGGGATTGGAATGACTCCTTACCCTCTCCCTTAAAACCCACCTCCTTTCGTCTTTCCCTCTCCTTCCCTCTTTCCTGATGAGACAACACTTTGTTGCGAAAGCTTGAATTTTGTGTGTATGTATGTGTCTGTTTGTGTTTCTATCGACCTGCCAGCGCTTTCGTATGGTAAGCCACATCATCTTTGTTTTTAAATATATTTTTCCCACGTGGAATGTTTCCCTCTATTATATTAAAAAATAGTCTTTATTTTGGTTTAGTTGGGGTGGTAATACTCGGCAGCATTAAGCCAAGAACCACATCATGTAACAATAGGCTGACAGGGGAGGGACAGTGAAGGTGCTTGGGGGAGGAGGAAATGGATCAGGGGAGGGGGGGGGGGAAGGAGTAGATGAACAGGGGAAGGAGCAGGTGGTATGAGAGAGGGAGGAACAGATGGGCAGAAAGGGGTACAGGAAGACATTTACAGAGAGAGACAGAGTGGGGGGGGGGGGGAGGGGATGTTGCAAGAAGGAGAAGTTGAAGGAGGTGGACATGGAGAGGGGGGGGGGGGAGTGAACCCACACAGAGAAGAGGAAGAAGGAGATGTACTAATATAAAAAAGTAGGAACTATATACCTGGACAGCATTGGGTACTCAGATAGATCTTACATAAAAAATTCTGTCTATAAGTAATCTACCAGTCCTACATAGTACGCTCACATAGTAATGTTTAAAATTAAACACAGCACAAAAAGCATAACAAACCATTAAAATATTACTGTAAAGAAGAGAAAGAACTATCTGAAAGACAACGTTTCTTTTTTTTTTTTTTAGGGGTGGGGGTGGGGTGGGGTAGGGAGAGCCGCCAGTAAGTTATTTGACAGGAATTGGAAGTTTATCGTATATTTTTGTGCTTGTACTATTTTTTGTACCATGCTGAGATTTTTAAAATCTTTGTGAACATCATGTTTACTTCTTTTATCATGATCATGAAATTCGCTATTCATAATTATCTTCTGGGTATTGCAGATCATCTTATTTTGGTGCCTTGTAAGAAATACTGGAGAGGAATTCTGCTTTATGTTGATGCTATTTGCTAGTTTTGTTTCCAACCATACACGTTTCAGCATTGCTTGTTCTACATTCAGCTGGATTTTTATATATTTTCTTTCTGAAATATTGTTGTTACATGTTAACCTCTTGTTTAAGTTATTGAACATTTGTCTCAAAAGTATTTAAATTTGTAAAAGGAATGAGTATTAGGTGTCAAATATTTCACATTAGTTTTTATACAATATAAGATCGTGAGATAACATCACTGAATTTAGGCTCATCAACCCACGAGCCGAGTAATCTGCCACCCTAGGTGCTCTTTTGTACTGTTCTAATTCTTTTTGACTGCTGCAAAGTATAGGTGGGACTGGGGTGTTCAACTGACACTGTCCAAATGTGATTGCTCATATGGATCCCTGACAGAGCAGAGAGGCTCTGGGGCAAAAGACATTCAAAACCAGCAGGGGTATGCCAGATGTCATGGCTCTCCTGCTCCACTGCTAATGCTCGAACCTGCTCTCACTGTGTGTGTGTGTGTGTGTGTGTGTGTGTGTGTGTGTGTGTGATACTTTTGAGTAGTGGGCATGGTTATGCAAGTGGCTCACAGCTATTGTGAGCCATACAGATCGTGAAATGTGTGACCCTACATGCCCATTCCAAGACATGCAGTCTAGTAGGTAACAACCCTTGTGTAGGCTCCTGTATGAAAACCTAGTTATGACTTTTAAATCCTTTTAAATGATCAATTCTGGTCATGTTTTGGTGGTATCAGCAATGACAAAGCCTATTCCACAGACTGGTCCAAAAACCGCACTAAATCCTTCAGTCAGTCAGATGAATGCCTGTTAGATTTAAAGCTATCAACATACATATTAAATAGTTCATGTGAAGTATGTAAACAAAAGTATATATGTACATTATTTACAAATTATGTATAAAACCAAAATCTTTAAACATATTATAAATGAACAACACTTAAACTCGTGGCATACGCGTTACCCTTCCACTGTATGCAAACTAAAGTAAAATGTTCAACAATAATTGTCATTCCTTTCGAAAATTTAAGTGTTTCTGACCCAAATATTTATATAACCTAAACAAGAGGCTAACAAGTAACATTAATTTTTCCGTAAGAAAATAAATAAAAGTGTTTTGGTAAAAAGAAAACAAACAAATGGTATCTTACATAAACCAGAATTACTCTCCACATTCACTGTTTATTTTATAAATTGTACAATTATTGTTGAGAAGGCACATAAGTGATTAACTGTACTATACTGGCAGACATGTTGAGAAACCCCAGTTGCTTGAATAAATTTCTGCAGGATGAACTCTACTCCTAGTTTTGGTGAGCTCCTTCTCTGCCACACAGACTTTATTTGTTTGTGATTGATTTCCTCAGAATATGATGCCAAATGTCATTAGTGAATGGAACCATCCAAGTTATACAGCTTCCGTTGCTTCCAAATCACATACAGATGCAGTTGAGGAAATGACAAATGTTGCCGAATCCAGTGTTTTTTTAATCATTCAGCTCATATGAGCTTATCCAGGCTGTGAAGGCCCAAAGGATGTGTACCAGCCAGCATTTCATCCCTTGCCTTTTGGCAACATGCGAATGCACAGACTGTGGAGCTCCAAATACTCAGTCAAAGTGTCTTCAGTTTGTATTACAAGGCTGAGTGCACATAGACTGTTCCATGAGCACATGAGACGTAAATCATAAAAATAAAAATTTTCCTTATTACAAATCTGATTATCAGCACTGATAGCTAAAACTTTAAATTTCTTATTTGTAGCTACATTTTTATATTAATCAGTGCCAGAACTGAACAAATGGCTTTATAAATTGTCTAAAATTTCAGCTTCTATTTAACCCTGAAAACTAATTTCCTCGGGCAATGCAGCAAAGCATTGTAAAGTAATACACGTACAAAATATCTCTGAAAAACTATACAAATGTTTTCAGGCAGTCCATTTCAACAGCCTACTGCTGAGATGGCCATAGTGCTACTTTGACCATCACTGCAAGGTTAGTTTTTGTACATGGGCTTTCACCTGTATTGTCACACTTGTGATACAGATGGTCTGAAAACGGAAATAGGTGTCCAAAACTAGTCACCATCAAGAAATAAAAAACATACTCCTTAAGCTACAACCATTTATTTCAATTGTGATACAAGTTGCAGAAATGTTTTCCACCTGCAGAGTGCTGAAAGTTCATGAACATTTTTTATGAGTCTGCCATGAAAATTGCAGGTACTAAGGAGGAATTAGACCAAATGTGGATGGAAATAATTCCAGTAGAGCAAACCGAAAGCATCCATGTTGTTACACCTATTTCTCCTTTTATTATTGAATGCCAGTACCCTCACCACCAACACCATCATCACCACCCCTTCAAAGTATGCACACATTTCATAATGCACGCTTCAGCCAAAGCAAATTCAGAGAACCTTTTAAACATATGGCCTTGGTTTAGGGTGACTTTTCTCTGGTTGAATATGGTGGAAGAAAGCTGCCAAAGCTTTTTTGTAGTGCAAGCAATTTATGTTGATGATTATGAAATTTCCTTTCTTAAAAAGAATGATGCAAATGGAAAGATGTTTACATTTCTCTTAAGGAAATATAGCTGTTGTAGTGAAACTGGCTGCACTTACTACCAAACAGAGGAATAAGTACCATTTTCCTACACAACAGCAATGAAGAATGAAAATGGCAATTTTCAAATGAAACTGTCATTCTGTTAATATAAAGTGTCGTTCTGTTACCAGAGATTATTGTTTAATTTCATTAGTAAAATATTTGTCCAATGCATTCATCTTTTTCTTCTTCTTCTGTATTCCTCTCCATAACATGATTTATGTTAATTTTTACAGAAAATGGGAGACATGAATTATTATTGTATTATAATTGAGAACAATGTGCTTGTCTGAACTATGTTATTCCATTACCATAAATTTTTACAAAAATCTCAATACATGAATGAAACATAAACTGTTACATAAGAACATTATATTTATTTGTTTACATAGGAAATACCATAAAAACATTTGGCCTTTATAATGATTCTTGGTAATTTTTTATGCTTTAAGTGCAAAAATGATTGCCTGACTGTCATTCCATAAGTCATGGAATTACCTTCCACTTACCAAGGAAAAATCCTTGGTTGTACTGTGAATCAAACCCAAGACCTGCACATGGCGGCCATTTGTGTTGACCAGGCAGTAATGGATGTGGTCCTCTCTCTCTCTCTTTCTCTCTCTCTCTCTCATATGAATACACAAACTATTCCAGTACATATGATTTGCAGTTGCAGATTCTAACAATGCACACTCAAAATTAGCAACCAAAGAAGTACAACTTCTTTTTTCAAGTGTGTCACATAGCGGCTTCCTCAATTATTTTCTCTTTCCTCAAACTGAAGTAATAAGATAAAAGTGAAGAGGTAAAAGGTACAACAAAGACACTGTCTACAAACACACCACACCACACACTATGAAAGACACTGTCTACAAATACACCACACACTATGAATACAGAAAACACAAGAGACAGAGGAAGAAAATTATGACAAAAATCCTCAAGGGCCCCACACCCTAGCAACAGATAATAGTAATTCGTTTTCAGCTTGCAAAATCTGTCTGGAGATTTATTTATTTATTTATTTATTATTATTATTATTATTATTATTTATTTATTTTATTTATTTATTTTTTCTGTTTTTGCTAAGGGCGTATGAAGTAAGCGATTTGCACCAAAAGCTATAAAACTATAGCTATGCATGAAGCATGTACCATTCTGGAAAATGAAGCTCAAAGAGGAGATGCCACTTATACACTCCTGGAAATGGAAAAAAGAACACATTGACACCGGTGTGTCAGACCCACCATACTTGCTCCGGACACTGCGAGAGGGCTGTACAAGCAATGATCACACGCACGGCACAGCGGACACACCAGGAACCACGGTGTTGGCCGTCGAATGGCGCTAGCTGCGCAGCATTTGTGCACCGCCGCCGTCAGTGTCAGCCAGTTTGCCGTGGCATACGGAGCTTCATCGCAGTCTTTAACACTGGTAGCATGCCGCGACAGCGTGGACGTGAACCGTATGTGCAGTTGACGGACTTTGAGCGAGGGCGTATAGTGGGCATGCTGGAGGCCGGGTGGACGTACCGCCGAATTGCTCAACACGTGGGGCGTGAGGTCTCCACAGTACATCGATGTTGTCGCCAGTGGTCGGCGGAAGGTGCACGTGCCCGTCGACCTGGGACCGGACCGCAGCGACGCACGGATGCACGCCAAGACCATAGGATCCTACGCAGTGCCGTAGGGGACCGCACCGCCACTTCCCAGCAAATTAGGGACACTGTTGCTCCTGGGGTATCGGCGAGGACCATTCGCAACCGTCTCCATGAAGCTGGGCTACGGTCCCGCACACCGTTAGGCCGTCTTCCGCTCACGCCCCAACATCTTGCAGCCGGCCTCCAGTGGTGTCGCGACAGGCGTGAATGGAGGGACGAATGGAGACGTGTCATCTTCAGCGATGAGAGTCGCTTCTGCCTTGGTGCCAATGATGGTCGTATGCGTGTTTGGCGCCGTGCAGGTGAGCGCCACAATCAGGACTGCATACGACCGAGGCACACAGGGCCAACACCCGGCATCATGGTGTGGGGAGCGATCTCCTACACTGGCCGTACACCACTGGTGATCGTCGAGGGGACACTGAATAGTGCACGGTACATCCAAACCGTCATCGAACCCATCGTTCTACCATTCCTAGACCGGCAAGGGAACTTGCTGTTCCAACAGGACAATGCACGTCCGCATGTATCCCGTGCCACCCAACGTGCTCTAGAAGGTGTAAGTCAACTACCCTGGCCAGCAAGATCTCCGGATCTGTCCCCCATTGAGCATGTTTGGGACTGGATGAAGCGTCGTCTCACGCGGTCTGCACGTCCAGCACGAACGCTGGTCCAACTGAGGCACCAGGTGGAAATGGCATGGCAAGCCGTTCCACAGGACTACATCCAGCATCTCTACGATCGTCTCCATGGGAGAATAGCAGCCTGCATTGCTGCGAAAGGTGGATATACAATGTACTAGTGCCGACATTGTGCATGCTCTGTTGCCTGTGTCTATGTACCTGTGGTTCTGTCAGTGTGATCATGTGATGTATCTGACCCCAGGAATGTGTCAATAAAGTTTCCCCTTCCTTGCACAATGAATTCACGGTGTTCTTATTTCAATTTCCAGGAGTGTATTATAAAGGAATACAAACAAAAAGGCATTAATATTCTTCGAGTTTTCTATGGTCAACATTTTGAAGCTTGTTTCATATATTTAGAAATCCATGAAAGGCTAATAATAATAGTTGTGTTAATATAGAGCTCTATCTGGTGGTTTTGAGTTATTCATAAAACAACTTGGCATGTTGTTAACTTTTACACTTTTCAACATAATAAGGTGTGCAATGCGAAGATGAAATATTATGCACATTTCAATTGCTGTAGGCAAAATCAAACAATGGAAAATCAAGGATGGAATAATGAAAATGTTATGAAAGGGCTACTCACCATGTAGTGGAGATGTTGAGTTGCAGATAGGCACAACAAAAAGTCTGTCAAACAAGTAAGCTTTTGGCCAAAAGGGCTTTTATCAGAAGCAGACAAAACACACACATACACACACACACACACACACACACACACACACACACACACAGATATAGGAGTCTTGCCTCAAAACCAGAGACTGTGGTCATGTGGGTGTGAGTTGCATCTGTGGTTGTGTGTGTGTGTGTGTGTGTGTGTGTGTGTGTGTGTGTGTGTGTGTATGTGTGTGTGTGTGTGGGTGGGTGTGAGTTACATTTGTGTGTGTGTGTTTTGTCTGATTCCGATGAAGGCCTTTTTGGCTGAAAACTTCCTTGTTTGACAGTCCTTTTGTCTGTGCTACATGATGAGTAGCATCTATCCCTTTCAGTTGTTGTATGGTATACTCATTTCACAGCTATGCTTAGGTTCTTTTATTGCATTTTTGGCCTAAAGTGACACAGAGAGTTTCATTGATGGTTTCAACTTTTTAGAAAGTCATCGTCAAATGATCTGATATGTTACACAGTAACTCATTAGCTGAACAGGCCGTAGCAGTGCCTCTAGTGGCCTGTTCAACTGAGGAGATACTGTGTAATGTATTCAAATCATTTTATGATACAGTACATTCTTTCATTCATTCCTCATGTTCTGTAGATCCCATCATGAAGGAGAACCTCCTGGGGTCTGGAACAAATCCCAGTATATGTTAACATGAAACAGAGAGGCCATAGAAATTTAGTGTGTATGCTGCATTAACTGTAAACTGTCGCTGTACACCTCAGTGCTATTCACACTAATGGCATCAAAAAGTAACTGTGTAAACTTGTACTGAAACTGTGTAAACTGGTACTAAAACTGTTTACTGTACAACTGCTTTTACTTACTATTACTATCTTAATATGTACATGAATACAATGATACCTTCCAAAGAAAAAAAATTGTTTACATCTACAAATACCTATGTATAATATAATATTACTTGTCAACAGTTTTATAACAAACATTGCTTGTTGGCCACATAGCTAACAAAATGTATCAGTCCTACAATCCATATATGTGGATAATTTGTAAAAACAGCAGCTAATGAGCAGGGTTGCCACAAGTTTCCTGAAGTGAAATTCCCTGACAGTTCTGATTTCTAGACACAGTCCTAGCATATTTCCCTGACAAATTTTGAGGTCTGATGGGTAAGTAAACAGGTAAGTTGACAAAAATGTGAGGACTTCTGTATTTATGAATGTGTTATTAACTATAATTTTGAATTAACAAGAAGCTATTGTCTACTTTACAGTATTTATGATCTGAAAGTAAGTAACCAGGTAAGTTGTGTAAATAAAAGCCAATTTTAGTTAAAGTAACGTATTTCCGTTTTCATTAATGAGTTAAGTTGAACTTTGAATTAACAGAAGTTTTTTGCTCTTCCTCCCAGACAGGAGTTACTAACTTTCCAGGCAAGATAATGCATCAGATTGGACAAGAAACATAAAAAGGAATATATTGTTTAATGTAACATTAAAGATTAAGAAATAAGCCCAGCCAGTAGTGATGTGCAGTGTCAAACCATTTCATCCATTGAGTGATATGTTTGAAATTCCTTGACATTTTTCAATTTCCCTGATTTCCTGATATTGTGGCAACCCTAATGAGGTATAATTTAGTTTTCCTTCTGAACTCATATTGATTCTAAGTTCATTGCTTTATGTTAGAAGGGAGCTAACTGAATATCTTTTCTGAACACTTGTCAAGGAGAGAACACTGCATGAAGGCTATTTTTGTGTGCAGCATTGGAACTGTGTATATCACAGTTTAGTTGAAACTAATTTTTATTATCAGCAGCAAAAACCATTAAGCAGTGAATGTATTGGGAAGTGAGTGTAAGAATTCTAAGATGCTTAAAAAGACTTATGTGTGTGTTCTGCCCCTTCTTGGTGAGTAGATTTTTTATAAATCCAGTTTACTTTTATTAATAATTGATTGTCTTCATTGTTAAAACAGCTCCTGTAAAATATGCAGTTATCTACTTTGCACAATACCTTTCTACTTGCTTCTGCTGGAATGAATGTTGATGAGACTATCTGTGTGACTGGATGCTGAACAATACAAGAAAAGAATTTATTTGAAAGACAGTCACTGTGTTCTTCTTTGGGAATGCAATTAATTATTGTTTACATACGAGACAGCAGATGTCACACTGGTACAGTTTGTGTTATAAAGATTTGACTCTGCACCATTTTGCTGTGTCATCAACAAGTGTCAGACGCACATGAGTGATAAACTGGAAAAAGTTTGTGCATAATGTTGTGTTTTTTGTTCAATATGTTGAAATTTGTTTGAAAATAAGAGCATTCATGGACAGCATTAATTTTCTTGTTTTCATTTGAAGAAAACAGCTGCTGAATCACACCAATTTCTTCACGAAGTTTATTATGAATGCATTGCATCACAGGATACGTGTGAATGATGGTTTTGGCATTTCAGAAATGGTGACTTCAATGTTGCAGACAAGGAACATGGAAAACCATCAAAAGAAATGCAGTGATGTGGAACTGGAAGCATTCTTGAACGAAGGTGATTTACAAACACAAAAATATCTCGCCGAGCAATTGGGTATTAGTCAACTAGCAGTTTCCAGTTGGCTATGAAAGATTCAGAAGATCAGTAGATGGGTACCACAGGAGTTTAAAGACAGGTAAATAGAAAAGCACAAACACATCTGGGATTTTGCTCTCTCAATACAAAAGGAAGTCATTTTTGCATTGTATAGTTACAGGGGATGGAAAGTGGATTTATTTTGAGAATCTTAAGTGCAAAAACTCATGGGAAGATCGAGACACACCATCCTCATCGACTGCAAGATTGAATCATTTTGGTAGAAAGATGATGCTCTGTGTGTGGTGGGGCCAGAGGGGAAATATTTAATACTATACATTATTAACAACAATTGAACATGTTGACCCATCTGCTGCTTGAGAAAAGGTCACAATGCCAAAAGAAGCAACACAGTCATTCTTCTTCATGACAATGCTCTTTCACATAAGGCAAAACTGGTCTGCAACACATTGGAAGCACTCGGCTGGGAAGTTCTACACCATGCAGCTTACTCACCAGATTTGGCTCCTTCAGATTACCACTTGTTTACACTAATGGGTCACGCACTTCCTTAGCAGTGCTTTGGTTCACACTAAGATGTTAAAAATGGCTCAATGATTGGTTTGGAGCAAAAGGGGAAAACTTTTACTGGTGTGGTATTCACAAATTGCCTGAAAGATGGGAAAATGTGAAACAAATGATGGATCACACATTTATTAAAGCACTATTTATCATTCTTCTGAATTTAACATGTTTTTTTTAGACAAAAAAAACAGATTTCATACTTTTTGACTCTGTAGATCCCCTGACATTTCATATAATCTGACAATACACAACAAGAGTTATGACAACTAGCAGCACAGTTATTGATAACATTTTACATATGTATCAAGATTATGAAGTCACTGAGTATATACTTGTAACTGAAATTAGTTATAATTTTAACAAATGAAAAAGAATTTGAGGACTTCAAGATACTTACAGCAATTGTGGCACTCTTGAAAAAGTAATATGGACCTATTTTATTATGTAAACATCAGCTACTTTGAAAACTATTGTCTACAAATGTTAAGTTGTGTAAAGAGACTGAAGGTTCTTAAACTCTGGGATACAAATAAAATCAGGCATTCTTAGCATCACAACATACTGTACAATAAATTTTAAGCAAAATTACCAGTGCATCTACATTATTTCATGAAAAAACAAGTTCCCCTAGCAACAAGATAAGAACTACTGCACATGAAACACAGTAAAAACAGAGACCTGCAAAAGGGAAAGGAGAAAATTTCTTCAAAAGCAAGTAATGAACTGGTCAAGGATACTCCCTAAACTGTAACGATCCCCATGAAAGGCATTCCAAGACAAATTTGATGCATTTCAATTAACAATCTTCTTACCATTTCTATGCATGTTATTTCATGTGCAAATCAGCTACCACACCTGCTAAACACAGAACATTATTTTCCACATTAGAACTTCATAACAAAATGGTGTTTAAAATGTATGTGTTTCAATTGCTGAGTAAATTACCCCTCTACACAGGTCTTAGAAATAATAATCGTATACTTTGAAAAATTGAGCAAATACAGAATATTAATCATTGGATATATAAACATTGATTTGTCACTGTAAATAACCAGTCAATAGATACCGACACTGTTTTCAAATTCTTGGATCTGTGGGTTCAAGATAACCTGAAATGGAATACACATACAGGAAAGGTATATGCCAGGATTTGTGCTGGAAGTTATGCACTGAGTTTATTGAAAACGTGTGCTAGCCTGAAAACATTAACCAGTGTGTACTATGCTTACATACAAGCCCACCTAAAATATGGTGTAATATTCTGGGGAAATTCTCCAACTACTCTGAGCACATTCAGAATCCAGAAGAGATCAATGAGGATTATTACTGGGAGCAAACCCAGAGACTCCTGCAAACCCATCTTCAGAAAGTTGGAAATCCTTACACTGCCTTGCCTCTACATTCTTGAGACTCTAAAATTTTTCAGAAACCACATAGTGCCAACTGACCCCAGAGTCGTAAAACATAATGAAATACATGAACACAACACCAGGAAAAACCCAAACCAGCATGTTATACATACAAACACTCAACTGTGTAAAAAGGGAGCTTTCCACATGGGCCTCCAACTGTTCAACAATCTTCCCACTAGTATTAAGTCCATTGAAGACAACATAAAATTTAGCTAAGCCTTGAAGTCATATTTGTTGTGTAACTGTTTTTACTCTGTAAATGAATACCTAGAACAGTAATCTTGCTGTTTGTGTTAAATTGAAAACAATTGAGCAATATAATACATTAGGATACTATAGGCCTATGTTAATATATGTTAACAATGTTAAATGATATTTTCCAACATCTGCAACACACTGTGTACCATCAGATCACATGGAATAAATAAATAAATAAATATAGCAGCTTTATCTACAGACTACGCTGAGATCACGTTATCTATACCGTGTTAATAAAAATCCAATAATATGGTCATCCTGTCTTGATAATGCCATTACCAATGTTGAAAAATATTTCTATGAGTTATGATTGTTCTTTCATACTATGAAGGTATACAGTTAAAAATAAAAATTAATAAATCTATATCTGACTGCCTCAAAACATATTCAGCTACTGTATGACCAGCTACAGGACCCAGTTGCAGATGACATTTTTAAGATCTGTTGAACAAAAGTTCTGAACAGAAACACAGCAAGAGTCTGAAAACATGATTAAATCCAAATGGTTCACACCCGCTCTGCAGAGGCTTAGAACATTAGTTATGATTTACTGTGATAAATATAAAAATTGTGATGCAGACAGAGCTAGTTATTTTAATTTAAAGAGTAAATGCTGATCAGAAATCAGGTTAGCAAAGTGTAAGGCAGATGATAATTACATTAATAAGTTCCACAACCAGTGGTGTAATTACAACTGATGAGAACAATAAATATTATATTTCAGAAGAGTAGCTTTTGACCATTTGTTGTTGTTGTGGTCTTCAGTCCTGAGACTGGTTTGATGCAGCTCTCCAAGCTTTTGACCATATTTAAAGAAAATGAAGGGTCTTAAATAAAAAAAAAACTCGAATAGTTCAGAATTGGATGATATGAAGTCTACCCAAAAATTGAGAAAAATGCAGGGTTATGCCAGTACTAATATGTCAGACATGATCTTGAAAACACTTTGCCTTGGCAAACTTCCCAGCAGTGTTCAAAGTATTTTAGTAATATCTGATGAACTGTCAAGTCAGTAGATAAGATTGCTCAAATGGTACATTGTATAGTCAAAATGCACTCCATTGAGGAGGTTCAAATTTCATCGGTTCAGTCCATTCTGACAACATAATAGCCAGTATCAGTCCAAGAGCTTCTCTAAACAACTGAAGAATAGGCACAACAACAGATGAGTGTTTTACCAAAGTACCCACATCAAGCTACCAATGCCTGTTTGTTAAAGATCAAAATGATGGAAGATATATTCTGCTAGAAAGTAGTGAAGATTTGTGTGTTATCGAAGTTTTAAAAAGTCAAGAAAATAAAACTTTCTGACTTCAATATCTATGCTACAAATGAGTCAGAGATAAATATTTATGGTTCAAAGTTGTTAACAATTGATTTATGGCTCAAACACAATTTGAAAGGCTGTTCATTGTAGCACATGTCTCATAAGGTGTACTGAGGCCCGTTTTACTTCATCATCATCATTTAATCTACCTCAAAAATAAAAAGTCGATAGACAATATCACCAAATTAAAAATTTCTGGAGAGATAACCACTGTGGGTGCTGAACACTCAGTAAGCTCACTTTATGGAACATGCCAGTTTTCCAAACTTTTGAAGAAATTTCTGAGCTAATAAAACCAACTATTGTACCAAAGTTGTTGAAGCACAAAGTGCAGGATTACTTTAGTACATCTAGTAGTCCACTAGCAGGGCTTATAGACTGAACCCACATAAATTGCAAACTGCTAAAGAAGAATTTCAGTGTCTGTTATGTAATGGTATTATACATCCATCACAATCATCATGGGCTAGTCTACTACACATTATTATGAATCCAGATGGTCAGTGGTGGGGTTGTGGAGATTATCACCATCTGAATGACAGGAATATCCCATACCAGTATCCAGTTCCATGAACTGATGATGTAAGTTTTATGCTTAAAAATAAAAAGATGTTCTCAAAGACTGAACTACTGGAAGCATATTACCAAATGCCATTAGCTGAAAAAGAAACCAAAATCCACTATTATTACACTTCTTGGCATTCTAAATTTAATTCTGTGCTCTTTGGACTTTGTAATGCACCTAGCACATTTCGGAGATCTATACTTGAAGTTGTAAGAGAACTAGATTTCCGATTCCCACATTTAGATGTTATTTTAATAGCATTTGAATTTCCAAAGCAACATGTCAAGCATCTAAATTTGCTCTTTAAGCAGTTGAATGAGAATCACATCATAATAAAAGTTGAAAAATCAGTATTTGGTGTATAACAGCTAACAAAGAGCAGTGACAATAACAATCTACAAACAACTCAAAACAGTTAATGAAGCAGGAGCATTCTCAGGGGTCATCAATTTTTATTGGACATACTGCTCAAAACCAAACTTTGCTGAATTATTACTTAAGGGGGTTAGACATCAAACGGGCCGACTTGGCCACTGTCTATATTTTTACAAATAAATTCACAAAACTTGGTCAGCATGACCAGGAAGGATACAGGATACACATTCATAGCAGTGGATGTTCAAAAATGTAGCAAAATAATTGTTTTTATATCTGAAATTTCATCATTTTTTCACTTACTATTGGCAGCATTTTTGCTATAGGTACACATTCCTTCATAAGCAGGAGAGATTCTTCAACGAATTTTGCACAGCGTACAAACCATACTTAAAGGTGTATGAAACTCTGGAATTTATTTAATTTGTGAAAAATGAATGAGCTTTCACATTTTAAACTTCATGTTTAGAAGAAACTCAAATTTTACAGTTAATTATCTCAGTTTTTACCACAGTTTTTCATAGATTTGGAAAATTCTAGAATTCTCTTCAATGAGTTTAAGTGTTTAATAGACATAATAAGATTGAAAGTAATAGGATATTTATTTTGGATGTTACATGTACTTAAGTACAGAAATTTTTTTGTGGAAAATAGTTATTTAAGTTTCTGTTTGTATTTGGTATTCTTTTAGAACTGTCCAGCACCAAAAGCAGGTTCTTTTTCATTTTCTAAATCAGTTTTCTTCCTTTTCACATTCCCATGACATACTCTTCTTGATTTTATCATCTCCAAAAAGGATTTATCTGCTTTCTCTACACTGTCTATCACATACAAAGCTTTGATATATTTCACTCTGGGCTTAATTTCCATTTTCTCTAAACCATATTTCCTGCTTTGCAGACCATCAGTAAAACATGAAACTGCGTCGTAAATACCAATAGCAAGTGCATTTCTTCCCACAGAAATGGTTTTTGGCAATCTTTCCCATACACATTGGTTAAAACTTTCATTTGAATTTTGGGTATTACCATGAAGGCATTTCTTCAATAAGTTTTCATTTGCAAGGTCCCTGAATATAGGTCTGATGGCTTCCATTACAGTAGTTGGTAGAGAATTCCTGTGATGATATCCTCCACCACCAGCAATCGACCTTATGTAGCCACACCATGATTCACTTGTGTTCCGTCTTATAGCCAAGCCATAATATTTCAGTAGCGTATCAATTTCTGCATCTGTCAGTTGACCTCTTCCTTTTATTCCCTTCCAGTCAGATAACTTTTCTCCTGACAAATCTTGTCTCAGCCTTCTAAGTCTAGTGCCAAGTCCTTTTTGTACATGTCCCACACATTCTCACTTCTGCACGGTAGTCTCAGCTCCATATGGAGCACATTGTTGGACCTCAAGGAAAGCTTCACTATCACTATCACCAAGGTACATCACATATCACGGGTCACAAGAAGCAATGGATCTGGTAAACAAGCTGACGATTTCCTGCACTTCCATACCTCCAGTTGAGCCTTTAGAGTTCATATTACAGTCATGATCTGGAATCCCTTTCACACAACTATGACGAAATTTGCTCAACACTTCAAGATTTAGTACTTTGCCAGTGTCAACAGATGTTGTTGTAACAACACCATTCAATGAAGTGTTCCCTCTTTTTTGCCAGGTACCATCAAAAGTGGCCATATGACCTTGTCACCATCAATTGCGATAATAGATTCTTCTGCAGCACTTTTCATTGATGATTCTGCAACTTCTTTTACAGACCCAAGCAGCCATAATATCTCTCAAATTTTGCTGGAGGAGGTGGAAGATGCATCACTGCACAAAGTGTTCTTGCTGCCTTTTGGCCCCTACCAATACAGCACATGACATATGCTACCCTGAAATTCACATCATAACCTTTGTTTACAATTTTATATGTCATTCATAATGCACCAACATTGCATTTGCTACATATCACTGATAAGTTCAAAGCAAGGTCTTTCCTGGCTCTCTTCATCTTCCACCACAGAAACACACTGCACACCAAAGCAATGCTTGCACATAACATTGTCCATTATTGTGATTGTGATTGTGATTTTTATTGGTCCCGTAAACTACTTTTTGTACAGATACGTACTTGTAACATAGGACAGGTCATTAGGCTTTCTAGATAATATGAAATATAAAAGTATATAAAATAGCCTACACATTAAATATACATTGGAGCTTTCACAGTATATACAGGGTGAAGCAAAATTGGTGCACTCGGGCTTCACAGAGTGACTCCTCACATACCAATGATAAAAACATGTCTCTTACAAAATTTCGTCCGGCGAGTACATCTGACAGAAAAAGAATGTTAAAGAGTGACAATCTGGCAACACTGGAACCACATGGAGGGTAACTATCCCTGTGAGCATATATTAGCAGTACTGTACAGTTGTTGCAGTGGCTAGAGTTTTGGGTGGTTGAGGGTTCGATCCTAGGTTGGGGCACATTTTTTTTATTTGCCAGTTCCATTCTGACATTTCATACTGTAATATAAAACATTTCTTAGGTGACATGTATCCTAAATTTACATCATTTTGTCTCAACATAACAAATATGTGGTTAGGCAAACAAGAAATAGACAGTTGAAACAAAAGACCTGTCATAGGACAGAATAACTACAAAAACAATATCCATTTCGAGATGCTAAAGATGATAGCACAGTACAACAACACAACAGCTACTTCTCATTTGTACTGAATGTAATATGAGCTCTAAGATGTCATGCATTAGCGACCAGTGAAAATAATAATGTCCATATAAATGTACACATCACCTTCACAACAGAATACGTTGTCCTCAGAATAACAGATTCTCAAAGTGACCTCCCTGCACATCCAAACATTGCACAACCCACCAGGTCATACAGCTCTTGACCCTATGCAACAAAACTGGGCCTCCACACCTGAGCCATTTCCATGGAAACATTCTGTCCAAATACCGTCACACATTAATTCCAGAACAGGTAGTGGGACATCTTCCAGTGCATCAGGCAGATAATTTGAGGGGAATGCATGATACCTTCGTGCAGTCAATCGGTCAGGCGACATGTGGGAACCCAAGCACCTGTCGCCCAGTATTCTGACCCAGATGTGCAGGTTTACCTCACACCAATGGTGGGCATTGTGCATATTGAAGACATCCTCAAGAGTAAATGCTGCTTCATCCAACCATATTACGGTGTTCACGAAGTTATCATTGGCTTCCTGCTGTTTTTGGGACCATTCACAGAATTGCACCTGCTGATGGTAATCTGCAGGATCCAGTAGTTGCATGGAAACATAATGATAGGGATGCAGCCCATGCTTGTGGAGCATGTTAATGACTGTGCGTTGCAAGACACGCAGGTGCCTAGCTACACTACGTGTACCTCACTGAGGTTCTTGGTGTGTGAACTCCAGAATAGCTTCTTCAGTAGCTGAAGTACAGCAAAATCGTGGACAATCTCTGTCATGGGACAGTGGAAGGAGAGAACCTGATTCCTGAAGGTGCAGCTCCAGATGAAGAAACACATTTTTATCTGGATGGCACCAACAGGGGTATCTAGTAGCATATTCATGACCGGCAACACCAGCCCGGTTATCAAATGCACCAAGGACCAGAGGCATATCCACATATTCAGTGTCTGTGTATCCCATGCGTCTGCGACACTGGTTTAGAGATTTACAATGAGAAAATTGGACACATGTACACATGTACATTGGAGTCTGTCATGGGTGTGTTACTCCACTCACAACTAGTCCCTCTCTATTGGACAGCACAAATAATATTAACACGCCGTCAGTCCTGAACTCTGTTCCACCTAATGGGCATTTTCCCTCTGACAGATATTGTTCTGCATGATTCATCTCAACACTGCTAATTGTGAAATGTTCAGATTCGAAATACACTGTGTCCTTAACGGTAATAGAGCTGATGTTTCCACAATCCCATTGATAGAATAATAATAATAATAATAATAATAATAATAATAATAATAATAATAATAATAACAATAATAATAATAATAATAATAATAATAATAATAACAATAATAACAATAATAATAATAACAATATTAATCCCCGTGGAGGCCCGGGAAAAGAATAGGCCTCCGGTTTGTTCTGCCAGTCGTAAAAGGCGACGAAAAGAACAAACCACTAATAGGGCTAACCCCCCTTTTAGTGTGATTAGTTGGTTCAGGACAGAAATAAACAAGCCTCGGACAAGCGCTGTCATGGTCGGGGACGACGCTTGAACCCTATGCCCGCCCACAATGGTAACGACACTGTTAGCCAACTGGAAATTGATTTAAATCCGAATAGAGGTGTTTTGCAGGATATGCTTCCTGCAACCACCCTAGAAGGAAAACAAAGACAGAGGATGAGATAGTCAGATGAAGTTAATTGACACCTCATGTTCTGTTATTACCAAGCAACAAACCTAGGAACCAACACAACTGGATACAGATCACAAGTATACACAACATTTATTACCAGATACCCAGAATTAAAATTTTTAACAGAACAACGACTAGCTGATCAGATCCGTGTAATAATAATAAATAACAGGATACCCCAGTCAGAATTAGAAAACATCAAACAAGAAGTACAACAAATACTGGAACAAAATAATATGCAATCAGAAGAAGAAGAAAATACACTAATGGACTCAAACATCCCAGAGCAAACAAACAAAGAACAACACGCACCAATTAAACAATCAGAGGAAAACGAAATCTTAAGACAGCCACCAGAACAAACACAAATAGAACACGAAGTGACACACATGTTAGATATAGAAGAAAAATTTCAGCTGACATATATAGAATACAAAGACACAAATACAGACATTAGACCATTCTTGCATAGACCCCCAAATAACACTCAAGTCGAAACAACAATAACAACTATCAACACAATCGTACACAACAAAATAAATGAAAATACAACTATGGAAGAGTTACAACTACTGGTTTATATAGGAGCACTCACTACACTAATTATACACACTAGGCAGAGATCAGAACCAACCAACACACAGAAGAAACCCACAAAACCAGCATGGCAACACAGGCTACAGATCAGAACAGAAAAACTGAGAAAAGACATCGGACAGCTAACACAATTTATAAGAAATGAAATATGAGACAAAAAACGAAAAAGGTTAGCTAAATTTCACAACAAGAAGTGATAGAGCAATTAGATGAAAAGAAGCAGAAATTACAAGCATTGGCCTAGCGACTGAGAAGATACAAAAAAGTGATAATAGAAGGAAACAAAACCAAACATTCAACACAAACCAAAAGAAATTTTACCAGACAATAGATAACAAACACATTAAAATAGACAATCCACCAAACATAACAGACATGGAACACTTCTGGAGCAACATATGGTCAAACCCGGTACAACATAACAGACATGCACGGTGGATACAAGCAGAAACAGACACATACAAGATGATACCACAAATGCCTGAAGTGATAATTTTGCAACATGAAGTCACCCAAGCAATTAATACTACGCACAATTGGAAAGCCCCTGGAAAAGATAAAATAGCAAATCTCTGGCTAAAGAAGTACACCTCAACACATTCACATCTAACTAAATTATTTAACAGTTACATTGCAGACCCATACACAGCCCCTGATACACTTACACAAGGAATAACTTATCTGAAACGTAAAGATCAAACAGGCAGAGCAAACCCAGCAAAATATTGCCCCATAAGATGCCTACCAACAATATACAAAATATTAACTTCAGTCATCACACAGAAATTAATGACACATACAACACAGAACAAAATTATAAATGAAGAACAAAAAGGCTGCTGCAAAGGAGCCCAAGGATGTAACGAGCAACTGATAATAGATGCAGAGGTGACATATCAAGCTAAAACTAAACAAAGATCGCTACACTATGCATACATTGATTACCAAAAAGCTTTTGATAGTGTACCCCACTCATGGTTATTACAGATATTGGAAATATACAAAGTAGATCCTAAATTGATACAGTTCCTAAATGAAAAATTGGAAAACCACACTTAATATCCAAACAAAATCAAATAATATCACATCACAGCCAATACAGATTAACCGTGGAACATACCAAGGAGACTCATTAAGTCCTTTCTGGTTCTGCCTTGCTCTGAACCCACTATCCAACATGCTAAATAATACAAATTATGGATATAATACCACTGGGACATACCAACACAAAATCACACATTTGCTATACGTGGATGATCTAAAACTACTGGCAGCAACAAATCAACAACTCATCCAATTACTAAAGATAACAGAAGTATTCAGCAATGATATAAATATGGCTTTCGGAACAGACAAATGTAAGAAAAATAGCATAGTCAAGGGACATCACACTAAACAAGAACATTGCTTATTGGATAACCACAGCGACTGCATAGAAGCGATAGAAAATACAGATGCCTATAAATATCTAGGATACAGGCAAAAAATAGAAATAGGTAATACAAATATTAAAGAAGAACTAAAAGAAAAATATAGACAAAGACTAACAAAAATACTGAAAACAGAACTGACAGCAAGAAACAAGACAAAAGCTATAAATACTTATGCTATACCAATATTGACCTATTCATCTGGAGTAGTGAAATGGAGTAACACAGAACTAGAAGCACTCAATACACTTACATGATCACAATGCCACAAATATAGAATACATCATATACATTCAGTAACAGAAAGAGTCACATTAAGCAGAAAGGAAGGAGGAAAGGGATTTATCGACATAAAAAACCTACATTATGGACAGGTAGACAATTTAAGAAAATTCTTTATAGAACGAGCAGAAACTAGCAAAATACACAAAGAAATCACTCATATAAATATATCGGCTACACCATTGCAATTTCATAACCACTTCTACAACCCTTTAGATCACATAACATCAACAGATACAAAGAAAGTTAATTGGAAAAAGAAAACACCACATGGCAAGCACCCGTATCATCTAACACAGCCACACATCGATCAAGACACATCCAACACATGGCTAAGAAAAGGCAATATATACAGTGAGACGGAAGGATTCATGATTGCAATACAGGATCAAACAATAAACACCAAATATTACAGCAAGCATATTATTAAAGATCCCAAAACCACAACAGATAAATGCAGACTTTGCAAACAACAAATAGAAACAGTAGATCACACCACAAGCGGATGTACAGTACTAGCAAAAACAAAATACACCAGAAGATATGACAATGTAGCAAAAATAATACATCAACAACTTGCCGTACAACACAAACTAATAAAACAACGTGTTCCCACATACAAGTATGCACCACAAAATGTACTGGAGAATGATGAATACAAATCATACTGGAACAGAACCATTATAACAGATAAAACAACACCACATAACATACCTGACGTCATACTCACCAATAAAAAGAAGAAATTAACACAACTAATCGAAATATCCATACCCAATACAACAAATATACAGAAGAAAACAGGAGAAAAAATTGAAAAATACATCCAACTGGCTGAGGAAGTCAAGGAGATGTGGCATCAGGATAAAGTTGACATACCAATTGTATTATCAACTACAGGAGTCATACCACACAATATCCACCAGTACATCAATGCAATACAGCTACATCCAAATATATATATATATATACAATATAATGGAAGGAAACATTCCACGTGGGAAAAATTATATACAAAAACAAAGATGAGGTGACTTACCGAACAAAAGCGCTGGCAGGTCGATAGACACACAAACAAACACAAACATACACACAAAATTCAAGCTTTCGCAACAAACTGTTGCCTCATCAGGAAAGAGGGAAGGAGAGGGGAAGACGAAAGGAATGTCTGCTTGTGTCTGTATGTGTGGATGGATATGTGCGTGTGTGCGAGTGTATACAACAGTTTGTTGCGAAAGCTTGAATTTTGTGTGTATGTTTGTGTTTGTCTGTGTGTCTATCGACCTGCCAGCGCTTTTGTTCGGTAAGTCACCTCATCTTTGTTTTTATATATATATATATATATATACAGAAATCTGTAATTATTGATACATGTTCAATTACCCGAAAGTTCATAAATGCAATGTAACATATACTGCACAGTTAAAAGGATGTCACGCTTGATCAGGGTCTGCATCACTTTCCATTTTTAACCAGACGTAATGTCTGAGAAATGAAAGAAATAACAATAATAATAATTCATTGAGATACATACTAAATAGCATGCAGTTTCCAGACTCAATTTTGAAAGGCATAATTAGTGCGACCATGTTGATAACACATAAAAATAGTAACTGAGTTTGGACATTATACGTAAAGCATGTTGCTAGTCCTACTGGTGACGTAAGGCTCTAACAAAATGTCATGGACCTGAATGAGGCAAGAATAATAGTTGGTACTAATCTATAGGTCCATTGGATGAGGGTACAAAGAAAAGAGGTTTTGCATCTAGTAGATGAAGTGGTGTGAATAAATTCATGCCCACGACATGGACAGGGCTTCTTTCAAAGCTGGCCAATCTTCCATTTCTATGATTGTAGTATGTAAGTGCATATGTTTTCTAAAGGACCTGCTGCAATCACTGTTGATGATTAAGATGACAGATACTGTACCACCTTGACTACATTTACCAAATAAAAAACATATGTCTCAACCCAGGATTGAACTATCGTTCTCCTGCATGCTAACTCAAAACTCTATCCTCTGCACCAGCTGTTTATAATGAATAGCATGTTCTGGCAGAGGTTGTCACGTTACATGTGATTACAGTGTTGCCAGATTTCCACTCTCTTTCCATTTTCTGCCAAATGTACTTACTGGATGAAATTTTGCAACAGACCTTTTTTATCGCTGGCATGTGAGGAGTCACGCTGCAAAGCGCAAGTCCACAAATTTCGCTTCACCCTGAATATAATATTGCAGCATACACAATGACTTATGATACAGTATATTCATAATATTACACAGTACAAAATGACTTATGATACATACAAAAAAGCAATAATTTTGTGAGATATAATTAACTTATATTATACATCAATACTTCATAATTATAGTTAATTTCTTTTACACTGGTTTCTATTGCTAGTTCTTTTTATGATGTGTGAGATTTATCACTCACAGGATGAACTTTTGATCACTGTTTGCTAATGTAGTCAGCTACACTATACAGTTCTCCTTGTATCAGAAACTTGTTTAGAGTTGTGGGGAACGTTTTCTCAGTTTTGAGGTCTTTTAATTCCCTTGGCATTGGCATTGTATTAACTTGATGCCAGAGTATTTGGGTCCTTTTTCAAATATCTTAAGTCTATGTGGAATACACCACAGTTGTTTTCTGTTCTTTGAGTTGTGTGTACGAACATTCTTATTAGTCTCCAGTTTTGTGTGATCACATAATGCACTCACAATGGTCTTGAATATATACAATGATGGAAATGTTAGAATGTTTAGTTCTTTGAAACAACTTTTGCACGATTCATTTTGCTTCTTTTTCAAAATAATTCTAATGGCTTGCTTCTGCAATATGAATATTATCTTCATTCCCGTGATAGTTGAGCTCCCCCATGCTGTGGTTCCATATCACATGTATGGATCGAAAAGTTCGTGATAGAAAGTGCACAAGAGGTCTCAGTGAGTATACTGAGCCAGTTGTTTCATTATAAATATTACTGAGCTTACCTTACTGGAAACAGTATTTATCTGCTGTTTTCAATTTAGTTCACTGTTTATTGTAATGCCCAAAAACTTAACTGATGTTACTTCTTCCAGTCCTTTTTCATCTAAGAAAACATCCATATGTTCTTCTTTTAGTTTGTTTTTGAAGACCAAGTACATAGTTTTTTCAGGTTAATAATTAGCTCATTTTCAGAGAGCCATTGTGCTGTACTACTGACTGATATGAATGTAATTTGCTCAAGTGTCTCCAAATTGTTGGAAACATTTAGTACAGTCATATCATCTGCATAAAGTATTTTGATTTCATTTTAACATGTTTGTATATTATTCACAAATAAATTGAAGAGAACAGGTCCCATTACAGATCCTTGAGGTACATCATACTTAATGCTTCTAACTTCTGATCTGCATAAGCTATTAATGACTACATATTGCCTCCTGTTACTTACATATAATGTTATCCAGTTTCCTGCATGTCCATGAATACCAGTATTCTCTAGTTTCTTTACTAGGACTGTATGATCAAATGTGTCAAATGCCTTTGGTAGCTCAAGAAAAACTCCAGACACTACCATCTTGTTGTCCAAGACCTGTACAAATGATTCTGTTAACGATTCAATTGCTGTTTCTGTTGATTTCCCTTTCTGATATCTGTGCTGTGCTAGAGTTATTACATTATGTTTTTCCAAATAAGCAGTTGGTCTGTTTAGTATGAGAATTTCTAATATTTTGGAAAAGCCTGATACTGAAGATACTGGCTTGTAGTTGTTACAGTCATCGCGCTTTCCCTTTTTGTATACAGGTACTACTTTAACTAATTTGAATTTATCTGGAATGACCCCTTCTTGGAAAGAGCAGTTGGCAATATCGAGTGCTGGCCTAATTATTTCTGCTGCCACCTGCTTGATTAGGTAGTTTGACACTTCATCATGTCCAGCAGACTTTTTTGCTTTTAGCTTTTTCATAACGTTTGTTAGTTCCTTTTCAGATACTGGTTTCAGGAACTTTGAGTGGCTTGGCTTACCCATCACAATAGTTTGGTGAGTTCCTTGGCTATTATATCCATGCTTTAGTTTTTCTATTGCATCTGTGTAGTTGTTATTCAGCATGTTGGCAATTTTTGTTTCTATCTGTGATGATTTTGTTATTTACTGTCATAGTTTCTATTTCATTTGTTTTTTGTGAGTATTTTTTCTTGCCCCTCTCAGAGTTAATTATATTCCAAGCTGCTCTTATTTTATTTGTTGATTTTGAAATAGTCGCATTAATTGATTTTTCTTTGACTTGTCTTATCAGCTGCCTGTATTTCTTCTGGTGCTGACGGTAGGTTTCAATATTTTCTCTCTGTTTAATTTCTCTTAAGGTAGCTCTCTGTTCTATTATTTCCTTCGTGATCCACTACTTATTTTCAAGATTGTTTCTTTTCCTCTTGGTTTTTGGAAATGCTAAGTTGAAGTAATGTGCTATGGTGTCCTGGAAAGCATTGTATTTTTCATCTGTTCCCTGGGCTTGAAGTATGTTGGTGCACTGTTCTTTTCTTAACAAAACTTTGAAGATGTTGATATTTTGTTGGCTGATAAGCCTGACATCTCTTTCTACACTTTTATCTTCCTTTTGTGAGTTCAGATTTCCATATACTTCACAAAGCTGTCCAAAATGATCAGAAATTCCTGTTTGTAGAACCATTGTTGTATATGCATTGCTATCTTTATTAGTGATAATACTGTCAATAATTGACTCAGTTTCCAAAGTTACTCTGTTTGGTGTCCGAACAGTTGCCTTCATGTTGTATTGTAGTAACAGTGCTTCAAATTTTTGCTTTCTCTGTGTCTTTCTTCCCATATCAGTGTTAAAATCACCACATATTACACAATCTTCCTTTTATTTATTTTTTTCTAGTATAATGGACATTTTTTTGAGGAAAGAATTTATTTTGCCACTTGGTGATCAGTACACACAGAATACTCTTAACTCATTGCAGACCATACCTATGATTTCAAAATGTTTTTCTTTGCATTTTGGTAAAGGTTTTGTGTGCATCATTCATACTACTATCATAAGTCTCTGCTGTTTTGGTAAATTTAGTTACTCCTCCACCTCTATATTCTGATCTACAGAAATAGTTTACAAGAACATAATTTTTTATGGTACGGCTGCCAATTTCATTTTCTTTTAAGCCATGTTCACTTATACACAATATATCTGGGCATATTTCATTTGCCAGTAGTTCTACTTCCAGTTTTTTATTACTCAGATACAACATATTGTTGGTATCTGAACATCAGAGAATGCAAAGCCTTTATAATTCTAGTAGCACATCATGCATTCACAGGGGAAGATAAAAAGACCACTGGGAAACAGTTGATGGAGGAACACAAGAAATAGTACAGTGAATTCATGATTCAGATTTTCCAAGAAATTTAGTTTTTTTGCACCCTGTTCCATTACGGCTGTATTACGTGTTTGTCACACATAAAAACAAAATGGTTAAAAAGCACCCTATGTAACTAGGAATGTCCACATACATAATATTCCACTGATACGTGTTGGATATTTTATTGTGTAACATTGCACATTTGAGCAAAAGTTTACATTTACAAATTAAATATATCATGGAACCACATTCTTAAAAGTACACAGTTCAATTGTGTGCTTCAAAGAATGTGGATCCATGATGTATTGGACTAGTCATGTAAATGTAAACATGCAGTTCAGCTGTGTACTTTAAAAAATGTGGATCCATGACATATCTAACTCATCATGCACATGTAAAAATGTGCACTGTTATGCAATTCAACATCTAACAAGCATCAGTAGAATGTTATGTATTTTTCCGTGTAAATCTCTTTTTCAGTACATATATCATATACAGGATAATGGACAAAAAACATTTTTAGTTACTGGTTTTAAAAACGTCAAACATACCTAATTTAATTTTTTATAAAAATTTGGATCTGTAAGTTAATAATTACAAATTCGATTAAATACTGTATATTTATTACTTATTTCTGCAATTAAAGGCACAAGTTACATTTTTCTTGCATGAGATACTGTGGGATTGAATAGTAGAGGTTTTGCAGTGGGTAAGCTATCACAAACTTTTTAAAGCTTTTTAGTTCAAGAAGAGATTTTATATGGCTTGATAATGTGTTGCATAGTTTTGTTCCTATAGGATATCCACTTTTCCGGCATAATGTTGTGTTACAATGACTAACATGTATGTCACTGTCTGACCTGGTACTGTAATCATGGACACTTTTGTTCTAAGGAAAACGGTTCTCTTTTCTCAGCATACTTTTCCTGATACACTTGACTACTTCCAGGATATAAATTCAGGGAAGGGGTAATATCTTTAGATCTTTAAAGAAAGGTTTGCATGATTTTCTGCTGCTCGCTTGTTTCATTGTTCTTATAATTGCCTTTTGTTTCTTGAAAACTGTTTTGGCCTGGCGTATGTTTCCCCAGAAAATGAAACTGAGCTTCAGTACTGAATGTACACTAGCAAAGAATGCAGCCCAAACTGTTTCTGCACAAGTATTGTTGCAAAAAATTCTTACTACATAGCTGATTTTTGCGAGTTTGGGTGTAGTCATCCCTAGTCACACTAGGTGCTTTTTAAGTGCTTTGTTTTTATTTGTGACAAACCAGTTTTTATTTTTAACACACCTGTGTGGACTGTGCTACATACTTTCCACTACAACGTCAACAAGGCATGTGTGATACAGCCACAATGAAACAGAACATATAACGTAATCATCAGGAATAAATAGTGTTGAATCCAATCATGTCTATCAAAAGAACAGATACAATCTTAATAAATAAATAGTTAAGGCTCACCGGCCACTTGACCATCTTCTTCTTCTGTGTGAATGCACAAAGAGAGCCTGAACTCTTATGGGAAATGGCAATGCGCCGCGAGTAATGAGTATAACGGGCGGGGTCAGTACAATTGTAGTGCGGGACAAAACGTTGAGAATGTGGGTTTTGCCGGAGGCATGCCAGAGATAAATCCCTGCAGTCGCGCCATCCTCTGTGTCCTCGGTGGCTCAGATGGATAGAGCATCTGCCATGTAAGCAGGAGATCCCGGGTTCGAGTCCTGGTCAGGGCACACATTTTCATCTGTCCCTGTTGACATATGTCAATGGCTGTAAGCAGCTAAGGGTGTTCATTTCATTGTAATATCAAAAGTTTCTTTAAAGCAAATACAAATTGGTTCAAATGGCTCTGAGCACTATGAGACTTAACATCTTAGGTTATCAGTACCCTAGAACTTAGAACTACTTAAACCTAACTAACCTAAGGACATCACACACATCCATGCCCGAGGCAGGATTCGAACCTGCGACCGTAGCGGTTGCGCGGTTCCAAACTGAAGTGCCTAGAACCACTCAGCCACACCGGGCAGCCAAAACACAAATTGCTTCTTCCCATCTCTAATTATGAGAAACTTCAATTCAGAAAGAGAAACTGGAAAGAAGAAGATGAAAAGGAAGTTGTCAGACCAAATTAACAAGTTCAAGTGTGCTCCTTAACTGGGCACAACGAACAAAGAAAGGTGTATAGGATGTGGCTTTGCCAAGGGAAAGAGATTGTATGTTGACCAAATATTAGTGCTAGTTTAAACATTTTCTAATATAAATGAAGGACTGCCTTGTGGGTAATTCGAGACTTAATGCTATTTATAAATTAATGATTAAATATTTTGACTATGTCTTGGCTTCTTTGTACTAGTTGATGAATTATTCCAGTTTTATAAGAGTCATTTATCTCTTACCTCAGTGTGCTGAGTTTTAGAAACTTTAATTCTCTGTTATAATTGCTGTCATATAATATACAATGGATTCATTTATTCTGACATTTAAAAAAATCTGTAACTTTGACTTCAGCATTAACAAAAGACTAAATACCTATATTAATTAATTATTAATTCTTAGTAATTTTTGCTTCTGCTATTGATTCTGTTTAGGAGAATTACACTTTGAAATGAATATTACCTTCATTTGCTTCTTGATTTCAATGGTTTTGCAGAATAATTTTGGGAATCACTTATAGATAGGCAGTCATTACAATTGAACCACCACTGAGAAATCTGTTTTTCATTTTGAATCAAAATACAGTAAGCATTAGTTTTTTTTTAAAATTGTCTGTTACCTACATGAGCATTTCAGTTTTGGAACTCTCACAAGGGAGGGGATATATAACAGTGGCATAGCCAACATAACTGGCACCTTGGGCATGACCCCCTCCCTCTCCTCAGCATACGGAGTATGGCACTACACTTTATTGGTGCCCCCCACCCTCCAGAAAAATATGCAGTAATATAATATATAGAATTTAGTCTAATAATATTTTCTGGAAAATCTTGGTTGTCTTGGAGACCAGCTGGCATCCTTCTGTGAGTGGTGCCCAGGGCATGATAGAACAACCCCCCCCCCCCCTTGCTATGCCGCTGTATACATCATATAAAATAACTGATGTATGATTTCATAAGATGGAGTAATCTGTAAATGTCCACATTGCTATGCAACTTTATTATTAATTTTGCTATTTTATCTGAAGAAATGAGCATAACCAAAAATACCTGGCATCCCTGTAAACAACAGACTTCATTAAAACAGTAAGGGAGAACCTAAGTTCCATTAAAGCATCCATGCAAAAGCAGCGAACTTAAGATCTACATGCTGTCTCTGTGTTCGGATGACAGTATAACTTGAGAACACTAGGTCAGTGGACAATTTGAAAATCTTTGTCTTGCTTTGGTGCTTCAAGATACAACTGGACCTATTACATATCCTGCTACTCCACTGTCAATGGAGACAGTTATGTGTCATCTGTGATAACACAGAGATGGGACTTGTACAGATGACTGACTCTCTCTTCACGTATTCACTTCAATTGCAGGGTTGCCCTAAAGTAATAATTTTTATTATGAAAATATTATATGATAACAGCAGCTTGTAGATAAAGACTAGTGTATTCACTCACAAACCACAGAAAGAAACAAGGATATCCATGTCCAATATTCACATACAATCATAAAACAAAATGGACCACTTTGGATACAAAAGAATCTGTACTAGAAACGATCTTCTGACATCAAATTTATAAAAGATTATTCAGAGTTTAAAACAGCTGTTCATGCCTACCTGCTTCAGAAGTATTATTATGATGTGCTGAGTATATAGCAGGTACATTATTATTGTAAAAATGTATGATAGTAGAAAATTTGTATAGATTTTGTTAACTGTAGAATCTCCATCTAGGATTCTATTCTACAATCTTATGCAGGAGCCCTTAATGCATTGGCAGCAGGAATCAAGCACTAAAATGGAAATCCTCCAGTATATACAGGGTGTTTAAAAAATGACCGGTATATTTGAAACGGCAATAAAAACTAAACGAGCAGCGATAGAAATGCACCGTTTGTTGCAATTTGCTTGGGACAACAGTACATTTTCAGGCAGACAAACTTTCGAAATTACGGTAGTTACAATTTTCAACAACAGATGGCACTGCGGTCTGGGAAACTCTATAGTACGATATTTTCCACATATCCACCAAGGGTAGCAATAATATGGCGTAATCTCTGAATGAAATTACCCGAAACCTTTGACAACGTGTCTGGCGGAATGGCTTCACATGCAGATGAGATGTACTGCTTCAGCTGTTCAATTGTTTCTGGATTCTGGCGGTACACCTCGTCTTTCAAGTGTCCCCACAGAAAGAAGTCCCAGGGGTTCATGTCAGCAATGGTAGCGGCGCTGAGGGGTTGCCGCGTTTGAATTTTGTATGGATAGAGGTGTAAACTCTGGCGCATGAGACGATACGTGGACGTTGGCGTCATTTGGACCGCAGCTGCAACACGCCGAACGGAAACCCGAGGCCGCTGTTGGATCACCTGCTGCACTAGCTGCGCGTTGCCCTCTGTGGTTGCCGTACGCGGTTGCCCTACCTTTCCAGCACGTTCATCCGTCACGTTCCCAGTCCGTTGAAATTTTTCAAACAGATCCTTTATTGTATCGCTTTTCGGTCCTTTGGTTACATTAAACCTCCGTTGAAAACTTCGTCTTGTTGCAACAACACTGTGTTCTAGGCGGTGGAATTCCAACACCAGAAAAATCCTCTGTTCTAAGGAATAAACCATGTTGTTTACAGCACACTTGCACGTTGTGAACAGCACACGCTTACAGCAGAAAGACGACGTACAGAATGGCGCACCCACAGACTGCGTTGTCTTCTATATCTTTCACATTACTTGCAGCGCCATCTGTTGTTGAAAATTGTAACTATTGTAATTTCGAAAGTTTGTCCGCCTGAAAATGTACTGTTGTCCCAAGCATATTGCAACAAACGGTGTATTTCTATCGCTGCTCGTTTAGTTTTTATTGCCGTTTCAAATATACCGGTCATTTTTGAAACACCCTGTACCAGTGATGTGCTATTAGATACTTTAACTTTCCTTGACGTCATATTCTTTGTAAACACACTGAACACTCTGGCTATTATTGTATGCTCCCAATTACAATCCCTGTCAAAATGAAATGTGTTTTAAGCTGGAGTAGTCAATGTAGGAAAAAATATGTTTTCACTGAAGTTTTGATTTTTTTAAAGTGAGCAAGGAACTTCATTCACAAATCTTTTCAGTTTTCCATTTGGTAACATGATGAGCTGACTATAACAACAGTTGTAGTAAAGCAGATTTCAAAACTTATGAGTTACTAAGATTTTGCTGCAATGAGCTCAGTTTCCAGTTGTGTGTTTGAGTTGCCAGAATATAGCATGATTTATCTGAAATTTTATTTTAGTTTTTCAGTGGTTGTTAGTGCCAATCATACATTGTATCAGTGTTTTACAGGGCAGGTGAATGGAGACCCAATCAGCAAAGCGAGGTGAACAGCTTACATGAATAATAGGTTGGGGAAGGAGATTATTCAGATCACAATTAACATTTTCGAAGCAAATGCTGCTGAGTGGGAGTTTTCAACGAGCAATGTAATAGACAAAATGAAAAAAATTAAAAAGGCCACTCTTCAAGCACTCATCTAGCTGGAACATCATGTCACTTAATGATCATAAAAAAAAGATTGCAAGCAACCTGAGCTCTGTCACAATCAAACTTAAACTTTTTTTCTCTTATTTCCCCCTAGGGATATGTGCAAACTTTCCCAGTTGAACAATACCCACTGACTGTGGACTTAAAACACTGAGAGTAACAGAACAAATAATAATGTATCAGACCACACCTTGCAGAAATCTCTTTAGAGATTTTGGAATTCCACTGCTGAATACCAGTGCATTTACTCTTTTATGATTTTTGCTACTGATGATTAAAAGAACAGTTTCATCTAAACTGTGATTTACACATCACAAACAAAACACAAAAATAATTTTGTTGTAGACTTTGTCTCCTTGTTTATGTTTGAAAGTGGAGTTGTGTAGTCTTGTGCTAAGGTATTGTAAAAGTTCTCATCTGACATAAAGGAAGAAATAGGAAATGTGTAATGAATAATTAATAGATAAAAACATACCTCATTAGATTCAGATTCAGATTCTTTATTAGTCATTCAGCATTGTTACATGCAATAGACTTCGTCAGTTCACTTAACCTATTAATTTTACAAAATAAATTTTTACATATTTAAGTTGATATTGGGCATTTCTAAAAATTCTTCTAATGAATAGAATGGATTAGTTAACAAGAAGTTATGAACATTATCTTTAAATAATTTGTCAGGCTTGATTGACCCATTTTTAGACAATTTGTTATATATTTTAATTGCCATATACTTATAACTATTGTTAGTTTTAGCTAATCTATTTTGTGGCAACAGCAGAGAAGTACACGTTCTTGTATAGTAGCCATGCCTTTCATTTGTTACACTTAAATTAGGTAGTTCAGCAAGTATGTAGTTAACACTGTCAAGAATATATAAATTAATTACTGTTAAAATTCTATATTTAATGAACAATGGTTTACAATGTGTTCTATTATCTACCTTAGCCATTACTCTGATAGCTTTCTTCTGGATCACCATAATTTCATTTATTTTTCTGCTGTTTCCCCAGAGTATTAACCCATACCTTAAAGCAGACTGAAAAAAGGCAAAGTACACTGTCCTTACATACTCAAATGTCACACAACACATCAGTCTCTTCAACAAATATATAACTCTTGACAACCTAACCACTATGTGATCAACATGAGAGTTCCATGTTAGACTGTTGTCAAGTACAATACCTAAAAACTTTGCCTTTTGTTTTTCTATTTTTGTAGTCTTTGATAGACTGAACCACATATTCTGGGTCTTTTCCTCATTCAATAGCAGACCATTGGCATTAAACCATGATGTTGCATTTTCTTTTGCCAATTTCATATCACTTACAAGGTTATCAAGTACATGGTTTACAGATTGAAAAGTTGTGTCATCTGCATACATATATGTCTTTACATCTATATTTTCTGGTAAGTCATTTATGTGTACAAGGAAAAGAAGTGGTCCCAATTTAGATCCCTGCGGCACTCCATGTTGAACCTCGAGTATGTTTGACAGATGACTTCCTGAACTCACCACCTGGTTTCTTTTATTGAGGTATGATTTGATGAGTTTTAAACTTTTATCACATATTCCATAGTACTCAAGTTTAGAGAGCAGAAGTGAGTGGTCAACACAGTCAAAAGCTTTGCTCAGATCACATAAGGTTACCTGTGCGTGCGCATGGTCCTCAAATGCAGCTAGAATGTCTCTGACTAAGAGCTCTATGGCATGTATAGCTGACCTTCCTTTTCTGTAACCAAACTGTGATGCACTTAACATACCATTTAGTTATAGGTACTCATACATCTGCTTATATATTATGCCTTCAAACACTTTTCCTAGTACTGGAATTAGTGATATTGGTCTGTAGTTTGCAGGATCTGATTTGACACCCTTCTTAAAGACTGGAGTTACCTTGGATAGTTTGAGAGGATCAGGAAAAAACCCTTCTATGAGATACAGGTTTATAGAATATGTTAATGGTGCTGTAATGTAATGTATGATTTCTTTCAATAGATTGTTTGACATATTAAAAATATCTGTACTGTATGAATTTTTCATTTCTTTGACTATTTTAGGAACTTCATGTTGGCATACCTCTTTGAAGTGTTTCAATGATGATCTGGCCCTATTATGATTTAGGTTTGCTCTCTTCAGATAATCTATACATGTTACATTGGGTTTACTGATCAGCTTTTTGATATCATCAGCACAGCTTACAAAATATTTATTGAATGTATCTGCTGGTATTGGGACTGTCTTGTCGAAGTTTCTGACTTCACCTTTAACAGTATTAATTACTGACCAGGCTGTTTTGCATTGGTTTTTACTATTTTTTATGAAATTTGTGTTGTATCTTAGTTTCGCCAATTGCAACTCTTTCTTATACTGTTTCTTAGTGATTTTTTCGAGATCCTTAATTTCATTAGAATTGTTTACTTTGGCAAGGTGCTTCAACAGCAGTAGCTTATTTTTTAGATTCTCCAGTTCTTTGGTGTACCAAAATTTACCCTTTCTTGTTTTATGGTATTTCTTTTGAACAAGATGGGCTTTTAAAATATCTGTTACGTAATTGTGGAATGTTTCACAAACTGTTTGGGCACTGGAATCACAGTTTTGAAATAATTTGTCCCAGTTTGTTATGCTCAGCTGGTGTGTTAGTTTTATGAGATTGTGTTTTGTTAATATTAACGTATTGGATTTTGTTAACTTTTGTGCAGCCTTGCTCTCATCCCCTTTTATAAAATGTCTTAACTCTACCGTTAACATGGAGTGGTCTGAGAAAACAAATTCCTTTACCTTGGTGTAGTACATATCACGAGCACAGTTGACAAAAGCATTATCCAAGCACGCTTGTAGTCTTGTTGGTTCTGAATTTACATGATGGAAGTTGTGCTGCCTTAGTATATTCAGTAACTTATTTACACTGGGTTTGTTACATGTTACATCAAAGCTTGAATTAAAGTCTCCCCCAATTACAGTTACATACTGTTTCCATTTCGTTATATAGCAGAGTACACTGCCTAAATTATCTAAAAAAGTTTTATCATCTGAGTCAGGGGAATGGTAGATACATACTATGATAAGTTTCATCATATCACATATGATCCCGGTAATTTCAAAGTGTTTCTCTACACATGCCCAACTAAGATCTAGTTCTCTACACTCTATTTCATTTGAAACATAGATACCAGTACCACCATTACAGTACTGAGATCTGCAGAAACTGTTTCCATATTTATAACCTTCTGGTACATAGTATTGTATTTGTTCTGGTTTAAGCCAGTGTTCTGATAGACATAAGAAAGAATACTTACTCTGTGGCAATGACTCCTCCAGAATTTCAACTTTATTTTCAAGACCCTGAATGTTTAAAAATAGGATGTTGTTGTGACTTATCTGTGAGTTAGCAGGCTGGTTTTTCACATTTTTATTTTCTTCTTGGCTTGAAACCATAAAAAAATTATCACTGAATGACACAGATGTATTTTTCCTTTGGCTCCTCCTTAAGCATTGCTGTGTTGCTGCTCCAGTCGTTGTTGGTTCTGCTGCTGTTGCTGCTTCTGGTGATAATGATGGTGCTGCTGCTGTTTCACTTATTTCTGGTGTTTGTTGTTCTATAACTGCTGTGCCTTTCTGTGATTTATTAACATTTGGAGTGTTCACTTGCATTAATAAAATTTCACATTTGTCTTGGAGGGGTGTAGCTTCACTGACATCAGATTTCACATTGGATTATACAGGATAAACACACTTCCTGTCCATGAGAGGTATGACTTTTCTATCTTCACACTGCACATTTGAGATTTTATTTACAACTTCTAAAATTTTTGTTACTATTACTTTTTTTCCAAGTACATTTAGATGGGAACCATGTGCTGTGTGAAATCTTTTCCCTAAATTGCTGATGTTCACAAATGTTACATTTTCAAACCGCTTGCAAATATTTTGCATCTCTTTATTTGCAGTTTCAATTTCTTTATTTACACAGGACCATTCCATCAAGTCGTAACTGTGTGGCACTGAAAAAACAATAACATTTGTTCCTCTCAGCTCATACAGTTTCCTATTTAGCGAGATTAAGAGATCGTTTTTTTCGTTCCCAGCTATATCATTTGATCCCGCCAGGAAGATGGAAAAGTCCTTTTTGCTCAATGAGGAAATTTTTTCTTGACTCATTGACGTAGCAGCACTGAATTTTGCTCCTGGTTTTATTGTACAGTTAAAACTAAAATTCTGACTACTTGTACACCGAAATTCAGCGGCTGTATTAAGTCCTTGGCTGTCGGCATACAGTTCAATTTTACCGGTACTTGCTGTTCCGAGATTGCCTGTTTCCTGCCTACCTTTGCAGTAAGCGAAGTCTTGTTTGGCACTATTTATTGTGTCTTGTTTGCTAACACATGTCGATATTGTCTCAGTAGAGCAGCTTAGCGGTGGAAGATTTTTCGTGAGCACTTTCGCATATGATCTTTTACTTAACTGCTGCTGAAATATTCCATGTTTTACCTTATTCACAAAGTCGTTTGGTTTTCCACATGATACACTCGCACTGTTAACTTCACTTTCACCATCCATAGTCGAAAGTGCTTGAAAGTAATTTTCGTTCACTATATTTATGTTTCTTTCACCGTTTTCTGTATCTTGTATTATCTGTTTGCGTCTTTTGTACTTCACTTCCGTCCAATTCTCCGACATATTCGTACTTTCATGGCGCGAGTTTTTCATGTTCCGTTCACTTTTTTCTTCTTTAAGTTTCTTGATATCCATCTTCAAGGAACTGATAATAAATTGTTAACTAGACACCCGTTCGCTGAGCTTTGTAATTTCATCCTTACAACTGTCACAATTTTTCTGTTTCACGGCAAAATTCACACTTTTTCTCGGACAAGCACAACGAATTTTTACACTAGCCGCCATCTTCATTAACCCACTAGTTGTACTAATTATTTTATTTCTAGCTCAAGGACTGAAAGTTCTGTTAGCTACATGGCAAGTAGCAAAGCTGACAAGCTGAAGGACAGGTAGTGCACTGTTGTAAACAGGTTTCTGTTGTTAAAGATACAGGTAACTATTATCTTTAAAAAATTAGAAATGTAATGAAGTAAATACTAACCCACCTGTATAATATAAACAGCAGTACACACCACACTTAACTCAAAATTGTTCTTTGACATTCCTGATCTACAAAATGTAACAAGCTCAATAACAGAATAGTATAGTATCTGATGTCATGGTTTAGTGAAGCATACAGTAACTACAGCATTTCCTATTCCAGAGACATATTTCAGTGTGCTGGCTGCAGAAGCTTCACATATTTGGATGTGAGATATCATCTGCGTAATTTTTATTACGAAACATAATTTTGTGAGTTAGTTATGTTGGACAGCATTAAGCAGGTGCTGTACAGTTCATTAATTTATGCGGTGGTTATCCACAATTTGTATGAAAATAAGGTTGTCTCAAAGAGAACTAGGCTATACACATTTGAGTTCCAATAATTAATTACTGAATGTGTGTGTTAAGCAGTGAAGTCCAATGTAAATAGAAAAATTATGCATGTTAAATGTAAAGCAAATCAAATTCAAAATTTATTTGTTTACAGTAGAAAACTGCTAACTCAGTAGAAGATAGTAATATTATTGATCATCAGCTAGAATATTGAATAATTTATGGTGTGAAGAAAGAATCTGTAAAACTGCTCCTGCAACTGAAAGTAATTGAAAATGATTTTATAATAATGTAGCAGTATTTGTCAAACATTAATGAAAGATAAGTATTGATGCAGAAGAGACTATATAGTTCTTTGATATTCACAATTGTAATGATTGGCCACAATGTAACTATGTGTGTTGTGTCTAAGACTTTTGCCAAAATAAACTGAAATGGATGATTATTTTTGAGACCATTACGGATCAACAGCGATTTTACTTGTAACTTCGATAAAAAAACAGTCCAAACTGCAACCATTTCTTTTTATTTTTAATTCTGATTACCAAGTTTTGGTCTATAAAACCATAATCAGGTGAAGACACTGAAACATACAGGGTGGTCAGAAACAGTCTGAAAAGCTTGTAAGGGTGTTGCAGAGTTAGTTGTGCTGAGAAATAAATGTTAAGAAAAAATGCGATACACTGTGCCATTTATGAAATAATTAGCACTGAGGTTAGCCAGTCAGGCTGTTGTACGTGCAAATTCATGTGGCCCACAGACACAATGGCCCTCAATTGTTCTCATAGCACAGGTGATAGTGCTCGAGACAGCTCAGCCTTTGGCTCAGGTTTGATCCTCAGTATCATCCTATGTCCAATTTTTCTATTGCTGTCTTGTGCAGGTTTAGGAAACTAAACAAAGAGCACGTTTGATGACACTGTCTCTGGTGAGTCGCTTGAATTTGTACACACAACAGCCTGACTGGGTAACTTCAGTGCTTATTAACTCAAAAATGCATAACATATGCTCAAGTGTGTGGGACCCGTACAAAATGGGCTTAACAGGGGATATTGAACGTAAATTGACAAGGGCAGCATGAATAGTCACAGGTGTGTTTAATCTGTGGGAGAGTGTCACGGAGACTGAAGGAACTGAACTAGAAGACTCCTGAAGATAGACGTAAACTTTCCTGAGAAAGTCTATTAACAAAATTTCAAGAACCCTGGGAATATACTACAGCTTCCTACATATTTCTCACATAGGGATCATTAATTAAGTTTAGAATAACTACTCCACACACACATAGGCATTCAAACAATCTTCTTCCCACACACTATAGGGAATGGAACAGGAAGAATAACTGGTACAATGGGAAGTACCCTCTGCCATGAACCTCATGGTGGTTTGCACGGTATAGTTGTAGATGTAGATGTAGATATATAATTTTTTTCTTAACAGTTATTTCTCAGTACAACCTTCCTTACAACAGTCTTACAAGCTTTTCAGACTCTTTCTGACCGCCCTGTACATCATCTATAAAGTATCATGCATGACAAACTGTTATTCATTAACATTAGTTACAATATACGATGTGTTACACAAATGATGTGAGTCGATGGTGCATTGAGCTGCTGTGTAGTACCAACTGATACCTGTTATGAACTATTGACTAGCTAGCAAAGGCTAGGCATTGCAAAGGGGAAGCTTCCCCCCACAAATCCTCATGTGATCCATAAAAACTGTGATCAAAATCCTTAAATAGTGTGTGTATAAAGAGAAAACTTCATATTGTACATGAAAATGTAACATAATATTGTTTTCAGTCTATTAGTAGATTTAAAAAAGTTAAAAAGGCCAAGTGCAACAGCCATAATGTTAAAAATTGCTATCTGTCACATACTTGACCAAGTTATTAGGTAGTATATGTGCTGCATAGTGTCTAGAAAAGAAGATCCATGGTCCACAGGACAGGTACCATTTGTTACATAGATTATGTTGCACAGGGCAGGTATCACTCATTACAAAGATTATGTTGCAGAGGACAGGTACCAATTGTTACAATGATTATATTGCACAGGACAGGTACCACTCATTACAAAGATTGTGTTGCACAGTACAGGTACCACTTGTTAATACACACTGGCTTTGTGTATTAGTGCCTCAAGTCAACTGTACAACACATTTTATATGAGAACAAACACTGTTTTTATGTTACTGTTTAAAGTGGATAGGTGTTGTCATACATGACACATTATAAATGTATATTTCAGAGCCCTGGTCTCGTAGATAAAAACTGGTAACTAGAATTTAAAATAAAAACATGTATTGCAGTCTGGACTGCTTTTTCATAAAATATTATGCAAGTATGGCTGCTGTTATTGATATTAAATAGATAAAATAAATGCCTTATTAATTAAACATAAAATCTTGGATCTCTTCACTACAATAGAAAGATAAGTATTCTTTTTGACTTACAACCAGGAATATCTAATTTCTCTTTTTCATCAGTTACATGGTACAAATGTGTACATGGCATTGGCCACAGGAGATTGTTTTGTGGAGACTGATTTGACGAGCAAACTGTCTATTTTGTCTTGTGAATTTATTGAGTAAATTGAAGTTAAAAATATGAGAGTCAAATTGATCTATTGAAAATATGTGGACCCGCTTATTCTGCACAGGATTTGAGTATTTAGAATGTATCTCAATTTAACAGCTGAACATTACTCTATTCATCACTGATGTGGTGCATAGTAATGCACCAGCTTATTATCCTGATGTTCTAGGGTTAATTAGATAAAACAGGAATGTATAAAGTTGTTGTGCATCACAAAGATAACTCTTTATTTTACAAGAAGAAAATTAGTTCTTCCCTCAAGATGACTATGACAGTAGCATCAGAGCTTATATAAAGGTTAAACAATAGTCTAGTACAACATTCACATATGCAAAAAGGGGGGGGGGGACTATGGTAGTGGCACCATAAGTACTTTATGCTAGGCACTGTGAGATGTGTGGTGTTCAGATGTCATATGTGTAGATGTAGGGTAAAGCCTAATGTGGAGATGTGTTATTAGAATTTCATTCTGTTGAAAAGGTCAGAAGCTGCTGCAGTATGGTCTCATATAGTCTGTTCCAGCTCGAGTGTCTACCCAAGGGGCTGCTGTGTGTCCACAAGCAGCAGAGCAATGGGTGCGGGTTGGCAAACAGCTGACAAACAGGCAGTTAGTCAGCTGGGCTGTAATGTGACTGTTATGTGACCATACTGCCCTCATCGCATGGATGCTGGCCAAGTGTCCATGCATGTACAGAACACTTGCAATAGGGCAACCTGGGGATAATCCCTCTGAGTTTCACCCATCTGTTAATGAGCCAATGAGCATTCTGCAAGCCTGTGCACCATGTGATAGTGTTAGAACAGCGTAGTCTATTAGTTTACATTGCGTACATAAAGTCCTTTCTACCCTAAGGGAGAGATGAAATCTGAGAGCTCTACAGTAACAACACATTTTCTTGTGCACTTACCACAAATGACCATGAAAGGACCATCTGATCAGTCATTATTATCATAGCATCTAGAAGTTTCCATCAAAAATAGAATTTCCTAATTGTGTGATGAGAGAGAAAGTTTTGAAGCAGGAATAGTTTGGTTAGAGACACATCATCTTCAGTAACAATATTTTATTTTTCTGTTTACATCGAATGTGTTTCACAGCTACAACAACATGGTAGCTCACCACTGAGTAAACAAGAGTTTGTTGCATGTAAGCATATAGAAAGGATGATAAATATTATGTCCACCACACGACCTCTTGTAGATAGCTCTTTCAACAGTTGTATGTTATGACAACAACTTCTCAGTACATTTATTCCCTTAGGAAGCTTGTTGTCACCAGTCAACCAGTTTGACAACATAGGAACACTTATAAATTTACTACAAGGAGAAATGGCTTACACTATCCAAGACTCAGTCTTAGTGTAGAATAGAAAGGAATGAGATTGTTGTTGTTGTGGTCTTCAGTCCAGAGACTGGTTTGATGCAGCTCTCCATGTTACTCTTTCCTGTGCAAGCTTCTACATCCCCCAGTACCTACTGCAAGCCACATCCTTCTGAATCTGTTTAGTGTATTCATCTCTTAGTCTCCCTCTATGATAAAGCTGCATGCCCTCGGGAAAAATTATGGCTGTAGTTTCCCGTTGCTTTCAACTGTTCACAGTACGAAAACAGCAAGGCCGTTTTGGTTATTGTTACAAGGCCAGATCAGTCAATCATCCAGACTGTTGCCCCTGCTTCTACAGAAAAGGCTGCTGCCCCTGTTCAGGAACCACACGTTTGTCTGGCCTCTCAACAGATACCCCTCCACTGTGGTTACACCTATGGTACAGCTACCTGTATCGCTGAGGCACGCAAGCCTCCCCACCAATGGCAAGGTCCATGGTTCATGGGGGGAGGAAATCCTGCCATAAGATTCTTTGACTACCTACCCTGTGACAAAAAATGTGCTGTAAAGTGGCATAACATTGTTGGCTGGGAAATCGCAAGGGGCAGCTTCAGACTCTAAAAAGGTTTAATTCCTATAGTTGATCATAATATTCCTAACCTTCAACTAAAGAAAACTCAAATAACGATACAAAGAGTAGAACTTCTGATGCAATAAACATAATTATTCCTCATCATAAATCAATGAAATGGGTCGTTTCCTTGGAGATAAGTGAGACTTGTATCTTATGTGTCATCCTAAAGCTTCAGTGAGTGTAATGGATGTGATGTTATGTATGTGTTCTATGATGATGAGAGAAAGGAGAAGGTGAAAACCAGTACCAGCACATGCACTATGTGATCAAAAGTATCTGGACACCTGGCTGAAAATGATATACAAGTTCACAGCGACCTCCATTGGCAATGCTGGAATTCAATATGGTCAAGGTTAACTTGATGACAGCTTCCACTCTTGGAGGCATATGTTCAGTCAGCTGCTGGAAGGTTTCTTGGGGAATGGCAGCCCATTCATCATGGAGTACTGCACTGAGGAAAGGTATTGATATCAGTTGGTGAGGCCTAGCATGAAGTCGGTGTTCAAAAACATCCCAAAGGTGTTGTATAGGATTCAGGTCAGGACTCTGTGCAGGCGAGTCCACTACAGGGATGTTATTGTCGTCTAACCACTCCGCCACAGGCCGTGCATTATGAAGAGGTGCTTGATGGTGTTGAAAGATGCAATCACCATCCATGAATTGCTCTTCAACAGTGGGAAGCAAAAGGTGCTTCAAACATCAATGTAGGCGTATGCTGTGATAGTGCCACGCAAAACAATATGGTGTGCAAGCCTCCTCCGAGCATCTCATTCTGCTCTCTCAAGATGTTTAGTGACTACTGAGGTCACTGACATGGAGTACCTGGCACTTGGTGGCAGCACAATGCACCTAATATGAAAAACTTTTGTTTTTGGGGTGTCCGGATACTTTTGATCACTTCTCTCAAACAGCACCAATGGCACTATCAGGCTTTAAGGCCCTATCCGACGGATGGATCTTCATCGACTGTGGTACTTGCCCTCACTTCATGAGACACTGTGGTGAGGCTTAGAATTTAATCCAAAAAATTGGTGCAAAGTCTAGTGATCAAGAACTGTCCCTATCTTGCTGGCCTGTTAGTTTAGGGCATTGGCCGAGGCTGTGCCAACACTACTTTCACTTCTGCACATGCACTGGAGAAACTAAGCAAATGTCAACTCCGTTAAAACATCACTATATTGTCTGATACTGTTTGTGATTATATCAGCTAAATGTAACCTATTAAATGAGAAGCAAAGCCGCTAATTTAAACAAAAAGCTACTGGTTATTCAGTTTCATTAAATGCAGGGTGTACATAAAATCAAGGAACACTTTCAATTATATATTGCACAAGAAGCAAACACTGTACAGATACCATACATATGTCATTTTGATGATAAAACATGAAAGTTTTATTTTTCATGTGTATCACCATAGCATAGTTTGGTAATTTGCAGATAGTCAGCACTAGTCACAAACAAGGCAGCTGTGCTATAGAAGGGGACAACTGTTTCATGAAATGGCCTCACCGATCACCAGGTCTCACCCCATGTGACTTTATTTCACCGGGGACACATTAAAGATCTGGTGTATGTACTGCCTCTGCCATGCGATGTAGCACGGCTCCGGGAGAGAATACAGGAAGCGACTGCCACAGTCGATGATGCCATGCTGGGATGGGTATGGCAAGAATTCAATTACCATATTGACATCTGCCAGGTCTCTCATGGTTTGCATATTGAATGTTTTAAAAAAAAAAGAACTTTCACAGTTTCTCTTCAAAACACAATATGTATGACATCTGCACAATGTTTAGTTCTTGTGGAACAAATAATTGAAAGTGTTTCTGGACTTTATGTACACCCTGCAGATATAATTTATTGTGTTGCCAGCTAAATATTTAATTCAGTACACTGGTGGTTTTCAAAGAAAATAGTTACCCTCATCTATTGAATCTGTTTATGGTACACTTGTACTTGTCACACTGTTGTTTGTCATATCATTGACAGAACTGCTTTACATTTATTTATTGTACTGTGATTGTGCAAATCACAGTTGAGCTGAATTATTTAAAGAGTAACTGTAAAGGAAAACACATGTACGAGTTCCAAGAGGTACAAAAAGGCTTTTGTGATATGTGTGGCAATCTGCTTTAGACAATATTTTCACCTGCTCACTTCTGCTGGATAAATACCTCAGAAGAAGGCAACCAGAAGTGAAAATAACCAACAAATGCCAGCATTTTTATGTCCTCAAAATGTAAGAGCCCTGTAAGCGCAACGCAAGCTGAACTCAGCCTCTTGATTAGTGCTTACTCCTTTTTAACAGTTTAGTCTGGACCATTATACAACATGTAGTGTGCAACAAGGAAGTGATAAAAACTTAGAGCTAGTGCCAGGGAGCTGTAGGCAGCATCAGCAGGATGATACTTTTCATGCAGTGCCAGTACACAGATGGCATGCTGTCCGGTATTGTTTTCCTTCGAGAGTGACTGGTTTAGGAGGCCGGTCAGTAAGCAGGGAGGTTGGCTACTGCCAGTCAGTGATAACAGCCTAGTATATAAGGAGGACAGTGAGCAACTTAGACAAGGGTCAGCTTTTAAATTTTATTTCATTATTATACTGACAGGATCATGCACGGATAAATGCTAGGGAGTGAGCCAACTTTTAAATAATTATGTAATTTCTTAAATATATAATGTTTATAAATACATTACTTTTGTTGGGCGCACTTGACAATGGCTTTCTGTGTAAGGTCCATCTCTCCATATGAAAACTTGCTTTATCAGAGTTTGAAAACTTTCGCTCATTGATCAAATGGTTCCTACTGGATTGTTTATGTGCGTTTAATGAACACAACCCTTTCATCATGTCAAGACACAATATAGCTGATATGACTTTTAACATAAAGTGAAACAAATATTAATTGATATCACAATAAATTATCACAATGAATTTATAAGAAGACTTACATTAAGCAAAATATAAATGATAACGTCACTGTGCCCTATAAATCTGCTGCAATTATGGAAAAGTGTCTGTCTTGGCTCGTTTCCAAAACCAATAGGAGCTGTCTCCTTCACAAAAATAACTCAGGGACACAATTCTACATATGTTTCTGTGCTTGTATCCTACAGTCGAGACAACTGTTCATAGTACTTAATGAATACTTTATTTATTTACATGGGTTGGAACTTTAATAGTGGCAACTATTTGTTTACAGCTCGTACAAAATAGACACATGTTTCAAAGTTTTACTAACCTTCAGAGTAGACATCAGCATTGTGTGTAACCCATTGCCAGCTATGTGGAAGTCGTAGGAGACTCCTAGCAGTGACAGTTGTGTTGACAGTTTGAGCAGCACGGTCTATTGCCTGACGGATTGGTAGCAGTTGTGAAGCGAATGCTGTGAAGTGTTTCCTTCAGTTTAGAAATTGAGTTCAACTCACGAGGGCTTAAGTCTGGGGAGTGCAGTAGGTGGTATAGCACTTAGCAGCCCCATCAGTCAAACAAATCAGTAACAGCTTGCGTTGTACGTGCTTGAGCATTGTCCTGCAAAGTGATGGTCAGGTCCTGCAGGGAGTGTCATCACTTCTATCTCTATGCTATTCATTTTTGGAACACAACCTACGACCAGCATAGAGACAGAAGTGATGACACTACCTGCAGGACCTGACCATCACTTTGCAGGACAATGCTCAAGCACGTACAATGCAAGCTGTTACTGATTTGTTTGACTGAAGGGGCTGCTAAGTGCCATACCACCTACTGCACTCCCCTGGCCTAAGCCCTCGTGAGTTCAACTCGATTTTTAAACTCAAAGAAACACTTCACAGCATTCACTTCAGAACTGCTACAAATTCGTCGGGCAATAGACCGTGCCGCTCGAACTGTCAACACGACTGTCACTGCCGAGAGTATCCTACAACTTCCACAACGGTGGCAGGGGGTTATACACAATGCTGGTGTCTACTTTGAAGGTCAGTAAAATGTTGAAGTATCTGTTTTGTACAACCTGTAAATAAATAATTGTCACTATTAAAGTTCCAACCATCGCATTTATTATATGAGGGCCGTTCAGAAAGTAACCTCCGGTTGATTTAAAAAAATACACCAAGTTAAATAAAAATATTTTAATATATACATCTTACAACTACATCTTTGCACTATTTTTCTACATAGTCTCCATAGCGATTGAGGCACTTATCGTATCTCTTCACAAGCTTTGAAATTCCTTCTGCATAAAAATCACCCGCTTGTGCCTGGAGCCAGCCTGTGACCGCATCTTTGAGCTCTTCGTCGTCATCAAACCGCTGTGACCCGAGCCATTTCTTCAAATGCATGAAGAGGTGATAATCACTTGGCGCCAGGTCTGGGCTGTAAGGTGGATGGTTGATAACGTCCCACTTGAAGGACTCAAGAAGGGCCGTTGTTCTGCGAGCAGAGTGAGGACGGGCGTTATCGTGCAAAAAAACGATACCGGAAGTCAGCATACCACGGCGTTTGTTCTGTATAGCGCGTCGTAACTTTTTTATTGTTTCACAGTACACGTCTAGATTAATGGTCGTACCACGTTCCATGAATTCAACCAACAACACCCCTTTGGCATCCCAAAACACCGTTGCCATCAGTTTTCTGGCAGAAAAATCTTGCGAGGCTTTTCTTGGTTTGGTAGGCGAATTTGAATGTGCCCACATCTTTGATTGTTCTTTAGTCTCAGGGTTCACGTACTTAATCCAGGTTTCGTCACCGGTCACGATTCTGTTTAACAATGGTTCTCCTTCGTCCTCATAACATGACAGAAAGTCTAATGCAGAGGCCATTCTTTGAGTTTTGTGGTGGTCGGTAAGAATTTTGGGCACCCATCGTGCACAGAACTTACGGTAACCCAATCTTGCTGTCACTATCTCATACAAGAGAGTCTTAGAAATCTGTGGAAAACCAGTAGACAACTCCGACATTGAGAAACGTCGATTTTCACGAACATTTGCATCAACTGTCTGAACGAGTTCGTCAGTCACCAATGATGGTCTACCACTCCTCTCTTCATCATGAACGTTTTCTCGTCCACTTTTAAATAAACGTACCCATTCACGGACAACTCCTTCACTCATAACTCTTGGTCCGTACACGGCACAAAGCTCACGATGAATAGCTGCTGCAGAATATCCTTTGGCTGTAAAAAACCTTATGACAGCACGCACTTCACATTTGGCGGGGTTTTCTATTGCAGCACACATTTCAAACTGCCACAAAAACTAAACTAGCGCAGGTACGACGTTCACTCGACCACGGCTTGATGCCGACTGACCTGTTGAGTGCGTGAACGCACAGATGGCGTCGCTACTCCCCCCACAACCCGCACTGTGACCAATCGGAGGTTACTTTCTGAACTGACCTCGTATTTCAAGTATTTCGTATGTAAATTCCCCTCTTCCCGCAAATGTGCCTTTACAAGCTGTACAGACTTAGTGGCAAGTTCACGTGGCCAGCACTGGGGGCTGCCTAGGGGAGTCTGGGGCAGACATGAAAGCAACAAGAGGCAGCAGTTCCTATTCCAGGTGAGCAGACAGGGTCTGATGTCTCGCCTCAAGTGGAGGTTGTGCTGATGAGGTGGAAACACCAGTGTGCAGATGCCTATGTTATCTTAGGCTGTTTCAGTTGTTCTATTGTGTGTTTTAGTTGTTCTATTGACATAACGTCATGGCCACTGCAGGATATAGTGTTGTTATCTGAAACAACCGCCCCCCCCCCCCCACCCTATGAACCATGGACCTTGCCATTGGTGGGGAGTTTTGCGTGCCTCAACGATACAGATAGCAGTACCACAGGTGCAACCACAACGGAGGGGTATCTGTTGAGAGGCCAGACAAACATGTGGTTCCTGAAGAGGGGCAGCAGCCTTTTCAGTAGTTACAGGGGCAACAGTCTGGATGACTGACTGATCTAGCCTTGTAAGAATAACCAAAACGGGCCTGCTGTTTTCGTACTGCAAACGGTTGAAAGCAAGGGGAAACTACAGCCATAATTTTTCCCGAGGGCATGCAGCTTTACTGTATGATTAAATGATGATTGCGTCCTCTTGGGTAAAATATTCCGGAGGTAAAATAGTCCCCCATTCGGATCTCTAGGCGGGGACTACTCAAGAGGACATCGTTATCAGGAGAAAGAAAACTGGTGTTCTATGGATCGGAGTGTGGAATGTCACAGCCCTTAATCGGGCAGGTAGGTTAGAAAATTTAAAAAGGGAAATGGATAGGTTAGATATAGTGGGAATTAGTGAAGTTCAGTGGCAGGAGGAACAAGACTTTTGGTCAGGTGAATACAGGGTTATAAATACAAAATCAAATAGCGGTAATGAAGGAGTAGGTTAAATAATGAATAAAAAAATAGGAGTGCAAGTAAGCTACTACAAACAGCATAGTGAACGCATTATTGTGGCCAAGATAGACACGAAGCCCATGCCTACTACAGTAGTACAAGTTTATATGCCAACTAGCTCTGCAGATGATGAAGAAGTTGATCAAACGTATGATGAGATAAAAGAAATTATTCAGGTAGTGAACGGAGATGAAAATTTAATAGTCATGGGTGACTGGAATTCGACAGTAGGAAAAGGAAGAGAAGGAAACATAGTGGGTGAATAGGGATTAGGGCTAAGAAATGAAAGAGGAAGCCGCCTGGTAGAATTTTGTACAGAGCATAACTTAATCACAGCTAACACTTGGTTCAGACACTCTGGTGCCGACTTGTTCCAGTGAATAAAAAAAAATCCCTAGGACGTGCCAGAGCGCCATTCTGGGGCGTTCCAGCCAAAGTTAAGCCTTGGTCCTTGGACCTAAATTGTTGTGCATTGTTTATCTTCCCCAATAAGGTTATTGAAGTCTCCACATAAGGCAGTTTTTGCTTCCAGGGGTACTACTAGATGACGCAGACAGCTTTCCGATTGTTTGATGCAATTTAGTTGCCATCTGGGGTACAGCGCACGGAGCAAACACATACACTATGTGATCAAAAGTATCCGGATACCTGGCTGAAAATGACTTACAACTTTGTGGCGCCCTCCATCGGTCATGCTGGAATTCAGTATGATGTTGGCCCACCCTTTGCCTTGATGACAGCTTCCACTCTCGCAGGCAGACATTCAGTCAGTTGGTGGAAGGTTTTTTGGGGAATGGCAGCCCATTCTTCACCCAGTGCTACAATGAGGAGAGGTATCGATGTCGGCCGGTGAGACCTGGCACGAAGTCGGCGTTCCAAAACATCCCAAAGGTGTTCTGTATGATTCACGTCAGGAATCTGTGCAGGTCAGTCCATTACAGGGATGTTATTGTCGTGTAACCATTCTGCCACAGAGCATGCATTAGGAACATGTGCTCGATGGCGTTGAAAGATGCAATCGTCATCCACGAATTGTTCTTCAACAGTGGGAATGCAAGGAGGTGCTTAAAACATCAATGTAGGCCTGTGCTGTGGTAGTGCCACGCTAAACAACAAGTGGTGCAAGCTCCCTCCATGAAAAACACGACCACACCATAACACCACCGCCTGCGAGTTTTGCTGTTGGCACTACACACGCTGGCAGATGACGTTCACCGCACATTCGCCATACCCACACCCTGCCATCGGATCGCCACATTTTGTACCATCATTCATCACTCCACATGACCACATTTTGTACCATCATTCATCACTCCACATGACGTTTTTCCACTGTTCAATCGTCCAGTGTTTACGCACCTTACACCAAGCGAGGCGTTGTTTGGCATTTACTGGCGTGATGTGTGGCTTATGAGCAGCCGCTCGACCATGAAATCCAAGTTTTCTCACCTCCGCTGCGGGCACACTTAGAGTTTGTCTTGGTGCACGAACCTTCAGGTAAAGTCTGGTGCCGGCGGGCCAGCGCTGGGGCCGCGGCGACATCAAAAGGACGGGAGCACTAGCGCCTGGAACCCCCCGCTTAGCGTCGCATTTACTTCCGTAGGTTTATCTAATTGGAAAAAGGCTATGGAAAAATTCTGTCTTCAGAAAAATACGTTTTCGCATAAAGAAGGTGTTCTGAAGCTAAATTCTGTCACTAACCGAAGAGTGGCATCCCAATAGAATGAAAAGTTAGATAGTGATATGAAGTACGCCTGTTTAGCTCTTGAGACAATTTTTAATACCGTGCAACTTCTATGCCGACAAGGACTGTCAATCAGAGAGCACGAAGATATAAACTCAATTTTTTTTCAGTTGTTGGAACTCCGGAAGAATGACATACCTGAGTTTAAAGATTGGTTAGGTCGTTCAAATGGCTCTGAGCACTATGCGACTTAACTTCTGAGGTCATCAGTCGCCTAGAGTTTAGAATTAAGTAAACCTAACTAACCGAAGGACATCACACATATCCATGCCCGAGGCAGGATTCGAACCCGTGACCGTAGCGGTCGCTCGGTTCCAGACTGTAGCGCCTAGAACCGCACGGCCACTCCGGACGGCCAAAACTATTTACGTTGAAGTTTGCAAACGGTGCAATCTTTCATTAGTGAGCGGTTTGCTTCAACTGGACTCACACAGGTCATTGCAGTTGAACAAGAGTAAACAGAGGTGGAATAAATTTTAAAAAATCAACTGAGTTTTTCAAAAATGACCTAGACATTGAGCGACGTTACCCTATATCACTAATAAAAAACAACTGTCTTAAAACAACATGCGTGAAGTAAGAAAGTACATTACACAAGAGCCTGCAGTTGGAGGAATGTTATGTGAAGTAGTGAAGCGCATTAAGCTTCTCCAAGCCGTTCAAATCACGACATCCCAGGTTCGATTCCCGGCTGGGTCAGGGATTTTCTCTGCCTCGTGATGACTGGGTGTTGTGTGATGTCCTTAGGTTAGTTAGGTTTAAGTAGTTCTAAGTTCTAGGGGACTGATGACCATAGCTGTTAAGTCCCATAGTGCTCAGAGCCATTTGAACCAATCACGACAGCAACAGCAGAACGGTCATTTAGTGCTCTTAGACGTCTGAAGTCAAATCTCCGATCAACAGTGGGACAGAAGCAACTGAACAACTTGGCTGTTCTTCATGACCACCGAGATGTTTTGGATGAATTGGATATCCGACCAGTCATCAACGACTTCATATTCAGTAATTCAGTCAGACGGTCGAATTTGCACCTTTCTAAAGACACTCTAGCCCTAATAATGGCATTTAGAGCAATATTAAAAATCTTTATAAAACAGAGAATTAAATATTTAAATAGTGTTAAATTTTCAGTTTCGAAATATTGGTATTACTTTAGTACTATATTATTATATTACTGTATTAGTTATTTTCAAGTACTTAAATATTTTTAGGGTGTAAGACACATTTAAAACCTGCTATTTACATACTTTTTGACTGAAAGTATCAGGCATACTGTATTAACTTTATTAGCTGTATTAAAGCATTAACCTTGAGATACTGTTTTTATTTAATGAATCCTGAGCATTATTCAAAGTAAGCTTAAATTAGCTATTTCACTTATTAATCAAAGTGCTATTACTGTGCAACAGCAATATTTTATGTTTTATTCCTTTAATGATAGTTTAGGATTTATTTAAATATAATTACAGTCTCTTCAGAGCAATATATTCACTGCTCTGTAATAGTCTATAAGCATGATTATACCTGTAAATTAAATTGGCTTTTTACGAAAATACCGTGAGTGTTTATGTTTTGTTTCTTTTTTCAAAGACAAAAGATGTCTCAGGCTTGTCGAGTTTCCCGGAGTGTCGAGTTATGGGGAGTCCAGTCTTCGGGGTTATAATGTTGACCATATGACTCTAAAATGTTTTAAAAAACTTGAAAACTCACTACTTTTCATCTAAAATTTAAAAAATTTCCCGGGGCAAGACTCTCCCCCCCCCCCCTCCCCAATACTTTTTATAAGTCTGCGCCCCTGCTTGCTGTGGATCCCAATGCACTTTGGAATTCCTGTGTGATGGTCTGGATAGATGTCTTCCTCTTACACATAACGACCCACTTCAACTGTTGACGGTCTCTGTCAGTCAACAGACGAGGTCGGCCTGTACCAACTCCGACACAAAGGAAGGCCTCGGCGCTTGTTCGTGACGTCACGTCAGCTAGGCACAGCGAACGCCAGGTCTGTTGCAGGCATACTCATAATGGTGGGGTGTCTTCCTCTCTGACACAGGAAAATATGAAACTATTGGCGGTAGTTGACCAACACACATTGTTCTGAGAGATTTCTGCAATCAATTTATTGTGAAATTCATTACACTTCTTAACAAATAGTGTACTCCTGAACTTAAATTTCCACCTGTTTTAAGGATTGACATACAAAAACAACTTCAAGGTCCAGCAGCAACAGAATTCGTGCTTCTTTACCTTATTTGTAAATCTGAAGAAGTTACATTTGTACTGGGTTGCTTTTACAAGAAACTGTGAACATATTGGTGCTCTTCTTTAGGTACCTTGGTTGACTGTGGGATGAGGAGCACTGAATGTTAATGAAATATCTTGTGAGTGTACACGTTGGGGAGGGGGGGGGGGGGTGAGGAACAGAAGAAGAGGCAAAAGACAGATACTTGTTTTATCAAATAAAATTTTTTTATCTTATAAAGTTTCTCCTTTCAGTTGCAAGAAGGGAATATTTATCTTTTCTAATGTGCATGTTTAAAAAAGTTTAAGCTCAGCAGTATTTTCGATGTGTGAAGCTATTTTGTTTCCTGTTTAGAATTCCTTTCGTTGAAAACGACTGTAATCTAATGACTGGCAACAGTTGGACATTTACACTTGTAAATTAGTTCACATATCCAGTGACGATGTCAAACCAAAATAAATAAATAAATAAAAGAAACGATTTCATTGTAACGGGGTTGGGGTAAGTTTCGATAACAAAATGGATCAAGTAAATATAGTTACTTGATTGTAAAGTTTCCGAAGCCTGCAATGGGGCAAAGCATCTTCTCATATTCAACTACGTTTGTTTCGACAGGATTCAGTAATACAGAGCTATGATCTTCCTTTGTAGTTATACGATAGTAAGAAAATCTTTCATCTAAATAAAACTGCAGAATCCAAAACAATACCAAACATTTTGTCCAAAAATAAGAGATTTATAGTGATAAGCACGCCCAGGCGTTTCTGCCTGCAAGAGACCTGGCGTTAGCCGTGCCTAGCTGACGTGACGTCACCAACAAGCGCCGAGGCCTTCCTTTGAGTCGGTGTTGCCTATACTCTCTTGTGCTGTACGTGTCCCTTCACGTTTCTACTTCACTATCACATCGGAAACAGTGGACCTAACCGTATTCAAAGTCTGTGAGTTCCACAGAGCGTCCCATTCTGCTCTCTCACGATGTCTAATGATTACTGAGGTTGCTGAAATGGATTACCTGGCAGAAACTAGGTGGCAGCACAATGCACCTAATATGAAACGCGTATGTTTTGGTGGATGTGCGGATACTTTTGATTACATAGCGTAAGTTTGCATCTGGAAGCCCCAAAGCAGCGAATTTTATGTCCAAATCGACACTGCAGCTATTTAAGTCAATTTTGTTGGCGCTGAGCTTACTTTCTGCATACACAGGCACACCACTGTGGACAATAGTTTTTCAAAGTGGAGGCTGCGATCCCCTGGGGCGCAGAAAGTTGTAGAGGGGGTGCCAGCTCTTATTAAAATACTTATTTTTCATATTACGTAAGAAAGTTGTAGAGGGGGTGCCAGCTCTTATTAAAATACTTATTTTTCATATTACGTAAGAACATGGCTTTCACTGAACAAATATTACTAGCGTCAGATTCGCATTTCCATGAACCAAGGAAGTTCTGTCATTGTTCATTTGCTTTCTTATTTGACAAGAACTGACCAGTAGATCTGTGAGGAGGAATGCTGAAGAAAGCCACGAATAACACTTCATCACACAGCTCGTGGTCTTGCGGTAGCGTTCTCGCTTTCCGCGTACGATGTCCCAGGTTCGATTCCCGGCAGGGCCAGGGACTTTCCTTGCCTCGCGATGACTGGGTGTTGTCCTGTCGTCTTCATCGTCATCATTCATCCCCATTACGGTCAGAGGAAGGCAATGGCAAACCACTTACGCTAGGACCTTGCCTGGTCAGCAGTGCGGGTCTTCCCTACGCTCCTCGGAGTATGGGACCTCATCATCACCAACACAGCTCCAGCAGGACTAGCTATGAGGGCTGTTCAATAAGGAACGATCATAATATTTTTTGACAACATACCTTTACTCATCTTCATAATTTTGATGGTACTTCTCAAAGTAGTTTCCCGTGAATGCGATGCACTTGTCCCAGCGTTACTGACAGTCTTCAAATAGATGCTGGAAACCATTTTTTGAGAGATCCTTCAAAATCGCCACCGCAGCCTCCGCCACTGCTTCTGATGATTGATAATACCTCCCACGAAGGCATTTATCCATGTTAGGGAATAGAAAAATGTCACATTGGGCTACATCCGGACTATAGGGAGGGTGAGGGATGCACTTCACGTTGATTTTCGCAAGACACTCAGCAACAACATGGGCAATATGTGGCCGCGTATTATCAAGGTGCAGCATCCAGCCTGCTTCACGGAAATATGGTCTTTTGCGCCTGATATGGACTTAGTGTTTTCAGGACATCCCTGTAGTGTTGCCCAGTTACTTATGTGTGTGTATAGGTACAACATGCCGATAAACCATTCCATGAATATCAAAGAATGAGATGACCGTAACTTGCCATCAGAAGCAACTACTTTTGCTTCTTTGGGAGTTGGTGATGAAGGAGATTTCGACACTGAGCTTTGCTGTTTGCTCTCAGGATCAAAATGATGTAGCCATGTTTCATCAGCAGTGATTACGTTTAAATGAAACTCCGCATCTTCCTCTAACATCAACCCATGTGACTTCCTAAGTAATAGAACCCAGTACGTTATCCTCGATGGTGAGTGTTCATCGGAGATGAGGGTATCATCTGGAGTGCCCCAGGGAAGTTGGTAGGTCCGCTGTTGTTTTCTATCTACATAAATGGTCTTTTGAATAGGGTGGATAACAATGTGCGGCTGTTTGCTGATGATGCTGTGGTGTACGGGAAGGTGTCGTCGTTGAGTGACTGTAGGAGGATACAAGATGACTTGGACAGGTTTTGTGATTGCTGTAAAGAATGGCAGCTAACTCTAAATATAGATAAATGTCAATTAATGCAGATGAATAGGAAAAAGAATCCTGTAATGTTTGAATACTCCATTAGTAGTGTAGCGCTTGACACAGTCACATCCATTAAATATTTGGGGGTAACATTGCAGAGCAATATGAAGTGGGACAAGCTTGTACTGGCAGTTATGGGGAAGGCGGATAGTCGTCTTCGGTTCATTGATAGAGATGTGGTTCATCTGTAAAGGAGACCCCTTATAAAACACTAATACGACCTATTCTTGAGTACTGCTCGAGCGTTTGGTATCCCTATCAGATCGGATTGAGGGAAGGCATAGAAGCAATTCAGAGGCGGGCTGCTTCAGGAACTCGGGTGGGAGTCTATAGAGGAAAGGAGGCGTTCTTTTCGTGAATCGCTACTGAGGAAATTTAGAGAACCAGCATTTGAGGCTGACTGCAGTACAATTTTACTGCCGCCAACTTACATTTCACGGAAAGACCAGAAAGATAAGATAAGAGAGATTAGGGCTCGTATGGAGGCATATAGGCAGTCATTTTTCCATCGTTCTGTTTGGGAGTGGAACAGGGAGAGAAGATGCTAGATGTGGTACGAGGTACCCTCCACCAGGCACCGTATGGTGAATAGCGGAGTATGTATGTAGATGTAGATGTAAACTTGAATTGCATGCAGACCTGCATGCGATTGTCCTTTTGTTCGGGAATCAAGAGTCTTGGAACCCATTGCGCACATATACGTGTCACGAGTAATTTTTCTGTCACCAACTTGTGAGTGGCACCCAATGAAATGTTCAGTATTTCAGAAAGTGACCTTCAGGTAATTCGTCAATCCTCCCACACAATGACAGTAGCAGTGTTGATGTTTTCTTCCGTAAGAGCAGTAACTGGAGCACCTTCCTTTGAAACTGATTGTCTGCCTTCTTTAAACATTTTAAACCACCTTCGAGTTGTGCTGTAGGGAAGAACAGACTCTCCACAGGCCTCCTGTAGCATTGTATACGCCTCAGCTGAAGATTTTTTGAGACGAAATCAGAATTTCAAAGCCACATATTGTTTCTCGCATGTTACCTCCATTGCAGCGGTAGGCCATACGGAACATGTCTGACCTTGACTGCCTCTCACAGGAGGGAATCAGGAGTCCCATAAATGAAACTACTGCAGCCTGTTTGTTGCACATTAAGCTAACAGAACATCATAAGATTAAATTTTAGCGCGAGAAATTATGACCATAAAAGAAATTCTGATCATTCTTTATTGAACAGCCCTAGTACATACCAAACATTTACCAACCACCACTGACAATAAACCGCTTGACAATGTGACCGCCAGTTCCTTGCAAGACTGCCACAAGAATATACAGGGTTATTACAAATGATTGAAGCGATTTCACAGCTCTACAATAACTTTATTATTTGAGATATTTTCACAATGCTTTGCACACAAATACAAAAACTCAAAAAGTTTTTTTAGGCATTCACAAATGTTCGATATGTGCCCCTTTAGTGATGCGGCAGACATCAAGCCGATAATCAAGTTCCTCCCACACTCGGCGCAGCATGTCCCCTTCAATGAGTTCGAAAGCATCGTTGCTGCGAGCTCGCAGTTCTGGCACGTTTCTTGGTAGAGGAGGTTTAAACACTGAATCTTTCACATAACCCCACAGAAAGAAATCGCATGGGGTTAAGTCGGGAGAGCATGGAGGCCATGACATGAATTGCTGATCATGATCTCCACCACGACTGATCCATCGGTTTTCCAATCTCCTGTTTAAGAAATGCCGAACATCATGATGGAAGTGCGGTGGAGCACCATCCTGTTGAAAGATGGAGTCGGCGCTGTCGGTCTCCAGTTGTGGCATGAGCCAATTTTCCAGCATGTCCAGATACACGTGTTCTGTAACGTTTTTTTCGCAGAAGAAAAAGCGGCCGTAAACATTAAACCGTGAGACTGCACAAAACACGTTAACTTTTGGTGAATTGCGAATTTGCTGCACGAATGCGTGAGGATTCTCTACCGCCCAGATTCGCACATTGTGTCTGTTCACTTCACCATTAAGAAAAAAATGTTGCTTCATCACTGAAAACAAGTTTCGCACTGAACGCATCCTCTTCCATGAGCTGTTGCAACTGCGCCGAAAATTCAAAGCGTTTGACTTTGTCATCGGGTGTCAGGGCTTGTAGCAATTGTAAATGGTAAGGCTTCTGCTTTAGCCTTTTCTGTAAGATTTTCCAAACCGTCGGCTGTGGTACGTTTAGCTCCCTGCTTGCTTTATTCGTCGACTTCCGCGGGCTACGCGTGAAACTTGCCCGCATGCGTTCAACCGTTTCTTCGCTCACTGCAGGCCGACCCGTTGATTTCCCCTTACAGAGGCATCAAGAAGCTTTAAACTGCGCATCCCATCGCCGAATGGAGTTAGCAGTTGGTGGATCTTTGTTGAACTTCGTCCTGAAGTGTCGTTGCACTGTTATGACTGACTGATGTGAGTGCATTTCAAGCACGACATACGCTTTCTCGGCTCCTGTCGCCATTTTGTCTCACTGCGCTCTCGAGCGCTCTGGCGGCAGAAACCTGAAGTGCGGCTTCAGCCGAACAAAACTTTATGAGTTTTTCTACGTATCTGTAGTGTGTCGTGAGCATATGTCAATGAACGGAGCTACAGTGACTTTATGAAATCGCTTCAATAATTTGTAATAGCCCTGTATTGCTAATCACAGCCATTGTAACTGTCCACTCGATTTCTGCCAGGCTTCTGAGTCAGTTCAAGAGTAGTGTCGGCTGAAAATTGTTTTCTAATGCGTGTTCGGTAGAAGTAGTTAACCGGATTTAAAATAAAGTGATACAAGTGCCTCTCTTCCCATGGGTGACTGGCTGATTCGTAGAGGTGAAAAGGGATCTCATGAAGTGATTCACCTAGTGCCTCTTCTCTTACGAAAGTATGGATTCTAATACCGGAATAGATTAGAGTTTAGCCAAAATACATTTATCTTTCGCATTTCACTCTGTTCCGATAGCAACGTTAGTTCTAAACGCAAAACGAAAGTACGTAAAAATCAAGCTGATTATCTGACATCAGCATTCTTTGAATAGTGAGCAACGTGTTCTTTGTTTGGGGACTTTAGTCAACAATAGGCCGAAGACCTTAAAACTAAAGACACATCTGCATACAAAACATCCAGATCATGTAAGTAAACTCATCGAATTTTCTAAGCGCCGTGAACAGCTACTAAATACAAGGATCAGATTCATCAAAAAATTGGTATCACTTCCTAAAAAGGCCGTAAGAGCATCCATAGAGGTATTCTGCTTAACTACAAAATCCAAATCACCACACATTGCCGGCCGAAGTGGTCGTGCGGTTCTAGGCGCTGCAGTCTGGAACCGCGAGACCGCTACGGTCGCAGGTTCGAATCCTGCCTCGGGCATGGATGTGTGTGATGTCCTTAGGTTAGATAGGTTTAACTAGTTCTAAGTTCTAGGGGACTGATGACCTCAGAAGTTGAGTCCCATAGTGCTCAGAGCCAACCACACATTATCGGCGAGATATTATCTCTTCCCGCAGCCGTCAAAGTTTGCGAAATCATGCGCGGAAAAAGGTTTCGCAAGAGTCTGAAGTCGATACCATTCTCAGATGATACCGTGGCTCGTATCATTGATGCAATAGCCACTGACATGAAAAATCAATTGCTACCAACTCTTCATGAGAGCCGACAATTCGCCATGCAACTTTATGGCAGTACAGATATCGGAAATTTCCCCAAGCTTCTTCTTTTTGTACGCCATGTTCATGGAAATGAAATGCACGAGAACATCCTGTTTTGTAAACCTCGGGAAGGGAGGATTATAGGCGAAAATATTTTCTTTCTTGTGAATTACTTTTTTGTTCACAACAATCTGTCATGAAGAAATTGTGTTTGGGATGTAACGACGGGGTGGTAGCATTTACTGGAACTAGAAAGGGACTCTCGGTAAGCGAATGTGCTGTTTCTCCTTCTCTAAAATTCTCACATTGCATGATACACAGGGAGCGATTAGTCCTAGCTTCTAAAGAGGCACAACCGAAAGTACTCTACCATGCAGTCAGTGTTATAAATTTTGTAAAAGCACGTGCTTTGAAGAGTAGTCTATTTTGTATTCTTCGCCAGAAGATGGATTGTACTCATGATTCGCTTCTAACGCATGTGGAGGTACGTTGTATGTCTCGTGGCAAAGTCCTTCGTTATGTTGTGGAGTTCAAGGATGCAGCTCGCCTTTTCTATTGAACGGCAGTCTTACCTCGCAGCTCTGTTTCTGCCTGAAAAATGTCTTCTAACATTGTCCCACGTCTTTGAGAAACTGAATGATCTTAATGTATCACTTCAAGGCAAAAATAGTAATATCATCTTTCCAAGTGAGAGAATGCTTTCCTTCTAGACAAACTTGGACTTTGGAAAACCCAAATGGGGTAGGGTAACTACGACATATTTTGTTATCTGAGCGATTACATGATGGAAAATGAATTAGATGTAGGTAAAATTAGTAGAATTGGTGTAGTACATCTCGAAAACTTTGGTCAACAGTTGAAGCATAAATTTCCAGAGTCTTCATTTGAGTATAACAGAGCCCAGAATCCGTTCGATAAGATCATAACGGACCAATTGGCAACAACAGCGCAGGAGAAGCTAACAGAATTCTCAAGCTAGAGAACATTTCGAAATAATTTAATTCGAAGTCTCTTGAAACTTTTAGGGTGCAGACTCGAAATAACTGTCCCAGTTTACGAAGAAGATCAGTGATTGTGTCGTTAGCCTTCACACCAACTTTCTTGTGTGAGTCAACTTTTACGCAATGGCATTATTCAAGATGAAACATCTGTCTCGATGGCAGCTGGAAATGAATCTGCGATTTGCTGCTTCAGAGATGCAGCCAGGGCTGGATCTGCTTTGTGCACAAATTCAAGCACATACATCACACTAAAAGTGCAGGTATAAGAAAGTTTCCGAATTTTGAACCGTGTGCATTTTTATTCTTGCTTATTACCTTTTTGGGTGATCATTTTGGATATAACAGTTTTTAAATTGGCACTTAAACGTCAACTGTTGTTTTATCGTCATATGTACTCCGTGATCGTTCAAGTATTAAAACATTCTAAATGAATTAAAAGCAGTATAGATGGAAACAGTTAAGCTTTAACTAACTAATTAGTGAACTAATTTTGAAGGGGTACATACGTAGTGAAATACACATACTTGCTCAGTTCCAATAACTGGACATGAGCTGTGGTTATTATAAACTGGTTGTAACTGTTAAATTTCACTAACTTTGAATGATACAGACGTACGATTTCTTTTTTTTTTTTTTAAGTTGAACTCTCAGGTGCTCGGATAATTATTATTATTGTGGTAACTGATAGTTACAATAATTAGAAGTAAATAAATACCGTGAGCTGTTTTTGTGCCAAGTAAGAGAAGAGCTGAGGAAGGAAACAAATAGAAGGAAAGGGGAATAATTTATCTTTCAGAAGCGGGTGCAACGAAAGCAGTTTGAGTGCCCCTGCTCTAGGCCATATATTCACAATTCTAGGTATTCAGTATTGTACTTCTGTTGCACTCTGTTTCTGGTTGCGCAAGCCATTCACATATACACAACACAACAGATCTCACATCCTCAACAAAGAATGATAATGTCTCATGTCTTGCACTTTGTCACTACGCATTTGCGATGGCCATAACCAAACTTACATTTTAGTTTTGTTTTTTCATTGGCAATATTTCCTCTTTTACGGTTATGTGCTTGTTCTTGGGAGTTTAACGCCTTGGAGAACTGAGCACCCTCTTAAAACAGATCTCATTACAACGTTCTTGGATTTCTTAATTTCTAAAATTTTAGATCCTGGAGCGCACCTCCTCAATCATACAAACGCACTCCCAGCAATAAAAATTACAAGTTTCGAATTTTGAAAACCTGTGATAACAGTCCCAGTGAGAAATCTTCCTTTTTTCAACAAAATATTGTTCTAAAGTTCAGATGTTTAAAAAGTAATTTCCTATAATCAAAACAATAAAACTACAAGATTTCGCGAAAGCGTATTATGCAGACGCTCGTATTCAAACACTCCTTACGTTGTTTAGTTCTCACACAAACATAAAACCAGATTTCGCGATGTGACTAGATCGCTAAGGTTGTTGGCAGGCTTTTACAGAAGGCGGCATGTACCGATCACAACTTCGGAACGATCAGCTTGTGTACACACACACACACACACACACACACACAAACACACAGACACACACAACTTCGGAACGATGCCCAACTTATCTCGCGTGTACACACACACACACACACACACACACACACACAAACACACAAACATTACCTCGCCCCAAGTCCTTATCTTTCGCATCACGTTGGTCACCATTGTTACGTTCACTGGTCTACATCTACATCTCCATCTACATGGATACTCGGCAAATCACATTTCAGTGCCTGGCAGAGTGTTCATCGAACCATCTTCACAACTCTCTATTACTCCAATCTCGTATAGCGCGGGGAAAGAATGAACACGTATATCTTTCCGTACGAGCTCTGATTTCCCTTATTTTATCGAGGTGATCGTTCCGCCCTATGTAGGTCGGCGTCAACAAAATATTTTCGCATTCGGAGGAGAAAGTTAGTGATCGAAACTTCGTGAGAAGATTCCGTCGCAACGAAAAACGCCTTTCTTTAACGATTTCCAGCCCAAATCCCGTATCATTTCTGTGACACTCTCTCCCATATTTCGCGATAATACAAAACTTGCTGCCTTGCTTTGAACTTTTTCAATGTACTCCATCAGTCCTATCTGGTAAGGATCCCACACCGCGCAGCAGTATTCTAAAAGAGGACGGACAAGCGTAGTGTAGGCAGTCTCCTTCAGATCTGTTACATTTTCTAAGTGTCCTGCCAATAAAACGTAGCCTTTGGTTAGCCTTCCCCACAACCTTTTCTATGTGTTCTTTCCAATTTAGCCGGCCTTGGTGACCGAGCGGTTCTAGGCGCTTCAGTCTGGAACCGCGCGACTACTACGGTCGCAGGTTCGAATCCTGCCTCGGGCATGGATGTGTGTGATGTCCTTAGGATAGTTAGGTTTAAGTAGTTCTAAGTTGTAGGGGACTGATGACCTCAGATGTTAAGTCCCATAGTGCTCAGAGCCATTTTTGAACCTTTCCAATTTAAGTTGTTCGTAATTGTAATACCTAGATATTTAATTGAATTTACGGCCTTTAGATTAGACTGATTTATCGTGTAACCGAAGTTTAACGAGTTCCTTTTCGGACTCATGTGGATGACCTCACACTTTTCGTTATTTGGGGTCAACTGCCACTTTTCGCACCATTCAGATATTTTTTCTACGTCGTTTTGCAGTTTGTTTTGATCTTCTGATGACTTTATTAGTCGATAAACGACAGCGTCATCTGCAAACAACCAAAGACGGCTGCTCAGATTGTCTCCCAAATCGTTTATATAGATAAGGAACAGCAAAGGACCTATAACACTCTGGTGCCGATTATAACGATATATATGCTACCCCACTAACTACATATATGTAAGCATTGCCACCATGTGACTGCATGACCGTGTAATGAGGTGAAAAGTACCACATATTAATACTTTGATATTGTGAAAATACGTTTTGTAATTGAAGTGATAATTTAATCGTTTGCTCAGAGACTTTTGCTAACGATGCCAAACGGAAACGAAATACGTACCGGTATACCTTTTACTGCAAAACCAATGATATGACGTTTCATTTCTTCTCGCCATTCTATGGGTTCTTTCTTGTCTGGTTGTTACAAAGCATACACACGTTTCGCGCTGGAATTCATAGTGCGAGACAAAGGTCTCGGATATTGCTATTACGAAACTTTTCCAAATATGTCAAGGAAAATAAAAATACCGATTATTATGCAGTCTCTTGAAGGACGGGAGTAACGTCGAAAGACGGCAAATGTGAGCAAAAAGCATAGATAAATGAAATTAATGATGTAATCACGTATTCACGTAATTTTGAGCTTACTGTGTATTAATACGAGGGCAGTTCAATAAGTAATGCAACACATTTTTTTTCTGAAACAGGGGTTGTTTTATTCAGCATTGAAATACACCAGGTTATTCCCCAATCTTTTAGCTACACAACACTATTTTTCAACGTAATCTCCATTCAATGCTACGGCCTTACGCCACCTTGAAATGAGGGCCTGTATGCCTGCACGGTACCATTCCACTGGTCGATGTCGGAGCCAACGTCGTACTGCATCAATAACTTCTTCATCATCCGCGTAGTGCCTCCCACGGATTGCGTCCTTCATTGGGCCAAACATATGGAAATCCGACGGTGTGAGATCGGGGCTGTAGGGTGCATGAGGAAGAACAGTCCACTGAAGTTTTGTGATCTCCTCTCGGGTGCGAAGACTTGTGTGAGGTCTTGCGTTGTGATGAAGAAGGAGAAGTTCGTTCAGATTTTTGTGCCTACGAACACGCTGAAGTCGTTTCTTCAATTTCTGAAGAGTAGCACAATACACTTCAGAGTTGATCGTTTGACCATGGGGAAGGACATCGAACAGAATAACCCCTTCAGCGTCCCAGAAGACTGTAACCATGACTTTACCGGCTGAGGGTATGGCTTTAAACTTTTTCTTGGTAGGGGAATGGGTGTGGCGCCACTCCATTGATTGCCGCTTTGTTTCAGGTTCGAAGTGATGAACCCATGTTTCATCGCCTGTAACAATCTTTGACAAGAAATTGTCACCCTCAGCCACATGACGAGCAAGCAATTCCGCACAGATGGTTCTCCTTTGCTCTTTATGGTGTTCGGTTAGACAACGAGGGACCCAGCGGGAACAAACCTTTGAATATCCCAACCGGTGAGCAATTGTGACAGCACTACCAACAGAGATGTCAAGTTGAGCACTTAGTTGTTTGATGGTGATCCGTCGGCGGCGATGATGACACACGCTTTGCCCAACGACTCACCGTGCTTTTGTCCACTGCCAGATCACCGTAGACATTCTGCAAGCGCCTATGAATATCTGAGATGCCCTGGTTTTCCGCCAAAAGAAACTCGATCACTGCCCGTTGTTTGCAACGCACATCCGTTACAGACGCCATTTTAACAGCTGCGTACAGCGCTGCCACCTGTCGGAAGTCAATGAAACTATACGAGACGAAGCGGGAATGTTTGAAAATATTCCACAAGAAATTTCCGGTTTTTTCAACCAAAATTGGCCGAGAAAAAAAATGTGTTGCATTACTCATTGAACTGCCCTCGTATCATGAGGCACGACACACCATGCCATTTAAGCGACTGCCGACGTCGTTGTTCGAAGGTAATTGATCCATCAACCTAACATGATTCTTACATTAAAAAATTTACGTAAGGAATGGAATGAAATAAGGTCGTTTCACCCTCGAACAATTCGTCGCCAATCCTTTCTCTAAGGCCTCTGAAAAGAGGGATGCAAATATTCTTACAAAGCTATGGTTATTATGATGGGATATTATTGGGTTGAATACTATAATTAAATTCCTCTTACTCATTTAAAAAAAATGTATTTTATCTAACAAGACAAGGTACATAGAAACGTGTGCTTATTCTGTAACACCAATACAAAAAAAGACACCGCAGAACGAAAAGACACCACAGAATGGCGAGAAGAAATAAAATGCCATATCATTCAGTTTACAGCAAAAGGTATACACCTCTTTAGCAATAGTCCCTGACCAACTGATTTTAAATAAAAACGTTATTTTTACACAGAAAACAGGGTTGCCACAAGTTACCCAAAATGAAATTCCCTGATATTTCTCTGATTTCTAAACAAGTTTTAGCATTTTTTCCTGACAAATTTTGAGATCTCAAAGGTAAGTAAAGACATAAATTAACAAAAAACAATGTAAGGACTTCTTCTAAACGTGTGAGTAAAAATCTTAAGGTGTAACACCAACATGTTATCGTGCTTTACTTTAACCTCTTACAGTTTTGCGGTGGCTTCATATTGGTAAAGATGCTAGGTTTCAGGCATTAGCCGTAACTCCGTAACTAAACATCTGTGGACCTATGTTCATATGAACTTTTTTCTTTAGTTTTACTTGTAGAACAACATATTAAATTATTTGCATATCTTCGTGATCCACCTTGTATTGGAAAGTATGGATGATAAAGAGGAAGAAAACTGTGGCAGTCGCTGGCAGTTTGTACGCTATGTACTCATGTATTTCTTGAAAGGAAATGTTTAAATGAACTTTTTTCTTTAGTTTTAATTGTAGAATAACATATAAAACATTTGTGTGGTATCAACATTGTTAGGGGTTGCAGTTATCGATCGCGGTCCGTATTAGTATCGCTGGACCCGCGAGTCGAGATTAGCGCCGCTCCGCGGCTTGCAACAAGTCTCTAGCGTGCGCTCTGCCACTCTTGCTGGGGACGTGAAAAGGGAAAGTAGTATAGCCTTTAGCTGATAGGAAGCAACCTCTAACAAGGCGCTTAGTTAAGGTATGACCTATGTGATGCCTCTATAGCTCTCTGTTTGTAATTATATTCCTCCTGACTATGAAGATTCCTGTACCACCAGTTAAGTACAATACAGTATTTTTTACAAATGACTTCTAATTATTTTAGTCGTTGTAGACCCAGACCATGCAGCCAGCACATTATCGACTTCTCTGACAAACCTGCTGTACATGCAAAGAAGAGATTTGCATGTTTATATTTAGCATTAGCCACCAGCCATTCACATTGGCGACGATTCGTTCGTCGTCATCATAACAATTTGCATATCTTCGTGAATCACCCTGTATCTGAACTACTTACGAAGTGTCAAAAATGTACTGGAACAAATAAAATGCCTATAAAATGCCGCACTGTACACTGTACTTGCGGCGAGACAGTCACAGCTCCTGAAATCCATCTCCCATGGCCTCTGGCCTGGCGTGGAGCTCCGCAGTCCTGGGTTCACGGATAAACCACGAAAATCCGTCGCCTAACAGACCCAGCATGCGGGCAGATCGGTGAGACTAGATCCGATGGTTAGGGCCCGCGCTTTAGTGGGAAACGATGGGCCTCAGATTGGCAGGCCAGAGCCGTTACGAGATACAACAGAAATGGCCTGCGGTTTTAGCCCGTCACGGAAGTTCAGTTGCATGGCCAGCTATTCACGTGTTACAGACACCATGTTGATGAAAAGAGACCGCGATGATCAATCGATGCCATAGAGTTAATGTCTCTGGAGTGAGCATTGCGTTCCGCGCATGTTGTCAACATTAAACCAGGATTGTCACGTGTTTTCGGGACTTCGCTGTGCGTGTGTGCTTTCCGCAGAGTTTGAAGTTTATAATATCAAGAAATTTTGTTATGTTTTCACCGTTTGTTGACAGTGTAATAGCTATGGTGAATTACTGTTGTTGCTACGGATGCAAAGAAAAATATCTGAAAGGAGGGATAGTAACTTTTCATGGGTACTATGTTTAAAAATTTCGAGACACACTATAATTAAGGCTTGATTCTGTAGACCTATTTTTCTACGATTTTGTGAGTAAATAATAGATATTACGGCTCGTACAAAAGCTTACAAACAATCGCTTCCTCTCGTATATTTGCTAGTGGAACAGGAAAGGGAATGGTTAGTTGTTTCAGCCAATACTATCCTCCATGCATTTATCAGTGACTTGTCGATTGTGTATATAGATTTGAAAGACGGGAGACAGATAAATTCAATAGAGTGGGAGTCTGTAATTGTCTTCGTATAATATGTGTGTCCAAACCTTTTTGTTTACTATAAAGTTACAGTAGAAGACAATGTTAAGTGTGTCTAGGACATGGAGAATGATTATGTGTGATTTATATTTTAGTTTCCCGAAGGATGAACAACGAGTAAAGATGTGGCTCCAGAAAATGAGGACGAGTAATTTTGTCCCCACAACATATTCTGAAGTATGTTCAAAACACTTTGAAGAGGAATGTTTATTCATAGAAAAATTTGGACGTGTTTGGCTGAAGGTAGATGCTATACCAACTATTTTTAATTTTCCACAGCACCTCCTACCAATTTCTGCATTCAGCTTAGATACATTTTCTGCACAAATCAAATAGAAAACACAATAGTGTAGCTCATCTTCTTTGGTGTATTTTGCCTTCAATTTATTTTCTTCACCATTTGATTAAGAAGCGTAAATTGTTAGTAAACATATCCCCAAACTCTTTCAATTGTGTCACTTTCCACTTCCCTTAATGGTGTTATATGGTTGACTCTTACATGACCAACTGTATTTGCTTTGCAGTACATTTATTCTCCGATCGCATTTTTCCCCCTTCTTACTCAGTCTACTATTTATTTAATAAGCTGGGAGCAAGTACGTAAAATGCATTAAATAAACACTTCACGCCGGCCGTGGTGGCCGAACGGTTGTAGGCGCTACAGTATGGAACCGCGCGACCGCTACGGTCGCAGGTTCGAATCCTGCCTCGGGCATGGATGTGTGTGTTGTCCTTAGGTTAGTTAGGTTTAAGTAGTTCTAAGTTCTAGGGGACTGATGACCTCAGATGTTAAGTCCCATAGTGCTCAGAGCCATTTGAACCATTTTTTAAACACTTCAAAGTGTCACCAGTAAGAAAAATTGTGCTTTAGGTCGCAAAAACGAGAAAATAAATACGCAGAAATAGGGGAAAAGAAGGACGAATTAGCAGGGATATAATCCCTAATGTGTGGCAAATTCGGTGTTCAAAAATGGTTCAAATGGCTCTGAGCACTATGGGACTCAACTGCTGTGGTCATCAGTCCCAAATTCGGTGTTTTTCGGACACTTGCGGAAGTACTAGACTATCACTGCAAAACTGTACGTCAGGCTCTGTAATACTATAAAGTGCCGTATCATACCGAAAACTACCAAAAATCGAGTGCATCTGAACAGTGACACCTATCGCAAAGAAGCAGAATGCAATATCACTTGCCCTTAAAAGTTAGGCAGCTGGTTTATTCCCGGTATCAAATGGATACTGTTAAAATGTCTGCGCAACATATACGAAAAGAATCCGTCTGTACTAGGGATACTAGGGATGTAGTGACATTCGAAATATACAGAGAAATACACGACGTCCCGAGAACACGTGACCACGCCGGCAATGTATATTGACAACACAAAGTCTGTTCTTCGCATGTGAATGCTCACTGAAGATATATTTACTCTATGATCCATGCAACAGATAACTTGCGCGAATACTTTGAGAATCAATACTGATGAGGATAGGTAACAACTCACGGCAAAGATGGTAGCTGAGCAGCAGACAGGCACATGGAAAGACAATCACACTCTCACTGCTAAATTTTTGTCCATAGCCTTTGTCAGAAAACGAGAGTACACATACTTTCACACAATCACTCAGACATATCTCATGCAGACATGACCGTCATCTCCCGCCGTTTCGTCAACAGTCTCTGAGAATCAGGTCCAAACAATCCACTCTTCACGACTCCTTCACGACTCCCTGCCTCTCGTCGGCAGCTGCAAGCGACAAGAAATGGTGGCTGCACTGACTGCAAGCTCAGGGGAGAGGTAGGAAGGGGAGAAACAGTAGTAATGAGGGAGTAGGGAAGCGGCGCAGTACTCAGCTGCACCCACCCAGCAACAATGCGTGATATCTCACTAGGGGACGGCACGACCGTCGGGTCGGGGATTTGTCCGAAATTTTGTGCGGTAGAGGACCCCAAACCCCTCACGTGGTTAAAGTATTAGGACGTCGTACTCGGAAAATCCCGAGAAAAATCGATCCAAAGTTTCTTAGGTGCCTTATGAGTATAAAAAGCTAGTCTACCGCCTAGTCGCCGTCTGGCCTACATGGCTAGTCCTCGGACCCTTACGCCAAAGGTCTCGGGTTCGATTCCTCCTCCAGCACTTTTTTTTCCTTCTGTTGCTTACAAAATTGCACCGCATTGTTACAGGAGAATAGTGAAATTAATTCCCGGGAAGATTGTATAAAAATTCATTCTATAATTCATCATCAATTATCGTCACCAATACTCTGAGACATGATTCAGTATGCCTGGTTTGCCTCAAAATTGTCAGAAACTTGAAACATTTTCGTAAATGTTAATGGAGCATGTTTTTGTACAGATTTATTGCAAACGCCCTATGATTGTAAAAAATCCGGTTTTATATGTTGCGCAAGAGGTCGCAAAAATTATTACTTTGTTGTTTTTACGATAATTACCACTACGGTTCTTGTTTATAATTAGTATATGTATAAAAATTGAATGTTTTCCAATCAACTTTGTTATTCTGATTAAAAAGGCAATGTTTCTCCTCACATACTTTACAATGAAAAGTGGAAAACCCACCGCCATGAATTGTGTTGTACAAAAAGAAAATAATTTTTATTCAGTAATGAAGCTAATTTGTTAAAGATAATGTAGGTTTGGGGAACTTTCTGAATAATTGGTGGAATAACAAAAGAAAATGAAACAGAAGAAAAAAGAAAAGGTGCCAGAGGAGGAATCGAACACGAGACTTCTCGCGTAAGAAGCCGAGCCCTAAACACGTACGCCAGACGGCGGCTCGGCAGTGTATTGATATTCTATACTCATAAGGCGCTTAAGGAACTTTGGATCGATTTTTCCCGGGATTTTCCGGGTAGTGCGTCCTAATATTTTAACCACGTGAGGTGTTAGGGACCCTCTTTCACCACACAAAATTGCGGACAAATCCCCGACCCCACGGTCGTGCCGTCACCTTGTCAGTAAACAAATCAATTCATCTACTGAGAAAAAACGAGATTTTTTTTAAGTTTTTCTGATATTTCCCTGATTTAGTGAATTTTATCCATAGTGGATTTTTGTATTTATACAGTGATCTCCAGCAATATAAACATGTACGTGAATGCTCCTTAGGATGAGCACAAGCGCAAAACCGGTCGTGTGACGAATAAATAACCTTTTATTGTGACTGGTAACGTAAATTTTTCCACACCCTATTCCCTGCTTTCCAGAACTTGTGGCAATCCTGGAAAAACAAAAAGAGAAATTCACAATATATCATAGTGTTGATATGTATTTTTCACATTAGTTTTTACATGGCCATTAAGTCACATGGGTGCAATGTGCCGGGTGATCAAAAAGTCAGTATAAATTTGAAAACAGAATAAATCACGGAATAATGTAGATAGAGAGGTACAAATTGACACACGTGCTTGGAATGACATGGGGTTTTACAAGAACAAAAAAAAAAAAAAAAAAAATACAAAAGTTCAAAAAATGTCCGAGAGAAGGCGCTTCATCTGATCAGAATAGCAATAATTAGCATAACAAAGTAAGACAAAGCAAAGATGATCTTCTCTCCAAAAAATGCTCAATATGTCCACCATCATTCCTCAACATCAGCTGTAGTCGAGGAATAATGTTTTGCACAGCACTGTAAAGCATGTCCGGAGTTATGGTGAGGCATTGGCATCGGATGTTGTCTTTCAGCATCCCTAGAGATGTCGGTCGATCACGATACACTTGCGACTTCAGGTAGCCCAAAAGCCAATAATCGCACGGACTGAGGTCTGGGGACCTGGGAGGCGAAGCATGACGAAAGTGGCGGCTGAGCACTCGATCATCACCAAACGACGCGCGCAAGAGATCTTTCACGCGTCTAGGAATATGGGGTGGAGCGCCATCCTGCATAAACATCGTACGTTCCAGCAGGTGTTTATCAGCCAAGCTGGGGATGGTGCGATTCTGTAACATATCGGCGTACCTCTCACCCGTCACGGTAGCAGTCACTGACGTTTTGCTGTCCAGCGCCGTCTGGAATTCCGTTTTATTTTTATTTTTTGTTCTAACAAGGGAACCTCCCCATCGCACCCCCCTCAGATTTAGTTATAAGTTGGCACAGTTGATAGGCCTTGAAAAACTGAAAACAGATCAATTGAGAAAACAAGAAGAAGTTGTGTGGAACTGTGAAAAAATAAGCAAAATATACAAACTGAGTAGTTCATGGGAAGATACGCAACGTCAAGGACGCTAGGAACGCCCGAGCGACGTGGTCTCGTGGTAACGTGAACAGCTGCGGAACGAAAGGTCATTGGTTCAGATCTTCCATCGAGTGAAAAGTTTAAATTTTTATTTTCAGTTTATGTGACAAACTCTTATGTTTTCATCACTTTTTTGGGAGTGATTATCACATCCACAAGAAAACCTAAATCGGGCAAGGTAGAAGAATCTTCTTACCCATTCGCCAAGTGTACAAGTTAGGTGGGTCGACAACATATTCCTGTCATGTGACGCACATGCCGTCACCAGTGTCGTATAGAATATATCAGATGTGTTTTCCTGTGAAGGAATCGGTTGACCTATGACCTTGCGATCAAATGTTTTCGGTTCCCATTGGAGAGACACGTCCTTTCGTCTACTAATCGCACGGTTTTGCGATGCGGTCGCAAAACACAGACACTAAACTTATTACAATGAACAAAGACGTCAATAAACGAAAGGACAGATAATAACTATGCAAAAATAAAGAAAATAAAATTTTCATTCAAGGGAAGACTCGAACAAAGGACCTCTCGCTCAGCAGCTGCTCCCGCTACCACGGGACCACGACGCTTCTGAGCTCTTTTTGTCCATGATGTTGCTTATCCGACCCGTGGACGACTCAGTTTGTATATTTTGCTTATTTTTTCACAGTTCCACACAACTTCTTCCTGTTTTCTCAATTTATCTGTGTTCAGTTTATCAAGGCCTATCCACTGTGCCAACTTATAACTAAATCTGAGGGTGGTGCGATGGGGAGGTTCCCTTGTAAGAAAACCCCATGTCATTCCAAGCATGCGTGTCGATTTTTACCTCTCTATCTACATTATTCCGTGGCTTACTACGTTTTCAAATTTATACTGACTTTTTGATCACCCGGTATTTACACTATGAGATCAAAAGTATCCAGATACCCCCGAAAACATACGTTTTTCATATTAGGTGCATTGTGCTTTCACCTATTGCCAGGTACTCCATATCAGCGACCTCGGTAGTCATTAGACATCGTGTTAGAGCAGAATGGGGCGCTCCACGTAACTCACTGACTTTGAACGTGGTCAGATGTTTGGGTGTCACTTGCGTCATATGTCTGTAGCCGAGATTCCCACACACCTAGACGTTCCTAGGTCCAAGGTTTCCGACGTGATAGTGAAGTGAAAACGTGAAGAGACACGTACAGCACAAAAGCGTACAGGCCGACCTCGTCTAGTGACCGAAAGAGACCGCTGACGAAGAGGGTGGTAATGTGTAATAGGCAGACATCCATCCAGACCATCACACAGGAATTCTAAACTGCATCAGGTTCCACTGCAAGTACTATAGCAGTTAGGCGGGAAGTGATAAAACTTTGATTTCATGGTCGAACGGCTGCTCATAAGCCAAACATCACGCCAGTAAATGCCAAACGACGCCTCGCTTGGTGTAAGGAGCGTAAACATTGGACTACTGAACAGTGGAAAAACGTCGTGTGGAGTGACGAATCACGGTACACAATGTGGTGATCCGATGGCAGGGTGTGGGTATGACGAATGCCCGGTGAACGACATCTGCCAGCGTGTGTTGTGCCAACAGCAAAATTCGGAGGCGGTGGTGTTATGGTGTGGTGTTTTTCACGGAGGGGGCTTGCACCCCTTGTTGTTTTGTGTGGCACTATCACAGCACAGGCCTACATTGATGTTTTAAGCACCTTCTTGCTTCCCACTGTTGAAGAACAATTCGGGTATGGCGATTGCATCTTTCAACACCATCTAACACCTGTTCATAATGCGCGGCGCTGTGGCGGAGTGGTTACACGATAATAACATCCCTGTAATGGACTGGCCTGTGCAAAGTCCTGACCTGACTCCTATAGAACACCTTTGGGATGTCTTGGAACGCCTACTTCATGCCAGGCCCCACCGACCGACGTTGATACCTCTCCTCAGTGCAGCACTGGGTGAATAATGGGCTGCCATTCCCCAGGAAACCTTCCAGCACCTGATTGAATGTATGCCTGCGAGAGCGGAAGATGTCATGGTGGGCGTCATGAAATTGTGTCATTTTCATCCAGGTGTCTGGATACTTTTGATCGTATAGTGTACGTATTGCATGGGTAGCATGTATAACATTATACGTCGCAGCGGCTATTTATAGTTACTTTGCGATCTAATACATGTTTACTATATTAAATCTCCAATGGCGAATTGTTCTAGTGGGTTAAAAAAAGAGTAAAAGAAAAGAAAGGTCTCTGCGATGTGTGGAACGCCGTTCCGGCCGAAACTAAGCCCTGGATCTTGGGCCATATATTGCTGTCCACTGTTTTATCTTTTAGATCGAAATCAGCGCCAATTTTTAAGCTATTATTTAACCCCTTCGTTTCCATATTCTCAACTGTTAAACTGTTATCACATAGGAAAGTTTGTTGTGAAAGTTAGATACAGTTCCAGCTGAAGATACTGAGATAAGATAAAGTTGTTCACGTATCAATGCTGTTGACTTGAGGCAAACAGAACCAGTCGCGTGCTGAAAGCAACGATCTGTGACACACCCGTAGTGCCACAGACAAGAAAATCGTTCCATAGCGCCTTGATACAGAAGTGAGTTGTTCAAACGCATGCAGCCAGCACCTCATATAGATAGAAGCCTGCTCAGCGACCGGTGACGTCATCGCTCCGATCGCTGCATTCCATACGGTAAACTGAAAAATTCGTGAAGAAATAATTTTAACTCTTTGATGATCTATGGAATGGAAACATTTTCACTTTGAAGTGACATTACTGTTGCGAGTGCTTTGAAATAGTTTTGAAACAAAACGGTGTAGCGTGTGTTTGTGTGGCAGTCTTACACTGCAGCAGTTATATGTCAATTATTATTGTTTTTTCCGTCTTAATTTTACTAGAAATTAAAAAAAAATTTACCACATGAATTTTGTTTTTATTTACAAAGCATCTCCCGTAGTCATTGTTGTTTTTATCCTCTTGTTTACATATTTTGAAGTCCACTGTTGTTTCCTCTGTTGTTAACTGACGTTGAGATCGAAAAAAGCATGACCGTACATTTAACTCTCGTGATTTCTCGGCTTTTGCGAATTCGCTCTTTTCTTTGAGGCAACTGTCTTTTGTGAAGTTTACAAAACTGAAGAGAAGTAATCGCAAATGTCACAATACACAAAGCGATTTCGTAAAGGCCGAGAAATCGTGAAAGATGAATGTGCAACCACTTCTTTTTTATTTATCTCAGTCTCCGCTAGCAACGAAGGAAAAAGCAGTGGATTCAAATATGTAAACAAGACGAAAAACCACCAATGACGACAGACGGTGCTTTGTAACGTAAGAGCAAAACGCATGAGGCGAAAAACTCTTGAATTGCAGTAAGCTTTAAAAGGGGAAAAAACAACAATGCTTGAAAACGACGCAGTGATAAATATGATAGTTCTTCAAATTTCGTACAGTCTTCCCTACGAAACCTCTCTCCATTCAAATGTCTCACTTGCTCAAGATGCGTTTACACGTTGTTCGCAGAAAGTACAGTATTTACAGACCTACTTTACAAATTTCAACGAATTCGTTTCTAAGTTAACTGAATTTCAGTAAATGCCTTCAAATGATGTTATCACACACCAAATTACGGGTTACTAATAAATTTTCACTGGGTTAGCTCGAATAGTTACGAAAACTGCTTTCTTGTGTTAAAACTCAGCTACGGTAACAGTGTGTCAAGAATTGAATTTAAACAGTTCAGAATCATGAAGTTAGATTTCGACTGTCAGGAAATTTGAGAGTGTACAGTACCCTTTAACTAAATGATAGTGAAAAACCGAATACTTAGCTATTAGGGGCAGTCAAATGAAAACGAGACAGCTGGGAAAAAAGAAAGTAAACTGTTTATTATTTCAAAAGTAATCCCCATAAGTGCTAATATACTTATCCCTCTGTGAGACTTGATGGCCAATGCAGTCATGGAAACATGTTTGCGGTTGTGTAAGTAGCCATGATTGTACCCAGGCATGCAAATCGACAGGGCTGCAGAAATACGGAAGTGTACTAACAATTATGGCGATTACTTTTAAAACAATAAAAAGTTTATTAATTTTTTTCCCATCTGCCTCGTTATCATTCGACTACCTCTTATACATTCGCCCTCTCATATGGATTGCACTGACCAAAATTTCAATCGAGAGTTCAGAGGGTAGCAAATTGTGATTGTTGGTGTCGTTAAATTCCTGACAGTGTGCAGTCACTGTTCAAATTTAGGGTCTGTCAAAAAGAATCATCCAACATAATCTGAAACTAATAAACATATGCAATGAAGTTTGTTTTTTGATGAACAAGGAAACTCAAAAAGTTTTTTTTTCACACGTGTTCAATATGCCCCCCCCCCCCTCCCCTTGAGATGCACGGTTTACGTCAGTGCGGTATTCAAACTGTTCCCACATTGCACCGAGCATGTCTTGAGTTACAGCTTCCACAGCTGCTGTTGTACGCTGTCTCAGTTCATTCATTGCTGTTGGGTACGGTGGCACACAGGATCTTCTCCCACAACAAATAATCGCATACAGTCAGGCCCGGTGACCTTGGATGACAGTAATGGAAGGCTGAATCATTTGGTCCACTACGACCGGTCCATTGTTCAGTAATCCTTTGATTTGTAATCTCCCGCACTTTCAGATGCCAGTGAGGCGGTGACCCATCCTCTTGGTAAATGAAGTCGTGGTGGTGGTGGTGGTGGTGGTGGTGGTGTGTTGGAGCTTATGGGCGCTCAACATCGAGGTCATCAGCGCCCTGACACACATTAAAAGGAACGAATGTGGACAGACCTAAGAAAACTAAAGCACACACTCAACGAAAGCAGGAAAAGAAGGAAAATGCTACATAAAAAAGTACAACCTAAGGAAAGGGGAAACATAGCAACAAGAATGTCACAGAAAATTTTTATTCGCTGGCCACTTACATAAAATATGGGCGAGCTTGTCACACAGTGAGTAAATTAAAATCCTCTCCCTAAAATCTTTGTAAAAACATTTGACAGGGCACAGAACTTTAAAACTTTAACCACATTCGTCCGAGTGTTGCCTAAAAGAGATGGCAGGTCCGCTGGCAAGTCAGCCGCGACCCGCTGGTCAGAAAATAAAACGCAATCCAATAAAACGTGGCGCACAGTGACCTGGACGCCGCAAGCGCCACACATTGGAGGGTCCTCTCGCCGGAGCAGGAAGCCATGCGTCATAGGGCTGTGGCCTATCCGAAGCCGAGTGAGGAGAACCTCGTCCCATCGATGGGGCTGAAAGGAAGTACACCACACACGCGTTGTGGGCTTGACTATACGGAGCTTATTGTCAGTCACTTCCAGCCACTCATCCTCCCACCGACGCATGACCCGTGAGCTCAACAGCGAGGTGAGTGCGTGCAAGGGGATAGCACACTGAGATACTTGTGGGCCGAGACACGCCTCCTTGGCTGCGAGATCTGCCCTTTCATTCCCAGCAATGCCAACATGCCCCAGAACCCAGCAGAAAGCTACAACCTTCCCCAGTCGCTGTAGTCGGAGGAGGCCATCCTGGATGGTCTGGACAATTTTCTCTGCCGGATACAAACGTTGCAATGAGTGAAGGGCACTGAGTGAATCGGAACAGACAAGAAATTTAGGAGAGGAAGAACGTTTCATCTGCTCCAGTGCCCGCAAGATCGCAGACAATTCTGCATCAAAGACAGTAAAAGTCTGAGGCAGTCGGGCCTTTAGGACACGATATGGAAAAACAACTGAGCAACCAACAGAATCCCCTTGTTTCGACCCATCCGTAAAAACAGCTACATAGTCGTGGTGCTCAGATAAAATGGCAGAAAATGCTGCATTAAAAACGGTGGCAGGAGTGCAATCTCTCTTGTACTGCAATAAATCTAAAATCACTCTGGGCCTCTTCAGTAACCAGGGTGGCAGGCGGTTAAAACCCTGGATTTGGGGTTGTACAGACTCCACACCGAGGGACTCTAGTACACATTGCACACGGATCCCAAACGGCAACGTAGCCCGGGGACGGCGGGAAAAAAGGCGGTCCAGAGGTGGATGGGCAACAAGATGGTGAGCAGGCGAGCTGGGAGCTGCAAGAAACTTACAAGCCTGGCGCACCAGCAGGAGCTGCCGCCGGAAGGTAAGTGGCGGTTCGCCAGACTCAGCACAGAGGCTGGGTACGGGACTGGTCCGATAAGCACCCGTGGCCAGTCGGATCCCAGCATGGTGAACAGCGTCAAGGATCCGCAAATAAGATGGCCTCGCTGACCCATATACTGTGCACCCATAGTCCAGCCGTGAACGCACGAAAGCTCCATAAAACTGTAGGAGACGCGCCCTGTCCGCGCCCCAAGACCTGTGGCTGAGGCACTTGAGGATGTTCAGTGCCTTCAGCGTTCTGGCTTTCAAGTGACGTAGGTGTGGCAGCCATGACAACCTGGAGTCAAAAATTAGGCCCAGAAACCGCACTGTGTCTCTAAAATGTAGGACAGTATCCCCCAAATGCAAGGCAAGCAAAGTAAAAAGATGACAACGATTAAAATGAACACAAACACACTTATCGGCAAAGCATGTCGACGTACGTGCTTGTAACAGTGTTCTCGGCGAAGAAAAATAGACCATACACCTTTTCACGTGAGACTGCACAAAACACATTAAATCTTGGAGAGCCCCTCTCATGCTGTACAACTCCATGTGATCGTTCCGTACCCCATATTCTCACATTATGACGTTTCACCTTCCCATTTAAATGGAATGTTGCCTCCTCACTAAACACTAAGCGTTGCCAAGAACGAAATTACAGAACTCCACTTTCACGAAGAGTTTGCAGTAGCTGAATTTTGTGCGGTTTCATGTGTAAACGTCGACGCAACATAAGCCAGACGGACGTCGGGGGCATGTTGAGCTGTCGACCTGCACGGCGAACGGATTTCTGTGGACTCCTTGTGAAGCTATGGCGCACGCGTTCGACGTATGTGTTAAACACTTCGGGACGGCCTGGCGATTTGCATTCACACAAGCAACCACTTTCTTGTAATTGTTCATTCTGTCGTCTAATGCTCTGTGCTGTAGGAGCATCCACACCATAAATAGTAAGAAAGTCAGGCTGAACAGTTATTACTGACCCGCACTGTGCAAAACGTAGAACATAAAACGCTTTCTGTTGTCCCGACACAATTTTTATTGGAACTGAAGTGGGCGCACACTACTGCTGCCTAGCGGAAACCACGTAAGACTCGAGAGTTTGCTCTTTCCAACAGTATATTATTCACGCACATATCTCAAATAACGTAATTTTATGATTTTCTCTAAAATCGGATAATTCTTTTTGATACACCCTATACATCACAGTGGATAAATTTGCCAACAAACTACAAATGACTTCGTTGGAAATGATTAATTATACAGAAGTGATATCTTTATTGCAGATTTGATGCGCAAATGGGCCATAAAAGTAACAGTACAACCTGTGAAAAAATCGCATTGATAAAAATGAAGCTAATAGATGACCCCAAAGGCTACAAGAAGCTGGTATGAACATTATGAAGCAAGGTTTAGGAGATAGTTTATAAAACATCCTTTGTTTTTCTTGTTTTAATAGTCCTTTGCAGTTTCCTGAGGCACTGGAAAGAGCCTTCGAAGTGGGCTTTAACGACATAACATGTGTAGTATTTGATCAGGTATTAACGAGATAACAGCGCTTTAAACCCCTTCCACTTTCAGGAGAAGAGATCCCACCAACTTTTGTACTAAATGTAAACAAGCGCTAAAATCAGACACCGTTCGTATGTTCACTATCATTACTGTCATATCATGCGCTCAAAAAGTTTACCATGATCGTTCATACATGCCAAAAAGCGATTACGGAGTGAGAAATATTATTATTATTCGAATTCGGCCGACTCTGGACCACCTGAAACAGATGACTACAATGACATCATATTCTTTTCCTTTCTGTTGGCTTCCTAATATTCCTCCATTCTTACTCTTTGTTGTTCTCTTCTTTCTTCTGCCCATGTCCCTCCTCTCTTCTTTTGTATTCTTCTGGAAACCCACACTTTTTGTACCTTTTCCCTGAATTTGTGTCTGTATTACAGTCGACACAGATGAATAAGTAATAGTTAACGCCAAATCTTTTCCCTTTCCGATCTGGTTTTCATGACTTTTCTTCGTGGAATGACATATATCCTCCTCCAATTTCCCATTTAAATATGCTATCTTTACATCCGTATGATGAATTGTTAAATTTCGTTTTGCTGCCAAGTCTAAAAGATATCTCAATGAGGTATACTTGACTACAGGTGAAAAAGTTTCTTTTTAATCTACCCCTTGTTTTTAAGAAGATCCTTTTATTACAAGTCGTGCTTTATACCTTGGTGATGAATTTTCGGGACTCTTCAAAGATTCCAATTCCCTCTCCATGGCTTCTTTCCATTCTTGAGAGTTAGGGCAGCTCATTGCTTCTTCTGCTATTGCTGGCTCATCGTTAAAAGACTCGGCTGCATACTCCTCAAAATACGGATATTCTTTCGGTTTTGGTAGGCGAGAAAAACGCCTTACATTGTTCTCTTCATTTTGTTCGTCCTCACTCATTATCATAAATAGTCTCCATTTGCCTTTGACTGTTCTCTTCCTGTTCTTCATTTTATCTTTCTTCACGTAAGGTTTCACTCTCGGAACTAGGTGCAGTTAACTTAGTAGTCTTGCCCTCTTGAGAGTCCTTTCTATTTTCAAAGAATACTACATCCCTGCTTGTAACTATCCTTTTATCCAATGGATCCATTAATAGGCAGCTCTTTGAATTTTCACAATAGCCTACAAAAATATACTTTTGAGCTTTTGGGTCCCATTTTTCTTTCAGTTGTTTTGGAATATGTCCCATTGCATCACACCCAAAGGTCAGGTTTCCTTCCTACCCATATCTCATAGGGGGTTCTATTCCTCAACGCTTTTGTAGGTGATCTATTATTCAAATATGCGGCCGTCGATACCGTCTCTGCCCAAAACTCTTTTGATAATCCAGCATCAGTTATCATGCTCCTTGCTTTTTCTACAATGGTCCTTTTAGCTCTCTCACAACCCCATTTTGAGATAGGCTGTACCTTATGGTAGTTTGATGCCTGATTCCTATTTTTGCCAGAAGTGTTTCAATTTATGGTTAACATGTTCTCTCCCGTTATCAGACCTGATGATCTTAATCTTCTTTCCCGTCCATCTTTCGACCATATTACGATATTCCTAAAAAAATGTCACTCATTTGGTCTTTGGAACTAAGTATATCGTGAAGAATCATCAATAAACGTAAGAAAATGAAAACTATCACCTATGGATTCGCACTTCACTGGGCAACATACATCTGTATGGATTGACTGTAAGACCTCTGTTGATTTACTAGTCTTAAAAGGTAGCCTCGCTTGTTTTCCTTTTATGCATATCTCACAAGGTTCAAAATGGTTCAAATGGCTCTGAGCACTATGGGACTTAACGTCTGAGGTCATCAGTCCCCTGGAACTTAGAACCACTTAAACCTAACTAACCTAAGGACATCACACACATCCATGCCCGAGGCAGGATTCGAACCTGCAACCGTAGCGGTCGCGCGGTTCCAGACTGTAGCGCCTAGAACCGCTCGGCCACCCAGGCCGCCATCTCACAAGGGTCCTTGGATACACTATAATTCTGTATTTCCTTTACCACATCCCTTATTAAGACATACTCTCTCTAATTAGGTGTCCAAGTCTGTGTTGCCATAAAAAACCTGCTGAGTATACTGAATAACTAACATTTCTCTCTTTACTGTCAAATGGCATCCAACTTAAAAATACCCCTTTCGTTACTTGTCGTAGTTATAACTTCACCATTTTTGTTGATTATTCTTGCTCCGTGCACATCAAAAGTGACTGTATTTCCCTTCTTGACAATTTCCCCTACAGACAATAGGTTAATAGCAACGTTTTTTACATAATGAACATTATGTGCTGTAACCATATAGCGTTCACCATTTACACTTACATGTAGGTCTTATTTCCCAGTCAAAAGACACTGGAGCTTGCTGCAATCAACAGTAGATATTCCCACATGAGTCTTACCTTTAACATCATAAAGAAGAGATTTGTCTTTAACAATATGCACAGATGCACCTGAGTCTAAAATCCATTCCAGTTGACGATTACCTACATCTCCAAAAGAATAAAAACATGAGAGTGCCTTACCTTTATTATTGGTCCTTCTCTCTGGGCTATCAGCAACATAACTTTCGCTCCATGCCTGACCTTGGGTTTACATTTTCTCTGCACTGAGATGCAATATGCTCCTTCTTCTGACATCTATAGCACCTCACTGGTTTCTTCCTTTTGTTTTTCGAATAAAGAGCAGATGCAGTTTCCTTCTCCAATACATGACAGCTTGAAGTACTCTTTACATCCTGTAGGATTTTCACTTTAACACTGTCGCCTGTGATTGGTATACCTGAGCTTTCCGGCCCCATAATCACAGGCGCATACCTTTCGGGCAGTCCTGCCAACAGTAGTGTCCCTATCCATTCGTCAGCGATCTCAAACCCAATGTTTCTCAGTCGGTTCGACGTGGCTATTATTTTGTTAATGTATCCGTCTACATCTTGCATTTACCCAGCTGAGTGGTAATTACCTCACGTAATAATCCTACTTTCCTCGTAAGACCTCCATCGTCAAATGCACTTTTTAATTTGTCCCAGACTTCTTTCGCTGTCGAAGCTTTTTCAACGTGAACATAATTCACTGGGTCAAGTAGTAATATCAACTTTGATTTTGCTTTGCTATCCTTACTTGAATAATTCTGATCTGTGGATTTCATTGTCCCAACCACCAGATCCCACAGGTCGCCGAAACGTAAATACGCTTCTACTAGTAATTTCCACGTTGCATAGTTTTCGCGCACCGTAAGTCTTTCAATCTGCGGAATTTGTGCCTCGCTCATTTTAACGGTAACTTTGATCTTTCTTGACGTAAAGAATAATATCGAAGAATAATACAAAAGAATTGCGTTCGTCTTGTAAGGATAACTCGTACTCAAGTAAATGCACTACTTGGAACTTTTCCAATACTTTCTCACTATAACACGAGGGTTGGAACTTTAATAGTGGCAACTATTTATTTACACCTCGTACAAAATAGATACGTGTTTCAAAGTTTTACTGACCTTCAAAGTAGTCACCAGCATTGTGTATAATCCGTTGTCAGCGATGTGGAAGTCGTAGGATACTCTTAGCAGTGCCAGTTGTGTTGACAGTTCGAGCGGCGCGGTCTGTTGCCCGACGAATTTGTAGCAGTTCTGAAGCAAATGCCGTGAAGTCTTCCCTTCAATTTAGAAATCGAGTTGCCGGCCGTTGTGGCCGAGCGGTTCTAGGCACTACAGTCTGGAACCGCGCGACCGCTACGGTCGCAGGTTCGAATCGAGCCTCGGGTATGGATGTGTGATGTCCTTAGGTTAGTTAGGTTTAAGTAGTTCTAAGACATAGAGGACTGATGACCTCAGAAGTTAAGTCCCATAGTGCTCAGAGCCATTTGAAACATTTTTAGAAATCGAGTTGAACTCACGAGGGCTTAAGTCAGGGGAGTGCAGTAGGTGGTATAGCACTGAGCAGCCCCGTCAGGCAAACAAATCAGTAACGGCTGGCACTGTGCGTGCTTGAGCATTGTCCTGCAAAATGTTGGTCAGGTCCTGCAGAGAGTGTCATCGCTTCTGTCTCTATGCTGTTCATTTTTGGATTCACGAACAAGTGGCATTTTGTATTACTACTGTTGATGATTCCTTAATCATCAACGAAGGCTTTTTCGGCTCATACGAGACCCCCAACACTGAATCACAAACTCTGTTCAATATTTGAAAAGACTTTTTGCTTGTCTTACACCTACTGCACTCCCCTGACTTAAGCCCTCATAAGTTCAACTCGATTTCTAAACTGAAGGAAACACTTGTAGTAAAAGAGAAACAGAGACGGATGGAGATACAAGCAGTGGGAGTAAAAGAGAGAGGAGACAGTGGAAATGAAGGGAAAAAATGAGTGAAGACGGTATACAGGCTTGGGAATCTTGACACTTCCATACCGGCGAACTTTAACATGTACATTCTGGGGAAACAGTTGGGTATAGGAGAAAAAAATGAGGATCCTCTCAGAATTTTCGAGCTGCCGATGAATGATAGAGACACTGACAGAGTGAAAGAACGATGACAGGAGACAATAGCAGTCGGATGTACTGTAAATCAATGGGAGAAAAGCAGATAGTTGGAGAGACGTATACAGGGGGTTCAAAAATAAGCGTCGAACACTTTGAGAGGTGTCGATACTCAACGAAACAAGAAAAACAAATTCAGTAAACATGGATTCAGAAACGCATACTCTCCGAGATAAACACGTGTTTATAGGAAGGTCTGCGCGATGCTTGGTTGTGCTATTGTTAAGCAGGCTATTTATATGTTGGCAGAACTACAGGCTGTGTTAATATCGCCGACAGCGCTCTGCGCCCTCGGCAAAAGATTCTGTGGTTGGATGAAGTAGGAGTTAGCGAGTGGATAGGGAAGTTTATGGACATGGTATTCTTAGTGGAGACTCTGTGTTGGTAGGACATGCATTGTAAAGTGAGATGAAATGATGTGTTTATAAGAAAATACACAAGGAAGTGTATGAGGATAGATGTATTGTTGATAATGTTTGGACAGTGGAATTATTGACAAGTGTATAATGTTTGGAACTGGATGTCACATGAATAAGGTAAAATTTTCTAAGTACATTGTTTGACCTCCAACAAAAACTTCCTTTTTGCGAACCATATGCCTCCTAGTAGTTCGTCTATAGTAGTTAGAATCTTTTTATTTACCTGACCGTTGTTGCTACTTGCTGTAATTGCTGTAGTTCGTGTTATGAAGATTTTCTGTGAGGTAAGGGACTTATGAAAAAGAATGGGGTTTCCATTATAGGGATTGGTGATTGAAATGAGTTTAGGCAATTAACAGAGTTGGAGGTAGTTTCATATTTCTTTAATTTCATATTTTTGGGTTTGTATTATTCTTAGGATTTCTTGCAATTCAGGGGCATTCTTTTGTGTTAATTATTGGAATTCGTGTTGTCCGTGTATAGCAGTCAGATTGCGTTGGGCTTGAATATTGGGGGTAATAAATGAGCAGGTTAAGTTTGAGTTGTCTTTGTCAGGGAAAATTTTGTAGGTCAGTGTTTCATGAAAAAATAGTTAAAGAGTTAGTTTCAATATTAGCACAGTCGTTGCATTGGCAATGTGTCGGAAGGGTATTATGATGTCTTACCCACAGAACCCTACCTTCCGTTAGGTTACCTGCAGTCAGTTGTGTGGTTCGAGTCGTGTTGTTGTAGGATACGTTAGTTTTCGTCGTTTTTGTGCCTTACTCTATAGTGCTGTCACCCTGGGTACGTATCAAGGTGTTTTACCTTCTTCCAAACGCGGGTTCACTTATGTGCTTACTGTTATTGCGTTGTTTGTAAGTACAAATGGTGTTGTACATTTACATTTTCTCTCTTCCACCACTTGTTAGCAATGGAGGATCACTACTCGACAACTGAAGTGGCTGATATGATTTTCTGCTGTGGTTTATGAAGTGCATGCAGCCTACAAGCCCGCGCCTCTACGCTGAAAAATATCCAAAGCAGGCACCCTTGCACCTCGGAAGACTGAGTCCGCCTGCTTAGCTGGGTGGTAACGTGCTCGCCTCCCATGCAAGCGGGCCCGGGTTCGATTCCCGGCCGGGTTGAAGGTTTTCTCCTCTCACAGACTGGGTGTTGTGTTGTCCTCATCGTCATTTCATCCTCATCACTGGCGCGCAAGCCATCCAATGTGGCGTCAAACGAAATAAGACTTGCACTTGGCGGTCAAACTTCCACAAATACGGGCCTCCCGGCCAACGATGCCATCTGCACATTTCATTTCGGAAGACTGATGTGGAAGGCCCGGCACATGTCACACGCCTGCCATGGAGGAGCGTGTGCTACGTTCGATGGAAGAAACCCCGGAGACCTGTGTGTGACGATTACCAGCAGCAGAAGACGTGTCTCATTCTCTTATCTGGGAGGAGTACTTAAAGAACAAATGCTCTACCCATATTACCTACAGCGCGTTCAGGCTGTAAGGCTACAGGATCATCGTGGCAGACAGCGGTTCTGCCAATGGCTGCTGCAGAAGTGTGCCGCAGATCCACTGTTCCCATCCAAGATTCCAGTTACGGATGAGGCAGGGTTCACAAGAGATGATGGTGTGAATTTCCATAACCAGTGTTATCGATGTACAGATCTCTCAGGCACAGTGCCAGCAAAATTTTTTGATTAACCAAGAGAAAACCGAATGTATGGAAATAGGTCGAGTCATAAACCCAAATCCTTACTTTGACTAACATCCTAATTCCAGAAAAGCTCTCCAGTTTAAATACCTTGGATCACGTTTCAACAGTAAAAGTATCATAACAATGGATACAAATGAAAGAATAGCCTCAGGGTCAAGATGTCTGTACTCACTAAGAAACCCACTCAAAAGTAAAGGGCCGGGGTGGCCAAGCGGTTCTAGGCGCTTCAGTCTGGGACCGCGCGACCGCTACGGTCGCAGGTTCGAATCCTGCCTCAGGAATTGATGTGTGTGATGTCCTTAGGTTGGTTAGGGGGACTGATGACCTCTGATGTTAAGTCCCATAGTGCTCAGAGCCATTTGAGCCCAAAAGTAAAGCTTTGTCGCAGCATTAGCAATTTCCGCAGGGTTGAGAGAGACTGCGAGAGATAGAAGGCGGTGGAAGCAGACCGTTGATGCAGCGTGTGGTCTACAGGGCCTGTGATAGCTGAGAAGATAGATAGATAATATGTGTGGAAGATGTAAATCCCCAAGCAATTCGGGAATGAGGGCATCAGCACCGATTCTCAATCGACGTATGGCCAGGCGTACTTGGCGATAGATGAAGATATACAGCACTATTATCTGCCCCATAGGACTATACGGTTCAGAAACCTGCACGCTTACAAAGAATGAAGGCGAAAAACTGAACGTTTTCGAAAGAAAAGTAATGAGAAAAATCTGGAGACCTGTGTTGGAGAATGGCGCATGGAGAATTCGAAAGAACAATGAAATTTATCAGTTAATGAAGCAACCCACTATCATCCAGAAATTAAAAAGTAGGACACTGCAATGGGCTGGACATGTGGCCAGGATGGAAAACAACAGAATCACCAAGAAAGCATCTGAAGGAACTCTCCAGGCAACAAGACCATTGGGCCGACCTCGAACAATGTGGAAAGATGATGCAGAGAAGGACATCGCAGCATTAGCAATTTCCGCAGGGTTGAGAGAGACTGCGAGAGATAGAAGGCGGCGGAAGCAGATCGTTGATGCAGCGCGTGGTCTACAGGGCCTGTGATAGCTGAGAAGATAGATAGATAATATGTGTGGAAGATGTAAATCCCCAAGCAATTCGGGAATGAGGGCATCAGCACCGATTCTCAATCGACGTATGGGCAGGCGTACTTGGCGATAGAATAATAGGGCCATATATGCTACCACAAAGATCATCTGGTGCGTACTATCTGGAATTTCTCATTTAATGTATTGTCTACCTTCCTGGGGGGCGTGCCATTGCAGCACCGAATACAGATGTGGTTCGTGCATATGGCGCATCAGCACACGTTCGTCACAACGTGCGCGAACGTCTGACGCAGACATTTCAGGATCGCTGGATTGGTCGGAGGACGTGGGTGGGGGGTGGGGGGAGGATGGGGGGGGCGGTACACCTTGACCTGCTCGTTTCCCAGACCTACACCCCCTAGACTTCTGGTTATGGGGACACTTGAGGGAAATGGTCTACGCCACGCCAAACAAGGATGTGCGGACACTACAGAGTCGCGTCTTCAGTGTGTGCCAGCAGGTACAATCACCACCACGTATACTTCACAGGTTGCATCATTCCTTATGTCGGAGGGCAGAGGGTGCATTGTCATGAATGGACGCCACGCTGAACACCTGCTGTAAACAAGTGTTTATCGCAGAAAGTATGCATTTCCGGACTCACATTTAATCCTTTCGTGGGCAAAATTATTGAGCAGTTTTTTTTGATGAATGGAGAGCAGATAGAGTTAACAGATAGGTATATTTATGATGCAGAATATCAGATTTGCTCCAACTGTGAAAGTGAGGTCACACAACAAGGTGGGAAGTATTCTTCCCACTGCCCTTCCTTGGAGTTAAATGACAAAAACAACTTTTTCAATATATGTCATGTTTATTTGTTAAATTTACTTCTCTTGTTACAATGATTGTTCAGAATTACTTGCCATGAAATTCTCTGAAACATGGGTCTATGCAAAGTGGTATTTGACAATATGTACAAACACAGCGAGTGCTCTTTTCCGCAGCTTTCGTACTACAATGACGGCACGTCCAGTAGGTTTCTCCTAAAATGGGTTGATGCTCCCCTACAGCCACATGACGAAAACCTTCAGGTACTTTACCCCTTTTTGCCAGAAAGACAGGTTTTTGACCACGCCTTTTTTGGGATGAGAAGCCAGCGATCAATTGTCTGGCTAGATGGATCCTGTATGTGAGCTGATCATGCTGTCGACTTTCTCTTTTACTTATTTTCCACAGGATAAAACTGTTCACTGCAGCAACGTCCACCAGGAAATAAAATATTCTGTGCCACCATTTTACAGAACGTCTCCCAATAGCATACCTTTCTCGTAATTGGTCAAACTTATCGACACCACCCATTACTTTGTTGCATTCTGCCACAACTTCAGGACAAGAAGTCTCTGTACTAGTACCATCCTCGTTTTTCCTTTTCACTGTGGATGTTTCTCATGGGTCACGAATTGAGGACAGGAAAGTGACTCGACGGTTATCCATCCATTTTACTGCAGAAATGGCTCCTTTTGTTTCAAACTGGAATTCTCCTCGTTCCAATTTTACGTTTTCCTTCATAAATTTGGGTAAATCAAAAGTATTTACCTTATACTATAGCTTCGAGGAAAAAATCACGAAATGTCACGCAAACAGCACTGAAAGGCTCCTCTACAGAGCAACACTCAGCTATACAATGCCTCTGCGCAAAGGTACAGCAAAAAACGGCGGGAACTTCCGATTGGAAGTAGTACCCCATACTGTTCACTAGGTGGTAGCACCGTACAGAGGTGGGAACTGTGAATCCCACGGGACTAGGAGCCAGTTCATTGTAGTAGGAAGCATGTTTCCCACGGCTCACGAAAGGGTTAATATACTTATTTTTCTCGTTTCTTTGAGTACTAACACCAGAGTCCAATAAAAACAATATTAATCGCCGTCGTATAGGTTTATTTCTAGGCAACCAGTTTCGACGTTACACTACGTCACCTTCAGGCCTAAACTGCTCCAATCCAGTAACCGTCGTGTTACAAATATAGCAGTGCCTTTAACTGGTCTCGATTACGAGACCAGTTAAAGGCACTGCTATATTTGTAACACGACGGTTACTGGATTGGAGCAGTTTAGGCCTGAAGATGACGTAGTGTAACGTCGAAGCTGGTTGCCTAGAAATAAACCTATACAACGGTGACTGGTATTGTTTTTTATTGAACATTGAACAGCCGTAGTCCCATACTCCACCAGAAGATGAGAGTTACATTCACCTCTCAAAGCATTCAACAGTTTTTTTTTTTTTTTTGAACGCCCTGTATAGGCAGTGGCAGTGTGAGAGAGATGTTGAGTATGAAGCCTTAACTACAGAGAGAAACTGGGTGTAAAGATTTACAATGTTCTGTGGCAAGAGCGCAGATCTCATGCAAAACATTTTGGCGAGGAAGGAGGAAAGACAATTGAGGCAGCACATTATCCGCTTTTCTATCAGAGTCTTTTAAAGGGGAACATGTTCGTCTTTCGTGTGCTCCAACAGGGCCAATTTTTCCGCTGGTTTGATAACGGAGGGACGTGAGAGGGGCAAAAACCGGCTAAATAGATAACCAGGTTCAAATGCATGTGGGTTGCAGCTGTTATGCAAAAGGGAAGTCTTGCGTAAGATAGAGTAGCGAGGAGAGTTGTATCGGACCAATCTAGGACTGAAGACCACAACAACAGGGTGGCTATAAGGTCTTAAGATTTCATTTAACGAGATTTTGGATGGTACTTAGCTGCGACACTCCTTTCGTTTTCCGTTCGATACCACAACATTCTGAGAGGAATTGTGTGTGGTTTTACTTTAGAGCCATCTCTGATAACCGCCGGTTCAGCTATAAAACAGCTCGTACTTAAAAGATTGACATCACATTATCTGTTATCAACGTGCGCACTTGCCCTTATCTCACCAGTTCTGGAAATGAATTCACTCTCGTTTGCGCGATAAGCGTTCGACCACAACATCACAGTGCTTCGAAAATGACTGAGAACATTAAGGTTTAAATGAAACAAATTTATAAACTGATGTTTCTGAATTTTTGTCCCTACTACACATACAAGTAACCATTCATTTGCGTATTTATCGTACGATGCTAGGAGGGGCGCTCAATAAGTAATGCAACACCTTTTTCCTCGGCCAATTGCGACTGAAAAAAATGCCTAATATTTTGTGAGAAATCCCGCTTCAACCTCTATAGTTTCATGAAATTCCGATAGGTGACGGCGCTATACGTAGTCTTCAAAAAGGCGTCTGTAACGCGTTCCGAGCTGAGACTTCTCATTGCGTTTCTTTTGGCGGAAAGCAAGAGCGGCGCTTGCAGAATGTCTACTGAGACCTGGCAGTGAACAAAAGCACGGTGAGCCGTTGGGCGAGGCTTCCGTCGTCATCACAACAACGTCGCGCAAACCTCTCCCACCTCCCGCGCGCTGGCCGGCCCGTACACATCTATGTCCCTTGCAATGTTGGATCGCGCGGACACTATAAATCGAGTTGATGGGATCACAACCAAACACCTCAGTGCTCTGTGCAACTTACAGGAGGTCACAAGACTTCATTGGACTTTTCTTCCTCATCCACCATACAGACTAGACATCACACCTTGCGTCTTCCATCTGTTTGGCCCAGTGCATGATGCATCATTGATGTACTCCACAAGTAGCAGTGCATGACGGGGGCTTTGTTGGTGTAGCAAGGCGTTAGCTCCGACATAGACCAGTACAGTGGTACCATGCAGGCATCCAGGACCTCTCAGTAATGTGGCGTAAAGTCGTCGCATTGAACGGAAATTATGTTGAAAAATAGTTCTGTTGCCAAAAGAGGCCGAATAATATGGTGTATTGGGATCCTGAATAAATCAAACATGATTTCAGAAGAAACGGCTGAAGCATTACTTATTGAACGCCCTTCGTACTTTAGAGTCATCTCTGATAATCACCGGTTCAGCGATAGAAGAGCTTGTCCTTAAAAAACCGAGATCACATTATCTGTTATCAAAGTGCATGCTGGCCCTTATCTGATCAATTCAGGAAATGAATTCATTCACGTTTTCCCGATAAGCATGAAACGCAAGCACCGCAGTGCTTCGAAATGGACTCAGATCATCAAGGATTAAATGAAACCGTCATAATTAAAATCGATATTCCTGAAGTTTGGTCACATCTATAGTTACAAGTACCTAGTCATTGCGTGCTTAGCGTATAATGCCACATTAGCAGTCGATTAGAACAAACGTTGTGCACATAAAAATTAGGAATCTGAAAAAAAATTACTCACCCCAGGAAAAATCACGGTAATACCATGTAATACCGCGTCGAGATTTATTAATGGGCTCAACACGCCGATTAAGTGTGTCTGCAAATTGCGTTACGTGTGCCGTATGCAGTTGAGAAGTTTTTGAGAATGTTGACTGGTGTACTCTATTTGAAATTCAGAAGATATGATGAGTAAAATACAGGAAGCGAAAGGCTATTTACAAGTTGTACAGAAAACAGACGACAGTTATAGGAGTCGAGGGGCACGAAGGAGAAACAGTGGTCGAGAAGGAAATGACACAAGACTGTAGCCCCTCCCCGATGTTACTGAATCTGTACATTGAGCAATCAGTAAAGGAACTACAGAAAAATTTGGTTTAGGAATTAAAGTACAGAGAGAAGAAATAAAAACTTAGAGTATTTGCCGATGACGTTGTAATTCTGTCACAGACGGTAAAGGTGTTGAAAGAGGTGTTAAGCGGGTGGACAATGCGTTGAAAGGGGGATATACTATAAACATCAACAAAAATAATGGAATGTACGGTAGTAAAATTAAATCACGTGACGCTCAGAAAATTAGATTAGGAAACGATACACTAAAAGAAGCAGACGAGTTTTGCTCTTTACGCATAAAAATAATCGACGATGCCGAAGTAAAAAGCATATAAAATGTAAGACTAGCAATGGCAAGAAAATCGTTTAAGAAGAAGAGAAATTTGTGAACATCGAATATAGAGTTGAACATTAGGAAGTCTTTTCTGAAGGTATTTGTGTAGAATGTAGCCATGTATGGAAGTAGAATTTATACGATAAACTGTTTAGACAAGAAGTGAGTAGAAGCGTCCGAATTGTGGTGCTACAGAAGAATGTTGAAGATTAGATGGGCACACCTGTAGCTAACGACGAGATGCTGAATGGGATTGGGGAGAAAAATCATTTATGGCACAACCTGACTAGAAGAAGGGATCAGCTGATACGACACATTGGAAACACCAAGGGATCTCCAATTTAGTTCTGGTGGGAAGTGTGGGGCGTAAAACTTATAGACGGAGACCAAGAAACGAGTTTAGTTAGCAGATTCAGAAGGATGTTTCATTAATTCGGAGATGAAGAGGCGTGCACGGGATAGAGTAGCATGGGGAGCTGCGTCAGTCCAGTCTCCAAGATGAAGACAATACCAACAGAAACAACAATATGCAGCTGAAGCCACTCATTGATGATTAGATTCCATAGAGCTATCACTCTGCGAAGTACGTTGATTACGACGTCTCACCCACAGTGGCAGAAGGTCTCAGTCTTTCTACACTCCTGGAAATGGAAAAAAGAACACATTGACACCGGTGTGTCAGACCCACCATACTTGCTCCGGACACTGCGAGAGGGCTGTACAAGCAATGATCACACGCACGGCACAGCGGACACACCAGGAACCGCGGTGTTGGCCGTCGAATGGCGCTAGCTGCGCAGCATTTGTGCACCGCCGCCGTCAGTGTCAGCCAGTTTGCCGTGGCATACGGAGCTCCATCGCAGTCTTTAACACTGGTAGCATGCCGCGACAGCGTGGACGTGAACCGTATGTGCAGTTGACGGACTTTGAGCGAGGGCGTATAGTGGGCATGCGGGAGGCCGGGTGGACGTACCGCCGAATTGCTCAACACGTGGGGCGTGAGGTCTCCACAGTACATCGATGCTGTCGCCAGTGGTCGGCGGAAGGTGCACGTGCCCGTCGACCTGGGACCGGACCGCAGCGACGCACGGATGCACGCCAAGACCGTAGGATCCTACGCAGTGCCGTAGGGGGCCGCACCGCCACTTCCCAGCAAATTAGGGACACTGTTGCTCCTGGGGTATCGGCGAGGACGATTCGCAACCGTCTCCATGAAGCTGGGCTACGGTCCCGCACACCGTTATGCCGTCTTCCGCTCACGCCCCAACATCGTGCAGCCCGCCTCCAGTGGTGTCGCGACAGGCGTGAATGGAGGGACGAATGGAGACGTGTCGTCTTCAGCGATGAGAGTCGCTTCTGGCTTGGTGCCAATGATGGTCGTATGCGTGTTTGGCGCCGTGAAGGTGAGCGCCACAATCAGGACTGCATACGACCGAGGCACACAGGGCCAACACCCGGCATCATGGTGTGGGGAGCGATCTCCTACACTGGCCGTACACCACTGGTGATCGTCAAGGGGATACTGAATAGTGCACGGTACATCAAAACCGTCATCGAACCCATCGTTCTACCATTCCTAGACTGGCAAGGGAACTTGCTGTTCCAACAGGACAATGCACGTCCGCATGTATCCCGTGCCACCCAACGTGCTCTAGAAGGTGTAAGTCAACTACCCTGGCCAGCAAGATCTCCGGATCTGTCCCTCATTGAGCATGTTTGGGACTGGATGAAGCGTCGTCTCACGCGGTCTGCACGTCCAGCACGAACGCTGGTCCAACTGAGGCGCCAGGTGGAAATGGCATGGCAAGCCGTTCCACAGGACTACATCCAGCATCTCTACGATCGTCTCGATGGGAGAATAGCAGCCTGCATTGCTGCGAAAGGTGGATATACGCTGTACTAGTGCCGACATTGTGCATGCTCTGTTGCCTGTGTCTATGTGCCTGTGGTTCTGTCAGTGTGATCATGTGATGTATCTGACCCCAGGAATGTGTCAATAAAGTTTCCCCTTCCTGGGACAATGAATTCACGGTGTTCGTATTTCGATTTCCAGGAGTGTATATGGGACCGAGATCGGGTGATTTAGCGGACCAATCAAAGTGTAAAGTGGTGCTGAACGTTCGTAACACTAGGAATGCACGCGTGTAGCCCTCGGAAAACGGCTGCTGTCATCTTGGATGATGGCGGTATTCACACCATAGTCGTCACGAAGATGTACAAAAAAGGGCAATGTCGAAAATTTTGACTTACGTCCTGGTAAATGTTCGCAGTAACAGGTCGTGGTACGCGAAACACTGCTAAAACACCACTGGCCTGAAGTGCATCGTCCAAAAATTGTGAGCTAAACGTCTCATTACGCCATGATGCATTTTAGGCTGACCCCTGACAGTTGTAGCGGTCTGGGAACAGTAGCTTCACGTGCTTACCTCAACTAGTAACGCGATTATGTAGACGTCTCTATAACAACGCCTCACTGTTGGAACGCTGTAGACGGCACCTGTTTCAGCTTGTAGCTGTTAGCGCTTCGCGGAGTGAAAACTGGCAACAGCGCTGCTAGCTGTCAGGGAACTTGGTACGCCATCTCGACTCACACTCCACGCCTCCAGCCAGTTACTGGCCAGTTTCTGTGTCGCTCGGCCCGCTGAAGACGTGCAGATTTGTGTGTTGCTGTGGTCTTTTGTAAAGTACCGAACACGTAATGTGCATTTCATGCAGACCATTTCGTAACATTCGCTCTGGAACTTCTTGAGGGAACCCGTATTTACTGATATCATCAAACCGCTTATCCTTGACAGGGCCCATCACTCGTCCCAGGGCCTTGGCAGTTGAAGTTCTTTTAGGACCACTTCTCTTATGCTGTGTTACACGGCTGCGAGTGGCGAGCTGTTACCAGTAGAAACGTTGGACAGTCCACGTTCATACACCAACAAACCGAGCAACTTCATTCACATGTGGTCGTTGAAATGTCCAAACGTGATAGCTCCTTACTGGTATTCTGTTCTGTTTCCTCTTCAACCCATCTTACAGTACGTAATCCACACAGCGGACTGCGACATACATACCACTTCACTGTCAGTGGCGGACAGCCTCACAACTGCCTCCAACCAGTCCACACCTTCAGCAGAGCTCCAAATCGACCAGTGCCCTTATTTTAAGGTAGTGACTAATATTTTATATTCCTCAAAAAAATGGTTCAAATGGCTCTCAGCACTATGGGACTTAACATCTGAGGTCATCAGTCCCCTAGAACTTAGAACTACTTAAACCTAAGGACATCAAACACGTCAATGCCCAAGGCAGGATTCGAACCTGCGACCGTAGCGGTCGCGCGGTTCCAGACTGAAGCGCCTAGAACCACTCGGCCAAACCAGCCGGCTATATTCTTCAGAAGGAACTTATTCATAATCCTTATTTGAACAAGAAGGCTTATTTTCCTGTCAGTCGGTCGCTGGTTTTTATTTACACACTAGCTTTTGACCCGCAGTTTCCCCCACACACGTGTACGTCCAATCTATTGCACACAACTCCTCCTCCCGCCTCTCACTGGCCATTTCCTACCCCCTCTCTTTCCACCTCCTGCTCAACCCTATATCCTCTTCCTCCTCCCCTGTCTGTCCATTTCCTCTCTATGGCCATCGCCTCCTCTCTCCTTACTCTGACCATCTCCTCTTGCACATGTCCTCGCCTTCCTCTCCCTCTTTCTGACCATCTCATCCTACCCCTTTTCTCTGTCCCTTTCCCTGCTCTCTTTCCACATCCTACCTCCTTCACTCTCTCCATCCCCTCCTCCCCTCGCATTTGTCCATCTACTCATCCCTCATTCTACCCCTCTCTCCCTCTGTCACCTCCTGCTCCTGCCTCTGTCCATCGAGCCCCCCCCCCCTTTTCTGTCCATCTCCTATGTCCATCCCTTTGAACCCCAGTCCCAATGTGGAGTAGTCATCACTTCTGCAGCACTTCTTTCCAGACAATAAGTTGTAAGTCTTTCAAAGATGCCTGAAATCGATTCAGCAGTTTAGGAGGAGATGTAGAACATATCTTATATGTCGTCACTTTTCTGACTGGTTTGATGTTGCACACCACAAATTCCTCTCCTGTGCCAACTCTTCATTTCAGAGTAGCACTTATAACCTACGTTCCTCAATTATTTGCTGGATGTATTCCAATTTCTGTCTTCCCGTACAGTTTTTGCCCTCTGCTGCTCCATCCAGTACCATGGAGGTCATTCCCTTATTTCTACACCTACATCTACATCTATATGATTACTCTGCAATTCACATTTAAGTGCTTGGCAGAAGGTTCATTGAACCACAATCATACTATCTCTCTACCATTCCACTCCCGAACAGCCCGCGGGAAAAACGAACACCTAAACCTTTCTGTTCGAGTTCTGATTTCTCTTATTTTATTTTGATGATCATTCCTACCTATGTAGGTTGGGCTCAACAAAATATTTTCGCATTCAGAAGAGAAAGTTGGTGATTGAAATTTCGTAAATAGATCTCGCCGCGACGAAAAACGTCTTTGATTTAATGACTTCCATCCCAACTCGCGTATCATATCTGCCACACTCTCTCCCCTATTACGTGATAATACAAAACGAGCTGCCCTTTTTTGCACCCTTTCGATGTCCTCCGTCAGTCCCACCTGGTAAGGATCCCACACCGCGCAGCAATATCCTAACAGAGGACGAACGAGTGTAGTGTAAGCTGTCTCTTTAGTGGACGTGTTGCGTCTTCTAAGAGTCCTGCCAATGAAACGCAACCTTTGGCTCGCCTTCCCCACAATATTATCTATGTGGTCTTTCCAACTGAATTTGTTCGTAATTTTAACACCCAGGTACTTAGTTGAATTGACAGCCTTGAGAATTGTACTATTTATCGATTAATCTAATTCCAACGGATTTCTTTTGGAACTCATGTGGATCACCTCACACTTTTCGTTATGTAGCGTCAACTGCCACCTGCCACACCATACAGCAATCTTTTCTAAATCGCTTTGCAGCTGATACTGGTCTTCGGATGACCTTACTAGACGGTAAATTACAGCATCATCTGCGAACAACCTAAGAGAACTGCTCAGATTGTCACCCAGGTCATTTATATAGATCAGGAACAGCAGAGGTCCCAGGACGCTTCCCTGGGGAACACCTGATATCACTTCAGTTTTATTCGACGATTTGCCGTCTATTACTACGAACTGCGACCTTCCTGAGAGGAAATCACGAATCCAGTCGCACAACTGAGACGATACCCCTTAGGCCCGCAGCTTGATTAGAAGTCGCTTGTGAGGAACTGTGTCAAAAGCTTTCCGGAAATCTAGAAATACGAAATCGAGATCCCCTGTCGATAACAGGTGTCTTATCATCCTGTCCCCTCTCCTTGACGGTGTTTTCCACATATTCCTTTCCTCTCCGATTCTTTGCAGGACCTCCTCATTCCTTATCTTACCAGTCCACGTAATTTTCAACATTCGCCTGTTGCACCACATCGCAAATGCTTCGGTTCTCTACTGTTCTGGTTTTCCCACAGTCCATGTTTGACTACCATAGAATGCTGTACTCCAGGTGTACATTCTTAGAAATTTCTTTCTCAAATTAAGGTCTTTGTTTGATACTAGTAACCTTCTCTTGGCCAGGAATAACCTTTAACCTTTTTGCCAGTGCTAGTCTGCTTTTGATGTCCTTCTTGCCCTGTTCGTCATTGGTTATTTTGCTGCCTAGGTAGCAGAATTCCTTCATCTACTTCATGACCATCAATCCTGATGCTATGTTTCTCGCTTTTCTCATTTCTGCTACTTCTCATTACTTTCGTGTTTCTGCGATTTATTCTCAATCCATATTCTGTGCTCATTAGATGGTTCATTCCATTCGGTATATCGTGTAATTTTTCTTCACTTTCACTGAGGATAGCAATGTCATCAGCGAACTGCATTATTGATATCTTTTCACCTTGAATTTTAATTCCACTCCTGAACGTTTCTTTTATTTCCATCATTTCTTCTTCAATGTTCAGATTGAAAAGTAGGGGCGAAAGGCTACATCCCTGTCTCACAACATTTTTAATCCGAGCCCTTCATTCTTGGTCGTCCATTTTTATTATTCCCTCTTGGCTTTTGTACATGTTGTATATTACCCGTCTCTCCCTGAGGCTTACCTCTGTTTCTCTGAATTTCGAACATATTGCACCATTATACATTATCGAACGCTTTTTCCAGGTCGACAAATCTTATGAACGTGTCTTGATTTTCTTCGGTCTGCTTCCATTATCAACCACAACGTCAGAATTGTCTCTGGTGCCTTTACCTTTTCTAAAGCCAGACTGTTTGTCATCTAGCACATCCTAAATTTTATTTTCTATTCCTCGGTACATTATTCCTGTCAGCACCTTCGATGTATGAACTGTTAAGCTGATTGCGCTATAATTCTCGCACTTGTTAGCTCTTGCAGCCTTCCAAATTACGTGGATGATATTTTTCCGAAACTCAGATGGTATATCGCCAGACTCATACCTTCTACACACCAACGTGAATAGTCGTTTTGTTGCCACTTCCCCCATTGATTTTAGAAATTCTGATGGAATGTTATTCATCCTTTCTGCCTTATTTGTTCTTAAGTCCTCGAATGCTCTTTTAAATTCTAATTGTAATACTGATCCGGTATCTCATCTAAATCGACTCTTGTTTCTTCTTCTATCACATTAGACAAATCTTCCCCCTCATAGAGGCTTTCAGTGTATTCTTTCCACCTATCCACTCTCTCTTCTACATTTAGCAGTGGATTTCCCGTTGCGCTCTGAACATTACCATCCTTGCTTTTAATGTCACCGAAGGTTATTTTGACTTTCCTATATGCTCAGTCACTCCTCCCGACAATCATTCCTTTTTTGATTTCTTCACATTTTTCATGCAGTTATTTCGTCTTAGCTTCCCTGAACTTCCTATTTGTTTCATTCCTCAACGACTTATATTTTCGTATTCCTGAATTTCCCTGAACATTTTTGTACTTCCTTCTTACATCGATCAACTGAAGTATTTCTTATATTACCCATGGTTTCTTCGCAGTCAACATCTTTGTATCTATGTTTTTCTTTTCACCTTCTGTGACTGACCTTTCTAGAGATGTCCTTTCCTCTTCAACTGTACTGCCTACTGAGCTATTCCGTATTGCTGTATCTATAATCTTAGAGAACTTACAGCGTATCTTGTCATCTGTTTGTAGTTCTGTATCCCACTTCTTTGCGTTTTGATTCTCCCTGACTAATCTCATTAACTTCAGGCTATTTATCATTACTATATTGTGATCTGAGTATTGTGATCTAGTATCTGATTTCGGACTCTCTGTCTGACCATGATGTAATCTAACTGAAATCTTCCCGTGTCACCTGGCCGTTTCCAGGTATACCTCCTCCTCTTGTGACTTTTGAACAGAGTATTCGCTATTACTAGCTGAAATTTATTACAGAACTCAATTAATATTTCTCCTCTCACTCCTTGTCCCAAGCTCATATTCTCATGTACTCCTTCCCCTACATCTGCACCGAGCGACGTGGCGCAGTGGTTAGACACTGGACTCGCATTCAGGAGGACGACGGTTCAATCCCGCGTCCGGCCATCCTGATTTGGGTTTTCCGTGATTTCCCTAAATCACTCCAGGCAAATGCCGGGATGGTTCCTCTGAAAGGGCACGGCCGACTTCCTTCCCCATCCTTCCCTAATCCGATGAAACCGATGACCACGCTGTCTGGTCTCCTTCCTCAAAACAACCAACAACCCTACATCTGCATTCCAGTCGCCCAGCATTATTAGATTTTCATTTCCCTTTCCGTATTGTATTACCCTTTCAATATCCTCATATACTTTCTCTATCTCTTCATCTACAGCTTGCGACGTCGGCATGTATACCTGAACTATCGTTGTGTTGGCTGTCGATTCTGATAAGAAGAACCCTATCACGAAACTGTTCACTGTAACACACTCTTTTCCCTACCTTCCTACTCATAACGAATTCTACTCCTGTTATACCATTTTCTGCTGCTGTTGATATTATCCTAAACTTATGTGACCAGAAAACCTTGTCTTCTTTCCATTTCACTTCACTGACCCCTACTATATCTACGAGGGTTATTCCAAAAGTAAGGTCCGATTCGCCGTAACTATTGAAATTTGGCGTCAATGACAAAACACGCATGCGCGCCGACTCCCGGCAAGCCTTGCGCGTCAAACGCCGCCATTCGCTTTGTTACTGTTGCTGAGTTTAGTTCACAGTGTCACTTTACAATGTTTAAGACAATTGATCAGCCCGCCGATTGTGAAGTAAGGGCAGTGATACGGTTTTTGTCTGCAAGAAACAATTCAGCGGCGGAAATCCATCGGCAGATTACTGAAGTGTACGGTCCTAACATAATGAGCGACAGTAAAGTGCGCAAGTGGGTGCGAGCTTTTAATGAAGGACGGGATAATGTGCACGATGAACCACGGTGTGGCCGACCATCAGTGATTTCAGACGATTTGGTCAATGCGGTTGACAAAAAAATTCGTGAAGATCGCCGATTCACTATTACAGACGTAGACATGCATTTTCCGAATGTGAGTAGAACAACTTTGTACAGAATTGTGTCTGAACATTTGAAGTTTCACAAATTGTGTGCCCGTTGGGTTCCCAGGCTGCTTACTGAGCCCCAACGAATGAAAACAATGGCTTTTGCTCTTGATTTTTTGGAGCGATATCATAAGGAAGGTGACAGTCTTTTAGACAATGTTGTCACAGGGGATGAGACATGGGTTTCTCACATCACTCCAGAGTCTAAACGTCAGTCAATGCAATGGCGTCACACGTCATCGCCAGTCAAGGTCAAGGCAAAGCAGACAATCTCAACACGTAAGGTTATGGCGACTGTGTTCTGGGATAGACGTGGAGTATTGTTAGTCGACTTTATGGAGAGAGGAACAACGATTAATAAAGCCGCCTACTGCGCTACCCTGACTAAACTTCGACGTGCAATCCAGAATAAGCGACGTGGTCTTTTGTCGTCTGGAATCTTGTTGTTGCATGACAATGCCAGACCCCACACTGCAAATGAAACGCAAGCTCTGATCAAGAAATTTGGATGGGAACAGATGGACCATCCTCCTTACAGTCCGGACCTGGCGCCAAGTGATTTCCACCTGTTCCGTTACTTAAAGGAGTTTCTCGGCGGCAAGCGCTTCGACACAGATGATGAAGTGAAAGAAGCAGTTAAGGACTGGTTATCGTCACAGGCGGCCGATTTCTATAACATGGGCATTCAAAAGCTTGTTGAACGATGTGACAAATGTTCAAATAAGTATGGAAGTTATGTAGAAAAATAGATAAAGATGTAAGGAATATAAATAAAACAATTGTTTTGAAAAAACATTTTAGTTTTGATTTTTTTTTTATAACCGGACCTTACTTTTGGAATAACCCTCGTAGATTGAGCCTTTGCATTTCCCTTTTCAGATTTTCTAGCTCCCCTATCACATTCAAGCTTATGACATTCCATGCCGCGACTCGTAGAACGTTATCCTTTCGTTGATTATTCAATCTTTTCCTCATGGTCACTTCCCCCTTGACAGTCCCCTCCCAGAGATCCGAATGGGGGACTATTCTGGAATCTTTTGCTGATGGAGAGATCATGACACTTTTTCAATTACAGGCCACATGTCCTGTGGGTAGACGTTGTGTGTTCTTTAATGCAGTGGTTTCTATTGCCTTCTACATCCTCATTCCGTTGAGCATTGCTGATTCTTCCACCTCTAGGGACAGTTTCCCACTCCAAGGACAAGAGAGTGCCCTGAGCCTCTGCCCACTCCTCTGCCCTCTTTGACAAGGCCGTTGGCAGAACTAGAGTGACGTCTTGTGCCGAAAGACTCCGGACGCCAATGGCTGATTATTAATCAAAATTTAAGCGATGGCGGGTCTTCAACCCGGGATCGAGGATATACACTCCTGGAAATGGAAAAAAGAACACATGGACACCGGTGTGTCAGACCCACCATACTTGCTCCGGACACTGCGAGAGGGCTGTACAAGCAATGATCACACGCACGGCACAGCGGACACACCAGGAACCGCGGTGTTGGCCGTCGAATGGAGCTAGCTGCGCAGCATTTGTGCACCGCCGCCGTCAGTGTCAGCCAGTTTGCCGTGGCATACGGAGCTCCATCGCAGTCTTTAACACTGGTAGCATGCCGCGACAGCGTGGACGTGAACCGTATGTGCAGTTGACGGACTTTGAGCGAGGGCGTATAGTGGGCATGCGGGAGGCCGGGTGCACGTACCGCCGAATTGCTCAACACGTGGGGCGTGAGGTCTCCACAGTACATCGATGTTGTCGCCAGTGGTCGGCGGAAGGTGCACGTGCCCGTCGACCTGGGACCGGACCGCAGCGACGCACGGATGCACGCCAAGACCGTAGGATCCTACGCAGTGCCGTAGGGGACCGCACCGCCACTTCCCAGCAAATTAGGGACACTGTTGCTCCTGAGGTATCGGCGAGGACCATTCGCAACCGTCTCCATGAGGCTGGGCTACGGTCCCGCACACCGTTAGGCCGTCTTCCGCTCACGCCCCAACATCGTGCAGCCCGCCTCCAGTAGTGTCGCGACAGGCGTGAATGGAGGGACGAATGGAGACGTGTCGTCTTCAGCGATGAGAGTCGCTTCTGCCTTGGTGCCAATGATGGTCGTATGCGTGTTTGGCGCCGTACAGGTGAGCGCCACAATCAGGACTGCATACGACCGAGGCACACAGGGCCAACACCCGGCATCATGGTGTGGGGAGCGGTCTCCTACACTGGCCGTACACCACTGGTGATCGTCGAGGGGACACTGAATAGTGCACGGTACATCCAAACCGTCATCGAACCCATCGTTCTACCATTCCTAGACCGGCAAGGGAACTTGCTGTTCCAACAGGACAATGCACGTCCGCATGTATCCCGTGCCACCCAACGTGCTCTAGAAGTTGTAAGTCAACTACCCTGGCCAGCAAGATCTCCGGATCTGTCCCCCATTGAGCATGTTTGGGACTGGATGAAGCGTCGTCTCACGCGGTCTGCACGTCCAGCACGAACGCTGGTCCAACTGAGGCGCCAGGTGGAAATGGCATGGCAAGCCGTTCCACAGGACTACATACATCATCTCTACGATCGTCTCCATGGGAGAATAGCAGCCTGCATTGCTGCGAAAGGTGGATATACACTGTACTAGTGCCGACATTGTGCATGCTCTGTTGCCTGTGTCTATGTGCCTGTGGTTCTGTCAGTGTGATCATGTGATGTATCTGACCCCAGGAATGTGTCAATAAAGTTTCCTCTTCCTGGGACAATGAATTCACGGTGTTCTTATTTCAATTTCCAGGAGTGTATATATATGGTTCAAATGTCTGAGCACTATGGGACTTAACATCTATGGTCATCAGTCCCCTAGAACTTAGAACTATTGAAACCTAACTAACCTAAGGACATCACATACATCCATGCCCGAGGCAGGATTCGAACCTGTGACCGTAGCAGTCACGCGGCTCCGGACTGAGCGCCTAGAACCGCTAGACCACCGCGGGCGGCGATATATATATATATATATATATATATATATATATATATATATATATATGCTGTTTGGCGACTGGGACATCATGCCCAGGTCTCGTACAATGACCCCTGCCCACTTTGCCCGCGAGAAGGGAATAGAAGGAAAGGTCTCGCGGGCAAAGTGGGCAGGGGTCATTGTACGAGACCTGGGCATGATGTCCCAGTCGCCAAACAGCATCATATGGAAGGGTAAATAGCCATAGAATATTCATTTATTTATTGACAAAAATTAAATCCGCCTTTTCCATGAAGCGTCTCTGAAAGAAAAAAAATTAAGAAAAACCTACTCTTCCGTAACTCGCACATGCGGCGTTGATAATCCACGCATGCCGCTGCCCCATTTTCATGCCAAGCCTTCTTGTGACGTCGTGCAAGTACTTACCTGTTCATCTCCTTGTGTGTATGTACCAAATTTATCTCGTGCGATGAATAATATAGCTATGGGGCGGATAGTGGAAGACGTTCGTAAAGCACTGATTGTACTTAGGGTTCTTCGCAGTAGCACAATGACGATCGTTTAAATAGTTCCCAAAGTCCATGAGTTCTATGACACCGCCTCCAAATGAATAATGATTCGTGTGACCTCTGATCCACGTGACAGAGTTGTGCTTCATCCTCGGGAAATAAACAACGTCCGGGTAGAGTAGAGTGTGGGAATTAACATAAGAGGGCGACGTTCATAAAAAGAGAACCAAAATTTGACGTACAAAATGCCAGACCTCTTTCGCCGGCCCACAATGGAGCTGGTGTTGACCTGTGTCCTGGACGTTGCAGTTCACACACGAAGGCGAATCTGGAAGATGGATCCCATGGAGTCTCTCTCACCTGCGGACGGTGCCTATGAACATAGACAGGCTGAGCACATAGTCTTGCCCTGATTACAAAGATTTATAACAGAATAACCGTTTGACATAATAATTTACACTTGATGCCGTTACATAGGTTAGTGTTGCCAGGTTTTTTTTTTTTTTTTTTTTTTTTTTAAAAAAAAGACCACTTACGTTACTTGACCTCAACGTGTGCTCTCTTGGTAGCTCGGGGAATGTCGAGGCGGTATTCCAGTTCCCGCCAGGTACTTCATAACATGTGTTATGTCACAGTACCCACAGCAGCTTGTATCCTAGCCTTCAGTTGCCAGAAACAAGTAATTTTGAAATTAAGAACTCAAATCGACAGACAGGAAAACTAGCCGTTTTAAGTAATATTGTCTCCTCGAGCTTATTAACGGATTTTGAAATTCAGTAATGACGGAGGGCTTTGGCCTCTCTCTGTCTACCACAGGTGAATGTACTGTTCTTTCTCTCACGTTCTTTGCTGTCTCTGGCAGAACCGCATTCTTATTGACAGACTTGGAAATTTTTCACCTCATAGATCTTCAGTTCCATATAAAAGTTTCTACATAGTTTGCCCTATTTACCCGTAGAATACCATCAGCTGCAGGTTATAACCCTGTCTCACTCCCTTCCAATCTGCTCCCCTTTGATGTCATTCGTATGTTACTGCTCGAGTCTGATTTCTGTATAAGCTGAAGATAACTTTACTCTTTCTGTGATTCACCGCCACAAACTTCAGAATTTCAAAGCTTGTGTTCAAGTCAATATTTCCAAAAGTTTTCTTTACGTCTACTAATGTTACAAACATATTTGTCTACCTCACGTGTTCCTGCATCTCTCAAAAGCTGACGTTCACCGAGATCGGATTCTTCCAGTTTGTCCATTCTTTTGTAAATAAATCTTGTCAGTATTTTGCAACCATAACTTATTAAACATACGGTTCTTTAATATTAAAACGTATCAGTGCAACCTATCTATAACATTATCCTTTACGTCCGACTGTATTTCACCAAACTCACTTAGATTGCACACCAGGCGGTATACTTTTGTCACGGGTTGCTCTCTTAAGGGTGTCAATAATTCTAAGAGAATAACGGCTATTCCAGGGGTCCTTCTTCGATGTTGATATTTTAGTGCCCTGTCAAATTCTTATCTCAGTATAATACTTTCTCTCACATCTTCATCTACTCCTCCTTCCCTTTCTTCATCATTGCGTTAATGTTTGTTACACAATGTGATCACAAGTATTCGGACACCCCCAAAAGCATACGTGTATCGTATCTGATGCATTTTGCTGCCACCTACTGCCAGGTACTCCGTATCAGCAAGCTCAGTAGTCATTAGACATCGTGAGAGAGCAGAATGGGGCGCTCCGCAGAACTCACGTACTTAGAACATGGCCAGGTGATTGGGTCTCACTTGTGTCATAAGTCTGACACGAGGTTTCCACACACCTAAACATCCCTAGGTCGACTTTGAAGTGGAAACGTGAAGGGACATTTACAGCACAAAAGCGTACACACCGACTTCGTCTGTTGACTGACAGAGACCGCCGAGAGTTGAAGAGGGTCGTAATGAGTAACACGCTAACGTCTGTCCAGACCATCACATAGGAATTCCAAACTGCATCAGGATCCATTGCAAGTACTATGGCAGTTAGGCGGGTGGTGAGAAAAGTTTAATTTCATAGTCGAGTGGCTGCTCATAAGCCAAACGGCGCCTTGCTTGGTGTAAGGAGCGTAAACATTAGACGATTCAACAATGGAAAAACGTTGTGTGGAGTGACGAAGTGGTGGTGGTGTGCTGGGGCTTATGGGCGCTCAACATCGAGGTCATCAGCGCCCTGACACACATTAAAAGGAACGAATGTGGACAGACCTAAGAAAACTAAAGCACACACTCAAAGAAAGCAGGAAAAGAAGGAAAATGCTACATAAGAAAGTAAAACCTAAGGAAAGGGGAAACATAGCAACAAGAATGTCACAGGAAATTGTTATTGGCTGGCACTTACATAAAATATGTGCGAGCTTGTCACACAGTGAGCAAATTAAAATCCTCTCCCTAATCGAGGTACACAATGTGGCGATCCGATGGCAGGTTGTGGATATGGCGAATGCCCAGTAAACGTCATCTGCCAGCGTGTGTACGAGTACTGACAATAGTAAAATTCGGAGGCGGTGGTGTTATGGTGTGATCGTGTTTTTCATGGAGGGGCTTGCACCCCTTGTTGTTTTACGTTGCACTATCACAGCGCAGGCTTACATTGATGTTTTAAATATCTTCTTCCTTCCCACTGTTGAAGAGGAATTCGGGGACGGCGATTGCATCTTTTACCATGATCGAACACCTGTTCATAGAGCACGGCCTGTGGCGAAGTGGTAACACGACAATAACATACCTGTAATGGACTGACCTGCACAGAATCCTGACCTGAATCGTTTAGAACACCTTTGGGGTGTTTTGGAACGCCGACTTCGTGACAGGCCCCACCGACCGACATCAATATTTCTCAGTGCAGCACTCCATGAAGAATGGGCTGCCATTACCGAAGAAACCTTCCAGCACCTGATTGAACGTATGCCTGCGCGAGTGGAAACTGTTATCAAGGCTAAGGGTGGGCCAACACCATATTGAATTCCAGCATTACCGATGGAGGGCGCCACGAACTTGTAAGTCATTTTCAGCCAGGTATCCGGATACTTTTGATCACATAGAGTATGTAGCTTCGGGTTCCCATCCTTAATGTTCCTATGGTTGCTTCTCTTTCCTGCAAAGGTCTTTTTGGTTTTCCTATAGGTGGCATATATCTTTCCCAAATCCTCTAATCATTCAGCCGTCCGTGTTGTTGTTGTGGTCTTCAGTCCAGAGACTGGTTTGATGCAGCACTCTATGCCACTATCCTGTGCCGGCTTCTTCATCTCCCAGTACTTACTGCAACCTACATCCTTCTGAATCTGCATATTGTATTCATATCTTGGTCTCCCTCTACGATTTTTACTCTCCACGCTGCCCTCCAATACTAAATTGGCGATCCCTTGATGCCTCACAATACGTCCTACCAAGCGATCCCTTGTCCCATAAGTGTCACTTTTTAGACGTCTATATTCCCTTCTGGTTGCTTCATTTCCTGAATTTTTTATTGTCTCCTTTCAGTTAGAGTAGGTATATCGGGTATTATAAAGGATTTCCAAGGGTACTTGACATTTACTCATTTGATCACATATTATTTCATCTCTCAAGCCTATCCATTCGTCTTGTGTTGTACTATTTTCCTCTTTTCCACTGCCTATCACTCCTTCTGAAACTCTTAACTACCACTGGTTCCTTCAATTTATCCAGATTCCATCTTCTTAAAAAGGTATTGAAAACGTGCTGTCGCTGGCCCACAGACCAAAATCTGTCACATTTGTCTGTTCGAGCTTCTTCATTACACGTTGTGTGTTATTTCGCTATCTTGTTTCAGATCTTGTGTTTCCTTATGCATAGAAGTGTCAACGAAATTCGGAAAGGTCACAGAAGAAGTTCAAAAATTCACCACTTTTCGTGGGAAGCTCTGTAAGCAGAGGCGGCCTGTGTTCGCAGTTTCCGCCTGTATTTTCCTCTTATCAGATGGCTCACCGTCTTATCGTATTTATCAGCGCTCATACTTATTGTTAGCAGAAGAAGGAGATGTCACTGAACGACTTATCAATAGCGAATACCAACCAGCACTCGGCATGCGTTGTAACACCTCTCACAGAAATTCTCTTTGTTGTCATGTTTCTGGATATACAATGCAGGGTGTATCAAAAAGAGTCAGCCGATTTGGCACGTCTATATTTCTGAAACTAATAAACATATAAAATGAGTTTTGTTTCTTCGTGAACGGGAGCCTCAAAAAGTTTTTTTCACACCTTTTCACCGGTGTTCAATATGCCCCCCTCCTTGAGATGCACGGCATATGCGAATGCGGTATTCAGATTGCTCCCACACTGCAGTGAGCACGTCTTAAGTCACAGCTTCCACAGCTGCTGTTATGCAATGTATCAGTTCATTCATTGTTGTTGGGCTTCCATTCATTGTTGTTGGAGGCACATAAACAGAGTCCATCGGTCAGAAACACTTTGATTTAAAAATTCCCACACTTCCAGGTGCCAGTGTGGCGGTGCCCCATCCAGTTGATAAATGAAGTCGTTCTAATCAGTCTCCAACTGTGGGAAAGGAAAGTTCTCAAGCATATCGAGATACGTGCTTCCTGTAGCAGTATTCTCGGCAAAGAAAAATGGACCGTACACCTTTTCCCATAAAACTACACAAAACACATTAAATTTTGGAGAGTCACTTTCATGTTGTACAACTTCATGTTGTTGTTCCGTACCTCATATTCTCACATTATGACGTTTCACCTTTCCATTTAAATGGAATGTTGCCTCGTCACAAAGCGCTAAGCGTAGAAGAAAAGTGTAATTCTTGCGAAGAACGAAATTACAGAACTCCGCACGTTATTGTTTGTCACCTTCACGAAGAACTTTCAGTAGCTGGATTTTGTATGGTTTCATGTGCGAACGTCGAAGCAACACATCGGGGTCATGTTGAGCTGTCGAGCTGCACGGTGAACGGATTTCTGCGGACTCCTTGTGAAACTATGGCGGATGCGTTCGACGTCTGTGTCAGACATTCGGGGACGGCCCGGCGGTTTGCTTTTACACAAGCAACCTGTTTCTCGCAATAGTTCGTGCCATCGTCTAATGCTCTGTGCTGTTGGGGGGTTCACACCATTCCTAGATCGTAAGTCACACTGAACAGTTATTACTGACCCACACTGCGCAAAACGTGGAACTGAAGTGGTCACACAGTGCTGCTACCTAGCGGAAACCATGTAAAGCTCTCGAGCTTTCTCTTTCCAACAGTCCATTGTTCACACACATATCTCAAATAACATAATTAGTTTTTTAAATCGGATGGTTCTCTTTGATACATCCTGCATTTTACTATTTTTCTGGCTGGTGTGTACATGGGTAAATCAGAAAGTTCCCGACATTTACCAGGGCACATGCAACTGTTCATTTTACAAGCCAATTTAGTCCACAAGTGTGTAAGCTGTTGCACGAACTCACTGCTTTTACCCCGCCTACCATCTCTCTGCCTCCCTTCTCCCGCCCCCCCCCCCCCTTGTCATTTTGCTCTCCCCACCACTGCCTTTCCCACTCCTTCTCGCATCCGCCCAGTCTCCCCTTTTTTTCTATGCTCCCCCCTCTATCGGCTCACCCCTTTTTTATCCTCCCCCCTTTTTCCCCTTCTTCTGTCTGGGGTATTGGGACAAGGGGGCACTAGGACAAAGTACCATTACCCAAGATGGACGCCATGATGTCAGAGATACACCGCCAGTGACATCAATCAAGATGGCGGATTTTGGCGGGAAGTTTCAGTTTTGGTGTGAAAGTGCCACGAGCCCCTCCCCCAGACGAATAACGTGAAGTTCAAATTCCAGCAGGGTAAAGCACCACACCACTCTTATCTCTACTCAGCAAAGAAAATGGCCAGAAATAAGGACTTGTCTTCATTATTTAACCAATTTCAAGCAGGTGTGTTCTCCACTGGGACTGGACTAAAACTGACTTAGTACACAGCGCCACCACCGGAGGGCACTCTCATCTGTGACGTAATCCAAGATGGCGGTTTTTTGTGGGAAGATAGGACACTTGGCCTACCTCCACTAACCTAACCTCTCCCCCAAAAAGATGGCGCCAAGTTCAAATTCCAACAGGATAATTCGTCACACCCCTGTTATCTCTTCTAAGCAAGGAAAATGGCGGGAAAAAAGTACTTGTCTTTATTATTTAACCAATTTCAAGCAGGTAAGAAAAGGGGTTCACTGTACTTTCGACTACTTAGTTTCAACTGCGTTTCAAGGTCCAGACTGCGACCTCTTCCTAGGAACCTGCGCCGAATTTCAACTCTGGCAGTAAAGAAAGGTCACTTCTGCTTTCCCTACCAACCTAAGAAAATTGTTGCAAACGAAGCTCACCTCCACTAACGTAAGCCTTTAGGGCGCAACCTCTTCCTATGGGTTGCTGGTATAAGGACTCATCCTGCACTAGGCTGAAGTACTTTATTTATTTGGGGGGGGGGGGGGGGGCAATTTATTTAGGGGTGGAGTATATGTATCACAGAACACACACTCTGACATGCCCCACAGCATACATACCTGCAAACTACTTCTATATAACTCATGTATAAGGCTCTACACACACACTTGGTAATTGTAAACTGTCAAAAATAACCCATTGACAGCATACAGATATGTGAACCACTCGTAAATAATGCAGTGCATTTACGTCCAGATAGCCAAACAACTCGTAAATTGTCAGAATAATAATCCATCTTAAACACTCTGCTTGCTAATCGTCAGCTGTCGAAATCATACACCAGCCTTTATTTACAGAATTGGAGGCAGCACCACCACCTAGTGTATTCGCCACTGAGTCCAGATCCCAACTGAATTGGTTCATACGTCACTAGAGGACACTGTAGTGATGTCAGGTGATGATGCAAGTACCATAATCTAAGATGGCGCCACCTAATGGGTTCACCACGAGCTCCAGACCCCAACTATCGTAGTACATTTCGTCGCCGCCAGAGGACGCCTCCGTGACACCAGCTGATGACGCAACTACAGTTATCCATGATGGCGGCAAACATTGTGTTCTCCAGGAGGTCTAGTACTCAGTACCACCAGCAGAGGACGCTGTCGTCCTTTTTGTGATGTAAACCAAGATGGTGAAGGAAAATGGTGGAAAAACGACTCAGGCTGCTCTGGGCTGCTGGGGAGAGTAAGGATGGAGCCCAGTCTATTTATTTTCAAACAACTTATTTAAGGATAGAGAATATCTATCACACTCATACAAAACTTCCATCCTGATGTGCCTGGGGTCATGTTGCACAGCCCACAGACACGCAACCAAGTCGTAATTTCAGTACACAATAGCAAACTGCTCCTAAATAATTCTTCACACTGATGTGTAGACATGCTCAGTACTCGTAAACTGTTCAAATAGCGCATAGCAGGGCCAACAGTGCCGCTCGCGAAATAATGCAATCAAACGCGCGCAAGCACAGTCCACCACCCTCTGTCCTGTAGAGTATACAGGAGGTAGCAATAAGTAATACATCCGTCAGATGTCAAACCGCGCACAGTCCCTGCTCGGCTTCCACAAGCATGAGGTGGCGGCACCCCTATTCATACGTAACACATGAGAAATTTCTATCCACTATAGCTCAATTCTTTTATGTTGGCGGCTCGCGCATGCCCGCCCAGACCTGGGAGGTTGCTGCGTTGGCAGTTGCACGCGCCAAGACAACCAGCGCCATAGTATAGTATAGTTCGGAAACTTACGTTTAGGGGGGAGCGAGCAGTTTATGAAGTAAAGCCGCCACGGACGCATTAACCCTTTCACTGCTTCAGAGACGTGCTCCCCGCATTCCGCGCTGTGCGCGATTTTGTCATCACTGCACTGCTCGCCTGCGCAGACACATGGTGTTCCGACTGCTTTGACACACTTATCATTCGATTTCACAAAAACTATTTGGCCCAAAAATTTGATTTTTACACGTCTTCTTGACTGATACCCTCCCCCCATAAATGACTTAATTTTGTTTCGATGTTCAACGCAGTTATTGTGCAGCATTAAATGTAGTAAACCATTGCACGAAATTTTGAAGAGTTTGCAGAGGTAAAAGTCCTCAGCGTATACTTTCTGTATGGTCGATTTTAGTTGCCACTAGAAATTTCAAAAAATTACATTCAAACTAATAAAATTCATGAAGTAAGACACTTCGATATTGTTTTTAAATAAAGAAAATATTAAGCACCAAACAAGATTTGAACTCGGGGCCTTTTGCTTTGTAGCCAAACACTTTTTTTTTATATATAAACTGAAAATAAAAAATTAAACTTTTCACTCGATGGAAGATTTGAACCTTTTTTTTCTTTTTCTTTTTTTTCCCTTTTTTTCCCCTTTTTTTTAAATTAAACTTTTCACTTTTTTTATGGAACTAAAAAAACAAGTGCCACCGCCACTTTTCATCCTATAAAAAAAAAAAGAAAAAAAAATCTGGGCCACTTCAGGCGTTGGCTCCTGACTAAACCTACCCCAGAGAGCTGCCCATATACCAGGGGAAATATGGGAATTCAAGGTTAGGGCTATCATTACAAACAAAACAAAATCTTCCTTTTTCTGAATTTTATTTTAATTTTTTTTTGTTTTATATTTATTTATTTATTTATTTATTTTTTTTAATTTTTTTATTTATTTATTTATTTTTTTGTGTAATTGATCAGAGGCCTTCTGCGCCCCGCTGGTAATATGTTGAGTCACGTCTTCTCGAAATTGATGTGTTCCGTTAAATTGTTCAGAAATGTTCATTGGTTCAAACAGGAAACCTTCTTCTCTCTTGGCTTAACACATTCCAGCTGCGAGGCGGCTCGTGGAAAGCACTCCCAAGGAAGTCCGAGAAAAATTGTCTGTATTTTGGGTGACGGACAACGACATAATGACGGTCATTGAGGTATGTCCAAAAATCGAGTGCAGAGTCAACAGTTTGTCCAAATAAGTAGTGAATGGCATGTCCGCGAATCCAATTCACAGCATTGGTCTTTGTCCGAGGAAAATAGTCACGTTCCGGAAATAATAATGAAAGGGGAGTAATCCGATCCGGAATGTCCCGCGTTAGAAAAGCCACAATACGTCGAACCAAGTGCCAAACCTCCGCCGCCGGTCCGCAAACAAACCGATGTTCATAATTGTCTGGCACTCCACACGTGCAGCATAGAGGTGATTGGGCGAGGTGGATACGATGAAGGCGAAATTGGTTGATTTGCTTACCATTGACAGTTATGTACCAGACAGATTGAACATTCGTGTCAAGGTAACAGGCGAACACCGCGCGCCATACATGGCGCCAGTCAACCTGTGGGAACTTTTGTTCAATCGGGTTAGGTGGACGACCTAATTGGAGGATATTGTATACTGCCCTTGTCTTGAGTAAAAGCTGTCTTGGTAAGGTGAGGCGTAGATAACTGAGTTCCAGAAAGAAGTACCGTATATAATGGAACTGGGCCGGAACATCCGAGATGATCACTGGGGCTGACAGTGAGACCGGCGAGTATGCCGACAGGAGGAGACCAGTGAGGCTCGTTGGACAACGTGTCCATACCGTCATCTGGGAGCTGACAAATAGGGCGCGAGCTCTATCCGGCACGTGAAACAGACCTATCCCACCTCGTTCACGGGGAAGAGTAAGGGTCGCATAGTTAACTTTGAACAACATCCCAGAGCTGACGAAAGATGCCATCGCTGCCAACATGCGACGTGCCACAGTAAGCGGGAAAGGTAGAACTTGCGCTACATGGGGAACTCGGGATGCGATATATGTATTGACATATCGAGCTCGTTGGAGAATATCTAGGGATCGAAGGCGATGGTCCATAAGACCTGCTCTGATCATTAAAAGGAGGCGTCGGCAGTTGATGGTGGCTGAACGCCGGAGATCAGATGAAAAATCTATTCCCAAACAACGAATGGTATCGACGGTGGTGAGAGGTGTAACGCACTCCACGGGAAGTCCCGTGCCAATGAACATAACTTGTGACTTACGTACGTTTAGAGAGCTACCCGACGCCTCACCATAAGTCGCTACCCACGTCAAAACACCTCGAACTTCGTCGGCATTACGTAAACAGATGACGACATCGTCAGCATAGGCCGTGCAACAGAATCGGTAGCGATCTATGGACAACCCTACCAAACGTTGTCTTAGTCCACATAGCAAGGATTCCAAGGAAAAGGCGTACAAAATTGCTGATAAAGGGCAACATTGACGTACGGATCGACCTATTATTATCGGTGGAGTGAGTCTGCCATTGTACATAATCCTGGATGAGGCACCCCGCAGAAGGCGCATCACTACCGTGATAACGGCGACCGGGAAACCCATATGGTGGAGAACGGCCGTAAGGAACGAATGGTCAACCCTATCAAAAGCTTGACTAAAGTCCAAAGACGCAAGTGCCCCAGAGAGGCGTTGTGCCTGGGTAACGGCGATCATATCCCTGTAGCGGCATAAAGCCGTGCGAATATTGTTGTCGCCTCCCAATGATGCTTGGTCTGGCGACACAACATAGCGGGCAACGTTTTTAAGTCGTGCTACCAAAAGGCGAGTGAAGATTTTCATATCACTGTTAAGGAGGGTGAGGGGCCGATAATCACTGATATTGTTGCCACCGTGCGGTTTATGTACAGGAATAATAATTCCTTCCATGAAAGCGTCCGGCACTGGTACTTCCGGAGACATCAGTTCCCGACAGATGGAGGTGAAGGTGGACTCTAACAAATCACGGAAGGTGCGATAAAATTCGAGGGGAAGACCGTCGGGGCCCAGGGAGCGATTGATGGTTCCTGCCCGGATCGTATCGCGGACTTCCTCATCAGTCACCTCTGACATCAAGTCAATCGCCGCATCTCCTGGGATACCACCGAAGTTGAGCTGTGAGACTTCCTCGATCAACTCTGGGGAATGTGGAACTGCGGCGTAGAGCTGCCGGTAGTGGGCATGAAGCACATTCCCTATGGCAGATTGGGTTACGTAGCGACGCCCTTCTTGATCCGTTAGGACGTGAATCAATTTTCGGCGTCGATTTTGTCGTTCTTGGATGATATGGTACATCGACGGATGTTCATGAGGCATGCGATCAGCAGTACGAGATCGTACTATCGCCCCTTCCAAATGCCGTCGCATGAGATTGGAGATTTGGGCCTTAGTTGGTTCATCCTTGTATGGCGCTCAGGGGAGGCTGGCATCGTGGAGCATTCTCGTAGGATCCTGTAGTAAAAGTCCATAGTGCTCTTCCTCCAGGCGACAACATCTTTGCCATACCGGATTAAAGTTTTTCGAAGAGCAGGTTTTGCACACTGGATCCACCAGGATATGGTAGACGGATACGTGGGTCGGCGTCTATTACATGTGATCCAAGTGTCTTCTATTAGAAGTCGACAGTCAGGTGAATTAAGAAGTGCCGTGTTCAGTTTCCATAAACCACGTCCGTGCCATACTGCCTTGTGAGAACAACATCACAGAAGTAAGCCTCATGGTCTGAGAAAGCAACAGGCCAGATTTCAGCCTGTCGAGTGTGTTGAATTAGGGATCGCGAGATGTAGATGCGATCCAGTCGGCTAGAGGAGTGCGCAGTGTGGTACGTAAAGCCCAAAAGATCACCGTGAACATGTCTCCACGTATCGACAAATTGTAGCCGCGTGACGACTGTTTCCAGAGCTGCGCATGGTGAGTGACGCGGCAATTGATCCTGAGGTCGCTGGGTGCAGTTGAAGTCTCCACCCATGATCCAGTCATCGTGTGGTCCCATATAAAGGGGTGTGACTTCATTCGCGAAGAAGGCATTGCGTTCACGACGGTATCTGGAGCCCGACGGCGCATAAATATTGATGATGCGTACACCAAAGAGAGTAAGGGCCATACCTCTGCCGCTGGGGAGGTATAGGACATCTTCGGCAGGAAGACCTTCGCGTAAGATGATGGCAACACCACTACCGGTGTCCGAAGCGGGAGAAAGATGCACCGTGAAGCCATGTGGTGGTGAAAAATCGGCGACATGCACTTCCTGAAAAAGCGCAATATCTATGTCCGCGTCATAAATCATATCGCGGAGCAGCGCTAGTTTGTGGGGCGCACGAATGGTCGCGAGGTTAATCGTTGCGACACGATAATGCTGGTGTTGGAGTCCCACAGGCACAGGCGGGGCTTCTTCTTCAGGAGCGAGAGGTCGTCGATCTTGCCGGTCCGCTGAAGAGGCTGCTATTGTGGAGAGTTTGCGGGTGCGGGCGCAACCCACGGGGGTGCCCCATCATCAGCAGCATCCACCCCAGTCCCTTCGATCTCCACGTCGTCCGCCCAGGAGCCTGATACTGCGGTAGGGCATCGGCTGTGCACATCATCCACGTGGAGAGGAGACGTAGTTTTCGTCTCATCGGATAGGCTCTCTTCAACGTCGACCTGTGGGGGCGACGGCGTCAGTAAAGAGGGGTGTTCGTTGCCAGTGGTCGCCTGTGGCGGGTCTTTCGCATCAGCCTTTCGGTCATCAAAGATCGGTTTGTCGTCCATCTTCGGGTCTGCATCCCCGGTATCCATCCGTAGAATGGATTCATCAGGGGGTGTACGGCTACGTTTCTTTCTCTTTCGTGTCGACCCTTGTTTTCGAACAAGTCGTTCAGAGTCCGATTGCGGGTGGCTTTCGTCTGACTCCGGACCAGTCTGAAGGAAAGCAGAAGTAGGTACCACTGCCGGATCAACGTCCATCTCAGTAGCATTTTCAGTCACAGTGCTGCGATGGTTCGGCAGGTTAGGATCTGGCGTCTGGGGAACCTCAGAAGGAATCTCAGGAGCGGTTGCATCTACCTGATCAGACGACGTCAACGGAGCAGGTAGACTCTGTGTAGACGTGCTACCTTCCTGGGCAACCTTGGCGTATGTGACAGGGATCTGAGTCATCATTGCTGGGGACGCTTCCTCGCCGACCGGCGTCTGGATCAGGCGGCGTCGCATGCAGGCGGATCTGACGTGGCCTTCTTGTCCACAACCCGCACACGTTCGGGGTTGGCCGTCGTACATGACAATGGCTCGCACTCCGCCAATGGTCAGGTATGATGGAATATGTTTTTTCAGTTCAATTTTGACCTGACGCACACCATTAAGGACATGGTAGGTCGTGAAGGTTTGCCATTTTTCCTCTACGTAACCGATGACGTTACCGTATGGTTGTAACGCAGAGACAACTTCGTCCTTCGGCACTTCAAAAGGTAGTTCAAACACCCTAATCGTGCGTTGACCGTACTCTGCGAGTTCAAGTGTTACAGCTCCGACGTGACCATCAGAGTATTTGAACTTAAGTCCATTGGCATGGCGGCGAATAACATCTTCACACACCTCGGTGTTTGTCATTTTAATATGAACGACACTACTCGTGATCGAAAAATGGATTCCGATAACGTGGTTAGGATCTAAACGAACTTCTTCACGTATGAACGTTTCAACTTCATGTGCACGAGGTCGCGCATGTTCAGCTGGGAAGGAAACTTTAAGGGTCGCACGGCGGTAAGCGCTCGACATGTTGTTCACGGTGGAAAGACGCAAGCCTGAAAGCTACGACGCGGAAGTAAACAACGCCTGCAGCGGAGCACTGGCCGGCGCGCGGGGCCGTCCGCACGCTGCCACGGCTGAGAGCCGACTGAAATTTAGGTAGTTGCGGTGATCGAACTCGGGACCGAGGACGTTTTGATTACGAATCAAAGACGCTACCCCTAGACCACGGGTAATAACACTTTAACGATTACGCTAACACAGCTCGTTCTTAAGCAGACTTCCTGGAGTACTTTAAACAATCACGCTAAATACCGACAAATACTTTTGGTATGACTATGAATTACTCACGTTTCGTCGAAGTACAATAGGAAATAAACAATTACCGCTGTTCTTTATTGCGAAAAAGCGGTTAGTGAGAATGAATTTCCTTGCTATCGCCTGAATTAGGAGGCTTATTGCTTGTTTGGCTTAATTAATTAATAGAGTATGAAGCAGTTGGTACAAAGAATCCTTTTTCCAAACTTTCTTTTATAGAAAGTCTGCTACCAAGACATTGCTTTTGTTCAATTACTTTATTTATGACTGAACGTTTCTAAAACTGAAGACACTCGTCCGTGCTCTGCACTGCAGTCAAGCTCTGGCAACGTCGTTCTCTGTTCATTGTCTGACTGTGTTTTGTGACGTCAGATGCGCTGAACGAACCTAAACTCGGCCGCCGTCGTAAATGACGCGCACTTTAGACACCGATGATGACGTGAACGCACGTACGGTCGACGCGGCCGTCAACTGTCAAATCACGCACAGGTCCCCGCCCACGTCGCGCAAGCGGCGGCATCTCATTCATACTTCATTTCTGAGAAATTCCTATCAAAATACGTGCTCACCTAGATACACGTGCTGACGTGATCGGGCGGGAGCGCAGCTGCAAGCTGTCCCCGAAAGCAGGCAAAAAGTGTGTGTAGCCACCATTGATGACGCGACTGTACGGGGGCGGGGGCATAGCGTGCACTCCAAGCAGAACCGCTTGCTACCCTCACTCTAACTGCGGTCCGGCGAAGACGCTGCAGAATTCCATTCCACTATAGCAGAACCCGCTTTCCCCTTAGTGAGTCTAACGGACCATAAGTAACGTTTGACTGATGCTTCGCCGCCTGTAGCTACATACCACCACAAACGCGTTTAGCAACGTTATCAATCTTATACTCAATTCACATTGCTGTCTAAAATAATAACCAAGTGTAACTGTAGTAAATTCCATAGCCCCCCAAGAAAAACTTAACGTGTGCTTTTGTACTAGTTTTCGTCTTTTCTCTGCTTTTATGCACGGAAATTCATGCCCTAACAGAACCTCGTTTCGAAAATAACGCACAATAACGTCCAATGCAGTCTTCCTCGTGAGCCTAACCCCAACACATTATACCAGTCCTGCTCTGAACATACGCAAATTTTCGCACAGCTATGTAGAGGCTCCCTTATCCCAGCACAAAGCATGTTAATGAATTCAACATTATCATTTGCTCCAATCCAATTTACTCGTCTAATTACTGATGCCGCCGGTATCGAAGCACCATCCACCTGTTCTTCCTCGGACTTCCAGCGGTTATTTTACATAGATCGCTAAATTGCATTGACAGTTAAACCTGCAAAATTCTCTCCACATTATCAAATAATTACCAGACGCACAAGGAAATTGGAAGCCAGGAACATATTTACCATTCTAACTACAATTAAATATTATCATTGCTGCTACACTCTGACACCAATCAATGTACAAGTAATCTCTCCTCTTGACGACTGTACTTCAGTATGTATAGCGCATGTAATTTTCAACTTAAAATCTCTATCTCATACCCTCTTCGTTATCAGTCTGTTCAATTTATACATCCCTCACGATAGGACACACAGTCATCCTCTCTTGTCATGCCATAACATAAACCATACTATCTTTACAATGCAATATATACACAGTTTACACACTGTAAGCCACAGTAGCTTTACAATAGAATACATACACATACCAGACTTTCAAGAATATTGGAGGATGAAACCAATCACAATTCCAGCAATATATCACCAAGTACCACGTCGATCTAATAAACATACAGTTCCCATCCCCCACCATACAAAATCACCCCTTTTATATAAGCTATCCAAAGTCACTCTCAGAACTATTCTAGAGATGGGCGATCGTTTCCCCCCTCGACACAAACACGTTACTGTCTCTACTTCCTTGCCTGCTCGCTTTTCTATGCACATCTCCAGACTCGGGGATTACAAGAACACACCTACTTTCGCCATAATATTATATCATTTTCCCTATAATTCGCGATATCAAATACACAACAGTAGCCTCCCAATCGCTAACGCAACATAATTTCCGACATATAGACTCGAAATCATTTCTCTAAAAACACGAAACTTTAGCTGTGTGGAGCGTCCTCTACACCAGGGGTCTCCAAACTACGGCCCGCAAGCCGAAACTGGCACGCGACGGCCGGCAAACTGGCCCGCGTTAGCTGGCTGGACATGCCTGGTATCCGGCCCGCCAAATATTTGAGGTGGTGCCTGTACTGCCAACGGAGTTTCAAGGCCTATCGTGACCAATACACCGCGACATTGTCCGAGCTCTATCTTTACAAAGTGGAAGGTCATGGTTAAACTTGTGGCTATCCACAATAAACAGACAGACCATTCTCTGTTCGATACTGAAAAAAAAACTGTTAAGAGGCTAGTTTGGCGAAAAACATTTTAAGTAAAAAAATTCTTCGCATTTTATTCTACTCACGAGTCTGGTGCAAGTCTTTCAAATGGACGCCGCTTCGGCGACTAGCCTTAGTAATCAATCATTATGGAAGATGCTTCTTAAGCGAGGTTTCACTTTCTTTACGTATTTCGATTTTCAGATTTTCCTTGTCTCTTCGAATTCAAATTTTGAATTGTCTCACACCTACTAGTACAGCGCATAAAACACTAAAAAATTCGTGAGACACTCGCAACATAGACACAATCACGCAACAGAACTATCAAATATATGCTCTGGCTCAACAGTGCGTTGACATACTCTACCTCTGTTACGTCTTGTAGTAATAGTGTTGCTAACAAAGATTTTGAGATTTCGTTAATTTTGCAGGACGCTTTCGTGAAGAATCTGCAGTGACATACTTTTTTGTCGGTGAAATTAGCCAGAATAAAATATGCCAGAAATTCGGTCAGGTACGTCCACCAATCAAAATTATGTAATTAAAAATAAAAATCGTAGTTCGCTTCAGTGCTAGGTATTCCCACAACCTTAGATTTATGCGATTTCATCTTTCTTTTAGCCTTACATTACGGTGATCATGCAGTGCTAGGGTCCTTCAAACCCACTAGGTAGACCTTGGCCCTTATGACTTCGTGGAGGAATCAATGTGGCCCGCAGACTAAAACGTTTGGAGACCCCTGGCCTAGACTATATGGACTCCCGAAGGTTCACAAAGAGGGGGTACCATTAGCCCCATTGTCAGCAACGTCAGGGCACCTACATATTTGTTGGCCAAATACCTGAAGGGAATATCAAGTCCTTATGTGGGTAAATGCCCTCATCACATCCGTAATTACGTGGCTTTTGTTAAACGCCTTGATAGCTTCAGGTTGGATGAGTCAGATATCATGGTGAGTTTTGACGTCGTTTCCTTGTTTACGAGGGTACCCCTGCGAGAGTCACTAGAATTGATTAGTCAGAAGTTGAGAAGACCACTGAACTTTTTAGGCAAGTCTTGACTTCAACGTATTTTCTTTTTAATGGAGAATACTACGAACAAACGGAGGGAGTCGCCATGCGTAGCCCACTCTCACCGGTGGTAGCGAATTTGTACATGGAGAACTTCGAGGAGGAAGCCCTGTCGTCATCCGAATGGAAACCTACTTGCTTTTTCCGTTACGTGGACGACACGTTCGTCATCTGGCCACATGGTATGGATAAACTCCTTGACTTCCTTACACATCTAAACTCCATAGACCCCAACATCATATTCACTATGGAGACTGAAACGGAGGGTAAATTACCTTTCCTTGACGTCATGGTCAAGTGAAGGGCTGACGGCACCCTAGGTCATGGGGTGTATCGGAAGACAACGCACACTGATCTGTATTTGCACGCAGACAGCTGCCACCACCCTTCACAGAGGAATGGGGTACTTAAAACTCTAGCACATAGGGCGCGCACTATCTCTGACGCAGAGAGTCTACCCCAGGAATTGGAACATCTGAGAACTGTATTTCGAAAAAATGGGTACTCAGAGTGGCAGATTCAACGTGTTCTCCGCCCAACCACTACAGCACAACCTGTGGAGATGGATGAAATCACGAGGGAGGAGGTAGGCACTGCGTTTATTCGATATACATGCGCACTCTCGGGGAAAATCGCCCGCATTTTGAAGAAAAACCGGGTCGAAACTGTGTTTTGTCCTCCGAATAAAACTCGTGCACTGGTGGGGAGCGCCAAAGATGACCTCGGTTTGAGGAAGGCCGGCGTGTACTAGATTCCGTGGCAATGTGGCAAGTCGTATATTGGTCAGACGATGCGTACCGTCGAGGATCGATGCCGTGAACACCAGAGGCACACTCGACTGATGTATCCGAGCAAGTCGGCGGTCGCTGAACATTGTTTGTCGGAAAATCATGCTATGGAGTATGAACGCACGAGGATTCTGGTACAGAGGTCGAGATACTGGGACAGCGTTGTTGGAGAGGCCACCGAAATTCGCACCTCATAAACCGTGACTGTGGCTATAATCTTAGCAAGGCTTGAGAACCAGCGATTGGGTTAATCAAGAGTAAATCGAGCAAACGTATAGTTGTGACGACCACGGCGGACAGAGCCATCACACCGACGTCATCTCAGACGCCGTCGCAATCTGTTCCACCGCGCGACAGTGGCGCGGGGCACGGACGGCGGAGGGAGTGCGCCGCGGGCGGAGGGTATTTAAATCGGCCGCCGCCGCGACCGAACCCAGTTCCCCCCGAGCAGCCATAGCGTACGGATCTCCGTACCGGCACGTTCACAGGAGCTCAGTCCGTCAGTTCACCTGATGATGGCGACATGTATGATCGCCGAAATATTGAGCCCGTTGGACACTGTAGACCGGCAGTACACCCGTGGATATTTTGATTATGTTTATTGATATTGCAAATTCAGATTTTGTAGAACTTGGCGGTGTACGGAAAAGCAACCCCGAGTACTAGACTGCTAATTGTCGCTTACCAATCGTCATCTATTGTTTCGAAGCTGTTTCGCCTACGTTTTGTATTCCATTATTTCTCTTTTATCTATTTTTGGTTGTATCTGCTCGTTGCGGGCAACAATCCGTCCGTAACTGGCTAGCAGTCTGTATTCCTTGCACCACCCTGTACTATTCTAACTGTAAGTCGACAATACAGAACTACAACTTCCTTGTTTTTTTGGTAACCGTCTGCGAGGAAGAAACCAAAACAGCACATTGATGTGTATAATGTGAAAGAATATATATGGGAGAAACAATGTGGTTTAAATGCCCACCATCGTAGTTAAAACTTCCTGCGACAAACGAAACAAAACTATACATCCTTACAACAGTGCTTTCTTTCTCGCAGCCAATTTAAAAAGAAAACATGTACATTGTTGTTAACAAAGTATGTTGTTTATGTCGGTGTGAATGTTAAGTTGAATATCGTTTAAAATTTGATATACATCTGTCGAGAAGTTTTCGAGATTTTTGCTAACAATGTGTCAGTATTATGCATTTTATAAGTGTTGACAACATTCATGGAAACATTTGTTAACCAACATGTAATAATTTGAAGTAGATCGGTCAAGTTATTTTATTTACATATTTTACACAAGAAAAACTAGGCATATAAGAAAACGTTCGTATTCGCAATCAATGTCAAATTTTAAAGCAATAGGTGAGAAACTTTCGGAGTTTTATGATTTTGTACACATGAGAATTTACATTTTTATTTATGTAGATGCAAATATTCGTTTTGAAAAGCTTAAATCTCCGAAAATTCTTCACGGATTGTTTTGAAATTTTGCAGTACGTTGCATTCGAAGACGTGCGTGTTTCTATATACCTACTGGAGCGTCATATGTATATATATATATATATATATATATATATATATATATATATATATATATATCCCCAGTAGGTATATAGAAACACGCACGTGTTCGAGTGCAACGTAGTGCAAAATTTCAAAACAATTGGTGAAGAATTTTCGGAGATTTAAGCTTTTCAAAACGAATATTTGCATCTACATAAATAAAAATGTAAATTCTCATGTGTACAAAATCATAAAACTCCGAAAGTTTCGCACCTATTGCTTTAAAATTTTGACACAACATTGAACGTTTATATCACTCCCGTCAGCCACTGCGCCGAGTGTGAACATATTTATTAGGTATTGTTCACGCAAACGAAGTTGACACGGCGCGGTGGCTGATGGGAGCGACTGTCAATGGGAAATGCCTTTACGGTCGGTCCCATATATACAGGGTGAAAAGTATTTAAACCGACAAACTCTAGGAGGTTGTAGGGGACATCAAAGAAATGTTTTTCCCTAATGTCATTTTTTCCTATGAGGAGTATTTAAACCGGTAGAGGAAGATTTCTCTGGCGGCAAATTAATTAAACCAACAAACACTTTTCCTTTTTTTTTATGACCAAGAGACAACACATTAACACAACCCAATTTCAATTACAGCAGATTTTCAAAAATGCCTCCATTGACACGTAAACAAAGGTTACACAGTCGGATCATGTTCTGTCTGCCACTGGCAAAAACCCCAGGAGTGTATTGAATTGTTCCTGCCGCTGCTGCTACTATCCGGGCAACGAGATCATCTTCTGATTCAACAGGAGTTGGGTAAACAAGGTTGTGCATCTCTCTCCACACAAAAAAGGCCAGAGGAGACATATCTGGGGATCGAGCAGGCCATGGTACAGGACCATCTCTGCCAATCCACGTTTCTGGGAACCCTCGGTCCAGGAATCAACGCACACGGCGACTGAAATGTGCCGACGCCCCGTCATGTTGAAACCACATGCGTTGTGTTGTAGAGAGCGGGACGTCTTCCAGCAATTCTGGCAATGCTTTGGGTGGATTATCAATTGGTTCCAAGTTGTGGACACGCTGTAAGTGAAATGGACGTAACAATTATTCCCGAAGGACTGTTCTTACATTCGTCTGATTCGTCCCCATGTTACGTGCAATTACCCGAGTGCTGATTGAAGGATCCGGCTCCGAATGCTGCAAGACAGCTTCCTCAAATTGCAGCCTTCTTACTGTGCGACGGCGTCCCTGTCCAGGTAATCTGCTAAATGACCCGGTCTCACGCAGACATTGGTACACAGCAGCAAAGGTCCTATGATGCGGGATACAGCGATTAGGATATTGTTGTTGATAAACCCGCTGCGCAGCTCGTCCGTTGTGGTGCGCTACGTAGTACGCACCAACCATATCAGTGTACTCACTCCAGGTGTATCGCTCCATTAGTAAACAGAGACAATGCACTACTACACTGGTGGATAGCACTTGCCTACAACTGAAGAGCGTAAGATGCCCTCTAACAACTGAAGACCGTAATACGGCCTCTGACAACTGAATAGCGTAATACGGCTTCCACCGGTTTAAATAATCCTCATGAGAAAAAATGACATTAGGGAAAAGTATTTGTTTTGATGTCCCCTACAACCTCCCAGAGTTTGTCGGTTTAAATACTTTTCACTCTGTATATTTATTACATGCTATATGGCTCTACAGAAGGTATTTAAAAACATGCACGTATTCAAATTAATCGGTCAAAATTTCAAATCAATTGCTGAAGGACTCTGCCAGATTTATGGTTTTATACAAACGAACATTTACCTTTTTTTAAATATAAACTGTAGCGTTATAAAACATTATTTTCTCTTTTTTGTTTCCAGCGTTAAACACGATGTTTTCACATTTGGATGGCCAAAGATACTGCTGTGGACGGCGTACTGCTTTGACATTCACTTCATGAGGTCACCAGTGACGGAGAGGCGATGTTTTCTGAATTCGGATGTGAGCCAACATGTGGTGCGCGCCGAATCGTGCTGAGCTACGTTCGATGAACCTCAGAGTGACTCACCGACGCCCGCTGGATATTCTGGCACCTCGCCGCTGCAGGCTTTAATTTACAACTTCATGGGACTCTCTCAAAGCTCTGTCCCCTACCGCTCCTTCCAAAACCCTCCGGCCGCCAGACCAGTTATCGCCCCGACCAGCGTAGTGCCTTCCAACGCCCACATCGGTAGAGAACCCTGGGCTGTCACCAGCCAGTCTTCTATGGGGCAGCCTGGGAGGAATCGTGGTGTGGGCAGACGGGCAGCAAGCTCTGGACGTGGCCCCCAGAGGCCCGATGCAGGTGCCGCTGGGCGTCTGAACAGGCAGCCGTCAAAGCGACGCCACAAGACGCGGTACGTCTACAGACGGCAGCCCAGCCAGCGGCAGCGGAGGCAGCGGAACAGTCCCTCCAGTCTCCGGAATGGGCTGGTGCCAGAAGAGACGCAGACACCCAGCTCTGAGCTGGAGATAAGCAGGTAAGCGCAGAAACACATCTACTCCGAGGTGGTTGGTTGGTAGGTAGGTAGGTAGGTTGGTCTGTTGATTTGGGGGAGATGACCCAACACCGAGGTCATCAGACCCATCCGATTAAGGAAGGAGGGGGAGAAAGTCGGCCTTTTATTTCAAAGGAACCATCCCCGCATTTTCCTAAAGCGATTTAGGCCTCTTAGAGGTTGTAAGGACCAGATCTTTAGCTTACGGCAAATAATGGAGAAATGTTACGAGTGGAACAGGGAACTGTATCTGTGCTTTATAGGTCTAGAAAAGGCATATGATGTTGTAACTGCGACCAGGACGGTCGCGTGATAGCACTGACGGAAGGCGCGGCGGGACCCGCGGAGAGGCCCGCGGGACAGGACGGACACGACCAACGAAGGACAGAACGAATACGACAAGACCAAACAACAGAGTCACAAGGAAACAAACTCGCACACGAACCAGGAAGAAAGCTGTCTAGCGCAAGCGAGGTGTAAACCGACGTAAGCGAGATTAGACTGATTGGCTGAGCCTTTTTTTTTTCTTTTATTGTATTTCGATTCCCCCTGAAGGTGGCGGGCTGGCAGTAGCTTAGTACGCTGCTCTGCGGCCTACAGACTTCTTAAAACGGAAGAAAGAAGATAAGAAACAATAAAAGCAGGCGATGAAACGGTGACTGAAATTGTAAAACGGCCGAAAATTGTGGAAAGTTAAAACATAAAGCAAAAGGGTGGCAAAGCTAATAAAATACACAAGAAGCAGACAGACAATTAAAAAACATGGCGACAGTCTGGTTTCTGTTCGCAAGAAATATAAAAATCACACCCAGCTACATTATGATGTCCGTTAACACTTCGGAGAAGACACACAGCACTGAACACTCACTGTAAACACTGTACTAAAATATTGGCAGAAAGCTAACACACCATAGCCGAGGGCAGTTGAGGGGGGGGGGGAGACCTGGGCAGATCAGATGGGGGGGAAAACAAGGAGGGAGGAGAGGAAAAACGAAAGGACGGAACCAAAGGAGGGAGAGGACTCATAAGGGGGGGGGGGGGGGGACGGGCAGGGCGGACGCGAGAGGGAATGGGAAAAGGCAGAGGAGGGAAATACAAAAGGACTCGGGGGAGAGAAGGGGGGCAGAGAGAGGGTAGGTGGGGAAAAAAAGAGGATGGAAGGGGGGGAGAGGGAGCCCAGGAAACGGACGGAGGAAAGGAGGGGGGTTGAGAATCAGAGTTGATAGGAGGGATAAATGGAGGGAGAGAGGGCATGATCCAGGAGGGGGAGTGGATGGAAGCCACCTTGGGAAAGGACATGAAGGGTGTAGAAATGGAGGGTAGGGGGGACACAACAGTGAAGGCGTGGAAGGGGGCGGGGATGGGAGAGGAGGGGAGCAACCAGGGGGTGAGGGGGATCAAGGCGGCGGGAGGTGTAGAGTATGCGGATATGTTCGAGGAATTGGAGCAGATGGGGGAAACGAATGAGGTCATAGAGGATCCACGTGGGGGATGGGAGGCGAATACAGAAGGCGAGGTGGAGTGCATGACGCTCAAGGATCTGGAGGGACTTATAGAATTTGGGGGGGGGGGGGAAGGGGGGCAGATACCCAGGCGGAACTGGCATAACAGAGGATGGGACGGGTTAAGGCAGGGGCGGGCAGGAATCCTGCACGTGTGCGGTGCACTTGCACACGTGCAGTTAACAGGTGTTCTGCGTGCACACAGGGGCAAGCTGGCCACCCACTTAACTCCCCTCCCCACTATACCTTCTGTCCACTCCTTCCTCTGCAATGCGTTTTGTTTTTCTAGCTTGCTTTATTGAATGATGGAATAAGGTTAGCAGGAGTGCTTGAAATAAATCATGTTTTGAAAGAGTACCTATTAACTACGATGAGTTTTATTTAATTATCACAGGTGGAGTTTACAATACGTTTAATATCTGGAACAAAATTTCTGCATACAGACAAACGGAAACAGTTACGTAAATTTTCATCACTTATGTTTGCTCTTAACCGAGGCTTATTAATTCAGCAAATGATTTTCCCAGCTCTCACTATATTAAGCGCAATTTTATAGCTTGCACGTACCGCTGGGCTATTATTGTTATCGTCCTGAAAAATTGAAAACAGTGCTCCATAAAATGTTAAATCAGATGAGAGACATGACGAGAGAAAGTCGCAGATCTCTCGTGACAACGGCAAGTAGGACAGATGCATCTAATATCGTCAGGTCGCTCTTCTTAAGCTCAGTCAATTTCCCCATTCGCTCAGAATCCGACAATAAATTGTACTCGTCCTTGTGAAATTTATTATAATGGCCTTCAATACTAAACTTCCGCTGACCAGCGAGAATACTGCCACATATTAAACATTTCGAATTTTCATGTCTTTGCACAAAGAAAAAATGATTCTCCCATTACTTTTTAAAAGATAGCAAATCTCCACTTCTCCGTTTCCTTGATTCACTCTGCATTTTCCGGTTCTTGAAATACAACGTTCGGTACGTAGTGGTCGCTTCGCTTCAACGTCCGCAGCTTAGCCTGGCACCACACTGCCGCAACCTGCCGGCTGTCGCCACAGCCCCGGTCGACGCCTGCATGCGAGCAGCACACGGGCAGCGGTGTGCGCTCATGAGCCGCGTGCAGCGTTTGCCCGCCCCTGGATTAAGGATTTGTAGGTGTGGAGGATGGTAGAGGGGTGCAACCCCCATGTCCGGCCAGAGAGGAGTTTGAGGAGTCTGAGGCAGTTGTGGGCTTTGGATTGGATTAAGGATTTGTAGGTGTGGAGGATGGTAGAGGGGTGCAACCCCCATGTCCGGCCAGAGAGGAGTTTGAGGAGTCTGAGGCAGTTGTGGGCTTTGGATTGGATTAAGGATTTGTAGGTGTGGAGGATGGTAGAGGGGTGCAACCCCCATGTCCGGCCAGAGAGGAGTTTGAGGAGTCTGAGGCAGTTGTGGGCTTTGGATTGGATTAAGGATTTGTAGGTGTGGAGGATGGTAGAGGGGTGCAACCCCCATGTCCGGCCAGAGAGGAGTTTGAGGAGTCTGAGGCAGTTGTGGGCTTTGGATTGGATTAAGGATTTGTAGGTGTGGAGGATGGTAGAGGGGTGCAACCCCCATGTCCGGCCAGAGAGGAGTTTGAGGAGTCTGAGGCAGTTGTGGGCTTTGGATTGGATTAAGGATTTGTAGGTGTGGAGGATGGTAGAGGGGTGCAACCCCCATGTCCGGAGGAATCGTTAGCGCCAGGATTTCACCCAGAACAAGTCCCGCCCACTCACCCCCGGTTTTCCCGGTCTTTGTTCGTCGCCTGGGCTTGGTTTCAGTTGACCCACGTGGTTTACCGCGTTTGGCTGCACTTGGAGTGAATGTTAAATTAATATCTTGCTAGGTCCTAAATTTTGCCACATACTTAAAAGACACGTTGCAAAAAACGTGCACAATTGGCCTCAGCTGAGTCAGGTACTTCCACAGCAAACATAAGAGAAAACAATTTAGCACTGAATTCTTTAAATACGAGAACTCAGTATTCAGATGAATAGCCTATGAAGAAACATACTTCTATGTGAGAAAAAGCACCCAAAGCTAAAACAGGAAAAACCTACCCTCAAAGAATAATTTGCTTGGAGAAAGAGGAACCACGGTTTTTAGAACTCAGACAGTATATGCCAAACAAGCACCAGTGTTCACTATAATTCCAGAGGGTATCAAAATTACTTTGTTCTTGCTAGATCAATCCAGGCTGTTTTTGCGTGTTATTCACTGAATAGTTTTGCTGAAAAGTTTTAGGGGTGGAAGAAGCGCTGGCACAGCATGAAGGACGTTTTACAGCCGTGAAACACTGCAGCATTTATTTCCTTCTTAACTGCTCTGTGACAAACATACACATCATCATTATTATTTTTAAAAATGGTTTGAATGACATGAAATTAATTTATCTTTTGGTTAAAAATAGACAGAACAAAGAATAACGACAGATTATTGTCCTGAGACGTTTGCAACAGCGTATAGGACACTAATTACACAGGACCGCCACAATTCTTTATAACCTCGTTTATAATGCGCAAGTATGGCATTGGAAGAATTTAAAAGTTAAAATTCACCCATTACCCCTGCAAATACTAACGAAATATGTCATATACAGCCCACATCTCGTGGTCGTGCGGTAGCGTTCTCGCTTCCCACGCCCGGGTTCCCGGGTTCGATTCCCGGCGGGGTCAGGGATTTTCTCTGCCTCGTGATGGCTGGGTGTTGTGTGCTGTCCTTAGGTTAGTTAGGTTTAAGTAGTTCTAAGTTCTAGGGGACTGATGACCATAGATGTTAAGTCCCATAGTATTCAGAGCCATTTGAACCATTTGTCATATAAGCAAATATCTTACTGCTTTCATTAGGCAGTTCTACTTCATGGCATTCTTATATTCTTTAATTTTCGTGAGCTACTATGAGGGTCTACATAAACAAAACGACTTTCACTTATTTATGTATAACGTTGATTTTAGACAACAGAGTTAGTCGACTGCATCCGCGGCTTTACTACCGACATGAGAGATTCAAAACCATTGTTTTCGCATTGTATGTTTGCTCTGCTGTTTCTCTCAAATAAACGTACTATAATAAGTGAATTAGTTAATGAAAATTTGTCCGTATTGCCTTTCAATAACATCACGTTATTTTTTGTTTTCTACTGCTGGCGATGCTTTCAATCCTCTATAAATATTTTTATTTCTTTAATAATACGCATTCGTATTACATTACTATCCAGAAAGACTTAAATTTCTTATCATTACTAAATTTCATCACAGTGTAACATGTGTTGGACTGTGACGATAACAACTTTGATGTAACTTCCAGTTTGCTGAACTGGCGGCTGTTTAGGGGAGGGCCTTCTACTTTGGATAGGCGTGGAGGGGGTTGAATGGGCGGGACTTGTTCCGGGTGAAATCCTAGCGCTAAGGGCACGTCATGTCCGGCCAGAGAGGAGTTTGAGGAGTCTGAGGCAGTTGTGGGCTTTGGATTGGATGGAGCGGAGATGAGGGATCCAGGTGAGGTGAGGATGAATGGTGAGGAGTAGCTGAGCGAGTGGCCGGCGCTTAAGTACGCTCTCGGTGGCGCCGCTATCGGCCGCTGAGACCACGTGTTCCACTGTGCTCGCCGCCACAGCTTACGGTGCAGCGACCTCTATGGGTCTTCGACGTCCATGACGTCTGGCGCGGATTCAAATTCCGCGGCGCGCGGTACCAGATATGACCGGGTTCCTAGGAGGAAGTTATTGTCTGTTCTACGAGATTATGGAATAGGAGGCAAACTTTTGCAAGCAATTAAAGGTCTTTACATAGATAGTCAGGCAGTAGTTAGAGTTGACAGTAAATTGAATTCATGGTTCAGAGCAGTTTCAGGAGTAAGACAAGGCTGAAACCTGTCTCCACTGTTGTTCATATTATTTGTGGATCATATGTTGAAAACAATAGATTGTCTGGGTGAAATTAAGATATGTGAACAATAAATAAGCAGTCTCGCATATGCGAATGACTTAGTTGTGATGGCAGATTCGATTGAAAGTTTGCAAAGTAATATTTCAGAGCTAGATCAGAAATGTAACGACTATGGTATGACGATTAGCATCTCCAAAACGAAAGTAATGTCAGTGGGAAAGAGATATAAACGGATTGTGTGCCAAATATGAGGAACAAAGTTAGAACAGGTGGACGGTTTCAAGTACTTACGATGCATATTCACACAGGATGGCAACATAGTGAAAGAACTGGAAGCGAGGTGTAGCAAAGCTAATGCAGTGAGCGCTCACCTACGATCTACCCTCTTCTGCAAAAAGGAAGTCAGTACCAAGTTATCTGTGCACCGTTCAATTTTTCGACCAACTTTGTTGTATGGGAGCGAAAGCTGGGTGGATTCAGGTTATCTTATCAATAAGGTTGAGGTTACGGATATGAAAGTAGATAGGATGATTGCAGATACTAGCAGATGGGAACAATGGCAGGAGCGTGTCCACAATGAGAAAATCAAAGAAAAACTGGGAATGAACTCTATAGATGTAGCAGTCAGGGTGAACAGGCTTAGATGGTGGGGTCATGTTACACGCATGGGAGAAGCAAGATTACCCAAGAGACTCATGGGTTCAGCAGTAGAGGGTAGGAGGAGTCGGGGTAGACCAAGGAGAAGGTACCTGGGCTCGGTTAGGAATGATTTTGAAGTAATAGGCTTAACATTGCTATCCTGAGTGAAAGTGAAGAAGAATTAAATGATCTGCTGAACGGAATGAACAGTCTAATGAGTACACAGTATGGTTTGAGAGTAAATCGGAGAAAGACGAAGGTAATGAGAAGTAGTAGAAATGAGAATAGCGAGAAACTGAACATCAGGATTGATGGTCACGAAGTCAATGAAGTTAAGGAATTCTGCTACCTAGGCAGTAAAATAACCAATGACGGACGGAGCAAGGAGGACATCAAAAGCAGACTCGCTATGGCAAAAAAGGCATTTCTGACCAAGAGAATTCTACTAATATCAAATACCGGCCTTAATTTGAGGAAGAAATTTCTGAGGATGTACGTCTGGAGTACAGCATTGTATGGTAGTGAAACATGGACTGTGGGAAAACCGGAACAGTAGAGAATCGAAGCATTTGAGATGTGGTGTATAGACGAATGTTGAAAATTAGGTGGACTGATAAGGTAAGGAATGAGGAGGTTCTACGCAAAATCGGAAGAGGAAAGGAATATGTGGAAAACACTGATAAGGAGAAGGGACAGGATGATAGGACATCTGCTAAGACATGAGGGAATGACTTCCATGGTACTAGAGGGAGCTGTAGAGGGCATAAACTGTAGAGGAAGACAGAGATTGGAATACGTCAAGCAAATAATTGAGGACGTAGGTTGCAAGTGCTACTCTGAGATGAAGAGGTTAGCACAGGAAAGGAATTCGTGGCGGGCCGCATCAAACCAGTCAGTAGACTGATGACCAAAAAAAAAAAAAAAAAGGCTTAACATCAGAAGAGGCACCAATGTTAGCAGTGAATAGGGGATCATGGAGGAATTTTATAAGGGGGGACTATGCTCCAGACTGAACGCTGAAAGGCGTAATCAGTCTTAAATGATGATGATGATTTACGGAAATCACGGAAAACCTAAATCAAGACGCCCGGATGTGGTTTTGAACCGTTGTCCTGCCGAATGCGAGTCCAGTGTGATACCCACAGCGCCACCTGCCCAGAAATCTTGGCATAGCGATATGCAATTATACAGATGGCGGTATATAAAGCATTAAAAGGCAGCGAATTGGCGGAGCTGTCATTTACACTCTGGTGATACACGTCAAAATGTTTCCGACGTGATTATGGCCACACGACGGAAGTAACAGACTTTCTACGCGGAATGGTAGTTGGAAATAGACGCATGGAACATTCCGCTTCGGAAATCGTTAGGGAACTCAGTATTCCGAGATCCACAAGAAGGTGTGTATACAAAATCTCTTTAATTAATTCTCACCACTGATGAGACAGTGGCCGACAGCCATCACTTGACTGACAAGGGGACTCTCCATACTGTAAACCACGGATTTTGATGCGGATGATGTTCAGATGTGTGTGAAATCTTATGGGACTTAACTGCTAAGGTCATCAGTCCCTAAGCTTACACACTACGTAACCTAAATTATCCTAAGGACAAACACACACACACATGCCCGAGGGAGGACTCGAACCTTCGCCGGGACCAGCCACTCAGTCCATGACTGCAGCGCCTGAGACCGCTCGGCTAATCCCTCGCGGCATTTTGATGCGCTTCAAATATGTTGTAGAGGCACTTACCCTGAGCATATGGCTATCCGGTTTTTTAGCGACGGCCTTAGTTTTTGAGAAAAACGATTTTGAACTTCATTGCCGGCTTTGTTTGCCTGTAACATTACATACATTTCGAGCAAGTTAGCGTAGCGCAGCGATTAAGGTTCACGCCAACCGCACTGAAGGTACCGTGTTCGAATACTGATCGTGTATTTCTTTTTCTTTTTTTCAAAATCGGACGAATTTAATTCAAAGAATATCAACAAACGGTGTAAGGTGTACGAAATTATAAAGATATACTCAGTAATTAATTTTTTCAAATATTCATTTCGTTTGTGGTTCTCAGTTGGAGTTCCAAATGTTCATACGACAGTCAATTTCTCGCAAAGCGTCTCTAGTGCCGTGTGTTAGAAAAATTGTGTGAGATAGAAGATCCAAGTGTTTCTGCAGTAGTGCAGCCGGAATAAGATCCACAATTAGAGGATATGAACGAAGAATCAAAAGGCGCAATCACAAATGCCATTGAATACGCCGAAAATCTACTCCGCGATTTGAATGTCGTAATGAATACACCGCCTAGCGTGATCTGTGCCAATTCCGTTGCAATTGGCGATGAGATATGAGATATCGCAGTACAAGATCTCTTGACCGAAAGACAGATTTATTTTATTTAATCGTATGCCTAGGCCCCCTAGGTTTAAGTAGTTCCAAGTTCTAGGCGACTGATGACCTCAGAAGTTAAGTCGCATAATGCTCAGAGCCGTTTGACGCCACGTCGGCGAGCTGCAGTCAGTGAGGATGATGATGAGGACAGCACAAAACCCACACCCTAGGCGGAGAAAATTCCCCTACCCAGCCGGGAATCGAACCCGGGCCCCGAGGACTGACAATCCGTCACGCTGACCATTCAGCTACCGGGGGCGGACGAAAGACAGATCATTATTGACGAAGAATTGATAGGTTTCAACGAAGAAGATGAATTGGGAGAATAGGATGCGAACCACAAACGGAATGAATATTGAAAAAATTAATAACTGAATAGGCCTATATCTTTATAATTTCTCACACCTTACACTGTTTGTTGATGTTCTTTGAAATAAAATTGCAAAATTCGGTCGATTTTGAAAAAAAAAAGTATACGAGCAGTTTTCGGACACGGTACATCGCTGCGCTACGCTGACCTGCTCGAAATGTATGTAATGTTACGGAATACAAAGCGCGCAATGAACTTCAAAATCGATTTTCTCAAAAACCAAGGCCCGTCGCCAAAAAACCACATAACCAGGTAGTGGCTCTGAGCAGTATGGGACTTAACATCTATGGTCATCAGTCCCCTAGAACTTAGAACTACTTAAACCTAACTAACCTAAGGACATCACACAACACCCAGTCATCACAAGGCAGAGAAAATCCCTGACCCCGCCGGGAATCGAACCCGGGAACCCGGGCGTGGGAAGCGAGAACGCTACCGCGCGACCACGAGCTGCGGACAAGCCAGGCAGTCAGCGTAAGTGACGCTACAACATATTTGAAGCGCATCAAAAACCATGGCTTACAGTATGGAGGGTCCCTTTGTGAGAACGCCGGCGTTCTAGTAGAGTTGTCAGTACTAGCAGACAAGCAACACTGCGTGAAATAACCGCAGAAATAAATCTGGGATGTACGAGGAATGTATCCGTTAGGGCAGTGCGGCGAAATTTTGCCTTAACAGGCTGTGGCAGCAGACTACCGACGCGAGTGACTCTGGTAACAGTGTAAGTAGGCTGTTTAGGTTTTTATGTTGGTAACGCCATGTAGCGCTCTGTATGAAAATCACTGACTGTGCTGTGTGCAGCCTGTGGCTGCTTTGCATTGTCGGAATTTGCTATTGTAGTGTTGGGCAGTTGGCTGTTACCAGCACGCAGCGTTGCGCAGTTGGAGGTGAGCCACCAGCAGTGGTGGATGTGGGCAGAGAGATGGCGGAGTTTTGAGAGCGGACGATCTGGACTTGTGTCTATCAGAGACAGTAAGTTTGTAAGACTGGATGTCATGAAGTGATATATACAGGGTGTTACAAAAAGGTACGGCCAAACTTTCAGGACATATTCCTCACAAACAAAGAAAGAAAATATGTTATGTGGACATGTGTCCGGAAACGCTTACTTTCCATGTTAGAGCTCATTTTATTACTTCTCTTCAAATCACATTAATCATGGAATGGAAACACACGGCAACAGAACGTACCAGCGTGACTTCGAACACTTTGTTACAGGAAATGTTCAAAATGTTCTCCGTTAGCGAGGATACATGCATCCACCCTCCGTCGCATGGAATCCCTGATGCGCTGATGCAGCCCTGGAGAATGGCGTATTGTATCACAGCCGTCCACAACACGAGCACGAAGAGTCTCTACATTTGGTACCGGCGTTGTGTAGACAAGAGCTTTCAAATGCCCCCATAAATGTAAGTCAGGAGGGTTGAGGTCAGGAGAGTGTGGAGGCCACGGAATTGGTCCGCCTCTACCAATCCATCGGTCACCGAATCTGTTGTTGAGAAGCGTACGAACACTTCGACTGAAATGTGCAGGAGCTCCATCGTGCATGAACCACATGTTGTGTCGTAAAGGCACATGTTCTAGCAGCACAGGTAGAGTATCCCGTATGAAATCATGATAACGTGCTCAATTGAGCGTAGGTGGGAGAACATGGGGCCCAATCAAGACATCACCAACAATGCCTGCCCAAACGTTCACAGAAAATCTGTGTTGATGACGTGATTGCACAATTGCGTGCGGATTCTCGTCAGCCCACACATGTTGATTGTGAAAATTTACAATTTCATCACGTTGGAATGAAGCCTCATCCGTAAAGAGAACATTTGCACTGAAATGTGGATTGACACATTGTTGGATGAACCATTCGCAGAAGTGTACCCGTGGAGGCCAATCAGCTGCTGATAGTGCCTGCACACGCTGTACATGGTACGGAAACAACTGGTTCTCTCGTAGCACTCTCCATACAGTGACGTGGTCAACGTTACCTTGTACAGCAGCAACTTCTCTGACGCTGAAATTAGGGTTATCGTCAACTGCACGAAGAATTGCCTCGTCCATTGGAGGTGTCCTCGTCGTTCTAGGTCTTCCCCAGTCGCGAGTCATAGGCTGGAATGTCCGCTGTCGGGACACCTTCGTTCTGGAAATCTGTCTCGATACAAACGTACCGCGCCACGGCTATTGCCCCGTGCTAATCCGTACATCAAATGGGCATCTGCCAACTCCGCATTTGTAAACACTGCACTGACTGCAAAACCACGTTCGTGATGAACACTAACCTGGTGATGCTACGTACTGATGTGCTTGATGCTAGTACTGTAGAGCAATGAGTCGCATGTCAACACAAGCACCGAAGTCAACATTACCTTCCTTCAATTGGGCCAACTGGCGGTGAATCGAGGAAGTACAGTACATACTGACGAAACTAAAATGCGCTCTAACATGGAAATTAAGCGTTTCCGGACACATGTCCACATGACATCTTTTCTTTATTTGTGTGTGAGGAATGTTTGCTGAAAGTTTGGCCGTACCTTTTTGTAACACCCTGTATATATATTATGATTTTTGATTTTTAAGTTAAATACATGGTTTGTTCTCTATCAAAATCTTTCATTTGCTAACTCTGCCTATCAGTAGTTAGTGCCTTCAGCTGGCAATATTGGCGCACGCTGTTTTGCAGTAGCACGAGTAACGAAGATTTTTGTGAAGTAAGTGATTCAAGAAAGGTATGGGTTATTGTTAGTCAGGGCCATTTTTTTGTAGGGATTATTGAAAGTCAGATTGCGTTGCGCTAAAAACATTGTGTGTCACTTTAAGCACATTCACGTATAATTTTTCTAAGGGGACGTTTCAACAGCACGACATCGCCTGCAGGGACTCTCCTGCGCTCGTGACGACATCGGTTCGATCTCAGACGAGTGCAAAACCGTGGTACAGTCAGGTGAGTGCTGTCTTCAGTTGGTAAGAGCTGATCGTAGTGGGCGACTGTGGCGCAGTGTTTCTGACAAGAAACGCGCTGTGCAAGATGGTGATGGCTGCCTGATTGTGTGGACCGTCCTTATAATGGAATGGAGTGGAGTGGGTCCTATTGTAAGGTTGCGGGGGTTTTGTTGTTTTTTGCTGCTTATTCTTGAACCGAGAACAGCTGTGTGAGGTGAAATGACAAGTTTAATTTCTCAATATTTCTCACCACATTACAGCTTTTCAGACAGTTTTCAACTCGCCAACATAAAAACAGCGCAGTGGATAACACTTCTTGCCAACATCAAAAAGTGAAATATGTTTATACACAACAATGTTAAATATTAACTCTCTGATAGAACATTAGTCTTTCCAGTTTAACTGGAAGATTCCTTACATTAATCCAAAGTGAGGTGTCAGGTCAGAGGGGTGCTCTGAACACAATTTCGACACAAAGCAGCTCAATAGGCTGTGGAGTGGAAGGGGTAGGCTAGCAATAGAACAGTGCATCTCCATTGACTAGACACTCATTTATTGAACACGTAAGTCAGGTATTACCCAAAAGGAACAATCAGTACAAATTACAAAATAATATTCTTTTCGTTTAAGTCGCTCAAACATTTAAACAGGCAAATAGCAATCATTTAACTGAAAGCCTTTTAAGAAAGCAAGACTAGAAAATTTGAATGATGAGTTAAAATCATATTTAAATAGGCTCTGACCGAGCACATATTTTAAAACGAAATACTTCCTTTAAGGAACCAGCGATCAAAATTACATAATCCTCAACAACCATATTACATCCAAGACATTTAAGATTAAACAGTAATATATAACATCAGAGAGCTGCAGTCCCAAGTTTTAAGCAGCACGTTTCAGGTGGACTGCACTGCAACAGTACAATACAAGTCCCTCAGAGGATCTCCCCACACAGGAAGTTATCGCCGCAATCGACAAAATATCAACATCAATCCATGTACAGACCTAAAACAAAGTAAAAGCTCTCTGAAGTTTGGTACAGTTAATTCCCTTTCAACATAACATACATCACAAGTCTAGCCCTAGGACGGCACCGACACCCCGCAATCTAGCACGCGAGAAACTACAGCGATGCACTCATCACGTATCCTTACAAAATCCAATAACAGAGAGCCGGCTCCCCAACAGCGGAACATTTAACCACGCGCAGCGTGCGGGTTTGCGGAATGCTGATCTCGCCCTTAACCTCAACACCAGTTCAAATACTAGTCAGCGTACAATCTTGAACCACCATGCACATTCTTCAGTTACTGCATAGAAAGCCAATGTGATAGGTTCAAAAATGGTTCAAATGGCTCTGAGCACTATGGGACTTAACATCTATGGTCATCAGTCCCCTAGAACTTAGAACTACTTAAACCTAACTAATCTAAGGACAGCACACAACACTCAGTCATCACGAGGCAGAGAAAATCCCTGACCCCGCCGGGAATCGAACCCGGGAACCCGGGCGTGGAATGTGATAGGCAAACAGACCAGCATATGATAAAAGCTTAAGCAATTTCCTTTCTAAAAAATGGTTCAAATGGCTCTGAGCACTATGGGACTTAACTTCTATGGTCATCAGTCCCCTAGAACTTAGAACTACTTAAACCTAACTAACCTAAGGACATCACACACATCCATGCCCGAGGCAGCCAGACTGTAGCGCCTTTAACCGCTTGGCCACCCCGGCCGGCAATTTCCTTTGTAGATAACCCTTATGAATAGTAGCCATAATTTTTTTTTAAACGTGAGCACACTCACAATCAAAAGACAAACAACGCCAATCATAAGGACGGTAGCAGATAAGGAAGTAGCAAAGGTAACTTCTGCTTAGATTGGCTACAAAGCAGCGCGTGATTTAACACACCAGACAACAGTCTTTACAACATAACCATCAATACAATAGCAAGTTACTCACACGTGTACTTCCCCACGATTTCGATTCGCAAAGCCATAGACAAAACGTGGAGAACCTATCACTTAGACCTACAAAATGGAGCTCCGTCAGTTACCCCAAATAACTGAATCCCTTAGTTGCACAGCAAAGAACCAGACCTAATGAAACCACCATTGTTTTCGCCTCTAAATTGTCACAGTACAAGTGAGACTCAATCACAAATGTAATTTTACATCACCAGTTCCCGTATAGTCAATACAAGCGCCAGATTTTCACCCGTTTATAACGGCGGGCAGCAACGTCGTACGGAAAAGACCGTAGACACGAGCTCTTACCAATTCTCTTCTCCAAAAGCAGCCACCGCAACTCTCGGGAACCACTGGGACATCCAATGAAAAAATCGTTACAGGACGCCCGCTTCTCGCTGCTTGCCACGGCGCCTTCCGTTCAGAGCCAACTCGTATATCTCCATGCGATAGGTCCGGTCCCACACTCGCTGCGTCAACCCGACAGCCGTCTCCCACCACGTCCCGGAGCAAACCCCCCACAGGACGTCGCCTCGTTACTCCTCGCGTAGGTCCCAGAAGGCGCTGCTTACCGCCCTGACCGTGGCGGGAAAGATAAACCACCAGAGTGGCACTATCGATATGAACCGCCACGGATCACTAAGCACGATGATATGAAAGTTTAATTGGACTTCCCTTTGGAAAATCGCTCCTACACATACGTTATGATGTTGGTCAGTACTACGAAAATCGTCCTACTCCGGTTCAAAGTTCGGTACTATTTAGGATGACAATCAAGTCTACGCTGGATGGTTAGTCAAGTGACAAATTTGAGCGCAAGATTACCAAGGCCGCTCGAGTCTACATTGGACGCAAGCTGGTGAAACAACAAAGTTTACGCTTCTGCACGCGGTATCTACCTTAAGCTGCGACGTGCTGCTGTCTGCAAGGCCGCTCTCTCCCACTGAAATTCCTACAAAACTAACCATGCCTTTGCTGAACTTTCCAGCAGAAACTTTCCCTATGTTTCTCGTTATGCGAGAAAACATGTTCTCAGCCCTAGTCTTATTAAGTTTCCTTTAGTTTACGTCTATGGTCACAATCTTTTCTGTTTAACAGATTACCGGTTTCGGTCTTGAATGACCATCATCAGATCTGTCTCGTAAAACAAAGTCCTAATGCACTGCAGCCAGGACTTTGTTTTTGCGAGACAGATCTGATGATGGTCATTCAAGACCGAAACCGGTAATCTGTTAGACAGAAAAGATTGTGACCATAGACGTAAATTAAAGGAAACGTATTACATATACTGGTCACTGTGTTTTTTCGCGACGATGTCGCAGCTTGTGAAACTAGTCTTATTATGTGGAGATATACACGCGCATGGTTGGAGCAGAGTGCATATTATAGTGCCCTCTCAGTTCTCGCAAGAACAATTAACTAATTTGGCTCGTTCGTTTCTCCACAGTTGGAGCTAAACGTTGCTACAGCTAATTTTTTTGGAGTGCAGCCGCTGTCCACACCAATTTCTTCTCTGCGTCATACGGAGTGTTAAGCGCTCCGTTCTGCACTTGACACCAGTTCAGAGAAGAGTCCCTACACAAAATTTCTCTCTTGTCCTACTCGTGGCAGAACTGCCTCCCTCCACTTGGGTTCTTTTTCACGTCACGGTTTTTTTCGACCAATAGGAACGTTCCTCTCATTTTGTAGAGACACCTTCTACCAATCGCAACGTCCCTTCTATCAAACTGCGTCGAAACTTCAGTAGTTTTCTCCTTCCTAATGAGTTTCCGCCAACCGGACGCTTTGTGCCCGTTCTAGATGCCTGAAGTACATTGACCTTACCACGTGTCGCACTCGGTGGACAAAAATGCGTCACTTGCTTCTGTACGTATCCCATTGGAATTTCGAAACCCAGTTTTCTAAAGCTTCTTATCTGCTCTTGTACCGATGCCCTGGCTACAGGCGGCCCTCCAGCTTGAATCACCTGGCTCGGGGTCGCTGTCCTCTTTCCTGCCACCCCCTTAAGTGGTCGCCGGCGTAACTCCTGCAGCGCGGTTTCGTTACACCGTTGCGGAGCTGGCTTTTCAAAACTAAAAGCGACGACTCGCGTTCCCTGTACGAACTTCCGCTCAAAGACATGCATTGTGTAGGAATGGTGTGTTAATTACCGTCGATTGACTGTCATCCCTTTTTGCATTACATATTGATAGGCAGATGTTCTCAAACTGTCGATTTACGTTCGGTGTCATCTTCACCTTCTAACAGCGATTTGTAAAAGTCCCATGTAAGGTGCGAATCTGACCATTTATTCTGCCACCTTACACTATGGTCCACTGAACCGATCATTGACTGGAAATGGTTATGTTCCACTGATTGTAGACCATCTGAAATCATTTACAGATTTCATTTTTGTGGATGACAATGCGCCAAGTCACCGGGCCACAATTGTTGGCGATTGGTTTGAAGAACATTCTGGACAATTCGAGCGAATGATTTGGCCACCCACATCGTCAGACGCGAAGTCGTTGGACACTTATGGGACACAAAATCTTGCATCGGCAACATTTCCGCAATCATGGACGGCTATGTCAACAAAAGGAAAACGAGGATAATGGAATGTAGTCGAGTTAACTCGGGTGATGCTGAGGGAAGTACATTAGGGAATGAGACACTTAAAGTAGTAAAGGAGTTTTGCTATTTGGGGAGCAAAATAATTGATGATGGTTGAACTAGAGAGGATATAAAATGTAGACTGGCAATGGCAAGGAAAGCGTTTCTGAAGAAGAGAAATTTGTTAACATCGAGTATAGATTTAAGTGTCAGGAAGTCGTTTCTAAGAATATTTGTATGGAGAGTAGCCGTGAATGGAAGTGAAACATGGACGATAAATAGTTTAGACGAGAAGAGAATAGAAGCTTTCGAAATGTGGTGCTAACAGAAGAACGCTGAAGATTAGATGGGTAGATCACATAACTAATGAGGAGGTATTGAATAGAATTGGGGAGAAGAGGAGTTTGTGGCACAACTTGACTAGAAGAAGGGATCGGTTGGTAGGACATGTTTTGAGGCATCAAGGGATCACCAATTTAGTATTGGAGGGCAGTGTGGAGGGTAAAAATCGTAGAGGGAGACAAAGAGATGAATACACTAAGTAGATTCAGAAGGATGTAAGCTGCAGTAGGTACTGGGAGATGAAGAAGCTTGCACAGGATAGAGTAACATGGAGAGCTGCATCAAACCAGTCTCAGGACTGAAGACCACAACAACAACAACAACACGGACGGCTATGAAGGCGGCATGATACCATATATCCACAAGCGACTGCAAACGAATTGTTGAGTCTATGTCACATAGAGCTGCTGCATTACGACGGTGAGAGGAGGTCCGACACGATATTAGGATGTATTGCCTATCTTTTGTCACCTCACTGTGCGTCTTAATTATGTCCTATATCTTATCAGTGACTAATGTTCACCGACGACATCGTTATTCCCAGTGATGGTCAGGAAGAATTTCCTGTGTAGAGCAATGAACAGTGTAATGAGTACGGAATACTGGGCTGGAGTAGGCCAAAGAAAGGGAAGGGTATTGAGTAGCCGCAGAAAACGAGCTCAGCGCTCAAGTTAGCTACAAAATTACAAAACTGACTACCACATAGCAAATGCAGTGCAGAATTACGTTATTTTTTAAGCAAACTCTAGCACGGTGAACAAATCACTGAGGAGATAAGGAGCCAAACGCTAAAGGCAAGCCGGCCGTGGTGGCCGAGCGGTTCTAGGCGCTACAGTCTGGAACCGCGCGACCGCTACGGTCGCAGGTTCGAATCCTGCCTCGGGCATGGATGTGTGTGGTGTCCTTAGGTTAGTTAGCTTTAATTAGTTCTAAGTTCTAGGGGACTGATGACCTCAGATGTTAAGTCTCATAGTGCTCAGAGCCATTTGAACCATTTGTGTGTGTGTGTGTGTGTGTGTGTGTTGGGGTTTATGGGCGCTCAACATCGAGGTCATCAGCGCCCTGACACACATTAAAAGGAACGAATGTGGAGAGCCCTAATAAAACTGAAAAACACATTCAAAGAAAACAGGAAAAGAGGGAAATTACTACATAAGAAAGTATAACCGAAGGGAAGGGAAAACAGAGCAACAAGAATGACACAGGAATGTGTCATTGGCTGGGCACTTACAGAAAAGATGGGCGAGCTTGTCACACAGTGAGCAAATTAAAATCCGCTCCCTAAAATCTTTGTAAAAACATTTGACAAGGCACAGAACTTTAAAACTTTAACCACATTCGTCCGAGTGTTGCCTAAAAGAGTTGGCAGGTCCGCTGGCAACTCAGCCGAGGCCCGCTGGTCAGAAAATAAAACACAATCCAGTAAAATGTGGCTCACAGTGACCTGGACGCCGCAAGCACCACACAATGGAGGGTCTTCTCGCCGGAGCAGGAAGCCATGCGTCATAGGGCTGTGGCCTATTCGAAGCCGAGTGAGGAGAACCTCGTCCCGTCGATGGGGCTGAAAGGAAGTACACCACACACGCGTTGTGGGCTTGACTGTACGGAGCTTATTGTCAGTCACTTCCAGCCACTCATCCTCCCACCGACACATGACTCTGGAGCTCAACAGCGAGGTGAGTGCGTGCAACGGGATAGCACACTGAGATACGTGTGGATCAAGACACGCCTCCTTGGCTGCGAGATCTGCCCGTTCATTCCCAGCAATGCCGACATGCCCCGGAACCCAGCAGAAAGCTACAACCTTCCCTAGTCGCTGTAGTCGGAGGAGGGCATCCTGGATGGTCTGGACTACTTCATCCGCCGGATACAAACGGTGCAAGGATTGAAGGGCACTGAGTGAATCGGAACAGACAAGAAATTTAAGAGAGGAAGAAAGTCTCATCGTCTCCAGTGCCCGCAAGATCGCAGACAATTCTGCATCAAAGACAGTAAAAGTCTGAGGCAGGCGGACCTTGAGGACACGATCCGGAAAAACAACTGAGCAACCCACGGAATCCCCTTGTTTCGACCCATCCGTAAAAACAGCTACATAGTCGTGGTGCTCAGATAAAATAGCTGAACCAGCTAAAGGCAAGGAATCGTCTACTGCTCTGTAAGGAAGACCAGTTGCCGATCTCATGCCAGGCTTATCGTTGTATTGATCCCTTCGACTCTTTACTTGCTTTCAGAAAAGCTGGTCATTGAGACACTGTTAGGTACAAAATTTCTGAAAGTTTTCTTTAGCCACTTCTTACAAGATAGAAATTAGCACAGAGGATTGCCGGCCGTGGTGGCCGAGCGGTTCTAGGCGCTTCAGTCCGGAGCCGTGCGACTGCTACGGTTGCAGGTTCGAATCTTGCCTCGGGCATGGATGTGTGTGATGTCCCTGGGTTAGTTTGGTTTAAGTAGTCCCATAGTGGTCGGAGCCATTTGAACCATTTAGCACAGAGTTCTATACACAAGTCATAGTTGACCATGCACCTGTGTTGTACCACTATTTCTTCCTTCTTGCTGCGTTTAACGATGGATATTGACGTGAGACAGAGAGACGATTTTGCATAGGAGTAGTCGATTCTGGCTGGGCTGTGTTGCCTTCCAGTTTCAGCACGTTTTTCAGATACCTCGGCAAATGCTTCAACATCACCACTAACGAGAATTAAATGACTTTACTCCTCATTTTAAGAGCGTTTATGTGCTGGTAAAGAAATATATCGTTCCATTAAAAAAACTGATTTAAGCTTAAATTTGTGGCTAGAAACATGTTCAAAAGTATAATATATTAAAAAAACTAGAAACCCGCCTCGATTGCGAAAAAAGCACCTAGTATTAACCTAGGTTTCGGCGTAGATAACTACACCTTCTTCAGAACAATGAAACCCACAAGTGCCTAAGAAGACCTTTGTCAATGATTAAAAGAACACCATAGCTATACATTTATAAACGGAAAAAAGGAAAACACAAACAGTACATATGTACAAAATCAAAACCACTACTTAACTTAATGGTATACGCTCCACATGACACCGGCCTATGTTCGATGCGGGTAGCGGGTCGGGTTTGTAAGTGAGCGACCATTTGTAGCTGCAGTTTATGGCGGGTCGTCATCAGACCCTAGATTTAGAAGTACTTAAACCTAGCTAACCTAAGGACATCAGACACATCCATGCCCGAGGCAGGATTCGAACCTGCGACCGTAGCGGTCGTGCGGTTCCAGACTGTGGCGCCCAGAACCGCTCGGCCACCCCGGCCGGCATTGTATTATAGATATTTGGTATTCAGATTGGTGAATTTAACCCGCAAGAACAATACAGGTAATTTAGACAATCTACTCTAAGCTATAAGCGCGAAATTGCCGCACAGAAAGTTGATATGCATTTTACGCTTCCGTCGGCCCTCGTACTGCATTCATGCATCAACTGTCCTAAACCGATAGTGAAGAAGATGCACCTTGCCTTTCCGGTGTCGATAAATCTGATTTGCATTAAACACGTCACAGGCGAATGTAATTAATCCATCTATCGCTCGCATCATTCAGTACTTCGTTAATTCGTTTGCATGGCCATTGTATAAGAATATTGCACTATGTTCTTGAAATTTCATACACTTAGCTCGGCCCTTCTAAAATTTGTGACTATGCTTGCAGTTTCTACAGAATTTGAGACACTCGTCTCCTCTAAAACTACTAACTTGCTGCTAACAGACTGGTGCTCACACATACCGGCAAGTAGGAAAAGACGTCAGCGCTACTAACTTTACCCCCCCCCCCCCCCGCCCTTTACTTTATCATAAGTCTTCTGACTGGTTTTATGCTGCCCACCACAATTTCCTTTCCTGTGTCAACCTCTTCATCTCAAATTAGCACTTGCAACCTACGTCCTCAATTTATTTGTTCGATATATTCCAGTATCTCTCTTCCGCCACAGTTTTTGCCCTCCACAGCCCCCTCTAGTACCATGGAAGTCATTCCCTCATGTCTTGGCAGATGTCCTGTCACCCTGTCCATTCTCGTTATCAGTGTTATCCACATGTTCCTTTGCTTTCCGATTCTTCGCAGAACCTCCTCATTCCTTACGTTATCAGTTCACCTAATTTTCAACATTCGCGACATCTTAAAGGCTTTGATTCTCTTCTGTTCCGGTTTTCCCACAGTTCATGTTTCACTACGATATTATGCTGTGCTCCACACGTGCATTCTCAGAAATTTCTTCCTCAAATTAAGGCCTATGCTTGATACTGGTAGACTTCTCTTGGCTACAAGTGCCCTTTTTGCTATTACTAGTCTGCTTTTGATGTCCTCCTTTCCCCGTCCGTCATGGGTTACTTTACTGCCTAGGTAGCAGAATTCCTTAACCTCATGTACCTCGTGACCATCAATCCCGATGTTAAGTTTCTCGCTGTTCTCATTTCTACTACTTCTCATTACCTTCGTCTTTCTTCTATTTACTCTCAATCCATATTCTGTACTTATTAGACTGTTTTATATATATATATATATATATATATATATATATATATATATATATATATATTTGGTACATCATGTAATTCTTCTTCACTTTCACTCAGGAGGGCAATGTCATCAGCGAATCGTATCATTCATATCCTTTCACCTTGAATTTTAATTACACTCTTGAACCTTTATTTTCTTTCCATCATATCTTCTTCGATGTTCACATTGGGTAAAAAACTGCATCCATGTCTCACACCCTTCTTAATCCGAGCACTTCCATCTTGGGCATCCAGTCTTACTATTCCCTCTTGGCTCTTACACATGCTGTACATTACACGTCTCTCCCTATATATGTACGTATATTCCACATCTCCTAAACCACCGAGCCGACGCCAATCAATCTTGGTACAAGTATGACTTACAGTTTGGAAGGAATCGCTACGGGAGCAGGTACCACCTACCTATCAACGGGGATGGAGTGGGGGTGAAAAGTAGCCCATGCTTTATTCATCCAGTATTTCAGAATGAGAGCACTTAGTGACTTGCAACAAATTTTACTCATAATAACAAACATTTACGATAGTATCCTCGGGGACAACCCCTACAAAATGACGAGAGGAAAAAAAAAGTTTGTTGCTTACGTCATTTTCGCTGTGCGTTTAGTAAAACTGCCGCATCAGACACGACGTTTAAATCTGTTACTTCTTTACTACTAAATCTATTCGCAATAAATTTCACACGCAGAATTCACATATATCACTGAAAGTACTTGCAGAATTATATAATTGTTCGACACTTAGTTCAGGAGATTTGACGTCGTGAACACTCATGCGCGATAGCTTCCGCATTATGGTTGGTTCAAATGGCTCTGAGCACTATGCGACTTAACTTCTGAGGTCATCAGTCGCCTAGAACTTAGAACTAATTAAACCTAACTAACCTAAGGACATCACACACATCCATGCCCGAGGCAGGATTAGAACCTGCGACCGTAGCGGTCGTCCGGTTCCAGACTGTAGCGCCTAGAATCACACGGCCATACCAGCCGGCTTCCGCATTAGCCATGGCTTTTAATTTGTTACGTGTTTTCTGTTAATTCGCAACATATTTGGCTGACAGTGTCCAAATACACCAATGAATGTACTTGCAAAATTATATATTTGTGCGACACATTGATCAAGAGGTATGACGCCATAAAAATTGAAATGTGTGAAAACGAAACTGCAGGGTGAAACTCGCTATAGATACAGGAGAAATATGTAAGTTTTGTGAAATATGTTAATGTGTGTGAAATGTATTGTGCATGTGAATACTCTGGCAAAGTCGCAGGTAAAAGGCTCATCCCAGTTCCACATGATCGATATCAACCAAACCTGATACATTTTTTTACTTATTATCTGGAAAGAAATACTGCAGGGTAAAAACCACCAGCCTGTTATTGGGGTGCGAGTGATAACTTAGAAAGATGGTGTGGACGAAACTGACTGAGTGAGTGTGGGAAGGAGGAGATGTACAGAGAGAGGGTATAAGTAGACTATTTAGAGAGAGAGGAGATAAACTAAGAGGGGGAGGGGAAGGTGCTGATGGGGAGAGAGAGATAGAGGGGGGGCGGAGCACATGCACAGGTAAAGGGGTAAAAGGAGATGAACGGAGAGTGAGTGGGAGGAGAAGATTGAAAGAGAGAAGGTAGAAGAACGTGAACACAGAGTGGCAAGAGGAGGTGAAGATTGATTTAGAGGGCGTGAGGATATGAACTTGCAGGGCACAAGTGGAGATGGACTTAAGAGGAGCAGGAAGGAGATGATGGACAGCGAAGAGGGGAGGAGCAAAGTGACACAGAGAGAGGGCAGGAGGAGATGAACAGACAGCGGAGGGGACAGAGGGGGAAGGGGGAAATAGACTAACAGGAGTGGGACACATACCCTGCCAATGCCGGGTACTCCACTAATCGAAAAATAAAAACCTCTCGATAGTTCCCAACGAATGGCCACCTCCCAAGGAAACTGGTCTGGAACGGATATGGTATACCAGTATATCAATTCAGATATAATTTTGCTCAAGACACGACTGCGCATCGATTAAAATAGCTCTGTGGTTGACAGGTGTCAGTAACAGGGAGTGGAGTTGTCAGCGCATATAAAAAATGCCTCTTGCTCATGTGTCAGTAGTTGCGCAAGCTCAGAAATCTTAGCGAGCACAAATTTGGCTCTCCTTCCGCTAATTTTTCCTCTCCTGCCACTCTGTCACCCTGTGCGTCTACCAGACAACTAATTGAGCACGTGGAGACCGAGAAACAGCTGCGCTTGGGTGACGCTCGGCGACCTTCCAGTAGACTCAATCATGAAGTTATTTTGATCGAAGCATTGTGCTGTAGAACCTGTCTCCATTGCTGAGTGGCCAGCGTAGAGACTGCCATGCGGAAGACCTTGGTTCGATCCCCGTTACTGCCAAGGTGTTTTCTTGGTGAGAGGACTAGTATGGAGTTCACGCAGTCTCGTGATGGCAACTGAGGAGCTCCTTGGACCGGAGGTAACGGCTCGGAGGTGTGGAAAGCCGGGAGAGGACGTGCTGACTACATATCCTACCCCCCACCCCTCTCCCCGCCGCGCCTCCCAGTACTGCATCAGTATACACCGTATGACAGAGGACGACACGGCGGCCGGTCGACGTCCCTTGGGCCTTGATTGCCTGGCCGAGGAGATCGTTTGGTAGCATACGCGGTGTGAAAAAAAATTAAATTTTTGTTTCTGTTAAAGCACCTTCATTTTTTCATCAACATAAACTTTGTCCCCTTCATGGGAATGCCCCACGAGTATAATACACTTGTGATAGCGCTTTTTCCAATTTTGAAAGCACTTATGGAACTCTCGTTTCGTCACTCTTTCAGTGATTGTTTTTATCTCATAAACGGTGACAAAACGGCGTCCTTTCAGGGTTCTATTAAGCCTCTGGAATGGAAGAAGTCGCAGGGGGCCATGTCCTGCGAATACGGTCGTTGGGGCAACATAAATATTTTGTTTTTTGCCAACAAATCCCGAACAAGCAATGAGGTGTGAGAGAGAACATTATCGTGATTCAATATCTACGAGGGTTTTGCCACAATTCTGGTCTTCTTCGAAATGCTTCACGCAAACGGCTCATAGCTTCCAGCAGTATTCCTTATTGACCGTACTACCCTAAGTCAGGAACTCGTGGAGCACTATCCCATTGTAATCGAAGAGAATAGCGAGAAGAACCTTCACATGTGATCGAACTTGTCGAATTTTTCTCGGTATTTGCTCTTCAGGCAGTTTCCTGTGGGACGATTAGGGCTTGGTTTCGATGTTATACCCGTATACAAATGTTTCATCACCTGGTATAACCTTCTTCAGAAGTTCTGGATCGTTGGCGACTTCATTCAGCAATTCCTGAAGGGTTGTCTACGAGTCGTCGTTTTTGTTCTAAATTCAACAATTTCGGGACAAACTTTGCTGCTACACGTTTCATGCCCAAAACATACGAAATAATTGCTTGGCATGGACCACACGACACACCAACATCATCAGCAACCTCTCTGACACTTATTTGGCTATTTTCTAGAACCATTTTCTTTATTTCTATCGTCAGTAGTTGATGTACTAGGGCGTCGGCGACGGTCGTCGTCTTCAAAGTCTTCTCGATCCTCTTTGAAACGTTGTACCACTCGGTAACTCCTGTCTTAATAATAGTAGATTCACCAAAGCCACAGTCAATGTTTATTATGCGTCGCTAGACTTTATTCTATTACTCAAGCAATATTTAATGCAAATGCCATCATCCACCTTTTTCGAAAGTAAAAATTCGTCGAGCACTCGAAAATATGTATAACCTTATTGACACATTGACAACAATACACTAAATATTGAAAACAGGTGAAAATGCGAACATGCATTAGGCAGATGTTTACCAATGAGGCAAAAAGGTTTTGAAATTAGGACTGTATAAAGCCCGCGAAATGAAAAGATTGCCGTTGTCTTTCGATCAGACCTCCTGTATACTCTCAAGAGCCAAATAAACTGGTACACCTCCCTAGGATCGTATAGGACTCCCGCCAGCACGCAGAAGTCCACAACACTACGTGGCAAGGGCTCGACAATGTCTGAAGTAGTGGTGGAGGGAACTGACACCATCAATCCTGCAAGGCTGTGCATAAATCAGTAAGAGTCCTAGGGAGTGGAGATCTCTCTTGAACGTTGTAAGGCATTCCAGATATGCTCAATAATGTTCATGTCTCGGGAGTGTGGTGGCCATAGGAAATGAAACTTCCTGGCAGATTAAAACTGTGTGCCGGACCGAGACTCGAACTCGGGACCTTTGCCTTTCGCTTGCAAGTGCTCTACCAACTGAGCTACCCAAGCACGACTCACGCCCCGTCCTCACAGCTTTACTTCTGCCAGTACTTCGTCTCCTACCTTCCAAACTTTACAGAAGCTCCCCCGAGTTCGAGTCTCGGTCCGGCACACAGTTTTAACCTGCCAGGGAGTTTCATATAAGCGCACACTCCGCTGCAGAGTGAAAATCTCATTCTGGAAACATACCCCAGGCTGTGGCTAAGCCATGTCTCCGCAATATCCTTTCTTTCAGGAGCGCTAGTTCTGCAAGGTTAGCAGGAGAGCTTCTGTAAAGTTTGGAAGGTAGGAGACGAGGTACTGGCAGAAGTAAAGCTGTGAGGACGGGGTGTGAGTCGTGCTTGGGTAGCTCAGTTGGCAGAGCACTTGCCCGCGAAAGGCAAAGGTCCCGAGTTCGACTCTCGGTCCGGCACACAGTTTTAATCTGCCAAGAAGTTTCATATCAGCGCACACTCCGCTGCAGAGTGAAAATCTCATTCTGGCCCTCGAAAATGTTTAAGCTCAGAAGAGTGTTCCTGGAGTCACTCAGTAGCAATTCTGGACGTGTGGGGTATGGCACGCTCCTGTTGGAATTGTCCAAGTCCGTTGGAATGCACAATGGACATGACATGACGCTTACATACGTGTCACCTATCAGAGTCGTATCTAGAAGTATCAGGGGTTCCATACCACTCTAACTGAACATAACCCACATCATTACAGAGCTTGAACAGTCCCCTTCTGACATTCTGGGTCCGTGGATTAATGTGGTTATCTCCACACCCGTGCACGTCCATCCGCTCGATAAAATTTGAAATGAATCTCGTCGGGCAAGGTAACATGTTTCCAGTTACCAACAGTCCAAACTCGGTGTTGAATGGGCCCAGGCAATGCCTAAAACTTCGTGTCGTGCAATCATAAAGGGAACAAGAGCGGGCCTTCGGCTCCGAAAGTTCATATCGATGATGTTTCGTTGAATGGTTCGCAAGCTAACACTTGTTGATGGCCCAGCATTGAAATCTGCATCAATTTGAGGAAGGGTTGGACTTACGCCCCGTTGAACGATTCTCTTCAGTCGTCGTTCGTCCCGTTCTCGCAGGATCTTTTCCCGGTCGCAGTAATGTTGGAGATCTGATGTTTTACCGGATTCCTGATATTCACGGTACACTCGTGAAATGATCGTACGGGAAATGTCCCCACTTCATCTCTACCTCTGAGATGCTGTGTCCCAACCCTCGTGCTCCGACTATAACAACACGTTGAAACTTACTAGATAACCCGCCATTGTAGCAGCAGTAACCGATTTAACAGCTGCGCCACACACTTGTCTCATACAGGCGTTGCTGACCACACACCTTATTATGCCTGTTTACACAGCGTGAAAAGTATTTAAACCGACAAACTCTGGGAGGTTTTAGGGGACATAAAAACAAATATTTTTCCCTAATGTCATTTTTTCCTATGAGGAGTATTTAAACCGGTAGAGGAAGATTTCTCTGGCGGCAAATTAATTAAACCAACAAACACTTTTTTTATGACCAAGAGACAACACATTAAGACAACCCAATTTCAGTTACAGTAGATTTTCAAAAATGCCTCCATTGACACGTAAACAAAGGTTACACCGTCCGATCATGTTCTGTCCGACATGGACAAAAACCCCAGGAGTATCCCGAATTGTTCCTGCTGCTGCTACTATCCGGGCAACCAGATCCTCTTCTGATGTAACAGGAGTTGCGTAAACAAGGTTGTGCATCTCTTCCCACACAAAAAAGTCCAGAGGAGACATATCTGGGGATCGAGCAGGCCATGGTACAGGACCACCTCTGCCAATCCACGTTTCTGGGAACCGTCGGTCCAGGAATCAACGCACACGGCGACTGAAATGTGCCGGCGCCCCGTCATGTTGAAACCACATGCGTTGTGTTGTAGAGAGCGGGACGTCTTCCAGCAATTCTGGCAATGCTTTGGGTGGATTATCAACTGGTTCCAGGTTGTGGACACGCTGTAAGTGAAATGGACGTAACAATTATTCCCGAAGGACTGTTCTTACATTCGTCTGATTCGTCCCCATGTTACGTGCAATTACCCGAGTGCTGATTGAAGGATCGCGCTCCACATGCTGCAGGACAGCTTCCTCAAATTGCAGCGTTCTTACCGTGCGACGGCGTCCCTGTCCAGGTAATCTGCTAAATGACCCGGTCTCACGCAGGCGTTGGTACACAGCAGCAAAGGTCGTATCATGCGGGATACGGCGATTAGGATATTGTTGTTGATAAACCCGCTGTGCAGCTCGTCCGTTATGGTGTGCTACATAGTACGCACCAACCATATCAGTGTACTCACTCCAGGCCTATCGCTCCATTAGTAAACAGGTATTGTTGTATTCTCCAACAGTTTATTGAATGTAACTTCTTCTACAATACAATAGCTGGCTGTACAATAGATGTAGCCGTTCGTCGATCTAGCCGAAGATGTGGTTCCTCTCGGTCGGCTGGTACTTCGATCGGGGGTGCAGTACAGCGGCTTCGGTGATATCTTCTCGGAGAGTCTGCTATAGCCGTTGCCATTAGCAGCGGACGAAGACTGATCTGCCTTCGACCGGCCGGGCTTATATAGTGAGCTGGAGCCAACAGAAACCTGGCGTCGGAATCCGTGGCCGGATACGTCACGGCGACCTCTGCAAGGAAAGGTTCCTATTAATCGAATGGAATCTTCGGCGTGTTTATCTGATGTCTTCGCCTGTTTGGCTGTTGTTTTCGTCATAGCGTGGCTGTTATGTAGTGCTGCCTGCCATTTAGGGGAACCCGATGGCAGACAGTACAGATGCAATCCACTACTACACTGGTGGACAGCAGTTGTCTGCAACTGAAGAGCGTAATACACCCTCTAACAACTAAAGATCGTAATACGGCCTCCATCAGTTTAAATAATCCTCATAGGAAAAAATGACATTAGGGAAAAATATTTGTTTTGATGTTCCCTACAACCTCCCAGAGTTTGTCGGTTTAAATACTTTTCACCCTGTATATCTCTGTATTTGAATACGCATGCCTGTAGCAGTTTCTTTGACGCTTCAGTGTAGCATTACAAGCACACAATAGAAGTGATCATTGTGAGTGTCGCTGACTGCATGGACGTCCAACTTTGTTGCAGGTCCCCCGCTGCGCGGTTTCCCAAACTGAAAGCTCCGGCAGACACCAGGGGTGTGGACTATGAGGAACGGACCTTGGCCCTCGCCTTCCTGCGCTGCCTGCGGGACAACCTGCGGTTCGACATCTCCTCCAACAATGAGGCCGCGGGGAAGTTCGACGACCTGGTGCTCAGGTGGCAGTACGGCAACAGCGCCGACACGTACCTGCTGCTGGCCCAGCTGAAGCACAAGTCGCCGACGCACGGCTCCTCGGAAGTCGTCAGGGCCATGCTCCTGCCACCTTCGGGGAGGGGCACCTACGGGAACGACGGGAGGCAGCAGAACTTTGGCGTAAACAACAGGTTCAGCTTGGCCATGTACCAGGATTCCTACCACCACATCAAAGACAAGCTGCAGACTCCCAATTTCACGCTGCTGTTGTCGACCAATGCGCCTCTCGCCCGTGACACCAATGGAATGTTCGTCCGAAGAAGCCTGGCCAACGTTCCTGGAGCTGAGTTCATGGACACGGGCGGGACCCTGTACGGGCTCAACCCCAACGATGAGGAGGTGCGAAGGGCAGTGAACAGTGACCACCGGTTCATCGAGCACTTCGCCATTTTCTGCCAGCAGAAGGACTCTGAAGAGATCAAGGATGCCATATGTCGGGAGATCGAGATCCTGCTGGCGCCCGGAGATGCGGAGGGCTACATTTATGAAAGACTGTGCAGGGAAATCAGGGAGTGGAAGCTGAATGATGATTTGTGGTTGAGTGGAAGCTGGAAGAAGTGGGCGGATTTAGTGAATGACTACACCGAAAAGTACCTGTGTCAGTGTGGTGACAAAAGTGTGAGGCCTCCAATTGTTTTCAACGGTGTGGATAACATCAGGAAATTTGTGAACGCTTATAACCCCGCCCAGATAACCCCTGTGCGGAAGAGTACGATGGCGCTGACTGCAAGCAAGATCCACCAGGCAGTGGGCAGCGAGCCGCACGTCATGCTGAGTGCCAGACGGTATCGGCAGCTTCGCCAGCAAGTCCTCTGTGTCTGGGACAGGTTCTGCAAGTGGCTCGTAAGTATAATGCTATTAATACTAATTATTATCATTCATGTGTCCTCTGAGTCTTTCGCGACGGCATACATGAATAAAACGTTCTCGGTTTTCCAGCAGCGTCAATTCGAATAAAATCCTCGAGCTTTCGATGGCCATCTCCGCCATCGTCGTCAGTAGTTCACTGACCGCCGGGGCTGTTACGGTCCCTCGCTTATATAGGCATGATGACGTCATCAGCAGCCAAACAGATCGATCCAATGTGGCGCGCGCGCGTGTAAGTCGACCTGGGCGGCTAGCGGAGGGAGCTATTGCCAGTGGCAGCACCTGTGACGTCAGGTGGCGCCAGGGGCAGGCGCCACGTTTGAAACTGCCGCTCCCGCGTCGCGGAGCTGTCTCTGCTTTCGTTCGATGTCCAACGCGCGTTCCCATGCCCTGCTGAATGTGTATCCCTGGTCTCTGTTGAAGTTGTTGTTTAAGCGAATCTCGGCCGCTTCCTTTATAACGGAGTCCCAATATGTAGACGCAACACTTTTGTATTTTCGAACTGTATTTTATGTCCGTTTTCTAGGCAATGCTCCGCTATGGCCGACTTGTCAAGCTCCCTTTGTTTTATATGGCGCTTGTGCTCAGTACAACGCTCCGCAACCGTGCGAATTGTCTGTCCGATATACATGCTGCCACATTCACACGGTACACCATACACACCGGACACTCGAAGAGCAATGTCGTCCTTAACAGGGCACAAAATAGCTCGTATCTTGTGGGCGGGCCAGAACACTGGTCTTAGCCCATGTTTCTGCAGCAGACGTCCTAACTTACTGCTAGTTGCTCCACAGTTTGGCAGGAATACAGTCCGTTTGGCCTCTTCTACTGACTCACCAGGTGTCTTGCGCCGGCGACCCTTGAAAGCGTTTGCGATGTCTCTTTTGCTGTAGCCATTTTCCCCGAAAACACGTTTTAAGTTCTGCAATTCAGACTGTAGGTGCTCATCGTCAATCTTGACTCTATGAACCAACGTGTTCAGGACAGCTTTCTTGTGTACAGGGTGGTGGAAACTATTGGCGTTCAAGTACCGATCAGCGTTTGTTGGTTTCCGGTACACTGGATGACCAAGCTGGCCTCCTGCCTTCCGCTCAACCAAAACATCCAAGAATGGTAGCTTGCCGTGCTTCTCCATCTCGACAGTAAATTTAATGTTGGGATGGACACCATTCATGTGATCGGCGAACTGCTGTAGTGTATCTTCACCATGAGGCCATATCAGGAAGGTTTCATCAACGTGTCGTAGAAAGCAAGACGGCCGTAATGTCGCAGTTTTCAGATCTTGCTCCTCAAAGTGCTCCGTGAAGAAATTTGCGACTGCTGGAGACGGTGGTGATCCCATGGCTGTGCCGTCCGTCATCTCATAATATTCACCGCAATACAAAAAGTACGTTGTCCTTAGGACGTGACGGAACAACTCAATGATTCCAGATGGAAAATGTTGGACCAAAAGATCCAGCATATCTTGTATTGGCACCCTCGTGAAAAGTGACACAACATCCGGCCAACCATTAGATCGTTTCGGCCTATCTTCATTCTCTTGAGTGTCTCAACAAATTTCTGCGAGTTGACAACATGGTGTTCGTAATGTCCCAATTTTGCTGCTAATAATCCTGCCAGTGTTTAGTAAGTCTATAGGTGAGCGAACTGATTGCAGTAACAATAGGCCTCAGAGGAACTCTTCCCTTGTGTATCTTCGGTAATCCATAAAGCCTGGGAGGTCTCGCGGCACCACTTCATCTGGTAAGCCAGAATCCCTCAATAACTTCCCAGTCTTTCTGACAGTGGCCTGTCTGGGATCACGACTAAGCTGGTAGTACGTGGGGGTCTTCCAATAAATGTAGCATCTTCAGGTGGTAGTCTGCAGAGTTCAGAACCACGGTGGCATTACCTTTGTCGACTGTCAAGACAACCAAGTCTTCATTCTCACGTAATAACCGTAAGCAACGTCGTTCCTCCTGGCTAATATTAGATTTTGGTGGTTTAGCTTTCGCCAGAATATGGCTGGTAGTTAGCCTGACGTTCTCAGCTGCATCGAGAGAAAGATTCCTAATGCACTGCTCTATTTCACTAGTTATATCCAATATTGGTAGACGTCGTGGAGCTGAAGAAAAGTGGAGGCCTTTACTCAGCGCTGATATAGAGCCGACGTCCAGTTCTTGGTTGGAAAGATTAACAACCGTTCTACGGGCCTTATCGGGTTTCACAACAGTTCTTCCGTGATCCAGTCGGTCGAACTTGGCACATTGCTTCGACGTTGCCTTGGATAAACTTGCATGTTGTTGCGCTGCCGTGGCTACATCCACCAACTCCCAATCGAATGCTGACAATGTTGGAGCGTCAGTCACCTCGGCTCACTCTGAAGATGGCTGGACGGTATTCAGCCGAAATATTAGAAGAAGAATTCAAATTAATGCGGCTGCACGCCCGATGATGATGATGATGATGATGATTAGTGTTTTAGGGCGCACAACAGCGAGGTTATCAGCGCCCGTTCCCAAAAGTTCAATTCAGAGCCGAATCGTGAGAGAAGTGGTATTGTTCAAATTGCAAGATTGGACACAGCACATCAAAACAGGGAGATAAAACTAAAAATAAAAGAGCAGTACAAACAGGGAAAAGGAAGTAACGGTGGCTGAGTGACCACTTAAAAATAATGGGTGACCAAACCACTGGACAGCACATTAAGATCTCAATCCCAATATTTTGGGAAGAAGTCCAGACATCACACAAAAACGTAAAACTCTAGCCACACTCGCCTCATTATTAGTTAAAATAGAGGGCAGGTCTGGTGGGAAACTTAAATCTTCCCTCAAACCCGCATATAAAACACACTCAGTTAAAATATGTCGTGTCGACAGCTGTGACCCACATGTCTGACACGTTGGTGGCTCCTCACGACGTAACAGAAAACCATGTGTCAATGGACAATGTCCTATTCTAAGCCGTGTAAGGGCTACTTCCTCAGCTCGTCGTTGTCGGAAGGAGGTAAGCCACGGTCGGACAGAATCCTTCACCGCTCGCAACTTATTATCCCTCACGTCCAGCCACTGAGCCTCCCACCAACGCATGACCTTCCGAGTCACGAAAGACATAATGGCCTGCAGGGGGACGGAACAGCGAGCAGGAGGTGGGATGGAGCAAGCCTCCTTGGCAGCCGCATCTGCAAGTTCATTTCCAGGAATCCCTATGTGCCCTGGAACCCAGCAGAAAATCACATCCTTACCCTGCTGTTGCAAGAGCAGGAGTGCGTCCTGCACCTCTTGCACCATCCGATCTGCTGGGTACATCTGTTCAAGAGCGTGTAGAGCACTTTGGGAATCGGAGCAGATGATGAATTTCGTGCCACAATGTCGGCGCATATGCTCTAATGCTTGCAGAATGGCAAACAGTTCTGCATAGTAAACTGAGAACTGCTCTGGGAGCCCTATCCGATGGACAGTATCGGGAAACACAGCAGAGCAGCCCATAAAATCCCCCTGTTTAGAACCATCCGTGTAAACAGTAGTAACATCGGAATGGCGTTCTAAAATCTCAGTAAGTTTAATTTTAAAAAGGTGGTCCGGGGTACAATACTTCCTGTAAGCAGCCAGATCAAGAAGTAATCTTGGCCTTTGTAGTCGCCAGGGAGATCCCCTACTCCATCCCTGGTGGAGGACCTTAATGCCCTCCAGGTGTACCGACTCGAGACTCTCCTTTGCACGGATGCCAAACGGCTTTGTTGCCGCCGGACGGTGGCGGAAGAGACGTGCCAGTGCCGGCCGGGAAAAAGTGTCGGACGCCAATGAAAGAGGAGTGGACTTGGCCCTGTACGCGTGCCGTACCACGAGGAGAAGACGCCGAATGGACAGCGGAGGCTCTCCCGCCTCGACACACAGACTAGCAACCGGACTCGTGCGATAAGCCCCCGTTGAAAGCCTAATACCCTCATGGTGAATCACATCCAACATTTTGAGGTAGGAAGGTCTTGCAGAGCCATAAGCTTGACATCCGTATTCCAGTCGAGGTCGCACAAAGGCCTTATAAAGTTGGAGCAGACGTGCCCTGTCAGCGCCCCAGGATCTATGACTGACGCATTTAAGGACGTTTAAAGCCTTGAAACAGCGGACCTTTAGATCCTTTAAGTGTGGCAACCATGTGAGCTTCTCATCAAAAATAAGCCCGAGATATTTCACTTTCTCCATAAAGGGGAGAACAGTGTCTCCTAGTTTTAAAACAGGGAGATTAAAAAGAGAACGGGAACGGTTAAAATCTACACAAATGGTGCACGCCCGAAATTTTATGGATCGCCCGAAATTTTATGGATCAGACATATGAGTGCTTTGTTTCGGTATGCATATTCTACATTAGTCGCAATCCAAACAGCTGAGAAATCCTTCCAGTCAGCGGGAATATTCCCTTTCAGTCCGAATGTCTTCACAGCAGAAGACTTCGCTCCATCACTGAGAGAGCCGAATTTCCAACTACTGAAGAAAGCAAAGGAGCTCAACAGGAGTCAAAGGAGTAAAACCGGAGCCCACGGGCAAATGATGCTCCTCAGTGACAGATGGTTTATCGTGGCAGCCACCAGGAAAAAAACCAAGAAATTGACATAAATTAAGTTCAGAGTGATGATGTACGAACAGGTCTAGGCCTATCCAGTATTTTTACACCGCCAAAAGCCGGCCAGAGTGGTCGAGCGGTTCTAGGCGCTACAGTCTGGAACCGCGTGACCGCTACGGTCGCAGGTTCGAATCCTGCCTCAGGCATGGATGTGTGTGGTGTCCTTAGGTTAGTTAGGTTAAGTAGTTCTAAGTTCTAGGGGACTGATGACCACCGAAGTTAAGTCCCATAATGCTCAGAGCCCTTTGAACCATTTTTGAACACTGCCAAAATATGATCGATCTACAACAAAGAAGGAAAAAAATCACAAATTTTGCGTGGGTGTCTGTTCAAAAATCCATTGTTAGATAAACAAGTTAAACCGGACAAAACCAAGGAGAGACAAAATACCAGTAACGAACAACGCTGTATCTCTAGGGCGAATCTGGACTTAACCGCGCCGTCATCTACAGGTTCAACCAAATCCATGTCCAAGGAGGAATTCGATGTTTTGGAGTTCCCAAGGTGTGTTTATGTCTACAAGGAGCCTATCAGGGAAGACTGGGTTAAGCATGGTAATTGCTCCCAATGGAGGCATGAACAAAGCATAGGCTATGAAGGACATGGTGAATTTTCTTTTGATTCATATTAGCGCGTACTCCCTGACTACATGTCACGTACTCTTACAAGTCGATGCGCCTAGGAGTAAGAACGAACAGTATCTTATATATGTTGACATCTAAGGTTTTTGTTAAAAGTTAGGCGGCTGTAACTGATGTAGACTATGTGATCAAAAGTCTCCGGACACCGCAAAACACATACGTTTCTCACATTAGGTGCATTGTGCTGCCACCTACTGCCAGGTACTCCGTATCAGCGACCTCTGTAGTCTTTAGACATCGTTAGAGAGCAGAATGGGGCGCTCCGCAGAACTCACGTACTTCGAATGTGGTCAGGAGATCCGGTGTCACTTGCGTTCACGCCTGTACGCAAGATATCCACACTTGTAAACATCCCTAGGTCCACTGTTTCTGATGTGATAGTAGACTGAAAATGTGAAGGGACACGGACAGCGCAAAAGCATACAGGCCGACCTCATGTGACAGAGACGGCCGACAGTTGAAGAGGGCAGTAACGTGTAATAGGCAGATATCTATCCATACCATCACACAGGAATTCTAAACTTCATCACGATCCATTGCAAGCACTATGACAATTACATGGGAGATAAGAAAATGTTGATTTCATAGGCGGGCGGCTGCTCATAAGCCACATATCACGCCGGTAAATGCCAAATGACGCCTCGCTTGATGTAAGGAGCATAAACATTGGACGATTGAAGAATGGAAAAACGTTGTGTGGAGTGACGAATCACGGTACAGAATGTGGCGATCAGATGGCAAGGTGTGGGTATGGCGAATACTCGGTGAACGTCATCTGCCAGCGTGTGTAGTGCCAATAGTAAAATTTGGAGGCGGTGGTGTTATGGTGTGGTAGTGTTTGCCATGGAGGGGGCTTGCACCCCTTGTTGTTTTGCGTGTCAGTATTACAGCACAGGCCTACACTGATGTTTTACGCACTTTCTTGCTTCCCACTGTTGAAGAGCAATTCGTGATGGCGATTGCATCTTTCACACGATCGAGCACGTCTTCATAATGCACGGGCTGTGCCGGAGTGGTTACACGACAATAACATCCCTGTAATGGACTGGCCTGCACAGAGTCCCTGACCTGAATCCTATAGCACACCTTTGGGATGTTTTCGAACGCCGACTTCGTGTCAGGACTCACCGACCGACATCGATATCTCTCCGCGATGCAGTACTCCGTGAAGAATGGGCTGCCATTCCCCAAGAAACCTTCCAGCACCTGATTGAACGTATGCCTGCGAGGCATACGTGGTGGCTAAGGGTGGGCCGACACCATAATGACTTCCAGCATTATCGATGGAGGGTGCCACGAACTTGTAAGTAATTTTCAGCCAGGTGTCCGGGTACTTTTCATCACGTTGTTCCAAAATAAACCATCACTAATTTTGTTATAAGAAATGTTTGTTTCGACCTTCTCAGCTATTACAAATAAGTGGTTAAATACCAAGTGCGTACTATTTCCCAAGTTTCCCCTACCAATTATATCAGATTCACCTCTGAAACCATGCGCTCCCTTGTAAAGCGGAATAGACCTCTGGATGTCAGGAGAAGCAGAGCCGCCAGTATAAAAGAAGAAGGGAAGTGTTATATTCGGAATGTGGAAGCAGGAAGGGCAGAATGGATTCGTCGGTTAAGCTCTGTGGCTTCGAGCGTGGGCTAGTCGGCACAAAGTCAGCTATGAAACAGATTCATCATGGATGTTTCAGCCCTTCTAAAGCTTTTCGTAGCTCGCGGTCTAGTGGCTAGCGTTACCGCCTCTGGATCATGGGGTCCCGAGTTCCATTCCCGGCTGGTTTGGGGAATTTCTCTGTCCAGCGACTGGGTATTTGTGTTGTTCTCATTATCATTATCACGATCATCATTCGTGAATGTGGCTTCATTGGACTGTGTAAAAATTGGACTGTGCAAAAATTGGGACTTCCTATGGGCGCTGATGACGGTGCAGTTGAGCGCCCCACGAACCACACACATCATCATCTCCATTTGTAATTTTGTTACAGATCTGAAGATGGTAACTTAGTTTTACCGAAACCAGTTATCTACAATACAGTTATTTGTAGCGCTCACTGATAAGTAGTTTTTATTTTCCAAAGTAATTACTACGTGAGTAAACTATCATACGAAACGGATTAGCTTTAGTCCCGGTCTGAAACCAGTGGAACACTCCTGGGATGACCTACACTACTGGCCATTAAAATTGCTACACCAAGAAGATGACGTGCTACAGACGCGAAATGTAATCGACAGCAAGAAGATGCTGTGATATGCAAATGATTCGCTTTTCAGAGCATTCACACAAGGGTGGCGCCGATGGCGACACCTTTAACGTGCTGACATGAGGAACGTTTCCAACCGATTTCTCATACACAAACAGCAGTTGACCGGCGTTGCCTGGTGAAACGTTGTTGTGATGCCTCGCGTAAGGAGGAGAAATGCGTACCATCACGTTTCCGACTTTGATAAAGGTCGGATTGTAGCCTATCGCGACTGCGGTTTATCGTATCGCGACATTGCTGCTCGCGTTGCCCGAGATCCAATGACAGCAGAATATGCTATCGTTGGGCTCAGGAGGGTAATACGGAACGCCGTGCTGGATCCCAACGGCCTCATATCACTAGCAGTCGAGATGACAGGCATCTTATCCGCATTGCTTAACGGATCGTGCAGCCACGTCTCGATCCCTGAGTCAACAGATGAAGACGTTTGCAAGACAACAACTATCTGCACGAATAGTTCGATGACGTTTGCAGCAGCATGGACTATCACCTCGGAGACCATGGCTGCGGTTACCCTTGACGCTGCATTACAGACAGGAGCGCCTGCGATGATGTACTCAACAACAAACCTGGGTGCACGAATGGCAAAACGTCATTTTTTAGGATGAATCCAAGTTCTGTTTACAGCATCATGATGGTCGTATCCGTGTTTGGCGACATCGCGGTGAATGCACATTGGAAGCGTGTATTCGTCATCGCCATACTGGCGTATCACCCGGCGTGATGGTATGGGGTGCCGTTGGTCACACGTCTCGGTCACCTCTTGTTCGCATTGACGGCACTTGGAACAGTGGACGTTACATTTCAGATGTATTACGACCCGTGGCTCTACCCTTCATTCGATCCCTGCGAAACCCTACATTTCAGCAGGATAATGCACGACCTCATGTTACAGGTCATGTACGGGCCATTCGCGATACAGAAAATGTTCGACTGCTGCCCTGGCGAGCACATTCTCCAGATCTCACACCAACTGAAAACGTCTGGTCAATGGTGGCCGAGCAACTGGCTCGTCACAATACGCCAGTCACTACTCTTGATGAACCGTGGTATCGTTTTGTAGCTGCATGGGCAGCTGTACCTGTACACGCCATCCAAGTTCTGTTTGACTCAATACCCAGGCTTATCAAGGCCATTATTAGGGCCAGAGGTGATTCAAATGGTTCAAATGGCTCTGAGCACTATGGGACTCAACTGCTGAGGTCATTAGTCCCCTAGAACGTAGAACTAGTAAAACCTAACTAACCTAAGGACATCACAAACATCCATGTCCCAGGCAGGATTCGAACCTGCGACCGTAGCGGTCTTGCGGTTCCAGACTGCAGCGCCTTTAACCGCACGGACACTTCGGCCAGCGGCCAGAGGTGATTGTTCTGGGTACTGATTTCTCAGGACTTATGCTCCCAAATTGCGTGAAAATGTAATCACATGTCAGTTCTAGTATAATATATTTGTCCAATGAATACCCGTTTGTCATCTGCATTTCTTCTTGGTGCAGCAATTTTAATGGCCAGTAGTGTAGAACGTCGGCTTCGCTCCAGACCCCAGCGCCCAAAAAGACTACCTCCTCTGGTATCCGCTCTTGGGGAAAAATGGGCTGTCGTTGCTCCAGACATCGACATATCACTGAAAGCGTCCCTAGCAGAGCTGAGACTGTCATATATGCGAAAGGTGGACACACATCTTATTAATGCCCGCTAATAGGCGTCTGGATACTTTTGATCGCTTAGTTTATTCCCAGTAGCGGCCATGGCTACTGATAAAATATCTATATATCGATATATACACTGCACATCTTACTCGACACATAGATATCGAAATGGCAATATCGAGTGCCGATATTTTTATTTTGTACTACAGTTTTTTCGCAATTTTCGGTAAATAATTGAAATTGTTCTTTTGACATTGTAGCAGAACATAATTTCACTTTCACTGTGTGATGGAGTCCTACGACTTTATGTACATTTTGAGCTTTCATAAAGTCCAGTCGTTGTCTTTGACTGAGTGGAGCAAGTTGCGTTAAAAATAATTTTTAACTCAACTGGTGTGCTATTTCTTCACATCGGCATTCTTCAAAGTTGCTGAAAGTAATGAACAAAAATCAAAATGACAAGACTGGTCTATGCGGTGGGCGGTGACCTGTTAGGGGAAATGCTGACGTAATTGGGGCTCGCAGTTACCGGCAGAAGCTGCAACGTTTAACTTCACCATGAAATTTTGACACTACAGCAGCTAGGCCGCTGGCGTTTGCAGAAACGAAAAAAAAAAAAAAAAACAACACGGAAGTAGATATGAATCGTTCCGGACAAACCCGATGTGTGAAGAAACCGAACGGTGTACCCACCGCATACCTTTTACTGTGCCACTTACACGCAGTTACCATTGCTAGCAAAGTGGTTATCGCCAAGCGTGAAAGTGTATCATTTTCCTTTCAGTGCTTACTCTAAGGGGAATGAGAAGGCAGCTTGTGGATGTACGGCATATCTAATAATGAATCAATACTTAAATACACAGCTCGAAAACCTGCAATACATTTATACTGTGCAGCTAATATTTTTATGGGCCGATACGTCGACATTTTTTCCGTCAATCTATCGGTATGTTTTTGCGATTTCTCGAGGGACGACAGTGATATTTTCTTAAATATAGTTCGGATTCCCGACATTTTTAAAAATATCAAAAATGGCTCAAATGGCTCTGAGCACTATGCGACTTAACTTCTGAGGTCATTAGTCGCCTAGAACTTAGAACTAATTAAACCTAACTAACCTAAGGACATCACACACATCCATGCCCGAGGCAGGATTCGAACCTGCGACCGTAGCGGTCACGCGGTTCCAGACTGAAGTGCCCAGAACCGCACGGCCACACCGGCCGGCCTGAAAAATATCAACAGTCCTAGTAGCGACTGCTTACAAGTGTGGCACTTAAAATGCCGAAATCGCTTAGACTTTTAAAAGAATGGTTGATGAGGTAGTTTGTAGCTGGTTCTGTAACTCTTTTAAAACCAAGCAGGAGGCATTAAATCTTTGATGTTTTGCCACAAAACAGCATACAGCTATGTGCTACTGGTAGTGGGGGAAACTATCGTCAGATACCTACATTAGTTAAAAAGATATTGCCGGAAACGAACAAGCTGTCTTAAGAACAATGGCGTCTCACAGATAGATTATTGAACCGTGATGTCATGGCACCATAAAGCTGTTACCACGAATGTTTATCGATACTTCTGTAATGAAAGTGGTGGGTGAAGGCAACTGAGCTGTTAAGATTTTACGAGTAGCTTCAGCGGTCTAAAGTGTAGGTGGAAACCATTTAACCGATAAGATTATTTGGAATGTTAATGATTAATGAAAAACATATCGGACACGAAGCCCACGCCTACTACAGTAGTACAAGTTTATATGCCAACTAGCTCTGCAGATGATGAAGAAATTGAAGAAATGTATGATGAGATAAAAGAAGTTATTCAGGTAGTGAAAGGAGACGAAAATTTAATAGTCATGCGTGACTGGAATTCGAGAGTAGGAAAAGGGGGAGAAGGAAACATAGTAGGTGAATATGGATTGGGGCTAAGAAATGAAAGAGGAAGCCGCCTGGTAGAGTTTTGCACAGAGCATAACTTAATCATAGCTAACACTTGGTTCAAGAATCGTGAATGAAGGTTGTATACATGGGAGAATCCTGGAGATACTAGAAGGTATCAGATAGATTATATAATGGTAAGACAGAGATTTAGGAACCAGGTTTTAAATTGTAAGACATTTCCAGAAGCAGATGTGGACTATGACCACAATCTAATGGTTATGAACTGTAGATTAAAACTGAAGAAACTACAAAAAGGTGGGAATTTAAGGAGATGGGACCTGGATAAACTGAAAGAACCAGAGGTTGTACAGAGTTTCAGGGAGAGCATAAGGGAACAGTTGACAGGAATGAAGAAAGGAAGTACAGTAGAAGAAGAATGGGTAGCTCTGAGGGATGAAGTAGTGAAGGCAGCAAAGGATCAAGTAGGTAAAAAGACGAGTAGTAGTAGAAATCCTTGGGTAACAGAAGAAATATTGAATTTAATTGATGAAAGGAGAAAATATAAAAACGCAATAAATGAAGCAGGCAAAATGGAATACAAACGTCTAAAAAATGAGATCGACAGGAAGTGCAAAATGGCTAAGCAGGCATGGCTAGAGGACAAATTTAAGGACGTAGAGGCTTATCTCACTAGGGGTAAGATAGATACTGCCTACAGGAAAATTAAAGAGACCTTTGGAGAAAAGAGAACCACTTCTATGAATATCAAGAGCTCAGATGGAAACCCAGTTCTAAGCAAAGAAGGGAAAGCAGAGAGGTGGAAGGAGTATATAGAGGGTCTATACAAGGGCGATGTACTTGAGGACAATATTATGGAAATGGAAGAGGATGTAGATGAAGATGAAATGGGAGATACGATACTGTGTGAAGAGTTTGACAGAGCACTGAAAGACCTGAGTCGAAACAAGGCACCGGGAGTAGACAACATTCCATTAGAACTACTGAGGGCCTTGGGAGAGCCAGTCCTGACAAAACTCTACCATCTGATGAGCAAGATGTATGAGACATGCGAAATACCCTCAGACTTCAAGAAGAATATAATAATTCCAATCCCAAAGAAAGCAGGTGTTGACAGATGTGAAAATTACCGAACTATCAGTTTAATAAGTCATAGCTGCAAAATACTAATGTGGATTCTTTACAGACGAATGGAAAAACTAGTAGAAGCCAACCTTGGGGAAGATCAGTTTGGATTCCGTAGAAATGTAGGAACACGTGAGGCAATACTGACCCTACGGCTTATCTTAGAAGAAAGATTAAGGAAAGGCAAACCTAAGTTTCTAGCATTTGTAGATTTAGAGAATGCTTTTGACAACGTTGACTGGAATACTCTTTGTCAAATTCTGAAGGTGGCAGGGGTAAAATACAGGGAGCGAAAGGCTATTTACAATTTGTACAGAAACCAGATGGCAGCTATAAGAGTCGAGGCGCATGAAAGGGAAGCAGTGGTTGGGAAGGGAGTGAGACAGGTTTGTAGCCTCTCCCCGATGTTATTCAATCTGTATATTGAGCAAGCAGTAAAGGGAACAAAAGAAAAATTCGGAGTAGGTATTAAAATCCATGGAGAAGAAATAAAAACTTTGGGGTTCGCCGATGACATTGTAATTCTATCAGAGATAGCAAAGGACTAGGAAGAGCAGTTGAACGGAAGGGACAGTGTCTTGACATCTAGATCTACATCTACATCGATACTCTGCAAGCCACGCAACGGTGTGTGGTGGAGGGCACTTTACGTGCCACTGTCATTACCTCCCTTTCCTGTTCCAGTCGCGTATGGTTCGCGGGAAGAACGACTGTCTGAAAGCCTCCGTGCGCGCTCTAATCTCTCTAATTTTAAATTCGTGATCTCCTCGGGAGGTATAAGTAGGGGGAAGCAATATATTCGATACCTCATCCAGAAACGCACCCTCTCGAAACCTGGCGAGCAAGCTACACCGCGATGCAGAGCGCCTCTCTTGCAGAGTCTGCCACTTGAGTTTATTAAACATCTCCGTAACGCTATCACGGTTACCAAATAACCCTGTGTCGAAACGCGCCGCTCTTCTTTGGATCTTCTCTATCTCCTCCGTCAGACCGATCTGGTACGGATCCCACACTGATGAGCAATACTCAAGTATAGGTCGAACGAGTGTTTTGTAAGCCACCTCCTTTGTTGATGGACTACATTTTCTAAGCACTCTCCCAATGAATCTCAACCTGGTACCCGCCTTACCAACAATTAATTTTATATGATCATTCCACTTCAAATCGTTCCGCACGCATACTCCCAGATATTTTACAGAAGTAACTGCTACCAGTGTTTGTTCCGCTATCATATAATCATACAATAAAGGATCCTTTTTTCTACGTATTCGCAATACATTACATTTGTCTATGTTAAGGGTCAGTTGCCACTCCCTGCACCAAGTGCCTATCCGCTGCAGATCTTTCTGCATTTCGCTACAATTTTCTAATGCTGCAACTTCTCTGTATACTACAGCATCATCCGCGAAAAGCCGCATGGAACTTCCGACACTATCTACTAGGTCATTTATATATATTGCGAAAAGCAATGGTCCCATAACACTCCCCTGTGGCACGCCAGAGGTTACTTTAACGTCTGTAGACGTCTCTCCATTGATAACAACATGCTGTGCTCTGTTTGCTAAAAACTCTTCAATCCAGCCACACAGCTAGTCTGATATTCCGTAGGCTCTTACTTTGTTTATCAGGCGACAGTGTGGAACTGTATCGAACGCCTTCCGGAAGTCAAGAAAAATAGCATCTACCTGGGAGCCTGTATCTAATATTTTCTGGGTCTTATGAATAAATAAAGCGAGTTGGGTCTCACACGATCGCTGTTTCCGGAATCCATGTTGATTCCTACATAGTAGATTCTGGGTTTCCAGAAATGACATGATACGTGAGCAAAAAACATGTTCTAAAATTCTACACGATATCGACGTCAGAGATATAGGTCTATAGTTTTGCGCATCTGCTCGACGACCCTTCTTGAAGACTGGGACTATCTGTGCTCTTTTCCAATCATTTGGAACCCTCCGTTCCTCTAGAGACTTGCGGTACACGGCTGTTAGAAGGGGGGCAAGTTCTTTCGCGTACTCTGTGTAGAATCGAATTGGTATCCCGTCAGGTCCAGTGGACTTTCCTCTATTGAGTGATTCCAGTTGCTTTTCTATTCCTTGGACACTTATTTCGATGTCAGCCATTTTTTCGTTTGTGCGAGGATTTAGAGAAGGAACTGCAGCGCGGTCTTCCTCTGTGAAACAGCTTTGGAAAAAGGTGTTTAGTATTTCAGCTTTACGCGTGTCATCCTCTGTTTCAATGCCATCATCATCCCGTAGTGTCTGGATATGCTGTTTCGAGCCACTTACTGATTTAACGTAAGACCAGAACTTCCTAGGATTTTCTGTCAAGTCGGTACATAGAATTCTACATTCGAATTCAATGAACGCTTCACGCATAGCCCTCCTTACGCTAACTTTGACATCGTTTAGCTTCTGTTTGTCTGAGAGGTTTTGGCTGCGTTTAAACTTGGAATGAAGCTCTCTTTGGTTTCTCAGTAGTTTCCTAACTTTGTTGTTGTACCACGGTGGGTTTTTCCCGTTCCTCACAGTTTTACCCGGCACGTACCTGTCTAAAACGCATTTTACGATTGCCTTGAACTTTTTCCATAAACACTCAACATTGTCAGTGTCGGAACAGAAATTTTCGTTTTGATCTGTTAGGTAGTCTGAAATCTGCCTTCTATTACTCTTGCTAAACAGATAAACCTTCCTCCCTTTTTTTATATTCCTATTAACTTCCATATTCAGGGATGCTGCAACGGCCTTATGATCACTGATTCCCTGTTCTGTACATACAGAGTCGAAAAGTTCGGGTCTGTTTGTTATCAGTAGGTCCAAGATGTTATCTCCACGAGTCGGTTCTCTGTTTAATTGCTCGAGGTAATTTTCGGATAGTGCACTCAGTATAATGTCACTCGATGCTCTGTCCCTACCACCCGTCCTAAACATCTGAGTGTCCCAGTCTATATCTGGTAAATTGAAATCTCCACCTAAGACTATAACATGCTGAGAAAATTTATGTGAAATGTATTCCAAATTTTCTCTCAGTTGTTCTGCCACTAATGCTGCTGAGTCGGGAGGTCGGTAAAAGGAGCCAATTATTAACCTAGTTCGGTTGTTTAGTGTAACCTCCACCCATAATAATTCACAGGAACTATCCACTTCTACTTCACTACAGGATAAACTACTACTAACAGCGACGAACACTCCACCACCGGTTGCATGCAATCTATCCTTTCTAAACACCGTCTGTACCTTTGTAAAAATTTCGGCAGAATTTATCTCTGGCTTAAGCCAGCTTTCTGTACCTATAACGATTTCAGCTTCGGTGCTTTCCATCAGCGCTTGAAGTTCCGGTACTTTACCAACGCAGCTTCGACAGTTGACAATTACAATACCGATTGCTGCTTGGTCCCCGCATGTCCTGACTTTGCCCCGCACCCGTTGAGGCTGTTGCCCTTTCTGTACTTGCCCAAGGCCATCTAACCTAAAAAACCGCCCAGCCCACGCCACACAACCCCTGCTACCCGTGTAGCCGCTTGTTGCGTGTAGTGGACTCCTGACCTATCCAGCGGAACCCGAAACCCCACCACCCTATGGCGCAAGTCGAGGAATCTGCAGCCCACACGGTCGCAGAACCGTCTCAGCCTCTGATTCAGACCCTCCACTCGGCTCTGTACCAAAGGTCCACAGTCAGTCCTGTCGACGATGCTGCAGATGGTGAGCTCTGCTTTCATCCCGCTAGCGAGACTGGCAGTCTTCACCAAATCAGATAGCCGCCGGAAGCCAGAGAGGATTTCCTCCGATCCATAGCGACACACATCATTGGTGCCGACATGAGCGACCACCTGCAGATGGGTGCACCCTGTACCCTTCATGGCATCCGGAAGGACCCTTTCCACATCTGGAATGACTCCCCCCGGTATGTACACGGAGTGCACATTGGTTTTCTTCCCCTCTCTTGCTGCCATTTCCCTAAGGGGCCCCATTACGCGCCTGACGTTGGAGCTCCCAACTACAAGTAAGCCCACCCTCTGCAACTGCCCGGATCTTGCAGATTGAGGGGCAACCTCTGGAACAGGACAAGCAGCCATGTCAGGCCGAAGATCAGTATCAGCCTGAGACAGAGCCTGAAACCGGTTCGTCAGACAAACTGGAGAGGCTTTCCGTTCAGCCCTCCGGAATGTCTTTCGCCCCCTGCCACACCTTGAAACGATCTCCCACTCTACCACAGGTGAGGGATCAGCCTCAATGCGAGCAGTATCCCGGGCAACCACAGTCGTAGTCCGATCAGGGGATGCGTGGGACGAGCTGGCCGTCCCCGACAAACCCCCATCCGGACCCCCACAGTGATGCCCATTGGCAACAGCCTCAAGCTGTGTGACCGAAGCCAACACTGCCTGAAGATGGGAGCGAAGGGATGCCAACTCAGCCTGCATCCGAACACAGCAGTTGCAGTCCCTATCCATGCTAAAAACTGTTTTGCAAAGAACGTCTGAACTAATCTACAGAGAGCGCAAACAAATCGACAAAATTTAAACGGTTATTAAAATACAAGGTTGCCTAGTAAATGCAGTAATGCTGCTACTTGCGCACTGCTGACACTGCTCGGCGGCGGAAGGAGACTAAGCGAAATTACACTATTCAGGTACTAAAACGCGATGCTACACTCTCAAATACTATAATACGCCCGAAATTTATGAATTAAACAATGCAAGTACCAAAAACACCCAAAGAAATTAAGAATTAAACTATGTAACAAACGAGTGAGCTAGGAGTATACGACTTGCTGCTCAGCTGCTTATCCAACGGCGGCAGGGAGCACACTGACTGTGACCAACCGACACTGGCCGTTCAAAACAAAAACAGTAGACAAACGACTACGCGAATTGAAAGGAGGATATCAGATGAGCATCAACAAAAGCAAAACGAGGTTAATGGAATGTGGTCGAATTAAGTCGGGTGATGCTGAGGGAATTAGATTAGGAGTGTGTGCGTGTGGTTTGAGGTTTTCGGGTGCTAAACAGCGTCGTCATCAGCGTCCAAACGCATAGAAACAGGAACACAGGGGGTGAAGGGACGAAGACGGACAGCGGACAAGGAGAACGGCTAAAAGACACAGACCTGACGCAGTTACAAATCCTCACATACAGAGGCAAAACAAGAGGAGAAGCACTAAAAAAGGAAAGGAAACACAAGGAAAAGAGAACAGAAATCGAAGTGAAACAAGTAGGTAATCGTGACTGGCGGACCTCTTACCTAAAGCCTGGGTGAGCCAGTCACCCAGCAGCACATTAAAATCCTCTCCCTAAAATCCGAGGCAACAAATTGGACAGGACACAAAACCGTAAGACCTTAACCACAGTAGTTGCGTCGTCTTGCAAAATAGAGGGCAAATCCGGTGGCAAGGAAACCACCACCCTCTGGTCAGAGAATAAAGGACAGTCAAGTAAAATGTGGCGGACAGTAATCTGGACGCCACAAGCACTGCAGATTGGCGGGTCCTCCCACCACAGTAAAAAACCGTGCGTTAAGGGACTGTGCCTGATGCGGAGGCGAATGAGGAGAACCTCATCCCGCCTGCATGACTGGTAGGACGTACGCCATTGCCGCGTGGTGGCCTTGACCAGACGCAGCTTATTTTCACTGACTGCCAACCACTCCTCTTCCCATTAACGCATAACACGAAAACGCAAAAGGGAGGTAACAGCATGGAGGGGGACGGCACATTCAACAACGTGAGGGAGGGAACATGCATCTTTGGCAGCCACATCCGCCAGTTCGTTTCCCCTAATACCCATGTGCCCCGGCACCCAGCAGAAAGAAACCTCCTTCCCCTGCCGTTACAGGTGGAGTAGGGCATCGTGGATGTTCTGGACGACCGTATCCGCTGGGCACAAGTGTTGCATGGTCTGAAGGGCACTCAGGGAGTCAGAACAGATGAGAAACTTATGACTGGGAACACATCTCATCTGCTCCAATGCCCGAAAGATCGCAAACAATTCGGCATAAAAGATGGTAAACGCCGCAAGAAGCCGTAACTTGACGACTCGATCAGGGAAAACAACAGCACAACCAGCAGAGTCCCCCTGTATAGAGCCATCCGTAAATACTGGTACATGGTCGGGATGCTGGTTTAAAATATCGTAAAAGAAGGAGGTAAAAACAAACGCAGCTCCTCCGGTACTCTGACAAGTCTAAAAGGACGCTGGGCCTCTGGAGCAACCAGGGAGACAGGCGGGTAAAACCCTGGAGTTGGGGTGCCACACGCTCCAGGCCAAGGGACTCAAGCAAATGCTTGGCACGAATCCCAAATGGTCTTGTTGCCCTTGGACGATTGGAAAAGAGACGTTCCATAGGCGGTCGGGCAACAGTAGGGTACGCAGGGGAGGTAGGACAGGCAAGGAACTGACACACCCATCGCACCAGGAGGAGTTTCCGCCGGATGGAGAGCGGCGGTTCCCCTGCCTCAGCACACAGGCTGGGGATGGGACTGGTACGGAAGGCACGAGTGGCCAGCCTGATACCCTCATGGTGTACTGCGTCAAGAATCTTCAGATACGAAGGCCTCGCTGACCCAGACACGGTGGATCCATAGTCAAGACGCGGCCCGACGAAAGCCCTATAAAACTGCAGGAGACGCGCCCGATCTGCTCCCCAGGACCAATGGCTCAGACACTTCAAAATATTCAGTGCCTTCAGGGCCCGCACCTTGAGGTCTTAGGTGCGGCAACCACGACAGCTTGGAATCAAAAGTGAGGCCCAGGAACCTCACAGTGTCTCTAAAAGGAAGAATGGTGTCCCTCAGACGCAATTCAGGGGAGGTAAAAGCACGTCGAGAACGATTAAAATGAACACACACACATTTGTCTGCAGAAAAGGTAAAACCCGTCTACGCAGTCCATGCCTCTAATCACTTTATCGTAAGCTGCAGCTGCCGACGAGCAGTGACAAGACTGGAGGAAGAACAGAAAACAGCAAAATCGTCCACAAACAAGGAGCACTGGGCCGGACTCCGGATAGTGGACGTGATACTGTTAATTGCGACAGCAAAGAGGGTGACACTTAAAACGCTTCTCTGAGGAACACCATTCTCCTGCACGCACAAATCAGATAGCACATTACCAACCCGATATCGAAAGAGGCGGCGGGAAAGAAAGGACCGAATGAGATGGCCACGAAAGCCCCGCTGATGGAGTTGATTGAGGATAAGGCGGGGCCAAGTAGTGTCATACGCCTTATTAATGTCAAAGAATACACCTACACAATGCTGGTTACGTAGGAAGGCCTGCTGGATGGCCGCCTCAAGCAGGGTCAAGTTGTCTATAGTTGAACGACATCTCCGAAAGCCACACTGAGAGTGGCTAAGGAGCTGCCTGGTCTCGAGCAGCCAAACCAGGTGACGGTTGACCATGCGTTCCAACGTCTTCCCGACACAGCTCGTCAAAGCAATACTCCGATAACTACTGGGATGCATTCGGTCCTTTCCCGGTTTGAGGAGGGGAATCAAAATCGCCTCCCTCCACGAGTCAGGGAACGTGCCGGATGACCATATCATATTAAAACAATTCAGGAGAACTTCCTTGGATGGCAGCAACAAGTGCTGCAGCATGCTGTACAGGATTTGATCATCACCTTGCGCAGTATCAAGAGCCACAGACAGCGCCGAACCCAGTTCCCACATTGTGAAGGGGCAGTTGTAGGGTTCAGAATTTGGAGACCGGAAGTCCAAGTGATCCCTCTCGATGGCAGTGCGGTAGCGGCAGAAATCTGGATCACAGTTAATAGTGGCAGTAGATTCGGCAAAATACATGGCCAGTGTCTGGGCAATGTCTCTCGGTGCTGTGAGTAGACAACCCTGATGCAGCAATGCCGTGACAGGTAGTTGGCTGCGTTTCCCGGAAGTCCTACTGATGGCTTCCCATACTTTCGTAGAACTAGTGGAGCGGGAGATGGAATTCAAGAACGATTGCCATGACCGTCGTTTGCTCTCTTTAATCACTCGCCGCGCCTTGGCCCTTGCCACCCGAAAGGCTGCAAGATTGTCTGCTGAGGGATGGCACTTGAAGCGGCGCAGAGCTGTACGGCGGGTTCGGATGACTGAGCGGCACTCAGTGGTCCACCAAGGGACAGGACGCCTCTTGGTATGACTTGAGGACCGTGGGATCGACAATTCAGCAGCATGGGAGATCACGGCTGTAACATGGTCGACCTATTCGTGGACGCTGGCACAGTGTTCCAAAACAGCTAAATGGCTGAAAAGTGTCCAGTCAGCTCTGCAGAGGTGCCACCTGGGCGGCACTGGTAATGCCACAGTCTCATCCAGGAGGCGAATCCAAAGGGGGAAGTGGTCACTAGAATTGAGGTCAGCGGCAACCTCCCACAGAGCAGAATCCACGAGTGCTGGAGAGCAAAAGGAAAGGTCGATAGCTGACGACGACCCAGAAGCAGTACAGAAATGATTGGGAGCACCAGAGTTAAGGATGCACAGTTCTTCAGACATCATGAGGCTTTCCAGAATACGACCCCTGGGGCAACTAGTCGTAGAGCCCCATAAGACATTATGAGCATTGAAGTCCCCCAGAAGGAGAAATGGGCGGGGGAGTTGGCTAATAAGGTCTGTGAGAGCCTCAGAGTCTATTGCATCCTGAGGCGGTAAGTAAACGGAACAGATTGTGAGCCTCAAGAAGGTCAACTGCAACTGCTTGCAAGTCTGTAACGAGATGGAGCTCAGATGAGTGGTGCATGTCATGGACAAAAACCGCAACACCACCCTTTGCCCTTTCCCCCATCAGATCATCTTTTCGATACACGGTATAGCCCCGTAAAGAAGGAGCATCAGTGGCCCGAAAATGTGTCTCTTGGAGACATAAGCACAAGGGGCGCTCTCGTACAAGGAGTTGTAATTCGGCCACATGCTTCCTGAACCCATTCAGGTTCCACTGCAATATGGGAGCCAGTGATCGGGGTGGCTGAATTTTCACCCTGCCTCTGTGCTTTGGAAGAGAGCTCGTACTGGCCGGAGATTTATTCCTGGGGCGAGGATATCGCCCCCCGTCGACATCAATGTCCATCAGCTCCGATGGCGACCCAAGGGAGATGTCAGACAGTACGATGGCATCGTCTTTGGACTGACTCTCAGGTGGCAAAACCTTCACCTTCGGCGTCTTCGTCTTGGGGGGCTTAGAATGCAGAACCTTGTCAACAGTTGGAGCTTTACTCGCCTGGGCAGAAGGTGCCATATGGGGAGGGGCAGGAAGTACCCCAATGTCAGCAACCACGGCCTTGTCCGACGTTGTGGGGACAGCTGCAGGTTGCAAAACAACCGCAGCAGCACAAGTGCACTGGCAAACGCAGATATTAGTGCTGACACTAGCAAAATCCGTTTGTGTGGCAACAGTGGCCAACTGTACCGGTTTCTGCAGAGTGGAAGCGAAAGATGTTGTAAACACAGGAGGCTGCATGGCCTTAAAGAGCTTCTTGGCCTCACCATAGGGGATGCGCTTAGATGTTTTGATCTCCTGTATATTCCGTTCCTCGAGATAGATGGGGCAGACCCGGCTCCAGACAGGGTGACTCCCAGAGCAATTCACGCACTTCACAGGCGATGAACAATCGGCTCCTTCATGGGCAGGCTGACCACATTTACCACAAGTGGCTATCCCAAAGCACCCCAACGTAGTATGCCCAAAGCGCTGACATTTAAAACAGCGCATTGGGTTGGGAAAATATGGCCGTACTGGCAAACGTAAGAAACCGCTTTAACATGCTCTGGGAGTCTCGGGCAATTGAACGTGAGAATAAACGAGTCGGATTTGACTAGGTCCCGATCGACTCGTTTCATAATATGCTGCACGTCGACAATACCTTCGTCAGCCCACTCAGATTTCAACTCGTCCTTGGGGATATCCACCAAGTCCCTACATGTCACAACACCCTTACTATACTTCAAAGTGGAGTGGAGCTCGGTCTCGATAGCGTACTCTCCGAGACGGGTTGCTTTCCGAAGAGAAGTGACTTGACAGGAACTAGAAGTTTCAACTAACAGAGTCCCATTGCGCAGTCGCTTCACAGATTTCAGTGTTCCTGCAATTCCCTCAAGATCCTTGTGGATGTAAAAGGGAGAAACTCTCTCAAAGCTACCTTCCTTCCGTTTGATAATCAAAAACACATTCTGGTTATCAGCATGTGCTCTGTTACGACAGTCTGATAAATCTCTAGTAACACCAGGCACTGGAGGACTCGCAGCACGAAGTCTGGGGCAGCACGAAGTCGCTTTTTCGATTGGGTGTGTTTTCCTACCAGTGGCCCACCCAATCCACTGGTAGGGGGAAACGTAGAGGTCGAAGGGTCCATTGTGGTCCCACGAGCAGCTAGGGAACTAAAGGTCCGCTCAGACAGAGCCCCGCGTGCCTGAGTAAGCCTTATACAACTGGGGTGCGGCAGGTGCCCCAGAGGTTGCCCGCTTGCGATTGTTCCACCCCAACAGCCATGCATCTTATAGGCGCGCAGCACACCGTAAGATTGAGGTTTTTTTTATAGAGGTTTACCTTCCTCGCAATTCAGGCGGTCAAGCCAAGATTACCATTCCCCGCAGCACACAACATTCCACCGCTGCGCCATGCGGTGGTCACTGAAGCACGTCCGGGGGTTACGGAGACAGGAGACTGGCGGCGCTGACCAGTCCCCAGCTCAGGACCCCGGGGTCGCCAAGCCCGTACTCAGCAAATGAATGCTGAGCCCCTGGAGGGAATTAGATTAGGAAATGAGACACTTAAAGTAGTAAAGGAGTTTTGCTATTTGGGGAGCAAAATAACTGATGATGGTCGAAGTAGAGAGGATATAAAATGTAAACTGACAATGGCAAGGAAAGCGTTTCTGAAGAAGAGAAATTTGTTAACATCGAGTATAGATTTAAGTGTCAGGAAGTCGTTTCTGAAAGTATTTGTATGGAGTGTAGCCATGTATGGAAGTGAAACATGGATGATAAATAGTTCAGACAAGAAGAGAATAGAAGCTATCGAAATGTGGTGCTACAGAAGAATGCTGAAGATGAGATGGGTAGATCACATAACTAATGATGAAGTATTGAATAGAATTGGGGAGAAGAGGAGTATGTGGCACAACTTGACAAAAAGGAGGGACCGGTTACTAGGACATGTTCTGAGGCATCAAGGGATCACAAATTTAGCATTGGAGGGCAGCGTGGAGGGTAAAAATCGTAGAGGGAGACCAATAGATGAATACACTAAGCAGATCCAGAAGGATGTGGGTTGCGGCAAGTACTGGGAGATGAAGAACCTTGCACAGGATAGGGTAGCATGGAGAGCTGCATCAAACCAGTCTCAGGACTGAAGACCACCACAACAACAACAACAACATCGGCTTAATTGCGTTACAGCTGGTTTCGTTCGTAGAACATTTTCAGGTTGCCGAGGTGTACGAATGGTATGATTGTCGTAGGTAGTGTTAAAGAACAAATCGAAAAACAATGCTTTCTGGTATGGTAGGAGCTGTAGGAAGTGATACGGTTCCAGGCTACCATTAATTCGGACATGTTTTTAAAACAGATTTACTAACAAGAATTTCCTACTCATCATTTACAAAAAACGCATGTTGCTCAAACACTCTTTAAAAAAAGAGGTAACCGTTATAATACCCTTGATTAAATATTAACCCTGATCCAATATTGATAGCAAGAAGCAGTGATACAGTATCAAATCTAGGCTCAAGACAATTACAACCACATAAATTAAAAAATTTGAACTGAATCTAGGTAACTACTTGACATTGATATTTAAATTCCTAAACATATCTTAAAAATGCATATATAAAGATAAATTCACATCAGTTCAAATTTCAAAACAATCTTCACGTAAAATTAATTTAGCAATAGAACTTAAATACACAATAACAATGACAGCGGGACCCCAACCCACAAGTTTTACACACACCGATTTCATCTGTGGCACAATCTAAGATTTAGTCAGTTGGTGCGGAAGTACCTACCAGACAATTTCAAAACAAGCTTATGCGCAGGGCGTCTTCAGATGAACGCTAAATGAGATGCGAATTTTTCAGTTACAAAAAGTGATTACATAACTCAAAGGTTGATGTGCAGCATTAGAACCACCTTAGTGAAGTGGGTTTTCTTTACAGAGCCGTAAGCTCGCAATCACATTTTCTTTTACACTTCAGTCCTGCATACATTTCTTGCTGATACCTTACATACCTAATTAAACTGTCTTGATAAAACCTGAAGCATAAAGCACTTACCTCCGGTCTCAAACATACTACAATGAAACTGGCAGACTCCGTGAATACGTTTACAACATGAGCAAATAAAATAAACAGGTCGCCGGATATTGACTAGCAGAACTGCTCAGCTTCGCAAGGAGTGGACAAGTACTAGTCCATAAATGCAGCGAGGCTGCAGCGACACTGTAGTGGAGGGTACTGAAATGTGTTTTCTTGTAGGACAACTATCCAAGGAGTTCCACCCAGTAATATCCAAGCAGCAGACTCTATACACAATTTATTAAATTGCCAATACTAAACTCTTTTAAATAACAACAAATTCATATAACTTACAAAACTTAGCAAATGGTTAAAGAGTGAGCTTTAGAAACAATAACGGCGGCTTGCCACCATAAAATCAAGAACCTTTTACAATTGTGCTTTTAGAGTTTATCCGAAAGACAAAATCCAATAATAACTTGGCATTACAATTTAAAATTATTTATAGAAAAAACTTTGAGAAAGATAATGGCGCTTGGCACCATGAAATGAAAGAAGCGCAACACACAATCAATAGACATAGTAACAAAATAATAATTTGATACAACCAAAGGGCGAGGGCAACTCCCAACGCAATCGCAGACGAGCGAGCTCTCAACACTTCGGAGCCTTCCCACTAGAAACGGTCCCCGAAATAAACCGCTGAGAGCTCCCCGACATGCCTCCCACAACTGCCCATCACTTACACACTTTGGTTATGTTCTGTAACACGCGACAGGTAACATCAAAACAAGATAAAACTCAGAAATACAGTACAAAATCCCGCCACACATGGTAACCACAGCGCCGCTAACTCGGGCGCTCTTAATAAGTGCCGGAAGCCGACACACACAAATCTCAAACAGTTCTCGCTTCCTAAAACGAAACAATAAAAGCCAAGCGCACATGAATAGTCAAACCACAGTCATAGAAGTGCCTTAACGGCACAAACGCGACTATTCCACCAAGTTGATAATAACACAGTAAAAGAAATACAGAACATACCACTAAATGCTGTTACACAAGCAAATTGCCTAGATCGTGTTGTTCAGGTCGCAGAAGACCACATATACCAAGCAGCAGTAATTCACTATGTATATACTGCACAAAACCGCCCTTCTTAGGCAGACTTTACCTAACACATCAACTGCCAAATGTACCATACGTGAACGCAACTCCGGGCAGGAATGCAGTTGAGCAAATAAATGAGTACCAACAAATATCGTAACGAGCCACACACACAGCAAAAAGTTCCAACAACACCGTCCCACACCAGAAAGTTCAGAAACCGCTGCTGGAGCTTCCAGGGGCAAATCTGAAGAGCCAACCGAGCCCACGCCCTAACCTGGCAGACGACTCCAAAATGCTGCAACTAGTTGTCTCCGGGCCAGAGTATCACAGGACCCCACTGGACCTCCACATCAGACCGGCAGGAAGAACAAGTACGCCGACTCCAATGAATCACCACCGCATGGCCAGGACCGCCCCAGACCACTCTGCTCACATTGCGAGGCACAGCAACCTTAGCGCTAGTCACTAGCAGGTCAGGCAGAGCGAACTTCACATTTCGTGTAGTACCCGGAAAAACAACTACCCTCTCGCTTTCCTCCGCCCACCGCAAACACACACCAGCGACGTCATAGCAAATCGCCACCGGAGCGCCACCCGCACCAGGACAGCGAACTACAAGGTGTTACAAAAAGGTACGGCCAAACTTTCAGGAACCATTCCTCACACACAAAGAAAGAAAATATGTTATGTGGACATGTGTCCGGAAACGCTTACTTTCCATGTTAGAGCTCATTACTTCTCTTCAAATCACATTAATCATGGAATGGAAACACACAGCAACAGAACGTACCAGCGTGACTTCGAACACTTTGTTACAGGAAATGTTCAAAATGTCCTCCGTTAGCGAGGATACATGCATCCACACTCCGTCGCATGGAATCCCTGATGCGCTGATGCAGCCCTGGAGAATGGGGTATCACAGCCGTCCACAATACGAGCACGAAGAGTCTCTACATTTGGTACCGGGATTGCGTAGACAAGAGCTTTCAAATGCCCCCATAAATGAAAGTGAAGAGGGTTGAGGTCAGGAAAGCGTGGAGGCAATGGACTTTGTCCGGCTCTACCAACCCATCGGCCACCGAATCTGTTATTGAGAAACGTACGAACACTTCGACTGACATGTGCAGGAGCTCCATCGTGCATGAACCACTTGTTGTGTCGTATTTGTAAAGGCACATGTTCTAGCAGCACCGGTAGAGAATCCCGTATGAAATCATGATAACATGCTCCATTGAGCGTAGGTGGAACAACATGGGGCCCAATCATGACATCATCAACAATGCCTGCCCAAACGTCCACAGAAAATCTGTGTTGATGACGTGATTGCACAACTGCGTGCGGATTCTCGTCAGCCCACACATGTTGATTGTGAAAATTTACAATTTGATCACGTTGGAATGAAGCCTCATCCGTAAAGGGAACATTGCACTGAAATGAGGATTGACACATTGTTGGATGAACCATTCGCAGAAGTGTACCCGTGGAGGCCAATCAGCTGCTGATAGTGCCTGCACACGATGTACGCGGTACGGAAACAACTGGTTCTCCCGTAGCACGCTCCATACAGTGACGTGGTCAACGTTACCTTGCACAGCAGCAACTTCTCTGACGCTGACATTATGGTTATCGTCAACTGCACGAAGAATTGCCTCGTCCATTGCAGGTGTCCTCGTCGTTCTAGGTCTTCCCCAGTCGCGAGTCGTAGGCTGGAATGTTCCGTGCTCCCTAAGACGCCCATCAATTGCTCCGAACGTCTTCCTGTCGGGACACCTTCGTTCTGGAAATCTGTCTCGATACAAACGTACCGCGCCACGGCTATTGTCCCGTGCTAATCCATACATCAAATGGGCATCTGCCAACTCTGCATTTGTAAACATTGCACTGACTGCAAAACTACGTTCGTGATGAACACTAACCTGATGATGCTACGTACTGATGTGCTTGATGCTAGTACTGTAGAGCAATGATTCGCATGTCAACACAAGCACGGAAGTCAACATTACCTTCCTTCAATTGGGCAAACCGGCGGTGAATCGAGGAAGTACAGTACATACTGACGAAACTAAAATGAGCTGTAACATGGAAATTAAGCGTTTCCGGACACATGTCCACGTAACATATTTTCTGTATTTGTGTGTGAGGAATGTTTCCTGAAAGTTTGGCCGTACTTTTTTGTAACACCCTGTATAATCGATTACAGTGCGCGCTCTGAACAAGATCACAGGTTAGCGGCGCGCGCCATATCAGGTATGTCCAGCTTTGGTATGACTGACAATGCCTTTCGGACAAAGGATAAGGCTATAATGGCATCGTCAAAACATACAACTAACTATGCCATTATGGCCCTATTACTTTAGGACATGGTGTAAAAAAGATCTGAGGATTGTCATTACGGACTGAAACCGGACACCGTCTGAAGAATTCATATTGTGATCAAAGACTGGTATAAAAAAATAAAATAAAACATTTGACACTGTTGGATCACTGTTTGTATACCCGACCATGTCGCAGTTGGTGGGACCAGAGCAGTATGACCAGGGAACACTTAAATCCAGACGAGGAGTTTCTTTTCACACAAATGGCGCTCAGCCCCAGTGGGGCCGTGCTGTCACTCTAGTTCCTGATGAGACGTTGTCCGACCAAACGCGGATCTGTTCCCAACGCAACACAGGCGCCAGGCTCGCCACCTTCCTCGAGCTGCTGCTAATCAAAAAGCCTCTACGCTGACCCGCACGGGTAGCCTCCGAGGACCACGTTCACACGACAAGTTACTCTCTGACAAAGAGAATCTCTACCACCACCGACTCCACCAGGGGCGGGGGGGGGGGGGGGGGGTGGCACCAAGTCGCGAAAATACAAAATAAAGTGCAGGTTCCTGGCATGGCACAATTACAAACATGTATGGCGAGCCAGCGTGGCATAACAATAACCTAGTTTCTCTGTTATCTTGCATTTCCTTAACAAACATATTTGTTACATGTTATTTTTCATTTTAAACCTGCTTTTTGCATGGAAAAGAAGCTCCACGTCTTCAGTTGATTTTTTAAATATTTTAGTGGTTTGCTGTGAGGTTAATAAAATGAGTTGAAATCTTAATCATTCAGTTAGAGGAATTGGAGATTTTCAAACATCTCTCTCGTTATGATGGCCTCATTCTCAACGAACAATTGCAGCTGCGAAATAAAAACTTTTTCGACTGTATAAAGCCATTGCTTGATCTTTGATTCAGATTTCCTCATGCAGTTTACCGAAATGTTGTTTTCCTGTTACATCTTTGCTGTTTTCTTGTACGTCATAACCGACGTTTTCTTACGTTACAAAATGTATCTCTGTTTAAAGCAGATAAATACGTAACTTCATCCTATTATTATTAGTGCTTACGTTGTGCCTGAATCAGCTGCATCACAACTTCATGCGTTTAATTTCGAATGTACAGTAGCCTAGTTGTTTCTGCGGCTACTAGACGGCGCTTGTAGCAACACCATGTTTACTTGCCCACACTTTCTAACGTGGGCACCTGAGTCTTGTTGCAACCCTTGTTCACTCAAGTACGAGCAGCCCTTAGCGGCTTGCCATCTTACTTACAACTATTCATTACGTCGCCTCTCCGGCTTAGATCTTTTTTAATATGTTACTTGTAAGTACTGCATCTTTTTCCAGTCAGTACAAACTTTAATTTTATTAATGTATTATATACCTAAAATGTTTTAGAACAGTTAGTTTAATTCTGAAGACGACGCTCATAGTAGCGTCGAAACCTGGTCAATTTTGACTTAATATCTGTGACCGATGGCTTATTTGTTCTAATATCATTCACTTCATTTATTTAACATGACCATTTCATTAAATCGTGAACTGCATAGAAAATTTGAAGTAATCTTGTAACTATATCTATAAATACACTGAAGAGCCAAATGAAACTAGTACACCTGCCTAATGTCGAATAGTGTCCCCGCGAGGACGCAGAAGTGCCGCAACATGACGTGGCATGGACTCGACTAATGTCTGAAGTAGCGCCGGAGGGCACTGACGCCATGACCCTGCAGGGCTGTCCAAAAATCCGTAAGAGTTCGAGGGGGTGCACATCTCTTCTGAATAGCACGTTGCAAGGCATCGCTGGTATGCTCAATAATGCTCATGTCTGAGGAGTTTGGTGGCCAGTGGAGGCGTCTAAACTCAGAATATTGCTCCTGGAGTCTCTCTCTAGCAATTCTGGACGTGTGAGGTGTCGCATTGTCGTGCTGGAATTGTGCAGGTCCGTCAGAATGCACAATGGACACGAATGGATACAGGTGATCAGACAGGTTGGTTCCGAATTGTCACCTGCCAGAGTCATATCTAGGCGTATCAGGGGTCCCATATCACTCCAACTGCACTCGCCCCTCCACCAACGTGAATAATTCGCTGCCGACAAGCAGAGTCCATGGATACATGAGGTTTTCTCCATACCCTACACGTCCATCCGCTCGATACAATTTGAAACGAGACTCGTCCGACCAGGCAATATGTTTCCTGTCATCACCAGTCCAACGTTGGTGTTGACGGGCCCAAGCGAAGCGTATAGCTTTGTGTCGTGCACTCATCAAGGGTACACGAGTGGGCCTTCGGCTCCGAAAGCCCATGTCGTGGTGTTTCGTCGAATGGTTCGCACGCTGACACTTGTTGATAGCCCAGCATTGAAATCTGCAGCGATTTTCGGAAGGATTGGACTTCTGTCACGTTGAATCATTCTTTTCAATCGTCGTTGGTCCCGTTCTTCCTGGATCTTTTTCCGCCCGCAGCGATGTCCGTTTGATGTTTTACCGGATTCCTGATATTCACGGTACTCTCGGGAAATGATCGTACTGGAAAATTCCCACTTCATCGCTACCTCGGAGACGCGGTGTCCCATCGTTCGTGCGCCGACTATAACACCACATTCAAACTGACTTAAATCTTGTTAACCTGCAATTTTAGCAGCAGTAACCGATCTAACAACTGCGCCAGACACTTGTTGTCTTATATAGGCGTTGCCGACCGCAGCGCCGTATTCTGACTGTTTACATACCTCTGTGTTTGAATACACCTATAAAGATGGCTATACCAGTTTCCTTGGCGCTACAGTGTATTATGAAGTCTCCCCCAACAATGTTTCCGTCTGTATGTTTGGGCAAATCACAGGAGGTACTGTAAGAATTACCATATGGCTTTCACTGATAGATTGCCTGACTCATGAGGAAGGTTTGAATACACTACTGGCCATTAAAATTGCTACACCACGAAGATGACGTGCTACAGACGCGAAATTTAACCGACAGGAAGAAGATGCTGTGATATGCAAATATTTAGCTTTTCACAACATTCACACAAGGTTGGCGCCGGTGGCGACACCTACAACGTCCTGACATGAGGAAAGATTCCAACCGATTTCTCATATACAAACAGCAGTTGACCGGCGTTGCCTGGTGAAACGTTGTTGTGATGCCTCGTGTAAGGAGGAGAAATGCGTACCATCACGTTCCCGACTTTGATAAAGGTCGGATTGTAGCCTATCGCGATTGCGGTTTATCGTATCGCGACATTGCTGCTCGCGTTGGTCGAGACCCAATGATACTTAGCAGAATATGGAATCGCTGTGTTCAGGAGGGTAATACGGAACGCCGTGCTGGATCCCAACGGCCTCGTATCACTAGCAGTCGAGATGGCAGGCATCTTATCCGCATGGGTGTAAAGAATCGTGCAGCTACGTCTGGATCCCTGAGTCAACATATAATGACGTTTGCAATAGAACAATCATCTGCACGAACAGTTCGACGACGTTCGCAACAGCATGAACTATCAGCTCGGAGACCGTGGCTGCGGTTACCCTTGACGCTGCATCACAGACAGGAGCGCCTGCGATGATGTACTCAACGACGAACCTGGGTGCACGAATGGCAAAACGTCATTTTTTTCGGATGAATCCAGGTTCAGTTTACAACATCATGATGGTCGCATCCGTGTTTGGTGACATCGTGGTGAACGCACATTGGTAGCGTGTATTCGTCATCGCCATACTGGCGTATCACGCGCTGTAATGATATGGGGTGCCATTGGTTACACGTCTCGGTCACCTCTTGTTCGCATTTTCGGCACTTTGAACAATGGACGTTACATTTCAGATGTTTTATGACCCGTTGCTCTACCCCTTATACGATACCCGCGAAACCCTACATTTCAGCAGGATAATGTACGACCACATGTTACAGGTCCTGTACAGGCCTTTCTGGATACAGAAAATGGTCGACTGCTGCCCTGGCCAGCACATTCTCCAGATCTATCTCCAATTGAAAACGTCTGATCAATGGTGACCGAGCAACAGGCTCGTCACAATACGCCAGTCACTACTCTTGATGAATCGTGGTATCGTGTTGAAGCTGCATGGGCAGCTGTACCTGTACACGCCATCCAAGCTCTGTTTGACTCAATGCCCAGGCGTATCAAGGCCGTTATTACGGCCAGAGGTGGTTGTTCTGAGTACTGGTTTCTCAGGATCTATGTACCCAAAATGCGTGAAAATGTAATCACATGTCAGTTCTAGTATATTTGTCCAATGAACACTCGTTTAACATCTGTATTTTGTCTTGGTGTAGCAATTTTAATGGCCACTAGTGTACATTAGGACGTACCATAAACGTTGGGTTATAGATAGTGTTATCTGTCGAGAGACAGGTTGAGTCCTTAGTTAAATAATAAACCTTAAATATTGAGTTATAGTCTTTAAAGTGAGGAAAATACTGCTTTTTTTCAGGTAGTTGTCACCAAATTTATCCGATTGCTGCCTCCAACACAAGCTCAATCTGGAGGCCTATGAATGTACAACCCTGCAGGGCATAAATAATATTTTCATTGCAGCTCTTTAAGAGACATAATACAGACTTAGATGACAGTTTTATTGCAGATCAAGTTCACAGTATCGTAAATAATGATTATACTTTTTTAAGTTTTGAGGAGAACACCTGTGGAATGCTGCTGAATAATTCTTAACCTATTTTTTTTTTTTCAGGTGGTTCTCGACGATGGTCCAGAAGACGACACTGAGGTCTTTGAAGAACTCAGCAGGGAGCTCAGCCCAAGCCGTAGCCGTCGCTTGGTTTTTGTAACGAGCAAGAAAGAAATTTCGTATCTGGACACTTTCGGGTCGTTCGAAGTTACTGACGAGTGTTGGAGTAAGTTCTTGGAACTTAAGATCAGACTCAATGGTGAACATTACCTTTGTTGCTTGAGAGACCTCGTGGGTGACGCTGGATCAATCAAGATATTGATGGACAATAGGCCAGAGGATGTACTAACACTGTCTCAGCTCCCGGACACCGTGGACATGGGCCAACAGCTGGATCCTGTTCCAGAGTACTATGTCTCCAGGAGAGTGGAGCTAAGGCGATACGTCACTGAAGATTTTTTTTTGTCACTGGGTGAGAGGGATGTGTGTGTCATCAACCGGGCGTCATATGCTTTCCTTCCTGCTCGGGCATGGGGAGGAGTTATCCTCGACCTGAGGCGGTTGGACATTGTACTTACTTCACCAAATATAATGTGGCCTCTGCTTACCATCGCTGGGGATGCTGATCGCTCAGCATTTGAAGAGTTCCGTGCGAGATATCCGGATGTTCGTTTATATGCATTGAATTATTCTGCAGCTGGATGGGAGATGTTATACTTTAGCAGTCAGAGCTACAGAGTTCAGCCTTACACAAAAATGCGAGAGGTACAGGTGCCAGAGAAGCTAGACTTTTTCAGAGGTTGGGTGGTTTTGGAGGGAGCACCAGGAATAGGGAAATCGACCATGTTGGCAGCTGTTGCGAGACAAATGAAAGCTATAGACCCTGCATACTGGATAGTGAAAGTCAACTTCTCAGAATTTTACAACATATTTGATAACTGCGACAACAGTGCGGACGCTCTTGAGCAAGTCTTGATGCATGTCACTTCGTCGAAGGACCAGCTGGGACATCTGGAACGGACACTTCTCCGCCACCGCCTGGAGCACTCTTCCCGTGTCGTATGCCTTGCGGACGGTTTCGATGAACTGACCTCGACCTATACAGATTTGTCATTACAGATACTGAAACAACTGGCTCCATACAAGGGGGGCATGATGGTTACAGCAAGGCCCACAGCAAAGAAACTTCTCGAGGAAACACTGGGTTCCACAGCGTGCTTGTTGACCACCTTCAATGACGTTGAATGGCAGGTGTTTCTACGAAAGTACTGTCAATCATCAGCTGGCAGTATTAACTGCATTGCGATGAACTATCCCAAACATCTGTTGAGATTCCCTCTGTTTTGCAAGATGTGTGCCGATCTCACAGGGCCTGCATTAGTGGCAGATGCCTTAGAACTGTACTACGCTTTCTTCCGAAGAAAATGTCAGTATTTGTGGATAAAGAAACACGGTGATGGTGGAAAGCAAGAGTTTGAAGAACAATGGAAGAGGTATGAAGAACAGCTGATGTATCTGGCAGTGTCATTCCTCGTCCAGAGAAAAGATAGACTTGGCCAGCGGCCGTATTACCAGACAAACAGAGATTTTTTTGTGGAAGCAGAAATCATGTGTAAGTCTGCTGATGGGAGGCTGGTGTTTGTGCATAGGACGTTTGCTGAATACTTTCTAGCCAAGTGGTGCTCGGTTAATATCAAACAGCAAGAGTGTGCTGCCATTTATCGAGAAGCTCTTCTGGAGAAAAATTTGGAATTCTTCGTGTGGACATTCGATCGTATGACTAGTAAGGGGCATAGGTTGCTCGAACTCATCGTGGACGGCAATGAAAGCGATGTGATGGTGATGTCGAACTCGCGTCAGGGCGTAGCGGAGGTGGATGAAGCTGGGAGAAATGCGCTGCACCTGGCAACAGTGTACAGCGAGCCGTGGACAGTCGTGCAGCGGCTGTGCGCACGAGGGACGCCCAGTGCAATGGAGGCAGAAGATGGATTGCTGCGCTGGACACCCCTACGGTACGCAGTCGAACTGGGCCGCTGGCCCACGGTAGCAGCTTTGATCAAGGCTGGTGCTAAACTCGAGCAACTGGGTGATTTCCGAGCAGGAAAGCAAGACTTCAATGAGCTGAAGAACTGGTTACCAGAATTTGCTTTCCTGAAGTTCTTAGAGCATGTCCACTTTGGAAATAAGACACATTCTGATCTCCAACAAAACCTAAGCAAAACAAACGCCACAAAATCTTCCATCGTGGAGATGGCTTCAAGTGACAATGTACAACAGCACTCGATAAACACACGCTCTGTTCTTCAGTCACACGAATGGCAAAGTACCGCCAAAACTGGAACATCTTCTCAGGTATGGATGGCGCAGAGAAACAAATCACACCTAGATAGCAAACATGAGAGGGATACAGTCGACAGCCCCAAAAGAAATGGACACCCAAGTATTAAAAAGACAATAACATCTTCTCACATAGTGGTCGACCCACATAACGTCCCACAGCCACAAGTTCACAATGGGAAAAATGTAGACAGTATCCTCCATTCGAGTCATCGCCAAGATACTGCAAGGATAGGACCTCCTCCATTGGTGACAGCCCTAAGTAAAAAGCAGCAACCACAAGTTCTCAATGCCAAAACCACAAGTTCTCAACGCCAAAATTCTGCAAAGGCAGGACCATCTTCTCCTTTGGTGAAAGCTCCAAGCAACAATCCACGGCAACAAGTCGCTGATGCAAAAAGTGAAGTCGATGGCCTACAGTCAAATGAAGGACCAAGTGCTGCAGAGGCTGAAACTTCTTTTGACATGGAGAACGCCGCAAATGACAACCCACAGACACACGTCCGACGTGGACGAAGCATAGACTCCAGTCCACAGTCAAATGTAGGCCAAACTACACCAACGACTACACTACCTGTAGAGGAGGGCATGCACCCAAATAACAACTCTCCAAGCTCCGCAACGCCTCAGAAATGCTGCTACCGATTTTGTTGTCAGTTTTCGGTTTTGGCTTTATTCCGTGCTTTATTCCGTTGCTCGACTGACAATGGTCCTGATCATATAGACAATTCTGTGACCCATATTCACTGAGAAGTACTTTACTCTCATAGTCACGCAGTGCTGACTGCATTTTTGCAGTGCACGTAGAAAAAAACTTTGCTTGCTTTGTAAGACAAGGTTTCTGTTGGTAACGGTCAGGAAGAGTGACACCTAACGAGACAAAAAGGAAACTACACCCCCATAAGAGTTGGTAGGTACTTTGTTAACTAAAATCGACATCATTTTTTGTGAGGTATCACAGGAACACAGGGCTGCCACCTGATAGCTGGTTTTGAGTGGCGGATGAGAGAGTAGCCGACTTGGTCCTATAGAGGAATTAAAAGCTAAGCCTCCCTGTTGAAGTTCACGCATTATCTCTGCTTGTACAAAATGCTGTTTGTGACAGACTTGGTCAGCAGCCTATGCTAACTTCCACAGTTTTATTACTGTTGTTCGTTTTAGTACTTGACCCTTAATGCCATCACCCCATCTCTCAAGCTAACCACCCCACATGGGTTTCAAGATACTTACCGGGAGGACAGTCATCACCTTGGATGGCTATCATTGTTTATCTTAATCTATCTTCTTATCGGTTATCCAAAACTAGCCACCATAGTATATTGTAACTGTAGTAGCAGCATTGCACAGTGTAATGAGTGTTAAATGAAATTTAGCTTGTAACACTTTACTGAAGTCCCAGTTAATAAAATTAAATATTGTAAGGAAAGATCAGATAACTGCACCATCCATTGATGATTCAGTAGTTTCAGTTAATTACATAGTTATGTAACGTTAAAATGTTACTGATTTACTTATGTTCTAGGCTCTAGAATAGAACAGTGTACAGATAATTCTCAGAAGATTAACCAGTATAATTGTCCGACATGTTTGAAGAATGTTACTCTCCATTTCTGATGGCTAGCTAGAATCACACTCTCATTTGGAGGTTATATTTGACAGAGAATTCACCATTTTATCACCAAGTGAACCTGCGGAACTGCACGATATTGGAAGAATCGGACCAGGAGATTACAATCAGACAGTCTGATGAACTAAAATGTTGTCGCGTTTTCTATTTCTATTAGGTTTCCCTTCCCCGTTTCCGTCCACTTACTCCGCCTGCTTTCTGATTCTAGGAAGGACTGAAAATTGTCACCGATGGCTGTGTGAAACACAAATAAAAGGAAACCATGAAACAGACGTTCTCGTTCTGGGAGATTGTCATCATGAAGGCAGTGGGAGTCCACGTGATCAAAAAATCTCACGGGTTAGAGCAAGGTGTACATAACAGGAGACCCTCCAGTAAGATGGTCGGAAATGTCACATCACTACAGTAACGCACAGGAAGACGTCATCACGTCACAGACTTGGATATTGCCAAATGTTGAGGAGTTACTTAGCGTGTTAACCAATACGAGAAAAAGACTGATTAGACTGATAAGTCCTGGAGGTATCCTCGGCAGCTGAGGGCGAGTACTAGGAAAAGGGAAAATACAAAATCACATAGATTACTAGATATCTATCTCAAATGCAGATCCGACTTCCCTATACTGAGATGCTTTCATGACGGAACGCCAAGTTTTGTTGTGCCGACTCCACTGTAGCTTGATGGATTTTTAAGTTTTTTTTATACGCCCGACTTCTAATTTCACCACACAAGTCTCCAGGGTTGAGCAGTTACTGCCCGATGACGACACGCAATACAGAATGTTAAATCGGAGTTCGGCGTTATTAATTATCTTTTTGGATTTAATTTTATTACTCGTACAGAGACTCAACGTTCCTTTGTTTAACAGCGCGTCGTCAAAATAAGTATGAAATGCTAATGTCTTTGCAATAAACAATGTCGACTATTGAGTTAAAGTTCGTACCTATTTTGCCATTTTAGAGAAGAGAAACCTTAAGCGCTTCTGCTTCTATAGTCTCAGTATCAAATGTTCACTAATTTCAATTTACGTCCTATCTCAGTTCAGTATTTAACACAAATTATATATCAGTGTCATTTCAGAGATATTACGTCGGTCCCACACTAACGGAATAACACGTAATTGTCATTTAACATCACTTTTATTAATAATCCCTTTCCTTATGACGTAAATATTACTGAATGATCACTATCTAGGAGGAAAGAGGGATTGATCCTAATCGTGAGATAATAGCTTTTAATGAGCCCGCAATCGTTAATTAAATAAAAAGTCACGTTCAAGGATGAAATGCGAACAACTTTCGTTACGTCCGTTTTCACGTATCTGTCAAAACTAATCTTGTCGCCCACAATTCAAATTAACACTGACGTTAACCCCTTTTGTCGGAACATCGAATCGTAACTATTATGTGAAAGTTTATTCTAGTCCCCGAATTAATTACTTTCAGATACGCGCACGACCGAACAGCAGAACGGAACACAAACGACTTGTTTTAACAACCGAACAACGCAATGACGTTACGTTACGACAATGTCCGCCCATTGAACATCTTTGACTTTATCTTCTCTACTCTGCTTAATTAAATTATTCCCAATTACAATTTATTCAGCTATTTAACGAAAACATCTAACAAAAGTTAACCAACACGTGAAAAAGACTGATCAGACTGATAAAAAGTCCTGGAGGTATTCTCGGCAGATTACGGCGAGGACTAGGAAAAGGGATAATACAAGATCACATAGATTACTTGATATCTATCTGAAATGCAGAACCGACTTTCCTATACTGAGATGCCTTCACGACGGAACGTCAAGTTTAAAAGCAGAGACAGTGATAGTCCAACGCACTTCTGTCAAGTCTGATTAAGATCCCAAGTTCATCTGCCCAATAGATACACTAGCAGAAATGGCTAAGTCGCGGGTAGACTGTGATCAAAATAGATTCTGCCTCGTAGAACTCTGTCTGTCTTGGCTTTCTCGCAGCCAGAGGAGGATTAGATTGGCGGATTGTTGTCGCCCCTTGCTTATCTCCGATTAGTCCTCCCATATTTCATTCTGTCACGTTGTTCTGTCTGTTTTCTTGAAATGGTCAGCTTCGACCAACTGTGGAGAATGATTTTAGAGCCTGGTTCATACTCCGAATTCAGTACAGTGCGAGCAGCTATTCACCAGCGCTACTGTCAGCTCCCAAAACTGCCAATAAACTTCAGTAAGAGCTCTAATTTCTCTGCACCACATCAATTGGACGGAAAAAAATCATAGCCCATTTCCGTTTACTTATAAGAGGCACTTAAAATTAAGTACCGTTTTACGTTAAACATACACAAGTATATTTCTTAAAACAATTTTATTGTTACGTGAAAGCCTACATCTAAATTAATACCCTTAAACATAATTTTCGGTAATGTTAATGCATTTATCACAACTAACCAACTTCTCAATTTCATTTCCATAAAGATCTGCCACCTGATTCAGCAAAGAACGATTGTTGGTATGTCATCGTAATCGTCGTGGTACCGACCAGTTAAATGTTGTTCCCGAGCGTAGGATCAAGGTGCAAGTAGTGGGCACTAGACTAGGACTATACAGAAGCTGATAAAATTGTTCCCAGTCGTACGACGCGATAAGATATTGTATTCAGAAAGTCATATGTGTACCGACATTGTCATTCACAAAAAAACTTTTTTTTTTTTTTTTGAGCTTGGCACGCCCTTTGTTCTCTACAGCTTTAAATAGCTTAGTCAAGATATCACAATATGTTTCAGAATTGGTTGTGTTGCCACAGTGCACATGATTTTTGATGCTGCATTTGTTTGCATTTACTTGCTGCGGTTATGATAAATGATTCCATTCCAACCAGTGTTGTTTAGCTTCCGCTGTAAATTTTCGCCATTACTGACAGTTTGGGTTAACTTTATCATCCTCATTACCGTGCCACTAAGGAAGTTCTATTAATTGGTGTTGTATACCTCAGTCAGGATTCCTCGCAGTCAGCTTGAGTACAACTTCCGGTAGTTTAGTCTTCTATACGGCTTTCATAAAGAACACTTCTTGTAAATTGAGAAAACTCAGTAGACAAAGACATGACTGTGAGGTATAACACACTATACGTCACATTTCAACCGATTTGTGCTGAAGAGGAGCAGGCAGTTAAAGTGGGGATGTGTTCTCTATTTTAGCTGCCGGCGACTATGTTATTCGTATGTTTAAAATTTTCTATAGTGTCTGCGATCCAGCCTAAGCTCTTCGGTTGGAGATTTTAGGGTGTTACGGCTCATACATTCTATTTCTGAAATAAGCCAGACCCAGCTGTCTGCTGTACTATTTTCTTTCCACTCTATTTCTCTTTCCATTTCACAACTGTAAAAAATGCGTAGTTGTATTTATGTGTCTTTGTGCGTTTAGTGTTTTTTTGTTTCCTCTCTTGCTGAAGTTTTATTACTCTGCTACATTTATTTCTAAATATCTCCACTGTGATTCTCTTCTGCATTTTAATTTTCTTTGTAATCTTTAGAATAAAAAAGCATGAGTTTCCTATTTCTGTGTGTGTGTGTTTAGGGCATTTTCGTATTTCATTTGTTAATGCTTCATCATTCTGCAACATTCATCCAGACTATTTCCATAAAATTTTAGCACCAGCACTAAAGACTTTGCTGTTGTGTGCCCAGAACAACACATCATCCACATCATCACCATCATCATCATCCACCATCATCATCATCCACCATCATCATCATCCACCATCATCATCATCCACCATCATCATCATCCACCATCATCATCATCCACCATCATCATCATCCACCATCATAATCATCCACAATCATAATCATCCACAATCATAATCATCCACCATCATAATCATCCACCATCATAATCATCCACCATCATAATCATCCACCATCATAATCATCCACCATCATAATCATCCACCATCATAATCATCCACCATCATAATCATCCACCATCATAATCATCCACCATCATAATCATCCACCATCATAATCATCCACCATCATAATCATCCACCATCATAATCATCCACCATCATAATCATCCACCATCATAATCATCCACCATCATAATCATCCACCATCATAATCATCACCATCATGAGGTACATCGTTGAACGGCCTGACTTAATTTTCTTACCATTTTATCGCTTCACTAACTGGCCGATGAATTTCGATCGGTCCCCCTTCTTTCGCACAAAGAAAATGAATCACTGGACAGACTTCACACTGCATTCTATATAAACACAACTAAACGTAAACGCAGATGAATACTTTCATTTGGGGACTCCGTGTAAACAATAGATTCAGGAACTCGGGGCGCCTCTGCGGACCGCTGACTACACGGGGCATATTTGAAAACGATACTTACTTTTAACACAAATAAAAAAAATAATATCCGCCCCGCCACTGAACAAGCTAGACGTAATAATTCGTCATCCTTAGCGAGAAAACCGAGGATAATGCGCAGGTACAACAGCATCCAAGCAGAAAAGAAAAGCGTGTCAACGTGAGAACAACGAATTCTCTTCCAAAAGCAGTGCAGCAGGTTGCCACGCTGAAAGTACAGGATGAATCGCCACATAGCGTTTCCCAGGACGCTGGCTACCGTACCCAATAGTCTTGAGGAATTCCTGTCTGCCATCAGGAATGGAGGGCAACAATTTTGTGAAACTGTCGTACACGTATGTTAGTGAAGGGCAAGAGACACATTGACGTACCTGAATCCTAAAGAGTTTACAGTTCAAAAGCACTCTTGCGCTAGAGGGGGGGGGGGGGGGGAGAGAGAGAGAGAGAGAGAGAGAGAGAGAGAGAGTGAACTTGACCAGAATCGAATCCGCGCTGTGGATTTGTGACGGTTGGTCTTTTTCACTTGCCAGACTGAGTGTGATGTTTCGGCTGTTTTCCACAGTTGACGTACAGACGGCATAAAGGTCTTCCTCCCATCTTGTGGTGAGATGGTGTACAGAGGAAAGACCTCCATTCACTGCAAATAATAACTGATGTAGCTAGCTGGTTTCATATTGTGTTGGCGATATTCGTAACATTGTGGAACATGACAGCTGTAAACAAAGGTCCCCAGAGAGAGTCTTTCGTACAACTGACACGTTCCACATCACAGCGAACGTATATATGTCACCATTTTCAGATTTGAAGATGGCTGATTCGTTCTGTTCAAGAATTCCTCTGTAGGTGTAGAAGGGGTTCAGCGGAAGAGACTTTAATGTTTTGTGTTAAAATACTTTTCCCTGTCTGCCAGACATTTTATCTACCAGAGCAGATTATCAAAGACCTTTATAGCTGAGTACTGAAGAAGGAAGTGCAGCTCATATTTCTTCTAGTGGTTTGTTGTAGAATATCTTCTGAAACTGCAATATGGCATTCACAAAAATTTCTTTTATTCACAAGTGTTCCAGGACGCCGTGTTTAGTATTTACAGTTGTTTAAACAGATACGTGCAAGATGCTTGTGTTTGAATTATGCATATAATTGTGAGTACTATCTTTTCTGCAAAGATGCTTCTTGCGTAAGTGAGGAGTTGCTCCAATATGTTACCCTGTAACATACTGGAGAATGAAAATGTAGAAAATACGTTAACTTACCGATTCCTATGTCTCCAAAGTTGGCAATTAATTTATGACAACAATAATTAAAGCCTGACGTTATCGCATGTCTAGTTCAGTGTTTTTCGAATTTAACTTTTTATCAACATGCACAGTCAAAAAAATTAGAACTTTCTACTCGGATTATTATTTCTTTTTGGTGAACTATCAGATCCAGGAAAGGCAAGTGAGAACATGTGTGGATCGTCTTAGTGAAGCTTTCGCCAATCAGAAATGTCAGAAGTTAATCCTGCCCCCTAATTTCATGAAGAGGATCTCCGATGTCTCATGTTATTTTCGCTATGTTATGTTCTTGTGAATACCAGAAAACTGAGATAAATAAAGATGTTATTTAAAATTAACTGCACTCATTTTGTTTTCCTTACAGTACTTTCTTCAGTCTTTTAACACATCTGACGGGGGCACCATATGGCCTGACCTTTACTGGATTCCTTTGTACCTATAGGATATGAAGCTTAGCGACAGGATGTTACTTTGTTAAAGAAGCACCGTGCATGTGTCCAAAACACCCGAGAAATTCGCCTATAAACGTTAGTAAATTTCCGAGCGCTGTTAACTATAGAACATTTGGTCATTATTAAGATCACTATGGCCGACATATGTACTATGTGATCAAAAGTAACCGGACACCACAAAAACATACGTTTTTCATATTACGTGCTTGTGCTGCCACCCGCTGCCAGGTACTCCATATCAGCGACCTCAGTAGTCATTAGACATCGTGAGAGAGAAGAATGGGGTGCTCCGCGGAACTCATGGACTTGGAACGTGGTCAGGTGATTGGGTATCACTTTTGTCTTACGTCTGTACACTCCTAAACATACCTAAGTCCACTGTTTCCGACGTGATAGTGAAGTGGAAACGAGAAGAGATACGTACAGCACAAAAGCGCACAGGCCGACCTCGTCTGTTCACTGACAGAGACCACCGACAGTTGAAGAGGTTCGTAAAGTATGAAAGGCAGACATCTATCCAGATCATCACACACGAATTCCAAACTGCATCAGGTTCCACTGCAAGTACTATGACAGTTAGGCGGGAGGTGAGAAAATTTTGATTTCATGGCCGAACGGCTGCTCATAAACCACACATCACGCCGGTAAATGCCAAACGACGCCACGCTTAGTGTGAGGAGGGTAAACATTGGACGAACAGTGGAAAAACGTTGTGTGGAATGACGAATCACGGTACACAATGTGGCGATCCGATGGAAGGGTATTGATATGGCGAATGTCAGGTGAACGTCATCTGCCAGCGCGTGTAGTGACAACAGCAAAATTCAGAGGCGGGGGTGTTATGGTGTGGTCGTGTTTTTCATGGAGGGGGCTTATACCCCTTGTTGTTTTGCGTGTCACTATGATAACACACGCCTACACTGGTTTTTGAAGCACATTCTTGCTTCGCACTGTTGAAGAGCCATTCTGAGATGGCGATTGCATATTTCAACATGATCGAGCACCTGTTCATAATGCACGGGCTGTACCGGAGTGGTTACACGACAATAACATCCATGTAATGGACTGGCCAGAACAGAGTCCTGACCTGAATCCTAAAGAACACCTTTGGGATGTTTTGGAACGCCGACTTCGTGCCAGGCCTCACTGACTGACATCGATACCTCTCCTCAGTGCAGTACTCCGTGAAGAACGGGCTGTCATCCCCAAGAAATCTTCCATCACCTGATTGAACGTGTGCCTGTGAGAGTGGAAGCTGTCATCAAAGCCAAGGGTGGGCCGACACCATACTGAATTCCAACATTACCGATGGAGGGAAACACGGACTTGAAAGTCGTTTCTGGCCAGTGTCCAGATACTTTTGATCACGTAGTGTACGTCGAGAAAGAAATCAGCAACACTGCTGATATTTAAAAACTTTTTTGTAGATCGTTTATTTTTTCTGTTACACTTTCGTTACAGTACATCTAATCTCTTGATGGCATTCGCTCACCTTCAGATCTAAATAATAAAGGAAACAGCAGTGCAATAGATCAATTTCTTATTCCATTTTTAAATGATGGCACTCACTATCTAAGTGCTGTAGTTTTTTTTCTCTGAAACTACAAAAATTGGTCCGGGAAATTAACGTTTTCCCGAAAGAGAAAAAAAAAATTCCCGAGGCACATCGTGGTCACTTGCTCGGGACAAATATTCGGTTGCAATTTAAAAGATTCATAATAGAGAAAATTTCGTCAATACTGTATTTAATAATCTATCTCTTGCATTATTAACTACAACAGGTACCCAAAGAAAACAGGAATTATTTTTTAAAAGCTATATATATTCAAATTGTTTACAATACAGCATTATACCCTTCAAAATACTCTCTATTACAAGTAAAACATTTGTCCCACTTGTCATTCCATTGTTGAAATTTTTTTGTAGTGATCTTCAGTAAAGGCTAACAGCTCCTCCCTCTTTTTTTCCCCTTGACTTCTTCATTGTTGTCAGACTGGTGTCCTTCCGTGCCTCTTTCCATTCATGAAAATAAGAAAAAGTCACACTGCTGTGGCCTTCTTCACCAGACATCACGGCGCCTAGGGTATCAGCAACCAAACTGACAGCCTGCAGCCGCGGGTTGCCCGCCTCGCAGGCACACCGAAGCACTACACAACCGACAGGCAATATTGATGAATGGCCACAACAGCAGCAACAACAGCAACAACACTGCAAAGACACCAGTGGCCACCAGGGGCCACTACCGGCCCACATAAAAGTTGAGGAAGAGATCGCTGCTGGTCCCGGAACTATTTTCACACGTCTAACCACGTGATGGAAAATAGTTCCGAGGTACTCTTCCGCCGAAGCGCTATAAAGGCCAGCAGTTCATCGACCGCCAGCAGACGTAGATAGCTGCCGCCCCGGCAACACGGCTTGGATCTTCTCGCTGATCTTTGGATTAGGCTTGGTATATCGGAGAAGTCTCTGGCGGAGACTAATAGGAAATTATTTCTGTTGTTTCCTACAGGGTGAAAAGTATTTAAACTGACACTCTGGGAGGTTGTATGGGACATCAAAACAAATATTTATCCCTAATGTCATTTTCTTCTATGAGAATTACTTAAACCGGTAGAGGCCGTATTACGATTTTTAGTTGTAGGCAACTGCTGTCCACCAGTGTAGTAGTGCATTGTCTCTGTTTACTAATGGAGCGATACACCTGGAGTGAGTACACTGATACGGTTAGTGCGTACTACGTAGCGCACCACAACGGACTAGCTGCACAGCGGGTTTATCAACAGCAATATCCTAATCGCCGTATCCCGCATCATACGACCTTTGCTGCTGTGTACCAACGTCTGCGTGAGACCGGGTCATTTAGCAGATTACCTGGACAGGGACGCCGTCGCACGGTAAGAACGCTGCAATTTGAGGAAGCTGTCTTGCAGGATGTGGAGCGGGATCCTTCAATCAGCACTCGTGCAATTGCACGTAACATGGGGACGAATCAGATGAATGTAAGAACAGTTCTTTGAGAGCAATTGTTACGTCCATTTCACATACAGCGTGTCCACAACCAGGAACCAGTTGATTATCCACCCAGAGCACAGTTTTCGCAGTGGTACCTGCAACAGGGTGAAATGCATTCTACATTGCCATCCTCTGTGTTGTTTACCGGTGAAGCAACGTTCGGGCGTGATGGAGTCTTCAACATGCACAATTCGTATGTTTGGAGTGAGGATAACCCACATGCCACAGTTACTAGCGCTCATCAAGTGCGGTTCTTCGTTAAGTGTGGGTCGGTGTTGTTGGGGACTGTTTAATTGTGCCGTATCTGCTACCTAGGCCATTAAATGGCAGGCACTATTACAATTTTCTCGCCAGAGCATTGCCAGAATTGCTGGAAGACTTCCCGCTCTCTACAAGACAACGCATGTGGTTCCAACATGACGGGGCGCCGGTATATTTCAGTCGTCGTGTGCGTCGGTTCTGACCGACGGTTCCCAGACACGTGGATTGGCAGAGGTGGTCCTGTACCATGGCCTGTTCGATCCCCACTTTTTTATGTGGGGGAACAATTCAGGACACTCCTGATGTTTTTGCCCGTGTCAGACAGATCATGATCCGACGGTGTAACCTTTGTTTACGTGTAAATGGAGGCATTTTTGAAAATCTGCTGTAACTGAAATTGGGTTGTGTTAATGTGTTGTCTCTTGGTCATAAAAAAATAGAAAATTGTTTGTTGGTTTAGTTAATTTGCAGCCAAAGAAATCTTCCTCTACCTGATTAAATACTCCTCATAGGGAAAAATAAGATTAGAAAAAAAATATTTGTTTTGATGTCCCCCCTACAACCTCCCAGAGTTTGTCGGTTTACTTTTCACCCTTTATACTATTCTTATATGTAGGTCAGATTCGAAGACGGATCTCTATTTTGCGTTGGTATTATACTTGGAGAATTTGTTTCGGTTAATTGAACAGGCCAATAAATTGTTTTCGGACTTTGATCATTAGTTTCTTCTGCTTACGCAGACATAGCACGCACGTAGGTAGGCTAGTCGAGTAAGGTTCGTGGGGCAGCGGAAAGACGCCTTTCAGCCAAAAACTGTAACAGAGATGACTGTGTGTGCCGGCACGCTGTCGTGGTGGAAGAACCAGACTGCCGTCTGCCGCAAAACTTGCGTTAAAATTCACTGAACTGAGCTGCAAGATAAGCCACAAATCTCTGACAGTTGATCAGTTGCTGGTATGTGGCGCTCGGTGGGGGTGTGGACCGGACGTGAGGCGTGCAGAGGTAGTCCGAGCAGTTACGATAACGACACAATGGTTAGCGCACCTGCGTAGTAAGCAGGAGACCTCGGGTTCGAATCCTGGTCCGGTACACATTTTCACTCGTCACAGCTGATTCTGTGTAACGTCCCGTTGTAGCTGATAGCAGTGATCCCCATTTAATTTAAATGTATTTGATTAGTTGTCTGCTGACGATCTGTGAGGACACGCTCTCGAATTTTTTCAATATTTTCGTCGATTTGTGAAGCAGATAAACCAGCAGCACTTTTGCCGAGCAGAAGAAACATAATTTCACAGCTGCAAAAAAAATGCTCTGAGCACTATGGGACTTAACATCTGAGGTCAGCAGTCCCGTAGACTAAAAGCTACTTGAACCTAACTAAACTAAGGACATCACACACATCCATGCCCGAGGCGGGATTCGAACCTGCGACCGTAGCGGTCGCTCGGTTTCAGACTGTAGCGCCTAGAACCGCACGGCCACTCCGGTCGGCTTAAACAGGACAAGCCAGGACGGCAACACAGGTGGCACCGAAACGCAATAAGTTGCGCTGCACACGCCACAGGCAGAAATGCGTACTACACAAGCGCTTGCCACAACAGTGTTATTACAGTTTTCTTTGGTACCCCCTAGTACATACACTACTGGCCATTAAAATTGATACACCACGAAGATGACGTGCTACAGACACGAAATATAACCGACAGGAAGAAGATGCTGTGATATGCAAATGATTAGCTTTTCAGAGCATTCACACAAGGTTGGCGCCGGTGGCGACACCTACAACGTACTGACATGAGGAAAGTTTCCAACCGACTTCTCATACACAAACAGCAGTTGACCGGCGTTGCCTGGTGAAACGTTGTTGGGATGCGTACCATCACGTTTCCGACTTTGATAAAGGTCGGATTGTAGCCTAACGCGATTGCGCTTCATCGTATCGCGACATTGCTGCTCGCGTTGGTCGAGATCCGATGACTGTTAGCAGAATGTGGAATCGGCGGGTTAAGGAGGGTAATACGGAACGCCGTGCTGGATCCCAACGGCCTCGTATCACTAGCAGTCGAGATGACAGGCATCTTATCCGCATGGCTGTAACGGATCGTGCAGCCACGTCTCGATCCTTGAGTGAACAGATGGGGACGTTTGCAAGACAATGTCCATCTGCACGAAAAGTTCGACGACGTTTGCAGCAGCATGGACTATCAGCTCGGAGACCATGGCTGCGGTTACCCTTGACACTGCATCACAGACAGGAGCTCCTTCGATCGTGTACTTAACGACGAACCTGGGTGCATGAATGGCAAAACGTCATTTTTTCGGAAGAATCCAGGTTCTGTTTACAGCATCATGATGGTCGCATCAGTGTTTGGTGACACCGCTGTGAACGCACATTGGGAGCGTGTATTCGTCATCGCCATACTGGCGTATCACTAGGCGTGATGGTATGGGGTTCCATTGGTTACACGTCTCTGTCACCTCTTGTTCGCACTGACGGCACTTTGAACAGTGGACGTTACATTTCAGATGTGTTACGACCCGTGGCTCTACCCTTCATTCGATTCCTGCGAAACCCTACATTTAAGCAGGATAATGCACGAACACATGTTGCAGGTCCTGTAGCGGCCTTTCTGGATACAGAAAATGTTCGACTACTACCCTGGCCAGCACATTCTCCAGATCTCTCACCAATTGAAAACGTCTGGTCAAAGGTGGCCGAGCAACTGGCTCGTCACAATACGCCAGTCACTACTTTTGATGAACCGTGGTATCGTGTTGAAGCTGCATGGGCAGCTGTACCTGTACACACCATCCAAGCTCTGTTTGACTCAATGTGCAGGCGTATCAAGACCGTTGTTACGGCCAGAGGTGGTTATTGTGGGTACTGATTTCTCAGGATCTATGCACCCAAATTGCGTGAAAATGTAATCACATGTATGTTCTAGTATAATATATTTGTCCAATGAATACCCGTTTGTCATCTGCATTTCTTCTTGGTGTAGCAATTTTAATGGCCAGTAGCGTACAAATAATTAAAAATCAAATCAAATTAAACAGAAGCATTAAAAAAAGACCTGCATCAAGTTGAATACATTTTTAAACTGGAGCTCCAGGAAGCAGAAACAAATTTCTATTTTCAAGACAGGTAAAATTGTTAAGACGTTAAAGATAACTCAGTTCATTTGCAAGTGTGACATGTTCCATGGCAAGATGCGAGATGTTGCGTGGCCAATCAAGGACGTACTATGATTTTGTAAAAGGGGAGGTGTCCTATTTGTTAAAGAGGTCCTTCAAAAACCACACGCTTTTTTATTTATTCGATAAAGAACGATAAACACTTGTTTTCGACAATGACCTCGGATTTCTCGCCACGCGTCAGGGCTTTTCGAATAGAGAGATCTCTTTTCACAGAAAAGCTAGAATAATTTTTTGTGGCAGTAACGCAAAGTCTATGGAATTATTCAACCTTACACTTTCCCAAATTTCCTCTCTTAAGTATGCATCTGCCATTTCTTGCAGTGCAAGAAAGATCGTTTTCTGCGTTAAAGAATGTCTCGGCAGACAAATGCATGAGCCTAAAGGAGGAGAATTTTTTCAGTGCCAGGACTCGTCTTCGTTGCAGCTCTTTTCATTTAAGAAGAGGGGCTGTATCTTTAAGGGAACTGCGACCTGTCGTGAACGAAAGGTACTCAGAAGAAATTGGCTGTGGCCTAGTAAGGAATCAACCCCTGGCATCTGCCTATACTGAAAATGGGAAACCATTTCGAAGGTTTCGGACAGATGGATTCAAACCAACTCGCCTCCTGAATGCAGATTGCTAGCTCAGTGGCTTACATGCAGTGCTGATGGAGAATTTAGAAAAACTAGTTGTTGTGCATTGTTTTAAGATAAAGTAAAACGTATGACAAGAAACGATTGAATTCTGACATTACAGGATCCTCCTTTAACTGTGCATGTTTACTCATACGATAGCGCATGAATGCATGCGTATTTCAAGCTATGCATGGACTTGCTGGTTTCAGTTATTACAGTATTACAAGAGCGTAAACATATTTCGTATGAATGGGGGAGGGACGGAGGGATGCAGGGTGCAGTCGTCTCGGACGAATTCAAGCAGCCCGCAGAACAAAATGTTTCAGAAATGAAATATGCTGCCATCATACACCCCTTCCGGTTTCCACAAACCCCACCCTATCGTTCCGTACTGGAACTGGTTTTCGTAACTGAGTACCTTCCAGATGACCAGATTGGGTAATATTTTACCACTTTGGATAGTAATGATGGAATATTGAGAAAATATTTTAAACACATGCAACCATCGCCACTTGTCCGATATTTTTATTGATCAGCGCAAATCTAAGTGTATTTCTACGCACTGATTTTAATTTAAGGTTATGTGTAATGATATTTATCGCTCTGCTGCCTTATGAAATACTGGAAAACACTGCAGCCACGAAGTTCTAGCAGCCTTCAAGCAACGAATCGAGTGCTAACATAAACTGCTATAGATAGCTAATTAGGATATTATACTCCACGTACATATTTTTAGTCGGCCGGAGTGACCAGCGGTTCTAGGCGCTTCAGTCTGGAATCGCGCGACCGCTACGGTCGCAGGTTCGAATCCTGCCTAGGGCATGGATGTTTGTGATGATGTCCTTACGTTTACGTAGTTCTACATTCTAGGGGACTGATGACCTCAGATGTTAAGTCACATAGGGCTCAGAGCCATTTGACCATTTTTTGAACATATTTTTAACTTACAATAACGCTAGCGGATGAATCAAAATCGGTTTTCCTTATCCACGGTTAGAAAATAACAACAACACTCGGCACATAAACAACAAACAGTAGCACTTGTAATAAATTCAACCGCAAGTAACAACTGAACTGATTAATAATACAACTGAGCTTAAGCAAGGCCAGTAATTGGTTTTGGCTAAAATAGGGATGGGCGATAGACGATAGTACTATGGATGTTGTTGTGGTGGTGGTGGTGTTGGGGGTGGGGTGATCTTCAGTCCAAAGACTGGTTTGATGCAGCTATGCATGCTACTCCATCTCGTGCAAGCCCCTTCCTCTCCAAGAAACTGCTCCAACCTACACCCTTCTGCATCTGATTGCTGTATTCATCTCTTGGTCTCCATCTATGATTTTTATACTCCACATTTCCCACCAGTACTAAACTGCTTATTCTTTGATGCCTCAGAATGTGTCCTACCAACCTATCCCTTCTTCTAGTCAGGTTGTGCCACAAATTTCTCTTCTCCCCAATTCTATTACGTACCTCCTTATTAGTTACGTGATCTACCCACCTAATCTTCAGCATTCCTCTGTAGCACCAAATTTAAAATGCTTCATTTTTTTCTGTACCGTTTATCGTCCACATTCACTTCCAAACATAGCTGCAAATACTTTCGGAAAGGATTCACTGACACAAATCTGTATTCGATTTAACAAATTTCTCTTCTACAGAAACGCTTTTCTTGTCATTGCCAGTCTGCATTTTATATCCTCCTTACTTCGACCATCATCAGTTATTTTGCTTCCCAAATAACAAACCTCATCTACTACTTTAAGTGTCATTTCCTGATCTGATTCCCTCCGCATCATCTGGTTTAATTAGACTACAGTTCATTATCCTTGTTTCGCTTTTGTTGATGTTCATCTTATATCCTCCTTTCAAGACACTGTCCATTTCGTTAAGCTGTTTTTCTAAGTCCTTTCCTGTCTCTGACAATTACAATGTCATCCGCAAACCTGATAGTTGTTATTTCTTCTCCCTGGACCTTAATATCTACTCAAAATTTTTCTATTTTCCTCTTTACTGCTTTCTCAATATACAGATTGAATAACATCGGAGACAGGCTACCGCCCTGTCTCACTTCCTTCTTAACCACTGATTCCCTTTTGTGTCCTCGACTATTATAACTGGTGTCAGTACAAATTGTAAATAGCCTTTCGATCCCCTGCCACTTTTAGAGCGTATTCCAGAGAACATTGTCAAAAGCTTACTCTAGGTCTGCAAATGCTATAAACGTAGGTTTCCCTTTCCTTAACCTATCTTCTATGAGAATTCGTCAGTATTACCACACGTGCTCCTATATTTCTCCGGAATTCAGACTGATCTTCCCCGAGATCGACTTCAACCAGTTTTTCCATTCTGCTGTAATGGATTCGTGTTAGTATTTTGCACCTGTGACTTACTAAACTGATAGTTCGACAATTTTAGTAGCTGTCAGCACCTGCTTTCTTTGGAATTAGAATTAATATTTTCTTCTTGAAGTCTGGGGGTATTTCATCTGTTTCATACATCTTGCAGTATTATATCTCCCATCTCGTCGTCTTCCATTTCCATAATGTTGCTCTCAAGTATATCGCCCATGTATAGACACTCTATACACCCCTTCCACCTTTCTGCTTTCCCTTCTATGCTGAGGGCTAGTTTTCCATCTAAGCTCTTGGTTTCATATAGGTGGTTCCCTTTTCTCCAAAGGTCTCTCTAATTCTCCTGTAGGCAGTATCTATATTACCTCTACTGATGTACGCTTCTACATACGTTCGTTTATCATCTAACCATTCCTGCTTAGGCATTTTTCACTTTCTGTCGATCTCATTTTTTAGACGTTTTTATTCCCCTTCATCTGCTTCATTTTTATGATTTCTCTTTTCATGGATTAAATTCAATATCTCTTTGGTTACCCAAGGATTTCTACTAGTCCTCGTCTTTTTACGTACTTGACCCTCTTCTGCCTCCACTATTTCATCTCTCAAAGCTATAGATTCTTCTTCTGCTGTGGTCCTTTCCCCTGTTTTTCAAGTCGTTCCTTAATGCTCCTAACTCTCTAGAACCTCTGCTTCTTTCAGTTTATACATGTCCCATCTCCTTAAATTCCTACCTTTTTGCACTTTCTTCAGTTTTAATCTGCAGTTCATAACCAGTAAATTGTTGTCAGAGTCCACATATGCCTCTGAAAATGTCCTACAATCTAAAACCTTGTTCTGAAATCTCTGTCTTGCCATAATGTAATCAATCTGAAACTTTCCGGCGTCTCAAAGTCTCTTCTACGTATAGAACTATGATTAAATTACGTTCTGTGTGAAATTCTACCAGGCAGGTTTCTCTTTCATTCCTTTCTCCCAGTCCATAATCTCCTACTTTTTCCTGTCTTCCTTTTCCTACTATCGAATTCCAGTCCCCCGCGACTATTAAATTTTCGACATTGTAAAAACACAAGTGTCTGAAGAAAACAACAAGTTGATGCCTCAGAAAAGGAAAAGGCGCTCGCTGACGTTTCAAACGCGATCGGAAAGAAATGTCACAGCTCATACGCTCATGTGAGCTGTTGTTGTTGTGGTCTTCAGCCCTGAGACTGGTTTGATGCAGCTCTCCATGCTACTCTATCCTGTGCAAGATTATTCATCTCTCAGTTCCTACTGCAGCCTACATCCTTCTGAATCTGCTTAGTGTATTCATCTCTTGGCCTCCATCTACGATTTTTACCCTCCACGCTGCCCTCCAATACTAATTTTGTGATCCCTCGATGTCTCAGAACATGTCCTACCAACCTATCCCTTCTTCTAGTCAAGTTGTGCCACAAACTCCTCTTCTCCCCAATTCTATTCAATACCTCCTCATTAGTTACGTGATCTACCCCATCTAACCTTCAGCATTCTTCTGTAGCACCACATTTCGAAAGCTTCTATTCTCTTCTTGTCCAAACTATTTATCGTCCATGATTCACTTCCATACATGGCTCACTCCATACAAATACATTCAGAAACGACTTCCTGACACTTAAATCTATACTCGATGTTAACAAATTTCTCTTCTTCAGAAACGCTTTCCTTGCCATTGCCAGTCTACATTTTATATCCTCTCTACTTCGACCATCATCAGTTATTTTGCTCCCCAAATAGCAAAACTCCTTTACTACTTTAAGTGTCTCATTTCCTAATCTAATTCCCTCAGCATCATCAGACTTAATTCGACTACATTCCATTATCCTCGTTTTGCTTCTGTTCATGTTCATCTTATATCCTCCTTTCAAGACACGGTCCATTCCGTTCAACTACTCTTCCAAGTCCTATGCTGTCTCGGATAGAATTACAATGTCATCGGCGAACCTCAAAGTTTTTATTTCTTCTCTATGGATTTTCAAACCTACTCCGAATTTTTCTTTTGTTTCCTTCACTGCTTGCTCAATATACAGATTGAATAACATTGGGGATAGGCTACAACCCTTCCCAACCACTGCTTCCCTTTCATGCCCCTTGACTGTTATAACTGCCATCTGGTTTCTGTACAAATTGTAAATAGCCTTTCGCTCCCTGTATTTTACCCCTGACACCTTTAGAATTTGAAAGAGAGTATTCCAGTCAACATTGTCAAAAGCCTTCTCTAAGTCTACAAATGATAGAAATGTAGGTTTGCCTTTCCTTAATCTTTCTTCTAAGATAAGTCGTAAGGTCAGTATTGCCTCACCTGTTCCAGTATTTCTACGGAATCCAAACTGATCTTCCCCGAGGACAGCTTCTACCAGTTTTTCATTCGTCTGTAAAGAATTCGCGTTAGTATTTTGCAGCTGTAACTTATTAAACTGATAGTTCGGTAATTTTCACATCTGTCAACACCTGCTTTCTTTGGGATTGGAATTATTATATTCTTCTTGAAGTCTGAGGGTATTTTGCCTGTCTCATACATCTCGCTCACCAGATGTTAGAGTTTTGTCAGGACTGGCTCTCCCAAGGGTGTCAGTAGTTCTAATGGAATGTTGTGTACTCCCGGGGCCTTGTTTCGCCTTAGGTCTTTCAGTGTTCTGTCAAACTCCTCACGCACTATCGCATCGTCCATTCCATCTTCATCTACATCCTCTTCCATTTCCATAATATTCAGAGAAGTTACAGCTTGGTTTTCAATTAATTCTCTTTCAGTTTAAAATTAGTTCTTTTAATACATACAGTTCCACACAAAAAATAAAACTCTAGAAAATATAGTAATTGCTCATGACAACCAGGAACTACAACAGCTGCACTCCACTATATTCCTGGGGGTTCACATTAACATTAGGCTCAACTGTGAACAGCATGTGCCCCTTACTCTAAAAAGGCTTTCATCAGCAACTTTTGCTCTTAGAATTATTATTCATTTTGAGGACCCCAACATTTTAAAATCAGCTTACTCTGGGTAATTTCACTCATTAATGAGTTACGGAAAAATATTCTGGGGTAATTCACCAGCCTCAAAAAAAAATCTTAGCTGCTCAGAAGAGAGCAGTCAGAATCATGTGTGGGGTTCCTCCACGAACCTCATGTAGAAAACTTTTTACACAGTTAGGTATTCTGACCACAACATGTCAGTACATATACTCTCTGATGAATGTAGTTAATAAAGACTATGCTCAGTATGAAACAAATTGGTGCACCAACAATAATATAAACACTTGCTCTCTCCCTGTCAACAAATACCTCTTCATGCATACTCTGCCCCAGCATCCTTGGTCGACTCCTTCATCCTTAATGAAACCTACCTGCAAATTCACCATTTTGTCCACACCTCTCCCTGCCTTCTTCACGGCACTGGCAATCCCGTTGCCCTTCCATGAGGTGTGGTTTCAGTTGGCTACCTCAAGCATATCCCTGTCCAATTTCAACCCCTGCTCAATGACCAGATCGAACCCTTACCCTCAGTGTCTTTTTTCCATCCTTCACTGTGTCACTATCGCCGGCCGGAATGACCGAGCGGTTCTAGGCACTACAGTCTGGAACCGCGCGACCGCTGCAGTCGCAGGTTAGAATCGTGCCCCGGGCATGGATGTGTGTGATGTCCTCAGGTTAGTTACGTTTAAGCAGTTCTAAGTACTAGGGGACTGATGACCTCGGAAGTTAAGTCCCATAGTGCTCAGAGCCATTTTTTGTGTCACTAACTGTGTCTGCCCCACAGCTCCTCTCCCCCACCACCTTCCTCTCCCATGTTGACCACACCTTCTCCACAGCCATGACCCTGCCACTCTTCAAAAGTGTCATCAGTTCCTCGACATCCTCAATGGCGACCTTATTCCTCTGCCAAAGGACACCCATCTCTAAACTAACTCCACCCTGGATGTAGTCCTCGCTTCCCCCAACCCTATTGGTTGTATCCCTGTAGACGTCCTTGACCCCATTGGTAGCGACCACCTCCCAGTCCTTCACACCATCTCCTCTGCCCATTGCACCCCTCCAGCCCCCACACTCCTGCCTTTCTGATATCCATACATAACAATTGTAGCACTGATTGGGTTGCCTACTGGGAATCCATTGCCTCACAGGTTGAATGCCATCAACCTACCTCCCACCATCCCACTGACGTCACCCATGCCTCGTCCATCCTCCAGAAGACCATCACTGACGCTGTGGAGGCCCATTTTCCCACAAAACTTATCCACCCTCACCACCCTATTCTTCCTCCACAGACTTTCCTTCCTCCCTGTGAATCCCGCAGGCACTACCGCTCCTTCCTCTGCATCTATGACTGGGATGCACTCCTCTACCACAGGAATTACAACTATACATCTGAAACCTCTCAACAACAAAGAAATGCCAGGACTGGCGCCAGACATGTACACGCCTCAACTCAGCCCACCCTGTCAACTCCTCCAAATACTGGTCTGCCACATCCTTACTGGTAGCCATCCCACCCTGCGTTATCTCCTCCTCCTTGATGACTGCCCCTTCCATGACAACCTCAGTAAGTCTAACCATTTTGCTTCCCACCTCTACTTCATTCCCGACAATCGTCTCTCTGATTACTCCCTCTTCTCCATGGTCCTTGAATGCTCCAATACATCTGTCCCATCACTCACCCTCAGTTTCCAGTACTTGAGTCAGTTACCCCCTCGACCATCAACGCTCTCATTACTTTGTACAACTTCAAAGTAAAATGCAACACCACCCCTGTCATGATGGTGTCCCCTCCTCCTTCCTGGTTGTCCTTGCTACCCTGTATAACATCCTCCTCTCAACCGGCTTTTACTCCGACCTGTGGAAGACTTCCTGCATCCTGCTGTTCCCCAAAACCAAGAAACTCACCTCTGACACCTTCCTATCGCCCCGTCTGCCTTACCTCCATGTTCGGGAAGGTCTCCATCCTCTCCCACTGTATTCATCACCAACTTACACAGTGTGGCTTCCAGGCCTCCTTCTCAGCTGATGACCAGCTCCTTAACCTTACCATTCTTCTTTCCCTCCAATTTAACTCCTGTCTCTCCACTACTTTTGTTTCCCTTGACCTCCAGAGCGCCTATGACCGTGTCTGACACCCCAGTTCCTTTTTAAACTCCAGACCTACGCTCTTCCTATCGATTTCGTCCATCTCATTGTTTCCTTCCTCTCCCACTGTCCCTCATATGTCACTATCCACAATACCAACTGCTTTACTTTCTATACCACAGCTGGCGTGCCCCAAGGCTCTGTTCTTTCCCCTCTCCTCTATCTCCTGCATCCTGCAGATATGCCCCAACCTTCCCTGCCTGTACACCTCTTCGACATTGTCGATCACACCACCTTCCTGGCCCTTTATCCTACACTTCAACAGTCCCAACAAACGCTTGAAACCCACCTCAATCAGTTCACTGTCTGGTGCAACCAATGGCCCCTTCGCATCAATCATTCCAAGACCCAGGCAATCATCATACGTCATACCACCCGCTCCTTCAGGCTCCACGATTTTTGCCTCACGATTTATGGTCGTTCTATCCATATCACTCCTGCACTGAAATACCTTGCCTCACCCTCCACCATCACCCCAACTCACCTCCACATCTCCTTACATTGCAACACAAAGCCCACAATAGGCTCCACCTGAAACTTCTGTCTGGTCGGACATGGCGACTGTATCTTTCCACCATCCTTCACACCTATGAATCCTTGGTCCGTCCCATCCTCTGTTATGCCAGCATCGTATGGATTTCGCTCCAACCAGATTCTATTAAGCCCTCCAAATTCTTAAACACCATGCACACCACCTATCCTTCCATATCCGCTCTCCCCCCCCCCCCCCCCCCCCACAGATCCTCTGCCCACATCTTCTCCTTTTCCTCAAACACATCCGCACCCTGTACATCGTCCACAGACTCGATCACCCCCTCTCCCCTGCCCAATTCCCTGTTCTTCTATCGTCTCTACCCCCAGCCCGTTGCCACGCCTTTACCGTTGTGTCCTGCCCTCTCTTCTTCTTCACATTTTCCACCTCGTTTCCCAATGCAACTTCCAGCACCTACCCCTTCCAAATTATGAACTTCGCCCTGATATATACTACTCCTACCAACTCTAACCCCACCTTTCCTTTCTCCTTCCTCAGGGCTCCTTCCTCTTCACCTGCGTAATTTTCCCCCTTCTCAACCCCCCTCCCTTTCCAGTGCATCCCTTCTGCATCTCTGCGCTGTCTCTTGACTTGCTGTGCCTCACCCTCTCCCACTCCACCCCACCTGTCTCCTGCCACTTGGTGTGCCCCTCGACCCCCTTGCTTTTCCACCCAAATTTGCCACCTCATTGTATTTCGTCCTAGACGACCTAATAAGCCAGGATATTATCCCTTAAAACTGCGACCCAAAGTGTCCCACTTACGAGGTTGTAGGAGTAGAATAAACAATGAGATTTGTCAAATACTGCCTCCCCTTCAACTGGACATTTTCAGGTGGGGACCACAACACATGGGATGTGCACATGCAGCTTATCGCCAGTGAAAGGGTGGACCACTGGCATAAGAAAAATAGCAGCATCAAACCGATACACTGCACAGACATATGGCTGTAGTGTAATGAATGCAGAGCCAATAGTGATGAGACAGACTTGGAATAACAGCTTGCCAACACAGGTACACATTTGTCCTTCAAGAAGGTCTGCACCACGAGAGGATGCTTATGTTTTTCAAGTGCCTCTGATGAGTAGATACCTGACATCAGCTGATATCTGGGCATAGGTTATGGGCAGACATTCACGATGAACCATTGGGAGCAGAAAACTGGAAGCTGGTGTGAGTTCCAGAGGTGTCAAGAGACCATTAGCACTGCATCATACCAAAGACAGCAGAGACAGGCAGTGTGTAGGACCAGAGTACATGGAAACGATGAATGGCAATCAGTGGTGTTCAGCAATGAGTCTGCCAGCATGGCAGTAGACCATCTGATGACAAGTCGCAGTAAGCAGTGATACTCGATACCAATACCTCTCCATCTCCCGGGTTCGTCGTGGGGGAATGTGTTGTGACAGCACCACTGATTTCGTAATTTTTGAACTGTGGCTCAAAGGGTGTACCACTGGTATAAGAAAAATAGCAGCATGAAACCGATTGTGTTGTCATACCCTTTAGGATACACCGTGGAGGTTCCAGTAGGATAACGCCACTTCGCACACTGCTACTCACATCAAAAATATACTGAGGGATGTTTGGTTCCTTGCTTGGTCTGCCTGGCACCCACAGAAACTTTCTGGTATGCACTGGGAAGCTGTTTACTTTCTTACCGGCCACCAGACAGCAATCTTTATGAGTTGACACAGAACAGAATTATGTCCGCTGATTCAAATCGCCCTTCATTTGGATCAAGTATTTTTCGCATCAATTACGCTGATATTACACCAGTATTGTGTGTACTTCGTTTTTAGTATACGAAATATGTGGTATCGATAGCTACGATGCAACGGCGTAGGTGCAAGTTCATAAGTTGGCACTACGAGAGACACCGACGACAGCGCTCTAGCCGGCGCTGTGGAGATCTATGAGCGTCTCTCCGGATTCAAGCTATTTGGTCAAGGGCAGACGGCCGGGATACTTCGCTTCCTATAGAGACTTTGCACTACTTACGACAGGTCTAAGGCTTCTCACCTATGTGCTCATCTGAACAAAGTTATGTATGCCTCTGTATATATTCGTGCACCAGTAAACCACTTTTACTTACTTGCTGTACGAACGTGTTCTACCTCACCTGCTCCTCCTACCTTCCTACATTCGGCCTACCCTTCAATTTTCAGGAGCAGACCCACGCGCCGCCTTCCAGGCGGGACACAAAAACTGGCGACGAGGCTACTTTTTTTTCCTCTCCTATCATTTCCTTTGTTGCTGGGTACTGCTTTAGTTTTTTTTTGTGATGGTGATGGTGAGTGTTCATCGGAGTGCCCCAGGGAAGTGTCGCAGGTCCGCTGTTGTTTTCTATCTACTTAAATGATCTTTTGGATAGGGTGGATAGCAATGTGCGGCTGTTTGCTGGTGATGCTGTCGTGTACGAGAAGGTGTCGTCGTTGAGTGACTGTAGGAGGATACAAAATAACTTTGACAGGATTTGTGACTGGCGTAAAGAATGGCAGCTAACTCTAAATATAGATACATGTAAATTAATGCAGATGAATAGGGAAAAGAATCCTGTAATGTTTGAATACTCCATTAGTAGTGTAGCGCTTGGCACAGTCACGTCGCTTAAATATTTGGGCGTAACTTTGCAGAGCGATATGAAGTGGGACAAGCATGTAATGGCAGTTGTGGGGAAGGCGGATAGTCGTCTTCGGTTCATTGGTAGAATTTTGGGAAGATGTGGTTCATCTGCAAAGGAGACCGCTTATAAAACACTAATACGACCTATTCTTGAGTACTGCTCGAGCGTTTGGGATCCCTATCAGGTCGGATTGAGGGAGGACATAGAAGCAATTCAGAGGCGGGCTGCTAGATTTGTTACTGGTACGTCTGATCATCACGCGAGTGTTACAGAAATGCTTGAGGAACTTGGGTGGGAGTTTCTAGAGGAAAGGGGGGCGTTCTTTTCGTGAATCGCTACTGAGGAAATTCAGAGAACCAGCATTTGAGGCTGACTGCAGTACAATTTTACTGCCGCCAACTTACATTTCGCGGAAAGACCACAAAGGTAAGAAAGATTAGGGCTCGCACAGAGGCATATGGGCAGTCATTTTTCCCTCGTTCTATTTGGGAGTGGAACAGGGAGAGAATGCTAGTTGCTGTACGAGGTACCCTCCGCCACGCACCGTATGGTGAATTGTGGAGTATGTATGTAGATGTAGATGTAGATATCCCCGTGTGACTGAGTGACTGTATGAGTGCTCCCATCTTTCGCTGTATAGACTTTCATTTGTGTAAACCATGGCGTCGCCACAGGAACAGGCTTAGCTGTCCGTTCTTGTACGTTTTCAGGCTCAGCAAATGGCGCAGCTGCTTGCTGCCATAAATGGACTGGTCACACTACAAACTGCAGCTACTTCACCGCCTCCGACGCCACCGCCTGTACCGACGCCGACGCCGACGGCACCGCCATTTCGTACCTTCAGTCCTGACGTTGAACGCCGGCCAGAATACATCACCCAGCTCGAGGCACACTTCGCAGCCTACAACATACCAGCTACAGAGCGGCTTGCCGTTTTCATTGCCAACGCGGGTGTTGTGTTGTACCGTGTGCTCATGAAGTTGTTTCCCACCACCCACCCAGAAACTAAAACTTACGACGAAGTGATTGACGCTTTGAATTCCCACTTACGTGATAGTGTCAATGTGATAGCTGCACAGTACAAAATTCTTTCGTCTCTGGCGTGGCCCTACGCACCAGGAAAGTACTTGGGCTCGAACAAACACAAATACACCAAAATCGTGTGAGAAATAATGTAAAGGTCTCTTATTGCGTTGGTGATACTCCCGCATCTGCAAAAAACTGCAGTCGTCCGTTAGAGGCCTCTGCGTATGCCGTGCCGCATTGCACACTGTCCTGTCTGTACGCCAGTCGGGACCAGTAGGGACGGCGCAGTGTGCCTCTGAAGTTGCCTTTTGTGACATCATTTGTGTACTGAACCGTCAGATGGCTCGGCGATTGGTAATCAGTCCTGCTAATGTATTGCGATTGGTTGAGATGAAGTTACGAAGAACCCTTCTTCGCGAAGATGGTATTGGTGTAGAAGACGAATCATTCGCATGTTTTCTGGTATCTATTATAGTGCAGAAATATGAGCATAAGTTAGAAACAGATACTGTTGTAACACTAACACATAATGATGATGATAGGGATGATAATGACGTTCAACTCACTGCAGACGGTAGTGCTACGGCAAGTGCGGGAAGAGGCGATGGAAGCAGTGACAGTGAATACCAACCGTCTCTCAAGAAGGGGGTTAAAGTAGCAAGCATCATCACGGCGTTTGATGACAACACACTGGAGAACATGTACGATGATTATTACGCAAGAGGTTTCGACACAAACGACAAGCTTCTAAAAAGATACCCTAAACTGAAGTCTAAAAGCGATATTAAAAACATACTGGATTACGTGGCAAAGAAAAGAGAAGGAAATACAGTTTTCAAAGGAAGTCGTACACTGCTGTTCAAGACCATCAAGGAGCGTGTAATGGTGAAATTCGATGAAGCGCGAGAATGCGGTTCCGCCGTTCATTATTGGCATTTCCAACATTGGGCATTGGACGTAGCCAGAAATCTCGGGTGTACAAACTTTACAGCTTCACTAGGATTTATTACTAATTTGAAAAAGGAGTTTAGGATAACATCACGCCGTATCACTATGCTCCACGAAAAGATAAGGATGACGAAGAAGAAACGTTTGTTGCTGACATCAATGACCGTATCACGAGAGAAAACATCGATGAGAAACACTGTCGCGATGTTGCAATCAGTTAACTGTGCAACACATAGTTACACGATCGATGTTGCTATATCAATGGACGGACGATTGGCAGACAAATTCTATATTTGCTTCCAAGAATCCAGTGGAAAGTTTGGACCCCGCGTGTCAAGGGAAATAGAAACGCGGTGCCCTCCAAATGTCGTCGTCGATGCAAGTGTGAGTGGGAAGATGACGAAACATCTGAAGACGTTTTATCTGTCAGTTTAGAACCCACATTTGTCGAGAAAGTCATTAGTACTTTGTGACTCCTGGTCTGGACATAAGGATAAAGGAGTACAAATGGAAGCATCTGGCGGAAAACACGTAGATTTAAAAGTCATTCCGCCTAAAGCTACAAGATATGCACAACTTCTGGATGTGTATTTCTTCAGGCAATATATACCAAGAGAATAACAGACTTCATTAAACTTCGTTCCAGTAATATGCAGCCGAAATTGCACGACAGATTCTTTATCATGAATATGCATTCTGTCATTTACAATCAGTTATCTGCGGGAGTATACAGATCAATGCTTCGTTACACGTGGCAGAACGCTGGCTTCGATATTGGTGAACCAGTGAACAACTTCAAAAGTGTCAGTGACGTGGCGTTCAACACTGGTATTATACACTCATGGAAATTGAAATAAGAACACCGTGAATTCATTGTCCCAGGAATGGGAAACTTTATTGACACATTCCTGGGGTCAGATACATCACATGATCACACCGACAGAACCACAGGCACATAGACACAGGCAACAGAGCATGCACAATGTCGGCACTAGTACAGTGTATATCCACCTTTCGCAGCAATGCAGGCTGCTATTCTCCCATGGAGACGATCGTAGAGATGCTGGATGTAGTCCTGTGGAACGGCTTGCCATGCCATTTCCACCTGGCGCCTCAGTTGGACCAGCGTTCGTGCTGGACGTGCAGACCGCGTGAGACGACGCTTCATCCAGTCCCAAACATGCTCAATGGGGGACAGATCCGGAGATCTTGCTGGCCAGGGCAGTTGACTTACACCTTCTAGAGCACGTTGGGTGGCACGGGATACATGCGGACGTGCATTGTCCTGTTGGAACAGCAAGTTCCCTTGCCGGTCTAGGAATGGTAGAGCGATGGGTTCGATGACGGTTTGGATGTACCGTGCACTATTCAGTGTCCCCTCGACGATCACCAGTGGTGTACGGCCAGTGTAGGAGATCGCTCCCCACACCATGATGCCGGGTGTTGGCCCTGTGTGCCTCGGTCGTATGCAGTCCTGATTGTGGCGCTTACCTGCACGGCGCCAAACATGCATACGACCATCATTGGCACCAAGGCAGAAGCGACTCTCATCGCTGAAGACGACACGTCTCCATTCGTCCCTCCATTCACGCCTGTCGCGACGCCACTGGAGGCGGGCTGCACGATGTTGGGGCGTGAGCGGAAGACGGCCTAACGGTGTGCGGGACCGTAGCCCAGCTTCATGGAGACGGTTGCGAATGGTCCTCGCCGATACCCCAGGAGCAACAGTGTCCCTAATTTGCTGGGAAGTGGCGGTGCGGTCCCCTACGGCACTGCGTAGGATCCTACGGTCTTGGCGTGCATTCGTGCGTCGCTGCGGTCCGGTCCCAGGTCGACGGGCACGTGCCCCTTCCGCCGACCACTGGCCACAACATCGATGTACTGTGGAGACCTCATGCCCCACGTGTTGAGCAATTCGGCGGTACGTCCACCCGGCCTCCCGCATGCCCACTATACGCCCTCGCTCAAAGTCCGTCAACTGCACATACGGTTCACGTCCACGCTGTCGCGGCATGCTACCAGTGTTAAAGACTGCGATGGAGCTCCGTATGCCACGGCAAACTGGCTGACACTGACGGTGGCGGTGCACAAATGCTGCGCAGCTAGCGCCATTATACGGCCAACACCGCGGTTCCTGGTGTGTCCGCTGTGCCGTGCGTGTGATCATTGCTTGTACAGCCCTCTCGCAGTGTCCGGAGCAAGTATGGTGGGTCTGACACACCGGTGTCAATGTGTTCTTTTTTCCATTTCCAGGAGTGTAGAATGCGCAAATACGCCATGCGATCAACTTGCATTTCTTCACTGTGCGTTTTGCAGTCCGCATTTACATTTGTTGTTAAGATTGCTGCATTGCGTATGGCGTCTACAATTACATCTACACTGATATCTAGAGCATGACTGCAGAGTTTTGCAGAAAAACGACACCCACCAGCACATTCAGACGTACATAATGGTCCTGTAAACAAACGTTCATACAGATCTGTTTGTTCCAGCCCAAGTACTTTCCTGGTCAGTCCAATAAATCTTGGTTAACGGACCTTCAGGGACTAACTTCTGATTGTGACTTTAATTGCTCGTGTGGACGCTCATATGCGGATATAATGATTAGAGACGCTATTGCGCAGAATGTGACGGATCTCCGCATCCGCGAGCAAATCCTCAAATTAAAAAACCCGTCTTTTCAGGGAGTAGTGGACTTGCTAGACAGACAAGATACATTGGACATGGCTACCTCCGCGTTCGACGTGACCCCGGGTGGGTCTGTGTGTGTGTACTGTTTGCGCGGCACAGCACGTGCCCTCCCGCCGGGCCCCAGCACAGCCAAAGCCTTCTAGATACAAGGCCTACGCACAGCGGCCATTTTGGCACATGACGTCACAAACTGTTGGCCATCTTATCTCAGTCGGCAGTCCTGTTGGCGTGTATGTTGTGTTGAAAGCGTGTGACACGTGAAAGTGACATACATTTCATACAGTATTCGGCTACAGTTCTTCGAAGTATGGGATACAATTGCTGCGTTCCCTTTTGCCAGGGAAATTATAAATCCCAAAAAGGCATGCAAGTGCACATGTTTCGATTTCCCAAATGTGTGAAGTTGAGAAACCGCTGGATTGCAGCTACTCCCAGACAGGAATTTGTGTCTACGCATTATTCAAGGGTAAGTAAATGACAAAAAATTTGTAGCGTGTTATTTGTTTCCATTGCACCACATTTGCCAATTGTTTTTAAAAGCAGTTATTTATCATGTACCAGTATCATTTGTTTCTTTATTCCAGACCATTGCTGCAAGGTTAATACGAAGTTGGCTGCGAAATGTCTCTCATATTTGCAACTATTGTCACACAGAATAGTTATATTAATTAGTGTGACTCGAAAATGATTAGTATTCTAATGGTTCAAATGGCTCTGAGTACTATGGGACTTAACTTCTGAGGTCATCAGTCCCCTAGAACTTAGAACTACTTAAACCTAACTAACCTAAGGACATCACACACATCCATGCCCGAGACAGGATTCGAACCTGCGACCGTAGCGGTCGCGCGGTTCCAGACTGTAGCACCTAGAACCGCTCCGCCACTCCGGCCGTCGTTTAGTATTCCTTATCATTCCTACTTGATAATTGACTTTTCAGTACTTTTATTTCGAAGAGCTACTGAATGATTTTTTTCAGTTTTACATATACAGCTATTGGGAAATAGTTTCAACTTGAGTAAACTACTGTAGAAAATTGCTTTAATGAATTCAGTGTTCGACAGATTAAGCAGAATACAAAGCATAATTTCGAGGTAAGTGCATCATGATTAAATTAACAGCACTCTGTGACACGAATTTCAATCAGGATATAGGAGAAACAATCTTTTCATGTTTAAGGTTCTAAAGTTCTGGAGAAACAGGGAAATAAAATATTTTTCGGGTTTTTTGATTTATTAAACATTATGTCAGGAGGTGCTCCATTTCGTCGAATGATTTGAGTTTCGTGTGAGATCAGCAAATTTTTGAAGTGGAGAGGAAAATTTACGAAAATAACCAGAGAAACAAATTCTTAAATTCTGTAGGAGCTCCAGCTGCTTTATTTAAATCCGAAAACGTCTACTTGTTGTTGCATGTTGCCGATATTTTACTGCAAGAAAGCGTGGCTCCTGAGGTAAAAGAGAGAATTTAAAATTACAGTTTGTATTCAAGCCTAGAAACGCTTATTTAAGGCAAATCGTCAAAATAATTTTACATCTTGAAATAACATAGGGCAGTTTTGTTCAGTTACTTTACGCAATGATATAAATGTCCATACTTTCATTACAAGGACATGTAGGAGAGGAAAGCACGAGTATCTCTATGCGGTCTCAGCTCTGAAACTCGTAAAGTTCGGACAGCTGCAGAGTGCTTAACAGGAGCGCTCCGCTAGATACCCGGCCAACAGTATGTGACGCCACAAGTGTGCGCGTAGGCCTGTAGTCTAGGTGGTGTTGGCACAGCCAGCCACACCGCGTCTTTCGCGCGCAACTAAACATTTCAGACCATTCACCCACTAAGAAACTGATATATACGAACTGTTTTCGTGCCCACCCACAACCAGTTGCCCATCCCGTCAAGCACAGTGTTATTTTTGTAGTAAGAAAGGTCACGTGACAACTTGTCTCCCGTTCTCACGACTCGCGTGGGCGTCACCGCAACGGCAACCGCCATGCTCATGATTCACATCAGCCTATGGACGTTAATGTCATTTATTCAAAGCCTTCTGCTTCACGTGCTTCTACAGCTCGTCACGTGAATCAAGTTTTGCCAGACACTTCCTCTCGCATTCAGCGCGATGCGAGGGAACTTTTTGTGACTTTGCACATTTCTGGACGTTCTGTTCGTCAATTATTTTTCTAACATTTCCGAGAGTAAGAATTTGATAGCAATGTTGCCCTGTGTCAGAGTGTTGTAACATGAATTTCATAAATTGATAATATCATCATCAGTTATCTGCTATATTAACAGGTCCTTTGCCTCTCCATTTTCTGCGATCCTTTGCTTCCTTCTTAAGGCTGCTGTATGTTGTACCGCCCACAATGACATCCAGTATCTGGAATCTCTTCCTTCCTTACCTCCTTTTCCCTTCTATATAACCTTCTAAAATTGTTTTTATCAGTCCCTCATTCTTTCTTAACATATGCACACTCACTCCATCTTCAGGCCACAAGTGGCCCATAGGGACCATCCGACCGCCGTGTCATCCTCAGTTGAGGATGCGGATAGGAGGGCATGTGATCAGCACACCACTCTCCCAGTCGTTATGATGGTTTTCTATGACCGGAGCCGCTACTATTCGGTCGAGTAGCTCCTCAATTGGCATCACGAGGCTGAGTACACCCAAGTGCCGGCCACGCCCGACAGCGCTTAACTTCGGTGATCTCACGGGAACCGGTGTATCCACTGCGGCAAGGCCGTTGCTCTTAAAATATACCCAATCCAATTTCTTTTTCTTCTCTTTATTACATCTAGTAATTGTCTTTTGTCTCCCACTCTTCTCAGTACCTCTTCATTTTTTACTCTGTCCATCCAACTTATTCTTTCCATCCTCCGCCATGTCAAGATCTCAAAAGCCTACAGACTTCCTCTGTTTTTCTTCCTCATAGTCCATGTTTCAGCGCCATATAGAAGAATACTCCATACAAGACATTTTATGAGCCTCTTCCTGAGTTCTATGTCCAGACCGCTGCAGAAAATTCTTCTTTTCTTATAAAACGCCTCTTTTGCCATTGCTATCCTTGTTTTAATTTCTGTGGTGCACTTCCAGGCAGTGTCTATCCTGCTTCCAAGTACTTAAAATTTTGCACCTGTTCTAGTATTTATCCATTTAGCATAATTTTTATTTCCTTATTCCCTCCTAGTGCCAATACTTTTGTTTTATTTGTATTAATTTTCATTCCATATTTTTTTTGTTAGTTTCAATGGTGTCCACCATATCCTGTAATTCTTTTTCCCCTGTGGCTAGAATGACCATGTGATCAGCAAACCTCAAACATCCTACTCTTCTTCCTCCAATCTCTACTCCTTTGTCATCTAATGACCATTGGTCAAACATATTTTCCCAGTAGAGGTTGAAAAGAGTAGGCCATATACAGCATCCTTGTCTTACTCTTTTTCCTAGTATGATCCAGTTTGTACTCTCACTTTAACTGAAACTTTTTGATTAAGATATAATGAGTTTATAAATCTTCTGGATTTCCAGTCCACTCTCTTTTCCCTCATTATAGTCGCCAGCTTGTCCCAAATACCTTTTCTAGATCGATGAAGCACATATATAGGTATCTTCCTTTTTCAATAAACATTTCTCCCAAGATTCATAGGAGCCCTATTGCATCTCTGGTGCCCGTATTCTGCCTAAAGCCAAACTGCTCCTCGCCAAGATTCTCCTCGTCGGCGAAGATCAGTTTGGATTCCGCAGAAATGTTGGAACACGTGAGGCAATACTGACTCTACGACTTATCTTAGAAAATAGATTAACCCTCTATTGCACTGTGTATATTTAAATATACATATTTTCAGAACTCTGTACTGGCTCATATAATGTAACTGTGCCACTGACGTGCACTGTATACTCAGATGTACATCTGTATTTTTCGTGTATCACGTCAGATGGCAGCATCTGCTTACGGCAGTTGAGTAAAAGTTTGCAGAACTGTTGGTATGTCTAGAAGGCTGTGGGTCTCCGGGCGTGCGATTGTTTGTATTTATTTATTCATGAGTGACGTGTCTTTTGAGCTTTTCTTTCGTCGTGTTTCTATTGGAAGAATCTACAAAAGCTATAAACGTATTGTTTCTTTCGAAATAATTGTTTCTTTGCTTTTTATTCAAACTTTTGTGTGTGTGTATCTGAATGAACAGTGTGCAGTAAAGGTAAAAGTGGACAATTCGTGAAGGAAACATGGATACCCGTTTATTTTACCGAAAAAGACAAGGGAGAAGCTACATTCCTCCAGAAAGCAGTGACGAGGACTGTTTGGACAGTGATGACAGTGATCTGGATAAAACCTACGTTCCTGAACGACTTACAGGTGAGTTAGAAATTGACTAGCAATTTTCATAAAAAAATCATGTAAAGAGTTACATCAGTATAAGAAGTTGATTGGATTTTCGCTACAGTGGCAACTTTTACTTGCTCTAATATACAACTCTTTACAGTTCTTTTCATGTGTGTTCTTTTTCTCGTGACAATATATCAATTGTTGTTGTCCCAAATGTGTTTCATGCTTTTTATCTAAAAAATTGTGACTGTGACTTAGACCAGCATTGTAGCCTAGTCAGCTTTATATAGTTTCCCAGCACCATCTCTTGTTCAGTTTCTGATGACAAGTAATTCACACTCTACTTTTCAGGCTCACAATCAGGTGACAGTAGCAGCAGCGAAGAAAACTGTGATGAGCCAGATGAAGTGGGAGTGCCTTGTGTTTCAAACACAGAGCAGATAGTTGAACCTGAAGTTGGTGATAATCTTCCTCAGGCACAATCTCCATCTCGTTGTAATGTGCCGAAATTGAACCTTCTTTGGAAGAGGAACACGGTAAAATCTGTATTTCCTTCTCCTGTTTGGACTGGAGAAATTCCACCATCTACAGAAGTATTTTCACCACTAACGTACTTCAAAAAGATTTTTGACTCAAGTATCATTGACTACATATGTCAACAAACGAATCTGTATTCGAAGCAGTGTGATGTGGCCAACACCTTCAGTGTTACCTCTACCGAAATTGAACAATTTATTGGTATTGCATTCTACATGTCACTGATTGCTATACCTGGGAACAGAAGATACTGGAACAAGAAATGTGGTGTGAAACAAGTGTCTGATGTAATGACACTACGCAGATGGGAACAAATAAAGAGATATTTACATTTTGCTGACAATACTCAGCAACATTCTGCACCTGACAGACTGTTCAAGGTTAGAATGGTAAGCGACATGCTGCGAAAAAATTTATCAAAAATACCAATTGAAGAACACCTTGCAGTGGACGAACAAATTGTGGCATTCAAAGGTCACAGTAGCTTGAAACAGTATAATCCCAAGAAACCAAAAAAGTGGGGCTACAAAATATATTGCATAGCAGGTGCCAGTGGTATTATTTATGATTTCGAAGTCTATTCTGGACCTGTCAATCAACCCAGTCATCTTCCTAATGTAAACGCCAGTGGAAATGTAGTGCTCAGATTGGCTGAAAGAATACCAAAGTACAAAAATCATAAACTGTTCTATGATAACTGGTTCTGCAGTCCAGAGCTTCAAGTTGAGCTGGTAAAATGTGGTATTCACAGTCTGGGAACAGTACAATTGAATAGAGTGAGAAACAATAAGATGCCTTCTGATGCTGAAATGAAAAAGCAGGGAAGAGGCACATCTGTTGAATCCACTGCATCTGTTTCTGGATATGACCTGATTCTTGTGAAATGGCAAGACAACAGGTGTGTCAGCCTTCTGGGCACCTTTTCAGGTACTCACCCAGAAAGCCAGGTTGCAAGATATGACAAAAAAACAAAGCAACGTATCCAAATAAAATGCCCAAAGATTGTGAAGGAGTACAACAAGTTTATGGGAGGTGTTGACACTATTGACTCCTTATTAGCTCTGTACAGAACGAAAATCAGGTCAAAGAAATATTACATGAGACTGTTCTTCCATTTATTGGACATGAGTTGTGTTGTTGCTTGGCTACTTTATAAGAGAGCCTGTCATGAAGATAGTATTGAAGAGAAAACCCAGATGACTTTGTTTGATTTCAAGCTTGATATTGCTGAATCCTTATGCTGGTCAGGAAAACCATCCAAGAGACAGTCGCTGGATAGCTCACCAGGCAGTGGCACCAAAAAGAGAAGGCAGCCAAATACAGCAAATGCTGACATCAGGAAGGACAGAATCGATCACTGGCCTAACTACTGTGAAAAATCTGCCAGATGTAAATATAATAAATGTCAAAAAATAACAAAAATAATGTGTACCAAATGTAACACCTATTTGTGTTTTGTACCAGATAGAAATTGTTTCTACAATTTTCACAATGTATAAATTCTGGAAATATGTAACTGCATAGTAGTGACATTTTGCAAACTGATGTATACCCAACTTTTATAATGTTTTTTATTTTTGTTTTTTGAATAAAATTTAATTTAAAGTCTTAATTTGTGGATGTACCATAAATTTTGAACTGTGTTCTCCAAAAATTTAGTACCTTATACGAACTAATATAAACGTACTCATTACATCCGTATTTGCGCAGTGTATATTTGAACATACAGAGTGATATTTTCCAAAATATATATACTAGAAAGTTTATCATCATCTATTTTTCATTCATGGGCACTATGAAGTATAAATCCAAAGTTGTTATTTGAAAATTCTTAGTTTTACTGTTCTTGTGCAATAGAGGGTTAAGGAAAGGCAAACCCACATTTCTAGCATTTGTAGACTTAGAGAAAGCTTTTGACAATGTTGACTGGAATACTCTCTTTCAAATTCTAAAGGTGGCAGGGGTAAAATACAGGGAGCGAAAGGTTACTTACAATTTGTACAGAAACCAGATGGCAGTTATAAGTCGAGGGGCATGAAAGGGAAGCAGCGGTTGGGAAGGGAGTGAGACAGGGCTGTAGCCTATCCCCAATGTTATTCAATCTGTATATTGAGCAAGCAGTAAAGGAAACAAAAGAAAAATTCGGAGTAGGTATTAAAGTCCATGGAGAAGAAATAAAAACTTCGAGGTTCGCCGATGACGTAATTCTGTCAGAGACAGCAAAGGACTTGGAAGAGCAGTTGAACGGAATGGACAGTGTTTTGAAAGGAGGATATAAGATGAACTTCAACAAAAGCAAAACGAAGACAATGGAATGCAGTCAAATTAAGTCGGGTGATGCTGAGGGAATTAGATTAGGATATGAGACACTTAAAGTAGTAAAGGAGTTCTGCTATTTGGGGAGCAAAATAACTGATGATGGTCGAAGTAAAGAGGATATAAAATGTAAACTGACAATGGCAAGGAAAGCGTTTCTGAAGAGAAATTTGTTAACATCGAGTATAGATTTGTCAGGAAGTCGTTTCTGAAAGTATTTGTATGGTGTGTATCCATGTATGGAAGTGAAACATGGACGATAAATAGTTTGGACAAAAAGAGAATAGAAGCTTTCGAAATGTGGTGTTACAGAAGAATGCTGAAGATTAGATGGGGTAGATCACATAACTAATGAGGAGGTATTGAATAGGATTGGAGAGAATAGGAGTTTGTGGCACAACTTGACAAGTAGAAGGGATCGGTTGGTAGGACATGTTCTGAGGCATCAAGAGATCACAAATTTAGCATTGGAGGGCAGCGTGGAGGGTAAAAATCGTGGAGGAAGACCAAGAGATGAATGCACTAAGTATATTCAGAAGGATGTAGGTTGCAGTAAGTACTGGGAGATGATGAAGCTTGCACAGGATAGAGTAGCATGGAGAGCTGCATCAAACCAGTCTCAGGACTGAAGGCAACAACAACAACAACAACAACAACATATCAGATAGTTTAACAACAGTTTGTTTACGGAATAATTCACCTACGAGCATTGCCCACATCCTCGATCCAAGTGATTTTTGTCTAAAGGTGTGTCTGACTCAGTGATATGTATAAAATAGCTAACCTGTTGTCTGGGGCACTGCGATGAGCTCGCAGCAACTGTACATAAAAATCTGCAGCTGGTGCACAGAGAGCAGTAAGCACTGTGTTTCCAAGCCATTATATTACAAGGTCAGATATTTTTATTTCAGGATCCGTTTCGTAAGAAAATTAACAATGCACAGGGACCATTTCATGAATAGCATTGTTAGACAGATTATTAAACCCCAGGAGTACTTTATTTAATTAAAGAGATTAATAGTAAAGTTCAGGATTTCATTAGGTTGTAAATTTTTTGGAACTGATTATAAAACGGGGCCAAATTAATGTCGTTTTCTCGCAGAGACGATAGATTTAGTTTCTGTCGCAGCTGAAGTGCACAAAGTCACCCAAAACTAAACAACATGAAAGCTCCAACCAATTAACGAAGTCAATAGGAGTTTAAAGTCGAACAAAATTTTAAAGGAAACCTTCAGCATTCATTATTGACCACAACCGTAAGGCAGGAACTCATGATGCTCTGTCTCATAGCAATCGAAGATAACAGTATGAAGGACTTTCACATGTGAACGAACTTTTCAAATTTTTCTCGGCCTTCTCTCTTGAGACAGTTTGCTATGGGACGACTGGGGTTTGGTTTCGATGCTCAAATGGTTCAAATGGCTCTAAGCACTATGGGACTTAACATCTGTGGTCATCAGTCCCCTAGAACTTAGAACTACTTCAACCTACCTAACCTAAGGACATCACACACATCCATGCCCGAGGCAGGATTCGTACCTGCGACCGTAACGGTCGTTTGGTTCCAGACTGTAGCGCCTAGAACCGCTCGGCCACAACTGCCGGCGCTGGAATTCAATATGGTGTTGGCCCACTCTTAACGTTGATGACACCTTCCACTCTCGCAGGCATACTTTCAGTTATGTGGTGGAAGGTTTCTTGGGGAACGGCAGCACATAGCACATTCTTCACAGAGTAGTGGACTGACAAGAGGTGTAGATGTTGGTAGGTGAGGCCTGGAACGAAGTCGGCATTCCAAAACATCTCAAAGTGTTCTATTGGATTCAGGTCAGGACTTTGTGCAGGCCAGTCCATAACAGGGATGTTACTGTCGTGTAACCACCACAGGCCGTGCATTATGAACACGTGCTGGATAGTGCTGAAAGATGCAATCATCCCCGAATTGTTCTTCAACAGTGGGAAGCAAGAAGGTGCTTAAATTTAGGCCTAAGGTGTGTTAGCCACGCAATACAACAAGGGCTGCAAGCCCCTCCATGAAAAACGCGACTACACCATAACACCACCGCCTCCGAATTTTACTGTTGGCACTACACACGCTGGCAGATGACGTTCACCGGGCATTCGCCATACCCACACCCTGCCATCGGATCGCCACATTGTGTACCGTGATTCGTGACACCACACAACGTTTTTCCACTGTTAAATCGTCCAATGTTTACGCTCCTTACACCAAGCGAGACGTCGTTTGGCATTTACCGGCGTGATGTGTGGCTTATTAGCAGCCACTCGACCATGAAGTCCAAGTTTTCTCACCTCCCGGCTAACTGTCATCGTACTTTCAGTGGATCCTGATGCAGTTTGGAATTGCTGTGTGATGGTCTGGATAGATGTCTGCCTATTACAGATTACCAACCTCTTCAACTGTCGGTGGTCTGTGTCAGTCAACAGACGAGGTCAGCCTATGCGCTTTTGTGCTGTACGTGTCCCTTCACGTTTCCACTTCACTATCACATCGGAAACAGTGGACCTAGTGATATTTAGGAGTGTGGAAATCTCGCGTACAGACGTATAACACAAGTGACACCCAATCAGCTGACCACGTTCGAAGTCCGTGAGTTCCGCTGAGTGCCCCATTCTTCTCTCTCACAATGTGTAGTGACTACTGAGGTCGCTGATATGGAGTACCTGGCAGTAGACGGCAGCAAAATGCACCTAATATGAAAAACCTATGTTTTTGAGGGTGTCCGGATACTTTTGATCACATAGTGTATACCCTTTTCGACTGTCAGAGATAAACTAAATAATCAAAACAGCTGAAAATGCAAAGATACATATGGAACACGTGTGCGAATAAGGACAAACAAAAATTGATAATAGGATGCATAAAGCTCGCCAAACTCAAAGATTCCACTTACTTTTTGATCACACCTATTACACCACGTAATTTTAAGAGAAGTGTAGTTATCGCGTACAGTTGCAGCCAGTCCGAGAAGAGGGGGAGCGACGCAAAAGCGTCAAGCGGCAAAAATCGAGGAAATGAGTGTAGTGATAGCAACAGATTAGATTAGACTGTGGGGATGCCCAAGAATAGATTATGCGTTTAGTGCTATCGTGTCTTCCTGGCAAACAACACGGATAACGTTCTGGCGACAAGTAAGTATTCGCAAAATATGCAGTAAACCCAATAGCAAAATTTATACGCTTAAAGAAGAAACCGAAACAGCGTACATGTGTAAAGTAAGTTTTATACCAACAGGTGAAACGGTTAAGAAATTCAGCATTATTCACTGTGGACTAAGTCGTGAAGACGTTAACTGAAACGAAATAAAAAAAAAGTACAGAACTGTGCTTCAAAGGGTTTACTTGAGCCACAACTCTTCTCGATGGTTGACCATTATCTTCAGGTGGATGGCATGTTCTACACAGCTGTTCTTAGTGGTAAGCATTGATACCAAGTGGTTATAATTCAATTGCAGCTACTCACGGAGATTGACAGCGGGCTGTAATTATCTTATGGTGGTGAAACTTATTAGATATGCTAAAGCGGTAATGTGCAGCCGATTTGCGCCAGAAAAAAATTAGTTCCAATTCTGGCTACCAGGTGCAAGTCGTGCGCTGTGCAGCACCTCGCCGGCGTCTCCGGTGCCCCGCACTGAACAAATCGTGAAATCAGCGCTTAATAAGATAATCAACATTACGCCTTTCTCACTTGTTTGACCTTTTTTTCCCACGTGTCATTCTTAATCCATTACATATTGAAACATTTCCGTACGCCTTTCTTGGATTCACAGAGCCAGTTTTGCATCTGGTGGCAAAAATTGGAACTAATTTTTTTCCAGTGTAAATCGGTTCAGCATTAACGTGTTGGAATATCTACCAGGTTACTGTGCCATACGGTAATTACAGCGCACACTGGGCTTCCCTAAGTAGCTGCACTGTAATTATAACCACCTTGTAGTTTCGATCAGTGCGTCGGTAGTTACATGAATTAATCACAGTAGATGTAGTACTGACGTAGCAGATGGATTCAATATATAGCAAGTACTTGCAATGCTAGAATAAAAGTATTTGTGTTGCACAGTGGCGCTGAGTACTAGGAAATCCATTCATGGCCGGTTTAAGGTCCAAACAGCACAAGTGACCGCTTGGGACATCAGTGTGTGGGGAGTGCCTTAGGCACACGAGTGCAAAATGCCGGCAGCGATAACTGACACGGTAGAAAATACCGTATTTTACGGATTGTAAGACGCCATGGACTATGACGTACCTTAATTGCCGGCCGGAGTGACCGTGCGGTTCTAGGCGCTACAATCTGGAGCCGCGTGACCGCTACGGCCGCAGGTTCGAATCCTGCCTCGGGCATGGATGTGTGTGATGTCCTTAGGTTAGTAAGGTTTAAGTAGTTCTAAGTTATAGAGGACTGATGACCTCAGAAGTTAAGTCCCATAGTGCTCAGAGCCATTTGAATCATTTGAGCACCTTAATTACTAAGCAATTTTTATTGTTAGATTGCAAAGCCAGACATTAAAAAATTTTTGGCTTCTAAAACCTAAACCTTGAAAAATCGTCATCTGAACTTTCTTCTTCTTCTTCTTCTTCTTCTTCTTCTTCATCCTCTTCGCTGTCATCGTTGTCACCTGCATACATAACATGGTCTTTACCGCCATCGAGAGCGTTACTTAAGCCGCACTTCTTGAAAGATTTAACAATAATGTCTTCTCTCACTAGAGACCACGTTTTGGAGCTTCCTCCGGCGTGAATTCATGTTGGGTTTCTTGTATCATCCATTTATCCTATTCCTCTCTCATATACAATTCAAATGGTTTCTTTGTTGAGACATCAAGCGGTTGCAGTTGTGAAGTAAGCCCTCCCGGCCTAAAAGTGGGCTCTGTACTTTCATGCCACAGTTTCCCTTTCGCAGAATTTTTCAAATGACTATGAAACGGATTTAGAACAAGAAGAGAACTCTTCTTCAATGAAGCAGCTTTCCTTCTCTCCCACACTCTGTTAATCCATAGTTTCATACCTGCCTCGTCCATCCAAACCTTGTCTTGTACGTGAACAGCGAAACCTTGTGGTCTTTCAGAAGGTTTGGGTATTGTTCTGTTCTTAAAAATGACCACTGCATTAAGTTTGGTACCGTCAGCACAACATGAAAGCGCAACAGTGAGACAAGTGTTAAGGGTTGAAACTGCCTGGAATAGATAATCAGTTTGAAATGAATGTAGGTTGCAGTAGTTATGGAGAAATGAAGACTCTTGTACAGGATAGACTAGCATAGAGATCTGCATCAGACCACTTTTCGGCAAACCAGCATATAGATCTGCACCAGACCACTTTTCGGCATACTAGCATATAGATCTGCACCGGACCACTTTTCGGCAGACCAGCATATAGATCTGCACCGGACCACTTTTCGGCAGACTAGCATAGAGATCTGCATCAGACCACTTTTCGGACTGAAGACCTCAACAACAAGATGACTGCAAGGCCTTCAGATTTGCTTCCATGGTTCTTAGCTCTTGTTTTGTTTCCCTTTGGATAGCGTAAGATGTTGAAACGAGGATGTTCAGCGTATGATTTTACTTGCGAGCCATTTCTGACAATCGTCGGGTCATCAGTAAATAATCTTGTATCTGTTCAAAGGTTTCACATCACATTATCTGTTATCTACGAGCAGCACTTGCCGATATCTCATCAGTTCGGAAAATGAATTCGCTCTCGTTCTGGCGATAAATTCACCAGAAGTATCATAGTGTTTCGAGAGGAACTCAGATCATTTGAACGCTTATTCTGCCGAAGTGAGGAAGAACGAGTCAATTTACAGGCTACACATGGTATTTCCGTAATAGCTTGCAAAAATTTAACATGGCATATAGGAAGCTCCACTGAACAATTTGAGGTATGGAAGAAGGCAGCTTAAGTACATAATAGGAATAAAATCACAGTGCTGTGTACGTTTTTATTCAAATTATTTACAGTTAGCTGCAAATATCGTCAGTGACACAATGAACGTATCAAGCGTACTGTATCTCACAACATGTGCTGAAACAGATTTCCATCACTTTCAATGTAAGCATGATATCGGCGAACAAGATCCTGATGCACCCTGACGAATACCCCCGTTGTGATTCGAACCACATGACAGGCAGCTACAATTCTGGCAACTAATTCCATCTCCGTATCCACTGGGATCTCACACACATGTGACGTTAGGTATCCCCATAGGGAATAATGAAGAGGATTTAGGTCAGGTGACCTCGCTGGCTATTGAATAGGACCTCACCTTCCAATCGAGTGACCAGGAAATGCTTCCTAGTACACAGGCTCGTCCTTCTCGTTTCCTTTCAGGAAATAAATAATGTACATGTAAATAAACAGCACAGCACGTGTCATGTTGTACGCGTGTTAGCGGTAAATAAGCTGGAAAACTGTAACGCTGCACAAAGAGGTAGACAAGTTGACTTCCACATCTGCTTAAGCTGGCTTCTCAGACCCCAGGTTCACTACATCAGTTCGTTCAGTGGAGCATCCTCTATGTCCTGTTATAGTTTTGCACGCTATTACGGAAACATACTGTTTCTACCAAGTGGCTCACTCATGCCATTCCCGGTTGACGTTAGGTAATCCGGGACACCACAGACGCCGAAAGGTTTGCCTAAGCAGAACAGTAGAGGTGAGTACACAAAAACAGGAGACCCTGCTGAACGTATGACTAGCACTTGAAAACCAAGACTTTAGAGCTACAACTGGTCCTATAGTTCGTCGCCAGAAAACTTGCTTGCTGTAGGAGGGGTGCCGGGTTCGATTCTAGAACAATTATTGTCTCTGACGAAAACAATACGCACAAGGGCCAAAGCAAGTTAATTATCTGTATCAAGGCACAGCAACGTATTACAGATAATTTGTTAACAATACACAATGCATTAAAAAACAGAAGCACGAAGGGTGTAAGCATGGGCCAAGGAAAGATCAAATTTGAATTGAAATGTTTAGCCTTTGCGGATGATATGGCATTGATAACTGAAAACCGAACAGACGCAACAGTTATGCTTGATCTGTTACACAAGATTGCTGAAAAGACTGGGCTAATAACATCCTATGAAAAAACCGAGTATATAGAACACAAACATAATACAAAACTGTAGGATGGATAGAAGCAGTAAAGAAACACGTCAACAAAATAAGTGTTACAGAAGAAATAATACGTGACAGGAATAACTTCAGGCTACTGAAGTCTTCCACTGGAGTTTATCTATCATCTCCGTAACGCTTTCGCGATTACTAAATGATCCTGCAACGAAGCGCGCTGCTCTCCGTTGGATCTTCTCTATCTCTTCTATCAACCCTATCTGGTATGGATCCCACACTGCTGAGCAGTGGGCGAACAAGCGTACTGTAACCTACTTCCTTTCTTTTCGATTTGCATTTCCTTAGGATTCTTCCAATGAATCTGTCTGGCATCTGCTTTACCCACGATCAAATTTATATGATCATTCCATTTTAAATCACTCCTAATGCGTACTCCCAGATAATTTATGGAATTAACTGCTTCCAGTTGCTGTACTGCTATATTGTAGCTAAATGATAAGGGATCTTTCTTTCTATTTATTCGCAGCACATTACACTTGTCTACACTGAGATTCAATTGCCATTCCCTGCACCATGCGTCATTTCGCTGCAGATCCTCCTGCATTTCAGTACAATTTTCCATTGTTACAACCTCTCGATATACCACAGCATCATCCGCAAAAAGCCTCAGTGAACTTCCGATGTCATCCACAGGGTCATTTATGTATATTGTGAATCACCTGATTTAATTCGACTACATTCCATTATTGTCGTCTTGCTTTTGTTGATGTTCATCTCATACGCTCTTTTCAGTACACTGTCAGTTCGGTTAAACTGCTCTTCCAAAGTCCTTTGCTGTCTCTGTCAGAATTACAATGTCATCGGCAAACCTCAATTTTTTTTTATTTCTTCTCACTGGACCTCACTTCCTACTCCGAATTTTTCATGTGTTTCCTTTACTGCTTGCTCAATGTACAAATTGAATAACATCGGGGATAGCCTACAACCCTGTCTCACTCCCTTCTCAATTTTATTTATTGTATTTATTTATATTTATTTATTTATCATAATTTATGTATTTGCAGGAATTCTTGTTGTTTGGGCCAACGACTGGAATGTTTCTCCAGGGGTCAGAGATCTTAAAGTGACTGCCCATCTAGGTCAGAAAGTAAACACACGTTTCACACTGAAAGTTTCTGCTATTATGAAACGTTGTGTAAAATATACACACCTATGCCTTGCTTTTATGGGCTGCCTCATGTTTGTGTCGTACCGGTACATAACATTCAATCACGATGAGCAGCTTCCAAAATCTCTCTTCTTCCATTTGATCGGAACTACGAAACAAAGCCCAATGTTGAAACCTGTGTGATGTAGTACGTTACTTCAGAATGGTGAAAGTCAATACAACATCGAGGATACGGATATTACGCATGCTTAGATTGACATTAGACACTATACCTTAACTATATACCATTTAAAACCGAAAATAGGATAAAAATTCAATTGAGTTAGCGAATAGCTTCTACTAGTATGTACGAGGGCTCTTCAATAAAGAATGATCATAATTTCTTTTATGGTGATAATTTCTCGAGCTAAAATTTAATCTTATGATATTCTGTTAGCTTAATGTGCAACAAAAACGCCGTAGTTGTTTCATTGTTGGGGCTCCTGGTTCACGCCTGTGAGAGGCAGGCAAGGTCAGACATGTTCAGTACCGCCTACCGCTTCATTGGAAGTAACACGGGAGGAACAATATGCGGTTTTGAAATTCTGTTTTGATCCCAACAAATCTTCAGTTGAGGCCTATACAGAGTTACAGGAGGCCTATGGAGAGTCTGTTCTTCCCTACAGCACAGCTCGAAGGTGGTTTAAAATGTGTTAGGAAGGTAGACCCGGTGCTCCAGTTACTGCTCTTACGGAAGAAAACATTAACAATGCTGCTGTCATTGTGAGAGAGGATCGACGAATTACATTAAGATCACTTTCTGAAATACTGAACATTTCAGTGGGTGCCACACACACACACACACACACACACACACACACACACACACACACACACGTCTGTGACAGAAACATGACATGTTTGTGCGCGATGGGTTCCAAGACTGTTGATTCCCGAACAAAAAGACATTCGCGTGCAGGTCTGCATGCACTCAGAGTTGATGTTAGAGGAAGATTCGGAGATTTTTCAAATTTAATCACTGCTGATGAAACTTGGCTACATCATTTTGGTCCTGAGAGCAAACAGCAAAGCTCTGCGTGAAAATCTCCTTCATAACCAACCCCCAAAAAACAAAAGTGGTTGCTTCTGCTACGAAAGTTATGGTCATCTCATTCTTTGATATTCGTGAAATGGTTTATCACCATGTTGTACCTGCACGCATCAGTATTTGGACAATACTACAGAGATGTTCTGAAAACATTGCAAGTCGAAATCAGGCGCAAAAGACCACATTTCCGTGAAGCAGGTTGGATGCTGCACCACGATAATACGCGGCTGCATTTTGCCAGTGTTGTTGCTGCATGTCCTGCAAAAATCTACGTAAAGTGCATCCCTCACCCTCCCATTAGTACGGATTTAGACCCGTGTGACTTTTTCATTCCCTACAAAAAGAAACGCCTTCGTGGGAGGCATTAGAAGCAGTGGTGAAGGCTGCTGTGGCGATTTAGAAGGACCTTTCAAAAAATTATTTCCAGCATGTATTTGAAGACTAGCAGAAACTCTGGGACAAGTGCATCGCATTCATAGGAGACTACTTTAAGAAAGGACAATAAAAATTATGGGGCTGAGTAAAGGTATGTTGTCAAAAAAAATTATGATCATTCTTTTAGAACAGCCCTCGTGTATCATATCGTTGTACAGCTTTACGTGGTGTTCTTTTAACAGCCTTCTTCTGGCCATTCAAGCCATCGACGAGTCCAGAATCTCCTTCACACCACGCATGTCACAGTAGTCAGATAATGAAATAGTAAACACATACAACATATTATATCAATTTTCGGAGATCAATTAAAGTAGGATTGTTTGCTGGCTGTGGAGAGAAACTTTTCGTTATGTTACTCACCGTAATACTGATTGTCGTAATTTTAGCAAGCAGAAAGGTTGTTTGAATTTATTCATTGGTAAGGACTGTCATGTACATAGCAGTTACTCTGATATTTTTTTGTAATAGGAGTTATAAATTATGCCACAAGCTATAAATTAGAAACTGTGCCTTGAAAGTGAAATTCAGGGTCCAAGTTACGTAAAGTTTTACTAATAATTTTTTGTTATCAAATTTACTCTGATTTTGGCAAATCAATTAATACTGGCTTTTGCATCACGAGATTTTTGACATTATTCCCACTACAGCCAAAGATTTCATTATTACGCAAATGTCCAAAAGTTGGAAAAATTATGTTTTCATAATCTAATAAATTAATGTTCATGTCATGTCCATTTTCTGATTATCTCGGTTTGTACAAAGGGATAAGATGGATACTACTTAGGCTTAGGAAAATTATTTACGCGACAATAAATACGAAAACAATGTTATTTAAGCAATAAATTTTCAGCTACGCTGGTCAGCCTATTAACTTTCTAGTTATAAAAATTCTAGACCTTACTTCACTTTATGATGTCGTTGGGGTGTCGAGCGGCTTTTTTTATCGATAAAGTAGGGCACAGGTTGATCTTCTTGCCATACCATAGCCAATAACAAGGGCCCACAGTACTCTTGATGTTGTGTGAATTACTCTTGCTGCATTTGTACTGTGCCCAATTAATGCCATACACATAACTTGCCGATATTAAACATCCGCCGCAACAACCATCTCGGTTTTCACTGCCCTGCACGTCAGAAACAGATGTTTTATGTCCGCACTTTTGCATAGCCACACCGGCGAATATACGAAACCAACAACAACAGTCTCCCCGCGACTCCTAACTGCTATTTTTGTGGCGCGCTCGCAAGCCCAGCGATAATGCATTTACAATTTATTATAATCCTTGACAATAGCTTTTCCTTCACTAGGCCACCGCCTCAACTTACAAATTGTTAACATTCCATGCGTATTCTCATTATCATTTGTAACTTGACAACGTATTTACAAGAATAATATTTAGCAGAACTAATAAAACAAACTTCGTGAAACACGTATAAAATGTGTGATCATCCACAGAGTTGTACTATCATCCTCTCCCTTCTCCTTGTCACTGTTTCCCACACATTCCTTTCCTCTCCGATTCTGTGCACAACACCCTCATTCCTCACCTTATTAGTCCACCTGATTTTCAACATTCTTCTGCAGCACCACATCTAAAATGCTTCAATTCTCTTCTGTTCCGGCGTTCCCTCCACGTTTCACTATCATACAACGCTGTGCTCCAAAACGTAAATTCTCAGAAATTTGTTCCTCAAATCAGGAAAAATGTTTCATATTAGTAGACTTCTCTTGGCCAGGAATGCCCTTTTTACTAGTGCTATTCTGTTTTTGATAGTCTTCTTGCTCCCTCAGTACTGGTTATTTCGCTCCCTAGGTAATAGAATTCCTTAGCTTCATCGTCTCCGTTACCATCGATCCTGATGTTAAGTTTCTCGCTGTTCTCATTTCTGCTACTTCTCACAATATTCGTCTTTCTTCGATTCTGTAATCATTAGACGGTTCATTCCAGTCAGCAGATCATGTAATTCTGATTCACTTTCATTCAGAATAGCAATGTCATTAGTGAGTTTTATAATTGATACTCTTTCACCTTGAATTTTAATTCCACTAAAGAACATTTCTATTATTTCCATCTTTGCTTCTTCGATGTACAGATTGAACAGTAGGGGCGAAAGACTATATCCCTGTCTTACACCCTTTTTAATCCGAGCATTTTTGTTGGTCATCCAATCTTATTACTCCCTCTTGGTCGGCCTTGGTGGCCGAGCGGTTCTAGGCGCATCATTCTGGAACCACGCGAGTGCTACGGTCGCAGGTTCGAATCCTGCCTCTGGCAAGGATGTTTGTGAGGTCCTTAGGTTAGTTAGGTTTAAGTAGTTCTAAGTTCTAGGGGACTTATGACCACAGCAGTTGAGTCCCATAGTGCTCACAGCCATTTGAACCATTTGAACTCCCTCTTGGCTCTTGTACATATTGTGTATTACCTGTCTCTCCCTATAGATTGCCCCTATTTTTCTCAGAATTTCGAACATCTTGCATTATTTTACATCGTCGAACACTTTTTGCAAATCGACAAATCCTATGAAAGTGTCTTGATTTTTCTTTAGCCTTGCTTCCATTATCAACCGCAACGTCAGAATTGCCTCACTCGTGCCTTTAACTTTCCTAAAACCAAACTGATCGTCATCTACCGCACAGCCAATTTTCTTTTCAATTCTTATGTATATTATTCCTGTGAGAAACTTGGATGCATGAGCTGTTAAGCTGATTGTGCGGTAATTCTCGCACTTATCAACTCTTGCAGTCCTCGAAATTGTGTGGATGATATTTTTTCCGAATGTCAGATGGTATATCGCCAGACTCATACATTCTGCACACCAACGAGAATAGTGTTTTGTTGTCACTTCGCTTACTGATTTTGGAAATTCTGATGGAGTGTTATCGATCCATTCTGCCGTATTTGATCTTACGTCCTCCCAAGCTCTCTTAAATTTTGCTTCTACTACTAGATTCCCTATCTCTTTCAAATCGACTCCTGGTTCTTCTTCTGTCATATGAGATAAAGATTCACCCTCATAGAGACCTTCATTGTAGTCTTTCCACCTACCCGCTCTCTCCTCTGTATTTAACTGTGGAATTCCCGTTGCACTCTTAATGCTACCACCCTTGCTTTTAATTTCAGCGAATATTGTTTTGAATTTCCTATAAGGTGAGTCAGTCCTTCCGACAATCATTTCTTTTTCGATTTCTTCACGTTTTTCATGCAGCCATTAGCTTTCCTGCACTTCCTATTTATTTCATTCCTCAGAGACTTGTATTTTTGTGTTCCTGAATTTCCCTGAACATTTTTGTACTTTCTCCTTTCATCGTTCAAGCATTTCTTCCCTTAACCATGGTTACTTCTCAGTTACCTTCTTTGCACCTACGTTTATCTTGCCAACTTATGTGATTGCCCTTTTTAGAGATGCCCATTCCTCTCCAACTGTACTCCCTACTGAGCTATTCTTTATTGCTGTATCTATAGTCTTAAACAACTTCAAGCGTATCTCGTCATTCCTTAGTACTTCCGTAATACACCTCTTTGCGTATTGATTCTTCCTGACTAATCTCTTAAACTTCTGCCTACTCTTCATCACTACTTCATTGTGATCTGAGTCTATATCTGCTCCTCGGTACACCCTACCATCCAGTATCTGTTTTCTGAACCGCTGTCTGAGCATTGTGTAGTCTAACTGAAATCTTCCCTTATCACCCTTCCTTTTCCAAGTATATCCCCTCCTCTTGTGATTCTTGAACAGAGCATTCGCAATTACTAGCTGAAATTCATTACAATACTCAATTAGTCTTTCTCCTCTCTCATTCCTTGTCAAAAGCCCATACTCGCCTGTAACCTTTTCTTCTACTCCTTTCCCTACAGCTGTATTCCAGTCCCCCGTCACTATTACATTTTTATCTCCCTTTACGTACTGTATTACCCTTTCAATATCCTCTTATACTTTCTCTATCTCTTCATATTCAGCTTGCGATGTCGGCAAGTATACCTGAACTATCGTTGTCAGTGTTGGTTTGCTGCTGATACTGATAAGAACAACCCTATCACTGGTCTGTTCACTGTAACACACTCTCTGCCCTGCCTTCCTATAGGTAACGAATCTACTCCCGTTATACCATTTTCTGATGCTATTTATATGACCCTATACGCATCTGACCAGAAATCCTCGTCTTCTTTCCATTTTATTTCACTGACCCCTATTATATCTAGATTGAGCTTTTGAATTTTCCTTTTCAGATTTTCTAGCTTCCCTCCCACATTTAGGTTTCCGACATTCCACGCTAACCGAGCGAGGTGGCGCAGTGGCTAGCACACTGGACTCGCATTCGGGAGGACGACGGTTCAATCCCGTCTCCGGCCATCCTGATTTAGGTTTTCCGTGATTTCCCTAAATCGCTTCAGGCAAATGCCGGGATGGTTCCTTTGAAAGGGCACGGCCGATTTCCTTCCCCATCCTTCCCTAAACCGAGCTTGCGCTCCGTCTCTAATGACCTCGCTGTCGACGGGACGTTAAACATTAATCTCTTCCTCTTCTTCATTCCACGCTACGACTCGTAGAACATTATCCTAGCGTTAGTTATTCAGTCTTTTTCTCATCGTTATCTTTTTTTATCTTTTGCCAATGCAGATAATGACATTTTACATTACAGGCCACATGTCCTGTGGGTAAACATTATGTATGTGTAATGCAGTGGTTTCCATTGCCTACTGAACCCCCATGCCGTTTCCACCACAAGAATGAGAGTGTCCTGAACCTCTGTTTGCTCCTCCGCCTTTAAGAAGGCCGTTGGCAGAATAAAGGAGTCTTCTTATGTCGTAAGTCTTCGGCCGCCAATGTTGCTCACTTATAATAATATAAATGGTGGGGGATTTAGAACCGGGGACTGAGGTCGTTTTGATTACTAATGAAAGACGCTATCCCTACACGACCGACATACTATGAATAAATATTTCTGTAAGCGTACAGAGATTTGAATTCTTAACAATTTTTAAGTGGTTCTATATAATTTGTTTCTGCCTAGTTGAGGAGATTATAATTTGTGTAATGTAGATGTAAAAACAGTTACACAATTAAGTGAGTTGAAAATAGCTTGCAGTATGTATAGGTAACTAATAACACTATATTTAGATGCGTAATGTAGTCTAAGTGGCTTGATGGTTGATAATAGCCTATTTCCATCTATTTCAGGTGAGAAGGTCTCTGTACAAACTCGAACTATTCTCACCAGTAATAGTTTGTGTTTATGTATGTCTGTTTTGTGTTTGTCTGAGTTGATATATTAGCTGGAGTGTTGCATGTCAGGACACTTCGTGATATTCAGTAGCTGTTTGTCTGATTCTTGCTGTGTGTGATACCTTAGACACATACACACCTGGTGTTATACATATTGTATACTGATTGAGCATCTGATACAAGCAATACATTAATTTTAGCTTTACATGAAGGATAGAGTTGTAAATTTGTTAGTAGAATTAGGATGTAGTTCCTTCTACTTCAGTGCAGTATTCCTTAAATAACTTAATACGTCACATTTGTAGTTTTATACGTAGATTATAGAGAAAATTCATTTGATATATGAAATACATTGATTGAGGAAGAGAATATACTTCTGTCTATACATAAGACGGATAATGCGTTACTTCTTGTGTACAGTTTATTGTACTTTATTCCAGTTTCTATAATAATGTGTCACATCACCAACAACTGTAATTTTGTTGCAATTAAGAGCTCCTTTAATCTATACACGCACAGACTCCGGCTCATTTATTTTGCGATCCTTCGTCGTCCTATGAACCAAATGCATTGTGGACATATAATAAGAAGTACCCCTATCTCTGTTGTACAACTCACAACGTGACAGACTGTTATAAAAATTGAAATAAAGTACTTGACCTTTCTTTACCTCCCATGACATTTTTTAAATTAAAAACGAAAAACGTTAAACATAACTTTATTAAAGATTATACACACAGCAAAAAAAAAAAAACTATTCAGTCATGGTGAATGACCCATCCCAAGTCATCCAGATACTGATTCACCAACAAACACTGACATACTAGAGAATACTGGTGGAAACCAGCTCTGGGGGAGGGTAGGGGGGAGCCTCCCCTCTTTGATTATCTATTGAGCATAACGAAGACTCTGCTGCTGATCTCTCTATATACACACATCAAAAAAAATGTTGCAACACCCCGGTTCCCAAAATTTCTGAAGATAGACGTTGACTGTGGGTATTCTATCGCAGACACAGTCCCTTTGACTGTTCAGAGATGTCACTGAACCCACCCAAAGACGTGAACAATCATGCATGAGCAGCGCCTATTAGATGGAGCGGGTCCGACATCCGATCAGTCCCAGCCATTCCACCAGGAAGGAGACATATGGCTCGTGTTGTGTGTAGTTCAACAATGCCTACACGGTCAATACCGCGGTTCGATCGCGTCCGCATTGTGACTTTGTACCAGGAAGGGCTCTCAACAAGCAAAGTGTCCAGGCGTCTCGGAGTGAACCAAACCGATGTTGTTCGGGTATGGAGAAGATACAGAGGGACAGGCACTGTCGATGACACGCCTCGCTCAGGCCGCCCAAGGGCTACTACTGCAGTGGATGACCGCTACCTACGGATTATGGCTCGCAGGAACCCTGACAGCAACGCCACCATGTTGAATAATGATTTTCGTGTAGCCACAGGACGTCGTGTTACGATTCGAACTGTGCGCAGTAGGCTGCATGACGCGCAACTTCACTCCCGACATCCGTGGCGAGGTCCATCTTTGCAACCACGACACCACCATGCAGCACGGTACAGATGGGCCCAATAATATGTCAAATGGACGGCTCAGTGTCACAAATCCCTTCAACCAAACAACCGCCGGACATGTTTGAGGCAACCCAGTCACACCGAACGCCTTAGACACAATGTCCAGCGAGTGCAGCAAGGTGGAGGTTCCCTTCTGTTTTCGGGTGGCATTATGTGGGGTCGACGTACGCCGCTGGTCGTCATGGAAGACGCCGTAACGGCTGCACGATACGTGAATGCCATCCTCCGACCGATAGTGCAACTATATCAGCAGCATATTGCCGAGGCATTCTTCTTCATGGACGACAATTCGCGCCCCCATCGTGCACATCTCGTGAATGACTTCCTTCAGGATAACGACATCGCTCGACTAGAGTGGCCAGCATGTTCTCGAGACATGAACTCTATCGAACATGCCTGGGACAGATTGAAAAGGGCTGTTTATGGACGACGTGACCCAGGAATCACTCTGAGGGATCTACGTCGAATCGCCGTTGAGGATTCGGACAATCTGGACCAACAGTGCCTTGATGAACTTGTAGATAGTATTCCACGATGAATACAGACATGCATCAGTGCAAGAGGACGAGATACTGGGCACTAGAGGTAAATGCATGTACAGCAATCTGGATCACCATGTCTCGCTGTATGGTGGTACGACACGCAATGTGTGGTTTTCGTGAGCAATAAAAAGAGCAGAAATTATGTTTATGCTAATCCCTATTCCAATTTTCTGTACAGGTTCCGGAACTCTCGGAACCGAGGTGATGCAAAACTTTTTTTTATGTGTGTAGCTGCCTCGTCCCTTTAATGTCTCTAAAAATAGAATATGCCGGGGTGGGAAGAACAAAATAAAACGTTTGATTTACAATCGAATGCGACGCAGCAGTCAGTAGTCCGTCCAGAATTAGTACTAAAGTCGGTCTACACAATGTGTGGTAAGTCGCTATCTGCAAGAATATAGGCATGAGGTAAATAATCAAATAAGTCTTCCCGATGTTTATTGTTAGGTTTGCGGGACACTAGGACTTCGATGAAGCAATCTTCAGTATGGTCAGGGGGCGGGAGAGGCAGTCCAAAATTTTCAGAACTCTTCAGATTCCAGAACCTTTTGACTTAAAATCATTTGGTAATGCCAATAACTGAATCTTTCTACATCATGTTTATTTATTTATTTATTTATTTATTTATTGTTCCGTGGGACCACATTTAGGAGAAGTCTCCATGGTCATGGAACGAGTCAATACATGAAATTATAACACGATTGTAGAAACAGATAAAATGAAACAAGTCGTTAGTTTAAATAAAGAAAATCAAGAATGTAACACTGGAATTTGCTTAATTTTTTATCTCTTCCAGGAGCTCCTCGACAGAATAGAAGGAGTGAGCCATGAGGAAACTCTTCAGTTTAGACTTAAAAGTGTTTGGGCTACTGCTAAGATTTTTGAGTTCTTGTGGTAGCTTATTGAAAATGGATGCAGCAGAATACTGCACTCCTTTCTGCACAAGAGTCAAGGAAGTGCATTCCACATGCAGATTTGATTTCTGCCTAGTATTAACTGAGTGAAAGCTGCTAACTCTTGGGAATAAGCTAATATTGCTAACAACAAACGACATTAAAGAAAATACATACTGTGAGGGCAATGTCAAAATTCCCAGACTATTGAATAGGGGTCGACAAGAGGTTTTCGAACTTACACCATACATAGCTCGAACAGCCCGTTTTTGAGCCAAAAATACCCTTTTTGAATCAGAAGAATTACCCCAAAAAATAATACCATATGACATAAGCGTATGAAAATATGCGAAGTATACTACTTTTCGTGTTGAAATGTCACTTATTTCAGATACTGTTCTAATGGTAAATAAAGCGGCATTTAGTTTCTGAACAAGATCCTGAACATGGGCTTTCCACAACAGCTTACTATCTATCCGTACGCCTAGGAACTTGAACTGTTCCGTCTCGCTTATAACATGCCCATTCTGTCTGATTAAAATGTCAGTTCTTGTTGAATTGTGGGTTAGAAACTGTAAAAACTGAGTCTTACTGTGATTTAGCATCAAATTATTTTCCACAAGCCACGAACTTACTTCATGAACTACATTATTTGATAATGTTTCAATATTACACACAAGATCCTTCACTACCAAGGTGGTGTCATCAGCAAACAGAAATATTTTTGAATCACCTGTAATACTAGAAGGCATATCATTTACATAAATAAGGAACAGCAGTGGCCCCAGCACCGACCCTTGGGGAACGCCCCATTTAACAGTGCCCCATTGGGACTGAACATCATTACCACTCTCAATATTGCGGAGGATTACCTTCTGCTTTCTGTTCTTAAAGTAGGAGGCGAACCAATTGTAAGCTACTCCCCTTATGTCTGCCGGAGATGAAATCTGCAGGCTTTTATATTACTTTGGGGTCAGACAATCAATTTCCAGGTGAATTTCCATCCTACAGTCAACGTGTATAATGTCCGCATTTGTGTTATTTCTTCATGTACATCTACATGTGTACTCCTCTAGCCACCAAGCGGTGTGCGGTGGAGGGCACAATTCGTGCCAGAGTCATATTTCCTCCCGTCCGTTCCACTCACGGATCGCGGGAGGTAAAACGACTGTCTGGACCCCTCAGTACAAGCTCTAATTTCACTTATCTTTGAATAGTGATCTTTGCTCGATTTGAAGGTTGGTAGTAGTAATATATGCTCTACATTCACGGCGAATGTAGCAGCCCCTTCCGTTCAGCACGTCGGCTATCTGCGAGTGTGTCCCACTTCAAACTTTCTATGAGATTTGTAACGCTCTCCCGTTGGCTACATGTACCAGTCACGAATCTTGCCGCCCTTCTTTGGACCTTAATCTCTTGAATCAGACCCAACTGGTAAGGGTCCTATAGAGACGAACAATATTCGAAGACTGGACGAACTTACGTATTTTAAGGAATTTCCGTTGTTGGAGGACTGCATCGCTTCAGGATTCTAGCAGTAAACCGCAATCTAGAGTTCGCCTTAGCCGTTACTTGTGTAATCTGATCGTTCCATTTGAGATCAATTCGAATCGTCACACCCAGGTACTTGACGGACGTTACCGCTTCCAAAGACTGGGCATTTATTTTGTACTCTAACATTAATGGGGATATTCGCCTTGTTATACGCAGTAGATTACACTCCCTAATATTGAGAGATAACTGCCAGTCATTACATCACGCATTTATTTTCTGCAAATCCTCCTTGATTTGTTCACAACTTTCGTGTGGTACTACTTTCCTGCATCATCGGCAAACAGTCTAACGTCGCTGTCAGAACCATCAACCAGATCGTTAATTTAGATCGTAAAAAGCAGCGGACCTATTACGCTGCCTTGGGGCACACCTGAAGTTACGCTTGTTTCTGTTGAATTCATAGCGTTCAGGACGACATACTGCTCCCTGTTTGTTAGAAAACTTGTTATCCAACCGCATATGTCATCCGATAGACCGTAAGCGTGCACTTTTTGGAGCAAGCGACAGTGCGGAACTGAGTCGAACGCCTTTCGAAAGTCGAGAAATATGGCATCAACCTGGGAGCCGGTATCTAGAGCCTGTTGTATATCATGCACAAAGAGGGCCAGCTGTGTCTCGCATGGCCGGTGTTTCCTAAAACCGTGCTGGTTTCTGCACATGAGTTTCTCAGAGTCTAGAAAGGTCATTATGTCTGAACACAAAATATGTTCCAAGATTGATTCGATGTCAGTGAAATTGGCCGGTAATTATGTTCATACGATTCTCTACCCTTTTTATAGATTGCTATAGCCTGGGCCTTCTTCCAGTCTCGTGGAGCTTCCTGCTGTTCGAATGATCTCTGATAGATGATGGATAAGAATGGTGCTACACTTGTAGCATAGTCAACATATAATCTTACGGGGATACCGTCTGGGCTAGATGCCTTCCTGGTGTCTATGGATCTTAACTGTTTTATAACCCCAGATACACTAAGCACTATGTCAGCCATCTTTGCCTTTGTTCGATAATTGAAAGGGGGAATGGTGCTGCGGTCCTCTACCGTAAACGAGTTTTTGAAATCTAGGTTTAGAATTTCGGCTTTCTGTTTATCATCATCCGTTACGTTACCCATACTGTCAGCAAGAGAAGATATTGACTTATTTGTAACGGTGATGGATTTTACGTGCGTCCAAAATTTTTTGAGGCTATTTTTAGAATCTTCAGATAAAATATGGCGTTCAAATTCGTTAAAAGAATCTCTCGTAGACCTTTTGACAGCTGCTGATTTGGAGTTATGAAAAAAGCTTTTTACGGTTCCGTACCTCAATCGGTAAAAACGGAACTCTCATAGTATCAGTTTGTTCTTATAGAATCATTTTGTTGTCTGTCTGTCCGTCTGTCTGACTCTGCAAAACTCTTTTTCTCAGGAATAGGTAGACATTTCAAGTTGAAATTTGTCATATATTAAGGTGTGCCACTCCTTGGTGAGACGATGTTTACTGGAAAACGTGGAAGGGAGGACCCACGAATATAACTTTCTTTCCACGCAACCTGTTTAACCATATATAGTAATAAATTTTGTTTTTACAAAATTAACAAATTTGTGAAACGAATAACCTTTTGCAAGAGAAATCAAAACAAGAAGACCGGACCTGCAGCCGCCCGTTATCTGGTGAAACAGAGGTGTTTACTACAGCGCTGGACACAGTCTGTCTTGTTCAGTGACCTTCTGAAACACATGAAAACTGTATGAGTACCACTGATGACAAGAGTTCTTCAATTACTCAAGCAGATGACGTAACTTTTAATTTGGAATCTGTATGTCGAAAAGTTCGGGCTTAAGATGCGCACCTGTGCTTAAAGGTTAAACAGATTAGGAAACATTTATGACAATGATAAGGCTTACTACAAAGCAAACAACCTCTTAATCTCAATCAGCAACCAAGGTGCTACTGGATCCCAACCCGTCTGTTTTGAGAATCTTATTCTGACTAAAGCTCTGGTGACAGTTAGCTGTTCATATTTCAAAAGTTAAACTGATTGTCAGCTATGAAGACCGCTCTGAAGGAACGTTTTAGAACATTACGTATGAACACTTACTACAAGAGAACTCAGTCGGCGGAACCATAAGATCCAGTTAAAAATACACCAATAATGAACCTGTCTTTCAACGACAGCAACGCACAGCTTTGGACAACAGGTTGTTCAGATTATAACTAATGCAATTACAATCAAAGAATTGAACCGGTTAACATCTAAATCTAACCACAAGACCCCTGTTTGTTTAACGGCACCTGTGCGTTGGTACAATTGTCCCGACTGTATTTACGACCAGGCGCTGATTCATCAGAACATTAATGATCGGGTGCAAGGCAATATAACATCGGTACAAATTTTCAAATGACAACGAGTGTCTAGTACAATACTACGGCCTATATTTACGACCAAAGAGCCGACCGAGTAAAACTCTGAGGGTCGGGTACAAACCAGAAAATAATTGGGAGGTCGGGTAGACAATGACAGTAATCACCACGAGGATTACAGAATGTTACAGCTCTTTATCAGCAGGCAGCTCCATGGTTCACGGTGCATCGCGGCGGTTACTGACAAGGGAACCTCCCCATCGCACCCCCCCCTCAGATTTAGTTATAAGTTGGCACAGTGGATAGGCCTTGAAAAACTGAACGCAGATCAATCGAGAAAAGAGGAAGAAGTTTTGTGGAACTATGAAAAAATAAGCAAAATATACAAACTGAGTAGTCCATGCACAAGATAGGCAACATCCAGGTTACTGATAGCTCAAGAGCGCCGTGGTCCCGTGGTTAGCGTGGGCAGTTGCGGAGCGGGAGGTCCTTGGTTCCAGTCTTCCCTCGAGTTTCTTTATTTTCGCGAAGTTATGAGCTGTCCGTTCGTTCATTGACGTCTCTGTTCACTGTAATAAGTTTAGTATCCGTGTTTTGCGACCGCACCGCAAAACCGTGCGATTAGCAGACGAAAGGACGTGCCTCTCCAATGGGAACCGAAAACATTTGATCGCAAGGTCATGGGTCGACCGATTCCTCCACAGGAAAACACGTCTGATATATTCTATACGACACTGTGACGGCATGTGCGTCACATGACGGGAATATGTTGTCGACCCACCTAACTTGTACACTTGGCGAACGGTTAAAAAGATTCTTCTACCTTGCCCGATTTAGGTTTTCTTGTGGATGTGATATTCACTCCCAAAAAAGTGATGAAAACATAGGAGTTTGTCACATAAACTGCAACAAATGAATGTAACAGTTTCACAGTCGCGCAGTTCTCCCTATGCTCTGTCAAAACATATGTTTTTAACGTTTTCAAATTTTTCCATGTGTAGACCGTCAAATCAAATGGTTCAAATGGCTCTGAGCACTATGGGACTCAACTGCTGTGGTTATCAGTCCCCTAGAACTTAGAACTACTTAAACCTAACTAACCTAAGGACATCACACACATCCATGCCCGAGGCAGGATTCGAACCTGCGACCGTAGCAGTCGCACGGTTCCGGACTGCGCGCCTAGAACCGCGAGACCACCGCGGCCGGCACCGTCAAATCCTGCACAAGTCCAAGCAAATCTGAACATGTCCTGGAATTTTGGAGAGCGAAGTTATGTGTGAGTGCCTGAACTTTGATAATTGTCTGAAAATAAAAAATTAATCTTTTCACTCGAGGGAAGACTTGAACCAAGGACCTCTCATTCCGCAGCAGCTCTTGCTAACCAGGGGACCACGGCGCTCGTGATCTGTCAGTATCCTTGATGTTGCCCATCTTCCGCATGGACAACTCAGTTTGTATATTTTGCTTATTTTTTTCATAGTTCCAGACAACTTCTTCCTGTTTTCTCAATTGGTCTATGTTCAATTTTTCAAGGCCTATCCACTGTGCCAACTTATAACTAAATCTGAGGGGGGTGCGTTAGGGAGGTTCCCTTGTGAGTGGTGCCGATGACAGCCAGGTAGAAGGGGGCAGCCAGCCTACGAGTGGTCGTCCAACCAACCGACGGGACGTCGGCCTGCTGAAGTGCTCTGGTATCTTTACTCTGGGCAGGCCTCCCTTGCGTAGCTCGTGGTTTCGGCCGCTCGGACCTCGTGGCCGCCTCTTCTCACGACGCTACCTCCAATCCCCAAACTTGGTGCCTCCTCCGCGCGAGCTAGTGAACCCATATACATATCGGCAAGCAAAGACCTTTTAAGGACACGACCAATCTTTCCTCATAGATACCGGCGATGGGGCCGCAAGAGGGATAGTCGATACTGCCCTTGAGCTAGAGGCGCCAGACGGAACAGTCTACTAAATTAGTGAGGCCATGGCTCACTTTGTAATTGAACCGTGATTTAATTTTTAAAGAATATTCCTAATAGTTTTTTTTATTTGCTAGCGATTCATCAAGAACATTAACAAATTTAATCACACTATGTGACCGTGGCAGTAGTTGCCCGTGGGTAACTGATGAAAACGAATCATTTGTTTCAACAAATGGAAATTTTATTCCTAAAAGCTCTTTTTTTAGAAACAGATTTAAAATTATAATCAGAAAGCACCCTCTAAATATCAAGTTACAATTTATTCACAGGCAGGAAGAACAAATTTTTGACTGTATGAGCTTTCGGTCTGAGAACCTGGCCGCTCCCTTTTGACACGGCCGTAGTCACGACCGCTCACAACAACTTCTGAAAGACTACACTGCTGCAAATCAGCAACACACCAGATTACTTTAAACTAAAAATTTTAACAATTCACACAAGCACATAAACTATGCACTCCGTAAGAGGGCTGGAAATAGTACAAACATTAAAAGAAACCTTGCCACCGAAGGTGCAACTAGATTTTTTTAAAACGTCTTACGGTGGAAGGGTGGCAACTTTATATACTAAAATAACCATTTAAATAAAAACCCATGAAATACAGTCTTACATAAAATATACAAGGTTGGACAAACATGCTCTACATTACACATATACCGTCTCTCAAGATGATAGGCAAGATTAAAAACATATTTCAGGAATTCGGCCGTTACACTTCAAACAAAAAATTCGTTAACACCGATTCCGACAAACATGACAGAGGCAGCTATTAACGTATGACAGATTGACAGGGAGATTACTGAACAACCCGAACCGCAGGTTGCTCTAACCCGCCCCTACTCCACAAGGGAAAACTGACCACCCAATTCATAAATAACCACCTTCCCGCGGGTGGGTAAACGGAGAAGAATGGTGGGATGACCCTAAAACAAAGCGGCTGGTGACCTCACCAACCACACAAGTAGAATTTAACAAGTAAATGAAACAACATTTCTCCGATCACTTAACTTCTAATAAACTGCGATTTCTGGCGAAGACCTAGCGGAGCACCGCCAAAACGCTCTCCCGAACCGTCCGCTGCCAGCCGCTTCAACGGACGCCGTCTCACGGCGTCGCAGCTCGCTCCGGCCAGACCGATGACTCACTGAGTTCTCTTACTGGCGGAGTGGAAAGACTCATTTTGCCGGCTTTAAAGTTTGATCCAAACGACAGACATACTCGCACTCCGAACGACAGACACTAACGGACGCACAAATGCGAACGAGAGACAGACCAGCAACTGGTGACGAGTGACTGACTCAGACTCACTACGACTGACTGACCGACTGGCGAGCTTACATCACCCCTTAAATGCACGTGAACAGGCAACCTTTCCGCTTTCCCACCAGAGGGAGACACCAAAGCTGCGACTGCCACAGCGGCGCCACCACCAGAAACGGAGGGCGACTGCTTCACACAACACGCTACGGCGCGCTCTTAAAAACAGCAAATTTTACCACGGCTTAACCTCCTCCCCTCAAACTAGAACAGACGCCCGGACACAGTGACTTCACCTGGCTCAAATGGACACGATTCCCTACCGGTCTGATCATGTCTGACTAAGAGGTTAACCGGCTCCAACACACGGAGCCCGTGCATGTACCTACAAGGCGGGGTGTGAACTTCCCTACCTGGTCCCCCATCCTTTCTCGACCCCTGAACATTCTTAATATAGACTTGATCCCCCGAGTTTAACCGGCCGCAGTGGGCGAACGGTTCTAGGCGTTACAGTCTGGGACCGCGCGACCGCTACGGTCGCAGGTTCGAATCCTGCCTCGGGCATGGATGTGTTTTATGTCCTTAGCTTAGTTAAGTTTAATTAGTTCTAAGTTCTAGGGGACTGATGACCACAGCAGTGAAGTCCCATAGTGCTCAGAGCTATTTGAACCATTTTTTTCCCCGGGTTTGCCTGATAAGGACGCCTATTGTGGTTATACCGCACGGCTTGACGACCATGGGCAGCCGCTATATTGCGACGATCCCGATTCCAGTTCTTTCTAATTAACCCTGGGGATACCCGCTCAGGAAGGAAGTCTTGGATGCGCCATAAGTTAGACAAAGGCGAAGTGATAGGGTAGGCCAATAAGAGAGAGACCAGAGTAGTCTTCAATGGCTAACGAACCACAGTGTTGAACGCAAAATTAATCCAAGGCAAGTTAGTATCGCACTTACTTGGTTTAACTTGATGGTAAATTATTAAAGCTGATTTTAGGTTGCGATTCACACGTTCAGCAGAGGACCCCTGCGGGTGAAACGGTGTTGTGTTTATGTGCTTGATGCCATTCCTGAAACAAAAGGCCTTAAACTTATCTAAAACAAAAGCAGGGGCATTATCACTAACAAAGCTCTTAGGAGGCCCAAAGATCGAAAAGATGTTAGTAAGGTGAGAAACCGTTCCGTTCGTAGTACTACTTCTACTGGGAATAAGCCAAGTAAAGCGAGAAAAGGCATCAATTACCACCAAAATATACATATTCCCTCTACTGGAACGTGGCAACGGACCCACATAATTGATATAAAGACGATCCATCGGATAATTTTCACGTTCCGAAGACAGTAGACCTTGCTGTAGGGCATTGCTAGGTTTCGCAGCCCGGCACAAATGACAACCGGCTACTAATTTCCCAAATGTCACGCTCAAGATGAGGCCAGGTCACATACTGCTTGATTTTCTGAATCGTGCCTAAGTGACCTCCCACAGAAGACCAATGATAATACTGGAATATTGGCTGGATTAATACTTGTGGCAGACAAATTCGGATGTGGCGCTCTCGACCCACTGCCTTACACCTTTCCTCACGCTGTAACCTTCGACCACCTCGCCCGACCTATCCGCTGTTTGATGGAACCCAATTCAACATCTTGTTCCTGGTTTTCTTCGTGATGACTAAACAGTTGGGGTACTTCCCCCAAAACCAATAGCTGACCCTGAAGTGGACCCTGGTGGTGCTCCTCCTTTAACGAAATCGTCACAATTTCGTTAAAGAAGAATAATAAATTTTATCTTTTGCTTTTAAGTGAATTTTCTTTCGTGCGAACTTTGTTGTAGAACCACTCTCTTATTTTCGTGTGGTAATAAAAATTTTTACTTTCTTAAGAATTACGTACATAAAAAAAATAATATTTACGTGAACTCATATGAACTGGTTAAGAATATTAGGTTGAGAATTGAGTCCTTTAAATCTTTCGGCCTTGGCATACACTTTCCAGATGCAGTGGGTTTTTTGTTAAATATTTTTACTGAATTTTATCCCGGCACTAGCCATAGAACACAAGATTACCTCTATTAGCAGAAAATGTTTTAATTATTGCCAAGCCGACATTTATCACTGATCAAACCTACTTCACTATGCATTTGAGTTATTTTAAAGAACCAAATTGTTTAAATTTCAATGTTAACTAACATTAACTATCCGCCTACGAATGCACAAACGTATAATTCAAATTTTATCAGCCACAGGATCACTGAAAAAGAAGAACAATTTCTTAATTCACTATTGATTTTTATGCATCTGTTCCCGATTTACGGGTTTGATAATTTTTTAAATGTGCCGCCTCTGCTATTGTTGGTCGCGTCACAGCCCAGCAACACCGCTAAAAAATGCTGAAAAATTCTTAAAGAAATTTTATAGATGACGTGGGCAAGCTAATTTACATAAATAATTCACACTTTTGATAAACTCTAATATATTTAGATCAAACAACAATACAACTCACATTAATTCGTAACGCATCGTCTAATGGCGGCTAAGTCCAGACAGAGACAAAAGAAGTCTACACATTCGTAAAAAACTCTTTCACAGTGTCCTACCGCAATGACTTCTGAACAGAGAAGACCAAAGAATACATAATGCATTGTGCTTAAATAGTATTGCTGACTATTAACATTTCTTTGCAAATTGACGATATTATTCTCTTCTGGCAACATTTTATATCTCTGCTATCGCAAATACTGACACATTTTACAATCACATAATAAATACAGAAAAATTCCTATCCTAAATACAGAGAAATATTACAACAAAAAATATAAGGAGAATAACAAATGTCTTTTACACCACATTCAGTAATATTTTTGTTCAATAATTACGATATATACAACTTGCCCAGAACGGCGTATATGGTACAAATAAACTTTTTCTTTAATAACGTGAGTTTGCCAGGGAACGTTACACTCCGAACAATCGGATGGTGGGCCAAAAATTCGGCTGAGGGCATCAGCGACCACATTCTTGGAACCCTTGATATGCCTAACCTTAAATTTAAAGGCTGAGATTCTCACGGCCCAACGTGTGATCCGACCGGTCTTACGTGGCCTAGCTAAGACCCAGCTCAAGGCAAAAAAGGTTTGTGCTCAAGGTAAAACCGGAATTTTTCTAATGCAAATAGGACCGCCAAGGCCTCACATTCGTAGACTGAGCATTTTGCCTCAGCATCATAGCGCATAGGCCAAAGGTTGCCGCTGACCTTGCCATTATTGTAATAAGACGGCTGACACACCCGCACTCGACGCGTCCGTCTGAACTATAAAAGCCTTATCAAAATCAGCCACCCCAAGCACCAGTGGATTAGCAATGGCGGTTTTGATCTGTTCGAAGGCCGCCTGCTGGGTGGGACCCCAAGTAATTCTTACTCCTTTTTTACGAAGCTGATTCAAAGGGGCAGCTAAGGCCGCAAAATTCGGAATGAACCTCCTGAAACAATTTGCTATGCCAGTAAACTTACTGACTCCCCGCTTATCAGTAGGAGGTGGGAGGTGGGAGGTGGGAGCGCGCACAAGGCTTTAGTGCGCTCTTGATCGATCCAAACCTCATCGCCTGAGACAATATGGCCTAGAAAGAAGATCTGTGGCCTGGCAAGGATAACCTTCGAGAGTTTAACGGTTAGACCAGCCTGCTGAAGCTTAGTAAATACTTGATGTAAATGACTCAAATGCTCTTCAAACTATTTACTATATATCACAAGGTCATCCAAATAATTACAAACAAAACGCAATTTAAATTCACCCAGTATACCGTCTAATAAACGAGTCAACACAGCACCACCGGTAGCGAGTCCAAATGGGACCCGGTTAAATTCGAATAGATTACAATCGGTGCAAAACGCTGTAACATGTTTACACTCCTCGGTCAACGGAATCTGATAATAAGCTTGATTTAAATGGTTCAAATGGTTCTGAGCACTATGGGACTTAACGTCGAAGGTCATCAGTCCCCTAGAACTTAGAACTACTTAAACCTAACTAACCTAAGGACATCACACACATCCATGCCCGTAGCGGTCGCGCGGTTCCAGACTGAAGCACCTAGAACCGCTCGGCCACATCGGCCGGATTGCTTGATTTAAGTCCAGAACGGTGAACCAAGACGCACCTGAAAGCCAAGTAAAGGAATTGTGTAGACCAGGCAACGGAACTGACTCCAACACCACCTTCTCATTCAAACGACGGTAATCGACGACCACCCTGAAATCGCTACCCTGATCCTTCGGTACCAAGAATATCGGAGAGGCATACAGAGAACTCTAGGGACGGATAACCTCTTGATTTAACATCTCCTGTACCTTCCCCCCGCAATACTTTCATCTTAGGTGGTGAGAGACGATATGGAGACTGCGTAACCGGAATATTGTCAGTAACATATGATATTCTAATTTATTCGTTACTCCAAGTTTATCGCAAAATAAGTCAGGAAAAGCCTCCAGTAACTGATGGACCTGTTGAACCTGACTCGGAGGAAGATGATCAAGATTGACATTATCGATAGTAGTGACCGACAAGGAAGAAGGCATGGATGACACCGCCGCTCGACATTCACAAAATCCGAACTTCTGACTTGGCGCAAATTAAAAAAAAAACTTACCCCCTGAATAATCCAGAACAAGTTGAGTTTTAGAAATGAAATCACAACCCAGCACCATATTTACCGGCAGGTTAGCAACGATAGCAAAGGTCATTGGCCAGGAGAACCGTCCTACCGAGACACTACCCTTAATCCACCCCGCCAAAGGCAACACCTGACCATTGGCCATACGACATCTCCGAAGCGGGATCTTTTCAGGTTTGAGCCTAGTAAGACTGCCAAATTCCAGAACCCAAGTCTTATTAAGCAAGGAATAAGTGCTACCATTATCCAATTAGGCGCAGAGGGGTTCCTGATTCAAACTCAGTCAAACATAAGGTCGACGTAACCGGGAATCAGCAACTACGGCACGCCCCTCACAAAACAAATTACTCCCGGAAACGTGCCACCTGCCCATATGTCACTTAGTACTTCTTGCCCCACGTTAAACCGGACAACTCCTAACCAAATGCGTCCCAGCCCCACATCGAAAACATTTCTTGAGTATGCCTTGATAATTACTACTTGGACCTTGGACGATCTCTCTCCACTTCAAAATTTTCCTTCGCTTGTCCCAACACACTAAAATTCCTAGAGTCATCGCTTAACTTTAGTGCAGAAACAGAAGTAACGACAAAAGAGAGTTCTTTTCAGGTCTTCGGAAGTGACTTGAAAATAAAATTTATTTTATCGGCAGCCGCCATCCCTTCCAAAACTACTGCAATTAATTGTCCTTCTGACAAATCACTTAACAAGGCCAGCGAAGCTACCCTTACCATTTCCACATACATCGACAAATCTTCACTAGCGGCCTGCACCTTCCAAATATACTGACATTCTAGACGTTTCCTAAAGCCCTCTGTGAGTCTCTCGGCGATTATTAGTTGCCTAAGTTGTAACGAGAACCCCTCCGCAAAAGCTCAAGAAATTAATTAGTTACACTTCCCCTTTGCTAACGGGTATAGCAGAGCTAACACGGTGGTGTGCAATATTGCAAAAGCAAAGGAATGCTGCTGAAAATAAACCAGTAACCACAGAATTTCCTGTATCTTCGCCAACGATTCTACACTTAATTCTCCTACATGCTTTAACAGAAGTGCAATCGGGTTAGGTAGTTTTACGAAAAACTCCGAGTTAGATTCAATTCCGCGGTTTAGGGGTTATTTAGTTCGCTTCCTGTTCGTGCCGGATCTACTTGGACCTGCCCACTAGATTCTTCGGAGCTAGAAAAATGGTTCAAATGGCTCTGAGCACTATGGGACTTAACTACTGTGGTCATCAGTCCCCTAGAACTTAGAACTACTTAAACCTAACTAACCTAAGGACATCACACACATCCATGCCCGAGGCAGGATTCGAACCTCCGACCGTAGCAGTCGCGCGGTTCCGGACTGCGCACCTAGAACCGCTAGACCACCGCGGCCGGCTTTCGGAGCTAGACTAACCTAGCTAACCTAATCTGCAACGCAGCCACCTTTCGCTTCAACTCAACCACTTCCTTACGATCAGTCTCATTTACAGCAATTGTTCTAAATCAGAGACCCGGTTAAACAGGTGCACCAAATGAGCGCGTAGTCCAGCTAATTGCTTACGACTCGGTTGATCAACACACAACCAGTCTAAATGTTGTTCGAACTCACCGACCTCTCCTGCCGCTGCTGCCATGGCTGTCGGAAAGGAACCAATAACTTCCGGTGAAATTTGGACCGGATTGAGCAAGGCATCTTTTAAATCCGCAAGCAAATCTGGAGCAGTGTCTTGTTTGTTTATATTACGAATGCGCAGTTCATATAAGATTTGATTGTTGCGCAACACGCCGAATCCTGGACATTCTCTGGCCGCCATGACAACCTGAAACATGCAACTAAACATTCACTTGGCCAAAGCGAAATATTACTAAATTATAAAATAAGTACACCTATAATTCCATCAGTTACTCAAAGAGCAGTAGCAAGAACGCTAACCACGCTCTGCTCAGTGGGTAACTGATGAAAACAAATTTCTTTCAACAAATGGAAATTTTATTCCTAAAAGCCATTTTTTTAGAAACAGATTTAAAATCATAATCATAACGCACCCTCTAAATATCAAGTTACAATTTATTCAGAGGCAGAAAGAACAAATTTTTTACTGTATGAGCTTTCGGGCTGAGAACCTTGCAGCTCTCTTTTGACACGGCCGTAGTCACAACCGCTCACAACAACCTCAAAGACTACACTGCTGCAAATCTGCAACACACCAGATTACTTTAAACTAAAAATTTTAACAATTCACACAAGCACATAAACTATGCAATCCGTTGGAGGGCTGGAAATGGTACAAACATTAAAAGAAACCTTGCCACCGAAGGTGCAACTAGATTTTTTTAAAACGTCTTACGGTGGAAGGGTGGCAACTTTATATACTAAAATGACCATTTAAATAAAAACCCATGAAATGCAGTCTTACATAAAATATACAAGGTTGGACAAACATGCTCTACATTACACATATACCGCCTCTCAAGATGATAGGCAAGATAAAAACATATTTCAGGAATTCGGCCGTTACACTTCAAACAAAAAATTCGTTAACACCGATTCCGACAAACATGACAGAGGCAGCTATTAACGTATGATAGATTGACAGGGAGATTACTGAACAACCCGAACCGCAGGTTGCTCTAACCCGCTCCTACTCCACAAGGGAAAACGGACCACCCAATTCATAAATAACCACCTTACCGCGGGTGGGTAAACGGAGAAGAATGGTGGGACGACCCTAAAACAAAGCGGCTGGTGACCTCACCAACCACACAAGTAGAATTTAACAAGTAAATGAAACAACATATCTATAATCACTTAACTTCTAATAAACTGCGATTTCTGGCGAAGACCTAGCGGAGCACCGCCAAAACGCTCTCCCGAACCGTCCGCTGCCAGCCGCTTCAACGGACGCAGGAAGGCGCGCCGATCTCCCGTCTCACGGCGTCGCAGCTCGCTCCGGCCAGACCGATGACTCCTATTGCCTTCGTGTCGGCCGCGAAGCCACTACCCCTCGCTATACGGCGCGGCCCACTGGACTCACGTGCCGACCTCACATGCGCCGACGCTGAAGACGGACAAGTCATCTCGTGTCTCAGTGCGCGACCAACCAACCGATCGATCCAACCGCCAATGACCGTTGCCTGAGCAGCTCGAGCAGACTGGCGGCCTAACGCGCAGACTCAGATGCAGGAACTCAGCCCCGACCGGGCGACCACTCACTGAGTTCTCTTACTGGCGGAGTGGAAAGACTCTCATTTTGCCGGCTTTAAAGTTTGATCCAAACGACAGGGATACTAGCACTCCGAACGGTAGACAGACACTAACTGCCGCACAAATCCGAACGAGAGACAGACCAGCAATTGGTGACGAGTGACTGACCCAGACTCACTCCGACTGACTAACTGATTTTTTTTTTCCTTTATTGTAATTTTCATCACCTGATACAGGCGGGGTGTCAGTAGCATAGTACGCTGCTCTTCAGCCTTAAACGGAACAATAACAAGACATACGGGTGATACAGACACTACAGTAAAAACAGCGGGCAAAAAAAGGAGATTTAAAAAAAACAATAAACATGAAGCCGTTCTCGCTGGACCCGAAAAAACAGGAAACACTTGGTGACATGGCGCACAGAACACGGATGACGGTGACGGCACACGTGAACAGTTGATGCGTGACGGTCACAGAACACTAAACACGAAATCGAGGCACACACACGACACACAGATGGCGATGATCTCCGGCGCGCGAATGTTCACTGAGCGTGTACGAGTCCGGGGACCTGCCAAGAGAGGAGGTGGAGGAGGAGGAAGGGGAGTGGGAGAGCGAGAGGGGAGAGCAGAGATGCCACGGGCAGGGGAGATAGGGGGGAGGGATGAAGGGGGAGGGGAAGCCCGGGGGAAGAGGGGGGAGGGAGGGGTCGGGGAAAAGGAAAAAGAAGGGAAGAGAAGAGAAGGGAGGGAGGGTGCCGAGAGGAAAGGACACCAGAAGTGGGGGGCGGGGCAGGGTCAAAGTTGATAGGAGGGGTAGATGGAGGGGACGAGGACATCATCAGGGAGAGGGAGCTGGTGGAAGCCACCTTGGGAGAGGGTAAGGAGGGTGGAGAGATGGAGACCGGGCAGGATGTGGGAATACAGGCGCGGCAGCGGGCGGGGACGGGAGAGGATCGGGGATACGAGCGGGTGAGGTGGATCAAGTTTACGGGAGGCGTACAGGATCCGTATCCTTTCAAGGAAAAGGAGGAGGTGGGGGAAGGGGATGAGATCATACAGGATCTGCGTGGGGGAGGGGAGACGGATACGATAGGAGAGGCGGAGAGCATGGCGTTCAAGGATTTGGAGGGATTTATAAGAGGTAGGGGGAGCGGAGATCCTTGCTGGATGGGCGTAACAAAGGATAGGGCGGATGAGGGATTTATAGGTGTGGAGGATGGTGGAGGGGTCCAGACCCCACGTACGGCCAGAAAGGAGCTTGAGGAGACGGAGTCGGGAACGTGCCTTGGCTTGGATTGTCTGGAGATGGGGAGTCCAGGAGAGGCGACGGTCGAGGGTGACGCCAAGGTACTTAAGAGTGGGAGTGAGGGCGATGGGACGGCCATAGACGGTGAGATAGAAATCAAGTAGGCGGAAAGAAGGGGTGGTTTTGCCTACAATGATCGCCTAGGTTTTGGAAGGATTGATCTTGAGCAACCACTGGTTGCACCAAGCGGTGAACCGGTCAAGATGGGATTGGAGAAGGCGTTGGGAGCGTTGCAGGGTGGGGGCAAGGGCAAGGAAGGCGGTGTCATCGGCAAACTGGAGAAGGTGGACGGGGGGTGACGGCGGCGGCATGTCCGCCGTGTACAACAGGTACAGAAGGGGGGAGAGGACGGAGCCTTGGGGCACTCCGGCGGAGGGGAAAAAGGTGTAGGAATCCGTGTTATGGATGGTGACATAGGAAGGACGGCGGGAGAGAAAGGAACCGATCAGACGGACGTAGTTAATGGGAAGGGCGAAGGTTTGGAGCTTGAAGAGGAGACCGGAATGCCATACGCGGTCATAAGCGCGTTCGAGGTCAAGAGAGAGGAAGATTGCGGAGCGACGGGAATTGAGCTGTTCGGTAAGGAGATGAGTGAGGTGAAGGAGAAGATCGTCGGAAGAGAAGGACGGCCGAAAGCCACACTGGGTAACGGGAAGGAGGCGGTGCTGGCGGAGATGCTGGTGGATGCGTCGGGTGAGGATAGATTCCAGGACCTTGCTGAAGACCGAGGTAAGGCTGATGGGACGGTAGGAGGAGACGGCGGACGGCGTTTTGCCGGGTTTAAGAAACATGAGGATATGGGAGGTTTTCCACAGGTCGGGGTAGTAACCGGTGGACAGGACTACATTGTAGAGCCTGGCCGGGGTGGAGAGAAAAGAGACAGGAGCTTCACGAAGGTGACGGTAGGTGACACGATCGTGACCAGGAGCGGTGTTGCGTTTTGTGCGGAGTGTAGTGATGAGATCCTGTGTAGTGATAGGAGTATTGAGGTCCGTGTGTGCAATGTTGTCCAAGTACTGGAAACCAGGAGCGAGGGGAGGGACAGAGGTGTCAGTTCGATCGCGGATATCCGGGAAGAGGGAGTAATCGAACTGGGGATCATCGGGGATGGAAAACACATCGGACAGGTAGGAGGCAAAGTGATTGGCCTTACTAAGGGCGTCAGGGAAGGGGTGATCATCATGGAGAAGAGGATAGTAGGGGCAGGGCTTAGTTCCGGTAAGGTGACGGAAGGCGGACCAGAACTTGGACGAGTTGATAGGAAGGGTAGCATTTAAATGGGTGCATGTCTGTCGCCAGTCCCTGCGTTTCTTAGCCGCGAGCAAATTTCGAATGTGTCGCTGGAGTTGCCGGTGGCGTCGTAGGGTGTCCGGGTCACGCGTGCGAAGGAAGGCACGGTAGAGATGACAGGATTCACGGAGGAGGAGGACGGCCTGTGGGGGTAAGGTAGGACGGTGGGGGCGGATGTCAACAGTAGGGACGTGGGCCTCCACGGCCTCAGATAAGGTCTGCTGGAGAAAGGAGGCGGCATGGGTGACATCATCGGGATGGCGATAGGTGAGAGGGTGGCTATCGACCTGGGTGGAGAGGGTATCCCAGTAGGCATTCCAGTTGGCACGGGAATAGTCATGGATGTACTTAGGGGGAGGGTCATTACGAGGGTCGGGGCGGGGGCGACGATCGTCTGAAACGGTGAGGAGGACAGGGAGATGGTCGCTACCAATAGGCTCCAGGACATCCACCGTAATGCGACCAAGGAGGTTGGGGGAGGAGAGAATAACATCGGGAGTGGAGTTGGATTCGGGACGGGTGTGCTGGGAGATGGGGATGAGGTCGCCTTGAAGGGAGGAGAGGAACCGATGCCACCGCCGTAACCGGGCAACGGAGCGACTATGGATGTTGAACTAACTGACCGACTGGCGAGCTTATATCGACCCTTAAATGCACGTGAACAGGCAACCTTTCCGCTTTTCCGCCAGAGGGAGATACCTAAGCTGCGATTGCCACAGCGGCGCCACCGCCAGAAACGGAGGGCGACTGCTTCACACGACGCGCTGCGGCGCGCTCTTCAAAACAGCAATTTTTTCCACGACTCAGTGATGTAAAAAAGTTAACATAATTATTCAATAATACTTCACTCTTAAAAAAAACTAATACTAAGCTCCAGCACAACAGGTCATGAAGACCCAACGGTACCGACTGGCCGACGTGTCATCCCCAGCCAACAGGCGTCACTGGATGCGGATATGGAGGGACATGTGCTTAACACACCGCTCTCCGGGTCGTATGTCACTTTACGAGACTTTTCATTCGAGTGGCTCCTCAGTTTGCGTCACAGCGCTTATCTTCGGTGATCTGACGGCAACCGCTGTTCCTCTGTGGCAAGGCTGTTGGCCCAATACTCCACTCTTCCAAAACAAAAATAAAAGAATACTCCCTGAAATATCACCTGAGGTGAACTGTACAAACGACACAATGTCAGTCACGCTACGTTCTGCAATTTCCTTATTGCTCTCTGTGTGACAAAAACTTTTAAGACTTCCACAGACTCTGTTCATCGCATAACCCTCATGTAAACAAACAAGCACTCTGTGATCGGTCAGTGACCCTAGGACAAGGCCACCGGCTGTCGTTATGCCACTGGGAATAGGTCCAATTTATGTATCACTCGACACCTGAGTTGTCAGTCTGGATTAGGCAGTGGCTCGGCACGGACCTGTTGTCCAGGCCGCGGGCGCGCGTGGAAGAGGAAGTGTTTACACCGCTGTTACTCGCGCATGCTGTAGTCTGAGTAGATCGTCAGACAAGGGTTGTAGCTTCCAAACGAGAAGTGATAAGAATGTGATTTAAATTGATGTATACACAGGTGGTGTTACCGATTCCAGTACATGATAGAAACAACTATTCCTCCATTTAACAAATTGCATCTTCTTGCTGTAACTCTTTGGATAATAACACAATAAACTATGTTCTTAGCTCCGCAGACAGTGTAACGTTTCTTATGGTGACGTACCGCAATAAAATATTTCCGTCGCCTATTACTTCGTAACTCACAGAGGCAAACGCATTTAGTGAAAACTCTGTATTTGGCATGGAGGACACCGACGAACATTCTCCGCAGTGAGGTGAGGCAAAGAATGTCCGGCGATTAATGCAACGCATCGTGTCACTCCTCCGACGCACCGACGACTCCACGCTCACGATGGTCGCTTTATTTTTGCAAAACGCGGGCATTTTCCCCCTCACAGGAAACGTCGACAATCCGCTGGATTGGAGGACACACATACCACTACGTGCTCTCGCGGACCGCGATATCGGGCATGGACTCTTGGCATTATCTAGTGGAACAACACGGAATCATCTGACGTCACTCTAAATACAAAACGCACTTTGCGAACTTTCTAGGCAGCATGTTTCATGACCCCCGAAGTGGTGGAGAGTCCCAGGTTTACGTAGGGTATTACTCCCAGTGAAATGACGAGGATGTCACTTCGGTCCTATATTTCTTTCCTTTCTTTTGCACAAGTGACGGTTTTATTCTCCTGGGACATTAAAATTAAATTAAAAATAACAATAAGAAAGAATTACAGACATGTACAATGTTTCCTTCAGTCTGCCTCTCCCTTATCCTGTCAGGAGACAGGGACACCCTGGCCAATCCTCCAAGCACGACTCCTGCGCCCCTCTGCTCCCTGATCTCTACCTTTATAAGACAAGAGGAAAAACACAAAAAATACAAAAAAAGTGGTCAGCGTGACGGAATGCCATGCTAAGGGGCCCGGGTTCGATTCTTGGCTGGGTTAGAGATTTTCTCCGCTCGGGGCTGGGTGTTCTGTTGTATTCATCATCATATTAACCTCATCGACATGCAAGTGGCCAAAGTGACATCAGCTAAAGAGAGTAGGCGACCGGTCTACCCGACGCAGGCCCTAGCCTCACAACATTTCATTAGGTACATCATTGTTACATCATTACGTAAGAAATTTTGAGACACTGTAGAGTCTAAATGTGGAGTGTGTACTGTAAGACCTTCAGTACACACACCATCAGATTATTTGACTTGTCGCTCTAACGAAGTAGGCAAGTGTCAGCAATATGTCTCATGGTCTTATCGTGGCGTGTTTATCTTCTGCTGTTAGGTCAGACAATAGAAATGCCACTTGCACGCTATAAGTAGCAGATTGACGGTGACCAACTTTAAACAGAACTTGATTAATTTTCACACACATTTATTAAAATAATAACAAGCATAAAAATTACTTAACTTGGCTCTGGACGCTACAATTGACAATCTGAAGTTCCTTTGTTACTGGTACGTTAATCTTATTCTCACATATATCTCTGATACTTGACAAAAGTGTCTATACATTTATCTTCATGGCTAGGTACAGGAATATGGTAATCTTATTAGGCACAGACTGAAACTTGACTATAGACTGGTACAGACTAATGCAGACTGGTACAGACTGGTGCAGACAAATGCAGACTGACCAATTGGATGTCTGTACACTCGTTTTAATACCTCATGCGCTCATGTATCACTGCGCGAGTGTGATCCGTGATGAGAAAAGGTTTTACGTTAGCAGCAATCCTCATTGGCTGCGTTACATATTAATACGCGGATCGGCGGAAGCAGAATTTGGTCCGTCTCTAAGGCAGCGCCATCTCGTAGTGCGGAGACGGGCGAGTGCTGCGCCTGCACTGTTGTGCTTAGCCGGGCGCGTTCTAGTGGGAAAGTTGTGTACGCACTGACTATGCGGAACTATGTACACAACACTAAAGCATTAAAATCCTTCAAGGTTTTGGTAGCTGCTATGCTTTTTAAGCCGTATTTCTCTTACTTCAAGTGATCTCAGACGCGATAGTCTCACTCTGTAGCTATCGATAGAGGTCGGTGTAAGTTGTTGCTGAGTTAACCTTCTATGTCAGTGGAGCGTGAACTGCAGAGAAAGCAGGGAGGAGAAATTTGTCTCTACGTTGAGGAGGGACGTAAAAGGTTGGAGTGTCGTCTGTCTGCTATAAACGAAGCCACTTTAGGCCTACACGCCCACAGATAATCAGCAGCTGTGGTATAAATTACACACAGAAGTAACAAGGTTATGTGAAAGTATACCACAGAGTTGTCCATGTTCAGACACACGCGTCACGCTTTGTATTTTTCGGCTGACACACAACACGATTTTGCCCGCGCTACTATGGTGCTAAAGCAGTCAGATCACTGAATTTGTATGCAGTCGTAAACATAAGAAGTCAACACGAAGTCCTCCGATATGTACTGATAACAACTTGGGAGCGGGAGCTCAATTTAGCATCAAAAACTTGTAGACATCATGCTATTTTTCTTTGGCGCTAAACTTTGCAATCTAACAGTGACTGAAAGTGTTCAACAGCCAAAATTTAATGCCTTATTCATTGCAACTAATTATTCCCATGTTGTTGTTGTTGTTGTGGTCTTCAGTCCAGAGACTGGTTTGACGCAGCTCTCCATGCTACTCTATCCTGTGCAAGCTTCTTCATCTCCCAGTACCTACTGCAACCTACATCCTTCTGAATCTGCTTAGTGTGTTCATCTCTTGGTCTCCCTCTACGATTTTTACCCTCCACGCTGCCCTCCAATGCTAAATTGGTGATCCTCTGATGCCTCAGAACATGTCCTACCAACCGGTCTCGTCTTCTCGTCAAGTTGTGCCACAAACTCCTCTTCTCCCCAATTCTATTCAATACCTCATTATTTATGTGATCTACCCATCTAATCTTCAGCATTCTTCTGTTGCACCACATTTCAAAAGCTTCTATTCTCTGCTTGGCCAAACTATTTATTGTCCATGTTTCACTTCCATACATGGCTACACTCCGTACAAATACTTTCAGAAACGATTTCCTAACACTTAAATCTATACTCGATGTTAACAAATTTCCCTTCTTCAGAAACGCTTTCCTTGCCATTGCCAGTCTACATTTTATATCCTCTCTTCTTCGACCATCATCAGTTATTTTGCTCCCAAAATAGCTAACTCCTTTGCTACTTTAAGTGTCTCATTTCCTAATCTAATTCCCCCAACATCACCGGACTTAATACGACTACATTCAATTATCCTCGTTTTGCTTTTGTTGATGTTCATCTTATAACCTCCTTTCAGGACACTGTCCATTCCGTTCAACTGCTCTTCCGAGTCCTTTGCTGTCTCTGACAGAATTACAATGTCATCGGCGAACCTCAAAGTTTTTATTTTTTCTCCATAGATTTCAATACCTACTCCGAATTTTTCTTTCGTTTCCTTTACTGCTTGCTCAATATACAGATTGAACAACATCGGGGAGAGGCTACAACCCTGTCTCACTCCCTTCGCAACCACTGCTTCCCTTTTATGCCCCTCGACTCTTATAACTGCCATTTGGTTTCTGTACAAATTGTAAATAGCCTTTCGCTCCCTGTATTTTACCCTTGCCACCTTTAGAATTTGAAAGAGAGTATTCCATTGTCAAAAGCTTTCTCTAAGTCTACAAATGCTAGAAACGTAGGTTTGCCTTTCCTTAACCTTTCTTCTAAGATAAGTCGTGAGGTCAGTATTGCCTCACGTGTTCCAACATTTCTACGGAATCCAAACTGATCTTCCCAGAGGTCGGCTTCTAGGGTTAAAATATAAATTTGTAAGGTTGTAAAATAGAACTATTTTGTTAGAGTAATTATGGTATAAAGCAACAGAGCAGTGTTACCCTCTGAGAGGAATTTTATTTTTACCGTGTTGTAGATAAAGGAGGTGGCTTATCGGAAATAAGTCAGAATTACGTAAATATTCGAACAGTAACAAACAATATTTTTGCCTGTCTACACTGTTTAAAGAATAAAGAAATTCGGTCGCCAGCCTAATTAGGCAAGAGAATGAGTAACATTCTTGTTTAAGAAAATAGGTACGAGTAACTTCAACGGACAAACACAACCTATATTTTGCCACACGCGAGTGCAATGAACTCTGACACCTGCGTATGTTCACGGTTAAGATTGGAAGCTGACAGAGCAGGACAGACTATTTGCATAAATATGACAGATGACGAAACACACTACTACTTTCAGAGCTTATTCAAACCGAATAAGTTTTATAACATTACTATTAATACTCACTGCAGAATCATTAATTGGACATAGGTTAAGTATTATTTTTCAACACTTTCCTAGTTGACATAAAATTATAAATGTAGTTCACTGCGAAATTATGTACTGGTCACAGGTTCAGTCTCTCTCAGTTAAATACTTCACTATTTAACATGAAAATTAATTGGAATCCACTAACAGGTTACTTCTCACTATTTTTTTTAATAAAGAAGTTACTATTCTCATAGATAGTTGTCTTTCTATTAATCGTTATGTAGTATGAGCACAATAGGCAAACTGTGGATCCTGTTACAACATTAATATGCACTTTTATTACACAAAAGAAAGAAGTACTTAGCAAGCATGAGTATATAACTTTCCACTATTGCAGTTTTCCACTTTTACTACAGTGAGACCCAATGTTGACAAATTTGCAAGAAACTGACTCACCTTTTAAAATTTACTACAGGCAGCACTATGATCATTAACTAGGCAAAACTTTATAAGCCTCAGTTTTAAGAACTTTTAATCTTTAAAAGAAATAGCAAATTGTCTTTATTACCACAGTCTTCTACTTTGAAGTAAATGATTAAATAGGTGACTTTGAAACTGCACAAAGCTTTAAATTGGACTATTTCCATCACTGGGAGGCTTTCACAAAGCTACATTTACTACCTCCCACAGTTTCACTAAATCCACAGTAAATCTGAATACTCCTTTCTTACCAAAGATCAAACAACATTATTTAATTAACTATTTGGCTTTGAGGCTTTCATTTTTTCCACAAACTAGGACACTCGGTAATCATAGTTCAAATGGAGAGGAACCTGAGAGGTGTTGTGATAGAAAACATAAATCAAGATTCAAATGGCTCTGAGCACTATGGGACTTAACATCTGAGGTCATCAGTCCCCTACAACTTAGAACTACTTAAACTTAACTAACCTTAGGGCATCACATACACCCATGCCCGAGGCAGGATTCGAACCTGCGACCGTAGCAGTCGCGCGGTTCCGGACTGAAGCGCCTAGAACCGCATGGCCACACCGGCCGGCCTGCAAGGTAGATACATAAATTCAGTTACAAGTTACCTTATATTTGTGCACACAAAAACCATCCAATGAGCTGATCCTTCACTGTACATTACTATAGTGCTCCATTACAGTGATTGCGCAATATGGTGGCAACTGCATGTTGGTAGGTGGATTTGCAGGTAGAATTGTCGGACTCTGTCGTTTCTTGGTGGCGATGATAGACATCAATTCCAGAATAGTTTCAGCTCTTTATTCATACCGAGGCATTGGAAAGCGGCAGGAAAAGCCTCTCTCGGCACCAGCACAATATACAACTTTTACATGGCAGTGCACAGTTTGGTAGCTCGTTCCCGACTGACTCTTGGTTCCATCTTTTCTACCTAGCGAACCACAATTTGCGCGCGCTACACAGTTCCGTTCCCGAAGGCAACCACAACAACTTTTACATAACAATTAGCTAAGAATCCTAAGTGAAGGTCAGCAGTTTACATAACAGCAAACAAACATTTTAAATGAAACAGAACATTTGCACCTATTAGTATCTGTACAAAAAATTATTCACCGAAATTCCAAATGTATACAGTAAGTTTTGTCTCCCTCCAATTGAGACAAAGAATTTAAATGACAGATATACTACATTGCATAGAATCAAACCATGACATCAAAGTTTTTACAAAGAAAGGAGTATACAATTTTGTGTTATCGATTCAATCCAACAACCTTTACAGATACTCAATGTTATAACATTAAACCAAAACAAAAGGCAAAATAAATCCGTACAGCATTAGAGCTATGGTGTTACAGTATCTCAAAAAAAAAAAAAAAACTTTTGGACTCTCTTACTCTTCGTTATCAAGAGGCAGTGTTATTCGATATTATCGCTACGTCTCTTGAGACGGAGGGGTTAATGTAATAGTATGCTTGGTACAGTTCAGTATACTAAGTTTAACCATGCCTCCTTTCGCAATCGGAGAATATTAAGACAACTGACAGGTTTAGCAACATAAAGGAGATAAAAATCGACGCACCACGATGGAATTATCCCAATGGGACGGAAAACGGTAGATGTGATGTACATGTACAGACAAACGGGTGATAACAATTCCAAAAAGACTGAATGATTTATTCAAGAGAAACAGCTTATGCAAGCAGTTATTCGGCTTGGCATTGTTTGGTAGTGTAGATGGATGTACTCCTGAGGGACACCGTGCTAAATTCTGTCCAATTGGCGCGTTAGATCAAAACCCTGTCCTGCATGGAGGGACCTGCCCGTAATGCCCCCAACATTCTCAGTTGGCGAAAGGGGTGGCTGTTTTGCTGGCTAAGACTGGGTTTGGAAGTACGAAGGCAAGCAGGAGAAACTCTCGCCATGTATAGGCGGGCAATACCGTGTTGAAATTGAAGCCCAGGATGGCTTGCCATGAGAACGAGGTGTAGAATATCATAAGGTGCCACGGATGGCGTCCAAAGAGGTCCTGCTACGTAATGTTGTTGGGCCATAAGGCGGACTACAGTCAGATTGGGGCGCCTCCATATACTCTGAAACGGAACTTGTTGTACCGTTCCAATGTTTTATTAAATTGCTAGCACGCAGAAATTATTAGCAAGAGTTTCTTCTCTTGCAGGTAATACCTCAGCTGGTGTCCAAAAGGAGAGAATGGACTAATCAGTGTTATTTATTGAATTTTTTTCTGTCGTGAACCACGTTTCCCATTTTCCTTTCCTTTGTGCGGCCTGGACGGTATAAATGAGTGAGTGTGTGAACTAGGAGAAAGCTTTAGGCACAGATTATAACACTGCATGAACTGTCGTTCTGGGGTAGGCTAGTACCTACCCCCCAAGCGTGAACAAGTTTAGCAGAGACCAATTTTGCGGGTCAGGGCAAAGATGACACGTAGGTGCGCGTATTGGCTCTGTCAGGTTGGCGCGCCACCCCCACCACGTTTGTAAGCGGAACGGTTAACCGAATTCGGTTAGAGGGGCACTTGTTCCTGGGTCGTGGTGCTGGACAGACATGGAGACGCAGCTCTCGTTTTGGTAATGTTGACATAGGTATTAGATTGCCTGAAATCTGCTCTGTAATGAAGTCCAGATGTTGAAATCAGGTGCGAAATTACCACTGAACTCCATAAGGGAATAGATTTTCTTAATTTACTCGAATTTCAGTAGACCTTGCGTTAGTGCCTTGTTCGGGCAACGCACCATGTGCCTTGACCTCACGGTCACGTTATTGCTCTGTGCTTAACGGAAATTCACTGATTTAATGTATTTTAATCTGCTCTTCCATTTACAGTAATATTTTGGAGGCATTTATTTATTTTCAATATGTTTTCTTTGTGAACTTGCTTTCGCGCCACGTGGTCGGTTGGAGCAACCGCCGCATTGATAAATTGTAGTTTCGGTCTGAAAATATATTGTACACGATGAATAATCATGCGATAGTGAGCGAGTGTAAAATAGGGAAGGAATAATCGTGTTTGTCCATATTTTTCTGGGTTTCTGTTGGCTACTGAAACTTGGCCATGTGGGTTGAACAGCACTGAAGTGATGTTTCTTGTGCATCCCCATAAAGAGTTGATTTGTTGGCGATGTTGTGTGTTGAGTAAAATACTTGTCCCACTAGGAAAAGTATCGGATTTTAATGCCCACTGATTTGATAAAGATTTGCGAAATACTCTTCCACCCTCACCTAGTTTTACTTGTAGTGTCCTTGCGGAACTTTTTCTGAGTAATCTATAACAACTGAATGTAATAACCGTGGGTTTAGGTATAATTGTGCGGTTGTATAAAATTACATTGAAGCCAGGTCTGCGCTCCTCTGTCCCATTCCATAATTACGTGGCGAAACTGAACCATGCTAACTAGAGACAAGTTTTGATGATGTACATTGCAAGACAAACACGACTAGTTGTTGAAATACCATCGGTACTGAATAAATATCAATTAATCTCTACCCTCGACTGATTATTTACTCCGTCCATCATAAAGAATTGGTGGCAGTCAGTACCACAGTCGAATTCTGGGTCACGAAAGCAAATAAAAGTTATACACTGCCTATTAAGCGCTGTATAGGTGCCTTCTGTAGTGGTTAAAAAAAATGCGTTATCCGTTGCGTTCAAATTTCTACCGGTTCGTTAAAACTTTCCGTTAGAAATTATTAATACCGGCAATAGCTCGCAGGGGGCCAGTAATTTCGTGAACCACACGAATTTAAGAAACCATTTACTACAGACGGTAGCTTGCAGGAGCGGTAGGACATGTCAAAGCGACGGTAATCTACCTACTTAGGTGGTCTTATACCACCACCAGTACTGGAAGGTTACGTTGCAACGCTTCGCTGGTCATCCGGAACTCATCACTGAAGACAATTCTACTCCACTCAGTGGGATTCCAGGTCAAAACCGTGTATGCAGACGCCACGAACAACCGTGAATTACCAACCTGGCTTTCGCTTTCCACACGGCCGGACAACCAGTAGCGATGGTGTGGTGTGCCATTTCGTTTCATAACAACCCCTTTTGTTACCATCCGCCACGTTGTGTTCCCTCCATACAGTAGCAACCCATTTCAGCACACTTTTCTACTGATTGTCTTCGTGCTTGTCCAACTCAACCTTGGCCATTGAGATCGGTGGACCCCTCCCCAATTAAGAACGTCTGGTGCATTATGGCCAGCCTCCCCAACCATCTCGAGATCACGACTATTTGCATCGTGTAATGGTACTTGAATTACGTAACCATTACGGCACCTCACCTCAACCTCTCGATACCAGCAATATTCTACCGTGTTTCTGTAAAGTAGTTAACATATTTCTGTGACAACATTCAGATTTGATTTCATTAATGTAGAGGTACTTCGATACATCGATATGTATATATTGCAATGATATTATTCTTATGTGTATGGTTTCTTTTGTCACTATGATCTTTGACGTACTTGTAATTCTGATTTTTGGGCGCGTAAGCGGTTGTTAGAAAGTCAAGCATTGGTCGTCATGTTAAACAGACGCAAATTGTAGTCAGTTTATGAAATGTGAACTTTAACAGTGAGGAAGATATTTTCAAGTGTGTTTTATATATTTGGTTCAAATGGCTCTGAGCACTATGCGACTTAACTTCTGAGGTCATCAGTCACCTAGAACTTAGAGCTACTTAAACCTAACTAAGGACGTCACACACATCCATACCCGAGGCAGGATTCGAACCTGCGACCGTAGCGGTCACGCGGTTCCAAGACTGAAGCGCCTAGAACCGCACGGCCACACCGGCCGGCTATGTTTTATATTGTGAAGTGATGTTTTGGAACGAGTTACGTGATACTACAAGACAAGTAATAAAAAAGAAGTGTAAATTCAATTCGGAGTGCTGATTACTTTTTTACATCACCATTGTCCTAACTTGCAAAAGTTTAATCTTCAAGAATGGTTTATGAAACACATCTATACAACTTTTGAATATCGCAGAATAATACCTAGGCCTCTTTGCATCCGAGCTTGGAATCATCACTACCTAGATTTTCGACGATTGAGCCATGAGTTCACAACGAGACCAGCGTGGGAAACACGAAAAGATGATTGCCTAGTTTATCCATTATTTCAAGAAATGGCTTTATTAACTGTGCTCTAATGACTCCTGCCACATAATATAACTTTGTTGTTGCCCGAAAATGCAATACTTAGCAGCGTGAGCAACACTACAATCATAATTAACTTTTGACCTTTGTTGTGGTAGGGTTGTTAGAATCGCCAATTGGTCAGAATTTGTCACGGTGTCTGTCAGTAGGACATACAACACTGTCAGTCAGTGCCAAGGCGATTGGTTGCTTGCATAGGGGTAGAGGTGGATCAGCGCGTTATTGACCTGCTCAGTTTGTGGATCTCTTCCTCTCGAATAAATCATTCAAATTTTCAAAAAATTGTATTCATTTGTTTGTCTGTACACGTATATCACATCTACCGATTTCCGTCCCATCCGGATATTTCCTTCGTGGTGCATCCTTTTTTTTTCCCTAGGGCTTGTTAGAGTGTATAACGCAGATGACAATAATATACAGGGTGAAAATTATTTAAACCGACAAATTCTGCGAGTTTGTAGGGCACATCAAAACAAATATTTTTCCCTGATGTCTTTTGCCCGCATCTCGTGGTCGTGCGGTAGCGTTCTCGCTTCCCACGCCCGGGTTCCCGGGTTCGATTCCCGGCGGAGTAAGGGATTTTCTCTGCCTCGTGATGGCTGGGTGTTGTGTGCTGTCCTTAGGTTAGTTAGGTTTAAGTAGTTCTAAGTTCTAGGGGACTGATGACCGTAGCACTTAAGTCCCATAGTGCTCAGAGCTATTTGAACCATTTGATGTCTTTTTTCCTATGAGGTGTATTTAAACCTGTAGAGGAAGGTTTCTCTGGTGGCAAATTAATTAAACCAACAAACAATTTTCCATTTTTGTATGACCAAGAGACAACACATTAACACAACCCAATTTCAATTACAGTAGATTTTCAGAAATGCGTCCATTCACACGTAAACAAAGGTTACACCGACGGATCATGTTCTGTCTGACACGGGCAAAAACCCCAGGAGTATCCTGAATTTTTCCTGCTGCTGCTACTATCTGGGCAACCAGATCCTCTTCTGATGCAACAGAAGTTGCGTAAACAAGGTTGCGCATCTCTTCGCACACAAAAAAGTCCAGAGGGGACATATCTGGGGACCGAGTAGGCCATGGTACAGGACCACCTCTGCCAATCCACGTTTCTGGGAACCGTCGGTCCAGAATCGACGCACACGACGACTGAAATGTGCCGGCGCCCCGTCAGTTTGGAACCACATGCGTTGTCTTGTAGGGAGCGGGACGTCTTCCAGCAATTCTGACAATGCTCCGGCGAGAAAATTGTAATAGTGTCTGCCACTTACTGGCCTAGGTAGCAGATACGGCCCAATTAAACAGTCCCCAACAACACCGACCCACACATTAACGAAGAACCGCACTTGATGAGCGTTAGTAACTGTGGCATGTGGGTTATCCTCACTCCAAACATGCGAACTGTGCATGTTGAAGACTCTATTACGCCCGAACGTTGCTTCTTCGGTAAACAACACGCAGGATGGAAATGTAGGATGCATTTCACACTGTTGCAGGTACCACTGCGAAAACTGTGCTGTGGGTGGATAATCAACTGGTTCCAGGTTGTGGACACGCTGTAAGCGAAATGGACGTAACAATTGCTTTCGAAGGACCGTTCTTAAATTCGTCTGATTCGTCCCCATGTTACGTGCAATTGCACGGTGCTGATTGAAGGATCCCGCTCCACGTGCTGCAAGACAGCTTCCTCAAATTGCAGCGTTCTTACCGTGCGACGGCGTCCCTGTCCAGGTAATCTGTCAAATGACCCGATCTCACGCAGACGTTGGGACACTGCAGCAAAGGTCGTATGATGCGGGATACGGCGATTAGGGTATTTTTGTTGATAAACCCGTTGTGCAGCTCGTCCGTTGTGGTGCGCTACGTAGAACGCACGAACCATGTCAGTGTATTCACTCCAGGTGTATCGCTCCATTAGTAAACACAGACAATGCACTACTACACTGGTGGACAGCAGTTGCCTACAACTGAAGAGTGTAATACACCCTCTAACAACTGAAGCGCGTAATACGACCTCCACCGTTTTAATAATCCTGGCGACTTAAGTTCTGACGTCATCAGTCGCCTAGAACTGAGAATTAATTAAACCTAACTAACCTAAGGACATCACACACGTCCATGCCCGAGGCAGGATTCGAACCTGCGACCGGAGCGGTCGCTCAGCTCCAGACTGTAGCGCCTAAATAATCCCCATAGGAAAAAAATGACATTAGGGAAAAATATTTGTTTTGATGTCCCATACAACCTCCCAGAGTTTGTCGGTTTAAATATTTATCACTCTGTAGATATTTTTCTGACTTGTGGAGTGGGTGGCACCTGACAACGCTCTCGCCAATACAGCGTACCACGGTGGCCACAACCGCTCTTCCATGGGGCAGGCCAGGAGGAACAGAGGAGCAGGCTCTAGAGGTTCTGGACGCGGTCGCCAGGGGTGGTCGCAAGCAGACGCAAACGGCCGCTTCAACAGACAGCCGTCGTGGCGTCGCTACAATTCGCTGCAGCGGCAGCGCCAGCGCCAGCGGCGGCGGCAGCGAGAGCAGCGTCAGAGGAACAGAGCCCCGAGTATCCGCAACGGACTGGTGCCGGCGGAGTCCCAGCCAGCCGGCTCCGGGCGAGCTGCGGGCAGGTAAGCGTGGGACCACTTCTGTGTGTTGTCCGCTATCCCAGTGCACGCTGGTGCGCTCGCCTCGACTGTAATCTCTGCACTGTAACTGGGTGCTCTCTTTTGATGCTGGTCAATTGTCAGGATGAGCATTACTGCAAAGGGCATTTGATTCTAACGCAGGGGTCTCCAAACTACAACTTAAGGGGCTCCGGAACGCCCTATACTTGCAATGTTAAAATAACGCTTATAAATTACATCTTTCCTCACAAAGTATTTGAGGTAGGAAGTTGAACTTTTTACAGATTATTTATTGGAATATGGGCTACAACTTAACACAGGGATTTTACAAAATTTTAGTTCAGTTATGAAAGATGATTTTTTTTCAATTGTAATGAAAATTCACAACATTTTTTTGCAATTTTTTGTTTATATATTCAAAAATATACAGTTTTTTGGAAAAAGGCTGTGTTAAATTATGCAGAAGGTACTGTATAACATTTACTGAAAGTTTGAAACAAATATGTTTGGAAGATCCTTAGAAAACATGTAATTAGTATGAGAAAATAAAAGTTTTGGGAATCGAGCGACAAAGATTGGATTAACTTTTTAGTGCATTCCAGGTCCATAGGATGGATTATCTTCATCCTCTGCAAACACCTCCTCCAGCTTCCTCTTGTGCCTCCTCCTGTTTACTCTTGCTTGTATTTCTAGACTCTTTACAGCCCTGCCTGCAGCCCGAAGGCGTTCCTTGTCTAAAGCAAGCATCGCTCGTTGTTGTGTTCGTAGATTTTGCTACCATTTTCTTCAGTTGCAGTTACTGCAACACTGTTCCAAAAGGTGGTCATGTATGAACACTTATCACATTTCAGTTGTATTTCACTAGCAAGTCCTACGTGCTTTATTATGGAGAGTTCCTGACCAACTTCACTACAATGAATACATCTTACACAGTTTGAAAAAATTCCTTTGAGAACCGACATATCAAATATTTCATTCACATCCGATTCGCCCATAAAACATTCATAGTTTTCACTCATTGAACCAAGCTTCTTCTGTGAAATATTTTCTTTCCCACTTTGACTGCTATGGGCAGGTGTACTTGAGAGGTTAGGTTCACTCACTTGGTTATCGTCTTTATTGCTTACAGTAATAACACATACCTTTGGCTTTCCAACATTTCTCCTTTTCTTAAAAGCCTTCAGAGGATTTCTAATAACTTTACTTTTACTCATTATTATACTTCAACAAAACAGAGACTCAAGGAACAGAAGTAATTACGAATATTTTCGAGATAACGACAGAGTAAATAAACATGAAACAATCGACAATCACACCAGCGATATATATTGAACCATCACAGGTTAGCCACAACACATACTTTATCTCACATCACTAAAATGTACCTGATGAACACGGACGTTAATAATAACACCATTTGACAGCAGTTTAACAGCGCCACAGTGGGTCACGCCCATGTAGAACAAAAAAAATGGTTCAAATGGCTCTGAGCACTATGGGACTCAACTGCTGTGGTCATAAGTCCCCTAGAACTTAGAACTAATTAAACCTAACTAACCTAAGGACATCACACACATCCATGCCCGAGGCAGGATTCGAACCTGCGACCGTAGCAGCCCCGCGGTTCCGGACTGCGCGCCTAGAACCACTAGACCACCGCGGCCGGCATGTAGAACACATTTCAAAAAAAATTTAAAAATAGTTGTAGTCTTCGGAATTGAATAAATTATATATCTATTAAAAGATAATAGTCTGCAGATTCAGAAAACGCAAAAAAGTAAAAATTGAACTTTTCATGGTTTTGAGCCTTTCCGGAGCCCCTTAATAAGACTGTCTGATAACAAATCAAAAGCCATGGGGTATTGTGAAGACTGAAACAGGCAAGTGATGCGAGGACCAGGATATCACTCTCAAACACACAGAAAATGTATTGAAAAACAAGATTTGCCAAATTACACCAACAATTACGAGGGCTATCCACAAAGTACATTACGTTTTGGAATTAAAAATAAATAAGGTATTGGAATTTTCTTTTTATTGTATACAGATGAAAGCCACACTTAAATACTAGTTTTCTACATAGTTGCCATTTAAATTAAGGCACTTATCGTAGCGATGGACGAGCTTGGAAATTCCTTCGTCGTAAAATTCGGCCGCCTGCGCCTTCAACCACGTGGTTACGTCTCCTTGAAGCTGTGCGACTCATTACTCGATCGCATCGTTACTGGTGACGAAACATGGGTTAAGCATGTGAACTGCGAGACAAAATTGCAGTCAATGCAGTGGGGGCACACAAATTCCCCCCAAAAACCCAAGAAATACATGCAGACAATGTCGGCAAGGAAGGTGATGGTGACTGTCTTTTGGGACAGAAAAGGTGTGATTTTTGTGGATTTCCCGGAAAGAGGCACTACAATAAACTCTCAAAGGTATTGCCAAACTCTGCACAACCTCAGAAGAGCAATGCAAAACAAGCGAAGGGGAAAGTTGGGCTCAAAGATCTTGCTGATTCACGACAACGCCCGAGCCCACACGGCAAATGCTACTCGTGAAGTTCTCGAATCTTTTAAGTGGGAATTGTTTCCTCATCCGCCGTACAGTCCCGACCTGGCACCGAGCGACTTCCACTTATTCCCAGCAATGAAGAAGTGGTTGGCTATGCAGCGTTTTGATGACGGCGCACAGCTTCAAGAAGAGGTAACCACGTGGTTGAAGGCGCAGGCGGCCGAATTTTACGACGAAGGAATTTCCAAGCTCGTCCATCGCTACGATAAGTGCCTTAATTTAAATGGCAACTATGTAGAAAAGTAGTATTTAAGTGTGGTTTTCATCTGTATATAATAAAAAAAAATTCCAATACTTTATTTATTTTTAATTCCAAAATGTAATGTACTTTGTGGATAGCCCTTGTATTTCGTAAATGCAACAACTTCATTAAGCTCGAAATTTGCAAACCAAGAAAAACCTGAATTTCCAAAAGCTGGTTGTAGCACGAGGATAGATCCAAAAGATGAACATGAAGTGTTCAAAGAAATAAAAAGCTTGAAACCTAAAATGTCAGCAGGAGTAGATAAGGTGTCTGTCTATATCATAGCAATGACAGCGGCACAAATTGCAAGGCCCTTGGCGTACATAGCCAACTTATCATTTTGTGAAGGGGTGTTTCCGGAGAGGATGAAAATGTCGAAAGTAAAGCCATTATTCCAAAATGGTGACAAGCATAAGTTAGAAAACTATTGGCCAATATCCCTCCTTCCAGCAGCTTCCAAAATAAGAGAAAAATTAATAAAGCACAGAGTCAACAAATAACCTTAAGTTACTAAATAGAAATCAGCACGGCTTCCAGACAGGTAAAAATACAGAAACAGCACTAATGTGCTACACTGACCAAATAATCAAAAATCTAGAAAAAGTCAACAGTGTAGTAGGAATAAATTTAGATCTCTTCAAAGCATTTGACACTGCCAATCATGGAATTCTTTTAGGAATAATGGAAGCATTAGGTATTCATGAGACAATGAAAAAAGTGATTTGAATCATACCCACAAAACAGAACACAGATTGTAGGAGAAATGTCAGCTTCCTCCAACCACAAAACAAATTTAGTATCAGATGGGGGGGAAAAAAGAGGAAATAGGAGTTGTGCAAGATAGTATTCTAGGTCCCTTATTGTTCCTTGTCTACATAAATGGTTTTCACACCTCAGATGGAGCAGCAAAGGCCATACTATTTGCAGATGACACTAGTATGATACTAGGTCTACCAAAGCAAATGCTGCAAACAACTACTAATCAAGTAATAAAGAATGTCCACACTTGGCTCAATACCCAGTTGACATTAAATGCAAATAAATTATATGCAGTTTGGGAAAACATGTCAAAATGTAAATCTTGATCTGTTGTTGGGTGACAAACCGGCCCGTGTTAGCTGGCCGGACATCCCTGGTATCCGGCCCGCCAACAATTGAGTTTCGAGGTCTATCGTGACCAATACACCGCGACATTGTCGGAGCTCTATCTTTACAAAGCGGAAGGTCATGGTTAAACTATCCAAAATAAACAGACAGACCATTCTCCTTGCGGTACTGAAAAAAAAAAAAAAACGGTTGACAGATTAGTTCGGCGAAAACATTTTAAGTAAAAAAATTCTTTGCATTTTATCCTACTCACGAGTCTGGTGCAAGTCTTTCAAATGGACGCCACTTCGGCGACTAACCTTAGTAATCAATCATTGTGGAAGATGCTTCTTAAGCGAGGTTTCACTTTCTTTACGTATTTCGATTTCCAGATTTTCCTTGTCTCTTCGAATTCAAACTTTGAATTGTCTCACACCTACTAGTACAGCGCATAAAACACTAAAAAATTCGTGAGACACTCGCAACATAGACGCGATCACGCAACAGAACTATCAAATATATGCTCTGGCTCTGCTACTCGCTACAAGACTACATAACTAAACTTATTGTGGCGCTGCTTGAAATAACAATGCGTTGACATACTCTACCTCTGTTACGTCTTGTAGTAATAGTGTTGCTAACAATGATTTTGAGATTTCGTTAACTTTGCAGGACGCTTTCGTGAAGAATGTGCAGTGACATACTTTTTTGTCGGTGAAATTTGGCAGAATAAAATATGCCAAAAATTGGGTCAGGTACGTCCACCAATCAAAATTATGTAATGAAATAAAAATCGCATTTCTTTTCAGTGGTAGCTTAGACTTTTGCGATTTCATCTTTCCTTTAGCCTTACATTATGGTGATCATGGAGTGCTAGGGTTCTTTAATCCCACTAGGTACATCTTGGCCCTTATGACTTCATGAAGGAATCAATGTGGCCCGCAGACTAAAACGTTTGGAGATCCCTTTTCTAAAGCATTATGTCAGGGTGAAAAACACTAAATAAATTACTTTTTCTCTCTTAACAACATGTGGGCAGGGTGGGTGCTTCCTTGGCTCAGGTATGAGGAAGAATGAAACGGTATTTTTACAAAAGATAACTTTTATTGAAAGTTTTATACAACGGTTTTACTGGATTGTTCTGGCTGGGAGAGCGGCAGCTGTGTCGTTTGCGAAGCCTTCTGCTGCGTGAGCGGCGGCGTCTGATTACGCCTGGCGGTGTGTATCTCCTGTCGCCGTCTCGCCCAGTTGACTGGAGACGTGCATCGTGATGTGGCCCGTTTAATTATTGAGAACGAAGTCGTGAATTGGATGGTGATACCTTGGATGTGGCGTCCCAGTGTTTCTCTTCTCTATGCGGCCACGTGTGTTGTGCGTCGGCCAGCGGAGCGGCGCGGCGGGGGAAGGCCAGAGTCCCGGATTCGAACAACGGACTCCAGCTTGGCAGTCTTCAGCTGTCAGATCTTCATCCCAGCTCACAGATGACTGCTGATGTGAGGCCGTCTCCTTCCCGTCCTCACGAGTCACCCGGATACGTAAAAATCAGTCTTCAAATACCTTCTGACTTCTGTCTTCTGGCGGCGAGGCTGCTGCTTGCTATTCCATTACACCGGTGGACTTGGTGCTTCTGTGTACGATGTAGTCTCTTCCTGCATGACGGTCTTCAGCATCGAAACTGAACTGAAAACTACTCCTCTCGGGCCCACTGCGTCTTACGTATTTATTCACTTCAGTTCACTGGAGGTGAACGACTTCACGATCATTGCCTCTTCTGTCACGTTGAAAAGCTTCTCGAAGAATCTTCTTAACGTCGGTCATTGGCTCTTGGAATGTAGGCGAGAGGCTTTGATCACACGTAATAGTTGAGAAACACGTGTGCCGTTCGGGCGATGCCATGACGGCTGGATCGACAGCTTCCGCTTATGTGGGGAGGGCGATGGCTTCTCCTCAACGTGCTGACTTGCAAGGGCCGGCCGTTGCCACTGCTGCTCTGCCCGCTGTTTGCCAGTGTGTAACTCTTCTAAACTAAACTAAGTTTTTCATTTATTTTCTAATTTCTATTACACTTCACGTTGATTTCGCTAATTTATTTATCTACACAACTGGCCATTAAAATTGCAACACCAAGAAGAAATGCAGATGATAAACGGGTATTTATTGGACAAATATATTATACTAGAACTGACATGTGATTACATTTTCACGCGATTTGTGTGCATAGATCCTGAGAAATCAGTACCCAGAACAACCACCTCTAGCCGTAATAACGGCCTTCATACGCCTGCGAATTGAGTCAAACAGAGCTTGGATGGCGTGTACAGCCACAGATGCTCATCAAGAGTAGTGACTGGCGTATTGTGACGAGCCAGTTGCTCAGCCACCGTTGACCAGACGTTTTCAATTGGTGAGATATCTGGAGAATGTGATGGCCGGAGCAGCAGTCGAACATTTTCTGTATCCAGAAAGGCCCGTACAGGACCTGCAAAATGCGGTCGTGCATTATCCTGCTGAAATGTAGGTTTTCGCAGGAATCGAATGAAGGGTAGAGCCACAGGTCGTAACACATCTGAAGTGTAACGTCCACTGTTCAAAGTGCCGTCAATGCGAACAAGAGGTGACCGAGACGTGTAACCAATGGCAACCCATACCATCACGCCGGGTGATACGCCAGTATGGCGATGACGAATACACGCTTCCAATGTGCGTTCACCGCGATGTCGCCAAACACGGATGCCACCATCATGATGCTGTAAACGGAACCTGGATTCATCCGAAAAACATGACGTTTTGCCATTCATGCACCCAGGTTCGTCGTTGAGTACACCATCGCAGGCGCTCCTGTCTGTGATGCAGCATCAAGGGTAACCGCAGCCATGGTTTCCGAGCTGATAGTCCATGCTGCTGCAAACGTCATCGAACTGTTCGTGCAGATGGTTGTTGTCTTGCAAACGTTCCCATCTGTTGACTCAGGGATCGAAACGTGGCTGCACGATCCATTACAGCCATGCGGATAAGATGCCTGTCATTTCGACTGCTAGTGATACGAAGCCGTTGGGATCCAGCACGGCGTTCCGTATTACCCTCCTGAACCCACCGATTCCATATTCTGCTAACAGTCATTGGATCTCGACCAACGCGAGCAGCAATGTCGCGATACGATAAGCCGCAATCGCGATAGGCTACAATCCGACCTTTATCAAAGTCGGAAACGTGATGGTACGCATTTCTCCTCCTTACACGAGGCATCACAACAACGTTTCACCAGGCAGCGCCGGTCAACTGCTGTTTGTGTATGAGAAATCGGTTGGAAACGTTCCCCACGTCAGCACGTTGTAGGTGTCGCCACGGGCGCCAACCTTGTGTGAATGCTCTGAAAAGCTAATCATTTGCATATCACAGCATCTTCTTCCTGTCTATTAAATTTCGAGTCTGTAGCACGACATCTTCATGGTGTAGCAATTTTAATGGCCAGTAGTGTATCTTAAGTACCACTCAACAGCACGCATTTTTCTTCATTTTCTTTAATCGAGTTTTCGTGTCGTTCACAAATCGCAACATCGTCTATACTTTTCGCGCTTTTAAGACAATAGAAGGTTGGCCTTTTCGGAATGTACATCTGACGAAAACGCGATCTTGGTAGCTGGGGTCGAAGGTCAAGGTTAATGCTGGCTTTTGAGTTCTTGTGGTGGTATTTGCATAGAAATTTTCACTCCCTAACAGATATTTCTTTCAAAGTCAAATATCAGTTTAAATAACGAAACATTTTCAAAAAATGTTCATCCCCTTAGGGGTTGAGTTTCCAGAAAACACTGAAATACTTACTTTGTTATGAGTCCCTCTCCTGCGCCAACTATCAGGATAGCACTTGCAACCTACGTCCTCAATTATTTACTCATTTATTTATATATTTACACGTCAAGTTCCGTAGGACCAAATTGAGGAGCCAATCTCCAAGGTAATGGAACGTGTCAGTACATGAACTTACAACATAAAAGTAATAACAGACAAAAATAAATGTTCATGAACCTGAAAAAAGTCAGTCCATAACTTCAAGTAAACGGTATCAGCAATACAATAAGAATCAGCTTAATTTTTCAAGGAACTCCTCGGCAGAATAGAAGGAGTGACCCATGAGGAAACTCTTCAGTTTCGATTTGAAAGCGCGTGGCTTACTTCTAAGATTTTTGAATTCGAGTAGCAGCTTATTGAAAATGGATGCAGCAGTATACTGCACACCTTTTTGCACAAAAGTTAAGGAAGTCCGATCCAAATGGAGGTTTGATTTCTGGCGAGTATTAACCGAGTGAAAGCTGCTTATTCTTGGAAATAAACTAATATTGGTAACAAGAAACGACAATAAGGAATATACGTATTGAGAGGCCAATGTCAAAATATCCAGACTCGTGGGCAGGGGTCGACAAGAGGTTCGTGAACTCACACCACTTATTGCCCGAACCGCCCGTTTCTGAGCCAAAACTATCCTCCTAGAATGGGAATAGTTACCCCAAAACATAATACCGTACGACATAGGTGAATGAAAATGAGCAAAGTAGACTAATTTAAGTGTCGAAGTATCACTCACTTTTGATACCGTTCTAATAGTGAAAATGGCAGTATTAAGTCTTTGAACAAGATCCTGAACGTGGGCTTTCCACGGCAGCTTACTATCTATCTGAACACCTAGAAATTTGAACTGTTCAGTTTCACTAATCATATGCCCGTTCTATAAGATTAAAACGTCAGGTTTTGTTGAATTGTGTGTTAGAAACTGCTGGATGTATTCCAATCTCTGTCTTCCTCTACTGGTTTTGTCCTCTACAGCTTACAGTTCCCTCTTGTACCATGGCAGTCAGTCCCTGATGTCTTAACACATGTCTTATCCTGTCCTTCCTCCTTTTCAGTGTTCTCCACAAATTCCTTTCCTTTCCGATTGTGTGCAGAAGCTCCTCATTCCTCACCTTATTAGTCCACCTAATTTTCAACATTCGTCTGTAGCACCACATCTCAAAGGCTTCGATTCTCTTCTGTTCCGGTTATCCCACTGTCCATGTTTCACTACCATACAATGCTGTGTTCCAAACGTATATTTTCAGAAATTTGTACCTCAAACTAAGGCCTATGTTTGATACTAGGAGAATTCACTTGGTCACAAATGCCCTTTTTTTGCCAGTGCTTGTCTGCTTCTGATGTCCTCCTTGATCCGTTCAAATGGTTCAAATGGCTCTGAGCACTACGGGACTTAACTTCTGAGGTCATCAGTCCCCTAGAACTTAGAACTACTTAAACCTAACTAACCTAAGGACATCACACACATCCATGCCCGAGGCAGGATTCGAACCTGCGACCGTAGCGGTCGCGCGGTTCCAGACTGTAGCGCCTAGAACCGCTCGGCCACCCCGGCCGGCACTTGATCCGTCCGTAATGCGTTACTTAACTGCCTAGGTAGCAGATTCTTTAACTTCATGTACTTCGTGACCATCAGTCCTGATGTTAAGTTTCTCGCTGTTCCCATTTCTGCTACTTCTCATTACTTCCGTCTTCTACACTCCTGGTAATTGAAATAAGAACACCGTGAATTCATTGTCCCAGGATGGGGAAACTTTATTGACACATTCCTGGGGTCAGATACATCACATGATCACATTGACAGAACCACAGGCACATAGACACAGGCAACAGAGCATGCACAATGTCGGCACGAGTACAGTGTATATCCACCTTTCGCAGCAATGCAGGCTGCTATTCTCCCATGGAGACGATCGTAGAGATGCTGGATGTAGTCCTGTGGAACGGCTTGCCATGCCATTTCCACCTGGCGCCTCAGTTGGACCAGCGTAAGTGCTAGACGTGCAGACCGCGTGAGACGACGCTTCATCCAGTCCCAAACATGCTCAATGGGGGACAGATCCGGAGATCTTGCTGGCCAGGGTAGTTGACTTACACCTTCTAGAGCACGTTGGGTGGCACGGGATACATGCGGACGTGCATTGTCCTGTTGGAACAGCAAGTTCCCTTGCCGGTCTAGGAATGGTAGAACGATGGGTTCGATGACGGTTTGGATGTACCGTGCACTATTCAGTGTCCCCTCGACGATCACCAGTGGTGTACCGCCAGTGTAGGAGATCGCTCCCCACACCATGATGCCGGGTATTGGCCCTGTGTGCCTCGGTCGTATGCAGTCCTAATTGTGGCGCTCACCTGCACGGCGCCAAACACGCATACGACCATCATTGGCGCCAAGGCAGAAGCGACTCTCATCGCTGAAGACGACACGTCTCCATTCGTCCCTCCATTCACGCCTGTCGCGACACCACTGGAGGCGGGCTGCACGATGTTGGGGCGTGAGCGGAAGACGGCCTAACGGCGTGCGGGACTGTAGCCCAGCTTCATGGAGACGGTTGCGAATGGTCCTCGCCGATACCCCAGGAGCAACAGTGTCCCTAATTTGCTGGGAAGTGGCGGTGCGGTCCCCTACGGCACTGCGTAGGATCCTACGGTCTTGGCGTGCATCCGTGCGTCGCTGCGGTCCGGTCCCAGGTCGACGGGCACGTGCACCTTCCGCCGACCACTGGCGACAACATCAATGTACTGTGGACACCTCACGCCCCACGTGTTGAGCAATTCGGCGGTACGTCCACCCGGCCTCCCGCATGCCCACTATACGCCCTCGCTCAAAGTCCGTCAACTGCACATACGGTTCACGTCCACGTTGTCGCGGCATGCTACCAGTGTTAAAGACTGCGATGGAGCTCCGTATGCCACGGCAAACTGGCTGACACTGACGGCGGCGGTGCACAAATGCTGCGCAGCTAGCGCCATTCGACGGCCAACACCGCGGTTCCTGGTGTGTCCGCTGTGCCGTGCGTGTGATCATTGCTTGCACAGCCCTCTCGCAGTGTCCGGAGCAAGTATGGTGTGTCTGACACACCGGTGTCAATGTGTTCTTTTTTCCATTTCCAGGAGTGTACTTACTCTCAATCCATATTCTGTACTCATCAGACGATTCGTTCCACTCAGCAGATCATGTTATTCTTCTTCACTTTCGCTCAGGATAGTAATGTCATCAGCGAATCGCATCATTCATACATTTCCACCCTGAATTTTTTTTTCTCTGTGGGACATAACATCTATGGTCATCAGTCCCCTAGAACTTAGAACGACTTAAACCTAACTAACCTAAGGACATTACACAACACCCAGTCATCACGAGGCAGCCTTGAATTTTCATTCCACTCCTGAACCTTTCTTTTATTTCCATCATTGCTTCTTCGATGAACAGATTGAACAGAAGGGGTGAAAGACTACATCCCTGTCGTACAACCTTTTTCATCCGAGCATTTCCTCTTTGGTCGTTCACTCTTATTATTCCCTCTTGGTTATTGTACGTACAGTATATTACCCGTCTCTCCCTATAGTTTATTCCTATTTTTCTCAGATCTGCAAACATCTTGCACCATTTTTCATTGTCAAACGCTTTTTGCAGATTGACAAATCCTATGAACGTGTCTTGATTTTTCTTTATCCTTGCTTCTATTATCAACCGCAACTTCAGAATTGCCTGTCTAGTACCTTTGCCTTTCCTAAAGCCAAACTGATCGTCATCTAACACATCCTCAATTTTGTTTTCCATTCTTCTGTATATTGCCACTGACTTGAATGCGTGAGCTGTTAAGTAGATTGTGCGATAGTTTACGCACTAGTCAGCTCTTGGACTCTTCGGAATTGTGTGGATGATATTTTTCCCAAAGTCAGACGGTATACTGCCAGACTTGTACATTCTACACACCAACGTGAATAGTCGTTTTGTTGCCACTTCCCACAATGATTTTAGATATTCTGATGGAATGTTATCGACCCCTTCTGCCTTATTCGATCTTAAGTCATCCAAAGCTCTTTTAAAATCTAATACTGGATCCCCTACCTCTTCCAAATAGACTCCTGCTTCTTCTTCTGTCGCATCAGACAAATCTTCCCCCTCATAGAGGCCTTCAATGTACTCTTTCCACCTATCCGCTCTCTCCTCTGCAGTTAACAATGGAATTCCGGTTGCACTCTTAATGTCACCATCCTTGTTTTTAATTTCAGCGAAGATTGTTTTGACTTTCCTATATGCTGAGGCAGTCGCTCCGACAATCATTTCTTTTTCGCTTTTTTCATGCAGCTATTTCATCTTAGCTTCTCTGCACTTCCTATTTATTTGATCCCTCAGCGACTTGTATTTCTGTATTCCTAAATTTCGCTGAATGTTTGTATTTCCTCCTTTCATCGATTAGCTGAAGTATTTCTACTATTACTCATGGTTTCTTTACAGTTACCTTCTTTGTACCTATGTTTTTTTCCAGCTTCTGTGATTGTCCTTTTTATAGATGTTCATTTCTCCGCAACTGTACTGCCTACTGGACTATTCTTTATTGCTGTATCTACAGCCTTAGAGAACTTCAAGCGTATCTCGTCATTCCTTAGTACCTTCGTATCCCACTTCTTTGCCTATGGATTCTTCCTGACTAATCTCTTGAACATCAGCGTACTCTTCATCACTACTACTTTGTTATCTGTGTCTATATCTGCTCCTGGATACACCTTACAATCCCGAATCTGCTGTCAGAAGCTCTGTCTGACCATGATGTAACCTAACTGAAATCTTCCCGTATCACCCGAGCTTTTCCAAGTATACCTCCTCCGCTTGTGATTCTTGAACAGAGTATTCGCTGTTACTAGTTCAAATTTATTACAGAAATCAATTAGTCTCTCTCCCCATATTCTCCTGTAACCTTTTCCTCTACTCCTTCCCTAAATACGGATTCCACTCCACCATCACTATTAGATTTTCATCTCCGTTTGTGTATTGTATCACCCTTTCAATATCCTGATATGCTTTCTCTGTCTCTTCATCTTCAGCTTGCGACGTCGGCATGTGTACCTGTACTGTCGTTGTCGGTGTTGGTTTGCTGTCGATTCTGATATGACTAACCCTATCACTGAACTGTTCATAGTAACACACTCTCTGCCCTACCTTTCCATTCATAACAAATCCTATTTCCGTTATACCATTTTCCACAGTTTGCTGATATTACCCTACATTTATCTGAACAGAAATCCTTGTCTTATTTCCATTTCACTTCACTGACCCCTAAGACTGTATTTCTCTTTTCAGATAAGTGCTTTAGTAGCAGTTAAAGAATGAACTATTTTTAAAAAGTTGCTCAATATTTTTCCTCCTTAGCTGCTGAATTTCCAGAAATGCTGAAGAACATATTTCTTTGTTTCTGACTAAGAATCCTAATAGCAATTTCTGTACTCCTAGCTTCAAAACCGCTGTAGTGGTGACATATTTTCAAGAAGCCTTATATCCCCTACTTCAACCTCTTAGGAGTGGAAATTCGAAAAGTTCCTTACTAAACGATTGCCTGAGGCATAAGATGAACACCCTCTCCAAATTTCAAGTTTATATCGTTAACGGTTCACGCTGGTTGATGATGGGTCAGTGAATTAGTCAGATCCTATAACAAACCATTACAGGTTGAATTTCCAAAAACAGTGAAATGTGTGCTTCTTTATTTCTAACCGAGAAGCCAAAAACAAATTTTCATCCATTTAGTTTCAAAAATGTTTTCGCAATGCAATATTTTGCCCGTTAGGGGTCGAACTTTCAGAAGCATTGATACACGTTCGAAAAATCGCTTCTTAAACGATGCCTACACAAGGTCAAAATCTTCTCCATATTTCATCTTTAGTGGTTTGGGCTGCCCGATTATTACTCAGTCAGTAAAAACATTTCCTTTCCCAGGGTTGCAATTATTGAACCACATGAAAAGAAAAACGCCGTGCACACGCTTTATTCAACATGTAAAAGTCACTACATATATTCGGAATTAGGCTATGACATGTTCGATATGCCTGCCATCATTGGCAATGATGTGGCGCGGACCAGAGGCGAAATTCTGCACGACCCGCTGAAGTGTCGGAGCATCGGTGCTGTCGATGACCATTCATGTTTATTGTGAATTCCGACGAACTTGGACAGCTGCAGCAGGACAACGCGACACCTCACACGTGCAGAACTGCTACAGAATGGCTCCAGGAACACTCTTCTGAGTTTAAACACTTCCGCTGGCCACCAAACTCCCCAGACATGAACATTATTGAACACAGTTTAATAAGTCACATTGCAAAATACTAAGGCAAATTCTTTACAGACGAATAGAAAAACTGGTAGAAGTCGACCTCGGGGAAGACCAGTTTGGATTCCGTAGAAATGTTGGAAGACGTGATGCAATACTGACCTTACGCCTTATCTTAGAAGAAAGATTAAGCAAAGGCAGACCTACGTTTCTAGCATTTGTAGACTTAGAGAAAGCTTTTGACAATGTTGACTGGAATACTCTCTTTCAAATTCTAAAGGTGGCAGCTGTAAAATATAGGGAGCGAAAGGCTATTTATAATTTGTACAGCAACCAGATGGCAGTTATAAGGGTCGGGGGGCATGAAAGGGAAGCAGTGGTTGGGAAGGGAGTGAGACAGGGTTGTAGCCTCTCCCTGATGTTATTCAATCTGTATATCGAGCAAGCAGTAAAGGAAACAAAATAAAAATTCGGAGTAGGTATTAAAATCCATGGAGAAAAAATAAAAACTTTGAGGTTCGCCGATGACATTGTAATTCTGTCAGAGACAGCAAAAGACTTGGAAGAGCAGTTGAATGGAATGGACGGTGTCTTGAAAGGAGGGTATAAGATGAACATCAACAAACGCAAAACGAGGATCATGGAATGTAGTCGAATTAAGTCGGGTGATGCTGAGGGAATTAGATTAGGATATGAGACACTTATAGTAGTAAATCAGTTTTGCTATTTGGGGAGCAAAATAACTGATGATGGTCGAAGTAAAGAGGATATATAATGTAGACTGGCAATGGCAAGGAAAGCGTCTCTGAAGAAGAGGAATTTGTTAACATCGAGTATAGATTTGAGTGTCAGGAAGTCGTTTCTGAAAGTATTTATATGGAGTGTAGCCAGGTATGGAAGTGAAACATGGACGATAAATAGTTTGGACAGGAAGAGAATAGAAGCTTTCGAAATGTGGTGCTACAGAAGAATGCTGAAGATTAGATGGGTAGATCACATAACTAATGTGGAGGTATTGAATAGAATTGGGGAGAAGAGGAGTTTGTGGCACAACTTGACAAGAAAAAGGGATCGGTTGGTAGGACATGTTCTGAGACATCGAGGGATCACAAATTTAGCATTGGAGGTCAGCGTGAAGAGTAAAAATCATATACGAATACATTAAGCAGATTCAGAAGGATGTAGGCTGCATTAGGTACTGGTAGATGAAGAAGCTTGCACAGGATAGAGTAGCATGGAGAGCTGCATCAAACCAGTCTCAGGACTGAAGACAACAACAACAACAGCGACAACACAGCTGGTATACCTTGCAACGTGCTGTCCAGAAGAGATCTCCACACCCTCGTACTCTTACGGATTTATAGACAGCGCTTCAGTAAACGGTGTCACTTCCCTCCATCTCTACTCCTGACATTAGTCGAGTCCATGCCACGCCGAGCTTCGGCACTTCTGCGTGGTCGCAGGTGTACCAGTTTCTTTGGCTCTTTAGTTTATTATTGCAATGAGTAAAGGATGGTGTGTTTTCACTATTAATGAATGCATTCTTGTTAATAAAACTGCATGGATAAATCCAGCAGCTTACAAACGTGAGGCCTGCCGCGGTAGCCGTGCGGTTCTAGGCGCTACAGTCTGGAACCGCGCGACCGCTACGGTCGCAGGTTCGAATCCTGGTTCGGGCATGGATGTGTGTGATGTCGTTACTTTATTTAGATTCAAGTAGTTCTAAGTCTAGGGGACTAATGACCTCAGATGTTAAGTCCCACAGTGCTTAGAGCCATTTGAACCAATTTTTACAAATGTGTTCAAAAACGCAGTTTTAGAACTTTTATTTAGGACATCTGCTTTCACAATCCCAGGGAGCGAGAAGTGCAAGGGTTCCGTTATCTGGCGGCTGTCTTAAGAGGTGGCGCGAGTAGTCTGACGAAGACTGTTGCGAGCCATTGGAAATAATTCTGGACTGTTAAGCCCGTTCTACACGGGCGACTTTCGGGTCAAAATCGACTGCTCGAAGTGCTTGCATCTTTCTAGTCTGTGTCGAGATCGGCATCCAACCAGGACGCGGATGTGTCTATGACGTCAGTGATCTGCAGACTGAGCCGAGTCTAGAGTTCTAAATATCCGAGTAAGCTGCACATTGCGCACGCGCAGAGACAATGGCGGCGTCTTCTAACACCGGAAGCTATAAGCATAAATATCTCTGGAGTGAGCATTGCGTTCTGCGCATGTTGTCAACATTAAACCAGGATTGTCACGTGTTTTTGGGACTTCGCTGTGCGTATGTGCTTTCCGCAGCGTTTGAAGTTTATAATATCAAGAGTTTTTGTTGTGTTTCACCGTTTGTTGACAGTGTAATAGCGATGGTGAATTACTGTTGTTGCTACGGATGCAAAGAGAAATATGTGAAAGGATGTAACTTTTCATGGGTACATACCATGTAGCTCTAATTATAGTTATCATATTAGTAAGAGACACTGTATATGTTTAAAAATTTCGAGAGGCATTATAATTAAGGCTTGATTCCGTAGACCTATTTTTCTACGATTTTATGACTATATAATAGATATTACGCCTTGCACAAACGCTTACAAACAATCGCTTCATCTCGTAAATTTGCTAGTGGAACAGGAAAGGGAATTGTTAGTTGTTTCAGCAAATACTATCCTCCATGCATTTATCAGTGACTTGTCGATTATGTACATAGTCTACTATTTATTTAATAAACTGGAAGCAAGTACGTAAAATGCGTTAAATAAATACTTCAAAGTGTCACCAGTAAGAAAAATTGTGCCTTAGGTCGCAAAAACGAGAAAATAGGAGGAAAAAAGGACGAATTAGCAGGGATATAATCGCTAATGTATGACGAATTCGGTGTTTTTCGGACACTTGCAAAAGTACTAGCGTACTGTCAAGTCGTTTTGCAAGACTATCACTGCCAAAACGTATGTCAGGCTCTGTAATGCTATAAAGTGCCGTATCATACCGAAAACTACCAAAAATCGAGTGCATCTGAACTGTGATACCTATCGCAAAGAAGCAGATTGCAATATCACTTGCCCTTAAAAGTTACGTAGCTGGTTTATTTCCGGTATCAAATGGATACTGTTAAAATGTCAGCGCAACATATATAAATAATCAACAACACGTACGAAAAGAATCCGTCTGTACTAGGGATGTAGTGACATTCGAAATATACAGGGCGCTATACGGACAAACACACGACGTACCGAGAACACGTGACCGGGCCGGCAATGTATGTTGACAACACAAAATCTGTTCTGCGCATGTGAATGCTCACTCCAGAGATATTTACTCTATGGCTATAAGTTATCTTGATCGAGTTCACTGTTTGTGTACACATTGACTTTGTGCTTCCGGATCTTTTAATCTTTATTGTGTTGTTTTCTTTGTTTTCGTAGCACACTGAAAAGTTACACATGGCCCTGCTAGTTTTTCCTATTAGTGTTGTCCTACAAGAGAGACGAAATAACTGAAAGCAAAAAGTATTTACGTTTTCAGAGAGAAAAGCTGTGCTATAAAAAATAAGAATGTAAACAGATAAACGTGTATAATGGAAAATTATTTCATCAGTGAAAATGTCAGATTTAGTGGACGAGAAAAATATTTTCCGTTGTTATCTGACATTTAGAAAGGAAACATGATGCAAAGTATGAGGCCAGAAGTCACTATTTACTGTGGTCTGTACATTATCTGATGTTTTTGTAACTGCATATTTTCTCGAGTAAATACGTGCTTATGAGTAGCTTGGTTGGTTTGGTTTGTTTTCTGGTAAGCTCCTATAGGACCAAACTGCTGAGGTCATCGGTCCCTAGGCTTTACTCTGCTCAATCTACCGTAAACTAACTTACGCTAAGAACAATACACAGACCCATACTCGAGGGAGGATTCGAACCTCCGACGGGGGCAGCCGTGCGAATCGTGGCAAGGCGCGTATATGAATAGCCCAGACTCAAAAGCCGTTAAATGCATTTTTTGTCTATTTTGAGATGAGCACACTGCCGTATAAATTTTTTCAGCGCCTACACGATGGAATGTTTCAGGGTTAAAAACCCGCCATAAACCGTTGAAAATGGCTATAGATAATCGTCTTCGGTTGCAAAAGCTGCTAACTGCTCGTTCTCCTCGGGTGCAAAGCTCGCTAGATGTCCAATAAGCATTGCGGTCGGCGTGCCAGGTACGGATACAAAGCACGTCAACTGATATCAGACTTTCCAATCTAGACATTCAAAGCTACATTTCAGATTGTTGGGATTGGAAGGGATATTTTTCTTATTAAGGGTTAGGTTGGCTACGCTGTAGCGAACGCGTACGCAACAGAGGAAGCTCTCTCTGCCGATGCATTGTCGAAATATACGCCGGTAAAAACAGTTCAGCTGATCAGCAGGATATACGTTGACGTATTTGCATGAGTATTGTGAAGAAAATGAGTGGTTATGTGGACGGTTTAAATGCAGAAGATGGTACAAATCAAAAGGGAGCAATTGAAATAGCAGGAATTCTGCAAGAAATCGGACCCGTGATAACAGCTGAAGACGACCAGAACGAAACCAAGGGCGATGGTCCCTCCCAGAAAAGGAAAACGCAATAAAAACTCTGTTGGCACTCTTATGACATACGCAGAAGGCTTAGTAAAAGTGACTGGTAACGCACTTCCAGGCTCAAAAAAAAAAAAAAACTATCATAATCGAAAACAAAAAGATTTGTCTAGTTCGTTAAGAGCCCTTGTACAATTTTGAAACTGGAGAGGGGAAAGAGCATCCTGAACGTGGGAAAAATTTCAGCAAAGCAAACGGTCCAGAACCAGCCACATTCAGGTGCAGAGCTTCGGGAAGCCACCCACACTCGGAGACTTCAAAAAGCTTTTGGAGCTCTACTTTGGTGAAGACAGGGCGACCAATGACAAACTCGAATTCTACACCAAACTGTTAGACGAGTAGGAAGGCGCTGCTAGAGTTAATCCTCCCGCTGCCAACCGTCAGGACGAGGAAGAAGACGGAGGCGATTTTGAGTTGATGGGCAGTGTTCACGCCAGTGTCATTTACGAGGGTGAGTCAAATGAAAATCTTAAATATTTTTTTAAATGTTATTTATTGTGCAGAAGTGGTAGAAAGCTGTATAAATTTTCACGATAATCTCCCCACGCTCAATGCAAGTCCTCCAGCGCTTACAAAGTTCATAAATTCCTTTAGAACAAAATTCTTTTGGTAGTCCGCGCAACCACTCGTGCACCGCGTGCCGTACCTCTTCATCAGAACGGAACTTCTTTCCTCCTCTTTGAGTGGTCCAAACATATGGAAATCACTTGGGGCAAGGTCTGGTGAGTATGGTGGATGAGGAAGACACTCAAAATGCAGGTCTGTGATTGTCGCAACTGTTGTACGGGCAGTATGGGGCCTTGCATCGTCATGTTGCAAAAGGACACCTGCTGACAGCAATCCACGTCGCTTTGATTTGATTGCTGGCCGCAGATGATTTTTTAGGAGATCTGTCTATGATACACTGGCGACACTGGTCCCTCTAGGCATGTAATGCTCCAAAATGATGCCTTTTCATCCTAAAAGAGAGCATAACCTTCCCTGCTGATGGTCCTGTTCTAAACGTCTTCGGTTTTGGTGATGAGGAATGGCGCCATTCCTTGCTCGCTCTCTTCGTTTCCGGTTGGTGGAAGTGAACCCAGGTTTCGTCCCCAGTAACGATTCTTGCAAGGAAGCCGTCACTTTCTCGTTCAAAGCGCCGAAGAAGTTCTTCACAACCATCAACACGTCGTTCTCTCATTTCATGAGTCAACTGCCGTGGCACCCATCTTGCAGACACTTTGTGAAACTGGAGCACATCATGCTCAATGTGGTGTGCTAACCCACGACGAATATGTAAACATGCTGCAATGTCATTCAGTGTCACTCGGCGGTTTTCCTTCGCTATGGCTTCAACTGCTGCAATGTTCTGTGGAGTCACAACTCGTTGTGCCTGACCTGGACGAGGAGCATCTCCCACTGAAGTCACACCATTTGCCAACTTTCTACTCCATTAGTAGACTTGCTGCTGTGACAAACATGCATCACCGTACTGAACCTTCATTCGTCGATGAATTTCAATAGGTTTCACACCTTCACTAAGCAAAAACCGAATAACAGAACGCTGTTCTTCCCTAGTGCAAGTCGCAAGTGAGGCGGCATCTTTGTACTGATACTGCGACAATATGTGTACTTCCGCAGTATGCTGCCACCTACAGGCCATTCTGCACGCTGTTTGTAGCACGCTTACCGACTTAGAGGATAACGGCGCGAAATTTCGATTTGTTATTACAAATTTAAGGTAATCATTTGACTCACCCTGGTACAAGCAATTTTCAGCCAAATTCATTTTCTAGAATTTTTTGTCTCTGTTTTAACTAAAATGCAACTTTCCGTCAATTTGACCATTTTCTAAAATTTTATCGCTGTTTTACTACGATGCAGTTTGGAGCTTGTTTTATTTTCTATAATATCTTCTGATGTCGAAAGCACATGGTGTATTTTTTTTTAAACCTAATGATGAACATTTATTTCTGTTCCCTTTATTGTTGTGTCCTGCCGACTCGTCTAATACAGGGTGCCTAGGAAACGTGCTTTCAAAGATCGCTAGACAGCAATTCGAGCAAATCGTATTAATGGGATTTTATTGCAGTAAGATAACTGACAATTCTTAACTTCGAGAAATTTACAATGAAATCTCGCAAGCAAAAGGCGACCTGAAACATCAGCAGTCTCTTCAGAATACAGGGTGGTTCATTGACAGTGACCGCGCCAAATATCTCACGAAATAACCGTCAAACAAACAAACAAAAAAACTACAAAGAACGAAACTCGCCTAGCTTGAAGTGGAAAACAGATGGCCCTATGGTTGGCCCGCTAGATGGCGCTGCCAATAGGTCAAACGGATATCAACTGCGTTTTTTTTTTTTATATAGGAGCCCCCATTTTTTATTACATATTCGTGTAGTACGTAAAGAAATATGAATGTTTTAGTTGGACCACTTTTTTCGCTTTGTGACAGATGCCGCTGTAATAGTCACAAACGTATAAGTACGTGGTATCACGTAACATTCCGCCAGTGCGGACGGTATTTGCTTCGTGATACATTACCCATGTTAAAATCGACCGTTTACCAATTGCGGAAAAGGTCGATATCGTGTTGATGTATAGCTATTGTGATCAAAGTGCCCAACGGGCGTGTGCTATGCATGCTGCTCGGTATCCTGGACGACACCATCCAAGTGTCCGAACCGTTCGCCGGATAGTTACGTTATTTAAAGTTACGTTGTGCAAGACGCGACAGTTGGCTGCGACTGCGACGCTGCCCCCTCCTCTTTTCCCACCCTGGCAGACGGCGACACGGCCGCAACACGACTGGAGTCGTCGCCGTTTCCCAAGCTCCGGACGGCGGCGGCGGATTCAAATACATAAGAAAAATAAGAATTCCTATTTTCTTTCTGTAAAAAATACTGTATGTTAATGCAACAATGTTACATCGGCTCCCAGAGTTAGTTTTTCGATACAGATTCTCCTTTTACTTTAAAAAATTGAAAAGTATCTCTTCCGGTTTTGCGTGTTTTTTTCGCTGTATATTACTTCTCAATCAATTGTGAGGAAAGTAAAAGGCACAAAAAATTGATGTTTGCGTATCTTACAGTTTCACATCACAGCTTGATAATGAGGTGTGTATTTTGCCGATATTCGTCACAGTTATCCCGATACTTAATTTACAAGTAACCTACTGCATAAAATTTGAATTGTGTACAGTGAAAAATGTGGTCGCTGGCTACTTTACGTATGGTTCACGTTAGGTCATACATCGTTGCCGATGAAAAGAAGCTAACATATCGAAATTATTTTTTAAGTTGAGATCAGATTGATATCGATCTCCGTTTCCGAGATTTGGGCTCATATATCTCCGGGAGCGTCGCGACTAGCCGCCAGTTCTGTCGACGCGCGACGAGAATCGTGTGGTCATCACACGATAGAGAATGCATTTGTTTTGTTTCGCTGACACATTTGGACCTAATGAAACCATTTTATGTCATATTCCTCCGGTATGAGTTACTAATATTTCTCCATATGCTCTTGACAATTTCATTTAAAATGCCACGAAACGTAGGTTTCTTAAAGCCAAGTGATCAAGCAGAACCCATTTTCTTGGTTTTGCTGAGGCATCTGAACCTGTTCCAAGCTTTCTTTCTCGTTTATTTCTCTGATACGAGTCCCGAATATTCCTCCATCTGTTTTTGCACATTTCACCTAAAATTCAAATGAAAGATAAGTTTATTAACAATAAGCGCACGCTAGCTTCATTGCATTGATTCAAGTTCTTGACAACAAGATAGGGTTACACCTTAAACATCTCTAGAATTTTGATTCTGAACGTCTACAGTATACACTGGCAGAAATGTGGAAGAAATAATGTCCATGCTTGTTCACAAAATTTCCCCAAATTATACTTGTCAGTTTCTCCCATGCAGAAACTTTTGGAACAAGCTAAGGCAACTTTCATAGCCGACTGAATCTTTATTCCCATCGAAATGAACTTCCATATTCTTGTATTCTGACAGCATACATCGTTATGGATGACATCAACATTTAATCTTGCCAAGCTGCACTCAAAAGATGACTCCAGGATTTACAAATGACGAATTTCAATTGTGAACTGTGTCAGACCAGAAGGGCCTTGTAAAACAGTAGTGCACTTTTGGCACAAGTTTTTTGAGCACCATCTTCTACCAATGAATTGAAGTGAATGTGACAAATTACTTATTGCAGCATACTGTTTGCGCAATCTGTTGAGAAACGCCTTCCTCAAAAACGAACATCTATTGATTACAGAAAGCTGTACAACAATCTGGTGGTGGTTTTTCACAACTAGAAGGTATCATCAAGACACCAATCTACCGTTTACTTTCAGAGTGAAGGTATTGTAAAATGTAACTTTCTCGTTGTACTTTAGATTGTTCATTTTATAATGTATTTGCCGTTTTCAATTTTTATCGTCACAAAAAAGAGTAATGCGAAAATTGACCTTCAAGTTCATTTTCATCATTCTTATTCTACATCTGCATGGATTATACTGATTTTCATAACAGGCCTGAAAAATTTGCATTAATGGGAAAATATTATATATTTCACTCACCTGCCAGTTTCAACTTTGCACCAATTTCTTCCCAAATTCTGTCTCTGAACATAGTGTCTCTATATGTACGGTTCTTCAAATCGCAAAAGGCAAGGCTGTTGCGAGACCAGCTCACAGAGCATCACATCCTGTGAGTGGCTCATTTCAGTTTTCCTTGACTGGCTCGACATTTTTCTCGCAGCCGTACGTCTTTGTGTCGTGCGACTTCCGTCGCAACACTGCTCACTGGTGCAGTGCTGCGACAGCTGCCGCAACAGTCGCGCGTCGCATCCCAAACTCGAACTGCGCATGCGCCAGCGGACAACTTCTGACGTCACGTAGCGACCCGTCGCAGTCGCTAGTGTGCGTCGCGTCTTGGACAGCGTACCTTAAGGAAACAGGAAGTGTTCAGCAACATGTGAAACTTCAACCACGACCTGCAACAAATGATGATGCCCAAGTAGGTGTTTTAGCTGCTGTCGCCCCCGGTAGCTGAATGGAAAAAAGACTGTCAATCCTAAGGCCCCGGGTTCGATTCCTGGCTGGGTCGGAGATTTTGTCAGCTCAGGGACTGGGTGTTGTGTTGTCCTAATCATCATAATTTCATCCCCATCGACGCGCGAGTCGCCGAAGTGGCGTCAAATCGAAAAACTTCCACCCGGCGAACGGTCTACCCAACGGGAGGCCCTCGTCACACTGCCATTATTGTTTGTTAGCTGCTGTCGCGGCTAATCCGCCCATCAGTAGGAGACAAATTGGGCGAGAATCGGGAACCTCAAAAATGTCGGTGTTGAGAGTGCTACATCAAAATCGATTGCACCCGTACCATATTTCTATGCATGGACACGACTTTGAACGTCGTGTACTGTTCTGCCACTGGGCACAAGAGAAATTACTACGGAAAGATGACAGATTTTTTGCACGCATTCTATTTAGCGACAAAGCGTCATTCACCAACAGTGGCAACGTAAACTGGCATAATATGCACTATTGGGCAACGGAAAATCCACGATGGCTGGGAGAAGTGGAACACCAGCGAACTTGGCGGGTTAATGTATGGTGCGGCATTATGGGAGGAAGGATAATTGACCCCCATTTTATCGATGGGAATCTAAATGGTGCAATGTATGCTGATTTCCTACGTAATGTTCTACCGATGTTACTACAAGATGTATCACTGCATGACAGAATGGCGATGTACTTCCAACACGATGGATGTTCGGCACATAGCTCGCGTACGGTTGAAGCGGTACTGAATAGCATATTTCATGACAGGTGGATTGGTCGTCGAAGCACCATACCATGGCCCGCAAGTTCACCGATTCTGACGTCCCCGGATTTCATTCTGTGGGGAAAGCTGAAGGATATTTGCTATCGTGATCCACCAACAACGCCTGATAACATGCGTCAGCGCATTGTCAGTGCATGTGCGAACATTACGGAACGCGAACTACTCGATGTTGAGAGGAATGTCGTTACACGTATTGCCAAATACATTGAGGTTGACGGACATCATTTTGAGCATTTATTGCATTAATGTGGTATTAACAGGTAATCACGCTGTAACAGCATGCGTTCTCAGAAATGATAAGTTCACAAAGGTACATGTATCACATTGGAACAACCGAAATAATATATTCAAACGTACCTACGTTCTGTATTTTAATTTAAAAAACCTACATGTTACCAACTGTTCGTCTAAAATTGTGAATCATATGTTTGGGACTATTACAGCGCCATCTATCACAATAGCGAAAACAGTGGTCCAACTAAAACATTCACATTTCTTTACTTCCTACACGAATATGTAATAAAAAATGGGGGTTCCTATTTTAAAAAAAACGTAGTTGATATCCGTTTGACCTACTGCAGCGCCATCTAGCGGGCCAACTATAGCGCCATCTGGTTTCCCCCTTCAAGCTAGACAAGTTTCGTTCTTTGTAGTTTTTTTCGTTTGACGCTTATTTCGTGAGATATACACCCTGTATACAATTTCGATACAAGTCGAGTAACACAGTCCTAAGTCACTGCTCTAGAGCTCGTAGACCGACTAGACTTCAACTCGGGTGAAGGCCATGCGGAGCGGCGCTTACGTTCTCTTCGCCTATATGCCGCTGCTCTCTCGGTGTCGTCCTAGAGACGAGATAGTCAGCGTACTTGACCGACGTTCCGGCGCTTTACGTTAAGGCCGGAACATTTATGACGTTGGGACGTTCAAAAAGGAGACAGTACCTGTTTGTTGTTGTGGTCTTCAGTCCTGAGACTGGTTTGATGCAGCTCTCCATGCTACTCTATCCTGTGCAAGCTTCTTCATCTTCCAGTACCTACTACAGCCTACATCCTTCCGCATCTGCTTAGTGTATTCATCTCTTGGTCTCCCTCTACGATTTTTACCCTCCACGCTGCCCTCCAGTACTAAATTGGTGATCCCTTGATGCCTCAGAACATGTCCTACCAACCGATCCCTTCTTATAGTCAAGTTGTGCCACAAACTCCTCCCCTATTCTATTCAGTACCTCCTCATTAGTTATGTGATCTACCCAACTAATCTTCAGCATTCTTCTGTAGCACCACATTTCGAAAGCTTCTATTTTCTTGTTGTCTAAACTACTTATCGTCCACGTTTCACTTCCATACATGGCTAAACCCCATACAAATACTTTCAGAAACGACTTCCTGATACTTAAATCAATACTCGATGTTAACAAATTTCTCTTCTTCAGAAACGCATTCCTTGCCATTGCCAGTCTACATTTTATATCCTCTCTACTTCGACCATCATCAGTTATTTTGCTACCCAAACAGCAAAACTCCTTTACTAGTTTAAGTGTCTCATTTCCTAATCTAATTCCCTCAGCATCACCCGACTTAATTCGAGTACATTCCATTATCCTCGTTTTGCTTTTGTTGATGTTCATCTTATATCCTCCTTTCAAGACACTGTCCATTCCATTCAACTGCTCTTCCAAGTCCTTTGCTGTCTCTGACAGAATTACAATGTCATCGGCGAACCTAAAAGTTTTTATTTCTTCTCCATGTATTTTAATACCTACTCCGAACTTTTCTTTTGTTTCCTTTACTGCTCGCTCAATATACAGATTGAATAGCATCGGGGAGAGGCTACAACCCTGTCTCACTCCCTTCCCAACCACTGCTTCCCTTTCATGTCCCTCGACTCTTATAACTGCCATCTGGATTCTCTATATGTTAGAGGTATTGACCCTGGCTGTTGAAACACTTGTCCCACTGTGACACAAGGCGTTGAATGGCTGTCTCATAAAGTTCCCGGGGCTGCGATGTTAACCAGCTCCGCACGCGCAGTGGACGTCGTCGAGGTGAGTGGGAAAGGTTACGCTGACCATTTTTTGATCCAATTACGAAACAAACATTCGGTTGCGTTGATTTGTACAGTACAGTGCAGCGAGCCGGGGCGAGGCGAGGTGAGACGTCAGCGGTGACCGGTCGTGCTCGGTTATCCGCGTGTCCGGAATCCGGACAACAGACATGGGGCGAGTGCGTGACCGAGCCGAGTCGTGTGGGGCCGGACACGAGCGGCTCGGTCACCCCCCCCCTCCCCCCCTCCTTCCTCCCCCCCCCGCCTTCCTCCCCCCCCCGCCCCCCCCCCCCCCCCCCGTCAACAGGCGAGCCGTGACCGGTCAGCCATGGAGGTGAGAATAAGGGGAGATGGCGCTACGTATCCCAGCCGTACTACGTTTTGAAGCCATGGGGGCGTGGCTCGCTGCCATGACACTCTGACCAAAACATTGCCAGTGTGCTATAGCGCTGCGTGTATTACAGTCGCTAATTGCACCATGTACGCATGTAACGTCATCAGATTGGTTGTTTCAAAGTTTTTGTTTAAAATAAAATCTCGTAAAGACGAAATTCCGCGTTTCTTCTGATTAAAAATAGTTTTTATTGTAATATTACGATTAACTAGCCTTCAATGTAAACGATACAATTTTCTTAATTCAGTAATAAACGTGTATCACAAACTAAATAATAGAAACTGATAACTAAGTTAGCTATACCCTCCCTCCACAGCCCCATAAATACATCTTGTTTGTAATACGTACTGGGACATTTCAGTTACGTTACACAACTGGGAAACACTGTTCACTATCACCAATATTTACTGAAATACGGTACATAGAATGGCAAATCTACACAGTGTCCTGTTTAGGCCTATACGTTACGCCAGTTAATGTAGTGTTAGCTTTTAATTTGGTACATGATGAAGACAAAGTGAGTTACTCAACACTTCGATTATCGACGATACGTACGTATTATACTGAAACGTGAACTTGAAAACTAAGAATTTAATTCTTTGAATTAACATACCTTTTGCAAATGTTTTGGGTGTGTAGGGAAAACTGATGGTACAGCATTTTCTCGGAGCCTTACTGTTCAAAGGGAAGTTCGGTCTATGTCCTCTTCTCGGAAATGCTCAGAACATATAGTGCTCCATTTAGACGCACGCCAATTCTTCCTCCTCACGGCATTCTCCCACAGAGCTTTTTTAGGAAATCTAAAATCATACAGGAGAAAAACACGCTATAGTACAAGTACCGATGTAGCACACGTTCATTCACAATGAAGTTGTAAAATCACACTTAACGAGACAACTTACACATGAAATGTTATTCCCTTCGATTTCGCATCACAATCAGAACGGTTCGTACATCCGAACACCACACAAGTCACCATAATAGCGCAAAATCCTTCCAAAAGCGAGCGACAAGCCTATGCACACAAGCTTACAGCAGCAATGTTTTGGTCGGATTGAGACGGCTACGGCTACCCTCGGCTTCACATAGCTTCACAGCTGTGACGTCACGGCGTCTCCCTCTATTCTTACCTCCATGGTTGCAGCACTCTTACTGCTACAATGCCGCGCCAACACAAGGTTGGCAGCCCGTCATCTGCACTCTAGCGGGCTGTGCAGCTCGACGGGACTGGAGTGTGCCTCGTTCACTTCTTAGCTAGATTTCAACCTAGGTAGGCGCACTTCCATAACCGGCCCTCAGCCAGCTTGTTTTGCATCGATTCTCTGAGAAGGGCCCATCAGGCCTAGTCCCTGAGAATATGTTGTGTTAGTTATAGCCGTAGCTGCAGTCCTACAAACTACTGAAGATAAATAATTTTCATTGTACTATGTGTTTCTTGAATAATAATCCTTCTCTCTAACAGTGTGTGGTACAGCATATTATTGCACCCTGGACTCCTTCAGCTCCTATCATCTCGGCCTCCTGCTTATTTGCGTTTAGTAACGAGCTGAAAACAACCACGCGTTTTGTGCCTCTAAACAGTGAGACACAATACCCCCCAAATATTTTGCTCTGTTTGTGGTGTTATAAATAGCACCCATTGTTGTCTACGCGTGTTGTATAGGGTCTGTCTGCATAATTCTTGTGGATGCCTATATGCTTCAAGCCTTTTGCGTCTGTCGGTATCTGCTATCGCCCTTTTAAATAATTTTCGTTTGCGTCTGGCATCTTGTTAGAGTCTCGTGAGTTCGTTGGTCGATGGTGCTGGTGAGCGTTTTATGTTCTTTGCTGTCGGTGTTGATGTGTTTTGTGCATGCTGTATTACTTGCGTTAACTTGTGTGCTCTATAATGTGCACCTCTATTGATGTTTTCTAGATCGTGTTGTTGGATAATTTCTGTTAGTTTGTTCCCGTCTGTCTTGTGCAACAATAAGTGTCTGGTGTGTGATTTGGTCGTTGTGTTCTGAATGTGAGTTAGTGTGTATTTTACAACATTGTGATCACCGTTATGTTGGCGTGTACAGTCCAGTTTGTTACGTATGCCATTGCTGCATTATTTGCTAGCGTGAAGTCGATATTACTGTTCGTACCATCGAACCCTGCATATGTCGGTATAGGTCCTTCGTTATTCATTACATGTAATTGTGTTTCTTGTATTAGGTCGGTGATTATGCGTCCTCTGTCATCTGTTCTGTCTGAGTTTCAGAGGATCGATCTGGAATTAAACTCAGCACTTATCACAAATTTTTTGCCTCTGGCATACATTACTTGGTCTCTGATGAAGTCTGCGTACGGCTGTATTTGATGGCTGTATTGGACGTACATGGATGCAATAACCCATGTGACGTTCCCATTAGTTATCTCTGTGTTAACTAAGTGTTGATTGCATACCTGTGATGCCTTAATTATGTTATAAGTTCTATTTAAAACTACTATTGCAGCCTTACAGTTATTGCTGCCTTTTAGTGTGGTAGCGTGTTTTGGTAGACATATTAGTTGCCTATTTCTTTTATAAGGTTCTTGTAAGCACACGATGTCTGCCTGCAAGTCTTGTTCCATTTGAGGGATTTCGCTCTGACTGCCGTACTGTTTTTTGTGTTATGTTGTAAGATATTAATTTTTTATCTATGTGTTCTGGATGTTTTACGTGTACAAAACATTTACTACCTGTCTATGAGTAACCGAACTTGTTTTGTAAAGTGGATCAAAAAACATCGTTGAAACTGTCACGAATATGGGTTTCTGCTCCTCATACAGCACTGTGGCTTCATTTGAGGCTTCCGCCGTTCCGTTCTGGAAAGCAAATATTTCTAACAATTCGTTCTCACAGTTCGTTTTCGATAATGCTGACTTCAATATTGCAACTATGACGCGGGAAAGCTACATCCCATGCTATGGGGAATCAGGTGTCTGACTCCAGGGAGAGCGATAGAACATCAGAAAGCAACGAAACTCTGCCATGCCGAGCTCTACTGAAACAGTAAAAGCCCAAAAAATTAGTCTGCCAAAATCCCGAAGGCAGAATAGAGTTGGAATTGAAGAAATTGTCCTGCAACACGTCTACTCTGAACAATCATTCACTAAAGCAACAGTGCCTACCAAACAAGATTTTACTTGGATGATGAGAAAGTTTTTACAGCTCTCCATTCCTGCATGGCAAGGTTTTGTGGAGAAAATCACAACTGGGAGGACCTTAAAGGCAATGAAATGTATTTGCGCTTCCATTCATCAACAACCCGTCCACAGTTTAAAGCACTATTTTAACTGCTTTTACTTGTGCTATCACAAGAGTAAAAAGACCACACAACAAACATGTATCGTGATGTTTGATCAACCACTCTACATGAAAGTTAAAGAATCCTTGAGTCAGAGAAGTTGCTGTCCATGTATCAGCACGGCTTTAGAAAGCATCGTTCCTGCGAAACGCAACTCGCCCTTTTTTCACATGATATCTTGCGAACCATGGGTGAAGGCTATCAGACGGATGCAATATTCCTTGACTTCCGTAAAGCGTTTGACTCGGTGCCCCACTGCAAATTCCTAACTAAGGTACGAGCATATGGGATTGGTTCCCAAGTATGTCAGTGGCTCGAAGACTTCTTAAGTAATAGAGCCCAGTACGTTGTCCTCGATGGTGAGTGTTCATCGGAGGTGAGGGTATCATCTGGAGTGCTCCAGGGAAGTGTGGTAGGTCCGCTGTTGTTTTCTATTTCCATAAATGATCTTTTGGATAGGGTGGATAGCAATGTGCGACTGTTTGCTGATGATGCTGTGATGTACGGAAAGGTGTCGTCGTTGAGTGACTGTAGGAGGATGCAAAATAACTTGGACAGGATTTGTGATTGGTGTAAAGAATGGCAGCTGACTCTAAATATAGATAAATGTAAATTAATGCAGATGAATAGGAAAAAGAATCCTGTAATGTTTGAGTACTCCATTAGTAGTGTAGCTCTTAACACAGTCACGTGGATTAAATATTTGGGCGTAACATTGCAGAGCGATATGAAGTGGGACAAGCATGTAATGGCAGTTGTGGGGAAGGCGGATAGTCGTCTTCGGTTCATTGGTAGAATTTTGGGAAGATGTGGTTCATCTGTAAAGGAGACCGCTTATAAAACACTAATACGACCTTTTCTTGAGTACTGCTCGAGCGTTTGGAATCCGTTTCAGGTCGGATTGAGGGAGGACATAGAAGCAATTCAGAGGCGGGCTGCTAGAGTTGTTACTGGTAGGTTTGATCATCACGCGAGTGTTACGGAAATGCTTCAGGAACTCGGGTGGGAGTCTCTAGAGGAAAGGAGGCGTTCTTTTCGTGAATCGCTACTGAGGAAATTTAGAGAACCAGCATTTGAAGCTGACTGCAGTACAATTTTACTGCCGCCAACTTACATTTAGCGGAAAGACCACAAAGATAAGAGAGATTAGGGCTCATACAGAGGCATATAGGCAGTCATTTTTCCCTCGTTCTGTTTGGGAGTGTAACAGGGAGAGAAGATGCTAGTTGTGGTACGAGGTACCCTCCGCCACGCACAGTATGGTGTTCGATTAGGAGGCTTTCATTTGATAATGTCTTTTCTAGGAGCAATAAGATTCTAAATGGGATAAAGTGGACTCTCTCAAATTTTGGAGACTTCTGTTCCCCGTATACTTTCTGGTCGTGCAGACACGAGGGCAGTTCAAACTCACTCTGCAGTCGTGTGTGCTCTTTCCATCATAATACTGGAGGAAGTGGAAGTAATGAGGGAGCAGAAGCAACATATCAGAGACTGTATTTCTGGTATGAGTGGAAACGGTGCCGCTTTCGGCGATTTGTAAAAAGGTAAAGTGACTGGAAAGCTGAAAAATAAATTTGTCAACTCAATGGATGATATTGAGGGGAGGGGGGGGGGGGGGGGGGGGTAGGGCGTCAAACGGCCGACTTGGAGCAGGAGAGGCACCACAGGACATTTTAATTTCCACTGTCTGTACTTTTACAAGTAAATTCATAAAACTTTGCCAGCATGACCAGGAAAAATTCAGGATTCACACTCGTAGCAGCGGAAGTTGAAAAACATAACAAAATAATTTTTTATATGTGCAATTTTATCATTTTTTTCACTTTTGGCTGCATTTGCTGCTATAGGTATACTTTTCTTCATAAGTAAGAGAGACTGTTCGATGAATTTTGCACAGCATACAAACCATACTTAAAGGTGTATGAAACTCTAGAATCTATTTAATTTATGAAAAAATGAATGACCTGTTACGTTTTTATATTTAGAAAAAATATCAAATTATCTCAGTTTTTACCACAGTTTTTAATAGATTTGGAAAATTCTAGAGTTTCATACACCTGTAAGTATGGTTTGCATGCTGTGCAAAATTCATCAAAGAATCTCTCTTAATTGTGAAGAAAAATGTACCTATAGCAACAAATGCAGGCAACAGTAAGTGAAAAAATGATGAAATTTCATAGCTAAAAAAAATTTATTTTGTTATGTTTTTGCACTTCCACTGCTATGAGTGTGAATCCTGAATCCTTCCTGGTCATGCTGACGAAGTTTTGTGAATTTATTTGTAAAAGTATAGACAGTAGAAAATAAAATGTCCTGTGGTACCTCTCCTGCTCCAAGTCGGCCCGTTTGACGTTCTACCCCCCTTAAGCTTTTAACGTATTTATTACAGATTTCAGCCATTAACACCGAATAATTAATTAACTTTTTATTTATTTTTAAAAAAGAAATGAAGTCTGTAACTAATAGTTTAGATGGGACGAGTTCTTCGCGATTATCTCAGTTCCGCTTATCATGCAGTTAGCGGCCTTTGCATCTGGTCTATCCATATGTTCTAAAATGTTCGTTGACAATTTTCCTATTCTTTCAGTTCTCAGGAGTTTAGAGAATTTACCAACTTCCAATATGAATTCTGCTTTGGTCATTAATAAACTACATCGAGTATAGATTTAAGTGTCAAGAAGTCATTTTTGAAATTATTTGTATGGAGTGTAGCCATGTATGGAAGTGAAACATGGACGATAAATAGTTTGGACAAGAAGAGAATAGAAGCTTTTGAAATGTGGTGCTACAGAAGAATGCTGAAGATTAGATGGGTAGATCACATAACTAATGGGGAAGTATTGAATAGGATTGGGGAGAAGAGAAGTTTGTGGCACAACTTGACTAGAAGAAGGGATCGGTTGGTAGGACATGTTCTGAGGCATCAAGGGATCACCAATTTAGTATTGGAGGGCAGCGTGGAGGGTAAAAATCGTAGAGGGAGACCAAGAGATGAATACACTAAGCAGATTCAGAAGGATGTAGGTTGCGGTAGGTACTGGGAGATGAAGAAGCTTGCACTGGATAGAGTAGCAAGGAGAGCTGCATCAAACCAGTCTCAGGACTGAAGACCCCAACAACAACAACATTAATAAACTCTGTTTTCATTGCTTGTTCCTACATTTTGTTACTACGATAATTCGTAAAAGGGACAGTCCCTCATAACCTCACTTTCACCATTCAGATGCGAAACTGAACAGCAGACAGCTCTCTCAGCACCGGAAATTTTAGCGCTGACGTGTAAACGGATATGAGCACTCAAAAACAGACGAGTTTGAGTACGAGAGTAGAACGCTAGGGGCGCTGTAGGCCACGCACTTGTCTTGAGTAGTCAACTGAGACATGGAAAAATTTGGAAATTTGTAGTAAGGAACAAACTGCTGAGGTCATCGGTCTCTGGCCTTACACACTAATTAAACTAACTTCAGCTAAGGACAACACACACACACACACACACACACACACACACACACACACACACACACACACGCACGCACCCATGCCCGAGGGAGGACTCGAACCTCCGACCGTCGGAGCTGCGCGAACCGTGACGCCCTAGACCGCACGCAACCCGTCACGGAATCGAACCCGGGACCACGTGATCCAGAGGCAGCAACGCTAGCCACTAGACCACGAACTGCGGACGCATCTCGCGATAAATGTCGTGGTATTTGTGCTGTTACCAGGTATATGCAGGCCGTTTTTTTTCCAGCAGTCATTGTGTGTTGTTGGTCTCTGTTCGAAACGACATGGTTGCAGGTTAATTGTAACTGAGTCTCTGGAGAATTAATTTGTTACCCGACGATGCACAAACTCTACACTTCTCTAAGCCTGCATTTTTTTTCCCTTTTAATCGTATACCGGGAAAGGAGTTATGACATCTACGAGTCGTTAACTTTGTATTTAGGAACAGTTTATTTTTTGCTGCACCCTGGCAATTGCTCAGACTCATTTGCGTTTAATCAACAGTAAAATTATGAACATTTTAAAAACATTGGATAAAACTTTCAAAATTTTGCTACGTGTTGTCTCAATCGCATTTAATGTTGAAAACGTATTTACAAAGTGATGACCAGTTTCGGTAGCATGACTACGATCTTCAGACCTTACAACTGTGGTGTCCAGCCCACTCGCCTCCTATAGGGTGCTTAAAGGATGCAGCGTTCTCGGAATGCTATACAACAACTCAAGCAAAATCACATTAATACACACATCAAAAAAAGTTTTGCATCTCCTCGGTTCCGAGACTTCCTGTACATGTATACAAAATTGGAATAGAGACCAATATAAACATCATTTTCGACCTCATCATTGCTCATGAAAACCACACATTGCGTGATGTACCACCATACAGCGAGACCTTCAGAGGTGGTGGTCCTCACCGGTACTTCTAATACCCAGTAGGTCGTCCTCTTGCATTGATGCATGTCTGCATTCGTCGTGGCAGACTATCCACAAGTTCATCAAGGCACTGTTGATCCAGATTGTCCCATTCCTCAACGGCGATTCAGCGTAGACCCCTCAGAGTTGAAATGGTTCAAATGGCTCTGAGCACTATGGGTCTTAACTTCAGAGGTCATCAGTCCCCTAGAACTACTTAAACCTAACTAATCTAAGGACATCACACACATCCATGCCCGAGGCAGGATTCGAACCTGCGGCCGTAGCGGTCGCGCCGTTCCAGACTGTAGCGCCTAGAACCGCTCGGCCACCCTGACCGGCCCCCTCAGAGTGGTTGGTTGGCCACTTCGCCCGTTAACAGCCCTTTTCAATCTATCCCTGGCTGGAGAACATGCTGGCCACTCTAGTCCAGCGATGTCGTTATCCTGAAGGAAGTCATATACAAGATGTGCATGCTGGGGGCGCGAATTGCGTCCACGAAAACGAATTCCTCGCCAATATGCTGTTAATATGGTTGCACTATCGGTCGGAGGATGGCATTCGCGTATCGTACGCCCGTTACGCCGCCCTCAACGACCTCCAGCGGCGTACGTCGGCCCCACATTATGCCACCCCAAAAGAGCAGGGAACATCCACCTTGCTGCACTCGCTGCACAATGTGTCTAAGGCGCTCATCCTGACCGGGCTGCCTCCAAACACGTCTCCGACGACTGTCTGGTTGAAGGCATATGCGACACTCATCGGTGAAGAGAACGTAACGCCAATGCTGAGCGGTCCATTCGGCATGTTGTTTGGCCCATCTGCACCGCTCTGCGTGGTGTCGTGATTGGAGAGATGGAACTCGGCATGGACGTCGGGAGTGGGTTGCACATCATGCAGCCAATTTCGCACAGTTTCAGTCGTAGCACGGCGTCCTTCTGTGGCTGCACGAATAGCTTTATTCAACATGGTGGCGGTTCTGTCAGGGTTCCTCCGAGCCATAATCCATAGGTAGCGGTCACCCACTGCAGTAGTAGCCGTTCGGCAAGCAAACCAAGTCATCGACCGTTCCTGCCTCTCTGTATCTCCTCCATGACCGAACAACATCGCTTTACTTCACTCCGAGACGCCTGGACACTTTCCTTGTTGAGAGCCCTTCCTGTCACATAGCAACAATGTTGACGCGATCGAACCGCGGTATTGACCGTCTAGGTATGTGAGGCGTTGGGGTGTCAGTTCAGAGGGATGTTCTGAACACAATTTCGACACAAAGCAGCTCAATAGGTTGTGGAGTGGAAGGGGTAGGCTAGCAATAGAATAGTACATCACCATTGACTAGACACTCATTAATCGAACACGTAAGTCAGGTATTACGCAAAAGAAACAATCAGCACAAATTACAAAATAATATTCTTTTCCTTTAAGTCGCTCAAACATTTAAACAGGCAAATAGCAGTCATTTAACTGAAAGCCTTTTAAGAAAGCAAGACTAGAAAATTTGAATGATGAGTTAAAATCATATTTAAATAGGCTCTGACCGAGCACATATTTTAAAACGAAACACTCCCTTTAAGGAACCAGCGATCAAAATTAATTACATAATCCTCAACAACCATATTACATCCAAGACATTTAAGATTGAACAGTAATATATATCAGAGAGCTGCAGTCCCAAGTTGTAAGCAGCACATTTCAGATGGAGTGCACTGCAACTGTACAATACAAGTCCCTCAGAGGATCTCCCCACATAGGAAGTTATTGCCGCAATCGACCAAATATCAACATCACTCCATGAACAGACCTAAAACAAACTAAAAGCTCTCTTAAGTTTGGTGCAGTTAATTCCCTTTCAACATAACATACATCACAAGTCTAGCCCTAGGACGGCACCGACACCCCGCAATTTAGCACGCGGAAAACTACAGCGATGCACTCATCACGTATCCTTACAAAATACAAGAACAGAGGGCCGGCTCCCCAATAGAGGAACATTTAACCACGCGCAGCGTGCGGGATGCTGGTCTCGCCCTTAACCTCAACACCAGTTCAAATACTAGTCAGCCTACAATCTTGAACCACCATACACATTCCTTCAGTTACTGCATGGAAAGCCAATGTGGAGGGCAAACAGACCAGCATATGATAAAAGCTTAAGCAATTTCCTTACTAGACAACTCTTATAAATAGTAGCCGTAATTTTTTTTAACGTAAGCACACCGACAGTCAAAAGACAAACAACGCCAATTATAACGACAGTAGCACATAAGCAAGTAGCAATGGTAACTTCTGCTTGGATTGGCTACAAATCAGCGCGTGATTTAACACACTACAGAATAGTCTTTACAACATAACCATCAATACAATAGCAAATTACTCACACGTGTACTCCCCCACGATTTCGATTCGCAAAGCCATGGACAAACGTGGAGAACGTATCACTTAGACCAACATAATGGTGCTCCCTCAGTTACCCCAAATAACTGACTCCCTTAGTTGCACAGTAAAGAACCAGACCCAATGAAACCACCACTGTTTTCGCCTCTAAATTGTCACAGTACAAGTGAGACTCAATCACAAATGTAATTTTACATCACCAGTTCCCGTATAGTCAATCCAAGCGCCTGATTTTCACCCGTTTATAACGGCAGGCAGCAACATCGTACGGGAAAGAGCGTAGACACAAGCTCTTACCAATTCTCTTCTCCGAAACCAGCCACTGCAACTCTCGGGAACCACTGGGACATCCAATGCAAAAATAGTTACAGGACGCCCACTTCCCGCTGCTTGCTACGGCGCCTTCCGTTCAGAGCCAACTTGTATATCTCCGTGCGATAGGTCCGGTCCCACACTCGCGGCGTCAACCAGACAACCGTCTTCCACCACGTCCCGGAGCACACCCCCACAGGACCTCGCCTCGTTACTCCTCGCGTAGGCCCCAGAGGGCGCTGCTTACCGCCCTGACCTTGGCAGGAAAGATAAACCACCAGAGTGGCACATTTCTGAACAGTCAAAGGGACTGAGTCTGTGATACATTGTCCACAGTCAACGTCTATCTTCAGAAGTTCTGGGAACCGGGGAGGTGCAAAAGTTTTTTTGATATGTGTAGTTTTTTTTACAAATAAGAATGACAATACTGAACTTATGTTTATAAGTGATCGCGAGCGACGGGTGACTTGCAAATAAGTGTCCTTTGCTATATACAATGTTCATGCAAGCAATTGATATGGATCACACGTCACTGCTGTCGTAGCACTCTGTGCTAGGTCATGCTGACACTGTCTGAATACTGAGCCGATACTGACAGGGGAACCTCCCCATCGCACCCCCCTCAGATTTAGTTATAAGTTGGCACAGTGGATAGGCCTTGGAAAACTGAACACAGATCAATCGAGAAAACAGGAAGAAGTTGTGTGGAACTATGAAAAAGATAAGCAAAATATACAAACTGAGTAGTCCATGCGCAAGATAGGCAACATCAAGGACAGTCTGAGCTCAGGAGCGTCGTGGTCCCGTGGTTAGCTTGAGCAGCTGCGGAACGAGAAGTTCTTGGATTAACTCTCCCCTCGAGCGAAAAGTTTATTTTCGCAAAGTTATGATCTGTCCGTTTGTTTCTTGACGTCTCTGTTCACTGTACTAAGTTTAGTGTCTGTGTTTTGCGACCGCACCGCAAAACCGTGCGATTAGTAGACGAAAGGACGTGCCTCTCCAATGGGAACCGAAAACATTTGATCGCAATGTCATAGGTCAACCGATTCCTCCACAGGAAAACACGTCTGATATTTTCTATACGACACTGGTGACGGCATGTGCGTCACATGACAGGAATATGTTGTCGACCCACCTAACTTGTACACTTGGCGAATGGGTTAAAACCCCTGTCCGATTTAGGTTTTCTTGTGATGTGATAATCACTCCCAAAAAAGTTATAAAAACATAAGAGTTTGTCACATAAACTGAAACAAATGAATGCAACAGTTTCACAGTCTCACAGTTTTCCCCGTGCTCTGTCAAAACATATGTTTTTAAAGTTTTAAAATTCTGTATATCTTATTTACATTTTAAAATTTTTCTGTGCGTAGAGCGTCAAATCCTGCATATGTCCAAGCAAATTTGAACATGTCCTGGAATTTTAGAGAGCGAAGTTGATTATATAAAAAACTAAACTTTTCACTCGTGGGAAGACTTTAACCAAGGACCTCTCATTCCGCAGCTGCTCACGCTAACCACGGAACCACGGCGCTGCTGAGCTCAAACTATCCTTGATGTTGCCTATCTTGCGCATGGACTACTCAGTTTGTATATTTTACTAATTTTTTTCATAGTTCCACACAACTTCTTCCTGTTTTCTCGATTGATCCGTGTTCAGTTTTTCAAGGCCTATCCACTGTGTCAACTTATAACTAAATCTGAGGGGGGTGCGATGGGGAGGTTCCCTTGTGAGCAGTCGAGCTGGCAGGAGCGGCGCTTATGTTCTCTTCTTGTAGAGGCCGCTCCTGTCGTGTTGGGGGTTCTAATCAGCACACCATTGGATGACATCGTCTCACCGCCTTCTCTTGCGCTCGTCATCTTCGTTCCGGCGCTCGTGGTTACTCCTGAACAAGAACAGACAAACCAAAAAAAATTTGCCTCATGTAACAAAGAAATGGAAAAATTGCTACTGGCTTACATTAAATTTTTTTACAGGGAATTAACATACGAACGTTGTAAGTTAAACGCACTCGCAGTGTACAAAACGGTTGCATCGTCCATAACATTCTTATTTTAAATCTCCAGGTAAGACGTGCTAAGTATAGCCTAACGCGAACGTAACTGAAATATGTTATGTTGTTATTGTTGTGGTCTTCAGTCCTCAGATTGGTTTGATGCAGCTCTCCATGCTATTCTATCCTGTGCAAACTTCTTCATCTCCCAGTACCTAATGCAACCTACATCCTTCTGAATCTGCTTAGTGTATTCATCTCTTGGTCTCCCTCTACGATTTTTACCCTCCACGCTGCCCTCCAGTACTAAATTGGTGATCCCTTGATACCTCAGAACATCTCCTACCAACCGATCCCTTCTTCTGCTCAAGTTGTGCCACAAACTTCTCTTCACCCCAATCCTACTCAATACCTCCTCATTAGTTATGTGATCTACCCATCTAATCTTCATCATTCTTCTCTAGCACCACATTTCGAAAGCTTCTATTCTCTTCTTGTCCAAACTATTTATCGTCCATGTATCACTTCCATACATGGCTACACTCCATACAAATACTTTCAGAAACGACTTCCTGACACTTAAGTAAATACTCGATTTTAACAAATTTCTGTTCTTCAGAAACGCTTTCCTTGCCATTGCCAGTCTACATTTGATATCCTCTCTACTCCGACCATCATCAGTTATTTTGCTCCCCAAATAGCAAAACTGATTTAATACTTCAAGTGTCTTATTTCATAATCTAATTCCGTCAGCATCACCCGACTTAAATCGACTACATTCCATTATCCTTGTTTTGCTTTTGTTGATGTTCATCTTATACCCTCCTTTCAAGAAACTGTCCATTCCGTTCAACTGCTCTTCCAAGTCCTTTGCTGTCTCTGACAGAATTACAATGTCATCGGCGAACCTCAACGTTTTTATTTCTTCTCCATGGATTTTAATACCTACTCCGAATTTTTCTTTTGTTTCCTTTATTGCTTGCTCAATATACAGATTGAATAACATCGAGGAGAGGCTACAACCCTGTCTCACTCCCTTCCCAACCACTGCTTCCCTTTCATACCCCTCTACTCTTATAACCGCTATCTGGTTTCTGTACAAATTGTAAATAGCCTTTCGCTTCCTGTATTTTACCCCTGCCACCTTCAGAATTTGAAAGAGAGTATTCCAATCAACATTGTTAAAAGCTTTCTCTAAGTCTACAAATGCTAGAAACGTAGGTTTGCCTTTCCTTAATCTTTCTTCTAAGATAAGTCGTAAGGTCAGTATTGCCTCACGTGTTCCAACATTTCTACGGAATCCAAACTGATCTTCCCCGAGGTTGGCTTCTATCAGTTTTTCCATTCGTCAGTAAAGTATTCGCGTTAGTATTTTGTAGCTGTGACTTATTAAACTGATAGTTCGGTAATTTTCACATCTGTCAACACCTCCTTTCTTTGTGATTGGAATTATTATATTGTTTTTGAAGTCTGAGGGCATTTCGCCTGTCTCATACATCTTGCTCACCAGATGGTAGAGTTTTGTCAGGACTGGCTCTCCCAAGGCTGTCAGTAGTTCTAATGGTATGTTGTCTACTCCGGGGGCCTTGCTTCGACTCAGGTCTTTCAGTGCTCTGTCAAACTCTTCGCGCAGTATCATATCTCCCATTTCGTCTTCATCTACACCCTCCTCCATTTCCATAATATTGTCCTCAAGTACATCGCCCTTGTATAGACCCTCTATATACTCCTTCCACCTTTCTGCTTTCCCTTCTTTGCTTAGAACTGGGTTTCCATCAAAGCTCTTGATATTCATGCAAGTGGTTCCCCTTTCTCCAAAGGTCTCTTTAATTTTCCTGTAAGCAGTATCTATCTTACCCCTAGTGAGATAAACCTCTACATCCTTATATTTGTCCCCTAGTCATCCCTACTTAGCCATTTTGCACTTCCTGTCGATCTCATTTTTGAGACGTTTGTATTCCTTTTTGCCTGCTTCATTTACTGCATTTTTATATTTTCTCCTTTCATCAATTACATTCAATATTTCTAGTTTTACCCAATGGTTTCTACTAGCTCTCGTCTTTTTACCTATTTGATCCTCTGCTGCCTTCACTACTTCATCCCTCAAACCTACCCATTCGTCTTCTACTGTATTTCTTTCCCCCATTCCTGTCAATTGTTCCCTTATGCTCTCCCTGAAGCTCTGTACAACCTCTGGTTCTTTCAGTTTATCCAAGTCCCATCTCCTTAAATTCCCACCTTTTTGCAGTTTCTTCAGTTTTAATTTACAGTTCATAACCAATAGATTGTATTCTTTTTTGCCTGCTTCATTTACTGCATTTTTATATTTTCTCCTTTCATCAATTAAATTCAATATTTCTTGTTTTACCCAAGGGTTTCTACTAGCCCTCGTCTTTTTACCTATTTGATCCTCTGCTGCCTTCACTACTTCATCCCTCAAAGCTACCCATTCGTCTTCTACTGTATTTCTTTACCCCATTCCTGTCAATTGTTCCCTTCTGCTCTCCCTGAAACTCTCTACAACCTCTGGTTCTTTCAGTTTATCCAAGTCCCATCTCCTTAAATTCCCACCTTTTTGCAGTTTCTTCAGTTTTAATCTACAGTTCATAACCAATAGATTGTGGTCAGAGTCCACATCTGCCCCTGGAAGTGTCTTACAATTTAAAACCTAGTTCCTAAATCTCTGTCTTACCATTATATAACCTATCTGATACCTTTTAGTATCTCCAGGGTTCTTCCATGTATACAACCTTCTTTCATGATTCTTGAACCAAGTGTTAGCTATGATTAATTTACGCTCTGCGCAAAATTCTACCAGGCAACTTCCTCTTTCATTTCTTATCCCAATCCATATTCACCTACTATGTTTCCTTCTCTCACTTTTCCTACTCTCGAATTCCAGTCACCCATGACTATTAAATTTTCGTCTCCCTTCACTACCTGAATTTCTTTTATCTCATCTTACATTTCATCAGTTTCTTCGTCATCTGTAGAGCTAGTTGGCATATAAACTTGTACTACTGTAGTAGGCGTGGGTTTCGTGTCTATCTTGGCCACGATAATGCGTTCACTATGCTGTTTGTAGTAGCTTACCCACACTCCTATTTTTTATTCATTATTAAACCTACTCCTGCATTACCCCTATTTGATTTTGTATTTATATCCCTGTATTCAATCTTGTTCCTCCTGCCACCGAACTTCACTAATTCCCACTATATCCAACATAACCTATCCATTTCCCTTTTTAAATTTTCTAACCTACCTGCCCGATTAAGGGATCTGACATTCCACGCTCCGATCCGTAGAACGCCAGTTTTGTTTCTCTTGATAACGACGTCCTCTTGAGTAGTCCCCGCCCGGAGATCCGAATGGGGGACTATTTTACCTCCGGAATATTTTACCCAAGAGGACACCATCATCATTTAATCATACAGTAAAGCTGCATATCCTCGGGAAAAATTACGGCTGTAGTTTCCCCTTGCTTTCAACTGTTCGCAGTACCAGCACAGCAAGGCCGTTTCGGTTATTGTTACAAGGCCAGATTAGTCAATCATCCAGACTGTTGCCCCTGCAACTACTGAAAAGGCTGCTGCCCCTCTTCAGGAACCACACGTTTGTCTCGCCTCTCAACAGATACCCCTCCGTGGCGGTTGCACCTACGGTACGGCCATCTGTATCTCTGAGGCACGCAAGCCTCCCCACCAGCGGCAAGGTCCATGGCTCAGGGAGGGGGGGGGGGTTTATTATGTACTGGCTAACAAATAAAAATAACTAATATATTTATACATTCATGTCCATGTAACTATTTCCGCTACAATCAGTAACTGCAAGCACAGTTTTGCCTATGAAAAGGAAGAAGCAAGTGAGAAAACTTCACTTTTAATTAACAATGCATTATAGTAATATGATTATTAAAAACAGTAATATTTTCGTAGTGAAACATACCATGTCAGCTGTACTTGCAGTCAATTGTAAAGCATTATACATACACAACATCGTCACACAGGGTAACTTGTCCAGACAGAAAATATATATGTACAGTGGGTGACATATGACTCCCCATAGTTACATCAGTATTGACCGTTGTGTGAACATGCGAATGGCAAGTTAACAGTTACATAAAGTGCTGGTATTTGGCGTTTTGGTATAAATGCGATAAGTGAGAAAAGATTTTTCTCTTCTTTCTTTTCCTTTGGGAAGTAACCGAATTCAAATTATGTGAATGCATATTGCAAAGAATAAAGAATATGAAACTACATAACGAAGTTTGAGATTTACTATGTGTCGTCTGTCAGTTCCCTGTTAAGAAAAGATATAAATAAAAATAATGAAAGTAAGCCAATAGCAATTTTTTCCATTTCTTTGTTATTTAAGACAATATTTTTGTTTTGATTTGTCTGTTCTCAGATCTGAAGATGGTACTTAAACTACCGAAACTGATCATTTTTTTGAATACATTTTTAAAGTTAAATGCGAGTAAGACAATATACTGAAAAATTTTGAAAGTTTCAAAGATTTTAGAGAAAGTTTTTAAAAGTTTTATAATTTTGCAATTAATTAACTGCTTACGGTCGCTTTCTCCTATTCTGACAATGTAAGAGATATTCATTTGTGTGTGTGGCGAGGACGTATGTACTTCGGATTATTTCCGCGTCTATTTACGACTCTTATAGTTACATCACATCATTCTTACCGAGAGAGTTACATGTCCTTTTATTCTGCCTGAGAGCCCTTGTGGATCTCGTCCATAGTCGGAATTCCTGCAGGATTGTGTTTACAAATCTAGCTTCGTGACAAACTGCAGGTTTTACTTTGTTTAGGTATCGTAATTATGATGTAATAATTTTTAATATTGTGCAGCCCTGTCAGCAACTGTGATAATTGAACATGTAACACGTCAGCCTCAGTTGCAACAGAGACTGACGTGTTACATGTATAATTACGTGTTTCTATTCTATGTGGGGAAGGTCCTTGGCTGAAATTGCAGGTTTCTCAGTGGTCGAAGCTGAAAGGGTCGAGGAAAGGGGAGTGCTCGGCGTCTACACTCTTAGCAACGTTTATCCGCAAAGGCGTCCGCAGGTGTCCTCTCGTGAGCACGTATGTGTATGGGAGCTAGGACTGATTTTCCTCGGTGGTACGTCCCCTGCATGAGTGATTGAGTGTCTTTTGTGACGGCCTCCAGGCTGGAGAGAATTACGCCACAACTCTCTTGGCCATTGGTTGTTTGGGAGTCAGTGTTCGTGGCTTTACACCACCATCGGAGTTCGAGGGGTGGCCTATCGCAAAGGCGACATGTTTTACCTGGGCTGGTTACAGATACTGGCTTCCTCTCTCTCTAGGCCTGTATTTTGTAGTTGTCTGTCAGTTTTCCTTTTATAAGGCATAATTTGAGTTAGATCCTGTGAATAATAATAAATATTCTAATTGAACAAACTAAATACACAATTTGAAAATCGCAAACGGCGATTTTTAAATCAGTTCAATAAAACTGGGTACTACCCTGTTTCAAAGTGGCACCCTGTTTTATCTGACAACGCCATGTTAAGAAGAAGATGATTTCAACAGCCCTTGAGCGAGACAAACACTCGACGATCTGTAATGCAGACAACGTTTAACTTAAATCATTCTTACTTTACAGCCTTCAAAATAGTGTCTTGCAAATAGAAACGAACAATTCACAGTCGAATATTACAACACAACACTGTTGTTGGTTACATATCCAGTTACTTCTACAGAATCTGATGATGCCCCAAAAGCATGGAACGCGTCACTAACATTAAAATTATTTTGTGACAAAGACTGTTTTTGTTCTGAAATAAATCGAAACTGATTGCTGTAGCACCCTGCCGCAATGAAATGGAACACTTTTTAGAACTTATCTGATGTGACGTAACGCAGTTTGTTAGTAACAAATAGACGTAGCCTGATCATTTCCCTCGCTGTCCAGCCTTTGAGTGAACTCCTCCCACCGAAGTGCTCAAGCTATAAAAGATGAAGGTGAGGATGGTGTGCTTGATCCTCAATGGTCCAGGCACCACCATGTGACCTCTATTATTTTGCGTCATGACCTTGAAAATAAATTGCACAATTGGCTGATGGTTGTGGGGGGATTTCCCTACTAGTAGTTCCACAGAGGCAGAGGGAATGGTGGACACTAAAGAGCTCAGATATGTAATCTGATACCGGATGTGTAATATGACACTGGATTTTAAATTCTTCTGGGCCTGCAGCGTTATGAAAAAATGAAATGATTCTGTGGCATTGTTGGCAAGTCCTTTGTAGGTGACGCCACATCGGTGACTTGCGAGTCAATGATGATGGACACACAACAGCCAGTCCCCTGCCGGAAATCGAACTCGGGGCCCCTGCGTGATGGGCGGTGAAACCGATAATAGTCGCTAACGGGCAAAAATTCTAACAATCAAGGAAGTAAGGAGCGACTAGGATCGGGCGAGGAAGCAGGGCCAAGTGCTGGTAGAAGTAACACAACACCTTACTCCTAATGCATTTATTAAAACTAGCTAAAATACAGTATACAATCTGCCAAGATAATGAATATAGGGAGAATCAAACCTTAAGAAACTAGTTCAACAATTCAACATTCTACCACGCAACATAGTACTGCGTATGCCTTAAGGGCTGCAATCGCAAAGAAAGCCTGAAGGACCAAATTAACAAGATAAGAAAATCTTAAAAATATCAACTGGAAAATAACAAGTGCTTATTAACAAGTCGACCTTAAGGGCCAGGTAATAAATGAAATTAGTCAAACAAATTCTGCAATAAGTAAGTAATGGCCAGGACTTTATCAGTAAGCCAGCCTTAAGGGCCCCAGTACACTAACAAGGGCGGAAGGGCGGTTAAGTATTAAAACTGGATTTCAAAGCCTTAAGAGCTGTAGAGCTTCCAAAAGGGGGGGGGGGGGGGGGTGCTGAAGGGCCAATTCATCGAGGTACTTAATAAACAGCTCAGCCTGGAGGGCTGGCCGATGGTTAAGTTTAGGCAAGTTCTCAAAAATAGAAGGCAAATCAACACATTTATCAGTAATCGAGCCTTAAGGGCCACAGTACATTTAGAATCCACATTAAGCATTACGAACTATCATACAGCGAAGCAATTCCCTAAAACTTGGCAACATTAAATAAATCAATTGATACTATCCAGCTTAAAACCTAGGGACAACAATACATGCATATACTTCTGAAAGGTAAACTTGCATAAAATCTAAATTTGAAATGCAAACAATCGCACACCAACATGGCCAGCAAATCTACAAAAGTTTAACCGCCGTTGCTGAGTATGAAATACAAGCAGCTGCAGGGCTACCAATCAGTCATCGTGCCCCAATATCATGGTTTACAATCTTCAGGTAGTACAAAACAGGAAAAATACATGGCGGGCCCCAAAGAGGAATTAAATGATGCCCTTCAATTACAAATCGTTAAACCGCAGCGTAAAGCTGCCACATTTCACAAACTGGCGTAAAAGCCACCAGCTCAATCGACACTGTTCATATAGGCAAACATACCAATAAAATTCTCTAACTCTGTAAAATTTTCAGTCTAAAAGGGGGCTTATAATAACATACGGTATTAAAACAATCTTTAAGATAAACACATGCACCAACAACTTTTAAGGTGTGCACAGCCACGTACTTCACAAATTTCTTTTCTTTCTCTCACATACATAGAACACGTAGGCTTGGAACTGACTACCAAATTGGTCACAAGAATCAATAGATAGCCACCAATACATCAGTACCTAATTAGACAGTCTTCCAGTGTGACATGACAGTGCAACAGTTCACATTCACAGCCTTTGACTCAACATGTTCTACTATCCTCGTTGTACACCATCGACCATGCCCGGAGTGCCTACTGCAAATTTTAACCAGCAATTCACGCTCACGTCGACGCCTAACCGAGGAACCAGCCCAGCAGTCCAAGAACAACCTACACACTCGAAGTCAAATTCCGCAAACGCAGTGCAGAACTAACATTCAACCTTTCCCTTCATAGGTTCAGAACCTGGCGAGCTAAACCGGTGGACGGAAAACACACAATGTCGGCGGCACAAACATAAAGTAGGTCGCAAACAGCACCCTAATACAAGGCAATAGCAAGTCAAAAGCACAACGGCAATAGCGAAATATACTCAACTTCAGTCCGGGAGGAAAACCTGCCGCCCTCAGTGCTCAAAACATTCCCGGAGCAACCGTCCTCGGCGACTCCCACTATTCTCCGGAACAGCAACGTCACAGCTCCTTATTTCAATTCTCTTCCGACAAGAACAAGCATAATCGGAGCTAACGGCTTCTCCAAGTCAGACACGCTATGCCGTAGAACCTCATTGTGGAATGAGCCGGCCGACACCACACAAACCACCGCAAATAAGACAAACAAGCACTTCCCTAGTGGATGGCCTACCGCCACGCTTCACGACTCCGTCACTCCACTCCACCGACCTAGAGGGCGGGGCATGAGACGAGGAGAACAGACAGCGCCACCACACGGAAAAGCGCCGGCGGGAAGCCAAGGCGTAACTGGGGCGGGTGTTTAGACGAGACGGACAGAAGCACGTCTCAGGCGGTAACGCTGCCGCTACGGTACGGAGGCGGACTGCAGCGTTATGTATGTCTTCTAAGGACATTACGTGTACATTAAGCCAAAACGCTGCTTTGTGTAGCAGTTGTGATTATTGGGACTTTATATTCATTGGCCTATTTCGGCTCAAAGGCCATTTTCAAGCACTATGCAACATATAGTACCTTGTTTAGATCATATATATCTGTGAGTTTTCGTAATAATTATTATTTTGTGCATTTGGCGTAAGACTTACTTCTATATTACGTCGTTGACGCTCTTGCTGTCAGATATCTTATTTGGTGCGTTTTTAAGCAAAGCACAGGCGAAATTATAAATTACTCGCTAAGTAATGTCTCAGTAGTGGAATGTTTCTTTGCTGGCCAGTATCATTAAGATCTTGTTAACATTTTGTAAGTTTGACAGCTTCGAGTTATGTCAGCGATGTTACATTGTTACAGATTTGTTTTTATAAATCAATGGAGTTGTATGATAGCAAATCTTTGCAGCTGTATATTTGTGTTCGTTTTATGAAGTCATCCGTGGTCAATAATTTCAATAAAATTATCAAAATAGTTTGTATGTTTGAAATCGGTTTGCTCGGTTAAAATTTTTTCTGTATATTTGTAGATGTGAATATAGATTTCTATCTCTTCCAGGAAGTTCAATATTGGGCCTTTTGGTGTTGTGTGGAGAATTTGCATCGAATTTTCAATCTGGTCTATGTTGTGATTTTCAGTTTTTACGTGGTTAAATAATGTAGATGGATTTGTGTCAATGTTTCGGGTATGTTCTCGGTAACTAATTTGGAAATTTTTGCCTGTTTGTCCTATTTAGAATTTTCCGCAGTCTTTAGAATTAATTTTGTATACACCAGGGTATGAATGCACTGGTAGTTTCGTATTTCCGGAGTTAATTTGTGTCTTTAGGTTGTGTGAAGTGCGGTATGCAAATCTGACTGTGCTCTTCTATAGTAAAGCGTTAAGTTTTCTGTATGTATTGCCTATATATGTTTGTGGTATGTATGTTATTTTTTGTTTCGTTGGTATCTCTCTACTTAATTTTATGTCGCTATGAATCTTAGCTACGAAAACTCACAGATATATGATCTAAACACTGTACTATATGTTGCATAGTGCTTGAAAATGGCCTTTGAGCCGAGATAGGCCTACAGCCAATGAAAATAAAGCCACAATAATAACAACTGCTACACAAAGCAGCGTTTTGGCTTGATGAAAACATAATCACACCGGATGTAATAAGATCGTTAGCTCGCCAAGAGCTCTCTTCACTACAATACTTATGTTAACACGGATGCAGTGCGTGCCCAGCTGAGAGCATGACTTGATGGTTGCGCCATCTGTAAAGGCTTAACCATTCATGTGAGTGTGCCCACGGTGGTGAATAATTTTTTGTCTGTTGAACTTAGCTAAATGTGTTATTAGAGACTGATTTATGCGATGTTATGAATACAATAAAAACTGCCCCTGCAAAAATTTCCTAGTTGTTGATGCATGTAGCTGGACTTCCAGCTTGCAAAGAAACTACGAGAAGAAAACTGTTCCATCTATGGGATTTGATTTTATAAGGTGCCTGATTTATCTAGTCATTACTTTATGTTTCGTACGCACTACAGAGTGAATACATGTTGAAAGTGTCAGCGTCTGATGAGTATTGTGAACCAACAATGGCAGACTTTCCATTGTTGTGACAGCAGAATTTCGTTTCGTGGTCAGTTCTCCTCTACAACCATGAGAGAAAAACTTTGGACAGTCGTGTAGAAATGGGTAGAAAGACATTAGAAATACTTAGAGACAAGAACAGCCGAATTTTTGACGTTAATAAAGGAGCACAAAACTTCTATTTATGACACTGACAAAACCTTGCAAAAAATTTGTTCCCTACCTATTACTATTGTACTATCTAGATGTGTCCTGAGCATCTGGTCTGGACTCTTGCAAACAATAAGGTCTGTAATCATAATACATTAAGCATCTCGCTCTCTAACCAGAAAATAATAGTGGTTGATGGCCTTGTTACTAATAAATAAGCGTCGTATGTCACCTCACGTGTCGCAAGCCATTCGACATAGTTCTACTTGGATGTCGATTTCGCTTCTCTTACATTCAAGTAGCTACCAGTTGGCCTCACAAGGTACAGTGGATCTCCTTCGAGACATTTTCACCAGAAAAAAAATTAAACTCGTTGCTGGTTGTCCTTAGCATTATTAGCCAAAAATGCTAATTACTAGCCCATGCAGTCAATTTTCTTCTGCAGTAGTGATATTTACTTTTAGTGCAGTGACCTCAGACAACTGAGAAGGCCATGTACAACGCCAAAAAATAGTGTTACGACCACTGGAGGAGACAGTAACTGGTGAGGCAACTGGAAATATAATATCAGTCGGCATAGATTAGAACAAGGAGTCGGCATTGTTATCCAAGACTGAAACAGCAGACGACAAATCAGCAGTAATCTCTTTGGAAAATAGCGATGTCACTGGTGAAGCACAGTGAGCAGTTGATGTGGGAAGTTTTTGTTTTGAATGGACAATGCATTCAATGGCGCGCAGGGAGATTAAGCTTGTGGCAGTATTCCGCTGCTGCCCCCCATCCTGAGTCTCGGGCATAAACACGGCGTTTCTGCCACAGTGGCCACGTTCTCAGATAGTTTTGCCAAATAATAATTACCGACAGCATATTTGGCAGTCCCTTTCCTTCCCCGCCTTCTCCCGACACCCGCCGCAACCTAAGGCCCGATTATGGCGGCTTTAGTGTCACCGAAACCGGTAATCATGGAATAAAAAGGATTCCTGCGATCTTGGCTGCCAGTTTATTGTTTTACAAGCATTTAGATCGCTCCCACACGAGCACAATGTGCTCCCTACAAAAAATCGCAACGCCGATGAGGAGTTCCACGATATAAACTAAAGTTGGTAGGCGTGTTTCTACATCGAAAAAATGACGTCTGTTCAAATTTCGCGCCAGTCGCGTAAGAGTGGCGCCAGTAGTGCCACTACGGGCATGCAAATCAGGTTTGCCTTAAGTACATGTGAACCGTGATTTTTACTTTCAAAACCTTTTAAGAATTTACTTTATTTACTAGCGATTCATCAAGAATATTAACACATTTAATCACACTATGTGAGCGTGGAAGTAGTTGCCTATGGTAACTGAAGAAACAAATTAAAAAATGTTTTCAATAAAAGGAAATTCTATTCCTAAAAGCCTTTTTTTAACAGATTTAAAATCATAATCAGAAAGCATCCTGTAAATATCAAGTTACAATTTATTCACAGGCAGAAATAACAATCTTTTTTTCTTTGACAGTATGAGCTTTCGGGCTGAGAACCTTGCCTCTCCCTTTTAACACGGCGGTAGTCACGACCGCTCACAACAACCTACGAAAGACTACACTAGTGCAACTCTACAACACACCAGATTACTTTAAACTACAAATTTTAAGAACTCACACAAACACATATACTATGCACCCCGTAAGAGGGACGGAAATGGTACCAAACACTCACATTAAAATTATTTGCCACCGAAAGTGCAACTTGTTTTTAAAAGAACTCTTACGGTGGAAGGGTGGCAACTTTATGTGGTGTTACCGCCAGACACCACACTTGCTAGGTGGTAGCCTTTAAATCGGCCGCGGTCCGTTAGTATACGTCGGACCCGCGTGTCGCCACTATCAGTGATTGCAGACCGAGCGCCGCCACACGGCAGGTCTAGAGAGACTTCCTAGCACTCGCCCCAGTTGTACAACCGACTTTGCTAGCGATGGTTCACTGACAAAATACGCTCTCATTTGCCGAGACGATAGTTAACATAGCCTTCAGCTACGTCATTTGATACGACCTAGCAAGGCGCCATTACCAGTTACTATTGATGCTGTAAAACATGTACCGTCAAGAGCGATGTTCACCATTTATGGATTAAGTATTCCACAGCTACGTCCTTTTTTGCTAGTCTCATTTCATTGACCTGTTCCAGACCTCACGCCAGCCTGCGTGAGCTAAAACGCGTGCCTTTCGGCTTCCTCTCATAGTGGGTTGGCTCTCTTGCCAATCTACAACACTTTATATACTAAAATGACCATTTAAATAAAATCCATGTAATACAGTTTTACATAAAATGTACCAACATGCTCTACATTACACATATACTGAAACATCCCCTTAACAAAATCAATGAATTACTGTGCTGATAAACCTCTTACGTTATTTGATTTTCAAACAGCTGAACAAAACTGAACGTACTCAGACATTTCTCTCTTTACTAATTCTGATCAACACTAAACTGACACACAATATTTTTAGCGCAACGCAGTCTGACTTTGAATAATCCCTACAAAAGAATGGCCCTGACTAACAATAACCTATACCTTTCATAAATCACTTACGTCACAAAAATCTTCGTTACGAACTACTGCAATACAGCGAGCGCCAATACTGCCAGCTAAATGAAAGATTCTAACTACTGAAGTACTGAAGGTACTAACTACTGATAGGCATAGTTAGCAAATGAAAGATTTTGATATTATATATATATATATATATATATATATATATATATCAGTTCATGACATCCAGTATTACAAATTTACTCTTTCTGATGGACACACGTCCAGATCGTCAGCTCTCAAAACCCCGCCGTCTCTCTCCCCACATCCACCACTGCTGGCGGCTCATCTCCAACTGCGAAACGGTACGCGCTGTTCACATCCAACTGCCCAACACTACAATAGCGAATATTCCAACAATGACAACCAGCCACGGACTGCACACAGCACAGCCAGTGATTTTCATACAGAGCGCTACGTGACGTTACCAACATAAAAACGTAAAAAGCCTACTTACAATACCACCTCGCAAGATGATAGGCAAGATAAAACATATTTCAGAAATTCGGCCTTTGCACCTTAAGCAATAAATTCGTTAACACCGAATCCGACAAACATGACAGAGGCAGCTATTAACGTAGGCAGACCGACAGACAAACAAACTGCCTAACAAATTGGGACGAGAGACAGATGAGCAAGCTGGGAACGAGAGACTGAGCAAGAAAACAAGTAGAATTTAACAAGTAAATGAAACAACGTATCACGAATCACTTAGCTTCTAAAAAAAACTGCGATGCCTGGCGAAGACCTGGCGCAGCACCCCCAAAACGCTCTCCCGAACCGTCCGCTGCCAGCCGCTTCAACGGACGCAGGAAGGCGCGCCGATATCCCGTCTCACGGCATCGCAGCTCGCACCGGCCAGACCGATGTCGTGGGTTGGCTCCTGTTGCTCTCGTGTCGGCCTCGAAGCCACTATCCCTCGCTATACGGCGCGGCCCACTGGACTGACGTGGCGACCTCACATGCGCCCGTGTTAAGACATGCTACACGGTCGCTCTTCCGTGTGACGCTTGTGTTTACCTACTAGTGCACGCGCGTAACAGCTTTCGTTTGGTACGGTTTTCTGTTAGGCACATGAACACCTGACATTACTATCGGTGACGGCAAGCCCCGCCATGTATGGTGGGGTGTATGGAGAAGGGGGTGGTGACTTCGACGCCCCTATGGGACAACATCAACAACAACAACCACCTGTCCAGCGGCTACATCCAGATGCAGCACCCTTACCAGCTCCTCCAGGAACTACACTGGAGAACACGACGGCTGTGATCAGCCACTCGTTAGCAGTTGTTCGGGGAGAATCTGGAATACGGCCGGCAGAAGAGCATATGGATTTATCGGAACAGGATTCCTCCAGCTTCTCCGCTACGAGAAACAAGCGACAAAGTGAGGTCAGTCTGGATTTAAGACATTCCAACACCTTCATAGCAGACTCTAATCAACTCTTACCTGTAACTGACGTTTCAAATGTAGCTGACCCCCCTGTAGCAACTGCTTCTGGGCTCACTCCTAATCAACATGCTGCAGCTAATACCCCTCCTGTGGGACCTGCACCTACTCCGAGGTCTCTCAACTTTTACAAACGTGCAGATAGGGGACCATTCGTAGTTTACGTTTGGACAAAAACTTAGGCCGCTTGCACCCTATGGCACTAGGGAAATTATTGCATATTTCCTTGCCAGAAGTGAAGAATTCTATACTTAACATGTCTTCAGCAGGAAAAACAAAAGGTGGAACTGAAAACCCCAGACAAGGCAAATTTCCTAGTTACCAGTGAGGTATTAAAGTCAAAAAATATAGAAGCTTACATTCCTTCCTTTGTTGTCCATAAGCTGGGAGTAATCAGGAAAGTAGACACCAACCTTGAAGAATCGAAGATTTTGGAAGTCGTACAATCTCCCTTCCCTGTTGTAGGCGTTCGGAGGTTTACGAAGAGATATGGTAAAGACCAAATCGCTCAATTGCAGACCTGTTTGTTAACCTTCGACTCTCAAACCTTACCGGAAGCCGTGTCTATTCACGGAACAAGATGTCCCGTAGACCTTTATGTAGCAACTGTCAGGCGGTGCTTTAATTGTCTTCGTTACGGGCACATCAACAAATAATGTCGATCTCATATGAGATGCATTAAATGCAGTGGTCCACATAATGCTGAATCCTGTGTCTCACCTATCACTATTTGCGCTCATTGCGGGGGACAACACGCATCCACGGACCGTTCCTGCCCGGAATACCATATACGGCGACGAGCTCAAGAATTAGCTACGTTCAACAACATTGACTTCAGGGATGCGCTGTCTATTGCTCGTATGCCAACCTATGCATCCGTCACCGGGGTTCAACAACATCACTTGTCGGCTCCGATCATTCCTGCTGCAACAAATTTGAGCTCTCCGGACTTTCAAAACCCACAACTCTTCTCGCCGCTTCCCGCCGCAAGCATGTAGAGTCAACAACGCGGAAGTGGGGTCGCAACTCACAAGGGAACCTCCCCATCGCACCCCCCTCAGATTTAGTTATAAGTTGGCACAGTGGATAGGCCTTGAAAAACCGAACACAGATCAATCGAGAAAACAAGAAGAAGTTGTGTGGAACTACGAAAAAAATAACCAAAATATACAAACTGAGTAGTCCATGTGCAATATAAGCAACATGAAGATAAGTATAAGGTTAGGAGCGCCGTGGTCCCGTGGTTAGCGTGAGCCGCTGTGGAACTAGCGGACCTTGGTTCAAGTCTTCCCTCCAGTAAAAATTTTACTTTCTTTATTTTCGCATACCTCGAGTGAAAATTTTACTTTCTTTATTTTCGCCAATTTATGATCTGTCCGATTGTTCACTGACGTCACTGTTCACTGTAATAAGTTTAGCGCCTGTGTTTTGCGACCGCACCGCAAAACCGTGCGATTGTTATTGAAGTCGCGAGCTATATTTGCTGGATTCATATTGCCCACGGAATACATCTCACGTATTTAATGCACTCTCGTCCAAAGTAGCGAACAGTCAACTGCCAGCCAGGGAACCTCGTTAGCAGGAATAATCTCTCTTCCGTGCGCTGTAGTCGACTGACGTCGTGTGTTTCGATGTTTGTTTAGATGTGGCGTCCCCATACTCCGGCGCAGTTACCTCGCATCGGACGGACGGACGTACGCACAGATAATAATTGTCCGAAAATAAAAAATTAATCTTCTCAGTCGATGGACGACTTGAACCAAGGACCGCTCGTTCTGCAGCCGCTCACGCTAACCACGGGACCACGGCGCTCTAGAGCTCACATTGTCCGTGATGTTGCCTATGTTGCGCATTGACTACTCAGTTTATATATTTTGCTTATTTTTTCATAGTTCCACACAACTTCTTCCTGTTTTCTCGATTGATCTGGATTCAGTTTTTCAAGGCCTATCCACTGTGCCAACTTTTAACTAAATCTGAGGGGGGTGCGATGGGGAGGTTCCCTTGTCAGTGTGCAACTGTGCCACAGCAGACAACCAAAGTAAAGTTCGTGAGTGGTCTCAGTACCGCAGCCTGTTATATCCCATGCAACATTCATTCACTCCTATCAGCCAAAATCCATACCAGCCTGCTGCTCACTGATTAGCAACCCCACAAGCGCCGAATCAACGACAGCCTCAAGGTCATGCTGAACTTATAGATAAGATAATAAATGTGATTGATATTGTCATGCAAGACATGAGACAAAATAGTGCTATGAACAATTCCGATATCCAGCACCTCGTTACTGGCATATTTCAATCTCTCTCTCCCTAAATTATGGCGGCTTTAAAAGTATTGCAGTGGAATGCGAGATCGGCTAATTCTAATAGAGAAAGCTTGCAACGAGAACTGTTCATAAGTCAGCCTGATATCGTTCTGTTATGTGAAACTTGGTTCAAATTCGAACGAATTGTTCGCTTTCAAAATTATTCTATAGTAAGGGAAGACCACCTCGATGGGTGGGGCGGCGTAGCTATTCTGGTAAAAATTTCGCTGCCGCATCGACCGCACCCGTTACACGTACCTGTCACCAACCGTGAATTAGTTGCTGTGGAGATACGAACTGCCCACAAAACCTTTACAGTTGTACCGTTGTATAACGCTCCCCACCACAGTATCGTGGAAGATGACTGGAGACAATTAATAAGGCAGCTTCGTCCTCCCTTTATCGTAGCTGGAGACGTGAATGCCCACCATGTAGCGTGGGGAGGAGGCGTGACAGACAGGAACGGCAGGACCTTGATAAGCGTTATCGAAGATAATAACCTAGTGATACTCAACGATGGCTCTCCTACTATGATAACTTCACCTCTCCGTAGACCCTCCGCAGTTGATGTAACTCTTTGCACCCCCTGCTTTACTGAAATATCTCATTGGTGCGTTAAAAAGGATTCAATGGGATCCGATCATCTCCCAATAGAGTTTCACATTAACATCAACGTCGATACTGCGCACATCTGTTACTCTAACAGTACCTGGAAAATCAAGGAAGCCAATTGGGCCTCTTATCAGGAAACGGTTCGCCGGGCACTCGCAAATACGAGTCGTGACTTACGGGACGACGATGCATACCCAGTTTTACTCAATGCTATGAACGTCGCAGCTGGCATCAGCATCCCTAAGAAAAAAGAATTGACAGTAATGAAGCTCCGTTCTCCTCCTTGGTAGAATTCTGAATGCTTTCGGGAAATTGCGAAGCGACGACTCGCCTTGGAAACCTATCGTCAGAATCCTTCATTGGACAACTTCTTGGCTGTGCAAAAAGTGAATGCGCGAGTTAACAAATTCCTGAAGAAAACCAACAAGGACAGTTGGAAACAATTTTGCCTGTCCCTAAATAATGAAACCAGTATGGCAAGAATCTGGCATACAATAAAAGCTTTTAGAACAAGAAGACTGTCTTCCTCCCCTCCTGCTACCACGGCCTGGTTTGAGGAATTCATAGATGCAATCGCTCCTCCCACGGTGCCATTTTTAAACCATCGGTTCCCTGCTGAAGAAGACCGCTATCATGCTCTCCTTCGTCCTTTCTCTATAGAAGAACTCAACGAAGCTATTAAAGTACCGAGCGACAGTTGCCCTGGCATTGATCATATACACTACTCTATGCTTGCACACCTGCCTATAGAAGCGAAAGACTTTCTCTTGAACATTTTTAATCGGTACTGGATGAAGAAAGACCTCATATCAACATGGAAGACGCAAGTAATAATTCCAATTCTCAAAAGTGGTAGATCCAAATGTCGGTACTAATTATAGACCTATTGCCTTGTCGTCGTGTGTTGCAAAAACACTGGAACGAATGGTAAAAAGGAGACTAGAATGGTGGCTTGAAAAAAGTAATTTGTTGCCTCGGAGTCAATACGGCTTCAGAAAAGGCAAAGGGAGCATGGATAACCTGTTTTTGCTTAATATGGATATCACGTCAGCCTTTCAAACGAAAGAGACAGTAGTGGCAGCTTTTCTTGACGTTAAGGGTGCATATGATCACGCACAAATACCGATACTCTTGGACAAGCTGGCAGGATTCGGAATTCCTTCACGGATGATCTGCGGTATCAGTATCCTGATAACTCAAAGAACGATCTACGTCCGATTCAAAGATACCATGATCGGACCTTTTTATGTCTCCCAGGGCTTGCCGCAAGGTGCAATTGTAAGTCCTCTCCTGTATACTCTATATACGCACGACCTAGAACGCATACTTACTCCCCCCACAAAAATCCTACAGTGTACTGATGATATATGTGTTTATTCTACTGCTGCTTCATATCTTCAGGCCAAAACTGCATTAACCACAACCATCGCACACATCGATGAGTGGCTCTCTATCAGTGGGCTGGAGATCTCGGCTGAGAAATCAGCAGTCGTTCCCTTCTCCAAGTCGATGACAGCTCGCACTGAAGATCACATTACCTGTGGCAAGTACACCTTCCAAATAAAATCTCACGTTCGACTTCTGGGGATGATTTTTGACTCTCGGTTAAGCTGGGCGCCCCACATCCGATCCACCGTTACCAAGTGTGAAGAAGGTTTAAATGTAATCAGATCACTCACTCGTGTCTGGTGGGGAGCGCACCAGAGTGTTTTACTCACCATGTACCGAGGAATAATTCGATCTCGATTAGACTACGGCTGTCAATTCTACCACACTGCGTCAAAGATTCATCTCTCCAAATTAGATACTCTTCAATATAGAGCCATTCGTACCAAATTAGATACTCTTCAATATAAAGCCATTCGTACCTGTCTTGGAGCCATGCGATCGACGCCCACCAACGCCCTTTTACGAGCAGGGGAGATGCCCTTGAGCATTAGGCGCCAAATGTTATCGGACAAATTCTACATTCAAGGCATGGCTATTATGGACTGTTCCGTCTATCAAAGCAGAGACTGCATTTATCGACTGTGGATTGCATCCCACAGAAGGAATAAAGTGCCAGCCGTTTGCGCCAGCTTTGACACTTGGTCGCCTGTCATACATTCTATACGGCGTTCAGCGCATCTACCTGTTTTTGAATATGATCTTCAAACGCTCTGCTCCCAGATCCCAGTCCATTATTTAAGTACGACCTGGCTGGGCAGTACTAATGTCAACGTTGGGTTCAATCGTCTCGTTCAAGCACAATGGCCGGGTTTTCTCTGTGTATATACCGATGGCTCCAAAATTTCGCAAGAAGAGTGTACAGGATGCGCTTTTTTCTGCCCTCAGATCCAGATCCGCAAAACTTTCAAACTGCCTACGAGCACTTCTATTTTTACGGCGGAGACAGTGGCAGTTTTGGAAGCACTTAAGTTTGTCTCTAGCACTTCGTTCCCCATGATATTGATAGTATCTGACTCGCAAAGCGTTCTTAAAAACATTCAGTACAGTCGATGGAACAAAACGACCAACAGTTATATCTTGGATGTGATATCTGAATATATTCGCAGCACACGCACGGGGCGGACGACCCATTTGTTGTGGGTGCCTTCCCACTCTGGTATCCTCTATAATAATGAAGTCGATGCATTAGCCAAACAAGCGGCAACCTTAGGCACCGTCCTGGATCTGCACCTTCCTTATACAGACTACTTACGTGAAGTCAAGGATCACGCAGACAACAATGGCAGGAAATGTGGAACGTTTCTCAACAGATAAAAGGCGGTTATTACGCAGTGCTACAACCTCGGGCCGGCCGGTGTGGCCGTGCGGTTCTAAGCGCGTCAGTTTGGAACCGCGTGACCGCTACGGTCGCAGGTTCGAATCCTGCCTCGGGCATGGATGTCTGTGATGTTCTTAGGTTAGTTAGGTTTAAGTAGTTCTAAGTTCTAGGGGACTGATGACCTCAGTAGTTAAGTCCCATAGTGCTCAGAGCCATTTGAACCATTTGAACTACAACCTCGGATTCCTTCACAGCCGTGGTTCATGAGGACACATCTGGGCCGATCCACGATTTCTACCATCATAAGACTCCGCTTCAATCATGCCTCTTTCCCACAACATCTACATCGGATCAACGTTTACAGTTCACCAGCATGTGAGTGTGATCCTGAGTCGGAAGCTGATGTCAACCACATCTTATTTATGTGCTCCAAATTTGACCGTGAACGGTTGGTCTTTCTGAAGACATTGCTGAGTATGGGCTACCATCTTCTTCAATCAGTTTCTTCTCTTTTGTGTACTAAAGACGTTCGTCTATATAAAGTGATAGTTAACTTCATCAAGAGTACTGGTTACAATCTGTAGGTTTTAATGGTGTATGGCAATTATAAGTATGTCTTGCTGATGAAGATATTTCAGAATTGGTGTGAATTGTAAGCCAAGACACTTTTAATTATTTTCCAATGCAATTCAATTCAATTTTTAAAACATTATGTACAAAACTGTAACAGTTAAGCTTTTTATTCTTGTAAATATGCATTTCTGTATGTGTTTATTCAATTATTTGTACATTGTCACTATGTGTTGCCGATGTCTACATTGAGTACACACTCAAAGGCCAAATAAACAAAAAACAAAAAAACCGCTCCAGGGGGACAAGTCATCTGGTGTCTCAGTGCGCGAACGTCCAACCGATCGACCCATTGCCTGAGCAAACTCGGGCAGACTGGCAGCCTAACACATACTATAGTTCAATTCTGTTATCTTGGCGGCTCGCGAATGCCCGCCCAGACGCGGGAGATTGCTGCGTTGCCAGTTGCACACGACGCACGCGCCAAGAGAAGCAGTGCCATAGTATAGTATAGTTCGCAAACTTACGTTTAGGGGGGAGCGCGCAGTTTATGAAGTAAAGCCACCACGGCCGCATTAGCCCTTTCGCTGCTTCAGAGACATCCCTTTCGCTGCTTTAGAGACATGCTCAACGCATTCCGCGCTGTGCGCGACTTTGTTACCACTACACTGCTCGCCTGTGCAGACACATGGCGTTCCGACTGCTTTGACACACTTACCATTCGATTTCACAAAAACTATTTGGCCCAAAAATTTGATTTTATACACATCTTCTTGACTGATACCTTCCCCCCATAAATGGCTTAATTTTGTTTCGATGTTCAACGCAGTTATTGTGCAGCATTAAATGCAGTAAACCATTGCACGAAATTTTGAAGAGTTTGCTGAGGTAAAAGTCGACAGCGTATACTTTCCGTATGGTCGATTTTAGTTGGCACTAGAAATTTCAAAAAATTACATTCAAAGGAATAAAATTCATGAAGTAAGACACTTCGATATTGTTTTTAAATAAAGAAAATATTAAGCACCGAAAAGATTTGAACCCGGACCCCTTAGCTTAGCAGCCAACACTTTAACTGCTACGCTAACGGAGCTCACCGTTCAGCAGAATTACTGGAGCACTTTAAACAAACACGCAAAAAACCGACAAACACTGTTGGTATGGTTATGAATTACTCACGTTTCGACGAAGTACAATAGGATATAAACAACTGCCACTGTTCTTTATTGCGAAAAAGCAGTTGGTGAGAATGAATTTCCTTGCTATCGCCTGCAGTCGAGCTCTGGCAACGTCATTCTCTGTTCATTGGCTGACTGCGTTTTGTGACGTCAGATGCGCAGAACGAACCTAAACTCGGCCGCCGTCGTAAATGACGCGCACTTTAGCACTCCAGACGACAGACAGACACTGACTGCCCCACTCTGACCCGGCTGACCAACTGACCAGACTCCCGAGAGTGACAGACTCTTTGCCGAGCACACAGGCCCCTTAAATGCACGTGAACAGCCAACCTCTCCGCTTTCCCACCAGAGGGAGACACCAAAAGCTGGGATTGCCACAGCGGCGCCACCGCCAGAAACGGAAGGCGACTGCTTTACACTACATGCTGCGGCGCGCTCTTCAAAACAGCAAATTTTACCACGGCTCAACATGCTGTAACGGTTGTGAGCGTTAGTTAGCTCTGAGATTCGATGTGGAGCGTTGATGTTAGTCAAGAATGCCTTGAAGGCAGCAAAGACGTCATTACCAACACCTCCCTCCATTTGAACAAGGACGTGTAGTAATACTGCGACAAGCTGCATGTTCCTTCTGCGATGTTGTAGAAGAAATTGGCAGGAATGTAGCCACTTGTGACCGCTCAATGTCATTCAATACGGTCACGAAGACACACATCGACCGACGTTAGCACTCGTGGCGTCACTCGCCTTCATACACGGCAGTGGACGTTTGAAAATTCGTGACGCTAGCTCAATGGTCGTCAATTGATTTAAATGTTATTCCCGGCTGACTCTTAATTCAATTACTGGCACGGGGGTGAGGAGAAAGAACACATCCTGGTGGCAACAGCATTATGCGTATTTAGATGTTCGATTAATCTGAATGGTTTGCAATGTTCCAGCGATTCTATTCGAACTCTATGCTGATGTACCGACAAGGACCATTTTCGCAGATAAACATGCAAGTACGTAATGGATGTTCAGTTTCTCAATATAGTTCGTCGCACTCACACATTATACTCCGCTGTAAGAACAATTTCATGCATTTACATTTTTGGTGTCCCACAATATTGGTTGGCTAAATATTATGACGATACGTTGCATACAACTTCCACAGATATTGTTTATCATGTAGTCAAGACTATGTAATGGAGCCAAAATCGTGGATAAAATTGAAATGTAGTATGTTTATTAACACTTCTCTTTTCACTAACTAAATATGAACTATGAAGCCGGCCGCGGTGGTCTAGCGGTTCTAGGCGCTTCAGTCCGGAACCGCGCTGCCGCTACGGCCGCAGGTTCGAATCCTGCCTCGGGCATGGATGTGTGCGAATCCTTAGGTTAGTTAGGTTTAAGTAGTTCTAAGTTCTAGAGGACTGATGACCTCAGCTGTTAAGTCCCATAGTGCTCAGAGCCATTTGAACCATTTTGAAATATGAATCGGGATTGGAGGTGAAGATCCTATCCTTCTTTTCAGTATTAGTGGTCGATATCGTGTTCTGAATAACGCGTGTCATATAATGTCCAAATACCGACACGACCCAGGCTCTCAATTCGGCACTTAAATGTCTATTCTTCGCTCTCGAAATGTTCAATGTGATTGTCTTTCACACGCAACATTCAATTTAACGGTGTATGCACTGTTTTTAGTATTTTAGGTCCCCGTTAATTAATGTCTGGTAGTTAACAAGCGAACTATTTTTATGCTGGAGCGTTGTTTGTATCAGTTACCCCCGCAACCGTCCAAGGATAAGATTCTCTTAATGCTCCGCGAACAGGCGTTTCACAATTTTATAAACTGCAGCATTACGTAAACTATATCTTTCCGTTGCGTACAATTTCCGTGGGTTCCACAACCATAATAGTTTCCCAAGGGTATTTTTCCCAGCTAACACACAGTTCGAATTATGTTGTCAGAATCATTTTCACTTCACCCGACAATAAACGTCTCTGATCACTTCGTCACACGTGATGTATTTTAAACGTGCTTGAAGAGTCCTTAAATAATCTCCTTAACGAACTTCGCAGTCGCGTACCACTTTTTCATCGACTAGCCCGATCGCGATAACTGAAGGTAGAGAGCTCAATAATGTGTTACATGTTCTTTTATGTGTATTAAAAAACAAACGCGCCCCTATACGTTTCTGTCCCGCTTGGTCTTTGCTACTTTGCTTTTTATTACTTTTCATTATATTGCTTCTTAGTAATACTGTGCCGTTATTAAAGTTTCGTGTTTCTTTCCCACCGGCCGGAGTGGCCGAGCGGTTCTAGGCGCTTCAGTCTGGAACCGCGCGACCGCTACAGTCGCAGGTTCGTATCCTGCCTCGAGCATGGATGTGTGTGATGTCCTTAGGTTAGTTAGGTTAAAGTACTTCTAAGTTCCAGGGGACTGATGACCTCAGATGTTAAGTCCCATAGTGCTCACAAGGGAACCTCCCCATCGCAACCCTCTCAGATTTAGTTATAAGTTGGCACAGTGGATAGGCCTTGAAAAACTGAACACAGATCAATCGAGAAAACAGGAAGAAGTTGTGTGGAACTATGAAAAAAATAAGCCAAATATACAAACTGAGTAGTGCATGCGCAAGATATGCAACATCAAGGACAGCGTGAGATCAGGAGCTCCGTGGTCCCGTGGTTAGCGTGAGCAGCTGTACAACGAGAGGTCCTTAGTTCAAGTCTTCCGTCGAGTGAAAAGTTTACTTGCTTTATTTTCGCATTACTTTCTTTATTTTCGCAAAGTTATGATCTGTCTGTTCGTTCATTGACGTCTCTGTTCACTGTAATAAGTTTACTGACTGTGTTTTGCGACCGCACCTCAAAACCGTGCGATTAGTAGACGAAAGGACGTGCCTCTCCAATGGGAACCGAAAACATTTGATCGCAAGGTCATAGGTCAACCGATTCTTCCACAGGAAAACACGTCTGATATATTCTATACGACACTGGTGGCGGCATGTGCGTCACATGACAGGAATATGCTGTCGACCCACCTAACTTGGCGAATGGTTAAAAAGATTATTCTACCTTGCCCGATTTAGGTTTTATTGTGGAGGTGATAATCACTCCCAAAAAAGTTATGAAAACATAAGAGTTTGCCACATAAACTGAAAATAAAAAACTGAACTTTTCACTTGAAGGAAGACTTGAACCAAGGACCTCTCACTCAACAGCAGCTCACGCTAACTACGTGATCACGACGCTCTTGAGTTACAGTTTCCTTGATGTTGCCTATGTTGCGCATGGACTATTCAGTTTGTATATTTTGCTTATTTTTTCATAGTTCCACAAAACTTCTTCCTGTTTTCTCTATTGATCTGTGTTCAGTTTCTCAAGGCCTATCCACGGTGCGATGGGGAGGTTCCCTTGTCAGAGCCATTTGAATTTTTTTACTACTTTCCCCTTTTTAAGTCTTCCAAAATAAATTCTATTTATCCCCGATTTTAATTAATATGACGCTAATTGACACTCCTGCCTGCAAAGTATCGTTATACACTGTACATGACAGCGGTGCTGACGGGAACGTACGGTTGTAAAACGACCAGGCTCCGGATGGCGACGTGTCCGTGCCGAGAGCGAAGATCACAGTGTTAGGTGTCTGGCTCTGGTGCATCGTACTGTATCTGGAGAAGCAATTTGGGCAGCAGCTGGCACCACAGTGACACAGAGAACTGTTACAGATCGTTTACTTCAAGGACAGCCACGTGTAGCGCGTATTCCACCGACCCCGACCACAGCCGTTTGAGGCTTCAGTTGTGTCAAGCGAGAGCTCATTGGAGGGCAGGGTGGAGGTCTGTTGTGTTTTCTGTTGAAAGCTGGTTCTACCTCTGTGCCAGGGATGGCCGGGAGTTGGTCAGGAGGAGGCCAGCTTAGGGCCTGCAACCAGCATGTGTGGTGTGCAAGACACACTGGACCTACACATGCATTTATGTTCTGGGGCGTGGCTGTATCACAGCAGGAGAACTCTCATGGTTGTACCACGCACACTGACCACAAATTCGTGCGTAGTCTAGTGATTCGACCTGCTCAGTTGGCATTCACGAACAACATTTCGTGTGGTGTTTTCCAACAGGATAACAATCGCCCACCACACTTCACAGAGTGTCGATACGCTACCCTCGCCTGCTCGATCGCCAGATCTGTCTGCAATCGTGCACATATGGGACGGGACACCGCACAACAACTCCAGCGTCACCCACAAAGAGCATTAACTGTGCAAGTGCCACAAGCATGGAACTCCACCCACAAGCTGTCGTACGACACGTGGAAATCACACTGCACGCACGTTTGCATGCTCGCATTCAACATTCTGGCGGTTACACTGGTTAATAATGTAGCAGCATTTCACATTTCCAATGGTTTATCCCATGTTTCTTTTTAAATTTATTTTCACGTCAAGCCCCGTAGGAAAAAATTGAGGAGCAAATCTCCAAGATCATGGAACGTGTCACTACCTGAAATAACAGCATAAAAGTAATTACAGATAAAAATAAAATGTTTATGAACCCGTAAAAAGTCAAGCCACAAGTTTAAGTAAACACAGTCAACAATACAACAGGAATCAGCTTAATTTTTCAAGGAAGTCCTCGACAGAATAGAAGGAGTGACCCTTGAGGAAACTATTCAGTTTCCATTTGAAAGCTCGTGGATTACTGCTAAGATTTTTGAATCCTAGTGGTAGCTTATTGAAAATGGATGCAGCAGTATACTGCACACCTTTCTGCACAAGAATAAAGAAAGTCCGATCCAAATGCAGGTTTGATTTCTGTTGAGTATTAACTGAGTGAAAGCTGCTTGTTCTTGGGAATAAGCTAATATTGTTAACAAGAAATGACAGTAAGGTTCGAGAAATTACATCAGTTTTTGCCCGAACCGCTCGTTTCCGAGCCAAAAATATCCTTTTAGAATGGGAAGAGATACTCCAAAATGTAATACCATACGACGTAAGCGAATGAAAATAAGCAAAGTAGACTACTTTTCGTCTCGGACGATCACTGACTTCGGATACCTTTGGAATAGTAAAAATGGCAGCATTAAGTCTTTGAAAAAGATCCTGACCATGGGCTTTCCACGACGGTACTGTCTATCTGAACACCTAAAAATTTGAACTGTTCAGGTTCACTAATCATGTGCCCATTCTCTGAAATTAAAACGTCAGGTTTTGATGAACTGTGTGTTAGAAACTGTAAAAACTGGGCTTTACTGTGAATTAGCGTGAGTTTTTTTCTACAAGCCATGAACTTGTGTCATGGACTGCACAATTTGAAACCGAGCCAATGTTGCACACAACATCCTTTACTACCAAGCTAGTGTCATCAGCAAACAGACGTACTTCAGAGTTACCCATAATACTAGAGGGCATGTCATTTATATAAATAAGGAACAGGAGTGGCCACAACACTGATCCCTGGGACACCCCACTCAGACCCCACATCACATCCGTTCTCAACACTGTGAATGATGACCTTTTGCTGTCTGCTGCTAAAGTAAGAGGTGAATCAACTGTGACCTACTCCCCATATTCCGTAATGGCCCAACTTCCGGAGCAATATTTTCTGATCAACACAATCAAACGCCTTAGTTAAATTAAAAAATATGCCTAGCGTTCAAAACCTTTTGTTTAACCCATCCAGCACCTCACGGAGAAAACAGAATAATCATTTATCCTTACATACAGAACCTTTTCAATAACTTTAGCGGCCGATCGGTTCTAGGCGCTTCAGTCAGGAACCACGTGACTGCTACGGTCGCAGGTTCGAATCCTGCCTCGGGCATGGATGTATGTGATGTCCTTAGGTTAGTTAAGTTTAAGTAGTTCTAAGTTCTAGGGGACTGATGACCTAAGATGTTAAGTCCCATAGTGCTCAGAGCCATTTCAATTTGAACGAATAGCAAACACTGATGGCATATAAATAGGTCTAAAACTGTCTAGATTATCCCTTTCTCCCTTTTTATAAAGTAGATTTACTACTGAGTACTTGAATCGTTCAGGAAACTGACCATTCCTGAAAGAAAAAGTTACAAATATGGCTAAACAGAAGTCTAAGATGTGCAGCACAGTACTTCAGTATTATGCTAGGCACCCCATCATATCCATGAGAGTCCTACGTCTTCAGTATTGCAACGTTAATCATTTACATATGTTACCCAGACTTTTATATTCCTGAAATTTTATTACATTAATTATTTTTTAGGGTTGCGAGTTTTTTTGTGTCAGTGTATTTATCCACGCATAGTATTACAAGGGTTTTGATTTTATCCATACTGGATGAGAGGTCGTAGTTGTGAATGTCAATGTTAAAAAATATATCGGCTCAGCCAATTGTTTATAGTCTAAAACACTAAGATTGACGCGTTCCGGAAGTCAAGCTTCCATCATCAGAATAATAAAAAGTAAAAAAACTTGTTAAAACTCGCTGAAATAGCGTGGATAATCAGAACACACTGAATGAACAGCTAACTCGTGATACAAATAACTTTTTCAAACATTTCACTGGTTTCTTTTTGTAACTACATTTTTAGCCATTGGCAGGATACCATCATTTCATGAGTTCCTTGGAACATGTATACGTTATCTGTTTGTATAGACATCTCTGTGACTTCCTTGTTTACTGCCGCGTGAGCTCACTCGCGTTTCAGTGACGTGTTTGGCTACGTGGTGAGTGTATCAACGAAGATGCACGGGCGGTTTACGACGATACAGGAGAGAGCCATGTGGTTAGATGCTGAACACCATAGGCGACACCATTTTAGAGTTTTTTTATATTTTGACGACTATGTGGAGATGCACCTTGGATGACACGGCTGCAACAAGGGAAGTAGCCACGATGTTTTAATTTTATTATTAATTTTATTGTGCCTGGTGCATGTTCCATTTTAGCGGGGTTTAACAAATGGTTCAAATGGTTCTGAGCACTATGGGACTTAACTACTGAGGTCATCAGTCCCCTAGAACTTAGAACAACTCAAACCTAACTAACCTAAGACATCACACACATTGATGCCCGAGGCAGGATTCGAACCTACGACCGTAGCGGTCTCGCGGTTCCAGACTGTAGCGCCTAGAACCACACGGCGACTCCGACCGGCTGAGTTTTAACAGATTCTTTTATTTTTATTATTCTGATGATGGAAGCTTGACATCCGAAACGCGTCAATCTTAGTGTTTTATACTATAAAAAACTGGTTGAGCCGATATATTTTTTAAGATTACAAGGGTTTCCCTGGTGACTGTTGAAGTAAGAGAGTATTGTAATCACAACACAGAAGTGGTTGTTACAGGTGTTGTTGGCTGAGTGGATCTCCAACTTTTCTGCAGGTCCGCCGTTTCGCTGTTTCCGAAGCTGCAAGCTCCAGCAGACACGAGGGGTGTGGACTACGAGGAACGTAACTTGGCCCTCGCCTTCCTGCGCTGCTTGCGCTACAACTTGAAGTTCTACCTTTCCTCCAACAACGAGGGCGCTGGCAAATTCGACGACCTGGTGCTCGGGTGGCAGCGCGGCAACAGCGCCGACACGCACCTGCTGCTGGCCCAGCTCAAGCACAAGTCCCCGACGCACGGCTCCTCGGAAATCACCAGAGCCATGCTCCTGCAAACTTCGGGGTTCAGCGTCGCCATGTACCAGGAGTCCTACCACCACATCAAAAACGAGCTGCAGACTCCCAATTTCACGCTGCTACTATCGACAAACGCACCTCTCGCCGGTGACACCAGGGGGATGATCGTCAGCAGAAGCCCGGCCAGCGTGCCGGGGGCTGAGTTTCTGGACACAGGCGGGAAACTGTACGGGCTCAATCCCAACAATAAAGAAGTGCGAAGGGCGGTGAACAATGACCACAGGTTCATAGAGCACTTCGCCATTTTCTGCCAGCAGAAAGACTCCGAAGAGATCGAGGTCGCCATCCGCAGGGAGATTGAGACACTGTTGGGGTCCAGTCAGGCGGGGATCTACGTTTACGAAAGACTGGGCAGAGAAATCAGGGACTGGAAGTTGAATGAAAATTTTTGGCTGACTGAAAGCTGGAAGAAGTGGACAGACATAATGTATGACTATACCGAAAAGTACCTGTGTCAGTGTGGCGACAAAACGGTGAGACCTCCAATAGTTTTCAACGGTGTGGATAATATGAGGAAATTTGTGAGCGCTCACAACCCCGCCCAGATAACGCCTCTGCGAAGGAGTACTATGGCTCTGACTGTAAGCAAGATCCACCAGGCAGTGCGTAGCGAGACGAACATCCTGCTGGGTGCCAGACGGTACAGGCAGCTACGCCAGCAAGTCCTCTGCTTATGGGGCAGGTTCTGCAAGTGGCTCGTAAGTATAATAGCAAGAGCTATAACAATATTCATTCCTTGATCATATTTTACAACAGTATCGTAAATGCACTTCTAAAGAGACACATAATAGACGGATTGTAGATAATATTTCTTCTTCTGAAAATCTTGGCTAAGGCATATTCCGGGCATACACATCTCTTCAGCTGCCTTCGCACACCAAATGGCTCAAATGGCTCTAAGCACTATGGGACTTAACATTTGAGGTCATCAGTCCCCTAGACTTAGAACTACCGGCTGATCAAAAAGTCAGTATAAATTTGAAAACCTGATAAACCACGGAATAATGTAGATAGAGAGGTAAAAATTGACACACATGCTTGGAATGGCATGGGGTTTTATTAGAACAAAAAAAAAAAAACACCCCATATTGCTAGACACGTGAAAGATCTCTTGCGCGTGTCGTTTCGTGTTGATCGTGTGCTCAGTCGCCCACTTTCGTCATGGTTGGCCTCCCAGGTCCCCAGACCTCAGTCTGTGCGATTATTGGCTTTGGGGGCTACCTGAAGTCGCAAGTGTATCGTGATCGACCGACATCTCTAGGGATGTTGAAAGACAACATCCGACGCCAATGCCTCACCATAACTCCGGACATGCTTTACAGTGCTGTTCACAACATTATTCCTCGACTACAGCTATTGTTGAGGAATGATGGTGGACATATTGAGCATCTTTGCTTTGTCTTACTTTGTTATGCTAATTAATGCTACTCTGATCAGATGATGCGGCATCTGTCGGACATTTTTTTAACATTCGTATTTTTTTTGTTTCTAATAAAACCCCATGTCATTCGAAGCATTTGTGTCAATCTGTACCTCTCTATCTACATTATTCTGTGATTTATTCAGTTTTCAAATTTATACTGACTTTTTCATCACCCAGTACTTAAACCTAATTAACCTAAGGACCATGCCCGAGGCAGGATTCGAACCTGCAACTGTAGCAGCAGCGCGGTTCCGGACTGAAGCTCCTAGAAGCGCTCGGACACAGCGGCCGGCTCACATCTTCTGCCGCGCAGGATTAGCCGTGCGATCTAAGGTGCTGCAGTCATGGACTGTGCGGCTGATCCCGGCGGAGGTTCGAGTCCTCCCTCGGGCATGGGTGTGTGCGTTTGTCCTTAGGATAATTTAGGTTAAGTAGTGTGTAATCTTAGGGACTGATGACCTTAGCAGTTAAGTCCCATACGATTTCACACACATTTGAACATTTTTTTTCACATCTTCTTCGACTGTGATTGTATTGCACCGCTTGTCGAGGTACTTTCTGGTGTGACATAAGTACTACCTGCTCTCATCAGTCCTGATTTCTTCGAATTACTTTTTCGGTTTTTGCTGCACAAGTATTTCACTATGTGATCAAAAGTATTCGGACACCTGGCTGAAAATGACTTACAAGTTTGTGACGCCCTCCATCGGTAATGCTGGAATTCAGTATGGTATTTGCCCACCCTTAGTCTCGATGACAGCTTTCACTCTCGCAGGCATACGTTCAACCAGGTGCTCTAAGGTTTCTTGGGGAATGGCAGCCCCTTTGTAAGTGCTGCACTGAGGAGAGGCATCGATGTCGGTCGGTGAGGCCTGGCACGAAGTCGGCGTTCCGAAACATCCCAAAGGTGTTCTATAGGATTCAGGTCAAGACTCTGCGCGGGCCAGTCCATTACAGGGATGTTATTGTCGTGTAACCAGTCCGCAACAGGTCGTGCATTATGAACAGATGCTCGATCGTGTTGAAAGGCGCAATCGCAATCCCCGAACTGCCCTTCAACAGTGGGATGCAAGAAGGTACTTAAAACATCAATGTAGCCCTGTGCTGTGATAGTGCCACACATAACAACATAATCACACCATATCACAACCGTCTCCGAATTTTACTGTTGGCACTACACACGCTGGCCATATCCACACACCACCTTTGGATCGCCACATTATTACAGTGATTTGTCACTCCACACAACGTTTTTCCAGTGCTCAATCGTCCAATGTTTACGCTCCTTACACAAAGCGAAGCGTCGTTTGGCGTTTACCGACGTGATGTGTGGCTAATGAGCAGCCGCTCGACCATGAAATCAAAGTTTTCTCACCTCTCGCCCAACTGTCATAGTACTTGCAGTGGATCCTGATGCAATTTGGAATTCCTGTTTGATGGTCTGGATAGATGTCTGCTTATTACACGTTACGAACCTCTTCAAACTGTCGGCGGTCTCTGTCAGTCAACAGACGAGGTCGGCCTGTGCGCTTCTATACGTGTCCCTCCACGTTTCCACTTCACTATCTCATCGGAAACAATGGACCTAGGAATGTTTAGGAGTGTGGAAATCTCGCGTACAGGCGTATGACACAAGTGACACCCAGTCACCTGACGACGTTCGAAGTCCTTGAGTTCCGCGGAGAGCCCCAACCTGCCCTCGCACGATATCTAATAAATGCTGAGGTCGCTGATATGGAGTACCTGGCAGTAGGTGACAGCACAATGCACCTAATACGAAAAACGTATGTTTTCGGAGGTTTCCGGATACTTTTGATCACATAGTTATTCACTGCCAGTTCTGGCGAGAAAATATCTGATGGTGATTCGTTTTGGAGTCAGCATTCCGGGAACTGCACTGATGTCAAGACTGTATGGTGTCAGCATTTCAGGAATTGCAATGACGTAAGCACATTCCAGCATCAGGATTCCTGGTGTTGGGGCAAGTGTGCTAAAACTGCAGATTTTCCTGCCCAATGCGCAAAGTCACACAATTCTTGTGGAAAAAGATGTGGGCAATGCAGATCGATCTGTAAACGGTAACGAATTAGCTGCCTGGCGTTACATTTCCAAGACACACTATCTGTTATAAGACATTAATTCCAGATCCTCCTTTTTGGGCATGAGTCAAATAATTTGTACGAATCAGGTTCGTCGGTAAATGATAACGACGATATAAAATTACAAAATTAATAAGCTTTGTTAAAAAACGTTTCATAAGCAGTAATTTTCACCAACTTTTGTTTGCACTTTAAAAAATGGCTGAAATTCACACGTATGAGAGCAATAATTTTCAGCAATTTCTTTTTTATGCTTTAAAAGATGACTTACATGCATATATGTAACAGAGGAATAGTATGCTTTTTGTAACAATAATTTTTTGAACATCAAAGAGTTCTATATACATTTTGTTAAACTAATACTATCAACTTTAGAGATACAATTTATTTACACTACAACCAATAACGACTCCATTTACAGTGTTTCCCATTGAATCATTACGCAATTCAATTTTCTTATTTCTATATACGTTTTGCACTCATTGTAGTATATTTCTAATGCATTGCAGTCAGTTGGAATGGCAGCAGCAAGTGAAGAAAAACCATACATATGGACAAATACACACACACACACACACACACACACACACACACACACACACAGAGAGAGAGAGAGAGAGAGAGAGAGAGAGAGAGAGAGTGGAGTTGTATTCAGCATGTAAGCACAAATAGTGTGTAATCATTCAACATATGCATATACACATCTATGATAAATGGTTCATCCAACTAGTTCGAGTAATGAAGATTTGTGAGGTAAGTGATTCATGAAAAGTATAGGTTATTGTTAGTCAGGACCATTCTTTTGTAGGGATTATTGAAAGTCAAACTGCGTTGCGCTAAAAATATTGTGTGTCAGTTTAGTGATGATCAGAATAAGAGAAATGTCTGAGTACGTTCAGTTTTGCTCAGCTGTTTGAAAATCAAATAACGTAAGAGGTTTTCCAGCACTGTCAATCATAATTTTTCTAAGGGGATGTTTCACACCTAACGTGTAATAACCAGTACAACAATGGAATAATTCAAGTGAGGACGAAGTGACAGACAGCACTGTGTCTTCAGAATCCGGTGTTTAAAACATCAAAAGGCAGAAGGAACCACTACAACCAAGGAGGCTACGCGTCATGCTGGACAGCGTCGGCAAGACGAGGAAAAGTACACTTCCGCAAAAATACGCTAACCTCCAGGGCAGGCAACTGGGGCGTTAGCGACCACTAAGCAGCAAAATACCGCTGTTCGCACTTGACCAATAATAACACAAAATTCAAAAACTAATAACAGGCAGTAGAAGATGGCTAATAGATTCCGCCAACTCGACACGTTCCACTTGTCGCTGTTCGCTTCGAGACGACCCTACGAGTAGAAACGCACGAACAAACGGCATGATCACCAAACAGTCGAGGTTTCACTACTAGATTGATGCTCATTCAACTCTAACGTCCTGGGTCCGGTGGACAACGAGGTTGTGGCCCCCGCAACTACAGCTCGATCCGGCAATTCCTGCGTGCCGCCAGCAGTCCAGGCATGTACTCGCGCTGCCGGACCACTCTCGCTGCTCCGTCCCAACCGAACTACCGACATTTCGGACCCGGAAAACACTTTACGTCCGTCCTTCCAAAGATAGTACGGGTACTAGATATCGATAAACGCTGCTGCTGCCACTCGTGGACAGACAGTGCTAGCAAATGTTGTGGCACCAGTAAACAGAAGAATAAAATGAGACACCACCATCCCTATTAGACGATGCCAACCTACCAACGGCACCAATGTGAGCTGTACATGGCTCACATATAGGTGTAACATCATACATAGCTATATGGATATGGTGTCTGTTCTTTCGGACATGTACGAATGAACAGACACCATATCCATATACGTATACAGTTCTGGCTATACCATCCATTACCTTCTTCTGTGCGGATGCACACATATTTCCTGAACTCTTACGGGACTTGGTAAGAGTGTCTTCCACGAGTAATGAGTGTGTTGGGGTGGGACACTACGAATGTAGTGTGTGGACATACAAGGTGAGAATGTGGTGTCTCGCGGGAAGCGTGCGTGAGATAGTCCCTGCAGTCGTACTGCCCTGTGTGCTCTCGGTGGCTCAGATGGATAGAGCGTCTGCCATGTAAGTAGGAGATCCCGGAGTCGAGTCCCGGCCAGGGCACACATTTTCACCTGTTCCCGTTGATAAATATCAACGCCCGTCAGCAGCTGCAGGTATTAATATAATTCTAATTTCATACATAGTTATACCGCCCATAGATTTAGCTTCTACAGATTTGAGACTTACAGCGCCTACACTTGTCCACTATCGCATGGGCTGAATATAAGGATTTGTCCAATGTTGTAATTGCTCTATATTTACACTATACTTTTGCAAATCGTTCACAAAAGTCACAACATGGACATCTGATATATGAATACCAGTGGCTCAATCTGTCTGTAGCAATCACTAATGTACAGTATAGATCACTCACATTCATAACTCAACAATGTTGTATGTACAGGGTGACAATTATTGAAGTATATGAAATAAAGTCGTCATAACTCCTGAACGGTTTGTGTTAGGATGTTCAAATTGCGTGGTCAGCCACAGGAAATGATGGGAATTAGTATTGTGTGCTTTAGCGACGAAGCCCATTTTCATTTGGATAGGTTAGTCAATAAGGAAAATTGGCGCATTTAGGGGACTGAAAGTCAGCATTTCGCGATCTAGAAGTCTCTTCACACTCAGCCCGCAGCTCGTGGTCTAGTGGCTAGTGTTGCTGACTCTGGATCACAGGATCCTGGTTTCGATTCCCCACCAGGTCGGGAATTTTCTCTGCCCAGGGACTGGGTACTTGTGTCGTCCTCATCATTTCGTCATCATCATCATTCGTGACAGTGGCTAGATTGGAGTGTGTAAAACTTGGATTGTGCAAATATTAGGACTTTGTACTGGTACTGACAAGCGTGCAGTTGAGTGCCCCACGAACTGAACATCATCATCATCATCATCATCTTCACTTTCAGTAGGTGACTGTGTGGTGTGCAATGTCGAGTCATAGAATAATCATTGCGATATTCCTTGATGGCACAGTGGCTACCAAATTGTATGTGAAGGGTTTTGCGAGATGATTTATCCCCATTATCCAAAGCGACCCTGATTTCGACAAGATGTGGTTCATACAAGATGGAGCTCGTCCCCATCAAAGCAGGAGAATGTCGTCCTGTAGGAGCACACTGGGAAGTACATTATGACGCAGAGGTCACTGGCATCGGCCTTGATTGGCAGCAGTATTCTCGGTATCTGAACAGATGCGACTCCTTTTTGTGGGGCTGTATTAAAGACAAGACCCCGAAACCACTGCTGAGTTAGAAAACTGGCATTCAGGAGGTCATTGACAGCACCAGCGTTCCGACACTTCAGCTGAATTTCGCTATTCGTTTGCACTACATCATCGCCAATGATGTGAGGCATACATAACATGGTATTACATCAATCCCAATATTTGTAGTGACGTCTACATGTTGCATAAAGTGTGTGCAAGGCGTAGTTTGTAAATAATTTAAGTTTTTTCATTTAGTTCAGTAACTGACGTGCTGTAAACCTGTATGTCCCCTGATGTCAAAATCAAGCATACGTTCTCCCTACATACCTATTACTGAAACCTTCCTCCCAAACATATGGGTCACAATTGTTGTATGGAGTGGGCTGTACTCAGTCATCTTCTTCTCCATGTATTCCATCAAGCCTGCTCACATAGTCGCATTCATACCACGAACACTGCACTCTAGTCCCGACACATTGCATAGGATATTTTCTACTTCAAATTACTACATCAATTGTCAGATGCTAGGCTTTCATGCATTTAGACCCATTAGCAGTCTCACAATATACTACACTCCGTCTAAATAGGTCGTTGAAGGCCAAATGGTACCAACTGGCCGCCGTTTCATCCTCAGCCCACAGGTGTCACTGGATGCGGAGGGGCATGTGGTCAGCACACCGCTCTCCCGGCCGTATGTCAGTTTACGAGACCGGAGCTGCTGCTTCTCAACCAAGTAGCTCCTCAGTTTGCCCCACAAGAGCTGAGTGCATCCTGCTCGCGAACAGCACTCGGCAGACCGGATGGTCACCCATCCAAGTGATAGCCCAGCCCAACAGTGCTTAACTTCGGTGATCTGGCGGGAACCGGCATTACCACTACAGCAAGGCCACTGGCGGTCTAATAATATGTATTGGTGAATACCTGTGTTCTGCAAGTCCTTAACTCAAGCCCAGCGAATTAAGGATGCTCCTGCAGCTTCTGCTGCTGCTGTGCTGTTGTGCTGATACAGAATAGCCGACCAGCAGGTCTGATAAAGACCACCTGTGGACAGCTGCTGTTGCTGTGTCTGCTAGTGTGGATCACCAACATGTTGCACTGAAGAAAAGAACCGAATATACTAAAACTCTGTCTAAACAGGTCTCGGAAAACCCGACGCTACCAACCGACCGCCATGTCATCCTCAGCCTATAGGCATAACCGAATATATAATAGCAATACTATTACTATCATTATAATTATGTTAATAAATGGTAGTCAAATACTGACTTTGAAATCTGACAGCCTTCCTAAGCACTGTCTGCTTTCTGTTGTCTGGCTAGAGGTAGTGGTTGCTCCATCTGATGGAGCTTTATGGTGATCTTTTAACTGTGACTAACTATAATACACAGAGATCAAACGAGAAGTAGCTGGAATTTCATAGCGTATTGCTCAAAAGAAATAGGGCTGCCCCAGGTATTGGTTGAAGGCATGGTGACACTGACATTTCGCAACTGCTGAGAGTAAAATGGTGGAAGGGGGGTCAGTGACCTTGAATATAACGAGCATTATTGGCTTGGTACCAAAAACAGTGATAGTGAAAAGTGCTGACATCAGTGCAATTCCAGAAATGCTGATGCCAAAAAGTGCTGACATAAGCAATTTTCTGGCCAGAAGCAGTGAATAACTACGTATACCACCCCACTTATTTTCTATTTTTTTTTGGTGTTCTCTTATGCAGCCTTTCACTGATACAAGGCACTTCGTTTCTGATGATTCAAGTTGTCTTATGTGTTTTGAGGGTTGGGTTGTTTGGGGGAAGAGACCAAACAGCGAGGTCATCGGTCGCATCGGATTAGGGAAGGACGGGGAAGGAAATCGGCCGTGCCCGTTCAAAGGAACCATCCCGGCATTTGCCTGGAGCGATTTAGGGAAATCACGGGAAACCTAAATCAGGACGGCCGGACGCTGGATTGAACCTCGCTCGGTATATGTGTTTTGATTTTACTGTCCAGCTCCCTGCTCCATATGATACTAGAGTGGGTAGTGCCATTGCTTCAGAAAATTTCGTTGTTTTTCCATTCAGTGTTCTTATAACGCCACATACAAGTCAATAGGTATTCATTTTCTTATTTATATCTCTCTTCTTCAAAACGTAGTTCCACTGTAAATACTGTCAGTTGGATGCATGTTCCATTATTATGGGATATACTTCTAAAAGGGTCACTTTTGTTGTTGTTGTTCTTCATACTCATAATCCTCAAAAGCAGCCTCAGACACACATAATATTAATTATTCATCCTTTGACAGCTTTGTACGTTTACGAGTATACAGAAAAATCACATCTAAAGAAATGTAAAATATTGAGAAAGTGTTAATATGATATTACTCACCCTTCGCTTTTTTATTATAATAATAATAATAATAATAATGTAGACAGTACCGTCTGACTCCAAATCCGAGTGGTCAACACCACAGACCTGCATGTAGAAGACCTGGTTTAGTTCCCAGTACCGCCAGGGAATTTTCTTTTGTGAGAGGATTTCAGCCGTAAATAGAAATATTAAAAAAGGTAGGAAGATTTTTCTGTTTAGTAAAAGTGACAAAAAGCAGATTTCAGAGTACTTGATGGCTCAACACAAAAGTGTTATCTCAAGTACAGATAGTGTTGAGGATCAGTGGACAAAGTTCAAAACCATCGTACAATTTGCATTAGATGAGTATGTGCCAAGCAAGATCGTAAGAGATGGAAAAGAGCCACTGTGATACACCAACCGAGTTAGAAAACTGCTACGGAAGCAAAGGGAACTTCACAGCAAACATACACAGACAAAGCCTTGCAGACAAACAAAAATTACACGAAGCGAAAAGTAGTGTGAGGAGGGCTATGTGAGAGGTATTCAATGAATTCGAAAGTAAAGTTCTATGTACTGATTATGTCAAAGCGGTAGGTCGATCAAAACAAAATGTCCAGACACTCTGTGACCAAAATCGTACTGAAACAGAGGATGACAGACTAAAGGCCGAAACACTAAATGTCTTTTTCCAAAGCTGTTTCACAGAGGAAGACTGCAGTGTAGTTCCTTCTCTAGATTGTCGCACTGATGACAAAATGGTAGATATCGAAATAGATGACAGAGGGATAGAAAAACAATTAAAATCGCTCGAAAGGCCGCTGGACCTGATGGGATACCAGTTCGATTTTACACAGAGTACGCGAAGGAACTTGCCCCCCTTCTTGCAGCGGTGTACCGTAGGTCTCTAGAAGAGCGTAGCGTTCCAAAGGATTGGAAAAGGGCGCAGGTCATCCGCGTTTTCAAGAAGGGACGTCGAACAGATGTGCAGAACTATAGGCCTATATCTCTAACGTCGATCAGTTGTAGAATTTTGGAACACGTATTATGTTCGAGCATAATGACTTTTCTGGAAACTAGAAATCTACTCTGTAGGAATCAGCATGGGTTTCGAAAAAGACGATCGTGTGAAACCCAGCTTGCGCTATTCGTCCACGAGACTCAGAGGGCCATAGACACGGGTTCTCAGGTAGATGCCGTATTTCTTGACTTCCGCAAGGGGTTCGATACAGTTCCCCACAGTCGTTTAATGAACAAAGTAAGAGCATATGGACTATCAGACCAATTGTGTGATTGGATTGAAGAGTTCCTAGATAACAGAACGCAGCATGTCATTCTCAATGGAGAGAAGTCTTCCGAAGTAAGAGTGATTTCAGGTGTGCCGCAGGGGAGTGTCGTAGGGCCGTTGCTATTCACAATATACATAAATGACCTGGTGGATGACATCGGAACTTCACTGAGGCTTTTTGCGGATGATGCTGTGGTATATTGAGAGGTTGTAACAATGGAAAATTTTACTGAAGTGCAGGAGGTTCTGCAGCAAATTCACGCATGGTGCAGGAAATGGCAATTGAATCTCAATGTAGACAAGTGTAATGTGCTGCGAATAGATACAAAGAAAGATCCCTTATCATTTACCTGCAGTATAGCAGGTCAGCAACTGGAAACAGTTAATTCCATAAATTATCTGGGAGTAGGCATTAGGAGTGATCTACAATGGAATGATCATATAAAGTTGATCGTCGGTAAAGCAGATGCCACACTGAGATTCATTGGAAGAATCCTAAGGAAATGCAGTCTGAAAACAAAGGAAGTAGTTTACAGTACACTTGTTCGCCCACTGCTTGAATTCTGCTCACCAGTGTGGGATCCACACCAGGTAGGGTTGATAGAAGAGCAGCGCGCTTCGTTACAGGATCATTTAGTAATCGCGAAAGCGTTACGGAGATAACAGATAGGCTCCAGTGGAAGACTCTGCAAGAGAGACGCTCAGTAGTTCGGTACGGGCTTTTGTTGAAGTTTCGAGAACATACCTTTACCGAGGAGTGAAGCAGTATATTGCTCCCTCCTACGTGTATCTCGCGAAGAGACCACGAGGATAAAATGAGAGAGATTAGAGCCCACACAGAGGCATACCGACAATATTTCTTTCCGCGAACAATAAGAGACTGGAATAGAAGGGAGGACCGATACAGGTACTCAAGGTACCCTCCGCCACACACCGTCAGGTGGCTTGCGGAGTATAGATGTAGAGTAGAGCGGGCTGCACTCAGCCTGGAGCTATCTGACTGAGCTGCAGTGGCTCCAGGTCTGAACACTGACCGTGCTTGGGAGCGCGGCTTGCTGATTCCGCACTCAGCCGTACCGCACCTGACAATGAATCGCTGAGGATGACACAGCCGTCAGTCACCTGTCACGTGGTGAATGAATTGTGTGAATGTCATGTGTTACAGTCCGTGAAGGATAGGGTGGCTGATGGACAGTGACCAGTTTTCATCCAAAGCGTTTTTCGGGAGGGGAGGCCAACAGTGTTTTGCCGTATTTCAGCTGGTCAGCGATGACAGAACCGTGGCGTATGCCCTCAATTTTTCTCAAAAGATCTTACAGAAACTATTCGATAAAAAGTAATCATTTTGGTTTTACTTACAGCTTTCTGTGTCAGTTTCATGATGACGTGCCTATCATTTCGTCAATGGTCATAGTTATTGTGATATTTGCATTTAACCCTTTGTGCGTCACATTTAGAAAAAAATTGGGGAATTTTTTTTTTTGTGTGATGAATATTTACTGCAAAAATCTTCGGACCTTTGGAGGTGACGGAGTCCCACCTCTAATTGACAAACCAGGGACCCCTAAGATACGACTCGGCAAACGAATGGTAACGAGATGGGGAGCTATTAATATCAATGGGGGCTACTCTGGGAAGAAGGTAGAGCTGGCAGAGGCTGCAAGTAAGATGGGGTTGGACGTTTTAGCTGTTAGTGACGTTCGGGTAAGGGGTGAGAAAGAAGAGGAAGTGGGAGAATACAAGGTCTACCTGTTAGTAGTCAAAGCAGGAATAGCACAATGGGGTGTAGGGCTTTAAATCAGGAAAGAAATGGAACCCTGCGTAGCTGCAATAAGGTATGTAAACGAACGACTGATGTGGATAGATTTGACAGTGTCTAGCAAGAAAAGTAGGATTGTGTCAGTATATTCGCATTGTGAAGGGACAGATCAAGATAAGATGGATAGTTTTTATGACGCACTCAGTGATGCAGTTGTTAGAGTAAAGGACAAGGGCAGTGTTCTGCTCATGGGTGATTTTAATGCCAGGATTGGAAATCGAACAGAAGGGTATAGAAGGGTTATGGGTAAATATAGAGGCCAACAGGAACGGGAAACAACTCTCCGATTTATGTGCCGATTCACCGGTATACTTGGGAAGGCAGTGGAACCAGATCTGTCATTTACTATATAATAACAGATCAGGAATTCAGGAAGGCTGTGAGGGAGACACGTGTATTCAGGGGATTCTTTGATGACACTGATCACTGTTAAATCTTCAGTGAAATTGGTATTGTGAGGCCGAAAGTGCAGGAGGTCAGGTCCATATGTAGGAGGATAAGAGTGGTGAAACTTCAGGATAAGGAAATCAGGCAAAAGTACATAACAGTGATCTCAGAAAGGTACCAGTTAGTTGAATGTAGTCACTTACAGTCATTGGAAAAGGAATCGACAACGTACAGGGACACAGTACTAGAAGTGGCTAAAAAATGTCTTGGAACAGTAGTGTGTAAAGGTAGGATGAAGCAAGCAGCTTGGTGGAATGACATAGTCAAGGCAGCCTGTAAAAAGAAAAATAAGGCGTATCAAAAATGGCTACATACTAGAACTCAGGTAGACAGAGAAAGTTATGTTGAAGAAAGAAACAAAGCCAAACAGATAATTGCAGCATCCAAGAAGAAATCTTGGGAAGACTTTGGAAACAGGTTGGAGACCTTGGGTCAAGCTGCTGGAAAACCATTCTGGAGTGTAATTAGCAGTCTTCGAAAGGGAGGTAAGAAGGAAATGACAACTATTTTGGACAGGTCAGGAAAACTGCTAGTGAATCCTGTGGACGCTTTGGGCAGATGGAGGGAATATTTTGAAGAGTTGCTCAATGTAGGTGAAAATACGATCAGTAATGTTTCAGATTTCGATGTACAATGGGATAGGAATGATGATGGAAATAGGACCACATTGGAGGAAATGGAGAAAATGGTCAATAGATTGCAGTGCAATAAAGCGGCTGGGGTGGGTGAAATTAAGTCGGAACTCATCAAATACAGTGGAATGTTAGGTCTTAAATCGCTACACAGGATAATTGAAATGGCGTGGGAGTCGGGACAGGTTCCATCAGACTGGACGAAAGCAGTAATCACACCATTCTTTAAACATGGAAACAGAAAAGATTGTAACAACTACAGAGATATCTCTTTAATCAGCGTTGTGGGTAAAATCTTCTCAGGTATTGTTTAAAGGAAAGTGCGAGTATTTGTTGAGGACAAATTGGATGAAAATCAGTGTGGGTTTAGGCCTCTTAGAGGTTGTCAGGACCAGATCTTTAGCTTACGGCAAATAATGGAGAAGTGTTACGAGTGGAGCAGGGAATTGTATCTATGCTTTATAGATCTAGAAAAGGCATATCACCGGGTTCCTAGGAGAAAGTTATTGTCTGTTCTACGAGATTATGGAATAGGAGGCAAACTTTTGCAAGCAATTAAAGGTCTTTACATAGATAGTCAGGCAGCAGTTAGAGTTGACAGTAAATTGAGTTCATGGTTCAGAGTAGTTTCAGGGGTAAGACAAGGCTGCAACCTGTCTCCACTGTTGTTCATATTATTTATGGATCATATGTTGAAAACAATAGACTGGCTGGGTGAGATTAAGATATGTGAACGCAAAATAAGCAGTCTCACATATGCGGATGACTTAGTTGTGATGGCAGATTTGATTGAAAATTGCAAAGTAATATTTCAGAGCTGGATCAGAAATGTAAGGACTATGGTATGAAGATTAGCATCTCCAAAACGAAAGTATTGTCAGTGGGAAAGAGATATAAACGGACTGAGTGCCAAATAGGAGGAACAAAGTTAGAACAGGTGGACGGTTTCAAGTACTTAGGCTGCATATTCTCACAGGATGGCAACATAGTGAAAGAACTGTAAGCGAGGTGTAGCAAAGCTTATGCAGTGAGCGCTCAGCTACGATCTACTCTCTTCTGCAAGAAGGAAGTCAGTACCAAAACTAAGTTATCTGTGCACCGTTCAATCTTTCGACCAACTTTGTTGTATGGGAGCGAAAGCTGGGTGGATTCAGGTTACCTTATCAACAAGGTTGAGGTTACGGATATGAAAGTAGCTAGGATGATTGCAGGTACTAGTAGATGGGAACAATGGCAGGAGGGTGTCCACAATGAGGAAATGAAAGAAAAACTGGGAATGAACTTTATAGGTGTAGCAGTCAGGGCGAACATGCTTAGATGGTGGGGTCATGTTACACGCATGGGAGAATCAAGGTTACCCAAGAGACTCGTGGGTTCAGCAGTAGAGGGTAGGAGGAGTCGGGGTAGACCAGGGACAAGGTACCTGGATTCGGTTAAAAATGATTTTGAAGTAATAGGCTTAACATCAGAAGAGGCACCAAAGTTAGCACTGAATAGGGGATCATAGAGGAATTTTATAAAGGGGACTATGCTCCAGACTGAACGCTGAAAGGCACAATCAGTCTTAAATGATGATGATGATGAATATTTACTGTACATATTGCACATATGCCATATCCATTGCAAATGTTCTTTCGAAGCTATTGGTTAATAAATAAAATAATGATTCCAAATGGCATCATTAGAAATTACATAATAATTACTCAAAAAATGCATACATAACTGTATTGTAAACTTACCGTATTTCTTTTCAAATTCTCAAATTTGTGTGAAATCTTATGGGACTTAACTGCTAAGGCCATCAGTCCCTAAGCTTACACACTACTCAACCTAAATTATCCTAAGGACAAACACACACACCCACGCCCGAGGGAGGACTCGAACCTTCGCCGGGACCAGCCGCGTATTTCTTTCCCTTGCCCTTGAGGAACTACGTAAGGATGGTTCCATAACCAAGAATTTCAGTATACACAGAATAAAACTAAACACAACAGTTATTGTTCACTCACAAATGCAGTAGCACAACTCACGACACTTCTCTGTTCTGCGCTTCAAACAAACGGCGAGTCATGAAAGCAAACGCCACTGTGATCTGTTGGCCAAACTTGGAACCACGTGAAGCGATGCCAAACGGTACCATTGAAGCATTGGGAAGCTCAGAAAAGCCAGGAATACTTAATGATGCCATTTGGAATCGCAGACGCAGAAAGGGTTAATTAAGACACTGCACGAAATTCGAAAAGTTTTGGAATGAAAAAAAAGGGGCCACTAAGATTTCGAATATTAAATCTAGCTAACATATTAAATTTTTCTCTAGACTCGGGTGGAGGTCTCTCTGACATTGCTGTTCACAGCGAGAGTGAAAAAGAATATTACAGGATGTGTTGAATGGAATAAACAGGCTAGTACATAATATGGACTGAGAGTTAATCGAAGAAAGATGAAAGTAATGAGAAGTTGCAGGAATGAGAACAGCGAGAGAGTCAACATGAGAACTGGTGATGAAGCAGATGAAGTTAAGCAGAAAAAACCAGTGGCGGAGCAAGGAAGACACAAAAGTAGACTATCTGTGAAGTCATCAGGGTATAGCTTCCACGGTACTAGAGGGAGCTGTAGAGGTTGAAAACTGTAAAGGAAGGCAGACTGGAATATATGCAGCAAATAATTGAAGACGTAGGGTGCAAGCGCTATTCTGAGATAAGGCTGTCACAGAAAAGGAATTCTTGACAGCCCGCAAGCCAGGCAGAAGCCCGATGACGCACAAGAAAAAAGGCTTTCGAATTGTAGGGCTTTGTTCAAGTCTCAGACATTTTCTATGTGATTAAGATTTGGTCGTGCAGTGGGGTGGTCGAGGTGCGATATAGTGCCTGAGAGTTCGTAAAAACCAGGATTTAATGTTTGTTTTTGTGTGAACAGGACATCTACATACGGCTGTGGGTGCCAGAAAGAGCTGTACCAGGTGCCGGTACCGACAATCAGCTTGCTTTCCATACAGTCACGTTTTAAGTAGCCTGTTTGTATGTTGGCAGCCCTGTAGACTGTGTAAATATCGCTGACAGCGCTCTGCACCCTCGACAAGAGATTCTGTGGCTGGACGAACTAGCAGTTACCGAGTGGATAGAGAAGAATGTGGACATGTTTTTCCTAAGTGGAGACTTTGTATTGGTAGGACATGCATTGTAAGGTGACACACAAGGAAATGTATGAGGATGGATGTATGGTTGATAATAATTGGGCAGTGGAATTATTGACAACTATATAATTTTTGGCACTGGATGTCACAAGAATGAGGCAAATTTTTCTAAATGCATTGTTTGCTCTACAACAAAATCTTTCTCTTGCTAACCATATGCCTCCTAATAGTTAGAGTCTATTGTAGTAGGAATCATTTTATTTAGCTGGCCGTTGTTGCTACTTGCTGTAATTGCTGTAGTTCATGTTAGGAAGTAAGTGGCTTATAAAAAAAAGAATGGGGGTTTCCAATATCGGGGTATGTGACTGCAATGAGTTTAGACAATTAACAGAGTTGGAAATAGTTTCATATTTCTTTAATTTAATTTTTTTATTTTTATTATTGTTAGGATTTCTTGAAATTCAGGGACATTCTTGTCTGTTGATTATTGGAAGTCATATTGTCAATGTATAGCAGTCACATTGCGTTGAACTTGTATATTGTGGTTAGTAAATGAATAGGTTAAGTCTGAGTTATCTTTGTCAGGAAAAATTCTGTGGGTCAGTGTTTAGTAAAAAAAAATAATTAAAGAGTTAGTTTTAACGTGAATTTAGTTGCAAATGTTCCACAACACATAAAGAATTTAATTTATTAAACAGAGATGGCCCTGTACTATTACAGAGCCCTTTAACTTTATCAAAAATTTTATTATTAATTATCACTTGATAGTGAGAAGCTTTACAGTGTGCTTTGTCACATAGTGTACAATGGCTAAAGACCAAACAATAGTATGCGTCTGTGTTTACAGTTTGTCTGTGTCAGACGCAAATTGCACTGCATCCTGTGTTCAGTATTTCATAGTTGTCTTGAAGTAATCTATGATATGAATGGAGATGCTCTCATTGAATTACACGGCCAACACTTAAAGGCTATTTCCATATTGTCAATAAGAGCACCTCACGCAAACATGATTATGTCCAAGATCTGCTAAAGTCTGTCTGGCTAGTTTTCTGTCATGTGTGAGGCAGTCAGCTGAATGAACAGCCCTTGCACAACAGCAACCCGACGTGGCTCCCTGTGTCGGCAGCCCGTGGCGACAGGCAATTGTCTTGCAGTTCGTAGGCTCTGCTAAATGCAACAACGACCAGTTCAAACAACATAGACTAACCTTTTTTTCCTTCATTGCATTTCGATTTCCCCCCCCCCCCCCCCCCCGACTGCCAGCAGCGTAATTTGCTGCTCTACAGCCTACAGGAAAGTTAAAAAACATAATGAGAATATAAACAAACAAGAAAAACAGACGATAAAACGGTGACATTGTAAGAAAACTGTGAAATGGCGGAAAGTTGTGGAATTTAAAATGTAAAAAACACTGCAGTGATGATGCGGATGAAGACACAAAGTAGACAGGCACAATTAAACAGACATGGCGACAGTCTGGTTTCTGTTTGCATGAGATAAAAAACGCAACTAGCGACTGTATGGTAGCTGTTCGCAACACTGATAGGGAACACACAACACTGAACACTCATTTATCACAGCACTATACAGCTGACTCGGTGGCAGATTGGGGGGGGGGGGGAGGAGGCAGGAGGACGCAGATCTATGAGGGGGGGAAAGAAAAAATGGATGAGCCGATGGAGGGAGGGGACATAGAAAAGGGGGGACTAGCTGGATGCGAGAAGGAGTGGGGAAGGCAGTGGAGGGGAGGGCAAGAAGGACTCAGGGGAGAAAAAGGAGGCAGAGACAGGGTAGGCAGTGAGAAAACAGGGTTATGGAGGGGGAAGAGGGAGTCTGGGGAAAGGAGAGAGGAAGGGAGGGGGAGGTGAGCATCAGAGTTGGTAGGAGGGATAAATGGAGCGAGAGAGGGCATCACCTGGGAGGGGGAGTCGACGGAAGCCACCTTGGGAATGGAGATGAAGGGTGTAGAGGTGAAGAGTAGGGGGACACAACAGTGAAGACGCAGCAGAGGGCGGGGGTTGGAGAGGATAGGAACAGCCAGGGGATGAGGGGGATCAAGGCAGCGGGCGGTGTAGAGGAAAAGGAGCAGATGGGGGAAAGGAATCAGGCTGTAACAGACTGGCCAAGACGCTGCCATATTTGAAGCCAACTGAAAACTTGGCCACTATGTTGTGAGACGTCATATTAAGCGCTGTGGTCATCTGCCAGCAAGAAGTCGTGTTGGTTTTATCCGTCATACAATAACATTCGCCAATATCGATTTCTTCTTTATTTATTGGCCGCAAGACGCATTTCGGAAATATTCCCAAATAAAACTAGCGTTTTTGTTGTAGTCATCTACAGCGAGATGTTTGCGACAAGCGAGCTACTGCGGTATTCTCGTGATTTTAATGTCAACACGCGCGATTCTGTAACTACCAATGTACAATTATCTTACCCTAGTGATTCCGGCGAATTTCTGTACAACTATCTCTTACAGTTATTACACATTTGATTTGGATGACGTTTTGGCGTGTTTCACGCTAGGAAGTTCTGTCTTATATATACTGAAGAGCCAAAGAAAGTGGTACAACTGCCTATATCGTGTAGAGCCCCCATAAGCACGCAGATGTGCCGCAACACGACGTGGCATGCACTCAACTAATGTCTCAAGTAGTGCTGGAGGCAACTGACACCATGAATTCTGCAGGGCTGTCTATAAATCCATAACAGTACGAGGGGGTGGAGGTTTCTTTTCAGTAGCACGTTATGCTCAATAACGTTCATGTCTGCGGAGTTTGGTGGCCAGTGTACGTGTTTAAACTCACAACAGTGTTGATGGAGCCATTCTGCAGCAATTCCGGACGTGTTGGGTGTCATATTGTCTTGCTGGAATTGCCCAAGTCCCTCGGAAAGCACAATGGACATGAGTGAATGAGGGCGATCACACAACATGCTTAATTACGTGTCACCGAGTGGTATCTAGACGTATCATGGGTCTCATGTCACTCCAACTGCACACGCCCCACACCATCACACAGCCTCCACCAGCTTTAACAGTCCCAGGCAACATGTTTCCAGTCATCAACAGTCCAACGACGGTGTTGACGGAACCAAGCGAGGCGTAAAGTTTTGTGTCTTACAGTCATCAAGGGTACACGAGTGGGCCTTCGGCTCCGAAAGCACATATCGATGATGGTTCGCATGCTGATACTTGTTGATGGCCCAGCTTTGAAATCTGCAGCAGTTTGCGGAAAGTTTGCACTTCTGTCACGTTCAATGATTCTCTTCAGTCTTCGTTGGTCCCGTTTTTGCAGTATCTTTTTCCGGCCGCAGCGATGTCGGAGATTTGATGTTTTAGTCGATTCCTGATATTCACGGTGTACTCGTGAAATGGTCGTACGGGAAAATCACCACTTCATCGCTATCTCGAAGCTTCTGTGTCCCATCGCTCGTGCGCCGACTATAACACCACGTTCAAACTGACTTAAATCTTGATGACCTGTCATTGCAGCAGCAGTAAGCGATCTAACAACTGCAGCAGACACTTGTCTTATGTAGGAGTTGCCGACCGCAGGGCCGTATTCTGCCTGATTACGTATTTCTGTATCTGAATACGAATGCCTATACGATATTCTTTGGCGCTTCAGTGTAATTACTGTGCTTTATAATTACTTTGAATCAAAATGCATCATTTGCAGGGCGTTCAGAAACAATCTGCAAAGGTTGTAAAGGTTTTCCAATGTAGATTGTGCAGAGAAATAAATGTTAAGAAAAAATAAATTCCATATGTTGCGCCGTTAATTAGCATTGAAGTTAGGCAGTTAAGCCACTGAGCGAGCACATTCAAGCTGCCCGCCAGAGATGGTGACGCCAAATGTGTTCTTCGTTTGGTTATCGAAAACCGGACAAGAGAGCGATGCACAAATTGGACATGGGATGGTAGTAAGGCTCAAACCCGAGCCCAACTCTGCGCATCACCGTGTGCTATCACGTACGCTGTGAGTACATCTGGCACTAAGTGTATCCGGCAGACAACTTGAATATTCACTCGCAGCGTCCTGATTGGCTAACTTCAGTGCTAATCAACCCGGAGACGGCTCAGCGTATCTAATTGTTTTTCTTAACATTTGTTTATCAACACGTCTTACAGCGAAATACCCCCAGCAGTTTTTCAGACTGTCTCTGACTACGCCGTGTTACGTACGTTAATGTCTGTATGTTCAGATTAATGTCAGTCGCTACTCTAGATTTGTGTATACGATTACATAAAATTAAAGACTTTGTGCTAGCTGTGCAAAGCCAGTGCAGGTCGATAATTAAATAATAAATGTTAAATGTTGCATTATATGAAAAGAAAATATGTGATTCCAGAGACTTTTTGCAAGTCTAAACCGTCTATTGTGTATACGGGGTGTTACAAAAAGGTACGGCCTAACTTTCAGGAAACATTCCTCACACACAAATAAAGAAAAGATGTTATGTGGACACGTGTCCGGAAACGCTTAATTTCCATGTTACAGCTCATTTTCGTTTCGTCAGTATATACTGTACTTCCTCGATTCACCCCCAGTTGGCCCAATTGAAGGAAGGTAATGTTGACTTCGGTGCTTGTGTTGACATGCGACTCATTGCTCTACAGTACTAGCATCAACCACATCAGTACGTAGCATCAACAGGTCAGTGTTCATCACGAACGTGGTTTTGCAGTCAGTGCAATGTTTACAAATGCGGAGTTGGCAGATGCCCATTTGATGTATGGACTAGCACGGGGCAATAGCCGTGGCGTGGTACGTTTGTATCGAGAGAAATTTCCAGAACGAAGGTGTCCCGACAGGAAAGCGTTCGAAGCAATTCATCGGCGTCTTAGGGAGCACGGAACATTCCAGCCTATGACTCGCTACTGGGGAAGACCTAGAACGACGAGGACACCTGCAATGGACGAGGCAATTCTTCGTGCAGTTGACGATAACCCTAATGTCAGCGTCAGAGAAGTTGCTGCTGTAAAAGGTACCGTTGACCACGTCACTGTATGGAGAGTGCTACGGGAGAACCAGTTGTTTCCGTACCATGTACAGCGTGTGCAGGCACTATCAGCAGCTGATTGACCTCCACGGGTACACTTCTGCGATTGGTTCATCCAACAATGTGTCAATCCTCATTTCAGTACAGATGTTCTCTTTACTGATGAGGCTTCATTCCAACGTGTTCAAATTGTAAATTTTCACAACCAACATGTGTGGGCTGACGAGAATCCGCACGCAATTGTGCAATCACTTCATCAACACAGATTTTCTGTGAACGTTTGGGCAGGCATTGTTGGTGATGTCTTGATTGGGCCCCATGTTCTTCCACCTACGCTCAATGGAGCACGTTATCATGATTTCATACGGGATACTCTACCTGTGCTGCTTCCACATGTGCCTTTAGAAGTACGACACAACATGTGGTTCATGCACGATGGAGTTCCTGCACATTTCAGTCGAAGTGTTCGTACGCTTCTCAACAACAAATTCAGTGACCGACGGATTGGTAGAGGCGGACCATGGCCTCCACGCTCTCCTGACCTCAACCCTCTTGAATTTCATTTATGGGAGCATTTGAAAGCTCTTGTCTACACAATGTGATTTGAAGAGAAGTAATAAAATGAGCTCTAACATGGAAAGTAAGCGTTTAGGGACACATGTCCACATAACATCTTTTCTTTATTTGTGTGTGAGGAATGTTTACTGAAAGTTTGGCCGTACCTTTTTGTAACACCCTATATATGCAGACTGAAGCGTCGAATGAAAATGTTTACCATCACCAGGATTCGAACCCAAATCTCCTAATCACTAGACAGAGGCGCTAACCAGTACGCCACCCTGGCACAGTGGCCTTCCACTGACTACCCCTAGGACGCCTCCCACTTCAGTCCATATGCCCATTCACGCAACAGCCAACTCGTTATTGACCCTGCTCCTGGTCTTGGTACAAATTTTCGTTCGTCACTTGTCCACATGTATACATCACTGATGTTTGAGATTTGAAAAGGTCTCTGGAATCATATAGCGTCATTTCATTAAATCACCTATGCTTGGTTTCAGACAGTGTCCCCCATTTTGCTAGATGCTCAGGTGGTACTCCAATACAATACGAAGTGAGCTGAGGCGTGAATGCGAATGTGGATTGAGGGGGGTGGGTGGGGGGGGGGGGGGGGGGGGTGCGAGGGCAATCCGTACAAATAACTCTCAAATGTCAATTTTTGCAAGTTGATAATCGTGAAGCATATACTGTATTCAAACACTATGAATCACCTCGAAGGGAACGATCTATTGGTACGTAATCAGCATGGTTTCAGAAAACATCGTTCTTGTGCAACGCAGTTAGCTCTTTATTCGCACGAAGTAATGGCCGCTATCGACAGGGGATCTCAAGTTGATTCCGTATTTCTAGATTTCCGGAAAGCTTTTGACACCGTTCCTCACAAGCGACTTCAAGCTGCGCGCCTATGGGGTATCGTATCAGTTGTGCGACTGGATTCGTGATTTCCTGTCAGGAAGGTCGCAGTTCGTAGTAATAGAGGACAAATCATCGAGTAAAACTCAAGTGATATCAGGTGTTCCCCAGGGAAGCGTCCTGGGACCTCTGCTGTTCCTGATCTATATAAATAACCTGGGTGACAATCTGAGCAGTTCTCTTAGGTTGTTCGCAGATTATGCTGTAATTTACCATCTATTTAGGTCATCCGAAGACCAGTATCAGTTGCAAAGCGATTTAGAAAAGACTGCTGTATGGTGTGGCAGGTGGCAGTTGACGCTAAATAACGAAAAGTGTGAGGTGATCCACATGAGTTCCAAAAGAAATCCGTTGGAATTCGATTACTCGATAAGTAGTACAATTCTCAAGGCTGTCAATTCAACTAAGTACCTGGGTGTAAAAATTACGAACAACTTCAGTTCGAAAGACCACATAGATAATATTGTGGGAAAGGCGAGCCAAAGGTTGCGTTTCATTGGCAGGACACTTGGAAGATGCAACAAGTCCACTAAAGAGACAGCTTACACTACACTCGTTCGTCCTCTGTTAGAATATTGCTGCGCGGTGTGGGATCCTTACCAGGTGGGATTGACGGAGTACATCGAAAGGGTGCAAGAAAGGTCAGCTCGTTTTGTATTATCACGTAATAGGGGAGAGAGTGTGGCAGATATGATACGCGACTTGGGATGGAAGTCATTAAAGCAAAGACGTCAAAGACGTTTTTCGTCAAGGCGAGATCTATTTACGAAATTTCTGTCACCAACTTTCTCTTCCGAATGCGAAAATATTTTGTTAAGCCCAACCTACATAGGTAGGAATGATCATCAAAATAAAACAAGAGAAATCAGAGCTCGAACAGAAAAGTTTAGGTGTTCGTTTTTCCCGCACGCTGTTCGGGAATGGAATGGTAGGGAGATAGTATGATTGTGGTTCGATAAACCCTCTGCCAAGCACTCAAATGTGAATTGCAGAGTAATCATGTAGATGTAGATGTAGATGTGGATGTCCCCACACGTGCACATGGTTCATGGTTCACAACATACTTACTCAGTAACTCACGATGAGATCAGAGGTGACTTAGTATTATAGGTAATCTATTTGTTGGTACACGAGGGGCTGTGCACAGGAGTGAAACGGCGACGTGGTCAAGCTGAGATTTCACAGGTTCATGTGGTTGGAGACAGTACAGAATCACTCTGAAGTTAGACCGAGGAGGTAGGTATGGTGACAGGGAAATGAGAGTTCCTGTTGGGTTACTGATTTGCTTTTCATTGCTTCTTCACATGTTTGCAACGAACATGCAGAAGAGCACCGACACCATTTTATAACTTTAGCAAGGGCAAAACATGTATGAGGCTTACTACAGTGTTTGACCAATTACCAGCACAAATGGCCACCCCAGCTTGTAACTTTTCAAGATTCGGCTATATGCAGTGACATGTGTACTACATAGCATGAATGGAAGTGCCAGACCCTACTGCTCTGATCGAACCCTTAGTTTCAGGTGTTAATCACAATGAAAGCGCCAGGTACATGTAGACAAAGGCACAATGGACGCCAATAACCCCCCAGCCGAGAGATACACACAGGCAAGCTTCGAACGTCCTTCTTAGTGTACAAGCCCAGTTGAAGATACACTTGGGGTAGCCTGTTGGCCATCCGAGGAAGCGCGACCAGAACTATTCTGTCAGGAACTCTGCCTTGCTTGACATTTGATGGCCTCTATTACAGCATTTGGGCAACAGCCTTGCCAAAGTGAATACACCGGTTCCCGTGAGTTCACCGAAGTTAAGCGCTGTTGGGTGTGGCCGGCACTTGGTTGGTGACCATCAAGCCGCCATACGCTGTTGCCATTTTTCAGGGTGCACTCAGCCTCGTGATGCCAATTGAGGAGCTACTCGACCGAATAGTAGCGGCTCCGGCCAAAGAAAACCATCGTAACGACCAGGAGAGCGGTGTGCTGACCACACGCCCCTCCTATCTGCATCCTCAACTGAGGATGACACGGCGGTCGGATAGTCCCGATGGGCCACTTGTGGCCTGACGACGGAATACATTACATCATTTTGGGTTGCTTGGTTGCAGATGCGACATAACTGCATCATTCTACACCTCCAATTCACAATCAGTGAGCATGAAGTCAGCAGTTTCTCAATGAGCATGACTTCTTAAAACATTGTTGAAGGTGGCTCAAATGGTTCAAATGGCTCTGAGTACTATGGGACTTAACGTCTGAGGTCGTCAGTGCCCTAGAACTTAGAACTACTTAAACCTAACTGCCCGAGGCAGGATTCGAAACTGAGACCATAGCCATCGCGCGGTTCCAGACTGAAGCGCCTAGAACCGCTCGGGCACACTGGCCGGCGATGAAGGTGGCTTGCACCATACACATGTACAAAGGTGCAGGTAATATTTATACTCAGATGTTTTTCTTCTTCTCTGACAACTCTATGATTCGGTCATTACAGGTTCTACAAGTCCCAAATGCGACACTGCTAAATAAAAATGACATTTTCAAATCATTATAGTACTAGAAACAAAACCAGACATAAATGACACTTTAATTGCGGATCAAGTTTACTGTATTGTAAATAATAAATCTAGAATACAAGTTACACAAAAAGACATCTAATTCTGATAATTGTCAACCATATTTTTCAGGTGGTTCTCGACGATGGTCCAGAAGATGATACTGAGGTCTTTGAAGAACTTTCCAGCCACCTCAAGCCGAGCCGTCGCCTGGTATTTGTAACGAGCAAGAAAGAAAGTTCATTTCTGGACTCTTTTGGGTCATCAGAAGTTAGTGACGAGTGCTGGCGTAGGTTCATGGACATTAGGATTAGACTCAATGGGAACAACCACCTATGTCGCTTGAGAGACATCGTGGGTGACGCTGGATCACTCAAGACACTGCTGGACAGCAAACCAGAGGATGTGCTAACGCTGTCTCTGCTTCCGAGCACTGTGGACATGGGTCAGCAGCTGGATCCTGTACCAGACTACTACATCTCTAGGAGAGTGGTGCGTAGGTGCGTCACACAAGATTTTTTTTCGTCACTGGGCGAGAAGGATGTGTGCATCATGAGTCGAAACTCCTATTCGCTCCTCCCTGACTGGGCAAGGAAAGACGTTTCTCTTGGCCTGAGAAAGCTGGAGACTGAACTTGGTTCAACAAATATAAAGTGGCCTCTACTTACCATCACTAGCGATGCTGACCGTTCAGCAGTTGAACAGATATGTGGAAGACATCCAGATGTATGTTTTTATGTCTTGAAGTATTCTGCTGGTGAATGGGAAATTTTATTCTTTAGTTGCCATAGAGACAGAATTCAGCCTTACATCAAGATACGGGAAATACAATCACCAGAGGTGCTTGACCTTTCCAGAGCAAGGGTGATTTTGGAGGGAGCACCAGGAATAGGGAAATCGACCATGCTGGCAGCTGCTGCGAGACATAGGAAAGCTATAGACCCTGCGTACTGGATAGTGAGAGTCAATTTCTCAGAATTTTACAACATATTCGATAACTGCGACAACAGTGAGGATGCTGTTGAGCAAGTCTTGATGCACGTCACTTCTTCTGAGGACCAGTTGGGACATCTGGAACGGACACTTCTCCGCAACTGCCTGCGGCACTCTCCTCGTGTCATATGCCTCGTGGATGGTTTTGATGAACTGACTTCGAACTATACAGATTTGTCGTTACAGGTACTGAAACATCTGGCTCCAAACGAGGGGGGACTGTTGGTTACAGCAAGGCCCACAGCAAATAAAGTTCTTGAGGAAACACTGGGTTCCATGGCATGTTTGTTGACCCCCTTCAGTGACACTGAATTGCAGACGTTCCTACGAATGTACCGCCACTTGTCAGTTGACAGTATAACCACCATAATAGCAAATGTTCCTAAACCTCTGCTAAGACTGCCTCTGTTTTGTAAGATGAGTGCCGACCTCGGAGACAGATCAGTGGCGGACGCCGCAGAACTGTGCAATGCATTCTTTCAGAGAGAATGTGAAAGGCTGTGGATGAAGAAACAGGGTGCCTATCCAGCTGCTGTTGGCGGAAAACAAGAGTTTGAAGAGCAGTGGAAGAGTTATGAAGAACATCTGATGTTTCTGGCAGTCTCATTCCTCGTTCAGAGAAAAGGCAGAGTCGGTCAGCGGTCGTATCACCCAATAAACAAAGATATTTTTGTGGAAGCTGGAATCATGCGTAAGTCTGCCGATGGAAGCCTGGTGTTTGTGCATAGGATGTTTGCTGAGTACTTCCTCGCCAAGTGGTGCTTAGCTAATATCAAGCAGCAAGAGTGTGCAGACCTCTACAGGGAGGCTCTTCTGGGCAAAAACTTGGAATTCTTCATGTGGACATTCGATCTTATGGCCAGTAAGGGCTACAAGCTGTTTGAACTCATCATGGGTGGTAGTGAGAGTAATGTGGTGAAGCTGTTGAACTGGAGTCGGTACTTAGTGGAGGTGGATGAAGCTGGACGGAATGCGCTGCACCTGGCAACAGTGTACAGCGAGTCTTGGACAGTCGTGCAGCGGCTGTGCGCACGAGGGACGCCCAGTGTGCTGGGGGCCAAGGACGACTTGCTGCACTGGACACCCCTACGCTATGCAGTCGAACTGGGTCGCTGGCCTGCCGTAGCTGCTTTGCTCAAAGCTGGTGCTAAACCCAAGCAATTAGGTGATTTCCAGGCAGGAAAGCGTGACTACAGTGAACTCAAGAACTGGCTACCGAAATCCACATTCAAAAAATTCATAGAGCATATCGGCTGCGGGAAAAATACACACTCTGGCCTTCAGTCAAATAATAGTCAAGGCACAGCGAGTATCACTACATCACCCACCACGCGGATGTCTCCAAATAACTATTCACAGCCTAACATCCAGTACTGGATAAACACGTTCTCTGTTCTCCAGCGAGATGGACAGCAAACCGCCATCGAAACTGGCAAATCTTTTCAAGCAGGAATGAGATCGGGAAAGAACTCGCAGACAAATGATCAACATGAGAAGGGTGCAGACAGTGGTCCCAAAACAGACGAGCAGCCAAATACTAAGAAGGCTGCAACGAGTTCTCACAAGGTGATTGACCCCCTTCACAGCCCACAGCCACAGGTCCACAGAGTGAAAAATAAAGAAAATGTCCTCTTGCCAAATCAAGGCCAAAGTGCTGTAAAGACCAGAACGACTTCTCGCTTGGCGACAGAAGTATCTGACGATCCACAAACACAAGGACAGGGTGACAAAAGTACAGTCACTGGCCCCCAGTCCAAGGAAAATCCAACTACTGAAAAGTCTGCACTCTATTCTGACATGAAGATGGTCCCAAGTAACGATCCGCAGCCGCACATCAGCCGTGGGCGAAGCACAGACTCCAGTAAGCAGTCAAATGTGGGCCAAACTACTGCAACCACTGCCCCACATGTAGAGGTGGGGACGGACCAGAGTAAGAGCTTCTCTCAGGAAAGCTGCTGCCAATGTTGCTGTCAGTTTTCGCTTGTGGCTGCACTTCGTGCTGTATGCTGTTTGTCCTAGTCCTGCGTCTGTCAACAATGACACTACCGTCACCAACATTCACTCAGTGTTACTTTATCCTAATGGTCAGACACTGTTGGCTGAATCGTATCAGTCTTCCCGAAAATAAAAGAATGTTGATTATCATATAAACTATTTGTTGCTAGCTGGCAGCGAACTTGGATCCTACAGCGACCCTGGGGAGACATAAAAGTAGATTACAGTAGCATGGAACTGAGTATGTATTTTGCCAAGTGAAGTCGACACCATTTCTACATCTACATTTACATTTATGGGGCTCTTTTGAACCAGTGTCACTTTCCCTTTTCCTGTTTCATTCATGGATACCTGGTAAGCATCTGTGTGGCCTCGAATCCCTCTAATTTTGTCATCATGATCTTTCCGCGAGATGTACGTAAGAGGAAGCAGTATGGTGGTCGACTCTTCTAGAAACGTACGCTCTCAGGACTTTTCACAGCAAACCACGCACAATGCCTCGCCTACAGCGTCTGCCAATGGAGTCGGCTGAGCATCTCTGTGGCGCTTTCATCCTTACTAAATAAATCTATAACCAAATGTGCTATTCTTCTTTGGATCTTCTCTATATCCTCTACCAATCCTGTCCGATAGAGATCCCAGACTGACAAGCTATATTCAAGTATTGGTGGAACGAGTGTAGTGTAAGCTACATCCTTTGTTGATCAGCTACGCTTCCTGGATCCTTAAATTAAATCTGCCTTACCTATGAGTAATTTTATGTGGTCGTTCCTCTTCAAATTGCGCCGTATCCATAATTCCATACAATTTACGGAAGTGATCGTTCTGCAGCCGTGTACCCATAAGGCAATGGTCCTTCTCTCTATGTGTACGTAGTACGTTACATTTGCTTACTTTGTGGGTCAATTTCGACTACGTGCACCAAGTGTCGGTCCCCTGTGGGCCCACCTGGATACGACATCATCCGCGAATATCCTTATGGAACTTTCTACTTGGTCTACACCACGTGATCAAAAGTATCCTGACACCCCCAAAAACGTACGTTTTTCATATTAGGTGCATTGTGCTGCCACCTACTGCCAGGTACTCCATATCAGCGACCTCAGCAGTCTTCAGACATCACGAGAGAGCAGAATGGGGCGCTCCGCGGAACTCACGGACTTCGAACGTGGTCTGGTGACTGGGTGTCATTTGTGTCATACGTCTTTGTGAGAGATTTCCCCTCTCCTAAACATCCCTAGGTCCACGTGATAGTGAAGTGGAAACGTGAAGGAACACGTACAGCACAAAACCGTACAGGTCTACCTCCTTTGTTGACTGACAGACACAGCCGGCAGTTGAAGAGGGTCGTAATGTGTAATAGGCAGACATCTAATCATATCATCACACAGAAATTGCAAAACTGCCTCAGGGTCCCCAGCAAGTACTATGACAGGCGGGAGTGAGAAACCTGGATTTCATGGTCGTGCCGCTGCTCATAAGCCACACATCACGCCGGAAAATGCCAAACAACGCCTCGCTTGGTGTAAGGAGCGTAAATATTGGACGATTGAACAGTGGAAAAACATTGTGTGGAGTGACGAATCACGGTACACAATTTGGCGATCCGATGGCAGACTGTGGGTGCAGTGAATGTCCGGTGAACGTCATCTGCCGGCGCGTGTAATGCCAACAATAAAATTCGGAGGCGGTGGTGTTACGGTGTGGTCGTGTTTCGGATGGAGGAGGATTGCACCCTTTGTTGTTTTGCGTGGCACTATCACAGCACAGGCCTACATTGATGTTTTAATCACCTTCTTGCTTCTCACAGTTGAACAATTCGGGGATGGTGATAGCAACTTTCAACATGATCGATCACCTGTTCATAACGCACGGCCTGTGGCGGAGTGGTTACACGACAATAACATCCCTGTAATGGACTGGCCTGCACAGAGTCCTAACCTGAATCCTATAGAACACCTTTGGGATATCTTGGAACGCCAAATTCGTGCCAGGCCTCACCGACCGACATCGATACCTCTCCTCAGTGCAGAACTCCGTGAAGAATGGGCTGCCATTCCCGAAGAAACCTTCCAGCACCTGATTGAACGTATGCCTGCGAGTGTGGAAGTTGTCATCAAGGCTGAGGGTGGGCCAACACCATATTGAATTGCAGCATTACCGTTGGAGGGCGCGACGAACTTGTAGTCATTTTCAGCGTGGTGGTCGGATACTTTTGATCACATAGCGTACGAGGTGATTTGTATATATCTTGTGATAAGTAATGGTACTATAACACTGGTAATAGTCCTTTAAAACTGCCTTGAAATACATCAGAATTTATTTTTACAACTGAATGCTTCTCTGTATTGAGAATGACGTGCTTCGTTTCTGTTTTCTAGAAACTCTTCAATCCAATCACATAGTTGGTCCGCAAGGACGCATTTTGTTCATTAGGCGGCGGTGTGGAACTGTATTTAACGCCTTCCAAAAGTCAAGGAATATGACACCTACCTGAGTGCGTGTATCGACTGCGCTGTGGGACTGTTATACGAACAGAGCGAGTTGGGTTTCATGCGATCTCTGTTTTCGGAACCCATGTTGATTCCTGCAGAGAAGGTTTGTAATGAGGTATCACAGGAAGAAAGGTAACCACTTGATAGATGGTTTTGAGTGGTGCACGAGGGAGCAGTAGAGGTGGTGAAATCGACGAATTAAAGATAAGCACTCATGTTTAAATAAGTCCACTGCCTTTGGCTTGTACATTATTTCGGACAAAAGTATTAGCAAAACTATGCTAACATCCGCAGTTTTATTACCTGGCTACCATACATGCTTTTCCGAGACACTTATCTGAAAGTTGGTCGTCGCCTGCTTGGGTGGTTCTCATTCGCTGTCCTAATCTATTCTCGTACTGGTTATCAAAAACTAGCCACGATAGTGAACTGCCATCTTGGTAGTGAAAATTGCCAGTGTAATGATCGTTAGGCGAAATTTAGCCTGTAAAAATGCACTTATTAACATCCCATCCCAGTTGCCGCGCGGGGTAGCCGCGTGGTCCAGGGCGTCTTGTCACGGTCCGGGCGGCTCGCCCCGTCGGAGGTTCGAATCCTCCGTTGGGCATGGGTGTGTGTGCTGTCCTTAGTGTAAGCTAGTTTAAGTTAGATTAAGTGCATTAGCTTAGGGACCGATGACCTCAGCAGTTTCGTCCCCTAAGACCTCACCACAATTTTCCAATTTTTTCCAAACATCCCAGTTTTGAGATTAAATACTGAAAGGAGAGATTGGATGATTGTCTCATCCATTAAAGATATGAATATTTTCAGCTGATTAGATGGTTACATTTAAGGCTATGATGCTGCCGACTGATTTTTGTTCTAATCTCTTGGATAGGTCAGTGCCCACATGACTTCCCGACGATTAACCTGCGTATTAGATCGACATGTTCCAGGAATGTCATCCTCCATTTCTGAAGGCAAACTAGAATTATCTATTTCGAGGTTCTGTATACCAGCAGATACACTGAATAGTGAATTCACTAAATTAGCACAAGGTGAAATTATAAAACGGCACGATATTAGCAGAATCGGACTAGGGTATCACCATCAGGCAATCTGGTGCACCGAGGTGGTCAAGGTGTCCTTTCACCCACTCCCTCGCTTCGCCTTCCGTCTCATTCTAGGGAAGGTCTGAAGGTCGTCATCGAAGGGAGTGTGAAATAAGAGTGAACCGAAACCCATTATGCAGATGTCCTCGTTCTGGGAGAGTTTCATTACGAAAACAATGGAGGTCTGTCTGTTCAAAAACCTCAAGGGTAGCCATAGTGAGGGTATCCTCCTGTGAAGCAGTTGGAGATATCGCATCACCGCACCTCACATCACCGCTGAACAGGCTGAATGAAAATTCTGCAGCTATTTCCAGCAGATTAGGAATAGAGAAGTTACTATTCCAAATCAAATAAATCAATCGGAATTTATCCTAATTGAAGCACAGTCTTTCCGAAAACGGGGAATGTTCATGGTGAAATGGCAAGTCTAAAGGCAGAGATGGAGACAGCGAGATGACATGTTCACGTTTCCAAAAGCTGAAATATGGTGGTAGACTGATCAAAACAGCCCCTGCCTCCCAGAAATATGTCTGAATACTGACCCACACACCACACTGTCCTCCAATTTTGAACCATCAGAACGCCAGACCCTGTCTTCGCTGTAGACACAGGAGGCTTCTTCTGTGGGTGACGAACATCTACCCAGACCCTTTCATATTTCCTCTCTCACGTTGCGCTGCCTGCTTGAAAGGTCATCTTCGACTGACTCTAGCGCATGATGTTAGTGTACAGTTTAACCTCTGATTTCAGACGAGTGTACGCAGTCACTGTCAGATCTTTTGTCACCTTCCAAAGCAGCGAATTCATTGTTTTCATTCTTCCCTTTTTTAGAGATGACATCTGCGTTAGTTACATCTATTCTTCGCAAGCCACATTACAATGTGTGGCGAAGAGTACGTCTAATACCATTATCTGTTCAACCCTTCCCTGTTCTACGGTCCTTGTGAAGACCGACTGCCGATAAACCCCAGTGGGAGCTGAAATTTTCTAACAGTCATAGTACCCATCTACGGAAGTGAAACGTGGACGATAAATAGTTTAGACAAGAACAGAATAGAAGCTTTCGAACGGTGGTGCTACAGAAGAATGCTGAAGATTAGATGGGTAGATCACATAACTAATGAGGAGGTATTGAATAGAATTGGGGAGAAGAGGAGCTTGTGGCACAACTTGACTAGAAGAAGGGATCGGTTGGTAGGACATGTTCTGAGACATCGAGGGATCACCAATTTAGTATTGGAGGGCAGCGTGGAGGGTAAAAATCGTAGAGGGAGACGAAGAGATGAATACACTAAGCAGATTCAGAAGGATGTAGGCTGCAGTAGGTACTGGGAGATGAAGAAGCTTGCACAGGATAGAGTAGCATGGAGAGCTGCATCAAACCAGTGTCAGGACTGAAGGCCACAACAACAACAACAACAACAACAACAACACCCATCTACCGACGACTGACCTTTGGTTCTCAACAGAGAAGGTGTGCCCATCTTTGTAAGTATTTATTTCTCTGTTTCATTTTCCCCAGCCACTCTATCTACCACGAGACAGCGTACATACAAGTACTTCAGAATATTTTCTTGATAATATAACCCCAAAGCTTTTCTTCTTTTTTTCCTTACTGCAAGCTTCACTGCTGAGTCTGCAGTTTAGGTAATGCAATCTCACGGCTGAATGATTCAATTAAAAATCTTAATGAAAATTACCTCTTGATGCAATTTACACGAGTGAAAACGATGCTGCGTGTACTTAAACAAATAAAGTAAAATTTGTAGAGTAACGGCAGCTGTACATCTGTCAACTGGCAAACAGGATGAGCGCGAGTTTTATGCGCGTGTCCGCCCCCTTGTGGAATATTTCTCCACGGTACGGGATCCTTATCACGTAGGATGGACGGAGGACAACAAAAAGGTACAAAGACGGGCAGCCCTTGAAGTGTATTCGCAGTTGCGAATAAGAGCAACCTTAACCTATACAAGGGGACGCCGGCACTGAAAATTTGTGCCAGACCGGGACTCAAACACGGGTTTCCCGCGTCACACGAGTAGTCGCCTTGACCGCTTCGGCTATCCGTGCGCGACTCACAGCCACCCTCTAACTTAATTATGTACTCTTACGTTCGTTATGTAATTCCCTTAAGGGGGTGGGGGGAGACATTTCAATTGAAAGTCTCTGCCGTGTATCGGCGGACGAATATGATACAGCCCCCGTGTTGTTAAGAAGAACGATGCAATGTTAATGCCAGCATGCATCAGTGTCCAAAGGAATACTACATTGTTCTTAATAACACAGACGCTGCAATGTCATACCATCAGAAAGGCAGCTCGTTTTATATTATCGCGAAATAGAGGAGAAGAGTGCCATAGATTTGATACGCGAGTTGGAGTGGCAATCATTGAATCACCTTTCTTCGTTGTGGCGGTAGCTTTTCACGAAATTTCGGTCGGGAGTGGAACAGTAGAGAAAACATCTGAAGGTGGTTCGATCAACCCTCTGCCGGCACTTCGAACTGCAGAGTAGTCGTGTAAATGTAAAAATGAATGTAGATATAATCAGTAGCCTACATACCGATAAGGCAACGTCAGATGGTGAAAAATCAGGAGACTGTAGAAAGGGTGGGCGAAAGGGGGGGGGGGGGGGGGTCCGTACACAACTGATTCGAAATTACTGATCCAAGAAAGTCGTAGTGGCTGTATAAGCCGCAGCATTGTCACGCTGAAACCACGTGTATGTATGTGGCCTTCAGGTATGCTGTTTACAAAATGTTGCCGTGAAAAAGTGTGATGAAGATCCGCCTAAATGGCATTGCACACCAGATGCCTTCTTCTAGTACATACAGAGGGGACTAGTGTAGTTGGTATGCATTTTCTGCTACCCGAACGCATGAACTCTGTGCCCACACATATCCATCAAGATGGAGCCATGTCTCATTATACGAAAACCACTACGCAAAAGCAATCACCAAGATCTCTGCCATCTGGCATTACAAACGACATAAACTCTGACAAGAAGATATTCGTTTTCCATTACTTCCAGGTAATACTTCACGATCGTTAATGAAAAGGCCGCTCCACTTGCTCTGTAAAACCTTACTGCGTCCACTACCGGTCTCGGCTCTTTTTTTTTTCTTTTTTTTTTTTTAAAGTCATTCTCAACTGTGTGTGTGAAATCTTATGGGACATAACTGCTAAGTTCATCAGTCCCTAAGCTTACACACTACTTAATCTAAATTATCCTAAGGACAAACACACACACACACCCATGCCCGCGGGAGGACTCGAACCTCCGCCGGGACAAGCCGCACAGTCCATGATTGCAGCGCCCTAGACCGCTCGGCTAATCCCCTGCGGCTAAAGTCATTCTCAAGTGAATCTGAAATTGCCTCACATGTGATAGGTGAATGCATGTGTGTGATCGCGAGCGAGGTGGCGCAGTGGTTAACACACTGGACTCGCATTCGGGAGGACGACGGTTCAATCCCGTCTCCAGCCATCCTGATTTAGGTTTTTCGTGATTTCCCTAAATCGTTTCAGGCAAATGCCGGGATGGTTCCTTTGAAAGGGCACGGCCAATTTCCTTCCCCATCCTTCCCTCACCCGCGCTTGCGCTCCGTCTCTAATGACCTCGTTGTCGACGGGACGTCAAACACTAACCTCCTCCTCCTCCCTCCTCCTCCTCCTCCGGGAAAAGAACACGCACAACTTACATATGTTCATGTACGGATAGCCTATGAAACTTACGGTGGCAAAGTAATATCCAAGGGATATAACTACAAATCTGGTAGATTTTAAAACTTACTTGTCTTATGATGTCGCGATAATATTCCCGTCTCAAGACTGTTTAATTCTTTACACTATAATTACCTTGCGGTTTTATAGAGGTTTACTTTTCCAGTCCAGATTTATATTCTTAGTGTGAGGCAGTTGAACTACAGGGAACTGTAGAGGTTGTTGGTATATCTTAGACTTTGGCATAGACTGGATGTCAAAATAGCGTGGATACGTCGTACATAAACATACGACAGCTTTGGTTTTTTTTACCTTCAGTCATATACAAGAACACATCTATTGTATGTATGGCAACTTCAGATCCACTTGATAACTGCTAAACAATAAAGCGGAAACCGGTAGTGGACTCAATGGAGTGCAACAGAGCAACTGGAGCGTTCTTTTCCTTAATTAAAAAAATATCTGCAAAGTACATGGAGAAACTAATGATTCATGATCAGCGCGAGTTCTGTACGGAGGTTTCATGAAACACCTGTGCAGGACCGTATGATCACAACCAACGAAGAGACTATACTGGCACCATAGACATCTCACGGATATCATGTGTCTCAAAAAAACGTGCAGTTCACACGTCAATCAACTTTTCTGGTGTTAACACTTCCGATGAAGAACGTTTAGCTGCATTTGCCACATTTCTTGTCTTTTGGAACTTGCCTTACAGCTGCTTGGTGATGGACTTTTATGGTGCATCCATACCATAGTTTCACAGTGAAGGTATTCTCTAATTAGTTCATCGTCAATGGGACTGCTATGTCCATTCTACTGGCTGACAATGAACGCTCTCTACTGTAATGCATAACCTATTTATTCGCCATTTAAAGAAGTTTCATACCTGCAACAAAAAAGGAACATTCTGCCATAAACTTGTCACTTTTTGAACACCCTATGTACTGAATGATTTATACATAACAAAGTATGGTCATGAGCTGTTCTTTGCAGAGAACCGTGGAGAACACATTTCTACATCTCTGCATCTCACCCCATCTTCCAGCCGTCTTCTGCTTCGCCACTGCCAATGCTGGAGTACATCTCACCTGTGAAGTATAGCCAGTATAGTCTCCATTAACTTCATTAACCAGCCGATCAGTTTCCCCTCTTTTGATCACAGAAAAAGGATGACTGCAATAAGTTCAAACTCGGCAAGCTTTTCAGTTAGCTGACCGAGTGAGGTGGCGCAGTTGTTAGCACACTGGACTCGCATTCGGGAAGACGACGGTTCAAACGGGCGTCCAGCCATTCTGATTTAGTTTTACCTGTGACTTCCCTAAATCGCCTCAGGCAAATGCCGGGACGGTTCCTTTGAAAAGGCACAGCCGACTTCTTTCCCCATCCTTCCCTAACCCGATGGGACCGATGATCTCACTGTTTGGTCCCCTCCCCCAAATCAATCAATCAACCAATCAACCAATTAGCTGAGGCACTCTTAATAAATATAGTGAACTGTAAATGCAGACGAATGCTCTCTTTATGGCGACTCTCTCTCTCTCTCTCTCTCTCTCTCTCTCTCTCTCTCTCTGTGTGTGTGTGTGTGTGTGTGTGTGTGTGTGTGTGTGTAGTCGAGGATAATGCCCAAGTTCAACAGCAACCAAACAGAAAAGAAAAGTGTGTCAGCAAGAGAAGAACGAATTCCCTGCCAAATTCAGTGCAGCAGGCTGCCAACGAGAAACTACAGCATGGACAGCCGCTGAACATTCCACAGATCGCTGACTACGGTACCCATCTGACTCGAGCAGCTCCAGTCCGTCGTCAAGAATACGGGGTAGCAATTGTACTGTGAAAGAATCGTACACGTTTGCAAATGAAAGGATGACACTTTTTAGTCGATTTCCAAACAACCTACAAAACGAATGACCAACGTTGTGCCAAATGGTGCACGAAAGTCTCGAAAATTCCACGGATCCACAGTTTTTATACTGATAACGCCTCATGATGTTATGTGCGTTGCACTCTTGAGACTGGGGGATGAAGTTGATCAGGACTGCATGCACACGGTGGCTAATGGGCAAAAATTTCTAACAATCAAGGAAGTAAGGAGCCACTAGGATCGGGCGAGGAAGCAGGGCCAAGTGCTGGTAGAAGTAACAACACCTTACTTCTAATGCATTTATTAAAACTAGCTAAAATACAATATACAATCTGCCAAAATAATATAGGGAGAATCAAACCTTAAGAAACTAGTTCAACAATTTAACATTGCACCACGCAACATAGTACTGCGTATGCCTTAAGGGCTGCAATCGCAAAGAAAGCCTGAAGGGCCAATTTAGCAAGAATACATATAACGTGTTTAGTCTGAAGGGCTGTGCAACTTCCAAGCAAGGGGCCTGAAGGGCCAAATTTACAAGATGGGAAAATATTAAAAATATCAACTGAAAAGTAACAAGTGCTTATTAACAAGTCGACCTTAAGGGCCAGGTAATAAATGAAATTAGTCAAACAAATTCTGCAATAAGTAAGTAATGGCCAGGAATTTATCAGTAAGCCGGCCTTAAGGGCCCCAGTACACTAACAAGAGAGGTTAAGAATTAAGGCCTGATTTCGAAGCCTTAAGGGCTGTAGAGCTTCCAAAAGGGGGGCCTGAAGGGCCAATTCATCAAGGTACTTAATAAACAGCTCAGCCTGGAGGGCTGGCCGATGTTTAAGTTTAGGCAATTTCTCAAAAATAGAAGGAAAATCAACAAATTTATCAGTAATCGATCCTTAAGGGCCACAGTACATTGAGAATCCACATTAAGCATTAAGAACTATCATACAGCGAAGCAATTCCCCAAAACTTAGCAACATTAAATAAATCAATTGATACTATCGAGCTTAAATCCTAGGGACAACAATACATGCATATACTTCTAAAAGGTAAACTTGCATAAAAACTAAATTTAAAAAAGCAAACAATCGCACACCAACATGGCCAGCAACTTTTCAAAAGTTTAATCACAGTTGCTGAGTATGAAATACAAGCAGCTACAGGGCTACCAATCAGTCATCGTGCCCCAATATCATGATTTACAATCTTCAGGTAGTACGAAACAGGAAAAATACAAGGCGAGCCCCAAAGAGGAATTAAATGATGCCCTTCAATTACAAACCATTAGACCGCAGCGTAAAGCTGCCACATTTCACAAACTGGCGTAAAAGCCACCAGCTCAATCGCCACTGTTCATAGAGGCAAACATACAAATAAAATTCTCTAATCCTGTAAAATTTTCAGTCTAAAAGGGGGCTGATAATAACATACGGTATTAAAACAATCTTTAAGATAAACACATGCACCAACAACTTTTAAGGTGTGCACAGCCACGTACTTCACAAATTTCTTTTCTTTCTCTCACATACATAGAACACGTAGGCTTGGAACTGACTACCAAATTGGTCACAAGAATCAATAGATAGCCACCAATACATCAGTACCTAATTAGACAGTCTTCCAGTGTGACATGACAGAGCAACCGTTCAGATTCACAGCCTTTGACTCAACATGTTCTACTATCCTGGTTCTACAGCATCGACCATGCCCGGAGTGCCTACTGCAGATTTTAACAAAGCAATTCACGCTCAGGTCGACGCCTAACCGAGGAACCAGCCCAGCAGTACAAGAACAACCTACAAACTCTAAGTCAAACTCCGCAAACGCAGTACAGAACTAACATTCAACCTTTTTCTTCATAGGTTCAGAACCGGCGAGCTAAACCGGTGGACGGAAAAGACACAATGCCAGCGGCAGCAACATAAAGGAAGTCGCAAACACCACCCTAATACAAGGCAATAGCAAGTCAAAATCACAACGACAATAGCGAAATATACTCAACTTCAGTCTCGGAGGAAAACCTGCCGCCCTCAGTGATTTTTCACTCGCCAGATTGAGTGTGGTATTTTGGCTGTTTTCCGCACCGGGGTCGTTACCCATTCCCAACACACAGAATGGTTTACCCGATTCGCATAGAGAGAACATAGAGGTCTTGGTCCAATCTCAGAGCGAGATACTTTGCAGAAGAAAGATATTGACTCACTGCACATAATAACCGATGTAGTCAGCTGGTTCGATGTTCTGTAGATCACAAACGCTATGATGTGGAACCTCTAAGTTGAACAGAAGACTGCAGACACAATTAGAATACATATTCTATACTATAACATAACAAATTCTAGAGTGTTAGTCGGATAAAATACTGCAGAGACAGAATAAATAAATGTATGGCGCCATCCAATAATATTTTCACGTTTGTAACTGACACACTACTTCTATTCAAGCATTCCCCTATACTCATAGTATACAAACAGTTGTTATATAGAAACAAGATTATTCTATATCTGTGGTGTGCGTACTGTATGACTTTCGGTACCCACACCGTCAGATTATTTAACTTGTCGCTCTAACGAAGTAGGCGAGTGTTAGCAATATGTCTCGTTGTCTTATCGTGGCGTGTTTATCTTCTGCCGTTAGGTCAGACGATAGAAATGCCACTTGCACGATTAGAGTAGCAGATTGACGGTGACCAACTTTAAACAGAACTTGATTAATTTTCACACACATTTATTAAAACAATAAGAAGCATAAACATTATGTAACTTCATTCTGGCTGCTATTTACAATTGACAATCTGAAGTTCCTTTGGTCTTGGTACGTTAATCTTATTCTCACATAACTCTGATACTTAACAAAGTGTCTATACATTGCTCTTCATGGCTATGTACAGGAATGTGATAATCTTATTAGGTGCAGACTGAAACTTGACTATAGATTGGTACAGACTAATGCAGACTGGTACAGACTGGTGCAGACAAATGCAGACTGACTAATCAGAGGTCTGTACATTCGTTATAATACCTCACGCGTTCATGTATCACTGCGCGAGTGTGATCCGCGAGGAGAAAAGGTTCTACGTTAGCAGCAATCTCATTGGCTGCGTTACATATTAATACGCGGATCGGCGGAAGCAGAATTTGCTCCGTCTCTATGGCAATGCCATCTCATAGTGCGGAGACGGACGAGCGCTGCGCCTGCACTGTTGTGCTTAGCGGGGCGCGCTCTAGTGGGAAAGTTGTGTACGCGCTGACTACGCGGAACTATGTACACAACAATATCAGAAAACACTTCTCCTGTCTGTCAAACATTTTATTTACTTGGGCGTATTGCACTCCCTTATGTACGAAACTTAGAATCTCTAGAAGGAAATGCAGACAATTTTTGTTCTAGCATTGTATTGGGAAATATGTTACCCTTACACTTCAATCCACTATTTATATGTTATTAGATGTACTGCGAGGCCATGATTAATATTCCCAATTATTTATACTGTTAGCCATAGGATGTACGTGAACTCCAAATATAATTTTAATTACTTTCGTTTGTGGACTGGATGCTTTTTGTCTAAGTGAGGAGTTGCACAAGAAAATTATCCCACAACACTCCGGTGAATATAATAGATATGTTAGCTTACTGATTTATATATCCCCAAAGTATGCATCTATTCTTACGACAAAAGTAACTAAACCTAAAACTTTTTGCACGTTTACTACATGGTTTCTGATTTAATTTTTTCTTTCATCGTACACACCCAAAAGTGTAGAAAATCAGGAAGGGCAAGTGTGAATATGTGTGGTCCCCAACAAGAGAAACATCCTTATGGAAGAGTTTGCCAACCATAAATGCAAGAAATTACTCCTTTCTAGCCATTCCCTGAAGACTGATTTGGAAACTCTCAATCATAATTACTATCAACTGACTCATGATGTTACAGCTAATACCACAAAAGTTAGAAAAATAATGAAGTTACTTAAAATTTTTTCCTTACAATCCTTTTTCAGTCTCTTAACACATCTGACAAATGGAGTCCGCAGCTTGTGGTCTAGTGACTAGCGTTGCTGCCCCTGGATCATATGATCCCTGGTTCGATTCCAGGCCGGGTTGGGGAATTTCTCTGACCGGGTACTGGGTGTTTGTGTTGTCCTCATCATTTCACCATCATTCGTGACAGTGGCTAGATTGGACTGTGTAAAAACGTGGACTGTCGCAAAATTGGGACTTTGTACAGGTGCTGATGACCGCGCAGTTGAGCGTTCCAGAAACGAAACAACATCATCATCACCATCATCTAACAAATGGACCATATGGATTGACCTTTATCGATTCCCTTCATACCTGTAGGATGTGAAGTTCAGTGTCAGGACTCAAGTTCTCTAAAAAAGCGAGAAAATCGCCTTTGAAGGTTAGAAGATTTTCGAGCGCTGCTAAGCAGAAAACACTGGGACATTATTAAGATGACTACAGTCGACACAAGTAGTTATCTAGTGGGCGTACGACCTCATCTCAAGGTTAGGAGTATCAGGTCAGTCCTGAGACACCTGGACAATGACGCCATAACCCTTCTTCCTCCTGTGGACCAACGTTCCAGTCCACAACTTTACACAATAGTGCGAGTTACACTCAAGGCCACCCAGAGGAAACACCATCCTGTCCAAACACCTGCCTCCCCCCTTTCCTCATTCCCTGGACCAGTAAGATTCTAGCTCCCCCTCCCCTTCATCCTTTATAACTAGAGCAACTGTGTGCATTTTGTCATTCGAGGTATATGGATGATAGAGGATCGTCATGAAGCATCAGAAGACTCCAGCCACCACTCTAGGCAGAACAAGAAGACGTGTAAGTTCAGTTCACCCCCTTCAACACAATTTTGAGTTAATCTGTAGCAATTTTAACGATTTTCCAAGAAGACCCACATCTCTATCATAAGGCATCTGTAAATACAATGTTAATTAATTTCCACAATGCATTATTGATAACAAATATGCTGTTACTGAGCCTTTAAAAATGTTAAACAAATACCACAACACAATATTTAAATAAATAAACTCTTCCTACTTACCAAATCTGTGTCATCCCTATATTTCTGAGATATAGCACAAACATGTTTGCCCCACCCACAGTGGAAAGTAACCTTGAGAATCCTTTCTGAGAGAGCAGTAATGATGGAGTGGGCATATGTATGGTTAAAAGTGTCGTCAATTTTACTATTCCATTTTCCACAAACATATGCAATATCTTTCTTGTTAGCCATACATATCCTAGTGAGCTTAATTCGATTGTTAGCCAAGAATATTAATCAAAAATCTCCGGACGACTATAGTCCTATCCACTTATTTCTTACAGTACATTGTTAAAGAGCAGCTGACGGACGGCCTTAAAACCTGTAACTTCCACCATAAATATCAATCAGACTTTCTAAAACACCATAGCTTTCCTGTCTTTTTCTCGCCATCGATGCTTCATTCTTGTGAATTCCTTTTCGAACGCTGACAACATCCAGTTGAATGTAAGCGCCGTTTCTACTACAGTACTAGGTACGGATGACGATCTGAGTTGTGTTTCGCGATGAGTATAACCTGGGACTTAAACCAATACGTGAGAAACCACAGGTCATCCTCAGACGATACCACATTTTGATAGCAGATATTTTTGTGAAAAATTTCCTACAGTTCTTCTTCATGGTCTCTAATTACCCTACCAAAACACAGTAAAAGAGCTCGGCATTATTTTGGATGAGCCTTTAAAATCAGCAAACGAAACTGTTGCAGCCTACAGGAAATTTCTCTCCTGTTTACATGTGATCCAAAAGTTTAGAAAAATCTCATATTAAATAAAAATTAGTCCAGTCTTTAGTCTTATCACATGTTTACTACAGAGATGTAATTCAGCACGCCGCAAAGAGTACAAACGCCAGACGACTCGAGCTACTACCTATGAATACTTACGCAAGCTAAGTGTGTAACATTGATTTGTTTGATCACATCATGCATAAATTTTTCTCCTCTCAGTTATTGCCATTACATGCATTTTCTGATAGACTCCGTATTAAAAAGTGGTGAAACATACTTACACTATATTTTGTGATAGGTCGACCCGTATTGATCTCGTGAAATTGTATTCTTCTAGACGTAGTCTGGTTTCATGGAGATTTTTTAACTAAATAAAAGGCAGTTTGTTTTTTTGCCGTGTACATTTAGTTTCTTTTATTTATGAAAGACCTTACTACAAGTTTGTTTTTATATACATAAAAAATGCATAACATAGGAGTTACAGTATGTTACTGTGCTACAGTTTCTCAGGTTATTCCCTTGTTTTTCACGTTAGAAACAACTTCTGCTGCATAGGTTTCGTGAGGTTAAATTATCATTTGGTATTACTTACGATTTCCAGATTTGCTAGTCCATGCAGATGTGTTTACTTGGTCTTCATACTCCAGATGGAAGACTTTCGGTGTTTTTTGACTGGAAACTTGAAAAACAAGGGAGAAGCATCAGAAAATGTAACACAGTAACATATTTGTAACTACTGCTTTATGCATTTATTACACAGGGTGCGGAAAAACAATTTGAACAAAAGTGTAGGGCAGAAAGACAGCATCAAACGAAGGATTCTCAGTATAGAAACTAGAGGGTCGCAGTTGAATATTTTCGTCTGTATGCCAGCCTCAAAACGGTGGTTAGTTTTAACATTCACTACTGCATACTTACGTTAATTAAGAGATGGCAATCTGTTTATAAGAGCATACTCATTTTCCATTTACTTTAGCCTTTTAGACCACATTAGAACATGAAAGATGGACATATGATTGATTGTTTTCACTCCTAAACAAGTGCTGCATGGTACGTCAGTTAAGTGCGCTACACGTGTGCGTGAGGCTTTAAGTTTTTCTTGTTCTCGTCGTGAGGACTGATTATTGAAAAAATTTTGTTTGCGTAAACATTTTCTGTGAATTACATTTCATTTTGAGTAAAGATGTCGCGTCGACAGAAGCGTCCGATCCCACGCGTCGGCTTTGACGTAAGGGTGTTGTCGTGTGTGACGTCATGACGGCGCGGAGTTTGGTTTATGAAAGTGGCGTGTTTGTAGATGTCATCGTGTTGTGATTTGTTGTGCTCTCTGGTGGTATGTTCAGGCTTGCGTTTGTGTGGTGTAATGGGCTCAGTTTGCTTTTTCTCATTATCCAGAATTGTTCGAGTGTCGGCTGTGTTTGTAGTGGAATTCGTTTCAGTGAGTTAACGATTTTGTGTGAAGCTTAATTTAGTGTTGATCGCTGTACATCGTGTGGTAATTTTAGTAAAATTAATAGGTTGTTGTTTTTGTTCAGGAATGGATATGACGGATAAAATTAACAGTGCGCAGGTCAAGGGAAGTGTTCGATCCTAATGTGTGGGTGTGTATGTTGATATTGGTATCGGGAGATGTTTTTGAGCTATATAGGTCAAGGGAAGTGTTTGATCCTAATTTATGGGATCGGGAGCTGCTGTTGAGCTATATAGGTCAAGTGTCCGATTCCAGATGATGTTGTCTTTAGTGGTATTTGGTGAGTTTTGTGATGTCGGTTTTTTCGTCGTTTTGTGTGGTTTTGTACGGGGGTAGGTGTCTATGTTTATATTTAGTTTGCCCCCACCCAAAAACATCCCATTTCCCGCGCTTGTCCCATTAGTGTCATTAGGCTTTTTGTGAAAAGTGTGTGTGTTTTTCGATGTATTTTTGTCCTCATAATGTGTACGTACCGACTTTATATGCGCCATATTGGAATCGTGGTTTATGGTCGTTTCCGCCATATTTGTGAGGTCATGGGTCAAAGCAGACTGGCGGGATCGGACGCTTCCTTATTGCCAAGATGTCCATATATCAGAGTTCAGTTACGTACCTGTAGCGCCGAAAAGATGCGTCTGTGATCCCTAGTTCCTGTGCTCAAATTCGTTCGTTCGACGCTGAGTTTCTGCCGTCCACTTTTGGTCAAATTGTTTTTCCGCACCGTCGACAAACGTGTATTACAAACCAATGAACACGCTTCATAAATAAAAGAAGCGAAACGCATATAGAAAAAACAAACTGACTTCCATTTAAATGCAAAGACGGAACATATCACCATGAATTTTGAAGCAACTAAGGACCGACGGAAAACATGTAAAATGTCGTATGAATAGTTGATAGAATTATTATAGGCTTTCGAATTTTTCGCGTGTATCGCAGGTACTTTCTTTCCCGGTGCAAAATGTTGGTTGGTTGGTTGATTTGGAGGAGAGGACCAAACAGCCAGGTCATCGTCCCCATCAGCTTAGGGAAGGATGGGGAGGGAAGTCGGCCGTACCCTTTCAAAGGAACCATCGCGGCATTTGCCTCAAGCAATTTAGGGACAAAACGGTAAAACTGAATCAGGATGGCCGGACGCGGCTTTGAACCGTCCTCCCGAATGTGAGACCAGTGTGCTAACGACTGCACTGCTACAAAATATTCAGTGTCCTCTATGTGCAGATCTCGTTATGTACCACATATTTAGCCCTGTTTCACAGGGCCGATGCAGTTTGTATCTGACAGCACGGGATAAACTGCAGTTCCCTTTGCTTCTTCGTGCACGTTTGCATTTACTGAGATTAAGTAAGATATAAAATACAAAAATAGTGTGCAGCATGTAAAAGGTGTTTTTCTTTTGAAGTTCTGAAGTTTATGTACAGATGCTGGAAAAATGGCCACTACAAGGAATTTGTGACTCTTGTCCCTCTTCACGTGACGCTAGAGGGCAGAGCTCCATTGTCACAGTGTCGCTACGGGAATAATTCTCCAAATGTTTCTGTACTTTCCGCTCTAGTTTGGAGCTTGAAACTCTTCTTTTGACCACACTGCACTTGTTTGAACAGAAAGTGATTCTCACTACAGAAACAAGGTACGAGCGCGGTTTATCGTATCTATAAATTGGATTAGGAAAAGTCTTGGTCACACCGTACGCTGGATAATTTGAGAAGAATCGGTCGTAGTTTACCCCGGATTTGGATATTTATGGGACGTGGGACACACGTTCAAGGATACTTCAGCTCAATAAAGACAATGCAATAATTACCAGTCGAACACAAACTCTCGCTTGTAATTTCCAACAGTTTTTATTTAACAACTGCATGAGAACAGCAAACTGCTGTTACCCCTGAATAATATACATAATTGCCATAGAATTTGAAACACTACTTAACAGACGAAATGTCTACGGGCGTCAAACACCACCCCAAACAAATTTTTAAACCCTCTTTACATAAATCTTAAGAACCATACAAACAATAAGTGGTTTACTGAGAAAACTTCCACAGAAGCAGGACACCTTTTAAGATATAACGGAAGAAACAACTCACAATTTCTGTTTCTGGAGGAGATATTAAAAACCCTGTACAATGAAGTACAGGGTTTTTTCTCGGTAAACCATTTATTGTTTGTATGGTTCTTAAGATTTATGTAAAGATGCTTTTAAAATTATTTATTGTTTCCGGTGGTGACATCTTTCACGTATTACGAAACTTCAGTGGCAAGTAGTGGCAAATCAGAGGTGTGCGGAAACTACAACTCATATCGAGTCTGAATGAAAGTTGAAAGGAACGGTGAAGAAGGAAAGACGGACGCCTCGGCGTCACCAAGAACAAATAAGAAAATACTCGAAATCACCATGGAGATGGAGTCTACTGATAAACACAGCGACCGCGCTATCGGCTACAATTCAGACTGACCGCCGCCAAGGCGTCGTGCCCCAGTTAAACGACCAGCTACAAGGGACGACTCCCACCGCTGATTATACCACTGAAACAACAACATAAAACCACACAGCAACTGGGCAGTATCCAGAATAACACAATTCTTAAATATTAAAAAATTTCAAAACAGGAATACGGCCACAAGGGACCCACAAACCACTCACATTCAGAAGTAATCACTTTAAATACGAAGGGTGTCCAGAAAGTAAGTTCCCATCGGTCGCGAAATGGAAACGACTATGAAAATCCGATAAAGCTTTGCAAAAATCTGTTGGGCAGTGTCTCTAGTACGATCCTAGATAGCATCACGTCGCTCTTCTCATTTCTGAGCTCACAGTGAGTGCGTAAAGATGTCTAGAAAGTGGTGTCTCCCGCCAAGTACTAGGGCCTGGTGAGAAATTTCGCCTGAAGCTATGCAGCCAACATTAGATAAGTGTCGTGCGGTTTCTTCTTCAAGACAATTCTCAGCCGCATTCTGCAGGGGCAATGAAGATGCTCCTGCATCGTTTTCAGTTGGATATGTTTGATTACCCACAATAAAGACCGTAATTCATCTCTGCTCACGTGAACCGCTGGCTATGAAGCACAGACAACGAGCTGTAGGCCAGTGTAGGAAATTAGCGGAAAGCAGTGGAGGCTGCCTTCTATAACGAGGGTATTGGAAAGTTGGTACAACGCTACGACAGATTTCTATGTCAGAACGGCGACTACGTAGAGAAGTAGCTGGAAGATGTAGCTAACTGTTACAAATAAAACATTTCTGATTTTCATTGTGGTTTCCATTTCGCGATCAATCGGAAATTACTTTCTGGACAGCCCTCGTATCTACACTACCTTGTCATTAATAATATGTGCAGACAGGCTTATTACTGGAATGATATCTTCATTCTGCAGCGGAGTGGGCGCTGATACGAAACTTCCTGGCACATTAAAACTGTGTGCCGGACCGAGACTCGAACTCGAGACCTTTGCCTTTCGCGGGCAAGTGCTCTACCAACTGAGCTACCCAAGCACGACTCACGGCCCGTCCTCACAGCTTTACTTTTGCCAGTACCTCGTCTCCTACCTTCCAAACTTTAAAGAAGCTCTCCTGCGAACTTTGCCAGAACTAGCACTCCTCAAAGAAAGGATATTGCGGAGACATGGCTTAGCCATAGACTGGGGGATATTTCCAGAATGAGATTTTCACTCTGCAGCGGAGTGTGCGTTGATATGAAACTTCCTGGCAGATTAAAACTATGTGCCGGACGCAGGTTGTGGCTAAGCCATGTCTCCGCAATATCCTTTCTTTCAGGAGTGCTAGTCCTGCAATGTTCGTAGGAGAGCTTCTGTGAAGTTTGCAAGGTAGGAGACGGGGTACTGGCGGAATTAAAGCTGTGAGGAGGGGGCGTGAGTCGAGCTTGGGTAGCTCAGTCAGTAGAGCACTTGCTCGCGAAAGGCAAAGGTCCCGAGTTCGAGTCTCGGTCCGGCACACAGTTTAATCTGCCAGGAAGTTTCAGGCTTATTACTGACAAAAATGAAGTGATAATATACTCAGATATGTAAGAAGCTGGTCATAGTGCTAAATCACGTCCTCGTAACTTATAACATAACCCCAGAGCCGATTAACTATATTATATATATTCATAAACACACACTCAATAATTACATTATGACAGGATTTTAGCACACAATAAATTTTTCTTCTTAAGCCCCTGCTTTCTTATCTCTGAACACATAACCTAAACCTCAGCAAACAGACGGAAAATCGAACCTGTGGTTATTTCGCAATGCACAGACACACCCTTAGATATAGACTCCTTGCCCGTATCACAAGTACGTCCAAAACAGGCAGACCTCATTCATACAGGTAACCACTATTCAATAAGTTGTAGAGCAGTGGTCAATACAAAGTAGATAACATGGGTGACCAAACACTGGGAAAGCCGTGAACTGCAAACAGCATGAAATTCAATATACATATATAAAGCAGGAGTTTTAAGACCTGAATAATTCCCACCGTTTGGATCTGTAGTGTATATGGTTGCACGCTGATACATTCCAAAGCACATCATGTTTGATGTGTCGACAGAAGTGCCGACACAGTGTTATTTTGAGGGGGCCAATAGGCACGCTATCTAACGCAGACGGGCGTGAAGTCTGGAACAGGATAACTATTGAATGGTAGCAAGAAAAGTACGTAGCTGGAATATACTTAACTTTATTCACTCCTTGTGATACATCTCTCTTGACTATACAAATGAGACTCGTAAGATACATGCACTGTTACAATTGGCGCCTTGCTAGGTCGTAGCCATGGACTTAGCAGAAGGCTATTCTAACTATCTCTCGGCAAATGAGAGGAAGGCTTCGTCCGTATGGTCGCTAGCAATGTCGTCCGTACAACTGGGGCGACTGCTCTATCGTATATCGAGACCTGCCTTGTGGTGGCGCTAGGTCTGTGATCACACAGTGGCGACACGCGGGTCCGACATGTACTAAATGGACCGCGGCCGATTTAAGCTACCACCTAGCAAGTGTGGTGTCTGGCGGTGACACCACAATGTTCACATCGTTCAGCAGCACGGATGAGAGCACGGCCCTCTCACTAGACGCGGTACAAACTCACCGACCGCACGCAGCTCTCCGTGCGCAGCCCCACTGCCCACGTGACAGAAAGAGGCAGAGCATGCACAAAGACCGACGGCCGACAAACACAATGCACACCACAGCGCCAACCAACCGACCTAAAGCCAGCTCTCTCCTCATTTTTCTTCTTTATTGTGTTATTGTGATTGCAGTCCCCTGCCCCATATGAGCAGGGGAGGGCTGTCAGCGGCACAATCCGCTGCTCTTCAGCCGAGTGACATGACTACTAAAACAAGAATAAAATGTTACTTACATAAGGCGATAAAAAAGGGGAACATAAAACAGACTAATGGGAGAAAATGGAGGTAAAAATACACTGACATGGAGACGTTCATGGGGGCAGTTAAAAAAGTCACCAGAAAAGTTAAAAAACACAGTTCGCGATTCTTAAAACACAGAGAAGACACTGAATGGACATGCACAGGTTAAAAGTCGGCCACAGTATTAAAAACACTCCAGAACAACACACTTAAAACCCACTTGGAGCACACACGACAAAGAATAAACTGCCAGGTGGGACCTGCCGAGGGAGAGGTCAGAGAGAGTGGAAAAGGAGGGGAGAGCAAGGGGCAGCAGGGGAAGCGGCGGGATGAAGAGAGTAGGGGCGTCAGCGGATACACGAAGAGGCAGGAGACAGATGGGTGGGAGATGAAGAGGGTAGACAGGAGGGAGTGCAGAGACACTGAAAGGGGGCACAAGAGAGGGAGGGGGAAGCCGCTCAGGAGGAGGGAGGGGGATGAGAGGGAGCCCTGAAGAGGAGGCAGGAATATGGGGTTAGAGTTGGTAGGAAGGGTAGATGTCAGGGCGAAGCTCATCATCTGGGAGGGGTAGATGGTAGAAGTTGCGTTGGGAAAGGAGATGGAGGGTGTGGAGATGGAGTGGGACACAACGGTAAAGGCGTGGCAACTGGTTGGGGGTGGTTATGAAGGGAGACACCTGGGGGTGAGGGGGATTAATGTGGCGGACAATATAGAGTGTGCCGATGTGTTCAAGGAAAAGGAGAAGGTGGGGGAAGGGGATGAGGTCGTAGAGGATGCTCGTGGGGGATGGAAGGCAGATGCGGAAGGCGAGGCGGAGCGCATGGCGTTCGAGGATTTTGAGGGCTTAATAGAACCGGGGAGGGGCGGATATCCAAGTGACGCTGGCATAACAAAGGATGGGGCGGATCAAGGATTTGTAGGTGTGAAGGATGGTGGAAGGATGCAGACCCCACGTACGGCTGGACATGAGTTTCAGGAGGTGGAGTCTGTTGTGAGCTTTGTTTTGGATGGTGGGGAGTACAGGTGAGGAGGCAGTCGAGGGTGAGGCCAAGGTAATTGAGGGTAGGAGTGAGGTGGATAGGACGGCCATAAATGGTGAGGTAGAAATCATGGAGGCGGAAGGAGCGGGTGGTGCGGCCTATGATGATCGCCTGCCTCTTCCCACAGCGCCGTACGCTTAAATAGCCGAAAAGCGACCAAAGAGGAAAACCGCGGCCACGCGATACAGAGTCGATCTCAGAGACCTTAAATGAAGGCACAGAAGCGACTCGCGCCAATGGTGCCACGCATCAATTGTGCCTGGATCGTCACACACGATGATGGCGACCCAAGTACATGTAAGTAGATTACGAAAGACTGTACACTCCAATACTTGCATTTTCCGGTTTTCCTCTGCAGTGAGTACATAAAAACATGACTACAGCGAAAGAGAAGCAGAGCAGGCATTAGGTAGCCACAACATACACTGTTCTTGAAACATCCACACCGCTCTAAAATGGGGATAAATTCCCGAAACGTATCGTGCTGTTCTTGAAAAGACGTGACTGGTGCAGTTCTTCAGTATTTAGGTAATTATTTTACAGATTTAAGCTTTGCGTAAATACCGTTTATGCTGGGTGTAAGAAAGAAAGTCAGTTACAAATCAAAGCTGCATGGCAGATCATATGGGCTGTAGTCAGCACTGAGGGTATGCAGGGTGGCCCATTAATCGTGACCGGGCCAAATATCCCACTAAATGAGCATCAAAAGAAAAAACTACAAAGAACGAAACTCGTCTAGCTTGAAGAGGAAAACCAGATGGCGCTGTGGTTGGCCCGCTAGATGGCGCTGCCATAGGTCAAACGAATATCAACTCCGTTTTTTTAAGTAGGAACCCCCATTTTTATTACATATTCGTGTAGTACGCAAAGAAATATGAATGTTTTACTTGGACCACATTTTTCGCTTTGCGGCAGATGGCAGTTGATATCCGTTTGACCTATGGTAGCGCCATCTAGCGGACCAACCATAGCGCCGTCTGGTTTCCCCCTTGAAGCTAGACAAGTTTCGTTCTTTGTAGTTTCTTCTTTTCACGCATAGTTCATGAGATATTTGGCCCGGTCACGATCAATGGACCACCCTGTATACAACGGCGTCCACTAAATAGACGCCCAGACTCTTTACCAAAAGTAACTGTTGTGTCCGGCTCGTCCGCCTGCGACATCTGCATCCCGCATGACACTACAGAGATGCAGGATGCCTTCATCATAGCGAATTAAACCAACAATCCGCCCGGGCTTGTGGGGGATCTGCCATCCCGGGCAGTAACATCCACACGCCTCGTCTGCTGGTAGTCCCGAATAAACAGGAGTGGTAACTTCGCACTGTGACTCTAGAGTGTCGTGTAGCAGCGGTCTTACCTCCGTGGACAGCTTTGTGGTAATGCTGTGCCGACCACTCTCTTGTAGTTTTGTTATCATCCATTCTTTGTTGGCGATTTCGAGCGGGGAAAACGTTTTGTTATCCGAAGTGGGATCAATACTTTCTTTCTTCCTTAAACTGTGTTTTGTTTCGAATACTTTGTGTACAGCAGCAACGTCCTTGTTCATTGATCCATCCCAATAAAAACAGATTGGGGAATATCGTTCGCTACCGCAGAGACTGCAGTAACCAAAAACCTAACCTCGCTAGCATCTTCACCAATAATAACTTCAAATCTGGTAGAGGCTTTACTCATACAACACTAGCTTGCGATATTTACACTTTTCTAAGTGGTGGCCGTGGATAGATGGTAATACCACTCATTACAGATATACCCGGATATCATACACTACTGACCATTAAAATTGCTACACCTAGAAGAAATGCAGATGATAAACGGGTATTCATTGGACAAATATATTATACTAGAACTGACATGTCATTACATTTTCACGCAATTTGGGTGCATAGATCCTGAGAAATCAGTATCCAGAACAACCATCTCTGGCCGTAATAATAGCCTTGATACGCCTGGGCATTGAGTCAAACAGAGCTTGGATGTCGTGCACAGGTACAGCTGCCCATACAGCTTCAACACGATACCACAGTTCATCAAGAGAAGTGACTGGTGTATTCTCACGAGCCAGTTGCTCGGCCACCACTGACCAGACGTTTTCAGTTGGTGACAGATCTGGAGAATGTGCTGGCCAGGGCAACAGTCGAACATTTTCTGTATCCAGAAAGGCCCGGACAGGACTTGCGACATGTGGTCGTGCATTACCCTGCTCAAATGTAGGGTTTCCCAGGGATCGAATGAAGGGTAGAGCCACGGGTCGTAACACATCTGAAATGTAATGTCCACTGTTCAAAGTGCCGTCAATGAGAACAAGAGGTGACCGAGACGTGTCACCAATGGCACCCCATACCATCACGCCGGGTGATACGCCAGTATGGCGATGAATATACGCTTCCAATGTGCGTCCACCGCGAAGTCGCCAAACACGGGTGTGACCATCGTAGTGCTGTAAACATAACCTGGATTCATCCGAAAAAATGACGTTTTGCCATTCGTGCACCCAGGTTCGTGGTGGAGTACACCATCGCAGGCGCTCCTGTCTGTGATGCAGCGTCAAGGGTAACCACAGCCATGGTCTCCGAGCTGATAGTCCGTGCTGCTGCAAATGTCGTCGAACTGTTCGTGCAAATGGTTGTTGTCTTGCAAACGTCTCCATCTGTTGACTCAGGGATCCAGACGTGGATGCACGATCCGTTACAGTCATGCGGAAAAGATGCCTGTGATCTCGACTGCTAGTGATACGAGTCCGTTGGGATCCAGCATGGCGTTCCGCATTACCCTCCTGAACCCACCGATTCCATATTCTGCTAACAGTCATTGGATCTCGACCAACGCGAGCAGCAATGTCGCGATACGATAAACCGCAATCGCGATAGGCAGAATCCGACCATTATCAAATTCGGAGACGTGATGGTACGCATTTCTCCTCCTTACACGAGGCATCACAACAACGTTTCACCAGGAAACGCCAGTCAACTGCTGTTTTTTGTATGAGAAATCGGTTGGAACCTTTCCTCATGTCAGCACGTTGGAGGTGTCGCCACCGGCACCAACCTTGTGTGAATGCTCTGAAATGGTATTGATTTGCATATCACAGCATCTTCTTCCTGTCGGTTAAATTTCGCGTCTGTAGCACGTCATCTTCGGGTTGTTTCCAATTTAATGTTCAGTAGTGTACTCGTGGTCTAGGGGTAGCGTCTTTGATTCATAATCAAAACGTTTCGGTCCCGGGTTCGATCCCGCCACTGCCTAAATTTTGATAAATAATCAGCATTGGCGGCCGAAGTCTTCCGGCATAAGAAGTCAGCCTCATTCTGCCAACGGCCTTGTCAAAGAGGGCGGAGGAGCGGATAGAGGTTCAGGGCACTCTCTTGTCCTAGGGGTGGGAAACTGCCCCTAAAGGCGGAAGAATCAGCAATGATCGACGACATGAGGATGCAGAAGGCAGTGGAAACCACTGCATTAAAGACACGTAACGTGTATCCACAGGACATGTGGCCTGTATTTGAAGAAGTGTCATGATGATCTCTCCATTGGCAAAAGATTCCGGAATAGTCCCCCATTCGGATCTCCGGGAGGGGACTGCCAAGGGGGAGGTTACCATGAGAAAAAGATTGAATAATCAACGAAAGGATAACGTTCTACGAGTCGGGGCGTGGAATGTCATAAGCTTGAACGTGGTAGGGAAACGAGAAAATCTGAAAAGAGAAATGCAAAGGCTCAATCTAGATATAGTAGGGGTCAGTGGAGTGAAGTGGAAGGAAGACAAGGATTTCTGGTCAGATGAATATCGGGTAATATCAACAGCAGCAGAAAATGGTGTAACAGGTGTAGGATTCATTATGAATAGGAAGGTAGGGCAGAGGGTGTGTTACTGTGAACAGTTCAGTGACCGGGTTGTTCTAATCAGAATCGACAGCAGACCAACACCGACTACGATAGTTCAGGTATACATGCCGACGTCGCAAGTTGAAGATGAACAGATAGAGAAAGTGTATGAAGATATTGAAAGGGTAATGAAGTATGTAAAGGGGGACGAAAACTAATAGTCATGGGCGACTGGAATGCAGTTGTAAGGGAAGGAGTAGAAGAAAAGGTTACAGGAGAATAAGGGCTTGGGACAAGGAATGAAACAGGAGAGAGACTAACTGAGTTCTGTAACAAGTTTCAGCTAGTAATAGCGAATACCCTGTTCAAGAATCACAAGAGGCGGAGGTATACTAGGAATCATGGTCAGACAGAGATTCCGAAATCAGAGACTGGATTGTAAGGCGTACCCAGGAGCAGATATAGACTCAGATCACAAAACAGTAGTGATGAAGAGTAGGCTGAAGTTCAAGAAATTAGGAAGAATCAATACGCAAAGAAGTGGGATACGGAAGTACTAAGGAATGACGAGTTACGTTTGAAGTTCTCTAACGCTATAGATACAGCAATAAGATATAGCGCAGTAGGCAGTACAGTTGAAGAGGAATGGACATCTCTAAAAAGGGCCATCACAGAAGTTGGGAAGGAAAACATAGGTACAAAGAAGGTAGCTGCGAAGAAACCATGAGTAACAGAAAAAATACTTCAGTTGATTGATGAAAGGAGGAAGTACAAACATGTTCCGGGAAAATCAGGAATACAGAAATACAAGTCGCTGAGGAATGAAATAAATAGCAAGTGCAGGGAAGCTAAGACGAAATGGCTGCAGCAAAAATGAGAAGACATCGAAAAAGATATGATTGTCGGAAGGACAGACTAAGCATACAGGAAAGTCAAAACAACCTTTGTTGACATTAAAAGCAACGGTGGTAACATTAAGAGTGCAACGGGAATTCCACTGTTAAATGCAAAGGAGAGAGCAGAGAGGTGGAAAGAATACATTGAAAACCTCTATGAGGTTGAAGATTTGTCTGATGTGATAGAAGAAGAAACAGGAGTCGATTTAGAAGAGATAGGGGATCCAGTATTAGAATCGGAATGTAAAAGAGCTTTGGAGGACTTACGGCCAAATAAGGCAGAAGGGATGGATAACATTCCATCAGAATTTCTAAAATCAATGGGGAAAGTGGCAACAAAACGACTATTCACGTTGGTGTGTAGAATATATGAGTCTGGCGATATACCATCTGACTTTCGGAAAAGCATCATCCACACAATTTCGAAGACGGCAAGAGCTGACAAGTGCGAGAATTATCGCGCAATCAGCTTAACAGCTCATGCATCGAAGCTGCTTACAACAACAATATACAGAAGAATGGAAATGAAAATTGAGAATGCGCTAGGTGACGATCAGTTTGGCTTTAGGAAAAGTAAAGGGACGAGAGAGGCAATTCTGACGTTACGGCTAATAATGGAAGCAAGGCTAACGAAAAATCAAGACACTTTCATAGGATTTGTCGACCTGGAAAGAGCGTTCGACAATATGAAATTGTGCAAGCTGTTCGAGATTCTGAAAAAAGTAGGGGTAAGCTATAGGGAGAGACGGGTCATATACAATATGTACAACAACCAAGAGGGAATAATAAGAGTGGACGATCAAGAACGAAGTGCTCGTATTAAGAAGGGTGTAAGACAAGGCTGTAGCCTTTCGCCCCTACTCGTCAATCTGTACATCGAGGAAGCAATGATGGCAATAAAAGAAAGGTTCAGGAGTGGAATTAAAATACAAGGTGAAACGATATCAATCATACGATTCGCTGATGACATTGCTATCCTGAGTGAAAGTGAAGAAGAATTAAATGATCTGCTGAACGGAATGAACAGTCTAATGAGTACACAGTATCGTTTGAGAGTAAATTGGAGAAAGACGAAGGCAATGAGAAGTAGTAGAAATGAGAACAGCGAGAAACTTAACATCAGGATTGATGGTCACGAAGTCAATGAAGTTAAGGAATTCTGCTACCTAGGCAGTAAAATAACCAATGACGGACGGAGCAAGGAGGACATCAAAAGCAGACTCGCTGTGGCAAAAAAGGCATTTCTGGCCAAGAGAAGTCTACTAATATCAAATACCGGCCTTAATTTGAGGAAGAAATTTCTGAGGATGTACGTCTGGAGTACAGCATTGTATGGTAGTGAAACAGAGACTGTGGGAAAGCTGGAACAGAAGAGAATCGAAGCATTTGAGATGTGGTGCTATAGACGAAAATTAGGTGGACTGATAAGGTAAGGAATGAGGAGGTTCTACGCAGAATCGGAGAGGAAAGGAATATGTGGAAAACACTGATAAGGAGAGGGGACAGGATGATAGGACATCTGCTAAGACATGAGGGAATGGCTTCCATGGTACTAGAGGGAGCTGTAGAGGGCAAAAACTGTAGAGGAAGACAGAGATTGGAATACGTCAAGCAAATAATTGAGGACGTAGGTTGCAAGTGCTACTCTGAGATGAAGAGGTTAGCACAGGAAAGGAATTCGTGGCGGGCTGCATCAAACCAGTCAGTACACTGATGACAAAAAAAAAGTGTAATTGAACAGTCGGTGTTCCGAGTGCTGCATTCATTAAACGGTGCGTTCGCGGAATATGTTGAAAATATTAATAGTTCCACTTTCTACCACAAGCTGAAAATATGGCACTGTAAGCAGTCATAATGTGGTGCATGTGCAGGAAAAAAGGGAGAACTGTCAAACACACGGAAATGTGGTTTTGGCACCACAGATGGCAACCAGTGTCCAATATGGTCTCCCGACTCACCAACGTGATGCATCCGTAACACGACATGGTCAGCTGCTGCTCGAAGGATTTCCAGTGTGGCGGCTAGTATGGCCGAGCGGTTCTACGCGCTTCACTCTAGAACCGCGTGACCATTATGGTCGCAGGATCGAATCCTGCCTCGGGCATGGATGTGTGTGTTGTCCTTAGGTTTAAGTAGTTTTAAGTTCTAGGGGACTGATGACCACAGAAGTTAAGTCCCATAGTGCTCAGAGCCATTTGATTTTGATAGAAATGGTGTGTGTGAATGTGTTTCTTGTTATGGGATTTTGTGTGGTGCAATTTGAGATATTCACTTTTCTTATTATGCTTTAGTCGCATTTTGTTTATAGCTCTGTATGTGCATCCTTCGACTTTTTCCACAATGGCAGCAAAAAGACAAGACTACTAAATTTTTGTGCTATCTGAAGGTGAATTTTGTATAATTCTGGGTTTAATTTCTATTTCTTTGTATATAGTATACCACACAACTGATAGAACATAAAATAGACTCTAAAATCCCTGACACAGCAACACTGCTCTCCTTTGATGTAGAAAGTATGTACAGATGCATCCCTGTTAATGAAACCATAAAAATAATTGTAGAAAACCTGAAAACACACAACCAGCTACTCATTGAACACACAGATGAAACAATCCTGACAAAACTGTACCATCTGGTGAACAAGATGTATCAGACAGGCGAAATACCCTCAGACTTCAAAAAGAATATAATAATTCCAATCCCAAAGAAAGCAGGTGTTGAAACATGTGAAATTTACCGAACTATCAGTTTAATAAGTCACAGCTGCAAAATTATTTACAGACGAATGGAAAAACTGGTAGAAGCCGACCTCGGGGAAGATCAGTTTGGATTCTATAGAAATGTTGGAACACGAGAGGCAATACTGATCCTACGACTTATCTTAGAAGATAGATTAAGCAAAGGCAAATTTACATTTCTAGCATTTGTAGACTTAGAGAAAGCTTTTGACAATGTTGATTGGAATACTCTCTTTCAAATTCTGAAGGTGGTAGGGGGTCAAATACAAGGAGTGAAAGGTTATTTACTACAGAAATCGTATGGTTAGTTATGAGAGTCGAGGGGCATCAAAAGGAAGCAGTGGTTTGGAAGGGAGTGAGACAGGGTTGTAGCCTAACCCCAATGTTATTCAATCCACATATTGAACAAGCAGTAAAGGAAACAAGAGAAAAATTTGGAGTTGGTATTAAAACCCATGGAGAAGAAATCAAAACTTTGAGGTTTGTCGAAGACGTTGGAATTCTGTCAGAGACAGCAAAGGACTTGGAAGAGCAGTTGAACGGGATGGACACTGTGCTGAAAGCAGGATATAAGATGAACAACAACAAAAGCAAAACGAGGATAATGGAATGTAGTCGAATTAAATCGGGTGATGCTGCGGGATTAGATAAGGAAATGACACGCTTAAAGTAGTAAATGAGTTTTGCTATTTGGGGAGCAAAATAACTGATGATGGTCGACATAGAGAGGATATAAAATGGAGACTGGCAATGGCAAGGAAAGCGTTTCTGAGGAAGAGAAATTTGTTAACATCGAGTGTAGATTTAAGTGTCAGAAAGTCGTTTCTGAAAGTATTTGTATGGAGTATAGCCATGTATGGAAGTGAAACGTGGACGATAAACGGTATAGACAAGAAGAAGTAAGAAGCATTTTAAATGTGGTGCTACAGAGGAATGCTGAAGATTAGATGGGTAGATCACATAACTAATGAGAAGGTACTGAACAGAATTGGGGAGAAGAGAAATTTGTGGCACAATTTGACTAGAAGAAGGGATCGGTTGGTTGGACACGTTCTGAGGCGTCAAGGCATCACCAGTTTAGTATTGGAGGGCATCGTGGAGTGTAAAAATCGTAGAGGGACACCAAGAGATGAATACACCAAGCAGATTCAAAAGGATGTAGGTTGCAGTAGGTACTGGGAGATGAAGAGGCTTGCACAGGATAGAGTAGCATGGAGAGCTGCATCAAACTAGTCTCTGGACTGAAGACCACAACAACACAATAATCTAATAGAAAAAAATCGGGAAATAAAAGTTGTAGGTCAAAGACAAAACAGTGAAAAATGTATGTTGGCAACAGTACAAATCACAAACCACAACACATATTTAGAAGTACAAAAACAAACAGAACACAGTGGTATGCATAAAAGTGTGCTGTGAAAAACATAAGAAATGCATAGTGCCGCACAACAGCTAAAAATTAGACGAAAATTATCGGTGTCTATCGCAGAAAAACAGCGATGTGCTAGCAGACGGCATTTTGCGATGTAAGAGAGAAATCAACCGAGAATCACCGGAAGTACAAATCAACTTATTCTTAACGAACTGTTTTTCGATCTGAAAGCAAATCAAAACGTAAATAACTTAATTAGAGAACTCTGACGATGTTTACCCCAATAAAGCGAAACGCGTCTGGTGAAAGAAAAAAATCACTCATTTTTGTAGTTGCAATGACAGAACAAAAATACCCTCAAGAATTATAAAGCAAATGGCCACACAAATGAAGAACTTAGGTCGGATGATCAGAAAGGCCACACATCTTGAGGTTGTATAGACGATGCAGACGTTACAAAAGGCTCCTCGAAGTTAATCTTTCACCTGGTAAGTGACATACAGTGTCGCCCCATCTTGTGTGAAAATAGAGGTGCAGAGACAGTTGCGTTCGTGCAAAGCTGGAGTCACGTTGTGCACAATGAGGTCCTTATATCGTGCAGATGTCTCTGTATAGCTAACAGGCCTGCGAGGTGGCACCACCTCGAAGACAAAGAGACCCAGCACGAACGAAGTTACGGAATCCTGCAACACAGTCATATAAGCTGAATGCAGTGGATGTTCCTACACAACATGCGGCAGAGTAGAACCCCATATGCAAGAACTTCGTTGCATTCATGGCACCGTGTTGAGTAAAATGTGATTCGTCCGTCTAAAATATTCCCCGGGCACATGGCAACCATTTCCGCGCGTGCCAGAAAATGAAAGGCAGAGACACGGCGTTGTAGTTTGTCTTGCTCTTAATTTGGTGCACATTCTGCATCATGTAGGGATGCCAGTATAAAATGCTCCGCAGAATCTTTGGAACAAGTGGCCAGTGGAGTGACAAGTCCTGTGACACAGCTCAAGCATCTACATCTACATCCATACTCCGCAAGCCGCCTGACGGTGTGTGGCGGAGGGTACCTCGAGTACCTCTATCGGTTCTCCCTTCTATTCCAGTCTCGTATTGTTCGTGGAAAGGATTGTCGGTATGCCTCTGTGTGGGCTCTAATCTCTTTAATTTTATCCTCATGGTCTCTTTGCGAGATATACGTAGGAGGGAGCAATATACTGCTTGACTCCTCGGTGAAGGTATGTTCTCGGAACTTCAACAAAAGCCCGTACAGAGCTACTGAGCGTCTCTCCTGCAGAGTCTTCCACTGGTGTTTATCTATCATCTCCGTAACGTTTTCGTGATTACTAAATGATCCTGTAACGAAGCGCGCTGCTCTCCGTTGGATCTTCTCTATCTCTTCTATCAACCCTATCTGGCACGGATCCCACACTGCTGAGCAGTATTCAAGCAGTGGGCGAACAAGCTTACTGTAACCTACTTCCTTTGTTTTCGGATTGCATTTCCTTACGATTCTTCTAATCAATCTCAGTCTGGCATCTGCTTTACCGACGGTCAACTTTATAAGATCATTCCATTTTAAATCAGTCCTAATGCGTACTCCCAGATAATTTATGGAATTAACTGCTTCCAGTTGCTGACCTGCTATATTGTAGCTAAATGATATGGAATCTTTTCTTCTATGTATTCGCAGCACATTACACTCGTCTACATTGAGATTCAATTGCCGTTCCCTGCACCATGCGTCAATTCGCTGCAGATCCTCCTGCATTTCAGTACAATTTTCCATTGTTACAAACTCTCGGTATACAACAGCATCATCAGCAAAAAGCCTCAGTGAACTTCCGATGTTATCCATAAGGTCATTTGTGAATAGCAACGGTCCTACGACACTCCCCTGCGGCACACCTGAAATCACTCTTACTTCGGAAGACTTCTCTCCATTGAGAATGACATGCTGCGTTCCGTTATCTAGGAACTCTTCCATCCAATCACGCAATTGGTCTGATAGTCCATATGCTCTTACTTTGTTCATTAATCGACTGTGGGGGAACTGTATCGAACGCCTTGCGGAAGTCAAGAAACACGGCATCTACCTGGGAACCCGTGTCTATGGCCCTCTGAGTCTCGTGGACGAATAGCGCGAGCTGGGTTTCACACGATCGTCTTCTTCGAAACCCATTCTGATTCCTACAGAGTAGATTTCTAGTTTCCAGAAAAGTCATTATACTCGAACATAATACGTGGCTGCCGAATTTGATTCATGTGTTGCACGGTCCACTGTAGGTTGATGACAACAACTGCCATGGGAACTTCCTGGCAGATTAAGACTGTGTGCCAAACCAAGACTCGAACTGGGGACCTTGCCTTTCGCGGGCAAGTGCCCTACCGTTTGAGCTATCCAAGCACGCCTCACGACCTGTCCTCACAGGTTCAATTCCGCCAGGGCCTAGTCTCCAACCTTCCAAACTTCACAGGGAATGGGCAGCTTCCCTCTCCCTGTTGTAAAACCTAATTCACGTGTGTCTTCAAATTTCTCTGTCATACTGCCTATTTATTGACGTGGGGGAGACTTTGCAATTGTTCCTGTCGGCGATTGTCCCGCAACGCACCGCCGCTGCTATTGCTTTCGTTCTCATAAAACAACTTTACTAGCAGAGCGTGTAACCGTCTTAACCCTTTACACCAATAGTCACTTCACGAAAGAGACTAACACACATCGCCAAGTGACGAACAGCATACTGACGGCAAAAGAGAACAGATTTCACTTTCTAACTGCTTGCAGCGCCATATTTTCACCTGGTGCCAGTAAGTGAATGAATTATTTTTTCAGCACACTTCACGAGCGCTGCGATTAATAACACTAGGATCGCCTGTGGTCGAAATTCGACCAGCTGAATCAGTGGTTCCGATCTTTGATAGATGTCGTTTACCCTAAAGTCATACACTACACGTAAAAACGTGTCTCAAGTTTTAACTTCAAAAGTACCCATACCAAATGCTACATTTTGGCTAAGAGCATTTCTTTGATTCCTCTTTAATTGCTCTTTTCATGTGAGTCCTTGATACAGTGCGTTGAAAAATAATTTATATGTTAACATCGGCGGCCGGCCGAAGTGGCCGTGCGTTTAAAGGCGCTGCAGTCTGGAACCGCAAGACCGCTACGGCCGCAGGTTCGAATCCTGCCTCGGGCATGGATGTTTATGATGTCCTTAGGTTAGTTAGGTTTAACTAGTTCTAAGTTCTAGGGGACTAATGACCTCAGCAGTTGAGTCCCATAGTGCTCAGACCCATTTTTTTGTTAACATCGGCAAACTAAGATTTCCTTTACGACAACAGAATGCGAATGCCATTCTATCGCGTAAAGTAACCTCAGATGCGAAATGATTTGCATAATAAAATCTGCACTTGAAATTCGTCAAGCCGTAATTATAACTCTCAAAATTATTTGGAATTATGTTCAATTTCCACTTTCAAATTTATCTTTCAAAACAACAATAGAATTATCATTATCAGTGTCCACATTAATCCTATTGCTTTGTCTATATAAAAATTATCTCCCTACAGCTCTTCGACTTTCAGTCCAATCGGTTAATGTTTTGCTTTGAGGTATAGCCTAAAACAATTACAGTTTCCGTATAATATGGGAACTCCTGGCTCTTCAAAATCAAGAAACTGAAAACTAGGAACAATTCAGATTTTGTGGTTATGGCAGCAACTAAACAAAGTTAGTTCCGATGCCTCTTAGACGATAATTAACAACGATTATTGCCCCCGACGGCTTCATCACTACGTTTTACTTTCCACTACTGGCAACATCAACGATGTAACAGTTGAGGCAGTGTAGCTGCCCAGTGTGCGTATGTTACAGAAAATGAACTATCTGCAACATTTAAACATGAACATGCATAGACTTCGATGTCACGAAACGTTGCTATATTTGTGTATCATTTCTACCATAGCACCTGATCGGTACGCAGACCATAAGTTGGAACTTCAGTTTTCCATGTGCACCTATTGGAGATTTTATTGCATGGTAGGGAAAGTATCATCAGTTACGAACATGAAAGCATCTACTTGTTTTTACTATTTTTCGACTACGTACACACATTTTTTTTCCTTTGTGCTCATCTGTGGCAATCTTTCTAAATGTAGAAGTTTCGTTGGCCTCCTTGTGTAATTAATATTAAAAATGGGTACTTCAATTTTCGTTTTCACGTATTAATATTATGATACATACGATCTAACAGCGTCGTGCAGTGTGTATAGCTCACACATTGCAGCAGTCATAATACCTTCAATTTAATTATATCTACCTGGTATGTTAGATCTAATGGAAAAGGATAAGACGTCTTTGAGACTGTCCAAATCAAAGGGGAGTTTGTGACCGAGAGGTAGTTGTAGCAACAATAATTGCCAACGTGCAAATGACAACTGAAACAAGTAGAAGGATTTATATGTCGAGTAAAGGAAAAACTGTCACATATCAAGGCAATTCGAAACTCTGAGCTCAGGACAAGAGTATGCAAAACAACTGTGGCTCAAGTTCAGAACAGTAGTTTACCAAACATGGATAGATAAGTACTTAGACAACACCTCATGATGGGATGAAGTCACCATGGTATACATGCTGTGTGCAGGAACTTCTAAAGCTATCCAATATCTTTGTCACTCATGTGTTGCAGAAACTTAGAACATATGCTGAAGTCGTATCGTGGTATCTAGAACAGGTTGACCTCCTCCATGCCAACCAGCGAGAAGTCCGAAAACATGGGTATGCGAAACACAATTCGCGCTTTTCACCGCCACAATCGGAAAGGCATGGATTAAGGCAGACGTATGGATACAGTATTTCTTGACTTTCAAAAGGCTTTTACTACACTACTACACAACGCTTGTTAGTGAAAGTACCATCATACGAGGTGTCAAATGAAATTTTTGACTGGATTGAGGATTTCTTGGCGAGGAAGATGCAGCACGTTACACTAGAAAGACAGCCATCAACAGGTAAGGAAATAACTTTATAAATACCCCAGGAAAACGTGTTTAGACCTTTCATGCTTTAAATTAATTTGACAGACAGTATAAATAATAATCGCAGACTTTTACAGATAATGCAGCTATCAGTAATAAAGTACTGAGAGAACAAGTTGGACTAATACTCAGTAAGGTGGTGTTAAAATTACAAAGTGGTGTAAAGATGGAACTTTGTTTTCAATGACCTTAAATGTAAAATTGGGCACTTTACGAGGAATAAACGAAGAATCGCGTAACTGTGATACCCATGAATCGCAACAGGAACCAGTTAGCTCATACAAATAACTCACTGGAACAGTTTATGGGGGTATGAAATGGAACTATTACATAGGTTCAGCCGCTGGTAAAACGGATGATAGAGTTAAAAGAAAGGTTACAGACAAAATTCAGTCAGTCTACGAAGGACGTTGATAATCATTTTAATTGTTTTTATTTTTATGATAACAACGAGATACGATTTTTGTTTATGGACCAGCCGACGTTAATGCACATCAGGCTCGGCGGTTGTATGGGGAACGGTACCCAGCAAGAAACCAGCCACACCAGCAAATGTTTAGAGCAGTTCACCGGCGACTTAGCAGAATAGGCTGGTTAGCGAGATGTCATGGTGATGCTGGAAGACCTCGAACACGACGGGATGCTGCATTTGAAAAGTCTATTCTCGAGCGCTTCGACAAGTACTAGAGTGGTTGGACACTACATAGGGGTCACTCATCGGTTAGTCTGGAAGGTTTTGAGGGATGACGGCCAGCATCCATTTAGTCTCCACCCTGTCCAAGACCTAAATCCTGGGGTGAGTTACGAACACGGGCTAGGGTCTTGCCGGTGGTTTCTGTGACGTTGTGCTCGAGATCCCCACTTCCCCGCCGACTAGTGCACCTTCTTCGGGATAGCCTTTACAACCCTCGAAACGTTCTTTATTGCGCAAGGGGAAATTCTTACGCCACGTACGTCCACGGACACAAGGTACGATTTTCGCTCAACATTCGGGCAAACATTGTGCGTGATCATGTAACATCCCCTTAGAAAAATTAATGAATTACTGTGCTGAAAACGTCTTACGTTATTTGATTTTCAAACAGCTGAACAAAACTGAACGTACTCAGACATTTCTCTCTTTACTTATTCTGATCGTCACTAAACTGTCACACAATATTTTTAGCGCAGCGCAATCTGACTTTTAATAATCCCTACAAAAGAATGGCCCTGACTAACAATAACCTATACCTTTCATGAATCACTTACCTCACAAAACTCTTCATTACTCGAACTACTGCAATACAGCGAGCGCCAAAACTGCCAGCTAAATAAAAGATTCTAACTACTGAAGTCAATAACTACTGATAGGCATAGTTAGCAAATGAAAGATTTTGATAGAGAACAAACAATGTATTTACCTTAATAGTGTTCAACAGTCAATATATATATATATATATATATATATATATATATATATATCAGTTCATAACATCCAGTCTTATAATTTTACTGTCTCTGATGGACACACGTCCAGATCATCCGCTTTCAAAACTCCGCCATCTCACTCCCCACATCCACCACTGCTGGCGACTCACCTCCAACTGCACAACGCTACGCGCTGTTCACATCCAGCTGCCCAACACTACAATAGCGACTATTCCAACAATGCCCACCAGCCACAGACTGCACACAGCACAGCCAGTGATTTTCACACAGAGCGCTACGTGGCGTTACCAATGTAAAAACCTAAACAGCCTACTTACAATCATCTGATTGGGCCGGTCCATTTACCTCCTCGACCTACCGGGGCAAATTACCTTCACTTTTTGCAAGAAACTCTACCCGGCCTGCTGGAAGATATTCCTCTGGACATACGGCTACACATATGGTTGCAGCATGATGGGGCGCCCGCACATAACAGTTGTGCTGTGGGTGGATATTTAAATGAACTCTTAGAGGGCTGGATAACTGGCAGAGGTGCTCGTAGGACATGACATCCGCGATCATCAGACATCACGCCAAGGGACGTTATTCCGCGGGGATTCTTCAAGGTTGTACCCGGACGCGAACCACCTAGAGACGAAGAGGAATTAATGTATGGCATTCAACATGACGCCAATCACATGAGTCCAATGCCAGGAATCTTTGAAAGAGTTCGGCAAAACACCATTCGACGTTACCAAGCTTGTGTCGCGTCAGAGCGTCGGAAATTCGAGCACGTGCTTTAAGTAAGCAATGTCCTTTTCAGGGCGGACACAATTTGTAAAAGACTTTCTGTTAACGGACCAACAGTTGTTGACGGGTTTGTTCCGAGTGCGTCTTATCACGAAACTACAATGGATGTTATGGGACCCCGGCGGATTCCGCCCCACGCCCCCAGAGTGGTAGGCTGGAGCGCTGCCACCGAGCGTCCGGGCCGCCTTGGATACATCGTAGTCTCCGGCAGGCAAAGCATTCACGGTCCTGCGCTGTCTGGAGCGACGACCCCCTCATCGAGCATGATTGATACCTTGTCATATCGCAGTATCAAGTACCTAAAAAAGCCAAATTAAGAGTCTTTTTATACGTTTTCTATTTTTGGTACTTAGAAAAAACATCGACATATTCATTATTGAAAAAATATAGAGTTTAAAACTTTTTCAATTTAGCCATCATTGTTATTGTTAAATTTTTGATTATTTCTCAAAATCTTTGTCTTCAAATCTGGGCGTTTAGTACAACAAACTCCTTAAAAAATAAAAATTGAGTGTGAACTGCAAATGACGGGAAAAAATTAAAAACTGAGTGTATTGGTCTTTCAAGTGTACTACACTTGAGATTGCATAGAGTAGACATGTGTGAAAAATAAGAAAACACTAATTTCATACAAGGTATTATTTATTTGAAAAAATACAGTTACAACAGAGTACTCCATCAGTATACAGTTAGTTTTAATTTTCAGTTCTTAATGAGATGAGTTCAATCTGACCTTTGAGTCAATTATTTCTGAAACATTAGGTTCCAGACTTGAAACTTTCACTCTGAAATCCGACAGCACGTCGAGCCGATTCCTATGTTTGTTTTTCATGAAATACTTGGGAGAAAATGCTTTCCCACACCGATATGTGGTTGCAAATGGAAGGATCTTTTTCATTGCCTTATCTCCAAGTTTCTTGTAGGCCTTGCGTGCTGATGCCCAGATGTCTGTAGTTTTATCACCGATGAAAATGTTTATCATCGTACCACAGCTGGACAGATCCACAAGTTGATTTTGCTCTTCTTCAGTGAGGCCTATTTCTACACAGCTGAAGGGATTTCGAATTCATCTGCCGTCAGGTTAAGGGAAATACTCTCTAAAAGTGGTGGCTAGCCTGTGTAGATGCTCAGCTACACTGATCTTGATCTGGTCAGGAAAACTCTCCTCCGATTACTCCAAGAATTGTTTTAAAGTAGAAAAGTTAGTTAGTGACTCGTTTTCCATCCTTGACGCCCAGATCTGACACTTTTTGACCATAGCACTAATTTTATCCTCAACTTTGAACATGTCTACATTTTTTTCCTTGTAAACTCAAGTTTAACACATTCAAGTGTTCAAACACATCGCTAAGTACGCAACTGAGCAAAGCCAAATAAGTTAGTGAGGAAATCCGCGTACTTTGTGTCAAGAAGGAAGACACGAACCTCGTCCCTGTTCAAAAAATCTTGACAAGATCTTACCTCGAGAAAGCCATCTTACTTCCGTATGAGTAATAAGTTGCTCATGCTCACTGCCAATCTCTTTACACAACAAAGAATATAATCTGGATTTCAGATGTCGAGTTTTAATGTAGTTGATGATTTGAACTACTTTTGTAAAGGTTCAGAGAATCTTTTGGCTACTAAGGCTTCACGATGGATAGAACAGTGAGTCCATTTCACTTCAAGGGCTGCTGCTTTGATACGAGCTAGAAGTCATGTTTATTTGGCAGCCATTGACATAGTTCCATCCGTCGACAAGTCTACACATTTTTTCCAGGTGACATCGTGTTTATTGAGATAATTATTTAATGCAGTAAAAATATCGTCTGCTGATGTATGCAGTAGTTCGCATAAAAAAAGAAAATCTTCGAACACTTGGTCCAACCATAAGAATCGTGCGAAAACCAATATTACAGTTTTTTGATATGTCTGTAATTTCACCCAATTGTAGAGCGTCCATGTCACTCATGCAAAGTCTAGCCAGCAATGTTCCTTCGATGATAACTGCCATATCAGTAGTTCGTCTTTGCACAGTATTATTTGAGAGTGGGACAGTTCCTATTACCTCAGCAGCTGCATCACCTAACATTCTCTTGCAGTATACGTTCCTCAGCAATTGTGTGGTTTTTCCCACATTTAGCAACAAGCTGAGCCACCTCGTAAGACGCAAGGGTTGCATTTTCATTTCCATTTGCACCACAATGTTTGGTAATTGTTTTACGAGATGTTTCCCAGTCTCCTGATTTATTTTTTAAAAAATCTAATGACTTGCTTTTGTATTCTGGGTGCTTTGTTTCTAGATGGTGATGGAGTTTTGCTGGTTTCATACATTCATTCGAAAGGCTTTCATAGCAAATCACACATTGAGGTTTAGGCTGTTGCCCAGGCCCAGTGAACACAAAACCGATGTCCAGGTAATCTGAGTTGTATTTTCTAACTTTCCCATAACACTGGTCTTGGAAGGGTTAAGTTCAAGGGACGCCGACGATTTAGGTTCTATGGACACTTACAACTTCGGTTCAATAGTCACTGACTTACTTGTGTAGAGGACAAGGGGTTATTTTTAGGAAATATGGTGCGAAATTGCGATGTAGTATGTTCCAGTGCGCGATGCGCCTGCCTCACAGCAGACGGCGGACGAAGGCTGGCCGGGGCGTTATGCAGGTGACACTGTTTCGCAACGAGCATCGGTATGTGTGTACGTGCGCGGCAGCCATCAACAGCCAGAACGCAGCATTAGCAGAGTCGCAATACACAACAAACGTGGGAACACGCCCCTGCACTGTGCAGCATAGGCTGCAGAGGCTACTAGGGACGGGAGTGTGAAGTTGCTGCTGCATGCTGGTGCAGACGCGCATGCCGTGCCACTTGGCAACCGGCGAAGGAAGTGCTGAATCCGTCAGGTTGCTGATCTAGGCAGTCGGACACCTGAATCCGAAGGACCTGAATGGTCTCACAGCACTGCACTACGCTTCACAGTGTGACGGTACGTCACATAAATAGACATTTGGAGAAAGGGAAACGAAGTTTTTGTTATGAGACGTGTGAATTATAAATTATTTCAAGACTGTGTACGTGTGCTCGATGTATAACAAATGGTAAAAAACGTAAGTTATTATTATCAAAACACAAATATCGATGTAATTAACAAAACACAGTTTTTTTGTATAATCTCTGTGTAACATAGGCCATGAAGATGAGAGACAATGCTTTGATTGAAATAGCTCTCCTGTTTCGTTTCGTCTAGCGGTAGGCCGCCGTTGTAGTGCTGTCTGATAATTGACGCAAGTTTTATCTGTATTTTGAAAAAATAATAGAAATTGTCATTAGAAAGTGTGTATTATTGACTTGGTTGTCACCTCTCATGATTGCAACCATTAATTATAATTAACAAAAATTTTACAGAACTTCGTAGTGCCGGCAGTTCATCTCCCCTAGCAGGATTTAGTCGGCCATTACGCTGACTGTATTATTTAATTAAAATATCATGTCATAATATTACATGTAAATGTGAGAGACTTCTCAATCTTGATCTTTCATTATTGGTAGGACATTCATCATTGCTAGGACATGTTCTGAGGCATCAAGGGATCCCCAATTTAGTACTGGAGGGCAGCATGGAGGGTAAAAATCGTAGAGGGCGGCCAAGAGATGAATACACTTAGCAGATTCAGAAGGATGTAGGCTGCAGTAGGTACTGGGAGATGAAGAAGCTTGCACAGGATACAGTATCATGGAGAGCTGCATCAAACCAGTCTCAGGACTGAAGACAACAACAACAACAACATTAATTTCAAACTTAAAAAGAGTCGAAATAGATTTGGTTTATTAGTATTTAGAATACTGGGTGAGTTCATTATGTTTCATTTTTGCCGCCTAACGGCAGACAAGATTCTCTCCAGTTTCGCCTTGCAAATAATGAAAAAGAAACATTGAAAAGCATTAAATTCCGCAATATCTCAGTTAATCTTTGTGTAATTTGGTACATGAATAACCAGTAGCCCCTGAGACCCATATTAATAGTTACAGTTTGCGTAAGAATACGCATATTTTCTTTTCTAAATAGCAGCGCTCACGCAAACTATTTATTAGAAGGCGGTGAGTCGTGCGCTGTGTTTAAAAAATATTATATCGTGCGTACTTCGGGGCACCCGATGTCCGTACGAGTGTTATAGCGGTATAAGTCTCATGCTAGCCCACAATATTTAAAGTCACCCCAACCAAAATCATAAAATATATAATTATAAAAATAAAAAATATACAGAATGAGATTTTTCACTCTGCAGCGGAGTGTGCGCTGATATGAAACTTCCTGGCAGATTAAAACTGTGTGCCGGACCGAGACTCGAACTCGGGACCATTGCCTTTCGTGGGCAAGTGCTCTACCAACTTTTTTTCTTTCATTTTTTTTAAAGCCCCTTAGGAAAATGGAACGAGAAAAAAAGAAACTAAGTGCCATCGCCACTTTTCATCACATAACAAAAAAATCTGGTGCACTTCATGCGTTCGCTCCTGACTAAACCTACCCCAGAGATCTGCCTATATACCAGGGGAAATATGGGAATTCAAGGTTAAGGCTATCCTTAAAAACAAAACAAAATCTTACCAACTGAGCTACCCAAGCACGACTCACGCCCCGTCCTCACAGCTTTACTTCTGCCAGGACCTCGTCTCCTATCTTCCAAACTTTACAGAAGCTCTCCTGCGAACCTTGCAGAACTAGCACTCCTGAAAGAAAGGATATTGCGGAAACATGGCTTAGCCACAGCCTGGGGGATGTTTCCAGAATGAGATTTTCACTCTGCAGCGGAGTTTGCGCTTATATGAAACTTCCTGGCAGATCAAAACTGTGTGCCGGACGGAGACTCGAACTCGGGACCGCAGTATCCTTTCTTTCGGGAGTGCTAGTTCTGCAACGTTCGCAGGAGAGCTTCTGTAAAGTTTGGAAGGTAGGAGACGAGATACTGGCAGAAGTAAAGCTGTGAGTACCGGGCGTGAGTCGTGCTTGGGTAGCTCAGTTAGCAGAGAACTTGCCTGCGAAAGGCAATGGTCCCGAGTTCGAGCCTCGGTCCGGCACACAGTTTTAACGGCCAGGAAGTTTCATATCAGCGCACACTCCGCTGCAGAGTGAAAATCTAATTTGTGGTCGTATTTTTGGGGTGACGTCGTGGTTCTTCCGGGTCGTGTCAGGCGGAGTTAGGTTGGGGACTGAGGAGGAGCCAGGTCCGCGCAGTGCGAGAACACGCCGGGATCGCTGGCAGCGTGCGTGGACTGCCGGATCGAAGGCCTGTGGTCACGAGGGTGCACGACCTCGTCGTAAACCGGATCCTGCAAGTTTTAGGTTGTGTGTATTTAGATTCAAGTAGAGAAACCTCCACCACTGTGAGATCTTGCGGTTGCCCAGTGACTTGGGTTAATGTTGCTGCTCGTAATGTTGCTGTGGCGAAGAGCATCGAGTGGAGTGCTTTGGGAAGGCGGATCTGATTAGATTTCCTGGACTTCTAATTACTATTTATTGCGTTCAGTGTTAAGTTCAACCAGCAGTATTCCTGCTGCATCATGGCCGCTGACGCCCTAGTTACCTGCCCTGGAGGGGGAGAGGGAGAGGGTAGTGTATGTAACGGCAGTGTACGTTTCCTCGCCTTGCCACTGCTGTCTGGTAAGGCGTGTACTTTTGACAGCTTTCTTGATGGTTGATTGGCGATTTTTCTACTCTGGTGGTAGTGATTGCTTTCTCGTTCAGGGCGCTTTATGCACAGTTTCTGCGGGCGGAGTCCAAACCGCCGGTTTCGGCTTTGGCGGATTTTTACATCTCTGCATTTGGTTTATTGGACGTCAGGTAGCCTCAGCAAGATTATCATTAGTCATTTGTTATTTTGCCACTAGTCTGAGTTACCATCTTGTAAAGTGAATGCAACTTTTGGCTGCCTACCTCATCGCTCGCAAAAGTGTTTCTTGCCGGACCTACTCAGAGGTCGATTCCTGGTGCACCGTCTGTGACTGGCCCTTGGGTTTTATTATTGCATTTGCTGTTTTATTGTGTTTTTCTGAATTTTTATATAATTGCCATTCTTGGCGTTATAGCAGGTTTAAATGACGGTGCTAGCAAGTTTACCATAATTTTCTCACACCTGTTTTGTGATCAGTTGCTTGTCTGTTAAATTAACCTTTGCTGTTGTATTTGCTGTTTTACTATATGTTTTCTAAATTTTTTATATAATTGCCATTCTTGGCGTTACAGCAGGTTTAAATGGTTGTGCTACCAAGTTGACCATCATTTGGACTCGCCCGTTTGGTGATCAGTTGCCAGTATTTTTAAATTACCCTTGCTATTTCATTGCTGTTTTACACCATGTTTGTTAAATTTTTTATAATTGCCGTTCTTGACGTTTAAGGCCTTCAGGCGTGACTGTGGTTACTTGCCTTAAAATTCTGATTGGGATCTCATTGCCTTGGTTTTAAAATATTATTTGGTATGTCTGTATTTTATGCTCATTTGTTAAATTGTCTATCTATCTATCTACATCCGAATCTCGCTCCAGCTACTGCCGGGTCTGGGTGCTGACGAGTCCTCTCCACTTGACTCGGTCCTCCCACCACTTTTCTTCCTCCACTTGCTGCCAGGTCACACCTCTCCTTTCAACAGACATTCTCACTCCCATTTTCCACCGTGTTCTTGGGCGCCCTCTAGGTCTTTTCCCATCCATCTTTAGTTCTTCCATAATTTTGGGGAGTCTCCGCCCATGCATCCTCTTAACATGCCCATACCATCTTAATCTCTTTCTTTCAATTTCTTCTATCATACTTCCTTGTTTGAGGTTCTTTCTAATCTCTACATTCCTTACTCTGTCCATTCTTGTTTATCCCTTAACTGCTCTGAGAAATTTCATTTACCCTGCTTGCAGTCTGCTCCAGTCCCTTTCTGTCATTATCCATGTTTCTCCACCATAGGTGACAATAGGGATGTAATAATTCTTAAACATAAGGAGTTTTGCTCTTTCTCAAACTTCATTATTCCAAATCAGGTGTTTTTTGTTTGGTAGAAATTGCCTCCCTTCTGTAACCTCCTACTAATTTCGTTAGTTATTCTTCCATCCGTAGATATTTCACTCCCTAGATAAGTGAAACTTTCTACCACTTTGAGGGGTTCTCCATTCAAGGTAATATTTCCGTTGATTCCTTTCTCTCTTCCAAATACCATTACTTCACTCATATCTTTATTTATTTTTAATCCATACCTTTTCATTATCTCCTTCCACGCACCAAGCTGTAACTGTACATCTACCTTTTATCACCCCATATTACCATATCATCTGCAAAAATCATCTGTTTGTCTTTTTCATTTTTGTTAAATTGTAACGCACTGAAAGCACTATTAATTACACAGTTGTTTACTCCTTCATTAATAACGTGTGATATCTTTATTTGCTGCTGAGTCTACAATTACCATTTGAAATAAATGTGTAATTGCAAAAGGGAACCGACAGTGGCTGATTACAGCCCCGTCCACAATCGTAACCGAATCCTGCCTTCCTTGAATACCAGGTTTCAACACCGCTACACCTTGCAGCAGAGGATGGCAGGGACCAAATTGTGAAACTGCCGCTGGGCAACTGTGCTGACGCGCATGCTCTGAACTCGAAATGTGCACGTCACTGGAGTTGGCAGCAATCAGGGGGAAAGCAGAACATGTCGAGTTGCTAGCGTAGGAAGTCCGTGCAAAGTCCGAGAGATGGCACCACCGGTGAGTATCGAGGTGATGTTTAGTTAGTAGCATCTTTGGAAAGAACGCACACCAAGTTTCAGCCATATTGGTATATTTCTTTGTGTTTGGCATTCTTGTGAATCAAGGAAGTCGAGTGATTGTCAAGAAATGGACGAAGAAGAATTTCGTGTGTTTATTATTACTTTACGAAAGGAAAAACGCCTCAGAAGAGCAAAGAGAAGCTTGATAAACATTACGGGACTCTACACCTTCGATTAGAACAGTTTATAAATGGTTTTTCAAAAATTTTCGGTGTGGCCAAATGGGCACAAGTGATGCTGAAAGTTCTGGACGCTCTGTGGAGGTGATCGAGTCCAGGAAGAACTATACTGACGTGAGGTCTGGAACATGACAAGGAATTAGAATTCAGAAAGCGGACGGAATTAGTTTGATACTTAACTTTAATCCATTAATGATGAACGTCGCTCTTGACGGTACATGATTCACAATATTATCTGTTCAGATTATAGTGACTCAATATGGCGCCTTGCTAGGTCGTAGCAAATGACGTAGCTGAAGGCTATGCTAAACTGTCGTCTCTGCAAATGAGAGCGCCGGCCGAAGTGGCCGTGCGGTTAAAGGCGCTGCAGTCTGGAACCGCAAGGCCGCTATGGTCGCAGGTTCGAATCCTGCCTCGGGCATGGATGTTTGTGATGTCCTTAGGTTAGTTCGGTTTACCTATTTCTAAGTTCTAGGGGACTAATGATCTCAGCAGTTGAGTCCCATAGTGCTCAGAGCCATTTTTTTTGCAAATGAGAGCGTATGTAGTCAGTGAACCATCGCTAGCAAAGTCGGCTGTACAACTGGGGCGAGCGCTAGGGAGTCTCTCTAGACTAGACCTGCCGTGTGGCGGCGCTCGGTCTGCAATCACTGATAGTGGTGACACGCGGGTCCGACGTATACTAACGGACCGCGGCCGATTTAAAGGCTACCACCTAACAAGTGTGGTGTCTGGCGGTGACACCACAAAGACCATTCCTTCGGCCGGAAAGGTTATGGCGACTATCTTTCGGGATTCGCAAGGGATAAACCACATCGACTATCCGGTAAAGGGTAAAACTATTACAGGTGAATATTATTCATCGTTACTGGACCGTTTGAAAACCGAGCTGCAAGAAAAACGCCGGCGACTGGACCGCAAAAAAGTCCTTTTCCATCACGACAATGCACCAGCACAGACCTCAGCAGTTGTGGTTGCAAAATTAATGGAAATAGGATTCCAACACTTTTCACATCTCCCCTATTCTCCAGACTTGGCTCCATTGGACTACTACTGGTTCTCCAATTAGAAGAAATGGCTGGCGGGCCGTAGTTTCTATTTAAATGAGGAGGTGATTGCAGCAACTGCTATTTTGCAGACTTGGACAATTCCTATAATTCGGAAGGGAACAACAAACAGCATTCGATGAAGTATATAATTCTAAAAGGAGACTATGTCAGAAAATAAAAAAGGTTTACCCCAAACACGTAAGTAGTTTCTATTTTTGGACGGACTTTTCAAATGGCCCTCATATGCAGTCAAAGACCTGGGAATGACAGATCTGAATAGTCTCACAGCGCTACATTATGGTCACGGAATGGCCACATTGAAAGTTTGGAACACCTCTTACTGGCCGGTGCTCACAACAACTCACTGAACACACCTCTGCACGAAGCAGCACTTGCAGGTGTGTGCGGCAACTGCTGCAAGCGGAAGTGGATTTGACGATGAGGAATGCGGTCGGTATCACCGCAAAAATGGTTCAAATGGCTCTGAGCACTATGGGACTCAACTGCTGAGGTCATTAGTCCCCTAGAACTTAGAACTAGGTAAACCTAACTAACCTAAGGACATCACAAACATCCACGCCCGAGGCAGGATTCGAACCTGTGACCGTAGCGGTCTTGCGGTTCCAGACTGCAGCGACTTTAACCGCACGGCCACTTCGGCCGGCGGTATCACCACACTGCACATCTCTGGACAGAGTGGAAACTTGAATCGTTTGTGGTACCTCCTGAAAGCGGGTGCAGATATCTGGGAGAAGGACGACTCTGGTAACACACCGCTTCACTGGGCAACAAAAGGAGGCGATCAAGATTGCGTCAGGATGCTGGCGGAGGTAGGAGCTGATGTGCACGAGAGGAAGAATGACGTTGGCACTCCACTTCATGTCCAGTGACGGTGAGTGTGTGAGGCGACTTTTCGGAGCTGGTGCAAGAGTTACAACACGAAACAATAGTGGCAAAACACCACTGCAGCAGAGGAGGGCACCAGACTGTGAAGCTGCTGCTGGACGCTGGTGGCGACATCGAACATATGAATGGAGGTGGTCGAACACCCCTCTACTATGCAGCTACGTCTGCCCACAGAGAGTGCATCAAGGTACTTTCAGAGCATCGAGCACTCGTCTGCACTCGAGATGCACTCGGTGACGAACCTCTGTCTCACAGGTCAGAGTAGGGCAGAGAGATGTGCACAGAATAAAACGTTCTCGGTTTTTCAGCTGCATCAGTTCGAATAAAATATTCAAGCTTTCGATGGCCATCTCCGCCATCGTCGTCAGGAATTCACTGACTGCCGGGGCTATTCTTTTTTTTTTCTTTTTTTCTTTATTGAATTTCGATTCCCTCCGAAGGGGGCGGGCTGGCAGCAACTTAGTATGCCGCTCTTCAGCCTACAGACTTTGTTTGTAAAAAGGTGAAGATAATATATAATAAAAACAGGCGATAAAATCGAAGACTTAAAGGGTAACATGGCGAAAAAATCGTGGAACTTAAAACATAGAACAAAGGGATGATGATGCTAATAAAAATACATACGAAGCAGACAGGTAAAATAGTAGACAGACAATTAAAAAAAACACGGCGACAGTCTGGTTTCTGTTCGCAAAGGACATAAAATTCACACCCAGCGACAGCATGGTTTCTGTTCGCAACACAGGAAAAGATGAAACAACACTGAACATTCACTGGAACACTGCGCTAAAATATGACGTACCACAGCCGAGAGCACGTGGGGGGGGGGGGGGAACTAGACAGATGAGGGGAAGATAAAAAGGGGGAAGGTGAGGAAAAGCGAAGGGGGAAGGGGGGAAAGGAGCCAATGGAGGATGAGGACCCATAAGAGGGGTGGGGGGGGTGATGGGCAGACGCGACAGGGATTGGGGAAGGCAGAGGATGGGAATACAAAGGGACTCATGTGGGGGGGGGGGGAAGGGAGGTAGGGAGAGGTTAGGATGGAAGGGGGGAAGAGGGATTCCAGAGAAAGAATGGAGGAAAGGAGGGGGGATGAGGATCAGATAGGAGGGATAAATGGAGGGAGAGAGGGCATCATCTGGGAGGGGGAGTTGATGGAAGCCACCTTGGGAAAGGAGATGTAGGGTGTAGAGGTGGAGGGTAGGGGGGACACAACAGTGAAGACGTGACAGGGGGCGGGGATGGGAGAGGAGAGGAGCAACCAGGGGGTGAGGGGGGATCAAGGCGGTGGGAGGTGTAGAGGATGCGGATATGTTCGAGGAATAGGAGCAGATGGGGGAAAGGAATGAGGTCATAGAGGATCCACGTGGGGGACGGGAGGCATATACGGAAGGCGAGGCGGAGTGCATGACGCTCAAGGATCTGGAGGGACATAGAATTTGGGGGGGGGGGGGGGGGAGGGGGCAGATATCCAGGCGGGAGTGGCATAACAGAGTATGGGACGGATTTGCCGGGGCTGTTAGGGTCTCCCGCTTATATAGGCATGATGACATCATCAGCAGCCAATCAGATTGATCCAGACGCGCGTAAGTCGACCCGGGCGGCTAGCGGAGGGAGCTATTGCCCGTGGCAGCACCGGTGACGTCAGGTGGCGCCAGGGGCAGGCGCCACGTTTGAAACTGCCGCTCCCGAGTAGCGCATCTGTCTCTGCTTTCTTTCGATGTCCAACGCCCGTCCCCATGCCCTGCTCAGTGTGTATCCCTGGTCTCTGTTGAAATTGTTGTTGTTTAAGCGAATCTCGGCCGCTCCCTTTATAACGGAGTCCCAATATGTAGTCGCATGAGCCAACACTTTTGTATTTTCGAAATGTATTTTATGTCGGTTTTCTAGACAATGCTCCGCTATGGCCGACTTGTCAAGCTCCCTTTGTTTTATATGGCGCTTGTGCTTAGTACAACGCTCCACAACCGTGCGAATTGTCTGTCCGATGTACATGCTGCCACATTCACGCGGTACACCATACACACCGGACACTCGAAGAGCAATGTCGTCTTTAACAGGGCGCAACATATCTCGTATCTTGGGGGCGGGCCGGAACTCTAGTCTTAGCCCATGTTTCTGCAGCAAACGTTCTAACTTGCTGCTAGTTGCTCCACAGCATGGTAGGAATAAAGTCCAGTTTGGCCTCTTCTAAAATGGTTCAAATGGCTCTGAGCACTATGGGACTTAACTTCTGAGGTCATCGGTCCCCTAGAACTTAGAACTACTTAAACCTAACTAACCTAAGGACATCAGACACATCCATGCCCGAGGCAGGATTCGAACCTGCGACCGTAGCGGTCGCGCGGTTCCATACTGCAGCGCCTAGAACCGCTCTGCCACTCCGGCCGGCTTCGCCTCTTCTACTGATTCACCAGGTGTCTTTCATCGGCGGCCCTTGAAAGCGTTTGCGATGTCTCTTTTACTGTATCCATTTTCCCCGAAAAGTTTTAAGTTCTGCAATTCAGACTGTAGGTGGTCGTCGTCAGAGATAATCTTGACTCTATGAACCAACATGTTCAGGACAGCTTTCTTGTGTACAGGGTGGTGGAAACTACTGGCGATCAAGTACCGATCAGTGTTTGTTGGTTTACGGTACTCCTGCCTTCCGCTCAATCAAAACATCCAAGAATAGTAGCTTGCCGTGTTTCTCCATCTCGACAGTAAATTTAATGTTGGGGTGGAGATCATTCATATGATCGACGAATTGCTGTAGTGTATTTTCACCATGAGGCCATATCAGGAAGGTGTCTTCAACGTATCATAGAAAGCAAGATGGCCGTAATGTCGCAGTTTGCAGAGCCTGCTCCTCAAAGTGCTCCATGAAGAAATTTGCGACTGCTGGAGACAGTGGAGATCCCATGGCTGTGCCGTCAGTCTGTAATGCCATAGCTCTAATGCTCTACTGGTTTATTTTGCCATTTGTTTTATTTAATGTTACATCGTTGAGCTTCTGTAAATGTGTTTGAATCGATAATACAAAATTGTATACTCCTTTCTTTGTAAAAACTTTGATGTCATGGTTTGATTCTATGCAATGTAGTATATCTGTCATTTAAATTCTTTGTCCCAACTGGAGGGAGACAAAACTTACTGTATATATTTGGAATTTGTTTAAATAATTTTGTTTAGAACTACCTATATGTGCAAATTATATATTTTGTTTAAAATGATTGTTTTCTGATATGTAAACTGCTGACCTTCACTTAGGATTCATAGTTATTCTGTATGTAAAAGGTAGTGTGGTTCCCCTCGGGAATGGAACTTAGTAGCGCGCGCAAATTGTGGTTGCCCTAGGTAGAAAAGGTGGAACAAGAGTCAGTCGGGGACGAGCTACCAAACTGAGCACCGCGCATGCATAAGTTGTATATTGTGCTGGTTCCGAGAGGGGCTTTTCCTGCCGCTTACCAATGCCTCGGATGGATGGATAAATAGCTGGAACTATTCTGGAATTGGCATCTATCATCGCCACCAAGAAGGGACAGAGTCCAGCAATTCTGCCTGCAAAAACAACCAACCAACATGCAGCTGCCACCACATTGCGCAATCTCTATAATGGAGCACTATAGTAATGTACAGTGAAGGATCAGCTCATTGGATGTTTTAGTGTGCACAAATATAAGGTAGCTTATAACTGGATTTATGTACCTACCTTGATTTTTTCCCTATAACAACACCTCTTAGGTTCCTCTCCATTTGAACTGTGATTACCGAGTGTCCTAGTTTGTGGAAAAAAAATGAAAGCCTCAAAGCCACATATTTAATCAAGTAATGTTGTTTGACCTCTGGTAAGAAGAGAGTATTCAGATTTACTGTGGATTTAATGAAATTGTGGGAGGTAGTAAATGTAGTCTTGTGAAAGCCTCCCAGTGATGGAAACAGTCCAATTTAAAGTTTTTTTGTTTTTTGTTTTGGAGTTTCAAAGTCAACTATTCAATCATTTATTTGAAAGTAGAAGACTGGTAATAAAGACAATTTGCTGTTTCCTTTAAAAATTAAAATTCTTAAAACTGAGGCTTATAAAGTTTTGCTTAGTTAATGATCATAGTGCTGTCTGTAGTGAATTTTAAAAGATGAGTCAGTTTCTTGCAAATTTGTCAACATTGTGTCTCACTGCAGCAAAAGTCATGGATAGCAGTTGTGGAAAGTTATATACTTATGCTTGCTAAGCACTTGTTTCTTTTGGGTATTGAAAGTGCATATTAATAGTGTAATAAGATCCACAGGTTATCCTTTACCACTATTTATGAAAACAGTAATTTCTTATTCAAAAGACATTGAGAAGTAACCTGTTAGTGAATTCCATTGAAGTTTCATTCTAAATAGAATAGTATTTAGTTGAGAGACTCTTAACCTATGTCCAATTTATGATTCTGCAGTGAATATTAATACTAATGTTATAAAACTTATTCGGTTTGAATAAGCCCTGAAAGTAATAGTGTGTTCCGTCATCTGTTATATTTATGCAAATAGCTTGTTCTGCTCTGTCAGCTCAAATCTTACCGTGAACATATCCAGGTGTCAGAGTTCATTGCACTCACATGTAGCAAAGTATAGGTTGTGTTTGTCTGTTAAGGTTACTCATATTTAATTTCTTGAACAAGAATGTCAATGATCCTCTTGCCTAATTAGGCTGGCGACCGTTTTCCTTGTTCTTTGAACAGTGTAGATTGGTAAAATATTGTTTGTACTGTTCAAATATTTACGAAATTCTGACTTTCACTTCCGATAAGCCACCTCTGTTAGGTACAACACGGTCAACATAACAAAATTTCTCTCAAAGCGTTGCTTTATACCATAATTGCTTTAACAAGATAGTTTCATTTCACGACCTGCCTCCGACTTTGAGGTTATAGTACAGCAGTAGCAGACAGGAGTGTTATAAGTCATCTCATAATATTCATCGCAGTACAAAAGTAAGTTGTCGTTAGGATGTGACGGAACAACTTAATGATTCCGGATGGAAAATGTTGGGCAACCGAGAACGTTTTATTCATGTATGCCGTCGCGAAAGACCCCGAGGACAGATGTGCACTGGCCAGATGGCAAGTGACGGAGCCAACGTTCATGGACAGAATCTTGAGGACCTCACTCCACTGCACTATGCATCGCGCTCTGGTTGTGCAGACGGCATCAGACCCATTCTTGAGGATGGGGCAAGTGTTGGAGCACAGGATGAGTCTGGTAACACACCTCTACATTATGCCGCTAGCAGCGGCAGCGCCGATGCAGTCACATTGCTTGTGAGGGCTGGAGCTGATTTGCACGTGCAGAATACGGGAGGTTGTAGACCCTTGTTCAATGCTGTTCTAAGGGGTAGTGAAGCGTGGTTCGAGCTCTTACTTAAAGGTTCAGCCGTGATGCGGCTTACGTTGGTGCTGTTGTAGGTTTCCACCCTCTGTTGCAGGCCAGACGGTATCGTGTTAGTTGGCACGGTAGCGGTTGTTTGTCTTCTTTTCGTGTTGACCGGCGCCATTCGGTTTCGCAAGCGTTGCTGTGCGCTAGTGGCAGCAGCGGCGGTTATCTATACAGGGTGTTACAAAAAGGTACAGCCAAACTTTCAGGAAACATTCCTCACACACAAATAAAGAAAACATGTTATGTGGACATGTGTCCGGAAACGCTTACTTTCCATGTTAGAGCTCTTTTTAATACTTCTCTTCAAATCACATTAATCATGGAATGGAAACACACAGCAACAGAACGTACCAGCGTGACTTCAAACACTTTGTTACAGGAAATGTTCAAAACGTCCTCCGTTAGCGAGGATACATGCATCCACCCTCCGTCGCATGGAATCCCTGATGCGCCGATGCAGCCCTGGGGAATGGCGTATTGTATCACAGCCGTCCACATTACGAGCACGAAGAGTATCTACATTTGGTACCGGGGTTGCGTAGACAAGAGCTTTCGAATGCCCCCATAAATGAAAGTCAAGAGGGTTGAGGTCAGGAGAGCGTGGAGGCCATGGAATTGGTCCACCTCTACCAATCCATCGATCACCGAGTCTGTTGTTGAGAAGCGACTGAAATGTGCAGGAGCTCCATCGTGCATGTACCACATGTTGTGTCGTACTTGTAAAGGCACATGTTCTAGCAGCACAGGTAGACTATCCCGTATGAAATTATGATAACGTGCTCCATTGGGCGTAGGTGGAAGAACATGAGGCCAAATCAAGACATCACAAACAATGCCTGCCAAAACGCTCACAGAAGATCTGTGTTGATGACGTGATTGCACAATTGCGTGCGGATTCTCGTCAGCCCACACATGTTGATTCTGAAAATTTACAATTTGATCACGTTGGAATGAAGCCTCATCCGTAAAGAGAACATTTGCACTGAAATGAGGATTGACACATTGTTGGATGAACCATTCGCAGAAGTGTACCCGTGGAGGCCAATCAGCTGCTGATAGTGCCTGCACACGCTGTACATGGTACGGAAACAACTGGTTCTCCCGTAGCACTCTCCATACAGTGACGTGGTCAACGTTACCTTGTACAGCAGTAACTTCTCTGACGCTGACATTAGGGTTATCGTCAACTGCACGAAGAATTGCCTCGTCCATTGCAGGTATCCTCGTCGTTCTAGGTCTTCCCCAGTCGCGAGTCATAGGCTGGAATGTTCCGTGCTCCCTAAAACGCCGATCAATTGCTTCGAACGTCTTCCTGTCGGGACAACTTCGTTCTGGAAATCTGTCTCGATACAAACGTACCACGCCACGGCTATTGCCCCGTGCTAATCCATACATCAAATGGGCATCTGCCAACTCCGCATTTGTAAACATTGCACTGACTGCAAAACCACGTTCGTGATGAACACTAACCTATTGATGCTACGTACTGATGTGCTTGATACTAGTACTGTAGAGCAATGAGTCGCATGTAAACACAAGCACCGAAGTCAACATTAGCTTCCTTCAATTGGGCCAACTGTGGGTGAATCGAGGAAGTACAGTACATGCTGACGAAACTAAAATGAGCTCTGACATGGAAATTAAGCGTTTTTCCTGAAAGTTTGGCCGTACCTTTTTGTAACACCCTGTATGTAGTAGCTGTTGCCCTCTCTTTGGAGGACGTCGTTGTTTTTCCGTGTCGTGTGGGTGTAGTAGTTCGATTGGGGACTCTTGAGGAGCCAGGTCTGTGCAGTGCGAGACCGTGCTGGCGGCGCGCATGGACTGCCGGGTGGAAGGCCTGTGGTCACGAGGGTGCACGACCCCGTCGTAAACCAGATCCTGCAGGCTTTAAGATGAGCGCATTTCAATCCAAGTAGAGAAACCTCCACCATTGTGACATCTCGCGGTTCTCCAGTGACTTGGGTTCGTGTTGCCACTGGTAGTGTCGCCGAGGCGAAGAGCAGCGAGTGGAGTGCTTGGGGTAAGCGGGTCTGATTAGCTTTCCTCGACTTCTTATTACTATTTACTGCATTCAGCTTGTTACAATTTGTTAAGTTCAACCATCGTGACACACACAGTGGTTACGGTTACTACAAGCCACACCACAAGTTGGGAAACGGGGCCAAATTTCTAGTAATTTACTGTCGAGTTGAGATTTTCACACGAAAATGTTTTATTCATATCTTACAGAAACTAGCAGTGCGGCAATAAACAGCCTTGTAAACACGCTACTAACGGCAATCAAGTAATTTATAGCAATACAACAATTGTAGGAAAAATTTCTTTTTTAAAAAAAAATAGAAGTAACAGTACGGCAATAAACAACCTTTCAAAACACGCCGCTAACGAAAATCAAGTAATTTACAGCAATGCAACAGTTTAAAAATCTCTTTTAAAAACGGCAATCAAGTCATTTATAGCAATACAACAGTTTAAAATTAAAAAAAAAAAAAACAGAAGCTAACAGTACTGCATTAACAGCCTTTCAAAACACGCCGCTAACGGCAATCAAGTAATTTATAGCACTACCACAATTTTTAAAAAATTTAAAGAACGTTAGTAAACAGGCTACTAAAGTAAATATAGAAATTTGTTAATAAAGTACGGTGAGGTAGTGAAGCGACCAACACCGCCATTAAAAAAAAATATCAAAGGTTCCAGCACACACGATTAATGGCAATAAAGGAATGGAGGAATTTAAAAAAATTTTAAACAAACGTGTCTTGGAATATCATTAGAACATAACGGATATGACGGACCCGTGTAAGGCGGCGACAAATCACCCACTCAGGGATGCTCAGGCTAGGCAGGATACTGACCAATTTAAATACGCCCGTAAACATAATTGCCACTCTCAGGCTGGTCACTGCACCGACTTTTAGCGAGCGAAAACTTGCAATAAGATGGCTTAACTTGCTGACAGAATTAGAGCTAACTCCGTGCAATGAAATATTACGCCACACAGTCCTGAATGAGCGACCACATGATCAACCAACAAGAAGCATGAATTAACTCATAACTCACGACAGAATAACGAAACAATTAAACTGCCAAAACTACACCTCCCATCGGGCAGTAGCGAGAGGAGGAGGAAAGATCACTGTCTTCAATTACACCGGTGCCGGGGACAGGAAACCCGATCGCCGGAGGCCACAAGGCAGAAGAGACACTGGTTACGCAAGCTTGTTACTTAATGATTAAACCTTCCACGAACTTAACTTGCAATTTTGCTCGAACAGGCAGTACACGACCTCCGATGGCAAGGATCCACACATCCGACCACGCACGCGTCGCCAGCGTACCCAACACGCCACGGTCACGCGACAACACGCTCTGTCACCGGAGTTCACGTCTTCTCTGCAACGTTGACGGGTAGTGACCGCTCCTTCATGTTAGGTGTCTCCTTTTAAACTCCAGTGTTGAAACCGAGGACTTAAAGAAGCTTGTTAACGTCCCACCAAGGTGAAATGAACAGCAACTACTCGTTGGGCGATTCTGTATACAACCAACACGCGGGGAGCTCTTCCGTCAACTCGACCCGCTCGTTACACACAACCGACATACGTCACGTGGCGACTCGATACAACCGACCACGCCTGCTTCGCGCTGGAGAGCCACACTGCCCTCCCGTGTCCACCACACTCTCTGCGCGCAACGCCCCTACTTCCGCCCCACCACACGAGGTTACCACCGGTCAGAGATCTCACTTCCTCCATAGCAGTTTCCCGGAAGCAAAACGCAGATATCGATAGCAGAGAGAAAAGACAACCAAGCAGCCACTTAATGACAGACAACATATCAAACAAACATGTGAGGGGAAGAAAAGGAAAACCAATGCAATCTAAACACAAGGTGTAGCACGAGTCGATACGCGGCTCACATCGGTATTTTTCCGCCCTGGTTGCCGCTAACGCCCCAGTTACTTGCCCTGGAGGTTAATGTATGTAACGGCTGTGTACGTTTCCTCGCCATGCCGCTGCTGTCCAGTAAGGCGTGTAGCTTTGAGAGCTTTCTTGATTGTAGGCCGTTTGTGATTCTTCTACTCTGGTGGTAGTGATTCCTTTCTCGCTCCGGGCGCTCTAAGCACAGTATTCTGGGGGCGTAGTGCAGTCCGCCAGTTCCAGCTTTAGCATGTTCTTCTACTCTTAAATTTGGTTTATTGGGCGTCAGGTATCTTCAGCAAGATTATCACTAGTCATTAGTTACACTGCCACAAGCCTGAGTTACCATCTTGTGAAGTGAATGCAACTCTTGGCTGTCTACCTCATGGGTCGAGAAAGTATTTGTCGCCTGATCTTCTCAGAGGTCGAATGCTGGAGCACCGTCTGTGACTGGTCCTTGTGTTTTATTATTGTCTTATTTATTACCGTAACTTTTAATGCCAACATTAAAGGTTATGTAAGTGTAAGGGTTGTGTTACAATGTTACCAATATCTTATTTCACCCGTTTGGTGGTCAGTTGCCTTTTTCTTTTAATTAACCTTTGCTTGTATTTGCTGTTTTACAGCAGGCTTTTAAACTTTTTTATATAATTGCCGTTCCTGGCGTGTAAGGCCTTCAGCCGTGATCACAGTGGCTTGTTTTTTTAACATTATCTGTATCTGTAGTTTATGGTGATTTGGTAAATTGTACCGCGCTGAAAACACTATTATTTACACAGTTGTTTATTTGTTCATTAATAACGTGTGGTATTTTTTTATTTATTGTTGAGTATGGCATCTACATCTACATTTATGCTCCGCAAGCCACTCATCAGTGTGTGGCGGAGGGCACTTTGCGTGCCACTGTCATTACCTCCCTTTCCTGTTCCAGTCGCGTATGGTTCGCGGGAAGAACGACTGCCGGAGAGCCTCCGTGCGCGCTCGAATCTCTCTAATTTTACATTCGTGATCTCCTCGGGAGGTATAAGTAGGGGGAAGCAACATATTCGATACCTCATCCAGAAACGCACCCTCTCGAAACCAGGACAGATAGCTACACCGCGATGCAGAGCGCCTCTCTTGCAGAGTCTGCCACTTGAGTTTGCTAAACATCTCCGTAACGCTATCACGCTTACCAAATAACTCTGTGAAGAAACGCGCCGCTCTTCTTTGGATCTTCTCTATCTCCTCCGTCAACCCGACCTGGTACAGATCTCACACTGATGAGCAATACTCAAGTACAGGTCTAACGAGTGTTTTGTAAGCCACCTCCTTTGTTGATGGACTACATTTCCTAAGGACTCTCCCAATGAATCTCAACCTGGTACCCGCCTTACCAACAATTAATTTTATATGATCATTCCACTTCAAATCGCTCCGTACGCATACTCCCAGATATTTTATAGAAGTAACTGCTATCAGTGTTTGTTCCTCTGTCATATAATCAGACAAATATATGTGCGTAACTGTAAAAGGGAACCAATAGTAACTGATTACGGCTTCGTCAACAATCGTAACAGAACCCTGCCCCCCCTTGACCACCAGGTTTCAAGGGAAGACCGGAGGTACGGGCGACAGATACGTTTGGTAATACATTACTGTACCGCAAAGGAACCGAGAGAGGTGACGCAGTGGTTAGCACACTGGACTCGCATTCGGGAGGATGACGGTTAAATCCCGCGTCCGGCCATCTTGATTTAGGTTTACGGTGATTTCCCTAAATCGCTTCAGGCAAATGCCGGGATGGTTCCTTTGAAAGGGAACGGCCGACTTCCTTCCCCATCCTTCCCTAATCCGATGAGACCGATGACCTCCCTGTTTGGTCTCTTCCCCCAAACAACCCAACCAACCAATCCGCAGAGGCCGGCAGTGTCGAGATTATTCGGTTTCTTATTAGGGAAGGTGCCACTGTGGAGGTTTACAAGGGGGGGGGGGCCAAAAAGAAACCTGATTGTTGTCATAAAAAGTTTACTGATGAACCTTTTTACAAAATTACTTCACTCACCTTCAAAATACTCTCCATTACATGCGATGCACCTGTCAAGTCTGGCCGGCCGCGCTGGTCTCGCGGTTCTAGGTGCGCAGTCCGGAACCGTGCGACTGCTACGGTCGCAGGTTCGAATCCTGCCTCGGGCATGGATGTGTGTGATGTCCTTAGGTTAGTTAGGTTTAAGTAGTTCCAAGTTCTAGGGGACTGATAACCACAGCAGTTGAGTCCCATAGTGCTCAGAGCCATTTGAGCCTGTCAAGTCTCTTTTCCCACTGTTGGAAGCATGTTTGGAACTCTTCAACTTTGATATTGTCCAGTGCCCTTTGCGAAGCTGTTTTTACCGCCTCCACATCGTCATAACACTCACGTTTTAGCGTTTTTTTCATTCGTGGAAATAGGAAAAAGTCGCACGAAGCTAGGTCCGGCGAATACCGGAGCGTGGGGAGCGACAGACCACCTCTGAGATGCCAAATAGTGGGTCACTCGTAAGGCCGTGTGTGCTGGAGCGTTGTCGTGATGCAGAAACCAGTCACCTGATCGCCAAAGTTCCGGGGGTTTCCTCCTCACATCCTCTCGCAGACCCCTTAAAACATCCAAGTAAAAGTGCTGGTTAACAGTCTGGCCAGGGGGTACGAATTCCCGATGCACAATTCCACCAACATCAAGAAAGACAATGATCATCGTCTCCACATTTGACCTCACTTGCCTTGCTTTTTTTGGTCTGGGAGAGTTGGGAGTCCTCCACTGGCTTGACGCTTGCTTGGTTTGTGGGTCATTCCCGTAACACCAACTTTCATCCCCTGTAATGACTTTGTTCAAGAAGTTTGGATCACGTGCAATCTTTGTTTTCAAGTCCTGACACACATTCATGCGGATGGTTTTTTTGCTCCTGTGTGAGAAGGCGCGGAACAAATTTAGGAGCAACAAGTCTTGAAACGTACCCTTTGAACAATTTATACATGACTGTGCTTAAACTGACACACAATATTTTTAGCGCAACGCAGTCTGTCTTTCAAAAGTCCCTACAAAAGAATGGCCCTGGCTAACATTAACCTATACCTTTCGCAAATCAGTTACCTCACAAAAATTTTGGTTACTCGAACTACTGCAATACAGCGAGCGCCACTACTACCAGCTAAATAAAAGATTCAAACTACTGAAGGCACTAACTACTGATAGGCATAGTTAGCAAATGAAATATTTTAATAGAGAACAAACGATCTATTTACCTTAATAGTCATAATACATATAGCAGTTCATGACATCCAGTCTTACAAATTTCAAAACTCCGCCATCTCTCTCCCCACATCCACCACTGCTGGCGCCTCACCTCCAACTGCGCAACGCTACGCGCTGTTAACATCCAGCTGCCGCTGCCCAACACTACAATGGCAGATATCCAAACTAGCCACAGACTGCACACAGCACAGCCAGTGATTCTCATACTGAGCGCTACGTGGCGTTACCAATAATAAAACAGAAACAGCTTACTTACAGTCTCAAGTGCAAATCCTCACTCAAAATCTGCTGGCACGAGCTCCAACTGTCTCTCCTGAAATTTGGTCGATCGTTTGGCGACGATCCTCGTTGATTTTTTGGCGGACCTTTTCAATGTTCTCATTTCGCTATGTTGAAGGGCGTCCAGAACGAGCTTGGTGTTCAACACACATCTCACCACGTTTAAAGCTCCCAAACCACTCGAAAACCTGTGTGCGGCTCATAGCGTCCTCCTGGAAAGCTTCCTGAAGCATTTGGTGTGTCTCCGTTGCAGTTTTTTTAAGCAAATTTCACACACACTCTTTGTTCTTTTAAAGTTGCCATAACGACTTCGCAGAGGTAAGCCGCCAACAGTCAGAGAAACACAATACCACACTTGCACGTTCATCTCTACACTGACGCCATCTGCACAGCTGTTTCATGAAGGTTTCTACTAACACCATCTAGCGTCAGAATCCTGCACTACGTCTACGAGTGGCAGCGCCCTCGGAGTCCGGTCTCTTTTGAGTCACCCCTCAGACAACGCCAAGCTTGAGACACATTTGCACGTAGCAGTAACAAATGGAAATTCCGAATGCGTCGAAGCACTACTGGAGGCCGAAGCAAAACTAAAAGTACGGAACCTCTGTGGCTCAACACCGCTCCACGATGCAATAAAGACGAAAAACCACTCAACCATCAGGCTGCTGTTGAATGCAGCTTCTTACGTCAATCAAGTCGCAGGATAACGCATATATATCTGCTCCTATAAGAAATTTTTCTGGCACAGCCCAGTGCAATGCTGGCCGATGGATTTGTCATGTATGAAAAGAACAACTGATTTTTCTTTGCAGTAATCGGGATGACTATGGATTGGAGAAATTAGTAAATTCTTTAAATTGGGATGAATAATATTCAAAAGATAATTTTTATAAGAAAAATTATTATTAAGAGATTTTTTTAAACATTTACATGGGACTTGATATAACGATACTACATATGCGCGAGGCTGCTTTTACCTCATATTATATCTAATAAATCCGCCGTCCGCGGATAGGAAACACAAAACAATATTCGTGAGGTAGGACTGATCCTCCAAGCCTAAGAATAACTAAATCAGAGATTCTTCCAAACATAAACTGTCTGTAGTAACCATACAACTTCACCAAACCAAGCCCCGGGCATCTCGTCAAGAGCGGCGCGGAGTCCACGTTGCCATCACCTGAGTCCGAGGACGAGTAGAGGCCCTGCGAGCATGGCTCCGGTACGATGGCGGCGGTGGACGATGACGCGGCGGCTACGATGACACCAGTGGGCTCGCTCGGCGTGAACTGCCTCTCCAGGTTTTTTTTTTTTTTTTTTTTTTTTTTTTTTTTTTTTTTTTTTTTTTATTGAATTTCAATTCCCCCCAAAGGGGGCGGGCTGGCAGCAGCTTAGGACGCCGCTCTGCAGCCTACAGATTTTCTGACAAAGAGCAGGAGAATAAATAATAATAAAAAACAGGCGATAAAATCGGGGACTTAGTGAGTAACAAGGTGAAAAGAAAATGGGGAAATGAAAACAAGCAACAGAGGGATGAATAAATATACATACGGAGCAGACAGGGAAAACAATAGACAGTTAAAAAAAACACGGCGACAGTCTGGATTCTGTTCGCAAAGTATATAAAATTGACACCCAGCGACAGCATGGTTTCTGTTCGCAACACAACACTGAATAGGCACTAGAACACAGCACGAAAAAGTCGGCAAAGGTGACACCACAGTCGAGAGCAGGTGGGGGGAAACTGGACAGGAGATGGGAAAACAAAAGGGGGGAAAGGAGAGTAAAAGCGAAGGGGGGGAGGGGGGAACCGGGAAAGGAGCTGATGGAGGATGAGGACCCATAAGAGGGGTAGGGGGCAGACGCGACAGGGAGGGGGGTAGGTAGAGGAGGGGAATACAAAAGGACTGGGGGGGAGAAGGGAGGTAGGGAGAGCCGTAGTGGGGAGGAAACAGGACGGAAGGGGGGGGGGGGAAGAGGGAGCCCAGGGAAAGGACAGAGGAAAGGAGGGGGAGGGAGGATCAGAGTTGATAGGAAGGATAAATGGAGGGAGAGAGGGCATCATCCGGGAGGGGGAGCTGACGGAAGCCACCTTGGGAAAGGAGATGGAGGGTGTAGAGATGGAGGGTAGGGGGGACACAACGGTGAAGTCGTGGCAGGGGGCAAGGATGGGAGAGGAGAGGAGCAACCAGGGGGTGAGGGGGTTCAAGACGGCGGCTGGTGTAGAGGATGCGGACCTCTCCAGGCTCCCGCGCCAGCCTAAATACTGCTCGGTGCATGGATATGGCTGGCTCCATTTGCAGTCACGTGTCGAGCGGAAGGAAAGGGGTCCGCTGCTGTAGCGACCTCTGGTGGCGCCGTGGACGGCTCCTGGTGGTCTCTAGGAAGCGTCTGTGTTTCCGGGACGACCGGCCAGGCTGACCCCTACTCGGTCCGGGGCCCGCTGTACCGGTCTGCTTCGCGGGAAGCGAGAGTTGCAGGCGCTTAGTCTGGACACAGTAAAATCGCTCAGGCTCCGCCATCGCTCCCCACGACCAGCCCAGCCAACTCCATACACACGACTGCTCGCTACTACTACTACAACTGCTACACAGTTCCTACTGTTGACAACACTGCTCTCTGGTCTGAGATTCTCTTATAGCTTACATATCGCAGGCAGCGCGTGAGAAATGCATCGAAATTACATCTGCTCGAGTGCGCTAGCAACAAATTGCTTACTCATGGACCTCTTACAACCGTTCCATCTGGCATTCATTATTGGCTCTCAGTGCTGTTTGGAGGAGCTGCTGAGATGAAAAGCGTCCGTTGCAACCTTGGGCGACAAACGTTTCACTGGTCTGCACCGCGCGGCCTGCAATGGGAATTCTGATTGCCTCAACATACCATTGGACAAGATGCTGTTGGATGGGAAGGGGGACGTGCATCTGGAAGACGAATGTGGCTACATGGCGCTACACTGGGCACTGGACCACAAACACTTTGCATGCGCCAGATACCTAGTAGAAGTATGCAAAAGAAAAAGAGAGCGGTCAGAGATGAGTGGCGTCTGTGAATGTCTCTCAGTGGTGATTTCAGACCAAAGCAGCAGCTCCTCAGAAGTTATTCCTTCAGTGCCAGACACCAGCTTCTCAGAAGAAACGTCGTCAGATCAAGGAAGCCGCTTCTCTGAAATTTCACGTCAAGGAAATAGCGTCTCAGAAGACGTGTTTTCACACCAAGGAAGAAGAGGTATCTTCAGATCTAGGTGGCAGCTTCTCAGAAGAGATAGCTTGAGAACTAGGCGGCAGCTCCTCAGAAGAGATGTGTTCAGGGGAAGACGCTCGAGCAGTCTTCGTTCCCTCGCCCCCACACTCCGCCCAATACTCGCTTTCCACGTGACTCAGCCTCAGTCAGGTTCACGCAGAATGACCCAACAGGTGAGGGTCTCCAACACTCGCCTGAGGAAAGAAACTTTGCGGCTACGAATGTTACAACGTGAGGTACAGTGCTCATTAATGGCAGTTCATCCTGCATACAGGGTGAAAAGTATTTAAACCGACAAACTCTGGGAGGTTGTAGGGGACATCAAAACAAATATTTTTCCCTAATGTCATTTTTCCCTATGAGGAGTATTTAAACCGGTAGAGGAAGATTTCTTTGACGGCAAATTAATAAAACCAACAAACACTTTTCCATTTTTATGACCAAGAGACAACACATTAACACAACCCAATTTCAATTACAGTAGATTTTCAAAAATGCCTCCAATGAAAGGTAAAAAAAGGTTATACCGTCGGATCATGTTCTGTCTGACGCGGACAAAAACCCCAGGAGTATCCTGAATTGTTCCTGCTGCTGCTACTATCCGGGCAACCAAATCCTCTTCTGATGCAACAGGAGTTGCGTAAACAAGGTTGCGCATCTCTCCCCACACAAAAAGTCCAGAGGGGACATATCTGGGGATCGAGCAAGCCTTGGTACTGGATCACCTCTGCCAATCCACGTTTCTGGGAACCGTCAGTCCAGGAATCGACGCACACGACGACTGAAATGTGCGGGCGCCCCGTCATGTTGGAACCACATGCGTTGTCTTGTAGCGAGCGGGACGTCTTCCAGCAATTCTGGTAATGCTCTGGCGAGAAAATTGTAATAGTGCCCGCTATTTAATGGTCTAGTTCGCAGATACGGCCCAATTAAACAGTCCCCTATAATACCGACCCACACATTAACGAAGAACCGCACTTGATGAGCGCTTTATTGCATCGTGGAGCGGTGTTGAGCCACAGATGATGGAAATGTAGCATGCATTTCACACTGTTCCAGGTGCTCTGGGTGGATAATCAAATGGTTCGAGGTTGTTGACACGCTGTAAGTGAAATGGACGTAAAAACTGCTCTCGAAGGACTGTTCTTACATTCGTCTGATTCGTCCCCATGTTACGTGCAATTGCACGAGTGCTCATTGAAGGATCCCGCTCCACATGCTGCAAGGCAGCTTCCTCAAATTGCAGCGTTCTTACCGTGCGACGGCGTCCCTGTCCAGGTAATCTGCTAAATGACCCGGTCTCACGCAGACGTTGGTACACAGCAGCAAAGGTCGTATGATGCGGGATACGGCAATTAGGATGTTGTTGTTGATAAACCCGCTGTGCAGCTCGTCCGTTGTGGTGCGCTACGTAGTACGCACCAACCATATCAGTGTACTCACTCCAGGTGTATCGCTCCATTAGTAAACAGAGACAATGCACTACTACACTGGTGGACAGCAGTTGCCTACAACTGAAGAGTGTAATACGCCCTCTAACAACTGAAGATCGTAATACGGCCTCTACCGGTTTAAATAATCCTCATAGGAAAAAACGACATTAGGGAAAAATATTTGTTTTGATGTCCCCTACAAGCTCCCAGAGTTTGTCGGTTTAAATACTTTTCACCCTATACACAGTTTCACAAGCTATGTGCATTCAGCCATGAGAGATCCGCTTGGACATAGACGATGGTCGTGCAGCTGCGCCATTAGGCGAGGAGGCGGGGTAGTATGAGACATCTACAGCAACTTCGGCCAAGCAATGCAAAGACTGTTCCCCATCCCTCACGTTTACCGCAGCCACGTCACTACCGTGTGAATCAGCTATGCGACTGCAACGCTCTTCCCCGCGGCACGTAAACTCCCCAACGTACTGTACATGACCTTGGCAAGACACCTATCGACATGGCTGACGGAAGTGGATGGAAGAGGACCAGTATTGGCTCATTTCTGGCCACTGACTATCTGAGCTGCCAGACAACACTGATTCTACAAAGACAGCAGTGAAACGCAGAGCTGTTGATCACTGGACTGTTATATCCAGCTGAGTTTGACGTAAACTTATTTCTCCACATGAAAGAACCTTCTACATCTACATCTACACACATACTCCGCAATCCACCATACGGTCCGTGGCGGTGGGTACCTCTTACCACAACTAGCATCGTCTCTCCCTGTTCCACTCCCAACCAGAACGAGGGAAAAATGACTGCCTACATGCCTCTGTACGAACCCTAAGCTCTCTTATCTTTGTGGTCTTTCCGCGAAATGTAACTTGGCGGCATTAAAATTGTACTGTAGTCAGCCTCAAATGCTGGTTCTCTAAATTTCCTCAGTAGCGATTCACGAAAAGAACGCCCCCTTTCCTCTAGAGATTCCCACCCGCGTTCCTGAAGCATTTCTGTAACACTCGCGTGATGATCAAACGTACCAGTAACAAATCTAGCAGCCCGCCTCTGAATTGCTTCTATGTCCTCCCTCAATCCGACCTGATAGGGATCCCAAACGCTCGAGCAGTACTCAAGAATACGTCGTATTAGTGTTTTATAAGCGGTCTCCTTTACAGATGAACCACATCTTCCCAAAATTCTACCAATGAACCGAAGACGACTATCCGCCTTCCCCACAACTGCCATTACATGCTTGTCCCACTTCATATCGCTCTGCAAAGTTACGCCTAAATATTTAAGCGACGTGACTTTGAGTACTCAAACATTACTGGATTCTTTTTCCTATTCATCTGCATTAATTTACATTTATCTATATTTAGAGTTAGCTGCCATTCTTTACACCAATCACAAATCCTGTCCAAGTCATCTTGTGTCCCCCTACAGTCACTCAACGACGACACCTTCCCGTACACCACAGCATCATCAGCAAACAGCCGCACATTGCTATCCACCCTATCCAGAAGATCATTTATGTAGATAGAAAACAACAGCGGACCTACCACACTTCCCTGGGGCACTCCAGATGATACCCTCACCTCCGCTGAACACTCATCATCGAGGACAACGTACTGGGTTCTGTTACTTAACAAGTCTTCGAGCCACTCATATACTTGGGAACCAATCCCATATGCTCGTACCTTAGTTAGGGGTCTGCAGTGGGGCACCGAGTCAAACGCTTAGTACATTCCACTAGTACATTCCACCAGTCTTTTTTGTACGCACTCTGCAAATCCACTCCCATTGCAGCTTCAACCAACCTCCAGTCTTATACCACAAATTCTTCCTTTGCACGTACCCTCCCAATTAGATCTAACGTACTCTTCCCTATTGTGCTTTATAATAGGACTCCCCTCCAATCCTTCATTCACGCATTACTCCATCCAGTAACTGTAAACCAGTTTTCCATGTTTTTCGAATCAGAACACTCACTGTGTTGATGCCCCCCACCTACGCCTCCATACAACACCTCAGTTTTACGTCGTGCAAGTTCGCCCTGTTGTGAACGTTTCCAGTCAGCACACCTTTTGTCTCACAATCTTTAATGTTACACCAATACCATTTTCCAAAACAATTTCTTAAAACTGTAAATTACATGTATTTGATAGTTTTATAATTTGTATATTTTATATCACTATTAAAATATTTTGAATTTATTTTGTTTTTAAAATTTCTTAATACGATGCTTAATAATTTTTGCTAGTGCAAACCTGTTCTCGCAAATGAATGGTGAATTTCATAAGCAACGTGTTTGGTGAATGGAGACACTGAACTACATGTCATAGACAGAACGATTAATTACCAACTCTCTCTAGGTATCCAAGCTTTCTTTAGTTTTTCGTAGAGCATAAATTCTGGTGTGTTTGAAAAGCATGAAGTGTTTTCATAACTAGTGACAAATAAGCCTTTAATGATAGCCGGCTGGGGTGGCCGAGTGGTTCTAGGCGCTAGTCTGGAGCCGCGCGACCGCTACGGTCGCAGGTTCGAATCCTGCCTCGGGCATGGATGTGTGTGATGTCCTTAGGTTAGTTACGTTTAAGTAGTTCTAAGTTCTAGGGGACTGATGACCTCAGAAGTTAAGTCCCATAGTGCTCAGAGCCATACTTTAAAGATATACAGAACAGATATACGTGATTCATAAGAGAACAAAGATTTTAATGCTATTTGACTGAATTTATATAAAAATAGTCCCACACATCACACTTACTTAAATTGAAGCAATGGAAAGACTGAGCATACAAGCTAAGCATGGATTGTGTTATACCAATAAATAGTTTCATCCTTGCAACAGATTACTTCGAATATATATGCTAGCTTACTGCTTATAGGGTCCTGCTGTGCTATTGGGCAATTTCCTCATTTGTGTAAGAATGCAAAAATTGTTAACTAGTTGAAAGATCATTTAATAATCGTTAACGTCCGTTTGGGCATATCATCGCAGTATTTTAGTGAAGCAGTCTGACTGCATTTCTCATATCAGCTTCTAGCAGCGCATCATACGTAACCTCTCTGAAAGCTAACCAGAATGCATAGAGCTTCTGCTGATTATTATTGATAAATCTCAATACCTACTCTCCAGTTGATGGCGATTTAGTAAAGTGACTGCGAATGCATTTTTGAGTTCCTTAGCATGACAAGATGGCGGCTCACTAGCGTGGCACATTTAACACTACAATGCTAAAGGGGGAAGGGGGGGGGGGAATGTTACTTTGCTGCGAAACCATCATAAATGCTACTATCCATATTTTTATTCATGAAGGCATGATTTATAGGTAATGCATTAGTTAATAACAATTACTAGAGCTCCAATTGTATGTTTCATATCAAATTAAGTACAAAATGCCCTGTTTTAAACTATACCGCAGTCGTAAATTTTACTGGGGTTTCATCTAGGAAATATAGAATTAAATAAGGCAAGTAAACATGATGATATGTTTCTAGTAAATAAACTCGCAACTCGAAGTTTCAGTGGTTAATAAAGTGACCTTTAAAGACAAACAACACAGTTTACAGTCTTTTAGGGATAAATCGATCTACACTTCTCCTTACAAACCAAGACAACCTCATCAGTAATGTAATCCGGAATCACCAATACAAAATTAATCTTTCACCCCCATGAACATTTAACATCTAAGAATTTTAGGTAGTATGGAATGAAATGATGTTATGGGCAATTACGAATTCACAGCCTCTTTCCACCTTTTCCACTGCATGCAAACATACAACTGAATAGTTGCACGTGGTTCGATGCTACTAAACAAAGCCAGCTAACCGCACACTGAATATAAACTGGATTAATCTTAACAGATATCTGGTTTGGAGTAACAACTGTTCAGCAACATGGCTCTCCATCAAACAAGGCTAATTTCATTAGAACAACCTCTGACCTCGAAAATGGCTCTCCAACATACAATTGGAAACAGAGTAAATGTAGAACATAAATCTAATGGCTAAATTACCTTAAAGAAGGAAGCCACATTGGTTGCAACCTGGCAACGAATGCTGCTGCCTGAGAGCAAACCGACTCGCCAAAGACTCAACACTGATGCAGTGACTCAGACGTTGCGCAAGTGTCTGTATCGTTATACCCAGTATACAGGATCTGGTTAGTTCAATGTCTCAAAGACAGTAGTAAAATCAGTAATACACTCCTGGAAATGGAAAAAAGAACACATTGACACCGGTGTGTCAGACCCACCATACTTGCTCCGGACACTGCGAGAGGGCTGTACAAGCAATGATCACACGCACGGCACAGCGGACACACCAGGAACCGCGGTGTTGGCCGTCGAATGGCGCTAGCTGCGCAGCATTTGTGCACCGCCGCCGTCAGTGTCAGCCAGTTTGCCGTGGCATACGGAGCTCCATCGCAGTCTTTAACACTGGTAGCATGCCGCGACAGCGTGGACGTGAACCGTATGTGTAGTTGACGGACTTTGAGCGAGGGCGTATAGTGGGCATGCGGGAGGCCGGGTGGACGTACCGCCGAATTGCTCAACACGTGGGACGTGAGGTCTCCACAGTACATCGATGTTGTCACCAGTGGTCGGCGGAAGGTGCACGTGCCCGTCGACCTGGGACCGGACCGCAGCGACGCACGGATGCACACCAAGACCGTAGGATCCTACGCAGTGCCGTAGGGGACCGCACCGCCACTTCCCAGCAAATTAGGGACACTGTTGCTCCTGGGGTATCGGCGAGGACCATTCGCAACCGTCTCCTTGAAGCTGGGCTACGGTCCCGCACACCGTTAGGCCGTCTTCCGCTCACGCCCCAACATCGTGCAGCCCGCCTCCAGTGGTGTCGCGACAGGCGTGAATGGAGGGACGAATGGAGACGTGTCGTCTTCAGCGATGAGAGTCGCTTCTGCCTTGGTGCCAATGATGGTCGTATGCGTGTTTGGCGCCGTGCAGGTGAGCGCCACAATCAGGACTGCATACGACCGAGGCACACAGGGCCAACACCCCGCATCATGGTGTGGGGAGCGATCTCCTACACTGGCCGTACACCACTGGTGATCGTCGAGGGGACACTGAATAGTGCACGGTACATCCAAACCGTCATCGAACCCATCGTTCTACCATTCCTAGACCGGCAAGGGAACTTGCTGTTCCAACAGGACAATGCACGTCCGCATGTATCCCGTGTCACCCAACGTGCTCTAGAAGGTGTAAGACAACTACCCTGGCCAGCAAGATCTCCGGATCTGTCCCCCATTGAGCATGTTTGGGACTGGATGAAGCGTCGTCTCACGCGGTCTGCACGTCCAGCACGAACGCTGCTCCAACTGAGGTGCCAAGTGGAAATGGCACGGCAAGCCGTTCCACAGGACTACATCCAGCATCTCTACGATCGTCTCCATGGGAGAATAGCAGCCTGCATTGCTGCGAAAGGTGGATATACACTGTACTAATGCCGACATTGTGCATGCTCTGTTGCCTGTGTCTATGTGCCTGTGGTTCTGTCAGTGTGATCATGTGATGTATCTGACCCCAGGAATGTGTCAATAAAGTTTCCCCTTCCTGGGACAATGAATTCACGGTGTTCTTATTTCAATTTCCAGGAGTGTACATTCCACAGAAAGGTAAAATACACTGTGAATAAATGAAAGAGAGTAACATGTACCTTCCAACAGATTATAGGTTCACTCACGTATTTATACGTCTGTTTCTGTTATGTTTCGGAGCAGTGGTTGTGAGCAGTTAAGTGGCAGGAAATGTAGAATGTGAGTTGTAGCTGTTTAGTACCTTGAGGAGTTTGGAATACTTCGTTTTGTATTTTACCGTTTGTCTGATCTATACAATGTGTTTAAAGTAGAATAGCTGTTGTGTACATAGTTCCGCGTAGTCAGCGCGTACACAACTTTCCCACTAGAACGTGCCCCGCTAAGCACAACAGCGCAGGCGCAGCGCTCGTCCGTCTCTGCACTACGAGATGGTGCTGCCATAGAGACGGACCAAATTCTGCTTCCGCCGATCCGCGTATTAATATGTAACGCAGCCAATGAGACTGCTGCTAACGTAGAACCATTTCTCCTCGCGGATCACACTCGCGCAGTGACACCTGAACGCGCGAGGTATTATAACGAGTGTACAGACCTCCGATCAGTCAGTCTGCATTTGTCTGCATTAGTCTATAGTCAGGTTTCAGTCGGCCCCTAATAAGATTACCATATTCCTGTACATAGCCATGAAGATAAATGAATAGACACTTTGTCAAGTATCAGAGATATGTGAGAATAAGATTAACATACCAAGACCAAAGGAACTTCAGATTGTCAATTGTAAACAGCATCCAGAATCAAGTTACGTAATGTCCATGCTTTTTATTATTTTAAAAATGTGTGTGAAAATTAATCAAGTTCTGTTTAAAGTTGGTCACCGTCAATCTGCTACTCTAAGCGTGCAAGTGGCATTTCTATCGTCTGACCTAACGGCAGAAGATAAACACGCCACAATAAGACCACGAGACATATTGCTGACACTCGCCTACTTCGTTAGAGCGACAAGTCAAAGAATCTGATAGTGTGTGTACCGAAGGTCTTACAGTACGCACACCACACTAGCAAATATTTTAGGAGATGGTAGTATAGACTAATTCTATATAAACGTCCCAAACAACACGTGTCCAATTTTTATTAGTTAAAGATGTGCACCTGTTAGAATTTAATCGTAATTAATACTTACAGAAAACCTAAGCAAAGGGAAACGGTTAAGTTCAAAGTTGTTTGTAACAAGTCCCACCTCTGACTTCACGGCACTTTCGATTTTTTTTAACAATATCGTGTGTAAGTCTTCTCAGGTTGCCTTGGCAGTCTTTTACGCGGGCAGCGCTGTTTATAATCCGACCGATCAATTCATCTCTTTTGTTTAATTATGCATTGTAGACATCGCCTTCCGACCATCCCCACAGATAGGGTAAGATCTGGGGACCTTGGTGGGCATGATATGCGACCTTTTCTGCCAGTCCACTCCTGGAAATGTTAGGTTTAGATGATATATCACCTGACGACTAGAATGTACAAGGGCTGCATCATGCTGGAATGTTCTTCAGTCCTTTCAGTCAAAGGTAATTCTTCCAATAATACCGAAGTTTGTTTTCAGGAAAGTTCAGATAACGGGGAGCTGTAGGTCGATGCGGCGAGACAACAGCTCCAGTCGACTGAATGTCTGCATCTACATCTACATCATACTCCGCAAGCCACCTAATGGTGTGTGGGTGAGGATACTGTGGTACAAGTTTCTGATCCCTCCAGCCCTGTTCCACTCGTGAATTGTGCGTGGGAAGAATGATTGTCGGTAAGCCTCTCTATTTTCTCTAATTTCTCGAATTATCTCCTCGTGGTCAATACGCGAGATGTATGTGAGGGGAAGTAATATGTTGTCCGACTCCTCCTGAAAAGTGCTGTCCCGAAATTTTAATAGTAGATCTCTCCGTCATGCACGACGCCTCTCTTGTAACGTCTGCTAGTGGAGTTTTTGTAGCATCTCCGTAATGCTCTCTCGCCAGCTAAACAATCCCGTGACGAAACGCCCCGCTCTTCGTTGGATTTTCCGTATCTCCTCTATCAGTCCTACCTGATAGGCATCCCGCATGGATGAACAATACTCAAGACTCGGGTGAACAAGCGCCTTATAAGACACTTCCTTCGTGGATGAGTTAAATTTCCTTAAGTTTCCATGGAGAAGTGATAAAAACTTTGAGGATTGCCAATGACATTATAATTCTGTCAGAGACAGCAAAGGTCTTGGAAGAGCAGTTGAACGGAATGGACAGTGTCTTGACAGGAGGATATGAGATGAACATCAACAAAAGCAAAACGAGGAAAATGGAATGTAGTCGAATTAAGTCAGGTGACCCTGAGGGAATTAGATTAGGAAATGACACACTTAAAGTAGTAAAGGAGTTTTGCTATTTGGGGAGCAAAATAACTGATGATGGTCGAAGTAGAGAGGACATAAAATGTAGACTGGTAATGGCAAGAAAAGCGTTTCTGAAGAAGAGAAATTTGTTAACGTCGAGTATAGATTTATGTATCAGGAAGTGGTTTCTGAAAGTATTTGTGTGGCGTGTAGCCATGTATGGAAGTGAAACATGGACGATAAATAGTTTGGACAAGAAGAGAATAGAAGCTTCCGAAAGGTGGTGCTACAGAATAATTCTGAAGATTAGATGGGTAGATCACATAACTAATGAGGAGGTATGAATTGGATTGGGAAGAAGAGAAATTTGTGGCACAACTTGACAAGAAGAAGGGATCGGTTGGGAGGACATGTTCTGAGGCATCAACGGATCACTAATTTAGTATTGGAGGGCAGCGTGGAGGGTAAAAATCGTAGAGGGAGACCAAGAGATGAATACACTAAGCAGATTCAGAAGGATGTAGGTTGCAGTAGGTACTGGGAGATGAAAAAGCTTGCACGGGATAGAGTAGCATGGAGAGCTGCATCAAACCAGGCTCAGGACTGAAGACCACAACAACAACAAATTTCTTCCGATGAATCTATGTATAGTATCTGCTTTTCCCACTATCTGTTTTATGTGGTCATTCCACTTAAGGTCGCTCTGGATACAGGATGAGTCCTAAATGGAGAAAAATATTTCGTACATAGTATCACACATTGAGCTACAAACAAAAATTCTTTTTTTTTTTTTTTTCATGTTCTTATGTCACTGAAGTCCCCAGCCCGTGGTCTCGCTGTAGCGTTCTCGTTTTTCGAGCACGGGGTCCCGGATTCGATTCCCGGCGGGACCAGGGATTTTCACCTGCCTCGAGATGACTGGTTGTTGTTGAGTCGTCTTCATCATCATCATTCATCCCCATTAATGTTGGAGGAAGGCAATGGCAAACCACCTCCGCCAGGACCTTGCCTAGTACAGCGGTGCGAGTCTCCCGCATCGTCCCCTACGCTCTGTAAGGAGTATGGGACTTTATCATCATCATCATCATCAAGTCACTAAATGGCAATGCTATTGAATGTTATAAGATCGAGGAATGTGATGGGAAGTTTCTGGTGTTCCTGTGCGCCGTCTTAGGCCAAGGGGAAAGATCGGCAACACCGCACAACAGGAGAGTTTTGCAGGTAGTCGACGCTGCCAGTTAGAAGGGGACACATGCGACGTCAAGCGGTAGCATGCGTGACACTGCGAGCAATGACAGCGCCCACTCTTATCTCTTTCCGTTTTCGCCAGCCGGTATCACGTATCGTGGCTAGTGGGCGTAGGGAAGGGTAAGTGAGGATTAACTGTATTATTGTGAATGTATATTTTATTCCATAATGGTAGAGCACTTGCCCGCGGAAGGCAAAAGTCCCGAGTTCGAGTCTCGGTCCGGCACACAGTTTTAATCTGCCAGGAAGTTTTATATCAGCGCACACTCCGCTGCAGAGTGAAAATCTCATTCTGGAACATACCATAGGCTGTGGCTAAACCATGTCTCCGCAATATCCTTTCTTTCGGGAGTGCTAGTTCTGCAAGTTTCGCAGGGGAGCTTCTGTAAAGTTTGGAAGGTAGGAGACGAGATACTGGCAGAAGTGAAGCTGTGAGGACGGGGTGTGACTCGTGCTTGGGTAGCTCAGATGGTAGAGCACTTGCCCGCGAATGGCAAAGGTCCCAAGTTCGAGTCTCGGTCCGGCACACAGTTTTAATCTGCCAGGAAGTTTCTTTCGTATTTTATTATTTGGTTTTTGCGTCCTGGATTTATTCTTAAGGAAGAAGTAAAAAGAATCAGAATACAAAATACGGCTACTCAGTTATGTCTCAGTTAATCCATAAACTCCCAGGTAGATGCCATTTTCCTTGACCTCCGGAAGGCGTTCGATACAGTTACGCACTGTCGCCTTATAAACAAAGTAAGAGCCTACCGAATATCAGACCAGCTGTGTGACTGGATTGAAGAGTTTTTAGCAAACAGAACACAGCATGTTGTTCTGAATTAAGAGACGTCTACAGACGTTAAAGTAACCTCTGGTGTGCCACAGGGGAGTGTTATGAGACCATTGCTTTTCACAATATATATAAATGACCTAGTAGATAGTGTCGGAAGTTCCATGCGGCTTTTTTCACGGATGATGCTGTAGTATACGGAGAAGTTGCAGCATCAGAAAATTGCAGCGAAATGCAGGAAGATCTGCAGTGGATAGGCACTTGGTGCAGGGAGTGGCAACTGACCCTTAACATAGACAAATGTAACGTATTGCGAATACATAGAAAGAAGAATCGTTTATTGTATGATTATATGATAGCGGAACAAACACTGGTAGCAGTTACTTCTGTAAAATATCTGGGAGTATGCGTGCGGAACGATTTGAAGTGGAATGATCACATAAAATTAATTGTTGGTAAGGCGGGTACCAGGTTGAGATTCATTGGGAGAGTCCTTAGAAAATGTAGTCCATCAACAAAGGAGGTGGCTTACAAAACACTCGTTCGACCTATACTTGAGTATTGCTCACCAGTGTGGGATCCGTACCAGATCGGGTTGACGGAGGAGATAGAGAAGATCCAAAGAAGAGCGGCGCGTTTCGTCACAGGTTTATTTGGTAAGCGTGATAGCGTTACGGAGATGTTTAGCAAACTTAAGTGGCAGACTCTCCAAGAGAGGCGCTCTGCATCGCGGTGTAGCTTGCTGTCCAGGTTTCGAGAGGGTGCGTTTCTGGACGAGGTATCGAATACATTGCTTCCCCCTACTTATGCCTACCGAGGAGATCACGAATGTAAAATTAGAGAGATTCGAGCGCGCACGGAGGCTTTCCGGCAGTCGTTCTCCCCGCGAACCGTACCCGACTGGAACAGGAAAGGGACGTAATGACAGTGGCACGTAAAGTGCCCTCCGTCATACACCGTTGGGTGGCTTTCGGAGTATAAATGTAGATGTAGATGCAAACTAATACATTACAACCATACGAAAGTAAATTAATATAGAAACACATAACCCGAGGCTGCAGTGGTGTTTCCAAACTGCTGTTCGAAACTACGGTCACAGTGCGTGTGGCAACTTTCGACTCTTCGCAGAAAGGATTAGTGAAGACGATCGACCAAGTCTGTATCTTTTCACGCAATAACACAGTCATGTTGGATTGCGCATCGAAGGTTCTTCAGCGAATAACGTTGCTGATGTCGAGGAATGTGTGTCGCATTAGGACTGCCATCGGCCCCAATGTGACAGTTATGGTAGTTAAAAATACCCTCTAACAGAATACTGCTTACAAACGGAGGATTCAGGGTACACTGTTGTTGCACCCATGGCTAGATGTTCTCCATAGAAGGTAAGTGCATAGTTGAGGGCTTTCACTCGCTGGAGATGACATGGATAGAGAACGTGTCCTACGCTCTTGGGTAGCAATCCTTCTTGTTGAAGTACTCGGCCATTCGTATACAATGCGTAACACCCTTTCCTCGACTTAGGGTTTTATGGATCTGGGTCGACCTTCTCGTACACGGTGTGCGAAACTCACAATTTGTCTAAGGCGCTGATGTAATCGGCTAAATGTACGCTCGTCGGGCTGCCTGCGGAGAGGAAATGTTTCTTCATACAATCGTGCAGCCTCAAGGGCACTGCCATTCGCTTTGCCGTCTATGAAGTACATGTCAGCTTACTCTTCATTGGTTTAAACTCTGTGGGCCAATTGAGGTGGTAAGCACACTAGACTCGCATTCGGGAGGACATCGGTTCAAACCTGCATCTGGCCATCTTGATTTAGGTTTTCCGTGATTTCCCTAAATCGTTTCAGGCAAATGTTGAGATGGTTCTTTGAAAGGGCATGGCCGACTTCCTTCCCCATCCTTCCCTAATCTAATGGGTTTGATGATCTCGCTGTTTGGTTCACCCCCTCCCCCTATATCAACCAAAAACAAACATACAGTCGATCCTAAACCTTGAGATACCATACTCCACAAGCCACCTGGTGGTGTGTGGCGGAGGGTACCTTGAGTACTTCTATCGGTTCTCCCTTCTATTCCAGTCTTGTATTGTTCGTGGAAAGAGGGATTGTCGGTATGCCTCTGTGTGGGCTCTAATCTCTCTGATTTTATCCTCATGGTCTCTTCGCGAGATATACGTAGGAGGGGGCAATATACTGCTTGACTCCTCGGTGAAGGTATGTTCTCGGAACTTCAACAAAAGCCCGTACCGAGCTACTGAGCGTCTCTCCTGCAGAGTCTTCCACTGGAGCTTATCTATCATCTCCGTAACGCTTTCACTATTACTAAATGATCCTGTAACGAAGCGCGCTGCTCTCCATTGGACTTTCTCTATCTCTTCTATCAACCCTATCTGGCACGGATCCCACACTGCTGAGCAGTATTCAAGCAGTGGGCGAACAAGCGTACTGTAACCTACTTCCTTTGTTTTCGGATTGCATTTCCTTAGGATTCTTCCAATGAATCTCAGTCTGGCATCTGCTTTACCGATGATCAACTTTCTATGATCATTCCATTTTAAATCACTCCTAATGCCTACTCCCAGATAATGTATGCACGTAACCGCTTCAAGTTGCTGACCTGCTATATTGTAGTTTTTTTCTATGTATTCGCAGCACATTACACTTGTCTACATTGAGATTCAATTGCCATTCCCTGCACCATGCGTCAATTCGCTGCAGATCCTCCTGCATTTCAGTACAATTTTGCGTTGTTACAACCTCTCGATATACTACAGCATAATCCGCAAAAAGCCTCAGTAAACTTCCGATGTCATCCACAAGGTCATTTGTGAATGTCAACGATTCTACGACACTCCCCTGCGGCACACCTGAAATCACTCTTACTTCGGAATACTTCTCTCCATTGAGAATGACATGCTGCGTTCTGTTATCTAGGAACTCTTCCATCCAATCACACAATTGGTCTGATAGGCCACATGCTCTTACCTTGTTCATTAAACGACTGTGGGGAACTGTATCGAACGCCTTTCGGAAGTCAAGAAACACGGCATCTACCTGGGCACCCGTGTCTATGGCCCTCTGAGTCTCGTGGACGAATAGCGCGAGCTGGGTTTCACACGATCGTCTTTTTCGAAACCCATGCTGATTCCTACAAAGTAGATTTCTAGTCTCCAGAATAGTCATTATACTCGAACATAATACGTGTTTCAAAATTCTACAACTGATCGACGTTAGAGATATAGGTCTATAGTTCTGCACATCTGTTCGGCGTCCCTTCTTGAAAACGGGGGTGATCTGTGCCCTTTTCCAATCCTTTGGAACGCTACGCTGTTCTAGAGACCTACGGTACACCGCTGCAAGAAGGGGGACATGTGAGTCCATAAGTTACAGATTAACTGACACTGCCAGAACGTCACACATTCCTAGTTTTGTACCGTTGGTCATTGCTTTTTCCTTAAAGTTACGCTCTTGACACTGTGGATCTTGGAGTATTGGATTCCCTAACGATTTCCGGAATGGAATGTCCCATGTGTCTACTTCCAACAAACATTTCGCGTTCAGAGTCCGTCAGTTCCCGTGGTGCGGCCATACTCACTTGAGAAAACTTTCCACGTGCATCGCCTGCCTGACTACAGACGACAGCAGCTCCAATGCTCTGCCCCTCTTGTGCCTTATGTGTACGATACTCTCGCCATCTGCATATGTGAATATCGCTACCCTATGACTTTTGCCATCGCAGCATGTGTTTCACTAACAAAGAAAAAGTTCCTTGATTATTCTCTGTAGTCGTCGTGCGTAGTGATTACAAAAAGAAGCATTTGCCTTACAGAAAGCACACCTGATGAAAGAAAAATGTATCCATACAGCCACGTCACAGTAAGTACTAGGATTATTTAGACAGAATTGCAATGGAGTAAGAAATGGTCGTGACTTTTATTCTGTATACCGTGCTGCATACCAGGTATACCTGATGAAATTCATAAAACGTGATGATAGAAATTGACAGTGTAGTAACAATAGAAGTTTAGCAACACTATTACGCTCATTAAGCTGAGATAACAAAGAGCTATCATAAGATTATTTTGTCCGATAATTTTCTTAAAAAAATGCTTTGCACTGTCGAAAAACGTATCTATTTATGAGCTGAATCACACTATTACTTCCGAGAGGAGCTGATTTATGTTGACAGTCTTTTCCTCCTCCTCCTCCTAAAGACAGAGGTGTCCTTATGTCCAGGCCAAGGGCCAAATAAAAGCAATGTATTATTTTCAGCAACTGGTAAGAAGACGTTTTTGCATGTAGGATTGCAAATTATTCTCTTCCACTTTTCCAGATTTTGCTACGTCCATTACTATATTTTTGAAATGAAGGAGTTGCTGTTAATGTTGCAGAGGTCTTCAGTCCTCCAACTGGTTTGATGCAGCTCTCCATGCTACTGTATCCTGTGCAAGGTTCTTCATCTCCCAGTACCTACTGCAACCTACATCCTTCTGAATCTGCTTAGTGTATTCATCTCTTGGTCTCCCTCTACGATTCTTACCCTCCACGCTGCTCTCCAATGCTAAATTTGTGATCCCTTGATGCCTCAAAACATGTCCTACCAATCGCCCACTTCTTCTTGTCAAGTTGTGCCACAAACTCCTCTTCTCCCCAGTTGTATTCAATACCTCCTCTTTAGTTATGTGATCTACCCATCTAATCTGCAGCATTCTTCTGTAGCACTACATTTCGAAAGCTTCTATTCTCTTCTTGTCCAAACTATTTATCGTCCATGTTTCACTTCCATACATGGCTACACTCCATACAAATACTTTCAGAAGCGGCTTCCTGACACTTAAATCTAGATGTTAACAAATTTCTCTTCTTCAGAAACGCTTTCCTTGCCATCGCCAGTCTACATTTTATATCTTCTTTACTTCGACAATCATCAGTTATTTTGCTCCCCAAATAGCAAAACTCCTTTGCTACTTTAAGCGTCTCATTTCCTAAATAGTTCTTTTTCTAATTTTGACCCTAATTTGCCTAGAGGCCCTGAACACAGATATAAAGCTGCACAAATAGTAATCCACCAAAAGTGACCACTGGCATTGTCGTATAGGAATACACTCTTCGAACTCCACAAGCGACTCTGACATTCTTTCGCTCGAAATGACAAAAAGCGGGTTTTGCAAGAAACCTGACTGATTGGCTTTATACACACCACTTTAGGGGATAACAAGAAGCTACGAATGTGCCTCTTCATTAATGAAATTTGCTCTGCACTTACGACTTCCTTTACCGTATAATTTTCTCAATCTGTTTACTCAAGTTGAAGGATCTTGGAAATCAGTTTAATATTCATCTTACTTGCAATTCAGAGGGCCCGGTGTGGTAGGTTCCCGTGCATAGACTCTCACGAGCAGTTCCTAAGTTTTTCAAGCAGATTGCTTTTCACACTTTTGAAACATTCATCTTTGTGAATTTCCTTTCCGTACTGCATGTTGATCTTACATCCGTTAATACAATTCACGTTAGTATTTTACGAAACGATATCGCCTTTACAGACAGATAAACTTTCAGCGTTTTTTTTCTTCTTTCCTTTTCTTTGTCACTGAAAGCAATTATTCTACACTACTGGCCATTAAAATTGCTACACCACGAAGATGACGTGCTACAGACGCGAATTTTAACCGACAGAAAGAAGATGCTGTCATACGCAAATGTTTAGCTTTTCAGAGCATTCACACAAGGTTGGCGCCGGTGGCGACACCTACAAGTGCTGACATGAGGAAAGTTTCCAACCGATTTCTCATACACAAACAGCAGTTGACCGGCGTTGCATGGTGAAACGTTGTTGTGATACCTCGTGTAAGGAGGAGAAATGCGTACCGTCACGTTTCCGACTTTGATAAAGGTCGGATTGTGGCCTATCGCGATTGCGGTTTATCGTATCGCGACATTGCTGCTCGCGTTGGTCGAGATCCAATGACTGTTAGCAGAATATGGAATCGGTGCGTTCAAGAGGGTAACACGGAACGCCGTCCTGGATACCAACGGCATCGTATCACTAGCAGTCGAGATGACAGGCATCTTATCCGCATGGCTGTAACGGATCGTGCAACTACGTCTCGATCCTTGAGTCAACAAATAGGGACGTTTGGAAGACAACAACCGCCTGCACAAACAGTTGGACGACGTTTGCAGCAGCATGGACTATCAGCTCGGAGACCATGGCTGCGGTTAACCTTGATGCTGCATCACAGACAAGAGCACCTGCGATGGTGTACTCAACTACGAACCTGGGTGCACGAGTGGCAAAACGTCATTTTGTGGATGAATCTAGGTTCTGTTTACAGAAAAATAATGGTCGCATCCGTGTTTGGCGACATCGCGGTGAAAACACATTCGAAACGTGTATTCGTCACCGCTATACTGGCGCATCACCCGGCGTGATGGTATGAAGTGGCATTGGTTACACGTCTCGGTCACCTCTTGTTCGCATTACTGGCTCTTTGAACAGAGGACGTTACATTTCAGATGTGTTACGACCCGTGGCTCTTCCCTTCGTTCGATCCCTGCGAAACCCTAGATTTCAGCAGGATAATGCACGACCGCATGTTCCAGGTCCTGTACAGGCCTTTCTGGATAGAGAAAATGTTCGACTGCTGCCCTGGCCAGCACATTCTCCAGATCTCTCACCAACTGAAAACGTCTGGTCAATGGTGACCGAGCAACTGGCTCGTCACAATACGCCAGTCACTACTCTTGAGGAACTGTGGTATGGTGTTGAAGCTGCATGGGCAGCTGTACCTGTACACACCATGCAAGCTCAATTCCCAGGAGTATCAAGGCCGTTATTACCGCCAGAGATGGTTGTTCTGGGTAGTGATTTCTCAGGATCTATGCACGCAAATTGCGTGAAAATGTAATCACATGTCAGTTCTAGAATAATATATTTGCCCAATGAATACCCGTTTATCATCTGCATTTCTTCTTGGTGTATCAATTTCAATGGCCAGTAGTGTATCATCTGAGGTTAAATACTTTTCAATCCATACGTCAGGAATACATAAGCTGTAGGACGAGGTATTCAGAACACACCTCAGTACCCTACAAAACACAGGTCACGCTCGACGTTCTCTGCCCACTCAAATACATCTAACAACTGGCCGAACGAAAGAGGAAAAGATCTTAGAAATACTCCGCCCGGTGATAACCAATTCCAACAACGTACAGCTGCTTTCAGTACTGTGTGTCAATCAAGCAGCCTCTAACACACAAGGAACACACGGGACGTGGTCAGTTCGCCAACGCCATGTACCGTGCCAACGATGTATTTCCGGACAAATGTTCATAGGACCTTTTTGTCTCCATTTCCCGCACGAATCCACTTCTCCAGTTTATCGGTTTGATTAACGTTCACCCTGTATACAGGGTGTTACAAAAAGGTACGGCCAAACTTTCAGGAAACATTCCTCACACACAAATAAAGAAAAAGATGTTATGTGGACATGTGTCCGGAAACGCTTACTTTCAATGTTAGAACTCACATTAATCATGGAATGGAAACACACAGCAACAGAACGTACCAGCGTGATTTCAAACACTTTGTTACAGGAAATGTTCAAAATGTCCTCCGTTAGCGAGGATACATGCATCCACCCTCCGTCGCATGGAATCCCTGGAGAATGGCGTATTGTATCACAGCCGTCCACAATAAGAGAACGAAGAGTCTTTACATTTGGTACCGGGGTTGCGTAGACAAGAGCTTTCAAATTCCCCCATAAATGAAAGTCATGAGGGTTGAGGTCAGGAGAGCGTGGAGGCCACGGAATTGGTCCGCCTCTATCAATCCATCGGTCACCGAATCTGTTGTTGAGGAGCGTACGAACACTTTGACTGAAATGTGCAGGAGCTCCATCGTGCATGAACCACTTGTTGTGTCGTACTTGTAAAGGCACATGTTCTAGCAGCACAGGTAGAGTATCCCGTATGAAATCATGATAACGTGCTCCATTGAGCGTAGGTGGAACAACATGGGGCCCAATCAAGACATCATCACCAACAATGCCTGCCCAACCGTTCACATAAAATCTGTGTTGATGACGTGATTGCACAATTGCGTGCGGATTCTCGTCAGCCCACACGTGTTGATTGTGAAAATTTACAATTTGATCACGTTGGAATGAAGCCTCATCCGTAAAGAGAATATTTGCACTGAAATGAGGATTGACACATTGTTGGATGAACCATTCGCAGAAGGGTACCCGTGGAGGCCAATCAGCTGCTGATAGTGCGTGCACACGCTGTACATGGTACGGAAAGAACTGGTTCTCCCGTAGCACTCTCCATACAGTGACGTGGTCAACGTTACCTTGCACAGCAGCAACTTCTCTGACGCTGACATTAGGGCTATCGTTAACTGCACGAAGAATTGCCTCGTCCATTGCAGGTGTCCTCGTCGTTCTTGGTCTTCCCCAGTCGCGAGTCATAGGCTGGAATGTTCCGTGCTCACTAAGACGCCCATCAATTACTTCGAACGTCTTCCTGTCGGGACAACTTCGTTCTGGAAATCTGTCTCGATACAAACGTACCGCGCCACGTCTATAGCCCCGTGCTAATCCATACATCAAATGGGCATCTGCCAACTCCGCATTTGTAAACATTGCACTGACTGCAAAACAACGTTCGTGATGAACACTAACCTCTTGATGCTACGTACTGATGTGCTTGATGCTAGTACTGTAGAGAAATGAGTCGCATGTCAACACAAGCACCGAAGTCATCTTACATTCCTTCAACAGGGCCAACTGGCTGTGAATCGACGAAGTACAGTACATACTGACGAAACTAAAGTGAGCTCTAACATGGAAATTAAGCGTTTACGGACACATGTCCCCACATCTTTTCTTTATTTGCGTGTGAGGAACGTTTCCTGAAAGTTTGGCTGTTTCCTTTTTGTAACACCCTGTATAGAGGATGTATCGGAAATGAATGAACAAAAACAGAGGGCTGGTGGAGTTGCGCATAACAAGCAGCAACGTATGTCCGAATCGTTTGGCGTACAACGCTACGCTTCACTAAACAGCGTCCCGTGCCGCCAAGAGGGTAGGCACATAAGATGCCATCCGAGCCAGGTCTGCAGGGCAACGTTTTCACTAATTTTGCGGTATAAAGGTAAATGAGAAATCGGGGTGAAGTTTTATGGCTTTCATTTGAAAACTGTTACGAACAGTGGCCGAAATTACGCCCTCCTGCTCGAATGAACGCCGTGCAACGACGCTGGAGTGACTGTCGCACTGTTTCAAACACTCCTGGCAAGTTGGCAATCCCATCAGCGGCTGCCATAATGCACGCTACCACCTCTTTACCAGTCTCAGTGGGTGTTAACAGATTTCAGGTCGCCACAGAAGGAAAAAAGTCGGGGGGAATGTGCTGGCCATGACACTGGTCCACCACCGCAGCCTATCCAGCTCTCACAAAAGGTTTCATCCAAATGTTATCCGCACTGCACGTGCGAAGCGCGCAGGTGCGCCATCTTTTTGGTACCGCATTCGCTGTCGCATGTTGAGTGGAAGATGTTCCAACAGAGTTCCTCATAAAAGAGTTAAATATCTTGTAAGACGTCGTGGTCTCCTGGCCTACATTGCTTACATATTCCGCCATCACAATCATATTCCGCACTCGAGGCTGGTGTACAAACACACATTCAAGAAATGATGATCACAAAAGCTTTTAGTTTGGGTGAGGCAAACACCGCACGCCAGGACGCCGGTCCCTTCAGAGGTTTCCACAGGGAGCTATCTACGTCGGCCGGCGGCCGCCCGTGGAGCGGACAGCATGTGCCCGAGTGAAAGGGGGAACGACCCCGTGTTCAGCTTAAAAGCTAATTCCGCCACATTGTGTGGGAGCGGCCAGCCTACGCATTCTTTACACATAGCATGCAGTTTCAGAGATTTTCACAGGGACACAGCAAACGCCGATGCTACAGATTTCTGGATTGGTAGCCTTAAACGATACATCATTCTCCCGTTTTAGAAGAGCAATGCTGATTGGCAGACGATATTTCTGACGCCTTGAGCTGAAGGAGTAATGGAAGAGATCGAAAGATATACCCCTTCACATATGGCACGGAGAGGGGCCATTCTGTTGTCGCTCTTGGAGAGAGAACATGTAATGAGAGTGTGTGCGCTCGTACGTGTACTCAAAGAGCAAGGAACAAGTCTCACCTCAGTACTTCACTGGGAGAGCACCTCTGTCAAGAGCGAATCGAAGTGCAACTCTGTACTGAGTTCTTGTGATTAAGCGTTGTTCACTGTGTTGGCCACCACACTTATTGTGCAGTGTGAACGGACAGAGTTATAGTTAAACGCCTGCGAGCGAATATTTGAGTAGCATCACAGTGGACTGGTTGTCTGACCGGTGTACCACGCCAATAGTTAGACGAGGGGTCCCTGACTTCATCAAGGCATAGGGAGAGTTTGATTGGCAAAGGTCAATCCAGATAGAACGAGAGTTATCTTCTTTGTCAGCAGTGAGCGGCGCAGACAGCAGTCATCGCAGCTTATGGTATTGTGCGCTACAGCTCTTGCGAGCCCCATATTTCCTCTACAACAGTACACTTCACTGCATTTCACACGTGACAGCCTCGACCATACCTAGCAACATTCTAACATATAATTATTCAAGTTGAGTAGGTGCGACTCTCAGCCATTCTGCCAAGTCAATAACAATCTTAAACTTTGTATAGAAATTTCATTAGCGAATCCTATCCTTGAGAGGTAACTTCACATTCCGAAAAGAACCAGGATATAACTTGTTCCATTCATAACTGAAAGTGCCATTGTGATTTCTCAGAATTTTTGCAAAATAAATAATAATTTGCGTTAGTTTCATGCACTCCAGTACCCAAGTATCCCCCTAGTTACATAAGAAATTTTGTGAAATTTTGTGTCATTTCCTTGCAGTGAACAACTCCAGAAGATATTTATTGCTGAAAGTTTTTCAGGCAGTTCTCTTTAGAACGTTAGGAGCGTCTGTCTGACTTCTGTAGTAGTTTGGGGGTGGAAATTGCATCTTGCAGGAGCCACAGGGTAAAGGGTACATCTCAGATTAATCCGTTGCGCAGAATGACAGGATAGCACCCACACGTGCTCACAATCTGTCTGCGTTCAGTCACCAGGATAATACGTATGGAACAATCAGATTATCGCCTACCAATCTGGCCCAAATGTTGACGGCTAAGCGACATTGATGACCACGAACGAAGGTGGTGTGCTAATTTTTCTTTGCCCAGACATGTTGATTGTGGCTGTTGGGCGTACTCTCTAGTGTAAAGAACGCCTCATCTGTAAAAAGTACACGGTTGAATGGCACACCTCTGCAGAAACCACTGACAAAATTCCGTTCGACGCGAAAAATTGTGTGGGTTGAGATGTCAGTCTTCTGAAGGCGATAGAGCTGCAAATCATCTTCATGCCACACACGCAAATTTTGAAATGGCTTACACCCATTTCCCGTGCTACACGTCGCGGCCATATTGAGGGTCTGTTTTCCAGCAGTGCTAACACCTCCTCTTCAAGCCCTAAAGTTCAATTCCTTTACCTTGGCGGCTCGCGCATGCCCGCCCAGACGTGACAGATTGCTGCGTTGCCAGTTGTACACGCCAAGAGAAGCAACGTCATAGTATAGTATAGTTCGCAAACTTACGTTTAGGGCGGAGCGCGCAGTTTATGAAGTAAAGCCAACACAGCCACATTAACGCTTTCGCTGCTACAGAGACGTGCTCCCCGCATTCCGCGCTGTGCGCGATTTTGTCATTACTGCACTGCTCGCCTGTGCAGACACATGGTGTTCCGACTGCTTTGACACATCATTCGATTTCACAAAAACTGTTTGGCCCAAAAATTTGATTTTTACACATCTTCTTGACTAATACCTTCCCCCCATTAGTGACTTTCGTTTCGATGTTGAACGCAGTTATTGTGCAGCATTAAATGTAGTAAACCATTGCACGAAATTTTGAAGAGTTTGGAGAGGTAAAAGTCCATAGCGCATACTTTCCGTATAGTCGATTTTAGTTACCACAATGTTGAGAACGAAATGTGGACAAGATACCTAAATTTCATATAAAATTTACTGTATAACAATAGGTGTCGTATGTAATATTGAGAAATATTCCGTCTTTCGCGACTGTAATAATAGTTTTATTTATACCAGAGTCATTTCGCTTTTTTCTAAAAAGTTATGATTAAAACAAAGTTGGCGAAGTACACAAAACTGAATTGTGGACGTAATAAAACATAGAAACTAAAATATATTGTCAGTGAGGCGCATGGCGCAAACAATTTGTGTTTGTCACAAAGGACAGCAAATACTTGCCAAAACATAGATCAGTCGACGAAAACACTGAATATGGTGATGTTGCCAAAGCTGCGAAGCAAGGAATTGCGTCAGACAATCAAATAACTTGGCAACGTATGAGCCGAAATTCGGCTCTAAATAATACTTTTAATACTGTCACAAAAGAATATATCTCGCTATGAATAGTAAAACAGCGACTGCGGAAGAGAAGATAAACAAACAGAACAGATAACATGAATATTGTATGTGTGCCTTTTCATTGTTTTTAATTGCTGTGACAAAATTAGAAAAACTGAAAGCTTATGTTCATAATGAAGAGACAAAGCACTTGAAATTTCAAAAAATTACATTCAAAAGAATAAAATTCATGAAGTAAGACACTTCGATATTGTTTTTAAATAAAGAAAATACTAAGCACCGAACAAGGTTTTGACCTCAGAACCTTTCATTTAGCAGCTAAACACCTTAACCATTAAGCTATTGGTTTTGGATAACCCATAGCCAAAATTCTTATTATTAAACCAAGTTGTCTTAAAGTAGAAAGAGCAATAATTTTCTTCAAGTCAAATTCAAAATTAGCTCCCAAACCGGCCATAAATATAGTTATACAACCAATTAAAAGTAAGGATCAACCACAATTATAAGTATCTAATATTGGTCTAAAACGAATTAATAAATAAACCCCAGCAGTAACAAGAGTAGAAGAATGAACCAAAGCAGAAACAGGAGTAGGAGCAGCCATAGCAGCAGGAAGTCAAGAAGAAAAGGGAATTTGAGCTCTTTTAGTTATAGCTGCTAAAACAATTAATGTAGTAATAAGCTTTATTTCAAAAGAATTAGAAATAAAATCATAATAATAAATATAATCTCAACCACCAAAATTCAATATTCAAGCAATAGAAATTAAAATAGCAACATCACCAATACGATTAGAAAGTGCAGTTAACATACCCACACTATAAGATTTCACATTTGGTAGTAAATAACTAAACAATCAGAAACTAAACCCAAACCATCCCATCCTAATAAAATTCTAATCAAATTAGGACTAATAATTTAAAAACCCATAGAAAGAATAAACATTGAAACAATAACAATAAAACGATTTATATTTTTTTCTCCCAACACATAATCCTCTCTATAATAAATAACCAAAGAAGAAATATATATAACAAAAGACATAAAAATAAGAGACATTCAATCCAAAATTAAAGTCATAACAACCATAGAACCATTTAAATTAAAAAGTTCTCATTCAACAAAAACTCTATAATTAATTATTAAATAATAAATACCCAAAATAAAAATTATAGTTCTAGAAAAAAATAAAGAAAAAAACTCAAAGAACAAATAGAAAATAAATTCACGGCCTAAGTTGAAAAATTCATATCATTGATTCCACAAAACAACATTTTTAATTAAAATACTTAAGCAACCTAAACAAAAAAATACTCACCCTTTAAACAAAGAATATTTAAAGGCAATCAATGTAAAAGTAAAAGATGATATTCACGAAAATAACCAAGGGAACAAGTATAAACACCAGAATAATAATTACTATGCTGAGAATAAGAATACATATATAAAGTATAAACAGCTCTAAAAAAAAGACAAAAAAATTAAAGCAAAAAATCTAAAAGAAGATCAAGACATAATTCAATTTAATAATCTAAGTTCACCTACCAAATTTAAAGAAGGAGGAGCAGCTATATTAGATGATCTCAAAAGGAATCATCATAAAGCCATTCTTTGTATCAAGTTAATTATACCCTTATTAATTAATAGTCTTCGTCTACCTAAATGTTCATAAATAATATTAGATAACCAAAATAAACCAGAAGAACACAAACCATGACCAACCATTAAAGAAAGAGAACCTATACAACCTCATCAATTTATAGTCATCAATCCTCCAATAACCATTCTTATATGAGCAACAGAAGAATATGCAATTAAAGACTTTAAATCAACCTGACGAAAACAAATAAATCTAACAATAACTCCACCAGATAAACCTAAAGACAATCAAAAATAATTAAACTTTAAACCCAAATAAGAAATAACCTTCATAACATGAAAAATACCATAACCACCTAACTTTAATAAAACACCAGCAAGAATCATTCTACCTGAAATAGGGGCCTCAACATGAGCCTTAGGAAGCCATAAATGAACCAAATATATTGGTATCTTAACTAAAAAAGCAAGAATTATAAAAACATAAAATATAAAATAATAAGAACCAAAATCAACCAATAAAGGAAAATATAAAGTATTAGAAAAATTATAAACCCTACATAACACTAATAATAAAGGCAATCTAGCAACCAGAGTATAAAAAATTAAATAAACACCAGCCTGTAAACGTTCAGGTTGATAGCCTCAACCCAAAATCAAAAGTAAAGTAGGAACTAATCTAGCCTCAAAAAAAATATAAAAAGAAAGAATACTCAATCTAGCAAAAGAACAATAAAGCATAATCATTAAAATTAAGACCATAAAGCCAAAAAAATTACAATGATAAGAACTTAAATAAACTGAACCTCTAGCAGTAATTATTAAAGAACAAATTAAAAAACTAAGCAACATCAAAGTAAAAGAAAAATAATCAATACCAAAATAATATCTAATTATATTCAAATCTGTGTATGAATAAGCACAAATCATAAAAACAAAACTAGACAGAAATGTTAAAGAATGAACCAACCATCAACAATTATTAACCAAACAAAGAGGGATCAAAAAAATAGTTATAAATAAATACTTTAACATAAAGATAAACCAAAAGAATTACAAAAATCATTCCCATGAGAACGAATTATTGAAACTAAAATAGAAAGTCCTAAAGCACCTTCACAAACAGAAAAAACCAAAAAAATTACAGGAAAAAAATAATCATAATCAAACTCAATAAGAAAAACAATAACTAATATAAATAAAGAAAGAACAATATAGTCTAATCTCAAAAGAACCATAAATAAATGCTTACATTTAGAAGAAAAAACATAAACACCAGCAAAATAAACCAATAAAGAAGTAAAGACAGATAATATAAACATTAGATTTAATAGTTTAAAAAAAACGCCAGTATTGTAAACCGGAAATAAGTCCAGCCCCCACTTTTAAAACTTCAGAGGTGAGAAAGCTTTCCATCATTGGTCCCCAAAACCAATATTTTTAAAAAAATAACCCCTGAAATGATCAAAATAATAATTATATCGCTATCAAACGTAATAAATATCAATTTTAATAAATTAAGACACCCAATATCAATAATGCTTTTCATTATCCTACAAACTTTTCTAGTTGGACTAATAACAGGAACAATAATGGAAAGATATTGATTATCATATATTTTATTTTTAACGTTTCTTGGTGGTATATTAGTTCTATTTATTTATATTACGAGAATTGCATGAAACGAAATATTTCAACCTAAATCAATTACGATAATTATTACCTTAACAATATGAGTATTTATTATATCAATATTAATTATTTTAGATAAAACAATATTTATAGACTTTTCAAGAATACTATAAATATTGATAATTCAATCAATTATCAAGAAATAACAATATCTTTAGAAAAACTATATAATAGACCAACATTCATTATCACATTAATAATAATAATTTATTTATTTTTAGCACTATTAGCAGTTGTTAAAATCACTAATATTAACCAGGGGCCTATTCGTAAAATAAGATAGTTTACTAATGAATAAACCCTTACGATTAAGACATCCTTTAATTAAAATCATTAATAACTCTTTAGTTGATTTACCTGCACCAACAAATATTTCATTTTGATGAAATTTTGGGTCCCTACTAGGATTATGTTTGGTAATTCAAATTGTAACTGGACTATTTTTAGCTATACATTATACACCAAATATTGAAATAGCATTTAGTAGTGTAGTTCACATCTGCCGAGACGTAAATAATGGTTGAATTATTCGAACCTTACATGCAAATGGGACTTCTATATTTTTTATTTGTATTTATTTACATGCTGGACGAGGAATTTACTACGGATCTTACATATACATACACACCTGAATAATTGGTACAGTAATCCTATTCTTAGTTATGGCAACTGCATTTATAGGATACGTTTTACCTTGAGGTCAAATATCATTTTGAGGTGCGACAGTAATTACTAATTTATTATCAGCAATTCCATATTTAGGAACATATTTATTTCAATGAGTATGGGGAGGGTTTGCTGTTGATAACGCAGCATTAAATCGATTCTTTACATTCCATTTTGTACTACCGTTTATTATTGCCGCAATGGCAGCAATTCATTTATTCTTCCTTCACCAAACAGGGTCTAATAACCCCTTAGGCCTAAATGGAGATATCGAAAAAATTCCATTTCACCCATACTTTACTTTCAAGGATTCCATTACATTTGTATTAATAACATCATTATTAATTATATTGTGCTTGATTAATCCTTACCTCCTAGGGGATCCAGATAATTTTGTACCTGCTAACCCATTAGTAACCCCAGTTCATATTCAACCAGAATGATATTTCTTATTTGCATATGCAATTCTATGACCAATCCCTAATAAGCTAGGAGGTGTTATTGCATTATTCTTATCAATTAGAATCTTAATAATTTTACCATTTTATAATAAAACACCATTCCCAGGTATTCAATTCTATCCTATTAATCAGATTTTATTCTGAATTGTAGTAGTTGTTGTATGCTTATTAACATGAATTGGTAAACGACCTGTTGAAGAACCTTATATTATAACAGGACAAATCTTAACAATTATCTACTTTACATACTTCTTAATTAATGTACATGTTGCAAACGCATGAGATAAACTAATTAAGGATTAATAAGTTAGTTAGCTTAGGAAAAGCATATGTTTTGAAAACATAAAACTAGAAGTTTAACTCTTCTATTAATTTTTCTTAAAAAATTTCAGTAAATAAATGAAATATATAAAATCTATAAACCAACAAAGAAAATAAAAAAATTCAAAGATAAAGGCAAAAAACTTTTTCAAGCTAAGTACATTAACTTATCATAACGAAAACGTGGTAATGTCCCCCGAACTCAAATAAAACCAAAGGACATAATAGCAAGCTTAATAAAAAATATAAAAGAACAAAAATCACCACCTAAAAAGTTAAAGCTACTAATATTCTTATAAAAACAATTCTAGTATACTCAGCTAAAAAAATTAAAGTAAACCCGCCTGCACCATATTCAGTATTAAAACCTGAAACTAACTCAGATTCACCTTCTGCAAAGTCAAAAGGAGTACGGTTAGTTTCAGCTAAACAAGAAGCAAAACAAGCTAAAGCTAAAAGAAAAGAATTAATAATATATCAACAATAAAGCTGATAATTTATAAAATCAAACATGTTAAAACTACCAATTAAAATAATTAAAGATAATAAAATTAAAGCCAAACTAACTTCGTATGAAATTGTTTGAGCAACAGAACGAAGAGAACCTAGTAAAGAATAATTTGAATTAGAAGACCAACCAGCAATTATAACAGTATAAACACCTAATCTAGTACAACATAAAAAATATATAAATCCATAAGAAAAGGAACATATATAAGTTAAGTAAGGGAAAATCACTCAAACAGCCAAGGAAATTATTAAATTAAAAACAGGAGAAAAATAATAAAGTAAATAATTAGATATAATAGGAATTGGCTGCTCCTTACAAATTAACTTAATAGCATCACTAAAGGGTTGAGGAATTCCTGCAAAACCAACATTATTTGGACCCTTTCGAATTTGGATGTAACCTAAAACCTTACGCTCTAATAAAGTTAAAAAAGCAACACTAATTAAAACACAAATAACTAATAAAAGAAAATTCAAAATAAACATAAGTAAATCATAAAGTATCAATACTATTTGTAGAAAAAATCTACATAAATGAATTCTAAATTTAACACATTAATCTGTCAAAATAGTAATCTAATTAATATTAATCAATAAAATAAAAAATATTTCAACCATATGGTCCTTTCGTACTAATATGAATTAATAATCTTAGGATAGAAACCGACCTGGCTGACGCCGGTCTGAACTCAGATCATGTAAGAATTTAACGGTCGAACAGACCTAATTACTGGGCTACTGCACCCAAAATTTTTCTTAATCCAACATCGAGGTCGCAATCTGCTTTGTCGATATGAGCTCTCAAAAACAATTATGCTGTTATCCCTAAGGTAACTTAATCTTATGATCATAAATTATGGATCAAAACAACAAACATAAATAAATGATATAATAATGAAGAGTTTATTTATTCTTCATGTCACCCCAACAAAACATCATCATTAAATATAGAAAGACAAACAAAAAACTATATAAAAATAAAATGTTAAGCTCTATAGGGTCTTCTCGTCCTAAAGAAAAATTTAAGCCTTTTGACTCAAAAGTTAAATTCAAAAATTTATTAAGAGACAGTTGATTTCTCGTCAAGCCATTAATCCCAGCCACTAATTAAGAGACTAATGATTATGCTACCTTTGCACGGTCAAAATACTGCGGCTCTTTAAAAATCCGCTCAGTGAGCAGGCCAGACCTCAAAGTATTTTCAAGAGGATATGTTTTTGATAAACAGGCGGAAATCAATTTTGCCTGGTTCCTTATAATAAATTCACAAGGTAAAAATTACATACCAATAAATATACTAATTCTATCATTATTACAAAAATTTTAAAATTAAATAAATAATCTTAATAAAAAACCTAAAATAATTATAAAATTTAAATAAAAAATAATGAACTAAAACGTAATCTTAAAGATAGCTGGTTTAAAGCTTACTATTATATTTTATAAAACAAATTATAGGCTATTAACTTCAAAGCTTATCCCTTAAAGAATAAATAAGTTAATATTTATACTTAAAAAATTAAATAATAACAATTAACTTCAAAAAATTAAATTTTTTCTTAAGAAACTAGATATCTTGGGAAACGATTAACATCTCGTTTCCATAAATAAATTAATAATAATTATGATACATTAACTATAAATTATTTATAAATCAACCCAAATCGAGACAAGTAAAGTAAATACTAAAATTTTGATAAACCCTGGTACAAAAGGTACAATAAATAAAATCTACTATTAAAAATTTAAAATAATATTTCATAAAACAATTACATTACCAATAAACTATAATCTAAAAAATCGACTCTACAAAATATACTAAGACGAAATTCGACAAAATTATTTTTATTAAATAATTAAATAAACAAAAAATAAATATAATAAAATAAATAATCAAGATATCCTGATTTGCACAGAAAAATTTTCAGTGTACTACTAATAAGTTATATCTTGAAACTCTTCCTAGATACACTTTCCAGTACATCTACTATATTACGACTTATCTCATCTAAATTGAAGCTACATTAAAATAATAAAATAGAATAATCAATAATGAGAGCGACGGGCGATGTGTACACACCTCAGAGCCAATACCAGTTAAATTAAATAAATTAAATTACTATCAAATCCACCTTCATTAATAGTATTTCACTATCAAATCCGTTATAAACAAAAATCTATTGTAACCCACCTCCTCTTAACTATAACCTGCACCTTGACCTGAAATATTTTATAATTATAAATCTTGAAAATTATAACTCTAAAAGGATTCTCTGATAACGGAGATATACAAACAGATAAATTAAGTATAGTAAATTGTGTATTATCAATCACGGGGTAGGTTCCTCTGAATGGAATGAGATACCGCCAAATTCTTTGGGTTTAAAGACCTTAACTAATAGTACCCTGGTAAATATAATTAACATTTAAAATAATAGGGTATCTAATCCTAGTTTATTATTTAAATTTCACAGATTAATAAAAAGAGCTATAAATAAATTTTAACATTTCACCTTACAAATCTATATTTTAACCCCAAAAATATAAACAACTGTTTTAACCAATAATATTCACTTGTATCAATCGTATAACCGCGCTGCTGGCACGAATTATGCCGATACTAAATCAATTGCTAAATCCAAAATCACTTGATAATTAATCAAATTACTGCTGGCACGAATTATGCCGATACTAAATCAATTGCTAAATCCAAAATCACTTGACAATTAAATCAAATTACTGCAAAAAGAACATTTAGTTTAGCAAAACTTACATATAAAACAAAGAAAAAGTGAATAAACAAGCAAGAATAAAACTCTTGGAAACAAAATAAGAAATTTGAAAATTTATAAAATTAAGAAAAAGTAAAAGATTCAAATATTTAAAGAAAAAAACACAAAAATGACAAAAAAAAAAAGAAACGCACCCTCGAATGACCACAACAACTTCTCTATTATATATAAATAAAGATTAATATGGAACATGTATACCAATAAATGTATTATATTCTTTCTTATTTAATCTTTCTTTTCACTAATAATAAAGAATGATTAAATAATATAATAAATATATTTTATACAATTATGTAAGTCAATGTAATATGTTATTAATATAAAATTAACTTTATATTAAATTAATTAAATATTAATTAGTTAAATAATTTAATTATAGAAAATTATATAAATTATATTATTATAATTAATATAATTATTTATATTAATATAATATTTTATACTTAATATTATTAATTATATTTATTAAATTTAATTATAATAATATTTAATATTAAATTACATATTATTATATAATTTATAATACAATAACCTATTTTAAGCTAAAACATAAGTAGCTATAATCCTAGGTAAATAAATGTATTAAAATAATCATTTAATAACATTAATTACATTATAGGTATTTAAATTTAATTAAATGTAGTATATTAATTAGTTAAATAATTTAATTATAGTAAATTATATAAATTATATTATTATAATTAATATAATTATTTATATTAATATAATATTTTATACTTAATATTATTAATTATATTTATTAAATTTAATTATAATAATATTTAATATTAAATTACATATTATTATATAATTTATAATACAATAACCTATTTTAAGCTAAAACATAAGTAGCTATAATCCTAGGTAAATAAATGTATTAAAATAATCATTTAATAACATTAATTACATTATAGGTATTTAAATTTAATTAAATGTAGTATATTAATGTAAATTATTTATTATATATAATATATATTCAAATTATCCGAACCGAGATAAATTAATTAGAAATAACCAAAATAATACATAAACAAATTTTTTTAAAAAAATTTAATTTATATATTATATATAAATGAAGTGCCTGATTAAAGGGTTACCTTGATAGGGTAAATCAAGTAAATAAAAATTACCTTCATTAAAAATTACATAAGACAGAATTAAACTACCTCCTTTAGTAACAAAAACTAACGTGCTTCATACACCTTAATGTAAAAAGGTAAGCTAAACAAGCTAATGGGTTCATACCCCATTTATAGAGGTATGAATCCTCTCCTTTTTAATGACCAACAACTCTACAAAACTTCTCTTCCTATCAACATTAATGATAGGAACGATCCTGTCCATTTCATCGAACTCCTGATTTGGAGTTTGAATAAGACTTGAGATCAACTTACTTTCATTTATTCCGCTCCTAACATGAAATAAGAATATAATAATAAATGAGTCTTCAATTAAATATTTTATTGTCCAAGCAATAGCATCGACAATACTATTATTTTCAATTTTGCTGATTCAAATAAAGTATCCAGTAGGATGAGAAACAGAATTTATTCCACCAATAATAACTAGATCTAGATTATTATGAAAGATTTGGGCTGCACCATTTCATTTCTGATTTCCAGAAGTAATAGGACCTTCGAGATGAAATAACTGTTTAACACTAATAACATGACAAAAAATTGCCCCAATAATGGTATTATCTTATTGTATTCAACTAAGAACTTTCATTTGAACAATTATCAGTCTAAGAATTATCATTGGGGCAATAGGTGGTTTAAATCAAACATCGCTACGACAACTTCTAGCATACTCCTCAATTAGACATTTAGGGAGAATAATTAGATCCCTAACAGTTAGAGAAAACATCTGAGAACTATACTTTATTATTTACTCACTATTAAGATTGATTATGGTCTTATTATTTAAGCAAATAAATCTATTTTTTATAAACCAAATTTATTCAGTCAGAAATATAAAAACTGAAATTAAATTCATAATATTTTTATCTCTCCTATCCCTAGGTGGTTTACCACCATTCCTTGGATTTCTACCAAAATGAATTGTAATACAATCATTAATAGAAAATAACATAACAACTATTATAACCATTATGGTTGTATTAACTACAATTACACTTTATTATTATATATGTATTAGATTCTCAGCCCTAATTATGTCATACACAGAAAATTCATGATCTATAAAAATAAAGTCTCAAAAATCAAGAATTATTCTTCCTATAACAGTAATAATTTCAACAATAGGATTAATCTCAACATCAATCTTAATCTCATTATACTAAGGACTTAAGTTAATTAAACTAATAACCTTCAAAGTTATAATTAAAAGAATAATCTTTTAGGCCTTAGTAAAATTTTACACCTCTAGAATTGCAGTCTAGAATCGTAATTGAATATAAGGCCTAAAACATGGTAAGAGAGAAACATCTCATAAGTTGATTTACAGTCTACCACCTTAAATTCAGCCATCTTACCACAAAAATGATTATTCTCAACTAACCATAAGGATATTGGTACTTTATACTTCTTATTTGGAGTGTGAGCAGGAATAGTAGGAACATCAATAAGAATGCTTATTCGTGCTGAAGTTGGTCAACCAGGATCTCTAGTTGGAGACGACCAAATTTATAATGTTATTATTACAGCCCACACATTTGTAATAATTTTTTTATAGTGATACCTATTATAATTGGTGGATTTGGTAATTGACTCGTACCATTAATAATTGGTGCACCAGATATAGCGTTTCCACGAATAAATAATATAAGTTTTTGATTACTACCGCCTTCATTAACTCTTCTTCTTACATCTTCTATAGTAGATAACAGTGCTGGTACAGGATGAACAGTTTACCCTCCTCTTGCAGGAGCTATCACACACGGAGGTGCATCTGTAGACCTAGCTATTTTTTCACTTCACTTAGCAGTTGTATCATCTATTCTTGGTGCAGTAAACTTCATTACAACAGCAATTAATATACGATCAGAAAGTATAACTCTAGATCAAACACCTTTATTTGTGTGATCTGTAGCTATTACAGCCCTTCTCCTCTTTCTATCGCTTCCAGTATTAGCAGGAGCTATTACTATACTATTAACAGATCGAAATTTAAATACATCATTCTTTGACCCTGCAGGAGGGGGTGACCCAATTCTATATCAACACCTATTTTGATTCTTTGGACACCCAGAAGTTTACATTTTAATTCTACCAGGATTTGGAATTATCTCTCACATTGTATGTCAAGAAAGAGGAAAAATTGAATCATTTGGAACATTAGGTATCATTTATGCTATATTATCAATTGGACTAATAGGATTTATTGTATGAGCACATCACATATTCACAGTAGGAATATATTTTGACACACGAGCATACTTTACATCAGCAACAATAATTATTGCTGTACCTACGGGAATTAAGGTATGCAGATGATTAGCTACACTATATGGAACTAAATTCAAATTCAATCCACCACTATTATGAGCTTTAGGATTTATTTTTCTATTCACAATTGGTGGACTAACAGGATTAGTATTAGCAAACTCATCACTTGACATCGTATTACATGATACATATTATGTAGTAGCCCACTTCCATTATGTATTATCCATAGGAGCAGTATTCGCAATCATAGGAGGTGTTATTCAATGATACCCGCTATTTACAGGATTAACTATAAATAATACATGATTAAAAATCCAATTTACAATTATATTTATTGGAGTAAACTTAACATTCTTTCCTCAACACTTCTTAGGGTTAGCAGGAATACCACGACGATATTCAGACTATCCAGATGCATATACATCATGAAATGTAGTGTCAAGAATTGGGTCTACAATTTCTATTGTAGGAATTATTGTATTCATTGTAATTATATGAGAAAGAATGGTTACAAACCGAGCAATCATATTTAGAGCTAATATAAGAAGATCAACAGAATGACTACAAAATAACCCGCCTGCAGAACACAGTTACTCAGAACTACCATTAATTTCTAGATTCTAATATGGCAGATTAGTGCAGTAGATTTAAGCTCTACAAATAAAGGTTTGACCTTTTATTAGAAAAATCCATTAATGGCAACATGATCAAATTTATCCCTTCAAGATGGAGCTTCACCATTAATGGAGCAACTATCATTCTTCCATGATCATACTATGGTTGTATTATTATTAATTACAGTAATTGTAGGTTATGCCCTAAGTTATATATTATTTATTGCCTATACAAACCGAAACATACTTCACGGACATTTAAATGAAACAATCTGAACAGCATTACCAGCAATTACACTAATTTTTATTGCACTCCCCTCATTACGACTACTATATTTACTTGATGATTCAGTAGATGCAATAATCACAATTAAAACAATTGGACGACAATGATACTGAAGATACGAATATTCAGACTTTGTAGACGTAGAATTTGACACTTATATAACACCAGAACAAGACCTAGAAAACGACGGATTTCGACTTCTAGATGTACATAACCGAACAATTCTACCAATAAATATGGAAGTACGAGTATTAACAAGAGCATCAGACGTTCTACACTCATGAGCAGTACCTGCATTAGGGGTTAAAATTGACGCAACGCCGGGTCGACTAAACCAAGGAACATTTACAATAAACCGACCTGGACTGTTCTTTGGACAATGCTCAGAAATCTGTGGAGCAAACCACAGATTCATACCAATTGTAATCGAAAGAACTTCAGTAAACTTATTTATCAAGTGATTATCTAAGATAATCTAAGGAGTTAGTTAAAATGCATAACATTAGAGTGTCAATCTAAAATAACTAAATAATTAGTACACCTTGAAATACATCAGATGACTGAAAGTAAGTAATAGTCTCTTAAACCAAAAAATAGTAAATTAACAACTACTTCTGATGGGGAAATTTAATCCAAATCCCTCAAATATCCCCTCTCATATGATTCTCCCTATTCATTATATTTTCGGCTACATTAATTTCATTTAATCAAATAAACTTTTTCTCATTTAAACCAAATCTTATTAAAGAGCAGAAAAAAGAACAATTGATATAAAAAACTTGAATTGAAAATGATAACAAATTTATTTTCAACATTTGATCCATCAACTAATATCTTCAATTTATCATTAAATTGAACTAGAACATTCTTAGGATTATTATTAATCCCATCAATGTTTTGACTTACACCATCATGAATTAATATAATTTGAAATAAACTAAACTTAACCTTACACAATGAATTTAAAACATTACTAGGACCAAAATCATTCAATGGAACAACATTCATCTTTATTTCAATTTTTATTATAATACTATTTAATAATTTTATAGGATTATTCCCTTACATCTTTACTAGAACAAGACATTTAGCATAAACATTTGCAATCGCTCTACCTATATGATTAAGATTTATGTTATTTGGTTAAATTAACCATACCAATCATATATTTACACACCTTGTCCCTCAAGGAACACCACCTGCATTAATATCATTTATAGTATTAATTGAAACAATTAGAAATGTCATTCGACCAGGTACGCTAGCAGTACGACTAGCAGCAAATATAATTGCAGGACACTTACTATTAACATTACTAGGAAATACAGGACCATCTATAGCAATAAACTTAATTTCACTATTAATTATTGGACAAATACTTCTATTAATCCTAGAATCAGCAGTAGCAATAATTCAAGCTTATGTTTTCTCAATTTTAAGAACTTTATATTCTAGAGAAGTATACTAACCCTATGTTAACAACTCACTCAAACCACCCATTCCACTTAGTAGATTACAGACCTTGACCATTAACAGGAGCAATTGGAGCAATAGCTCTAGTATCAGGATTAGCAAAATGATTTCACCTATTTAACATTAACTTATTTATAATCGGATTTGGAATTACCCTACTAACTATAATCCAATGATGATGAGATGTAGTACGAGAAGGGACATATCAAGGGCTACATACGGGATATGTATCAATTGGATTACGATGAGGAATAATTTTATTTATTGCATCAGAAGTACTATTCTTTGTTTCATTTTTCTGAGCATTTTTAGAAGAAGACTAGCACCTACTATTGAGCTAGGAATACTGTGACCCCCAATATGAATCCAACCTTTTAATCCTATACAAATTCCATTACTTAGTACAGCTATTCTTTTGGCATCAGGAATGACAGTAACATGAGCACATCATAGTTTAATAGAATCTAATCATACTCAAGCATTACAAGGACTATTCTTCACAGTATTACTAGGACTATACTTCACTATACATGAAGCATACGAATATTGAGAAGCACCCTTCACCATTGCAGACGCAGTTTATGGATCAACATTCTTTGTTGCAACAGGATTCCATGGTCTTCATGTAATTATCGGAACAATTTTCTTATCAACATGTCTACTTTGACATTCAATAAACCAATTCTCACCAAGACACCACTTTGGATTTGAAGCAGCAGCATGATACTGACACTTTGTAGACGTAGTATGATTATTCTTATGCATCTCTATTTATTGATGAGGTAGATAATTGTTTTTGTAGTACAAATAGTACATTTGACTTCCAATCAAAAAGCTTGATATAAATCAAGAAAAACAATCCTAATTTTATCTACAAGAATTTTTATTACATTCATTATTCCAATAATTGTTATAATCCTTGCAACAACATTATCAAAAAAATTAATTAATGACCGAGAAAAAAGATCACCATTTGAGTGCGGATTTGACCCAAAAAGATCAGCACGACTACAATTCTCACTTCGATTCTTCTTAATTGCAGTAATTTTCTTAATTTTTGATGTAGAAATCGCACTAATCCTTCCAATTGTAATTATTTTTAAAACTTCAGACATTATAATCTGAACAGTATCAACAATATTTTTTATTATAGTATTACTAGGTGGACTATACCATGAATGAAATCAAGGAGCCTTACAATGAGCAGAATAAAGGGTTGTAGTTAACTATAACATTTGGGTTGCATTCAAAAAGTATTGATATAATCAATCAACCTTAAATAGAATAAGAAACGAAATATTGCAGTCAGTTTCGACCTGGAAGGTTGGTAAATAAAATACCCTTATTCTTATTAATTGAAGCCAAAAAGAGGCGTATTACTGTTAATAATATAATTGAACTATAAAGTTCCAATTAAGGAAATGCAAAGCCAATATGAAAGCTGCTAACTTTTTATATTAGCGGTTAAACTCCGTTAACATTTCTAAAATTTATATAGTTTAAATAAAACATTACATTTTCACTGTAAAAATAATATATGTATATTTATAAATACCTAAAAGTAAAAATACTTCCTTAACATCTTCAGTGTCACGCTCTAATTATAAGCTATTTAAGTAAACGAAAAATAATATCACCAAAATAAATATTCAAAAAATAAAAGTTAAAAGATAGATCTTAAAATTAGAATCATATCAACCTTGTATATAACCAATTAAATAAATAAATAGTCTATATAAACCTTGACCACCAAATAATTCACCTCAACCATAATCAAATGATTTAGATGAGTAATAACCCAATTTTAAAGGAATATATCTAATAAACTTAGTTGAAAGAAAGGGTATAAACCACATAGAGCCAACAAATGTGACAAAAGAAAGTATACTTAAAGAAAATAAATTTTGAGAAAAATCAAAATTAGAATTAAGATAACCCAAATAAGCACCTAAAACAACTACAGTAATAGTTAAAAACTTTAAATAATAAGGCAAGGCAATCACATGAGGAACAGGAAAAATTAACCAAGACAAAAGACTACCACCAAAAACAGCAACAAATAATAAACCAATTATACCAAACGAAATATAATAACCCTTATCATCAAAAGAAAATCTAGAATAAAAATTATTATCACCAGATACTGAATAATAAAAAAGATGAAAAGAATAAGAAGCAGTTAAACCAGTAGAAAAGAAATAAAGAAAAAAAATCAAACAATTAATTCATCTTAAACAAACCATTTCAAGAATTAAATCCTTTGAATAAAACCCTGCTAAAAAGGATATACCACACAAAGACAAACTAGAAACATTAAAACAAACTGAAGTTAAAGGTATAAAATTAACAATTGAACCTATAAAACGAATATCCTGAGAATCCTTTAAATTATGAATTATTGAACCTGCACACATAACTCTAAAGTATCACGCTGATACCGACAAACAGTGTTGGTATGACTATGAATTACTCACGTTTCATCGAAGTACAATAGGAAATAAACAATTACCGCTGTTCTTCATTGCGAAAAAATGGTTTGTGAGAATGAAACAAACATCTTTCCCTGCTATCGCCTGAATTAGGAAGCTTATTGCTTTTTTGGTTTAATTAATTGTTAGAATATGAAGCAATTGGTATAAATAATAATATGCTTTTCCAAACTTTCTATAAAAGAAAGTCTGCTATCAAGACATTGCTTTTGTTCAGTTACTTTATTTATGACTGGAAGACACTCGTCCATGCTCTGCACTGCAGTCGAACTCTGGCAACGTCGCTCTCTGTTCATTGGCTGACTGTGTTTTGTGACGTCAGATGCGCAGAACGAACCTAAACTCGGCCGCTGTCGTAAATGACGCGCACTATAGTTGTAAGCACTGTGTGTTGGCGACTGCGTCCATCAGTGAACACAAAACGAATACACCCGGTTTCGAAGTAGACCTAAAATACACATGTGCCGTTGGGAGAACGTGCCACCGGGAAATGTACCTCGAGTGAACCTGCCTCTCATAGGGACCAGTGGATGGCAGTAAATGTGCGTGCATCTGGCACTCGACGATTTGGAAACAGCCGAAAGTACAAACGTTGGTCAGTGTCAGCATTTCCATTCTCCACCCCACAAGCACAGTGCGTGTCTTTCCTTTCCTCCCATGACTAGCCCTCCATTTCCTGTCCGCTTCACACAAGAGTGATGACAAACTGAGGAAGGGCGAACCAGCAGTGAACAGGCGCTGCACACCTATTAAACAGGCGTTTGCACAGCCAAAAGCAAAAGCGTTCACGTCCAAGTAAGAGACAGAAAACCCATAGTGTTGTACTGCCTGGAATATCTGCTACTATGACAACTACTATGCCTGCAAAGAAAGGTGAAAAAACTTCAAACTGATGTCTCTTTTACTTTGATGGCACAAATGCATTGAAATCACTCCCCTGCAGACCTGCTACAATGACAGCTCGGATGGGGTGTTGTGTACCTATCCTTTTGGCACTGTTCAGTGACGCCTAGCGCCATACGCCAAGTGATGCAGACATGGGCTGCTATATAAAATTATGAAATATATATATATATATATATATATATATATATATATATATATATACTACTGGTCATTAAAATTGCTACACCAAGAAAAAATGAAGATGATAAACAGGTATTCATTGGACGAATATATTATACTAGAACTGACATGTGATTACATTTTCACGCAATTTGGGTGCATAGATCCTGAGAAATCATTACCCAGAATACACACCTCTGGCCGTAATAACAGCCTTGATACGCCTGGGAATTGAGTCAAATAGAGCATGGATGGAGTTTACAGGTACAGCTGTCCATGCAGCTTCAACACGATACCACAGTTCATTAAGAGTAGTGACTGGCGTATTGTGACAAGCCAGTTGCTCGGCCAGCATTGACCAGACGTTTTCAATTGGTGAGAGATCTGGGTAATGTGGTGGCCAGGGTAGCAGTCGAACATTTTCTGTATCCAGAAAGGCCCGTAAAGGACCTGCAATATGCGGTCCTGCATTATCCTGCTGAAATCTAGGGTTTCGGAGGGATCGAATGAATGGTAGAGCCACGGGTCGTAACACATCTAACATGTAACGTCCACTGTTCAAATTGCCGTCAATGCGAACAAGAAGTGACCGATCGAGACGTGGCTGCACGATCCGTTACAGCCATGCGGATAAGATGCCTGTCATCTCGACTGCTAGTGATACGAGGCCGTTGGTATCCAGCACGGCGTTCCGTATTACCCTCCTGAACCCAACGAGTCCATATTCTGCTAACAGCCATTGGATCTCGAACAACGCGAACAGCAATGTCGCGATACGATAAACCGCAATCGCGATAGGCTACAATCCGACCTTCATCAAAGTCGGAAACGTGACGGTACGCATTTCTCCTCCTTGCACGAGGCATCACAACAACGTTTCACCAGGCAACGCCGGTCAACTGCTGTTTTTGTATGAGAAATCGGTTGGAAACTTTCCTCATGTCAGCATGTTGTAGGTGTGGACACCGGCGCCAACCTTGTGTGAAACCTCTGAAAAGCTAATTATTTGCACATCGCAGCATCTTCTTCCTGTGGATTAAATTTCGCGTCTGTAGCATGTCATCTTCGTGGTGTAGCAATATTAATGGCCAGTAGTGTATATAATAAACAATAAACTGGTACACGTGCCTAACATCATGAAGGGCGAGCATGCAGAATTGTCGCAAGACGACGTGGAGTCGACTAATGTCTGAAGTAGTGATGTCTAAAGTAGTGATGAATCCTGCAGGGCTACCCATAAATACGTAAGAGTACGAGGAGGTGGAGATTTCCTTTGAACATTACGCCGCAAGGCATCCCAAATATGTTCAATAATGTTCGTGTCTGGGGAGTCTGGTGGGCAGCAGAAGTGTTTAAGAGTATTCCTGGAGGCACTCTGTAGCAATTCTGGGCGTGTGGGATGGTGCATTGTCCTTCTGGAATTGCCGAGGTCCGTCGGAATACACAATGGACATGAATTGTTACAGGTTATCAGACAGGACACTTACGTGCGTGTCACCTGTCAGAGTCGAACCTAGACGTATCAGGGGGTCCACATCAACTGCACACATCCCACATCATTACAGAGCCTCCACCAGCCTGCACAGTCCCCGGTTGACATGCAGAGTCCATTGATTCATGAGGCCATCTCCATACGCATGTACGTCCATCCGCTCGATACAATTTGAACGAAAATCGTCCGACCAGACAACATGTTTCCGGTCATCAACAGTCCAATGTCGGTGTTGACAGGCCCAGGCGAGGCGCAGAGCTTTGTTTCGTGCAGTCGTCAAGGGAACAGGAGTGGGCCTTCGACTCCGAAAGCCCATATCGATGATATTTCATTAAATGGTCCGCACGCTGACACTTCATGGGCCAGCATTGAAATGCTTAGCAACTTGCGGAAGGGTTGCACTTCTGTCACTCTGAATAATTCTCTTCAGTCGTCGTTGGTCCTGTTCTTGCAAGATTTTTTTCCGGCCGCAGCGATATCGATTTGATGTTTCCTGAATTTCTGATATTCACGGTACACTCGTGAAATGGTCTTACGGAAAAATCCCCATTTCATTGTTACCTCGTAGATGCTGTGTCCCATCGCTCGTGCGCCGACTATAACAACACGTTCAAACTCACTTAAATCTTGCTGACCTGCCATTGTAGCAGCAGTAACCGATCTAACAACTGCGCCAGACACTTGTTGTCTTATATAGGCGTTGCCGACCGTAGTACCGTATTCTGCCTGTTTAGACATCACTGAATTTGAATGCGCATGCCTACATCTGATTCTTTGCCACTTCAGTGTATATACACCGAATGTTGTCATGTAATGGTTAATGAATGCACAATGGAACATGAGTAACAACCAAAACTGTTTTTTTAAGAACTAAAGATGACAATGTTACCTGTCGCAACCGGTGAATAGAAAAGAGTTTTGAACGCGACCTTGGCTATAAAACATTTTTTTAACGTACATTCAGATTGCTCCTTCTCATTTCTCATTGTGAGAAACTTCACCCAACTACAAAGGTACTTACTTCTACCTCAAATAACTGGAACATTTGATATTATATCAAATAATTTTTCACTTGCAAAATGGGAAGTCCTCCAGTTCTTATGCTATTGTGTTTCACCATAAACAGTTAATTGGTTTTTATACCAGCACAGATATTTTGCTTTCTTCAGTAGTAAAACTATTTATAAAATGTAATTTTACTGCTTTTACCTATCTTAATTCTGTTATGATTTCTCATAACTTAACTAAAATTAATCATAAATCGTACAGTAATTTTGGATTCATTATTTTCATTTCATAGTGCCGTACATGTAGCTAACTTACTTAGATATGCATGTATTAGATATATTTTATAACATTTCTTTAGGAGGACCCTCCCCACCAAGTAAGAGTCTCTAATTGAAGCCATTAACACAGATATGTAAACATCAGACCTGAGTTTGTCTGGAAACATCAGCACTTCAAATGAATGAAACGGAAATTTATGTTAGTATCCTTTTTAAGTATGATGTATTAATAAAAGGCCATCAGCCGAAAATTAATTCTAGAAATCCTGGATTGTGTTCAAAAAAAAACCATCAAGCTATTTGAAATACATACAGACATTTGGAACCTCCTTATAATGGACTGCCACGATTAAAGCCCGACCATTTTGTGGAATTACATGTTTTTGATACTGTTGTACAAAAAATATGGTCCAAACATTTCAGCTAAGATTTCCCAGTTGTTAGTTAACGTAAAATACATGTTTTTAGGGCATTATTGGAAACGTCACAGTGATACACAAGCAAAGTGTAATGTATGTTCCCATTAATTGCCTCAAATCTACATTCTCCTTCTGTTGATTCAGATGAAACTTGGCCTCCTAGGCAATGTAATGAATTAGGTTTCTAGTTAAACAAGTTGCTACAAATCATTTTAAATACGTCTGCTTCAGTTTCTTTACAGAATACTTATTGTTTCATTCCTTCTTAATTTCGTCAAATACCACATAAACCATTTACTGCCATTCAAAAACATTCCTTTCAAATTCGGAGAAAAAAGATTTGAGATGAGTTAAAGAATTTTGCAGGTTGAACCATTATTATCGTGGGACTATGGCAATGGTGCAATTTATCCATAAAAATTAATTGTTGGTTCATTTTAGATTCTTATATTCACACTGATTCATATTTCAAGAATAACATACTGTTACACTTAGCATGTTTCAAGATTATTCCCACCCAGTTTAGAAATTATGAACACAAAAACCTGCAAATACTAATAATAGTGTGTTTTGTGATATTGCCTTTGTGACACTGTTGTAAATATAACATTCATTCACTGAAAACTTGTGATGTCAGATTTTTTGAATTTATTTGTAGTCACTTTTCGTTTATTTAGACATCAAATGTTGACTGGAATACTCACTTTCAAATTCTGAAGGTGGCAGGGGTAAAATACAGGGAGCGAAAGGCTATTTACAATTTGTATAGAAACCGAATGGCAGTTATAAGAGTTGAGGGGCATGAAAGGGAAGCAGTGGTTGGCAAGGGAGTGAGACGGGGTTGTAGCCTCTCCTCGATGTTATTTAATCTGTATGTTGAGCAAGCAGTGAAGGAAACAAAAGAAAAATTCGGAGTAGGTATTAAAATCCATGGAGAAGAAATAAAAACTTTGAGGTTCGCCGATGACATTGTAATTCTGTCAGAGACAGCAAAGGACTTGGAAGAGCAGTTGAACGGAATGTATAGTGTCTTGAAAGGAGGATATAAGACGAATATCAACAAAATCAAAACGAGGATAATGGAATGTAGTCGAATTAACTCGGGTGATGCTGAGGGAATTAGATTAGGAAATGAGACACTTAAAGTAGTAAAGGAGTTTTGCTATTTGGGGAGCAAAATAACTGATGATGGTCGAAGTAGAGAGGATATAAAATGTAGACTGGCAATGGGAAGGAAAGCGTTTCTGAAGAAGAGAAATTTGTTAACATCGAGTATAGATTTAAGTGTCAGGAAGTCGTTTCTGAAAGTATTTGTATGGAGTGTAGCCATGTATGGAAGTGAAACATGGACGATAAATAGTTTAGACAAGAAGAGAATAGAAGTTTTCGAAATGTGGTGCTACAGAAGAATGCTAAAGATTAGATGGGTGGATCACATAACTAATGAGGAGGTGTTGAATAGGATTGGGGAGAAGAGAAGTTTGTGGCACAACTTGACTAGAAGAAGGGATCGGTTGGTAGGACATGTTCTGAGGCATCAAGGGATCACCAATTTATTATTGGAGGGCAGCGTAGAGGGTAAAAATCGTAGGTGGGAGAGCAAGAGATGAATACACCAAGCAGATTCAGAAGGATGTAGGCTGCAGTAGGTACTGGGAGATGAAGAAGCTTGCACAGGATACAGTAGCATGGAGAGCTGCATCAAACCAGTCACAGGACTGAAGATCACAACAACAACAACAACATGAATAAGTAGACTCTGGAATGAATCGCATTCCTCCTCAGTAATCATAACTGTGTGTACTCCACTTTGCTCGTGTCTCTGGACCATAGCTGTTGCACCCCACTGTAATGCCACGGTTCTAATTTTGAAGCTCTATGCAGCACACCAAAATTTTCTATCCAGTTTTAAAGTGATTCTGTAAAACTTTGTGATATAATTTTGTGTACTACTTCACTCTCTTATATTATTTTTCAAAAACGTAAAGTCATAGAACATGTCAGTTCAGAGATGATATTATAGAATTGAATTTTATGGTCAAATAACGTGAAATACTTGTAATGATACTAGTTCATAATGTCACAGATTTTCTTGAATATATTTATATATACATGATCGACAGACGAGATTTGTAATTTTTATGTAAATAAACACCTAAATTGTACATAGTATATCTCAGAAATTTATATTCATTACAAAGCTTAAATCGGAAAAATACGTAAAAACCATGTGAAGTTTTAAGGAATTGTAAAAGAAATATCGATACAAGTACTTTCTTGAGGACATCCTCTCTGCTGTAGAAGTATTTATTAATTAAATATGGCTCCAGTCCAATTTTAAACTTGGTAAATTGCCTAATGATTAAAATTGTTATGGCGCCTTGTTGTAAATCTGGTTTTCTATAATACAACTTTCCTCTCTTACCTGATATACTTCTTACTTCTTTATTCTGGAAATCTGAATTTCGTCTATTACCATATGTTCAATTGCATATTTCTCAAAGAACTAGGTCAATACAGCATTCTGTATTTCCTCAAAATGAAATATTATATTTTAACTTAGTAAGACTCATAAGAATCAATTCGATCTCTGATTTGCTATCCCACGTTTCTTCCCTTTCTAGTACGGCGAACAGAACTTCCCTTTCTCATAGTAAGTTCCAGTTAACAGCTGTCTGTTGAAAAAAATATGAGAATGGTGTAATAATGTCACTGCAGTTCTTAATAATATGTTGTAGGATGACATCTGCTATGGTAAAATTTGAGACTTAGAATTTCAAATGTTCTTAAAATTAATTTTTCTGTGTCCGGAAGAAGATAAAGAGGAGCAGGATTCTTTCTTAAATTACAGACTGTATTGTGAGGCAGTCTAATGTTTTTTTTCCGTAAGGCGACTGTAAACAAGAGGCAAACTGCTGGCCACTACAGCTGCAACGCTATGAAGGCGGCATTAAACGGACCACATGCTTCGATATGCAAGTGATAAGTATTTCAGCACAAATACACAAAGCAGCTTGGAGTAACGCCAATCTCATTCAGTATATAGGATGGTTAAGCTACTCCTACCGATGTCGTTGTATGCAACCCGCAATGTTATGTCTGACCTTCACAAACCAGGCACAAGATTTTCATATTCTCCCGCTCGCTACGTGGAAACAATTAGACCTTACGAGAAAAGTAACAAAACGTTTTTTGTATGAAATTTAATGTAGTTATATTTTTATTGGGATACGTTTTCGGTAGTAGTTTCTGAGTTATTCAAGAAAAACGTACAAGAGCGACCACCAAACGCAACCTTCCACCCTCCTACTGCTCCCCTAAGACTCAACACCCAGCGCATAGTGTATCCCTTCTATAGCTGTAGGAAAATTTGAGACTGCACGAATTATTAGGCTGACGCATAAGTTCGTAACATTTTTGTTTTACGTGTTGGTATTCCAGTTGCTGTTTATTTATCGACTGTCACTTTTTATTTGTAGCTCACTGTGCGTATTTGAATTTACGTATTGTAGTTTTGTCATTTGGAGATACCGAATACAGCTGTGGACGCTAGAAAAAGGAGCCTTAATTAGGATTGTTTCCGACACATTCTTCTGTTTGACTTTAATAGAGATGTTACAGTAGCGGAGGCGTGGTGTATGGGGATAATGCCAATGTACAGAGTACTGCAAGAAAATGGTTTTCTCGTTTTAAGGAGGAGCATTTTGACATTAGTGACTCTCCACGTTCAGGAAAACCGTCAGGGTCTCCACGTCATTGTACTCGAATGCTGGCAAATGTGATGAACTGTGATCCTTCCGCCATCGTGCAACAATTGGATACAATGGCGAAGGTTCAAAAATCGATTGTATGGGAGTCGCAAGCTCTGAAGCCAAAATCGCACAAATCAGCGGGTGGCTGTGTGTGCATTTCTGCTTGCTCACCATCATTTGGCTCGTGAATAACACACACCATACCGGCCCTATATCGTTACTGGTGACGAGAAATTGTCTCTTTATGCTAACATAAGGGAAAGAAAGGAATGGCTGAGCCCAAAACAAAGTAGCAACTCCCCATATGAAGACCTGTGCGCACCCGCAAAAGGTAATCTGGAGGGAGAGCGATGGTGTAGTGTACGAGTTGCTTCCCCGAGGTGTAACTATCACAGCTGACATTTATTGTCAACAACTGAGACGTCTTGCAGACACAGAACAACAGCTGTGAGCGTGGGGTCAATCTGAGATTCTGTTATTCTGCGCAACGGATTAATCTGAGATGTACCCATTACCCTATGGCTCCTGCAAGATCCAATTTCCACCCCCACACTACTAAAGAAGTCAGACAGATGATCCTAACGTTCTAAAGAGAAATTCCTGAAAAACTTCCAGCAATAAATATCTTCTGTAGTCGTCCGCCGTAAGGAAATGACACAAAAATTCACAAAATTTCTTACATAACTAGTGGGACACTTGGGTACTGGAGTAGTGCTAGTTAGTGTAAGAAAAACATGAAACTAACGAAAATTATTATTCATTTTACAAAAATTCTTAGAAATCACAATGGCACTTTTAGTTATGAATTGAACAAGTTATATCCTGGTTCTTTTCGGAATGTGAAGTTACCTCTCAAGGATAGGATTCGCTAATGAAATTTCTATACAAAGTTTAAGATTGTGATTGACTTGGCAGAATGGCTGAGAGGCGCACCTACTCAACTTGAATAGTTATCCGTTTGAATGTTGCTAGGTTCAGTCGAGGCTGTCGCGTGTGAAATGCAGTGAAGTGTACTGTTGTGGAGAAAATATGGAGCTCGCAAGAGCTGTAGCGCACAATACTGTAAGCTGCGATGACTGCTGTCTGCGCGGCTCGCTGCAGACAAATAAGATAACTTTCGTTCTATCTGGATTGACATTCGCCAATCAAACTCTCCCTATGGCTTGATGAAGTCAAGGACTCCTATTCGCCCCTAGTCTAACTATTGGCGTGGTACACCAGTCAGATAACCAGTCCATCGCGATGCCACTCAAAAACTCTCTCCCAGGCATTTAACTGTAACTCTGTCCATTCACACCGCACAGTAAGTGTCTCGGCCAACACTGTGAACAACGCTTAATCGCAAGAACTCAATATAGAGTCGCACTTCGATTCGCTCTCGACAGAGGTGCTCTCCCAGTGAAGTACTGAGGAGAGACTTGTTCCTGGCTCCAAGAGCGACAACGGAACGGCGCCTCTCCATGCCAGACGTGATGGGGTATATCTTTCGGTCTCTTCCATTACTCCTTCAGCTCAAGGCGTCAGAAATATCGTCTGCCAATCAGCATTGCTCTTCTAAAACTGGAGAGTGACGTTTCGTTTAAGGCGAGCAATCCGGAAATCTGTAGTATCAGCGTTTGGCGTTTGCTATGTGTAAAGCATGCGTAGGCTGGCCGCTCCCACACAATGTAGCGGAATTTGCTTTTAAGCTGAACACGGGGTCGTTCCTCCTTTCCCTCGGGCGAACGCTGTCCGCTCCACGGACGGCCACCGACCGACGTAGATGGGTTGGGACTGGCCTCCTGGCATGCGGTTGCCTCTCTCGATCTAAAAGCTCCTGTCACCGTCGTGTCTGGAATGTATGTGTGTACGCCAGCCTCGAGTATTTCAACCACGGTGCGCACTTGCGATTTATTAGTTATCTGCATATCATTTACATGAATTCATACAACATTGACTTTATCTTATCGAGTTTGGGTTCGAATGAAGCGTCTTGATGTGCGGAATATGATTGTGAGGGCGGAATATGTAAGCAATGAAGGTCAGGAGACCACGACGTCTTACACAACTAGGAAGACTGCGTGAAGTGGTACTTCTCTACGACAACGCCAGGTCGTATTCTGCTGGAGTGACAAAGAACACTATAAAGGAGTTGGAATGGGACGTCATTCCGCAACCACCTTATAACCTAATCTTTCGCCCTCAGATTTTCACCTTTTCCGCTCTTCGTCGAACAACACTCGAGGAACTCCCTTTTTTCAGATGAAAATCTGCATCGAACATCCTCCACGAGTTGATTGCCTCCAAACCGCGTGATTTCTACAGTCGCGGAATCGAAAAGTTACCGCAATGTTGGCAGACTGTTCTAAATAGTGAAAGACAAGACAGGGTGTTACAAAAAGGCACGGCCAAACTTTCAGGAAACATCCCTCACACACAAAGAAAGAAAATATGTTATGTGGACATGTGTCCGGAAACGCTTACTTTCCATGTTAGAGCTCATTTTATTACTTCTCTTCAAATCACATTAATCATGGAATGGAAACACACAGCAACAGAACGTACCAGCGTGACTTCAAACACTTTGTTACAGGAAATGTTCAAAATGTCCTCCGTTAGCGAGGATACATGCATCCACCCTCCGTCGCATAGGATCCCTGGTGCGCTGATGCAGCCCTGGATAATGGCGTATTGTGTCTCAGCCGTCCACAACGCGCACGAAGTGTCTCTACATTTGGTACCGGGGTTGCGTAGACAAGAACTTTCAAATGCCCCGTAAATGAAAGAGGGTTGAGGTCAGGAGAGCGTGGAGGCCATGGAATTGGTCCACCTCTATCAATCCATTGGTCACCGAATCTGTTGTTGAGAAGCGTACGAACACTTCGACTGAAATGTGCAGGAGCTCCATCGTGCATGAACCACATGTTGTGTCGTACTTGTAAAGGCACATGTTCTAGCAGCACAGGTAGAGTATCCCGTATGAAATCACGATAACGTACTCCATTGAGCGTAGGTGGAAGAACATGGGGCCCAATCAAGACATCATCACCAACAATGCCTGCCCAAACGTTCACAGAAAATCTGTGTTGATGACGTGATTGCACAATTGCGTGCGGAGTCTCGTCAGCCCACACATGTTGATTGTGAAAATTTACTATCTGATCACGTTGGAATGAAGCCTCTTCCGTAAAGAGAACATTTGCACTGAAATGAGGATTGACACATTGTTGGATGAACCATTCGCAGAAGTGTACCCGTGGAGGCCAATCAGCTGCTGATAGTGCCTACACACGCTGTACATGGTACGGAAACAACTGGTTCGCCCGTAGCACTCTCCATACAGTGACGTGGTCAACGTTACCTTGTACAGCAGCAACTTCTCTGACGCTGACATTAGGGTTATCGTCAACTGCACGAAGAATTGCCTCGTCCATTGCAGGTGTCCTCGTCGTTATAGGTCTTCCCCAGACGCGAGTCATAGGCTGGAATGTTCCATGCTCCCTAAGACGCCGATCAATTGCTTCGAACGTCTTCCTGTCGGGACACCTTCGATCTGGAAATCTGTCTCGATACAAACGTACCGCGCCACGGCTATTGCCTCGTGCTAATCCACACATCAAATGGACATCTGTCAACTCCGCATTTGTAAACATTGCACTGACTGCAAAACCACGTTCGTGATGAACACTAACCTGTTGATGCTACGTACTGATGTGCTTGATACTGGTACTGTCGAGCAATTAGTCGCATGTCAACACAAGCACCGAAGTCAACATTACCTTCCTTCAATTGGGCCAACTGGCGGTGAATCGAGGAAGTACAGTACATACTGACGAAACTAAAATGAGCTCTAACATGGAAATTAAGCGTTTCCGGACACATGTCCACATAACATCTTTTCTTTATTTGTGTGTGAGGAATGTTTCATGAAAGTTTGGCCGTACCTTTTTGCAAACACCCTGTATATTGATGATTACTAATCTCTCTGTTACCTGTATCTGTTGTGTTTATTAAACTTATGGAAGAACGCTGCGAACCTATGCATCAACCTATTATGTCCTACATTCGACCTTTTTTGATTTTCATTCAAATATCTTATTATGACATCGGCTTAATCGAACACTTAAAAATTGTAAAACTGGCCATTGCGTATATTTTACTTACCAGTTCTGTGAATTTTAACAGCGTACAATGAGTAGTTACACTGTTGTATTCGTCAGGCCTTCTGACTTCGAAAGTACTGTGCTTGTAAGGGCTAAGTTTGCATCGAATTGGCAACGTTATTAGTTTCAACGTAACGTTTACAAAATTCATTTTCCTTCCATTACCATCACGGGTACGTTTCAATTCTACATCTACATCCCTACTCCGCAAGCCACCTGACGGTGTGTGGCGGAGGGTACCTTGAGTACCTCTATCGGTTCTCCCTTCTATTACAGTCTCGTATTGTTCGTGGAAAGAAAGATTGTCGGTATGCCTCTGTGTGGGCTCTGATCTCTCTGATTTTATCCTCATTGTCTCTTACGTAGAAGGGAGCAATATACTGCTTGAGTCCTCGGTGAAGGTATGTTCTCGAAACTTCAACAAAAGCCCGTACCGAGCTACTGAGCGTCTCTCCTGCAGAGTCTTCCACTGGACTTTACCTATCATCTCCGTAACGCTTTCGCGATTACTAAATGATCCTGTAACGAAGCGCGCTGCTCTCCGTTGGATCTTCTCTATCTCTTCTATCAACCCTATCTGGTACGGATCCCACGCTGCTGAGCAGCATTCAAGCAGTGGGCGATCAAGTGTACTGTAACCTACTTCCTTTGTTTTCGGATTGCATTTCCTTAGGATTCTTCCAGTGAATCTCAGTCTGGCATCTGCTTTACCGACGATCAACTTTATAAGATCATTCCATTTTGAATCACTCCTAATGCGTACTCCCAGATAAGTTATTGAATTAACTGCTTCCAGTTGCTGACCTGCTATATTGTAGCTAAATGATAAGGGATCTTTCTTTCTATGTATTCGCAGCACATAACACTTGTCTACATTGAGATTCAATTCTCATCCCATGCACCATGCGTCAATTCGCTGCAGATCCTCTTGCATTTCAGTACAATTTTTTTATGATGTGAACGAAATAGCCTACTATGATCGTGACGTAATAGCCCAATCAATAGAGACTAAAACAGACCGAGTATGGGGAATGTTTTGTGTAGTCATAAATTTTTGTACGGTGATAGGAGAGAATGCTGCGAACAACATACTAGAGATCCCGACTGGTGAGAGATGAGTGTGGGGATGGATGTGCGTTTGAAGGTTCACTGTTGTACATTTTTCTTGAGCAAATCGAAAACCGTGGCCTCCAGCGAAAATGTATCCTAGTACAAAATTTAACTACATTAAATTTCCTACAGAAAGGTCCTGTTCATTTTTTTCTGGGCGACTAACAGTCGTGCGTAGCGAGAGAGAGAATATAAAAATCTAGCGCGTGGTTTATGAAGGCCAGATCTAACATTACGGGTTGCATAAAACGACATCGGTAGGGGCAGATGAATCGCCCAGTATAAGAAAGATTACGCAGTGGGTTTATCTCTGACATACAGCTATTTCAACATCGTTTGCTTGTAAGACAGTCGTGTTATGTCTCGTGTAAGAAGAATAAATGTCTGCCAGCATAGGCAGGAATTCGACAGTGCCGGATAAGTGGCATGTCGAGACTGGTTTATTGCTCTGTAACGCTGCTGCTCACGTCGATCTACATCCCATGATTACTATGCGAATATGGAATCGATGCGTTCAAGAGGGCCATACCGAGCACAATGCAGGATCTCGGTGACCCCATACGACTAGCGCTCGAAAGGACAGAGATATTGTTCACTCGGCCACGCATGATCGTCCTGTCATGATACATAACTTGGGCCAGCAAATGGATTTGGTTGCAACTAGAGAAGTCCCAACATTAACAGTATGATGACGTCTTTAACACCACGGACTATCCTTAAGGCGTTCATTGCGGCAGCTTACCTTAATGTGGTACCAGAGAGGGGTGCATCGTCAGAACTGAGTCCAAAACACTTGACGGAGAGGTGGAACCACGTCGTCTTTTCAGATTAGTCTTGTTTCTTTGTAAAGTATGACAATAGACTTATCTGTGCACTCAGGCTCCAGGGAGTATGACCGGCGCTAGACTGCAGTTCTCCTGGTGATATGAGCCAAATACCTTGCATGATGGTAAGGAGCCCATTGGGTACACAACATGATCATGTAGTAACCGGTAATTTAGAGATCGGTGCTACTCTTCTGACGTGTTAGAACCGATGGTTGTGACCTGTCTTTGAGGTCGCTGTGACGTTATATTTGAACAAGACAAAGCAGGACCACGTGTTGCCCATTCTTTCCTGACATCTCTATGTGATGTTATCTTTCAACAATAAAAAGCAACACTGTATGTTACCCATGCTATCCTGACACCTCAGTGTGATGTTACCTTTCAACAAGGTAAAGTAATTACAATGAAATGAACAACCTTAGCTGCTTACAGGCGTTGACATACGTCAACGTGGACAGATGAAAATGTGTGCCCCGACCGGAACTCGAACCTGGGATCTCCTGCTTACATCACAGACGCTCTATCCATCTGAGCCGCCGAGGACACAGAGGATAGCGCGACTGCAGGGATTTGTCGAGTCCTGGGCACTGTTTGTGCATTCGCACAGAAGAAGAAGATGGTCAATTGGCCGGTGAGCCTTAACTATATATATTCTAAGATACTATCTGTTCAAAGGATATAAGATGAACATCAACAAAAGCAAAACAAGGATAATGGAATGTAGTTGAATTAAGTCGGGTGATGCTGAGGGAATTAGATTAGGAAAGGAGTTTTACTATTTGGGAAGCAAAATAACTGATGATGGTCGAAGTAGGATATAAAATGTAGACTGGCAATGGCAAGGGAAGCGTTTCTGAAGAAGAGAAATTTGTTAACTTCGAGTATAGATTTAAGTGTCAGGAAGTCGTTTCTGAAATTATTTGTATGGAGTGTAGCCATGTATGGATGTGAAACATGGACAATAAATAGTTTGGACAAGAACAGAGTAGAAGCTTTCGAAATGTGGCGCTACAGAAGAATGCTGAAGATTAGATGGGTAGATCACATAACTAATGAGGAGGTATTGAATAGGATTGGGGAGGAGTTTGTGGCACAACTTGACAAGAAGAAGGGACCGGTTGGTAGGACATGTTCTTAGGCATCAAGGGATCACAAATTTAGCATTGGAGGGCAGCGTGGAGGGTAAAAATCGTAGAGGGAGACCAAGACATGAATACACTAAGCAGATTCAGAAGGATGTAGGTTGCAGTAGGTACTGGGAGATGAAGAAGCTTGCATAGGATAGAGTTGCATGGAGAGCTGCATCAAACCAGTCTCAGGACTGAAGACAACAACAACAACATCATCTGTTCTTTCGGACATGTCCGAAAAAACAGATACAATCTGTGACCATGCATCTCTTTAGAATGAAATTACAATGAAATGAACACCCTTAGCTGCTTACAGGCGTTGGCATACGTCAACGGGGACAGATGAAAATGTGTGCACCGACCGGGACTCGAACCCGGGATCTCCAGCTTACATGGCAGACGCTCTTACCATCTGAGCCACCGAAGACGCAGAGGATAACGCGCATGCAGGGATTTATCTCTGGCACGCCTCCCGCGAAACCCACATTCTCAACGTATTCTCCCCCACTTCATTCGTAGTGCCCCCGCCCATTATACTCATTACTAGCGGCGCGTTGCCGATTCCCGTAAGAGTTCGGGCACTGTCTGTGCATTCGCACAGAAGAAGAAGATGGTCAGGTGGCCGGTGAGCGTTAACTATATACACTCCTGGAAATTGAAATAAGAACACCGTGAATTCATTGTCCCAGGAAGGGGAAACTTTATTGACACATTCCTGGGGTCAGATACATCACATGATCACACTGACAGAATCACAGGCACATAGACACAGGCAACAGAGCATGCACAATGTCGGCACTAGTACAGTGTATATCCACCTTTTGCAGCAGTGCAGGCTGCTATTCTCCCATGGAGACGATCGTAGAGATGCTGGATGTACTCCTGTGGAACGGCTTGCCATGCCATTTCCACCTGGCGCCTCAGTTGGACCAGCGTTCGTGCTGGACGTGCAGACCGCGTGAGACGACGCTTCATCCAGTCCCAAACATGCTCAATGGGGGACAGATCCGGAGATCTTGCTGGCCAGGGTAGTTGACTTACACCTTCTAGAGCACGTTGGGTGGCACGGGATACATGCGGACGTGCATTGTCCTGTTGGAATAGCAAGTTCCCTTGCCGGTCTAGGAATGGTAGAACGATGGGTTCGATGACGGTTTGGATGTACCATGCACTATTCAGTGTCCCCTCGACGATCACCAGTGGTGTACGGCCAGTGTAGGAGATCGCTCCCCACACCATGATGCCGGGTGTTGGCCCTGTGTGCCTCGGTCGTATGCAGTCCTGATTGTGGCGCTCACCTGCACGGCGCCAAACACGCATACGACCATCATTGGCACCAAGGCAGAAGCGACTCTCATCGCTGAAGACAACACGTCTCCATTCGTCCCTCCAGTCACGCCTGTTGCGACACCACTGGAGGCGGGCTGCACGATGTTGGGGCGTGAGCGGAAGACGGCCTAACGGTGTGCGGGACCGTAGCCCAGCTTCATGGAGACGGTTGCGAATGGTCCTCGCCGATACCCCAGGAGCAACAGTGTCCCTAATTTGCTGGGAAGTGGCGGTGCGGTCCCCTACGGCACTGCGTAGGATCCTACGGTCTTGGCGCGCATCCGTGCGTCGCTGCGGTCCGGTCCCAGGTCGACGGGCACGTGCACCTTCCGCCGACCACTGGCGACAACATCGATGTACTGTGGAGACCTCACGCCCCACGTGTTGAGCAATTCGTCGGTACGTCCACCCGGCCTCCCGCATGCCCACTATACGCCCTTGCTCAAAGTCCGTCAACTGCACATACGGTTCACGTCCACGCTGTCGTGGCATGCTACCAGTGTTAAAGACTGCGATGGAGCTCCGTATGCCACGGCAAACTGGCTGACACTGACGGCGGCGGTGCACAAATGCTGCGCAGCTAGCGCCATTCGACGGCCAACACCGCGGTTCCTGGTGTGTCCGCTGTGCCGTGCGTGTGATCATTGCTTGTACAGCCCTCTCGCAGTGTCCGGAGCAAGTATGGTGGGTCTGACACACCGGCGTCAATGTGTTCTTTTTTCCATTTCCAGGAGTGTATATACTAAGATGGTATCTGTTCTTTTGGACTACGAATGTAGTTCGGGACAATATGTTGAGAATGTGGGTTTCGCGGGAGGCGTGCCAGAGATCAATCCCTGCATTCGCGGTATCCTCTGTCCTCGGTGGCTCAGTTGGATAAAGCGTCTGCCATGTAAGCAGGAGATCCTAGGTTCGAGTCCCATTCGGGGCACACATTTTCATCTGTCCCCGTTGACGGGGCACACATTTTCATCTGTCCCCGTTGACGTATGTCAACGCTTGTAAGCAGCTAAGGGTGTTCATTTCATTGTAATTTCATTCTAAAGAGCTGCATGGTCACCGATGGTATCTGTTCTTCCGGATATGTCCGAAAGAATAGGTACCATCTTAGTATATATAAAGGTAAAGTAAGACCACATATTGCCAATGCTCTTCTGATACCTCGATGTGATGCTATCTTTCAACAAGATAAAACAAGACTGCATGTTGCCCATGCTATCCTGACACTTCGGTGTAATGCTATCTGAGCTGTGGCTGGCTCGTGTTATGCTTTGCATTAAACCTGGGTTGCTGTTCTGTGATTAGTCTCCCGCAGTTATTGCGATTATGCTATTATCCTCTCTCTCCGCGAGTCGCAGCAGCAGCGTGTATCGATATTCGCACCCTTGTTCTATCCCTGGCCTCGCGCTTATAGTTTCCGGCTGGGCCGTGTGCGGGCAGTTGGTCGGATGGTATGGAGCAGCGAGGAAGTCTCCGTGGCGCGTGTCTGGCCGGGGCCGCTGACGGCGTCCACACGCGGTTGGTGTGTGATGGGCTGTTCCCATTGCTACGGACACGAAAGTTGAGTCTTTAATTAATCTACCAGCTAGCCCCAACTGTTCACATTGTAAATGATGACTAACTGAAACCCTCAGCCGCCGACAGGTGTTGTTGATTTACCTCAATGTGGACAGCTGAAGCCATGTAAGCAGGAGATCCCGGGTTCGAGTCCCGGTCGGTGCACACATTTTCAGCTGTACAACACCTGTCGGCAGCTGAGGGTTTCCCAGGGAAAAGCTGCATGGTCATCAACAGTATTCTGTTCTTTCGAGAACAGTCACTCTCTTCATATATATGTTCACATTGTGTCGTTTGAATTTCGTTGTGGGCTGTTGCGACATTCCCGCGAGCAACAAAGTGTGCTTTCAGGCTGGCGAAATTCTAGCCGCCCTCCTGTGGAGTTTAACTTAAGTTGATTATTTTTGAAGTGCACCAGCGGTATCTTCTGCCTTGTGGCCGTTAACGTTCTGGTTATCTGCCCTGGTCGTTTACGTAAATTCAGGTAATGTATTTTCCTCGTTGTGTTGTGGCTGTCCAGCATGGTGTGTAGTTTTACAGCTGAATGTGTAATTCGTTGTGGGCGCCGACAGCTTCTGCGTTGTTCCATTGAACTCCCTGTTGTGTGTTGGTCGGGTGGAGCGGAAGTTATCTTGTCAGTGGGTCCGTTGACTGTCTGTCGGTTGAGTTGCCATCGGATTGAGAATTGTTGGGCCGACTGCCTGTCTCACCTAAGCGAGCGTTAGTGTCTGAATTGCAGGCTGACCCTCAGAACTTCTGAGCGCCGTTTGATGTGCTGCCTTTTCTTATTTGTCATTGTTGTTTGTTTATGTATGGCTTCTAGCCGATTTTAAATTAAAGTTGTTTTGCCCTTAAGGCGTGAGATTGTTTGGGCCTTCGGCCTAATTTAGAGAAACGTTTTTAGATTAGATTAGTACATGTTCCATAGATGATGAATACGACACTTCGTAATGATGTGGAACGTGTCAGGTTAATAAAAGGTGTCTATACAAGATATTACATCAGATAATATATTACATGACACTCAATAATTTTTTTTTGTGATTGGGAAATTACCCACTTACTATATCCAAAAATTCATCTAATAAGTAGAAGGAGTTGCCATTAAGAAATTCTTTTAATTTCCTTTTAAATGCTATATGGCTGTCAGACTTTTGATGCTATTATGTAAGCGACCAAAGACTTATGTGGCAGCATAATTTACCCCCTCCTGAGCCAAAGTAAGATTTAACCTTGAATAGTGAAGATCATCCTTTCTCCTAGTGTTGTAGCCAAGTACACTGCTATTACTTTTGAATTCGTTCGGATTGTAAATAACAAATTTCATAAGTGAATATATATTATAAGGCTACAGTGAAGATTTGTAGCTCTTTAAATAAGTGTCTGCAGGATGATCTTGGATGAGCTCCAGCAATTATTCTGATTACACGCTTTTTTACTCAATGATGAGTTACCTGAGAATATGATGCCATACGAAAGCAGAGAATGAAAATAGGCGTAGTGAGCTAATTTACTCAGATGTATATCGCCAAAATTTGTAATGACCCTAATAGCATAAGTAGCTGAACTCAAACGTTTCAGCAGATCCTCAGTGTGTTTTTTCCAGTTCAACCCCTCATCAATGCATACACCTAGAAATTTTGAATATTCTACCTTAGCTACCGATTTCTGATCGAAGTCTATATTTATTAAAGGGGTCATTCCATTTACTGTGTGGAACTGTATATACTGTGTTTTGTCAAAGTTAAATGAGAGCCCATTTGCAGAGAAACACTTAATGATTTTCTGAAAAACATCATTTACAATTTCACTAGTTAATTCTTGTCTGTCGGGTGTGATAGCTATACTTGTATCATCGGCAAAAAGTACCAGCTTTGCATCTTCACGAATATAGAATTGCAAGTCATTAATATATATTAAGAACAGCAGAGGACCCAAAACCGAACCTTGCGGCACCCCATTCTTGATTGTTCCCCAGTTTGAGAAATCACCAGTTTTAAGGTGAGGCCTTCTGACTTTTAAAATTCAAATTCTTGTTTTTGAGTCTTAAGTGATTGGCCTTCAGCTGGTTTTAAATTGAAGTTGTTTTTCCCTTGAGGCGTGAGACTGAATGGCGCATTTAGCCGGGAATTAAGTTCTAAAATTAAGATTTGGCTTGCTCTGTTTTTAATGTTTCCTTTACTATTCTAATATTTCTCAAATGAATAAAGTAGTATGTTCGAGTGCAACTAAAAGCCACTCATTTTGGGCCCTTTCCACAAATTAAATTACCTGTCCTGTCCTGCGGGTATAGCAGGGGATCTCACTGTCGTTCAACAAGATAAAGGAAGATTGCGTGTTGCCCTGGTAAAAATGGTGTTCGGCTGTTGCCATGGCCTGCACGTTCTCCCTATCTATCACTCGCACCCAGTGAGATGTCGTCGAGAGTCTCGCCATGTATCACGCCACCCACTATGAATTATGAAATCTGGTGTACGGTTGAACAAGCATGGAATGGCGAACCCATGTCCATCATGCAAGGTCAGTTTTTCTGTCCCGAACCGGGCTGCAACCACTGGTCTGCCAGAGGTGGCAATTCTGTCCACCAAGTTTCACATCCCCACACATCCTCAAATCACCCCAGTACCTCTGTATCCTTCCTGCTGTACTTCATACCCACAATAGTAGAATTTCCTTACCTGCTGCCATTCTTAGTATTTCAATTGCAACGACTAGCATTACTCATCTACGGAAATCTATGGAAATACTTCACTTGGTTTCTTTAAGCGTGTGGAAGAGGAAGGATAAAAGAGCACTGATTTAGGTAGTAAGTGAATCACTAGACTACAAAACAAAGAATGTTTTCTCTGAAATCAATCCAAGCACTTTACAACAGCGTGACCGTGTGTGCATTGTATTTGTTTGGTTCCTCTTCAGTTCCATTCATCGGAACTTGAATGTCTGTTCCACTTCTGATTTTTTTTTTTAATAATACGTTGTTGGGTACTTTCATATTTCAGAATAATTTAGTACTACTATGCAGCTTGAAGATGGTGGGGGGTAAAGGAAAGGAGAGAAACTACTGAGGTCAGGAGGATCGGAACTTCACGCAGGATCAGTGGCGACGAGTGAAAAAGTGTAAGAGACCGGGATTCGAACCTAGGATCTCTTTTTCATCAAGCAGTTAGTTGCATTAATCACTGCACCATTCAGGTAAGGTGCTCATTGAAATTCCACTATCTCAACACGCCTCCCAGACGCCCCACATTCCCTCCTAGCGCAGTCTCCGTTTTCTTCTCCATGCTCGCTAGTTTGAGATTCGAGATAATCGAACGTAATATTGTGCATTCGCACTGAAGGTGGGGGGTTAGTTGCCCATCGAGGCAAATCAGTTCTGTTCTTTCAGACTGTGGAAAGGTGGCGATAGGCGGGGATGTGGGTCGCCTGGGAGGCAGGCCGAGACGGTTTGCAGTGCCTGGTTGGGACAGTGGCTAACACAACTGCCTATTAAGCAGGAGATCCTGGGTTCGAATCCCAGTTTGGCACACATTTTTGACGTCAATAGTTCCCTCCCTTTCATTTCTCTCCCCTCCTCCATCAATATACGTAATATGTATCACAGCTGCGGTTTTCACATGGTGTCTGTTCTTTCTAACATGTCCAAAAGAACAAACACCACGCGTTCATAGAGCTTACACATGTTCCTTCTGTTATTTTAGACGTGCTGGTGTTCGGTAGATTCAGTTGGCAAATAAATTACAGCTGTATAGAGCGAATGTAGTTTGTGCTTTCATGTTGTCTTCTAGACAGTATTGCAAACATGACAGCCATATGTCAAAAGACATGACTTTTGTCAATTTTTCATTTCATTTAGTATACACGTTGCACTCATTTAGGTCTTAGCCAAATCACTGGAATAACAAAAGAGTGTTGTTTCCTTTTAAAACAATTCAGGGACTGCACGTGGAGAATGTTCTCTGCATTGTAGCTTTTCTACTCCTTAATTACATCGATCAACAATCCGGACTGATTCATGATCCTCAAAAAAAGTCCAGAATGAGATTTTCACTCTGCAGCGGAGTGTGCGCTGATATGAAACTTCCTGGCAGATTAAAACTGTGTGCCGGATCGAGACTCGAACTCGGTCCCGAGCTCGAGTTTCGGTCCGGCACACAGTTTTAATCTGCCAGGAAGTTTGCGAACAAAGATGGAAATTTTGATAATTACTAATTGTGAAGTTGTTACTGCAGTGTTTTGGAGCATGAATATTTCATGTTGCTTCCATGTTGCCACTATAAACAAGAGCTGTATGCAAAAAAAAGTGGTTGAGATGGTTCCTCAATTTTTTTTTGTTTATATTCAGCTTCCATTGACACAGATATCAAATTAAGTAATAAACTATGGAACGAATAGAGTTTTTATTAAATGAGCACAAAGATTTTAGTTTTCACTAATCCCACTTAAGCATGTTTCTAGCTTTGTAACGGTCCCACTCTCGCTTAATTTCATCTATCAGGTCCTGAACCTCTTCGTAGCCCTCAAAAATATTTCTCGCCACCACCACCGACTGGACGATCATCTGGAGTCCCTGCTCCAAGTCGGGCTCGTCGTTTTCTAAGAAACGAGACAACTGTTTAAAGAAGAATTCGACCTGCTTCCCGGTGATAGTTATCCTGGTGGCCGTAGTCCTGAGTTTCCAGAGCAGCCTGCACACCCGGGCCTGGTCAGAGTCCATGCTCCGGAATGCACATTCCGCCATGTCGTTCATCACCTGGTTCAAGACCAGCTGCCCGACCTGCTGCCAGAACTCCGCCATCTTTCAGCTGGGAGCTTCGGCCTGCAAGAGAAAGACAACAGGTATGAGAAAAAGTTCAAATTGTGCTTTCGTGGAAATGCAGTGGTGCACAGTAATTCAGGCTTTCCACTTCGTGAAGGCATTGCCGCTATCTTAAGGAGACTACAGTTGTGGCCGGCCTGTGTTGCCGTGCGGTTCTAGGCGCTTCAGTCTGGAACCGCGCGACCGCTACGGTCGCAGGTTCGAATCCTGCCTCGGGCATGGATGTGTGTGATGTCCTTAGGTTAGTTAGGTTTAAGTACGAGTAGTTCTAAGTTCTAGGGGACTGATGACCTTAGATGCCTCACATGTTAAGTCCCATAGTGCTCAGAGCCATTTTGAACCTACAGTTGTGGAAAGACAGCTCTGGCGTTGAGAAACAGCTAATATCACTAAAATTAAACTAGGCTCAAAGCCTCCATGGGACTCCTGTCAAATTCCATAAATTTGCAGCTGAATTAACTTCCATTACAGCCATACAGCCGAAAAAAGGTGTGCCCGGAGATTGGAAAGGTGTACAGCTCACACCCCTCTTTAAGAAGGTCAGCAGAACTGATCCTCAAAACACTTCCATTGACATCCATCTGTTGCAGAACCCTATAACATACTCCTAGCTCAAACATAAGAGTAAATTTAAGTCATCTTTTCCAACTATCATGTGGGGGTGGTGCATACGTTCGGAGCGGTTTCCCATAACTATAATAAACACAACATAATATACATGGCAGAGACTTTACTCATCAGTAGCTCGCTGCGGTAGCTTTTCGATCCCGACCAGGCACAAATATCCAACTTGTCCCACTGATACGAATCCATGCCCACTGGCAGCAAACGTCTTTAATTCCATTGTGTCTTGACACGAGATACACTACTGGCCATTAAAATTGCTACACCACGAAGATGACGTGCTACAGACGCGAAATTTATCCCACAGGAAGAAGATGCTGTGATATGCAAATGATTAGCTTTTTAGAGCACTCACACAAGGTTGGCGCCGGTGGCGACACCTACAACGTGCTGACGCGAGGAAAGTTTCCAACCGGTTTCTCATACACAAACAGCAGTTGACCGGCGTTGCATGGTGAAACGTTGTGATGCCTCGTGTAAGGAGGAAAAATGCGTACCATCACGTTTGCGACTTTGATAAAGGTCGGATTGTAGCCTATCGCGATTACGGTTTATCGTATCGCGACATTACTGTTCGCGTTGGTCGAGATCCAATGACCGTTAGCCGAATATGGAATCGGTGGGTTCAGGAGGGTAATACGGAACGCCGTGCTGTATCCCAACGGCCTCGTATCACTAGCAGTCGAGATGACAGGCATCTTATCCGCATGGCTGTAACGGATCGTGCAGCCACGTCTCGATCCCTGAGTCAACAGATGGGGACGTTTGCAAGACAACAACGAACAGTTCGACGACGTTAGCAGCAGCATGGACTATCAGCTCGGAGACCACGGCTGCGGTTACCCTTGACGCTGCATCACGGACAGGAGCGCCTGCTATGGTGTACTCGACGACGAACCTGGGACCGTAGCAGCAGCGCGGTTCCGGACTGAAGCGCCTAGAACCGCTCGGCCACACCGGCCGGCAGTCTAGATTCGGCAGTGATACGTATGAGCAACTGAGACTGTAGGCTGCAACTCACCTCTCGGATGTATTTGCGCTGCCTCTGCGTAGTCGCTGGTTGGTCGCCCTCGCGACTGCTAATGTCCCAGAGGATGTGACCGTCGGTTGGTTTCTGCTGTGGGGTGTGAAGTTGGCGTTGTCTACTCCCGACTGGACAGACGGAAAACTGACCGGCCACCGACTGACAGGAGGTGCTGCTTGATTGACGGCTGGTTAGGTATGGGTACAGTCCAAACAGACCCAAGTCTCACTGGGAAAGGAAGCAAAAATTTTAGAACTCGCATGCTATGAAAAATGCTGTTTCAAGGCGCTGTCAGATTAGTGAATCTTGAACACCGTGTATTTTTCTACGTTTTCTTAGTACAAAACATCGACACATCGACGAAAGTAAAACATGGATAAGGCAATGTAGCCGACTTGAATTAGCTGACGCTGAAATAATTACATTAGGAAATAAGATATTAAGAGTTTTACTAGTTAGAAACTTGTTCGATTGATTACCGATCATTATTTCGACTCTTAGGGGATTTCTCCCTAAGAAAGTCATCGCCTTTCTTTTGTTTTACGAAAATATTTAGATTAGCTGCTGTTTACGCAATACTCGCTGCAGTCCGTCTTTTGCCCTACCTACAAGCAGCAGGTCGCCAACAAATAGCAGCGTATCAATAAATTCGCTTTGCGAACATGGCACTTGCATTAAGAAGCTTTCAGTTCCTATGCCTTTCGCTCTGAAATTTAAAGTTACTCTGCTCTTGACTGACTAGGGGTCAGCCATGGATCTTCGACTGAAGAAGGGGTCCGCCACCTGAAAAGGTTGGGAAGCCCTGCTATAGGGGATGAAGCGGGAATATTCCCCGATGTCCCACAACAACTTCCGCAGTTTTCAATCGAAACTGGCCGAGAAAAGAATGTGATGCATTAATTATTGAACACGCCTCGTATTTGCAAATTGGCTGAACACAATGATTTCACCTCCGTAACTAACAAGGCTTTGCGGTGCGGTCGCAAAACAGACACTAAACTTATTACAGTGAACAGAGGCTTCAATGAACGAACGGACAGATCATAACTTTGCGAAAATAAAGAAAGTAAACTTTTCACTCGAGGGAAGACCTGAATCAAGGGCCTCTCGTACCGCAGCTGCTCACGCTAACCACGGGACCACGGTGTTCCTGAGCTCATGCCTTCCTTGATGTTGCCTATCTTGTACATGGACTACTCAGTTTGTATATTTTGCTTATTTTTTTCATAGTTCCACACAACTTCTTCCTGTTTTCTCGATTGATATGTGTTCAGTTTTCCAAGGCCTATCCACTGTGCCAACTTATAACTAAATCTGAGAACGGTGCGATGGGGAGGTTCCCTTGTAAGAAGAAAAATACGGAGGAAGGAAAGTTGGCCGGCCGGAGTGGCCGTGCGGTTCTAGGCGCTAGTCTAGAGCCGAGCGGCCGCTACGGTCGCAGGTTCGAATACTGCCTGGGGCATGGATGTGTGTGTGATGTCCTTAGGTTAGTTAGGTTTAACTAGTTCTAAGTTCTAGGCGACTGATGACCTCAGAAGTTAAGTCCCATAGTGCTCAGAGCCATTTGAACCAAGGAAAGTTGTATTAATAAGGAGAAAAAGGAAGCCGCAAGTGTAATAATGATACACGTGACTCTACCAATGATCTGTTGACAGTGAAGTGTTCCAGTGTGCCAAGCTTTCACTCATATCATAGGAGAAGCCCAGATATAGTACAAAGTAACTTTGTATTATACTTCTAAATGTCAATTTCTGTTGAAATATTACTGTGTACAACAAATACTCAACTTAAATTTTCCCTGAGACATTTAAGTCTCTAATTTATCTACGATGAAAATGTCTCAGGGAAAATTTAATTGAAGATCTATACGATCACATGTGGTAGAGCACTTCCCCATTACGTTCAATGCTGGGGTGCTATTGCAATGTTGGAGAGCCCTGTTAATAGTGACAATATGTGGGGGATGTGAATTGGAGTTTGTGTTGGGGAGGGTACTTGGCTCGGGTAGTTCGTAAAGCTATGTTGACCATAATGCTGCGGTGGTTTAATGGTCAGCATATCTGCCTCGTAAGCAAGAAGACCCGGATTCGAGTTCCGGCCGCAGCACAAATTTAATTCACTTCCTCAGCTTCCAACGTTATCGTACAGAAATATTCAAATTATTAACAAATACTGTTTAGAAAATAGAGGCTCATTGGGTATTTCTGACCAGCTAAGGCCGTCGGCTCATACTCACCTCACAATTATGTACTTGTGCTGCCTGTGTGTAGTCCCTCGTGATCACTGGTTGTTCGACCTCTTACTGCTTATCTCCACAAGGTCTGACCCTTTCCTGGTTCCTGTGGCGGTTTGTGTGGTGATATTGGCTACCCTGGGACTGGAATGCCGACAGACTGACTCTCCACTCACTGACAGAAGACAGTATTTGACTGAGGTCTGTTTAGGTTTAGGGTACAATCCAAACGTAACCAATTTCCACTGAAAAAGGAAAAGCAAACTTTACATTTCGCATGCCATGAAAACATACACACATAAAATAACCTTCAATACCGCGTATTTTTGCACTTTTTTTTTCTACAAAACTCATCGACGAAAATAAAACAAGGGTAATGCAGTGTAGTCGAATTAAATTAGTTAATGTTGAGATAATTACATTAGGAAGAAAAACCCTAGAACTTTTCATATTTGTGCAGCAAAATAACAGGCGATTGACGAAACAGGGAGGATGCGTACCGAGGTGACAAAAATCATGGAATGGCGATATGCACATCTACAGACGGCCGTAGTATGGCGTACGAAAAGTGTGAAAGACCAGTGAACTGGCGGAGCTTTCATTTGTACTCAGGTGATTCATGCCCAGAGGTTTCCGACGTGATTATGACCGTACGACGGGAATTAAGAGAGTCTGAGGGCGGAATGGTAGCTGGAGCTTGAGGCATGGGACATTCCATTTCGGAAATCGTTAAGGAATTCAATATTCCGAGATCCATATTGTCAAGAATGTGCCGAGAATGCCAAATTTCAGGCATTTCCTCTCACCACCATATATATATATATATATATATATATATATATATATATATATATATATATTCAAGGCAGCTGCACTCCATCTAAACAACCCAAAAACGGCATCTTACTGGCTACCTAGAGTAACAAATTAACAATAGCATGCTTATAGATTGACTAGAATAAAGGAACAAATAACACATACGCAGTTTCTGACGGCCGACGAACTGTATTGGGCTATTGAGCAGTGATTAATTTAAAATAGCCACAACATATGCTAACCAGGTTAGGGGCGTATTTAGAGACAAGTGTCGAGCAAGGACCCTGGTCAGAAGGTAATCAAAACTAGCAGGATTCCCTTACACGGCAGACGTGGCAACACATCCGTTCATACTCCAGAATCAACTAGTGCAACAAAAATCATTGACACATTTCAGATAATATTTTAAAACAACATACTTAAATACCTTTGTTTACCAAAAGCCTCAATTAGCTAACAGGTTAGGCTGTTTTATTGAAGCTACGCAAATGAGGTACCAAGTTAAGGTCTTCAGTTTTACTTTGCCATTTAACACGCGTGGTAACGAGGAAAAGGGAGAATCCAACTAATTAATTGAAAGTCACTACTTGGATCCAGTATTTGACGATGCGCTCAAAATCAACAGACAAAGGTGAGAGTCAAGTTTACACTCGCAAACAGCACACGCAGAACACGAGCATAAGGTGAACCTTAAATAAACTGCTCCTTGTTCAGTCATTTACACACCGACGAAACAAATAATCTTCCCCGAGTTACTGTAGACGCCGGAATGCCTAGCTGCTTGCAAATGACGCAAAATAATGGTCGAAACGTCTTACTTTAAGTCCGACGACATCGGTAGGACAGGAGTTTCAATGAACAAGCAGGCCCATCCGCTTTAATCCACCTGCAACCAAGTCAGTAGCGTTGGCTGCTATCAAGGCCTTAACGATGCATCACACCTGACAAGAGTTACGCCAAACATCAACAAAACGGCGTGGCCTCCTGTACGCTCCCAGACGTCCGCAATTTGAGTTTCTCCTCCAGACCGAAACTCCCACGCAAACACGGCAGGCAAGCAGCCACAGCTAGAGAGCCTGTATGGGGAGAGAGTGGCCAACCGGACGATACGGCGGCCATTTTTCTGCGGGCCAGTCGTGGAGTAGTGGAGTACACATTCACCGAATCAAAAGCACGAGACAATATGGCGAAGTCATTCGTTAAATGCCTTTCTTTACAGTTATAATACAGGGTGTTACAAAAAGGTACGGCCAAACTTTCAGGAAACTTTCCTCACACACAAATAAAGAAAAGATGTTACGTGGACATGTGTCCGGAAACGCTTAATTTCCATGTTAGAGCTCATTTTAGTTTCGTCAGTATGTACTGTACTTCCTCGATTCACCGCCAGTTGGCCCAATTGAAGGAAGGTAATGTTGACTTCGGTGCTTGTGTTGACATGCGACTCATTGCTCTACAGTACTAGCATCAAGCACATCAGTACGTAGCATCAACAGATTAGTGTTCATCGCGAACGTGGTTTTGCAGTCAGTGCAATGTTTACAAATGCGGAGTCGGCAGATGCCCATTAGATGTATGGATTAGCACGGGGCAATAGCCGTGGCGCGGTACGTTTGTATCGAGACAGATTTCCAGAACGAAGGTGTCCCGACAGGAAGACGTTCGAAGCAATTGATCGGCGTCTTAGGGAGCACGAAACATTCCAGCCTATGACTCGCGACTGGGGAAGACCTAGAACGACGAGGAGACTGCAATGGACGAGGCAATTCTTCGTGCAGTTGACGATAACCCTAATGTCAGCGTCAGAGAAGTTGCTGCTGTACAAGGTAACGTTGACCACGTCACTGTATGGAGAGTGCTACGGGAGCACCAGTTGTTTCAGTACCATGTACAGCGTGTGCAGGCACTATCAGCAGCTGATTGGCCTCCAGGGTACACTTCTGCGAATGGTTCATCCAACAGTGTGTCAATCCTCATTTCAGTGCAGATGTTCTCTTTACGGATGTGGCTTCATTCCAACGTGATCAAATTGTAAATTTTCACAATCAACATGTGTGGGCTGACGAGAATCCGCACGCAATTGTGCAACCACGTCATCAACACAGATTTTCTGTGAACTTTTGGGCAGGCATTGTTGGTGATGTCTTGATTGGGCCCCGTGTTCTTCCACCTACGCTCAATGGAGCACGTTATCATGATTTCATACGGGATACTCCACCTGTGCTGCTAGAACATGTGCCTTTACAAGTACGACACACCATGTGGTTCATGCACGATGGAGCTCCTGCACATTTCAGTCGAAGTGTTCGTACGCTTCTCAACAACAGATTCGGTGACCGATGGATTGGTAGAGGTGGACCAATCCCATGGCCTCCACGCTCTCCTGACCTCAACCGTCTTCACTTTCATTTATGGGGGCATTTGAAAGCTCTTGTCTACGCAACCCCGGTACCAAATGTAGAGACTCTTCGTGCTCGTATTTTGGACAGCTGTGATACGATACGCCATTCTCCAGGGCTGCATCAGCGCATCAGGGATTCCACGCGACGGAGGGTGGATGCATGTGTCCTCGCTAACGGAGGACATTTTGAACAATTCCTGTAACATTGTTTGAAGTCACGCTGGTACGTTCTGTTGTTGTGTGTTTCCATTCCATGATTAATGTGATTTGAAGAGAAGCAATAAAATTAGCTCTAACATGGAAAGTAAGCATTTCCGGACACATGTCCACATTACATATTTTCTGTCTTTGTGTGTGAGGAATGGTTCCTGAAAGTTTGGCCGTACCTTTTTGTAACACCCCGTATCCTCATAGTAGCCTACTACGTACAGCACAGGAAAATTTGATACAGTGGCTGTAAAAATTATTCGTTACTTGCATTTATCTCCTTTGAAGTTCGTTTACTAGACATATTGCAATGAAAGTAACGTAAATAAAAAAATATAATGTATAACATTTGTTTTTTAACGGAAGTGCATAAGGCTAAAAATGTAACGTACCTGTATTACGTCAGATGAATGAAAGCCTTAACCAGTTGTTTACTTGTGACATGCTAAAAGTGTGAGACGTATTAGAACTTCTTGTCACGTCTTCAAACTGTTTGCATGTCACACTCGTAGATAACAAACGAAAAAGAAAAAAGAGTACAAAAATCAGGTAATGTTAAATGTAGGCTACTGTAATAACGACCAAATATAACAAGAAAACTACCGTATCCCTTGTACCCCACAGTAAGTAGGCCTATTAAAAACTGTCTTCAAGAGTACCTACAATTATTTACTACGAATAATGTTTCAACAACCACGACAACTGCGGAAAACGTGCCTACAACTTGCCTGCGTCAACAGTCAGGCAATAATACTGAAACCAAAGTAATGCCTAGTGTTCTGATGCGGAACGAAATAGTTTGACGCTATAAAATCGAATGAGCATGGCACTACAATTACAGGAACTTTCCGTTTCCACCAAGTACTGTCAGATATTGGCTTCAGAAAAGCTTGTAATCCTACGAGTATGCACGAACTGTTAAAGAAATAAGAGCTTAAAAATGCAGAAATTTGTAATAGGCCTACCTGTTCTGCGTGACTAAGAATATTTAAAAAATTGACACCTTAAAATGCTAACATGGGAAATCCACCTTCGCCTCTATTGGAACAACCAAATGCAGCACAACCTGGCATCGCTTACGAACGTCTGCAGAACGAATTACAGATGTCAATAACAATACTGTACAATTATTAACGTGTTTACTTCAAACATGTAGGCCTACCGACTTCATCACAATACGCTTCATTATTTCAACTAAAAACGACATACAACTAAATCGAACATGCATGCACAAGGCATAACAAGTCTCTCAATAATTCAAATACCTTTTAATCGTTTCCAAAAGTCCTCTGAACTTCAATTCAACTCAAAAGCACGGCGAAGATAGGAAGCGCGAGAGACGTCTGGCAGAAAAATGGCGCCAAAGCTAATCAGCCAATCACAGGCAACTTCACCTATAGCCACTCTCTCTGTATACAGGATCTCTAGCCATAGCAACACCACAGCGCCCTCTGGCTAGGGTAAGGAAACAACAGAGCGCGAAGCGGGAATATCAAAAGGAAAGCGCCACAAACAAGGAGGAAACGCAGAGAACCAACCGAGACATTTCGTCACGGTTCAGTGCGTAAAGAATGTCGTAATTCACGAGAACCGCGCTTTTTAATTATAAGTAGCCCGCAAAATGGGTCATGCAGAAAACAGAGGGAAAACGTGAATGGCGGCAGCAAATGTTGTTATATTACAAACAAAACAAATAATTGAGGGCGTTGGGTGAAACAGCTACTCTCAGATAATGAGATTTTCAGAGGAGAAGAAGTCGTCGCAGGCCGCATCAAGCCAGACGACTGTGGAAAAAAAATAAAACAACGGTACCTCCCGGTGTAATAGCTAAATTACTTAGTATATAGTGTCGAAAGTTCCATGCGGCTTTTCGCGTATGATGCTGTAGTATAGAGAGAGGTTGCAGCATTAGAAAAATGCAGGGAAATGCAGGAAGATCTGCAGCGGATAGGCACTTGGTGCAGGGAGTGGCAACTGACACTTAAAATAGACAAATGTAATGTATTGCGAATACATAGAAAGAAGGATCCTTTATTGTATGATTATATGATAGCGGAACAAACACTTGTAGCAGTTACTTCTGTAAAATATCTGGGAGTGTGCATGCGGAACGATTTGAAGTGGAATGATCATATAAAATTAATTGTTGGTAAGGCAGACACCAGGTTGAGATTCATTGGGAGAGTCCTTAGAAAATGTAGTCCATCAACAAAGGAGGTGGCTTACAAAACACTCGTTCGACCTATACTTGAGTATTGCTCATCAGTGTGGGATCCGTACCAGGTCGGGTTGACGGAGGAGAAGGAGAAGATCCAAATAAGAGCGGCGCGTTTCGTCACAGGGTTATTTGGTAACCGTGATAGCGTTACGGATATGTTTATCAAACTCAAGTAGCAGACTCTGCAAGAGAGGCGCTCTGCATCGCGGTATAGCTTGCTGTCCAGGTTTCAAGAGGGTGCGTTTCTGGATGAGGTATCGAATATATTGCTTCCCCCTACTTATACCTCCCGAGGAGATCACGAATGTAAGATTAGTGAGATTCGAGAGTGCACGGAGGGTTTCCGGCAGACGCTCTTCCCGGGAAACATACGCGACTGGAACAGGAAAGGGAGGTAATGACAGTGGCACGTAAAGTGCTCTCCGCCACACACCGTTGGGTGGCTTGCGGAGTATAAATGTAAATGTAGATGAATAGCTAAGAGAGAAAAACAGTTACCTGTACGAAAGTCCTGCTGGGTAGTGCCCGACCAATCGACTCCGACTGTGCCAGAGCTGCTGTTGGCACCCCTTATAAGACCGTCTGGTCTAGGCCTTATCGCTGAGAAGACGGTCTTCCACTGTAGCACGGAGACTGCAAGAAGTGCCGGGCGCACAATCGGGGGTATCCCCGGTTTCGGCGCCACAGACCTCTAGCTGGTAGCTAGGTGATTCCCAGAACGCACTCCACGCTGATTGGCCGATTCTGACCCGCTTACAGATAGAGAAGGAAATCACCCGCAGAACATTTGCGCCGCACTCTCTGCTGAAAGCAGTTCGCTAATGCTGATCTAGATAACCAGGGCCGCACAATGGCTTTGTTCTCAAAGCGGCAATGTAATCTAGAGAGCTCAGGTGATCATATCTCCTCCAGCATCCATCAAATCTTACAGCAGTATCACAACAAATGTCACATACTGCAGTACAGTTTCTCTTACAATAAAGTAGCCACATTTCTGTGGCGTTTTAGACAAATGTTCTTAAGTTGACATCTAGCTGTCAATCAACTCGTAAGGCCCAATAGTTTCATCCGCGCCCGTATGCCGCATTGTCGTCGCCTTTGTTATTAACTTTGGCTGCTAGATGGACTTAGCGTCTCTGTTCTCCTGTCGAGTTGATTTTCTTCATTCAGTTGCTCGGTTTTCATTACCATGATGGAGCCAGCCATAGGGCTAAACCACTTACAGAAAGCTGCGGCTTGTTAGCAACACATAAACAATGTTAGAATGTTATTGTTGTGGTCTTCAGCCAACGCACGCTCATAAACATATTGAAACGAATACAGAATACTGGATTTACATTTGGTGATGTTGTTATGGTCTGCAGTCCTGAGACTGGTTTGATGCAGCTCACCATGCTACTCTATCCTGTGCAAGCTTCTTCATCTCCCAGTACCTACTGCAACCTACATCCTTCTGAACCTGCTTAGTGTATTCATCTCTTGGTCTCCCTCTACAATTTTTACCCTCCACGCTGCCCTCCAACGCTAAATTGTTGACCCCTTGATGCCTCAGAACGTGTCCTACCAACCAGTCCCTTCTTCTTCTCAAGTTGTGCCACAAATTTCTCTTCTCCCCAATCCTATTCAATACCTCCTCATTAGTTCTTTAGCACCACGTTTCGAAAGCTTCTATTCTCTTCTTGTCCAAACTGTTTCACTTCCATACATGGCTACACTCCATTCAAATACTTTCAGAAACGCCTTCCTGACACTTAAATTTATAGTCGATGTTAACAAATTTCTCTTTCAGACACGCTTTCGTTGCCATTGCCAGTCTACATTTTATAACCTCGCTACTTCGACCATCATCAGTTATTTTGCTCCCCAAATAGCAAAACTCCTTTACTACTTTAAGTGTCTCATTTACTAATCTGATTCCCTCAGCATCACCCGACTTAATTCGACTACATTCCATTATCCTTGTTTAGCTTTAATTGATGTTCATCTTATATCCTCCTTTCAAGACACTGTCCATTCCGTTCAACTGCTCTTCCAAGTCCTTTGCTGTTTCTGACAGAATTACAATGTCATCGGCAAACCTCAAAGTTTTTATTTCCTCTCCATGGATTTTAATACTTACTCCGAATTTTTCTTTTGTTTCCTTTACTGCTTGCTCAATATACAGATCGAATAACATCAGGGAGAGGCTACAACCCTGTCTCACTCCCTTCCCAACCACGGCTTCCCTTTCATGTCCCTCGACTCTTACAACTGCCATCTAGTTTCTGTACAAATTGTAAATAGACCTTCGCTCCCTGTATTTTACCCCTGCCACCTTTACAATTTGAAAGGGAGTATTCCAGTCAACATTGTCAAAAGCTTTCTCTAAATCTACAAATGGTAGAAACGTAGGGTTGCCTTTCCTTAATCTAAGATAAGTCGTAGGGTCAGTATTGCCTCACGTGTTCCAACATTTCTACGGAATCCAAACTGATCTTCCCCGAGGTCGGCTTCTACCAGTTATTACGTGCGTCAGTAAAGAATTCGCGTTAGTATATTGCAGCCGTGACTTATTAACCTGACAGTTCGGTAATTTTCACATCTGTCAACACCTGCTTTCTTTGGGATTGGAATTATTATATTCTTCTTGAGGTCTGAGGGTATGTCGCCTGTCTCATACATCTTGCTCACCAGATTGTGGAATTTTGTCAGGACTGGCTCTCCCAAGGCCGTTAGTAGTTCCAATGGAATATTGTCTACTCCCGGGGCTTTGTTTCGACTCGGGTCTTTCAGTGCTCTATCAAACTCTTCACGCAGTATCGTATATTCCATTTCATCTTCATCTAAATCCTCTTCCATTTCCATAATATTGTCCTCAAGTACATCGCCCTTGTATAGACCCTCTATATACTCCTTCCACCTTTCTGCTTCTTTGCTTAGAACTGGGTTCCCATCTGAGCTTTTGATATTCATACAAGTGGGTCTCTTTTATCGAAAGGTCTCTTTACTTTTTCTGTAGGCAGTGAGATATGCCTCTACATCTTTACATTTGTTCTCTAGCCATCCCTGCTTAGCCATTTTGCACTTTCTGTCGATCTCATTTTTGAGACGTTTGTATTCCTTTTTGCCTGCTTCATTTACTGCATTTTTATATTTTCTCCTTTCATCAATTAAATTCAATATTTCTTCTGTTAGAATTATGCTGAAAAATTCGGCTTCAAGCAAGTGACGCTTAACAAGGTTCTCTTTGGATATACGTAACACACGAGGCATAGATTCGTGACAGTCAAGTAAATTTTCTTCAGCTATTTATAAACATGCACTGAGGTGGTCCACCAGTTTATTGCCCCAACAAAAGACTTGCTACCAATATACTGTTGATCTTCCGACTCGGAAGGCAGATGATTCGCTGCCTAAAAATGTGGAGGAGAACAAAATCGGTTTCTACAGCGTTTACATCCACACATATACATAACCAGGAGCTCACCTATTAAGGAGTCAACATCAATGCATCGCCATTCTGTGACTGTGACAAGGATCAATCAGAAATCTATGTTTTGTTCTCTCGCTGCCGGTATCAAGTCACAGGTTGCTATAATTTTCAGTTGTCTATTTACGTCTTTGGGCAACGGCCGTGCCACAGTGGATACACCGGTTCTCGTGAGATCACCGAAGTTAAGCGCTGTCGGGCGTGGCCGGCACTTGGATGGGTGAACATCCAGCTGCCATGCGGTGTTGCCGTTCTTCGGGGTGCACTCAGCCTCGTGATGCCAATTGAGGAGCTACTCGACCGAATAGTAATGGCTACGGGCAAAGAAAACCATCGTAACGACTGGGAGAGCGGTGTGCTGACCACACGCCCCTCCTATCCGCTTCCTCAACCGAGGATGACATGGCGGTCGGATGGTCCCGATGGGCCACTTGTGGCCTGAAGACGTAGCGCCTTATTTACCTATTTATTTAAGTTCTTTACCGTGAAATACTTCATTAATGCCAACTTTGAGCTCATTCGGTGGTGTTTTTGCATTGCCAATGAATTTTATTTCTGTCCGGTGAAATTAATAGTCCACTTTTCACTGCTTCTTCCTCTGATATTCAACCTTTGAGTTCAAGTTCTAATTTGTGGTAAGGTCTTATAGGACCAAACTGCTGAGCTCATTGGTCCCTAAGCTTACACACTACGTAATCTAAGTTAAAATAACTTACGCTAAGGACGACACACACACCCCGAGGGAGGACTCGAACCTCCGAAGGGGGGGCGTAGGGGGGAGGGGGGGGGGGGGGGGGTAGCCCCGCGGACCGTGACAAGACGCCCCAGACCACGACGGCTCAGGTTCTAGCCTATATTGTGTTGCACCTGCCCTTCTGTATTCTCTTAAATTGTTTTTGAAGCGCAGTTGAATAGTAATGGGTCTTCTTGTCTCACTATTGTGTCTATATTAAATTATTAGGTTGGTTCTCTTATAAAACTTGACATTCAACCCGTTCTCTGTGTTTCCTTAATGATGTCTGCTGATATAATACAATTCTACTAATCGTCCCAAGAGAGATTCTCGATTTTTGCTGTCATAGGCATTTATGCTTTTTCGAAAGCGACAGACGTATAAGTAGAACTTGGATTTATAATCACTATAAAGTATGAAAGTATGAATATACGCAAGCGTCCATACACTAAATACCTGGTAAATATGCTCTAAAAACTTTAGAGTATGCATAAAAAATAAAATACATTATTTCAACTTTGTCGCAATTATTAATCTTAATGAATTAATGAAATTGTAAATTTCTTCTTAAACTCAGTCATTAACAAAATTAATGTTTACTACTGACTCTCTCTCTCTCTCTCTCTCTCTCTCTCTCTCTCTTTTAATCTATTTTACCATTGGCTGTTTTTATTGCAAAAAACAGCTAAACATTTTTTACAATCTTCTGGAAGAAATGATTTTCTTCTGTCGCTTAAATTAATTTGATATGAAGAGAAAAATACCTCTACTTCACACGAAAATACAGGCACTACCGAGAAGACTCTTTGTCACTTTCAGAATAAGCGTCAAGTTGTTTTTCAGATTCTTCTTGTAGCACATTATTCACATCCCAAAGAAATATAAAACCTGGATTCCTTGCCTCAGTTTTCTCAGTTTTGTTACGAAGAGACTTTCATGTTTTTCCTGGCACGTCTCCAGAGATAGCTGTTTTGTATACGTGCATGGCAGAAGGCAGAGGCATCCCTTTTTCTCTCAAACGTGTGATTACGACTGGGAGTTTACTAAAATAGGTCTTAACAAATACTTATTCACTTGGGAGACTTTGTTACTGCAAGCACTAACTACTGCAGCAGGGATGCAAAGAGTCACAGATGCAAAGAAAGTAGTTTTTCAGCAGGCCGTCAGATTCCGTCCCCACAGGACATGATTTCACTTTTCAGGGGCGTACCCATTCAGGGGTATGCATTAATTGAGTATTACGGTAATTTACTATACCTTTCGTTCTTGATAGAACCTATTATGAATAAAAAATAAATGACCCTTGTGTAGATTTGTAATTTGATTAACTGTATTTCGGCTGTTATGTCATCAACAAAGAGTCTGTGAGATCAAAAGTTTTATACCATCTCAATTGGCTGTCAAAGATGACTGTTATAATATCTAATATCAAAATACTGTGAGGAAAACTATTTTAATAAAAATGTTAAGTAAAACTATGAAGGCTAGTTATAGATACATAGTACATTGAGTTAATGAATTATATGACAAATTACAATTGTTCAGAGAAAAAAATAAATTGAGCTACATGTGGTAACACTTGTGACATGTTTCAAGGGTATGACTGAACAAGACAATATTCTCTTAAACAAGTACTATGTAATATTAAAAGTAAGACAAATGGTGAGACTAAACTTTGTAGTGAAACGACTCTGGTAACACAAAGTAAAATTATAGAGTGAGTGAATTCACAGTAGCTGAAATGAAGTAACATGTGGAACATAAAAGTAGGTGGAGTAATTTGTAAAGTAGTCTTTGTGGGTATATCTAGTATCTGCTGTCAGATGTGGTGAGTGAGGCACTGTATCTGATCATTCATTGCAAGTCTGGGAAAATGATCATATGGTGTTTAATTTCCAGTATTTCAAGATGAGAGAAGATAAATATTATCTTACTCACACAACGGGGTCCGTACAATAATTTGTAGGGTGATCGAGCAGTGGGGCGGGGGCATGGAGTATTTTTAATATTTTTGTAGACAAATGGTGACTTACAAGTGCCCATACAAAAGTTTCAGTTCCGAGATTTAAAACGCTGTGTAATACCGACTTTTAAATCATTCTCAAAGAACAATACCTAACTACACTATATTTTTTCCATCACCTGAGAGGTAGGGGATAGGGATGGGCTGCTAGCCCCCCCCCCCCCCCCCGCCCGCTTTCCCTAGCCTTGCCCATGGGTATGGGTGCCCAACATTAGTCATACCCTTAGTTAAACAATAAATACTAGCTGGGGTACGCGTCTTCGCCCAGGCAGTTGATACGAAACTATATGGTAGTTCCAATAAAAGGATAAACTTGAAAGCGTAAGAGGGAGAAATTTTTTAATGAAAACATATTCTAACTATTTACAATACTTGTTAAAGTATAAGAGGTTGTTGTTGTTGTGGTCTTCAGGCCTGAGACTGGTTTCATGCAGCTATCCATGCTACTTTATCCTGTACAAGCTTCTTCATCTCCCAGTACCTACTGTAGCCTACATCCTTCTGAATCTGCTTAGCGTATTCATCTCTTGGTCTCCCTCTACTATTTTTACCCTTCACGCTGCCCTCCAGTACTAATTTGGTAATCCCTTGATGCCTCAGAACATGTCCTACCAACCGGTCCCTTCTTCTTGTCAAGTTGTGCCACAAACTCCTCTTCTCTCCAATTCTATTCAATGCCTCCTCATTAGTAATGTGATCTACCCATCTAATCTTCAGCACTCTTCTGTAGCACCGCATTTCGAAAGCTTCTATTCTCTTTTTGTCCAAACTATTTATCGTCCGAGTTTCACTTCCATACATGGCTACACTCCATACAAATACTTTCAGAAACGCCTTCCTCACGCTTAAATCAATACTCGATATTAACAAATTTCTCTTCTTCAGAAAGGCTTTCCTTGCCATTGCCAGTCTACAATTTATATCCTCTCTACTTCGACCATCATCAGTTATTTTGCTCCCAAAATAGCAAAACTCCTTTACTACTTTGTCTCATTTCCTAATCTAATTCCCTCAGCATCACCCGACTTAATTCGACTATGTTCCATTATCCTCGTTTTGCTTTTGTTGATGTTCATCTTATACCCTCCTTTCAAGTCACTGTCCATTCCGTTCCACTGCTCTTCCAAGTCCTTTGCTGCCTCCGATAGAATTACAATGTCATCGGCGAACCTCAAAGTTTTGATTTGTTCTCCATGGATTTTAATACCTACTCCGAAATTTTCTTTTGTTTCCTTTACTGCTTGCTCAATATACAGATTGAATAACATCGGGGAGAGGCTACAACCCTGTCTCACTCCCTTCCCAACCACTGCTTCCCTTTCATGTCCCTCGACTCTTATAACTGCCATCTGGTTTCTGTACAAATTGTAAACAGCCTTTCGCTCCCAGTATTTTACCCCTGCCACCTTCAGAATTTGAAAGAGAGTATTCCAGTCAACATTGCCAAAAGCTTTTTCTAAGTCTACAAATGCTAGAAACGTAGGTTTGCCTTTCCTTAATCTTTCTTCTAAGGTAAGTTGTAGGGCCAGTATTGCCTCACGTGTTCCAACATTTCTACTGGATCCAAACTGATCTTCCCCGAGGTCGGCTTCTACCAGTTTTTCCAGTCGTCTGTAAAGAATTCGTTTTAGTATTTTGCAGCTGTGATTTATTCTAACTATTTACAGTATTTGTTTGTAAACAAAATTTTCATTTATCTGTCTGGGATATATATGTACAAAGTTTTCGAATTTCCTACTCGAGAGCAACATACAGTATATCTGACAGTGAAAGAAGCAGGAGTCTTTGAGGTTGATGCCGCAGTATTTTCAAGTTCGTCCTTGCGCTTTGTTAACTGTAAAACTGTGGTCTAATTCGATTAGAAATTGCAGTCTTTTAAACTGGAATGGCAGTTCAGCGAGGATCAGTGGTATTCTGTGGATAGATAGTCATATCATTTGTACTTGCCAGTTGTGACTTCCGCTTCGATGATGTTATTCGATAACTGTTTGACGATCATCCTTGTTCCATTAGATATTTTTGGTGAGATGAGATTTGTGAGTAGGTTGAACGGAGATCTAGTTTAAAGTCGAAGGCAGTGTTATGGCATTCCTGGTATTTGCACATAATTCAGAAATTTTTTAGGGAAGTTCACACTGTCTTGATATCGTCAACAATATTATTTTCAGTTGCCAGAATTGCCCCTTCATGTTGCTAATCCGCATTGATATGGTCGTGAACAATGTTTGGATAAATCTGGTCGATGAGTTTGTTTACAGCAGTGGCTTCGTTGCAGAAATCACTGTTGAGCTTAATGAGATCGGTCATCTGGTCAGTAAGATATATGCCTTCTCCTATTTGTGGAAGTTGTTGAGCAAAATTTGCTTTTGTTTCGTCTTATGACAGTTCAACTCTCATATTATTTGTTAGTCGCAGTATTTGTACGTGTGGCCAGAGATGTGATTTTCTGAAGCATGCGTTGATATCGTCTGCTGATGTTGGTTTGGGCATAACTGGAAGTGTTTTTCGAAAATCTCCTGAGAGTATTAGGTAGAGCTTCCCCAATCACTTCAGAGTTTCCTCACAGTTCTTGTCCATGACTTCGGTTGATTTTTTATGTGCCATTGCTTTAGAAGTTCATCCTGTCCACATGCTCTTGAGATTTTACGTACCGGGAATTGTTCCTCGGCTATATTCCACGGTAGTCGTAGGGCGGAATGGGCTGCAATGCTACATGATACCGGTGCAAGTGCGATGTGTTTCCACCAGCAATAGCTTTATTAGAAACGTTTTCCAGCCGACGTCTGGTGCGTACAAGTAATTACGAAGGTTGGAACTTAAATAGTGGCAACACTATGCAGTGGAATCTACTATTGTCGCTGATGGCACACGTTGTTGACATACCTACCTTACCTCCGAGCAAATGGACAGCTCGTCCCACGTCACCGACGTGCGCACAATCAAGGGAAACACCGTCACTTGTGAGCGAGGGGTCTACCGTATCGGTGTCACTATGTTTTCGAAACAGGAACAACGGAGTTGGATCATGACTGAATGTGCCGTCAATGCACAGTATTACTGTTTGTTTTTGGAGCATCACCTGCGACCAGCTTTGCGAAAGAAGCGGCGACACTTTCTACGCAACCCACCCATTCAAAAATGGCTCTAAGCACTTTGGGACTTAACCTCTGAGGTCATCAGTCCCCTAGACGTAGAACTACTTAAACCTAACTAACCGAAGGACATCACACACATCCATGCCCGAGGCAGGATTCGAACCTGTGACCGTAGCAGCCGGGTGGTTCCGGACTGAAGCCCCTATAACCGCTCGGCCACAGCGGCCGGTGCAACCCACCCACCATTTTGCATGACAATGACCTCCTAGAGTGGTGGTGATGCAGCGCAAGCTGTGGCTACTCTGTTCAGTGGGACTGGGAAGTGCTGTACCATCCACCATGTTCCCCGGACTTAAGTCCCTGTGACTTTGATTTGATTCCGAAGATGAAGGAACCACGTCGTGGGATTCGTTTCAGAACTGTTCCAGAGATTCGACAGGCAGTAGACCGCTCCATTCGCACCATCAACAGAATAGGCTCTCCTAACTGCATATGAAACGTCCCCTTAGAAAAATTTATGAATGACCGTACTGGAGAAACTCTTACATTGTTAGATTTTCAAACAGCTGAGCAAAACTGAACGTACTCAGACATTTCTCTCTTATTCTGATCATCACTAAACTGACACACAATATTTTTAGCGCAACGCAATCTGACTTTCAATAATCCCTACAAAAGAATGGCCCTGACTAACAATAACCTACACCTTTCATGAATTACTAATTTCACAAAGATCTTCTTTACTCGAACTGCTGCAATACAGCGAGCGCCAATACTGCCAGCTAAATGAAAGATTCTAACTACTGAAGGCACTAACTACTGATAGGAATAGTTAGCAAATGAAAGATTTTTATAGAGAACAAACAATGTATTTACCTTAATAGTGTTCAAAATTCATCATATATATAATAGTACATGGCATCCAGTCTTATAAATTTCCTTTTTCTGACGGACAGAAGTCCAGATCGCCATCTCTCCACACATCCACCACTGCTGGCGGCTCACTTCACACTGCGAAACGCTACGCGCTGTTCACATCCAACTGCCCAACATTAAAATAGAGAATATTCCAACAATGCCAACCAGCCACAGATTGCACACAGCACAGCCAGTGATTTTCATACAGAGCGCTACGTGGCGTTACCAACATAAAAACTTGAACAGCCTACTTACACATACTACGCTTTCCACATCGCTGACAACGGGTTTTACACAACTCTGGTGACTACTTGGAAGGACAGTAACAAGACTAAACATACAACTATTTTGTAGCGGTTGTGAATAAATATTTGCCACTATTTACATTCCAACCATCGCAATTCCGCAAGTGTTGTCTATCCGTTCCATTATAACGTTGTAAATTTCCTTTTGATTGTCATTGAAGAGTGGATTGATGTGAGCAATGTATTGAAGTAGTTCGTTGATGTTGTAGCTTTTTTCCTTTGTAATTTAGAAGTTTGGCGCACTGATAGCATATTTTCGTGGTCCTTGCATCTCAAGTTGTACTAAGATCTGGTTGTTTATTGCTAAACATTTATCTTCTAGGCGAATGAGTGTCTCATTGAAGATGTCGTCATTGAATTCGATGCTCATTTCAGGATGAGCTTGTCGGATTTTGTACCATAATTCATCACTCTCATCGTTGAAGGTGTCCCATAACTGTTTTGGATTCGATGGGTTATATGTTGTTGGAATTATGGCGGATAAGTGTCTCATTTCAAATAACTTACGGGTGTACTGCCGGGTGACGTCGCCGGCAGCAAACCCGTAAGTTTGAACATTCAATTCGCCGGGAAAAGTTAAGGTCTCACAAGTGTCACAGCTGGGGCTGTGAGCGAGGCTTCTAATAGCGTCAATTCGCAGTGGTTGTCGTTGTCCAGCAGTTCTAAGCGTTGGCATGCTTGTCTGTACCTCTGGCGTAGGTAACCTTCAAGAGTCTTGAGATATGTGAAACTTGTTCGTCCCCGTATTTCGTGTAGCAACATCCGGAAACAGAAACATTCGGCGCTCTTCGGATGTACGGTGCACACTCCACATAGGGTACCTGTTTTCACGATTCTTGGGTGATCTTCTACTGAAATTCCTTGTCCTCGTAGTTGAAAATTTTTTTTTTACGTGTTCCACGTATGATACATCTACATTTATACTCCGCAAGCTACGCAACGGTGTGTGGCGGAGGGCACTTTACGTGCCACTGTCATTACCTCCCTTTTCTGTTCCAATCGCGTATGGTTCGCGGGAAGAACGACTGTCTGAAAGCCTCTGTGCGCGCTCGAATCTCTCTAATTTTACATTCGTGATCTCCTCGGGAGGTATAAGTAGGGGGATGCAATATATTCGATACCTCATCCAGAAACGCACCCTCTCAAAACCTGGCGAGCAAGCTACACCGCGATGCAGAGCGCCTCTCTTGCAGAGTCTGCTACTTGAGTTTGCTAAACACATCCGTAACGCTATCACGGTTACCAAATAACCCTGTAACGAAACGCGCCGCTCTTCTTTGGATCTTCTCTACCTCCTCCGTCAACCCGATCTGGTACGGATCCCACACTGATTAGCAATACTCAAGTATAGGTCGAACGAGTGTTTTGTAAGCCACCTCCTTTGTTGATGGACTACATTTTCTAAGGACTCTCCCAATGAATCTCAACCTGGTGCCCGCGGTACCAACAATTAATTTTATGTGATCATTCCACTTCAAATCGTTCCGCACGCATACTCCGAGATATTTTACAGAAGTAACTGCTACCAGTGTTTGTTCCGCTATCATATAATCATACAATAAAGGATCCTTCTTTCTATGTATTCGCAATGCATTACATTTGTCTATGTTAAGGGTCGGTAGCCACTCACTGCACCAAGTGCCTATCCGCTGCAGATCTTCCTGCATTTCGCTGCAATTTTCTAATGCTGCAACTTCTCTGTATACTACAGCATCATCCGCGAAAAGCCGCATGGAACTTCCGACACTATCTACTAGGTCATTTAAATATATATTGTGAAAAGCAATGGTCCCATAACACTCCCCTGTGGCACGCCAGAGATTACCTTAACGTCTGTAGACGTCTCTCCATTGATAACAACATGCTGTGTTCTGTTTGCTAAAAACTCTTCAATCCAGCCACACAGCTGGTCTGATATTCCGTAGGCTCTTACTTTGTTTATCAGGCGACAGTGCGGAACTGTAGCGAACGCCTTCCGGAAGTCAAGGAAAATAGCATCTACCTGGGAGCCCGTATCTAATATTTTCTGGGTCTCATGAACAAATAAAGCGAGTTGGGTCTCACACGATCGCTGTTTCCGGAATCCGTGTTGATTCCTACAGAGTAGATTCTGGGTTTCCAAAAACAAGTCATCACATAGGTAGGGACGTCGACATATAGTAATATTTTCGCGGATGCATCCGTTTGGTACAGTTAGTAAAAAGCTGTTAATGTTGTGGGGTTCGCTTGCAGTGTTTCTGGCGGTGTCTTTGCGAAGTAAACTTTCTGTCCGTTCTCCAAATGTTCTGGAGTTCGCGTTCATGTACGGGAAAGCAGAAAATCCGCCACGCTGCTCCGTTACTGTTGATGTATCTTCCCGTTTGGTACAGGAGGGTCTCGTCGTCCCTGTTTTGTTGTTCACTTGTGTTTGGCTGTTTGAAAGACTGCCATGTCACTGCCTTTGTTCAAATACTTAGACATATTTGATGGATTTCACTGAACTGCAGTATCCTACGTCTATGTGTGCTTGGAACAGTTTGAAAAGTAATCTGTTATATGGTACTACCCATCGATCATCTACTTCGAGCTCGTCGCTGCCCCGTATTCGTATTTTTGCTGTGAAGCCTCAGTTTTTGGATTATCGTCTTCTGTTTTTGGGATAGCCATCAATACAGGTTTTGTATGTCGTCCACGTATGGTTAGGGTATTTTTCTCGACATTTTCTATCTCTCATACATGGTGAATTGGGGTTTAATGGCCTGCATGGTCCATGGATCATGTTTTTCTATGTCACAGAGTTCCGGATCTTCTAGTGGGTTGGGAAATTCAGGTTGGATGATTTTGTCGATATCCCTGGGACAAATTCTATCGTGTAGCCACATGAGACTGTGTGACTGAGGCAGTCTTCGTTTTCGCCATTTCATTGTGTACATCCGCCATCTAACTGCCGCATGGGATTAGCCGAGCGGTCTCAAGCACTGCAGTCATGGACTGTGCGCCCCCCAGGGGGTCCACAACTCTTTTGTGGACACGTGCGTAGCGAGCACGGGACCCCGAGCTAATGTGGCCCTCCTTCTTTTCCGGGCTGCATACTTTCCTTTTCCGCATCCTTCCCCGTCCCCCATCTTCGCCCCCCCCCCCTCACCGCTGGCTCTTTCCTTCCCTTTCTCCCCCTCTGGGAGTATGGTTTGCGCCTACGTCCGGAGACGGACGCTCGAAACTGTTCCAAATTCCTTGCTTTCTACACTTGCAAGTCTTCGTCCTTCCTCTGTCCTTCCTCTGACCTTCTCTTTTCCTTCCCTCTTCTCTTTGCCCTTTTCTCCGCTGCGGCGCTTGAGACCCCTCTTCTTTCCTTTCCCTTTCTCTTTTTTCCTCCCTGTGCGTGTCTGAAGGCCGACCCACGCACTTCCATGCGTAGCCGGTGACGGGGTAACGCGTAATTCCCCGCCCCGGGTAGACAGGTAGGACACGTACGTACCTCCTGGTAACGGCCAGGCCCAGGGAGGGGTGATTACCCGAGCTGATACCTTCCGAAAGTGCCGATTGGTCCCTCCGTCCGTTTGTCGGGAGGTGTGACCTGAGGTGTGAACAATCACCTAAGGCGGGGGTGCCCTCAGTGAGGGCCCCCACAAGGGAGGAGCGCGCCATCGGAGACGCCGGTAATCATGGGGGATTCTTCTGCAATGGTTTCCTCACCTTCCACTATGTCTGCTCACAAACGTAAGTTCACTGAGTCTCAGCCACAGACAGTTCTTCCATCGTTGCCACAGTTCCTTGTTGTTTCTCGGTCTGACGAAGGTCACGACTTCTCCACGGTCAACCCTTTCATTATTCAGAAAGGTGTCGACGCAATTGCAGGTCCTGTAAAGTCTTGTTCCAGACTACGGAATGGCACCCTGTTGTTAGAAACAAACAGTGCCCTCCAGGCACAAAAATTGCTGCATACTTCTCTGCTCCACACCTTCCCTGTCCGGGTGGAACCGCACCGTACCTTAAATTCCTCGCGTGGAGTCGTTTATACACGCTCCCTCGATGGATTGTCTGAGGAAGAAATTCAGCACTACCTGTCTGACCAGGGCGTAACGGCTGTTCATAGGGTTATGAAAAGGGTTGACACGAACATCATTCCAACCCGCACTGTCTTCTTGACATTTGACAAAGTTCAACTCCCATCGAAAATCAAAGCAGGCTATGAGATAATTTCCGTTCGCCCTTACGTCCCAAACCCTACGCGTTGCTATCGGTGTCAGCGGTTCAATCACACCAGCCAGTCCTGTTCCAATCCAGCCAAATGTGTTACGTGTGGCACGGATGCCCATGAGGGTGCTTGTCCACCTCCATCCCCTCGCTGCATCAACTGTATGGGTGACCACGCTGCTTCCTCTCGAGATTGCCCCGTTTTTAAGGACGAAAAGCTCATCCAGGAAATACGAGTGAAGGAAAAAGTGTCGACCTTTGCTGCTCGAAAATTATTCGCCAGTTGACAGCCCACTGTGCCTCATACAGGCAAATACAGCACTGTCCTTGCTTCTCCTCGGCCAACAAAGGAGGCGGCCACGCAGACTTGCGACCTCACCTTTAGTGCCACGGTCATCCGATCGGCCAGCGCAAAGATCGCCCGTTCAACCTCACCACTTTCGCCTGCCCACTCTATGGCTCACCCTTCGTCGGGTTCTGCTAAATCTCGAGCCCAAAAGTCGGACACCAAGTCTTCGAAAAAAGAGCATACTCGTGAAGAGTTTTTATGTACCGCAACTTCACAACCATCGGTTCCTCCTTCATCTAAACATCATACTTCCAAGAAGGCTACGAAGAAACCCAGTTCCTCTCCTTCTCCGCCAAGGCGTGTCCCATCTACAGCGCCACTTGGCGGAAATCGCCCTCGGCCGTCTTCCGTGTCGCCGAGGCACACTGCTGGTGGCCGGTCAACCGGCCGATCGCTGGTGGCAGGAGCTGCTCCTGACCAACCTATGGATCAGGATCTTCTGCCTTCGGCTGAATGCCATTCCATGCTGTCGGTCGCAAGCTCTGAGCAGTCGTTGAGTTGACCGCACCCTCGGTCACACTCCTCCATTTTCTGTTCACCCTATGTCCATTATCCACTGGAATATCCGCGGCATTCGAGCCAATCGGGATGAATTGTCGATCCTCTTACGATCCTACTCGCCGGTCATCTTCTGTCTTCAGGAAACAAAGCTGCGTCCCCATGACCGCTTTGTTCTCCCTCATTTTCAGTCCATCCGATATGACCTCCCCTCTGTTGAAGGCACTCCAGCCCATGGAGGACTCATGATTCTTCTCCATGATACTCTCCATTATCACCCAATCCCCTTAAACAGTTCCTTCCAAGCTGTCGCCGTCCGTCTTTCCATTTCTGGATACACGTTCTCTCTTTGTACTGTCTACATTCCATCGTCCACACCAATGGCACGAGCTGATCTCCTTCATCTTCTTGATCAGCTTCCACCCCCCTATTTGCTGGTTGGGGACTTCAATGCCCACCACCCGCTTTGGGGATCTCCACATCCTTGTCCACGTGGTTCACTATTGCTAGACGTCTTCCACCAAGCGGATCTAGTTTGCCTCAACACTGGGGTCCCCACATTTTTGTCTGCCTCCACGACAAATTTATCTCATTTGGACCTTGCGATCGGTACTGCTCCGCTAGCTCGGCGCTTCGAATGGTTCGCCCTTGATGATACACACTCGAGTGACCACTTTCCATGTGTCCTTAGACTGCAGCCTCGACTGCCATATATGCGCCCGCGATGCTGGAAGTTTGGCCAGGCCGATTGGACACTTTTTTCGTCTCTAGCGACATTCGATGACCGTCGCTTTCCCAGCGTCGACGATGAGGTCACACATATTACCGACGTTATTCTTACAGCTGCGGAACGTTCAATTCCACGCACCTCCGAATTGCCCCGGCGCCCCCCAGTTCCTTGGTGGAACGAGGCATGCCGTGACGCAATACGTGAGCGGCGACGTGCTCTTCGCATACTTTGGCCAACTGTATCCGCTATAAGCAGCTCCGTGCGCGATGCCGTCGCGTCATCCCCGATAGCAAGAAGGCAAGCTGGAAATTCTTTATTAGCTCATTTAACACCTTCACTCCCTCCTCGGAAGTTTGGAATCGGCTTCGACGGTTCTCAGGCGCGCCTAGTTTCTCCCCGGTCTCTGGGCTCACTGTCGCGCATGATACCTTAGTGGACCCCGTCGCAATTTCTAACTCATTGGGTCAGCACTTTGCTGAGATTTCGAGCTCTTCAAATTACCCGCCAGCGTTTCTCCCGAAGAAACGTGCAGCGGAAGTGCGACATCTTGCTTTCTCCTCTCAAAATTACGAAAGCTACAATACTGTTTTCTCCATGCGGGAACTCCAACATGCCCTCTCTTCTTCTCGCTCCTCCGCCCCAGGACCGGATGGTATCCATGTCCAAATGTTGCTGCATTTATCAACCCATAGTCTGCGTTACCTCCTTCGCCTTTATAATCGAATTTGGACCGACAGTACTTTTCCCAGACGATGGCGGGAAGCTATCCTCGTTCCCGTTCCGAAACCTGGAAAGGACAAACATCTCCCTTCTAGCTATCGCCCCATTTCTCTCACGAGTAGTGTCTGTAAGATTTTGGAGCGTATGGTGAATTACCGTTTAGCTTGGTGGCTGGAATCCCGCAGTCTTTTAACACCTGCCCAATGCGGATTCCGAAAGCATCGTTCGGCAGTTGACCATCTTGTTGCTCTCTCCACTTATATCATGAACAATTTTCTCCGGAAACGCCAAACGGTAGCAATATTTTTTGATCTGGAGAGAGCATACGATACCTGTTGGAGGACAGGCATCCTCCGCACACTGTTCTCTTGGGGCTTTCGAGGTCGGCTGCCCCTTTTTCTTCGCGAATTTATGTCAGAGCGCACATTTAGGGTGCGGGTGAACACTACTCTCTCCCGTACTTTCTCCCAAGAAAACGGGGTACCCCAGGGCTCCATGCTGAGTGTTGTACTGTTTGCCATTGCCATAAATCCAATTTTGGATTGTCTCCTTCCTGATGTCTCGGGCTCCCTCTTTGTGGACGATTTTGCGATCTACTACAGCTCTCAACGGACCAGCCTTCTTGAACGACGTCTTCAAGGATGTCTCGATCGCCTCCACTCTTGGAGCATCGAAACCGGCTTCCGTTTCTCTCCCAGTAAGACCGTTTGTGTTAATTTTTGGCGACGTAAGGAGTTTCTTCCACCCTCATTACATCTAGGACCTGTCAACCTTCCGTTTTCGGACGTCGCTAAATTCTTGGGTCTTATGTTTGACAGGAAACTGTGCTGGTCCTCCCACGTTTCCCATCTTTCGGCTCGCTGTCTGCGATCGCTTAACACCCTCCGTGTCCTGAATGGTACCTCCTGGGGAGCGGACCGAGTGGTCCTTCTCCGCCTCTATCGCGCCTTAGTACGCTCGAAATTGGATTATGGAAGCATAGTCTACTCCTCTGCTCGGCCGCCTATTCTTCGGCGTCTCGACTCTATCCACCACCGTGGATTACGTTTAGTGTCTGGAGCTTTTTACACTAGCCCTGTGGAAAGCCTTTATGCTGAGACTGCTGAACCTCCGCTGTCCAATCGGCGAGCAGTCCCTCTGAGTCGTTATGCTAGCCATCTGTCTTCCATGCCTGCTAATCCAGCCCATGACCTTTTTTTCAACGCCTCCTTTGATGTAGGGTATGCAGGCCGCTCCTCCTCCCTACTACCCCCGGGAGTCCGCTTCCGTCAACTGCTCCATTCTCTTTCCTTCCGCTTTCCAAAAACCTTCTTGACAACTTGGGGTACAGCACCGCCTTGGCTCCGTCCCCGGATCTGCCTGCTCCGTGACCTTTGTCGATTTCCCAAGGATGGTACCCCTACACTTGTTTATCGTCGGGCATTTGCTGCTCTGTGTGCACAAATGACGGACGCCACATTTATTTACACCGACGGCTCGAAAACATCGTTAGGTGTAGGGAGTGCCTATATTGTTGGCGACACCCCAAATCAATTTCGGCTTCCCGACCAGTGTTCGGTGTATACTGCGGAGCTTTACGCTGTTCTCCAGGCTGTCCACTACATCCGCCGCCATCAGCGGATACAGTACGTTATCTGCTCAGATTCTCTCAGCTCTCTCCTCAGTCTCCAAGCTCTTTATCCTGTGCACCCTCTGGTCCACCGGATTCAGGACTGTCTGCGCTTGCTCCACCTGGGGAGCGTCTCGGTGGCGTTCCTCTGGCTCCCGGGACACGTTGGATTCTGTGGAAATGAGGCGGCCGATATTGCAGCCAAGGCTGCAGTCTCTCTTCTTCGGCCAGCTGTTCCATCGATTCCTTTCGGCGATCTACGGAGCGTTTTATTTCGTCGTGTTGTTCATTTATGGCACGCGCATTGGTCAACACTTCCCCATGATAAATTGCGGGAAGTGAAAGCTCTTCCTTGCGCTTGGACCTCTTCCTCCCGAATACGTCGTCGGGAGGAGGTAATTTTAACTAGACTCCGGATAGGGCACTGTCTTTTTAGCCATCGACATCTTTTAAGCGACGATCCTCCCCCACTCTGTCCCCACTGCTCTCAGCTGTGGACGGTAAGACACTTTTTAATTGAATGCCCCTATTTTAATCCGTTACGCTCCCGTCTACAGCTATCGCCTGATCTATCGTCGATTTTAGCAGATGACACGCGCTCAGCCGACCACGTTCTCCAGTTTATTAGTGCCAGTGAAATGACGTCAGTCATTTGAAGTTTTTTTTTGGGGGGGGGACCACCAACCCGTTTCTGTAGTGGATTTTTAAGCCTTCCTTCTGCTTTGTTTCTCCAATTTTATGACTTTCGTTCCCATTGCTGCTGGTTTTCAATTTCGGTTTTTTACTGTTTCCTAAGTCACGGACCGGGCGCTAATGACCATAGCAGTTTTGCGCCCTAAAACCAAAACCAAAAAAAAAAAAAAAAAAATGGACTGCGCGGCTGGTCCCGGCGGAGGTTCGAGTCCTCCCTCGGGCATGGGTGTGTGTGTTTGTCTTTAGGATAATTTAGGTTAAGTAGTGAGTAAGCTTAGGGACTGAAGACATTAGCAGTTAAGTCCCGTAAGATTTAACACACATTTGAACATTTGGTTCCAACGATGTGGTATTTTGTGATGACTTTAATAAATCTCATTTGTTTTCGTCGTAAAACTCGGGGTATTGTGTCGATGGATGCGGGGGTTGTCCGTATCTTCGTTGTTCTTTGATCTCTGGCCACAACGAGTTGAATGTTAATGTTATGAAGAGTCGTGTCGTCCACATTTTCTTATGTGCAACATGGCATCTTGAGTGTATAAGTGCATGTGTATCGGGCTTCATATGTATGATGAGGGTGATTACCGTTATTCTAATGTCGTCAGTGTTTCCCTTATTCATGACTCCGTCTGGAAGACGGATGTACTTTTCCGTGCGTAGCTTCTTCTCATTCAGTCTTATGCAAAGCATCCGTTTAGCTTCTGTTTTTGCATATATATCTAAGAGGAATTGTTGGAATAAACGGCGAGTGTTGAGAATGTGATTGTATGTTTCATTGCCTCTGATCGTTAAGCGGCCGGCCGCAGTGGCCGAGCGGTTCTAGGCGCTACAGTCTGGAACCACGCGACCGCTACGGTCGCAGGTTCGAATCCTGCCTCGGGCATGGAAGTGAATGATGTCCTTAGGTTAGTTAGGTTCAAGTAGTTCTAAGTTCTAGGGGACTGATGACATCAGCAGTTGAGTCCCATAGTGTGCTCAGAGCCATTTGAACCATCGCTAAGCGGTTACCATACAACCCCTTGGAAGTCAATTTTGTGTTTGTTTCTACGCCTGTTTCAGATTGGATTTATTTCACATTAAAATGATGTCCGTCATCTTCGTGCCGAAATATTAATGGATACTGGAAGGCATCATTTGAACTGTGTGTCTCTGCAGTGCGTTGTAGTCCTTCTCTTCTCCGATGTACGATTATGTCGTGACTTGTGTTTTCATTCTTCGCAATTACGATGGTGACTTCGTCTATCAGAGGTGCATTAGATCGACGTTCTCGTTCTCCATGCGGTCTTTTGTCGGCTCGAATGACAACTTTATTGTCATCAGAAGTCATTCGGTCTAGTGCTGTTTTCAATAAGTGAATCTGTCGATTGTATTCGTGTAAGATCCTGTGTTCTTCTCGGACTACCTCTAGTCTGAGTCCACTGATATTTGTGCATCTTTAATCAGCTTCTGTTTATTCAATTCCGATAAAATATGCTTGCATAAATTTATGTTCTTCGTTGGGTAGTAGTAGCATCTTGTGGTAGATTTGTCCTTACATGAAAAAACATAATCGATTTCATCTCTGTTAGTGCTGATCGAAGTGATACCAAAAGAAGTCATGTGGAAGCAGGCACTGTACGCTTTTGTATTTTGAACCAAGTGTTCTGATTATGGTTTTTCACTCGTCATGTAATGTAAAAACACCTGCGGAGGTGCTTCTATTGGCGGTAATCAGATTTTTCCATTGAGGCAACAGAATCCTGGTGTTTCTCTAAGGAGATTTTTCGGGTTCCAAAACTGACGGATGTTATCCATATTTTCGCGTACGACGTGTTCGTGTTTGTTGCATTCTTCCGTCTCGTCGTAGTGAAATGCGTAATTTGTTGGACTGTGCTGTTGTTTGTTTGTCCTTGTGTGTTTCTCTCAGGATGATATTTTCATGGTTGGCTTGAGTTCGCAGTCTTTTATTACATTTACATCCACATCTACATCCATACTTCGCAAGCCACCTGACGGTGTGTGGCGGAGGGTACCTTGAGTACCTCTATCGGTTCTCCCGTCTATTCCAGTCTCGTATTGTTCGTGGAAAGAAGGATTGTCGGTATGCCCCTGCGCGGTCTCTAATCTCTCTGATTTTATCTTCATGGTCTCTTCGAGAGACATACGTAGGAGGGATCAATATACTGCTTGACTCCTCGTTAAGGTATGTCCTCGAAATACCTAAAAGCACAGTGACAAAAAATGTAAATTAAATATCTAATATATGTACATATTACAGGCCACTGATGATGCCTTGCAGAAAATAAAGGCGAAACGCGTATGGCACTAAAATTGTGTTTTATTCAGCTGCTGTCAGACGGTCCATAAGTAAAAATTATCAATATACCGTAATATATTCTCGAAACTTCAACAAAAGCCCGTACCGAGCTACTGAGCGTCTCTCCTGCAAAGTCTTCTACTGGAGTTTATCTGTCATCTCCGTAACGCTTTCGCGATTATTAAATGATCCTGTAACGAAGCGCGCTACTCTCCGTTGGATCTTCTCTATCTCTGCTGTCAACCCTATATGGTACGGATCCCACACTGGTGAGCAATATTCACGCAGTGGGCGAACAAGTGTACTGTAACCTACTTCCTTTGTTTTCGTACTGCATTTCCTTAGGATTCTTCCAATGAATCAGTCTGGCATCTGCTTTACCGACGATCAACTTTATATGATCATTCAATTTTAAATCACTCCTAATGCCTACTCCCAGACAATTTATGGAATTAACTGCTTCCAGTTGCTGACCTGCTATATTGTAGCTAAATGATAAGAGATCTTTCTTTCTATGTATTCGCAGCACATTACACTTGTCTACATTGAGATTCAATTGCCATTCTCTGCACTATGCGTCAATCGCTGCAGATCCTCCTGCGTTTCAGTACAATTTTCCATTGTTACAACCTCTCGATATACCACGGCATCATCCGCAAAAAGCCTCAGTTAGCTTCCGATGTCATCCACAAGGTCATTTGTGAATAGCAACGGTCCTACGACACTCCCCTGCGGCACACCTGAAATCGGAAGACTTCTCTCCATTGAGAATGACATGCTGCGTTCTGTAAGATTGTGTTGCAATTCTTGATTCTTCAATCGGTTCAGTTCGTTGCTCTTCAGTTTCTCCGCATCTCACGGTGCTCACTGTCGTTTGTTGGGAGCTTAAACGTGATTCCCAATCTTCGTCTGTTTCATTTATTCGCTGTTCTTTTTGTTTTCGACGTGTTGTTATAGAAGTGGCAAGATTTTCTTACATTTGGGCGTTGTCTAAAACATAAATCAACTATTTATTAACAAATACAACATATACACTTTACACACTTCTCAGACTTTACTTTTATTTTTATTCAGTCACTGCATCGCTTTGACTATTCACACTTCACTGTTTGTTTTTATTCACTCACTGCACAACTTTTTCGGTTCCTCCCTTCGTCACTGACAATAACCTGACGTTCGAACTGACGACGGATCTTGCTCTATATACCACTACCAATGTGTAGCTTGACCATTGGTGAGTATCAGAACATACCAAAAAAGCTTCGAATGGTCTACAATGGTTCAGAAAATTCCACAACATTCTAGAGTGTTCTGAGATGTTCCACAATGATCTGGGATGTTCCGGCATGTTCCCGTACATTCTGGAATCTTGCCGAATGTTCCAAACTATTCACGAATATTCCATTACATCCATGATCATTGTAGTACATTCTGAAACATTCTGGAATACTCCCGAACGTTCTGGGATGTTCTTGAAATTTCTAGAGATCTAAACATCCCAACCCTTCCAAAGTAAAAATTAGGACCTTCTTCGTGGATGGAGGATAGAGGGCTATCTCACAATATGACTCCCTTGATCGTTCTGGGGCTCGATTCTGAGTTTTAGCGGCACGCATATCGTACACTTACTTTTATAATATATATTGATTATATAATGTAGTATCACGTGCTTTGCATTCACAATTCTATATAATTTTGAAGAAAGGGTTCTTCTGTACATAATTACATTTTGTATATTTTGTTTTCTGTTATCAATGGTGTATATAAGGGAACCATTAATTTTTTATACCAGTAATCTGTCATTACATAAACTGTGTCTAACATTAACAAATGACAGTTCTGTATCGACTGACAGACAACCAAGCGTCGGATTCCTTCCGTCCACTGCCAAGACAACATGTGCCGCAAACTGTCGTAGAACTCCCACCTTGTAAACACGCGGCGTCCATCCGTAGCAGCTGAAATCCACACAACACTTTCAAATAGTTTGAGAATCTAAGCTTATTGACTAATAAAAATACTTCTGTCACGATCATCATTCATCAGTTACGTAGGCGTCGTCTGCAATGTGGGCGAACCACAACAATGCCTGGTAAACCACTTACACCTCTAGGTTAACCTCAAATTTCATTGTTAACTCAGAATAAGTCTTCTTCACTTAATTTCTTTCCAATAGACTTCTAGTATCATTTCCTGTTATGAATGTTATCCATAAACTACCAATGTATTGCTCCAATTCACCCTTCCTGTAATACGCCGTTACATCCTATTGGAATGATAAAACCACTAATTTCTTAACTATAAGCTATTTGTGTGTTGCTTCTATATAGCTACTCCTGTAGCCCATTCTTGAATTCTCTAGATAACGCAAATTATGTATAAGCTTAAATATCCATATTACAGTAATGTTATCCATCGTTGTACAGGTTTTTAAATTTATTCATTAACTGTCTCTAGATAATTATTCAAAACCAATCATGTCATTTAGAATAAATCCCTTTCTACAAAACTCACGGCTACGCCGGCCAGTGTGGCCGAGCGGTTCTAGGCGCTTCAGTCTGGAACCGCGAGACCGCTACGGTCGCAGTTTCGAGTCCTGCCTCGGGCATGGATGTATGCGATGTCCTTAGGTTAGTTAGGTTTAAGTAGCTCTAGGGGACTGATGACCTGAGCCATTTGAACCATTTGAATCACAGTTACTTCCTTCTATTACAAAGCGGACAAACCCACACCACATATGGTTATGTGATAAATTTAAATATAGCAAACCCTTACAAAATATACTAAGATAAACTCGCAAAATATTCATACATTGTCATTGGATACCCTCCATTGTTATAATTGATCATTTCTGTCAATAGACATTCCATGCTTTACCACAGAATGTGTTCGTTTATTGTGCACTGCCGTCCAGCAAGAGGAGCTACAATTTCAGGGCGAATAGTAAACTTTTATAGCATTGCATGCTGTATTCCGGTCCGCAGTTCGTGGTTTAGTGTCGACCGTTGCTGCCTCTGGATTGCGGGGTCCCAGGTTCGATTCCCAGCCGTGTTGTGGATTTTCTCTGCCAGGGGGACTGGGTGTTTGTGTTGTTCTCATCATTTCATCATCGTCATTCGGGACAGTGGCTAAATTGTATTGTATAAAAATTGGACTGTGTAAAAATTGCAACTTTTTACGGGCGCGCAGTTGAGCGCCCCATAACCAAACATCATCATAATATTATATCCACGTACTTATTACGTGCTTTATTTGAAGCAGCACCCAAAACTAGGACATTTGTATCCTTATTATTCATTTCTGAATCCAGTATATAAAATAGACAACTACAACTCAAGGTAGGTTCCTCTACTACTACTTCTATATCAGATTTAGTCACTAAATGCACATGTTTCATCATTTGAAGTTCTTGTTTAAAAATTACTGAATTATTCTTAAATGGTTTTCTATTCTCTTATCTATCATAGTCCATTCTCATTAAAATACAAAGTGACAGTTTATTGTCAATTAGGCAGTTTAAATTTAGAAGTACATCTAGGTTAAGATTTGGTACGACTGATAAAGTTTGATAAAAGCTAAAGGTATTAATTGTTATCGGTAATCACATTTCTTCCTTAATAGCAAACCCTTTATTGCTGTTATACCTATGACAGGGATCATTGTGCACAAATATTTAATAAGTATTGTTAGCATTAATTCTGGAATATTAGGAATCTCTCTCCACTTGAATCTAATATAATTCTCCATTCCAAAAATCTTACCAGGTACTATCACTTTCATTTGTTCTTCTGTGCTACTGTTTTCCTCCTCAGTAATAACTTTTGAATAGACATCACATGTGTGATGGCTACCACTTTTTCTGTCTGTGGACTTATGTTGTAATGCTATGTCCTGAAGACTGGTCCCTGCTTCAGAACATGCATTGTTGTCCCTCTACTGGTCTACTTACACAACCCTGTTTTTCTTATTTGTGTTATAAACAGTGTTTTTATCCTTTTCCTTTGTTACTTTGTCTTCGAGTTTTACAATACCTTTAATTGTTCTTACATCAGAAACAAGGGGCTACCGATTTCGATCTTTATTATTGGATTGCAAGTCTTCCTATTCTTTATTTAAATTGTCTAATCGTACCATGGAAGTAAAAAGTTCAGTTACTCTTGATCACCCACAATACCATATATCTTTCCTTACACAGTAGTGCAGTCTATGGACCAACAGTTTTATTGAAAGGTTTTCCTCTGTGGGACCATCTGAGTACTTATATTTTCTTAAGTGCCATTCATTATATTTCTTGTAGCTACTCAAACTATTAATGTAATACCTAGGATCCAGTAATTCAGGATTTGGTTCCTCCTGTGTATTTTATGACCTGTGCTTCTTTTTAAGCTTGTCTACAAAATCATTCCACAAACTGTTCGATCAAACAGTCATGTCTAAGATTTTCTTATGCATTTCCATAAATTCTTGCTCAGTGAAATCTTTAATGTGTGTTAAATCCCTAGTCACCTCTCTAAACTGTTCAGTAATCTCTTTTATTTCTAAGTCATCTGCTCAAATAGACATTGAAGCTTGTAACTGAGACAGTCTATTATCGGTTTCTAATTTTTCATTTACATTGGCCCTTGTGTGTTCATCTAATTTCTGATACTTGGTTTCCAATACAGCAATCGTTTGTGCATTAGTCTCTGCTATCACCTTTTCAAATCTAACACTTCGTGTGCCTGTGTTCATTACCTTGAGCATATGTATTGGCATTAGTACTATCTAATCTAGTACCTTGAGCTTCAATCCTTGCGTTCAGTTCTTTTAATTTAGTATCTGTTTGGTCACTAAATCATTCGCTTCAACTCGTCAAACGCTGTTTAATGTGTTGTTCCATGCTTGTGGTCAGTATCGATAATTAGTTATTAAATTTTTAGTTTAAAACTTATATTCTGTTGTATGCAACTGCCACATCATATGTATAACTTTTGGCACTCAGATCACCTTATTTACCCTACAACACAAATCACAACAAACAATAAAAAGTTAATTCAAGTTGGCTTTGACACTGTTCATCAAAAATGTTTGCATGTCTCTCCACATTCCAACAATGGCAGGAAAAACCAGATCGCTGTGTTGGCTGTACTGCGTTGCTGTAGGTTGATGAGTAACAGATGTGATTACTACTTACTGCTGGGGTGTCATTGAGGAAACCATGGAGCAGTGATGTACTTTTCGTTGTTCTGGCAGTTTTCTGAAATGTAGTATTTAAAAGCCTTCTACAGCATAATTGTTGTCAATTTATACAATTTGTATTTACTGACAAGTTATTCCATTTTCTTTTCAGATATGAACGCTCATTTATTTCGTCATGAAATCAGTGCGGTAGCGTTCAATACAATGGTACGAGAAATACCTATCGATAAATTTTCTCGTCAGGATTGTTGATCTCTTAGTGATCTGTTTTTAATATAAACTTCACGCCCAAATTTCATTTATTCTCAACATACACTCCTGGAAATTGAAATAAGAACACCGTGAATTCATTGTCCCAGGAAGGGGAAACTTTATTGACACATTCCTGGAATCAGATACATCACATGATCACACTGGCAGAACCACAGGCACATAGACACAGGCAACAGAGCATGCACAATGTCGGCACTAGTACAGTGTATATCCACCTTTCGCAGCAATGCAGGCTGCTATTCTCCCATGGAGACGATCGTAGAGATGCTGGATGTAGTCCTGTGGAACGGCTTGCCATGCCATTTCCACCTGGTGCCTCAGTTGGACCAGCGTTCGTGCTGGACGTGCAGACCGCGTGAGACGGCGCTTCATCCAGTCCCAAACATGCTCAATGGGGGACAGATCTGGAGATCTTGCTGGCCAGGGTAGTTGACTTACACCTTCTAGAGCACGTTGGGTGGCACGGGATACATGCGGACGTGCATTGTCCTGTTGGAACAGCATGTTCCCTTGCCGGTCTAGGAATGGTTGAACGATGGGTTCGATGACGGTTTGGATGTACCGTGCACTATTCAGTGTCCCCTCGACGATCACCAGTGGTGTACGGCCAGTGTAGGAGATCGCTCCCCACACCATGATGCCGGGTGTTGGCCCTGTGTGCCTCGGTCGTATGCAGTCCTGATTGTGGCGCTCACCTGCACGGCGCCAAACACGCATACGACCATCATTGGCACCAAGGCAGAAGCGACTCTCATCGCTGAAGACGACACGTCTCCATTCGTCCCTTCATTCACGCCTGTCGCGACACCACTGGAGGCGGGCTGTACGATGTTGGGGCGTGAGCGGAAGACGGCCTAACGGTGTGCGGGACCGTAGCCCAGCTTCATGGAGACGGTTGCGAATGGTCCTCGCCGATACCCCAGGAGCAACAGTGTCCCTAATTTGCTGGGAAGTGGCGGTGCGGTCCCCTACGGCACTGCGTAGGATCCTACGGTCTTGGCGTGCATCCGTGCGTCGCTGCGGTCCGGTCCCAGGTCGACGGGCACGTGCACCTTCTGCCGACCACTGGCGACAACATCGATGTACTGTGGAGACCTCACGCCCCACGTGTTGAGCAATTCGGCGGTACGTCCACCGGGCCTCCCGCATGCCCACTATACGCCCTCGCTCAAAGTCCGTCGACTGCACATACGGTTCACGTCCACGCTGTCGCGGCATGCTACCAGTGTTAAAGACTGCGATGGAGCTCCGTATGCCACGGCAAACTGGCTGACACTGACGGCGGCGGTGCACAAATGCTGCGCAGCTAGTGCCATTCGACGGCCAACACCGCGGTTCCTGGTGTGTCCGCTGTGCCGTGCGTGTGATCACTGCTTGTACAGCCCTCTCGCAGTGTCCGGAGCAAGTATGGTGGGTCTGACACACCGGTGTCAATGCGTTCTTTTTTCCATTTCCAGAAGTGTAGAATTTAATCTGGGTTCTGCAAGAGGGCGCCAGGGTGAAGTGTTACACACTCTGCTTTGAGAAATGCCTGTCTTCAGACTGTGAGTGCTATTACTCTCAAATTCTGAACTGCTGCATCTTGAGCAACTGTTCAAACAAACACTGTAGATCGAAATGATGTGGACTTCTTCACTGTTGCAGTTGTGTGCTGGGATCTGGAAACTTTGCAACATTTTCCACTTCTTACTAAATAATAGAAAGCACTTCTTCTGAACACAGCTATATTGCGTCTTTCATTACGATGGGTGAATATAAAGCAACACGCATACAGTCAATATGACATTACGTGACCTCTGTCTAACATTAACAAATAACAAACAGTACTATGCCTATTAAAAGATAACTATGTGCCGTGTGTCTTCCGTGACCTTACACCCCTGTCATCGCGTGCACTTTAATGACTTCTCCAACACTCAGAGCCAGGATGCCACAGCACGGAACAACTGTGAAGCCATCAGGTACCACAAAGCATAACATCTTGAAGACTTTTGTCGCCCATCTAGTTTTATATGCGCATACGATTACGAAACTTCCCAGTAACTTGTAATTCTAAACTACTTAACTAATAAAAATACTTTTTACTCATACACTCACCATTCGTCAGTTAGGTAGACGTGTGTGTGTGTGTGTGTGTGTGTGTGTGTGTGTGTGTGTGTGTGTGTGAGAGAGAGAGAGAGAGAGAGAGAGAGAGAGAGAGAGAAACGATCACTAAGAGATAAGAAGCAAAAAAGACCAGTGATGTGTTACGAAAGGGTACATCCCCTTGAAAATGGAGATACAAGTAAAATATTTTTAAATGTTTTCAACATTTCGCGGCCCTGTCAGCAACAGTACAAATATTAATTTTAATTTTAAAAACCAACGGCCTCAGTTGCAAAGTGTACCTAGATTTACCTAGGTTTCAGTCGGAATAACCCAACCTTCTTCAGAATAAAAGTAACTACCGTTTCCAGATAGTGGACATCGTCAAGATAATACTAAAAATACGTACATTATCGTCAGACTGAAAAACGTATCTGAAACTGCCTCGGCCCCACTTCGCGACCGCGATGCGGCAGCCGCTAGTGCTGTACTCAATAGGGCAGTAATGTTGTCGATGATGGCCGTATCTTTACACATCAGTGATAGGAGACATCTGATTGACTGCTGTTGTCGTCTCACTCTGGTGTTAACATATGTCATACAGTGCACAGCTGAGAGGGTGTGGTATACCAGCTAAGAACAGGGCCAGTATGTTCTGTACATATGAACAGGCAACAGGCTGTATCTGGCAGGCCAAATGTACAGGGAAAAATATTCCCATCGGTGGCACCCAGACAATAAATTGTTTGCAACAGTGTTTTGTACTCATAGTTCATGTCAAACACGCATCTTCACAGAAACGGGTAATCATGAAAGGTGACCGCTCCTGGTACACACGAGGGCCCTGGAGGGGAAGGTTTTGAGCGCTATATGATTCTGGTTACAGAAGAATGCTGAAGATTAGATGGGTAGATCACATAACTAGTAAGGAGGTATTGAATAGAATTGGGGAGAAGAGGAGTTTGTGGCACAACTTGACGAGAAGAAGGGTTGGTAGGACATGTTCTGAGGCATCAAGGGATCACAAATTTAGCATTGGAGGGCAGCGTGGAGGGTGAAAACCGTAGAGGGAGACCAAGAGATTCAGAAGAATGTAGGTTGCAGTAGGTACTGGGAGATGAAGGAGCGTGAGTCGTGCTTGGGTAGCTGAGTTGGTAGAACACTTGCCCGCGAAAGGCAAAGGTCCCGAGTTCGAGTCTCGGTCCGGCAAACAGTTTTAATCTGCCAGGAAGTTTCAAAAGAGATGCCTGTTTTTATGAATAAATTTACTGTACAGTACTTCTTTTTGGCAAATAAACATGTACAGCTCGATTATCCGAACAAACCAGTTTTCCGAACACCCATGTCCCCCAATTACTTCGGATAATCGACGCTCTACTGTATTCGGCGCACACTGTACATCGTGCGTTGTTGAACATGACCCTCCACAACAGACAGCTCATATGTATTCACATGTCGACCCAACGACATCGTCGGTTACGATTTTAGTGGGCACGGGGCCGTCGGGATTCGACGTCGATCAATCAAAACATGTCGGCTCTTCGGGTGAGTCACATTTTTGTTCTACGAGGTCGCTGGACGTCTCCACTGACGCAGGCATCGACCTGAACTGCGCGCCACGGGCGCTGGCTGGTGACAGCTGTATTATGCTCAGGGACACAGTCTCTTGTGCTTGCACGGAATCTCTGGTACCGTATAGAGATGGGTAAACTCGTTCATCCCTGGGAACTAGTTCACTGCTGATCGCTCTTTTTTGGGAACCGTTCATTTTTACTCGATCACCGTTCATTTGTGCTTGGTATATGGTTCTTATGAAAAACTGAAAACTAGTAGTGTAGGTGACTGAAGGATGGAGGGCACCAAGAGGGGGCACTTGCCTCCCCCCTGGAGTATAGAGTTTTTATTCATTACAGAATTCTTACACACGTTTAGAAGTAATTTCTGTGATTCTGCAGAACTTCTCGTTTAGCCAACCGTAGCCTTGTGTGGCTGATCGCAGGGAAATAATACAGGGTGGCGCACGGAAAACCGGCCCCGAGTACAGACTGCTCGTCAATTACTGACGATGTGTTGCCCGTTACGAGCAGATACAACAAGCAGACAAACATGTAATAATTAGGCAGTGAAGAAATAACAAGCTAATGCAAGCAACAATTGCGAAACAATAGCTGACGATGTGTAGAGAGCTGGAGAAGAGAACATGAAAATCTCACGCGTCGCGCATGGGCTGTAGCCCATGTAGTCTTGTAAACCTGTTGGTGACTGTTTCCCGACTTAATAGATCGCAAGTGTCATACATAAAATTCTTCGTTTCGACTTCCACTACATAGTTATGCTACGCCGTAAACAATAATCGTTTACACCCTATATATACTTCACGTTGTCTGTGAGTTCGTAGGGGAAATAGAGACTTTATGGAAGCATAAAATAAAATGTGGCTTTCTCATACTTGCGTCACACGCATAGTAAAAATTAGGTTTTTATGTTTCATTATTAAACTTAATGCAGCAATAATAATAATTAAGTTCGCAGTGACAAAGTTTTTGGTTTGAAAGCGCCTTCTGAACAAATGTTTTTGAGATAGTAAGTAAAGACGATTTTATGGCAATCTATGTCTTTTCAAATGGAGAGGCACCACTTTTCCTACTGAGCCAAAATGACCCACAACCCACTTTTTTTTTTTTTTCAAAGAAACCAAACTAGCAGGTAATGCAAATTGGAAACTAGAGCCTTCCTAAATGTAATGTTTTGTATATGAAAGATACACGAAAATCGTTTTATATTAATTTTCTTACACTAAAAATTAACCAAATTATTGAAAGTTAGCTGCTAAAGCAAGTCGACGAAACCAAAAAATATATGAATAACAAAAAAAACTTGTCTTGTTGTAACTATGTCTTCTGCTGTTCATCGACATAATAAAGTCAGCTGATATGCCCTTTTGTTACCTGAAAAGACGTACCTACTACATACAAGGTAATTTTTATGTAATTTACGTAACTATAAAATACTTTTTGATTACCGGTCGTTGACGCTGAATAGCCAGAAACCAAGTGAGAAAACAGTTTGGAACACATGTAAAATAGGGGAGCCCAGTGAACGAAACGAACAACTGGATACTGAACTAACTAGGAGCAGTCGGCAGTGGAACTGAGACAGGTGGTCATGCGAAGAACGACGAGTGCGGCCGAGGGAGACCGAGACTGAGACGAGCACGCGACCGAGGCTGGAAAGAGAACTGCCGAAATGACCGCCGCGACCGAAGTGAACTATGAACCGATCGTTCCGTGGAATTCGTTCCTCGGTCCTTTCGTTCATCTTGGTGAACCGTTCCTTTGGACCCGTTCGTTCGCGAACTACCCATCTCTAGTACCGTAGTAATCAAAGACATGCTGACAGCTACGAACCACCTGCATCCCTTCACGCGTCTTCCCCGATGGAGATGCTGTCTTTCAACAATATGATGGTCCGTGTCTCTGAACCAGAACAGTGCTAAAGTGGTTTGAGGATCATTATAGTGAACTCATATTGATTATTGAGATAGTTATGGGAGACGAAAATTTAATAGTCATGGGGAACTGGAATTCGATAGAGGAAGAGAAGGAAAAGAGGTGGGTGAGCATGGACCGTGGGGTAAAGAATGAAAGAGAAAGCCGCCTGGTAGAATTATGCGCAGACCATAACTTAATCATAGCTAAGACAAGGTTTAAGAATCACAAAAGAAGGTTGTATACATGGAAGAGGCCTGGAGCCAATGGAAGGTTTCGGATAGATTATATAGTGATAAGACAGAGATTTAGGAACCAGGGTTTAAACTGTGAGACATATCCAGGGTCAGATGTGGACTCTGACCACACTCTGTTGGTTATGAACCGTAGATTAAAACTGAAGAAACTGGAAAAAGGTGTGATTTTAAGGAGATGGGACCTGGATAAACTGACTAAACCAGAGTTTGTACAGAGTTTCAGAGAGCATTAGTGACCGATTGACAAGAATGAGGCAAAAAAACACAGTAGAAGAATACTGGGTAGCTTTGAGAGATGAATTAGTGAAGGCAGCAGAGGATCAAGTAGGTAAAAAGACAAGGGCTATTAGAAATCCTTGGGTAACAGAAGAGATATTGAATTTAACTGATGAAAGGAGAAAATATAAAATTGCAGTAAATGAAGCACGCAAAAAGGAATACAAACGTCTCAAAAATGAGATCGACAGGAAGTGATAAAGGGCTAAGCAGGGATGGCTACTGGACAAATGTCAAGATATAGAGGCGTAAATCACTAGGGGTAAGCTAGACAATGCCTACAGAAAAATTAAAGAGACCTTTGGAGAGAAGAGAACCACTGGCATGAATATAAAGAGGAATATACAAAGGGTCTATACAAGGGCGATGTACTTGAGTGCAATATTATGGAAATGGAAGAGGATGTAGATGAAGATGATACTACGTGAAGATTTTGACAGGGAGTAGACAACATTCAATTAGAGCTACTGAGAGCCTTGGGCCTTGGAGGGGCGGGGGGGGGGGGGGGGGAGGGGTGGACCCAGCAATGACAAAACCCTACCATCTAGTGAGCAAGATGTATGAGACAGGCGAAATACCCTCAGACTTCAAGAAGAATATAATAATTCCAATACCAAAGAAAGCAGGTGTTGACAGGCGTGAAAACTACCGAACTATCAGTTTAATAAGTCACGGCTGCAAAATGCTAATGCGAATTCTTTACAGACTAATGGGAAAACTCGTAGAAGCCGACCTCGGGGAAGATCAGTTTGGATTCTGTAGAAATGTTGGAACACGCGAGCCATACTGACCTAACGCCTTATCTTAGAAGATAGGTTATCGAAAGGCAAACCTACGTTTCTAGCATTTGTAGTCTTGGGGAAAGCTTTTGACGATGTTGGCTGGAATACTCTCTTTCAAATTCTGAAGGAGGCAGGGGTAAAATACAGGGAACGAAAGGCTATTTACAATTTGTACAGAAACCAGATGGCAGTTATAAGGGTGGAGGATCAAGAAAGGGAAGCAGTGGTTGGGAAGGGAGTGAGACAGGGTTGTAGCCTATTCCCGATTTTATTCAATCTATATACTGGGCAAGCATTGAAGGAAATAAAACAAACATTTGGTGTAGGAATTAAAATCCATGGAGAAGGAATAAAAGCTTTGAGTTTTGACGAGAGACAGCAAAGAACCTGGAAGAGCAGTTAAACGGAATGGACAGTGTCTTGAAAGGCCGATATAAGATGAAAATCAACTAAAGCAAAACGTGGATAATGGAATGTAGTCAAATGAAATCAGGTGATGCTAAGGGAATTAGATTAGGAGATGAGACACAAAGTCGTAGATGAATTTTCCTGTTTGGGGAGCAAAATAACTGATGATGGTCGAAGTAGAGAGGATATAAAATGTAGACTGGCAATGGCAAGGAAAGCGTTTCTGAAAAAGAGAAATTTGTTAACATCGACTATAGATTTAAGTGTCAGAAAGTCGTTTCTCAAAGTATTTGTATGGAGTGTAGCCATGTATGGAAGTGAAACGTGGACGATAAATAGTTTAGATAAGAAGAGAATAGAAGCATTCGAAATGTGGTGCTACAGAACAATGCTGAAGATTAGATGGGTAAATCACATAACTAATGAGGATGTACTGAATAGAACTTGAGAGAAGAGTAATTTGTGGTACAACTTGACTAGAAAAAGGGATCGATTGGTAGGACATATTCTGAGGTATCAAAGGACCACCAAGAGATGAATACACTAAATAGTTTGTGGGTATTCAGAAACAAATATTAGATTGAACTCTGTAATACGAAATGACGCAACAGCCAAAAACGCTAGTTGTATTTCTGAAGTAATAGTTAGTTAAAATTTTACAAAGAGTAGATATTTGGAATAGGGTAACGCAAAGTAGTACAAAGAGAATCCAATGAAGACATAACAGAGCTGCGTTTTGTTTCGAGTATAGCATGTAAACCAATGCGCAGCATTGTTAGCTCTCTTGAGTCTTTGTTTTCAGTGGTGCATGTTCGCAGTCTTTCGTGGTAGTCGGAAGTTAGGGATTATAAGCCTAATTAAATATCATTCTGATAACTGGATTAGACATTGGCGTGGTGGATAATAGATTATTTTGAGATATTGGGACAGAAAATAGTTGGACCTTATCATACAAATATCTTTGCCGATCGTTGTCAAGGCGATTCTGCTAATAAACGAGACGTGAGCTATAGTGCCCGTGAAAATACTAAATTTGTGCTGAACAGACATTGAAAGGACTCGAACTTATAATTAATATTGTGTCGTTAGAATTAAGAAGCCTGAGACATATTTATTTGTATCAGATATTAGTGGTAAAGGACAGTTTTATGGGAAATCATATCTTTGGTTATAGGAACGCGAAGGAATATGGTACGGACTGACTGTTATTATATCGAAACGATACACACTAGGATCAACTCCTTCTTCATTGATTCCCCAGTGCCATCTCTCATTAATTTAAGAAGTGAATTGTGTCAATAGAAAAGAATATATACGAGACTTTCTCCGTGTTTTCTAAATCCCAAAAATCAATTAGTACATAGGCAATTATATCTGTGAACATTCAAGGGTTATTGAGCTAATCAACCTGTTACAAACAGATAGGACTTAACGAAGACATATTGACTACTAAGATAATTACATCAAATTATTTGGAGAACGCATATTGAGTACTAAGATAAGTACATCAAATTATTTGGGGAACAAAAATTATAAAACGTACGCTGGAACCTGATTGCTATGTTATTCCCGAGTAATAAACAAAATCACTGTCTTTGGATACGTCGTGGTTGGAAGTGTATGAAATATCTTTGGAAATACGAGATCAATTTTCAACAGCTAGTTCACACAATTAGATTCACAACGTGATTCAAAGGTGTTTTATGCCCGACACACACGGCAGTAAATGGTTCTCTACTAGCTGAAGCACTTGTGGTCGGCCTCTGTGGCCGAGCGGTTCTAGGCGCTTCAGTCCGAAATCGCGCTGCTGCTACGGTCGCAGTTTCGAATCCTGCCTCGAGCATGGATGTGTGTGATGTCCTTAGGTTAGTTAGGTTTAAGTAGTTCTAAGTCTATGGAATTGATGACCTCAGACGTTAAGCCCCATTGTGCTTAGAGCCATTTGAACCATTTAGAAACTTGTGACAGCAGCTCCACTGCAGAAGGGGGGGTGGGGTTGGGGGGGGGGGTGGGAGGGGGGACGTCGAAGCGATATCAGTGCAGTTGCGACGACGGTGTGTATGCGGGCATACCATTCACACCTTGTATTTGACACCTGTTGCCTTTAGAATTCCGAAGAGTATTTGCATTTAAAACAGTTGAAAGCTTTGTCCACATCTACAAATGCTATAAACAAATTTTTGCGTTTACTCAACCTCTCTTCTAAGTATGCCGTGCGGACACGTTTTGATATCCATAGTTCCCTCTCGTTGTTAGCCTGGTTGGCCGCAGTACCCTCTCAAGCGGTTTGTCGCCTGCAGAGGGTAGGTCTGTGGGCCAGCATTCAAGCGCTGTCGCGGCCAGGCGTTCTCTGACTACCGAGCGGTTGAGAGGTGTGTTTGGCAGTGGCTGCAGCAAACGCCGTCACAGCATCCTCTGCCAACTGCTGAAAGTCGCGTTTTTTGTTACTGATTGTTCGGTGGCATTGAACCTCTGCTGGAGCCGTGAAGACTGCTCGTTGAAAAAGCTGTCTTTGTGCGATGCACGGAACATTTTGTTCCTCATTCTCAAAAAACTCGTCGTAACACCTATTTAATGGTAGCCCGAGGTCCAGCGGTTCTCGACTTATGCTTCGATTTCCAAATTATTGTGAGCGTCCGAATCTGGTGTGCATTAATATGTTGTGGCTATTCTAACTTACTACCCTGGTTATCCATCTTCATTCATGAATACTTTTAATATTCTCACTCAAGTTTCTGTTACTGTGTGACTAAATTAGTGGTGTTTGAGCTGTTTCACAAAGTTTGGTCGCACCTGTAATTGAAATTAGTTGTTAGTTTTGGAATCAGAATAGCTTGATGTATCTGCTGTTTACATTGTGGATCCAGCTAAAGAGATGGGTGGGATATATGCCTTTACTAAGAGAGTCTATCTCTCTAGCGACGATCGCCATCCACACTTAAGTCAAGGAACAGAAATTGCTTGCCTCTACAACTCCCTCTTGTATCGTACTTTGAATTTAATATTGTCATGTTATTCCGCTTGCTTGGAACCAGTGCTCTTCTTTCTAATTATCTGCAAACAGTCATGTGATAGTGGATGTACGATATTAATGTTAGCTATTTTCAATATATTTTCGAAACTTGTATTGCAGGTAAATTTTGTAGACTCGTGAACTGTGCCAAGCATATATTAATCTTTTTTACATAGATGTGAAAATTCCCGAACTATCAGTTTAATAAGTCACGTCTGCAAAATACTAATGCGAAATCTTTAGAGACCAATGGAAAAACTGGTAAAAGGCGACCTCGGGGAAGATCAGTTTGGATTCCGTAGAAATGTTGGAACACGTGAGGCAATACTGACCTTACGACTCATCTTAGAAGCTAGACTAAGGAAAGGCACGCCTACGTTTCTAGCACTTGTAAACTTAGAGAAAGCTTTTGACAACGTTGACTGGAATACTCTCTTTCAAACTCTGAATGTGGCAAGGGTCAAATACAGGGAGCGAAAGGATATTTACAATTTGTACAGAAACCAGATGGCAGTTAAAAGAGTCAAGGGACATCAAAGGGAAGCAGTGGTTGGGAAGTGGGTGAGACAGGGTTGTAGCCTCTCCCCGAAGTTATTCAATCTCTATATTGAGCAAGCAATGAAGGAAACAAAAGAAAATTTCGGAGTAGGTATTAAAATCCATAGAGAAGAAATAAAAACTTTTAGGTTCGCCGATGACATTGTAATTCTGTCAGAGACAGCAAAGGACCTGGAAGAGCAACTGAACGGAATGGACAGTGTCTTGAAAGGAGGATATAAGATGAACGTTAACAAAAGCAAAATGAGGATAATGGAATGTAGTGGAATTAAGTCGGGTGATGGTGCGGGAATTACATAAGGGAATGAGACGCTTAAAGTAGTAAATGAGTTTTGCTATTTGGGGAGCAAAATAACTGATGATGGTCGAAATAGAGAGAATACAAAATGTAGACTGGCAATGGCAAGGAAAGCGTTTCTGAAGAAGAGAAATTTGTTAACATCGAGTATAGATTTAAGTGCCAGGAAGTCGTTTCTCAAACTACACTACTGGCCTTTAAAATTGCTACACCACGAAGATGACGTGCTACACACGCGAAATTTAACCGACAGGAAGAAGATGCTGTCATATGCAAATGATTGGCTTTTCAGAGCATTCAAACAAGATTGGAGTCGGTGGCGACACCTACAACGAGCTGACATGAAGAAAGTTTCCAACCGATTTCTCATACACAGACAGCAGTTGACCGGCGTTGCCTGGTGAAACATTGATGTGATGCCTCGTGTAAGGAGGAGAAATGCGTACCATCACGTTTCCGACTTTCATAAAAGTCGTATCGTAGCCTATCGCGATTGCGGTTTACCGTATCGCGACATTGCTGCTCGCTTTTGCGGACTTTTAGCACGAGGGTAATACGGAACGCCGTGCTGGATCCCAACGGCCTCGTATCACTAGCAGTCGAGATGACAGGCATCTTATCCGCATGGCTGTAACGGATCGTGCAGCCACGTCTCGATCCCTGAGTCAACAGATGGGGACGTTTGCTAGACAACAATCATCTACACGAACAGTTAGACGACGTATGCAGCAGCATGGACAAGCAGCTCTGTTACCATGGCTGCGGTTACCTTTGACGCTGCATCACAGACAGGAGCGCCTACTATGGTGTACTCAACGACGAACCTGGGTGCAAGAATGGCAAAACGTCATTTTTCGGAGGAATCCAGGTTCTGTTTACAGAATAATGATGGTCGCATCCGCGTTTGGCGACGTCGCGGTGAACGCACATTGGAAGCGTGTATTCGTCATCGTCATACTGGCGTATCACCTGGCGTGATGCCACGGGGTGCCTTCGGTTACACGTCTCGGTCACCTCTTGTTCGCATTGAGGGCACTTTCAACAGTGGACGTTACTTTTCAGATGCGTTACGACCCGTGGCTCTACCCTTCATTCGATCCCTGCGAAACCCTACATTTCAGCCGGATAATGCACGAGCGCATGTTGCAGGTCCTGTACGGTCCTTTCTGGATACAGAAAATGTTCGACTGCTATCCTGGCCACCACATTCTCCAGATCTCTCACCAATTGAAAACGTCTGGTCAATGGTGGCCGAGCAACTGGCTCGTCACAATACGCCAGTCACTACTCTTGATGAACTGTAGTATCATGTTGAAGCTGCATGGGCACCTGTACCTGTACACGCCATCCAAGCTCTGTTTGACTCAATGCCCAGGCGTATCAAGGTCGTTATTACGGCCAGAGGTGGTTTTTCTGGGTACTGATTTCTCAGGATCTATGCACCCAAATTGCGTGAAAATGTAATCGCATGTCCAATGAATAGCCGTTTATCATCTGCATTTCTGCTTGGTGTAGCAATTTTAATGGCCAGTAGTGTATTTGTATGGAGTGTAGCCATGTATGGGAGTGAAACGTGGATGATAAATAGTTTAGACAAGAAGAGAATAGAAGTTCTCGAAATGTGGTGCTACAGAAGAATGCTAAAGATTAGATGAGTAGATCACATAACTAATGAGGAGGTATTGAATAGAATTGGAGCACAACTTGACTAGAAGAAGGGATCGTTTGGTAGGACATGTTCTGAGGCATCAAGGGATCACCAATTTAGTATTGAAGGGCAACGTGGAGGGTAAAAGTCGTAGGGGGAGACCAAGAGATGAATACACCAAGCAGATTCAGAAGGATGTAGGTTGCAGTAGGTACTGGGAGATGAAGAAGCTTGCACAGGATAGAGTAGCATGGAGAGCTGCATCAAACCGGTCACTGGACTGAAGACGGAAACAACAACAAACAACTTTTTTTTTTTAAAAAAACACCATTCAGTCATTTCTGAAATTTGTGACATCTACAAACACTTGTATCGTTGGAAATTAATTTAATTAATTCTGGGAGCAGTTGCTCACTCTGCCTCGCATCATTTTCTGTGTTTTAATTAGTTGGTTTGTGTTTTTAATAAATGTGTTTATAAATTTGTGGCCCAGCATCCTTTCACAACACCATCTCCCTAGCACATTGCACTAAGGTAAACCGCAGTGTCAGTATTCCCCTTACGTCTTCTTACATTTACTGGGAACCCAAGCTGGTCTCCCCCTAGGTCGATTCTAGCCATGTGTACCACATACCTCTGAATGTTTGGAACCCCCTGTGTATGGTCTTCTAAGACGTAGGCTGTAAGCGACAGAAAACATTTCCTCGAACTGATAAGATTCGTTACATGTATCAAAAGAATTTCCCTCAGATAAGTTATGACATTATCTAACAAGGGAGTGTACAAGCCTCTTCGAAAGTGTTCTTCAGAGGTGATAACAATCTGGTGATTATCTTGGTAGATAAGACGCGAGTGGTGCTTCCATTAGCACGCGCACATTTTCAGCCCGAAGGCCAACTGTCGAAAAACAGATTGCAAATCTCGTTTATTTCACTATAAGATTGTTACGGAATATATCACTGCATGCACTGTTCTCTTTAGCCTGTGGCGTCGATGACTGATGAAAACGGCTGCTGGAGAGCGTTTTTCCTACATTATGTGTAAGAAACATGAAAGAAATGACGAAGTTAGTCATTTGTATTGCTTGAGATGAGGCAGGTTTTAAGTGGTTGGTGGTTCACTGGACTAATAGACTACAAATTCGCGTTATACAGGGTTAAGCTGAACTACGCCGAATGTGTTTCCACCGTTTTTTCAGTGACATTTTCTGAGTATTTAGGTGCAAGGGTGCAATGGTTTCCAGGATCTCGCTACAGTGTAATAACGTATTTGTAAGTAGCACCCGTAGTCGAGGTGTGCAGCGGCTTTCGGAAATATGACGGTTCAGACCTTGTTGGTGGATGAACTTTTCACTGCCAGAATTTGGCAGAAAGAGCAGGAGACAGGGTAGGGTAAAGCTTCTGACCTTCAATCTTTACTTCAAAGTCCTGGAATAAATTCTAAACCTCTCCACAGCGGCTCATGAAGTGAGAGCAAGTCACAATGATGATGGTTAATAAACATAAACGCAGTCAGTAGTAGTCTGCGGTGCGATGTTTATTTAATCGTGCGGTTAGCTAACTTCGACTAAGTGTCATTGTTAAGTACTCGTAAAAGCAATACGGAAAAGCATTACGTTGTCTGCATAAATCGCCATATAAAGGGTGGCCCATTGATAGTGACCGGGCCAAATATCTCACGAAATAAGCATCAAACGAAAAAAACTACAAAGAACGAAACTCGTCTAACTTGAAGGGGGAAACCAGATGGCGTTATGGTTGGCCCGCTAGATGGCGCTGCCATATGTCAAACGGATATCAACTGCGTTTTTTAAAATAGGAACCCCCATTTTTTATTACATATTCGTGTAGTACGTAAAGAAATTATGAAACGTCGCCTTTTTGAACAATTATATACGACTGTGCTTAAACTGACACACAAAATTTTTTTTAGCGCAACGCAATCTGACTTTCAAAAATCCCTACAAAAGAAATGGCCCTGACTAACATTAACCTATGCGTTTCACAAATCGCTTACCTCACAAAAATCTTGGTTACTCCCACTACTGCAATACAGCAAGCGCCACTACTGCCAGCTAAATAAAGGAGTCAAACTATGGGAGGCACTAACTACTGATAGGGATAGTTAGCAAATGAAAGATATTAATAGATTAATAGAGAACAAGCAATGTATTTACCTTAATATCATCATAATATATATATATATAGCAGTTCATGACAAATTACAAAACTCCGCCATCTCTCTCCCCACATCCACCACTGCTGGCGGCTCACCTCCAACTGCGCAACGCTACGCGCTGTTCACATCCAGCTGCCGCTGCCCAACACTACAATGGCAGACAACAATGCAAACTAGCCACAGACTGCACACAGCACACCCAGTGATTTTCATACAGAGCGCTATGTAACGTTGCCAATAAGAAAACATAAACAGCCTACTTACAAAATATGAATGTTTTAGTTGAACCACTATTTTCGCTTTGTGATAGATGGATTTAGAAAACATCGTTCCTGTGAAACACAACTACCTCTTTATTCACATGACGTGTTGAGTGCTATTGACAAGGGATTTCAGATCGATTCCGTATTTCTGGTTTTCCGGAAGGCTTTTGACACTGTACCACACACGCGGCTCGTAGTGAAATTGCGTGATTATGGATTATCGTCTCAGTTATGTGACTGGATTTGTGATTTCCTGTCAGAGAGGTCACAGTTCGTAGTACTTGACGGTAAGTCATCGAGGAAAACAGAAGTGATTTCTGGCGTTCCTCAAGGAAGTGTTATAGGCCCTTTGCTGTTCCTTATCTATATAAACGATTTTGGAGACAATCTGAGCAGCCGAATTTGGTTGTTTGCAGATGACGCTGTCGTTTATCGACTAATAAAGTCATCAGAAGATCAAAACAAACAGCAAAACAAGTTGCCAGCCCTGTGTGGCCGAGCGGTTCTAGGCGCTTCAGTCTGGAAGCGCGCGACCGCTACGGTCGCAGGTTGGAATCCTGCCTCGGGCATGGATGAGTGTGATGTACCTAGGTTAGTTATGTTTAAGTAGATCTAAGTTCTAGGGGATTGATGACCTCAATGTGTGAGGTAATCCACATGAGTACTAAAAGGAACTCGTTAAACTTCGGTTACACGATAAATCAGTCTAATCTAAAAGTCGTAAATTCAACTGAATACCTAGGTATTACAATAACGAACAACTTAAATTGGAAGGAACACACAGATAATGTTGTTGCTGAAGGGTAACCAAAGGCTGCGTTTTATTGGCAGGACTCTTAGAAAATGTAACAGACCTACTAAGGAGACTGCCTACACTACGCTTGTCTGTCCTCTTTTAGAATACTGCTGCACGGTGTGGGATCCTTACCAGATAGAACTGGCGGAGTACATCGAAAAAGTTCAAAGCAAGGCAGCACATTTTGTATTATCGCGAAATATGGGAGAGACTGTCACAGAGATGATACAGGATATGGGCTGGACGTCATTAAAAGAAAGGCGTTTTTCGTTGCAACGGAATCTTCTCACGAAATTCCAATCACCAACTTTCTCCTCCGAATGCGAAAATATTTTGTTGACACCGACCTACATAGGGAGGAACGATCACCGAAATAAAATAAGGGAAATCAGAGCTCGTAGGGAAAGATATAGGTGTTCATTCTTTCTGCGCGCTATACGAGATTGGAATAATAGAGAATTGTGAAGGTGGTTCGATGAACCCTCTGCCAGGCACTTAAATGTGATTTGCAGAGTATCCATGTAGATGTAAGAACTGTGCCAGACAGTTGTTGTCTTATATAGGCGTTGCCGACCGCAGTTCCGAATTCTGCCTGTTAACATATATCTATGTTTGAATACGCATGCCTATACCAGATTCTTTGGCGCTTCAGTCTACATTGAGATACAAATGTATTTTGTATTCTTTTTCGGCCTCGCTTTCTGTAGTCGCAGTTAGAGTTATTTAGATTGTCATCTTTTAGGGCTATAATAAAAGTCTTATTAGAACTATATCCACTTTTCTTACAATTGTGTTTGCTGCGCTCACGAAGAGTTTGACAGAGCACTGAAAGACCTGAGTCGAAACAAGGCCCCGGGGGTAGATAACATTCCATTAGAGCTACTGACGGCCTTGGGAGAGCCAGTCCTGACAAAACTCTACCATCTGGTGAGCAAGATGTATGAGACAGGTGAAATACCCTCAGACTTCAAGAAGAATATAATATTTCCAATCCCCAAGAAAGCAGATGTTGACAGATGTGAAAATTACCGAACTATCAGTTTAATAAGTCATGGCTGCAAAATACTAATGCGAATTCCTTACATACGAATGGAAAAACTAGTAGAAGCCGACCTCGGGGAAGATCAGTTTGGATTCCGTAGAAATACTGGAACACGTGAGGTAATACTGACCCTACGACTTAACTTAGAAGCTAGATTAAGGAAAGGCAAACCTACGTTTCTAGCATTTGTAGACTTAGAGAAATCTTTTGGCAATGTTGACTGGAATACTCTCTTTCAAATTCTAAATGTGGCAGGGGTAAAATAGAGGGAGCGAATGGCTATTTACAATTTGTTCAGAAAGCAGATGACGGTTATAAGAGTCGAGGGGCATGAAAGGGAAGCAGTGGTTGGGGAGTGAGACAGGGTTGTAGCCTCTCCGCGATGTTATTCAATCTGCATATTGAGCAAGCAGTAAAGGAAGCAAAAGAAAATTTCGGAGTAGGTATTAAAATCCATGGAGAGGAAATAAAAACTTTGAGGTTCACCGATGACATTGTAATTCTGTCAGAGACAACAAAGGACTTGGAAGAGCAGTTGAAAGGAATGGATAATGCCTTGAAAGGAGGATATAAGATGAACATCAACAAAAGCAAAACGAGGATAATGGAATGTAGTCGAATTATGTCGGGTGATGCTGAGGGAATTAGATTAGGAAATGAGACACTTAAAGTAGTAAAGGAGTTTTGCTATTTGGGGAGCAAAATAACTGATGATGGTCGAAGTAGAGAGGATATAAAATGTAGACTGGCAATTGCAAGGAAAGCGTTTCTGAAAAAGAAAAATTTGCTAACATCGAGTATAGATGTGTCAGGAAGTCGTTTCCGAAAGTATTTGTATGGAGTGTAGCCATGTATGGAAGTGAAACATGGACGATAAATAGTTTGGACAAAAAGAGAATAGAAGCTTTAGAAATGTGGTGCTACAGAAGAATGCTGAAGATTAGATGGGTAGATCACATAACTAATGAGGAGTTATTGAATAGGATTGGGGAGAAGAGAAGTTTGTGGCACAACTTGAACAGAAGAAGTGATCGATTGGTAGGACATGTTCTGAGGCATCAAGGGATCACCATTTTAGTATTGGAGGGCAGCGTGGACGGTAAAAATCGTAGAGGGAGACCAAGAGATGAATACACTGCACAGATTCAGAAGGATGTAGGTTGCAGTAGGTACTGGGAGATGAAGAAGCTTGCACAGGATAGAGTAGCATTGAGAGCTGCATCAAACCAGTCTCAGGACTGAAGACCACAACAACAGCAACAACAACAACAAACGTTCACGAACAGTTCTCATGCTTTAACTTGCTATCGTGAACAGTAATAAATTATTATCATTACCCACAGTTTTCGTTCTTACTTACAGTGGTTGAACAAGTTTTCTGGTTCCTGACGTTTCGTCCACAGCAGTACTGGACATTTGGGAGATGCACTTGGCGACCCCGAGTCGTGACCGGTCGGACTTGGGAGAGCGGCATAAAAATTGTGAAAAGCGGGCGTTGTCGAGCTCGACCGTACTCACTTAACGCAGTGTTTGGGTCAATCTCCAGCATCCAACGCGTCAATCAAGTAGAACTGGTGTCGCCAAGAGCACCTCCAAAAATGTTTAGCACTACTCTGCACGACCGCCAGGAACCAGAAAGCTTGTTCAACCACGGCTATACAGCCTGGATGGCTTATCAGCAACAATGTGAGGTCTTCTATCCAAATTATCGTCTATGCGAACCAGACGTGATCATTTTATGAGCCCACAGGCACTCTGCGCTATCACGCTAGAGCCTAATCCCAAATGACAGCGACGAACGCATTCTGGCAACGTTCATTCCCATCGGAGCCTCCACGCAAAGATACATCCATCGTGATGCTTTCTACTGAAATGGGAATCTTCCGAAAGACGACGTAGCGCCATTCCTAGGTCCAGCCTTGACATCGCGTACACTACTGTCAGTGAGCTACTCTCAAGGGACTTAACAACAGCAACCAATCCTTGGTGTTTTATAGCTCGTTGCATTGTCTGTGTGGACGCTTGCCTCGCTGCAAACATTTCCAGATCCAACATAAGTGATAAGGCGGTACGATCAATATGTCTGTCCTCTAGGACAGTAGTCATGTGTAGCCATTGAGATCCAGAACGACGCTCTGTGTGACCCTCTTGCACCTATCGATTACATAGCGACTTGACTGTCGTTGGATTCACTATAGCGGGATGATAAACAGCAGTTCGATAGGCCATGGACCTGCTGCTATAGACATTTCTTGTTTGTTTGTTTGTTTTTTTTAATATTACACACATCAAAAAAAGTTTTGCATCACCTCGGTTCCGAGAGTTCCGGAACCTCCACAGAAAATTGGAATAGAGATCAACATGAACATCATTTCTACCCTTTTTGTTGCTCATGAAAACCACACATCGCATGTTGTACCACCACACAGCGATACATTCAGAGGTGGTGGTCCAGATTGCTGAACACACCGGTATAGAGGTACCCAGCAACAAGTCCTCTTACTCTGATGCATACCTGTATTCGTCGTGGCGTAATATCCACAAGTTCATCAAGGCACTGTTTCTCCAGATTATCCCACCGCTGAACGGCGATTCGGCGTAGATTCCTTCGAGTGGCTGGTGGGTCACGTCCTCCATAAACAGCTCTTTTCAATCTATCCCAGGCATGTTCAATAGGGTTCATGTCTGGAGAACATACTGGCCACTCTAGTCGAGCGATGTCGTTATCCTGGGGGAACTCATTCACAAGATGTGCACTATGGGGGCGCGAATTGTCGTCCATGAAGACGAATGCCTCGCCAATATGCTGCTGATATGGTTCCACTATCGGTCGGAGGATGGCATTCACGTATTGCACAGCCGTTATGGCGTCTTCCATGACCACCAGCGGTGCACGTCCGTCCCATATAATACCACCGCAAAACATCAGGGAACCTCCACCTTGCTGCAGTCGCCGGACAGTGTGTCTAAGGCGTTCAGCCTGACTGGGTTGCCTCCAAACACGTCTCCGAGAATTGTCTGGTTGAAGGCATATGCGACACTCGTCGGTGAAGAGAATGTGATGCAGATTCTGAGCCGTCCATTCGGCATGTTCTTAGGCCCATCTGTACCGCGCTGCATGGTGTCGTGGTTGCAATGATGGACCTCGCCATGGACGTCGGGAGTAAAGTTGCGCATCATACAGCCTATTGCGCACAGTTTGAGTCGTAACGCGACGTCCTTTGGCAGCACGAAAAGCATTATTCATGATGGTGGCGTTGCTGACAGGGTTCCTCTGAGCCATGGTCCTTAGGTAGCGGTCATCCGCTGCAGTAGCAGCCCTTGGGCGGCCTGAGCGAGCCATGTCATCAACAGTTCCTGCCTCTCTGTATCTCCGCCGTGTACGAACAACATCGCTTTGGTTCACTCACAGACGCCTTGACACTCCCCTTGTTGAGAGCGCTTCCTGTCACATAATAACAATGCGGACGCGATCGAACCGCGGTATTGCATGGCTGAACTACAGACAACACGAAGCCTGTACCTGCTTACGGATGGAATGACTGGAACTGATCGGCTGTCAGACCCCCTCCGTCTAACAGGCGCTGCTCATGCATGGTTGATTACGTATATAGGCGGGTTTAGTGACATCTCTCAACAATCAAAGGGACTGTGTCTGTGGTGCAATATCCACAGTCAACGCCTGAGTTCTGGGAACTGGGGTGATGCAAAACTTTTTTTTTGATGCGTGTATTAAAAGGCCTATGATAACATACACCGACAGACACTCCTAAATATAATGAAGGAATTTAAAATCCCATCAAAATTAATCAGATTAGTTAAAATGTGTATCGATGAATTTTTGTCGCATAAAGACACCAGTAGGAGAAACTGAAGATTTTAGGGTGTGCACTGGACTGAGACAAGGGGATGCCAATTCACATATTTTATTTAACCTTGTCCTAGAGAAGATTGATAGAGAATTTTCTAAAACCAGTCCACAAGGGATCCAGCTACAGGATGTAAACATTACAAGACTTGCCTATGCGGATGATGTAGCACTAATAAGTAGTTCCAAAAGAGAATTAATCAGGATGATGCAAAATTAATACAAAATTGCTGAGAAAACAGGATTACATGTTAATGAAGAAAAGACAGAATACCTGCCCATAAGTAAGGAAACCAGAAAAGATGCACCTGTTGATGGATTCAATTTCAAGACTGTTGACCACTTCAAGTACCTAGAAAGTATTTTTAGTAATGACAACAGAACAGATATAGAAATAGACGCCCGTTTATCAACAGCAAACATCAAAATTCTAAGAAAAAGATCACTTAACAGTAACATCGAAATCCGCTTATATCAATCGACCACAATACCTGTGATTTATATGGATGTGAAACATTAATATTTAGAAAGAAAGATGAAGAAAAACTGTTAATATTCGAAAGAAAAGCACTAAGGAAAATTTTTGGACCTGTATACGACGAAAATAACATGGAATGGAGAATAAGAAGAAATGAAGAATTAAGAATTAAGAGGGCTGTACAAACACCGTAACACCGTCGAAATGTTCAAGAGGAGAAAGTTGAATTGGGCAGGCGATATAGCAAGAATGACAAAAAAATGGTTCAAATGGCTCTGAGCACTATGGGATTTAACATCTGAAGTCATCAGTCCCCTAGAACTTAGAACTACTTAAACCTAACTAACCTAAGGACATCACACACATCCATGCCCGAGGCAGGATTCGAACCTGCCACTGTAGCGGTCGCGCGGTTCCGGACTGTAGAGCCTAGAACCGCTCGACCACACCGGCCGGCAAGAATGACAGAGAATAGACTACCTAGAATGGCATTGTACAGGATGGCGGGTATGGGCAGGCGGTGGGCGTTGTGGAATAATAGGCTAATTTTTAGAGAAAGACTATTTATTGGCTAAAGCATGTTGAAAGGGGCTACATAGGCCTAGGGAGGTGAGGGTGAGCCAGAGCTTGCAATTTGGCGAACATTGTTCGCGAAGCTACCGAAAGTGGTTGTCTGCCAAAACTAAGTCCACAGTGCCGCAGCACCGGGAGAAGCGGGAGATGTTCAATGCTACAGGGCGCGCATCCGACTCGCGGGTGAGCAAGAATACAAGAGAGCAGGCCCGGCGACGGGCGGCAGGGTATGTTCGACACACCACGCGGCTTCCTCCGCCCTGATTGGTCAGGACCGAGCAAACCGTGCGGGCGGCATGGAACTTTCCAGAGCGTTGCCTGCTAAGCGACGCCTGGGACGGCGTTACCTCGTCAGCACACGAGAGAGGCGCGTGAACAAGGTGCCCTTTCTCGGTGCTGACTTCCTGTTACTAGACCGTGGGACGAAAGAATTTACAGGCAGCTAACACTGCCAGCCGTGGCTTGGCCGTAATGGAGTAATGAAGTTACTAGTTGGAGGCTCATATAATAAAGTAAAATCCCTTATTGTCTGGCTCATCCTTTACATTCCTCCCCCTTCCGTGGGAGCGGAGAACGTATGTGAATTCGCTCAATGCAATTATTATTTGAATGTAAACAAATTTATCTTGCGAGAGAAAGTGAACATTGGCTCTCACGGAAGACGGCAGGGGTCTTAATCTATGGGAGGGTATAGAGACTCTAGAGACCTCCTAAGGGTCGCAAGGGAGCTTACGCATGTCAACAATATTGTGTGTATACAAGAATCATCATAAAACATCAGAACATCATAAAACATCAGAACATCATAACATCATAAAACATCAAAACATCATAAAATCATCACAAAATTAGAACAAAACCTAGCAGTGTGAATTAGATAAACATGTCAAGTGTTCTTGTTGATAAGTTGAGGTAAAAATGTCTTTTTTTTTTGCTTTTGTTAGAATAAGTTGAAAATTTAAACACATCACCACTGGTGAGTCACTGCGGGGGCGCCTGGCGCGAGGCGGCGTGGTGTGTTGTCCTCAGCGGGCAGCGCGCAGGCTGTCGGCGGGAAGGGGGCGTGGCCGTGGCCAGGTCCGTGCACTGGAACTCAGCGCAGGGGGGGTATGAGGGGAGGTCCACACGTTTCAAAACACAGTTGAAAAGGGAGTTATCACTAAGGGAACACTTTACTACACTACGCTAGTTTTTCCACATTAACTGATATCTCACTTTCACTCTTAAAACTAAGGGAGGGCACATGCCTGATAGGTTCTTGTTTTCTCTTTTTTGTTTGGTTTAATTTGCGACTGTTTGCCATTCATTTAAGTGTGCCAACAGGCGAAGGTAAGAAATTTGTCCTTTTTTCATTTTTTAGCAAATCATCAATTGACGTTAGAATGTGATTATTTGATTTTTTAGGTAAAACTTGAACGTTAGCTGACGAGGGAATCATGAATGAGCTTTCAGGTATAAAAAAAAAACATAATTAAAGAGGTGTGAATACTAAGTAAACCGTAGTGGCATGAAAGATTATTAATGGTGTTCCAACAGGAACCGTTTGCTGAAGATCTGCGCGGAGGCTACGTCAGAAAGGCGCGTGGCAGATAACTTCAAAAGCCAGCGCGTCGTCAGGGCTGCACGCGGCAGCTGAGGGGTCTATGACTGTCAAATGCCGACTGTCAAATGCAACAAAATAGAAGTGGGATTACGCGTGACATCACGCTAGACGTGTTGTTACAGTAGGTTCTGTTTAAAACTACATAAACATACATAAATGTAGAAATGAGGCACACAAGTATCATATCAAATTGTTGCAAATGCCATATCAATAACAAACAAAAAAGTTAAATGCCTCCTTGGGCTAACCATCCAAGTGTAATAACATTCACATTTTGAGAAGAATTTTCACGTAACTCAATATATTTGCTGAACACCATAAAGTGAGACTGACAAAGAAAAGTGACACCAGTTTGGTGCAGGTGGGGCGTAGATTGTGTCGTAGGATGTCAACGCTGTTGCTAACGAAAGGAGAGAAACAAAACTCGACGATGTCCATAGTGGACACAGAGAGTGTAAGGAATCGGATTAGGAAAGACTAAGTTGAGCGTAATTTCTGAAGGACTTTCCCTTTATGAAGGTACAGTGCCAGGCGCATCGTTTACACGACGTTATCGCCTATTTAACTGTGTAAATGACAATTCTGCGACTCCAAGATAGCTGCTACTTACTTCTTCCTAAAACACGACTTCTCTCACCTAAAACAAAACTTTACTGCGCGACAAAATTCACCGTCTTCATCCTCTCAACATCTTGCGACTAACTTTACTTTGCGACCAAATTCGCCGTCTCTGTAACTCCGTAGTGCTGGCCTCCTCGGGCCCAGCTGGTTGCTTAAAACTCCGTCTATCCTTGCTTGTATCGCAGTGTCCTGGGACACGTCATACAGTTAAATGCTACTACTTCAATAGTCGGTATTCCTTCGGAAAATACAATGGGGAAACAAAGAAGGCTCAAGGTTTTGAACAGAGATTTCCGCTTACTGGCGTTTAGCTGCGGGCTAGACGCGGTTCGCGTCTGACGTTGCCTGATCAGCTGTCGTCAGAGAGCACGGAACACTGTTCTCGTGAACTCTTCTTCGAGATGGAAGATCAAAGTCTGGGCTGAATAGTATTGTGTCTGTTGAAAGTTGACAGATCAAAGTGGGTAGAACGGACTATGCCGCGAAACGGAAAAGTGAAGGAACGACACAGACAGCTAAGGGACCGCGCGGGTGCCAGCCGCGTCACGTAAGGTACGTGCCCTTGCGGGTGGTGCATGACCCTTCAAGGGTTGTTCTGTTGATAGTGGAAAGATGAAAGTGGGTAGAACGGACTATGTCGCGAAACGGAAAAGTGAAGAAACGACACAGACAGCTAAGGGACCGCGCGGGAGCCAACCGCGTCACGTCAGGTACGTGCCCTTGCGGGTGGTGCATGACTCTTCAGTGTTGTTCGGTTGATAGTAGAAAGACGAAAGTGGGTAGGATGGACTATGTCGCGAAACTGAAAAGTGAAGAAACGACACAGACAGCTAAGGGACCGCGCGGGTGCCAGCCGCGTCACGTAAGGTACGTGCCCTTGCGGGTGGAGCATGACTCTTCAAGGGTTGTTCTGTTGATAGTGGAAAGATGAAAGTGGGTAGAACAGACTATGTCGCGGAACGGAAAAGTGAAGAAACGACACAGACAGCTAAGGGACCGCGCGGGTGCCAGCCGCGTCACGTCAGGTACGTGCCCTCGCGGGTGGTGTATGACTCTTCATGTGTTGTGTTGAGAGAGGAAAGATGGAGGTGGGTAGGATGGACTATGTCGCGAAACGGAAATGTGAAGAAACGACACAGACAGCTAAGGGACCGCGCGGGTGCCAGCCGCGTCACGTAAGGTACGTGCCCTTGCGGGTGGTGTATGTGGTATGTCCCTCCAGATAAACATTCAAATACAAATCAAAATAAAGCATGGTTACATCCTAAACTACTCTTCTAAAACAATTTATCACCTAAGACATCATTATTATTAACCAGATAATTGGCAGTACTCGGGAACTTACTCTAGCATACTCGAAATCCTACAAAATGATTATCCTCGTCAGTCTAGTAGCACAGTGACACATGGAAACACTAGGTTGATACAAACACTAAATTACTGGTGCTGGCAAAACTTTAGCAAAATTCTCTAAATAGTTAGTAATAAAACAGTCAAAATGAACAACAATAAGATAATACATGGACTTAAGTAATTGGACACAAGTAATTAGACATAAGTAATTGGACGTAATCAATTAGACACAAGCAATTTGACATAAGTAATTGGCAACTCGTCATAGTGATATAAGCGGTGGCAAAACCGTAACAAAAGCAAAAGTTTAAAATATTATTTCCTTCAAACAAAACTTCCTTACTCTCCAGTTACATTTCGTAGCAAAATGAATGTAAGCATCCCTTGGTATTCCTTTATGCTCTCGTTTGTGTCTTCATACCAACTAATAGTCTTTGGTACTTCTACCCACAGGAAAACTGTCATTAAGCAATGGCAATGTTGTGTGTAATGCTGTGGAATAGTGTAGTGTCACGTTAATACTTCCTTTAGCAAGATTCTGATGAAAAATGATTTTGTGTCGCCGTTTTTGCAAATATTTGCGATTATCAGTCACCCAGTCAATCGTTCCGGTGTGTATTTGTTGTTCTTTTTTGTTCATTCTCTCACTTACCTGCTTCCATATAATCAATATTGGCGGCTCGACGAAGCTAGTTGCATCTCGGAAGACGTCGATATGACTTACCTGTCGGTGCTTTGGTTTTTTATAAAATTAGAGTTCATCTGTCATATAAAGAGTGTGTAGGGAGCAAAGTATGTTCCTTACTATTGAAAATGTGCGCAAAGTTATTCAAAGGGTTCGTTATATAATGGTTAAGAATTTCTGTGTTGAGATTCAGTGCAGCTTGAGGTGCTATGGTGCGACACGCGTCGCGCTCGTGAGATTGTAAGTTGCTGACAGCACAGCTGACAGTACGGCTGCGTCCGGTTTCACTGGCTCGGCAGCATAACTGGCGTTCATGCTGGGTCCGTCCTCTCGCTACGCATGGAGTTTATCTCTCGGTACAGTCACAAAATTTCCTTCCAGAGTTATCTTATGTTGTTCACGACAGTTATGCATGGAGGATGTTCTTTTCTAAGGGACTCTAATAACTTCAATCGCTAGAGGTCACAAAACTATCGGCTTACAACTATTTTACTTAAACACTCTGTTCTTCAAAATTTAGGTAAATGGCAGGTGTTAGACTTCTATATAAACTATATTTTGCAATGGCATTCCAAACCCAACTCCTTGGCTAACGCGTTCCCCACACAGCGGTCGTTTACAGGACAGATATAGCGGCAAGTGCCGGCTTTCTTGACGCCATATAGATCCGTTTATTAACCGTGGTGGTGATACAACATAGCCGGAGATCGATCTGAAATTCCAACATTTACTAATCCTGATGGTTTAGACAATGCGTACCAGGAAAAGTTCTCTCTCACGATTTTTGTTCCATACTGAAAATTCAAATAGACAATACACATAGATTCCCGTCTTTAGATAAGACTAATAAAATCTGTAGGGCAATATTAAGCTGGTGATTTTATTTTTATAACTATCACTTTAGGTTTGCTGTTTAAACTGCAACGTACGAATATACGAATGTGTAGCGTGGCTGTGGCACGTGGCCTGCAGGGCGATGGTTGGGTGGTGAGGAGGGGCGAGGGGAGAGGTGCAGATGCTGCACGCACCAAGGACAGAGGCGGTGGGTGGGGAAGGGGGAACTGCAATGGCCGCTCTCTCAGCAGGCAGGTGAGAGGGAAGGGAAGGGGGCCGCGTCGCCAGCTGACAGGGGGGGGCGGGACTCGCCGCATGTGAACAGCTGTAGACAACAGCGGCGGTATTTACGCGACTCCTTCCGTGGCATTTAATATACAGAAATACGTGGTACCAAGAAAACTTACCTTGTTGTCTGTTCACATCGCATCATGAAAACAATAAAATAGCACTTGGGGAAGACTTGCTTTAGAGTAACATATTGGTTGTTTAACTTGGACGTATTTATTCATGTTTTTATCGTTGTGTGATCATTTAGCAAAACATACATGTAATAGGGCGTCTTTCAAAGTACAGGTAGACGGCTGCATGTAGTCACTGATCTACTGGCAGTTACGAAGGCGTGTTACTATCAAGTGTTTATGGTAAAGCTTTAATACCTGTGTTCGTGCACTATTCACTAAATTAACAAGTGAAATGTGAATCCCTTTGAAATATACAAGATTAACTGATTCTTTCTCTACGTGTTCTTTTGACAAGAACAACTTTCCCCTTAATTCCATGATTAAAGAATGTTTGTGGTTTTAATTCTCGACCGCTACGATAACATGACTGGAGACGTTAAATGACAAGACAAAATGATCACATAACTTCAGTCACTTCCATTAACATGTGACGTCATAAATTCTATTACCAGTTACCAACAGTTGCCAATTCTTATGTCTACTTATAACTAACATGCACAATTTAATTAAATGTATAGTAACTACGGTGTTTTCCGTCAATTAATTCTCTTGCTGCATGCAGGACTTTGCCAACTGTTTACATACCATTCCAGACCTACTTTCAGGAACGCAAATCATAGGGGTTTGACCTTAGAGCATATCTACGTTGCTGTCTAGGCGGTTGTATTACCTTCTTTCTTGCTTTTTTGGGTGGAACTACTGGCGTAATAGGCCCGGTTTCACTGTTAGGTGGGGGTGGCTCGGGTCCTTTATACTGTTTCAATCTGTCAAAATGAACGATCACTGTGCGTTCCGCTAACTGAATTTCCGCATTTACTGGTGAAGTAAGCCGGATGATACGGTACGGTCCTTCATAAGTAGGTGTAAACTTTTTGGTTCTTCCCTTTTTTACTACTGGATTGCTCAACATAACTAGGTCTCCTACCTTGTACTCAGGCATTGTTGCTTTTTGATTACTTCTCTTTAACTGTTGGGCGGTGGCTCGGGCATTGTTCCCTCTTACTTTTTTCCAAATGAATTTTAGACGTCGAGCTAGACCTTTCACATCTTTGGATTTAATTCCAGGGGGCAGTTTGTCAATTTCAAAAGGCGAACTCATAGGGCGGCCATATACTGCTTCATAAGGTGAGTACCCTGTAGCTTCATGGACACGGCTGTTATATGCTGACGTAACGTATTGAACATACTTGTCCCAGTCAGAATGATGTTTATTAACATAGTAAGACAGCATACGCATAACGGTGCGGTGGACTCGCTCCAGGCGTCCGTTCGCTTTTGGGTGGAAGGGCGTCGTTCGCCACTTTTTAATTCGCAATAACCGACAAACTTCGGTAAATACCGCAGACATGAAATTCGTACCCTGGTCTGTGAGTACAGCTTCAGGGCTTCCGTATGGTAACACCAAATGGGTGACAAAAGCACGCGCTACTGTTTCAGCGGACATATCTGGTATAGGAATGAGAATCAAGAACCTAGAGAAATGATCTATAAGGGACAGAATATACCGATTATTTTGGGGGCTCACAGGGAAAGGACCGACAATATCTGCTGCTACTACTGCCCAGGGATAAGTGGCTTCTGGTACCTGCTGTAAAGGCACTTTCGTTCGAGGTGGTAAGGACCTCTTAACACAAGGTAGACAATTTTGTATATACTTTTGCACGTCTTTCCGTCTTCCTGCCCAGAAATAACGGGCGGCTATTCGGCAGTTTGTGGCGCGAAGGCCGTTATGACATGCCTGCAGGCTATCGTGACACTGTGCGATAATCTTGGAACGTAATTCTTTCGGGATTACTGCCTGTTTGCCCAAGTGGGTCTTTCGATATAAAATTCCATCTTCAACGGAAAATTCAGGCAAAGCCACATACTTCTGACATTCGACGTCTCTTTGCTGTGCCTCCCTTAATTCTTCAATAGAAACGTCATTAGCTACGATCACTCTGACCTTTCGGCTTAATGCGTCGGCGTTCTGATGTAACTTGCCCGGTTTGTGTTTCACCTCATACTCAAATTCGCTCAATTTCAAAGCCCAACGAGTTAGCCTACTACTAGGGTCTTTTAAGCTCAACATCCACTGTAACGCGGCGTGATCAGTGATGACAGTGAATTTTCTCCCATACAAATAACATCGGAAATAAGTTACACCAAACATGAGTGCTAGTAGTTCCTTCTCAGTTGTGCTGTAATTTGACTCTGCTTTATTAAGCTGTCGAGACGCATAACCAATTGGTCGTTCTTCGCCATCTATCTCTTGTGACAGGATGGCTCCTACAGCATAATCTGAGGCGTCCACTGACAGTATGAATGGTTTTTCAAAATCCGGGTACGCTAGTACAGGGGCTCTAGTTAAAACATGTTGAATTTGTTGCATAGCTTTATCACATTCTTTGGTCCAAATAAAACTAACTCCTTTTTTCAATAAATTAGTCAGGGGCTTAGCAAGGGTGGCATAATTATTCACGAAACGTCTGTAGTAGTTTGCAAGGCCTAAAAATGACTGTAGTTCTTTGACATTTGTCGGTGTTGGGAATTCCTTTACTGCGGTGGTCAAACGGGGGTCCGGTTTGACACCTTCTCCACTTATTATATGACCTAAATATTGTACTTGTGACTGGGCGAAAGCACACTTTTCTAATTTTACACTCAAATGAGCTCCTTTTAACCTTTGCAAAACGTCCCTCAGTCTTTCTGCATGTTCTTTTATCGTTTTAGAAAAAATAATAATGTCATCTAAATACACCAAGCAGGTTGTAGGTTTCAACCCACGCAGCAGCAAGTCTGCAAATCTTTGAAAAGTGGCAGGGGCGTTTCTCAATCCAAATGGCATCCTTACAAATTCATACAATCCTGTAGGTACAACAAAAGCAGTTTTATGGCGGTCCTGGGGTGCAACAGGGATCTGATGGTACCCAGAACGCAAATCAAGGGTGGTAAAATACTTACAGTTGCCCAATCGGTCCAACGTTTCATCAATGCGCGGTAACGGATATGTGTCTGGTGTCGTTACCCGATTTACTGCCCGCATATCGACACATAGGCGATAGGCTTTCTCCCCATTTACTGATTTCTTTGGCACAACGACCACGGGAGACGCCCACGCACTCGAGGAGGGTTGTATGATTCCTGCAGCTAATTGCTGCTGAATCGTATCTTCAACTACAGACTGCAAATGATATGGTATGCGGTAAGGTTTTTGTGCAATTGGCCGAGCTTCTCCGGTCGGAATTTCGTGCTGAACCAAATCCGTAGCCGGTAGAAACTGCCTCTCTTCAAACAACCACGAAAATTCCTCTAATACCGGCTGCAACATCCTTTTCTCCTCACTGTTTAAATGAACTAACTTCTCTGCTAACTGACTCCTTATCGTCGACGCGACATATCGCACTTCTCTAACTGAACATTTCTTTCCTTTCCTTCCTTTCTTATCTTTATTTCGCTGCTTCTCAGCTCCTGTTATTTCCTCAAAAATTTCCTGACCACTGGCAACAATAGTACCCTTCGGTATCACAACATCTTCTACACCAAAATTATCTATACTTACTGGTATCGCAAAACCCTTCTGTCTCCTTTCCGGTCGGCAGATACTTCTCTTTATATGTACTGACTGACGATCTAAAACATCATTCTGGGTGAGCGGGTCAACCAGAATGTCTGTATTAGGCTGTTCTTGATTTTTGACATCTATCCAGAGAATCTTTCCACTTCCGCCTTTTATCCTCACAGGGTCAGTGGTTTTTATCGCCCACATCTGCGGTTTTATGGGAGACTGTGAACGGCGCCTTTCGCAGCTCCCTCGCGTCTGACGGGGGTGCGCACTGCCAAATCGGTGAATTGCTTCGCCGAACTGCACAGTTCGCGTTCGATAGTCCACTATCCCCTGATAACGGTGCAGGAAGTCATTCCCTAGTATGATGTCAAATTCACCCTTCTTTAGCCTTACTACCTCCATCATCTGACTGTATTTACCCTCGTCGATTTGCAGATTCACTACACACGAACCTGCAGGGACAATTACTTCCTCTCCAAGGCCACTGATATGGTACCGGGGTGGCTGTAACACCCTTCGATCATTTTTCTCCACAAACAATACACTAACTTGAGCACCAGTATCAACTAAAATTCTAACTGATTTGTTCCCGAGTACGCCAAATAGACTAACGTGTTCCACCTCTTTACATTTTTCGGTCCTAACCGGGTGTATTATTTTTGTCGGGGGCGCGGGTGGGTGGCGGAACCTGCCCCCCAAGCGTTTCCCTGATTCGACCCCGCGTTGCGGCGGTGGCCGCGCATCTGATTTGAAAATGGTGACTTTGTGGAGCAAACATTATTAGCATGACCTACTGTCTGGCAAATAGTGCAATACGGCGCGCGACAGTGCATTGCCGTATGGTTGGGCTTCCCACAACGCTGACAAAATACTTCTTTTGCTGGGACCGGTACTGGGTCCGATGGGCGCGGGGCGGCAGCGCAAAAACGCAACACCTCTTCGCGAAGCATTGCCAAACGAACAGCTTCAAACAGAGAAGTGGGGGAGGCTGCTTTGACTTCTCCTCCGATGCGGGGGTCAATACCGCGGACAAATGCATCAATTGCACGCGCTTCGGCTTCTGAACGCAAAATTCTGTTTTCACTGGCATTTTCACCTAGCTTGTAGGTACGACAAGATACTGCTCGTATGCGATCTGCGAAGGCATCAAAATCCTCATTAGGCTTCTGCCTAAGGGTTGATAATTGATCTCTGTAATATGCGGTACCTCTGGTATCGGAATAACGCGTAGTCAATCCGCGGGCCAATACTTCAAATTCGTGCGTGTCACGCAATTCGTCCACTGTTTCTATGAACATTCGGGCTTCCCCTGTCAACTTGAGTCTGGCTACATTGACCAATAGATCATCCGGCCAGGCACACGTGCGACCCACATCACGAATATTTTGTAAGAACATAGCTACATTTTCGTGGGACTTCCCAGAAAAGGTGGGAATGAAATCAGCCGCAGGAAAATTGCTTACAGTCGCCATGTTAGCAGAAATTGTGGCGTTTGTATTAGAGACAGAATTAGTGTTAGTTGCCTCTGTTTGAGCATCTGTTACAGGGGTGGAGCTAGCCACAGGTATGGAAGTTCGCGCACTAGCTTCCAGCGTCTGTTTCAAGACGCGGTTTTGCTCAAGTAGCTCCTGATTTTGTGCGAATAACTGGCGCATTTGTGCATTTATGGCCTCGAGCGGGTCTTGCGAGGCGGGTGCCTCTACGGGGGTATCCCGTTCCGTCGCTCGTGTTCCCATCGGCATGTTTACAATTTTATGGGACGCTAGTGACCAGAAAAAAGTAATGATTGTTACAAAAAAAGGACGGCCACAAAGATTCTCAATCCAGCGGCGGAAGATCGTCGAAGCTATAGTTGTAAGCATCGCGGCGACTTACATGGTGATGGCGGCGGTGCGACGCATTGGTGGCGGCGACGGCGCGGTGCAGTGACTGCGGCGGCGGTGGTCGGTGGTCGGCGGGCGGTAGCGGGCGGCGGCGGCGGTGTCCGGACCCTCGGGCGGCGGCAGATTTGTTGGCGGCGGACGGCGCTGGCTCGGCCGGTCGGCGATGGCGGCAGGCCCTGGCGCGTCCGCGACAGCGGCGGGAGACGGCGGGCGGCGCGGCGGCGGAGGCTGTCGCGGCGGCGGATGACGGCAGCCCGGCAGGTCGCGCAGCGCAGGCCCCTCCAACTCAGGCAGCGGGCAGCGCGGCGGCCTCCGGCTCACGTGGCTGACTAGCGTGGGCTGCCTCGCTGCAGCGCGCGCCCTGTGCGTGTTTAGTGAAGCAGCCACGGCCCACGTGGAGCAAACGTGGCGGCCGGTTGGCGCATTCCATGCGCGAAGTGTACGGCCGGGAGAAATTTAGTGTAGCGACAAAGTCACTACGGGAACGGATCCAAACTTCTGACACCAATTGTACAGGATGGCGGGTATGGGCAGGCGGTGGGCGTTGTGGAATAATAGGCTAATTTTTAGAGAAAGACTATTTATTGGCTAAAGCATGTTGAAAGGGGCTACATAGGCCTAGGGAGGTGAGGGTGAGCCAGAGCTTGCAATTTGGCGAACATTGTTCGCGAAGCTACCGAAAGTGGTTGTCTGCCAAAACTAAGTCCACAGTGCCGCAGCACCGGGAGAAGCGGGAGATGTTCAATGCTACAGGGCGCGCATCCGACTCGCGGGTGAGCAAGAATACAAGAGAGCAGGCCCGGCGACGGGCGGCAGGGTATGTTCGACACACCACGCGGCTTCCTCCGCCCTGATTGGTCAGGACCGAGCAAACCGTGCGGGCGGCATGGAACTTTCCAGAGCGTTGCCTGCTAAGCGACGCCTGGGACGGCGTTACCTCGTCAGCACACGAGAGAGGCGCGTGAACAAGGTGCCCTTTCTCGGTGCTGACTTCCTGTTACTAGACCGTGGGACGAAAGAATTTACAGGCAGCTAACACTGCCAGCCGTGGCTTGGCCGTAATGGAGTAATGAAGTTACTAGTTGGAGGCTCATATAATAAAGTAAAATCCCTTATTGTCTGGCTCATCCTTTACAGCATTCAGCAGAACAATAGATGGAACGAGAGGAAGAGGGAGACCCAGAATCAGATGGCGGGATAACATTCGGGAGGACACAACTAGGATAAATAAATGGAAATGTCGTGTGGCTAGGGCCTCCCGTCGGGTAGACCGTTCGCCTGGTGCAGGTCTTTCGATTTGACGCCACTTCGGCGACCTGCGCGTCGATGGGGATGAAACGATGATGATTAGGACAACACAACACCCAGTCCCTGAGCGGAGAAAATTTCCGACCCAGCCTGGAATCGAACCCGGGCCCTTAGGATTAACAGTCTGTCACGCTGACCACTCAGCTACCAGGGCGGACACAACTAGGATGAACAGCAGCAGCAACTGGACAAACAGCGCATTGGACAGGCAGAAGTGGAAGAGGCTCATAGAGCAGGCGTATGGTCGATAAGGCCCTTGCCAGATGTAAAGTAAAGTAAAGTAAGTATTAAAATTGACTTTTAGCATGTGCCCGTACATCCATCTCAATAGCGTAATTACGACGATAGGAACGTAAGGGCAAAGCAACACGCAGTCCCCGAGCAGAAACAATCTCCGACTCAGCCAGGAATCGAACCCAGGCCTGTTTGCTCAGCATTCCACCATACTGAGCAAGCAGCTACCGAGGCGTATGTTTCTTGTTCGTACTCGAGGCCTCAGATCAGGGCCGGCTATGGCGTGCCAGACTGCACGCGGAGCGCAACCTGACCCCCGCGTGCCGGCTGTGGCTCGGTACTTCTCGGAAGTACCCGTTACAGCGTGACTTTTCATTTAGCATTGCGGTGCGCCATTTTTTTTTCTCCACGACTTCCTCCAGTTTCGCAGAATCGTGGTGTTGTTTGTGGCATAAAAGAAGCTCAAATGTCAAGTGGCTGTTTGAACAAAGAGAGGCAGCCTGGCGGTCCATCGTCACAGGCCTTCAAAATGAATTGGAATGACAGGACCGAAAGATAAGAATTCTCAATATCTACTGTGCGATATGTAGTCGCATAATCGACGGGTAAGCCGAGTGGTCTTAGGCGCTGCAGTCATGGAATGTGCGGCCGGTCCCGGCGGAGGTTCGAGTCCTCCCTCGGGCATGGGTGTGTGTGTTTGTCCTTAGGATAATTTAGGTTAAGTATGTGTAAGCTTAGGGATTGATGACCTTAGCAGGTAAGTCCCATAAGATTTCAGAAACATTTGAACACTTTGAATCGACGGCTAAGGAAAGTCTGCTATCGATCGACATTACAACAACATATAGCAAGACCAGAATGAGATTTTCACTCTGCAGCGGAGTGTGCGCTGATATGAGACTTCCTGGCAGATTAAAACTGTGTGCCGGACCGAGACCCGAACTCGGGACCATTACCTTTCGCGGGCAAGTGCTCTACCAACTTTATTTTTATTTTTATTTATTTTTTTTTTAAATCCCCTTAGGAAAATGGAACGAACAAAAACGAAACTAAGTGCCACCGCCACTTTTCATCCTTGTGCTTGTATAGCTCAGTTGGTAGAGCACTTGCCCGCGAAAGGCAAAGGTCCCGAGTTCGAGCCTCGGTCCGGCACACAGTTTTAATCTGCCAGGAAGTTTCAACATGTAGTAAGAATTTATCGAGTTAGTTGACGATGAAAGAGCAAAAAATTATAAGGATCAACGGAACGGATTCATTGTTCTGTGCATCAAGATTGGCTTTGTGCTAAATTTGCAGGCATGGAGCGGGTGATGAAATCACTTACTTACTTATTTACTTACTCACTGGTCATACCGGACTCAAGAGTCAGATGGTTCAAATGGTTCTGAGCACTATGGGACTTAACATCTTAGGTCATCAGTCCCCCAGAACTTAGAACTACTTAAACCTAACTAACCTAAGGACATCACACACATCCATGCCCGAGGCAGGATTCGAACCTGCGACCGTAGCAGTCGCGACTCGAGAGTCCATTACCGCAGCAACATATTTTCGCCTTCTGTCCCTGTCTTGGGCTATTTCCTTCCATTCACCTTCAGTACCTAGGCTCCTCAAATCAGCCTTCACGTTGTCCTCCCATCTATGCCTCGGTCTCCCCACAGGACGTTTTCCCTCTAGGTGCCCTACCAGTATTCTGCGCGCTGCCCTGCCCTCATCCATTCGAGCTACGTGACCCGCCCATCGCAGCCTACGTGATTTAATGATATTGATTATGTCAGGGCTTGAATAGAGTTCGTGAACCTCTTCGTTATGCAGTTTTAGCCACTCTAATGTCATCCCTTTTTGCTCCAAAAATTTTCCTCAAAATTTTGTTTTCAAATACTCGAAACGGTTTTTCATTTTCCACAGTGAGAGACCAAGTCTCACACCCATACAGCATAACTGGTAGAATAATAGTTTTGTATATTCTAATCTTTAAATTCCTAGAAAATATCCGTGACGAAAGTAATCTATTCAGTGAGAAGTAGCACGCATTTCCCGCCCGTAATCTCTTCTTCAGTTCGGATTCAATCTCATTTCTCGAAGTGATGTCCACGCCTAGATACTTAAATGTGTTAACTTTTTCAAACTGCATGTCTCCAACTCTTAACATTTCCTGATCTACTGGTGTTGGCATTCTAGCAGTAACCAGGTATTTAGTTTTGTCTTCACTTATCCTTAGACCTACATCTTCACTAGCCTTGATTAACGCATTCGCATTTGCTGTTACAGATTCTTTCCTATCGGTAATGATGTTTAGATCATCTGCATACCCTAATATCTTAATATTTCCATTTAACTCCACACCCCCTGAAATATCTGCTGCCATTCGTACAATATATTCTAGGACTAAATTAAAAAGTAGCGGAGACAGGGCATCTCCCTGCTTAAGCCCGTTCTTTATTACAAATTCTTCTGACTCCAATTTCCCCACGCGTACTCTACCTTTTGTGTTTTTCAAACTCGCTTCTATAAGTCTAACATACTTCTTTGGTATTCCAAGTTCCAAAAGAATTCTGTACAATTTTGATTGCAATACTGAATCATATGCTTTTGTAAAATCTATGAAAAGATTATGAACTGGTTTATTGTATTCCCATTTCTTTTCCAAAATTTGACGTAGGGTGAATATTTGGTCTATAGTTGATCTGTTCCTCCGAAGGCCGGCTTGGTAATCCCCCACAATTGTGATGAAATTGGTGACACAAATAACAAATTCTCCGAAGCCGCACTCATTTTCCAACATCAGTTCCAAAAGTTTTCGATGGAACTGGACGACGTGTATGGAAATGTAAACGTAGACTTCCGAGGCCGTTGTCACAGTCGATAAATTCTTCTGGGTTCGCGACCGCATTGTCAACTATAAAATTCCGACGTTTCGGCGGGCATTGCAAAACGCCTTCCTCACGGTGTGTTGCTAACTGGTGAATGGTCGCTAGTTTAATTACTTATAAATTATAGAGTAGTGCTGTCATTGGATATGAGGGTGAGAGCCGGCCGGAGTGGCCGAGCGGTTCTAGGCGCTAGAGTCTGGAACCGCGCGACCGCTACGGTTGCAGGTTCGAATCCTGCCTCGGGCATGGATGTGTGTGATGTCCTTAGGTTAGTTAGTTTTGAGCAGTTCTAAGTTCTAGGTGACTGATGACCTCAGAAGTTAAGTCGCATAGTGCTCAGAGCCATTTGAACCATTTGTTCTTTGTATTGCATCTTGTCATTGACGGAAACTGGCGTTTTCCATTGGAATTTCCTTTATTGCTTGCCATTGGTGGAAATCGGCGAATGTGGACTGGTGTATGTTGGCGAGACGGGGCGCCCAATAGGCACAAGTTTATCGGAACACGAGAGATACATCCGTCTCAAACAATACAACAAACCAGCGGTGGCAGAACACCAGGAACAGTGCAGGATGAAGATCGAATTTCGAGAGGCCCGCGCACTGGCGAAACAGCCGTTTAGTCTGAGGAGGAAGATTAGAGAGGCTGTAGAAATAGCCGAGCGACCCGACAATATGAACAGAGAAGACGGGTACCGACTTCCAGCAGTGACAGCACTGCGGAAGGATAGAGGAGGGCACAGAGCGCTGGAGCCCCCTAGCCGATATTGGGCAGTTAGTAAACTGATTCCTATTCGCCGATTTCCCCTCCTCTATAGTATACAGGGTGTTACAAAAAGGTACGGCCAAACTTTCAGGAAACATTCCTCACACACAAAGAAAGAAAATATCTTATGTGGACATGTGTCCGGAAACGCTTACTTTCCATGTTAGAGCTCATTTTATTACTTCTCTTCAAGTCGCATTAATCATGGAATAGAAACACACAGCAACAGAACGTACCAGCGTGACTTCAAACACTTTGTTACAGGAAATGTTCAAAATTTCCTCCGTTAGCGAGGGTACATGCATCCACCCTCCGTCGCATGGAATCCCTGATGTGTTGATGCAACCCTGGAGAATTGCGTATTGTATCACAGCCGTCCACAATACGAGCACGAAGAGTCTCTACATTTGGTATCGGGGTTGCGTAGACAAGAGCTTTCAAATGGTCCCATAAATTAATGTCAAGAGGGTTGAGGTCAGGAGAGCGTGGAGGCCATGGAATTGGTCCGCCTCTACCAATCCATCGGTCACCGAATCTGTTGTTGAGAAGCGTACGAACACTTCGACTGAAATGTGCAGGAGCTCCATCGTGCATGAACCACATGTTGTCGTACTTGTAAAGGCACATGTTCTAGCAGCACAGGTAGAGTATCCCGTATGAAATCATGGCGGTGAATCGAGGAAGTACAGTACATACTGACGAAACTAAAATGAGCTCTAACATCGAAATTAAGCGTTTCCGGACACATGTCCACATAACATCTTTTCTTTGTGTGTGAGGAATGTTTCCTGAAAGTTTGGCCGTACCTTTTTGTAACGCCGTGTATAAGTAATTAAACCACCGCCCATTCAGCAGTTAGCAACAAACCCTGAGGAAGGCGTGTTTCAATAGTCGCCGGAACGTCGGAATTTTATAATTCACAATGCGGTCGCGTACCCAGAAGAGTTTTACTGACGACGAGTATGGAACGGTTGGTTGGTTGGTTTTGGGGGATTAAAGGGACCAGACTGCTACGGTCATCGGTCCCGAGTATGGAAACTTTATATATTACTGAAAAGTACACTGGTCAAGTCAAGTGGAATGCCCGGATCGTTTCTTCGATTTACAACCCACTACTGTTGAATCAACAAAGGAAAAAGGAGAGCAGGAAAGAATAATAAAAACATCTGCAAGACACTACAGACCTTGTATTTTAGATGAATTTGATTTCTCGCTGCCCAGAGTAAGACACTGCAAATTGGGAAACAATTAGTTCTCATTTCGTGGGATAGCGTTTAAAAAGAAAATCGTACTGAGGCAGACAAAAAACAATCCGTTTCCACAAGCTCACTACCGTTAGGAAAAGGCGACGTCTAAAGAATTCATTGTGGTCTTGACAGAATTATAAGGATAGTTTTGTACACTCTTTGAGGACACTGCCACAAGGAGAGTTCACGGACAAAGTAGGTAACTGATGACATCAACGATGACGTCATTAACCATATCATTGGTGAGACATGGGATTTCCTCATCCTCAACCGCTCCACATCTGACAAAGGTCAATTTCGCGATGTATAAAATGAAAAGAAGTTCAAATTTTGGCGCGAAATTCAAAATTACTGCGATAAATCCAAACTTTTGGCGTCAAACCCCTCCCCCCCCCCCCCCCCCCACCCACCCAAAATAAAAGAACCAGTTACGTTGGTGTGTTGCCTATGAAAGAGGACTTGCTGTCCTAAGTACATAATGGTGACAAATCCAGGATTATGCATTTTCACGCCTGGCTCTATGACGTCACAATCTGACACTTGGAATACCGAGCACCAGCCTAACTAAGACGTCAGAATCCAAGATGGTTGACCTGGAATACAAGATGGCGACTGAATAAGGCGACCGGATCATACTAGCGCTGCTCTATGACGTCACAATCCAGCTCAGACCTGTGGGGCTATTTATAACAGTGCACATTTTTGGCATACTTGAGATGGTTCAAATGGCTCTGAGCAAATGTGACTTAACTTCTGAGGTCATCAGTCCCCTAGAACTTAAATCTTACTAACCTAAAGACATCACACACATCCATGCCCGAGGCAAGATTCAAACCCGCTACCATAGCGGTCACTAATAACTGCTAACGTACTGCCGGTCTAGTACTGTGCTAATACTGCCAGTCTGGCACTGTGCAGCCGAGGCTGCCAGCAGAGACGCCTGTATTCTCTTGCTGCAGAGGCCGCTCCTGCCACGGTGCGGTCCCAGTCAGCAGCCTACTGGCTGACATCCCCTATCTTGCGTTCTTCCGTCTTCGTGCCGTCACTTGTGGTTACGCCGGAACAGGTGCTACACTTGTGAAATTCAGTAAAAAAAAAATGCTGTACAGCAGACTGTGAAAATTTACCAACAATAATATAACCAACAGCACGGAGCTGTCAAACAAGCCAACTTACACGCACTAGGTGTATAGCAACAACATTTCACAATGAAACACATTTATAGTTGTTGACAACTTGAACGGTACCCATCAAAATGTGACAAATACAGGGTGTTTCAAAAATGACCGGTATATTTGAAACGGCAATAAAAACTAAACGAGCAGCGATAGAAATACACCGTTTGTTGCAATACGCTTGGGACAACAGTACATTTCCAGGCAGACAAACTTTCGAAATTACAGCACAGATTGCTTCATCTGTCTGGTGAATGGAATATGAACACAGTGCCTCTAGAGTGTGGCCAGACGCTAACGGGAATGATGTGTGAAAGCTCTAGCTGCAGCGTGGTATAGTCTGTCTGTAAACTGAAGAGCGAGCATCACTTTTGGTGGGGGAAGTGGCCTTTCCCGGAAGAAGGCTGCCACCGGCCTACAGGGGCACCCAAACTCTGTTGCCCGTTATCTGTCTAGCAGTGTAGATCGGCGTGCAGTGATATACGTCGTTTCTGTTAGTGGGATCTTAGTTGCCATTGTCAGTCAGTTAACTTTGTATACTTACTAATGTACTAGATAATCGTCTAGCATTGCAAAAAAATGTGCAGAATACGAAGAATAGGAGGTATTTGGGGAGTAACGAGCCTTCGATCGTCTCTAATGTTATTACAGCGTGTATTAAAGAGGCGACCCAAAAGGAATTGTTGGCTAATATTACCAGTCCCATTCAAAGGGCTGCAATTTATGCAAACGTCCGCCTCACCTAATAGGACGCATAAGTAAGAAATAGAAAAAAAAGCCGCGTGGTTTACTGGAATTGCCACGAAGGAAAGCTAATAATTTTGGGAGGAAACCCATCGTTATAGACAGTTTCAAAATCACGTATAACCTTTGATGCTTATGGATCACTAAAACTCTATCTCTGTCAGTATTCACCTGATTCTAAGACATATTGCTTAACACATTGCTAAAATTCCTTCGAAACATGTACACCGATACTGGACCTCTAAGCAAAAATCTTTACATACGAGATGCGTTCACATATTAATTATTATTTTTTGGTAAGCACTTTATTTGTTAATCTACAGCAATGCTATCCTCTTCAAAATATTCCCCATTACATACTATACACTTATGCCAGTGCTTTTTCCAGTTCCCAAAACACTTTAGGAACTGTTTCTTCGGGATAGTTTATAGGTCTCTTCAATGTGCATTTTTAATGTCATTCGTGCTTGTAAAACCGCTGTCCTTTAAGGCCTGCTTTGAAATATTTATGACATTTGTCAGCCCTTGGTAGTAGGTGGACAAAGTCTGTGCCACCCCACTCTCCATTGTTGCCAAATTTATTCAAGATGGCGGCGATGACGTCATCCAAGATGGCGGCATGTAGACTTGGCAACATCAAATGACGTCATCAAAGATGGCGGATTTTGGCGGGAAAATAGTCCAATTGTGCTACGTCCACTAACCTAACCTCAAGAAAAAATGGTGGGAAGTTTGAATTTTGGCGGGAATATAGGCCAGTTGTGCTACATCCACTAACCTAAGCCTCCAGAAGAAAAAATGGCGGGAAGTTTGAATTCCAACAGGATAATGCATGCAAAGGCTGTACTCATTTTCATTATTATTGACTATCACTTATTAACATTCATTATCATACATTGTCATTTATTATCATTCATTATCATTTATTATCATTTATTATTATTTATTATCATTTATTATTATTTAATATTATTGACCTGCCTCCACTAGAAAAATCCCTTCAAATTCAAATTCCAACATGATGATGGCTGCAAAACCTTACTTTTGTTCAATATTATTCATTATTATTTATTAACATTCATTATCATTCATTATCATTGTATTATTATTACTATTATTATTACTATTATTATTATTTATTATTATAGGCCTACATCCACTAGAAAATTGCGCCAAATTCAAATTCCAACACGATAATGTCTCGAAAACTGCACTTCTATCTATTATTATCATGTATTATTTATTCAAGATGTCCGATTTTCTTGGCGAAAAAGCCATTTTCCTTACATCCATAACAAAAATCTATCACAAGTTCAAATCCCAACACCATAATTGATCACACGTACGAACTTTCTCCCTCACTTATCTTTTTCCACTGGTAGCCTATCATAATCGTGTCAAATAATAAACTGCTCTTGTAGTAACGTAAGTCACGTCCTTTGATTTTGCGGGGGGGAAGGGACTGAAGACTTTATTTCAAGCAGTACGGTCACCACTTGTTCTCCAACACAGTCAGCACACACATCTTTGATATCGCAGTGCAGTCACCACGACTTCCGAGCTCCAAGTGAATTAGTTCAAATCCTCGCCACCCCCTGGCCAGCGTGCGAAGACACTGCCTACGCCTGTCACGTGAGGCGGTCGGCCACTAGCGCGGGGGGCGAGCCCAGCGATTGCTCCCACGTCGTACACATGGTTTCGCTGGAGACGCTGGAACTTGCCGAGTTCGACGTCACAGCGGCCCCTTGACTGCTCACCACGTGTATTCGTCGTCTCCGCAAGTTTCCCGCCAAAATTGTTTGAGCTGAATCACACAACGGTCGACCGTTCGCTGCCACACCTTTGACGCCACGTTCAAACCTGTCGATGCCGACCGCTCACCATCCACCACGTGTCCCTGTGCGAGCGAGAACGCAGTGCTACACTTTTGGCGGCAAAGTTTGCTCGACAGTGGAAACCCCATGACTATATAACAGCACGTCTGGACCGCGCTAGAACGCCCGCTAATTGACTCACTCTCGTGCGCGCGTAGTAACTGTACAATCGCTGTTCCACCGCCCCGCTTACGTCACACACCTCCATACATGTGACGGACATAGCCTTATGTAAATACCTGGAAAATGACTCTTTATTTCAGATAATTACGGTCATGCATGTGTTTTTCAACTGACTTCTCCATGCTCACACAGCGAAACTCCGGAGCGCAGCTAACGAACGGGCAGCCGGCTGAGCCCGCTCGATCGACAACCCCCCCACCAGCTGACGTCATGACCCCCACCGCCAGCGCGCCAAGTAGGCGGCGAGCGGCGCCTCAGGGTAACGCCACAAATGGTCAGCTGCGCTCGTCTCAGAGTCCGACTACGTAAACATCTTTCTGCGACCTCGAGCACTTAACGCCGGACACGATGGAACCTGACGACCGCGTGCCGGACAAAGGATACGTTTGGCGCCAGAGTTTGACCAACAGTGGAATCCACCATGACCGTATAACAGTGCGGTTGCTCGTCGCGAGAACGCTCGCTAATTCACTCTCACCATTCCGCTATATTAAATAATTGAATTTACAATTTCATATACGTATGCAAACGTGTTCAACTCCCTAATTTCAACTACTTTTCGAGGACCAGACCGCCACCTCCTCCTCCTAGGGACCACGGCCAAGTTTGAAGTCTACCAATAAACAAATCTCACTTGCGCTTCTGCCTCCAACCTAAGAAAGTTGTTGCAAACTAAGCCACCAGCACTCAACCCCTTCGTACACGTTCCTGGAAAACAGACTCACCTTGCACTAGGTCCATAGATGGAGGAACAAATTCACTTTATTTGGGAATGGAGTATACGTATCACACCAACATGTCACACATCATACAGACCTGAAAAACACTAATACATAACTCATTTATGATGTTCTAGACACACGCTTGCTAATTGTCAACAGTTAAAAATAACTCGCACCACAGCCTAGAAACATGCGAACTGCTCTTAAATAATGCAAAACATTTACCACCAAATAACCAAACAGCTGCTAATTTTCGGAAATAATTTCAGTGCATAGGCTTATGGAAGGAGGAAGGAGTGTACTTTATTTATTTGCGACATATCTTTTTGAAACTTTTACTTCTCGTAGGTTTCGATATATAAGGCTGACATATGGCAGTTTTTGAATTCAAGTAGTGCACTACACTTGGCAACACAACCAACACACCCATCAAGATATTCATTCCAATCCAGACCTGTAACTCCTCTACAGATAAATTTGTCCAGTTATTTGTCTACTCACTCACATTCTGACCAGATTGCCATTATTGCGCAAAAACAGCTCAAACTGATCTGTGCTGGTCGGGGAAGTAAGGAAGCGCTGCACTCTATTTATTTGGAGCCCTTTTATTTAGTCGTGGAGTATATTTGTCACAAAACACCCGCACTGATCCCACTGTGGTCATCTGACACAGCCCACAAACACGTAAACACCTCCTAATTTCACCACACAATAGCAAACAGCTCTTAAATAATGCAGTACACAATATCAGCAGACAAGCTCTGTACTCTTAAACTCTCCAAATAAAGAACCGCACAGTGCACAGACATGCTCGAAAAATAGTGCAACAGACACGCCCAAACACCACCAGCTGCCAAACCGATAAAAAGTCTCTGCTCGGCCTCCCCCAAACATGACCTCAACACAGTCGCATTCGCACCTATCACCAGAGAAATTGATATCGCATATGCGCCTTAGATTACGCTTCAAGGCAGGCCGCGCGCGCGTCGGTCGGCGGGGAAGGGGATTCCAGAGTCTCCAGCCAAGTTCAGCGTCCAAGCGCTCGTGACAGCCGACACACGTGAAAGCTGCATTGTTCTTCTCATGTCTACCGCCGGCGTCTCAGGTCTGGACCTGCCTTCACGTCTATTCTCAGAATAGCTCATAGCTCGTTGACACACTCAATTAACGCGGCCCGGAAAACATTTACTACTCGCATGCAACCGAGATGGTGACGGAAAACCAATCACTCTGATCTGCGCTGCAGGCGTGTGTAATCATTGAGAACACACTTTACTTTTTTCGAACAACTCTTTTAACCATACAGTTTATCTATCACGCTATCACAAAACACCAATCTCAGATGTGCCCTGGGCCATGTTGCTCAACCCACAGACATGCACCCAATCATAACTTCAGTACACAGTATAGCTACTAAATAATACATCACACAGATGTGTAGATACGCTCAGTACTCGTAAACTATCCTAATAACGCATAGCAGAGCCTGCAGATCCGCTTGCAAAATAACTCAGCAGACGTGCGCAGGTACCCCCACTCTGCACCCTGCCCACAGGATCGTCAAGTCACCCATCCGTCTGATTTCAGACCTCGCACAGCCCCTGCTCGACTTCCGCAAGCGTGAGTTGGCGCGGTCAACGCACTCGTCAGCGGTCAAAGCACACACACATACGTCCGTCCAGGACTGCGATCCCAAGCTGCGGCCACCGAACGCGGGTGAAAATCAACTTAGTATCAACGTAGCATAATTCCAAAGCGCAGCCCCCATACGCTAGACACATAATAGCAGCACATGTCTTTACCTCCTATGACACTGTAGCACACTGCACATTGCTCCTCACACGACATTACACGGCCCTTTAACTAAACATAACTACACATCCCTGCTCTCGCCTCGTCGCATGACCAGCCATCTAAAAACCTTCTCAATATTATTCTTACTTTACAACTCCTTTTTTTATAATAAGATCTAATTTACACCTCCCACCGCACCGAACCTCGCACCCGTCCCACCATCAACATATGCAAACGTCCTCAACCCTATCTTGACACTCATATATCACCCCACAAACCATGCGCATCAATCAATTTACCATTCTCATCCCCTCTTTTCGAATTACAAACGTAGCCTCTATCTAAACACCAATCAACTCATCTTTCTCGCACTTTCAACAGTAAAATTAATTCTAAACACACCCAGAAATACCAAACGCAATTAAAGAGTCAAACTTTTATACAGAGCATCAATATTAAAAGCCTGGTCCATATTTATAAGCTCCACCTTCAATTACATATTATTACCACTGCCGCATCGTTCTGCCAGCGCTCGATTTGTACCTATTTTTCCGCCCTTAACTGTTGTCACTAGCGGTCGAATATCACTATCTATAATTTGCATAAATTTCCACATTAAAAAAAACTCGCCCCGCCATTTAGAGACTCCTATATCCGAACACATAGCATCATTCAACTATCACTTCAACTATCACATTCAACTATCACTCTCTATAGATTGAATAAATTTCCATATTAAAAGAAACTCGCCCCGCCATTTAGAGACTCCTTTATCCGAACAAATAGCATCATGTAACTGTCACTTCCTGTTATCTAATAACTCATGCATCAGGTCTGGGGGCAAGGTCATCCCTTTCTTTCTTTCTTTCTTTCAGCAGCAGACAGCTATTTTTTTACAGTGGTAGCTAAACTGCGCCATCAATGTAACATCACCATTCGCGAAACATATCTTCAAATACGTAAACACACCTACTCAATTACACAGCGGTCCCGCTGAGGACATGACCTTCAATATTACAGTTTTTAACCCAATAACCACTGAAACAAGTACTAAATGCTCAAAGTAATCCCATAGCACCTTACAAAGCGAGCGGTGGCATGTCAAAGCCACATACCTGTCCATCTAAACAGCCCTCCACTCACCCCCAGGACAAGAATGCTGAATTGGGCTCTCCCTATACCTGCTCTCCAGCTATTGTCTACTGACACAGTGCACAAATGGATTCCTGAATAGCGCAGATCTCTATCTCCCCCTTGCATCTCCAACAGGACTTGTAAACAGTGTCTCCCCCAGCCAGCAAACCCGACGTCATTCACCGTTCGCTCACAATTTCCACTCGCATGTATAAAACCATATTCACTCCTGTCAAAGCTCACTTAATAATAAAAATGCATTCTCCCTTTCTAAGCATAGATGAGTATGCATTTATCTACACCCATCTGATCTCTGCAATTTAAGTTGGAGAAAGACATATCTATTACCTTCTGCAACCTGTCTATAAACAGAACGGTCTCAGTTACTACAACAGGACCTTGTTTTGACCATTCGCCAGAAATGTGCACAATGTTGTACGCCTCAACACCCTATCATCTTTGTCCTCAACCATCAAACAGTGAAAAAGTCACGAATGCACCAATGCAATCCACCTCCAGCGCGGACAAACGGAATTCACAATACTCCCCCCCCCCCCCCCCCGCCCAATCCGAATAACCATGAGTGTAACCACCCAAGGGTTCCTAACAGCTATGACTGGGTGTTGTGTGATGTCCTTAGGTTAGTTAGGGGACTGATGACCATAGATGTTAAGTCCCATAGTGCTCAGAGCCATTTGAACCATTTTCCTAACACCTCAAATTACAGACGCCTATATGAACAAGAACATATTAAATATACACACATGCTGCAGAGACCCCTTTAAAGTTTGATAACCCATACTCTACGCGAATGAGAAGCTGCCTCTGGCCCTTGTTCAAACAGTGTTTTCTAACACGCTTTTGCACACTGCCGAGCATTTCGTCTTTCTGCCGCAACTTCAAACTCATTGTCTGATTCTAAACACACATTAACACGGACTGATGCATGGACTCTCACAGGAAACTATACCTTGCGCCTTATAAATCATATTCTTACAGTCGATAGCATAACATTGGATGATTTTAAATAAAGGACAGACACAACACAAGGAAAATAGAAGAGCCTGCTGGCGTTGTAGCGACTTCCCTCGAAAGTGATTGACCACCTCTACATTTAAACTCATTTGTCGCAGTGACCGAATAGTTTATAACTCTGCTTTCCATTTCTTGTGATTGGTCATTTTTGCACACAAGTACAGGATCACCGTTTTCGGTGCTAGCAACTCTGGAAGTTGCCGTCCATCAACCAAAATTGCTCCCCGACTCAAGCAAGCATTGTCAGTCAATCATTATGTCGTACCCAATGCACAGATGCGATGGATAAGACACCACCGATCTACTGTAATATTATCCATCACAGCTGATATCGCGAAAAATTTTACAGTAAGTCCAACACTGGCCAATCATGTGACAGCTTATTTTCTTAATTTCAGTATCATAGCTAAACCATACATCCTCTACTTTACAAGTATCATTGCGACTATTCATAGATGACTGCTCAGCACGTCCATTCACACTTAATTCTCGAACACATAAAGACGATCAAATTATACCAGACAACGCTATACATATTTCTAAGACCTCGCGCATAGTACTCGATCAACCTCTCTGCGTATGGCGGTTACAGAGCTATCTAGACCTCTTACGTTAAAAGATCATTCTCACCTACCTACCTCACAACATCGCTGCCCAATTATTCCTCAATCGAGCAGGCGAATACAGCTACACTCCACCTCTCTAGACTGAATAGAGCTTTCCTAGTCCTAACCCATCCAAGTGCACCACATTTCTCGAAATGTAACCGCGTCTTGAAGCTTAGCACGCCATATCGATCTATAGTAACAGATCTCAAAGTGCCTTAATGTAATAGAATACAGTTAAGAAGAACAAGAAAGGAACGATATTTATACACAACGAAGTTCGATAGATTTTTAAGCAAATCATCCAAGCTATCATGTGTAAAGTATTGTTCTAGAGTCCATGATCGGTGCATCGAAGGTTCCGGTAGGAGAGAGAGAGAGAGAGAGAGAGAGAGAGAGAGAGAGAGAGAGAGAGAGAGAGAGAGAACATAAACACACACTACTAAGACTAGACCGTTCAGCACTTAAAAACAGGCAATAACCTTAGATCGCTTACTTTTTCCGTCCTGTCAGACATACTTCCTTCTCCCCGGTCCTCCTACGCTGAGCTGTCTCTACCCCAATCGTAAAACTTTTCCTTTCTATGATACGAGCCCAATATAGCCCTGCGGACACGTCTAGTGCCCAATGGTCACACCAGATCACGAGTCAGAAATAATACTATTACTACATCCGCTCTATATAAAAAAATGATAGTCATTAGCAGCCGGTACATCCTAGAAGCAAACAGATATGTATAACAGCAGCGTCCAACATGTGAAAATTGCAAGTCATTCCGTCACCGACTCGGTAACACCCGTCTGTCGGGTAAGTGTGTACACAATGATTACAGCCCCTCACAAATACCCACAGCTAACTTAGTTATGACGCTTAAGTCTCGATTTTACACCAAGCATGCGACAGAGTGGGGATTGCGTAAATCAAAGTGCGTTTAGAGGATTGTGTCAACTTTCATCACACATGAGATGGAAGTCCTCTCATGACGGATGGGTTCACTGTTAACGATCGCAAGTAGACAGCGCTTTAAACCACATACCGAACACGTACCCGCATACGATTAGAACGCTGGCTATATCACGTGACTAATGCATCCAAATAGAGTACTCGAAAAAAAAAATCTACCTTCAGCAACTTGTCCTTCTCTAGAATAAATGAGTCAACGTTTGAATCGTACCTAGTTGCAGCTCTGTCTCAGTCGATCATCCCGTACACCCTCTGTTATGATTTAACACAGATGTAAGTTTAGACGTGAACGATTCTCTGTCCTCCTGAAAAGCATCAAATACAGTATTCAACTCGCGTGTATCACTGCTACCTCAGCAGACACACTATAATACGAACTCAACGAGAAAAAATAGACTCCCTTATATAGGATGACTCCCTTAAATAGGATGTACTGGCTGCTAATAACTATCATTTCTATATAGAGCGGATGTAGTAATAGTATTATTTCTGACTCGTGCTCTGGTGTGACCATTGGGCACTAGACGTGTCCGCAGGGCTATATTGGGCTCGTATCATAGAAAGGAAAAGTTTTACGATTGGGGTAGAGATAGCTCAGCGTAGGGGGACCGGGGAGAAGGAAGTATGTCTGACAGGACGGAAAAAGTAAGCGATCTAAGGTTATTGCCTGTTTTTAAGTGCTGAACGGTCTAGTCTTAGTGGTGTGTGTTTATGTTCTCTCTCTCTCTCTCTCTCTCTCTCTCTCTCTCTCTCTCTCTCTCCTACCGGAACCTTCGATGCACCGATCATGGACTCTAGAACAATACTTTACACATGATAGCTTGGATGATTTGCTTAAAAATCTATCGAACTTCGTTGTGTATAAATATCGTTCCTTTCTTGTTCTTCTTAACTGTATTCTATTACATTAAGGCACTTTGAGATCTGTTACTATAGATCGATATGGCGTGCTAAGCTTCAAGACGCGGTTACATTTCGAGAAATGTGGTGCACTTGGATGGGTTAGGACTAGGAAAGCTCTATTCAGTCTAGAGAGGTGGAGTGTAGCTGTATTCGCCTGCTCGATTGAGGAATAATTGGGCAGCGATGTTGTGAGGTAGGTAGGTGAGAATGATCTTTTAACGTAAGAGGTCTAGATAGCTCTGTAACCGCCATACGCAGAGAGGTTGATCGAGTACTATGCGCGAGGTCTTAGAAATATGTATAGCGTTGTCTGGTATAATTTGATCGTCTTTATGTGTTCGAGAATTAAGTGTGAATGGACGTGCTGAGCAGTCATCTATGAATAGTCGCAATGATACTTGTAAAGTAGAGGATGTATGGTTTAGCTATGATACTGAAATTAAGAAAATAAGCTGTCACATGATTGGCCAGTGTTGGACTTACTGTAAAATTTTTCGCGATATCAGCTGTGATGGATAATATTACAGTAGATCGGTGGTGTCTTATCCATCGCATCTGTGCATTGGGTACGACATAATGATTGACTGACAATGCTTGCTTGAGTCGGGGAGCAATTTTGGTTGATGGACGGCAACTTCCAGAGTTGCTAGCACCGAAAACGGTGATCCTGTACTTGTGTGCAAAAATGATCAATCACAAGAAATGGAAAGCAGAGTTATAAACTATTCGGTCACTGCGACAAATGAGTTTAAATGTAGAGGTGGTCAATCACTTTCGAGGGAAGTCGCTACAACGCCAGCAGGCTCTTCTATTTTCCTTGTGTTGTGTCTGTCCTTTATTTAAAATCATCCAATGTTATGCTATCGACTGTAAGAATATGATTTATAAGGCGCAAGGTATAGTTTCCTGTGAGAGTCCATGCATCAGTCCGTGTTAATGTGTGTTTGGAATCAGACAATGAGTTTGAAGTTGCGGCAGAAAGACGAAATGCTCGGCAGTGTGCAAAAGCGTGTTAGAAAACACTGTTTGAACAAGGGCCAGAGGCAGCTTCTCATTCGCGTAGAGTATGGGTTATCAAACTTTAAAGGGGTCTCAGCAGCATGTGTGTATATTTAATATGATCTTGTTCATATAGGCGTCTGTAATTTGAGGTGTTAGGAAAATGGTTCAAATGGCTCTGAGCACTATGGGACTTAACATCTATGGTCATCAGTCCCCTAACTAACCTAAGGACATCACACAACACCCAGTCATAGCTGTTAGGAATCCTTGGGTGGTTGCACTCATGGTTATTCGGGGGGAGGGGGGGGGAGTAGTATTGTGAATTCTGTTTGTCCGCGCTGGAGGTGGGTTGCATTGGTGCATTCGTGACTTTTTCACTGTTTGATGGTTGAGGACAAAGATGATAGGGTGTTGAGGATCTGTTGTACTTGTACCTAGTTTGAGGCGTACAACATTGTGCACATTTCCGGCGAATGGTCAAAACAAGGTCCTGTTGTAGTAACTGAGATCGTTCTGTTTATAGACAGGTTGCAGAAGGTAATAGAAATGTCTTTCTCCGACTTAAATTGCAGAGATCAGATGGGTGTAGATAAATGCATACTCATCTATGCTTAGAAAGGGAGAATGCATTTTTATTATTAAGTGAATTTTGGTAGGAGTGAATATGGTTTTATATATGCGAGTGGAAATTGTGAGTGAACGGTGAATGACGTCGGGTTTGCTGGCTGTGGGAGACACTGTTTACATGTCCTGTTGGAGATGCAAGGGGGAGATAGAGATCTGCGCTATTCAGGAATCCATTTGTGCACTGTGTCATTAGACAATAGCTGGAGAGCAGGTATAGGGAGAGCCCAATTCAGCATTCTTCTCCTGGGGTTGAGTGGACGGCTGTTTAGATGGACAGGTATGTGGCTTTGACATGCCACCGCTCGCTTTGTAAGGTGCTATGGGATTACTTTGAGCATTTAGTACTTGTTTCAGTGGTTATTGGATTAAAAACTGTAATATTGAAGGTCATGTCCTCAGCGGGACCGCTGTGTAATTGAGTGTGTTTACATACAGTAGAGCGTCGATTATCCGAAGTAATTGGGGGACATGGGTGTTCGGAAAACTGGTTTTTTCGGATAATCGAACTGTACATGTTTATTTGCCAAAAAGAAGTGCTGTACAGTAAATTTACCCATAAAAACAGGCATCTCTTTTAGCATCACACATTAACATACAAAGGCAACTTCAGTAGGAATATATAGTATGTCGCACAGTTTATTAAACAAAAATATATACATATTACATACGCATTTTGCATGAACAATACAGACAGTACACAAAATTAATATTAGATAAAGTGGTTGCAGATTCATCTTCTTCTGACCTTTTAATAATCTCGTACTTGTCCCTCATAGAAAGGACAAAACGTTTACGTTTAAGCATTTTGTATCGTTCAGTTCACTTCTTCACGCAGCAGCACACAATTGGTCGTAACACAGAACACAAGGTGACTGTTTGCACCGTGAGAAGCTCTTCTTGGGGTCACGCAATCCTTCAAACTGCGCGGAGCGGCACGCCTCAGCTTTAAGCTGGCGCAGCTGTTGCTGTGAACAGTTTGGATACTGCCACTACTTCTACTGCCAGTGCCAAGCCGACAGAAGTGTGCTGAGTGTTGAAACACAGCGACTGCCGGCTTGGCCGGTCAGCAGCGCCTTGTGATGGCCCCATTAGAAGCTATGTTCCGCCAGCGGTGGCCCAGTGGGAAACTTGGTTTGGGACCGAGGGGGATGATGGACGGTAATGTGGGAGAGTAACAGGTGCGAGCGAGTACACAGTGCGGTTAAGCGGTCGTTCGGTTGACCGACGTTTGGATAATCGCCGCTCTACTGTATTTGAAGATATGTTTCGCGAATGGTGATGTTACATTGATGGCGCTGTTTAGCTACCACTGCAAAAAAATAGCTGTCTGCTGCTGCTGCAAGAAAGAAAGAAAGAAAGGGATGATCTTGCCCCCAGACCTGATGGATGAGTTACTAGATAACAGCAAGTGATAGTTGAATGATGCTATGTGTTCGGATATAAGAGTCTCTAAACGGCGGGGCGAGTTTTTTTTTTTTTTTTTTTTTTTAATGTGGAAATTTATGCAATCTATAGATAGTGATATTCGACCGCTAGTGACAACAGTTAAGGGCGGAAAAATAGGTACAAATCGAGCGCTGGCAGAACGATGCGGCAGTGGTAATAATATGTAATTGAAGGTGGAGCTGATAAATATGGACCAGGCTTTTAATATTGATGCTCTGTATAAAAGTTTGACTCTTTAATTGCGTTTGGTATTTCTGGGTGTGTTTAAAATTAATTTTGCTGTTGAAAGTGCGAGAAAGATGAGTTGATTGGTGTTTAGATAGAGGCTACGTTTGTAATTCGAAAAGAGGGGATGAGAATGGTAAATTGATTGATGGGCATGGTTTGTGGGGTGATATATGAGTGTCAAGATAGGGTTGAGGACGTTTGCATATGTTGATGGTGGGACGGGTGCGAGGTTAGGTACGGTGGGAGGTGTAAATTAGATCTTATTATAAAAAAAGAAGTTGTAAAGTAAGAATAATAATATTGAGAAGGTTTTTAGATGGCTGGTCATGCGACGAGGCGAGAGCAGGGATGTGTAGTTATGTTTAGTTAAAGGGCCGTGTAATGTCGTGTGAGGAGCAATGTGCAGTGTGCTACAGTGTCATAGGAGGTAAAGGCTGCTATGATGTGTCTGGCGTATGGGGGCTGCGCTTTGGAATTTTGCTACGTTGATATTAAGTTGACTTTCACCCGCGTTCGGTGGCCGCAGCTTGGGATCGCGGTCCTGGACGGACGTATGTGTGTGCTTTGACCGCTGACGAGTGCGTTGACCGCGCCAACTCACGCTTGCGGAAGTCGACCAGGGGCTGTGCGAGGTCTGAAATCAGACGGATGGGTGACTTGACGATCCTGTGGGCAGGGTGTGGAGTGGGGGTACCTGCCCACGTCTGCTGAGTTATTTTGCGAGCGTATCTGCTGGCTCTGCTATTCGTTATTAGGATAGTTTACGAGTACTGAGCGTATCTACACATATGTGTGATGTATTATTTAGTAGCTATACTGTGTACTGAAATTATGATTGGGTGCATGTCTGTGGGTTGAGCAACATGGCCCAGGGCACATCTGAGATTGGTGTTTTGTGATAGCGTGATAGATAAACTGTATGGTTAAAAGAGTTGTTCGAAAAAAGTAAAGTGTGTTCTCAATGATTACACACGCCTGCAGCGCAGATCAGAGTGATTGGTTTTCCGTCACCATCTCGGTTGCATGCGAGTAGTAAATGTTTTCCGGGCCGCGTTAATTGAGTGTGTCAACGAGCTATGAGCTATTCTGAGAATAGACGTGAAGGCAGGTCCAGACCTGAGACGCCGGCGGTAGACATGAGAAGAACAATGCAGCTTTCACATGTGTCGGCTGTCAAAAGCGCTTGGACGCTGAACTTGGCTGGAGACTCTGGAATCCCCTTCCCCGCCGACTGACGCGCGTGTGGCCTGCCTTGAAGCGTAATCTAAGGTGCATAGGCGATATCAGTTTCTCTGGTGATAGGCGCGAATGCGACTGTGTTCAGGTCATGTTTGGGGGAGGCCGAGCAGAGACTTTTTATCAGTTTGGCAGCTGGTGGTGTTTGGGCGTGTCTGTTGCACAATTTTTTGGGCATGTCTGTGCACTGTGCGGTGCTTTATTTGGAGAGTTTAAGAGTACAGAGCTCGTCTGCTGATATTGTGTACTGCATTATTTAAGAGCTGTTTGCTATTGTGTGGTGAAATTAGGAGTTGTTTACGTGTTTGTTGGCTGTGTCAGATGACCACAGTGGGATCAGTGCGGGTGTTTTGTGACAAATATACTCCACGACTAAATAAAAGGGGTCCAAATAAATAGATTGCAGCCCTTCCTTACTTCCCCGAGGAGCACAGCGCAGTTTGAGCTGTTTTTGCGAAACAACGGAAATCTGGTCAGAATGTGAGTGAGTAGACAAATAACTGGACAAATTTATCTGTAGAGGAGTTACATGTCTGGATTGGAATGAATATCTTGATGGGTGTGGTTGTGTTGCCAAGTGTAGTGCACTACTGGAGCTCAGAAACTGCCTTATGTCAGCGTTACATATCGAAACCTACGAGAAGCAAAAGTTTCAAAAAGATATGTCGCAAATAAATAAGGTACACTCCTTCCTCCTTCCATAAGCCTATGCACTGAAAATATTTCCGAAAATTAGCAGCTGTTTGGTTATTTGGTGGTAAATGTTTTGCATTATTTACAAACGGTTCACATGTCTGTAGGCTGCGCTATGAGTTATTTTTAACAGTTTACAATTAGCAAGCGTGTGTCTAGAACATTATAAATGAGTTATGTATTAGTGTTTTTCAGGTCTGTATGATGTGGGGCATGTTGGTGTGATACGTATACTCCATTCCTAAATAATGTAAATTCGTTCCTGCATCCATGGACCTAGTGCAGGGTGAGTCCATTTACCGGAAATGGGTACGAAGAGGTTGAGTGCTGGTGGCTTAGTTTGAAACAGTTTTCTTATGTTGGTGGTGGAAGCGCAAGTGAGCTTTGTTTATTGGCAGATTTCAAACTTGGCGCTGGTTCCTAGGAGGAGGAGGTGGCGGTCTGGTCCTCGAAAAGTAGTTGAAATTAGGGAGTTGAACACGTTTGCATACGTATATGAAATTGTAAATTCAATTATTTAATATAGCGGGGTGGTGAGAGTGAATTAGCGAGCGTTCTCGCGACGAGCAGCCGCACTGTTATACGGTCATGGTGGATCCCACTGTTGGTCTAACTCTGGCGCCAAATGTATCCTTTGTCCGGCACGCGGTCGACAGGTTCCATCATGTCCGGCGTTAAGTGCTCGCGGTCGCAGAAAGATGTTTACGTAGGCGGACTCTGAGACGAGTGCAGCTGACCGTTTGTGGCGGGACCCTGAGGCGCTGCTCGTCACCTACTTTTCGCGCTGGCCATGGGGGTGTGCGGGCACCGCTGGTCGCTTGACGTCAGCCGGCCAGGGAGCTGCCGATGGAGTGGGCTCAGCCGGCTGCGTGTACGTCAGCTGCGCTCTGGAGTTTCGGTGTGGAGCATGGAGAAGTCAGTTGGAACACACCTGTATGACCATAATGTCTGAAATAAAGAGTCATTTTCCAGGTATTTACAGAAGGCTATGTCCGTCACATGTATGGAGCATGTGTGACGTAAGCGGGGCGGTGGAACAGCAATTGTACAGTTATTGCGCACGTGCGAGAGTGAGTCATTTAGCGGGCATTCTAGTGCGGTCCAGACGTGCTGTTATATAGTCATGGGGTTTCCACTGTCGAGCAAACTTTGCCGCCAAAAGTGTAGCACTGCGTTCTCGCTCACACAGAGACGCGTGGTGGATGGTGAGCGGTCGACATCGACAGGTTTGAACGTGGCGTCAAAGGTGTGGCAGCGAACGGTCGACCGTTGTGTGATTCAGCTCAAACAATTTTGGCGGGAAACTTGCGGAGACGACGAATACACGTGGTGAGCGGACAAGGGGCCGCTGTGACGTCAAACTCGGCAAGTTGCAGCGTGTCCAGCGGAAACATGTTTACGACGTGGCAGCGATCGCTGGGCTCACCCCCCGCTCTAGTGGCCGACCGCCTCACGTGACAGGCGTAGGCAGTGTCTTCGCGCGCTGGCCAGGGGGTGGCGAGGATTTGAACTAATTCACTTGGAGCTCGGAAGTCGTGGTGACTGCACTGCGATATCAAAGATGTGTGTGCTGACTGTGCTGGAGAACGAGTGATGACCGTACTGCTTGAAATAAAGTCTTCAGTCCCTTCCCCCCTGCAAAATCAAAGGACGTGACTTACGTTACTACAAGAGTAGTTTATTATTTGACGCGATTATGATAGGCTACCAGTGGAAAAAGATAAGTGAGGGAGAAAGTTCGTACGTGTGATCAATTATGGTGTTGGGATTTGAACTTGTGATAGATTTTTGTTATGGATGTAAGGAAAATGGCTTTCTCACCAAGAAAATCGGACATCTTGAATAAATAATAAATGATAATAATAGATAGAAGTGCAGTATTCGAGACATTATCGTGTTGGAATTTGAATTTGGCCCAATTTTCTAGTGGACGTAGGCCTATAATAATAAATAATAATAGTAATAATAATAATAATAATACAATGATAATGAATGTTAATAAATAATAATGAATAATATTGAACAAAAGTAAGGTTTTGCAGCCATCAACATGTTGGAATTTGAATTTGGAAGGATTTTTCTAGTGGAGGCAAGTCAATAATATTAAATAATAATAAATGATAATAAATAATAATAAATGATAATAAATGACATTGAATGATACTGAATGTTAATATATGATAATCAATAATAGTAAAGATGAGTATGGTCTTTGCATGCATTATCCTGTTGGAATTCAAACTTCCCGTCATTTTTTCTTCTGGAGGCTTAGGTTAGTAGACGTAGCACAACTGGCCTATTTTCCCACCAAAATTCAAACTTCCCGCCATTTTTTCTTGAGGTTAGGTTAGTGGACGTAGCACAATTGGACTATTTTCCCGCCAAAAGCCGCCATCTTGGATGACATCATGCGATGTTCCCAAGGCTACATGCCGCCATCTTGGATGACGTCATCGCCGCCATCTTGAAAAATTTGGCAACAGTGGAGAGTGGGGTGGCACAGACTTTGTTCCCCTACTCTTGCTTTAGTCATAAAAGGCTCACTAAAAGCAATTTTTACCATTTCTAAAAAATTCATACACTTTATTCTATTCTTATAACAAAATTTAATACGGATTCTCTAACTTATTTTTATACAAACAAATAATCGCTGATGCTACCAAAACACATGTAACCTTTCTGACAGCTGACAACAGAGTAAATACCCAATATGCATAACATTGAACACATACTTTTGAGGCTTGTTTACGAAGACAGTGACAAAAAAGTAGTCAAATTGGACTAATGCAACACACAAAATTATAAATTTCTGCTTACTTGTTAAACACTCTCTGTGTTGCAAGAATCGTTAAGTTTCCATGCAGTCCTTCAAAGAAAACTTCTACCTTTTAGTAGAAACGCAAAATGAGAACAAGCCTTAAATTCTACACACTGATTGCATTATATGTGGTTCGTTTTAGGAATAACAATACAGGAATAAACATTCACATGAACAGGCATTTGGTTCTATGTTTGTAGTAGAATCCTGACTTCCGTTCTTATGTTAATATTATTTACTCTATAATGTTGTGTTTCGGAAGAAGCTATCGTTCTCTGTGTTCGTTATGGTCTTAAGGCATTTGTATAAAAATAAACGCAGCTGAGACGTATCTGTACACGGCTTCACCACAGATTTGAAGTGCCCGCTGCGGCAGGGTCGGTACTGCGTTGTGGAACAGCCTGTAGAAGCGCCCCGTGACGTAGCTGGGTTGGCAGAGTGGGGACTCGCTCGCTCTTCCGTTTATCGACAGACTATACCTCATGTCAATCACGTATACGAGCACTGCTGGCTGCACTCCATCTCCCCGGGTAGGAACAAGTCACCGCCGCATAAAGGTTTACAAAGTATACATAGTCGCTTTTCTAAGCCTCCATCAGACGTTTCCACTGGATTTCTAGGTAGGGCATTGAAACACCAAGAGCAAAGCGGTACCATTTCCACATAAATCGGAAAACATATGAGATTCACTGTCAGTTCTTGAAACACGTGACTGGCTGTTGAATAGCATATTGAATACAACACAAAGTCGATTCTCTGTTACACAATGGTGAAATCAACGAATAATATATCGAAATCAATGTTGTTCTTGTTGTGGTCTTCACTCCAGAGATTGGTTTGATGCAGCTTCCCATGCTACTCTATCCTGTGCAAGCCTCTTCATCTCCAAATAACTACTGCAACCTACAGCCTTCTGAATCTGCTTAGTGTATTCATCTCTTGGTCTCCCTCTACGATTTTTACTCTCCCCACTTCCCTACAATGCTAAACTGGTGATCCCTTGATGCCTCAGATCGTGTCCTGCCAACCGATCCCTTCTTCTAGTGACACAACTTCCTCTTCTCCTCAATCCTATTCAGTACCTCCTCATTAGTTATGTGATCTATCGATCCAATCTTCACCATTCTTATGTAGCATCAGAATTCAAAAGCTTCTATTCTCTTCTTATCTGCATTAGCTACCGTCCATGTTTCACTTCCATACATGGCTACACTCCACACAAATACTTTCAATAAAGACTTCGTGACACTTAAACGTATATCAATGTTAACAAAAAAAAAATGGTTCAAATGGCTCTGAGCACTATGGGACTCAACTGCTGTGGTCATCAGTCCCCTAGAACTTAGAACTACTTAAACCTAACTAACCTAAGGACAACACACATACCCATGCCCGAGGCAGGATTCGAACCTGCGACCGCAGCAGCAGCGCGGCTCCGGACTGGAGCGCCTAGAACCGCACGGCCACCGCGGCCGGCCCAATGTTAACAAATTCCTCTCGTCAGAAAGGCTTTCCTTGCCATAGCCAGTTTACATTTCATATCTTCCCTACTCGACAGTCTTTAGTTATTTTGCTTCCCAAATAATAAAACTCATTTACTACTTCAAGAGTCTCATTTCCAAATCTAATTTCCTCACCATCACTTGATTTAATTCGACTACATTCCACTATCCTCGTTTTGCTTTTGTTGATCTTCATCTTATATTCTGTTCAGTTGCTCTTCCAGGTCCTTTGCTGTCTCCGGCAGAATTACAATGTCCTCAAAGTTTTTATTTCTTCTCCATTAATTTTAACTCCTACTCCAAATTTTCTTTTGTTTCCTTTACTGCTTGCTCAGTAAACAGGTCGAATAACATCTGAGATAGGCTGCAATTCTGTCTCACACTCTTCTCAGCCACTGGTTCCCTTTCGTGCTCTCGACTCTTATAACTGCCATCTGGTTTCTGTACAAATTGTAAACAGCCGTTCCTGTATTTTACCCCTGCCATCTTCAGAATTTAAAAGAGATTATTCCAGTCAATATTGTCAAAAACTTCTCCTAATCTACAAATGCTAGAAACATGGATTTGCCTTTCCTCTAAGGTAAGTCGTAGGGTCAGTATTGTTTCACGTGTTCCAACATTTCTACGGAATCCAAACTGATACTTCGGCAATTTTCACATCTGTCAGCACCTGCTTTCTTTGGGATTGGAATTATTATATCCTTCTTGAAGTCTGAGGGTATATCGCCTGCCTCATGCATCTTGCTCATCAGATAGAAGAGTTTTGCCGTGGCTGGCTCTCTCAAGGCTATCAGTAGTTCTAATGGAATGTTGTCTACTCCCAGGACCTTATTACCACTTAGGTCTCTCAGTACTCTGCCAAATTCTTCACCAGTATCATATCTTCCATTTCATTTTCTACATCCTCTTCCATTTCAATAATATTGCTCTCAAGTACATCGCCCTTGTATAGACACTCTACACAGTGTGTTACAAAAAGGAAATGTGTCCAGAAACGCTTAATTTCCATGTTAGAGCTCATTTTAGTTTCCTCCACCTACGCTCAATGGAGCACGTTATCATGATTTCATACGGGACACTCTTCCTGTGCTGCTAGAACATGTGTCTTTACAAGTACGACACAACATGTGGATCATGCGCAATGGAGCTCCTGCACATTTCAGTAGAAGTGTTCGTACGCTTCTCAACAACAGATTCGGTGACCGATGGATTGGTAGAGGCGGACCAATTCCATGGCCTCCAAACTCTCCTGACCTCAACCATCTTGACTTTCATTTATGGGACCATTTGAAAGCTCTTGTCTACGCAACCCCGGTACCAAATGTAGAGACCCTTTGTGCTCGTATTGTGAACAGCTGTGATACAATACGCCATTCTCCAGGGCTGCATCAGCGCATCAGGGATTCCATGCGATGGAGGGTGGATGCATGTATCCTCGCTAACGGAGGACATTTTGAACATTTCCTGTAACAAAGTGTTTGAAGTCACGCTGGTACGTTCTGTTGCTGTGTGTTTCCATTCCATGATTAATGTGATTTTAAGAGAAGTAATAAAATGAGCTCTAACGTGGAAAGTAAGTGTTTCCAGACACATGTCCACATAACATATTTTCTTTCTTCGTGTGTGAGGATGTTTCCTGAAACTTTGGCCGTACCTTTTGTAACACCCTGTATACTCCTTCCATCTTTCTGCTTTCCCTTCTTTGTGTAGGACTGGTTTTCCATCTGAGCTCTTGATATTCATACAGGTCTTTTCTCCAAAGGTCTCTTTAATTTTCTTGCAGTTTCTATCTTACCCCTAGTGATACATGCTTCTACATGTGGTCTATCGACTAATAAAGTCATCAAAAGGTCAAGACAAACTGCAAAACGAATTAGAAGAAACATCGGCATGGTGCGAAAAGTGGCAGTTGACCCTAAATAACGAAAAGTGTGAGGTGATGCACATGAGTGCTAAAAGGAATTCGTTAAACTTCGGTTACACGATAAATCAGTCTAATCTGAAAGCCGTAAATTCAACTAAATACCTAGATATTACAATACCGAACAACTTAAATTGGAAGGAACACATAGAAAATGTTGTGGGGAAGGCTAACCAAAGACTACGTTTTATTGGCAGGACACTTAGAAAATGTAACAGACCTACTAAGGAGACTGCCTACACTACACTTGTCTGTTCTCTTTTAGAATAGTGCTGCACGGTGTGGGATCCTTACCAGATAGGTCTGGCGGAGTACATCGAAAAAGTTCAAAGAAAGACAGCACGTTTTGTATTATCGCGAAATATGAGAGTGTCACTGAAATGATACAGGAAATCATTAAAAGAAAGGTGTTTTTCGTTGTGACGGAATCTTCTCACAAAGTTCCTAAATTGCAATGACCAACTTTCTCCTCCGAATGCGAAAATATCTTGTTGACACCGACCTACATACGGAGGAACAATCACCACGATAAAATAAGGAAAATCAGAGCTCGTGCAGAAAGATATAGATGTTTGTTCTTACCCAATTACTATATCCAAAAATTCATCTAATGAGTAGAAGGAGTTGTCATTAAGAAATTCTTTTAATTTCCTTTTAAATGCTATACGGCTATCTGTCAGACTTTTAATGCTATTAGGTAAGTGACCAAAGACTATTGTGGCAGCATAATTTACCCCCTTCTGAGCCAAAGTTAGATTTAACCTTGAGTAGTGAAGATCATTCTTTCTCCTAGTGTTGTAGCCATGTGTGTACATGGCTATTACTTTTGAATTCGTTCGGATTGTTAATAACAAATTTCATAAGAGAATATATATATTGTGAGTCTACAGTGAAGATTTCTAGCTCTTTAAATAAGTGTCTGTAGGATGATCTTGAATGAGCTCCAGCAATTATTCTGATTACACGCTTTTGTGCAATGAACACTCTTTTACTCAGTGATGAGTTACCCGAGAATATGATGCCATACGAAAGCAGAGAATGAAAATAGGTGTGGTAAGCTAATTTTGTCAGATGCATATCGCCAAAATTTGCAATGACCCTAATAGCATAAGTAGCTGAACTCAAACGCTTCAGCAGATCCTCAGTGTGTGTTTTTTCCAGTTCAACCCCTCATCAATGCATACACCTAGAAATTTTGAGTATTCTACCTTAGCTACCGATTTCTGATCGAAGTCTATATTTATTAAAGGGGTCATTCCATTTACTGTGTGGAACTGTATATACTGTGTTTTGTCGAAGTTTAATGAGAGCCCATTTGCAGAGAACCACTTAATGATTTTCTGAAAAACATCGTTTACAATTTCACCAGTTAATTCTTGTCTGTGATAGCTATACTTGTATCATCGGCAAAAAGTACCAGCTTTGCATCTTCGCGAATATAGAATGGCAAGTCATTAATATATATTATGAACAGCAGAGGACCCAAGACCGAACTTTGCGGCACCCCATTCTTGATTGTTCTCCAGTTTGAGAAATCACCAGTTTTTTGCGTATTGCAGGGCAGAGTGAAGGTCTGTTATGTTTTCTGGTGAAAGCTGGTTCTGTCTCGGTGCCAGTGATGGCCGTGTGTTGGTTAGAAGGAGGCGACTTGAGGGCCTGCAGACAACTTGTCTGAGTGCTGGACGCTCTGGAGCTACAACTGGAGTTACGGTCTGTGACAGCAAGAGCCCGCTGCTGGTTGTCTCTCACACCCTGACTGCAAATTTGTACATCAGTCTGATCATTCGACCTGTTGTGCTGCCATTCACGAACAGTATTCCTGGCGGTATTTCCCAACAGGATAACGCTCGCCCACATACCGCTGTTTTAAACCTATGTGCTCCACTGAGTGTCAACATGTTGCATTGGCCTGCTCGATCACCAGACCTGTCTCCAATCGACTGCATATGGGACATCATCAGACAACATGTCAGCATCATCCACAACCAGCATTAAACCGCCCCCTGTATCGACCAACCAAGTGCAACAGGGATGGAACGCCATCCCACAGACTGACATCCGGCACCTGTCCAACACAAGGCATACACGCCTTCATGCTTCCATTCAATATTTTGGCGCTTTTACCGGTTATTAATGTATCAGCATTTCACATTTGCAGTGGCTTACCTCGCATTTACATTAACCTGTAATCTTGTAATGTTAATCACTTAAATATGTTGTCTAGACAAACTTATTCCTGAAATTTTATTACTCTACCTCAATTATTTTTTGTGTTGCGATTTTTTCCTGACAGTACAGTTTGTACATAAATGTCACTTCCATTTCCAGGTGTTGTCTTATGCTTTTAAAACGAATGTTGTACCTACAATACTTAAGTTAGCCATACTGGTCCACCTCTTTTCGTGCCCAGTACAGCGTCGTGATTCTGTGTTACATAGACAAGTTCTCGATAGATTGAAAGGTGTGGAATACTTGTTGTTGTTATTCTGCCTCGAGAAAGAGCATTGGACGTTTTCTAAAAATGAGCAGCCGACTGGTGATATACCGTATTTACTCGAATCTAAGCCGCACTCAAATCTAAGCCGCACCTGAGAAATGAAACTCGAAATCAAGGAAAAATATTTTCCCGAATCTAAGCCGCGCCTGAAATTTGAGACTCGAAATTCAAGGGGAGAGAAAAGTTTTAGGCCGCACCTCCAAATCGAAACAAAGTTGGTCCATTGTAATATGAAACACAATTTAGGTCGAATGAAGATAAAGCTACAGTTGTTTGGTTCGAGTCGTATGCTTATCAGTTAGCTTTACCAGGTAGCCATTGCTATGCGTCTGGCGCTCCGTCTGTATTTATACGGGTACCCTTCCTTTTTCGCGTGGTTCGTCTGGTTTGAATTGATTGCTTATTTTTCTTTGATCTGATAAGTGCCGTTCTCTTTGTTATAGGTGTTTACATCACTCTAAGCTGAAAATGCATTACTGTACTGTGTCATGCATTGTTTGTCGCATTCTGATAATGAGTGTTTACGACCTGTCGCCGGTCGCACGCTACCGCCGCTTTTTTTTTTTTTTTTTTTTTTTTTTTACAGTACTGCTTTCTTTGATAATGATCAACAAGAACCAAATAATAGACTGCATAGAAGATGTTCTGAACGAGAATTTAGCGGAAATTTTTCTCCATTTGAAAATCTTTGCAGACGCCTCTTTAGTACATTAAATTCTGCACAGAACTTAGAGTCATCTTAGGTTTAAAAATCTAGTCAATTGTCGTGCTTCATTTCTGACTGTATCACTATTAGGCATAAGAATAATACGAATATAAACATGACATGATATGTATATTCTTCCGCCTTTGCTGTTGTCTCACTCTAGTTTCGTAGTTTATTAGGCAGACAGGATTTAAATGAGATAGCAGCAAACACGAAAGAATACATGGCAACATGTTTATATTCGTATTATTCTTATGGTAAAGAGAATACTGCATGTGATTCACAATTCATAATAGTTCCTATTAGCAACCATCTCTTCTCACAGGTAGGAAAAAAATTCAGAAATCAGAATGTAGAGGTGGCCATATTGACAAACATCCCAGTCATGCCAGTCAGATTTTCGTAGTACACTGAAATGCTGCTGCATTCGAAGATGAACAAAACGGAATTTGTATTTACTCCGTTGGATAATGTATGAAAATGCAGTGGTCGAAACTCGTGGCGGAGAAAAAAAGCTCGTCTTCCAACTTTTTTTTTAAATTTATTTACTGACGCAGAGGTTTTGGCGCCAGTATTTATTTTTGTGCCTGCAAAGCATGCCTGCGTAGCGCTAGCGCTACATATATTCGACGACAGAAGTTAGTTGTGGCGGCACCTGCCAACATTTTTCATAACTTCCGCTTACTTTGCACTCGATTCTAAGCCGCAGGCGGTTTTTTGGATTACAAAAACCGGAAAAAAAGTGCGGCTTAGATTCGAGTAAATACGGGTAGACCTTTAGTTGTGCCCGCCAATTCAATGATACTTTGCACAGTATATTTTACATTCTCACTACATCTTTGAAACCAAAGAACATTTGGTAGTGCTATCCATTGAGTTAGCACATAAAGATACTTGCATATCTGCCACAGTCCCGAAACTACTATAATTTGGAAGGTGAATGTTTCACACACATTTCTGATGAGTAGTGCAATTTTTTAGTTAGTGGACCATTTTTCATCTCTCTTGAGAGTCAGATGTGTGCACACAAGGTTGGGTATAGAACACACACAATGTCTACATGCTGATGGTGATTTAAATCCATCCAAAAGTCCGTAAACATACATTCAGCTTGCAGGTTCTACTCACTATGGTCAAAAACTGTAAGAGTATTAAGTTACTACCTTTGACACGAAATTCAAAATTTATCAAGTCTGACACAAGCGATTTATAGGTTTCTGGATGTGTATCACATCAACTTTCTACACAGAATGTATTCCACACAATCCAGTGGGAGCATTACTAGTCTTGAGAATGCCATCCGCAAACTCTGCTTGTATGGAATTTCTGGTTATAGGGGTAACATTAGCAGACTTAGGTATAGCAGACATATACACACATCTAACCCACCGTCTTCATTACAAACTTCATGTTCCAATAGATACCTGCCAGTGTGATTGAACAGTGGTTTAACATCTCTTTACCACAGATCAAGTCTCTGTACAGTGGTCTGTATTGCATTCTACAGGTTTGGGCCACTTGGATGCTTTAAATATTCATATTGTGTCAGATCTTGAGATGTGAACTCCATCATCTCACCCCCAAACATGTTGATGGTAGGTGCACTGTTGTTGCTGAAGATACTAACCTCTCGAGATACTGATATAGAATGTACTCAGTTGTCATGTAATCCTCGACATATTTCAGCTTAATGCACAGTTAGTAGATTCTGTGCTACATCGCTGAACGGCACCTTCATAACCCCCTGGACATTCTCCATTTCCAATATAACTTTAAAACCTGTATCAGGTGTTAAACAAACATTAACACACTTTGATCGATTGACAATCAACTGATAAGTAGTGTTGAATAACAGCATTCTGCAATGACACAGCTGAGTCTGGAAACAATTCTGTGTCTTGGTCCAATATGTCAGATGCTGCATCAGAGCACTTCTCTATATTATGGATTACTGGTGCCAGTGATGGATATAGTGGAAACCCAAAGTCTGGAAACAGTTCTCCACACTGACTTGATTTCCACTCCAGTATGCCAGGATCTGCATCAGGGAGCTTGTCTGCATGCTGATTTGACTTCTGCTTCTTCTGCTGCTCAAATACTCCTGGTTTTGTACTCCAATGTGTCGGGAGCTGGATGGGGGAGAATGCTAGCTTCATATCTGCTGCTGCTACTGCTACTCGCCACATGTATCAGGCACTGCATAGTCCACATCATGGAGCTGTTGATCTGAGGGAGAAATAAAAGAAAACTGTGAAAAACAAATACATACACAGATACAGCTAACAAATAATAAACAATGAGAGAGAGAGGAATGGTTTAAGAATTACAATCCAGTGTGCGAGTCAGTTTCAGAAGGTGGTAGATTTTTGTTGATGCTGCAATATGATGATGATCAGCAGCCTTTCTCTATGGAGTACAGAGCACAAGTCATGGGTTCAGCCGCCTGCAGTGCCAAGAGAATTGGAACAACTATTTTGGACTGCATATTGGAGTCTGACATCATCAAAGACATTGTGGATTCCGAACTTAAGAACCGTTTAAGTTAGTACCTGCAGGGTGACATAATAAAAATAGCATTAACCAGCTCAGTAGTTTACTGTTTTAGAAAGTCAGATGTGAATATCATAATAGAAATTCATAGCAGAGACTTCATTCTCAACTGGTATTAAGCCTGGATGCTACAGCCAAGTAGTGGATAGAAGTCTGCTGGAAATCTTACATGTCCTATGTAGAACACAGTGAAAATAAGTGTTAGTTAAATAGTTATACTGCTATCCATCAAAAGAGTGTGTGGGTCACAGTGTGTAGCTGGATGGGAATCCTGTAGTTGCAATGGAATTCACCATGTTTGAATGTATTGAATCTTCTACTGTTACTACTACAAACGGTAGTACTGTACTGTACCAACTGAGCCAAAGCGACTCACAAATCTGTACGAACTATTATAGTGCATTCTCTTGTACAAACACCAGTACAGTTCATCAGAAATGAGAGGTGTGTGTTTTATGTGGTGTTAAAGACTTCAATGCCACGTCTGTTAAGCGTCAGCCTTAGGAAGACAATTACGTATACTATGCAACCCTGGACACAAGACACAGAGGAGAATAGCTTATATCAATGATAGTCAATCCCTTTTGTTATTCGAACTGTATTTGAAGCAGTGGAAGAGCAAATATGTGTCTCTGTCAAGTGACTTCAAGCATTCAAGTGTGCTGAACCCGTGCAACTCGTACTCTGCAATGTATGTCACTGTGCAGAGAGTACCAATGGCAGACATTCCTTAACTACTCCTCGATTGTGTTGTCAAATGTTTGTTGGAATGCAAAGCTAGCGATCCTGGCCTCTGGTTGGTGTCAAATACAGAGATCACTGTGGTCCAGCATCTGGCACTGATGACTGTCATGTTGAAATGTAGTGTATAAGAAGGGAACAGGGTCACCATCAAGAGGATGAATGTGCATCTCTTGATTTTCTTTACATGCACATTGAGAGAGACAGAGAAAAGGGGGGGGGGGGGTGGCAAGTGAGGGAGGGAGGGAGGGTGGAAGGGTGAATGGTTTGGCCCCTTTTGCTCTTCCACCTGCATATGGAGCAATGGGGGAATGAATATCTGCATATGACAAAGTAACTTTAAGCATTCAATTATGGTGAACCTGTACCAGTTGGACTCTGCAATATGGTGAGAGTCAGTCTCTGGTGGGCATATCAAAAACTACTCTTCGATTTTGTTGTCAAGTATGTGCTGGAATATAAAGTTAGTGTTCCCGACACCTAAACGGTGTTAAGTACAACATGCACTGCATGGTGATCTCAACATGCAGTGTTTGTTTGGATAAATAAATGTTCCTACTCTGTTCTGTCCTACAACATACTGATCAATGGTCTAACACATCATGCAGCAAAGTGGATGTTCTCATCATTTGCATCGACAGTAGCTGTGTGGAGGAGGAAATTGTTTCAACTGTACTGTCAGAGGGAGTGTGGAGAGTTGTTGCAGCACAGCACAAGTAAACTTGGGCTGGGGGAAGCTTGTTGGCATGTGTACTGAAACTTATGCTGGTTTGCCTATATGGTTATATGTTTTTTTCTGTCTATTTTCATCCATTTTATTTGTTTTGTTTCATTATTGCAATAACATTTCCAATAGAAAACCAAGGGCAAACACCACATGATATGCATAAATTACAAATGGTTAACTGGAAAACTGTGCCAACAACATTTGAAAAGATCATATATAAGGTAGGAAAAAACTCCAACTTATAGCTCGCATGGCTCCACTTGGTAACACCTCGATCAAGAGTAGTATCAGTACCTCACCCTGTCAGTCACAAATTTAAAGGATTTTTTAAGCATCAGAGATTTGGGTTAATATTATTTTGGTTTTTTGGAAAGTGGATACAACAATTGTAAATGACAACAATGAGCTACAATATTGGTATAGAATATATCATGTACTGATCTGGAAAATTCTTGCAATAGGTTTTGAGATTAAAATTCAATTTTATTTCATATTTACAAATACAAAAAACATTTACAAAACGGAACCAGTTAAAAATGTTGTGCCGGCTAATGAAAATAGTGTAGATGCCCCTGCAATGGGCACGAAGACATATGACAGTGATACTGAAAATGTCGATCATATTGACAACAGCTGGGATATTACACAAATTCAATTTATGCTGATGACATCATGATGGTACCACACTCATGGTAGAACAAGGCTAATTCCAAAATCTCACCGAGAAGCATTTTCTCACATGAGACCAGTGAAAGACATGTTAGTGTGGAATCAGTAAATTTCAATTTCTCCATGTCACAAAAACTTGTTTCAAACATGATGGACCAAGACAGTAAGTACACTATATGCTAATGCATCATTAATGCATTCAATGCAGGACACATATAAAGGCCTCAATGACCTAATGTCCACTTCCATACCTGAGTGGTCAGCGCGGCAGAATGACATGCGTGGAGCCCAGGTTTGATTCTGGCTGGGTCAGAGATTTTCTCCGCTCTGGGACCGGATGTTGTGTTATCATCATCATATCATCCTCATTGACATGCAAGTCACCGAAGTGGCATCAACGGAAAGACATGCACCAGACGACTGATCTACCTGACAGGAGACCCTTACAACACATTTCATTTCACTGACCTAATGAGGAATTTATGTAATAATTTTTCTACACGCCAAACCAAAGAACGTGATGAAAAATTTGGTATTTTTAAAAATGAACAAGAGAAAACGTTTGATGATTTTAAAAATGACCTATCACAGAGGTTTGATAATTTAAGCCAAAATCTATGCACTGACCTTTCTAATGATTTAACCTGCAAACTTGCAGATACGGAGAAGAAAATAAAGGTAGAATTATTGACTGATTTGTATCAGAAGTTAAACATCCTAGATCAAAAGGTATCATTTTTAAATGAGGCACAAGAGGAAATGGCAGGTAAGCTAAGGATTGTCACTGATGTTCAGATTCAGATGCAAGGGGCTCAGTTGGAAATTTGCAAAATTTAGAAAGTATGATGGGTACTGTTAATGAGTTGCAATCTTTATGTAAAGAATTGCTGCAAGAAGTACAGGAGTTGTCAGTAAAATTGAGTGTTTAGATTTAGGCACTAAGTCCATAAAGCCCAACAAAAAATTGAAAAGGAGGTACAGAATTTAAAGGGCAAAGCTGAAGCAGGAATGCTAGAAGGTCATACGAGAGCTTAAGACCTATGTCGAAGCAGTTGAAGAGGTAGTAAAGGAAAGGGAAAACAAATTGATTGCTAGGATTGAGCTAGGCTTAAAATCACAAGAAGAGAAGTTGCATAGCAGTCTAATTAGTGTTGCAGGTTTCACAAGAGAGACACAAATAGCAATAATCAGGTGAAGTCAGGCAGGATAGATAGTGGTAGTACTTATCAATCATTTGCTACCAGCACTTCAAATGGACAAGAAAGGAATTACAAAAGGCATCACACACTGCCAATGTCAATACCAGTTGCGCAAACATATGCAGAGAATAATCATCTGCATCTAAACAATGCCATGGCAGCAACAGACAAACTGCATGTTTGTCTACTTTATTAGCAGATGAGGGTCTGTTCCGTCATAGGCAATTTCGGATTTTTTTCAACAGAGGGTAAGAGCATGAACCCCATAGTGTTTATGAGAGCTTTTTGCAACATGTTACCCCGCAACTGGACAATAACAAAGACTATTTGATTCATTATGGGGTACACACAGAACGATGTTTTATTGTGGGCAACAGCCATGACTGAGAAATGTCATACCTATGAGCAATTTGAACACACATTCTTGGACAAATATTGATCCACAGCAGTCCGAGACAAGCTACATCTAGAGGTGTTCTACCCATCACCATTCAGTAGTAAACTTGGGGGATTGAAGTAGTATTTTGAAAATTCTTAAACAAAACAAGGTATTGGACAAACCTAGTTCCCCAAGTGACTGTACTGAAAACACTGATAAGTCACCGACTCACCTGTATCAGGGAAAAGCTGATCACTACAACATACTACACCAAAACTTGAATAGTTTTCTTTCAGGTACAGAGTCATATCAGTCAACTTCAAACCAAATTTGAAATACTCGCTGAGTAGTAATCACAGAACCACCATTACGAATACGCTCCTCCACAACAAACTCATGATGCTCGCCTACCCGAGACATTGTGCCTACTGAAAATGGCAGGTATGCCGCTATTGATCAATACATTAGTATCCCCACCACAACTCACACAGCAGCTTCTTCAAATACAAGAGGTATTTTGGCCAAACCCTGTACTATCCTAACGTTCATACTGGTTGCATTGTACAATATCATCACTGCAAATGCCAGGTTATTTAATTTATTTGCAAGGAACTGTGTTCCTGATATCTATGATAAGTTTTTATCCAAGTGTATTTCTAGGTATTTCACACAGAATTTCCAGCAAATTCTGGTTTCTGTGATGCATTAGAACATTATTTACCTTTCCTTCTTCTGTTTATCCAATTTAAATGCTAGCAAGAAGTGACTCACACTATCAAACACCTGAATTAAGGGAGGTCAGCAATACAGTGTGTGATGTATGCCCACCCCCTCCCCCGTTAACAATGGGCTTCATCAAGGTTGAGTGGGTCAAGCGCCTCAATGATACTGATGGTGGTAGTGTTGATGCAACTACAATGGAGAGGTATCTGCGGAGAAAACATAGAAAAATGTGATTCCTCAAGAGTGGCAGATTTTTCAGTAGATGCTGGGCCAACAGTCTGGATGACTGATTGATCTGGTTTTGTAACGTTAGCCCACACGGCCTTGCTGTGCTGGTATTGTGAATGGCTGAAAGCAAAGCGAAACTGCAGCAATTACTTTCCTCTGAGGGTAAGCCGCTCTTCTGTATGGTTAAATAATGGCATCCTCTAGGAAAAATATTCTGAAGGAAAAGTGGGTGTCCAGGAAAAACAAAACTAGCATGCTACAGGTTGGAGTATCAAATGTTAGGTCTCTTAACTGGGCAGTGAGGTAAGATAATTTAAAAAGAGAAATGAGTGTGTTTGAAATTAGATATAATGGGAAATGCTGCAGTGTTGTGGCAGGAAGAAAAGGACTCCTGGTCAGTTCAGTACAGGGTTATAATTACAAAATGAAATAGTTGTAATGCAGGAGTATATCCAATAATGAATATGAAAATAAGAATGCAGTAATCTACTACGAACAGCATTGTGAATGTATTATCATAGCCAAACCAGACATGATGCCAATATCCACCAAATAGCACAAGTCTATTTGCCAACCAGCCCTACAGATGATGAAGAGATTGAAGGAATGTACAGGTATGATGAGATAAAAGAAATTGTTCATAGAGTTAAAGGAGATGAAATTTTAATTGTGATGAGTGTCTGGAATTTGACTGGGAAGAGAGGAAAAAATAGTAAGAGAATGTGGACTGGGGGAAAGGCATAAAATTGCCTGGTAGAATTTTGCTTACACTTGGTTTAGTAATCATAAAAGAGGTATATGTGGAAACGTTTCAAAGATTTGAGATAAATTATATATTGGTAAGACAGAATTTTGAAACCAGATTTCAAACTGCAAAATATTTCTGGGAGCAGGTGTGGACTCCGCATGTAATGTAATGGTTATAACCTGTAAGCCAAACTTAAGAAATTGCAGACATGTAGGAAATTAAGGAGATGGGATCTGGAGAAGTTGAAAGAACTAGAGATTATTGAGGGTTTCAGACAGAGCAGTATGCAACATTTGACTGAAACAGGGGAAGGGAATACTGAAAAAGTATATGCGTATCTTTGAGAGATAAAATAGTGAAGGCAGCACAGTACGAAATAGGTAAAGAGGCAAGGCCAAACAGAAATACTTGGATAACATAGGGGATATTGAATTCAATCAATGAATTTTAAAAATACAGCAAACGAAGCAGGTGAATGGGGTTACAGATGTCTAAATAATGTAATTGGCAGAAAGTGCTAAACAGCTCAGCAGGAATGGCTACAGGACAAATTCACACCTGTAGAAGCTTGTATAGCAAAGGGGAACATAGACACCACCTATAAAAAGATTAAAGTGACCTTTGGAAAAAAACGAAACAACTGTACAAATGTCAAGGCTCAGATGGAAAACCAATATTAAGCAAAGAAGGAAAAGATGAAAGGAGGAAGTAATATATTGAAGGATTCTAAATGAGAAATGAGCTTGAAGGCAGTATTATAGAAATGGGGGAGGATGTATATGAACATGAGATAGGAAATATGATGTGGGAAGAATTTGATAGAGCACTGAAAAATGTAAGTCAAACCTAGGCCTATGGAGTTGGCAATTCTATAAGAATTGTTGACACCCTTAGGAGAGCCAGCCATGACACAACTATGCATGATATCCGAGACAGGTGAAATAGCCTCACACTTGAAGAAGAATATATTAATTCCAATTACAAAGAAACAGGTGCTGACTGCTGTGACATTACTGAATTATCAGTTTACTACACCATAGTTGCAAAGTAATGGCATGAATTATTTACAGATGAATTGAAAAATGCCAGAAGCCCACCTTTGGGAAGATGAGTTTGGATTCTGGAGAAGTGTAGTAACAAACAAGGTAATAGTGACCCTATGACTCGTCTTAGAAGATAAGTTTAAAAAATTTAAACCTATATTTATAATATTTGTAGAATAACAGAAGCTTTTGACAATGGTAAATTGATATGTCTTTGAAATTCTGAGAGCAGCAAGAATAAAATACCAGGAGCAAAAGGTTATATAAATCTTACACAGAAACAAGAATGCAGTTGCAACATTCAATGAACATGAAGGGAAAGTAGTAGTTGAGAAGGGAGTGAGATGGGGTTGTAGCCCATCTCAATATTATTCAATACATAGAGCAAGCTGTAAAGGAAACCAGACAAAAATTTGGAGAAGGAATTAAAGTTTAGAGAGAAGAAACAAAAATATGTCAGAGACTGCAAAGGGCTGAGAAGATGAGTTGAACAGAATTGATAGTGGCCTGTAAAGAGGTTACAAGTGTCAACAAAAGTAAAACAAAAGTAATGGAATGCAGTTGAATTAAATCAGGTGATGCTCAAGGAATGAGATTAGGAACTCAGACACTTACAGTTGCAGATCAGTTTTGCTATTTTGGTAGCGAAGTAACTGATGCCCAAAGAACAGAAGACTGAGTAAACAAGGAAAGCATATCAGAAGAAAGAGGAATTTGTTACAACCGAATATAAATTAAAGTGTTAGGGAGATTTTTCAGAAGGTATTTATCTGGAGAGTAGCCTTGTATCAAAGTGACACTTGGATGCTAAGCAGTTTATATAAGAAGAGAACACAAGTTTTTGAAAAGTGGTGCTATAGAAGTATGCTGAAGATTAAAAGGGTGGATCATGTAACTAATGAGGAGGTACTGAATCAAACTGTAGAAAAAAGGAAATTTATGTACAACCTGAGTAAAAGAAGGAATCAGTTGATAGAACACATTCTGAGACATCATGGAACTGTCAGTTTGACAATGGAAGGAAGTGTGGAGAGTAAAACTTGTAACAACAGATCAGGAGATAAATATAGGAAGCAGTTTCAAGTATATCTAGGTTGCAGTATTTATTCAGAGTTGAAGACGCCTGCACAGGATAGACCACTGCAAAGTTGCATCAAACCAGTCTTTGGACTAAAGACCACAACAATGATATTATTGATTTCCATTATCACTTCATCATTTTATTGAACAACTAGCAAACCCAGTAATGCATCGTGATTGCTAAATATGTACAGGAATTGCGTATACATCCTAAATTTCTTGCCCCTCCCCCCCAATCTCTCTCTGCTCAACTTCTCGCCCCCCCCTTTCTCTCTGTACATCTCCTTCTCCCCTAGTTCTCTGTGCATCTCCTTGTAGCCCCTCCCTATGTGCATTTACATCTGAATGTTCATTAGGGCCTCATGTAAAAATTTGAAGTAAATCAGTCCAGAAGTTTTCAACATTTGTGGCAACTACACTTCCCCTTTGTATCTTACATATAAATCTATGAGGGTGGTTTGAAAAGTTCTCAGAATAAAATAGAAAAAAGGTACTTACATCACTGAAACTTTTTTATTTTTCAATTTAGTGTTCTTGTAGATAAGTGCACTTCATCCAATGATTTTCCAGTGCCTTGATCCCTTCTCGAGAATGAGTTTCCTCCAGGCCAGCTATCAATACTTCGTTTGAAGTGAATCTTTCTCAACCAAGAAAAATTTTTAGTTTTGGGAAGAGGAGGAAGTCTGATGGAGCCATATCAGGTGAATAGGGTGGGTGTGACAACAATTCATACCTTAGTTCGTGTAATTTTGCCATGGCGATGGCACATGTGTGCGGGCATGCATTGTCTTGATGGAAGCTGACTTCCTTCCTTGCTAAACGTAGCCTTTCTATCGTTGCAGTTTGACCAAGAGTTTAGCATAATATTCTCCAGTAATTGTTTGAAGGGTATAATCTACAAACAGTATCACCTTCACATCCCAGAACACTGAGGCCATGGCCTTTCCCACCAAAGGAATTGTCTTTGCTTTCTTTGGTGGCAGAGAATCAGTATGTTTCCACTGCATTGACTGTTGTTTTGTCTCTGGGGTATAGTAGTGCACCCAAGTTTCATCTGTGGCCACAAACTGGCGCAAAAAAATCTTGCTTGTTTCTCCTAAATTGGGCCAAACATTGTTCTGATACATCAATTTTCATGCATTTCTGATCCAGCATCAAGAGTTGCAGCACCCATCTTGTAGATAACTTTTTCATTCCTAATACTTCAGTTAAAATATGATACACCCTTTCAGAAATCATCTGGCAAGTTTGAGTAATTTCACGCACTTTCAGTTGGTGATAATCCATGACCATTTTGTGCACTTTTGCAATGGCTGACCATTACGTGGATCGTCATCTAAGCACTCGCAACCAAATTTAAATTCATTTGTCCACTTTGCAACATTTGAATACGGAAGAGCAGAGGGCCCCAGTCTATTCTGGAAATCAGCATGAATGTCCTTTGTTTTCATACCTTTCTTAACGAAGTACTTAATCACTGCTCGAATCTTGATTTTTTCCATCTTCACAAAACACTATCCAGGAACAACATCAGAGCCACATCAGAGTACTGACATGGCATGTGTTTACAGGCAACAGTCCAATGAATATCACATGAACAATTCGTTCTGCCAGCACTGACCTCTCATGGTGATTCTGAGAACTTGTCAAACCACCCTCATATATATTACACAAATTACAATAACATATAGCCTATGTCCATCTGAACATTCATTAGAAGATTGTGTTAAAATCTGTAGTAAATAAGTCAGGAATTTTTGAGATTTTTGGTAACAATGTTGCCTCTTCATATTTTACATTACATGTATACATAACCCTCAAATTATTATTATTTTTTTTTTCTATGAAAATGTGTGACAGTAGAACTGTCAAACTGAACACATTTTTTTTGTTTCCGTTCATACCCAAAATACCATTACCATTCACCATTATGAAAACGAGAAAAATCATATATATCGGTCGAGCCATTCTCAAGTGATGATCTTTCACAATTCATTTTAATTTCTGAATTTTTCCTGTTGATTTCCCAAAAATTTTCTTTCATACAAACCTTGTCCTGACAATAACTAACACAACAATAACAAAAAATCAACTAAATTGGTCTTGCCATTCTCAGGTGCTGATCTTTCATACATGCACCAATTGATTTTTATTTATATAGATGAGTATAAACAAAAATAAATTCCTTAAAAATAACTGATATATAAAAATAGTAATGCAAGAATGAAAAACTAAATAAAGTTTAAAAGATAAAAAAAAACAAATATGAAACACACGTCTATTGTGTTTTTTAATTGTTGTTTTTATCATATTCTTCAGTACCATGCAACATTGGCAGCAACACTACAAGTCTTTCTGTCTGAGATAACTCATCATGTTAGAGCTCAGAATATGTTCTGAAATTCTACCAACTGGTGGGTGTCAATAATACTGGATAATAGTTCTGTGAAAGACCTTTACTATCCTACATGTAGATGGGTGAGACCCGTAAATTCTTCCAACCATTGGGCCAGTCATTTGTCCAAGGGATCTACGAAATTTTGTAAATAAAAGAAGGTCTAAATGAGTTGCAAATTCTGTATAGAATGCAGTACAGATTCCATCAAATTCTTGTTCAGTTTTAATAATTTCAGTTGTTAATCAACACCACTCACGCTAGTATCCACAGCACTCATCTGAATCGAACTGAGGCAGTACTCCTGTATCTTCTTCTGCAAAGAAACATTTTAAAATGGAGTTCAGTGCTTCTGCTTTTGCTTTGTTATCATCAATTTTAGTTCTTGTATCATCCATAATAGTCTGGACATTTACCATTAGTGACAATGACAGTCCTTTGCTTTGCTCTACATCTACTGTATGGTAGTCACTGCATCTCCAGATTTACTGTGTATGGACGGTTTCTTTCATCATGAACTGTTCTACTAAGTACATATCGTGAGCTCGATCTGATATTTTCCTACACTTCGCAATAGGTGCTACACATGCTCATGCCTAGAGCTAAGAGTATGGTGTTCTTCATTTTTCAGTCTTTCAGGAAAGGTATCTATTTCAATTATATTGTTGATAGCTGGTGCATAAAGTTACACAAATACTTTTTAAGGTGTTACTGCAGAGAGAGATTATTTTAAAGGTCAAATGATGTTTCTCTGCTGTGAGTGGAAAAACTGTATATGCTGTGCTCAGCTGGATTGCCTGGAAACTATACTGAAAATTTTTATATATTTCATTGATAGTTTTACCAACTGAGGAGAAACAGCCACTGAAAATATTAGGAGTTTTACATTGTTCACTTTTACATTTCCCTTTATGATTAATGATGAAGTTACTATAGCATTTGGTATTTGGTGTTTTTTTATGTGAAGCTGTTACTTGCGTATCATATACAAATAGCTCAGTTATTTTCATTTTGGAGCTCGCAAGCAACACAATTGCTTCTGGTCTGTTTTTAAAAAATCCTTTATATTACAGTAAAAACCGAAGGCAGCACTATGTCTGGGATTCTTCTTTTATGTTCATAGCATATAGTTAAAGGCTCTTAGACACAGCTGCCCCAAAAGATACATTAAAATACAACGGGTGCTCAATAAGTAATGCATCACTTGTTCTTTCTGAAAGCATGTTGGTTTTATTCAGGATTGCAATACAACATATTCTTTGGTTATAAAAACCTATTTTTCAATGTAATCTCCATTCTGGGAGGACCTGTATGCCCCCAAGGTACCACTTCACTGGTTGACATTGCAGGCAATGTGTTTCTGCATCAATAATCTCCCCGTCACCCACGTACTGCTTCCCATGGAGTTCATCCTTCAGTGGAATGAGCAGACAGAAGTCGGAAGGTGCGAGAATCTGGCTGTAGGTTGTACGAGGAAGAACAGTCCGATGAAGTTTTGGGAACTCCTCTCAGGTGTGCAGCCTCATATGTGGGGCCTCGCATTGTCATGGAGAAGGAGAAGTTTGCTAGCATTTTTGTGGCAACAAATTGCTGAAGTAGTTTCTTCAATTTCTTATGTGTGTCACAACACACTTCAGATTTGATAATTGCAGCACGTGGGAGGAGATCAAACAGAATAACCCCTTCAGAGCCACAGAAGACCATTCCCATGAGTTCACCAGCTTTGAACTTTTTCATCAGAGAGATGGTCTGGCACCACTCAACGGATAGTCATTTTGTTTCCAGTATGAAGTGAGTAACCCACGTTTCATCACCTGTGACAAGGTTCGACAAGAAACTGTCACAATCAGCTTTGTAACGTGCAAGGAATTCTGCACGAGGTCCTTCGAGCTCTTTACGGTCTTCTGTTAGAATGCGAGAAACCCACCCTAACCGGTGGAGTAAATGAAGCAGGCAAAAAGGAATACAAATGTCTCAGAAATGATATCAACAGGAAGTGCAAAATGGCTAAGCAGGAATGGCTAGAGGACAAATGTATGGATGCAGAAGCTTATCTCACTAGGGGGTAAGATAGATACTGCCAACAGGAAAATTAAAGAGACCTTTGGAGGAAGGAGAACCACTTGCATGAATATCAAGAGCTTTGATGGAAACCCAGTTCTAAGGAAAGAAGGGAAAGCAGAAAGGTGGAAGGAGTATATAGAGGGTCTATACAAGTGTGATGTACTTGATGACAATATTATGGAAATGGAAGAGGATGTAGATGAAGGTGAAATGGGAGGTATGATACTGCGTGAAGAGTTTGACAAAGCGCTGAAAGACCTGAGTCGAAACAAGGCCCCCGGAGTAGACAACATTCCATTGGAACTACTGACAGCCTTGGGAGAGCCAGTCCTGACAAAAGTCTACCATCTGGTGAACAAGATGTATGAGACAGGCGAAATTTCCTCAGACTTCAAGATGAATATAATAATTGCAACCCCAAAGAAAGCAGGTGTTGACAGATGTGAAAATTACCAAACTATCAGTTTAATAAGTCACAGCTGCAAAATACTAATGCAAATTCTTTAGGGACGAATGGAAAAGTTGATAGAAGCCGACCTCAGGGAAGATCAGTTTGGATTCTGTAGAAATGTTGGAACATGTGAGGCAATACTGACCCTACGACTTATCTTAGAAGAAAGATTAAGGAAAGGCAAACCTACGTTTCTAGCATTTGTAGACTTAGAGAAAGCTTTTGACAATGTTGACTGGAATACTCTCTTTCAATTTCTGAAGGTGGCAGGGGTAAAATACAGGGAGTGAAGGGCTATTTACAATTTGTACAGAAAGCAGATGGCAGTCATACGAATCGAGGGGTATGAAAGGGAAGCAGTGGTTGGGAAGGGAGTGAGACAGGGTTCTAGCCTCTCCCCGATGTTATTCAATCTGTATATTGAACAAGCAATAAAGGAAACAAAAGAAAAATGCAGAGTAGGTATTAAAATCCATGGAGAAGAAATAAAAGCTTTGAGTTTCACCGATGACATTGTAATTCTGTCAGAGACAGCAAAGGACTTGGAAAAGCAGTTGAACGGAATGGACAGTGTCTTGAAAGGAGGATATAAGACGAACATCAACAAAAGCAAAACGACGATAATGGAATGTAGTCAAATTAAGTCGGGTGATGCTGAGGGAATTAGATTAGGAAATGAGACACTTAAAGTAGTAAAGGAGTTTTGCTATTTGGGGAGCAAAATAACTGATGATGGTCGAAGTAGGGAGGATATAAAATGTGGACTGGCAATGGCAACGAAAGCGTTTCTGAAGAAGAAAAATTTGTTAACATTGAGTATAGATTTAAATGTCAGGGCCGGCCGAAGTGGCCGTGCTGTTCTAGGCACTGCAGTCTGGAACCGCGAGACCGCTACGGTTGCAGGTTCGAATCCTGCCTCGGGCATGGATGTGTGTGATGTCTTTAGGTTAGTTAGGTTCAACTAGTTCTAAGTTCTAGGGGACTAATGACCTCCGAAGTTGAGTCCCATATTGCTCATAGCCATTTGAAACATTTTTTTTTTAATGTCTGGAAGTCGTTTCTGAAAGTATTTGTACGGAGTGTAGCCATGTATGGAAGTGAAACATGGACGATAACCAGTTTGGACAAGAAGAGAATAGAAGCTTTCAAAATGTGGTGCTACAGAAGAATGCTGAAGATTAGATGGGTAGATCACATAACTAATGAGGAGGTATTGAACAGAATTGGGGAGAAGAGGAGCTTGTGGCACAACTTGACTAGAAAAAGGGATCAATTGGTAGGACATGTTCTGAGACATCGAGGGATCACCAATTTAGTATTGGAGGGCAGCATGGAGGGTAAAAATCGTAGAGGTAGACCAAGAGATGAATACACTAAGCAGATTCAGAGGGATGTAGGTTGCAGTAGGTACTCGGAGATGAAGAAGCTTGCACAGGATAGAGTAGCACAGAGAGCTGCATCAAACCAGTCTCAGGACTGAAGACCACAACAACAACAACAGCAACCAGTGGACAAGTATGTCAGCACTACCGACAGAGATGTCCAGTTGTGCAGCTAAGTGTTTGATTGTGTTCCATCGATCACCTCAAATGAGAGTCTCCACACGTTATAACATTGCAGGAGTCACAGCTGACTGTTGCCAGCTGGCACACAGGAGATCAGACAGGTTCATGCAACCTCGCCGTGATGAGGACGACACACCTCCCCCAATGGCTCACTGTAATTTTGTTCACTGCCAGGTCTCCATAGACATTCTGCAAGCACCTGTGAATATCTACAATGCTCTGGTTTTCTGCCAAAATACGAGGGTTGTTTTTTAAGTAAGAGCCGTTTTTATTTTTAAAAAAAGATACAAATACTTTTGTAAAAAAACTTTTATTTTCTGATTCTACACACTTTTACCTATTTTTCTACATAGTTGCCTTGTTTATTTAAGCACTTGTCATACCGTACAACTAAGTTCTTAATTCCCTCTTCAAAGAATTCGGCCGCCTGCTCCGACAGCCAAGAGTTCACGGCCGCTTTCACTTCATCGGCGTCATTGAAGCGCTGCCCGCCAAGATGGTGTTTCAGGTACCGGAAAAGGTGAAAATCGCTAGGAGCAAGGTCGGGGCTGTATGGTACATGGTCCAAAACTTCCCAGCCAAAAGAATCGATCAAATCCCGAGTCTTTTGAGAGGTGTGAGGCCTAGCGTTATCGTGCAGGAGCAAAACTCCTTTTGTCAGCATGCCGCGCCTTTTGTTTTGAATTGCTCTGCGGAGCTTCTTTACAGTTGCACAGTAGGCATCTGAGTTTATTGTCATTCCTCGTGGCATAAAGTCCACTAGCAAAACACCGCGCTGGTCCCAGAACACAGTTGCCATAATCTTGCGCTTTGACAGCGTCTGTTTGGCTTTGACCTTGAAGGGTGAGGTTGTGTGTCGCCATTCCATCGATTGTCGCTTGCTTTCTGGAGTGATATGGGATACCCATGTTTCATCTCCAGTGACAATTTGACTCAACATGTCATCCCCTTCTTCCTCGTAATGAATCAAAAAGTCCAATGAAGTGGCAAATCTCTTCCCTTTTGGTCCTCTGTGAGGAGTCTGGGTACCCACCGAGAACACAGTTTCTTAAAGTTTAGGTTTTCAGACACAATTTAGTACAAAACCGATCTTGAAAATTGTGGAAATTCCAAAGAAAGAGTGGAAATTGTGAATCTTCTGTCCTCACGAATCTTTGTTTCGACTGCAGCCACCAAATCATCAGTGATCACAGAGGGCCAGCCTGAGCGTTCTTCATCATGGACGATTTGACAGCCATTTTTAAACTCTCTAACCCATTGATGCACTTTACCTTCACTCATTGCATTCAAGCCATAAACTTCTGTTAACTGACGATGAATTTCTGCAGCTGATAGGCTTCTCGCGGTCAAAAAACGTATCACTGACCATATCTCACACACGGCAGACGATTCAATAATCGTAAACATTATAAAGTAGCACAGCGACGCGTACACGTCAGCTACAGAGCTGCAACTTGCATCAGTGTGAACGGGAAGGATGCCGGCAAGTGGCGCGGTGGCTTGTTGCGGCGTCCACATGAACTACGGGACTATACTCGCGAACGGCCCTTACTTAAAAAACAACCTTTGTTAACTCAATGACAGTTCTCCGCTCGGAATGTGCCTATGTTACAGGTGCTGTTTTGAAGGCTGTGTATAGTGCCTCCACATATCGAAACTTCATGAAACTATAGGGGCTGAAGTGGGAATATTCCATGATTACCCACAACAAATTCTGCATTTTTCAACTAAAATTGGCTGAGAAATATGTGTTGCATTACTTACTGCGTATTTTCAGTAATGTGGTATGGAATTTAAATTATCAGAAAGTATTTCACTTATTTCCGACACAGATTTAGATAATTACAGTCATCTTGATTTATAATTGTTGATATCAAATGATGTTTTTTTAAACAGACAGTGTCCGCTCTGGTAGCTGAGTGGTCAGCATGACGAAATGTCATACCTAACGGCCCCAGTTCGATTCCAGGCTGGGTCAGAGATTTTCTCCACTCAGGGACCGGGTGTCGTGTTGTCCTTATTGTCGTCATTTCATCCCCATTGACACGCAAGTCGCCAAAGTGGTATCAACTCGAAAGACTTGCACCAGGCGAACGGTCTACCTCACAGGAGGCCCTAGCCACACGGCAAACAGCTAGTAGCAAGTCCTGAGGCTGTACCCCGAGATGTTGGAATGCCAGTTTGCAGTCTGGCTTCTGCAGAATTCAGCTCTTGTTGATTTCCGGAAGTTTCAACTAACTTAGCGGAAGGGAGTCATGCCAGCCACTGATTACAATGAAAGGGAATCACTAGAGCGGCCAAACTTTCACTCTCGTACCCTTGTCTTTGTATCTTTCTATTACGCTTTGTTGGATCATTAATCAATGTGTAATGTTAATATTTTGATATTGTTAATTATACGTTTTGATTCCTGGCATTAGAAATTCTACCCACTATAGTAAACAGATACTAAGTTCATAAATATTGTACTTCAGTGGACTAGAGTGTGCTAACATAATTGTCACCACCTAGCAAGAGCTTCACAAATGAATAGACAAACCAAGAGCACATAATATGTGTCATTCCTTTCAGTTGCTAACAAATCCCTTGCCGATATTTCCTTGATAAAGTGCATCTTTTGCAAGTTTCTTCTGTTACTTTGAGGTGTCTTTGGTTATTTTCCACAAAATGTAACCTTGGTAGATTGGTGGAAAACAAATATTTTGAGACATATTTGAAGGACACAAAGATATCAGTAAGACTCTCTGAAAATTCATAATTTAACCTCAATGGTAACAGACACAGAGCCTTCCCTAGTATTGAAACCGAGAAGTGTCTAGTCTCTTTACAATTGCAGTCTGGAATAATAGTAGCACCCCTCCTGAGAAATAATGCAGTTGTTTATCCAGCTACCTTTCTCTATGTGACTTACAATTTTAACTTCTGTTGTTGTTGTAGTTGTGGTCTTCCTGTTCTGGGGCAGCTCTCCATGCCCCTCTATCCTGTGCATGCAACTTCATCTCTGTGCTACTACTGAAACCTACATCCATTTGAATGTGCTTACTGTAGTCAAGGCTAGGTCTCCCTCTACAATTTTATTTCACTGCTCAAATAACAAACTCATCTAAAACTTTTAGAGTGTCTCTTTCTAACCTATTTCTGTTAGCATCAACTTCTGTAGCCACAGTGACATCAAAGCTGTAACAGAAATCAGTGCCGTAGTTGTTACATGCAAAACAGTCTTGGTAAACAATGATGAGGATTCTAATATGATCTTACAGCCATTTGTGCTATGATTACATACACTGACAAGCCAAAACATTATGACCACCTGTTTAATAGTGTGTTGTTCCACTTTTCAAATACAGTACAACAGAGATTCTGTGTGGCATGGATTCTAAAAGTCCTTGACAGGATTCCAGAAGTGTGAGAAGATTAGCAAGTAGCTTTTGCTGAAGAAACAAGTCATGTGGAGGCTCATGTATACTTCTACATAATGATATAAATTATAAGACCAGAAACTGTTTTAATTATTTAAATGAAGAATGTGTGTTCAAGAGCTGTTGTGTAGAAATAGTGGACTCACTAGCAAATGTTATAATAATCTCAATATACAGAATTCCAGGAACATCAACAACATCACTATTCTTATCTAAGCTTCAAATTATGCTAGAAGACCTTTGCAGAGAAAAAAAGAAAAATTAGTAATAGCTGCTGATTTTAATATTGATATCACATGTGATAGCAGCCATGCTTGAAGTTTCATTGACTTAGTAAAAAAATATGGTTTCAAATTGAGTTTTTTTTTAATTTACTAGTGACAATGGGCAATCAGCAACATGCATTGACAGTGTTCTAACTAATTATGTATATGAATATGTGCATACATTTTGTCTAGATTTAGGTATTTCAGATCATTGTGCATTATTCATTGAGCTGCTGCAGACACAGAAACATTTCATGTATAAGTACCCATACGAGCAGGAACTTTAGCAAAGAAAACTTACTAACATTTAGTGAGAAGCTAAGAGATAAAACATGACCTTTTGATTATTGTAACTCAAGCGACAAAAACTCTGAGAAATTCCTAAATAGTTTTCTTGGAGACTTTAATGAAACATTTCCACCTAGACTCTGCACAGCAGTAAAACAACAAATACAGTAAAGTGGATTAACCAGGGCATAAAAATTTCCAGTGTAAGGAAAAGGCAACTGCACAGAGAACTAAACTATTATAAAAATATTGATTTCATTAAATATGTTAAGACTCTATAAAACCACATTTAAAAGAGTTGTCAAGGCAGCAAAACAACTGGCAAATAACAGGCTAATTTTAAATCTTAAAAATAAGACAAATGCTGTGTGGTCTGTCATTAAATCTGAGTTAGGTGTCAAAGCCTGTAACCAAGAAATTCCAAAAGTTGACGTTGAAGGAAATACTATTGTAAATCCAACTCAAATACCAGAGTACTTTAATGAATTCTTTATAAATGTAGAAAAGTCTGATGTAGATGTAACAGATTATCACAACAAAGTAAAGCCCTTTGGCCTAGGTGAAAACTTTACAAAATTCTCAAAAGTTTCTGTGGAGGGTGTAGAAAAAGCTATTCTAACATTAAGAAAAAAAGAATCTGCAGGTTGGGATGGAATACCCCCAAAGTTATTAAAGTGGTACACAATAAAATTGCAAACCCACTATCTCAGATAATAAATCAATGTTTTGAAGAGGGCTGTTTCCCAGAGGTAATGAAAGATGCTGAAGTCAAACCACTCTTCAAGAAGGGATCAAGAGAGATAATGGGAAATTATCATCCTATCTTGATTCTCCCAGTCCTATCTAAAATATTAGAAAAACCTGCTGTTGCACACATCCAAAACTTCATTGCAAAATATTCTGTTACTCTAAACAATCAATTTGGTTTTCAGCAGGATAAAAACACCATGGATGCAGTAAACAGTTTCATTGAGAAAATAAGTACTTTGTTAGACAAGAGAAATAAGGTGACAGGAATTTTCTGAGACCTCACAAAGGCATTTGATTTTGTAATCCATGCATTGCTTGTTTACAAACTTGAAAAGTATGGCATTAGAGGCAGTGCCCTACAATGGCTTAAATCCTACTTATCCAACAGAAAGCAAAGAGTTAGCATTTCTTCACATGGCACATATTATTTTTCTGACTGGAAAAAAAATATGTCAGGATGTTCCACAAGGCTCCATATTAGGCCCAGTCCTATTTCTCTTAAATATTTATGACTTACCGTTAAATATCAGCTCCACATCAGTTCTGTTCACAGATGATACTTCTGTCTTAGTTGAAGATCAGGACTCAGAAAAAATTCCCAAATCTGTGATCAGTACCCTCAGTACCTTAGAAACTTGGTACATGACAACCAAGGTATAGAAGAAGTTGACTCAGTCAAATTCTTAAGATTAAATGTAGATAAAAATTTCGGCTGGCACACACACATTGAATACGTGGCAAACAAACTGAGCAGCTTTGCATTTGCAATGCAAATATTGTCAACTGCTACTAACATGGACACACAAAAAGTAGCATATACAAACTACTTCGAATCCATTATTAGGTACGGTATTGTTTTTTGGGGTAACACGACAAACATAGTGCGGATACTAAAAATACAGAAAAAAATCATACAAAATATGTGCACTGCAAATCACAAAGAACCATGTCAACCATTATTTAGAAAACTTAAAATATTAACTCTGCTATCCTAATACATATATGAGATTACTATATTTTTGTACACCAGACATGAATTATTTGAGGGAAGCCATTCTGTCCATTCACATGTTACCAGAAACAAAGAAAATTTTATGCTCCCCACCCACCGCCTCAGACTGTATGCCCAGGGACCTCAATACATGGGAATGAAAAATTTGTAATGAATTAAAAGGGAACAGATGAATTTAGGTTTGGGTGAATTCATGCGGGACAAACTGGAAATTTGAGCTGTGTACAATGTGTTATCCTTATAGTGTCGCTATTTATTATAGTGCTATTATTTATTAATGTAAAAATCATTGTAATTATTTTATAAACTTTTGACATGTCTCCTGTACGCAAATCAAATGTACAGCAAATGTACGCCATGAGATGAATAAAACACAATTCACAAAAAGTGTGTGGTCCCATATGTCTATGCACAGGTCAAGCAATTCCCACAAATTATGGGATGGTGATCTACGGGCACACATCTGGCACATGAGATGTGTTCTAATGTGCACAGATCAAGCACATTTGCTGGCCAAGACATCAATGTGAGTTCACTTAGCATGATTCTGACCTTGCAACATGGACAGTTATCCTGCTGGAAGATATCATAGTAGGTGGAGACTTCAAGTGTAAAGCAATGCAGGTGGCCCACAATAATGTTCACATAGTTGACTGCTGTCATGATGCCTTCGAATACCACCAGAGATCCCATGGAAGTCCAATGTACCGCATAGCATAATTCTGCTCTCACCGGCCTCCGTCTGTGGCACAGTGCATGTTTTGTCTAGTCATTCGCCTGGATGATGGCGTGTAAGGTGTAACAAGAAGTGCAATTCATTCGACAGGTGACATGTTTCTATTGATCCACAGTTTCTATTGATTCGGTGCTGCTGTCGAAAGGGATCCGTCATCCCACGACATAGATATTAGTATTAGACACCCAGGTCGATAGCAGACAGGAGACAATTGTCGAGCGCTGCAGGAGGCAGTGAGATTAGTGTCGGGTGAAAGCAGTACTGGAAAGACTCATTAAGATAAAATAATGGTGATCAAGCTGAGTACGGTGTCAATGGCGGATGTGGCGAGTGAGGAGTAAATTGTAAATACACCGGAATGTGACAAATGAGCACGTCCCCTTATCATCGTGGGGTTGACCCTCAGCAATACTGATTTGCGAGGATATAAAACCAGAAGTGACAAGTGCCGAATTACGTTTTTCGCATCAACTGCATCGGCCACAACAACTGTGGATTGCAGTGAGGATTGTCGTTAATGTTGTCCATCATCGTTGCGTGTGACGAAGTACTTAAAATCAGAAACCAATAAAAGATATAACCATAAATAAATATGTAAGGCGAAGGTAACAACTGCCTCAGAATTTGTGTGTTAATAGAAAATACATATCAGTTTGTATATCACAACCTTTGTGGTCTTCAATATAGAAAAACTTTCAATCAATAACTACTCCGTCTCAGAACAGCTGCACTCTGCTACTTGATTGAGAAGTAGCAGCTCCAATCTCAGAAACTGACATACGGCGGGGAGAGCGGTGTGCTGACCACATGTCCCTCCATATCCGCACTCAGTGACACCTATGGGCTGAGAGGATGACACGGCAACTGGTCGGTACCGTTGGGCCTTCATGGCCTGTTCAGGAGTAGTCTTGTTTCCGACAAGCATAATTTTAAAAACTTCACTTGTGTGGAATTTCTTTAATTTTGTTTAAAACTAGCTAGATGTTTTGCACAGGATTAGTTCTGACTGTACTTGATAATCACATTTAACAATATATATTCCACGATTTTAAGAAAATATATACACTCTAAGAAAAGAAAATAAAAGACGCACCATGAAGAAATTATCCGAATGGGACAGAAATTGGTAGATGTGATGCACGAGTACATGTACCGACAAACAAATGACTACAATTTCAGAAAATTTGGATGATGTACTCAAGAGAAAATGCTTCAAAAATTGAGCAGGTCAATAACACTTTGGCCCATCTCTGGCCCTTATGGAAACAGTTATTTGGCTTGGGATCAATTGACAGAATTTTTGCATGTCCCCCTGAGGGACACTATGCCAAATTCTGTCCAAATGGTCCATTACATCATCAAAATCCCAAGCTGGCTCGTTGGCCCTGCTCATGATACTCCAGATGTTCTTAACTGAGGACAAATCTGGCAATCTTGCTCGCTAAGGTGGGATTTGGAAAGCAAAAACACAAACAGCAGAAACTCTCACTGCGTGCAGGCGAGCATTAGCTTGCTGCACTTTAATTTTTCTTTTTCGTGCCCACAGCTGTCAATTTTTCAGTCCAATACCAGGCCAAGTCAAAATCTTCAGACTTTATTAGCCAGGAGTTATCTAGGGAGCAACATGCAGGGCAATTTTGGCATGTTAGAAGTTGTTCTGTGTTTCTTACTTCTCCACAGTTGCACTTATTGTCATCATGTTCTAATATGCCTCAGTTTATCAGATTAATTTTTACACCAACTATGCTGGTTCCGATAAGGTGTAACATTTTCCACAACTTGTACTTTAATTCAACACTGGTCAATAGATGTTCCAAAATAGGGTAGTCGATAGGGGGTTCATCCGAGATGTAACTGAGGAATCGATATCCTGGTTTTAGTCTTTTTAATCCATTGAGGCTGCCATATAGTGGATGATGCTTATCAAACATCTTTCTGAACTACTCATGATGTTCGTGAGCTACCCTATGAGACTTGGGGACTGCTGAAACCTGAAGCTTGCTAGTTTTCAAGTGGAGTGAGCTTCATCCATCCTGCAACTAGCCCACAGGTTTCATTAAGGCTTACGTTGACCACCCCCCCATGAACCATGGACCTTGCCGTTGGTGGGGAGGCTTGCGTGCCTCAGCGATACAGATGGCCGTACCGTAGGTGCAACCACAACGGAGGGGTATCTGTTGAGAGGCCAGACAAACATGTGGTTCCTGAAGAGGGGCAGCGGCCTTTTCAGTAGTTGCAGGGGCAACAGTCTGGATAATTGACTGATCTGGCCTTGTAACATTAACCAAAACGGCCTTGCTGTGCTGGTACTGCGAACGGCTGAAAGCAAGGGGAAACTACAGCCGTAATTTTTTCCCCGAGGACATGCAGCTTTACTGTATGATTAAATGATGAAGGCGTCCTCTTGGGTAAAATATTCCGGAGGTAAAATAGTCCCCCATGCGGATCTCCGGGCGGGGACTACTCAGGAGGATGTCGTTATCAGGAGAAAGAAAACTGGCGTTCTACGGATCGGAGCGTGGAATGTCAGATCCCTTAATCGGGCAGGTAGGTTAGAAAATTTAAAAAGGGAAATGGAGAGTTTAAAGTTAGATATAGTGGGAATTAGTGAAGTGCGGTGGCAGGAGGAACAAGACTTTTGGTCAGGTGATTACAGGGTTATAAATACAAAATCAAATAGGGGTAATGCAGGAGCAGGTTTAATAATGAATAAAAAAAATAGGAGTGCGGGTTAGCTACTACAAACAGCATAGTGAACGCATTATTGTGGCCAAGATAGACACAAAGCCCATGCCTACTACAGTAGTACAAGTTTATATGCCAACTAGCTCTGCAGATGATGAAGAAATTGATGAAATGTATGACGAGATAAAAGAAATTATTCAGGTAGTGAAGGGAGACGAAAATTTAATAGTAATGGGTGACTGGAATTAGAGTGTAGGAAAAGGGAGAGAAGGAAACATAGTAGGTGAATATGGATTGGGGGGAAGAAATGAAAGAGGAAGCCGCATTGTAGAATTTTGCACAGAGCATAACTTAATCATAGCTAACACTTGGTTCAAGAATCATAGAAGAAGGTTGTATACCTGGAAGAATCCTGGAGATACTAAAAGGTATCAGATAGATTATATAATGGTAAGACAGAGATTTAGGAACCAGGTTTTAAATTGTAAGACATTTCCAGGGGCAGATGTGGATTCTGACCACAATATATTGGTTATGAACTGCAGATTGAAACTGAAGAAACTGCAAAAAGGTGGGAATTTAAGGAGATGGGACCTGGATAAACTGAAAGAACCAGAGGTTGTAGAGAGTTTCAGGGAGAGCATAAGGGAACAATTGACAAGAAAGGGGGAAAGAAATACAGTAGAAGAAGAATGAGTAGCTCTGAGGGATGAAGTAGTGAAGGCAGCAGAGGATCAAGTAGGTAAAAAGACGAGGGCTAATAGAAATCCTTGGGTAACAGAAGAAATATTGAATTTAATTGATGAAAGGAGAAAATATAAAAATGCAGTAAATGAAGCAGACAAAAATGAATACAAACGTCTCAAAAATGAGATCGACAGGAAGTGCAAAATGGCTAAGCAGGGATGGCTAGAGGACAAATGTACGGATGTAGAGGCTTGTCTCACTAGGGGTAAGATAGATACTGCCTACAGGAAAATTAAAGAGACCTTTGGAGAGAAGAGAACCACTTGTATGAATATCAAGAGCTCAGATGGAAACCCAGTTCTAACCAAAGAAGGGAAGGCAGAAAGGTGGAAGGAGTATATAGAGGGTTTATACAAGGGCGATGTACTTGAGGACAATATTATGGAAATGGAAGAGGATGTAGATGAAGATGAAATGAGAGATAAGATACTGCGTGAAGAGTTTGACAGAGCACTGAAAGACCTGAGTCGAAACAAGGCCCCGGGAGTAGACAACATTCCATTAGATCTACTGATGGCCTTGGGAGAGCCAGTCATGACAAAACTCTACCATCTGGTGAGCAAGATGTATGAGACAGGCGAAATACCCACAGACTTCAAGAAGAATATAATAATTGCAATCCCAAAGAAAGCAGGTGTTGACAGATGTGAAAATTACCGAACTATCAGTTTAATAAGTCTCAGCTGAAAAATACTAACGTGAATTCTTTACAGACGAATGGAAAAACTGGTAGAAGCCGACCTCTGGGAAGACCAGTTTGGATTCCATAGAAATGTTGGAACACGTGAGGCAATACTGACCTTACGACTTACCTTGGAAGAAAGATTAAGGAAAGGCAAACCTACATTTCTAGCATTTGCAGACTTAGAGAAAGCTTTTGACAATGTTGACTGGAATACTCTCTTTCAAATTCTGAAGGTGGCAGGGGTAAAATACAGGGAGCGAAAGGATATTTATAATTTGTACAGAAACCAGGTGGCAGTTATAAGAGTTGAGGGGCATGAAAGGGAAGCGGTGGTTGGGAAAGGAGTGAGACAGGGTTCTAGCCTCTCCCCGATGTTATTCAATCTCTATATCGAGCAAGCAGTAAAGGAAGCAAAAGAAAAATTCGGAGTAGGTATTAAAATTCATGGAGAAGAAGTAAAAACTTTGAGGTTCGCCGATGACATTGTAATTCTGTCAGAGACAGCAAAGCACTTGGAACAGCAGTTGAACGGAATGGACAGTGTCTTGAAAGGAGGATATAAGATGAACATCAACAACAGCAAAACGAGGATAATGGAATGTAGTCAAATTAAATCGGGTGATGCTGAGGGAATTAGATTAGGAAATGAGACACTTAAAGTAGTAAAGGAGTTTTGCTATTTAGGGAGTAAAATAACTGATGATGGTCGATGTAGAGAGGATATAAAATGTAGACTGGCAATGGCAAGGAAATCGTTTCTGAAGGAGAGAAATTTGTTAACATCGAGTATAGATTTAAGTGTCAGGAAGTCGTTTCTGAAAGTATTTGTATGGAGTGTAGCCATGTATGGAAGTGAAATATGGACGATAACCAGTTTGGACAAGAAGAGAATAGAAGCTTTAGAAATGTGGTGCTACAGAAGAATGCTGAAGATAAGGTGGGTAGATCACGTAACTAATGAGGAGGTATTGAATAGGATTGGGGAGAAGAGAAGTTTGTGGCACAACTTGACTAGAAGAAGGGATCGGTTGGTGGGACATGTTTTGAGGCATCAAGGGATCACAAATTTAGCATTGGAGGGCAGCGTGGAGGGTAAAAATCGTAGAGGGAGACCAAGAGATGAATACACTAAGCAGATTCAGAAGGATGTAGGTTGCAGTAGGTACTGGGAGATGAAGAAGCTTGCACAGGATAGAGTAGCATGGAGAGCTGCATCAAACCAGTCTCAGGACTGAAGACCACAACAACAACAAACATACGTTGACCACCTCACATGCACCAATCTTCACCAGACAGGTCACGCATACTTAGCTGCAGAAAGGCAACATGCTAAAGCAGAGGTTCTGAGCCCATATGTTTGATGCCCCACTTGCAGCCAATTAGCTTTCTAAAGCCCGGTCCACATGCAACGATCTGTCTGCGCAGACATTGGCGCAGATGTCTGTACATGCAAAAGAGTGCTGCAAATGTGGAGTGTTCACACGACACAAAGCCCAATCTACTACTTGCCCGCCATCTGTCGGTGTAGAAAAGAAATATCAGTGGCAAGCGACTACACTCCCCGTAAACGTCAAAAATGTAATTCAGTTATTTTGAAATATAGAAATGGAGGAAGTTCTGTTGTGGTCTGTGTTTGCAACTTGTATTGCAAAAAAACATTCAGACCAACCGCAGGAAACAGAGAAAGCGGTCAAAATGGTGTAGACAGCGGCTGCTAAAGCGAAAGCAGTTTTCTCACGTAAATTTACTGCGAGAGTTGCAGGGCGAACCTAACGACTGGCGAAATTATTTGCAGATGGATGTCAAAACTAATAATTATCTCTTAAAGCTTGTAACCCCTCATATTATGAGATAAAATACTTGTATGAGAAGGGCAATTTCTCCTCATGAACGGCTGGCGGTAACATTAAGATTTTTAGCAACATGAAGCAGCTACAAGGATTTGGAATTTCCAACTGCAGTATCGAAACAAGCATTGAGTGAAATAATACCCAACACATGGGAAGCTATTTATGCTGTCCTGAAGGATGAGTTCTTCTTATAACAGCAGTTAATTTTCTATTATGTTTGCACACAAATATATTCTTTTGAATAAACTTTTGATAAACGTATATGAAATATATTGTTTTACATTACCTCGTGTTCCATTTCCTCGCATATTGACACTCCAATTTCATCTTGAATTGTACTCCTGCTTGGTCTTGGCGTTTCTTGATCACTAAGAAAGCCAAGCAGATCAAAATACCATAACGTTGGCTGGTATACTTGATCTACTCCTATACCAGATCTTCTAGATTTCTGAACTTTGGATAACTCTTTTCGGTAAACAGTTCGCAACAATTTTTTTTTAATTACTGTTTCTCTGTTTGCCGAGGCGTCAACTGCCCGCAATTTTTCAATTAGAGCATTGTATGCTGCTGTCTTTTTGTCTCAGTCACTATATTCTTTACTTTTAATCTTCCACAATCATGGGTGGTTTCTATATATTTCAATGAATTCACTTACAAACTCTCGAGAACACTTATGAGTATCAGCCATTTCAATGCCCTGTGCGCACAAATACAAACACTAGACTGAGCAAACAGCTGTTTCGCGCCAGATTTGCGGCGATTTCCTGTCCACACGCTCCAACTTGTCTGCCCAGATGTGGTTTGAACCCACAGATTTGAGAGGTTTCGCTCAAACCTCCAACTTCCAGGTTTGCACACACCTCAGGTTGGTGCAAATCTTCTGTCCACACGCAACGATCTGTCTGCGCAGATGTGATGTGCGCAGACATTTGCGCAGACAGATCGTTGCGTGTGGACGGGCCTCAAGGATATCGTTCCTTGCTGCTACCTTGTTTTGGGTTTTTTCACAGTGATATTTGTATGTAAGGCACCTGACAAGCAAAACTCTGAGGTATGTTGGCTGGTCTATGTGCTCTAGGGTACATCCTGTCCAGTTGAAGTGCAGCTTTCTATTTGCTAGGCATGCGTGTGGGTGAAAAGCATAAATTTTCATTTTAGTGGGATTGGGTTTGAGAGAGTTGTCATCATCATATGTTGACATAACTTCTAGGATATTCTCCAACTTGCTGAAATGCAGGCGAAGGATGGCTTGCCATTAAGGGCTACAAAACGGGACACATCATCATCGACATAACATTGTGCTTTAAGAGTGCTGCAGATGACAACTGAATGAGTCCAGCTGTGAAAAGAAATGGCACCCTGACCACCACTCCTGGTTGTTGGGCGTTATGGCAGGTGGCAGTCGGGTTCGTATCCCACTACTGTCTGGATGTCTTCACTGGTCATTGTGGCTCAGTTTCAAGCAGGTCTCATCCCTGAAGACTATTCTATTCCAGTCAGTGAGATTCCAGGCCAAAGATATGTCTGGAGACACCCTGGACAATAGTATAGCAACCTTACTGCCGTCCACCGTGTGGTCCAACAACCATGAGTGATAGCCTGGTGTGCCATTTCTTTTCATAGCAGGATCCCTTTGGCTGTCATCCATGGCACACTCAGTGCACAGTGGTATGTCGATGTATTCTGTGCTCTGTTTTGTTGCCCTAGATGGCTAGCCATCCTGGGTTTACATTTCAGAAAGATAATGCCCACCCACACATGGCGAGATGTTCTACTGCTTGTCTTTGAGCTTTCCTAATCCTACTTTGGCCAGCAAGGTCACCGGATCCCTCCCCAAATTGAGAACATTTGGAACATTATGGGCAGGGCTCTTCCCAACAAGCTCAGGATTTTGACACACTAATGCACCAGCTGGACAGAATTTGGCAAAATATCCCTCAGGAAGGCATCTAACCACTCCATCAATCAACGTGAAGCATTACTGACTTGTTCAATTTGTGAAGATATATATACCTGTGGATGTATATTAATAGCATTTGTAACTTTATTTTCGCATTCACCAATAATGACCTTTATTTTTGTCATATGTCCTGTATTTTTTACCTACATGTCCATAAACAACTCTGATAACTCTCGCTTAAAATAATTATCTTTCAGATACTGATTTTCCTACACCGCTCAGCGTTGTCCTGTTGTTGTTGTTGTTGTTGAGAACCAGGACAACTGAATCAAAAGACACTTTAAATTATTTTCTGTTTGTAACTCATAAGTTTACTGACATGAGCAAGGTCAACGAAGTACAACTGAGGCATACCACAGTGTGTGCACACACAGTATTCTGTAACTACTGATTCAGTAATGCAATAATTAACTCTGTAGTGAACAGTTAGGTTTATGTGCCATTAAGTAATACCATTATCACTAGGACTGAATATCAGTGCTGAAAAAGAAAGAAGCCAGTTACACATACACAACCCTCTAACTATCTCCTCTAATATATTATGATTATGTTTAGAGTAACTTGATTAACAGGAACAGTCACAATGATAGACATGCAATTAGGAAAGGCAAAGGTAGTACAATGTTGTTGTTGTTGTGCTCTTCAGTCCTGAGACTGGTTTGATGCAGCTCTCCATGCTACTCTATCCTGTGCAAGCTTTTTCATCTCCCAGTACCTACTGCAACCTACATCCTTTTGTGTATTCATCTCTTGGTCTCCCCCTACGATTTTTACCCTCCACGCTGCCCTCCAATACTACATTGGTGATCCCTTGATGCCTCAGAACATGTCCTACCAACCGATCCCTTCTTCTGGTCAAGTTGTGCCACAAACTTCTCTTCTCCCCAATCCTATTCAATACTTCCTCATTAGTTATGTGATCTACCCATCTAATCTTCAGCATTCTTCTGTAGCACCACATTTCGAAAGCTTCTATTCTCTTCTTGTCCAAACTATTTATCGTCCATGTTTCACTTCCATACATGGCTACACTCCATACGAATACTTTCAGAAATGACTTCCTGACACTTAAATCAATACTGGATGTCAACAAATTTCTCTTCTTCAGAAACGCTTTCCTTGCCATTGCCAGCCTACATTTTATATCCTCTCTACTTCGACCATCATCAGTTATTTTGCTCCCCAAATAGCAAAACTCCTTTACTACTTTAAGTGTCTCATTTCCTAATCTAATTCCCTCAGCATCACCCGACTTAATTAGACTACATTCCATTATCCTTGTTTTGCTTTTGTTGATGTTCATCTTATATCCTCCTTTCAAGACACTGTCCATTCCATTCAACTGCTCTTCCAAGTCCTTTGCTGTCTCTGACAGAATTACAATGTCATCGGCGAACCTCAAAGTTTTTATTTCTTCTCCATGAATTTTAATACCTACTCCGAATTTTTCTTTTGTTTCCTTTACTGCTTGCTCAATATACAGATTGAACAACATCGGGGACAGGCTACAACCCTGTCTTACTCCCTTCCCAACCACTGCTTCCCTTTCATGTCCCTCGACTCTTATAACTGCCATCTGGTTTCTGTACAAATTGTAAATAGCCTTTCGCTCCCTGTATTTTACCCCTGCCACCTTTAGAATTTGAAAGAGAGTATTCCAGGCAACATTGTCAAAAGCTTTCTCTAAGTCTACAAATGCTAGAAACGTAGGTTTGCCTTTCCTTAATCTTTCTTCTAAGATAAGTCGTAGGGTCAGTATTGCCTCACGTGTTCCAGTGTTTCTACGGAATCCAAACTGATCTTCCCCGAGGTTGGCTTCTACTAGTTTTTCCATTCGTCTGTAAAGAATTCGTGTTAGTATTTTGCAGCTGTGACTAATTAAACTGATAGTTCGGTAATTTTCACATCTGTCAACACCTGCTTTCTTTGGGATTGGAATTATTTTATTCTTCTTGAAGTCTGAGGGTATTTCGCCTGCTTCATACATCTTGCTCACCAGATGGTAGAGTTTTGTCAGGACTGGCTCTCCCACGGCCGTCAGTAGTTCCAACGGAATATTGTCTACTCCGGGGGCCTTGTTTCGACTCAGGTCTTTCAGTGCTCTGTCAAACTCTTCACGCAGTATCGTATCTCCCATTTCATCTTCATCTACATCCTCTTCCATTTCCATAATATTGTCCTCAAGTACATCGCCCTTGTATAGACCCTCTATATACTCCTTCCACCTTTCTGCTTTCCCTTCTTTGCTTAGAACTGGGTTTCCATCTGAGCTCTTGATATTCATACAAGTCGTTCTCTTATCTCCAAAGGTCTCTTTAATTTTCCTGTAGGCGGTATCTATCTTACCCCTAGTGAGATAGGCCTCTACATCCTTACATTTATCCTCTAGCCATCCCTGCTTAGCCATTTTGCACTTCCTGTCGATCTCATTTTTGAGACGTTTGTATTCCTTTTTGCCTGTTTCACTTACTGCATTTTTATATTTTCTCCTTTCATCAATTAAATTCAATATTTCTTCTGTTACCCAAGGATTTCTACTAGCCCTCGTCTTTATACCTACTTGATCCTCTGCTGCCTTCACTACTTCATCCCTCAAAGCTACCCATTCTTCTTCTACTGTATTTATTTCCCCCATTTCTGTCAATTGCTCCCTTATGCTCTCCCTGAATCTCTGTACAACCTCTGGTTCTTTTAGTTTATCCAGGTCCCATCTCCTTAAATTCCCACTCCAGGTAGTACAAATTGCACTTTAATTATTGCCCTCAGGATTTGTGCAGGTTTTAATAAAAAATGAAGATAGGAACAGAAATTTCATTTTTGTCCATTTATTTATCCTTCCAAGTGTACAACAAGCAATCACAATGATGTTTTTTCATCAAGAAGGTAATGTTTCACCAATAACAAACACAAGAGACTGTCACCATTGCATTTACTTCATTTGGCTGGAATATTAAATTGTTATACAAAATAGAGATTAAGGAGAAATCAGAATTAGAGTAATAAAGAACTGTATGGATTATACACAAAATATATAGATTTGCGATGTTATTAGCCGAGAGCACATGTGAGCACATTCCTTTTAAAGTTTGCTTTAGTTAATGTCCATGAAACTGCTCACTAATGATACCATTTTTGGCTGTCTATAATCGTTATCAACAGCCCATACACACTCAATGGTAGATGTTTGCCTCAAAACATGCTTGTAGACAATATTCCGTTACATGCTTGTAGACAATATTCCGTTCAGGCTCTTACTAGAGTTTTCAAGGCAGATTTTACATGCAGACATTTCTTTATCCAGTCCGTATTCTGTCCTCTTCTAGTTCTGTGGTTTCCTGTGGGATGAAAAAACTTAGCATTAGTACATTACACTGAAACAGAATGATGATAATGTGTCAAAGTGCTGAAACTTTGCACTGGTATGAGTGTGTCACTCCTGATTAATTAATTTTGTAAACAATGAGCAAGATTTAATTTCCCAGGACTTTTGTGCAATAGTTAACAGCTATTTATGAGACTGGTAATAAGCAAGTAACCTCTAATTATTTTCAAATAATTTTGTGAAGGTAGGTTATAACAGAATACTGAATCACCTTTTTGTAACAATCTTTTGGCAATTGCTCAGTTGAATTCCTGTAAAGGCTTGTTAATAGAGAAAGCAATAAAAGATTCCACAAACTCAGTTCTGATAGAATTAAACGTGAAAAACCACCATTTTGGCATTTTCTGTGACCAGGCCACAATTATGATTGTGTAGACAAACAAAAAATTGCTAGAGAAAGTAAAACATTATGGCCTCTTACTTCAGTGGTATCATACCTCACCAACCAAAGGCAGAGGGTTAGATTAACTAATGATAACACGGGACTTATGTCTGATACTTGGCCCATTCGTGATTGTGACCAATATAAATACTTTACTCAGAAAACTGAAGGACACTTGAAAAACAGTGGTGTTTGCTGAGATACATGTATGCTTATAAAGATGCCACAGCCATGAAAATTATGGAACAGTGTTCCAGCTTCACTCCTGGTCTTAAAAAAGTTGTAATTGGATTCTTACTCTATGTGTCAATACATTTACCCCATTAAAGAATTTGTGGGTGGTAACAGGACTGAATTTCAGGATTAACTATTAAAGTCGCAACCATAATACTACAAACAAAAATAATTTCAATGTAGACCTCACTTGCCCAATTGAGGTTCAGTCTTACAATCTAGTGCATCAGTCTTTAACTCACTGACAGCAGGCATCACACAAGAAACTGAAAATTCCCTGGTTTTGATCAGTTATGTGATACTAGGAACTTAAACTTTTCTTGAGTTGGTATTGCACCTCAACACATTGAACACTATTGTCATTTCTGTGTGCCACCTATTTACGATCCCCATCACAATTGATATGTTTTTATAGCTGAATAAGGCAATATACAAGAAATATTTTTTCACTAAAATTTTAATTTTTTAAATGAGCAGTCAACCAAATTGACAAAAAATTTCAGCTATTCATGCTCTAACCATAACTATTACAGGAATGAAAGATGATCGATATGACACCACAATAAGTATCTGAGAGAGCACTGAAAGAACTAAGTCAAAACATCGTCCCTGGTGTAACTGATATTCTGTCAGAACTACATATAGCTTTGGGAGAGCCAGCCATGACAAAACTCTTCCACCTGGTGAGCAGATGTATGAGGCAGGTGAAATACCCTCAGACTTCAAGCAGAATATACTTCCAATCCCAAAGAAAGCATGCACTGACAGGTGTGAATATTACAGAACTGTCAGTTTAATAAGTCATTGTTGCAAAATACTAACACGAATTATTTACAGAAGATTGGAAATACTGATAGAAGCCAACCTTGGCGAAGGTCAGTTTTGAACCCAGAGAAATGTAGGAATATGCAAGGCAATAATGACTAGAATCTTCCTAGAAGGAAGGTTAAGGAAAGACAAAACTATGTTTTAGCATTTGTAGACTTATATTTTAACAATGTGACTGGAATATTCTCTTTGAAATTCTAAAGGAAGTAAAAATAAAACACAGGGAGTGAAAGGCTATTTACAATTTATATAGAAACTAGGCAGCAGTTACGAGAGTTGAGACACGTGAAAGGGAAACAGTGGCTCATAAAAAAGTGAGACAGGATTGTAGCCTATTGCTGGTCTTATTCAATCTATACTGTAAGCAAGCAGTAAAGAAAACCAAAGAAAAATTTGGAGTAGGAATTAAAGTAGAGGGAGAAGAAATAAAACCTTGGATGTTTGCCAAAGACATTGTAATTCTTTTGAAGACAGCAGAGGACTTTGAGGAGCGGCTGGACAGAAAGGACAGCGTCTTGAAAGGACGATATAAGATGAGCATCCACAAAAGCAAAACAAGGACATAGCAAATCAAGGATTAAATCAAGTGATGCTGAGGGAATTACATTATTTCATGAGACTATGAAAATAGTAGTTGAGTTCTGGTATTTGGGCAGCAAAATAACTGATGATGGCCAAAGTAGAGAATATATAGAATGTCGACTGGCAATGGCAAGAAAAGTGTTTCTGAAGAAGAGAAATTTGTTAACATCAAATATTGATTTAAGAGTTAGGAAATATTTTCGGGAAGTACTCGTATGGAGTGTAGCCATGTATAGATATGAAATAACAGTTTAGGATGGAGAAAATAGAAACATTTGAAAAGTGGTGCTACAGAAGCATGCAGAAGTTTCAGTGGGTAGATCATGTAACTAATGAGGACAGACTGAACAGAACTGGGGAGAAAATAAATTTGTGGTACAGACTCACTAGAAGAAGGAATTGGATCATAAGATACATTCTGTGACATCAAGGGATCACCAATTTAGAACTGGAAGTAAGTGTGGGAGGTAATAATCATATAGGAAGAGCAAGAGATGAATGCAGTAAGCAGGTTACAAGGATTTGAGTTGTAGTAGTTATTCAGAGGATTGCACAGGATAGTGCAGTATTGAAAGCTGCATCAAACCAGTCTTTGGAATGAAGACAACTACAACTACAACAACCATAACTTTATGACTAGCTGACTATCAGAACATTTTTAGTAAAGCATAAGGGGCATTCAAAAAGAAAGAAGCCAGAGGCATAATTACACAAACCAGTACGATTATGTTAGAACTACTGACCCTGGCTGTTGAGACACTTGTCCCACTGTGACATAAGGTGGTGAATGGCTGTGTCATAAAATTCCTGGTGCTGCAATGTTAACCAGTTCCGCACATACAGCTGGACGTCGTCGTCTGAGGTGAATCAGAAAGGTTATGCTGACGTTCTTCTTTGACCAAGATGGCCCCCTTCTGATTCACTTCCTGTAGCACGGGACACAGTGAATGGAAACCTTGACCACCATTCGCCAAACGATCAAATCAAAACGACCAGGCAATCTCACCCTTGGGATCATTTTGCTTCACGACAATGCAAAGCTTCATAAGGCCAACACAATCGTGGCATTCCTGCAGATATTCAAATGGGACATTCTTGGCCAACCTCTTTACAGTCTGGACCTCAAAGCCCTATGATTACACCATTTTTGGTTTCCTTAAAAAGGATCTGTGGGGCAAACGATTCACCTAGGATTACGATGTCCAGCTGTACATACGGAACTGGTTAACATTGCAGCCCTGCGAATTTTATGAGACAGCCATTCACAGTCTTGTGTCACAGTGGGACAAGTATCTCAACAGCCAGGGTCAATACTTCTAACATACAGGTACTGGTTTCTGTAATTATGCCTCCAGCTCATTTCTTTTTGAATGCCCCTTATAATTTACTGCAAAACTACTGAGATTTATCACAAGAAATAAATCTGCCCTGGTTCTACTTGATGCCAATGGCCTTGCTGCCACGGTAACACTGGTTCCTGTCAGATCACCGAAGTTAGGTGCTGTCGGGCTTGACTACTTGGATAGGTCACCGCCCGGGTCTGCCAGGTAATGTTGGCAAGCAGGGTGCACTGGCCTTTGTGGAGCCAATTGAGGAGCTACTCGACTGGGAAGTAGCGACACTGGTCATGAAAACTGACAATGGCCAGGTGAATGGTCTGCTGACTACATTCGGTGACACCTAAGGACTTGAGGATTACACGGCGGCCCGTTGATACTGTTGGGCCTTCAAGGCCTGTTTGGATGGTGTTTGTTTGTTTTAGTTGTACTTGACAAAACCTCTAGTAGAATAAAATCTTACACATGACTTAGGTTTCAAGAAATAATTCTCATCTTCTGTCTGTTCAATAGTTTTGCTAAGCATCCAGGACCTGTGGCAGGTTTGGCACTTATATGCTCCTGTCCACCAGATGTACTGATTGATTCAAAGGGTTTTTATCATGCTTCATCCACATGGGCTCTCACATGATACTTGATAAATTTATTGGATTTTTTGCGTGACATACAATTTCTTGTGTGCAATCAATCATCTGGATTGGATTTCCATCCTGAAATCCAGGTCATGTATATGGTTTTTTTTTTTTTTTTTTTTTTTTTTTTTTTTTTTTTTTTTTTTTTTTTTTTTTTGTTCCAAATAAAGTTTTTGTGAAGTACAACTGGAATGGATTTATCTATCATGAAAAAAGTTCAGCAGCAGCTGTGGATGTCCCATGAAGAGTATATTATTAAGATGTAGCTGTACAGGAGCTTTTCTTCAGTTATTAAAGATCCAGAATATAGTACGATTTATCTGAAGGTTTGCTTTGGTTCTTCATTGACAGTTAGTGCACCATGAATTTCATATCAGTATTTGGCAGGGCAACTGAATGGAAAAGTATTCAGTAAAGCAAGCTAAACAGCCTGCAGGAGTGGTAGGTAGTTGGTGATAAGTTTAGATTGCATTTTTCATGAAGGGAAAAGAAAGCAAGAATTTACTGAGCAGCCACTGTTGAGTGAGATGCTTCAAGAGTGATGTAATAGCTACCTGGAACAAATGTCACTTAATAATCATAAAAGCATTTTCCACACAGCCTGTGTTCTGTCAGTATTATACCTGAACTTCCTTAATGTTGTTCAGTCAAATGACGGTTACATCTTTCAGAAAGTTTTGTATGACTGTGGTCCCACACAGAAGTAAAATCATTTTTAGTGTAGTTTTCCCTGTGTGTTTGTGTAAACTTTCTCAGCTGAATAATATACATTGGCTGTGAGTGCAAAAAAGTAAGTATTATAACAAATAATGATCTGTATGTATCAGATCATTCTTTGCAGAAGTCTTTTTAGGGATTTTGGAATTATATTGCCAGCTACCAGTACATACATTTATATCTTAATCATATTTGAAGCTGATCATTAAAAAAAAAAAAAAATTAATTTACCTATTTTTCATACATACAATGTATAAATAAATATACTATGTGATCAAAAGTATCCGGACATGCCCAAAAAAATGTTTTTCATATTACGTGCATTGTACTACCACCTACTGCCAGGTACTCCATATCAGTGACCCCAGTAGTTATTAGACATTGTGAAAGAGCAGAATGGGGTGCTCCACGGAACTCACGAACTTCGAACGTGGTCAGGTGATTGGGTGTCACTTGTCATATGTCTGTAAATGAGATATCCACACTCCTGCACATTCCTAGATCCACTGTTTCCAATGTTATAGTGAAGTGAAAATGTGAAGGGACATGCACAACACACAAGCATACAGGCAATCTCGTCTGTTGACTGACAGAGACCACCGACAGTTGACGAGAGTTGTAACGCGTAATAGACAGACATCTAACCAGACCAACACACAAGAATTCCAAGGAGCATCAGGATCCACTGAAAGTACTATGACAGTTAGGCACAAGGCAAGAAAAGTTGGATTTCATGGTTGAGCGGCTGCTCGTAAGTCACACATCACACTGGTAAATGCCAAACGACACCTTGCTTGGTGTAAATACTGTAAATATTGGACGACTGAACAGTGGAAAACGTTGTGTGGAGTGACGAATCATGGTACAAAATGTGGCAATCCGATGGCAGGGTGTGGGTGTGGCGAATTCCCAGTGAACTTCATCTGCCAGTGTGTGTATTGCCAACAGCAAATTCAGAGGCGGTGATGTTATGGTGTGGTCATGTTTTTCATGGAGGGGGCTTGCAGCCTTGTTGTTTTGCATGGCAGTATCACAGCACAGGCCTACATTGATGTTTTAAGCACTTTCTTGCTTCCCACTGTTGGAGAGCAATTTGGGGATGGCGATTGCAGTTTTGAACACGATTGAGCAGCTGTTCATAACACACGGGCTGTGGCATAGTGGTTACACGACAATAAGTCCCTGTAAAGGACTGGCCTGCACAGAGTCTTCACCTGAATCTTACAGAACACCTTTGGGATGTTTTGGAACGCCGACTTCGTACCAGGCCTCACCGACCAACATCGATACCTCTCCTCAGTGCAGCACTCCATGAAGAATGGGCTGCCATTCCCCAAGAAACCTTCCAGCACATGACTGACCGTATGCCTGCGAGAGTGGAAGCTGTCATCAAGGCTGAGAGTGGGCCAACACCATATTAAATTCCAGCAATACCAATGGAGGGCACCAAAAACTTGTAAGTCATTTTCAGCCAGGCGTGCAGATACTTTTGATCACATAGTGTATGCAGTATATGAAGTGAGAATGTTATTATCAAAAATCTTGAAAAATTTCTTGGTCAATTTACTTCAAATTTTAACCTAATTCTCTAATGGACATTTGGATGGACAATTATATATTGTGGAACATTGTTAACAGAACAGTTGTATTTATGGCTTATTGGCTAATTAAAACTAACTCCATCCAAACAGGCCTCCAAAGGCCCAATGGTACTGACAGACTGCAATGTCATACTTGGGTGATAGGTGTAACTGCATACGGATAGGGGCGTGCAGTCAGCACACCACAGTCCCAGCCATTGTCAGTTTTTGTGACCTGAGCTGGTATATCTCCAACAAGTACCTCCTCAACTGACCTCACAATAGCTGAATGCACCCCATTTGCCAACAGCCCTCAGCTGACCCAAATGGTCACCAATCCAACTGCTAGCCAAGCTCAACAGTGCTTAACTTTAGTGATGTGATGGGAACTTGTTTTACCACTACTTTGCCACTGGCAAAATACTGACCTCCTTCTCCCCCACATCCCTGTCTATTTCCTCCTCCTTTCCAATCTCTCTATCACCTCCTACCCCACTCTCTCTGCCTATCTTCTTCTCCCCCCTCTCTCGCTCCGGTCTCTGAATTTGGAATACCAGTAAACGAGGTTCAAGGTCAGAGAGGGGAAGGGGGGACGGTCAGAGGAGTGGGAGGAAATGGGCACAGAATGTGGAAAGGAGTAATGGGAGAGGGGGAGAAGGGGGGAGGGGAGAGGGAGAGAGAGGAGGAGGAGAAGAAGATAGAGAGAGGGGGGAGGAGGTGATGGATGGAGGGGGAAGGAGGACGAAATGGAGAGGGACATCGGGGAAAAGGAGATTTGGATAGATATCCAATACCCATATATATTAGAAATATGTGCTTTCTCTATTCTTTCTTTTCCCCTGAACCTGACTGAGCAACAGCAATGTGTGACTAGGAACAGCCAGCCACAGCATAAAATTAAAAAAAAAATGTTCTGGTACACACTTTGCCTGCTCGCCTACTTTTCAAACTGGATTTGTGTACTTGGGTGCAAAGGCATTCTACAAACTCTCATCTAACATACAGGAAGGAAGTGGGAATACCTACTGAATGAAATGAAAATAAAAATCATAACTCATTAGCCGCAAATTCTACCAATTATCTGATTGTCTACTTCAGTAACTGAAAATTCTTTACTTTTGCACAAAGTATGCCATGTGCTGCTCTATTATGAAAAAAAAGCATTCCTGCTTGAGGGTTAAGAAGTTGTACTACCTATTACCATATTTCTCAAGGAAGAGAATTGTACAAGTCTGATTCCATTGTCATTTGAGTAATTTTCCAATACAAGACTGATGCTCATAATCTTCTTTTCCTATTTTTGCTTTCATATCTCTAGAGTAGCATGGAAAGCTGCATCAAACCAGTCTCTGGACTGAAGACCACAACAACAACAAATCTCCAAAAATTATCTTACAGTTTTCTTTCAGACATTCACTGTATACTTCATCTAACTCATCACAAAAAGCATCTCCTCTTCAACTGGGGAATGACCCAATATGAGGCTGTAGTCGAAAAATTTCCCTTCGATTCTGAGTCTGCACAGTATGTGCACTTATGCCAGGAAATCCACAAAAAGATGGTTTTTCCTCTTAATTACAATGAAAGTAGTACCTAACACATGATCTTTCTTGTTCTAACGTAACCACAAGTGCCAACATGAAGACAAAGAACACAAGCGCAGAGAAGGCTGTGAGAAGACATCAACCAATAGCCTGCTAACTAGGACCACACCATAACAGGAGCGGCCTCTACAAGAAGAGAATATAAGCGCTACTCCTATCAGCCTCAACGGCACAGTACTGGCACAGTACTAGTACAGCACTATGACAACAGTGACTTATCATCCATGTCAATTGCTTACATGGACCCTGTATACAGCAAAGGACTTTGATTGTTTGCACGTCGCCCATTGCTTGCAACACGTTCTTGCAAGTCCAAAGTTAAGTATTGACAATCTTCGTTACTATAATAAAAACTATTAATTTGACTTGCTTGAATAGTTGAATAGCTAACCGCGAATGCAGCATCCTTTAGGCACCCTAGAAGCGACAAGTGGGCAGGACCCCACATTTCTTTTTGTAACCATCCTGTAAAGGGGTAAAGTTATAAATGAGACTTGAAACCATCATACGAGTGTCGTGCCAAAACCAGGCAACTACAATGTTGGCACAGCCAGCACGGAGACTGCACTGTCAGTGGCTTCGCACCACTTCTGTGATGACAGGCCACACTTGCCACTAACATCTGACTTTCCAAGCAGAAGCAGCGCAAGTCAATTACAGCTGTTGAGGATCACCAGCACATTTCAGATGAACCAACATAAATGGCAGGAATCAGCACACTAACCATCTCATCATCGACCAACAGCTAGGCAGCAATGTGATGTTGAGCCTTTGCTACTCTGGGCTATGCCTGATGCTTCTGCCACAGCCAGGACAAGAACTGCTGCCTGTCACATAGACATCTGAGCACCAGGAGCCACATTTGGCCACTGTCCTGAGTGTATAACTAGAGCATCCAGTCACCTCTGCCCTCACTGTGGTACTAATCTTTGAGCCCTTACCTGCAACCATTGCCACAAGCCACACTTACTATGTCCAGGGGACACAGGAACCTGGAAACACAACAGCAGAACATGCAATCAGCAGTCAGCAGCTGTCACCACTGGGTAAGCAGTGTCACATTCTCTGTGCCACCCACAAATGATAATAAACAAGTTCTTCTTCAGCTGCACAGCATCCTTCGTCAGCAGAGGAGCCAAGCCCACACTGAACTATTTCCCCGGGTGAAAATACACTTTTTCCATGTTAAGTGACAGTATACTTTCCATCGGAACTGTAAAACTTATCAATCCTTTGAATAGATATGGTTTTATACAGCAGTGTAGAATTTCTCAGCACTTTAGGAAACAAAACTCAGGGGGAAAAAACGCGTTTTGGAAAGATCTTTGATACGCAGCAACATGTACACTGTCATAATTAATATCTCTGAGCTTCTAAATCTACACCATACTTTGCAAGCCACCTAACAGTGTGTGGTGGTGGGTATTTCTGGTACCATTAATTGATCTGCCCTTCCCTATTCCACTCGCCAATGGCACATGGGAAGAATGATTGTTGATAAGCTGTAACTTCTCAAATTTTCTCATCGTGGTCATTTCACAAGATGTATGTGAGAGGGAATAATATGTTATGTGACTCTTTCCAGAAAGTGCTCTCTCAAAATTTCAATTGTAAATCTCTCTGTGATGCACAATGCCTCTCTTGTATTGTCTGTTACTGAAGTGTGATGAGCATCTCTGTAATGCTCTCGCATCACCTAAATGATCTCATGATGAAACATGTCGCTCTTCATTAGATCTTCTCTCTCTCTCTAACCAGCCCTATGAGGTAAGGATCCCATAGTGATTAAAAATACTCAAGAATTTGTCGAAAAACTGCCTTATAAGCCACTTCCTTTGTTGATGAGTCACATTTCCTTAAGATTAAGAATCTGAGTATGGCATCTTTTTATCCTCTTATTTGCTTTATGTTGTCATTTCACTTAAGATCACTCTGGATAGTTACTCCTTGATATTTTATGGTAAATACTGTTTCGAGAAATTTGACGTCAACGATGTGATTGTACAGTAGTGGATTTCTTCTCCTATGTATGCACAATATGTTATATTTATTTACATTTAGGGTCAACTGTGAAAGCCGGCACCGTTCATGAATCCTTTGCAGGTTGTTCTGCAAAATGATACTGCCTTCTGGCATTGCTAATTTCTTACAGACAACCATATCATCTGCAAACAGTCCAATGCTTTCTAATAGATCATTTATATACAATGTAAAGAGTAATGGTCCTTTCATATTTCCTTGGGGAGCTCCAGAAATTACCTCTACATCTGTTGATTTCATTCCATTAAGAGCAACATGTTGAGTTCTATCTGTAAGGAAGTTTTGAATCCAGTTGAAAATGTGGTCTAACACTTGGTAAGCTTGTAGTTTATTTCACTAAACAGTAGTGCAGGATGGCGTCAAATGCCTTCCTGAAGATAAGGAACACAGCATCAACTTGAGCACTGTTGTCTGCAGTGCTGTGGATCTCACGGAGAAACAGAATGAGCCGACTGTCGTAAGATCTCTTTTTGCAGCATCCATGCTGATTTTTATAGAGGGGATATTCATTCTCCATAAAGTCATAATTCTTAAATGTAAAAAATGTTCCACAATTCTACAACAGATTGACGTCAATGACGTCGGCCTATAATTATGTGCATCTGTCCTACGACCCTTCTTGAAAACTGGAATGACTTGCGTTTTCTTCCAGTCACCTGGTACCCTGCACTCCTCCAGCAATCTACAATAAACTGCTGCTGGAAGGGGAGGAAGTTATTTCGCATAATCTTTGTAGAATCTTACAGGTATCTCATCTGGTCTTGATGTCTTTCCACTACTAAGTGACTGCAGCTGATTTTCTATTCCGTGATCAGTTATTTCAATATCTGCCATTTTGTTATTTGCATGCTAATTCAGGGTGTATATGTGGACAAGAAAAAAAAAATTCCCAGATTTTTCCCGGATCTCCCGGTTAATAATACATTTTCTCCCGGGTGAAAATACACTTTTTCCATATTAAGTGATAGTATACTTTCCATCGGAACTGTAAAACTTATCAATACTTTGAACAGATATGGTTTTACACAACAGCATAGAATTTCTTGGCACTTTAGAAAACAAAACTCAGGGGGAAAAAACACATTTTGGAAAGATCTTTGATAAGCAGCAACATGTACGCTGCAAATTTTCATATTACGGAAGTATGAATTCGAATTCCACCAACAAGGAAAGTTAATGATTTAAGTTACTATACATAGTGTTGCTACAAGAAAAGCAAAGCTTTCACATATAATATTTGTCTCTAAGATTAATAAGCTACAAGAGAAGCTAAGCTTTCACATATAATGTTGATCTGTTTAGCGCATGTTACACGTTAAGATACACCATACAAATACGCCAGCAAAATTTTTAATACCAACATAAATCTCTTTATCTTCTGGGCTCAAAAATCTTCTACATGGCTCGTCATCAAAGAGTTGATTTTTAAATGAGAGCAAACGCTCTGAGATTTAAAAAATTCATCATACATTCGTGCACATAGTTCATCTTGCGTAAAAGAAAATCTACTTTGAAAATAACGCTTTTCGAACCACAATTCGCAATGTTTTCATGCAACCTGTTCGAAATAGATTCATTTCAGCAGTTGCCAGAGAGTGCCAGATAAGAGGCGTCACCATGCTTGCGCAGTTACGGTGATGTAGGAAGCCAGTATGTTCGTACTTGTAAAACATTAAAAGACATTCCACGTGGGAAAAATTATATATAAAAACAAAGATGAGGTGACTTACCGAACAAAAGCGCTGGCAGGTCGGTAGACACACAAACAAACACTAACATACACACAAAATTCAAGCTTTCGCAACAAACTGTTGCCTCATCAGGAAAGAGGGAAGGAGAGGGGAAGACGAAAGGAAGTGGGTTTTAAGGGAGAGGGTAAGGAGTCATTCCAATCCCGGGAGCGGAAAGACTTACCTTAGGGGGAAAAAAGGACAGGTATACACTCGCACACACACACATATCCATCCACACATACAGACACATATGAAATATGTCTGCTTGTGTCTGTATGTGTGGATGGGTATGTGCATGTGTGTGAGTGTATACCTGTCCTTTTTTCCCCCTAAGGTAAGTCTTTCCGCTCCCGGGATTGGAATGACTCCTTACCCTCTCCCTTAAAACCCACTTCCTTTCGTCTTCCCCTCTCCTTCCCTCTTTCCTGATGAGGCAACAGTTTGTTGTGAAAGCTTGAATTTTGTGTGTATGTTTGTGTTTGTTTGTGTGTCTATCGACCTGCCAGCGCTTTTGTTCGGTAAGTCACCTCATCTTTGTTTTTATATATATAAAAAGAAAGATGATGAAACTTACCAAACAAAAGCGCTGGCAGGTCGATAGACACACAAACAAACACAAACATACACACAAAATTCTAGCTTTCGCAACCAATGGTTGCCTCGTCAGGACCATTGGTTGCGAAAGCTAGAATTTTGTGTGTATGTTTGTGTTTGTTTGTGTGTCTATCGACCTGCCAGCGCTTTTGTTTGGTAAGTTTCATCATCTTTCTTTTTAGATATATTTTTCCCACGTGGAATGTTTCTCTCTATTATATATATATATATATATATATATATATATATATATATATATATATATATATATATATATATATATATATATATATATATATATATATATTCAAGCTTTCACAACAAACGGTTGCTTCGTCAGGAAAGAGGGAAGGAGAGGGAAAGACAAAAGGATGTGGGTTTTAAGGGAGAGGGTAAGGAGTCATTCCAATCCCGGGAGCGGAAAGACTTACCTTTGGGGGAAAAAAGGACGGGTATACATTCGCACACACACACATATCCATCCACACATATACAGACACAAGCAGACATATTTAAAGACAAAGAGTTTGGGCAGAGATGTCAGTCGAGGTGGAAGTGCAGAGGCAAAGATGATGTTGAATGACAGGTGAGGTGTGAGTGGCGGCAACTTGAAATTAGCGGAGACTGAGGCCTGGTGGGTAACGGGAAGAGAGGATATATTGAAGAGCAAGTTCCCATCTCCGGAGTTCGGATAGGTTGGTGTTGGTGGGAAGTATCCAGATAATCCGGACGGTGTAACACTGTGCCAAGATGTGCTGGCCGTGCACCAAGGCATGTTTAGCCACAGGGTGATCCTCATTACCAGCAAACACTGTCTTTCTGTGTCCATTCATGCGAATGGACAGTTTGTTGCTGGTCATTCCCACATAGAATGCATCACAGTGTAGGCAGGTCAGTTGGTAAATCATGTGGGTGCTTTCACGCGTGGCTCTGCCTTTGCTCGTGTACACCTTCCGGGTTACAGGACTGGAGTAGGTGGTGGTAGGAGGGTGCATGGGACAGGTTTTACACCGGGGGCGGTTACAAGGATAGGAGCCAGAGGGTAGGGAAGGTGGTTTGGGGATTTCATAGGGATGAACTAACGGGTTACGAAGGTTAGGTGGACGGCGGAAAGACACTCTTGGTGGAGTGGGGAGGATTTCATGAAGGATGGATCTCATTTCAGGGCAGGATTTGAGGAAGTCGTATCCCTGCTGGAGAGTCACATTCAGAGTCTGGTCCAGTCCCGGAAAGTATCCTGTCACAAGTGGGGCACTTTTGTGGTTCTTCTATGGGGGATTCTGGGTTTGAGGGGATGAGGAAGTGGCTCTGGTTATTTGCTTCTGTACCAGGTCGGAAGGGTAGTTGCGGGATGCGAAAGCTGTTGTCAGGTTGTTGGTGTAATGGTTCAGGGATACTGGACTGGAGCAGATTCGTTTGCCATGAAGACCTAGGCTGTAGGGAAGGGACCGTTTGATGTGGAATGGGTGGCAGCTGTCATAATGGAGGTACTGTTGCTTGTTGGTGGGTTTGATGTGGACGGACGTGTGAAGCTGGCCATTGGACAGGAAAGTGGCATGGGATTTAGAGTAGGACCAGGTGAATCTGATGGAACCAAAGGAGTTGAGGTTGGAGAGGAAAATCTGGAGTTCTTCTTCACTGTGAGTCCAGATCATGAAGATGTCATCAATAAATCTGTACCAAACTTTGGGTTGGCAGGCTTGGGTAACCAAGAAGGCTTCCTCTAAGCGACCCATGAATAGGTTGGCGTACGAGGGGGCCATCCTGGTACCCATGGCTGTTCCCTTTAATTGTTGGTATGTCTGGCCTTCAAAAGTGAAGAAGTTGTGGGTCAGGATGAAGCTGGCTAAGGTAATGAGGAAAGAGGTTTTAGGTAGGGTGGCAGGTGATCGGCGTGAAAGGAAGTGCTCCATCGCAGCGAGGCCCTGGACGTGCGGGATATTTGTGTATAAGGAAGTGGCATCAATGGTTACAAGGATGGTTTCTGGGGGTAACGGATTGGGTAAGGATTCCAGGCGTTCGAGAAAGTGGTTGGTGTCTTTGATGAAGGATGGGAGACTGTATGTAATGGGTTGAAGGTGTTGATCTACGTAGGCAGAGATACGTTCTGTGGGGGCTTGGTAACCAGCTACAATGGGGCAGCTGGGATGATTGGGTTTGTGAATTTTAGGAAGAAGGTAGAAGGTAGAGGATTCCTTGAAGCTCCGCCTGGACATCAGGAATGGGATTACCTTGGCAAACTTTGTATGTGGTGTTGTTTGAAAGCTGACGCAGTCCCTCAGCCACATACTTCCGACGATCAAGTACCACGGTCGTGGAACCCTTGCCCGCCGGAAGAATGACAATGGACCGGTCAGCCATCATATCACGGATAGCCTGGGCTTCAGCAGTGGTGATGTTGGGAGTAGGATTAAGGTTTTTTAAGAAGGATTGAGAGGCAAGGCTGGAAGTCAGAAATTCCTGGAAGGTTTGGAGAGGGTGATTTGGAGGAAGAGGAGGTGGGTCCCGCTGTGACAGAGGACGGAACTGTTCCAGGCAGGGTTCAATTTGGATAGTGTCTTGGGGAGTTGGATCATTAGGAGTAGGATTAGGATCATTTTTCTTCGTGGCAAAGTGATACTTCCAGCAGAGAGTACGAGTGTAGGACAGTAAATCTTTGACGAGGGCTGTTTGGTTGAATCTGGGAGTGGGGCTGAAGGTGAGGCCTTTGGATAGGACAGAGGTTTCGGATTGGGAGAGAGGTTTGGAGGAAAGGTTAACTACAGAATTAGGGTGTTGTGGTTCCAGATTGTGTTGATTGGAATTTTGAGGTTTTGGAGGGAGTGGAGCTGGAAGTGGGAGGTTGAGTAGATGGGAGAGACTGGGTTTGTGTGCAATGAGAGGAGGTTGAGGTTTGCTGGAAAGGTTGTGAAGGGTGAGTGAGTTGCCTTTCCGGAGGTGGGAAACCAGGAGATTGGATAGTTTTTTGAGGTGAAGGGTGGCATGCTGTTCTAATTTGCAGTTGGCCTGTAGGAGGATGCTCTGAACAGCCGGTGTGGATGTGGGAGAGGAAAGATTGAGGACTTTTATTAAGGATAGGAGTTGACGGGTGTGTTCATTGGCTGAGTTGATGTGTAGGTGAAGGATTAGGTGGGTGAGGGCAATGGATTGTTCAGTTTGGAACTGGTATAGGGACTGATGGAAAGAAGGGTTGCAGCCAGAGATGGGAACTTTAAGTGTGAGGCCTTTGGGGGTAATGCCAAATGTCAGACAAGCCTGAGAAAATAAAATATGCGAGCGTAATCTGGCTAGGGTGAAGGTATGTTTGTGGTGGGAATGTAAATAAAACTTAATGGGGTCGTTGTGGGGATGTTGTGAGGGTGACATGGTATTAGAAGGTGGAAAGTGTAACATGAGGTTGAAATTAAAAATGAAAATAACTGGAGAAAGTAACTGGAGATCTGTTGTGAAAAAAGGCGAAAAAGTGTTGGATAAAGCTGGGATATGTTGATCCTGTGGTGAACTTAGGTTGGTGGACAACGATGTTCACAAAGGTTAGGTGGTTGTGTTGCCGCCAAAACACGTTAAAGGATGGAGAGATTCCGGAAAATTTCGAAAAAACGGCGTGTAAACGTATTAAAAAGAGTGGTTTTTGTGGTGGCAGATTATGAAAATGGGGCTAACAATTGTCTAGCGAAGAAATAATGACGTTAAAACCTGTGGGAAGTGGCTAAAAATTATCAGTGATGTGGGAAAAAGGGAAATGGAAATAAAGCGAAAGTTATCAGAACTAGACGAAATGGTTGTTTAATAGGTGAAAGGAACTGTTTGTGGACTAGAAACGGTGGATTTTATAGCAGCGGTAGTGTTGAAAGCGGAAAAAAAAATTTTTTGGTTATGGTTTGGAAGTGGGTGACGTATTATTGAGTATATATAGGCGGGATAAAATTGTATAGTAGATTACGGTAAAAAGGAGAAGGTGAATACAAAGTGAAACCACTGGCAAAAACAAAAAGAGAAAATAAGACGACAGGAAAGATTTCGAAATGCAACAGTGACAATAACAAACGTAATTGTTGGGTTCAAATTAATGATATGAATTAATAGAGGGAAACATTCCACATGGGAAAAATATATCTAAAAACAAAGATGTAGTGACTTACCAAACGAAAGCGCTGGCACGTCGATAGACACACAAACAAACACAAACATACACACAAAATTCAAGCTTTCGCAACAAACTGTTGCTCATCAGGAAAGAGGGAAGGAGAGGGAAAGACGAAAGGAAGTGGGTTTTAAGGGAGAGGGTAAGGAGTCATTCCAATCCCGGGAGCGGAAAGACTTACCTTAGGGGGAGGATCACCCTGTGGCTAAACATGCCTTGGTGCACGGCCAGCACATCTTGGCACAGTGTTACACTGTCCGGGTTATCTGGATACTTCCCACCAACACCAACCTATCCGAACTCCGGAGATGGGAACTTGCTCTTCAATATATCCTCTCTTCCCGTTACCCACCAGGCCTCAATCTCCGCTAATTTCAAGTTGCCGCCACTCACACCTCACCTGTCATTCAACATCATCTTTGCCTCTGCACTTCCGCCTCGACTGACATCTCTGCCCAAACTCTTTGTCTTTAAATATGTCTGCTTGTGTCTGTATATGTGTGGATGGATGTGTGTGTGTGTGTGCGAATGTATACCCGTCCTTTTTTCCCCCTAAGGTAAGTCTTTCCGCTCCCGGGATTGGAATGACTCCTTACCCTCTCCCTTAAAACCCACATCCTTTCGTCTTTCCCTCTCCTTCCCTCTTTCCTGATGAGGCAACCATTGGTTGCGAAAGCTAGAATTTTGTGTGTATGTTTGTGTTTGTTTGTGTGTCTATCGACGTGCCAGCGCTTTCGTTTGGTAAGTCACATCATCTTTCATATATATATAAAAACAAAAATGATGTGACTTACCAAATGAAAGTGCTGGCAGGTCGACAGACACACAAACAAACACAAACATACACACAAAATTCAAGCTTTCGCAACAAACTGTTGCCTCATCAGGAAAGAGGGAAGGAGAGGGGAAGACGAAAGGAAGTGGGTTCTAAGGGAGAGGGTAAGGAGTCATTCCAATCCCGGGAGCGGAAAGACTTACCTTAGGGGGAAAAATGGATATGTGCGTGTGTGCGAGTGTATACCTGTCCTTTTTTCCCCCTAAGGTAAGTTTTTTCCCCCTAAGGTAAGTCTTTCCGCTCCCGGGATTGGAATGACTCCTTACCCTCTCCCTTAAAACCCACTTCCTTTCGTCTTCCCCTCTCCTTCCCTCTTTCCTGATGAGGCAACAGTTTGTTGCGAAAGCTTGAATTTTGTGTGTATGTTTGTGTTTGTTTGTGTGTCTGTCAACCTGCCAGCACTTTCATTTGGTAAGTCACATCATTTTTGTTTTTAGATATATATTTCCTACGTGGAATGTTTCCCTCTATTTTTTTTATATATATATATATATATATATATATATATCAAGGCATCAGAGGATATTCCAAGAGCATCGGAATTTCGTGAACCATACTAAAATGCATAGTTCGCCTTAAAGCGCACATTCGTATGTCTAGATTCTCAATGACGTAGGCCTCGACCTGATATTAAGCTTTACAGTATGGTTTTTGTGACGTAAATTTTCTTGAAGTACCTGTACTGTATTATCTCATGTTTGGTTCTTTATTATGGCATAATGTCATATGTGCTAGAAGATGAAAACGTGCACTTGAAATGCAGCGAACAGTTAAAACTAGCCAATAGTGTGGAATCCAACACTTCGTTTCAAATAAATTTACTGCCTCAGAGGAAATCTTAATAAAGGCCAAATTTCTTTAGCAAACCGCCAAATATAACTTTATTGTTCTGCAAGGCAATTAATGCTTGACTGTCAGAAAGGTGGAAATAAGATAAAATCTGAAACTAGTAACATATTTAAGCCGTCCATAATTATGTGAATGTATTTTAATTCACTTGATAGCTCCCAGCCACCGAAATCCGTCTTGTTTTCATTTGACATGAGAGCAGTAAACTAAGAGGAAACAGAAAAATCACTAAATGTAAACACAGGACACGTGGAGACTACCTCCCACCTCCACCTGACCGCACCCCACCCCACTATAACTCAGACTGCTCTGCGCACGTCTTTCTGAAGAATCTGATACATAAAACATATATCTTCGAGGAAATGTAAGACATGTTATTTGGTCTTTAGTGAGCCGAAGTGCAGTGACACGCCTCTTCAAACAATATTCTTATACCACACGTCACTGTATTAGGCTCTGTGGAACTCAAACTTGTATATTTTGCAATGCATGCCATCAAACTATTTCAGGACAGTGGAAATTAAAATGTCCTGTAGTGCTCTCCTGCTCCCAGTCAGCCGGTTTGACATCTTGTCCCTCTAAAAAATAAAAAAATAAAAATAAACGCAATTAATACTGGATGGGATTATTTGTAACTGGGAGAACAAGAACTCTTCAGAAAATCTGGTCTTTTTATTGTCTATTAGCTATCAACTTGCTCTTCTGTGTGACATAAAATTAAATGTAGGATACCTAAAACCAGTAAAGACAAGAGACAGGCAATACAGTACACATTTCTTCAGTCCTTAGGTCCTAGCAATTTTTCTCACTAATCTTGCTGCAGCTTTACATGGCGTGCTTTCCTTTCTGCGAAAGAACTATTACCTCATCAAAGTTCGTCAAACCCTTTGCTACATGAAAAATCAAAATGTCATCGTCTAATACTGAAAAAGTTGTTAATACATATAATACCCAAGACTGGTGTGGTTTCTCGATCTGATTACGTCTATTTTGTCACTGTATGCTGGAAAAAACAAAATAGGCCTTTCTAATATTACACACATAATGACACACGCAAAATAAGCGAGACTGTTTTGGCAATAATGATCATTTTTATAGTACGACAATATAATTCACGAAGTACCAATACGAAATACCTATTTGGCCTACTACAATCAAAAAGCTTTATGTTTGGAAATAGTTTCACATTTCATTCACACGCTCCAATTTCTCATGAACGAGACTGACGAGGATTCCACAGGCAGAGACATCACGTACACTATGCACGCATTCAAAAGTAAACTTATAATTCTTTCAGAAATCAACTTAGAATGTGTTCAAAAATGTCCAAAAACCAGCAAGGGTGCGTTTCAAAATCGTATAAATAATCGATAGACTGACGTTCGCTGGATGCTAGGTGCTTTGAGAAAAAAGTTTTTTTCCTCAAGAATGTAAATTTGTCCCCTCCCTCTGAAACTACTGCCCGGTACAGATGCCCCGGTTTGTAGCCCCCCCCCCCCCCTCCTAGATCCATGCCTGCTGTGCACTTTGGAATCTGGCAGCTTGGGTGCCCCAGTAAAATTTTGCTCGGTACCCCATGAGGGTGGTTGCTGCTACTGTTGCTTACACAGCCAACAGCCACATTTCTGAAGCCAGAAGTGGGAGAAGGTATTACTCATACGTGACTCAACTGCGCGTATGCATGAGCTCGCTCATAATTGCTTAAATGAATCTAATGTAAACAGTTGTAACATCACGCTCATCAGAGCAGTTCGTTGTTATGAAGCATTGCATAGACTTCCTAAAGCCTTCGACACATTTTACTGTTGGCAGGTGCTTGTACATGCACTGTGTTATTTTATATGGTGCATTTCCTTTGCAATTTAAGTTTTATTTTTGGTTTTTTTTTTTTTCTCTCGTTCTTGTTTTAATGCCGCTGTATTATTCTGCAGCAGCAGGATACAGTAATATCCTTGGTTAGAGTATCGATTCCTACCAGTCAAAATTACAAAAATTTAACTGAAAACTAAAACAACGAAAAATTCCCGGAATTCTAAAAAATTCCCGGGTTTTTCCCGGTTTTTTCCTGGATGAAAAAATTCTCGGGCTTTTCCCGGATCTCCCGGTTGTCGTATACACCGTGTAATTGAAAGGAGAGACCATGTTACGATGTTCTGCAGTCAAACAATTTCAAAAGACTGAATTAAGTATTTCATCCTTCTCCCTGTTATCTTCAGTTTCAATGGCAGCGTGGTCACTGAGCGAATAAATAGTGGGTTTTGAACCTTTTTAAGATTTTCACTCAGATCGGTTGACAAAATTCTTCTTTCAAAGTCACTGAATGCATCTCTCATTGCTCTTCTTATGCTCATTTTCACTTTGTTCAGCTTTCGTTTTTCAGCTACGCTTTGACTTCTCTTTATACGTGATTTTGTGTGTGTGTGTGTGTGTGTGTGTGTGTGTGTGTGTGAATTTCTAAGGGAGACCAAACTGCTGAGGTCATCGGTCCCTAGACTTACGCTTAGAACACACACACACACACACACACACACACACACACACACACACTGTTCACATGGCAGTTTTCTAACACAGCTATCAAATCACAGCGGGTGTTTCCAACCCTGATAACCTACACCGGGAAGTACTTGTCTAAGGCATACTGAATGATGCTTTTGATTTTTTTGCACTCCATATCTTTGTCCTCATCACTGAATATTTGATGCTCAATACCCAGATATTCTGCAACTTATATCCTGTCACATTTGCTAAGCAAAAATTTCTCTCATCATTCTCATCATTCAGTATAAAATCCATAGTCATAGTTGCTGTCACAGCCTTATGATCAGTGATACCTTCCCCTACATTAACTAATTCAATAAGTTCAGACCTGTTTGTTGCTAGGAGGTCTAAGACATTACCTTCACGAGTTGGTTCAATAATTATCTGCCCAAAGTCATTTTCAGACATGGCATCAGAACAACCCCACACAAATCTCTGTCTCTGGCACCAGCATTGATAGCAAGACTCTCTCAATCTATACCTGGCAAGCTGCAGTCATCCCATATTACAAAGGTTTGATCAGGAAAATCATTAACGATATTCTTCAAGTTCTCTCTGAAGTGCACCACAACTTCGGCACCTTACCCTGGTGGTGTTTAAAAGCATCCAATTGCCATTTTTTACTTGTCTTTGATGCGTAACTTGACTCAGATTAATTCATATTCTAAATCCATGATAGCCTCACTAGATTTCATTATCGAATTCATTACTGCACTAAATATGCCAACACCACTGGTAACTAACCTATCCCATGCAATAAATATTCCAATGTAAACTCAGGTTTTCATTTCTGTTCACTTCTGCTTTCAATCAACTTTCTGTTCCTAATACTATTTGAGCATTTTCTTTGATGCTCCAGAAGTTTACTAATACCATATTAACCTTTTCTATATCCAATCTGTGAGGACGAGAATTTTCCGAGACCACTGGCTGATGTAACTTTGATTTTGACAGACAATTCATCTCTCAACTCGAGTGATTTTTCTCTAACCTACAAAAGACACCATATGCATGCCATATGTACTCTGCTACATTAGTAGCCTCTCCCTCGATGCAGTGCATGACTGACCTATTGAGGGGAACTTTACAACTCTCCACCTGATGGCAGAGGTTGAGAACTTCACATCCAGTACTGTTGCAGAGTCGTCTGAGCCTCTAGTTTATACCTTACACTCTGCTCCAATCCTACATGAGGCTACTTGTACAAATAGTCAGGTTAGGCTGCAGCCCATGTGTGATGTTAGGTGCCCTCACAAAGTCAGCTACATGCCAACAGGAACTGAGGACGACCTCAGACCACAGGCAGCTGGCATCAGTAGTGCCAACATGACCCACTATTCGAGACTGGTTGCACCCAGTGCACTCGACAGCCACTGGCAGAGCCTCCGTGGTGTCACAGACAAAATGTTTGCAGCTGACACAAGTATTGCAATAAATAGTATGTCGAGTGTAGTTCTAGAAAGATCTGCTAATGATATTTTCATAGATATTAATAAATGGTTTAAAGCCAACTCACTGACATTAAACTTCGAAAAGACTCACTATATGCAATTCAGAATCTGTAAGAGGTTTCCACCCAGCATATGCATAAAGTATGAAGAAGAGGTTGACAGTCTTAAATTCCTGGGATTACAACTTGACGATAAATTCAGTTGGGAGGAGCACACCACAGAACTGCAGAAACGCCTTAACAAATCTGTATTTGCAATTCGAGTGTTAGCAGACATAGGCAACATAAAAATGAAAAAGCTTGCATATTTTGCCTACTTTCATTCCATAATGTCATATGGTATAATATTTTGGGGTAACTCTTCAAGTCAAACAAAAGTTTTCAGAGTCCAAAAGCGTGTAATACGTATAATTTGTGGAGTAAATTCACGGATGTCCTGTAGAAACCTCTTCAAAGAACTGGGTATACTAACTACTGCCTCTCAGTATATTTACTCATTAATGAAATTTGTCCTAAATAATATATCTCTTTTTCCAACAAACAGCTCAGTTAATACATACAATACCAGGAACAAAAATGATCTGTACAAGGACGTAAAAGCACTTACTTTAGTTCAAAAAGGGGTCCACTACTAAGGAACACTCATCTTCAATAATATGCCAGCAAACATAAAAAATTTAGTTACGAATAAAGACCAGTTTAAAAGGAGCCTGAAAGACTTACTAGTGGCCAACTCCTTCAACTCCACTGACGAATTTTTTAATAGAAACAAATGATGTATTGCATATATTCATAGTATTAGTATTGTTATTTCAGCGTTAAAAAAAAAAAAAAAAAAAACATGTTCCCCATCCACGAGGATCTCCTCAGCACGGATCTATGGAACAAAAACTAATCTAACCCCTCTGGCAAATACACCAAGAGCAAACCGGCGTTCTTTCCTGCTCTGCATGGTATTCCCTGAGGGACTCCACTACCTGCCTAAAGGAGTAAAGACTGTACGGGTCATTCCCTCTTTCGCCTTCTGCTCAGCGACACACACGCCTACCACTGCCCACCAGTCACTCTTGTGTGAAGACAAACCGGAAATATGTTGCATATCAGAAGACACACTGACAACCAGGTCACCAGGGTATTCCAATAGCACCACGGGTGTCGCAGGTCTTAGCACCAGTGCCCTGATGTCACTGCACCTTTGAGCAGCATCCAGAAGCCTGTCACCCATGGCCAACATATCCTCCAGCTGTTTACAGACATCAGCCAATTCTCCTTATGCCCATTCACAACAAATGAAGACCACATCCAGTTCTTACTGGGTAAAACCTGAATAGATTTCAAAAATACACACAAAGCAGTGATGAATAACTGAAAAAGTACAAAACGGAATCCACAGTAGACAAAATCACTCGACTGTAGCTTCTCAGAGAATTCTCCTATTATAATTCTATACAAATCAGTTCAGGTGCTGTCACACGCAGATGAGATTGGTATAATTGCAAGAACACCAAGAGCAATGAAAGAAGCCTTTACAAGTCTTTAAAGAGTTGCTAGATAGATGACACTACACATAAATAGAGGGAAAACTACATATATGCCTGCAACTGAGAAATATTATCCTAAAGATCCCCAATAAATAGAAATTGGTTCATACAAATTTCATGCTTTGTGTAGTTTTAACCACGGATCAGAAGTAAGCTTTAAGAACAATGTCCACTCTGAACTCCAAAAGTGAAAATTTTCTGCCAAAAAATGCTACCATGGCCACAAAAACATCTCAAATCTAAGTTGTCGTTCAGGTAAAGTAAAGTTATGATGTGTAAAAGTTTTAGCAAGGCCAGTGCTAACATATGGTGCTGAAATGTGGACATAACAAAACCTGACGAAAAGCTACTGGACATATTTGAGAGGGAGAGCTTCAGGCAAATTCTTGAACCAGTGGAAGAAAATGGTGTCTGGAGACGAGGTTAAACTATGAGTTATATAATCTATATAATGAACCACACACTTTCATCAGTATTGAGAATAAAGAGGTTGGAATGGGCAGGACAAGTGCTGAGAGCAAATGACAAGATTAAGAAGACATTCAGAGCAGAGCCTGAAGGAACCAGGAGAGTTGGAAGACCAAAGCTAAGGGGGTGGGAGAGGATGGTTTCAGAGAGGATATAAGGAAAACCAGAATTCAGAATTGGAGGAGTTTGGCACAAACAGGGAAGAATGTAGTAATCTTCCACAGAAAGCCACAGCTCACAAAAGGCTGTCATGTCGATGCTGATGATGATACCTGATACTATGGTTTAGTTAAGTATAAGATAACACTTTTTAAATCGAAAGCAAGAACTACATTGATGTACGTAATGCACATATTTTAGAAAATGTTCTTCTGAAAGTACGATGACCATTAGAATGTAAAAAACCATTGAAAATACTATTGTCACTATGAAAATTCTTTGGACTTGAGGATTGCATTTCATGCACTCTGGGCATAAAACTTCTCCAACCAGAAGATTACACTTTTCATAATAAGAGATGGCTCTCCTGTCAACGATGTCATGTAACCAAAACAGACTTGCTCCACATCATAACAACAGGTAGCAATTACAATCCATGGAACTATCCAACTACCTAACTACCCAGCAATAACTAAACTGATATTTGGGCATTACATCTGTTTCAGTTTATTACCTAGCAGTAAATGATTGATACAGCTGTTAGTTTCACGAGCATCTCAGTCAGTATTAACGAACAAGTAAAGCATTATTAGTGGTCGCCTTGAATTTGATACCTGCCATAAAAGGGGATTTAATGGATCTAGCAAGCACCACCAGGAGTGTAGACTGACCTATACACCCACACTGTACTAGCTGGCTTTGGTTTGCATGTGCATAAATGGCAGCTGCATAAATCATGGCATATATTTTCAAGCTGAAAAAAGTGCCCGTCACATCTTGCAGACCATCCAACATGTTTTGCAGAAGTGTATTTTAGTATCATTTCCTGCCAGTGCAAAGGACTTTCAGACACACTCCAGATGCTGGTGACTGAACTGAGAAATTAAATTTAATATTATTAACTACTGTATCATTTATGTAAGATATTTGCATTCTATGTTTTATCCATTTTACATTAGTTGCATTGTTTTATACCTATATAGTAATACAATGTTGTGTATTCTGCCACATGTTAAATAAAAATAAACAGAGGTTACTTTTACCAGGTACTAAACGATAAACACCTTTTTTGTTTATTAATTTTGCCAGACATGCTTTTCACATAATAATCACGTCATTAATTTAGTGCCGGGTGAAAAACCTGAAGGAGTTGTAATGCCCATAAAGTCACTGTATCCCATGAAAATGTGGTTGTAGCTCTAAAATGTGTTGCTTGTAAACATGATTATAAAATATTGTGACCAAAGATTGCATATTACCAGTAAAAATATCTCAAACATTGAAGCTACAGACATGGGAAGACCACGATGAAGTGTCTATCAATACATAAAGTTCCAATATAAAATGACACAGCACTGACCTCTCACTGAATCATTCCATCATCTTGCTAATATACTTTACAACGTCTGGATTTGTAGTTAGAATATCGTCCCATCCAGGAGTGCGCATCACCTTGCAGAGGTTATGTGTGATGTAAAGGGCTGCATGGTCTAGCAGAACACCACAAGAGAATTTTTTGGCATTGGCAGCAGTTTCTGCAGCATTGTCCACAGACAAACAGCTGGCGATGTGATTCTCACATTGGCCCTTCAGCTGATGAAGTTGGTACATGTCAGCAGCAATCAGTAAGTCCCACGGCATGTCCTTGAGAGCTGGTGCCACACCTGTGTACAAGTAAAGCAAAACCTGCTTCAGTACTTCCGGCTTCACATCAGACAACTCCACGCGACCTTCCTTTGCTTCCTTCGTGTGTGGCTGCAGCATGGCAGCGAAGTAAGGACTCCGTACTGACAGGACGGCCCTGTGTGCCTTCAGGACAGTGTCGCCTGCATGTAGATCGAAGTCTGTCAGTACTTCCTCATCGAACATCTTGCCTAAGCCTTTCATTACACCAATGTGTGGCTCCACTGCATCTGCTACAGGCAGTTTGTCCTGAATAATGCACTGGATGCAGATTTCACACTGCAATATTATCTCGTCTTCATTTTTTGCTGTATTGAAATTTCTGATGAGCTTCCATTCAGATTTTCCTCCTTTTGACAGAGAACACCAAATGCTTGTGTATACTTCTCGTTTTACACCAAAAGGAATAATCTCATAAGCTTTTAGCATTGGTCTTAAAGACTTGGCAGTTTCACACTTTTGCAGCTTAAAACTTAGCCAAAGCCCATCTGGATTCTTAGTAAGGACCATGCACCACTCGCTGCCATTCTGGTGGGTGAATGGGATGGACTCAACACTGGTTGTTCCTGCAGGCAAAGTTGTCAATCCCCTCACAGTCCAGGCACTGAAAGTCGAGAAGTTCTCAAACCTTGTGCCTAATGCGTGCCTCAGGATGCTTGGTGTCCCTGCTGCTACTTCTGCAATATCACTTTTAATGACCCCTGATCCAGGTGCAGGAAATGCTGCAACAAACATTGACAAATACGATATTGTGTCTGCTGCCACCACACATATATATTACTACACCTACTACATACATCCCGTGTAAGACTTATAGAATGGCTTATTCACATAATGCTATTACCAAAAATGTGATGAAAGGCGGGGAAGCAATGACCTACTGCACATTCCTGATTGATATTAGGCTTCTATCCAGTGTGCAATCATTTTTCAATATCTTGTCTCAGTGAAGTGAGGTCATTTGGAACAAACTATTATTGTGAATTCTGTGATTGCTTAAAATAAGCTGTCTGATAGAAAGTTCCATCAGCTCTGTGGTCTCACAAGTTAACTTCAAACCAACAGAAATTTTCTGGCAGAGTAAAGGGAACATATGATGATACAGTACTAAACATTCATTCATGAAATGTGCTAATGAAAAGTCCATGATGAAATATAAATAAATTAAGGCATAAAAGCAACTACATACTGAATAGTCGTACTGCTTAGTCATTTAGAGGCACATAAACAAGACAGAGAACAAAATTTCCTTGCAGATTAAAACTGTGTGCAGGGCTAGGACTCAAACCTGGAACCTTTGCTAAACATGGGCAATGCTCTTACCAACTGTCTAGGCACCCTCCAACAGTATTTCATCTCCTACCTTCCACATATCACAGAAGCTCTTCTGCATTCCAGCAGAACTAGCGCTTCTGGAAAAAAGGATACTGTCAAGAACTGGGTTAGCAACTGCCTATAAAAGGCACACATACGCACAAATTCATGCAGTTCATTAAATATTTATTTCTGAAGTGAAAATTCCATAAATAATGATTAAGCTGTGATCCTGTCACTTCCAAAATCAACTATCAGAAATGGTTTTTTTTTATTTTATTATTTTTTGTCATTGCAATAAAAAATTAAAATATTTCAAAATTATTATTTTATAAAATTAGTTTCTAATAAATGAGTTTATTGCAAAAACTACATGAAAAAGACTTAAAATGAAAATTATTACTGTTTGTCAACTCATAACACTCATATTCCACTAACCTCATTACATCTTTGATTTGCTTTGTATCAAGAGTTTTTGGTGGCACTGGTTGTGATACAGTAATATCATTGCAATCTGTGTGTAAGGTCGTGGCTGAGCAAGTAGAGTTTAAACATGTTCTAGCATGCAGAAATACAGTTTCAAATGTTGTGTGTTCAAGAAAATGTGAGTAAATGGAGAAATTATTAAAACCGGATCTTGAAATGAATTCAAAAATCAACAGTTCCACAAGTTGTATGCAAAATCTGGGCAATCTGTGGAATGAGTATGATCATTAAGAGCAAGGAACAAACTTCTTAATGGATAGGCAGTACCTGACTATGACATGGGACTTCTAAAGCTTGAGGATAGATGCGACAGCATAGAGGAATAAAGTAAACTTCAGTCTTGTAAGTGACATGTTTTATATAGTAAAATATAAATATTTAATAAATTAAAGATATCTAGTTGTTACTGGATTACCATTGTATTCCTGAAAAGAAATGTGTAATTGGTTCATTATTATCACAGGATGGAAAAAGCACATGAAATTCACACACACACACACAGTCAGTTCATATAACAAAGGTAAACTTGTTAATTGCACCATGTGGACATTTTTCATATAGAAGAATCCCTATTTTTTCTATGAAATTGATAGTGCAGGTGAGTGGTTTTGTTCTGGCTTTCAAGGTAAGCTGTTTGCGAGGCACAGTTGCGCTCTATGAGTACTGTCTGCCACTTTATAACCATCCCTAGTACAATATAACACACTACGGTATCTGCCTAAATCTGCACACAATCATGGTGGAAAAGGAGTTAAATAAGACCAACAAGATATGATAAGAGTTATCAAAAGAAATAAAAAACCACAGCCAACCAGAACTAAAAACTTATGTTTTACTGCAGAGAATAAGAGCTGGGAGGAAATTAAGGTGCAAACATAGTTGTAAACAAGTCTCACACAGAAAAGACTTGCTTTAAAAATAAACAGAACGTTTTTCATTGAAATCATTCAAACCTATAAAGAAACGTGCTGGAACTGATGAAGACAGATCCTGTAATGAAACAGGCCATGTATCAGGCATCAATGCACTTTTCTAGGCTCAGATACTGGGAAATAAGACCTGTAGATAATCATTAGATCACCATCCTTATACTCATAATATTACATAATATCCACTTTACTTTCTTGTACATTAATGAAAGAAATGCTTATTTATTGCAAAAGATATTTGTGATCACCTAGATTTGAGAAGCAATTTAATTGTGACTAATACTTAATTTACTTTGACAATGACAGAATATGGTTCAACATACGCTAAAGCTGCTGAGTTGGAACAAAATTCAAGTATTAAACACGTAAATTGCAGCTCAAAACCAATTTTATAAATGTGCTTAATTCATACAAATACTGGTACTAAATCCACACTTGTATTTTTGTAACATTAAAACAATATTTGAAACTTAAAAAATCATGTGCAGAGAACAGATAACATTAAACTGCAATGTTGTCTTTAAAGGTATCTTACTACCCTGATCAAATTACTTGGGCATTTGGAAATAAGAATGCTAAAATGTATATAAATATATTGTGATCATTACACAGAAGTTGAGGTATTATTTTAAAGTTAGCTACATCCTTTTGATATTTAGTCTACATTTAAATATTAATCACTGGTCTTCATAAATAAATAAAATTGTACTGACTCTGGAAAAGTGCATCATGTTAGGCACTGAAAAAATTGAGAGGGGAGCAGCTTGTCAGGAGTATTATTAGAAAGACATATTTGCAATAAATGATGCCAGTCACTGAAACTGATAGCCTTTCATAATTTGCTTTAGTTCATTTTTGGCTTCAAATAGATCACCAAGAAAAAAAAAAAAGTAAATTGTGCCTCAAATTTTCTTGGGCATAAATGAATCTGTAGTGATGAAATAATGATGACATACACAAATTCCACTGAGATTTCAAGACAAGATCACTAAGAACATCATGACATAAACAAATTGATAATAACACCAAATCCCATTACTAGATTATAATAGTAGACTGTAATGCGAAAGTAATGCAAAAACTTAGGATCTGTTCTTCAGAAGGAATTTGGGTGGGACACAAGAAATGACATTAGTAGAATTTGCCAGGAAAGAACAACATGTCTGTTGTCAACAGATTAACAGAGTCTTCCACAATAAAACAAATAAAAACTGGACTTGGCAAAGTACACATACACTGAGAAATGGAAGTGGTTCTATTTTACCAACTACTTAATAGACAGTGTCTTGAAAGGAGGGTATAAGATGAACATCAACAAAAGCAAAACAAGGATAATGGAATGTAGTCGAATTAAGTCAGATGATGCTGTGGGAATTAGATTAGAAAATGAGACACTTAAAGTAGTAAAGGAGTTTTGCTATTTGGGGAGCAAAATAACTGATGATGGTCGAAGTAGAGAGGATATAAAATGTAGACTGGCAATGGCAAGGACAGCGTTTCTGAAGAAGAGAAATCTGTTAACATCGAGTATAGATTTAAGTGTCAGGAAGTCGTTTCTGAAAGTATTTGTATGGAGTGTTGCCATGTATGGAAGTGAAACATGGACGATAAACAGTTTGGACAAGAAGAGATTAGAAGCTTTCGAAATGTGGTGCTACAGAAGAATGCTGAAGATTAGATGGGTAGATCACATAACTAATGAGAAGGTGTTGAATAGAATTGGGGAGAAGAGGAGTTTGTGGCACAACTTGACTAGAAGAAGGGATTGGTTGGTAGGACATGTTCTGAGGCATCAAGGGATCACCAATTTAGTACTGGAGAGCAGCATGGAGGGTAAAAATCATAGAGGGAGACCAAGAGATGAATACACTAAGCAGATTCAGAAGGATGTAAGATGCAGTAGGTACTGGGAGATGAAGACGCTTGCACAGGATAGAGTACCATGGAGAGCTGCATCAAACCAGTCTCAGGAGTGAAAACCACAACAACAACAACAACAAAGAAAATGTTCATGATGTCTTAAACCACTTTCCAAATTCAACTGACCACAGACGATTATGATGCTGAGTTAAAATAGATATTAAGCTAGCAAGAAATATATCATCGAGCAGGAAATAATAAATTTAGATTATGAGAACCATATGTTATTAAGTAACTAGGACAACATTGTAGTAAATTTTATGGAGACATACATGAAAGGAGCAATTACTTTAAAATATATTTCAGAGAAGGTGAGATGATAAAAATAAAATTTTGGTATGAGACAACTGAAAACAATAAGAGTAGGTATGAAGAAACTGTTGCACTGCAGTGATGGAAACAACAAATACAAATGAGAAAATGTAATCACAGCAGTGACACACCACAATTTGGGTTTGATGTACTTAATTTGAAAAACAAATTTACCAGATAGAATCCACAAATTTCATCTTTGAAACCATACATACCATTATGTTCAAAACACATGCCAAGACACAGAATAAAATGTTCATTCTGCAGCAGAGTTTACACTGAGATGAGGTACTGGCAGGATTAAAGCTGTGAAGACAGGTCACGAGTGGTGCTTTGGTGGCTCAGTCGGTAGAGCACTTGCCTGAGGAAGGCATTTCTTGAATTTGAGTCTCTGTCTGGCACATAGTTTTAATCTGCCAGGATGTTTCACATGACAAGATGTTCTATATGTACTTTGCCATGAGATTACAGCCAGTAATATTTGTTTTCAACTCACTTCACCAGCAAATACACCCACATTATTCTTCAGGTGTGCCCAGTCACACATGGTCGTCCTCACTGTTGTCCACATTTGTTGGCTTTTAAAACACCACTTTTCAAACGTACTTTGAATGTAAACAAAAACAAAACAGTGTTTCTATTTTGTAGAAAACAGAATAGAGCTATATAATTAAGTGCATGAATTATTTCAGCTGCCACTTTCAGAGAAGTGTGGTATTAAAAGCTTTAATGAACAGGCACTAGTATCTTCACAGAATGGAAAAAACAAGAATGCAAAATGTTGTGATCATGTCTCATTTACTAAGCACTGGAAGAGACAGATTCTCAAATGAAAAATAAATCTGAAACATAATGATCATGTCTCATTTACTAAGCACTGGAAGAGACAGATTCTCAAATGAAAAATAAATCTGAAACATAACTATGGAAAAAGAAGTCTATGCCCCATTGTAAATATGCAATATTCCTATCACAAGTAGGTAAGTTAAAAATTAAAGTTGCTGGAAATACTCATTTAAATATAATGAATGTGCAAACCACATAACCTTCTACATCTGCACCTACACACATCAGTGAGCCACTGTATGGTGCATGGTAGAGTCAAACCTTTCCTGCTCTACTTGCAAACAGAATAAGGGAAAACCACTGTCTGTTAGCCTCCATATGAACCCTGATCTCTTATCATCTCTATGTGGACCTAAAGGAAATGTATGTTGGCAGCAGTGGAACTGATCTGCAGTCGCCCTCTAAATTTCTGCAACTGTACCTCCCAAATAGAGAGTAATTTTCCCTCCGAGGATTCCATTTGAGTTCACGAAGCATCCCCATAATACTTGCATGCTGATCAAACCTACCAGTAACAAATCTAACAGCCCAATGTCTTTCTTTAATCTGACCTGGTGCAGATTCCAAACATTTGAGCAGCACTCAAGAATGGGTTGAACTGGTGTTCTTCTTTACAGATGAGCTTCACTTCGCCAATATTCTCCCAGTAAAATGAAGCCGAGCATTCGTCTTCCCCACTGCCACCCTCACGTGCTCATTCCATTTCATATCACTCTGCAATGTGACACCCAGATATTTAATTGATGCGACTATGTTAAGCAGTATGCTGTATTCAAATATTAGAGAATTGTTTTTCCTACTAATCCGCCTTGACTCACATTTTTCTACATTTAGAGCAAGCTACCATTCACCACATCAACTAGAAATTCCGTTTAAGTCACCTCATACCTTCCTACAGCCACTCAGCGAATAAGCTGCTGTTTGTCAGATCATTTATGTATGAGGGGAGTAAGAGTGGTCCTATCACATTTCCTTGGGCCACAACTGATGGTGAACAGTAGCATTGGGGACAACATACTGGGTTCTAGTACATAAGAAGTCTTTGAGCCACTCGCATACCTGGGAACCTAACCCATATGCTTGTACCTTCATTAACAGTCTGCAGTGGGGCACCATGTCAAAAGCTTTCTGGAGATCTAGGAATATGTAATCTGCCTGTTGCCCACAATTCATTATTTTCAGGATATCATGTGAGAAAAGGGCAAGCAGAGTCACATGAGTGATGCTCTCTAAGTTGTTCTGCTTTGTGGTCAGAAGCATTTCTGTCTGAAGAAAATTTATTGTATTCCAAGCTCAGAACACGTTCAAGAATTCTGTGGCACACTTGTGTTGATGGTTTATAATTCTGCGGATCCATTCTTTTACATCTCTTATATACAGTAGTCACCTGTGCTTTATTGCAGCCGGCTGGGACTTTGCACTGAGTGAGAGATTCACAATAAATGCGAGCTAAGTAAGGGGCCATTGCTATAAAACAGAATTGGAATTCCATGTGGACCTGGTGACTAATTTGATTTCAACTCTTACAGCTGCTTCTCTATGCCAAGAGTGCTCATTTCAATGTCCTCCATGCTGGCATCTGTGTGTCAATAAAATGATGGTATGTTTACATATTCCTCCCATGTCAATGATTCCTTTAACATGAACTTTAAAACTTCAGCTTTCCATTTTCCATCTTCCACTGCCACCCCAGACTGGTCGACCAGTGACTGATTTTGCGTATGAGTAGAACTTTCTCAGGTTCTCAGAAGATCTTTCACACACCGTTTCGTACACAATTTCATAATGCCAATGTAAAGAATAGTTAATATGCAAGTTTCTAGCAGCTTTCCAATTTATCGCATGTAATAAATAACACATATTCAGTACCTCATGGCCAACATTACTTACATTGATAGTTGTTTAAATTGTAGCTCATGATATCAGCAAAAAGGTCAGGAGTTGTTTGTTTAAATGTGATCTTCTGCCCTGGAAACAGAACCCACATTTACTTTTTAACAACTCAGAAATACATTTCTAGTACATATGCATCACTCTCCTAAATATTTGCTGACATTTACATTTATACAAACTGTTATCAATTTGAAAAACACACAAAATTTAGTGGCAAAATTAAATAAAAGGGCAAAAGATTAACATGTTAAGTTTTGTGGGTTATCTGAACTATAACATTGCCAGGTCCCTTCATGCATAAGGACATATTCAAAAATAAGAAGCCAATACAAGCATGCAGCTATTCATTCATGAAACTTAGCTGTGAATTATAATCTTTTGTGCTCATTGAGCAAGTTTTTCTGCTGCCATTTACCCATATTGCATTAGTTTGTTTTATCAATCTTTTCGTCTCTTGCCAACAAAGAATTTCATTACAATTGCAACTCAGTATTTCAGTTCCATTTATTCCTTAATCCATTTAGTCTTTTGTTTGTCTTTCACTCCTAGTATTTCCCTACACAGATTTCTCAATTGCTTTATCAGCATTCCTCGGCTTTCACACGATTTTTGGATTATAAGTCCACGCGTCATTCATCGACTATGTTCCGCAGACTCCCTTACGGAGAACCTTCGGGGATGTGGAATGAGTCAAGGTATACATTTACACAAGACAAAAATATCATACAAGAGCACTTCAACAAGAAAGGCCTCTGAAGCATTGGGGATACTGAGAAAGTGTCCATGCAGTTGCTGGCCACACTGTTGTGATTGGTGCTTCCCCCACTCCAATACATGCACATACAAGCAATGCCGAGACACTGAGCCTTGACTTCGCAGCCATAAGAAAATGGAGTTCCCACTGGACACTACCACCACATGCCAGGTTTGTGCAGTTACTTAGGTTTTGAACACAAAAGACATTGAACCAACTGAATTTTATCACCAACTGACAGAAGTGTTTGGAAAGTCACGCATGATGAACATCAGAAACATTCACAAGTGGTATAGACTTTACCGCTGGTCACACTGAAATTGACGGCGAACAAAGGAGTGGGAGACAATCTATTTCTGATGAGACAGCCAGGAAGACTGAGCAATACATTTTGGTTCCTGAGGTTTGCTGAAGTACCATTAGCAGGATTTTAATAGAAAAGTTCAAAATCGGAAGGTGCACAAGATGGATACTGTGAATGCAAACAGAAGACTACAAACAGCAACAAGATGCTTCTTATAATAAGAGTCTTCACTGCCACACAGTCAAAAAGGACTACTTTTTCGACTATATTGTGGCCAAACAACAATCATTCAAGTGATGAAAGTCCTCTTTGCCCAAGACAAAAAAATTTTTAGAAGCAAAAAAAGCACAGTGTCTGTAAAGCAATGGTAACTGTGTTTTTGGTTCGAAAAGGCTATTATTGTTCAACTTTATGTCTGTTGGGACAACAATAAACACTGACAGATGCTGGATAACACTGGAAAAATGTCAAGACAGGGTACTCGGAACCAGAGCAGAGAATGTTGAGCAAGGGCATAAGCATTCTCCTTGACAACAATCAACCACATGTCACCTGTCAACCCGTCACTCTACTGCAGAGGTTTGAGCGGAACATAATCACCTGCCCAACCAATAGTCTGGACTTGGTGGCCAGTAACTGCCACCTCTTTCATAAATACAATTTACATTTGGTTGGAAGGCAATTCATCTCTGATGATGAGGTGAAAAATGAGGTTTAATACTTTCTCCAGGACTTAGCAGCCAGCTGGAATGTCATACAGACATAAAAGCTGTCACAATACTTACAAAATGCATGGGCGTAATGATAGTTATGCAGTAAAGTAGATAAATGGTCAACCTTCAAAATGTTGGAAATCTTATACAAAAGTAATGGATGTTATATTTCTAAGAAAATAAGAGCACATAACTTTTGGGATTACCCTCAAAGAAACTTAATTTGAATACTGTATAGCTGCAAACTATTGGTATCCTGTTTAATGTTATTTCCACCTATGCCATTTGCCAAAAGCATTGCACGTAAAAAGCACCAACAGCAAACTTTTCATTTTTAGCACATTAGAAGCTCAGTTTTGAAAAGTGCACCAGGCCACTGTGGCATAGCAAACGTAACTGGCACCTGGGGCACGACAATTTATTGGCTATTGGTGCTCCCTCCCTTCCCAATCAGCGCATGGAGCACAACAATTTATTAGTGTGCCCCCCCCCCCCCCTCCTCCTCCTCGGCACCCAGGGTATGACAATAGTCTACTGGCACTCCCTCCCATCAGAAACACACATAGTAATGTAACTTATAGAATTTACTCTAATCATAATCTTGTTTGTCTTGAAGGCTATTTCATGCTCCTCTGCAAGTGGTGCCTGAGTCATAATACACCTCCTTGCCCCTGACCTCCCTCACTATGCCACTGCCAGACCATTTTCATCCTTCTACTTTTTTTTCCTTCTGCTGTCAGCTAAGTTTTTGCCTTCAAATGACCTAAATATTAAAACTTCTTAACTGGTTCTATGATTTGTGTTATTTTCTTTTTGGTGTCTGGACTATAAGCTATTTTAGTCTTTTTACAACTCATTTTCAGGTCTACTTCAAACATGCTCACGAAGTTTCTCTAACAAATGCTGAAATTTATCTGCAACATAGACAAACTGTTAAGAATTGTTTTAATTATATGGAATATCCTTGGCTGCCTACTCATTCAATTCTGAACTTTTCATCATTTTGATGAAGTGATATGGAAGCTGTTGCATTGATATATATGTTCTTCAGGATACCAACACAGCCAAATCAGTGCCATTTTTCTCATGTGATGTTAATGCAGATTTGGTTGAAGTCGAGTACAAAATTTTATCGAGGTCTAAAAGTTCCAAGAAGAACTCATACTCACTGTCCCATTCTACAACTCATCAATGTTGTAACTAGTTTGATGTGGCCCATGGCGAAATCCTCTCCTGTGCCAACCATTTCATCTCAGAGTAGCAGTTGAACCCTATGTCCTCAATTTATTTGCTGGATGTATTCCAATATCTGTCTTGCTCTTCAGTTTTTATCCTCTATAGCTCTCCTGAGTACCATGGAAGTTATACCCTGAAGCCTTAACAGATGTCCTATCATCCTGTCCCCCCTTCTTCTCCTCCTCAGTGTTTTCTATATGCTTCTTTCCTTACTGATTCTGCAGAGAACCTCTTCATTCATTAACTTAATGTCTACCTAATTTTCAACATTCAACACCATGTCTCAAAGGCTTTGACTCTTTTCTGTTCTGGTTTTCCCACAGACCATGTCTCACTACCATACAATGCTGTGTTCAAACGTATGTTCTCAAAAAAAAAATGCTATATCTCTCCCTAAAGTCACTTTCTCCTATGCTTTATTGTAACCCAATGTGTTTGCAATGTATATACTATTCTAATTAGCATTAAAATGAAAAATAATTCTCAAAAAAGCAAGTAAGTTTTAGAACACCAACAGATTCAAAAACTAGATTACTTCAGGAATAAAAGTCCCTTGTAAAAGAGAGTGGAGAATTTTCTTTTCCCACTGCAAGTAAACCAGTAAAAGTAACACCTCTAAAACTGCCTATCAGCAACATAAGTGTAACTACAGGCTTGTATCTATCATTAATGTTCATTTCTTTTCTTTTTATTACTGAAAAGTTTTACCTTCATTACTGACTACATTCATTGATAAAACTAATATTGTTTCTTGGTGCCAAGATACCGTCAGGTAGCAGTACTCAACTTAGAAAACTGATCTCTATGTAATAAACTGTGTCTTACATGTGGAGGGTAATTTTTAAACACAAAAAAGTTTTTGATGTTAACGGTCATGCTGTTCTCCTCAGAGAGCTTGAAAGACCATTCAAATGAGCAGATCAAACCATATCTGAGATAAGATCAAATCACATCTGAGATATCAACCTCAGGTAACATATGAAGGGCTTATTTCAATAGCAGTACAAGTCCATTTTTGTTCATTCTGAGATAAAGAGCGCTAAAGTTAAATGAACGCTGAAGAATCTGCAGTTGAGATATACTTGAATATTTCTGGTATCTCAACCGCAGATTTTTCAGTGCTCATTTAACTCTAGGACTGTATCTCAGAACGAACAAAAATGGACTTGTACCACTATTGAAATAAGCCCTTCATATATATTGTACTTAAAAAAGCACTCCGTCTTCAGGCCACAAGTGGCCCATCGGGACCATTCGATCGCCGTGTCATCCTCAGCTGAGGATGCAGATAGGAGGGGCGTGTGGTCAGCACACCGCTCTCCTGGTCGTTATGATGGTTATCTTTGACCGGAGCTGCTACTATTCGGTCGAGTAGCTCCTCAATTGACATCACGAGGCTGAGTGCACCCCGAAAAATGGCAACAGCGCGTGGCAGCCTGGATGGTCACCCATCCAATGCTGGCCACGCCCGACAGTGCGTAACTTTGGTGATCTGATGGGAACCGGTGTATCCACTGTGACAAGGCCGTTGCCATATATAATGTACATGAAAGAAAACAAATTCCAAGTTAACCTTCCAGAACCATTTATACTATGTCATGGTGTCCCACACAGGTAAATTTAGGTCAATTTCTCTTTTTGGTACATGTAAAATTAGTGAATTGCACAGTCCAACACCAGATATCAAATTTATCAAATAATAATGATGATGATAACAACAGTAACAAATCTGTTGGTGAGATCACAAAAACCTTTACTAAAAAGCTGTAGCTCCTCTATGATAGTATTTCAATCACAGTACTAAAATTTGTGTATATTTGGTAATGTGCCTCTTGCTTTATCTTTATAACCATTGAATGAATCAAGGTATATTATCTGAAAGACTGAAGAGCACAACACCAACAAACATTTATATGAGCAGAAACAAGCAGCTGAGCACTAATTATGGACCCACCTCCCTCCTTCCAGATGGCAATGTACACTAGAATAATGAACCAGCTTTCTGAGGATAACCTACAAAAAAAAAGCACAGTTTGGCTTCCCTAAAGGTTTCTCTCTGAAGAAAGCAAGATACAATCTCACTAACTCAGTTCTAGTAAAACTAAGTAAGAAAAATTATCCTTTTGGTACTTTCTGTGGTCTTTGCTAGGCCTTCATTTGTGTATCATACAATCAACTAGGGAAAATAAAATTGTATGCCTTTAAAAGCATTCTGTATGCATGGATAGAGCCTTGCCTTAACAACAGAATACATTTATAAATCCTAAAATAGAAAATTCAGAGTGAGGAAATACTGAATGTGAGCTCCAACAAAGTTTGGCACATGACCTGCTATAGTTATTCACATGCATGATTTATTTACCTGAGACACTGAAGGTTTGTATGAACTAGATTTGCTGGTGTCCAAAGTATACTGATAAAGGGCTCAAGGAATCCATACAACGGTCAGGTGAACAATAACACAGGCTTACAACTGGTTCATTGAAAACAGATTAATCTTTAATTAAAAAAGGATAAAAATATTATACATAAGCAGAAACCAGTTGACATACAAACAGGTAATAAACTGAGGTGGCACCAGCACATGGATCAATTAATCTTGTCACGGTTGATGGGAGACAGACATCACACTAAAGCAGTACACAGTTTTGGGCATGGGGACATTTATATCCATATCCGTCTAGCACTACCATCTAGCAAGAAGCTTTTAAAATTTGGAGAAAAATACTGTGACCATGGTGTGGATAAATATGAGGGGGATTCAATAAATTACACAACAATTTTTTTTCTGAAAGCAAGTTGGTATTTTCACGATTCTTTTACATCACATTATTCACCGCTCTTTTGGCTACAAAACTCCATTTTTCAACATAATCTCTGCTTAATATGACAATCTTACACCACCTTACTGGGAGTACCTGTACGCCCACACGGTACCATTTTGGTGGTCGACATCAGAGCCAATGTCTTTCTGCATCAATAGCCTTTCCATCATCCACATACTGCTTCCTGCAGAGCACATACTTCACTGGGCCAAACAGATTGAATTTGGTGGGTGCGAGATGAGGGCTGGAGGGTGGATGAGGAAGAACAGTCCAGTTACGTTTTGTGAACTCCTCTCAAGTGTGTAGACTTACGTGAGCCTTGTGTTGTCATGGAGAAGGAGAAGTTCATTTGCATTTTTATGGCAACAAACACACAGAAGGTGTTTCTTCAGTTTCCTGACAGTTGCACAGTACACTTCAGAGTTGATCGTTGCACCTGTTCAGAGCCCCTGAAGACCATCGCCGTGACCCTACCGGCTGAGCGTGAAGCTTCGAACTTTTTCTATGGAGGAGAAGTGGTCTGGCACCACTCCATGAATTTCCATCTCATTTCCAGTTTGAAGTTATGAATCCTCATAATGTACCAGCAATTCCACACAGATGGTTCTTAGTTCCCCTTTATGGTGAGGACCCTTTGAGTGCCCCAACTGTTGCACAAGTGTGTCAGCATTACCAACAGAGACGTCTATTTGAGCAGTGATGTGTTTGGTTGTTATCCACGCATCACCTCAAATGAATGTGTCCACAAGTTTCAACACTGCAGGATTCACAGTTCTGTGTAGCCGGCCGGCATGCAGGAGATTGGGGAGGCTTGCGCTACATCGCCCAATGACTCGCCGTGCTTTTGTTCGGCAATAGGTCCCTGTAGAAATTCTGCAAGCACCTATAAATAGCTGCAATGCTCTGGTTTCCCACCAAAAGAAACTCAATTATAACCCTCTGCTTGGAACACACCTTCATTAGAGACTCGACTTTGAAGACTATGTAGAGTTCTGCCGCTTATTAACTTATTGCAACTTTGCGAGACTATAGGTGCTGAAGCAGCAATATTTCACAATGTCGCAGAACAAATTCTGCATTTTTTTCAACCACAATTGTCTGAGGGAAAAAATGTGCATTACTTAGCATACGTCCCTCGTAGAAGGATCAGAGAGGTAAAAAGGGTGGGGTGTGTTTATAGCTGGTACAATGTATCTGTTTCATGATAATCAAATCAAATCAACATATCTGTTCTAAGAATGTCTGAAGTAACTAACTGTATTATCTTATACAACATACACATTCTGCTGGTATGTACACATTTTTTATTTTGTAGGATGTATGTAAAAAACACTGGTATGCAATGTATCAGTGCCGTCTAGAAATTTTATGCTGTCAATTTGTGTGCAGTATTGCATGATTTTGCTGTCATGAGAACAAATGTGATGTTGATATTTATCTGTAATAACTTTTTTTCCCATATTTGCCACCCTAACAAAATCACTTTCCAAACAAAAATTTCATTAACTCTCGAAGTTGCTCAATTTAAATACTCTTTGCTAGTGAATGTGTATTACCGGATATAAAAGAAGACAGTTTTTGCCCTTTTATTTTTTAAACATTGAAAAAATACTTTAACCACATAATGGTTAACCCAGAGGCTCAGGTTTGCCTGTGTTGCACTTAAGCATCTCTCTCATTGCATTGATCTGTAGACAGGATTGCTAGCAGATTTTCCACTACCATACAGTATAATCTTCTGGGCATCATACTGCTCACATCAAAATATTATTCATTCTACAGATGAGTACAACAAGCCTTTTCTGGGACCTAGGGATTCTTAGATTTATGTGCTAATACATATACTCCATAATTGTATTTGTGCTAATAACAATAGTGAATTTAGGGTGATATCTGCCATTCGACAACACAAAGCCTGAAGTAACCCAAATATTTAAGAACAAAGTAAAATAATACCAGATTACCCACTCCTACGATTTGTCACCATACCAGGACTCAAGAATGAAAATTTCGCAATATTTTAATATTTGTATTAGAAAAATCCTCATTTTGATGGTATAGACAACTGATAGCTGTGTGTATAAAGGTACTTAAGAGCTTTGTTTGAAATGTCAGATAAAAAAAGCAACTGAATAGTGTAGCAGGGAGGAGCAACACACACACACACACACACACACACACACACACACACACACACAGAGAGAGAGAGAGAGAGAGAGAGAGAGAGAGAGAGTAATGTAAGAGTAATTATTAATTACAATTACCATTTTGAATAGAGTTATACTACTCGCAGTTTGCTATCAGTATAGTTTACAGAAACATTTAGCAGTGGTAGCTTCAGCCTGTTGATGTATAACTAGACTCATTCCACACTCCTGAAGGCTCCACTTGTTTTAAGATGCAACTTATATACCACAATGTGTGAATGAATGAACTTTCCATCAGACATTGGGACTCTGAGCCAATGTTACCTGTGAAGGATAGCTGCCCACTAATGAAAGTAATGGAAAAAGATCTCCCCATTTCCACAAAAGATACCACTAAAAAGAGTGCCCAGTGGTTTACCAGAAATGTTGTAATAGCAAATCCTCAAAGAAAAGGAGCCCCCTAGATAGGGTACAGCAAAACATGCTAGTCTGACAGTCAACTTTCAACGATACATTTGCATCATCAACACCTGTTTTGCACCAAAACTCAATACATAGCAGATAGACCAGGTGTTTCACCAAAGAAGAGTCATCATGTAATTTATGGAATTCTGGTTTATTCATCTCAAGACATACATTTGCAACCCCTCTGGTTTGCATACAGGAGAGATGTCAAATATTTATAATACAGTTACAATGATTTTTACACTAATAAATAATAGTACTAAAATAAATACCATAACAACACTATAATGATATTTCTTGGGATATGTAAAATACTGTATCCAGTTCATCCTGCATGAATTCACAGACAGACTAATAGTATTTCAGTGTCAGTGCCTCCTATAGCTTTCTTTTAAGCTTGTTACTTTCAGTTTGCTAGTTTGGGGTGATCGGTAGGAGGCATAAAATTGTATTTGTTTCTTGTACCGTGTGACATATGGGGATGGTGGATTTAATGATTTAAGTTTTCTAAGTAATAGACAATGTGATTCTCTATGATTAACAGTGCACACATTTCGAATGATTCTCTTCTGTATTTTTTTTTGTTGAGTTACCCCAAAAAACAATACCATACCTAATAATGGATTCAAAGTAGCTTGTATACGCTACTTTTTGTGTGTTTATGTCAGCTGCAGTTGATAATATTTGCATCGCAAATGTAAAGCTGCTTTTTTGCTAGGTACTCAACACGTGCCTGCCAGTTCAAATTTTTATCCAGATTTAATACTACAATTTTGACTGCGTCAACTTCTTCTTCATCTTGGATGTTATGAATAACCTCAATCTGCTCACATTTTGACTGTTTGGTGTTGAATTAAATCATGTGAGTCTTAGATACATTCAGGTTCAACTCATTTACTGAAAACAAGTTTCTAAGGTACTGAGAATAGTGATCACATATTTGGGAACTTTATCCAAATCCTGATTTTTGGAGATTTTTTAAGTTTTTCCCTATTTAAAGAATGCTAACTTTTTGCTTCTTGTTTTATAAGTAGGATTTAAGCCACTGTGGGGCACTGCCCCTAACGCCATACTTTTCAAGTTCTACATCTACATCTACATACATACTCCGCAATCCACCATACGGTGCATGGTGGAGGGTACCTCATACCACAACTAGCATCTTCTGTCCCTGTTCCACTCCCAAACAGAACGAGGGAAAAATGACTGCCTATATGCCTCTGTACAAGCCCTATCTCTCTTATCTTATCTTTGTGGTCTTTCCACGAAATAAAAGTTGGCGGCAGTAAAATTGTACTGCAGTCAGCCTCAAATGCTGGTTCTCTAAATTTCCTCAGTAGCGATTCACGAAAAGAATGCTTCCTTTCCTCCAGAGACTCCTACCCGAGTTCCTGAAGCATTTCCGTAACACTCGTGTGATGATCAAACCTACCAGTAACAAATCTAGCAGCCCGCCTCTGAATTGCTCCTATGTCCTCCCTCAATCCGACCTGATAGGGATACCAAATGCTCGAGCAGTACTCAAGAATTGGTCGTATTGGTGTTTTATAAGCAGTCTCCTTTACAGATGAACCACATCTTCCCAAAATTCTTGACTGTGTCAAGCGCTACACTACTAATGGAGTATTCAAACATTACAGGATTCTTTTTCCTACTCATCTGCATTAATATACATTTATCTATATTTCGAGTTAGCTGCCATTCTTTACACCAATCACAAATCTTGTCCAAGTCATCTAGTATCCTCCTACTATCACTCAACGGCAACACCTTCCCGTACACCACAGCATCATCAGCAAACAGCCACACATTGCTATCCACCCTATCCAAAAGATCATTTATGTAGATAGAAAACAACAGCGGAACTACCACACTTCCCTGGGGCACTCCAGATGATACCCTCACCTCTGATGAACACTCACCATCGAGGACAACGTACTGGGTTCTATTACTTAAGAAGTCTTTGAGCCACTCACATATCTGGGAACCAATCCCATATGCTCGTATCTTAGTTAGGAGACTGCAGTGGGGCACAGAGTCAAACGCTTCCCGGAAGTCAAGGAATATGGCATCCGCCTGATACCCTTCATCCATGGTTCGCAAGATAGCATGAGAAAAAAGGGCGAGTTGCGTTTCGCGGGGGCGATGCTTTTTAAAGCTGTGCTGATGCATGGACAGCAACTTCTCTGTCTCAAGGAAATTCATTACATTCGAACTGAGAATATGTTCGAGAATCCTGCAACAAACCAATGTTAATGATATTGGTCTGTAATTTTGAGGATCCGTCCTTGTACCCTTCTTACATACAGGCGTCACCTGCGCTTTTTTCCAGTTGCCCGGGACTTTACGTTGGGCAAGAGATTCGCAATAAATGCAAGCTAAGGAGCCAATGCAGTGGAGTACTCTCTGTAAAACCGAATTGGAATCCCATCAGGAGCTGGTGATTTATTTATTTTCAACACATTTAGCTGCTTCACAACCCCAGGAATGTCTATCACACAAAGATTGTTGAGGTTTATAGAATATTTTGCAGCGAAGTTTTGGATTTGAGCAACAGCAACTTTTTCAAATGTTTTAGGCATGACTGGGAGAATTGAGACAGGGCAATTATTTCCTATGAAAGTGCTTTGACTTCAGAGTACTTTAGTACCTCTGGGAAACAGCCCTCTTCAAAACATTGATATTTTATTTGAGCTAGTGGTTTTGCAATTTTGTTGTGCATTGGTTTAATAATTTTTGTGGGTATTCTAGCCCAACCTACAAAGTATTTGTTTTTCAATGCTAGGATTGCATTTTCTACATCCTTAAGAGAAACTTTTAGAAACTTTATAAGGTGTTTAGAGTTCTCATTTAGGACAAAGGGATTTACTTTGTTGAGACAATCTGCTACATTTACATCAGACTCTGCAGCATTTATAAATAATTCATTAAAGCACACTGGTATTTGAGTTGGACTTACGATAGTGTTTCCCTCAATGTTAATTTTTGAAATTCTTTGGTTACAACCTTTAACACCTAACTCAGATGTAACGACTGACCACAGAGTCTTTGTCTTATTTTTACAGTTTAAAATTGGCCTGTTATTTACCAACTGCTGCCTTGACAACTCTTTGAAATACAATTTATAGTGTCTAATACATTCAATGAAATCAGCATCTTTACTGTATATTAATTCTCTCTGCAAATTTTTTCACTATCATCATCACTACTTATCAGTTTTCCTAATTTTTTATAACCTGGCAAGTGTGTGTGAAATATTGTCTAGGCTATTCAGATGTAGACCATCTTGGCAAAACACTTTAAACTTAGAAATTTGTTGGGATCAATGGAAACAACTCCTAGTTTATTGTATTGTTCTTTAATACTGCTGTTTATTCTTTGCACATAGCTCTCACTCACCAATCTCCTGTACACCATGCCACTGATTAGTATTCTGTGTCATGTACAAGCTTCTGGCCATAAGGTTCCTTGTATAGTTTACAATTTCTTCTTCACTCAGATTTCACTCCAAGATGTTTCCTGGTGCATTACTTCTTCACACTGTGATGTCCTCTAGCAAGCAGAATCACTACAGGTCCTTTAGCAAGCACAATCACGAGACCTTACACTCTGTACGATGCATCTTAAGACTGATGTGTTCGAACATTGGCCAACGACTTTCCCAGCCATAAGAAATGCCACAAAGGAAGAAACTGATCTCATTCCTCAAGAAATGTTCATCACAGTCATTTCCAAAGTTCTAGTGTACCACTTGAGTGACACATTGTTTAAAAAATAAAAGATATAGACACTCACACACATATATATCATTTCCAGTTTTATGCAAGTATATATAATTCAGTAAATTCAAACTTTGTAGCTGATGTTTAAGTTTGAAAGAGTTTACTTACTGATACAACATGACGAAATAAATGTAGCAAATAAATATGACATCTACAAACTGACTTATTTTACAAACTTCTTACTTTTGTATCCAATCACAGTCATATTCCTCCACTGAGGAATATACAGCTTAAAAATGTTTATAAATCTTACATCTTACAACTGATTTCATCTTTATAATGTACCATGGCAGATTTGTTATACAGTTTTATCCATTGGTAGGAAAGACTGCAAGGTTTTACTTCTGGTTTTTCTTGGAATGTGAAACCCTTCCACAAATCTAGTATTATGTTTATGAACTGAGCTTTTTGTAGCTTATACTGTAATACTACATCATACATTATGTTTTTGAAGCTGCAAGTAGGAAAACTTGAGCTGCCAAATATTTTAAAAAGGTTAGTACAGTGTGTGTTTATTTTACTTCTTGTTGTGACTTTTATTGCTTGTTTTTGAAGCTTGAATCTGCTAAAAAGATTTGGAGAATTTTTCCCCTAAAGAAGAATACCATATATTAGAATTTTAACGAATGTGTGCAAAATTTATGGTGACTGTGTGCTCATCCTACTTCAACTAATAATCAATAGTCTTACCTAGAAAATCTGTTTCTTACCGCATTCAATTTATTGTTTCTCTCATACAGTTTCAGTCTAGTTTTTGGATAACATAAAAGTTAACATTCTCCGTCTCTTCAGTTCTGAATGATAATTTATTAGAAATTATCCACCTGTGAAGATGCTAAGTTAGTAACTGTCTGCTGTTCTTGACATTTTGCAGTGATCATGCCATTACCTCATTTCCTAATGATATTTTTATGGCACAGTACATAGTGTTTGAGGCAACATGATTATTCCTAAGATAATGCCTTGCACAAAACATATTTAAAGTATTTTAGCATAAGATAAATACTTGTTAATTTTTAAATCTTTTGAACATCCTGAAATATTAACTTTTTGGACAAAGACGGCCAAGTTGGATACAAGCCATGAATTGTTTATACCTATTCTTCTAGTTCAAACAGTTTCCTTGATGAGATGCCATGATCAACTGTCTTTGATAAATCTTAGAAGATATGATTGGTTGGTCTTCCCAGTACAATGTCTCAATTTGATTTGTAAAGTTTACAATTGCATCATCTGTGCTTTTACCTCTTCTGAGTCCATACTAGAATTTATAGAGAATGTTTCTAATACTTGTTCTGCTGACTATGGTTTAAGGAAACGAAACATCTAAGATCACCAGTCTCCTTTCCACATCCCATGAGGGAATCAGTGTAGCCATCTACTTTTCTCTAGGGTAAATCATATGTGCAAGAATGAGGTCTTCTGAATGTTTGTGTTGAATGTATTTGAGATGGAATGAGAGCACCAGGGCAATATTCACCTAGTGGGGCATGGAAAACCCCCTAAAATCCACAATGGAGTGCACAAACACCATGAAAATTTACTCACAATTACCTATGATTCCCCAAAATGTACAGTCCATTAAAAATAAAGTACACCAGCTTGAAGTTTAATTACAGTATTTGAACCACACAGCAGTATTCATTACAGAGCACAGGTGTAAAGTGATGAATTACAGCATATAATTTTACTGTCATATGAATGTGTAAGTTGCTGCAGTACAGCCACATTACAGGGCAGGGGATTGTGTATTTATATCAGAGATGGCACACATTTTAAAGCTAGAGAAGATCTGACCAAAATTAGTGTAGATAAACATTTTGATTTGGCAGCTGTTTAACGAACAAAGCCAAACATCTATAAAAAGTTAATCATTCTGTGTGTTTACTATCCTGGTAGCTGAGTGGTCAGTGCAAAGGAATGTCATAGCTAACGGCCTGGGTTCGATTCCCAGCTGGGTTGGAGATTCTCTCCACTCATAGACTGGGTGTTGTGTTGTCCTTATCATCATCATTTCATACCCATCAACATGCAAGTCACCAAAGTGGCATCAACTCGAAAGATTTGGACCAGGTAAACGGTCTACCCAATGGGAGGCCCTAGCCACAGGGCATTTCCATTTTTACTACCCACTTAGTGGTAATGTGAACACTTTAATGAATTAACTGAAGTTTTGGAAAGACTCTCGGCCCTCAAAACTAACATAACATGTGGAGACATGAATATTAACACAGTTTTGCGGGATAAATTACTAATAACTTCCAAAACATTTTGAGCACTTTTGGTGTGGCCTTAATGGTAATCGCTGCTATGAGAATATCAAAAAGTTTAGCATCAATTTTAGGTAGTGTACTTATATTGACAGAGAAAACTGTAAAGTATTTATAAGAGATCTTGCCTTTTGCATCATTACTGTCAGGCAATAAAGCTAAAGAATGGCTTAGTAAAACTCACAAAAAATGTAGCCTAAAAGGATTTTCTCTGAACTTAAGGTACATATTTTTTCAAGGGCAATGGCAAACCGTATCTGGGATTAAAAGTACATGGAAAACAACATAGGTGCCAAGTTCTCTAAATTCTCCACATTGTTGATATCGGTTTTTGAGGAGTCATTTCAAAAGTAGTCGTTTCTACTGCAGCGTCTCAGGTGAAGTACACAGATAACTGTGGGTATCAGAAAGTCCTTCAAGACGCTCCGGTTTCTCAGTTCTTTGCATAAACTGTTTGCTAATTCATAGTTCCCAAATCACTAACACAGGTATAAAAAAATGCATAGGAAGTTACTGCTTGCTGCTAAAACTCATTCAGTGATAAATTAATATGTAACACAGAGAATAAAGTGAATGTAGTGTGGGATGCTATAACACAAGAAACTTGAAAACACAGACAAGTTTGATAACAAATAAATCAAAGATAGGGTAGAATAATAGTGTTTTCTTAGGAATTAGCAAATTTTGTAAATACTCATTTCTCTAACAGTGCAGAGTATGTGCAGCAAAATCTTCATAAAATACCTGTAGCACCCACAGTGATTTACACAGCAAGCACAATGATTATATTTTCAACTACAGAGCTTGAAGTTAGGAAGATGAGGTAACATTCCGGTACCATACATGGGTGATATTAAATACTGACATCACACATAAAACACTAACTGTCATCAATTTTCAAAACCTGTTAAGATCCAACAATTCATACTGTGTGAATGACAAACCAACCTGATTAGGTAACAATCTCCAATTTGATGAAAGATAAATATCAGTATGGAGTATGGTTATCTGACCACCACAGTGTATGACTCATAGTCAACCATAAAAACTATCTTACTCAGCAACCTAATCACATTAAGAGGATCAAAGGCTGTTATATCCAGACAATATTACACAGCAAAGAATAAAATTATCAGAGTTTGAGGGGGTAGAGTATACAATGCTTTAAACTAATTAAAATACCAACGAGCTTAGTTCAAAACCGTTGCCCACAAGTTAACTAAAAATGTGGAAATAGATGGTGCACCAAATAAGAAAAAAGGTTACTTGCCAAACTGTATACAAAAGTGGTAACAAACCTATGTAGGACTTACAGTACAGATCTCTATGGTGTCGCAAATGCCATCCTGACAAAAAAAATTGACATTATTGCTGTCCCTCTTACCTTTCTGATAAATAATACTTCTATGATTGGAAAATTTCCTGAGGTCCTAAAGGTTAATATATTTTATCCCTATTTACAACAAAGGGGGATAAAAACAGACCACGCAGTTACTGTCCACTACCCCCATACCTCTAATACCCAAAGTAATAGAACGTTGCATTACATTACAACTTTGAAGTAATTTTGAAATCTGCTTTCCTCCTTGCTCTTTGGTTTTAGGACAGGTTTGTCTACAGTAAATGTAGTAGAAACTCTTGTAACAGATATTCATTCACTTGTGCCTTACTACTACATCCAAACCAAGCATTTTACGCTGTGTCACACAAAATACTCAAATAATACTAGGTCTAAAACTTTGCTTCTACCATTTTTTCTCAATGTTCGGGCCATTATTCATATGATTGGAAGTGCTGGTCAGCCAGACTGTATGCCACTGAACGAAAAAGGTGGTAGTCAGAGAGAGCAACACTTGGAGAATACGGCAGGAGGGATAGGACTTCTCATTTCAATGTTTCCATGTATATTTTGACATGTTTTGCGACATGGGTTCGAGCACTGACCTGCTGCAAAATTACCTTTACATGTCTATCACTGTATTGTGGCCGATTGTGTTTCAGTGCTGGGCTCAAACACATCAATTGCTTTCAATAATGATGACCTGTGACTGCCTTCATCTGTTGTAGTTGCTACGAAAATGTTCCGTCTTCCACCGTCATGCTTGTCTTTGACATCAAAATCACCGTTCTTAAGGCGTTCTCTGCACATTCTTCCACTAATAGTTCCCTCACCATTGGTCTTACCCAGCATTTTAAGAGCCACAGCCTCAGATTTCTTCATGTTAAAGCAGAAAATTAAAACTTCCCTCAAAGGCAAGGAATGGGTACTTAAGTTGACGTACTTAATCAAGAATAACCTTATTATGCAATCACAAATTGACTAATATTTTTATGGCATCATGTTTACAGATGCCTACGCTTACGGTATTACACCTATGACCAACCACCTGAACCCCACTTGCCGCTACTGCCGTCTATTGCAAAACAGCGGAAGCAAAGTTGTAGACCTAATAATAATGAACGGATACTTATCAGACTATACTTGACTAACAGAACTCAGGTGGTCATGGTAAACAATCATCAATCAAATATCCCAAGAGCTGATAGAGGCATGCCACAAGGCTCAATACTTTGAGTGGTAGAACCTTCCCTTTCCTAGTGTGCATGAATGATTTGCCCACTTCCTTGCCTCACAGGTCCACAACATATACTGATGGCACTATCCTGATTACTGAGGATAATGAAGCGGTGAAGATGAGGAAAAAGGAAGCAATGCATCAAGTCTGCCATACTACTCCACAATGACTAGGTTATTCTGAACAATAGCAAGACAAGCTATGTATGTCTTTTTGTATAAGCTAAATGAAAAAGTGAATGAGTGACTTTGTTGGACTTCTCAGAATCAATCTGAATCCTGTAATGAAACTGGTCTGACTTCATCATGTTCAATGTACCAAGTGTAATTTCCGATACAGGATTTTTTCACACATTGTGATACCCTTTTTTAATTGTCATAAATTTTGCATATATTTCTTCTAAAAAAAGTCCTCATTATTTTGATGAATTTAAATGTCAGAGATTTGTAAGCATGGAGAAATTTAATAATCTTTGACCAATGTGTTGCTACCTCTGTATTTAACAATCTATTGACTATCAGTGGGTAAAGTATAACAATGAAAGTAATCAATTATTGATGACATAATATAAACAGGAAGAGAAAAAAATCTACTCTCCACGTGGCAGCAGGAGAACAAGCACACAACAGGATTTACTTTCACAAGCTTTTGGAGCCAGTGGCTCCTTCTTCTGGCAGAAGAGTTGAAGAGGAAGGAAGAGAGTGAAGGAAAAGGACTGGAAAGTTTAGGAAAAGGGGCAAAGTTCAGAAAAATCACCTGGGACACTCCGTCAGGGGAGACTTACCGGACAGGACAAGAAGGAAGACATTGTTGGGGACTGCAACGAACGAGATTTGAAAAGCCGAGAGCTTAAAGGTGGAAGACAGGGTAATATGCAAGACAGAGATTACTACTAAAACATTGTGCATGAGTTAATAAGAGTGAAAACATTATGCAAGAGTTAATAAGAGTGAAAACTGTTATTTAGACAGTGTTTACATAACAGCTGGTATATGACGTGTTGTTCCCTTTGATAGTGGGTAAAGTAAGTTGGTTGCTGGTGAGTAGTTTATGGGGAGAGGTCATGTATGGCCATGTATGGTCAACATTAGGTGCACGTTACCCATGCAGTGAATTGCATAACAACGGGGACAGTGAAATGTTTAGTAACAGGGACCTAAGTGTAACACTGAGAGATGAAAATTTTCATTTGCAGAACCTGACTTTGTTGAGAAAGACTGTGTAATGGAGAGATATGAACAACCGTGACATGGTAGTAGCGAGATAGCCAATTTAAAACAATTAATGCTAGATATAGGCTGGTAGTTAAAACTGAACAATCAAAAGATGGACCATAATAATGGACAACTGAATTAAAAATTAGATCAAATAACTACTAAATGGAACACAGCTGAGATACGGGTGAATGTTCTTGATACATTAGTGGAGGAATTTGATTGGAGCCTTACTAAACATTAAACAGATGAACTTGCCAGTGATAGTCAGAGAAATAAAAGTTCCATTGATGATGTACATTTGAAAATCACTGCTGTCAATGAAAATCTAGACAGAAATATTAACATTGTTGAGGAAAACATGAATGTGAAGCTAGTTACTATTACAAGTAGCCTAGAACAGAAAGTAAAACAGGTAGGTGAGAAAGTTGAACTACACATGTATTCATCAAAAATTACATGAACAACTTAAAAAGTAATTTTCCTGACCTAGCTAAGAAAAAAGGAACCCTCAATGTAGACACTGACTATAGAAACCTAATTATTAATACTGGTGTGATTACTAGCACAGCCTACGGGGGTGCTCCGCTGCTCGAGCACCCACATAAATAATGATATAGGTGCAGCACACCCACAAGATTATTAGTTTGACAAAAACAAAGTAAAACCAACATTTCGCGCTTTCTAACATCTAAAATATAATTGTTTGTTTCAAAAGTGTGCAATGGCAACAAAGCAATGCAGTCCCTCCTTTCCAGCCTGTTTCTGACCAAGTGAAAGGCAGTCCCCACACTACCAATGGAAATATATTGTGATTAGAATCATGTCTTTATGGCTTGGTTTGATGTTTCCTTACAAATGAAATGTAACAATATGCCCACTCCATCAACAATTTTTTTTAAATAACTACTTGCTGACATTGAGCACTAACAAAGAATAAAATGAAACACAAGGAAGCGGTTGTGACCAACTACCTCAGTACTGTAGCTTTTTTTTCCTGATCTTGTAATCAGACAGAGCAGCATGGCTTATGATTTCAGTGAAGTTATCTTCATGTAATCTGGATTGTTATCATTTCGTTTGTTCTCCAAGCCAGAATGGCTTAGATTGTAGACGGGTTCTCATTTTCAGAAGAAATGGATGTTGCCATATTAATAGTATGAAGAAAGAGGGCTTACTGAATGGATGTGTGGAGACAAAGCTCTTCCACGGGCAAAAATTTTCACAATTTTTAAACACTGCACAAGAACTGGACATGCATGGAAAGCTGCAACACAATACTGAATATTGCTTCTTTATATGCTTTTGAAATCAAACAGTACATTTGCCAGCCACTATTGGTAAATTCGTTGTATGTTTGTTGTCATGATCACAGGTAGATACTACTGACACTGAACATAGTGACAGCATGTTCGGTCAAAAAATAAGGGACCCAAGAATGTGCCTTCTGCCAGTTCCTGTAGTACACGAGCAACAAATGAATAATAGGTAATTATTTTATAAAATATCAATACCAACTTGAACACATTTACCAGGTTTCATCATCAGTATGCACCCACAGAAATTTTGGGAAGTCAGCACCCACGCATATGATGTGGTGGTGTAGTACTCCAATGAAAAACTTTTCTCATGAAGGTAGCATGCATCCTGAAGATTTTACGCAGCACTGTAAAGCTGATTTTGTGCCAAACATTACCAATTGCATGATGAAGTCAGAGGGTGAAGCATTGTCATGGGCAAACCAAAAATTTTGTAGTGACACTTCATCTGCAGCTCTAGAAAAAAAATTTTTTTAGAGAAATTTTGGTTGGAAACAGAGAAGGCATGAATCAAAAGTGAATTTTTGAATGGACCAAGGTACAGGGAGGAGAGAGACACTATAAAACAATTTTGTAGAAAACAGATATGCAAATTATCACACACTAGTTAGCCATTTGATGAACTGAAAATGATTGATGCTGTAAGACGTAGATTACCAGCTGAAGTTCAGTGAGATCAAGTTAATGGACGCATGACAACATTGAACATGAAGTAGAAATTAATTTAGTAGATTTTTATGAACTGGCAGAAAACAATACCTTATCAGAACATGTAACTGAAGTATGTACTGAATTTGGGATCAGTCAATTTTAGGAGGTACCACGTAAGTCAGAAGCACACACTGTGTTAAATGAAAGTGACTCATGAATCGGGATATGAAAATGATGCTATGTTTCAGTGTGACTTGAAAGGTAATGATTTTTGTAGTGATGTTTGTGTCAGTAAATGTCATGATGTTGATTATGATAATGATGACCTTGTGGGGAAATGTGAGCAAGAGAAGTATTTTGTATGTTTCAAGGAAGAAGTTGAGGTATGTCAATAAGGAGAAGAATGATTTTCATGATAATAGTGTAGTAGAAATACCCAAAGACATAGTTAAGAAAATGAGCTATTCTAATGATAGCGTAAAAGCCAATGAGTTCCTGAGTTTAATTTCCAACACAAAGTTATGTCCCAATGGCAAAGATACTTCAGTTTTTGGCTGACTAGTGAAGATGTGTTCTTTTATAGCTTTTGGTTACAAAGTGAGGCAGTTCAGAATGGTGAAAATTTTAGCAAAAATCTTAATCTATGTATATTCAACTTTGTGTCCAAACTGGTGGCACAGAATTGCGTATGATATCTGTAAACAACTAAAAAGTAGGTAAATGAGTGAAGATCACTGTCACTCAAATGAAATTTCTTGGATGAGTGACATTCTAGGTGTGGATAGTACTAGTAATGATTTTTCTGTTAGTATGATGAAATTTTGTAATCCAGATAAGACCAGTAAAAGTAAAATACAAAACATTGGTGACAGTTACAAAGAAACTGGAGATGGTTTCTTACATGTAAATATTAACCACAGTGATCATTGTGGAATTTGTAATGTTGTTGTTGTTGTGGTCTTCAGTCCTGAGGCTGGTTTGATGCAGCTCTCCATGCCACTCTATCCTGTGCAAGCTTCTTCATCTCCCAGTACCTACTGCAACCTATATCCTTCTGAATCTGCTTAGTGTATTCATCTCTTGGTCTCCCTCTACGATTTTTACCCTCCACGCTGCCCTCCAATGCTAAATTTGTGATCCCTTGATGCCTCAAAACATGTCCTACTAACCGATCCCTTCTTCTAGTCAAATTGTGCCACAAACTTCTCTTCTCCCCAATCCTATTCAATACCTCCTCATTAGTTACGTGATCTACCCACCTTATCTTCAGCATTTTTCTGTAGCACCACATTTCGAAAGCTTCTATTCTCTTCTTGTCCACACTAGTTATCGTCCATGTTTCACTTCCATACATGGCTACACTCCATACAAATACTTTCAGAAACGACTTCCTGACACTTAAATCAATACTCGATGTTAACAAATTTCTCTTCTTCAGAAACGATTTCCTTGCCATTGCCAGTCTACATTTTATATCCTCTCTACTTCGACCATCATCAGTTATTTTAATCCCTAAATAGCAAAACTCCTTTACTACTTTAAGTGTTTCATTTCCTAATCTAATTCCCTCAGCATCACCCGATTTAATTTGACTACATTCCATTATCCTCGTTTTGCTTTTGTTGATGTTCATCTTATATCGTCCTTTCATGACACTGTCCATTCCGTTCAACTGCTCTTCCAAGACCTTTGCTGTCTCTGACAGAATTACAATGTCATCGACGAACCTCAAAGTTTTTACTTCTTCTCCATGAATTTTAATACCTACTCCGAATTTTTCTTTTGTTTCCTTTACTGCTTGCTCAATATACAGATTGAATAACATCGGGGAGAGGCTACAGCCCTGTCTCACTCCTTTCCCAACCACTGCTTCCCTTTCATGCCCCTCAACTCTTATAACTGCCATCTGGTTTCTGTACAAATTGTAAATAGCCTTTCGCTCCCTGTATTTTACCCCTGCCACCTTCAGAATTTGAAAGAGAGTATTCCAGTTAACATTGTCAAAAGCTTTCTCTAAGTCTACAAATGCTAGAAACGTAGGTTGGCCTTTCCTTAATCTTTCTTCTAAGATAAGTTGTAAGGTTAGTATTGCCTCACATGTTCCAACATTTCTACAGAATCCAAACTGATCTTCCCCGAGGTCCGCTTCTACCAGTTTTTCCATTCGTCTGTAAAGAATTCGCGTTAGTATTTTGCAGCTGTGACTTATTAAACTTGTAATTTGTAATACATTCATTAAAAGTAAAGATGTAATCATGGGAAGCCAGGTACCTTATTGACACATCCAGTTGTTAGGAGTTTCCGAGGCCTCAGGCAGAAAATAAAGGGAGGAACTGATTATGTTGAATTACCAGTGATTGGAGTTAAAACCAGACAGGCTACAAGTAGATTTAGTAAAAAAGAGAAGAATCAGGCTCTGATAACTTTTTATACTGAAGTAATACAGTTTACTAAAGGATATCTTATAACTGCATAACTTTCAGGATATCTTATAACTGCATAACTTTCAAACAGTTTTATACTGGTTTTATACTGGGGATAAATTGGATAGGAAAAGTCAGTGTAGGTTTTGATTGGGGAGGACAGAAGCTTCCTATTCCAAGACCAGATGGAAGTTCTGTTGTACCAAATTTCTCAGGTCAGGTTTCAACAGTACTAGTACAGATCATAGTATTCAGTTTTTGGAAGGAGGAGGAGGTATGAACTATGACACTCTTGGAATTGACACAAATTGAAGTATCTGTGCTACCAGAATAGAAATGCAGAAAACGTAGGTCCAAAAACAGTTTATTGGACTCACCCACAACGAAACAATAATATTGTTGTTGTGATCTTCAGTCCTGAGACTGGTTTGATGCAGCTCTCCATGCTACTCTATCCTGTGCAAGCTTCTTCGTCTCCCAGTATTTACTGCAACCTACATCCTTTTGAATCTGCTCAGTGTATTCATCTCTTGGTCTCCCTCTACGATTTTTACCCTCCACGCTGCCCTCCAATGCTAAATTTGTGATCCCTTGATGCCTCAGAACATGTCCTACCAACCGCTCCCTTCTTCTTGTCAAGTTGTGCCACAAACTCCTCTTCTCCCCAATTCTATTCAATATCTCCTCATTAGTTATGCGATCTACCCATCTAATCTTCAGCATTCTTCTGTAGCACCACATTTCGAAAGCTTCTATTCTCTTCTTGTCCATTTTGAAAGCTTCTATTCTCTTCTTGTCCAAACTATTTATCGTCCATGTTTCACTTCCGTACATGGCTACACTCCATACAAATACTTTCAGAAACGGCTTCCTGAACTTAAATCTATACTCGATGTTAACAAATTTCTCTTCTTCAGAAACGCTGTCCTTGCCATTGCCAGTCTACATTTTATATCCTCTCTACTTCGACCATCATCAGTTATTTTGCTCCCCAAATAGCAAAACTCCTTTACTACTTTAAGTGTCTCATTTCCTAATCTAATTCCCTCAGCATAACCCGACTTAATTCGACTACATTCCATTATCCTCTTTTTTCTTTTGTTGATCTTCATCTTACAGCCACCTTTCAAGACACTGTCCATTCAGTTCCACTGCTCTTCCAGGTTCTTTGCTGTCTCTGACAGAATTACAATGTCATCAGCGAACCTCAAAGTTTTTATTTCTTCTCCACGGATTTTAATTCCTACTCCGAATTTTTCTTTCGTTTCCTTTACTGCTTGCTCAATATTCAGATTGAATGGCATCAAGGGAGGCTACAACCCTGTCTCATTCCCTTCCCAACCACTGCTTCCCTTTCATGCCCCTCGACTCTTATAACTGCCATCTGGTTTCTGTACAAATTGTAAACAGCCTTTCGCTCCCTGTATTTTACCCCTGCCACCTTTAGAATTTGAAAGAGAGTATTCCACTCAACATTGTCAAAAGCTTTCTCTAAGTCTACAAATGCTAGAAATGTAGGTTTGCCTTTCCTTAATCTTTCTTGTAAGATAAGTCGTAGGGTCAGTATTGCCTCGCGTGTTCCAATATTTCTACGGAATCCAAACTGATCTTCCTCGAGGTCAGCTTCTACCAGTTTTTCCATTTGTCTGTAAAGAATTCATGTTAGTATTTTGCAGCTGTGACTTATTAAGCTGATAGTTCGGTAATTTTCACATCTGTCAACACCTGCTTTCTTTGGGGTTGGAATTGTTATATTCTTCTTGAAGTCTGAGGGTATTTCGCCTGCCTCATACAGCTTGCTCACCAGATGGTAGAGTTTTGTCAGGACTGGCTCTCCAGTAGTTCTAATGGTATGTTGTCTACTCCTGGGGCCTTGTTTCGATTCAGGCCTTTCAGTGCTCTGACAAACTCTTCACGCAGTATCATATCTCCCATTTCATCTTCATCTACATCCTCTTCCATTTCCATAATATTGTCTTCAAGTACATCGCCCTTGTGTAGACCCTCTATATACTCCTTCCACCTTTCTGCTTTCCCTTCTTTGCTTAGAACTGGGTTTCCATCTGAGCTTTTGATATTCATACAAGTGGTTCTCTTCTCTCCAAAGGTCTGTTTAATTTTCCTGTAGGCAGTATCTATCTTACTCCTAATGAGACAAGCCTCTACATCCTTACATTTGTCCTCTAGCCATCCCTGCTTAGCCATTTTGCACTTCCTGTCGATCTCATTTTTGAGACGTTTGTATTCCTTTTTTCCTGCTTCATTTACTGCATTTTTATATTTTCTCCTTTCATCAATTAAATTCAATATTTCTTCTGTTACCCAAGGATTTCTACTAGCCCTCGACTTTTTACATACTTGATCGTCTGCTACCTTCACTACTTCATCCCTCAGAGCTACCCATTCTTCTTCTACTGTATTTCTTTCCCTGTTTCCTGTCAATTTTTCCCTTATGATCTCCCTGAAACTCTCTACAACCTCTGGGTCTTTCAGTTTATCCATCTCCTTAAATTCCCACCTTTTTGCAGTTTCTTCAGTTTTAATCTACAGTTCATAACCAATAGATTGTGGTCAGAGTCCACATCTGCCCCTGGAACTGTCTTACAATTTAAAACCTGGTTTCTAAATCTCTGTCTTACCATTATATAAATTTAACTGACACCTAGTATCTCCAGGATTCTTCCATGTATGCAACCTTCTGTTATGATTCTTGAACCAAGTGTTAGCTATGATTAAGTTATGCTCTGTGCAAAATTCTACCAGATGGCTTCCTCTTTCATTTCTTACCCCCATTCCATGTTCACCTAGTATGTTTCCTTTTCTCCCTTTTCCTACTCTCAAATTCCAGTAACCCATGGCTATTAAATTTTTATCTCCATTCACTACCTGAATAATTTCTTTTATCTCGTCATACATTTCATCAATTTCTTCATCATCTGCAGAGGTAGTTGGCATATACACTTGTACTACTGTAGTAGGTGTGGGCTTCATTTCTATCTTGGCCACAATAATGCATTCACTATGCTGTTTGTAGTAGCTTACCCGCACTCCTATTTTTTTATTTATTATTAAACCTACTCCTGCATTACCCCTATTTGATTTTGTATTTATAACCCTGTATTCACCTGCCCAAAAGTCTTTATCCTCCCGCCACCGAACTTCACTAATTCCCACTATATCTAACTTTAACCTATCCATTTCCCTTTTTAAATTTTCTAATCTACCTGCCCGATTAAGGGATCTGACATTCCACGCTCCGATCCGTAGAACGCCAGTTTTCTTTCTCCTGATAACGACATCCTCTTGAGTAGTCCCCGCCCGGAGATCCGAATGGGGGACTATTTTACCTCTGGAATATTTTACCCAAGAGGATAGCATCATCATCTAACCATACAGTGAAGTTGCATGCCCTTAGGAAAAAATTATGGCTGTAGTTTCCCCTTGCTTTCAGCCGTTCGCAGTACCAGCACAGCAAGGCCGTTTTGGTTAGTGTTACAAGGCCAGATCAGTCAATCATCCAGACTGCTGCCCCTGCAACTACTGAAAAGGCTGCTGCCCCTCTTCAGGAACCACACGTTTGTCTGGCCTCTCAACAGATACCCCTCCGTTGTGGTTGCACCTACGGTGCAGCCATCTGTATCACTGAGGCATGCAAGCCTCCCCACCCCAACAGCAAGGTCCATGGTTCATGAGTGGGGTGGGGTGGGTGGGTGGGGGAATAATTGTGTGGATATTGAAACAATAATACAATATCCAAAAGAACAACCGACTCTTTCCCAACTGTGGATTGACACAAACACAAAATGACAAATAACAATAATAATAAAAAAGACCTGTCTCTTCATGGGGAGCAAACACAAACAGTTCTACAATGTCCAGAGGTTTGTCGACTATACCAAGAGATCGGCCAGCTAGAAGAGGCAGCTGACCGTGGCTGTCGAGGCGGCAGCTCTGTATCCTTCTGAGAAGTGCGTCGAACTGCCTTTTGCCGGCAGAGCACCGGCTTATAAAGCCTGTTGGCAGATGTATCTGCCGGATCTATTTCCAATCACATGCCTGCCGTAGCAGAGTAGTCCCTAGGCTAGCTGCGACCTCTGGTGAAGCTGTTCTGCAGGCTCCTCAAATGGGTTGCGGTCCCTGGCAGCCGCTGGTGGAGACCTGATGGTGTGTTGTGTTGTGACTGCCGGTAAGTCTTTGTTTTGACAACACAGATGACATAGGTTTTCCTGGTGAATATACACCCTGTGATGCAGGCATCCTGTGATGGTTGGACGTAAAGTGAGAGTCCGATGCATTAGGCACTACAATGCCTGAAGTGTGCAGCCACAGTACAAATGAGACATTGTTGGAAGAACTTGTTAACCCCAAAGTAGGATACGCTCTTATCAAAAACAGGAATTAAGATCTTTACTTTGGGAATACAGTGATGTCTTTAGTAATGTGCCAGGAAGAGTAAAAGGTTACCCGTGTACTTTATAAGGGAAACTGCATGAACCACTTTTTATGAGCCCGTGAAGTGTACCAATTGGCACAACACCAGCAGTAGAGAAAGAATTACAGAAAATGAAAGTATGTAGTGGTACTCATGAAGCTGTACCCGAGGCAGGCGCCACCATCGCATCTCTATGGCCTCTCAAAGGTCCACAAAGAAGGTGTCCCATTATGACCTATTTTAAACACTATTAACTTGCCGACTTATGGTATTGTTAAGCATTTGTCACAGATGCTAAAACCCTTGGTGGGTTACGGTCCACACCATGTGAAAAACTCAGCTGAGTGTGTGAAAGTACTACAGGGAATGCGGCTGGAAAATGAAGGCCTCCTAGTCAGCTTCGATGTGACATCCTTATTCACACGAGTACCAACAGAACACTCCCTGGCTTTACTCGGAGAACACTTTGAGGAGGATACCATCAAGCTCTTTCGCCACGTTCTAACCACCACCTATTTCAAGTGTGGTGGGGAGTTCTACGAACAGATAGATGGTGTAGCTATGGGTTCCCCCCTAGCACCAGGCATAGCCGACCTATACATGGAGCACTTCGAAAAGCTAGCACTGGACACTGCTAAACAGAAGCCAAAAGCCTTCTACAGGTATGTTGACGATACCGTTGTAGTTTGGCCACATGTCAGGGGCAAACTGCTAGAGTTCCATCAACACCTCAACAGCATACATGGAAATATCAAATTTACCATTGATTTAGATGAGAACAGAAGCTTACCCTTTCTGGATATCCTGATCACAAGAAACATGGATGGCACGCTGGGACACACAGTGTATAGAAAGAAAACACACACGGACCTCTATCTTAACGCCAATACCTGCCAACACCCTGTGCAATGCAATGCTGTACTCAACACCTTAGTGTACAGGACCAGGTCCATCTGCGATAAGGAAAGTTTGCCAGGAGAATTGCAAACACCTAAAGGACACCTTCAAGAAAAATGGATACAGTGAGACACAAATAAGGAGAACTCTGAAGATCGACCACAAGAAGAGAGAAGAGAGACCGGGTGAAGACGAAGCAATGGGCTGTACGTTCTTGCCATACGCGGGTCCTCCAACATCCAAGATTGCGAGAATTCTCAAGAAACATAAAGTGAAGGCCGTTTTCCGCGCAGCAGGAAAAATCAAAGACCTTCTCGGTTCATCCAAAATTCCACTAGGACTGATGGCACCAGATGTGTACAAGATCGGATGCGAATGTGGGATGCATTATATAGGACATTATATAGGGCATCTCACAGTCCCGCAGTGAACACTTTAAGCATGTACGCTTAGGTCAGACCAACAAATCTGCTGTGGCGGAACATAGTATTTACGAGAAGCACACCATCGATTTCGAGGACACAAAGGAAATATGCAGTACAAACGGATTTTGGGACTCAGTAATCAAAGAGTCCATAGAAATACGGTTACACGACAACCTAACCAACCGCGACAGTGGCTACCATCTCAGTACAGCCTGGGAGCCTGCAATCAGGAAAATCAGAGAAGAACGTTTCGTTCCACCAAGGGCCACGGACGGAGCAGACAGAGACTGACGCCGGGACTCTAACCCAGCGCACACGTTGCCACCCCCCCACCACCGCCTGATCCAGGCACATCGGGCAATTCACAGGCGCGTGATTGGCCGGCCGCGGCAAGCGGAGAGCGAGCCAGCAGAGATAGAAGCCTGCGACAGACGATATCCCGACACTTCGCCTGAATATGATTTAGACGCATTCCATTGAACGTTGCTAGGAGACAACGATGCTACTTGGCTGACAACCTGTGAAGACTTCATATATGAAATTCGCCGAGAAAGCCTGCACTCGCATATAACATTTCTGAACTTTCCACCCTGTTTCCTCAGTATGGTATGAACAACAAAATGTATGTTATCAAAATCAGCAGAGACAGAATTTAAATAATTACTTTCTATCAGTAATTATCTGGTGGGGCACCAGAATCCCAAATGACTTGGAGCAGCCACAATGTACACTAATGTACAAAAGTACCTTGAGCATTTTCAAATAAAAAGGTAGTCTCTATTGCACGTATTTTATTTTAAAACTGATGTGTTTTGCATTAGTGGCACATCTTCAGAATTTCAGTAAGTTGACATCAATGTATGAATTACATTGAATGACAAACAGCAGTCCTGCTGGTGGTTACACAGCCACAGAGGAGCCTCTTAAATGAAATTTCTGTAAAGCTGTCACTGTAATGTCGTAAAAAAATGTTATTCTCAGTATAAGGTGCTCAGGCGTTAGTACAGTTAACTTTCTACCCCTAGGTGTCATGTGAAGGATTTATAACGAATCTATTGTTGGTTCAACAGACTCGCTAACCTTTATATGCTCTGCAAATCAAGAACTGTTTTCCACAGCTCCCTTCTAGTGAGGTAAGGGCTCACAAAAGCGTGTTCTAATCTCACATCCCACCTGTTCAATGTATGCATGAGGGCACTGGGTGCATGTCAATTTGCAGACACCAAAATTAGCAAAGCAATTTCAACTAGATAGTTCATATGGATAAACTGATACTGAATCCAATCCTGGGTGAAATAAGAAATTCTAAAAACCATCCTTCATTAGGAGGCCTGCAAGCATATTATTACATGCTACTCAGAAATGGCCAGAGTGACGTAAGTAATTCAGCTGTTCATTCACATCAAATCAGTGCACAGCTTACTATTGTGTGATATGCCTCTTCACTACAAGCCTATCCACACACACTGGTTTTCTTTGTGATTTCATGAGTGCGACAGTCTAGAAACTCCCACTTAAGTTCTTCGTGCCGATAGATCCATCCCAATAGTTATCTGTTATACAAGGAATTTTTTTAAAAATTTATTTAACTTTTAAGGCTTCTGGTTTCATATTTGATCATTGTGGTTCTGCTCTATTCTGGCTAACGTGGTTTATGCTGTATAGGGCAAACTCTTTTTAAAAGTTACTTACATCAATAGTTACTTAGCACAGGTGGGATAGGCTTGTGGTTACACTGGAAGTAATACATATTGGTTGGTTGGTTGTGGGGTTTGATGGGGGCTAAACATCGAGGTCATCAGTCCCCTGTTCCAAACGGACATACTTGTAAAAGGCCTATACAGTAAAAGTGTAACCTCTGCACCCACAGGGAGGGAACACCAAGGAGTACAGAGCAAAAATGAACACCGCAATAACACAAACTAGAGCAAATAGTTGACTAGAGTAAAACAGACTACAGTGGTTGATGGATCAGATAAAAGGTCAACCACTCAACTACAAACGAAGAACCTCCAGCTGGAAAGCATTGATAGAGGTACCAACACAACTTGTTACCATAAAGGACACTATTTTGGTATCCACGTCACATTTAAAAGTCACTGGAGTGGGTGTAGCCTGAGAAATCATGCGAGAGCGCCCACACTAGAGTCAGTGATAAAACCCAGCTGCACGGGTAAAATGTGAAACTGAGTCAACTATAGAGGCATCGTCACCGAGAATTAAAGGAAGTGCAGCTGGTAAATTAAAGGACTGCCGCAAGGGGGCTAAAAGGGGGCAGTCCATCAGAAGATGGACCACTGTCAGCCCTGCATCACAGTGACACTTGGGCGGGTTCTCACGGCGAAGGAGATAGCTGTGGGTCAACCGCGTATGTCAAATTCGGAGATGGCAGAGAACAACTGAGTCCCTACGCGTGCTCCTCAAGGATGAGTTCCATACAGCCGTGGACGACTTTACTGTGCGGAGCTTATTTGGCTTGGTCAAGACAGAGCATTCAGAGCTCCAGACATCGCAGACCTTGCAATGTAGGGCTGACCGGAGGTCTCTTTCCACGAGACCAAGCTCCAGGGGTGGCGAAGTGGTGGCCTGTTTGGCCAACCGATCGACACGTTCGTTTCCTGGAATGCCAATGTGGCCCGGGGTCCACACGAACATCGCTGAACGACTACACTCGGCGAGAGCAAAAACAGCATCTCGAATACCGCGCACAAAAGGGTCCGGAGAAAAACACTGGTCGAATGCTTGCAAATCCACTCAGGGAGTCACTGCATACGACAAATGACTCCCCAGGGGAGGAGGAAAGGTGAGCGAGAGCACTATAGAGAGCAACAGTAATACATATGTTACTGTTAATTTACAGAAATTCTTAAGATCTAAACATCTTGCCTCTAACCTCCTTTTATATTAAAATGTGTTATTTCCACAAAAAATATGTTACCTTGCATAACAGGTATCAATTCCCATGAAACTAGAAATAGAAATAACCTAAATGTAAAATTTACAAGACTGTCCATGATCTACAGTACTAGTTTTACACACACATTAGAATTAAACTATACAAGAGGCTACCACCATCAGTGAGAGACACCTACTACTATTTTTAACAAACATTTTTATAAATTGTAAGTTGATAAATATGTTTATAGTGTCAAGAAATTTGGGAGTATATAGTTGTAAATCTCCTCATCCCCATGTATTGTTCAAACCCATCATTTACTGTAAACATTAAGCTAAGAAGGAAATAAAAATTCAATATTATGTATTTGTCAAAAAGTGTATGCAAAAACTTCAGATTTGTGTACATAGTGCGTGTACACTCACGTGACGAAAGTCATGGTGTAGCAATATGCACATATACAGGTGGTAGCAGCATCATGTACAGGAGGCATAAATGGGCAGGGCATTGGCACAGCTGTCATATGTATTCGGGTGATTCATGTGAAAAGGTTTTCAAGATAATTATGGCCAAATTACCAGAATTAACAGACTCTGAACACGGAATGGTGGTTAGAGGTCAACAAATGGGACATTCAGTTTCAGAAATCATTAGGGAATTCAATATTCTGAGACCCACAGTGCCAAGAGTACCGAATTTTAGGCACCGTCTTTCACCACACACAACACAGTGGCCAACTGCCTTCACTTACCAAGCAAGAGGAGCAGCATTTATGTAGAGTTGTCAGTGCTACGAGACAAGAAACACTGCGTGAAATAACTGCAGACGTCATTGTGGAACATACAAAAAATGTATCCATTAGGACAGTGTTGTGAAATTTAGCATTAATGGACTACAGCAGAAGACAACAAATGGAAGTGCATTTGCTACAGCATGACACTGCTGAAGTGCCTCACCTGGACTCATGACTATATCGGTCGGGCTGCAGACGACTGGACAATCGAGGCCAGGTCAGATGAGTCCTGATTTCAGTTGGAAAGAGCCTAGTGTAGGGTTCGATGTGGCACAGATCACAGTCCTAGTTGTCAACAACCACTGAGCAAGCTGGCGGTGGCTCCATAATGGCGTGGGCTATGATTCCATGGAATGGAGTGGGTCCTCTGGTCCAAATGACTGGCATATGTTATGTTCAGCTACTTGGGATTTACAGATATTCATGGACTTCATCATCCCTAACAACCACGGAATTTTTATCGATACCAATCCGCCACGTCACTGGGTCACAATTGTTCGTGACTGGTTTGAAGAACATTCTGGACAATTCAAGCAAAAGATTTGGTCACCCAAATCATCCAACATGAATCCCATCGAACATTTTATAGTGCTGCCGGCCGTGGCAGACTTCACGTGTGCAGTATTGCGGGCGGTGTGCAGCCGAGGCCCGGCCTGGCACTCAGCTTTGCTCGGTCCTTTTTTCTCGGAGGTACTCAGAGCAGCGCGACATTTCATTTAGCATTGCGGTGCGGCATTTTGCAGTCAGCACAACTGAGTTCGACAGAATCGTGGTGTCCGTGCTGTTAACCCTTTGCTATTTGTTTGTGGTATGAAGGGCATTAACCTGTACAGTGGCTATTTGCACAAAAGGGGGCAGCCTAATGATCTATCATCACAATCCTTTAAAATTAATGGGAATGACAGAAGAGAGAGATGAGAATTCTCAATTCGCACAAGAGACAGGCACGGCTTGTTTGCTATGAAAGAAATTATAATACCACACAGAATGAATTTAAACTTTTAGGTGGTGATGAACGAGAAAAAAATTACAATAATTGACAGACATGATTCATTGTTCTGTACATCAAGAAGCACTTTCTGGTACATTTGCAGACACGGAGCACTTGAAACTGGCAGTACAAATAGTAAAATTTCTATGTCACACCAATTATTCCATTTTCAGTTGCAACAGCTCTCAAAATGGAAATGAATGAAGAGTACAGAGACTTCATATATTACTGTAAAGTATGCGGGTTAAGTCAATGGATACACCAGAAATGATTTTTTGCATCATATCTTGCTAGTGTTGAACTTATGATGGAAAAAGGAGTGCAGGACCGAAAATTAGAACATTGCATTTAAAAAGAAAATTTAGCTGTAGAAGAGACACATTCTGACACAGACAATCCAGTTCCATAAGCTCACTAGCGTTAAAGAAAGTGTAAAGTCTGAAGAATTCACTGTGACCTTGCAAGAATTACAATGATAGTTTTATAACGGTTATGAGGACACTGTCAATCTTACATCTGTTATTGAGATGTTTTTGAGACATGAGTCATGCCTGCCTCGTGTTCTTGCCATATCTCATTTGACATCCTGCTTTTACTGTACTACCACCTCGTTATGTTAATTTCAGTTACTGGTGTCACTGAGTTGCCGCCTTGCCTGCCCGTGAGCGGCAGCAGCGGTGCTTATCAATATAAACCCTGGCGTATTATCTTTGCTGACTGCTATTACTTCCCGGTTGTCGTGTGTTTGGGGTTAGTTCGGATCTGCCAGTGATTTGGGAGGCGCTAGCAGTGCAGTTCTGACCTGGCAGTGTTTGATTTAGGACACGGCAGAAGTTCAGGCAGGGTGTGACTGCAGTGAGGTCCGGACAGCCACAATTCGCCCAACGGTTGCCAATACATATCACTTGAGTGCGGACCACCTCGGTTGGTCATCGGTCGGTCGTCTTGTCGGACGACGTGTATGTTGGCCGGCGATCGCTTATGGGTTGGCAGCATGTGCCGCCTCTTGATTTGTCCTTGTTATTGCACAGTCACTGCCATTAGTATTGTCTAGTCCTTTGTGCAAGTGTTCGTGAAACTGTGTGTAGGTTGTGATATCAACTGCTTAGTTATTTTAGTGCTGTCTCCGTGCTGACGTGTGGCAGTCGGTCGGTTGGTGTGGAGTAGTGAGGAAATCTCTGCGGAGCATAGTTTTGCTGGGTCCGCTGGCAGTCTCTACGCAGTGTCAATCTGTGTGGGGCTGTTCCCACTGCTACGAGGTCTGTGGGTCACCGACCCTGGAAACAAAAGTTGAGTTTGGATTTAATTTATCAGCAAGTCAAGAATAGTCACACTGTGCCGTCTGGTTCTCGTTGTTGGCTGTTGGGACATTCCTGCGAGCAACAACGTGTGTGTTCAAGTTGGCGCAGGTTTAGCCACCGTCTGGTGGAGTCTAACTGTATTTGGTTATTTGCAATTGAAGTGCACCAGCGGAATTTTCTGCCTTGTGACCGTCTGGCCATTGATGTAAATTCAGGCAGTGTCTTTTCCTCACTGTGTTGTCCAGCACAGTATGTAGTTTGAAAGCTTAATGTATGCTTGGTTGTGGGCATCCATGCCTTTTTTACCTTTTGCATTTAAACTCCTGGATGTGTGCTGGTCGACTGGAGCGCAAGTGACTTTGTCAATGGGTCCGTTGACCGTCTGTTGGTTGGGTTGTCGTCGGATCGAGAATGGTTGGGCCGAATGCCTGTCTCACCTAAGTGTTACTTAGTATTTCAAGTGCTGGCTGACCCCCAAAACTTCTAAGCGCCGTTAGCTGCATCACCTTTTCCTATTTTCTGTTGTGTGTATTTTTATGGCTTCTAGCTGAAGGTTTTGAGTTAAAGTTGAATTGTTTTTAGTGGTGTTTTAAGTCATGGGCCTTCAGCCGCTTTTAAAATTAAAGTTCCTTTCTTGTCAAGTATTAGATTATTTGGGGCCTTCAGTGTAATTTAAGATAAGGCTTTGTTGTTTAAATTAGAAGAGTCCAAGGGAAAAACCTGATAAGTCGAAAATTTCTGGGTTTTTTTCCCCCTAGTTTAATAGACCAGCCAGTGTAGTTTTAGCTGGTTTTACAGAACTAGTCAAAAACAAGATGAGTCAATAGATATTCTGATATGTTGTAAGCATATGCAGGCGAAAAACATTTTAAGTCCACGCAAAACAAGGGGAATATCCTGACAAGTCCTAAGAACACAACGATAAAATTTTATGATTTAATGATTCCCAGACTGCACAGGTCTGTTTTCACTAATGTTATTGTTGTTTTATCATTGTTGCCACAGTCATTATTGTGTATACGTTGACCATTGTTGTTGGCTTTGTGGGGTTTGGTTTTCTTTTTTTTTTTTTTTTTTCTTTTTGTGGCGCACAACTACAGTGGTCATTAGCGCCCCAGACTAAGTTATGAATGCACTGCGAGACAGAAGGTTAAAACAGAAACTAAAAAGGACAACACTATAAAAGGCACATTAACAGACAAGGGACTAAAAGAAAACAGCATAATCAAATGTCCTTAGACAGGTTTGTCAAGTGGATAAAACGAAGAACGCGAGCAGCTGCTCCTGGGTCATCTGCTAAAATTTCATCCAGAGTACATGGCAGGCCAAGATCAAGGTGCAGTGTATTAAAATTCGGGCAGGACGTTAAAATGTGGCGTACCGTCAGCAATTGCCCACATGGGCGGAATGACGCCGTCGCAGCCGTCAGCAGATGGCGGTGGCTGAACCGGCAGTGTCCAATCCGTAACTGGGCCAAAACAACCTCCTCCTACCGAGAAGGGCGAGAAGAGGTCGTCCAAGCCGTGGGGTGAGGTTTCAAGGCCCAAAGCTTGTTTTCAGTAAGTGTAGACCAATCAGCATGCCACAGCGATAAAATGCGCTGACAAATGACCCTGCTAAAATCAGATCAAGGCACACAACAAGAAGCTGTCCGAGGCTGGAGGACCACAGCCTTGACTGCGGCATCTGCAGCTTCATTCCCAGGGATACCGACACGGCCAGGAACACACATAAAGGTAACCGGAGAAGCATTGTCCGCCAGCTGCTGAAGAGAGCATTGGATCTGGTGCACGAAAGGGTGAACTGGATATGGATCACCGAGGCTCTGGATGGCGCTCAGGGAATCAGAGCAGACGACATAAGCAGAATGTCGTTGGCGGTGGATGTAAAGAACAGCCTGATAGAGGGCAAATAGCTCAGCTGTGAAGACCGAACAATGGTCATGGACCCGGTTTTTGAAACTGTGTGCCCCGACAATAAAAGAACACCCGACACCATCATTGGTCTTAGAGCCATCTGTATAAATGAAGATCGTATCAATGAACTTCGAGTGAAGTTTGACAAACCGTGAGCGGTATACCGAAGCCGGGTAACCACCTTTGAGAGCAAGCTGAGGTCAGGGTGAATGCGAACCTGAGCCTGGAGCCAAGGTGGCGTTTGGCTCTTGCCCACTCTAAAGGTTGCAGACAGTGGAAAATCAAGATGCTGAAGGAGGCGATGAAAGCGAACTCCAGGGAGTAACAGGGCAGATACATACAACCCGTATTGACAGTCAAGAGAGTCATCAAAAAAGGAATGATAAGACGGGTGGTCGGGCACTGACAATAGCTGACAGGCATACCAACAAAGCAGTATATAGCGCCGGTAGGTTAGTGGCAATTCACCGGCTTTAGCATGAAGACTCTCGATGGGACCAGTATAGAACTCTCCGATCACAAGACGTAACTCCCGATGTTGAGGTGGCGTAAGATGGACGGCCGTGCAGAGGAGTATACAAAGCTCTCATAATCCAACTTTGAGCGGACGATCGACCGATTTAGGCGAAGTAGGACGGTTCGATCTGCTCCCCACGATGTACCGCTGAGAACACGGAGGACATTTGGGGAACGGGTACAACGGGCAGCCAAATATGACACATGTGGAGACCAGCTAAGTTTCCTGTCAAATGTAAGACCTAAAAATTTCGTTGTCTCCACAAATGGGAGAGCAACGGGACCAAGATGTAAGGACGGTGGGAGAAACTCTTTGTAGTGCCAGAAGTTAATACAGACCGTCTTCTTGGCAGAAAAACAGAAGCCATTGGCGACACTTCAGGAGTAAAGACAGTCAAGACAACGCTGAAGACAGCGCTCCAGGAAACATGTACACTGCAGTAGATGGTAAAATCGTCCACAAAAAGGGAGCCTGATACATCAGCTGGGAGGCAATCCATTATTGGATTGATCGCTATGGCGAAGAGAGCGACTCTCAAAACTGAGCCCTGTGGCACCCCATTCTCCCGGCGAAAGGCGTCGGACAGGACAGAACCCACACGTACCCTGAACTTTCAATCCATTAGAAATGCACGAATAAACAGAGGGAGGCGACCGCGAAGGCCCCATGCATGCATGGTGCGGAGAATGCCCGCCCTGCAACAGGTGTCGTAAGCCTTCTCCTAATCAAAGAACACAGCCACAGTCTGGCGCTTCCGCAAGAAGTTATTCATAATGAAGGTTGACAAGGTAACCAGATGGTCAACAGCAGAGCTGCGCCTACGAAATCCACATTGTACATTGGTAAGTAGGCGTCGAAATTCGAGCAGCCTAAGCAAACGAGAGTTAACCATTCGTTCCATCACCTTATAGACACAGCTGGTAAGGGGAATGGGTCGATAACTGGAAGACAAGTGCTTGTCCTTCCGCAGCTTAGGAATCAGGACAACAACAGATTCATGCCAGCATGCTGGAACATGGCCCTCAATCCAGATGCGATTATAAGAACAAAGAAGAAAACCTTTACCCGCAGGAGAAAGGTTCTTCAGCATCTGAATACGAATAGAATCAGGCCCCGGAACGGAGGACCGTGACCGGGCAAGTGCACTTTCGAGTTCCCGCATGATGAATGAGGCATTATAACTTTCATGATTCGAGGAGCGGAAGTTAGGTGACCTTGCCTCCTCTGTTTGTTATCGGGGGAGGAAGGCATGGTGGTAATGAGCGGAGCTCGAAACCTCTGCAAAAAATCGGCCGAAGGCATTGGAGACATCCTCAGGGGCCACAAGGACGTCATTCGCGACCGTGAAGCCAGAAACTGGTGAGTGGGTGAGTGGACCTTAGTGCCAGATAGCCGGCGCAGGCAACCGCAGACAACAGAAGAAGGAGTGAAACTGTTGAAGGAGCTTGTGAAAGCAGCCCAGCTGGCTTTCTTGCTTTCTTTAATAACAGGACGACACTGTGCACGTAATCGTTTATAATTAATACAATTCGCCATCATAGGGTGGCGTTCGAGGTGCGTAAAGCACGTTGACGAGCGCGTATAGCGTCTCTACATGCTGCGGTCCACCAGGGGACCAGTACATGACGTGGAATATTCAGCAGCGGTGAGAATGACTTCTGTGATTTGTGCGACCTGACTATCGCAGCTTGCAAAGTTTTGATCCCGAAACGTCACCCTGGAAGAGAAGAGCCCCCAGTCTGCTTTGGAGATGTTCCAACTAGTTGAGCATGGAGATGGTGTATGATGCAGGAGATGGATAACACAAGGGAAGTGGTCGCTCGAATACGTATCAGAAAGAGCGTACCACTCAAACCGACGTGCAAATTGGGTAGTACATATAGAGAGGTCTAAATGGGAACAGGTGTGAGTTGTGTCCGAAAGAAAAGTAGGGGCGCCACTATTGAGGCAGACAAGATTGAGGTGGTTGAAAAGGTCTGCTAACAGGGAGCCTCTCGGGCAGGATGCTGGAGAGCCCCAAAGGGGATGGTGGGCATTGAAGTCTCCAGTCAACAAAAATGGTGCAGGTAGGTGAGCAATAATTTGCATCATGTCTGCCCTAGTAACGGCAGACGACGATGGAGTGTAAACGGTACAAATGGAAAATGTGAAAGTGGAGAGAGTAATTCGGATGGCAACTGCCTGCAGATCGGTATGCAATGTGATGGGATCATCATCCAGAACCAGCAACATAGCCCCTCCATGAGCTGGAATACCAACCACAGGGAGTAGGTCAAAACGCACAGAGGTATAGTGTGCCAAGTCAATACGATTGCATGGGCATAGCTTCGTTTCCTGGAGAGCTACTACGAATGGACAGTGCAAGCATAGCAGGAACTTTAAGTCCTCTCCATTGGAGCGAATGCCGCGAATATTCCAATGAAGAAATGCCATCGTGAGAAGAAAAAGAAAAAGGTGAAGCAAGAAGGGGTCACCTCGAAGGCCGCTGAGGGCCCAGCTTCAAGCGAGCACTGCTGCCGCTATCAACAGGTGGAGAGCCATCATACATTTTTTCAATAGGTTCGTCGGCCACCATGTTAAGATGGTCGAGAGGGGGAGCGTCCTCCGCCAGTGAACGGCCAGATGTTCGGCTACCAGCGGTGCGGCCAGGCAAAACGGATGATGGCCTGGGGCGGCAACCGTTGAGTGGCGGGCAACAAGAAACGCGCCGTCGTGGAGAAAAACTTTTCTTCCTAGGAACCTTCTTGGAATGTCGTTTAGTCGAAGTACTGGTCGATGGCTAGGAGGTCAGAGTACGTAAGAAGTGATCACGGGACGGTTCCTTCTTGAAGGCCCATGCATCTGACTTCTGGGTCTTAGTCTTGGCAGAAACTGATGAAGGTGCTTGACTTAGGGGTGACGGGAGGAAGAGGAGACGTTGACCAGGCAATCTTAGCACTGGCCAAACGGACGACCTTAGCGCTAAAAGTCAGATCGCATGTCTGCGTCGATACCTCCCTGGTAGGCCGAATAGATGCAAGGACGGTACTGTATCTCCCCGCTGGGAGCAGCGTGGGCTTCCTACTAGCAATAAGCTTGCAAGCAGCTGAGGTGAACACATTCTCTTTGACCTGAATTTCCTGTATACAGTGTTCATCCTTGTAGACGGGACAGTCGCGAGAGGACGCTGCATGGTCACCCTGACAGTTCACGCAATGAGGAGACGGAGGTGGACAGACACCCTCATGGGCGCCCCTGCCACAAGTGACACATTTAGCCGCATTAGAACAAGACTGGTGGGTGTGGTTACAACGCTGACACTGGTAGCAGCATGTAGGTGTCGGGACATAGGGGCGAACAGAAATAACCTCATAGCCCACTTTGATGAGCAACGGCAGATGAACACTATTAAAGGTCAAGAAAAGTGTCCGGGTCGGTACAAGGTCATTGTCAACCTTTTTCATGACCCTATGGACAGCCATCACACCCTGCTCAGGGAGGAAAGACTGAATTTCCTCGTCAGTCAATCCGTCGAGTGATCTAGTATATACCACACCACGTGACGAATTCAGTGTGTGGTGAGCCTCCACCCAGACAGAGAACGTGTACAGGAGTGTGGCCCGAAGGAGTTTTTGCGCCTGAAAGGCGCTCTCAGTTTCCAACAACAGGGTACCGTAACACACCCTGGTACAAGACTTGACAGGTCTGGCTATGGCATCTACACCCTTCTGAATAATGAAATGGTTGACAGATGAAAAATCCTTTCTGTCCTCAGACCTAGAAACTACGAGGAACTTTGGGGCAGGCGGCAGTACTTTAGTCACTGGCGGCTGGTCAAGTTTCCGTTTTTGGGCAGAAGTCAAGAGAGAAGAAGAAGATAAATCCATTGCGGATGAATCCCCCACGATTGCCAGCGTCTCCGATGGTGCACTCCTTCCTTGTGGGGACCCTCTCAGAGGGCGCTCCCACCTTAGGTGAATGTTTGCACCTCAGGTCACACCTCCTGAGAAACAGACAGAGGGACCAGTCGGCACGGTCGAAAGGTGTCAGCTCGGTCAATCACCCCTCCCCGGGCCCGGCCTTTACCAGGGGGTACGCACGGGCCCTCCTTGTCTACCCAGGGCGGGGAATTACGCTTTACCCCGTCACCAGCTACACATGCGAACGCATGGGTCGGCCTTCAGGCATGCACAGGGAGGAAAGAAGAAAAGGAAAAAAGGGGAGAGAGGGAGAGAAAGGATAGACTGTCCCAAATGCCGAGGCGGAGACCATATGGTGGACAAGAAGGCAAGGAGAAGAAGACAAGATAAAAAGTAAGGAAGAAAGTGAGAGAGGGAGAAGGTCAAAGAAAAGAAACAAACAAAGGAAGGAAGAAACCAGAATAAGCGGAAAACCAAAATGACCACAAATGGAAGTTGTTGAACTGTCCGTCTCTGGACGCAGGCGCAAACGACCCCCTTGAGGGGGAGAGACTCCTTTTAGTCGCCTCTTACGACAGGCAGGAATACCTCTTGCCTATTCTTACCCCGGACCCGCAGGGGGATTGTGGAGTTTGTGAAGGAAGTTAGATCTAGCATTGTATTCTGCCAGTGTAAAATGAATCAAGAAGACAGTGACTCATCTGCTTGTGAAGAAAACTATAGAATGCCACCAAAGAAGCTGATGAAGAAAAGGAAGAAGCATGGTCGCGTTAGAGATGCCTCCAAACATTTAAGATTTCAGCCACATGAAACAGGAGAACCATGTAAGTGCAAAAAAAATTTTTTTGGTATTGTCAGTGATGAAAATAAAGGGAATATTATTAATAACATGAACCACTTTCACAATCATGATGAAATAAACCTCTATTTAAGTGGTTTAATCACGGTGCTCCCTGTACAGCACAGGCGTCCTAGAAGAGAAGAGCAGGAGGCAAAGTTTTGTGATGCATCATATAAATTCAGTGTTGGTATTGCCACTAAGGAAGTGTCCAAGAAGTACATGTGTGCAAGCAAGCTTTTATGTTATTACATGGAATAAAGAAGGGCAAGATAGATCATTTATTGAAGAAACTTAAATCTGGAGGCCAACCGCTAAGGGACGGCCGAGAGAAACACAGATCCTGCCCACAGCATTTGAAAGATGAAACACGTGCAATAATAAGAGGGCACAAAAAGCATTTAAAGGTCGCAACAGCCACTACAGTTTGACGACGTCAGAAAAAATTTACCTACCAGAATCTTTGACTACTAAAAAAGTGTTCCATATGTTTAAGGAGAAGTTTCAGGATCAGAACGTGTCATATGAAACATACCGCACTATATTCAATTCAGATTTCAATATAAGTTTTGGATATCCATGATCTGATACTTGTGGCTCCTGTGATGAACATATAGCCAAGAAGAAAATTTTTGAGAAGGAACTGACTTTAACATCATCTGTTGAAAATAAAGAAAGATTTCATTCTGAACTTTGATCCATTGAAATAGCCCATGAATTGCATCTCAGACCACAAAAAGTGTTCTATGACAAGAAAAAATAGGCAAAGATGAAATGTCAAAAAATCCATCAAAGGTTGCAATTACAATGGACTATAGCAATATTGTCCAAATATAAAGACAAATGAAGTTTATTATAAACAACAGCTTTCTGTATTTATATTCAATGTTCATGTTTTGGCAACAGGGGACAGCTATTTTTACATGCATCCAGAGAGCACAGGCCGAAAAGGAGCAGATGAAGTTTCATCGTTCCTTCATCATTTTGTACAAAAGTTTCTAAATCCAGATGTCTGACATCTGGAGATCTTCTGTGACTACAGCGGAGGGCAAACAAGAATGCCACTGTGTTCGGATTCCTTCACCATCTGGTCCATACAGAAAAATGATTCAACTATGTAAAGACGACATTCCCCATAAGAGGTCATTCGTACCTCGAATGTGATATAAATAATGGTATGATAGACCAAACTCAGCAATGTCAAATTCCAAAGTACTGGTGTCGGGTTTTTCAGAATTCACGCACACACCCTCCGCCTTTTGTCATCATCGATGTTGAAGAGCAACCAGAGATAATCAAATGCTGGGCAGTAATGGTTGGTCAAATAAATAAAGTTATGTGTGTTCAAGTGTAACTAACAGCTGCTCATTTTGGCCCCTTTTCACAATTCCAACTACCTGTCCTGTCCTGTGGGTTTAGCAGGGCACCTCAAGATGGTCTGCCATTTCAGTTGCAAGTGTGCTTCTGCATTTGCAGATGTAACTGACTGACCTGCAAGATAATTCCAGCACATAATGAGGTTGCAAATGTGCTACAATATTTCGAGTGACATATATGTGTGAAAGACCCTTTGCCAATTATGAAACTAAATAAGTCATGATTATGTGGCAACTTAAATACAAAACTCTGTGAAATTTTTTGTATCTGTCCATATGCCCACAGCTCATACCAGCTAAAAATTATGTTTTCAGCGTGACAAGAATAATTAATTAATACTGACCTTTTGTTTGTGATCTACATTACTGAGAAACATGAAATATAAAACCAAGCCACATCCAGTATGACTGAAGAGCCATTTAAATGTGGCATGTTTGCTGTTTTCCCCTCTTCCCCCCCTCGTGTTCAGACAGCGTGGCGTGGCAGTGCAGGAAATGTGAAGCCACGCTGAGCGCTTTGGCACTTGGGAACTGGCACAGCCCATGAGCCAAAATTTTTGAAATCCCTAATTTATAGGGCATAATCGAGAGGCCTGCACATGCACAAAATCCTTTGCTGGCAGCATTTTCACAATTACGGATGAATATAGAGGCACCATGGCTCAATATTTCTTCAGGGGGCTTCCAACAGCTTTAGTCCATGCTGTCTCAAGCTGCTGCACTATGCTCAACAAAAGGAGGGCTGACATGATATTGGGAGGTATCCCATGACTTGTCACCTCATTGCAGTGTTACGTGCCAGTTCCAAGTGCACCACATCAATCTGAGAGTTGTAAAGCAAATTTCTAGTAATAAGATAGTAAACTGTTGAAAACGATGCACAAGCTGACTTTTAAATTGCCTATTTCAACATCTTGACTAACAACAAATAAATAAACAACACAACAATCAAAAGGCACATATGAGATTCTTGTCTCTCTCTCTCTCTCTCTCTCTCTCTCTCTCTCTCTCTCTCTCCTGAATGCACGCATAGTAGCGCAAAAGCCCTGCTAACAAACTTGATGAATGAGTCCTTTAGTTCACGTATTTTCCCAGAGTTGCTGAAGCATGCCCTTACTAAAGAAAAGTAATCCAAAAAGCACTGAAAACTATGGCCAGTATCGCTACTGTCTGCATTCTTAAAAATAATTGACTCAGTTATGAAAGAGAGATTAATAAGTTACGTGAAGAAATACATTTTTAACAAAGCCCCAGTTTCATTTCCGAAGTGGGAGAAGTTCACAAAAGTGGTACTTGAAGCTCCTGGCAAGGGTGATTGCATTACTGGCATTTTGTTAGACTTAACCAAGGCTTTTGAAACTCTCGGTCAAAAAATACTACTAAACAAACCAGAAGCACTACGTATAACGGGCATAGCCAATGAGAGGTTCCAGTCTTACTCTGGATGCATGATAGTAATGACTGGTCATTCTCCTGAGTTCCACACCTCACTCATTGTAGGTGATGCTGACTCAGTTTTTCGGGTGTACTGAGAGAAGTGTATGAAACCATCCAGGAAGCAAGATATTTTTTCTGATAAGACTGGAATGGGTTCTACAGGGCATAGCAGGGTCTTCACAGTCCAGGAGTCACCAACAGGTGTACTTAGCGTATACAGTAAAAAAGAGCAAGACTGTGTTTTATGCAATGAGTTATCAGAAAAAAAGTGCATGTAATCTGAGAGCAGTGTACAACATGGACCAACTGAATGAGGTAGAACAGCTGTTAAGAAACTGACCTAATATTTGGGAGGATTGAGTTGCTCTGTCCAGCCATCCTGATTTCGGCTTTCCTAAATCACTTAGGCTAAGGCTCAGATGGTTTCTTCATCTACATCATCGCCAATCACCTGTCCTATCTTCGTTAAGCATGTTATGTATTCTGCAAGATATATTTTTTGATCTTCTGATTTACAGTGTATTACCCTGACAAATCCTACACCACTGTGAGATGACCTCTGGATGAATAAAGGTAAATAAATAAGCAATTAAATCCATGCTGGCCAGCAAAGTGGCCCTCAATCCAATGGGAAGATTCTAACTGAGACTAGCGCACCTCTCTGTCATGGAAGCAGGCGCTTTAACACACGTAGCTATCCGGGCAGTTCAGATCCTATAGTCCTGAAAAAAATGACAGTAGCAAAACTGGCCTTTAAAAATACAGTTACTTTTCAGGAACTTGTTTCTTGAAGAGTGGGAAGATTCCTATAAGTTTTAGATAGACTGTTAAAATTCCAGTTGTTAATGATTAATTGATCATGTGGGTTACATTTCCTTTCACACTATTATTTCTTTCAGTGTAAAAACAGAGATGTTATCTACCCCTGTTGTCCTTTTATTTTTCAGTTTCTGTACTATGGTTAGTAGCTCTGATTCATGTTCTGCAAATAATGGCATGAGGTGTACATTATACCACCTTGTATCATTTCAATATTACAAAAAGGATAGTTGCTACTCACCATATAGTGGGGATGCTGAGTCGCACCTAGACACAACAAAAAGACTATCACACAATAAGCTTTCTGCCATCAAGGACTCTGTCAAAAATACACAACACACACACACACACACACACACACGACCATAGTCTCTGGCGGCTGAAGCCATTCATTTTATTTACTCTGTGGCTAATTATTTGGTCATTATCCTTTTTATGATACAAACATAATTATTTAATTTGCCTGATCTGGTAACCTCCTTTTAAATGTTCCATAAAAATTTTTCCAGAGTTTTCAGTAATCTGGTTATAACAGGAAGAAATTATTTTTTGTGTTGTTGTTGTTGTCATGATCTTTAAAGAAAAGTTAGATGCAGCTATCCGTTCTGACATAGCCTGTAAGAACCTTCCTTCTCCAGGTAACTATTGCGGTGTACATCCTTTTGCACCTGTTTTACTGTATTCAGCCCTTGGTCTCTCACTACAAATTTTACCCCCTCCCTCTTTCATCCCCATACTTCCCTGCATTATCAAAGCAACAATGCTTCAGGATGTGGATGTGTGTTAATAACCAATCACTTCCCTTACTCCTATTCTGACACTGAATTATTCTTCCCCAAATCGATTCAGTAGCTCATCACCAGTTACTCACTCTACTTTGGCCAACATTAGCTATTTTGTTGCCTACATAGCAAAACTCATCTACCACATTCAGTGTCTCATTTACAAATCCAACACCTTTTCAGCATCATCTTCTTTCATACATCTACATTCCATTTCCTATGTTTTACTCTTGTTGGTGTTCATTTCACTGTCTTAACCCCTTTTCCAGATGCTGTCAATTCCATTCACCAGCTCTTCTGAGTCCTTCTGTAACTCGGGCAGAATTACAATCTCAATGGCAAACCTAAAACTATTTATTTCTTGTCCCTGAATTTTAACTGCCTCCCCAAATTTTTCCCTGGTTTCCTTGACTGCCTGCTCAGTCTTCAGATTGGAATTCACTGAAGATAGGTTACAGCTCTGCCTCACTTCCTTCTCAACTAATGCTTCCCGACCATGTCTGCCAAAGCTTATCACTGTAGTCTCCATAGATGTTGTGAATAACCTTGTATTCCCTGTATTTTACCCATGCTATCCTCAGAATTTCAGACTGTTTATTCCAGTCAACTCTGCCAAAAGCTTTTTCGAAATCTACAAATGCTATGCTCCTAAGTTTGCCTTTTTCTAGCCTAAGAGGGGCGTTCAACAAGTAAAGCATCACTTGTTTTCTGAAAGCAGGTTGTATCATTCCCCACCCTTTTGGCTACAAAATTCTATTTTTCAACATAATCTCCATTCAATACAAGGGTCTGTATGCTTGCATGGTACCACTACTGTTCGACATGTCTTGCAGGATCAATAACCTGCCTATCATCCTCATACTGCTTCCAGAGGAGTGCATACTTCATTGGGCCAAACAGGTGGAAGTCAGAAGGAATGAGATCTGGCCTTAGGCTGGATGATGGAAGACAGTCTAGTGAAGTTTTTGAGCTCCTCTTTGGTGTGTAAACTTGTGTGAGACCTTGTGTTGTCATGGAGAAGGAGAAGTTCCTATGCATTTTTGTGGCAGTGAACACTGTAAACTGATTGTAGTGAGATAAATGTACTAACCGGTTTTGGGTCATATGAAGTGAATGATACCGCAGTGAAGATGAAAAAAACCAAAGACCCATTACTACAACGCTATGTGAATATGTTTAAATGTCAACATTTATAACTACTTAATATAATTACACCAATGATTGTGGACTTCTCAAAAACGAGAGACAATTAATTGTATTTTATTTATGAAATGTATGCCCCAAAGATTATTTTGCATAAGTAGATTGATTTATGATAGTAATTTCTTTGCTACACATTGTTAGAGGAAAATCTTTGTTCTTGTGAGTAGTTGGTTGTACAGTATAGAAGTATGAGGATGGAGAATGAGTTGTGTGTATTTTATTGATTTGTGTGGTGAAGTGAAATGTCTGTAAATATATGTGTGATTCCACAGCAAGTCCACTAGATTTCATATGGTTATTGAAGTAGTGAGCCAATAATCCTCTAGACAATTATAGAAAGTTGAACCACAGAAGAGAACAATGAGCTATGAACATACAACAAAGAAGAGCAACAAAAAAGATGAGTATTTTTATTGTTAACAGAACTGGTTATTAAAATTTGTCAGTCCCTGTCACTCACTGCAGTGTGTCACTATCTCAGTGTAGCAAGTTCTGTGAAAATATGACCAGCCACCCAAGTTATTAACTTACTCCAAACATCACTTTCATCATTGGGCAACAGGAAGGCAGGGATGGTCAGAAAATGCTGAAGTCATTTCTTTGATTTCACGAGGGTAGCACTGCAAGTCACAGATGTGTGCATCCAGCCACTAACCAGGAGCTACGACAGGTTTGTGCAAACTTGTTGTGATGTCTCACAACAATGCAGCATACTTTTGTTCACTGCAAGGTCCTCGTAGACATTCTCTAAGTGCCTATGAATATCTGTGATGCTCTGATTTTCCACTACAAGAAATTAAATGACAATTCTCTTCTTGGAATACATCTACATTACACATGTTATTTTGAAGGCTATGTATAGCACTGCCACCTATAAGAACTTCATGAAACTATGGTGACTGATGCAGGAATATTCCACATGTCCTGCAACACCTTGCACACTTTTTCACCCAAAATTGGCTGAGAAAAAAAAGAAGTGTTGCCTTACTTATTGAACTCCCCTTGTGTCCCCTAGGATAAGCTCTAGGGTCCGTACTGTCTTCAATCTTCCTAAATTTCTCTGGAGCCCAAACTGTCTTCCCCCAAGGTTATCTTCTACCAGTTTTTCCATCCTTCTATGATTAATTCAAGTCAGTATTTTTCAAGCATGACTTAGTAAACTGGCAGTTAAGTAATCACAGCTATCAGCACCTGCTTTATTTGGAATTTGAATTATTATATCCTTCTTAACATCTGAAGGTATTTCACCTGTCTCATACATTTTTGCACTCCAGATTGAATAGTTTTATCATGGCTGGCTCCCCCAAGGAGGGGTGTCCTGTACTCCTGGGGTCTCCTTTTGACTTAGGCCTTTCAGTGCTCTGTCAATTCTCGTAACTTAATATCTCCCAACTCACCTTTATCTACTTTTTCTTTCCCTTCTATAATATTACCTACAAGTTTATTTCCCCTGTATATCCCTTCTGTATTCTCCTTCCACATCTTCCATCTTTACTTATTACTGGCCTGCCATCTGCGCTCTTGCAGTGCCTCAAGAACACAACCGAGTCAATCATTGAAATATTGTGCACATAAAGGGACCAACAACTTGCCTGTATAACCAGAAGCATACTGTTACACATGTAAAAACATTATGTTCAACTTCTTTTACACCACATATGAACAGAAAACTGGAAGCAAATGTTCTACAAAGTAGTACATTATTCCACTGTAAAATGGTAAGTGTAACAGGTGCATATTCATATTGTGTTATATACACTACCCTCTGCCTAAAACCCAAACATTTTCTTTTGTTTTGTTACCCAGCACATTTCAGTACAAACACGCATTATTCAGGTCTCATTTTATTTCTACATAAATACAATAATTGGTTCACTGAGTTCCTTTATTGTAATGTTAGTCCTAAAAACTGCGTGTGTAAGATATGATATTGCAGTGCCTATATTATTAAGAAGCATGATGCAATGTACCATTCGGTAATGTGATATTAGTGTAGTATGATATCTGAAGTCTTTATTTCTTCAATGTGGGTTCCACACTGTGATCATGTTTATTACTATGTCATCTATTGTTTCCTTTGAAGTGTTCTTGTTCTGCTTCCTCCTTTTACATTTTGACAGTAATAAACAATAACTTGAAAAAGACTCTTCTTGACAACTCCTGTTCCGCAGAAGAATTTTTATTACAGCAATGAATAAAAGGTGACTTCTGGGAATTAGAGAGAGAGAGAGAGAGAGAGAGAGAGAGAGAGAGAGAGAGAGAGAGAGAGAGAGGAGAGAGAGAGAAGAGAGAGAGCTTACAGAAGTTCAGCATGTAGACATATTTAAAAATTAACTTAGGGTCATTCCATGTAAACGAGGAATCATCACCAAAAATTAATTTTTCTGTGGGAATATTTTCCCGCCAGGTCACTCTTATTCATCAGAATATACAGTCACTTAGGAAATCTTGCTATCAAGCAAACTTAGATACATTAACATGATTTGCTTCACTGAACACTGGCTGAAAGAAAATTAGTTAAAGACAGTGAAAATAACGGATTATGTGTTAGCAGCACAAACTTGTTGAAATCAGTTTACACATGGAGGGAACAGCATATACATAAAGAAAGACATCAAATTCAATAACTTAGGCAATGTTGAATCCTTAAACACTGAGAAAGGTTTTGAAATATCAGGCATAGAAATTCCAGCATTCAAAGTTAATTGTAATATGTTTATATTGATCTCCAGATACCCACTTTAAAAAATTCAACACTAGGCTTGATACTTTACTAACTAAAGTAGGCCTAGTAACAAATCGATTAACAGTTCTTATATGTGGAGATCTAAATGTAGAGTTTAATAAGCGAAGCAATTAAAAATCCGAACTGATGAACATGTTAACAGCCAATAATTTGGAAATTACAATCCACTCCCCTACACATGAAACGAATCATTCTAGTACTACTATAGACCAAATAATAATTAGCTCCAAAACAAAATATAAATCAGTTGTAATTAAAGTTGGACTGGCAGACCATCATGCACAGGCTATAAGATTTTGTGTAAACACTAATCCATCCAATAATTATATGAGGAAGACTACACACATGGGCAGAACTTTCAGTAATACTGCAGTACAAACATTCCAGAATTATCTCCAACTAACATAGTGAGTGAGGCAAATATAGGTATGGCTGGGGAAATGCCCGCTAACTACATAACAACTCCGAACTGCTTCGACAAACCTCACAACATAATAATTGGAAGTAGTGAACAGTGGGAGAAAACAGTTCGACATTGTATGGGGGACATCATTTGGTTTACCGGTCAAAAACAGATCAAGGTGTTGGGGCAGGGTTGTAGGGGTTTCAGCCAAGACTGGAGAGCAGCATCTCTCTAGGGAAACTGGCCTCTGTATTCCAAGCCAAAATTACTGCAATCAGGGTATGTGTGGAGGAGAATATGAGTAGGTGTTACAATGACTGTAGCATCAACATCTATTCAGACAGCCAGGCAGTCCTGAAATCATTGGCAGCTCCTGCAACAAGATCTAATATTGTTGCACATTGCCACAGGGCTCTGGTGGAGCTGGGGGGAAGCAATAGGGTGTACCTAGTGTTGGTCCCTCGCCACTCCGGGATCTGTGCAATGAACAAGCCGATAGATTGGCTAGGAAGGGGGCAACAACTCAATTTATTGGACCAGAACCTGTCTTGACAATCACCAAGACTATGATCAAATTAGAACTACGGAACTGGCTTAGGAAACAGCGTGCAGGATATTGGACCAAGGTCCGCAAACAAAAACATGGTAAGGTAATGATGCCCAAGACATGTTTCAAAAGAAGCTCTGTAATCCTGGAATTGAACAGGAAAGGGATCAAACTCATGACTGGACTGATGACCGGCCATGGGAACTTCAAAACAACACCTACACACAATGGGTATAACGGAAGAGGACCCTAAATGTAGGATCTGTGATGAGGGTGAAGAAACTGCATCACACCTAATCTTTGAATGCATGGCATTGGAGAGTAAAAGATACAGAATCTTTGGGACAACTAGACCTGAAGAAATTGTGTCTAACAAAAAACTGGTAGAGGGACTCCTTGCACTGTTTAAGGACACTGGTTGGCTTTACTAGATATACAGGGAGCGATACCGCACAATAAACCTAGTTTCGGTGCGGGCAGTGGCAGGTTGGACCTAAGCTGTTTTAGCTCTCCTGTAAAAATCAATCAATCAATACTGTGTTCAGTACGTACTTCAGATTTCCCTGCACTCTTTTCTGTCTCAATTCCACGGCCGTTGCCTGCCGAATGACGCGTGTTTTCACACTGTTTGCGCTGCACTAATTTTATTGACCTAATATGTTCAAAAATGTTGTCATTTGTATAACGGTACTGTCTGAATTGTTACGAAGGTTTTGCATCGTAGCCTGACTGTTGGAATTGTCTCTCACTCACCAGGCGTACAAGTTTTAGAACATTGTTCACACATTTCACATCGGACTGTAGAGAAGTCTTTCCGTTTGTCCACGCTGGCCAACATTATTTCAGTTGCAGACTGACATTTACATATAAACACTACACACTCACAATTCGAGTAATTTAAATTAATATCACAAGAATACTCTGTATGGTACCATTTTTGTAATGTAGAACTAATTCGGATTCCATTATGAACAATTTTACGAGATAATATGCATTTTACAGGCACCAAGAAATTAGTTTTCGCTGAACAATTTATACACATTTCAATGCCGGATGCCATATTGTTAATTAATGGGATAGGACCTAACTTGTACGCCTGGTGAGTGAGAGACAATTCCAAGATCTTCAAAAGGCGTAAAATGACTTCATGCATTCGGTACGGCAAGTTAATTGTTAACACAGTGATCAGATTGTTCTTGAAAGATTTCACTTGTTCTTTGACACTGTATCACGCAACAGTGAGCCATTAATAAAAACAGATCCATTTCATACGATTAAAATCTAAAGGCTTTGGAATATGTGCCATAAAAAAGAAATTCATAACGGATTGGCGCCTATAAAACATTACATATATTCGGTAATAAAACGTCTATTCGTAATAAGAAACCTAACATTTTCACTCGGTGGCTACGTGTAATACAGAATGTATTTTTCTAAAGTCTATGTTCTAATACGAGTTATACAACAATCTCATGTCAAATAACTTACCACCATATTACGAAATCAAACATTTGCACTTAATTTAATAAATGAATAACGAATGTGATATTGTGGATACGTTATCCTACTCACTTCGAGCAGAATCACGAGGAATGTAGTCAAAACTTTATGATTACTGGTAGCACAATTTTCTGCCGTCCTTTAACGTGGTCACAACTTCGTGTGGTCCCGACGTGCAGTCCGTAGTGGCTTCCTAACACACTCACAGCTCACAGTCTAGTCTATCGATACTATGTCATGTTGATCTCCACCTCGCAGCCCTAACGGTTAATCCCCGCAGTCATGCCAACCAAGAAGCACGCTTTCACAGGATTCCAGTGAAACTAATTTCGATACAGAGTCACATTCATTATGGCGTAGGCCTAATGCTCATCATTATATTTTTCACCGATCACTGAAAAATAAATCACCTCCGTATTGTTAGTTTGGGAAGATATTTGCAAGTCCTGCACAAATGAACTGGCATTCAACATCAATTTATTTCTCGACAGATATATGTGGTGTGGACGCATTTTTTTTTTAAAATCGCGAGTGCATTAACTCTACAAAAATAAATGTAAACAGTGAAAAACATGTGTAATATATAGAAATCACTATTTATCTCTGTACGGTCTTAAGTGTGTTCTGCGCCACAAACATAGCAGAAGGAAGGAAAGTTGAAAGATATTGAATAAGTATGAAAGAGGAAGCCGCCTGGTAGAATTTTGCACAGAGCACAACATAATCATAGCTAACACTTGGTTTAAGAATCATGAAAGAAGGTTTTATACATGGAAGAACCCTGGAGATACTAAAAGGTATCAGATAGATTATATAATGGTAAGACAGAGATTTAGGAACAAGGTTTTAAATTGTAAGACATTTCCATGGGCAGATGTGGACTCCGACCACAATCTATTGGTTATGACCTGTAGATTAAAACTGAAGAAACTGCAAAAAGGTGGGAATTTAAGGACATGGGACCTGGATAAACTGAAAGAACCAGAGGTTGTACAGAGTTTCAGGGAGAGCATAAGGGAACAATTGACAGGAATGGGGGAAATAAATACAGTAGAAGAAGAATGGGTAGCTTTGAGGGATGAAGTAGCGAAGACAGCAGAGGATCAAGTAGGTAAAAAGACGAGGGCTAGTAGAAATCCTTGGGTAACAGAAGAAATATTGAATTTAATTGATGAAAGGAGAAAATATAAAAATGCAGTAAATGAAGCAGGCAAAACGGAATACAAACGTCTGAAAAATGAGATCGACAGGAAGTGCAAAATGGCTAAGCAGGGATGGCTAGAGGACAAATGTAAGGATGTAGAGGCCTATCTCACTAGGGGTAAGATAGATACTGCCTACATGAAAATTAAAGAGACCTTTGGAGAGAAGAGAACGACTTGTATGAATATCAAGAGCTCAGATGGAAACCCAGTTCTAAGCAAAGAAGGGAAAGCAGAAAGGTGGAAGGAGTATATAGAGGGTCTACACAAGGGCGATGAACTTGAGGACAATATTATGGAAATGGAAGAGGATGTAGATGAAGATGAAATGGGAGATATGATACCGCGTGAAGAGTTTGACAGAGCACTGAAAGACCTGAGTCGAAACAAGGCCCCCGGAGTGAACAACATTCCATTAGAATTACTGACGGCCTTGGGAGAGCCAGTCCTGACAAAACTCTACCATCTGGTGAGCAAGCTGTATGAAACAGGCGAAATACCCTCAGACTTCAAGAAGAATATAATAATTCCAATCCCAAAGAAAGCAGGTGTTGACAGATGTGAAAATTACCGAACTATCAGTTTAATAAGTCACAGCTGCAAAAAACTAACACGAATTCTTTACAGACGAATGGAAAAACTAGTAGAAGCCACCCTCGGGGAAGATCAGCTTTGATTCCATAGAAACACTGGAACACGTGAGGCAATACTGACCTTACGACTTATCTTAGAAGAAAGATTAAGGAAAGGCAAACCTACGTTTCTAGCATTTGTAGACTTAGAGAAAGCTTTTGACAATGTTGACTGGAATACTCTTTTTTCAAATTCTAAAGGTGGCAGGGGTAAAATACAGGGAGCGAAAGGCTATTTACAATTTGTACAGAAACCAGATGGCAGTTATAAGAGTCGAGGGGCATGAAAGGGAAGCAGCGGTTGGGAAGGGAGTGAGACAGGGTTGTAGCCTCTCCCCGAAGTTGTTCAATCTGTATATTGAGCAAGCAGTAAAGGAAACAAAAGAAAAATTCGGAGTAGGTATTAAAATTCATGGAGAAGAAATAAAAACTTTGAGGTTCACCGATGACATTGTAATTCTGTCAGAGACAGCAAGGGACTTGGAAGAGCAGTTGAATGTCTTGAAAGGAGGATATAAGATGAACATCAACAAAAGTAAAACAAGGATAATGGAATGTAGGCTAATTAAGTCGGGTGATGCTGAGGGAATTAGATTAGGAAATGAGACACTTAAAACTATTTGGGGAGCAAAATAACTGATGATGGTCGAAGTAGAGAGGATATAAAATGTAGACTGGCAATGGCAAGGAAAGCGTTTCTGAAGAAGAGAAATTTGTTAACATCGAGTATAGATTTAAGTGTCAGGAAGTCATTTCTGAAAGTATTTGTATGGAGTGTAGCCATGTATGGAAGTGAAACATGGACGATAAATAGTTTGGACAAGAAGAGAATAGAAGCTTTCGAAATGTGGTGCTACAGAAGAATGCTGAAGATTAGATGGGTAGATCACATAACTAATGAGGAAGTATTGAATAGGATTGGGGAGAAGAGAAGTTTGTGGCACAACTTGACCAGAAGAAGGAATCGGTTGGTAGGACATGGTCTGAGGCATCAAGGGATCACCAATTTAGTATTGGAGGGCAGCGTGGAGGGTAAAAATCGTAGACATGCCACTGCTAAGTTTATGTCATGTTGTTGTTGTTGTGGTCTTCAGTCCTGAGACTGGTTTGATGCAGCTCTCCATGCTACTCTATCCTGTGCAAGCTTCTTCATCTCCCAGTACCTACTACAACCTACATCCTTCTCAGTCAGCTTGGTGTATTCATCTCTTGGTCTCCCTCTACGATTTTTACCCTCCACGCTGCCCTCCAATACTATATTGGTGATCCCTTGATGCCTCAGAACATGTCCTACCAACCAGTCCCTTCTTCTAGTCAAGTTATGCCACAAACTTCTCTTCTCCCCAATCCTATTCAACACCTCCTCATTAGTTATGTGATCTACCCATCTAATCTTCAGCATTCTTCTGTAGCACCACATTTCGAAAGCTTCTATTCTCTTCTTGGCTAAACTATTTATCAGGAATAGTAATAATGAATGCAGTAACATGGGGAAAAAAGTGGATGATAAAGTGAAGGAAATTAAATCGAAATTAATGTATAAAGTGTATAATGTATAAAATTAAAATTACATGAATAAAGATTTCAAGTAGAAAAAGGATGAAAAGAAGAAAAATGAGAGTAAATGAAGGAGTTAAGAACTTACCCAAGGCCGGTCGTGTGAGACGCAATGAATCATGGGACCCTCAGCGATTATTCAGGATGGCAGTTTACTGCACTATTGGGGAAGCAGCCAAGCCACCCCATCTGAAAGACTTAGCACTGAGGTCGTTGGCCTCATGAACAGATCACAATAACTAATCATGTACATGTGACTCACCTCCTCAGCAAATATGCTAACATCATGAGAAGTTTTGCACAATGGTGCACAAATGTATTTCACTTTGCAATTTCAAATATCAGGAACGACAGTCTACTGGTGGGGCACTGAACTCTGTAACTCAAGATGTGAGCAGGCTGCAAGTGGAAGATCACCGAAACAAGAGTCTGCTCTATCAGCCTGCTGGCCACAAAATTTTCGTGTGGAATCGGATGTCGGACCGCCAGTTCCTGATAGACTCAGGACTGGCAGTTAGTGCCATCATTTGGGAACAATCTCACTTGAGTAGCAATTCAACAAGGACCTTTCTACATATATTAATGGCATACATGTTTATCATTGTGGAATAAGACACCTGACAGTAGACTTCAGACTTAAGTGCAGTGATAGGAGATATGTCAGTGTGAATTACTGGGATAGATTTTATTCACCACCCCAAACTTTCATCAGACATAACTACAGGAGTGGTTAGATGTTCTATTATGGGAAGATCAGTGCAGGTGTCCAAGGACAAGGGCACTATACAGAAACTGTCACAGGTGGAAAGTAAGTATAAAATTATATCATTAATAAATCCACAAAACATCATTTAGCTACTAACAACAAATTGGAGGTGGCAGATCACAAAGTGTTATTATCTCAAGAAAATACTGAAATACAGAATAGAATAAAGCATTGTAAAGAACAGTTATGCATCAAAAGTAGAAGAGCAGCTGAATGGCAGCAGCAGGAGAGGCAGCCTCCACCTCAAGTGGCACTGAGTACTGACACACCAAATCAACAGATGCTGAAAACACAGATTAGTGACGTGAAGATCAACCATAGTGCATCCAGTCATACCATCAGAATGTGGCATACAGTCAATCAAAGTTACAGCTGTAGTGTATTCAGAGGATACATACACGGGACACAGCATAACAGCCACACATCACAGGGCTGCCCAGTCTATGCAAGAGCACAGACTTGCACTGGATAGATGATATGCAGCTAAACAAATTGTACAGGAACTTTTGAGCTGGATGTAGTTTGACCTTCAGCCAAGCAATGGGTGTTGTCAATCCACTTACTTCCTAAGAAGGACCATTCTTTTAGATTGTGTGGAGATTATAAATTATTTAACTTCCTTATTGTACTAGATAGATATCCTATCCCCAACGTACACGATTTTTCACATGCTCTGGCTGGTCAAAACATGTTTAGTGTGATAGACAACAAGAAGGCCTTCCACCAAAAGCCAATTGCTTTAAAAGACATACCGAAAACGGCGATCACCAATTCCTTTGGACTTTCTGAATTGTACACATGCCTTTTCGGCTAAAATTAGCTGCGCAAATGTGGCAGCATTTTATCAGCTCCGAATTAAGCGTCTTTCTGTTCTGTTTGTGCTATTTGGGAGATACATTGGTCTTCTCAAAACCTGCTGAAGACCACAAAAGACATTTGAAAAAAATTTTATACCCTTTGGAAACATGACACTGTCGTTAATGAAGAGCCATGCTCTGTTATTGGGTCATTCCATAATCTAGTCCAGAACGGAAACCATAGCTGAATGGGTTGAGACAATCTGTTCCATGCCTAGACCCACAATTTTCAAGGAATTTCACCGATTTCTGGGGAAAATTAACTTTTGCAGGAGACATTTGCCACTAGCAACACAATTACAAGCACCTTCAACACATGCATTGTTGGAAAAAGATAATCATCAGAAATGCATGTTTAAGTGGTCAGGCAACATTATGGTGATCATGGACTACACTGCATTTTCACCTCCAGCCTCACCCCTTTGTTAGGTATGTGGTTCTTGACAACACAAAAGTGATATCCTGACAACAGTGATATGTGTATCAAGTTTGCTTGAAATCGCTCCAGTGGTTTAGAAGGAGATGTGTAACATACATAGACACATGTGTACATACCTCCATTTTTATAATGCAGAAAGAATGTAGATAGTTTCAGGGGGAACATTAGGGAACGATTGGAGGAAAGAATAGAGGAAAGAAATACAGTAGAAGAAGAATGGGTAGCTTTGAGAGATGAAATAGTGAAGGCAGCAGAGGAGCAAGTCGGTAAAAAGACGAGGGCTAATAGATGTCCTTGGGTAACAGAAGAGATATTGAATTTAATTGATGAAAGGAGAAAATACAAAAATCCAGTAAATGAAGCAGGCAAAAAGGAATATAAACGTCTTAAAAATACAAGAGTGAGGTTCTTGATGACAATATTATGGAAGTGGAAGGGGATGTAGATGAAGATGATACTGCGTGAAGAGTTTGACAGAGCACTGAAAGGCCTAAGTCGAAACAAGGCCCCAGGAGTAGACAACATTCCATTAGAACTACTGATAGCCTTGGGACAGTCAGCCCTGACAAAACTCTACCAGCTGATGATCAAGATGTGAAATACCCTCAGATTTCAAGAAGAATATAATAATTCCAATCCCAAAGAAAGCAGGTGTTGTCAGATCTGAAAATTACCGAACTATCAGTTTAATAAGTCATAGCTGCAACATACTAACACGAATTCTTTACAGACGAATGGAAAAACTGGTAAAAGCCGGCCTTGGGGAAGACCAGTTTGGATTCCGTAGAAATGCTGGAACATGTGAGGCAATACTGATCCTACGACTTATTTTAGAAAATAGATTAAAGAAAGGCAAACCCATCTTTCTAGCATTTGTAGACTTAGAGAAAGTTTTGACAATGTTTACTGGAATTCTCTCTTTCAAATTCTAAAGGTGGCAGGGGTAAAATACAGGGAGCGAAAGGCTATTTACAATTTGTACAGAAACCAGATGGCAGTTATAAGAGTCGAGGGGCATGAAAGGGAAGCAGTGGTTGGGAAGGGAATGAGACAGTGTTGTAGCCTCCCTTGGTGTTATTCAATCTGTATATTGAGCAAGCAGTGAAGGAAACAAAAGAAAAATCCGGAGTAGGAATTAAAATCCATGGAGAAGAAATAAAAACTTTGAGGTTCTCTGACGACATTGTAATTCTGTCAGAGTCAGCAAAGAACCTGGAAGATCAGTTGAATGGAATGGACAGTGTCTTGAAAGAAGGCTGTAAGATGAACATCAACAAAATCAAAAGGAGGATAATGGAATGTAGTCGAATTAAGTCGAGTGATGCTGCGGGAATTAGATTAGGAAATAAGACACTTAAAGTAGTAAAGGAGTTTTGCTATTCGGGGAGCAAAATAACTGATGATGGTCGAAGTAGAGAGGATATAAAATGTAGACTGGAAATGGCAAGGACAACGTTTCTGAAGAAAAGAAATTTGTTAACATCGAGTATAGATTTAAGTGTCAGGAAGCCGTTTCTGAAAGTATTTGTATGGAGTGTAGCCATGTATGGAAGTGAAACATGGACGATAAATAGTTTGGACAAGAAGAGAATAGAAGCTTTCGAAATGTGGTGCTACAGAAGAATCCTGAAGATTAGATGGGTAGATCACATAACTAATGAGGAGGTATTGAATAGAATTGGGGAGAAGAGAAAATTGTGGCACAACTTGACTAGAAGAAGGGATCGGTTGGTAGGACATATTCTGAGGCATCAAGGGATCACCAATTTAGTATTGGAGGGCAGCATGGAGGGTAAAAATCGTAGAGGGAGACCAAGAGATGAATACACTAAACAGATTCAGAAGGATGTAGGTTGCAGTAAGTACTGGGGGATGAAGAAGTTTGCACAGGATAGAGTAGCATGGAGAGCTACATCAAACCAGTCTCTGGACTGAAGACCACAACAACACAACATGTATATGAAGGAAGCTATTGGTATCAGAGATTGCCGAATTTTTGGGACATTTGTGTAATGAGATAATGTTACTTTCACAAAATTGGAAACTTCTGCCATGAGTGTAATTCACCATTCTATGTCCATAGTATCCACAGTTCTACTCCTTGTTAGTGAAAAGAGTCTTCTATTAAAGGATTATAATTAACAGAATGAGATTTTACTCGTATGAAGATCAATGACGGTTCATCTGAGTCCTGTTTAGATTACGTTTTGCACCTGCAGAGTGGCAACACATGGTCACAACATCAGCTATACAAGAAATAAAAGTGCTTACCATTAAATAATTCCTCGCAGACAGCCTGTAGTTGAGACAAAACAGCGTAAATTAATCACCAAACTGGTAACTTAACACTTTGTCTTAATAAAGACTGAATGCAAGGCAACTGATTTACTAATATCAGTTTATCACCAAATAAAATTCTCATTTTATGAAATTCTAATCACATAATCAGATAATTTGGTCGCCAGTCCTAAAGCTAACTGGCTATAATTACAGTTAATCCATGTAACAATCAATAATATATGTGCTGACTCCATCGAGACTCTTACTTGTATGGGAGCAAAACTCTCATATTCAGGGCATTACAAAACGTTTAGCCAAGTTAACGTTCAAACAGCATTCAGAACTTTAGCGCTTTAAAATAATAATAAACCGAATGAAAACATCATTTATCAGAGTAGTATGCTGCAAAATAATAATGATGTAGCACAACCTTTCTGTAAAATTTACTGTTGCAAATTTTGATAGACAAACTACTCCAAATACTTAGAATCACTCCTAATTTTACTTCATTTAAACGTTAATTCCTTCAGAGTGAGAGTAAAATACCACGACAACACTGAGGTACAACAGCTAAGATACTGATACAAGAAATACCAAATATCGCAGAAAAGTATTTAATACAGTGATATCAGAGTTTAAAAAATATTATGATTAGCCAGATTGAATTGTTTCAACAGCTTCATAAATCTTCACCCAATTTCAATAGTAAGCCTCTCTGATACACGACATTTCCTCACAGTGCCTGGCACCAGACTATATCGAACGTACCTCTAATGCTAACGTCTATCTTCGTTAGATCTTCTGTATCTTTTCTATTAGTCCCACTTGGTATGGGTCTCAAACTGATGAACAATATTCAAGAATCAGTCGAAGCCATTTCTTTAGTGGATGAATTACATTTCCATAAGATTCTTCCTATGAATCTCTGTCTTGCAAATGCTCTTCCTCCTACAGGGTGGCGCACGAAATGTGTTACCAATTGTTTGTTTCACAATTTACGACGCACATTAGATATCCCGCTGGGATCTGTACAGCAGTACCAGCAGAGCTTGGAAAAACAAATGAGTTACGAAATGACGTGTAATTCACAATACTGCCGCGAGGAGACTAGTAAGCAGCAATGGCTAACAATGGAAGACTGACGACACAGCATCGATCGGCAATTGTGTTACTTTTTCATGAAACGAAAAGCCTTGTTGTGACTCAGAGGCGTTTATGACAACAGTTTAACACGCGATGGGTCCCTTGCAAGAAGACCATCCGCAGGTTGTACGATAAATTTGTACAGGGAGGAACAGTATTGGAAGCGAAGCGACCTCGGCCTAAGCCTGTTTGTTCACCGGAGAATATTAAAGTGGTACGAGTTGCTGTACAGAGAAGTCCCGGGAAATCGTGTAGAAAGGCAGCAGTGCAAGTGGGAATATCCAGACGCTCCATTCAACGCATTCTTAAAAGTGACCTCCATATGTACCCATACAAGATGACCTGTGCACAGAAGCTAACTGAAGAACACAAACAGCAGAGACTACTGTTTGCTGAGTGGGCAGAGGATAGGGAAGAAACTCCCAACAACGTTTGGTTTTCAGACGAGGGGCATTTTCATTTAGATAGTGTGGTTAACAAACAAAATATACGCTTTTAGGCCACTGAAACCTCACTAGTGCTTCATGAACGACAACATTATGCTCCGAGGACTACAGTGTGGGCAGCAATTTCCAGTCACGGACTTATTGGACCCTTTTTCTTTGAAGAAACTGTGAACAGCGAGCGGTATTTGAGCATGCCTCGCAACAGCTTCATTCCACAGCTTCTTGCTACTGCCTTGCCCTTCAACATGCAGTGGTTCATGCAAGATGGAGCAAGGGCACATACTGCAAATACTGTGTTGGAGTTTTTACACGAGCATTTCGACATGCGGATCATTTTACTCAGGTTTCCAGGTCGCTTCAATGACGGAAAAAATTGGCCCCCCAATAGTCCAGACCTCAATCCGTGTGACTTTTTTCTTTGGGGGTAACTAAAGGAAAAATTTTTCCCCGAAACGTCCACGTGATTTAATGGAGCTGAGAAGACTTATTCTTCAAACTCGCAGTGAAATTACGGAAGACATGTGCCATAGGGTAATCACTTACTTCAGTGATCGTTTGAAGGAAGTTAGGAAACGAAATGGTGGACATATTGAGCATGTGCTGAGTTAGAACAAATCTCCATGGATGGCTCTTCACTGTAGTATATGTTCCTTTCAGATTGTATTGACAATAAAGTTTATATTAAAAAAAAACAAAATGGTAACACATTTCGTGCGCCACCCTGTATTTGTTTTGTGTGGTCATATCACTTTCAGGTCGCTCCAGATAGAAACTCCTAGATATTTTACGACGGTTACTGTTTGCAGCAGTTTGTCATCAACAGTGTAGTTTTATAGTAGAGGGTTCCTTTTTCTATGTTTGTACAATATGTTACACTTATTTACCTTGAGGGACAACAGCAAGTCCCTGCACCATTCATCCATTCTCTGTGGGTAATTCTGCAAACCGTTACTGTTTTCTGGCATTTCTGCCTTATTACAGACAACCGCATCATATGTGCATAGCCTTAACGAGGTCCTGCCACAGTCTACTAAGTCATTTACACAGAGGCGGCAAACAGTCATGGGACAGATGGCAGTAGTATTGCGTACACGAGATGTAAAAGGACAGTGCGTTGGTGGAGCTGTCATTAGTGCTCAGGTGATTCATTTGAAAAGGGTTCTGACACGATTACCCTGGCAAGATTATGACCGCACGACGACACTTAACAGATTTGGAATGAAAAAAAATGGTAGTTGGAGCTACATACATGGGACATTCAATTTCGGAAATCGTTAGGCTTTGGTTCAAATGGCTCCGAGCACAATGCGACTTAACTTCTGAGGTCATCAGTCGCCTAGAACTTAGAACTGATTAAACCTAACTAACCTAAGGACATCACACACATCCGTGCCCGAGGCAGGATTCGAACCTGCGACTGTAGCTGTCGCCCGGTTCCAGACTGTAGCGCCTAGAACCGCACGGCCACTCCGGCCGGCGAAATCGTTAGGGAATTCGATTGGCGTTAATGAGGTATGACAGCAGACAACTAATGCCAATGCTCATTAACACCGAATTTCGCCGCACTGTCCTAACCGATACTTTCATCACACATTCCACATTTATTTCTGCAGTTATTTCATGTTGTGGCGTAGTAAGACAACCACGCCACTCGGAAGTAGCCGAAAGGCACGCGTTAACTCATGCAGGCTAGAGATAGGTCTGAAACAGGATACGTAATGAATGCTATAAAGAAAAGTACGTAGCTGCTGGAATACTTAACTTTAATCCATCCTTGTTGTACATCGCTATTGACGATACAAGTGAGACTCTGTAGATTCAGGCAATAAACTACTAATGGCGCCTTGCTAGGTCGTAGCCATTGAGTTAGCTGAAGGCTATTCTAACTATCTGCTCTGCAAATGAGCGAGGCTTCGTCAGTGTGCATCGCTAGCTACGTCTTCTGTGCAACTGGGCGAGTGCCAGTACGTCTCTCTAGACCTGCCGTGTGGTGGCGCTCGGTCTGCGATCACTGACAGTGGCGACACGCAGGTCCGACATGTACTAATGGACCGCGGCTGATTTAAAGCTACCACCTAGCAAGTGTGGTGTCTGGCGGTGACACCACATTTCACACAGTGTTGCTTTCCTGTTAACACTAACAACTCTATACGAATGCTCTGACAGCACGACATTGCCTGCAACGCCTCCCGTGAGCTCGTGACCGTATGAGTTGGACACTTGGCAACTTGTGGCCTCGTCAGATGAGTTCTGATTTCAGCTGGTACGAGGTAATGGTAGGGTTCTAGTGTGTGTAGACCCAACGAAACACAGCGACCCAAGGCTGGCGATGGCTCCATAATGGAGGGTTGTGTTTAAGTGGAATGGGCTGGGTCCTCTGGTGGAAATGAACTTATCATCGACTATAGTTCAATTCTATTATCTTGGCAGTTCGCGCATGCCCGCCCAAACACGGTAGATTGCTGCGTTGCCAGTGACACGCGCCAAGAGAAGCAGCGCCATAGTACAGTTCGCAAACTTACGTTTGGGGGGGAGCGCGCAGTTTATGAAGTAAAGCCACCACGGCCTCATTAACCCTTTCGCTGCTACAGAGACGTGCTCCCCGCAATCCGCGATGTGCGCGATTTTGTCATTATTGCGTTGCTCGTCTGTGCAGACACATGGTGTTCCGACTGCTTTGACACACTTTATCATTCGATTTCATAAAAACTATTTGGCCCAAAAATTTGATTTTTACACATCTTCTGGACTCATACCTTCCCCCCATAAATGGCTTAATTTTGTATTGATGTTCAACGCAGTTATTGTGCAGCATTAGATGTAGTAAACAACTGCACGAAATTTTGAAGAGTTTGCAGAGGTAAAAAGTCCATAGCGTATACTTTCAGTATGGTCGATTTTAGTTGCCACTAGAAATTTCAAAAAATTACATTCCAACGAATAAAATTCGTACAGTAAAACACTTCGCTGTTGTTTTTAAATAAAGAAAATATTACGTGCCGAACAGGGTTTGAACTCAGAACCTTGCACTGCGCAGTAATTCCCTTCAACCATTACGCTAACGGAGCTCGTCATTCAGTACCTTTCCCAGAGGACTTTAAAATGTCACGCAAAATACCGACAATCATTGTTGGTATGACTATGAATTACTCACGTTTCGTTGAAGTATAATATGAAATAACAATTACTGCTGTTCTTTATTGCGAAAAAGTGGTTAGTGAGAATGATACAAACACCTTTCCTTGCTATCGCCTCAATTAGAAGGCTTATTGCTTGTTTGGTTTAATTAATTAATAGAATATGAAGCAATTGGTATAAAGAATGCTTTTTCCAAACTTTCTATAAAAGAAAGTCTGCTATCAAGACATTGCTTTTGTTCAATTACTTTATTTATGACTGAGGGTTTCTAAAACTGAAGACACTCGTCCGTGCTCTGCACTGCAGTCGAGCTCTGGCAACGTCATTCTCTGTTCATTGGCTGACTGTGTTTTGTGACGTCAGATGCGCAGAACGAACCTAAACTCGGCCGCCGTCATAAATGACGCGCACTTTAGGAAAGTTGATGTCTGGCTATTTGGAGACCATTTGCAGCCATTCACGGACTTCACATCCCCAAACAACGACGGAATATTTATGGATTTCAATGCGCCATATCACCGAGCCACAATTGTTTGTGATTGGTTTGAAGAACTTTCTGGACAATTCGAGCAAATGATTTGGCCACCCAAATCTCCCAAGATGAATCCCTTCGAACACTTATGGGGCATAATCGAGAGGTCAGTTCATGCACAAAATCCTGCATCGGCAACATTTTCGCAATCACAGACGGCTATGGCGGCAGCATGGTTCAGCATTTCTACATGGGACTTCCAGTGACTTGTTGAGTCCATGCCATGTTGAGTTCCTGCACTAAGCTGGGCAAAAGGAGGTTCGACATGACGTTACCGTATTTTATGGACTATGAGATGTACTTTTTTCTTCGAAAAATTGGCTCCGAAATTCTGGTGTGTCTTATCCTCTAAATTAATATAAAATATCCAGTGTCCCCCCCCCCCCCATGAACCATGGACCTTGCCGTTGGTGTGGAGGCTTGCATGCCTCAATGATACAGATGGCCGTACCGTAGGTGCAACGACAACGGAGGGGTATCTGTTGAGATGCCAGACAAACGTGTGGTTCCTGAAGAGGGGCAGCAGCCTTTTCAGTAGTTGCAGGGGCAACAGTCTGGATGATTGACTGATCTGGCCCTGTAACACTAACCAAAACGGCCTTGCTGTTGTGGTACTGCGAACGGCTGAAAGCAAGGGGAAACTACAGCCGTAATTTTTCCCGAGGGCATGCAGCTTTTATGTATGATTAAATGATGATGGCGTCCTCTTGGGTAAAATATTTCGGAGGTAAAGTAGTCCTCCATTCAGATCTCTGGGCGGGGACTACTCAATAGGACGTCGTTATCATGAGTTTGTAGGCAATGGCAAGGAAAGCGTTTCTGAAGAAGAATTTGTTAACGTCGAGTATTGATTTAAGTGTCAGGAATTCGTTTCTGAAAGTATTTGTATGGAGTGTAGCCATGTATGGAAGTGAAACATGGACGATAAATAGTTTAGACAAGAAGAGAATAGAAGCTTTTGAAATGTGGTGCTACAGAAGAATGCTGAAGATTATATGGGTAGATAACTAATGAGGAGGTATTGAATAGAATTGGGGAGAAGAGGAGTTTGTGGCACAACTTGACTAGAAGAAGGGATCGGTTGGTAGGACATGTTCTGAGGCATCAAGGGATCACCAATTTGGTACTGGAGGGCAGCGTGGAGGGAAAAGATCGTAGAGGGAGACCAAGAGATGAATACACTAAGCAGATTCAGAAGTATGTAGGCTGCAGTAGGTACTGGGAGATGAAGAAGCTTGCACAGCATAGAGTAGCATGGAGAGCTGCATCAAACCAGTCTCAGGACTGAAGACCACAACAACAACAACATCTAGTGTTCGACTAAATTCCTGTCAGTCTTAAAACAGGCCATATTTTCGTTGCTACAGGAAATCTGTCTCTACCGGGCAACATTGGATTCGACTGGCAGTAACAGTGCAATGATGCAACGAACATAAGTTGCGGGGATTCACGAGCTTGCTAACACTGTCTCCCTGCCGCCCTGCCATCACAAACCCAGAACACTATCTGGCCTATGATGTGTCACTGCAGTCTACCGTGACAGTGAACTTGAATTGAAAGTGATTTGTGTTATCAGTAACAGTACAATATTTTTGTTATTAGCTAGCTTCATAATGGAAAGAAATAAAAGGTATTCATATGATGCAGGCTTTAAATTGAAATTGAAACTTCTAGGCTTTACCACAAGATGAAACTGATGAGTGAAATAGAGCCTACTGTCTCTTTGCTTGTTTTTATCGTTACACTGGCCTACTGAATTTTCCCTGACAAAACAACTCAAACTTATCCTATTCATTTATGACCCAAAATATACAAGTGCAATGCAATCTGACTGCAAATAATAAACACAAAAAATGGCCACGAATCAGAAGAAACCCTAACAACAACCCATATTATTTGATAAGTCACTTACCTCACAGAAAATATTCATGACATGAACTACAGCAAACACAGCAAGCAGCAACTACAGCCAGCTAAATAAAAGGATTCTAACTACTGTAGGCTCTATCTACTAATAGGCATGTGGTTAGCAAAGGAAAGATTTTATTCCAGAGCAAACAATGTATTTAGTCTATTTTACCTAATTCATGTGACATCCAGCTCCAAAAATTATATAATCATCAATAATTCCATTATCCAAACACTAGCAGATACATCAGTCATCATTTACAATCCATTTCCAACCAATACTACATCTCTATGATGGACACACATCCAAATTGTCTGCTCGCTCTAACACTGCCAACGTCCAACACTGCCAACTATTAAGTTCTAACTGTGAGCCACAGAGTCTCTTACCAGGAGCACAGAATGCTGTCACTGCTGGTAATGCAGTCTATAACGCTGCCAACATACAAACATATAAACAGGCTACTTACATAACCCCCCTGCTCCCCTCAAAAAATTTTACAAAGTGTTTTGGGCAGTGGCCAAGACAAAGTTGTTGAAATTTTTTGTATTAACTATATCAAATAGATCAGATGCACATATAATATGTGTTGGTCAATAAAGCAAAAACTCTTCTCACAGTCCCTAAAGAAGAGAAGTCTACGACAGTTTTATACACAAAGGCTGAGCAGTAAAAAAAATATGCACACGTAAGTACTGGTCCACCATAAAGTTTTGAAGAAGTAGTGTTGTCCTCCCCATGGAAATACAGTGCTGACTGTTGACATGAAGATTGGTAATGAGTCACAACAGAGCAGTCCCACAGCAGAGTCAGTCGAAGTCTTGGAAACTATTGGTAGAATAGGTAGGTCATCACACAGCAGACACACAGTATCCCTTGTAGAAGTTATGATAGTAATGGGCCACCAAAGGTGCAGACCCACTGTAGTCCTTGTAGATATGGCCAGCAGCCATCCGTTGCGACTATGCGGGTGCACAATCACAATTGAAGAGTCTTGAAGATAATGCAGCAAGTCCATGAACCACCACTTGTGCACTCACAAATTTTTTGTAGTATCCTTAGAATCAGCAATGCTGTTAACCAGTCCCTTGCTGAATTATCAACACACGTGCAAGCTCTAACACAGTCATATAGCCTCTGAGATTTTGTACATATAGCATGACCAACATATATGTGTGTGCAGTAAAAATGATCCCTACTATTTACTTAACTTGAAGAACTGGTGTCTATACAATTACAAATTTACAGCATAACAATACAATTACAAAGGTAAGGAAAACATCATTATAGTAAAGAACATGATAACGCAAATAACATTTGTAGTAACGCAGGCTTTTAGTAAAGAATAGAAATAAGAATATACATGAGTATTATAGGAATTGTGACATAAGTGAATAAATGAAAAATGAGAATAACCTTAGAAAAATTAACTTGACACATGAGCATTAAAAGAAAACATAACAGAACAAATAATGCCTGAACATCTTCCTAAAGTAAAGAATAAGGTATAAAAACAAATTAGATGTGAGGATAACAGCATTCCTCATCATAGTGCATGCAGCTTAGTACTACAAAGAAAAAAATTCTATCAAATTTATCTTGTCAGGTAAACACACAGAGACAGAAGAACACAGACACACAAGGGTGCACATAAACATAGAGGAATAACACGAAAGGAAATGATAGGGTCTGTTTTCAGTGTAACATTTAGTACTGCATTACCCATGATGAGCATTTTGTACTTCTGTTTCATCTTTCTCTTTTCAATAATATACTTTATGCTGAAACCTCTTTAACTTCCAGCCAAAACTACTTCACTTCCAATCAAAACTTCATTTATCTCTCTTAGTTCAACATTTGCCCCCCAAAAAATCCTATCTAAGCATGCTTTCTGTATTTATATTTTCAACCAGTGCTTATACTTCCATATTTTTCTTACCTCATAATTCGTTTCCAAGAAAATCCTACCTAAACCCATTGTCACTATACCCTACTTATATCTGTTCATTTCCTCTTTCAGAATGATTATTCTTTATTGTACAATACTCTTTAGTCAGAACTATTCCTTTTAGCTTCTCAATGAATTTCTTCCCAACTCATCACAACTCGTTCTCTTATGTAGCACACCCCCTCTTAAGCTAGCTTAAATCTGCTGAGCTCAGATGTACATAAACTAGAGAACGAGGCAATGCAGCAGCACAAAACAATTAACATAAGCAATGTCAAAAATACAAATTGTCAAAGCAAACAGCAGCATATCTTAATTAGCAAAGCAAATGCAACATTACAACTAATATAAGGCAATATGCAGCTAATAAGAAAAATAAATCAGTGGTAAAATAGGCTTAGCACAGCAAAAAAAAAGTTTAAATGGCTCTGAGCACTATGGGACTTAACATCTATGGTCACCAGTCCTCTAGAACTTAGAACTACTTAAACCTAACTAACCTAAGACAGCACACAACACCCAGTCATCACGAGGCACAGAAAATCCCTGACCCCGCCGGGAATCGAACCCGGGAATCTGGGCGTGGAAGCGAGAATGCTACCGCATGACTACGAGCTGCGGATGGCTTAGCACAGCAATACAAATTAAAATTCAGTAAGATATTGCCTGACAAATCGCAGCAGCAAATGCAATAACTTATACCTAAACATTACAAAGCACACATAGAAAAAATATTACAGTATAGACAGCAATACAGATAAGGGAAATATCTATTCACGTCTTAATGTCTATGTCACATCTTAACAATAAAGTTCTGTGTCACATCTTAACACTAAACAGGTGCAACACAACAACTTATTCTACCAAAAAAATTACCAAGCGCTTGAAAAGAAAATTATGTATGCAGTTTCTGTTACTAGCCCCTTCTCCTTCTTATTGTTCTTTCCATCCCAAGTGTTCATTTTTTTTAAGAATGTGGCTCATAAAATTATTATTTAATGGGTCTGTTACCAGAAAGTGTTCACATTAGCATATTATTAAATTTTATTTTATAAAACCAGTGCCGCGGGGCAGCTAGGAACCAGACATGAAATAAAATAAGCATATATGTAGAAAAAAAACACAATAACATCATTCCACAGCCATGTGGCATTTCATAAGTCGGTAGAAATTCTCTCAACTCTCATAGAGAGACACTTTTCATAATCAGGTGTGTAAGTTAAGAATATTTCTCGTCAATATGTAATCATTTCAGTAAATAGCATAGGGTACAAACTCGAAAGTCTAATCATATGTTTCCAAGTAATAGTGTGTCGTGTTGGGTGTGCCTTCTGCAAAGAAATGTGAATAACGAGGTCAACGGCCTCTCTTTTCTGCTGTGCGAGCACTTGCGGAGTGCAACGAGCGGCTAAAGGAGCACCATTTAAGTTGAAAGGCAACATAACAATGGGTTTTTCCAGGTGGCTAGTGCGCATCTAGGAACAGCAGAACATTACGTCAAGGTCACATATACTCTTTACCAACATATTTACAGTAACAATTTCAGCTACAACGACAGTTTCATACAAATTAAAAATTTCACAGGTTGAAAAATTACAGGAGAAGTGTGTAGAAACGAAGTCTCATCAATAAAAGTGTCCAAAAATTGCCGTCGGCATTCTGATACTCATTTTCACATATATATTCACTTTTCATAATGATCATAACCATAACCTAACATCATAATACAAATCGTCTTTGTAAAGATATCATCATAACACAACAGTCGAATCTCAAAATCGTCGTAGCATCCTTCAATAATCTCAAAACCTCATTTTTTTAATGCTCTCTGCTCGTTTCAATTGTATCATCTACCTCAAACGTACTTCAAAAATCATGATCCCATACAAAATACACCACTCAAATCTCTCACAGCTTCACGATGGTCCGAAAATATATGCGAACAGTTCACAAAATGCAGACAAAGTACAATTTCATAAATGCAAAGTAATCGAACTGTGTAATTACATAGACATGGGTCAGTGATGTAGTAAAATATCCATTTCCCTCTGTTAAATGTCCAGATAGCTGTGTGGTTCTGTGTTAGAGAAATACGGTACCGATGTATAAAACTGTATAAGCAAGTATCATATTAGCTAGGGCTCGTTGCGCTTGACACACGCATGGTACACAAAGTAGGCATACTCTCATGAGGAATAATATGACTATATCTCAGATGTTACAGATGAAAACAGCGGAACGAAATGTATCACTGGAAACCTTCTCTGTATCATTGTAATTAAAAAATATTTCTAATAATATTCCAAGTACAAAAAGTAATTACTCAAATGCTTGTCCTGTATCGCAAAACTATACTTCTTGCTGTAAGAAAATTTCTGTCATTGCTTAACGGTAAAAATGTGTCAAGTGTCGTAGTTATCGTCGTTCATAAGTTCTGCAAAAATCAATCAACCTATCTTGTTATATACAAAAGTAAAGAGCTATGCGTATAAATGTCGTAGTCATAACGTTCATTGCCGTGATCTTGAAATGATTGTACTGTGACGTATTGTTGTGATACAAAAAGCGCTGTCTCATTGTAGCCATGCCACAAATGTCATTACCAAAACATGTTTTACTTTTCAGAACAATGTAGAAAACTGTGCAGATATAAAACAGATTCAGCATAAGAGCAATAATGAAAATTGTGTCACTCGTAAGCAGCATCTCAGTACAATCGCGTAACTGTCAAACAAACCAAATACTATGTCATCTGTGACCTTTCAGAAAATACTTTAAAATAAAAAATGTCTTTTCAAGTTGCAGTACATCCTCATTACCAGTATATGTTCCAAGAATGTGGACTTAATAGTCGTGACGTAATCGTGCAACTAAGAAGCAAAAATGTACACACAATAAGACTGTGTTGTCTGCTCCCCATAAAAGTGAACTCGTAAAATTGCTGTATTAATTGATATTCATGCCAGCTACGTCGTCAGTTTCATAGGTACGTTTTGGGGTTGCCTACAGGGTGAGTCAGAAGAAACCCTAACAACAACCCATACATTTCATAAGTCACTTACCTCACAGAAAATCTTCATGACATGAACTACAGCAAACACAGCAAGCAGCAACTACAGCCAGCTAAATAAAAGGATTCTAACTACTGTAGGCTCTATTTACTAATAGGCATGTGCTTAGCAAAGGAAAGATTTTGTTCCAGAGCAAACAATGTATTTAGCCTATTTTACCTTATTCATGTGACATCCAGTTCCAAAAATTATATAATCGTCAATAATTCCATTATCCAAACATTAGCAGATACATCAATCATCATTTACAATCCATTTCCAACCAATACTACATCTCCATGACGGACACACATCCAAATCGTCCGCTCGCTTTAACACTGCCAACCTCCAATACTGCTAACTATTAAGTTCTAACTGTGAGTCCAACCAGCCACGGAGTCTCTTAACAAGGGTGTAGAGAGCTGTCAGTGATAGTAATACAGTCTATAGCGCTGCCAACTTCCAACATATAAACAGGCTACTTACAAAAGTAATAGCGTATGCAGAATAATATGGAAACAGAGCAGCTGAGTGGCATTACGGTCCTCCACCGACAGAAAAAAAAAACATTTGCGATTGGCTGGATAGTAAAGAAGAACAAAAAAATGGGGAAGACTAAATGTGCAAATAGAGGACTTGTCGCGAATAGTAGAAGATAGAATTAAAATCATGTAGGCTGTAGGCTGGAAAATTATTGCTACAGATCAAGCGAGGCGGACGTGACCAGACTATCTCAAGTGTAATGTGCAATGTGTACTCGACTAACAAGAGCGGAGTATGCAGTATCACGAGGCTCAAGCACAGTTAGTGGCAACCCTTGGACACAGCAAACAGTGGAGAATGGCTAGTTCATCACGTAGGCATCACATGCTGCCGCGTGACTAGCTTACTCAGGGCTCAAAGTTCGGGGGTGCTAGAACCTTCTAGAACAAGTGGTGCCGGGTGCACTACCCCCTATGAAAGCGGATAGCCGCTAGATCGAAGGACAATGATGGAGTGAGGTACTTAGGACGCCGGTCCACGTTAGTCTGCGTCGGGATGCTGCAAGAGTTGCAGGAGAGTATTAAGCACAGCAACAAGTAGGGACAAGCTGAATCGACGCAGCTGACACTTAGTCTGGTGCGCTCGCCTCTGGTGTATTAGGACTTAGGTTTGGGAAGTTGGGAATGGCAACTGCATAGCCAGATAGACAATCATTCGAGACTGTATATAGAATCTTATTTAAATCACAAGTGCCAGGGGTACTTCCAGTATAATCGTTCTATACATCGAGTGTTCATACATGAAAGCTTCCCTAAGATCCTATCCGAGTTCCGTACTCTAGCTCACCTTGCAGCCTTCTCTACAACGGAGCAGTGAGGAGTTGGCGGCCCACACCACCGAGACCTCATGCCAAGTAAGTTCTCTGACGCGCACCAACGCCGTCCTTCCACTCCCTCTCAGGACACGTCAGTGGGACACGACAGAGGTTAGACATTTTCTGGTGCCAGGTGTGGGGTATAGGTGAGGTATCTACGGGTGAAGAAGCGACGGTGTAGAGTACTGGAATAGGCAGAGGGGCGTTAAGTAGCACCAGCATCACAGAACGAGAGGGTCGACACATCGCGCCGTCGCAGAACGAGAGGGTCGACACATCGCGCCGTCGCAGAACGAGAGGGTCGACACATCGCGCCGTCGCAGAACGAGAGGGTCGACACATCGCGCAGCTGCGGAACCAGAGGGTCGACGCAGTGCACCGTCGCGGGTCCAGAGGTCGCCGCGGTACGTCTAAGCAGAAGGTGCTGATTCATGCCAACGCAGCACCAGCGTCGCATCGCGCCGCCGCCGGGGTAGAGAGGCGCCGGTCCGCGCCGTCCCAGCAGCTGCACCGCCTCGCACCGCGCTCATCTCGAGCGGGTCTACGCGCCGCCACCGCGACGCGCCACATTCAGCGCCAGCCAGCAGGAGTCAAGGTTAGTGGAGATGTCAACCTCCAATGAAGTAGACCCGGGCGAAGGCCCGCAGACACTCTCCAGTGGAAGCAGGCTTTATTTAAGTTATAGTGAGGCTACCAAGTTGGTACCCCTTAAATTTGATGGGGACAGAGAAAGATTGTCCGATTTTATTGATAATTGCGATACTGCTTACAATTTAGTGAATCCTAGTTATAAGCAAGTGTTTCTGAAGTTCATTATTGGTCAGATAACGGGCTCAGCCCGCAGTAAACTATTGGTTAGAGATCATACAGAGACTTGGTCTGCCGTGAGGTCTATATTGTTGGAAAATTATGAGGGCAAGCGCACTATTGACTACTATGCTTGTAATATGTTTGATAGTAGGCAGGGAAACGGTGAAAGTGTGGCTCAATGGGGCTCTCGCGTTGATTCTATGCAGTTCCACTTTCGAGAGGCAATGAAGAGGGTCATGGATGAGGACGAGATTGCAGGATGCAATGCGCTGATAGGGAAGCTAGGACGGGCCGTGTTCATACAGGGATTATACGACGAGAGAATAAAAACAGTAATACGGGCACAAGGCGAACGGATAACCCTGTCAGAGGCTATTGACTTATCCGCAACGGAGGAATGTGCGATAACGTCCGAGCGAGATAAACGCCGCGTGGCGACTGCAAGCAGGACCGGAAGGGAAAGTAGTATGAAATGCTTTAATTGCGGAAAAGAAGGGCATGTAGCGCGTGAAAGTAGAACAAAGTATACCGTCCGAAAGACAGACGTGGTAAAGGGCGGCTCCCAGGGGACAGACCGAAATCGATTACCAGTCAAGGAAATTGACGAGCGGGAATTTAGCGGAAATGGGGGACAAGCTCAGTGTCCTCCACCCGTACGGTGTACAGCATGTAACCTACCGGGGCACACAGCCCCGTGTACCAAAGGCAAACCAGTGACACGCTTCACGTGTCACCGACACGGACACTATGCTCGCGATTGCCACGAAAGTAAATGGGTTAATATCTGTGGGAAGAATATGCAGGGAAACGAGAAGAGGGCGAAATGCCACAGTTCCATTACGCTGCGGCAGGAATAATAAGAGCTGCCGAATGCACGGGCAAAAATGACTATATATGCGTGAGGACCAAAGATGTAAAAGGAACTGAGACGAGATTACTAATACACTCCTGGAAATTGAAATAAGAACACGGTGAATTCATTGTCCCAGGAAGGGGAAACTTTATTGACACATTCCTGGGGTCAGATACATCACATGATCACACTGACAGAACCACAGGCACATAGACACAGGCAACAGAGAATGCACAATGTCGGCACTAGTACAGTGTATATCCACCTTTCGCAGCAATGCAGGCTGCTATTCTCCCATGGAGACGATCGTAGAGATGCTGGATGTAGGCCTGTGGAACGGCTTGCCATGCCATTTCCACCTGGCGCCTCAGTTGGACCAGCGTTCGTGCTGGACGTGCAGACCGCGTGAGACGACGCTTCATCCAGTCCCAAACATGCTCAATGGGGCACAGATCCGGAGATCTTGCTGGTCAGGGTAGTTGACTTACACCTTCTAGAGCACGTTGGGTGGCACGGGATACATGCGGACGTGCATTGTCCTGTTGGAACAGCAAGTTCCCTTGCCGGTCTAGGAATGGTAGAACGATGGGTTCGATGACGGTTATGTACCGTGCACTATTCAGTGTCCCCTCGACGATCACCAGTGGTGTACGGCCAGTGTAGGAGATCGCTCCCCACACCATGATGCCGGGTGTTGGCCCTGTGTGCCTCGGTCGTATGCAGTCCTGATTGTGGCGCTCACCTGCACGGCGCCAAACACGCATACGACCATCATTGGCACCAAGGCAGAAGCGACTCTCATCGCTGAAGACGACACGTCTCCATTCGTCCCTCCATTCACGCCTGTCGCGACACCACTGGAGGCGGGCTGCACGATGTTGGGGCGTGAGCGGAAGACGGCCTAACGGTGTGCGGGACCGTAGCCCAGCTTCATGGAGACGGTTGCGAATGGTCCTCGCCGATACCCCAGGAGCAACAGTGTCCCTAATTTGCTGGGAAGCGGCGGTGCGGTCCCCTACGGCACTGCGTAGGATCCTACGGTCTTGGCGTGCATCCGTGCGTCGCTGCGGTCCGGTCCCAGGTCGACGGGCACGTGCACCTTCCGCCGACCACTGGCGACAACATCGATGTACTGTGGAGACCTCACGCCCACGTGTTGAGCAATTCGGCGGTACGTCCACCCGGCCTCCCGCATGCCCACTATACGCCCTCGCTCAAAGTCCGTCAACTGCACATACGGTTCACGTCCACGCTGTCGCGGCATGCTACCAGTGTTAAAGACTGCGATGGAGCTCCGTATGCCACGGCAAACTGGCTGACACTGACGGCGGCGGTGCACAAATGCTGCGCAGCTAGCGCCATTCGACGGCCAACACCGCGGTTCCTGGTGTGTCCGCTGTGCCGTGCGTGTGATCGTTGCTTGTACAGCCCTCTCGCAGTGTCCGGAGCAAGTATGGTGGGTCTGACACACCGGTGTCAATGTGTTCTTTTTTCCATTTCCAGGAGTGTAGATAGTGGGGCCCACATTAACCTCATTAAATCCAGGGTTTTTAGGGATGGTGTAAAGAAGGAAACCGAAAGGGCAGTGACAATAAAGAGTATCGTCAATGAAGAGGTCAGGACGGAGGGTCCTGTATTAATCGAATTAAGTAGCGGTTGTTGTTGTTGTTGTGGTCTTCAGTCCTGAGACTGGTTTGATGCAGCTCTCCATGCTACTCTATCCTGTGCAAACTTCTTCATCTCCCAGTACTTACTGCAACCTACATCCTTCTGAATCTGCTTAGTGTATTCATCTCTTGGTCTCCCTCTACGATTTTTACCCTCCGCGCTGCCCTCCAATGCTAAATTTGTGATTCCTTGATGCCTCAAAACATGTCCTACCAACCGATCCCTTCTTCTAGTCAAGTTGTGCCACAAACTTCTCTTCTCCCCAATCCTATTCAATACCTCCTCATTAGTTACATGATCTACCCACCTTATCTTCAACATTCTTCTGTAGCACCACATTTCGAAAGCTTCTATTCTCTTCTTGTCTTCCATACATGGCTACACTCCATACAAATACTTTCAGGAACGACTTCCTGACACTTACATCTATACTCGATGGTAACAAATTTCTCTTCTTCAGAAACGATTTCCTTGCCATTGCCAGTCTACATTTTATTCCTCTCTACTTCGACCATCATCAGTTATTTTACTCATTTCCTAATCTAATTCCCTCAGCATCACCCGATTTAATTTCACTACATTCCATTATCCTCGTTTTGCTTTTGTTGATGTTCATCTTATATCCTCCTTTCAAGACACTGTCCATTCCGTTCAACAGCTCTTCCAAGTCCTTTGCTGTCTCTGACAGAATTACAATGTCATCGGCGAACCACAAAGTTTTTACTTCTTGTCCATGAATTTTAATACCTACTCCGAATTTTTCTTTTGTTTCCTTTACTGCTTGTTCAATATACAGATTGAATAACATCGGGGAGAGGCTACAACCCTGTCTCACTCCTTTCCCAAGTAGCGGTATAGGAAGAAAATGGGTTACTCAGTTTCAAGTTGTAAATGATCTGCCGTTTGATGGGTTACTTGGACGGGAGTTCCTGTACGAACATAAAGTCGTGCTGGATTATGGGCGACGGAGAATGTATGTGCAAGACGAATGGGTAGAATTACGAGAAGCGTGCGAAGAGGACACGGCAAATCGATTAGTTGCGCAAAGTGGTAAGATTGGGACGGAGGTAAGAGCCAGTTACGCAGATGTAGCGCGAGGAGATAAGGCGCCGGTCGAGGTTACGACGCGCGCACGCGCAGTCGCTGGGAAACAAGAGATAGCGGTCCAAGTTATACAGATAGTAAGGGTGGCGGTTACTCCAAATACCCGACGAGGCGAGACAGCCGGGTGCCGGTTGCGCCAACTTGTAAGAATTGTGCGACGACAGATGACAGTGAAGTTATTCGAAACGAAGAGCTGCCAGAACGAGCAAAGAAGCCCTGTAATATCACGACGAGTAGGCGTGACAAGTCGCCAGCCCCGGAGGATCCGGAAGAAGTCAGGATAGGACCCCGGGGAGAGAGATTCATAAGAGTCCGCGTGACGCGAAAAATAGGCAGGGAGGCAGTAATTCCCAAACAAGAGATTAGACCAGGGGTCTATATACCAGAAGCCATAGTGGCCATCCAAGATGGGACATGTATAACGAGCGTAATGAATACCCGAAGCAAAGAAGTGCGGTTTAGGGTGCCGGAAGTACTAGCAGAAGAGGTCCCACCGCCCAGTAGCTACAAAGTTAGACGTGCACCCCAGAACAGGAGGATCGAGAGAAAAACGCGGCGAAAGTTGTTAACGGGAAATATGCGTATAGACCACTTAAATCGGGAGGAGCACAACGCCATACGGGAATTGTGCTTGGCGTATAACGACGTGTTTCACTTACCAGGGGACGTGCTCACCTACACTACCGTAGTGAAGCACCAGATCCCACTAACACCGGAAGCTGAAGGAACAGTTGTAAATCAAAGACCGCATCGCATCCCACAAGCACAGCAGGATGCACTGCAAACGGAAATTCAGGGCATGTTGAGAGGCGGCATAATCTCGCCGAGTACCAGTCCATTTAATTTCCCCTTGTTATTATTGCCAAAGAAACTTGATGCTAGTAGTAAACCCAAATGGAGGGTAGTTGTTGATTATAGGAAACTAAATGATGTCTCGATAAATATGGTTTACCCGTTACCTAGAATTGACGAAATTCTAGATAGTCTAGGAGAGGCAAAATATTTTTCAACGTTAGATCTCGCGAAGGGATACTACCAGGTATTAATAGATGAGAAGGATGGGGAAAAGACGGCATTCAGTACGCCGACGGGACATTACGAATGTAATAGAATGGCCATGGGCTTAAAAACGGCCCCATCTACATTTCAACGGCTAATGAACACCGTGATGACGGGCGTGCAAGGGAATAAAGTGTTCATTTATCTAGATGACATCGTCATCGTAGGTGCGTCGCTTGAGGAACATAACGCACGCCTTGAAGAAGTATTTGAACATTTAAGGGAAGCGAACCTAAAGTTGCAGGTCGACAAATGCGAATTCTTGCGGACAGAAGTTACGTTTTTAGGACACGTTTTAACGGCAGAAGGTTTGAAACCCGATCCCACGAAAGTAACGGCAATAGAAAATTACCCGCCGCCAAAGACAACTACGGAATTGAAATGTTACCTGGGAATGGTCGGATATTACCGAAGGTTTCTGAGCAATTTTAGTAAAATTGCCAAGCCTCTACATGAACTACTGAGAAAGGGAGTTCCGTACGAATGGGGCGAAGTGCAACAGGAAGCTTTTCAGACTATGAAAGAGAAGTTAACCAAACCTCCAATACTACAGTACCCGGATTTCACTAAGGAATTTTTGGTAACCACAGACGCCAGCAAATACGCGGTAGGAGCGTATCTGAGTCAAGGTCCTATAGAAAAAGATTTACCGGTTGCGTATATATCGCGCACTCTCAATAAAGCAGAGATAAACTATAGTACAATAGAGCGGGAGTTAACTGCTATAGTGTGGGCTGTTAAATATTTTCGTCCTTATCTGTTTGGGAGGAAATTCAAAATACTCACGGACCATGATGTGGTTAGGCAGTATCACAGATCCATCGTCTCGATTAATGAAACTTCGGCTAAAATTGGAGGAATATGATTACCAAATCCTGTACAAGGAAGGGAAACAAAACCGCGTAGCTGATGCATTATCACGGATTCGGAATGTACAAGACAGCGATAAGGAAGTACCGCAGGATAGCGGGAGGCAAGGAGAAATAAAGGCGGACGCCACGCAGCGGGACGAGAACCGAGAAGTAGATAACGAAGCAGCGACAGAAGCAGTAGCGACAGCTGAGATAACAGACCCCGAGGAAACAGCTGACGCGACCGAGATAAATGAAGACGGAGCCGCACCGCCGATAAACGAAGAAGACGTTCTAAGCGCAGAGGACAAATTGGAAATCCTAAAACAGATGCACATATCTCCCATAGAAGGCCATCATGGAATGGGAAGAACATATGCCCGAATAAAGCAGTACTGTACCTGGCCGGGTATGAAAGCCGATATAGAAAAATTCATAAGAATGTGTGAAAGTTGTCAAAAGAATAAGATAACCCAAGCAAAAACGAAGCAGCCGATGGAACTAACTCCGACTCCCGAATTCATATTTGAGCGATGTGACATCGATATAGTAGGTCCCTTACCAGTTACCCGAGTTGGCCACAAGTATATTTTGACCTTTCAAGACTCTCTTACGAAGTTTGTAGTAGCTGAACCGATACCTCGACAGGACGCGGCTACAGTCGCTCGAAAGTTAGTAGAAAACATTATTTTGAAGTTCGGCGTTCCGACCGCCCTATTAAGTGACATGGGGGGTAATTTTATTGGAGATACGATGAGACGAGTCTGCAAGTTACTGAGAATAGAGAAGATACAAACAACGGCGTATCATCCGCAGTCGAACGGAGCATTAGAACGTACGCACCGCACGCTAACAGAGATGTTACGACATTACGTGAACCGGGACCAGACGGATTGGGACGAATGGGTATCGTTCGCATGTTTTGTGTACAACACAACACCACACAGTACCACGGGATACACTCCATTCCAGTTATTCTTCGGCAGGAAGTGTAATCTGCCAGGGTGGTTACAGAAGAAGCCAGCCAACGTGATCTACAATTATGATGATTACGTAACGGAAATCCGACAGCGACTGCAGTTAGTACACCAAGAGGCCCGTAAGGCAACACAGGAAAGCAAAATCAGGAATAAAAGCGATTACGATAGAACGCAGAACCCGAGAGAATTTAAAAAAGACGATCGCGTACTACTGTATGATGAAAGCGTGCGTCGGGGACGCTCAAGGAAGTTAGACAGCCAGTGGCGAGAACCGTTTACTGTAGTAAATGTACAGTGACCGAACGTGATAATTAGACTGAAAGGAAATAAATGTATAAAAGTGCACGCGAATAGGCTGAAGGAATTTTTCTAAGCAGGCAAGAATATCTTTTAGTTGTTCGTGGTAGAGGAAGTGAACAGATTGCAGGCGATAGCAAAACATGAGAGTGACACGTGCGTTTCTATTACAGATGCCACTGATGAGGGCTTTGTGGATGACAGCGATATTCGGGAGTATATGGCAGGTCGGACTCGCAGGACGCGAAGCAAACCCACAAGATGTAAGAGTGCAAAAATTCCAGTCTGCACCAGGAATGTATTACGACAACCAGGGCAGTGTGAAACTATACAGCACAACGTGGAGAGTGGTGACCTATTTCAACCTCAAGGAATTGCATGACAAATTTGAAGAGACGCAGGTGGGGGCCAATAGAGCGATAGCACATTGTATAAGTACGATGAATCAAGCAAAGTTAGATGCCGGAAAATGTGAAAATGTACAACAAACTGTAAAATGGCAGGTGGAAGAGATTTCTAAATCAAAAGACTTGATTGACCAGTTGGCTAGACATGAACGGCCCAGAACCAAAAGGGGGATATTGAACTTTATTGGGGTAACAAGCAAGGTATTGTTTGGTACACTAGATGAGGGTGATGCGGAATTCTTTAAAGCTAAGATAGATGTTTTAGAGGAACAGCAAAGGGAATTATTGCGATTGTCCAAGAAACAAGTAACCATTGTGAGGGCGTCACTGACGGGGGTGAACCAAACAATCAATGCAGTCACCAGGAATACTCAAATAATTGCGGATGGGATAAGGAAATTGAGTAAACATGTCGAGGATTACGAAAATAGTACCAACAGGAAGATACAACACACCCTGATTGTTTTGACTATTACGGAACAACTGATGCAAATCTCTAATATGTTCAATGAACTCGAAAGGGAATATGATCTATTGATCTCTGCCATAGCTAATGCGCAGAAAGGGCTATTGGAACCACACTTGATTAACCCTGTACAAGTAGTCACGTATCTCGAACTGATAAAGGAGGAATTAAAAGACAAGAAATTTCCCGTTGAACTCACGAAGGACCAAGGGTATCTGTTACTTCGTATAATAGATATAGATGTAGTTCTTGCCGGCAATACCTTAAGTTATGTACTAAATATACCTTTAGTAGATAGTAGTGTATACACTTTATATAGAATATGGCCATTACCCGCAGAATATGATACAGCTAAGAAGTTATTTGCGTATATCGAGCCTGAACGGAACTTTCTACTTATTGACGATGCGAAACGACAGTACGCACTACTGTCTCGTGACCAATTGCAGTGTAAAACGGTTACGGCGAGAAATCAAATTTGTAAACAACGGTTCGTTCTGATGTCGACCTATGGTCACGAACGATGTGAAGCTCGAATGCTACAGCCTATAAGGGAAATTCCGAAAGATTGCAATCAAAAGTATGTCATACTGAACGAAAGTATCTGGACACAGGTACAGGACAATGAGTGGCTGTATGTTGCTCCCAAGGATGAAGGACTGACAATATTATGTAACGGATTACCCCCAAATGACCTTATTGTAAGGGGTACCGGAAAGTTAACCTTTACAAGTCAGTGTAAAGGATACGGTGCGCAGGTCATGTTACAAGCTGACCATATAATTAGTACTAATGTAAGTAAGAATGATATAGTACCTATGTTAAACTTAAATATAGATTGTTGTATCATAGACGAAATAAAGCAAGAGGTCACACGTATACCTATAGATTTACCCTTAGAACATATTGTTAGACACTTAGATGACCTCAAGGTAGACAGTCACAAAGTGGATGAACTGCAGAGTGAAATAGAATATCAGCAGCGAACCACCTTTAGCGGATAGTCTAAGAGCGTATATTCCGTATGGGGATATACGGGTTCAGTAGTGTTAGTTGTCTTAATTATATCATGTTGTTTATGCATCTATTGTAAGTGTTGCCGTATGTGTGGCAAAAGATTGTGTGAAATCGGAGGACATTGTTGTGCTAAAGTGTGTGTGACAAATACAGTGGTAGCGGATGGCCGCTGGGAACGAAGTGTTCGGTACACCCCTGCCCGACAAACCGAGCACTGTGAAGCGGCAGCAGAAGGTGGAGAGTATGAATTAAGTTGTACACGTCGCACTCCTCTCTCCGATAGGGTACAATGGAGAGAACAGAGTCAAATGCCACAACTCACAGAGCCCCGTGCCAGAGCAATGGAGCTGTTAACCTCCAAGACAGACAGGAGATAACACAATTGTATGTTTATTGATAATCTTACCCTCCTGATGTATCCTAAATTGTTGACAAATCAGATCATTTGTATGTGTATAAAACTCAAAATGTGTACTTATGTATGTAACTATTCTGTATGCTCTTGGTAAAAATTTGCAGCATTTTTTGAATATGTGACATAAATTTTGCACATTATGGACGGCACTCAACTGTATCTTATAACTTCTTGTGTTTTTTTTTAATTTTTGTGCCATGTATTTTTCATGTTTATAATGTCAAGCCTTGATGGCAATAAAGACTGGCAAGTTTTACTGGCACCGCGAGTAGAAAACGAAAATTTTGTAATCTCGAGGGACCGAGCTTACAAAATTTTCCCCTGTGGAAGGGGAGGTGTCGTTAATAGTAGAAGATAGAATTAAAATTAAGTAGGCTGTAGGCTGGAAAATTATTGCTACAGATCAAGCGAGGCGGACGTGACCAGACTATCTCATGTGTAATGTGTAATGTGTACTCGACTAACAAGAGCGGAGTATGCAGTATCACGAGGCTCAAGCACAGTTAGTGGCAACCCTTGGACACAGCAAACAGTGGAGAATGGCTAGTTCATCACGTAGGCATCACATGCTGCCGCGTGACTAGCCTACTCAGGGCTCAAAGTTCGGGGAGGCTAGAACCTTCTAGAACAAGTGGTGCCGGGTGCACTACCCCCTATAAAAGCGGATAGCCGCTAGATCGAAGGACAGTGATGGAGTGAGGTACTTAGGACGCCGGTCCACGTTAGTCTGCGTCGGGATGCTGCAAGAGTTGCAGGAGACTATTGAGCACAGCAACAAGTAGGGACTTAGGCTGAATCGTCGCAGCTGACACTTAGTCTGGTGCGCTCGCCTCTGCTGTATTAGGACTTAGGTTTGGGAAGTTAGGAATGGCAACTGCATAGCCAGATAGACAATCATTCGAGACTGTATATAGAATCTTATTTAAATCACAAGTGCCAGGGGTACTTCCAGTATAATCATTCTATACATCGAGTGTTCATACATGAAAGCTTCCCTAAGATCCTATCCGAGCTCCGTACTCTAGCTCACCTTGCAGCATTCTCTACAGCGGAGCAGAGAGGAGTTGGCGGCCCACACCACCGAGACCTCATGCCAAGTAAGTTCTCTGACGCGCACCAACGCCGTCCTTCCACTCCCTCTCAGGACACGTCAGTGGGACGCGACAGACTGAATGCGAAATGGCTAAATCTAGTAGATGACGTATTGAAATGGGTTCAAAAACACCATCAAAATGGCACTGGAATTCACGCAAAATGATTCAAATACACGCTCGTGAGGTAGCACTACAGTGGAACCTAACAGACTTGGTTGTTCCTACAGGTTCATGAAGAGTCAAGGAATTAGCATGCAAACGAAAATATCTCAGAAAACGTCACAAGAAAATGGAGAGAAAATACTATCTTTGCATCCCTTTATTATTCATCATCGAAAGAAAACGAGTATTTAGCTATGTTTTTGTTGTTGTGGTCTTCAGTCCTGAGGCTGGTTTGATGCAGCTCTCCATGCTAATCTATCCTGTGCAAGCTCCTTCATCTCCCAGTACCTACTGCAACCTACATCCTTCTGAATCTGCTTAGTGTATTCATCTCTTGGTCTCCCTCTACGATTTTTACCCTCCACACTGCCCTCCAATGATAAATTTGTGATCCCTTGATGCCTCAGGACATGTCCTACCAACCGATCCCTTCTTCTAGTCAAGTCGTGCCACAAACTTCTCTTCTCCCCAATCCTATTCAATACCTCCTCATTAGTTATGTGATGTACCCACCTAATCTTCAACATTCTTCTGTAGCACCACATTTCAAAAGCTTCTATTCTCTTCTTGTCCAAAGTATTTATTGTCCATGTTTCACTTCCATACATGGCTACACTCCATACAAATACTTTCAGAAACGACTTCCTGACACTTAAATCTATACTCGATGTTAACAAATTTCTCTTCTTCAGAAACGCTTTCCTTGCCATTGCCAGTCTACATTTTATATCCTGTCTACTTCGACCATCATCAGTTGTTTTGCTCCCAAAATAGCAAAACTCCTTTACTACTTTAAGTGTCTCATTTCCTAATCTAATTCCCTCAGCATCACCCGACCTAATTCGACTACATTCCATTATCCTCGTTTTGCTTTTGTTGATGTTCATCTTATATCCTCCTTTCAAGACACTGTCCATTCCGTTCAACTGCTCTTCCAGTTTATCCGCATGCCATCTTCTTAAATTCCCAACTTTTTACAGTTTCTTTAGTTTTAATCTACAGTTCATAACCAACATATTGTGGTCAGAGTCCACATCTGCCCCTGGAAATGTTTTACAATTTAAAACCTGGTTCCTAAATCTTTGTATTACCATTATATAATCTATCTGATGCCTTTTAGTATCTCCAGGATTCTTCCATGTATACAACTTTCTTTTATGATTCTTGAACCAAGTGTTAGCTATGATTAACTTATGCTCTGTGCAAAATTCTACCAGACGACTTCCTGTTTCATTTCTTAGCCCCAATCCATATTCACCTACTATGTTTCCTTCTCTCCCTTTTCCTACTGTCGAATTCCAGTCACCCATGACTATTAAATTTTCGTCTCCCTTCACTACCTGAATAATTTCTTTTAGCTAAGCCAATCACAAATAGCGAATGTGGGCGGAATTCCTCTGGCATTTGATGTGCCGACTAACGGAACTGTTAACATGAGCAGTGCTAAAACTGTTACTATAAAAACAAGTCGACATGAAAATTGAACTATACTGTTGTCCTTTCATGTAGTGCTGACGGTACTAAACTTAATGCGATGGCCATTTTCAAGCGCAACGATGCTAGAACCTTCTGAAACGCCGCCAGGCGGTGTTGTTCAGAACATGACAGGTTGGATGGACGAGGTTGGTACGATATTATGGATTAAGAGAGTGTTGGAGAGAAGAAAAGGTGTTTTATTGAAGAAGAGTTCTCTTTTGTGCTAGATCATTTTAGCAGTCATTTGAAAAATTCTGTGATAGAATAGTTGAGACACGGAAGAACAGAGCTTGCTGTTATTCCGGGAGGACTTACTTCGTAATTGCAACCTCTTGATGTCTCGCTTAATTAACCGTTTAAAATGTATATGAGAAAGGAATGGAACAAATGGATGATGGATGAAACCCAACTGGATTCAGCCGAAGGGAGCTTCAAAACGACATACAATCAAACAAGTGTCAATGAATGAAATTGCAGTGGTCTAGAGTGAGAGAAGACATTATCATTAAATATTTCAAGATCTGTCGTATAAGCAACGCTCTCGATGGCAGTGAAGACTGCTTTATATATGAAGAGGACAAGGATGACGAAGTAGAAAGTTCAGATAACGACTTCAGGGATTTTAAATTCCAGTTCAGTTTTATAAACTAAGAAATCTTTTTTAGTCTAGCGTTGCAACCTAATAATAAAAATGGTAAAAATATTATTTAAAAAAAAATGCTTAAAATTAGGTGCATCTTGTAGTCCGTGGTGTCTTATAATCAGTAAAATACGATAGATGGCATCCCACGGCTCTTGTCACCTCAGCGTATATATTAGTGCACACTGTAAACAGCAACTGTCCAATTCCCTTGCTTGAAGAATTATCTTTATATTGGTCGATTTTATTTCATTAAGAATGACGTATTGGATTTTACCTGCAAGGATGTCTTGAATCTAGTCGTAAGTCTCATTCGATACTCCGGTAAGGTCGTATTATTTCACTAAAGGGCAGTGCGGTACTGTGTCTTATGCCTTACTAAATTCGAGGAACACAGCATTAACGTGAGCGATTACGCACATAGTGACGTGGATCTCATGGAGGAACATAGCGAGCTGAGTTTCGCAAGCTGTCCCTTTGCGCAGTCCATGTTGATGCCATCATATATGAACATAAGACATAGTAGTACATAATTCCCCAGCAGATTGGATAGGCTTATAATTATGTGCATCTATCCTAAGACCCTTCTTGAATACGAGAAAGACCTGTGCTTTTTTCCAGTCGCTAGATAACCTTCGTTGCTCCAGAGACTTACGATAATCTGCTTCTGGAAGGGCAGCGAGTTCTTTCGCCTAATGTCTTTCGAATCTTACAGGTATCTGATCTTGATGCCTTTATTTTATTTATTTATTTATTTGCCTGTAGACAACTGTTGTGTTGTATATGCATCGTCAGATGGTTATACAAATGATTATACATAAGGTCAGTAGTTGCATAGTTATACAGATTGTGGTACAAATGATTACACAAAAGTTAACATATGGTATATGATTATACAAAAGGTCAGTATGCTTGTATGACATAAGTTACAGTTTCTTTGTTCACAATCACATTAATAATAATAGAGAATCATATTTTTCATTATGTAGGAATTCACTTATGCTATAGAATGCTTTCTCTTTCAGCCATGTCTCTACCACCATTTTAAATCTATTCTCATGCAATTCCCTCGTTCCATGTGATGTATTGTTGTAAAATGTTTAGCCAGCATGTAAAAAATTATTTTGGATTTTACTCAAACATGTCCAAGGAATGTCTAACAAGTTCCAATTTCTGGTTTCACATGAGTGCACATCTGACCTGCTTTCATACATGTGGGCATTCTCTTTGGCATGCATAAGTGCTTTAAGTATGTGTAGACTGGGAACTGTAAGAATTTTGTGCTCAATGAAGTACTGTCTGCAAGAAGTTAAATTGCTCACACCAAAAATATATCTAATGGCTTTCTTCTGCCAGAGGAAAACATCTTTTACCCCAGCAGAGTTTCCCCAAGGAAGTATTCCATAATGCAGATGAGTATGAAAAAAGGCATCGTATGCCATAAGTATAATTCCTTACTGACACACTCCTTCAGTTTCCTAAGTAGATATAGAACTCTTGCCAACTTACTGCACAGCTTTTCTGTGTGGGTATTTCAGCACAATTTGGTCTCAAGATAAATTCCTAGCAATTTTACTGAATGTCTGAGTTCATTAGGTCCATCATTAATATCTCCAAGGGAAAAGAGGATGTGTTAAGTTTTATTTTTATTTAATGACAGCCTATTTTCAAGGAACCAGTGAGCTGCCGTTTCCATAATGGATTTGTTCATTTGTTTGACAACATTCACATCATTATGTGACATGATAAAAGTTATGTTGTCGGCATACATTTCAGATTTATATGGTAATGTGTTGGGCAGGTCATTCACATACACAATGAATAAGAAAGGTCCCAGTACAGATCCTTGTGGGACTCCATATTTTACCTTGAGAAGGTCAGATTTGTTGTTTGAATTTATATAGACCATTTGGTTTCTGTTTGTTAAATATGATTTCAGCAGTAATAGTTCTGTTTCAGTTATTCCATATTTTTCTAGTTTCTTAAATAAAATGCTATCTGAGACAGTGTCAAATGCCTTGGTTAAATCAACTAAAGTTGTATATGTATGTTCCCTATTTTCAAAACCTTGTAATGTTGATATGACAACTTCCTGAACTGCTTTCATTGTTGATAGCCCAGTTCAGAATCCATACTGAGCCTTATTGAGAAGGCTGTGACATTCAAAAAAATCGTTCAATTGGTCTTTCATTAATTTTTCAATAATTTTAGATGATATTGGTACTACTGCTATAGGTCTGCAATTTTGGGGTAAATTTCTGTCTCCCTTTTTGTATATGGGCTCTTTTAAATTGGCATATGAGTGTCTATACTCATTATTCAAGGAAGATTTATCATAGTAAATTCTTAACAGAATCCTTAAGTTATTTAAGTAAGGTTTATGCCAGTCAGTCACTTTTCTTTTCTGTTTTCTCCTTGCATTTAGTCTATTGTGTTTAATGATGAGGGGGCAATATTCATTAAAGATAGCGGTAATTGTGTCTAAGAAATAATGAAAAGCAACACTTAATGACTCATTTTCCATGACAGCAGTACACCAATCCATGATCATAAGTCTTTGTGTGAGATTTCTTATATTTGATGGGTTTAATTGCCTCACTGTCCTGGGTTCTATTGGTTGAGCCTGTTCTTTTTTGAAGAGAGCATTGGGTTAACAACATTTAAGATTACGTCTTTGCAAATGTTTGATATGACATTATCTAGGCAGGCATTCTGCCTGGTAGGCTCATTGTTAAGGCAAGCATAACTGTATGACCTGAGGGTATCTAACAGCAATCTACTTTTAGGATTTTGCACCAACACATCAGTATTAATGTCACCAAATATTAAAATTTTATGGTTCTTATATATAAGTAAGTACATTAAGAGATTATCTACATGCTGGACAAAAACTTTGGCACCAGTCTTGGGGGCACAGTACACGGATACTACAACAATCTTGCATTCGGGAAAGTGAATGGCAGCAATTTCTATTTCTCCTTCGTGGACTAAGTGCTTGAGATCTATTATCTTAACTATATGGTTTAGTTCACTTTTCGTTAGTATTGACACTCCTCCATTTTCCATAGCTGATCTAAAATAGCCAGTTAAAAATTTAAAACCAACAGGAGTATACATCTTGGATTCATGTTCTTTAAGCCAGTGCTCATTTAGGCACAGAATATCACAATGCAAGTCTTCTAATAGCAGTTCAAGTTCCTGAAGTTTATTTCTCACTGACTGTATGTTTATATGAAAGAAGTACAGATAATCACAATCTTTAACTTTCGATTTTAGCCCAGAGTTACAATCATCTGACTTTGTAGTTAGTGGTGGTGGTTGCAGTTTAATAGGCCTAGACCAAGACTTGTAAGGGCAGGTCTTGGTCATCACTGGAAGTTTCCCTGTTGAAGACATTTATATTCAAGACTGTGGATTGTTTTTGGCAGTTTTATCTTATCAATAACAACTTCTTCAATAGCCTGACATAAAGCTAATTTACCAGAGTAATTAAAGTGCTGCCCATGTTTTGTATAACGATCCCTTTTGAAAGTGCTTACATTTATTAGTGTCACGTTATTGAAATGATCACAGATTTGTTTATATCTATTATTCGTGTTTAATACTTCCTTGTTTACACATGAAGCTTCTATCAAGTCATGTCGATATGGTATCTTCACTATGATAGTATTTGTATGTGTAAGGCTTGCTAGTGTTCTCTTGAGGCAAGAGGTTGCATCAGATGCTTGATTTTTGCTAACATCGTTTGTTTACCCAATTACAACAACAAAATCTTTAGTAGACAATTCAGGGAAGGCAATTTTACCCGCAGCGTTACTAAGAGAGGCTCCATGTTTCGTAAACCCATCCACTTCAAACTTAGTTGCGTCATTATATTGGACATACCACGACCGTGGCTGTCTGAAAGAATCCTTATTTTGTGTTTGCTTGCAGACTTGGGCACATGACTTTTAAAATTTAAAGAATTTGATTTTTCCTTTTCCTTTATTTTGCAGTCATTTCCATTGGCATTTGACACTTTTGAGTCGCAATTTTCGGATTTGGTTAATGCTTCAAATCTACTTTTTAAAGGGGGAAAGTTGATTTCATAGTCTATTAACTTCTTTGTAAATGTTCTTTCCCTCAAAACACGTTTCCAGGGCATATCATCGTTGTATGTTTGTACAGCAATTTCAGCACCGTTGTTGCAATCACGTTTGTTGAGCCTGATATTAGGCCTACACTCTACAGCAATGACCTGTTCCCTTAGTTTCGCGTTCTCTAACTGGAGAGCTTTAATATCTTCTTGTAACACTGAAATAACTTTCGTAAGGTTCATTTCTTCCAGGGCATCTCGGTTTGAAGCAGATCTACAGGTATTTTCATCTGCCATGTTTATCGGACGTATCTGTTTTCCGTTTGTTTCCACGCAACTACGGCCCTTCCACTCGGTATTTTCATCTAGAAGATTATTTTCCGACACTTCAGCGCAACGAAAATGACACCTTTTGTCGCAAGAGTCGCACAGAATTCCGTTACGCACTATTTTGTTGCACTTAACACACTTTATATCTAGTAAAACACGACTTTTTCGTCGAAGTGAAATGGACACAGCATCTCTACCCGGCGCCATATTGCCTTTTCAATACAAAGCGATTGTAATTGTTTTTCTATTCCGCGATAAGTTATCTATCTGACATAGCGAGCTTCGTACGATGATTGAAATGAAGGGCCGTGTTACGATTTTCTGTGGTGATCAACTTCGGAAGATCAAATTCAGTATTGCGGCCTTCTCTCTGGCATTTTCCCTTCTGGTGCCAATATGGTTACGGTACTGACTGAATGAGTAGATGATTTCGAACCGATGACCTTACTTAAGAACAAATGCTCTTAGGGTCTTTAGTACGATCGGTTGAGAACATTTTACTTTCAGAATCACTAAACGCTTTTCTCGTTGCTCTCCTCATACTCATTTTCGCTTCGTTCAGCTTTTGTCTGTAAGCTAGGTGTTGACTTCTCTAGAACCCGTGCTATAACTGCTTTTGTTTACATAGCACTTTTGTCGTTGGCTGTCACTGCATATCTAGCTACGATTGCCTCTGCATACATGCTCTCAGCTTCAGAGTTGTGTTGCGGTGCAAAGAAATGTATATTGTTATATGTAATAAATCTAAAATGTTGAAGAGAAAATAAATGTGTTCGTGTAGTGAATTATTTTCGAAATACCTAAATGTAGATATTTTGAGGGTTGTTTACTGGAAAGATACTTCAGTTATTTGATATAGCTGATTGAAAACCAAAAAGCTATTTCGACGCAAAATCAAACTTTAACTGGGCTTTAAACGTCGTGGCTGAGTTAATGATTGTAACAGAGATTATTTTGATATTTCGAAAGGCTAGACACACACTTTTGTATATAAGTGAAAAGGACATTAATTAATGCTCCAGAAAGCGATCCAAGTGAGCACGAACTTTAAATGACAACTAGAACTTTGCATCCCAGGCATTACTGAATGGATGGAGTGGCCATGGAATCTCCCCTTGCTCCAGGGATCGCGAATCTTTATATGGAACACTTTGAGGAGGTGGCACTACAAACTGCTCGCCGTAAACCCAGGCACTTCTTCCGCTATGTGGACGACACTTTCGTGATTTGGCAGCTTGGCAGACAGGCATTGGAGGAGTTTATGGACCACCTAAACGGCATATATGAGAATATCACCTTCACGATGGAAGTAGAAGAGAATGGTTGTATTCCATTCCTGGACATACTGATCAGGAAGAAAGCGGATGGCACGCTGGGCCGTTCAGTATATAGAAAGAAGACGCACACAGACCTGTACCTCCATGCAACCAGCTGCCACCATCCGGCGCAACGCCAGTCAGTGCTGACCACCTTGGTACATAGGGCGCACGTCATTTGTGACAAAGAAATCCTCTCAGACGAATTACACCACCTAAGAGAGGTATTTCGGAAAAACGGATACAGTGAAACACAGATTGGTAGGGCCTTCAAGAGGAGACAGGCTGACAAATTTCAGGAAGAGAAAGAGGAAGTTAACAAGAGACTCACCTTTCTTCCATATTTGTGGTCCATATCAGCCAAAATCTGGAGGCTACTGTGAAAATCAAACATAAATACCGTCTTCCGACCACCGCCGAAGACGAAAGAGCTGCTGGGCTCAGCTAAAGACCCACTCAAACTCAACACACCTGGTATATACAGCATTGCCTGCGAGTGTGGTGTACAGTACATTGGACAAACGCAGCGCTGCATCTCGAAAAGGTACGAGGAACACACCAGGCATGTCCGACATGGACAGATAGAGAAATCTGCTATAGCTGAACCTAGATTCAAAGAAAACCACACCTTTGATTTCGAGAACACCAGGGTACTGTGCCGAGCCGGGAGCTATTGGGACAGCGTCATTAAAGAATCAATAGAAATACGGGTCCACGAGAATCTTGTGAACAGGATCGAAGGTTATCAACTGAGCGCGACCTGGAATCCAGCATTAGCCGCAATACGCCAGGAACGCACCAAGAACCGTCCGGCTCACGAGACGCGACCGGAATGCTCTGACGGAGACACGAACGGCGCACCCGCTTCCCCCTCCACCCCGCCCGCCGGCTCCACTGGACCCAGCCTCCCGCGGCCAGGTGGTGGGGGGCACACCACAGGTATAAAGGGACCGGCATCTGCAAAGTCTCGGCACTTCGCCAGAAGATGACGAGTACGTCACTCGTCGACACGTCGCAGTTCGAAGACACCACCACCCGGCTGGAAGCCCGAGAACTCTTCGCCAATCCAGGTTCTGTTTACAGCATCATGATGGTAGCATCCGTGTTTGGCGACATCGCGGTGAACGCACATGGGAAGTGTGTATTCGTCATCGCCATACTGGCGTATCACCCGGTGTGATGGTGTGGGGTGCCATTGGTTACACCTCTCGGTCACCTCTTGTTCGCATTGACGGCACTTTGAACAGTGGACGTTACATTTCAGATGTATTACGACCCGTGGCTCTACCCTTCATTCGATCCCTGCGAAACCCTACATTTCAGCAGGATAATACAGGACTGCATGTTGCAGGTCCTGTACGGGCCTTTCTGGATACAGAATCTGGATGCAGAAAATGTTCGACTGCTGCCCTGGCCAGCACATTCTCCAGATCTCTCACCAATTGAAAACGTCTGGTCAATGGTGGCCGATCAACTGGCTCGCCACAATACGCCAGTCACTACTTTGTACATGTACACGCCATCCATGCTCTGTTTGACTCAATGCCCAGGCGAATCAAGGCCGTCATTATGGCCAGAGGTGGTTGTTCTGGGTACTGATTTCTCAGGATCGATGCACCCAAATTGCGTGAAAATGTAATCACATGTCAGTTCTAGTATAATATATTTGTCCAATGAATACCCGTTTATCATCTGCATTTCTTCTTAGTGTAGCAATTTTAATGGCCAGTAGTGTATTTGCCTCACTATGTTGTTTTTCTTGCATCTTTCTTTTTTATCCATTCTGCCTCCGAGGTAGGATCATTCATCTACCTCTTGAAGCGTCTCTTGTCCAAGACTAACATTTAACTATCTAGCACATCCTGCTGTGCAACTTTCGTTTTGTTTACTTGCGCATTATAGTGGCTCACTGGAAGCAGGACATTTTCATTTGGTTATTATAATGTTTAGAGTACATTTACACAAAAGTAACTTATGCCTAAGTCTTCTACACACATTATCATTACTGAAAAGCCCAACAGAAGTTGATTTCTTAAAAATTACATCATATAAGTTGCTTGCATCATTGCCGATGCATTGGTGAAGACGTTCGTGGAAGCTCATCATTACATTCTCAATTGTTTCTTGCGGAATGCCCTCCACCTTGTCCCAGATTGCGATCTTCAATCCATCAGTACTGTAGAGTCGCCGTGAAAAATCAAATGGTTCAAAAGCCTCTGAGCACTCTGTGACTTAGCATCTGAGGTCATCAGTCCCCTAGGACTTAGAACTACTTAAACCTAACTAACCTAAGGACATCACACACATCAATGCCAGAGGCAGGATTCGAACCTGCGACTGTAGCGGTAGCGCGGTTCCAGACTGTAGCGCCTGGAACCGCTCGGACACTCCAGCCGGCGCTGTGAAAAAAAACGGGATCTGAAAGAAAGATCAGGTGGCATAGCTGGCCACGGATTAACACCAAATAGTGAGAGTGATTGATGTGGAAAGTAGCGCCTCAGTGTAGTAATTGAATCATGGACCATACGGGCTGTAGCCCTATCTAGTTGAAACCATTTCGTGTTTGTACAGCAGTGTCCCTACAGTTGTGGGATGAAGAAATTGTTAATCAAGGCTGCATGCCGCTCGGAATTGACATTCACCAGCTGGTCCTCGTTAAGAAATCTGCCTCCCTCCCCCAACCCCCCTACTTCCCCATCCCACGTTCCCAATGAACTGTCCAGTAGCACACCAAACGATGGCCTTTGGACTACTCTGGGTGTTTTCGTGAATAAGATGTGTGTTTGTGTCAGAGTAATATCGGAAGTTTTGTCTGCTGGAAAAGCCATTGAGATGAAAGTTTGTCTCACGAGACACAATGAGGTTTGTCAGAAATGGGTCATCCTTGTCAATTCTGATAAGAAATTCTGTGTAGTAATTGTGCCTATTCACTTCATCTCCCAGCCATGAATGGTGAGTCACTTGCAGATTGTAAGGACGAAACTTTAAATCCTGTTTCGCAAGCTGCTGAAAAAACTTGCAAGAGATTTTGTAACGTTCTGGAATGGCGGTGGACAGATCGTTGTGGGGTTTGTTACAGAGCTGCACGAGGTCATGGATATCTTCTGGCGTTCAAATTGTCATGTCAGGTCCCTGGTACTTCACTTACAGCACTACTTCCATCCATCTTCAGTGACCAATGCTGTGTCGGAAGTAATCTTCTTTTTTTTTTCCTTTATTGAGTTTCGACTCCCCCCGAAGGGGGCAGGCTGGCAGCAGCTTAGTACGCGACTCTTCAGCCTACAGAATTTGTTTAAAAAGATGAAGGAAAAAATAATAAAAGCAGACGATAAAATCGGTCACTTAAACGGCAAAATGGCGGAAAATTGTGGAACCTAAAACACAAAATAAAGGGTTGACGATGCTAATAAAATACACTCCTCTAAATGAAGATGTGAAAGAGGTAATAAAAGCACTGAAGAACAAGAAAGCAGCAGGACCCGATAATATATATAATGAACATATAAGAGATGCAAAAGAGGCCCTCCAACACATATGGACCAAACTGTTTAACAAATGCCCGGAACTTGGAAGAATTCCGACACAATGGAGACACTCGACAATAAAAGTTCTCTACAAGGGTAGAGGAGACCCAATGGACCCAAACAAGTACAGAGGCATAGCCCTGGAAAATACTCAATTCAAGATGTTTTCAAAAATAATAACACAAAAAATCCAAGCCTCTGTGGACAGTCATCTCCCAGAACGACAAATGGGTTTCAGATCTGCAAGATCAACACTTACAGCAGTCAGGCTGCTTCTAAACAACATCAATGAAGTGCTACAAAAGAAACAAATGTTCTACACAGTGTTCATAGACTTTACCAAAGCCTTTGACCTATTGGAAAGAGATCTGATAGCCCGAAAACTGGAAAACACAGTGGGAGATGATAGCGTATGGGCAAGAATAATCAAGTCAATCCTCGAATGCAACTTAATTACAATATCAGACAACCTCTCTTTTTCGAACCCCATTCTGCAATCGAACAGAGTCTTACAGGGTGACCCAATGAGCCCTTTGCTGTACATTCTTGCCACTGAAGAAGTACTCCGAATTGGAGAAAATGAAGAAGATGAGTATGTATATGCATACGCTGACGACATAGCCGTAGGTTCAACAGATATACAGAAGCTGCAGAGAATCATTGAGAAAATAGACAGGTGGTGCAGTGAACACAAACTACAGATAAACATAACAAAGACAGAACTGGTAATTTTCAGAAAAGGAGGCAAAACACCCAAGAACGCAGAAATCAGCATCAGAGGACAAAAAATAAAAATCTCTTCAGACTTTAAATACTTAGGAGTGACATTGCAACCAACAGCCAAATGCTTCACAAAACATACAACAGAAAGTGCAGCCCAAGCAATAATAGCAATACAGGACATCAAAAACATCCGCCTACTCAGTCTAGATACAGCCATGAAATTATTCAACACAAAAATCTTGCCAATCCTGGCCTATGGGACCACCTGACAGAAAAAAATCTAAAAACACTAGAAAAGGTAAAATCGACCTATCTAAAAAGAGCACTAGGTCTCTCAAAGACAACAAGATCATGGAGGACAAACGAGAAAAATTATAGCCGGAGTTCTATGGCACCGAAGCAATGACGAACTGCTCATGGACAGCACCAAACTTCAAACAGTGACATGTCGTAGCTAGACTTTCTATTCACGGCTTTCATCATCTAATCTGCAAAAACAAAACTTATCACGACCCAACCACAACATGTGTATGTGAACTGTGTAACGAAGCCTGTGAACGATATCACATAGAACTGTGCAGTAAAAGAGTGAAATCGATAAATGAATATGCAAAAATGTAAAATGTAAATGTAAAATGTTAAGCAAAGTAACTGTATATGGCTATTTGGCTGCAATTTTATTAAATTAAAATACACAGGAAGCAGACAGGTAAAATAATAGACACACAATTAAAAAACACGGCGACAGTCTGGTGTCTGTTCACAAGAGATATAAAACACACTCTGTGACAGCATGGTTTCTGCTCGCAACACTTTGGAAAGACGCACAACACTGAACACTCACTTGAACACTGCACTAAAAAGGTGGCACAAATAAGGCATACCACAGCCGAGGGCAGACGGGGGGAACCTGGACAGATGATGGGAAAGAAAAGGGGGGAAGGAGAGGAAAAACGAAGTGGGGGGGAGGAGAAGGAGGAGGGGGAAAAAGCCGATGTAGGACGATGGGGGGGGGGGGGGCTGGGCAGATGCGACAGGGAGTGGGGAAAGGCAGAAAAGGGGAATGCAAAAGGATTCGGGAGGGGGGAGGGGGGGAGAAGGGAGGCAGAGAGAGGTTAGGCGGGGAGAAAATAGGTTGGAAGGGGGAGTCGGAAGCAAACGATATCATGCTGATTTCCTGTGTGCAGCAAACAACTTCTGCATCGAGATAGTCGTTTGGTTCCCACGTACAGTGTAAAGAGATGTGACGAATGCACAGGGTAATTATAATTAAAGTTAAACTTTCAAACCGCTTTACAAATAACACCACTGGTCAGAATGACGTCAAATTGCAACAGACTATTATCGGAGAAGGGGGAAAACGTATAGCAGAAGAAAAATAGTTTCAAAATGTAGCAATAGATGGCGCTGTAAGCATCACATTTTTAATAGTGGTCGACTACAAACTACAAATGAATCATACAACAATGCCTAAGGTGTACATTTGACGTTAAACAAACTGCACTACTCAGCGTTCATGGGTGTACAGGTGTAATACTGTTAGCTACCTAAGCCCAAACACCATGGCAAGGTCATCTCACATTGAATGGGAAAAATCAGTTGCTAATTGTCCAGAGGCCAAAAACGCATAAAAAGCATCAATTTTTAACAGTCCTGAGGCCAAAAACTGTCAATCAAAATCAAATCGGATTATTAAATTCCGTGTCGCTGGCGCAAAACATGTTCAATATGCTGTCCACCATTTTCTGCAACAAGTTGAAACCGAGAAACAGCATGTTCCACAACTGATCAAAGTGTGTCCTGGGTCACGTTTAGAATGTGTTGCGCAATATGTGCCTTCAATGCAGCTAAGTTTGCAATCAGAACACTGAACACAACATCTTTCAGATAGCCCCACAGCCAGAAGTCACACGGATTAAAGTCAGCTGATCGGGACTGCCAGGCTGTAGCGAAATGGTGGCTGATAATTCTAGAATTTCCGAAATGGCATTTCAGCAGCTGATTAACTGGATTTGCAACATGTGGAAGTGCGCCATCTTGCATAAAAAATGATCACATCCACGCTGTTGGAGAGCTGGAATGATGTGGGTGCGCAAAAGACACTCATAGCGCTTACCAGTAACGGTACCGGTAGCAAGTCCGGAAGCACCTGCCTCTTCGAAAAAATATGGCCCTATGATAAATGATGCCGTATACCCACACCACATGGTGACCTTTTCAGTGTCCGTGTCCGTTTATTCGACATATTCATGTTGACATATACTGTCAGATGGAAGTGGACTTTGTCTGTCCGCGAAATCTTCCACTGTCCATCATTGTCCACTTCCATGCGAGCAAGAAATTCTAAAGCAGAGGTCTCTCTTGCTGGAGGTCAACAGGAAGCAACTCGTGCACATGGGTAATTTTGAATGGATAGCAAAGAAGGATGTTTCGTAGCATTTTACTCACCGTGCTGACTGGGTACGTCCAATGTTCGTGCCATTCTCCGTGCACTACACGTTTGCACACCACCACTCATCTCCTCTGGCACTGCTGTGGCCACTGTTTCCACTGATGTAGAATCAATTCATTTCCTCCCTCTACCAGGTTGCACACCAAAAGAACGCGTCTTTTCGAATTTCCAAATCATTTTCTCCAGACCCACAGCAGGCATCGGTCCGACGCCTTCTTTTAAAACCCTTCAGTGTCCGGAACTTCTGCAGAGTGACATGTGCATGGTCACCATTCTTGCAATACACTCTCACAAGCAGAGCGCGATCCTGCATTGAAACAGTCATGGCGAACGTTGCAGACGCGCAAGGAGGAAAAGCCGTGTACCCGACGTGTTTACACCAACTTCAGTGGGTCGTGCATATGACGGGCATTTTTATATACACTCAGTCTGAAAAGCATTCGGACAGTAATTTTGCAGTTTGCCGCATGAACAAATACAGAAATTGCACTTTGCAATGTATTTGGGACTCTGGGTACGATGTCGTAACGTGAAACACGCGTCAAATATGAAGAATTGTTGTTGGCCATGTGTCTGTTACGCAATATTTCCTGAAAACGGCATGGGAAGGTGCAACAAAAGTATTCGGACAAACGCGGACAACGTGAGAGAATAGTTCATTCCGAGACGCACAGAGGGTGAAGCGACTGCAGTGTGTCCGGCATTCCCCCGAGACGATAGCGATGATTAGTAAACACGTATCGCGAGCCGGTGCAGGTCGACGATGGGACGCAGAGGGAAGTGTTCTACGTTCGAGCAAAGGCAACTTGGCGTTTGTAATCACGCAAAGGGGAAAACCTGCAGGGAAATTGCCGCAATAGTGAACATGAAGAAAAGTACAGTTCACGACATTATTTATTAAACGGTTCGAGAAAGAAGACTGATTGGAATTCCGTTGCAGTACAGGATGGCCACGGACATTTTCACAGAGAGATGAACGTGTGAGTGTGCGAAAGGTACAACAGAATCCGAAAATATCTGCCACACGAATTGCAAGCGAGGTGGAGAGAGACCTTGGTATAAAAGTACATCACAAAACCGTGCGGAGAGTGCTACGACGATCGCAGTACCTGAGTACCATGGTCGAGTGGCACGGCGAAAGCCATTCACAAATGCAGTGAACCAGAAGAAACGTATGCAGTTTGCGAGGGAAATACACCGAATACGATCAGGCTTGGTGGAAACGGGTGATACGAGGTGCATTCAAGTTCTAAGGCCTCGGGTTTTTTTCCTAATTAACTACTCACCCGAAATCGATGAAACTGGCGTTACTACTCGACGTAATCGCCCTGCAGACGTACACATTTCTCACAACGCTGACGCCATGATTCCATGGCAGCGGCGAAGGCTTCTTTAGGAGTCTGTTTTGACCACTGGAAAATCGCTGAGGCAATAGCAGCACGGCAGGTGAATGTGCGGCCACAGAGAGTGTCTTTCATTGTTGGAAAAAGCCAAAAGTCACTAGGAGCCAGGTCAGGTGAGTAGGGAGCATGAGGAATCACTTCAAAGTTGTTATCACGAAGAAACTGTTGCATTACGTTAGCTCGATGTATGGGTGCATTGTCTCGGTGAAACAGCACACGCGCAGCCCTTCCGGGCGTTTTTGTTGCAGTACAGGAAGGAATTTGTTCTTCAAAATATTTTCGTAGGATCCACCTGTTACCGTAGTGCCCTTTGGAACGCAATGGGTAAGGATTACGCCCTCGCTGTCCCAGAACATGGACACCATCATTTTTTCAGCACTGGCGGTTACCCGAAATTTTTTTGGTGGCGGTGAATCTGTGTGCTTCCATTGAGCTGACTGGCGCTTTGTTTCTGGATTGAAAAATGGCATCCACGTCTCATCCATTGTCACAACCGATGAAAAGAAAGCCCCATTCATGCTGTTGTTGCGCGTCAACATTGCTTGGCAACATGCCACACGGGCAGCCGTGTGGTCGTCCGTCAGCATTCGTGGCACCCACCTGGATGACACTTTTCGCATTTTCAGGTCGTCATGCAGGATTGTGTGCACAGAACCCACAGAAATGCCAACTCTGGAGGCAATCTGTTCAACAGTCATTCGGCGATCCCCCAAAACAATTCTCTCCACTTTCTCGATCATGTCATCAGACCGGCTTGTGCGAGCCCGAGATTGTTTCGGTTTGTTGTCACACGATGTTCTGCCTTCATTAAACTGTCGCACCCATGAACGCACTTTCGACACATCCATAACTCCATCACCACATGTCTCCTTCAACTGTTGATGAATTTCAGTTGGTTTCACACCACGCAAATTCAGAAAACGAATGATTGGAAGTTGTTCAAGTAAGGAAAACGTCGCCATTTTAAGTATTTAAAACAGTTCTCATTCTCGCCGCTGGCGGTAAAATTCCATCTGCCGTACGGTGCTGCCATCTCTGGGACGTATTGACAATGAACGCGGCCTCATTTTAAAACAATGCGCATGTTTCTATCTCTTTCCAGTCCGGAGAAAAAAAATCGGAGGCCTTAGAACTTGAATGCACCTCGTATTTTGCGATGAATGTAAATTTACATTATGGCAAAGTGACGGAAAGGCAAACGTGTGGCAAAAGACTAATGAAGAGCTGAATCTCACGAACCTCAAACCAACAGTAAAGTTTGGAGGTGGGAGCATCATGGTGTGGGGATGCATGTCCTGCAATGGTGTGGGTGATTTAGTGTTCATTGATGATACGATGAACAAGGAAGCGGATTTGAATATACTGCAAGGACATTTGAAGCAGAGTGCACGACATCTAGGTATTGCGAACAACTTTCATTTTTATCAGGATTATGATCCCAAGCATACCGCGCATATTGTACAAATGTGGTTGCTCTTCAATTGCCCGAAAGTATTGCACCCCCCTCCCCAATCACCAGACATTAACCCAATCGAACATTTGTGGGATAAATTGATACGGACCCTTCGTGCAGACAACATCAATATGAAGGAGACCTTGAAAGAGAAAGTGCGCCAAGAATGGGCAAATATAGGCCCAGATTTCACTATAAAACTCGTGGAAAGTATGCCTAGTAGATTGGAGGAGGTATTGAAAATGAAAGGTGGACCCACAAGGCGTTGACATTTTCGTCGTACAACTCATGAATATTTATTGGACAGTGTCCAAATACTTTTGTAGCAGCAGGGTGTGCAGGATGTTTCATTTTTGTTGTTAATTTTTCTGTTATGTTTTGGAAGCGAAATAATACAATAATTCTTTTGTAATTAATGTTGTTACACATATATATATTGCTAATAAATATGTTGGGGTTTCATAGTCAATATTTCTCGAGTACTCATTGTGAAACTTCCCACTGTCCGAATACTTTTGCGACTGAGTGTACGTATTCTGACACATAGAGCGCCATTTGTTGATCAGTTTTCACACTACTTTCTTTTCTCCGTTCTGCGATGATATTCCGTTGCAATTTGACGTCATTCTGAGCAGTGATGTTATTTCTACAGTGTTTTGAAAGTTAAACTTTAATTATAATTACTCTGTAAATTTTATGTAAGATTAATGCAATGAAATGATGTATCTATATCAAATACGAGGAATATTGTAAAAATGAAGGAAGTTAGTTTTTCCACACGTCCTTATCAAGAAGCGAAACGTGTTTCATAACTTTTTGGATATTTTGTCTATTTTTGTATGTAGTTATTCAAATTGAGACACTTGTCACACCATTCCCCATGCTTTCCTATGCTTTCCCCATACTCAGCTGCCGCCAAGTTGCCACTTAACATCCTCTTTCAGTTCGTTGCTTTCTCCCAAAAAATTCCTTCAGTGTAAGATAAAGATGTTAATTATTCATGGCCAAGTCCGGCCTATAAGGTGGACATAAAAAAAACACTTAAATTGCCAAGGGAAATCATGCGTCAGCGTAGCATAATGCAGACGAGTGTAGAAACCCAATGCCACTAGACAGCAATATTCGCCGTTTGTTGTTTGTTTCGAATGGCGCTGCGTAGCTGCAGAATGCAGGATGCTCCATTCGTAGTCTCTCCTTTTGGCATAAAATCATAAACATTTTTGGTGTTCAGACTTTGTTAGGATTTTTATTTTTATTTTGTTGGTGGTCGTGAATGCTGCCATACCAACATCTGCCGCTTTACACTGATGAGCAAAACATTATGACCACCTGCTTAGCCCGCATCTTGTGGTCGTGCGGTAGCGTTCTTGCTTCCCACGCCCGGGTTCGATTCCCGGCGGGGTCAGGGATTTTCTCTGCCTCGTGATGGCTGGGTGTTGTGTGCTGTCCTTAGGTTAGTTAGGTTTAAGTAGTTCTAAGTTCTAGGGGACTGATGACCATAGCTGTTAAGTACCATAGTGCTCAGAGCCATTTTTGAACCACCTGCTTAATAGCTTGTTTGTCCGTCTTTGGAACGAAATGCATAACCAATTCTGAGTATCAGGGATCCGACAGTTTGTTGGCAGGTTTTTGGAGGTACGTAGTATTAGATGTCTGTGCACAAGTCATGTAATTCGCGTAAATAACGGGCAGCTGATCTGAGTACGTGGTGATGGCGCCCGATAGCGACACGGGTGAGTTCCATAGGATTTACATCAGGCGAATTTGGTCGCCGAGATATCAACGTGAGTTCACTATGGTGCTCCTCGAGCTTCTGTAGCACAGTTATTTGGTTGGTTGGTTTGGCTGATTAAAGGGACCAGACTGCTACGGTCATCGGTCCCTTGTTCCAAAATTTCAAACACCCACACAGAATAAAAAGGAACAATGACAGAGACGACAGATGACATAGGACAAAACGACAGCGACAGAGACCAGACAAAAGGAAGTAAAAGTCACACAGAGTGTGACAGTGGTTGGCCGACCATAGAGACAAAAAAAGGAAAAGCACACCACCGAGAAACACATTAAAAACTCAGTCTAAAACCGTAGGCTAAATGCCAGACTCAACACTTAAATTAAGTGATAAACGAAAAACTGCGCCCTTCACTCATTGCAACCTTTGTATCCGGCAGACAAAATAGTCCAGACCATCCAGGATTCCCTCCTCCGACTACAGCGACTGGGGAAGGTTGTAGCTTCCTGCTGGGTTCCGGGGCATGTCGGCATAGCTGGGAATGAAAGGGCAGATCTCGCAGCCAAGGAGGCGTGTCTCGCCCCACAAGAATCTCACAAGGGAACCTCCCCATCGCATCCCCCTCAGATTTAGTTATAATTTGGCACAGTGGATAGGCCTTGAAAAACTGAACACAGATCAATCGAGAAAACAGGAAGAAGTTGTGTGGAACTATGAAAAAATAAGCAAAATATACTAACTGAGTAGTCCATGTGCAACATAGGCAACATCAAGAATGATTGGAGCACAAGTGCGCCATGGTCCCGTGGTTAGCGTGAACAGCTGCGGAGCGAGAGGTCCTTGGTTCAAGTCTTCCCTCGACTGAAGATTTTACTTTCGCAAATTATGATCTGTCCGTTCGTTCCTTGACGTCTCTGTTCACTGTAATTAGTGTCTGTGTTTTGCGACCGCACCGCAAAACCGTGCGATTAGTAGACGAAAGGACGTGCCTCTCCAATGGGAATCGAAAACATTTGATTGCAAGGTCATAGGTCAATCGATTCCTCCACAGGAAAACACGTCTGATATATTCTACACGACACTGGTGACAGCATGTCCGTCACATGACAGGAATATGTTGTCGACCCACCTAACTTGGCGAATGGGTAAAAAGATTCTTCTACCTTGCCTAATTTAGGTTTTCTTGTGGATGTGATAATCACTTCGAAAAAATTAATGAAAACATAAGAGTGTGTCACATAAACTTCAACAAATGAATGCAACAGTTTCACAGTCGCACAGTTTTCTCTGTGCTCTGTCAAAACACATGTTTTTAAGGTTTTCAAATTTTTCCGTGTGTAGACCGTCAAACCCTGCATATGTCCAAGCAAATCTGAACATGTCCTGGAATTTTGCACAGCGAAGTTGATTATGTGTGAGTGCCTGAACTCTGATAATTGTCTGAAAATAAAAAATTTTCACCTGAGGGAAGACTTGAACCAAGGACCTGTCATTCCGCAGCTGCTGACGCTAACCACAGGACCACGGCGCTCTATTGCTCATTTTGCTTATTTTTTCATAGTTCCACACAATTTCTTCCTGTTTTCTCGAATGATCTGTGTTCAGTTTTTCAAGGCCTATCGACTGTGCCAACTTATAACTGAATCTGAGGGGGGTGCGATGGGGAGGTTCCCTTGTCAGTGTGCTATCCCCTTGCACGCACTCACCTCGCTGTTGAGCTCACGGGTCATGCGTCGGTGGGAGGATGAGTGGCTGGAAGTGACTGACAATAAGCTCCGTATAGTCAAGCCCACAACGCATGTGTGGTGTACTTCCTTTCAGCTCCATCGACGGGACGAGGTTCTCCTCACTCGGCTTCGAATAGGCCACAGCCCTATGACGCACGGCTTCCTGCTCCGGCGAGAGGACCCTCCAATGTGTGGTGCTTGCGGCGTCCAGGTCACTGTGCGCCACGTTTTATTGGATTGCGTTTTATTTTCTGACAAGCGGGTCACGGCTGACTTGTCAGCGCACCTGCCATCTCTTTCAGGCAACACTCGGACGAATGTGGCTAAAGTTTTAAAGTTCTGTGCCTGTCAAATGTTTTTACAAAGATTTTAGGGAGAGGATTTTAATTTGCTCACTGTGTGACAAGCTCGCCCATATTTTATGTAAGTGGCCAGCCAATAACAATTTCCTGTGACATTCTTGTTGCTATGTTTCCCCTTTCCTTAGGTTTTACTTTGTTATGGAGCATTTTCCTTCTTTTCCTGCTTTCTTTGAGTGTGTGCTTTAGTTTTCTTAGGTCTGTCCACATTCGTTCCTTTTAATGTGTGTCAGGGCGCTGTTGACCTCGATGTTGAGCGCCCATAAGCCCCAACACACCACCACCACCACTAAGCCTGTCATGGCAGTGTCATCTGTTAAAAGGGCAGGGAGCGCATCAGGCAGCGCAAATGTCTGCCTGACCACAGCTAAAAGGGGACAGGCCAACAAAATGTGGGCCACTGTCGAACCCACATGAGCTTAAAACCTGCGAAGATCCCGACACATAGTTCCCGCCCACCCCACTTAAGCTCCACCCCTGATCAGCAAGATGTTCCGCCCAACCGGACCAAAACGATACACATCGTCGCAGATATGTTACTCCTAGAACGAGAACTAGAAAATGAACAATTTCCAACGTATAATGCAAATACTTTAAGTTTCAGGTATTAATGTAAACGTTTACAGACACGACTACGATTATAACTGTGTGTTATTGATGAAGTAGGAGTGTCTATAACTTAAAATGGATATCCGGTACCTAATGGTATTTACAACAAGTGGAACAAAAAAATCACGAATAATTTAAAATAATAAATGAAAGCGAAGTACAAACGTTCTGTCTGTTAATTATAATTTGAGCCAATTATCATCAAATTAATCGCTTAATATAAAGTGATCTTTCGGGAAAACTACACTTCGCAAATAATCTGGTTGGAAATGTTACGTATGTCGGTAATAAAAGCTTACGATGCCGCAGATGGCAACAGAGTTTATTTCTTTTATTCATCCAAAAAAATCTTTCTAGATTATAAGACACAGAACAAACACAAACCAAGACAGCACAGTAAAAATACTGTATTATGTCATTAGAGACTTAAATGTAAGCTTTATCCACAAACAGCTTGCACTATTTGCATTAGCTTCACTGTATTGTTTCTAGTCTCTGTATCTCAAAGATCCAAAATATTCTGCTACGGAATAGAAGCAATAATCTAATAAGAATAGACAGGCCTACTTGTTTACAATGTCCTCACTTGACTCAATATTTTTATGTTTATAAAATGTAGCTTGAGTCATTAGACCTAAAGAAATGAAGAATATAAAAATCATACTGATAACAAAAACGTTACGAAGACAGTCGTATTTTCCATACATGACACACGAGGTATTTCAGTAATATAGTATTTGCGTCTGTATGTAAAGTTAGAAGTAAGTATATTGCAACCTATGAATTATTGTTATAATTACCAAATACTTCAATGGAACGACTAATTCGCTTCAAAATTACGTACTATTTATTGATCTACTTTCAGTTTATCTGCAGTGACTTAAATGTTGTATGGGTGCAGGAGTGCCTTGAGAAGTAGGAGCTCTTATTTTGTATACTTGCTGTACTGCCCGTTCTTGTTACGAAAATGAATATTTAGTGTTTTCAGTAATACTTTTTCTTAAAAGCAATTCGTTTAATAGAAATCCCAATACTCGCGACGTAGGCCGAAATTTTGTTACATAAACATTAAAATGTTTTCTTAATAATTTAAATTTCGTTAAAACAAGGCAGCAGTTAGTTCCAGTAGTGTCTATTCTGTCTGTTCTTACCAGAAAAGAGTAATTAAACGTTTTAATTCATTTTTATCAACACAGTTCGTATTTGTTACTGGTTAGACAGACGTGATGTAGGCATACAATTTCTGAGTTGCTAACGTTTAAAAACATATCTAAACATTCTTTATAACGTGATTCTCCAAAACCAAAGCAATTAGTAATTAATTTTTCTGCCACTGTACCTCTAAATCAGAACGTAAATGGCTCTGAGCACTATGGGACTTAACATCTGAGGTCATCAGTTCCCTAGAACTTAGAACTACTTAAACCTAACCAACCTAAAGACATCACACACATCCATGCCTGAAGCAGGATTCGAACCTGCGACCGTAGCGGTCGCGTGGTTCCAGACTGAAGCGCCTAGAACCTCTCGGCCCCACAGGCCGGCTCAGAACGTAAACAGCGGCAACAACACAAAACAATTTATCGTCGTGTGTGTGTGTGTGTGTGTGTGTGTGTGTGTGTGTGCTTACAGCCAATCTCACGTCCTTGACAAATTTGAACTTAATTCTTCTATGGAATTCAATCATGAGTGAGAAATACAGGAGCTGTTATAGAATAGTGAGTAGGGTGATTTGTTGCCAGACTTGTAGAAAATATTCTCACTGTGCACTGTGGTGGGAGGGGCCGGTGGGGGGGGGGGGGGGGGGGAGATGCAGTGGGGAGAACACTGGGAAAACAAAAGAGGCTCACCCCTGGGAAATGCAGAGTATGCAGTAGGAACATTTTGTCTGAAGAACATAAAAGGAAGCAAGTAGGAATTGATCAGGATCAAGAGAGATAAAGGGGAGGACAGTGGTTGAGAACTGGCAGTGGGGAGGAAGAAAGAGAATGTGATCTGATAGTTTTATTATCAACGCCAAAAACAGGTATTTACTACTGCCAGAGTTCAGTGGAGAAGAGCCCCGGGTAGGACTAGCAACAGGAAATGTACAATACATTTCAACCAATGTCAGGAAACCTAGGAGTATACAACGAGTTGGGAAGAAAAAATGGGGTGCTGCTAGTTAGTAGTCATGGGCAAGATGTAGACCTCAGTTACAGAAAAAATTAGGGTAGCATACAAGGTCACGAGTATATTCAAAGGAAATTCAGGGCTTTGTCAAATGATGGAGGACTTAAGGTCTTTAGTAACGGATTTCACAAAAGATGACCATGTGGTGATGGTGGGTAGGGGTCGGAAACAGTTTGGACAGGAATGGGGCATAAGACATAGGTAGTGACCTGGAGAAGACAGTTTCCCTGACACATGGCACAAATGCACACTTTGATGAGTTGTCCCAGTGCCATGATCAGCCACACCTATATGGAACTTTGAGGCAGATTAATGTGGGGTTACAGAAGGCACTGATGGCAGCCAGGTTCACACATGTTGCTGTCATGCCAGTCAATACCATCATGGTGTGTCACTAGACATGGCCTAGTCCTAAGCAGGAAGAGGAAGAGAAGATTGGTACAGTAGATTCACCATAGTATATGGGGTGTACCTCGGGACAAGCATGATGAAATATTTGCTGTCATACACAGGAGAAGCAGATCCTTTTTATAATAAATCCAGATAACAGATTTCCCCAACTAAAGAGTATCTGCAGCAGATAAAAAAATCTGACACAATAGTTTACAATATGGATATTTTTACATATCATAAGAAAACAAGAACCCATCGGAAGAAGTATCATGGGACATTCCAGAGACTTCACAACTCTTCATCAAATCATACAATCAATAAAACATAAAATACAACAGTCTGAAGGTGAGATCCAGTCCTTGCACTGCACAGTAGTTTCTGTCACTGAGCACTGGTGTAAAGACACAGAAATCAACCATGTATTATTAGCATTGTATGTAAGGACAGACCCTTACCGCAGGGCTACTTCGAGAGGGTTGAGGATTGTGAATTTATACAAGAAAGGAAATGTGGCTCAAATCAAGGTGTGTCCTTACTACAATAAGTGAAGACAAACACTTTGAAATATCAGCTACTGAATTAACAGGGCTTGATACAACCAGAAAATTAATCATATTGTGTGTGTATCAAATTCCTAGTAGTAGCGTGGGAAATTTTTTCAGTAAATTAACAGAAGTTCTAAAAGCCTCAGACACTAAAGTAAACAAACCTCTCTGTGGAGACATAAACACAAATATCAAAACAAAACAAGTAGAACCCTCATCAATATTCTTCAGAGTTTTTGCATGTCCGTGTTGGTCAATGGTGTAATAAATATTACTGCAATGACTCCATTGGTGATTGACACTGTAGCCACAAACACGGACAGGGAAAAGTGTGATGTAGCTGAAAAATATCTTTGGCTGTCAGACCATTTCTGGCAAATAACAACAGTAAAATCTTGCATCGGAAAATCCCCGAAACTGCAAGTTTGTGAAAGACATCTATCAGAAATAAAAATAGAAGATATTTCAAAATAACAAGCAAACCAAAGTTGAGATGAATTATATGGAGAAACTGATGTAAATGTGAAAATCTCTAAATTCTCAACATTTTTAAATTGAATTTTGAAAAGACATTTCCAGTGGTACCTACATCATATCAATGTCTCACAAAACAAGTGGATAACGGCAGATATTAAAAAGTCCTCGTGAGCCATTAAATACCTCAGTTCCATGAAAAACAGTTATAATGATTCAGAGTTCTTAAAGAATTATTTGAAAGCTGTGATAAAACTATGAGGGCTCCAGTATCTAGGGATATGGTTTTGATGATGGGAGAAGGGAGGGATCTTCTGAGAAGGTTTCCCCAACTCCCCCATTTTGGCTGAGCTGCTGTAGGTGGCAGTCATGTGTGCGTGAGATGTGCTTGCTTGTGTGAATAGCGATGTGTTTCTCTTTATCTGATGAAGGCTGTGGCCAAAAGCTTGTGTTTAAGTGTGTTTTAATTGTGTCTGTCTGCAACTTAACATATAAACTTTATGGTAAGCAGCAATGTGTCTTTTCCTACACTGTTGATATCCTTCTCTGGAGTTTCCGTTGTTTGAATTTTGACAATATACTTTAATAACGGGCCTGTTTAATGGCATACTACTTATAGAAAAGGAAACAGTGAGGCTTGCTTCTATGCTCCAAATACACTCCTGGAAATGGAAAAAAGAACACATTGACACCGGTGTGTCAGACCCACCATACTTGCTCCGGACACTGCGAGAGGGCTGTACAAGCAATGATCACACGCACGGCACAGCGGACACACCAGCAACCGCGGTGTTGGCCGTCGAATGGCGCTAGCTGCGCAGCATTTGTGCACCGCCGCCGTCAGTGTCAGCCAGTTTGCCGTGGCATACGGAGCTCCATCGCAGTCTTTAACACTGGTAGCATGCCGCGACAGCGTGGACGTGAACCGTATGTGCAGTTGACGGACTTTGAGCGAGGGCGTATAGTGGGCATGCGGAAGGCCGGGTGGACGTACCGCCGAATTGCTCAACACGTGGGGCGTGAGGTCTCCACAGTACATCGATGTTGTCGCCAGTGGTCGGCGGAAGGTGCACGTGCCCGTCGACCTGGGACTGGACCTCAGCGACTCACGGATGCACGCCAAGACCGTAGGATCCTACGCAGTGCCGTAGGGGACCGCACCGCCACTTCCCAGCAAATTAGGGACACTGTTGCTCCTGGGGTATCGGCGAGGACCATTCGCAACCGTCTCCATGAAGCTGGGCTACGGTCCCGCACACTGTTAGGCCGTCTTCCGCTCACGCCCCAACATTGTGCAGCCCGCCTCCAGTGGTGTCGCGACAGGCGTGAATGGAGGGACGAATGGAGACGTGTCGTCTTCAGCGATGAGAGTCGCTTCTGCCTTGGTGCCAATGATGGTGGTATGCGTGTTTGGCGCCGTGCAGGTGACCGCCACAATCAGGACTGCATACGACCGAGGCACACAGGGCCAACACCCGGCATCATGGTGTGGGGAGCGATCTCCTACACTGGCCGTACACCACTGGTGATCGTCGAGGGGACACTGAATAGTGCACGGTACATCCAAACCGTCATCGAACCCATCGTTCTGCCATTCCTAGACCGGCAAGGGAACTTGCTGTTCCAACAGAACAATGCACGTCTAGAAGGTGTAAGTCAACTACCCTGGCCAGCAAGATCTCCGGATCTGTCCCCCATTGAGCATGTTTGGGACTGGATGAAGCTTCGTCTCACGCGGTCTGCACGTCCAGCACGAACGCTGGTCCAACTGAGGCGCCAGGTGGAAATGGCATGGCAAGCCGTTCCACAGGACTACATCCAGCATCTCTACGATCGTCTCCATGGGAGAATAGCAGCCTGTATTGCTGCGAAAGGTGGATATACACTGTACTAGTGCCGACATTGTGCATGCTCTGTTGCCTGTGTCTATGTGCCTGTGGTTCTGTCAGTGTGATCATGTGATGTATGTGACCCCAGGAATGTGTCAATAAAGTTTCCCCTTCCTGGGACAATGAATTCACGGTGTTCTTATTTCAATTTCCAGGAGTGTAGTAGAAAGGGTAATATGTAGAGACCTCATGGACATGATTTTAAAATATGAAGCAGCTTATCAATGGATCATGGATGCAGTACAAGTCACTAGTTGGAACAATAAAGACCTGGAAAAACTGTTACATTTATTATGATTTAGCATTCCTACTTACTACAGTATGTAAACACAGGTAGTAATGGGTGCAGTGGTTAGGGTATTCATCGTCAGCACCATGTGATGTTTTAAATTTCACTAGTGGCAAGGGTAAGACATCTTACAGCATATACGTTGAGGCACACATGAAGCAGGCAGCATGGACCTCATTGGTGCACACTGACTACTTCAGATACCTCTCAGATTTTAGAAGTGATTACCTATTTTCCAAGCAGAGAAAGATTGTAATAAGTAAAAATAATGAAAGGAATCACATTCAGTGGACTCTGAGATTAATTGTAGGTCACCAAATCACAGCATTTCTGGCCTATGCTGTTACAGTGGTGAAGACAGTGTGGGGATGTCAAACTGCTGGCTCTAACCCCCAATAATATTGCTGCCCTATACGGCAGCAAGAAGAACTGTCTCTTTGCCGATCAATTCTCTTTAGTTCGTGCTCTATGCTACATCCATTGTGTATATGCCTCAAGAATAAAAGTATTTGTAGAAAGTGCTGAGTGATTATTTATCATCATAATTACCAGCTCCTCACTGCCTGCAACAGAAACATATGCACGAGCCAACTCTCAAAAAACAATCAAAATCCTCCACTTTCAGGTGATTTTGTCATAAGGAAATAAGAGTAGTGGTCATGGCAACTGGAAGATTATGGAAGAAAATGTTTCAATGTCAAACTCTAGTGGTAGGCTTGCTACGCAAAAGCCAAATGCTCCCCAACCCACACAACACCGATGCTACCACATTCGCGTCTGTAAGTCCTGCTTTTCCTACCCCACAGATCAGTTGCCCACTGTCAAAACAAAAAACAAAAAAATAAAAAAAAGTTTCCAATGTGTGTGAAATCTTATGGTGGGACTTAACTGCTAAGGTCATCAGTCCCTAAGCTTACACACCACTTAACCTAAATTATCCTAAGGACAAACACACACACTCATGCCCGAGGGAGGACTCGAACCTCCACTGGGATCAGCCACACAGTCCATGACTACAGTGCCTTAGACCACTTGGCTAATCCTGTGTGGCCCCACTGTCACAATAGAAGGGTAGAAGAAACAAAGTAGATAAAATTGCACGCATGTAATGGGTTATAGAATTCACATACAGGAAATGAAGCTCATAGTGCTGGAAAGACCATTGTGTCTCTGTTTGCAAGGAACATTTTTGAACCTATTGACACTCCTGTGATGGTAGACAATAGCCTCCACTGAAGAGAAGACAGTACCAATCACAGAGCAAAATGCGGGCTGGCTGTTTTTGTCAATGAGATATATCAGCCTTTACAGCACCATTAATCACATCAGCATAGGCAGTTGCTGTGATGGTACATGCCTATTTAATGTCACAGTGTCTTCCACCACATGATCCTTGACGGTGAGACCCTCTAAGAGGTTATTGCTCAGTTTTCACTGATAATTCTCCTGCATACAGTGTAGTATGAGGGGAGTGGCACCTGTTTGAGATACTGAGGGTCTCACACAGACTGAAGATATCATTCTATGCTATGCAATGTATGCTACCTGCTTCAGCACTGCTACAGGGTCACCTACTACCATAGATCTATTCTCACCCTGCTTGCTCATCTTGACAGAAACTGCACATTGGGACGTGGCTGTCAACCTATGTATATGTGACTTGTTCCCCATCTGAACCCACGCACCAGATAAAGTAGACCTGACAGAGGGAGTGCCCAAAATGGCTAACTGGGCAGTAGCCAGCCAGTTGGCTGTCTTTAAGCATTATGAAAGCATTTCATTACTTCCATGTTCCACCAAGCTACGCACACATTCATCCTCATGAACTTTGATTAGCAAAGAAACATCTGCTGACTTGAAGGAAAATAATTAGAGATTAAGTAGAATTTTTGAGTTCCTTCAACAGGTCAACTTTTGCAAATATTTGTTACTAAATTTTGATTGTTATTTTAAAATGATTAACAGAATTGTTTTTCTAAAGATGATGGATAATTCACATCAGTCTGGTGATTACTCAGTGACACTACTCTTGTTTGTGTCTGATTATCTCATTAAGTTTGTCTTAAAGACCCTCTGCCGTGTTTTTTTTTTTCATGGGAGATTTTAGTGTGTTCAGAGGGTGGATGGCGTTGGCCAAATATGTTCCACATTTACTAAGCAGCAAAATTATTCTGTTATATTTTTAATTATTTTCCCCTTCTTGACAAGAGTTTATCTAATGACTCAATATTGTTGTTTAAATTTTGTTTCTCTGAATTTTTTTTTAATCCAAGTCCCCCAACCGCATATTGGGATGGGTGAAAACTAACCATACATAAGTATTACATATTACTGTTTTATTTTGTATAATAGTATTATTGTACCATCTCCATTATACATACATACATAAATATTTGTTCCATAGATTATGAATACGATATTTCGTTATGATGTGGAACATGTCACGTTAACGTAAGTTTCCTTTATACATAATTATTTTTTCTTGAGTATTATTTTGAAAACCCTCACTCTAAAGTTAAAATGTCTGATTTCATTTCTGATTTATATTACTACTCATAATATAGTTGTACATCAGATACAACACACACTGAAAACATAAAAATGCATAACACTGTAAATCAGAATGTTATTTATATCAGTTCATAATATATTTAGCTGCAGTATACTTGTGTAAGTGTTATGCATCCTACATTTTATCAAACATCATTTCACAACAAAATCCTACAAAGACAACTCCAACATACCTCAGATCATAATAAGATTAGGTCGACATAGAAATTCTGGAGGTAGTTAAAGTGATTATATAATTGAATTTGCTGTGAAATTGACATTTATCACAGTAATGCAAATTTCCTCCCATGAAAATAATTCATCAGTCTCATTATAACACTAGATCCAGTATATTTCATGACTCTTGACAGTTAATTTCTCAGTAGTTACCTTACATTTCTTTCTTGAGATCATTCTTGGTATGAAGTTACTGATCACAACTGAAAATGTAGCTATTCTATTATCCTCTGAAAAGTTTTGCATATCACCACAAGACTTCAAATATTATCATTATCTATAGTGTGAGACCTAATATTTTTATTTTAAAAGTTTTCTGCACAGAAGTACAAGTTTTTTTAATTGCATCTTTATGCAGTCACCATCTTGGCTATTGGATGCATAACAAGAACCCCAGGGATTATGTGTAAACACACAGAACATAGAAAAGATTCTTGCACAGGTGATATACCCTGGCGAGAAAAAAAGGGACCAGACTCCATTCTGGCTCAATGTCCCGTGTTATTAAAATATCCTGACTAATTGTTCAATACATCATGTGTATTGTCATGATATTAGGTGATAAAAAAAAAGCAAGAAACTGGTCAGAAATATTTTCCAAGCAACTGCAAGATAATGAGATTAATGGTGACTTAATTCCTTCATTTGTTTGTCACATCCCAGTTTTTCCACTATTAGACATGAACAATAACCTAGCTTCATGGGAAGTGATGTACCAATTAGAACCATTTGTGATGTATACACCGCAAAAATGAAATCTTTTACAGTGCAGTGGAGTGTACTGTTTTTGAAACATTAATGAAACATGAAATTTGTGAACCAGCCTGAATCTGAATCCAGATACCACACTGGTTTTTGTAGAGTAGCTCTCTTGCCAATTGAGCCAGTCATCAAACTTTGATAATCTACTACCTCTTTCCATGTCTTTCCAAACAAACCAGTGGCTCTCTCCAAGACCTTCCAGGAACACCTTTATTGACTGAAATGATAGAGAAGAATTCTTACTCTCAGTCTAGGGGCTGATTTTCTGTTAAATGTAGAAAGATATGGAGGGAGGTGCTGGGGATAAAATCGTGAACCACCTATGAGATTTGCTTCAGAGGCTCAATTTGTTTATGCCATCAGTACATTCATGTTACATAACACATTCAGGATGACTATTTTCTTGACACCGCAGCACAGAGATTGGCATTTAATTATGTAGGACAGGCAATGCAATAATGAAAATGAAAATTCTTCAGTGATATAATTTCATTGAATCATTAACTTTCTATAAATTACTAACACAACAGAGTAAACCAAATGTGGGGACCAAGGTGCATTTAGCCTGGGACTCAATATCTGATGTTCCAAGTGGATACCATTATCTTTGGGAGTGTAGTAATGTCAACAGTTAATCATTAAAAAAATCGCAAATGTCACAAATGAATTCCTTTCACTTTGCAAACTACAGTCTCAATCATAGATGGTTAAATTCTCTCACTGGTCATAAAAATTATGTAGCAAACTATATTCGATTTTTCAGATAACTATATTTGAAAACACAATCTGTGTTATACTACATGCCACAATTTCAATTGTTTCTTTGGATAGTACACCACATTAACATTTAAAAGTTGTACAATTTAGAACATTATGAAGTAATTCCATACATACAGTACCAACAGTACAATGAAATTACAACATGATACATACATTGTACCTCGTACAAAATAAAAGTTTACTGAGTACGCTGACAATATACAACCAATCATTTAATTGCAGATACATTAGTACAAAATGAAGTGTCATGAATAATAAAGTATTACAGAAACAGATTACAAGTAGACATACAAAAAACATAATTACATTGGGCACTTAAGGAGAAATACTGCTTGTACCATGATGACAGTGAACAATCAATCTTACATTACTATAAATGACAGACATAAATCTTAAGAGTTGAAAGTACCTATTTGTCTTTACCTCCAGCAGTTTTGATGTTGTTTTCAAACCTTTAAAAACATGCTTGTGTAGGTCACAAGTGCAGTAGTAAGGACATGGAAAACTTCACAAGTATCTATCACCAGTGTCCAATTGGGACATTCTTATGTTTATGCCAATCGTCATGCATTAGAACGCAACTTCTGCAGTAATATGGGAAATACCTAACTATTTCAAAAAGCTAAAATTAATAACATTTCCAGCTGTGTTATATTACATCATAATGTTTCAGAGGACACTTACATTGTGTGAGTTATGCTACAAGAAATCTTGCGCAATTATGATGTATCCATCATTTGTATTGAAATTGTCAGAAAGACAGACACAAATTCCCGTCTGTTCACCTCAGAGTAGCACTTACACCCATGTCTTCAAAAATGGTTCAAATGGCTCTGAGCATTATGGGACTTAACATCTGAGGTCATCAGTCCCCTAGAACTTAGAACTACTTAAACCTAACTAACCTAAGGACATCACACATATCCATGCCCGAGGCAGGATTCGAACCTGCGACCATAGCTGTCGCGTAGTTCCAGACTGAAGCACCTACAACCGCTCGGCCACTCTGGCCGGCCCCCATGTCTTCAATATTTGCTCCATGTATTTGAATTAAACCAGCAATTAATGGTAGTAAGTCAAATGAGTGCTTTTAAATGCGAAGTGTGTGGGCTGTGGGCAAGTGTATAATTACAGAAAGAATCTCAGTCAGCATGTTTGCAAAAACCATCAACAAGAGCTGCCTGTTGCCACTAAAACTACTGTAGCTTCTTATCAGTGCTATGTGTGAGACAAAATTTTTTCTCATAAAAATAATTTGTATCGCCACCAATGAAATATTCATGGTTTGCAGGAAGGGGTGTGGTTCTTCAAGTGTACATTGTGCCCATTTCAAAGTAGTTCAAAACGGGGTTGGAAAGATCATTTACAAACTGCTCATCAAATTCAACTTAATTCCAAAGATCTGCAGTTCTCAAATGAAGATGAGTTTTTACAGTGGAAAGAAGACACTGAATGCACAACACATTCAAAGTTTATTAAAACGCATGGGTCTACTAGCTCAACACATTATTATGGCTGCCATAGGTCAGGTAACTTTATCTCCAAAGGTAAAGGCACAAGACATCTTAAATTGACAGGCAGCAACAAAATGAATGGAAAGTGCCCTGCAGAGATGAAAGTAACTGTACACGAAGGTGGAACATACCAAGTACATTTTGTGTCGGCCCACATTGGTCACAAACAAGATTTAACGCACCTGCCCCTGAGTCAAAAAGACCGGGAAACCATAGCAACAGATATTGCAATGGGACTTCTGTATGACAAAGTTCTAGATAATGTACGGACAAGTTTGCAGGATTCGGTCTTACAGAGAATCCATTTGACTACCAAGCAAGACTTATATAACATTGCAGCAAGCTATAACCTCTCCTCCAAGTCGGTCAGACATAAAAATGATGCAATCAGTGTCGAAGCTTGGGTAAAAGAAATGAACGAAACTGAGAATCCGTCTGTGTTATTCTATAAACCACACGACTCGACTAGTGAACATCAAGAACTGAGGGGTGAGGATTTTGTATTACTGATAATGAACAGAGCACAACGCGAAATGTTATCAAAATATGGAGAAGACTGTATCTGTATTGATGGAACCATGGGCTTAACAGGTATGATTTCGAAGTACTCTCTTAGTACTGGATGATCTCAGGCAAGGATTCCCATGTGCTTTTCTAATTTCAAACAGGAAGGACCCCGATGTTTTAAGTATATTTTTCCGTACGTAAAATCACAGGTTGGACCAATTTGTCCCAATGTATTAATGTCTGATTTGGCAGTCATACAGTATTGCATGGAACAGGACAATGGGTGCTCCTAAGATGAGACTCTATTGTACCTGGCATGTGGACAGAGCATGGAAAGCTAATATCAAGCAGAAAATTGCAGATCTGGATAAAAGAAATGAGGTGTATCAGCTCATTAAATCAGTTTCAATGCTGAGAAATGTAAGTATGTTTCAGGAATCACTGCAAAAAGCGCTGCAGAAGCTCAGTAGTGACCCTGACACAACAGAATTTGCTTCATGCTTCAAGACACACTATGAGGGAAATGTGGAGTGTTGGGCCTACTGTCACAGAATGTATGCCGGTCTCAATACCAACATGCATGTGGAGAGTATGCATAGGATGTTAAAGGAAATACATGGTAATGCAAGACAGATAAAATGACTGGACAAAGGCATATCTACACTAATGTCCCTAGTTACAGCCAAGATGTTTGACTGGCTTACAGCAAATGTAAAAGGGAAGGTTACAAGCAAAGTTCAAGACATTCGTAATAAACACAAAACTAGTTTGTTAATGGACAAGGACCTCATCACTGAGGTAGATGGTGGTTGGGAAGTGCCATCCACATCATCTTCAGAGGTGTACATTGTTAAAGATAACAGAGTCAACTGTGAGTGCAAATTAAAATGTAGTGATTGCAATGTGTGCATACATAGGTATTACTGTACATGTATGGATTACAGTATTAGATTCAATATGTGTAAGCACATTCACACTGTTTGCCGAGATGACAGTGTCGGTGAAAATCCCCTGCAAAGTCCAGAGGTACCGGGTACTGATGTTGATGTTGAAGCCACCAGTGAGAGAGCAGCAATATTAGCTTAAGTAAGCACAAAATCTGTTTCAAAAACACCAAAATCATTGTTAGATGGGAGACAGAAGCTTATTTCAGTGTTTTCCAATATTGTCAGTGGGATGACTGAGACTGAACTGCAGTTGGCCAAAAAAACTGTGTTATCCTTCAAGGCAAATGTAGGAGTTGTTCGAGCCTGAAACAGTTATTTCAAACAAACAGATAAGGGCCAGAAAAGAAAGCTAATGCCACAGAGGAGGCTGTTTTCTACCAAGAAGAAAACAGCATGTAATATTTCTCTGGCTGTTCCAAATGCTGAAGAAAGATGTGAAGTAGTAAAATCACTTCTGAATGAGGGTATGTATCAATTTTCAAGTTATTGAGTAGACGCGTTTATGTGTTGAACCTTGGTAGAGTAAAATGTAATTCATGGTTAATACACGAATTTGTGTTCAGTACCTGTCAACTTTGTGTGAATTATAATTTTAAATTTATATGCAGAGCTCAACATGAATCATGATGTTCCTGCGGAGCATAGTCGTGCCGTGCCAGATGTACAGCACATCATTCCAAATATGTGTGTTACTACTATAATGTCCTCACACCAAATAAACATGTCGCATTAAGTAAAATTTAGAATTTTGCTGTTCAGTAGCAGTGCAGTGTGTTTGGAATCTGATGTAATAGTTACTTGCAGTACAGTATACGTATATACTATCCTTCAGTACCTATCAATTTTGCCTCAATTGTGATATGAAATTTATTTGCAGGGCTTGTCACCAAAAATCACTTGCATGTTGTAGAACAATCACACAGTATGTTATGGCAGTCAGGTATTCATCATGGTGCATCAGGTGTGTGTAAAGTAAATCTAATGGAGATAACATATCTGAGTATGATAATAATCTGAATTCATATTAATGTATATTGATATCTTTAAATTCTATTTTACTGTGTCTGCATTATAATATAAACAGGTCTGGACATGAACCACATTGTTGCTGTGCAGCATGGTTATGCCATACCAATTGTGCAGCACAGCACAACAGGTAACACTTAATCGGACCCATTATTCCGAATGTATCTCGTACTGCTCTAATGTCCTCATAGCAGCTAAGGGTGTCAGATTAAGTAATATTCACAATGTTGCTGTTCAGTAGCAATGTAGTGTGTTTGGATTCTGATTTAAAAGTTGCTTGCAGTGGAGTATATGCCACCTTTTAGACCTATCAATTTTGTCTGTATAATAGTACAAAAATTATTTGCAGGGGTTGACACCCACAATCAGATCCATGTTGAACAACCATACACTATGCCATGGCAGCCAGTTGTTCATCATGGTGCATCAGGTGTGTGTAAAGTAAATTTAATGGAGATAACATTATTTGAGTATAATGAAATCTGAAGTTATATATGTATATTGATACATACATGTCTTTAAATATGTCTGCTTGTGTCTGTATATTTGTGGATGGATATGTGTGTGTGTGCGAGTGTATACCCGTCCTTTTTTCCCCCTAAGGTAAGTCTTTCCGCTCCCAGGATTGGAATGACTCCTTACCCTCTCCCTTAAAACCCACTTCCTTTCGTCTATCCCTCTCCTTCCCTCTTTCCTGATGAGGCAACAGTTTGTTGCGAAAGCTTAATTTTGTGTGTATGTATGTGTGTGTTTGTGTTTCTATCGACCTGCCAGCACTTTCGTATGGTAAGTCACATCATCTTTGTTTTTAAATATATATTGATACTTTTATATTCTATTTTACTGTCTGCAGTATAATATAAAATTAATTTACAGGAATGGACATGAACCAGTTTGTTGCTGTGCAGCATGGTTATGCCATACCAAACGTGCAACACAGCACAACAGATAACACATTAATGGACCCATTATTCCCGATGTATCTCATGCTGCTCTAATGTCCTCATATCAACTGAAGATGGCAGATTAAGTAATATTTACAATGTTGCCATTCAGTAGCAATGTAGTGTGTTTGGATTCTGGATTTAAAAGTTACTTGCAGTGGAGTATAAGCCACCTTGTAGAACTATCAATTTTGTCTGAATAATAACACAAAAATTATTTGCAGGGCTTGATACCCACAATCTGGTTCATGTTGTGGAACAACCACCCACTATGTAATGGCAATAAGGTTATCATCATGGTGCGTCAGGTGTGTGTAAAGTAAATGTAATGGAGATAACGTTATTTGAGGATAATGAAGTTCTGATTTTATATCTGTATATTGATACTTTTGTATTCTGTTTTACTGTCTGCAATATTATATAAAATTATTTTACAGGGCTGGACATGAACCACATTGTTGCTGTGCAGCATTGTTACACCACATCAAATGTGCTGCACAGCACAGGTAACACCTGATGGAACCCATCATATCAAATGTCTATGGTACTGCTCCAATGACCTTATATTCTTTAACCATGGCAAATTATATATGAGCAGCACATCAGGTACGTAACATTGTTTTTTTAGTTAAGTAATCCTATTTATTAAAGTAATAGTGTTTCATCTGATGACTGTCTGTCTAATATATGAAGATACCATAATGCAAACTTTCTACTTTACTCGCATTAGGCCTATACAGTTTCTAAAGTGGTAGTTGTGGAGAAGACAGAGTAGTAGTTGTAACTATATTCTCTCTGAACAGTAGAACTTCAATGCAATGTTTACTTGCAGTCTGGAGTATGCCATGTCAAGGAGCAGTGAGGGAGGTCCCAAACATTTGGATCTTGGCACTGATGTCAAGTCAGGCACCTTAGGCTGCCACAAGAGCTGATGACAAGGACTGGGATCCACTCAGCCTTATCTGGCCACCAGAAGGAGAGTGGAAAGAACCTTGGAATTCCATCACTTCAGAGGAGGCAATCTGGATCCATTCAGCTTCATCAAGCTTAGTTAATGGCAAGACAGGTACATAATGGTATTACAGTTAATAGGGCACAATATAAGGATGTTTTGATGCTGGTTTTTAGTCCAGTACGTCATTATCCACCATGTAAATTGTTATTATTTGGGAGCAATGTGATATATCTGAATTCTGATTATATGCTTACTTGCAGTCCGGACTATGCCATTATGCCATCTTTGAGGACTAATGAAGGAAGTCCCAAACATTTCGAGCTTGGCACTGATGTTGAGTCAGGCCCCTCAGGTTGCCTCAAGAGTGAAGGACCTTATATCCACAACATCTGGACTTCAGAAGGCCAGGACTAGGATCCATTCACCTTTGCCTGGCTGCCAGAAGGAGAGTGGAAAGGAACTTGAACTGGCCGCTGTGGCTGAGCGGATCTAGGCGCTTCAGTCTGGAACCGCACGACTGCTACGGTCACAGGTTCGAATCCTGCCTCGGGCATGGATGTGTGTGATGTCCTTTGGTTGGTTAGTTCCAGGGGACTAGTGACCTCTGATGTTAAGTCCCATAGTGCTCAGAGTCATTTCAACCATTTTGAAAGGACCTTGGAATTCCATCACTTCAGAGGTCACGATCCGGATCCTTTCAGCATCATCAGGCTTAGTGAATGGCAAGTCAGGTATGTAATGGTATTGCAGTTAATAGGGCACAATATAAGAATGATTTGATACTGGTTTTCAGTCAAGTATATCATTAACCATTATGTAAATTGTTATTACTTGGGAGCAATGTGACATATCTGAATTCTGATTAAATGCTTACTTGCAGTCCTGACTATGCCATCTTGAGGACTAGAGGGAAGTCCCAAACATTTGGAGCTTGGCACTGATGTCGAGTCAGGCCCCATAGACTGTATCAAGAGTGGAGGACCTTATATCCCCAACATCTGGACTTCAGGAGGTCAGGACTGGGATGCACTCTGCCTTACCTGGCTGCCAGAAGGAGAGTGGAAATGTCCATGAAATATCAGCACTTCAGAGGTCAGGATTGTGATTCACTCAGCCTCATCAGGCCTAGTGAAAGGCAAGTCAGATGTGTAATGGTATTTCAGTTAATTCGGCACAATATAAGTATTTTTTTATACTGGTTTTCAACTAAGTATAATATTAATTATTATTCACACTTTCGTTATTTGATAGCAATATGGCATGGCTGAATTCTAATTAAATCTTTATTTACAGTCCAGAGAGTGATGCATTGAAAGCAGATGGGAAGGACCTGAGATGTCTCCACCATTTGGAGTTCAGGATAGCATTCCACCCTGTCCTCTACAGCTGCATCAGGATCAGATTTGAGAGGAACTGCAATATCTGATCCCAGAACTAAAGACCACTCAGCATCTTCAGGATGACTCGAGTGTGTGGAGGTCATGCATCTATAATAAGTAGAATTAGGGACTGAAATGCTGTTGGGATGGCTGGGTCACCATGGTAATGCTTGAAGTAAGTAACAATAATTCATGTAGTAATACACCAGATAACACCGCTTTTATCAAATTCCTATAATTTCCTCTATAAAACACAAAAAGTCATGACAAATAAACATTTGTTAAACTTATACATTCCACATAATTATAAAGTGTCATATTCATGATCTGTGAAACAAATATTAATTTAATATCTAATGCGATCTGACGTGATTTTTATTTGCAGGTCCAGTCATCAAGAACTGGATTTCTACAGCATCAACTACAGCCAGAGAAATACTACGTGCTCTTTTCTTTTTGGTAGAAAACAGATTCCTCTGAGGCATAGACTTTATTTTATGGCCCTTATCTGTTTGTCTGAAGTAACCATTTTGGGGTCAAACAGCTTCTACATTTGCCTTTAAGGATAATGTAGTTTTTTTGGCTAACTACAGTTCAGTTATACATATATAAATTCAGAATTATCTCCATTGGATTTACTTTACACACACATGACACACAATGATGAACGACTGGCTGCCATGGCATACTGTGTGGTTGTTCAACATGGACCTGATTGTGGGTGTCAAGCACTGCAAATAATTCTTGTGCTATTATACAGACAAAATTGATAGGTCTAAAAGGTGACATATACTTCACAGCAAGTAACTTTAAATCAGAATCCAAACACACTACATTGCTACTGAACAGCAACATTGTGAATATTACTTAATCTGACACCCTTAGCTGCTATGAGGACATTAGAGCAGTACGAGATACATTCGGAATAATGGGTCCGATTAAGTGTTACCTGTTGTGCTGTGCTGCACAATTGGTATGGCATAACCATGCTGCACAGCAACAATGTGGTTCATGTCCAGACCTGTTTATATTATAATGCAGACACAGTAAAATAGAATTTAAAGATATCAATATACATTAATATGAATTCAGATTATTATCATACTCAGATATGTTATCTCCATTAGATTTACTTTACACACACCTGATGCACCATGATGAATACCTGACTGCCATAACATACTGTGTGATTGTTCTACAACATGCAAGTGATTTTTGGTGTCAAGCCCTGCAAATAAATTTCATATCACAATTGAGGCAAAATTGATAGGTACTGAAAGATAGTATATACATATACTGTACTGCAAGTAACTATTACATCAGATTCCAAACACACTGCACTGCTACTGAACAGCAAAATTCTAAATTTTACTTAATGTGACATGTTTATTTGGTGTGAGGACATTATAGTAGTACCACACATATTTGGAATGATGGATCCCATCAAGTTTTACCTGTTTTGCTGTGCTGTACATCTGGCACGGCACGACTATGCTCCGCAGGAACATCATGACTCATGTCGAGCTCTGCATATAAATTTAAAATTATAATTCACACAAAGTTGACAGGTACTGAATGCAAATTTGTATATTAACCATGAATTACATTTTACTCTGCCAAGGTTCAACACATAAACGCGTCTACTCAATAACTTGAAAATTGATACATACCCTCATTCAGAAGTGATTTTACTACTTCACATCTTTCTTCAGCATTTGGAACAGCCAGAGAAATATTACGTGCTGTTTTCTTCTTGGTAGAAAACAGCCTCCTCTGTGGCATTAGCTTTCTTTTCTGGCCCTTATCTGTTTGTTTGAAATAACTGTTTCAGGCTCGAACAGCTCCTACATTTGCCTTTAAGGATAACACAGTTTTTTTGGCCAACTGAAGTTCAGTCTCAGTCATCCCACTGAAAATATTGGAAAACACTGAAATAAGATTCTGTCTCCCGTGTAACAATGATTTTGGTGTTTTTGTAACAGATTTTGTGCTTACTTAAGCTAATATTGCTGCTCTCTCACTGGTGGCTTCAACATCAACATCAGTACCCAGTACCTCTGGACTTTGCAGGGGATTTTCACCGACACTGTCATCTCGGCAAACAGTGTGAATGTGCTTACACATATTGAATCTAATACTGTAATCCATACATGTACAGTAATACCTATGTATGCACACATTGCAATCACTACATTTTAATTTGCACTCACAGTTGACTCTGTTATCTTTAACAATGTACACCTCTGAAGATGATGTGGATGGCACTTCCCAACCACCATCTACCTCAGTGATGAGGTCCTTGTCCATTAACAAACTAGTTTTGTGTTTATTACGAATGTCTTGAACTTTGCTTGTAACCTTCCCTTTTCCATTTGCTATAAGCCAGTCAAATAATCTTGGCTGTAACTAGGGACATTAGTGTAGATATGCCTTTGTCCAGTCGTTTTATCTGTCTTGCATTACCATGTATTTCCTTTAACATCCTATGCATACTCTCCACATGCATGTTGGTATTGAGACCGGCATACATTCTGTGACAGTAGGCCCAACACTCCACATTTCCCTCATAGTGTGTCTTGAAGTATGGAGCAAATTCTGATGTCTCAGGGTCACTACTGAGCTTCTGCAGTGCTTTTTGGAGTGATTCCTGAAACATACTTACATTTCTCAGCATTGACACTGATTTAATGAGCCGATACACCTCATTTCTGTTATCCAGATCTGCAATTTTCCGCTTGATATTAGTTTTCCATGCTCTATCCACATGCCAGGTACAATAGAGTCTCATCTTAGGAGCACCCATTGTCCTGTTCCATGCAATACTGTATGACTCTGCCAAATCAGACATGAATACATTGGGGCAAATTGGTCCAACCTGTGATTTTACGTACTGCAAAAATATACTTAAAACATCGGGGTCCTTCCTGTTTGAAATTAGAAAAGCACATGGGAATCCTTGCCTGAGATCATCCAGTACTAAGAGAGTGGTCACTTCGAAATCATACCCGTTAAGCCCATGGGTTCCATCAATACAGATACAGTCTTCTCCATATTTTGATAACATTTCGCGTTGTGCTCTGTTCATTATCACTAATATAAAATCTACACTCCTCAGTTCTTGATGTTCACTAGTCGAGTCTTGTCGTTTATAGAATGACACAGACGGATTCTCACTTTTGTTCATTTCTTTTACCCAAGCTTCAACACTGATTGCATCATTTTTATGTCTGACCGACTTGGAGGAGAGGTTATAGCTTGCTGCAATGTTATATAAGTCTTGCTTGGTAGTCAAATGGATTCTCTGCAAGTCCAAATCCTGGAAACTTGTCCGTACGTTATCTAGAACTTTGTCATACGGAAGTCCCATTGCAATATCTGTTGCTATGGTTTCCTGGTCTTTTTGACTCAGGGGCAGGTGCGTTAAATCTTGTTTGTGACCAATGTGGGTCGACACAAAATGTACTTGGTATGTTCCACCTTTGTGTACAGTTACTTTCATCTCTGCAGGGCACTTTCCATTCATTTTGTTGCTGCCTGTCAATTTAAGATGTCTTGTGCCTTTACCTTTGGAGATAAAGTTACCTGACCTATGGCAGCCATAATAATGTGTTGAGCTAGTAGACCCATGCATTTTAATAAACTTTGAATTTGTTTTGAGTTCAGTGTCTTCTTTCCACCGTAAAAACTCATCTTCATTTGAGAACTGCAGATCTTCAGAATTAAGTTGAATTTGATGAGCAGTTTGTAAATGATCTTTCCAACCCCATTTTGAACTACTTTGAAGTGGGCACAATGTACACCTGAAGATCAACCCCCCTTCCTGCAAACCGTGAATATTTTGTTGGTGGCGATACAAATTATTTTTAAGAGAAAAAATTTTGTCACACACATAGCACTGATAAGAAGCTACAGTAGTTTTAGTGGCAACAGGCAGCTCTTGTTGATGGTTTTTGCAAACATGCTGACTGAGATTCTTTCTGTAATTATACACTTGCCCATACACTTTGCATTTAAAAGCACTCATTTTAGTAACACAAACGCTACAGTGTAATCACAATGACTAAAAAAAGACGCACAAAAAAAATACCATGCACACTCCACACTCACAGTGATTTTAAGACACACGAAAATATCACGCGCACTCCACACTCACAAAGCGACGCACAAAGCCAAAATAGCACGTGCACTCCGCACTAACAAAAACAGCTACTGCAGCAACACCACCCGGGCTCCAAATCGCAAATGCAGCTACTGTTTCCGCTCTTCCGTTGTGAGGGAACTATAGGGGGTGGGGTGAGGTCCCGTTCGTGAGCGAGGTATGGGGGTGGGGTGAGGACCCGTCGTGGGCAAGCTGAGTGCGGGGTGAGTGTCGCAGGGAGGTAGAGTGGGGGGGATCCTCCCTGGGATCTTTGCAGGTTTTAACGTTTGCTGTCAAAGGCACCCCACAGCGACATAGAGGAGGGTCCTCCTGACACAGTAAATAACTGTGCGTAAGTCAGGTGTGGCCAATGCGGAGCTGACAAAGGACAACTGAGTCTCTGCGAATGGCTCGCATGGATGACTGCCACACAGTCGTCGTCTCCTTGATAGCACGGAGTTTGTTGGGTGTGGTCAGATTGCACCATTCAGCCTCCAATAGCGCAAAAACTTTGCGGCGTAAGAAGGCTCGCAAATCAGTCTCCGGCAGGCCAACGTCCAGAGATGGTTTACTGGTGGCCTCTTTCGCTAGGCGGTCAACATTTTCATTGCCGGATATCCCAACATGGCCTGGGGTCCACACGAAGACCACAGAGCGGCCGCAATGGGCAAGAGCATGGAGGGACTCCTGGACAACCATCACCAGACGAGAGCGAGGGAAACACTGGTCAATAGCTCATGAACTGCTCAGGGAGTCGCTACAGATAACGAAGGACTCACCTGAGCAGGAACGGATATACTCTAGGGCACGAAAGATGGCGACCAGCTCAGCAGTGAAAACGCTGCAGACAGCTGGCAATGAATGTTGTTCGTAGTGTCCCCTAGAGTGAGAGCATAACCGACACAACCAGCAACCATCGAACCATCAGTGTAAAACACGCCAGAGCCCTGATATGTGGCTATGATGGAATAAAAGTGGTGGCGGAAGGCCTCCGGAGGGACTGAGTCCTTCGGGCCCTGTGCCAATTCAAGCTGAAGGCAAGGGCAGGTCACACACCACAGGGGTGTACGCAGAGGGGAACGGTTCTGTCTCCGAGACACAGACAGCTATACTGCTAAAGGATGACATTACCATCGAGGAAGACGTCAAGCATGAAGGGATGCATTTAGTTCGCATCTGTCAGCGTGTTTTCGTTTATTACTGTAGGTCCCACGCAAGCACAGGGGAATGTCTCCTATAGCATAACACTGCTCTCAACAGCCGGCGTATATGGCGCACTGCACATTTCGAGCCGCCGTTCACCTCGATGGTGGCATTTGTGGAGACAACCAAGAGACCTAGTGTAGCAAAAATGTGATTCATCCGAAGAGCCAACACGTTTCCATTGATCGATTGTTGAATCCTGAGCCGTGTATCGACTCGTGCTACACCTTGCATTTAAATTGCATTGGTTTTCCTTTTCTTCCCCTAACATGTTTGTTTGACATGTTGTCTGTCATTAAGTGGCTGCTTGGTTGTCTTTTCCCTCTGCTATCGATATCTGCGTTTGCTTCTGGGAAACTGCTATGGAGGACGTGAGATCTTTGACCGGTTGTAACTTTGTGTGATGGTGCGGAAGTAGGGGCGTGGAGCGCAGAGAGAGTGTGGTGGACACGGGAGGGCAGTGTGGCTCGCCAGCGCGGACGAGGTGTGGTCGGTTGTACCAAGTCGCCATGTGATGTATGTCGGTTGTTTTTAGTGAGTGGGTCGAGCAGACGGAAGAGCTCCCTGCGGGTTGGTTGTATACAGAATCACCCCACGAGTAGTTTCTGTTCATTTCACCTTGGTGGGACATTAACAAGCTTCTTTAAGGCCTCTGTTTGAACGATGGAGTTTAAAAAGGAGACACCTAACATGAAGGAGCGGTCACTACCCGTCAACGTTGCAGAGAAGACGTGAACTCCGGTGACAGAGCGTGTTGTCGCGTGACCGTGGCGTGTCGGGTACGCTGGCGACGCGTGCGCGGTCGGATGTGTGGATCCTTGCCATCGGAGGTCGTGTACTGCCTGTTCGAGCATAACTGCAAGTTCAGTTAGTGGAAGGTTTAATCATTAAGTAATAATTTTGTGTAACCAGAGTCTCTTCTGCCATGTGGCCTCCGGCGACCGGGTTTCCTGTCCCCGGCACCGGTGTAATTGAAGACAGTGATCTTTCCTCCTCCTCTCGTTACTGTCCGATGGAAGGTGTAGTTTTGGCAATTCAATTGTTTCGCTATTCTGTCGTGTGTTATGAGTAAATTCATGCTTCTTGTTGGTTGATCATGTGGTCGCTCATTCGGGACTGTGTGGTGTAATGTTTCCTTGCACGAGGTTAGCTCTAATTCTGTCAGCAAGTTAAGCCATCTTACTACAAGTTTTCGCTGGCTAAAAGTCAGTGCAGTGACCAGCCTGAGAGTGCCAATTGTGTTTACGGGCGTATTTAAATTGGTCAGTATTCTGCCTAGCCTGAACATCCCTGAGTGGGTGATTTGTGGCCGCCTTACACGGGTCCATCATATGTTATGTTCTAATGATATTCCAGGACACTTTCGTTTAAAAACTTTTTAAATTCCTCCATTCCTTTATTGCCATTAATCGTGTGTTTGCTAGGACCGTTGATATATTTTTTTTTTAATGGCGGTGTTGGTAGCTTCACTACCTCACCGTACTTTATTAACAATGTTCTGTATTTACGCCTGTTTACTAACGTTCTTTAAATTTTTTTAAACGGTTGTATTGATGTAAATTACTTGATTGCCGTTAGCGGCGTCTTTTAAAAGGCTGTTTATTGCCGTACTGCTAGTTTCTGTAAGATGTGAATAAAACATTTGTGTGTGGAAATCTCAACTCGACACTAAACTACCAGAAATTTGGCCCCGTTTCCCAACTTGTGGTGTGGCTTGTAGTAACCGTAACCACTGTGTGTGTCAAATCCTGATGGTCCCACGCCCACTGCAAATGTAATTGACGATGTCGCTGGGTCAGTAGGTGAACATGTAGAGGTGGTCTGCTGTGGAGCTCCATGTTCAACAACGTGTGATGAATGGTGTGCTCCAAAACACTTGTGCATACACCAACAATGTTCTCTTTCAACAGAGATGCCACAGGCCGCCATCTATCCTACCTTACAGAGCAGACAAACCTCTGAACCACACGTTCAGTGAAGAGTCGTGGACATCCAACCATTTAGCGCCTAGTGGTAGTTTAGCTGTCGTCCTAGCTCTTTCTGTAGATACTCATGACAGTAGCTCGTGGACATTCGACCAGTTTCACAATTTTCGAGATACTCGTTCGCAGGCTATGCGTAATAATAATCTGCCCTTCGTCAAGTCGCTTATCTTAAGGAATTTCTCCATTTGTAGCGTACAGATTCATTAGTGGATCCCTCATTCGTGTCTGTTCCGCTTACACACTTTTGCTATTGCGTCACTTGCCCGCAATTCCAACAGGCGCGTCACGGTGTGCAATTGTCATGTTTTGGCTTATCAGTGTATTGCATTCTGTCAGTCTGACCTTTGGCTTATCTTGGTGTCCTCTTGGCTCGTACAAATATGTTGAATTGCTACTATTTTTCTTGCTGTTGAGCAAACCATTGCTTTGGTACTGGAAACCTGTGTTAAATGTTTTCGTATTTTGACTATGACGATGCTATCCTTCACATATGAAGACATGTATGTCATGTGATGCTGTCATTATAAAAAACTTTTATCGTAAGTATCTGAAGACTGAAAGCATAATTTTATTGGTTCTTATATTCTGTTTTGGTGCTTCCTTGAATTTTTTTATTTTTTGTCTTTGTACAGTCCCTTGAGGATAGTCGGTGACAGAAACCTGTCGTAAGGAAATAATTTTATAAGACAGAATTGTGTCATGAATTTTCCAAGTATGTCTACACCGTTACAAATCAGTGAAAAAAAAATGTTTGCTTTGTTTCAGGACTTTTATGCGAAGCCCGCATCTCACCGCCAGTAAAATACCCTCTCCATCCTAGTATCGAATGAGAAAAGTCAGTGTAGCTATCGTTTGTTGCTTTTTGTGTTTATCTGTTAAACGTCGAGGAACCACCTGGCACACTGTTTTCTATAGCCCAAATCAACACAAGCCATTTGATAAAGTACTGATCGTGAAATTTCAGAAAAGCACAAGCTCGTTCCATCAGTAGTGAAACGATTATGCTCTCCGATTTTTCTCAATATTTGGTTTGAATTCGTCATTCACAAGTGAAAGTCGATTCGACTGTTCTTCCTCGTGAATATTCCTTCATCCGCCATTAGATCTGAAGCTTCATCACCAGATTTCCAAAAACTTTGGTTATCTGTATGTAAATTTATATAGGATGATCTCACTTAGCAGGATCATTAACGTTGTCAATCATTTTCAAATCACACAGATGAACGGTAAACAACCGTTCCTGCTGGCCATACTGGAGCCGACGATTAGGCAAGCGTCGTCAAATCAAAACGTTCTTTACTTTTACTAGTAACATCGTATTACTGAGTTCTAATTCTAGAATAGTAAGACACAGTAGTTTGGATACATTAAATTCCTTCGGAACTGCGAATATGAATAACCATCATTTGTAGAATGGAATGACAATGAAAATTTGTATCGGGCCGGGTTACGAATCCGAATTTCCCGCTTAGGCCGGTATTGCACTATCATACTTTTTCGACAAAGAAATATGATCACATATTCGTCAAATTTCTTTGACAAAAATCTTTGTCATGTAAATGGGGTATTACACTGTAGTCATATTTTTCGTCAAATTTCAAGACGGCGGACAACAACTTGTTATATGTGCTGCAGTTGGCAGTACAATTGCTGTGTGTGTATTTGGAAGAAAAGCGGCGGGAAAAAAGGAAACATATTTGGATGAAGCCATAGGTATTACGTCGAGATAATAAAAGAATTCAGCAAAATTTGTTACAAAAGCTCCATGTGGAGAACATAAAAGTATTATATATAAATTAGGATGAGAGTATTTGCTCAGAAAATTGCCTTCTCATACTGCAGAACAGAATACTCTCTTGAAAAATGGTATATGTGATATGTGTGACAGTGTGATTTCTTGATACAGGAGAGAGCTACTTTAGTTTAAAATACAGCACTCGAATACGACATTGCATGATGACCTAAGTAATTCCAGAAACATGTGAAGCAATTTGTAAAGCACTGTAGAGGGAATATGTGAAGGTAAATAAATGTTTCGTACACTATATGGGCAATAAGAGCAATTTTTATTTTTGAATAACTTAATTAATGGAATTAGTGTTCCAACAACCAAAAAATTAATAAAAAGTATGAAAAACATGAAGCGCTTTTTTAACTTGTGGCATCCAGAGTTAAAAAATAGACAAAGTAGAATGGAAAGCTAAGAAAGATTTTTTATTTTAGAGTGTGACCACATCATCTATTCCAGCTTGCTAAAAAGCTGCCTGAATGTTTCCAGATGTAGAGTGGATGGCTGTAGCGGTGATTGTGGACATGAAGTTGCCTGCAGCATATTGCACCTGCCCATTAACGCACAATTAATAGCGTTCAGTGTGCTCGTTGCTCATCCCCCACCCTAGTCGAAGCAAGTTCATATAAAAAAATGTCGAAGTAACACTACCAACTTTGAAGCCATGTTTACAGACACACTACAGAGACCTTAGCGAAGCCAGCGCTCCAAGCGGTTACATTTCACATAGTAATGAAAAGAAGAACGATTTTTATGATCAAATATATGGCGCGGCCCTAGATCTGATCATATTTATTTGACAACAGGTGAGATTTGACAAAGTTCCGTAACCATCAAATTTCTTTGACACACATTTTTGACAATCAGCTTTGACAAAGAAATATGATAGTGTAATACTGGCCTTATCACGACGGGTCACCTAACCATTTGGTTATCTATGCACAACTCGTGGCCAGACCCAAACTTACATATGTCGTAAACTGTGCGTTTACTTCCTGGACATGTGCATCCATTATGAATATTCCTGTACAGGTCAGATGTTGTGCTTTTAAAGTCGCCTGCCTAGTATCAACAGAGAAATACAGCATTGCAGTGACAGTGTTATTCCAATTCCAATTACAATGCAGAATTCCTTTGGACATGCAAGCATTGTAAATGCAAATACATCCAATGAATTTCATAACGGCTGTAGTTGCTGCAGTGCCTGTGCCTTTTGACATGCCTGCCCCCCCCTCTCCCCCCCCCCCCCCCCCCCCCACACACACACACACACACGCTCTTCCCTCCTGTACTAAATTGGTAATCCCTTGACGTTAGTTACATCATCTACCCATCTAATCTTCAGCATTCTTGTAGCACATCTCAATCTTCTATTCTCTTCTTGTACAAACTATTTATCATTCACCTCTCACTTCCTTACATGGCTATACTCCACATAATTACTTTCAGAAAAGACTTCCTAAGACTTAAAATTTATATTTGATGTTAACAAGTTTATCTTCTTCAGAAAAGCTTTTCTTGCTGTTTCCAGTCTACGTTTTATATCCTCTCTTCATTGGTTGTCATCAGTTATTTTGCCGCCCAAATAACAAAACTCATTTACTACTTCAAGTTTCTCATTTCCTAATCTCATTTCCTCAGCATCACCTAATTCAATTAGAGTACATTCCATTATCATCCCTTCCTTTTGTTGATGTTCATCTTATATCCTTCTTTCAGGGCACTGTCCATTCTGTTCAACTGCTCTTCCAAGTCCTTTGCTGTCTGTGTAAGAATTGCAATGTCATCAACAAATCTCAAGATTTTTATTTCTTCTCCATGAACTTTTAATTCCTACTCCAAAATGTTCTTTGATTTCTTTTACTGTTTGCTCAACGTACAAACTGAATAAAATCTGAGATAGGCTACAACCATACCTCACTTCCTCCCCAACCACTACTTCTCGTTCATGCCCCTCGACTCTTATAACAGCTGTCTAGTTTCTGTACAAATTGTAAACTGCTTGTTGCTACTCCTGCTACCTCCAGAATTTCACAATGTACTCCATTCAGCACTGCCAAAAGCTTTCTCCAAGTCTACAAATACCACAAATGTATGTTTGCCTTTCTTTCACCTACTGTCTAATATTAAAGTTGTAGTGTCAGTATTGCTCTCAAGATTCCAAACTAATCTTTTTAGAGATTGGCTTCTATCAGTTTTTCCATTCTTCTGTAATGAATTAGTATTTCAAAACCATGAGTTATTAAACAGGTAGTTCAGTAATATTCACATCTGTCAGCATCTGCTTTCTTTGGAATTGGAATTATTATAGTCTTTTTAAAGTGTGAGAGTATTCTGCCTGTCTCATACTTCTTAAACATTAGATGAAAAAGTTATTGGCACGGCTGGCTCTCCCAAGTCTATCAATAGTTCATAGCGGCATAATATCCTATGTAGGTTACAGGAGGCTAGCAAGACAGTGTGGCAAACGTTGCCCAGGGGAAGAGTCACACATGCCTTACCCCCATAACATCCTGACTTGGAACCCAGTGAGATCATTGTCTTTCTGAAGAAACCATTGCATGGAAAGCATTTACAGAAGTATGACATGATGATTTTTGAGTTGGGACATTTCCCGAATAGCCACAATGCAGATTTTAACATCCAAGGTCTTTGCCAAATCATCCATTGTGGTGAAAATGTTTCACACTGAAGGGTGAATATCTATAGGGCTCACGCTGTCAGTAAGTTTCATTGTTGTACCTTTACTTTTCCAAATTTCTCTAACTGAAGGTGGGCATATGAAATTAGAAAACATGAAAGAGAAGTATGGAAGGTTGGAAAAATGGATATCAGTAGAAAAGCATTGGTGAGTTCAGAAGGGTCACAGAATCAAACACTTGACGTAGTAACACATCTGGGAAAGAAACATTGGGTTTGGCCTGCCCGCCATCCATTCCTAGAGAGATGGACAAAATAAGCCATATAGTGCATAAATGTGGCATAAAAACTGACAAATAAGACTGAAAAGTGTCTCAGATTGGCAAAGGGACCCACTTGCAATGCTGGGAATATATTGCATACTATGTACATGTGGAAAAATCTATGTTGGTATGACTGACTGATCAACCTACATCAGGATCACTGAACATATGCGGCATTCCAGGTTGGGGCAGGGGGACAATTCGGCCATGATGGAGCACACACCATTTGAGAATGAACACACAGTAAAATTCACCAACATGGAAGATCTTGCCGTAGAGAAGAGCTTCGGCACCCCTTTGTGCAAGCAAGCTATAGAAATCCAAACACAACAAAACATTCAAAAAGAAAGAGGAAAACACCAGGGCGAATGCCTCCTGTCTTTCCTTGCTGCAGTGAAAGACCATTGCAGGTAGCAAGAGGAGACCTGCAGTGGTAATGACCACAAAAAAGCCCTCTGACACTGGCACACCAGGTACATATAATAGCAGCAGTGAGCTCAACTCCAGTCCTTCAACAATTGAGGGTGAAACTTTGACAGTGCTAACCACTTGTGCTGGCAAAACATAAGAAAAATTATAAAACAAATGTCAGCCAAAGAACCTGGGACTGAAGCCAATAGGTTTCCCTTTATGACTTTAAGTGTAACGTATTAATAAAGTGCAAGTCACCGAAAATTAGCTCCAAAAATTGTGGATGATATTCAAAACCACATAGAGCCACATCAGACACAAACATATCACACTTGCTAACAGAACTGTTATTAGATTCAAACTTTACTATTTTGTAGAATTAAAAGATGTTTGAGTATGATGAATAATAAATAAAGTTGAAACAGATCAGCCAGGCTTCCTGAACTGTTTCGTAAGGTAAAATGTACATAGCTTTTGTGCCATTAGTCGAAACATTACAGAAACATACAAACATATTGTAATGTATGTTTCTTTTAATTTGTTCAAATCAATATAAGCCTTCTGATGATTTGGATGACAATTCGGTTTTACAGAGAGTACTCCACTGCATTGGCTCCTTACTTAGCCTGCATTTATCGTGAATCTCTTGCCCAATGTAAAGTCCCGAGTGACTGGAAAAAAGTGCAGGTGACACCTGTATATAAGAAGGGTAGGACGGACGGATCCTCAAAATTACAGACCAATATCCTTAACATCGGTTTGTTGCAGGATTTTCGAACATATTCTCAGTTAGAATATAATGAATTTCCTTGAGACCACGACTTTAGAAAGCATCGCTCCTGTGAAACACAACTCGCCCTTTTTCACATGATATCTTGTGAACCGTGGATGAAGGGTATCAGACAGATGCCATATTCCTTGACTTCCAGAAAGCGTTTGACTCGGTGGCCCACTGCAGACTCCCAACTAAGGTACGAGCATATGGGATTGGTTCCCAAGTATGTGAGTAGCTCGAAGACTTCTTAAGTAATAGAATCCAGTATGTTGTCCTCGATGGTGAGAGCTCATCAAAAGTGAGGGTATCATCTGGAGTGCCCCAGGGAAGTGTGGTAGGTCTGCTGTGGTTTTCTATCTACATAAATGATCTTTTGGATAGGGTGGATAGAAATGTGCGGCTGTTTCCTGATGATGCTGTGGTGTACGGGAAGGTGTCATCGTTGAGTGACTGTAGCAGGATACAAGATGACTTGGACAGGATTTGTGATTGGTGTAAAGAATGGCAGCTAACTCTAAATATAGATAAATGTAAATTAATGCAGATAAATAGGAAAATGAATCCTGTAATGTTTGAATATTCCATTAGTAGTGTAGCGCTTGACACAGTCACGTCGATTAAATATTTGGGTGTAACATTGCAGAGCGATATGAAGTGGGACAAGCATGTAATGGCAGTTGTGGGGAAGGCAAATAGTCATCTTCGGTTCATTGGTAGAATTTTGGGAAAATGTGGTTTATCTGTAAAGGATACCGCTTATAGAATGCTGGTGCGATCTATTGTTGTGTACTGCTCGAGCGTTTGGGATCCCTATCAGGTCGGATTGAGGGAGGACATAGAAGCAATTCAGGGGCAGGCTGTTAGATTTGTTACTGGTAGAATTGATCATCATGCGAGTGTTACAGAAATGCTTCAGGAACTCGGGTGGGAGTCTCTAGAGGAAAGGAGGCATTCTTTTCGTGAATTGCTACTGAGGAAATTTAGAGAACCAGCATTTGAGGCTGACTGCAGCACAATTTTACTGCCGCCGACTTACATTTTGTGGAAAGATCACAAAGATAAGAGAGATTTGGGCTCGTACAGAAGCATATAGGCAGTCATTTTTCCCTCATTCTGTTTGGGAGTAGAATAGGGAAAGAAGATGCTAGCTGTGGTAAAAGGTACCCTCCACCACGTAACGTATGGTGGATTGCGGAGTATGTATGTAGATGTAGAAGTGGCACACCGGACTGTGGAATGAATCATGTTTTCAGTGAAACAAGTTTGTGGAATCCATTTTAAATACTCCTGCTTAATCATTCATAGGATTGGAATTGGTTTATTGCTCCATAACTTCATCAAATAGCATAAACTATAAATGTCTTTCAAAACTTTCCTTACAAATTTTGAAAATATGAAGTTTAAAATGATCTGCAGTATTTTGCAGTATGAAGCTTATTTTGCAGTATAAAGCATTGTTTTCCTTACACTATTGTGATCATGTGATACAAAAATAATAGTTGGTGACTTATAGTTCCTTACTTATATTCACATTCAATTGATTCAAATTTCAGCAATCACATTTCATTTCACTTTGTATCTCTCAGAAATATTTCTAGCCAGTTCACACACTAGAAAAATAAAAAACTTTCAAAGATAAGTGTGTTTTGTGGTTTCAAGAATTTATATTACCTTTGCCACTTTACTGTAAGTATAATACTCATCCACTGAAAAGGTGTGATATCCAATATTTTTTTTAAAATATTGACATTCAGGTTTCAAGGATTTTGATGTCACATGAGTTACTAAAATTTGTAATGAATAAAGTTCCTCTAAAATGACATCAGAGACCTGAAGTTCATACCCTCAGGCTTGTGCGAATTTTCGGGACCACAGTTGTTGCAAACCATCTTAATATCCCTCGAAAATTTTCTGTAACTAAATCTAATGTAAATGTGTCTGCTTATAAGGATAATGTGCAGTTCTTTGATCTTACTCAAAATTGTGAACAGCTTTCTGCGTTTGCAAATGTTACATTGAAAGATGTAGATGATGTTATGTTATCCCTGAAAAACAAAAATTCTGCAGGATGGGATGGTATAGCAATCAAAGTAATTAAAATTGTGTTTAAAATAATATCACATCCTCTGACAGAAATAATTAATCGTTTGAGCTTCCCAGAGTTACTGAAGTATGCCGAAGTAAGACCAGTACACAAAAAGGCCCAAAAGAAGAAATGGGAAATTACAGACCTGTTTCTATCCCATACGCTTTCTCTAAGTTATTCGAAAAGCTTGCTGCAACACAGATACTAAATTTTATCTCAAAATTTATCATCACTGATAAAAATCAATTTGGGTTCCAAAAAGGAAAAAGTACTTAGATGCAATAAACACATTTATTGAAAAAATTAGCTCCTCATTGCATAACAGCAGCAAAGTTGCAGGTATCTTCTCCAACCTAAGCAAAGCATTGGATTCAGTGAATCACTCTATGCTGCTCTATAAATTAGAGAGATAAGGAATCAGCAGGAGCACCCTCCAGTGGCTGACCTCATATTTGACCAACAGGAAGCAAAGAGTTATAATAACATCTAACTCTACAAATTACTCATCGAAATGTGAAACTCTCTCACTAGATATTCCCCAGGTCTTGGTTTTGGGAACAATTATCTTTCTGTTTTATAAAGGAAGCATTCCTCAATGCAAATAAAGAAAAGATGTTATGTGGACATGTGTCCGGAAACGCTTAATTTCCACGTTAGAGCTCATTTTAGTTTCGTCAGTATGTACTGTACTTCCTCGATTCACCTCCAGTTGGCCCAATTGAAGGAAGGTAATGTTGACTTCGGTGCTTGTGTTGACATGCGACTCATTGCTCTACAGTACTAGCATCAAGCACATAAATACGTAGCATCAACAGGTTAGTGTTCATCACGAACGTGGTTTTGCAGTCAGTGCAATGTTTATAAATGTGGAGTTGACAGATGCCCATTTGATGTATGGATTAGCACGGGGCAATAGCCATGGCGCGGTACATTTGTATCAAGACAGATTTCCAGAACGAAGGTGTCCCGACAGGAAGGCGTTCGAAGCAATTGATCTGCGTCTTAGGGAGCACGGAACATTCCAGCCTATGACTCGCAACTGGGGAAGACCTAGAACGACGAGGACACCTGCAATGGACGAGGCAATTCTTCATGCAGTTGACGATAACCCTAATGTCAGTGTCAGAGTAGTTGCTGCTGTACACGGTAATGTTGACCACGTCACTGTATGGAGAGTGCTACGGGAGAACCAGTTGTTTCCGTACCATGTACAGCATGTGCAGGCACTATCAGCAGCTGATTGGCCTCCACGGGTACACTTCTGCGAATGGTTCATCCAACAATGTGTCAATCCTCATTTCAGGGCAAATGTTCTCTTTACAGATGAGGCTTCAATCCAACGTGATCAAATTGTAAATTTTCCCAATCAACATGTGTGGTCTGACAAGAATCTGCATGCAGTTGTGCAATCACGTCAACACAGATTTTCTGTGAACGTTTGGGCAGGCATTGTTGGTGATGTCTTGATTGGGCCCCATGATCTTCCACCTATGCTCAATGGAGCACGTTATCATGATTTCATACGGGATACTCTACCTGTGCTGCTAGAACATGTGCCTTTACAAGTACGACACAACATGTGGTTCATGCACGATGGAGCTCCTGCACATTTCAGTTGAAGTGTTTGCACGCTTCTCAACAACAGATTCGGTGACTGATGGATTGGTAGAGGTGGACCAATTCCATGGCCTCCATGCTCTCCTGACCTCAACCATCTTGACTTTCATTTATGGGGGCATTTGAAAGCTCTTGTCTACGCAACCCCGGTACCAAATGTAGAACTCTTCGTGCTCGTATTGTGGACGGCTGTGATACAATACGCCATTCTCCAGGGCTGCATCAGCGCATCAGGGATTCCATGCGACGGAGGGTGGATGCATGTATCCTCCCTAACGGAGGACATTTTGAAGATTTCCTGTAACAAAGTGTTTGAAGTCACGCTGGTACGTTCTGTTGCTGTGTGTTTCCATTCCATGATTAATGTGATTTGAAGAGAAGTAACAAAATGAGCTCTAACATGGAAAGTAAGCATTTCCGGACACATGTCCACATAACATATTTTCTTTCTTTGTGTGTGAGGAATGTTTCCTGAAAGTTTGGCCGTATCTTTTTATAACACCCTGTATAAATGTTTTACCCTTGAACATCAATGTGAAGTCAGTCCTATTTGCAGATGACACTTCAGTGCTGACTGGGGGGGGGGGGAAACAGCTCTGCAGAAATTGCCAACTGTGTTCTAAACACTTTGGATTCTCTGAAAGCCTGGTTTCAATTAAATGGTCTGAAATTACACTACAAAAACACAACTCACACAGTGCAAAACAAAACAACCTAAACCAAGTGAGATCTATGTCCTACATAAAAATTAGAAGATAAAGCCAGCAAGCACAGTGAAATTCTTAGGACTAAACTTGGACGAAAACTTAATCTGGCAGGCACAGTCAGAATATTTAGTTAACAAACTAAATAGCCTTCGTTTTGCAATGGAAATGTTACATGATGTAATAGACATAGATAGCCGAAAAATTGTGTACCATAGTTCTTCGAATCTGTCATCAGATATGGCATAATTTTTTGGGCTAATTGAAGTTATATGGTACGGATATTAGAACTTTAAAAAAGAATCATTAGGAAAATGAGTGCCATACATCCAAGAACCTCATGTCACCCATTGTTTAAAAAACCAAATATTTTATCTGTCCCATCACTATACATTTTTGACATTCTAATTTTCCTGCGCAGTACACCTGAACTTTTCAAAGAATTTCACTTCAAACACACTTACACAACTAGGCAAAAACAAAATTTTATGCTCCCTCCACACCGATTAAAGCTATATTCTATGGCTCCTCAATACATGAGCATGAAAATATACAATAAATTAAAGGGCTGTGATATTCTGAGCATGAAAATTAGTCATCTAAAGAAAAAATTACATGAAGTCTTAGTGAAAAAATGTTATTATTCAGTGGAGGAGTTTATGACTGAAGAGGTGATAATTTAAACAGGGCAACTAACATCTCTGTAAAATAAAACAAAAAAAAGTACAAAATTATAAAAGTATTGTACTGCTAGAAAATTGTTTGATAACTATACTTGTTACGCCCGCCCGGTTGGCCGTGCAGTCTAACGCACGGCTTTCCAGGCGGGAAGGAGTGCCTGGCCCCTGGCACTAATCCGCCTGCCGGATTTACGTCGAGTTCCAATGAACCGGCCAGTCTGTGGATGGTTATTAGGCGGTTTTGCATCTGCCTCGGCGAATGCGGACTGGCTCCCCTTGTTCCACCTCACCTACACTGTCGGCGATTGCTGCGCAAACAAGTTCTCCACGTACGCATACACCACCATTACTTTACCACGCAAACATAGGGGTTACAGTCGTCTGGTGTGAGATGTTCCCTGTGGGGTCCACCGGGGGCCAAACTGCACAATAACCCTGTGTTCGGTGTGGAGCAGTGGAGGGGTGAAATGGACTGCAGTAGTCGCCGTGGGGTTGTGGACCACTGCGGCTGCGGCAGGGCGGGACGGAGCCTCTCCATCGTTTCTAGGTTCTTGGTTAATGTACAGTACAATACAGTACAATACTTCTTATTATTTTTAAGCCTGTACACTAAATCCCTAAAATTATATACTGATGTGTCTCCAGTCACATGGACTCAATATTGTATGTTAAAGGATGCAATAAATAAAGTAAAATAAAATCAAATCTTAATTCGACACTGGCAGGATCATGGTGTACTGAGGCTATGGTTTACCATTATGTGATAGTGCTGGTCATGTTGGTTGAGATCCCACAATGCTATCGATGGACTTGTGGCCTCTGTCGGTCCCTTGGTCGCCCCTGCCCTGTATGTGGATGATTTCTGCATTTGGGTTAGTTCCTCCTCGATGCCATCTGCAGAACGGCAGCTCCAGGTGGCTATACGGCGTGCCTCTGCATGGACCCTCTCACACGGGTTTCAATTCTCTCCTTTAAAATCGCGGGTGGTCCACTTCTGTCGCCGTACTACGGTCCACCCTGATCCAGAGCTCTATCTCGCTGCACAAAGATTGCCTGTGGTTCCACAGTTTCGTTTCCTAGGTCTTCTTTTCGACAACAAGCTCACTTGGCTGCCCCATATCAGACTCCTGAAGGTAGGATGTTTCCGTAAACTCAATGTCCTTCGCTTCCTTGCCCACTCCTCCTGGGGTGCGGACCGTTCCCTCCTCCTCCGTCTTTATCGTGCTCTAGTTCTGTCACGTTTGGACTACGGTTGTCAAGTTTATGGTTCAGCTGCTCCTTCCACGCTGCACGTGCTGGATCCCGTCCACCATCGTGGTGTCCGTTTGGCCACCGGTGCCTTCCCTACTAGCCCTGTTGATAGTCTCCTGGTTGAAGCTGGGATCCCCCCCCTTTCTGTTCGGCGGTCCCAGCTTCTGGTGTCTTATGCCCTTACTATCCGTTCTTCTCCCGCTCATCCTTCCTATTCTATCCTATTCCCAGACCATGGACGTCGCCCGCCTGACTCCCGCCCTCGGGCGGGTTTACCGGTTGGGCTGCGCCTTGCGTCTCTTCACCGTGATTTTCGGCTTCCTTCTTTGTCCTGTCTTCCTCGCTCCCTCCCCTCCACCCCTCCTTGGTTAGTTCCTCGGCCTCGAATTCGGATGGATCTCCGCCGCGGTCCGAAAGATTCCATCCCCCCGGTGGTGTTCCGTTCCTTTTTCCGCCAAATTTTATGGGAGTTTCGGGATGCTGTTGTTTTTTACACTGATGGCTCTAAATCTGCTGATCATGTTGGGTATGCCTTCACGTCCTTTGTTGGAACGGAAAATCATCTACTGCCACCCTCATGTGGGGTGTTTACTGCAGAATTGATGGCAATTTCCCGGGCCCTTACCTTTATTAAACAATCCCAACACAACCGCGTTTTGTTATGTACGGACTCGATGAGTGGCCTTCTTGCTATTGACCGGTGTTTTTCGCGCCATCCATTGGTCTCTGCCATCCATGACCATCTCGCTGATCTTCACCGTGCTGCTTGTTCCATTGACTTCCTATGGGTCCCGGGCCATGTGGGTATCCCGGGTAATGAGCTCGCTGATCGTTTGGCTGGGGGAGCAGTTACTTACCCCCCGTTTTCTGTAACCCCTCCTGCAGCGGATTTACGGCTTCACATCAAATCCCACTTTGCACAGTCATGGGCCAATTCTTGGGAGGCTACTCCACTGTCTAATAAACTTCGTGCCATTAAGGTGAATCCAGGCCCATGGCGTTCTTCCTTTAGCCTCTCTCGCAAGGACTCGACCACATTGTGTCGTCTCCGCATTGGCCATACCAGGTTGACCCATGGTTTCCTTTTGCGTGATGAGCCACCCCCGCTATGTGGTTGTGGAGCCTTCCAGTCAGTGGCCCACATTTTGGTTGAATGCCCCCTTCTTTTGGCTCTGCGTGCTAAGTACAGACTCCCCCACACTTTACCTTTGATGTTGGCTGACGATTCCCGGATGGTCTCTCTGGTTCTAGGTTTCCTCCGGGAGAGTGGTTTTTATTCTCAGTTTTAAAGTTTTTAATCTCCCTCTGGTGTTGGGGCAGGGCGGTGAGTGTTTGGGTGTCTCCCACTGTAGGCAGTGTTCAGAGATTCCCGATTCACCTCCCTGACCGGAATCCTCTTTTCTTTCCCTTTTACTCTGTTTTTACCCCTTCTTTTAAGGCTTGGTTAGTTTTTCTATTCCCATACGTACTTTCTGCATTATAGCAGTTGTACCTTTTAAGTCACAGGTGGTCTTGCCTATGCTGCTTCAGCATAGTGTTGGGTTCGTTCTCTTGCCAACTTCCCTCATTTGTTTTTACTAATGACAACGTGACTGCCCTTTTACGTTTCCCCTTTATCCGTTTTATTTTTCTGACTATACTGAGATGTCTCGTTAGCAGAATGGAGTCTATTTGAAACAAGGGACTGATGACCTTGCTGTTTGGTCCCTTTAAGCTCAAACAACCAACCAACCGGGATCCCACAACCATCGTGGAAATATGGAACTGACAAGAGGGTCATATTCAACACCGTGCAGAATCTCAGTGACACCACAGAATTAGCACCTGAGATCACAGACATACCGTTCGCTTGAACATGCAGGACTGTACGGCCACACCGCATGCCTATAGGCAGAAAATGGACTTGTTTGCAGCAAAAGAACTATCCACATAGACAGTGCAACAATATCTGGAGCAGCACAGCGAACAGCACAGTGACAATTGTTGCAGCTTCTCTTGATGTGGCAGCATAGAGAAGTGCATCGACAAAGGTGCACCCAGTGACAAAACTGAACACCGAGATGAGCCCTGATTCTACATACGAGGGGCATTTGAAAAGTACGTGCAAAAATAAGAACTACTTACATGTTTGGGTTAAACCTTTATTTTTCTCCTTTTAGACTTATACACTTCAGCCAATGCTGTTCTAATTTGTTGATCCATTCCGAATAATAGGAATTGTCCAAGTCTGCAAAATAGCTATTAGTTGCTGCTATCACCTCCGCATTTGAATAATCTTTGTCCCGCCAGCAATTTCTTCAAATCGGAGACAAATAGTAGTCCAAGGGAGCCAAGTCTGGAGAATAGGGGGGACATGAAATGAGTTGGAATGCTATTTCCAATAATTTTATGACCACAACTGCTGTGTGTGCTGGTGCATTGTCGTGAAGGGAAAGGACTTTTTTGGGATCCAATCGCCAGCGTTTTTCTGGCAGCTCAGTTTTCAAACAGTCAAAGAACGATGAATAATATACACCTGTAATAGTTTTACCCTTTCCAGATAGTAGATGAGGATTACCCCTTGCGAATCCCAAAAGACAGTTGCCATAACCTTTCCAGCTGAAGGAATGGTCTTCACCTTTTTTTGGTGCAGATTCTCCATTGGTAACCCATTTAGATTTTTGTTTGGTCTCAGGAGTATAGTAATGTATCCATGTTTCATCCACACTGACGAAACGATGCTTTAAGTCCTGCGGATTCTTCCTGAACAGCTGCAAACCATTCTTGCAACACTTCACACGTTTCCATTTTTGGTCAAGTGTGAGCAATTGCGGAACCCATCTTGCGGATAGCTTTCTCATCTCCAAATGTTAATGCAAAATATTACGTACCCGTTCATTCGAGATGCCCACAGCACTAGCAATCTCACACACCCTAACTCTTCTGTCATCCATCACCATATCTTGGATCTTATCAATGATTTCTGGAGTCGTAACCTCCGCAGGGCGCCCAGAAGGTTCAGCATCACTTGTGCCCATATGGCCACTCCGAAAATTTTGAAACCACTTATAAACTGATCTAATTGAAGAGGCAGAGTCACCGTAATGTTTATCAAGCTTCTCTTTAGTCTCCTGAGGCATTTTGCCTCTCATAAACTAATGTTTAATCACCACACGAAATTCTTATTCGTCCATTTTTTGACAATCACTCGACTTCCTTGATTCACACAAATGCCAAAGACAAAGAAATAGACCAATATGGCTGAAACTTGGTGTGCGTTCTTTCCAAAGATGCTACTGACTAAACATGACCTCGATACGCATCAGTGGTGCCATCTCTCGAACTTTGCACGGACTTTCCAAATGCCCCTCATACAGCATCAGCAATGGATGTATACGTGTTTAGAAATCTGAAGAGTGCAGTTGACACTAGATAACATTCGTCATGGCCACCTCAGACTGGCATATCATATGGTGCTGTGGCGTCCATTGTGTGCATGACAGCATCAGCCACAGTTCATGTATCTTGTAATTTTGACAGTAGCGACTCCACTTCTGATATTTTAAAGACAGTGCCTGTGCCCCTGCAAGACTGCAAATGTTGCCCATGCTGTCCTGATCTACCTTGATACAAATGTAAAATGTGATTTCTTAGTCTTATTACATACATTGTACAGATCATATGATCTGTTGTACAGGAGACACATCAAGTTTAGCAAAAATATAATGTATAATGATTTACAGAAATTCTTTTCACACTGTTTTATGAGTAATGCCAATAAATACAACACTACAATATTTACTATAAATTAACAGTTTACCAGTTTCCTATGTTGTACACAGAAAATACAGCAATATTAGCTATAGATTTTTATTGCTCAAAGTGTCAAGACTATCTTCCATGAATTCTTCAGTGGTGTAGTAACATTTCTCTTTTAAAATATTTTGGAGTAAACTTTTCAGTAAACCAAGGTCCATTGTTAATATGTTTCTTCCTTTTAATTTGTTATATATTTTAGCCCCATGTACAGTGGTGTCTGAGCATAAAGCTTTAAGTGGTGTGAAGGAAATTTGAAGTTTTCCTTATGACGAGTACCACAGCTACGCTTACAATGGAACTTTTCAAGATTATGTTGATTATTGATACAAAAATCAAAATTTCAAAAACGTACACTTAAGTAATTGTTAGTATTTTTAATTTCTTGAATGATAGGTGACATGACTCGTTTTGTGGGCAGTACACATTTCTACAGATGCAGTTCTACTCGTTACTGTTTCCATGGTGTGTACGTTCTCCAGGTCTCTCACTCACTGAAAATGTCAGGTGATGTGTTCTTGAGAGACAGGAACACCACTAGTTGCAACCACTATAATTAGTGACTGGTGTAGAGTTGAAACAGCATAGAATGATGTACCCTTTTCCACCACCCAAGCTCAGTTCAGCTTGCTCCCAAGCCGGTCTGGAGCCACTGACTCTCCCACGACACATAAGAGCTCTGAGAACTAAATTTCACCCACTGCACATACTCAAATCACGTAAATATTTAATAATAGCCAGGGGGGTCTACATAATGGCCAACAGAGTGTACATATTGATACCATTCTGCATTCATTTTTAATTTTTCTAACTGAAGAGTGGAGGAAGACACTGCTTTTGTTCAGATGGTAAATGAAACAATAGACTAGCCAATAAACAATGTTTTTCTCTTAAATCAGTCCAGTTACTTCATAATACTCCCATGTGAGCATATGAGCACTGTATTTATTCAGTTCCCCCTGTGTTTCATTCACTGTATCTTGATTATCTCTTCCAATTCTGATTGTTTTTAAATAATAAACTGTTATGTTGTCTTTGCGACAGTTATTTCATATTATTTAACTAATTATTTATTCTGTCATTTTAACAGTATCTGGGGTAGGTACAGGCAAATAACTTACTGCAATAGGGAATGAATGTAGTTTTCTGATTCGTGTTCTCTAGTCCACAGATACTGTCAAATAGAGGTGGGTCAAACGGTTATTCTGGAGTAACCATTATCACAGTTCCAGTTATTCTTTGATAATCATTATTTTTAACGGTTATCAATAACTGTCAAGTTATTTTTCACTAGCGAATACCGAATACTCCAAGGGGCTACGGTTAAATAACGACATAGTTGGAATCCTTCAGTTTAGTTATCAGTATAACTGCGAGTAGTGTGAAATGGCAGGAATGTCGTATGAATTATGTCATAACCTTAGCTTATTAACTCTGGGTACATTTTAGTTGATATTAGAACGATTATTAGTGTTTCATATTATATGTTTGCAGGTTATTGGTCGCTATTAGAAATATTGTCTTCGCAGCTGCAACAGAAAGTACGCGGAACTTCGCCACAGCACTGTTTAAGTAAAATGTTAGCACCGTGCATTTTTAAGTACAAAGTAATATGTAAACTGAATACTGTAGGTTAAATTGGAAGCTTAATTTCTTGTGCTGCTCACTTAATAGAATAAGTGTACACCCATGTAATACAAAAAAAAGATATACGTAATGTGACAGATTCATTTACTCCTGTCCTGTAAAAGATAGTCCTATTGGGGAAAGTGTGAGTACGCTAATCAAAGTTTTATGTGAGATTTGGAAACTGCTAGATTTCTCCAGCTACAACATGTTTATAACATATGAAGACATGCAGATCGAAAAGGTTGACAGTGTTACATTTCTGAGACTACAACTCGATAATAAATTCAGTTGGGAAGGGAATACCACATTTTTCACTCTATTATTTCATAAGGGAGCATATTATGTGGTAACTCATCAAACGTAGCAAAAGTTTTTCGCATGTAAAAGCGTGTAATAAATATCGTTTGTGGTATAAATTCAAGAACATCATGTAGGAACCTGTTCAAGGAACTTCGTATTCTAAGCACTGCTTCCTAGTATAATTATTACTTAATGAAATTTGTTACAATTATTTCCAACCAATAGCTCAATACATATCAGTACTAGAAATAGGAACAGCAATCTACATAAAGACCTAAAATCACTTACCTTGGTCCAAAAGTGGTCCAATATTCAGGAACATGCATTTTCAATAAACTGCCAGCAAGTCAGCAACCATTAAAACAGTGTGTCTGAAAGATTTTTTGATACAGAAGTGTCTGATTCCACCCGCCTGCTTTGACCCAGGACGTCATCAATATGCCGGAAATGGCTATTTTAAGTGTGTCTATCACGTCACTACATACACATGGCAAGAAACACGAAGATATATATAAATAATACAATAACATCTCCCACCAAAAATACAATCAAACCAATGGGACAACTGCGTGAAGTTGGGGTTTTAGGGTGAGAACAAGCTAGTAAAAAAAAAACACACCATGATCCCAAAACACAAAATGAAGAACAAAAAGAAAAAAAATACAGCATTCTGCTACACCCACAAAAATCTGCATTTCCGGTGACCCATATAGGTCCACCACAACTACTGATGTCAAAAAACCAACACCTACAAATGTGAAAAATAAAACCACAAAGCACACACACACACACACACACACACACACACACACACACACACACACACAAAAACACCAACTCATAAACACCGTGCCGTAATGACATTCACACACACACCACCACCTTTACGTCGAAGCAGACGGGTGGAATCGGACACTTCCATTGACTCCTCCTTCTACTTTGTAGATGAATATCGTAACAGAAACTGATAGACCAGCTTAGGTAAAAATTCTGCTATATTTCAGTTTTGACAGCACTTCGTTGCAACAGTCAAGATAGGGTATTCTGTGTATGATAAATTTATTAAAAGTGCGTAACTGTGTTTTATTCTGACAGTGTATCAATCTGTAAATATTAGCAGTTACTGTAATATATTCACATATTTTGACAATCTCCTGACAAATGATGAGGATAATAATTATTATATTGAACTGTATTATGTTATACTTTCTGACATGTTATTTGTCATTCGTGATGGCCAGCAGCTACTTCCGAAGAAGTACGTAAATATTTGTTCGCTCCAGTAACTATCGTCTCTGAAATATCACTGGGGTCTAAGACTGGAGTCACTGTGTCAGGAACACAGACGCACAGTTATTCCGTTACCAACTTCCAGGTTACCTGTAATGGTAGCCCGATAACTGCCAGAGAACGAGAACTGTGAGCCAATAACGATAACTGCCAGAGGAAAGTACCGATCTCTGACAGTTATTTCCATAGTCGCTCCAATTCCTTATTGTACCTCTCTTTATACTACCCGTCCAAGCTAAATTGACATATGAGGCAGTGGCTTAAGGGAACGATCGTACTTGTTAATGCCTGCACTGCAGCTCCTATCAGCCACCGCACGGGCATTAACTTTATTTAATTGTTTGTGCTAAAAGTAACGAAGGCGCACCATATAGTACACAGTTCTTATCAACAGATGGTGCACAGTCTCACAGTTATTCCCATGGCCTAAAGAATGCCTTCCAAATGGTCTATCCCTCTCCTTCTTTCGTAGCCAGATCTCTGATGAGTTGATGGGAAAGCGTAGTACCATCTTCGGTCAACAGATGGCGCGAGGCACTGTTGACACTAGACAGTTATTGAAATAAGTACCTGTATCAGAGGAATGGTTATCACAGTAACCGTTACTTCTCAGTAACCGGTTATTTCTATCAGTTACGTTATTTTTTGCCACCTCTACTGTCAAAAATCATGTCTTTACGAAATAGAATACACAGCACACATTTGAGTCCAGTAATAAACAGAACTGCAGTATACTACCTGCTGTAAGCACATATGACATTATGCAGCTCAGAAGCAAAAATCAGCAGAATTAGATGAAATTTCTGCATATCTATTGCAGAAATGAACTAATGAAACCACTAGTTAATCCAATAAACTGTGTTCTTGAAGATGGTGTGTTCCCTGACAAGCTGATACTGGCTTTAATTAAACAAATACACAAAAAGGGGGCAATGAAGCATGTACAGAACTATAGAACTCATTGCGCTAATCTCAACGTTCAGCAGACTGATAGGGAAAATAACATTTAAAAGAATCCTGGAACATTACATATGACATATTAGGTGACTTCCAGCATGGTTTCAGAAGAGGTCAAAGTATCATGTCAGCAGCAGTACAATTTGTCCATGATGTACTTGAAAACATAAATGAAAAATCCCAAGCAGCAGGAGTATTTCTGGAGCTCTCAAGAACTTTTTATAGAGTACATCATTACACCACTGAAACTTTTTTTTTATTTTTCAATGTATTCTCCCTGTAGATTAATGCACTTGGTCCAACGATGTTCCAGTGCCTTGATCCCATCTCAAAAATGAGTTTCCTCCAGGCCTGCAAAATAGTTGTCAACTCCGGCTATCAATTTTTCGTTTAGAGTGAATCTTCGACCACCAAGAAAATTTTCAGTTTTGGGAAGAGATGGAAGTCTGACGGAGCCATATCAGGCAAATAAGGCGGGTATGGCAACAATTCATACCTTAGTTCATGTAATTTTGCCATGGTAATGGTATATATGAGCGGGAGTGCATTGTCTTGATAGAAGATGACTTTATTTCTTGTTAAACCTGGCCTTTATTTCGTGTATCTTCTGTTGCAACTTTCCAGGAGGTTAGCATAGTATTCTCTAGTAACTATTTGCCCAGTGAGGAGATAATCCACAAATAGAATCCCCTTCGCATCCCAGAACACGTATGTCATGATCTATCCTGTCAAAGGAATTGTCTTTGCTTTCTTTGGTGGCACAGAATCAGCATGTTTCCACTGCTTTGACTGTTGTTTTGTGTCTGGGGTATAGTAGTGCACCAAAGTTTCATCTGTGGTCACAAACCAGTGCAAAAAATCTTGTTTGTTTCTCCTAAAAGTGGCCAAACAGTGTTCCGATATGTCCATTCTCTTGCATTTTTGATCCAGTGTCAAGAGTCGTGGCACCCATCTTGAAGATAATTCTTTCATTCCTAATTCTTCAGTTAAAATGTGATATACCCTTTCAGATGACATCTGGCAAGCATGAACAATTCCACACACTTTCAACTGGTGATCCTCCATGACCATTTTGTGCTCTTTTGCAATGATTTCTGGAGTAGTGACAGATCTTGGCAGATCACTGTGTGGATGATCATCTAAGCTCTCCCGACAAAATTTAAATTCATTTGCCCACTTGGCAACAGTCGCATATGAAGGAGCAGAGTCCTCCAGTAGATTCTGGAAATTGGCATGACTGTCCTTTGCTTTCATACCTTTCTTTATTAAGTACTTAATCACTGCTCGAATTTTGATTTTTTTCCATCTTCGCAAATCACTACGCAGAACAACAACAGAGCCATGTCCCCGCCACAGCTCTCTTCCAAGAGCACTGACATGACACGTGTTTACAGGCAACAGCCCAATGAATATCACGTGAACAACTCAGTACATGCATGGCAACAAAGCGTGAAGTTCTGCCGCATTCTCTCAAAAATTTCTCATGTACTAGAACAGCTAGCAAGTGATAAATAGCATATATCCCTGATGACCAAATAGACATACTTTACACAGCTTAGCTCGTAGCATGTGTATCATATGATGACTGTATGCATTGTAATGGTCCATTAACCTGTGCTGCATACACATCACTATCCCTGGTGTCATCTGTCCATTGCTTCAGACAGCTTGTGACGAGTCCATGGTGAGGTATGTTACAGTGTACAGGGCATAACGCACAGTCAAAGATGTAATGTTACTCATCACAAGAGTTCGCAGACATGCTTATAATGTAAGATGCGGCAGGAGGTAGTGCTCGTAAAGCAGCACAGATATGCAGGGAATGCTTTCCCAATAGATGTCATCCTAATTAGAGGAAGTTTATCTCCATGGGTACCAACTTACAACAGACACAGTTGTTCACCCACAGAGAGCTGGAAAGGGTCCCGCCAAAGACGTGTCCAAGAACCGGACTTTGAAGGGACGGTGTTGGATTGTGGAGTCAGCCACCAAGTGATAAGCATCTGTCAACTTGCCCGTGAAATGCATGCTTTGAAAGATACTGTATAGAGAGTACAGGTGGAACAGGTATTACAGCCCTATCATAAAGATTGTGTGCAAGTACTGGGACCAATAGATTTTGAACCCTTGTTCTCTTCGGACCAGCAGATTTGAACCCTTGTTCACTTCTATCAATGGTATATGCATTGCAGTCCTATAGTGTTGAACTTCATACAGTTTGTATTGTTCACAGGTTAGGCCTCTTTCATCTGTAATGGTGTTTTCAACAGAAATATCCATACTGAGGACAATTACCACATCATCCACATAGGTGGCCACCCCCAATGATTCTCTGTCAACATATGGGCAGGCACTGTCCAAGATAATGTAATAAGGAACTTATTTGCTGCCTCCCCATTTCGCTGGTCCAGGTTACGTGCTATTCCTGTGAGATGTGCTACCACAGTTCTTGGAGTCTGGACCTCTTGTTGTATGTGACAAGATGTGGTTTGAACATGGTGGTGCACAAACCCACTTTGGTGTTAATGTCCACGAGCACCTGCGTAACATGCACCCTCATTGCTGGATTGGAAGGGGAGATCCTCACCCAAGGCCAGCATGACTGCCACGTCTCACATCTCTGTATTTTTTCCTCTGGCGTTACATTAAGACACTGATCTATGAAACTGCCATAGAAATGGATGAAGACCTGCTCACTATGGTCCTAGCTGCTTGTCTCTTGCTACAACAAAGACCACACATCTTTGAGAGAGGGTGGCAGAACCTTATGCACCATTGTTTTGCATGCATTGAGACTGGCACTCATCACTTTGAGCAGTTACTATGAGCTGTGCTGTTGTTATGCAGTGTATGCTACGGATGTCCGTAACACAATAGATATGCATTTCTGACCATTGGTTCCCAATCTCAAAATAATCAGTTGTAGACCCACTGTCACCTGTTTCAATTTGACCAAAAAAATTTGTATAAAAGTATTATTAATTTAATAGTACCCAGTTCAGTAGAGTCAAATAAGTTATAACAGTATGTTGCTCTCTAGACATTATTGCAAACATGACACCCATATTTCAAAAGCTGACCTTTTTTCCCATTTCATTTACATACTATCTGCACTGATTTCGATCTCCACCTGCCCAAATAGCCACATGTATTAGAGTGCCACTTTAGGGTTTCAGGGAGGTGCACTAATTCTGGATTGAATCTGCCTGGCAAATTAATCGTGACAGTCACAGTGCCAGCCAGCCTGGATGTGGCTTTTATGCAGTTTCCCACATCTAAGTAATGCCAGACTCGTAACATATGCTACCTCACTTACAATATTCAGGAACAGTTCAAAAACACTCTCACACATTCACATAGATAACACTAGATACAAACCAATGAGTTAACAAATACTGTCTCAGAGGAGGGGAAGGGCTGGCATCTGGCCACTCTCTACAACTAACATTGCTGAATCCAGGATTGATGTGCAGACTCTGTGCACACATGGAATAAAAGAAACAAACAATAAAGAAAGACTGATTCTGATTTTTTAATTTACAAACAGGATTCATGGATACAAAAATGAATTGGTAGACTATGGAATGAATCAAGTTTCTTATTAAATGAGTACAGACCCTTCAGATTTCAACACACTGAAGTCCATTTCTAGCTTGGTAATGATCCCACTCTCTCTTAATTTCATCAATCAGGTCCAGAACCTCTCCATACCCTTCAAATAGGTTCCTTGCCACCATCACAGATTCAACAATCATCTGCAGACCTTGGCCCAAGTTGGCCTTGTCACTATTTAAGAAAAGGGCCAATTGCTGCATGAAGCACTCGATTTGCCTCCCGGTAAGACTTATCTTGGCAATTGCAGCTCTCAATCTCCAGAGCAGTCGGCAAACTCTGGCCTGTTCGGGGTCCATGCTCTCGAACACACTTTCTGCCATTTGGTTCATCATCTCTTCCAGGAACAGCTGCCCAACCGTCTTCCAGAATCCTGCCATCATTCAAGTTGGAAGGTTTTACCTGCAAGAAGAGGAAGAAGAAGAAGATGATGACAGACATTAGGAGCAGTTCAACAGCAAATACTGCATTTCTGAAAATCCAGTGGTGCACAGTAATTAAAGGTTCCCCCATCCACAAGATACTACTATCTTAAGTACTGCTACGAAAGAGATCACACTCACAAAGAGGCTGCTCTGGCACTGATAAACAGCAAAAATCGCTAAACTGAAACAGGGTTCCTTGGAAGAACAGCATTCCTTTCTGATTCTACAGAGACAGCAACAATTGCACAAACTCAGTATCCATTTTTATTACATGACATCTTTAAAGCCATGGATCAAGCATTCTAAAAGCATCTGGCTTGGTACCACATAAACTTTTACAAACATAAGTATGATTAATATGTGGATATCAAACAAAATGTGTGATTGGGCTGACAATTTCTTAGAAGTGAGGACACAGAATGCTACTTTGGACGGTCATCAATATAAGCAGTAGTAACTTCAGGCATGCCCCATGTAGTAACATGGTTCACGTTTTCCATCGCACTTCAGAGTAGACCGGGAACTGTCTCATAGGCATGCCCGATGTGAACTCACTGGGCACGGCCCCTGCGGCCTGAGTTGTTGTTGTTGTTGTTGTTGTTGATGTTCCGCTGGCAGAGGTCGCGGCCGAATTCTCGCGTGCCCTCTGGTGGACGGGACTCTATTTGCGGCAACTACCGTCCATGATGCACCGTGCCGGTGTGCGCCTCCCGCGATCTTTCTGGTGGCTACTGCCCCCAGGTAGTTTTGGAACTCTTGTTGTTCATATTGTACAAGATATCCGTAGTTAAGTGTCAGTCTCAAAATGCTGTGGAAAGAGAAACACTGTTCAGAATTGGTCAAATCTGAATAGCACATTATTGACACAGGGGGAAATGTCATACAACAACAAAAAATGAAACTTTTATCAACAGATGACACTGTTAAGTGCCTTAATGTAAATGAGGTTGGCTACAAATGACAGATGAACCACAATATGGCAGCAGTGGTTTCAGATTTTATATTACACTCCTCCTGAAGCAAAAAACCACATAAAAAGCAAAATGACATTTTTTTTTCTAATTTTTGTGGGACTGGCACAAGACCTGGTCAATATACTGTCCACCGTTTTCTGCCACAGGTTGAAATTGAGAAATAGCATGTTCCACAACAGATTGAAGTGTCTCAGGGATCAGGCTCAGAATGCATTGCCCCACGCATATCTTCCATCTGGCTATGTTTGTGATTGGAGCACTGAACACATCTTTTAGGTAATCCCACAACTAGAAGTCACAGGTGGTCAGAGTGTAGCGAAATGAAGGCTGATAATTCTAGCACATCCAAAATGCCTCTATAGCAGCTGCTTCACTGGCTATGGAATTTGCAGAGGAGTGCCATCTTGCATAAAAATGATCCTATTCACACACCCACACTGTTGCAGGGTTGGAATGACGTTGGTGTGCAAAAGACTCTCAGTACCAGTGATGGTACAGGTAACAGGACCATAGGACTCATCTCCTCAAAAAAATATGGCCTAGTATAAACGATGCTGTCAATCTGCACCACACAGCCACCTTTGCAGAATGAATTGGTACTGGCTGATAAGCGTGTAGATTTTCTCTTGCCCATATTCTGTAGTTCTGCATATTGACATGTTCTTGGCAATGGAAACGGGATTCATCTGACCACAGAATGTTTCATGGCCATTCACTATCCACTTCCATGTGAGCAAGAAATTCCAGAGTGGACGTTTGTCTTGCTGGAAGGTTAGCAGGAAGCAACTTCTGAGCATGGGTGATTTGGTACGGACAGCAATGCAGGATATTCCAAAGAATTGAATGCACCGTGCTCACCAGCATGTCCAATTTCCCATGCAGTGCATGTTTGCACATTACCACTCCACCCCTTCTACAATGCTGTGGCCACATCTTTGACAGCCATTGGATCAACTGTTTTGTTCCCTCTGACACAGTGCACATGAAGAGAACATGTCTTCTTGAATTTTGTGATCATTTTCTCCAGACACTTAGCAGACATCGGACCAGTGCATTTTTTCATACCCTTGAGTGTCCAGAACTTCTGTAGCACTGCTTGCACACTGTCACTGTCCTTGCGAAAGAGCTTCGCCAGCAGCGTGTGATCTTTCATGGAGACAGTCATGTTGAGGGTCTCGAACGCAAACTGAGAAACAACCGCAAACAACATGTCTATTGATGTGCATATTCTGACACTTACAGCACTGTCTATTGGTTGGTCTAATTTTTGATAAACTTTTCTCTTGATCCGTGACCTTTTCCGGTGCCTCAATAATATTCAGTTCAAATTTGATGTCATTCTGAGCAGTGGTTCTCTTTCTACAGCATTTTGAAACTGGAAATTTAACTGTGGAAAGCTGCACATTGGTGACCTGACAGAAAATATTAAACTAACCTCAGACTTTTCACAGATGATGTAGTTATCTATTATGAAACATTCCCTGAAAAAAGGTGCACAGATATCCAATCAGATAAGATAACACCTCAAAGGGGTGCAAAGACTGGCAACTTGCTTAAGATGTGCAGACCTGTATAGTTATGCACATAACAATATCAAAAAGTGTGATATCCTGTGACTACAATATCGATGATTCACAATTAGAAACAGTCAACTGGACCAGTTACGTGAGTGTACCAATTTGTAGGTATATGAAATGTAACAATCACATAGGCTTAGTCATACGTAAGGCAGGTGGCAGACTGCTTCATTGGAAGGATACTGGGAAAATGTAGTCAGCCTACAAAGGAGACTGCATATAAAACATTTGTGTATCCTATCTTAGAATGTTGCTGAAAAGAGTGGTACTTACGTAAAAAATTACTAACAGAGGTTGTTGAATGTACGAGGGTGACAAGTATTTATTTACAGCTCATACAAAATAGATATGGGTTTCAAAGTTTTACTCACCTTCAAAGTAGTCACCAGAATTGTGTATAACCTGTTGCAAATGATATGGAAGTTGTAGGATACTCTTAGCAGTGCCAGTTGTGTTGACAACTTCGAGCGATGGGTCTATTGCCTGACAAATTTGTAGCAGTTCTGACGCTAATGCCGTGAAGTGTTTCCTTCAGTTTAGAAATCGAGTTGAACTCACAAGGGCTTAAGGGTCAATCCATACCAAGTGGTCGAAGAAAACAGTTATAGGTTGCTTGATTATTTCAGAAAAATTTCATCTTTGCTGAGTGAATTCCACAAACTTTAGTAGTCAAAATATTTTTTTAAAAAATTATTGTTTATTATTTTGAAATGGCAGCCATACTTGTTCCAGGCTGCATGTGTTTTTTTGTATTTGCAAGCATCTACATTTTTTACAATTATTCAGTAGTAGATTGTCGAAAGCTTTTCAGATGAAATGCACTTACTTCAACATACTCTGGGCTACAAATTAACATCATTATCACTTAGCTGAATGTACTTTTTAATATATTTTTAATAGTTCAAAGTTATCAGCCACAAATAAAAAAAAACTCAATTTTTGAACAGTTGTTTTGATTAATTTCTCAGCTTAAGCATTTTTTCTGCTATTATACTGAATAGTATAGTTACTTTATAATAGAGTATCAATGGTGAGCAGTGTACACTTAAAAAATATACTATTCCAAAAAATAGATTTTTTAATTTTTTTCATTTTGTGGCCTGCAATATCTTTTTTGGGGGACCAGATAGAAATATGAAAATTTCATCATTAATAGACCTTTATGATATCAAACTTCAGTATAAATTTAACAATGGAAAATCCAGGATGGAATCTAACAATAGCAGAGAAGGAAAGTTGCTACTCACCATATAGCGGAGATGCTGAGTCGCGATAGGCACAATAAAAAGATTCACACAACTAAAGCTTTCGGCCATTACAGCCTTTGTCAGCAGTAGACACACATAGAAACACGCACAAACACACACACTCACATAAACGCAACTTACATACACATCTGCAGTCTCAGAGAGAGCTGAGACCATACTGTGAACAGCAGCACCAGTGTGTCACTTTTTTATCCATGCATTCCACTTTTCAAAAAGGACAGGAACAGGAGTTGTGTGATTTCCACATATTAATCTCATGTCTACCTACACTCAGGTGTTGTAGCTGTAGCTGGAAGACTGACCACGGGCAGTCTGGCTTGCATGGAAAGGCAAAACTGTGTGGACAAAGAGACCAGAGAGTAGCTGGCAAGCAGACTGTGCCTATGGAAACGGAAACATATTGCAAATGTAAGCTGATAAGCACATCCTATCAAAATTTAGTCAGCACCCAGAGACATACAAGTAATATTTTATACTGCCACCAAGAACCTTGATACTGGTCTCAGTGAAGAAGACAGTCCACATGTCTCTCAGGTATTTCATACCCAGCCATTGATAGTTAGATCTCATATAGCTACCAAATTGCGGCAATGTTGACTGCTATATTTCACACACTCTTCTTAATAGTCGACATGCATACTTCATAAGTGTGCATACAGTGCGTGGCAGAGGGTACCCCGCACCACTACTACTCATTTCCTTTCCCGTTCCATTCACAAACAAAACAACGGAAAAACGACTGTCTGTATGCCTCAGTGTGAGCCTGATTTCTTATCCCAGAGACATACTACTGTACTCAGTTTGGCTGATTTACTCACGGTACAATAGGGTCATGAAACCAGCAATGTATTCCTGCAGCTGTGTGTACAAAGGTTTTATCATCTTGGATGATGTAGAAGAAAGGCCAACATCACCAAAAATATTGAAATAAAAATTTTGGTTCATGTTCATGGTAACCTGAATGAGTGATCCAAACTCATTCTATGAGGAAGACCCTCAGTATATCGTACAACCACATCTGGCTTATGTACACCCTTCAAATACATTGGTTAAATGCCCCATTGGGGCGTCAGACAGTGGAAACTCCAGGCTGGAATATCAACAGTGTTAGGAAAAGGACAGATCGCTATTCACCATAAAGATGACCCAATGAGTTGCAGACAGGCACAAAGAAATGACTGTTCCACATTACAGCTTCTGGCAAAAGCTCTCTTCAGCAAAGGATACACACAAACACACATTCACACAAGCAAGCACATCTCGTGCACACATGACCGGCTACCACCAGCATCTCTGACTGGAATGCAACTGGCATGTGAACAGCAATCTGGAGTGGGACAGGCAAGAGGGAGGGATGGCAGGGTATGGGTGAGGAGAGAGAGGAGCACTGTTTGGTGGGGCATGCAGGGACTAGGGCCCACCAGGAACAGTGTCGGCAGGTGAGGTGTGGGGAAAAAATCAGGTAGTGGAAAAGGAGAGCAACAGAAAAGTGAAAAGGACAAGTTAGTACACTGGCAAAGAGCAGCACACAAGAATGAGGGGATGTCAAAAGGTAGGAGGTGACAGGACGCAGGAGCAGGAACTGTTGGGTGAAGGGTAAGAGAAGAGTAAGTTACTGTAATTTGAGGGCAGGACAATTTCAGGAGCAGAGAATATAGTGTAAGGATAACTCCTGTCTGTCCAGTTCAGAAAAGTTGGTGGTGGAGGGTAGGATCCAGATGGCCCAGGTTGTGAAGCAGTCATTGAAATCAAGCTTGTAATGTTCAACTGCATGTTGTGCCTCAGGTTGGTCCACTTTGCTCTCGGCCACAGTTTGGCAGTGGCTGTTCAACCTGCTGGACAGCTGGTTGGTAATCATAAAAAATTAAAAAGCTGTCCAATGGTTGCAGTAGAGCTGGTATACAACAATGAGCTGCCATTAGATTAGGCGTGGCGGTTATAGGTGTGACAACGTTTTTTGCAGTTATACCATTTTCTCCAACTCCATTTTAACCTGACTGCTTAAAACCCTCAGAATAACAAATTTCTGAAATAAACAATGTTTGTTTTTTATTGTTGTTATTTCCAGCAATAAATGTAGACTTCAGAAAAAAATAAAAAAAATTCTAGTGATATTGAGGAAGTAGGAGACACCGATTGAGATGAGGTTGAGGCTGTGACAGAAATTGGTCTCCAATAAAGATGGCAATGACAAAGGAGACAGGTGTGGTAATAGCAGGATCAAAAAGGTCACAAGTTGATGACTTTCCTGCAGTGTCACTTTTGGATGATTTCAGTTTCTCATCCTGGAACAGTCGCCAAATTAAGGATTCAACTGTGTCCAAAGTTTATAGTAAAATTATATGAGTATCAATAAAATTTACCTTCTCTTGCAAGGGACATTATGGATGTTCCGTCCTTATATAATGTCACAATTTTGTTGCGCCTCTACCCATTTTTAATCTTTTGAAACAATTGGAGCATCTTATTTCATTGCTACTGCAATTTGTACCATACTTCCAAACTAGGGATGGTGCCAGTAAATTTGCTATCCAACCACAACAGCTAGAAACTACCCTATAGGCCAGGTAGGAGCAAGCTTTGCTGCTGCTTGTACACACCTACCGTTTAATAGGCCACGTCACATTGCAACAGGTACATTATTCCCTCAGCAGTGCTGACCGATTCGTATTCATGTTTGTGGCTGGCATTGTTTGAAAATAGCATTGGTCTCTTTTCAAATTTTCCATTACAGCACAATATTTCAATGCAATGGATGTTTACAAATAAACATTATTTGCATGTGAGAAAAGTTTTATTTAAAAACCAAAAACTTTGTTCTGCTGCTGTGGCATATAGGTATGCCAGTTCCTTACCTTGTTATTAGCAAAAAAAAAAAAAAAAAAAAAATTAAAAAAATCCGTTATGAGAAGGATCAACCAAATACCAAAAAATACCAGATATTCAGAACTGAAATACCTTTATTGGTTTTAACCAGTCAGTTTTTACCATCCCTACATTGCACTCAATGTACATAATTTTAAGAGAGATAAAATCACCATTCCTCAGCCTAAACACGTTACTGGCTTCCAGTCAGCTTTCTATACTTTTTGGTCCCTTGAAGACCTGTACAATAATGTGCCACTGTGCACAGTGGCCTTTTGTGAGATACCTGTGAGCAAATGCCCATTTCAAGCAGGTCTCTTGACAGTGTTCACCTAGAAATTTGGTTGAGACAGACAGAATCAATTTCTGTTTGGTCTGAAACCAATTGCCATTGAGTTAGCCATAAAAAGCAAAACCACTATGGAGCTGAAGTTTTGAACAGCTTTTACCTGCTTTCTATGTAGACCACTGTAAAGAAGTCACTAGAGGTACAACAGTTTAGGTGTCATGTTGTCACAGTATACCTTAGTGCTGAAACCTCAGACGTTCACAGAAGGCTGCCAGTTTTCAACCAGAAAATTGTGTAAGCATCTTATTGCCCATTCATCATGACTAGTTGATTACTAAATGATACAGTTGTCGCTGGAAAGTACAACTACAACCGCACCTCCGGAACCATCCGTCTAGCTACTCAGGTAATCCCAAAACTTCTACTACCGTTGTAGCATCATTTGACAGAATCACTCCTCCTCTGGTCATCATTTTGTCATGTATTGCAATATTTTTTGTGTGTAATTTTCTCATATTCATGCAGCCACGACTGTTGGTCCAATAACCTGTGCAAATTCAACAAACTGAGCCCGCTTTACTGCTCACTTTTAGTGCTGTCATGCCTGTCCTTAATTTCTGTTAATAGCTTGATTAGTATCACGGTAACTAATAGAAAGGCCAAGGTCAATGACACCTTCAAATACAAGATGAGGGTGGTATCTGGGACACATTCAGGACTGGAAGCTTGGAAGTGGGTGCCCATTTTAGCAAGAGCGGACAGCACTACGGGAAGGTACTGTAAAATGAATCGATAAAACTCATTAGACAGGCATGTTGTCATGGTCAAGGAGTCATCCGCATTTTCAAACATACTCTCCAAACCACTATGGAGAGCATGGCAGAGGGTACTTATCGTGGTACCACATGTTGAGTTTTTTCCCATTACTGTCGTGCACGGAATGAGGGAGAGAGACTGCTTAATTCCCCCTTGGTCTAATCTTGTATTCACCATTCCTATTGTAATGATACATATCTACAGCTTCTTCACATAATACCGGTTCCTGAAATTTTGCAAGTGCCTTTTGGAGCATATCTTCACAAGTCTACCAAGTCAGCATTTTTCATCACTTTTGTAGCACTCTCCTCTAAGTCAAACAAAACTGTGCAATTTGTGTTGTCCTTCTTTGTATACAATGGTTGTAACTTTAATACTGGCAACTATTTATTTACAACTCATACAAAATAATACATATTTCAAAGTTTTACTGACCTTCAAAGTAGTCACTTTGCACGGGTTCATTGCCAGTGATGTGGAAGTCATAGGATACTCTTAGTAGTGCCAGTTCGAGTGGGACCGTCTATTGCCTGACAGATTTGTAACAGTTCTGAAGCGAATGCCGTGAAGTTTTTCCTGCAGTTTAGAAATTGAGTTGAACTCACGAGGGCTTAAGTCAGGGTAGTGCAGAAGGTGGTATAGCTCCATCAGTCAAACAGCTTGCACTGTATGTGCTTGGGCATTGTCCTGTAAAATGATGGTCAGGTCCTGCAGAAAATGTCATCACTTCTGTCTCTAACTGGTCATAGGTTGAGTTCCAAAAATGAACAGCATAGAGACAGAAATGATGACACTTTCTGCAGGACCTGACCATCATTTTGCAGGACAATGCTTAAGCACATACAGTGCAAGCTGTTACTGACTTGTTTGACTCATGGGGCTGCTAAGTGCTATACCACCTACGGCACTCCCCTGACTTAAGGGTCAATCCATACCAAGTGGTATTGCTTGACCATCTCAGAAAAATTTTATATTTACTGGGTAAATTCCCCAATATTTAGTAGTCACAAAAATATTTTTTAAAATATTTATTGTTTATTATTTTGAAATGGTGGTGGTTTTTTTTTTAACCACATTCGTTTTTTCATATTTGCAAGCATCTACATTTTTTACAATTATTCAGTAGGGGATTGTTCCAAGCCTTTCAGATAAAATGCATTTAGTTCAACACTCTCTGGGCTACAGATTAACATCATTATAACTTAGCTGACTGTATTCTTTAATGTATTTTTAATAGTTCAAATTTATCAGCCGCAAATTAAAAAAACTTAATTTATGAACAGTAGTTATCTAAAGAAAGATTAATTTCTCAGCTTTAATATTTTTTTCTGCTATTACATTGTATAGTATAGCTACTTTTTATAGAGTAACAATGGTGAGCAGGTTACAATTAAAAAATACACTATTTAAAAAAATGAATTTTTTTTAAATTTTCCATTTTGTGGCCTGCAATATCTTTGTTGGGGGACCAGATAAAAATCTGAAAATTTCACAGTTAATAGACCTTGATGATATCAAACTTCAGTATAAATTAAACAGTGGAAAATCCAGGATGGAATCTAACAATACCAGAGAAGGAAAGTTGCTACTCACCATATAGCGGAAATGGTGAGTTGCGATAGGCATAATATAAAGATTCACTCATTTAATGCTTTCAGCCATTAAGGCCTTTGTCAGCAGTAGACACACATACAAACATGCACACACACATACTCACATAAATGCAACTCAGCATCTCCGCTATATGGTCAGCAGCAACTTTTGCTTTTGTTGATGTTCATCTTATATCCTCCTTTCAAGACACTATCCATTCCATTCAACTGCTCTTCCAAGTCCTTTGTTGTCTCTGACAGAATTACATTGTCATCGGCGAACCTCAAAGTTTTTATTTCTTCCCCATGGATTTTAATACCTACTCCGAATTTTTCTTTTGTTTCATTCACTGCTTGCTCAATATACAGATTGAATAACATTGGGGAGAGGCTACCACCCTGTCCCATTGCCTTCCCAACCACTGCTTCCCTTTCATGTCCCTCGACTTTTATAACTGCCACCTGGTTTCTGTACAAGTTGTAAATAGCCCTTCGTTTCCTCTATTTTACTCCTGCCACCTTCAGAATTTGAAAGAGAGTATTCCAGTCACCATTGTCAAACGCTTTCTCTAAGTTTACAATTGCTAGAAATGTAGGTTTGCCTTTCCTTAATCTTTCTTCTAATATAAGTCGTAGGGTCAGTATTGCCTCACGGGTTCCAATATTTCTACAGAATCCAAACTGATCCTCCCCGAGGTCGGCTTCTACCAGTTTTTCCATTCGTCTGTAAAGAATTTGCGTTAGTATTTTGCATCCGGGACTTATTAAACTGATAGTTCGGTAATTTTCACATCTGTCAGCACCTGCTTTCTTTGGGATTGGAATTATTATAGTCTTCTTGAAGTCTGAGGGCATTTCGCCTGTCTCATACATCTTGCTCACCAGATGGTAGAGTTTTGTCAGGACTGGCTCTCCAAAGCCCGTCAGTAGTTCTAATGGAATGTTGTCTACTCCTCGTGCCTTGTTCCGACTCAGGTCTTTCAGTGCTCTGTCAAACTCTTTACGCAGTATCATATCTCGCATTTCATCTTCATCTACATCCTCTTCCATTTCCATAATATTCTCCTCAAGTACGTCACCCTTTTATAGATCCTTTATATACTCCTTCCACCTTTCTGCTTTCCCTTCTTTGCTTAGAACTGGGTTTCCATCAAAGCTCTTGATATTCCTGCAAGTGGTTCTCCTTTCTCCAAAGGTCTCTTTAATTTTCCTGTAGGGGGGTGGGGTGGGGGTGGGGGGGGGGGGGGGGAAAGGGGGGAGTTGTGGTGTTATAGAAGTGGAAATTGTAAAGATGGTGCGATATTGTAAGACTGTGGCAAAAAATAAAATTCACGAGTAAGACAGGCAAATCTTCAAACAATATTTTGTCAATTGGAACCCACAAAGTTAAAGAAATGTCAGCCTCAAGAATCTACACCTAGACATGACTGCAGCCAACAACAAGAAAATGAAGGTAAGTAAAAAAAGGTTTTTTACATCATACACCACTCAATACTTCCAAAACTAATGAAGAGACCAGAAAATTTAATGTAGGCATGTGGGAGGGTAAGATTACAATTGTGGGCATCATCCAGGATCAATTGACTGATAATGAAGTTTTGTATGTTGTAGAAGTATAATTTGCACTTTATATACGGATTCCCAATCACTTGAAGAAAGAAGACCAAGATCTGCCCAATAAAGTTGTTTCAACAGTGACAAGATACTATCAACACTGATGGACCAGATGAATTAAAAGAGCAATTTACAACTACGACGAAGGACATCAATAAGAGGAAAGATAAGTACAAACTATTTGTGAAATCAATTTTTTTGTGGACTCACGATTGCTAGGAAAATGAATAGAGATAAGAATAGTAGTGATGAAGTGAAAGCTGTAGGACCCAGCCAAGTAAAAGTGTAGTCAGCAAAGAAACAGTTAAAACTGATATTTTGCAGTTGATTTTGGCAAAATTAGAGAAAATGAAGACGAATAACAATAGCAAATTTGGTGTGGTTAATGATTAGTTAACCAAAAAATTCACTTCATTACAAGGACAATTAAATGACCTGAAAACTGTGAACAATAGTAAAATGGAGAGGGTACAATACCAAACAGACCAACTTAGTAATCAGGTTTCAGAGCTAAAAAATGGGTTGTCAGATGGGTTAAAAAGTGTGAATGAAAAGTTGGTGTCTCAGAAAGTAAATGTATTGTTTTGGAAAATGAGCTAGTAAATCAATCTCCACAACAGATGAAGAATGATAATGATCTCAGAGTTCAAGAAGGCCGTAGAGGAAAATATGGAACAGAACTTCAGTTGTTTAGGTCAAAAAATTTTAAATGTTGAAAACAGTATGCTAATTAATGTAAATGTTTTAGATCAAAAAATTTCAGTGGTTCAGGAAAACTGCATTCACAACAATGGTATTGCATGGTCTGACATTCCAATCAATAGATTTCCATTAGACATTTCTGGCAGATTAAAACTGTGTGCCAGACTGAGACTCGAACTCGGGACCTTTGCCTTTCGCGGGCAAGTCCTCTACCAACTGAGCTACCCAAGCACGACTCACGCCCCGTCCTCACAGCTTTGCTTCTGCCAGAAGCTGTGAGGACGGGGCGTGAGTCGTGCTTGGGTAGCTCAGTTGGTAGAGCACTTGCCCGCGAAAGGCAAAGGTCCCGAGTTCGAGTCTCGGTCAGGCACACAGTTTTAATCTGCCAGAAAGTTTCACATCAGCGCACACTCCGCTGCAGAGTGAAAATCTCATTCTGGTTCCATCAGACAATTTACATGCAGTAGATTTCCTGCACCACTGTAGAGACAGTTTTGTGTCAAGCATGAGTGACAATCAAAAAATTAAATTTGTTAAAAGATGCCTTGGGTAAACCCAAATTTAAGTCAGTGGGTGAAATATCACAGTTTCGAAAAAAGTTTTTTAAATAAATTTTGGCCAGAGGCTGAACAGGGGAGAATTACAAGTGAATTCTTGAATGGTTTTCATTATAGGAATAAGGACGGTGCTCTGAAAGAGTTTTGTAAGGATGAACTTAAGATTTTAACACATCTTGACAAGCCATTTGATGAAATGAAATGACATTGATTGGTGCACTCAAAAGGAGATTACCAGAAAGGTTGCTGTGGGATTTAGTGCACAGACCTGATGATTGCCTTGAACAATTCTTACGATATGTTGACAAGCTGGATAGGGCAGTTGAAAGAAGCATGTACTATAATAATCGAAATGACTGAGATCACAATGTTAATGGAAAATGGAAATGAGCGTTTGGCATCATTCGCCAGGAGGCCCCTTACAGGGCAGGTCCGGCCGTCTTGGTGCAGGTCTTATTACATTAGATGCCACATTGGGCGATCTGCGTGCAGTAAGATAGTGATAACTTCTATCAGGGTCAAAATGATAATAGAGACAGAAATTTTGAACATCACCAGAATAGGAATAATGGGGATAATCATGGTAAATTTAATAGAAGAAATAATCATAGAGGTAACTATTTGGGAAATGGCAGTCTGCCTCAATGAAGATCCTCAGTTTGTGAGAATACACAACAAGTACACGACCCCCAATTTACACTCGCAATCAGACAATAATGATAGAGTTAATAATGTGACACAGGTACCTGAAGTTGAACAGAAGGAACATCAGCTTTCTCATTTATATTTTGATCAAAGGTTTTGGAATATGATGTTTAATTATAGTAATATATGTACTAATCACAAACCAGAATGTGAAAGTAATGAGCATTTTGATGTAGTGTGTAGTAATGATTTCTTCTCTTGGTCAGAAAACAGTGTTATTGATGTATGTAAAATGGATAATGACTATATTGAATCTGAATTAGGTGCTATATTTTATGTAGATGTGAATGAGAGCTGTGAAATAACTGAGGTTGGTAAGAATGAGACTGGTAGCTTATTTCAAATGAATGTAGGTGAGGTGTGTGACTTTGATGGTGATAAAGACTTGTGTGGTTAATGATGTTGTTGATTAAGTAATTTTGGAAGAATATGACGATGATAATGATGAGTACCATGTATTTGTGGAGTTTAAGAATAATGAAGTTTCAGAGTTATTTGTGAATACAGATAAGGTAAGTGATGTTTGTGTTGATGTAAGTGAGAGTCATGGAATACCAGTCCAGTCAAAGTAGTTTTTCATTAATGTCATGCAGAGTAATGATCCAAACAGCAAACATGAGTTATCTGTAAGCCTAGAGAATAAAGGTGAAAACTTTTCGAAGTTTGTTTGGGACCAGATTGATGATAAATGTGCATTCTGGAATAAGTTACCTGTGGTTAGTCAAAATTTGTATCCAAATTAGTGGAATGAAGTGAAAGAAGATCTAAGCAGGAAGTGTAACTTTGACAGTAATATATTTTATGTTCCTTCTGTAATAAGTGATGTTAGTTGTGCTGTGGAACCCTTTCAGTTTGTTCAATCTTTACCTGACAACATGAGTAACCAAAGTAATGCTATGATACCAATAAAGTTGATAAAACCCTTTAAGGACAGTGTGGATGCAGCATTTGATGAAATGAATGAGATCTTTTACATGAAGTGACTAATAAGAGAGATAATGATTCAGATTTTGATGTTCTTATATCAAGATTGATCAGTGCCAAGGGAACTGTTTGATTGATACCCCGGTAGCCCAATTTGTGGCATATCTGAACAATTTACAGACAAAATCCAGTACAGTAAGAATTTTGTGGAAATATGGCAGCATGTGTAAAGATAAGAAAAGCTACTGATAATCAAAGGAAATATGTAAAATATCAAGTACTGCTAACATTTAGTATAGAGGACAACACCTTTGAACATGAATGCGTAATGATACCTAGTGTAGAAGAAAATATACACTATGTCCATAGACTGCGTTTTGTTTGCCATGTTCTACACTATGTGATCAAAAGTATCTGGACACCCCAAAAACATTTGTTTTTCATTAGGTGCATTGTGCTGCCATCTACTGCCAGGTGCTCCATATCAGCGACCTTGATAGTCATTAGACATCGTGAGAGAGCACAGCATGGGGCACTCCGCAGAACTCACGGATTTCGAACGTGGTCAGGTGATTGGGTGTCACTTGTGTCATAGATCTGTACGCAAGTTTTCCACACTCCTAAACATCTCTAGGTCTACTGTTTCCGATGTGATAGTGAAGTGGAAACATGAAGGGCATGTACAGCTCAAAAGTGTACAAGCCGACTTTGTCTGTTGAAAAGGCAGACATCTATGCAGACCATCACACAGGAATTCCAAACTGCATCAGGATCCACTGCAAGTATTATGACAGTTAGGCGGGAGGTGAGAAAACTTGGATTTCATGGTCAAGCGACTGCTCATAAGCCACACATCACACCGGTAAATGCCAAATGATGCCTCGCTTGGTGTAAGGAGTTTAAGCACTGGACAACTGAACAGCGGAAAAACATTGTGTGGAGTGATGAATCATGATACACAATGTGGTGATACAATGGCAGGGTGTGGGTGTGGTGAATGCCTGGTGAACATCATCTGCCATCGTGTGTAGTGCCAACAGTAAAATTTGGAGGTGGTGGTGTTATGGTATGGTCGTGTCTTTCATGGGGGGGGGGGGGGGGGGGGGGCTTGCACCCCTTGTTGTTTTGTGTGTCACTATCACATCACAGGCCTACATTGATGTTTTAAGCACCTGCTGGTTTCCCACTGTTGAAGAGCAATTCGGGGATGGCGACTGCATCTTTCAACACGATCGAGCACATGTTCATAATGCACGGCCTGTAGCGGAATGGTTACACAACAATAACATCCCTGTAATGGACTGACCTGCACAGAGTCCTGGCCTGAATACTATACAACACCTTTGGCATGTCTTGGAATGCCAACTTCGTGCCAGGCTTCACTGACAGACATTGATACCTCTCCTTAGAGCAGCACCCCATAAAGAGTGAGCTGCCATTCCCTAAGAAACCTTCCAGCACCTGATTGAACGTATACCTGCGAGAGTGGAAGTTGTCGTCGAGGCTAAGGGTGGGCCAACACCGCACCCAATTCCAGCATTACCAATGGAGGGTGCCACAAAGTTGTAAGTCATTTTCAAGCAGGTGTCCAGGTACTTTTCATCACATAGTGTATCTTATCTATTGACTGAGTTTAAATTTATTTGTAGATTCATAAAACTATATAATTGTGTGGAATTTAGTATTGAAGATGTGATTTTTGAAGTTCTGTCTTATCTATTGGCTGAGTTAAGCTGTATGATACTCTACTTAATTATGTTTTGTGATAGATTTGTGTTTTAGAATTTGATACATATATGTCATGAGACTAAATGAGTAGATCCTTTCGCAATTCTGAAATAGGATAATATTCATAATTTGTACAGCAAAGATTAGGAATAGTATCTTAGTATATCTGTGCTTATCACTTACTTTGTTCAATTTTTGTTTCATTGTATTTAACTCTGTTTGTTAATATTTCGTCTGAGAATACCTTTTAATCGCACCAGACATAAATTCCATATAGTTGACTTTGAAAAATGAATATGGACAGCGTATCTTGTGTGATGTGAAGAAGGTATTGAACAGCATATTTAGTACATAAAACAATGTTTCAGGTTTTGATGTGAATGCTACATGGAAGTTACTTATCCATTGGAGTGCATGATGTGAACCCAAGGGAGGAAAATGAGAGATGTGTGAGGATTCATCCCTACACTGCTGTATGGCTGTACCCTGCTGGACCAGTCAACTCACAAGAGATCATAGGTGCTGGTTAATGTACTCAAGCATTTGTCAACTACACCAGTGTTGGGAGTGATATTTGTGAATTGTTAGCCAAGACACCTAAAGACAGTGTTATTCTACATAAATGCATGTTTGTTCAAGTAGAGGGTTTGACTTTCCATCACATTATGTAACTTTACACCAGTACATATTTTTTATCAATTGTAAATGAATATTCTAGGTCTTTATGTACATGGGTTAGTTTGTATCAACAAGTAGCAAATAGTGTGGAAGATATTTACAAGTATAGACAATATAACAAGATGTACACATATCTGTTTTCATACTCTGATTATGTCTAACTACGCCTCTGTTTACCTGTATTTATCCTAAATATTGCAATATTGTATCTGATTGGAACTTGCATTGTGGACAGACTCACGCTTAGCTCTATTTTGGGTACCCCTGGTCATTGCAACTGTGTGTGTGTGTGTGTGTGTGTGTGTGTGTGCGTGTGTACGTGCGTGCATGCGCGTGCACGTGCACTCAAGGAGAGCATACAACCACTGATTCAGGCTAGATGCTTCTTACAACTACTCTTTGCAAATAATTGGACTTACTGATATGAGTATGAGCTTTATTCATTTTGCTGTGTCGAAACATTTTTGGCTGGTTTGTACATGGTGTGGTCTGAATTCAGGGGTCGGTACCCACAATGTAAACTTAGGCCCTAATATTTTTCCATTATTTTGAACTTTCATGAGCCAACATATCCTTAAATACTTTGGTTTATGTGGCTGATTGATTTTATACTATTTTCCTATTCATGATTGAGTATATTCTTCTGGTCTGTACCTGTCATTGTGAGTTTTTCGAGTCGGCTCACTCATTGTACACTTAGGCTTTGAAATTTTTCTCTTCTCTTTCGAAGGTTTTAAACGAGTGATTTTATGAATGTAAACTTAAAAATTGTAATTCTGGTAATTTACATTATCTCTGTATCTATTTCTATAGTTTAGTGTTACAATGTTGCAGTTTCAACCTTGTATTAATTGTCTTGTGACAGAATGTTCCACAGACCTGACAATCTTAATGCCATATACTGATATATGAATAGATTATGTCTTGAACAGTAGATTTTTTCTTATGTTTTCTGTAATATGTTATGTATCAGATACTTCTATTTGTTTGTATTCTATCTTTTGGCATCGTTTTGTACACCGATTGGCATACCTTACAGTCTGTCACAAAATATTGTTAACATTCTGTTTCCAAATTTTGTAAGGGGGATATTGTAATGGGACACCCTTAGTGAATATCAAAAAGTACTTTCGAATCTTGTAAAGGCTAAAATTATCTCAGCTGTTTCACTAAAAGAATTTCATATGATTTTTGTATATCTCTCACCTGTTTCATTAAAAGAATTTCATATGATTTTATATACACTCCTGGAAATGGAAAAAAGAACACACTGACACCGGTGTGTCAGACCCACCATACTTGCTCCGGACACTGCGAGAGGGCTGTACAAGCAATGATCACACGCACGGCACAGCGGACACACCAGGAACCGCGGTGTTGGCCGTCGAATGGCGCTAGCTGCGCAGCATTTGTGCACTGCCGCCGTCAGTGTCAGCCAGTTTGCCGTGGCATACGGAGCTCCATCGCAGTCTTTAACACTGGTAGCATGCCACGACAGCGTGGACGTGAACCGTATGTGCAGTTGACGGACTTTGAGCGAGGGCGTATAGCGGGCATGCGGGAGGCCGGGTGGACGTACCGCTGAATTGCTCAACACGTGGGGCGTGAGGTCTCCACAGTACATCGATGTTGTCGCCTGTGGTCGGCGGAAGGTGCACGTGCCCGTCGACCTGGGACCGGACCTCAGCGACTGACGGATGCACGCCAAGACCGTAGGATCCTACGCAGTGCCGTAGGGGACCGCACCGCCACTTCCCAGCAAATTAGGGACACTGTTGCTCCTGGGGTATCGGCGAGGACCATTCGCAACCGTCTCCATGAAGCTGGGCTACGGTCCCGCACACCGTTAGGCCGTCTTCCGCTCCCGCCCCAACATCGTGCAGCCCGCCTCCAGTGGTGTCGCGACAAGCGTGAATGGAGGGACGAATGGAGACGTGTCGTCTTCAGCGATGAGAGTCGCTTCTGCCTTGGTGCCAATGATGGTCGTATGCGTGTTTGGCGCCGTGCAGGTGAGCGCCACAATCAGGACTGCATACGACCGAGGCACACAGGGCCAACACCCGGCATCATGGTGTGGGGAGCGATCTCCTACACTGGCCATACACCACTGGTGATCGTCGAGGGGACACTGAATAGTGCACGGTACATCCAAACCGTCATCGAACCCATCGTTCTACCATTCCTAGACCGGCAAGGGAACTTGCTGTTCCAACAGGACAATGCACGTCCGCATGTATCCCGTGCCACCCAACGTGCTCTAGAAGGTGTAAGTCAACTACCCTGGCCAGCAAGATCTCCGGATCTGTCCCCCATTGAGCATGTTTGGGACTGGATGAAGCTTCGTCTCACGCGGTCTGCACGTCCAGCACGAACGCTGGTCCAACTGAGGCGCCAGGTGGAAATGGCATGGCAAGCCGTTCCACAGGACTACATCCAGCATCTCTATGATCGTCTCCATGGGAGAATAGCAGCCTGCATTGCTGCGAAAGGTGGATATACACTGTACTAGTGCCGACATTGTGCATGCTCTGTTGCCTGTGTCTATGTGCCTGTGGTTCTGTCAGTGTGATCATGTGATGTACCTGACCCCAGGAATGTGTCAATAAAGTTTCCCCTTTCTGGGACAATGAATTCACGGTGTTCTTATTTCAATTTCCAGGAGTGTATAATGTATTATATTTCAGGCTAAAATGTAAGAAAAGAAATTAATTTGTTACTAGTGATATGTACGGTACAGCTAAAATTACTCTTCATATAGAAATATTTGAAATTATGAAATATCTGGCATACTTAAAATTCCTATTATTTATGCAATCCGACCTAATTATTAAATTTATTTCTGGATTCATTTACAAAATAATGATATAGCTTGGTGGAGATTATTCTTCTGTCAAGAAAGTTTGTAATCTCTTTTGTTTGGTAAATTCTTTGGAATATTGTTAGTACCGCAGAATGTAAGTAGTAGTGGACATGCCTCTGAGGCAAATGGACATGTTTTTATATCTTGCAATAACAATATAATTTGTGGTGTCATAGAAAAATGGAAATTGTAAAGACCATGTGATATTGTAAGAATGTGACAAAAATAAAGTTCAAGAGTAAGACAGGCAAATCTTCAAACATTATTATGTCAGCCTCAAGAATCTACCCCTAGATGTGACTGCAGCCAACAGTGAGAAAATGAAGATGAGTAAAAAAGGTTTTTTTTGTATATCTTACACCTCTCAAAGTTTTTGAAACTAATGAAGAGGGTGGAAAATTTAATTTTGATGTGTGGGAGGGTAAGACTATAACACTGTTTCTGTTCCACCAGGTGCAAAACATTACCTTTTGTGGATGTACACAAATCATTGTACAGTAGTTACTACTTTGTCTTAGCTCAACCATTCATTTCTTTTTCTTCTTGTTGTTGTTGTTGTTGTCTTCAGTCCTGAGACTGGTTTCATGCAGCTCTCTATGCTACTCTATCCTGTGCAAGCTTCTTCATCTCCAGTACTTGCTGCAACCTACATCCTTCTGAATCTGCTTAGTGTATTCATCTCTTGGTCTCCCTCTACGATTTTAACCCTCCACGCTGCCCTCCAATGCTAAATTTGTGATCCCTTGATGCCTCAGAACATGTCCTACCAACCAATCCCTTCTTCTGGTCAATTATATTGAATGCCTTTTCATTAGTTATGTGATCTACCCATCTAATCTTCAGCATTCTTCTGTAGCACCACATTTCAAAAGCTTCTATTCTCTTCTTGTCTAAGCTATTTATCGTCCATGTTTCACTTCCATACATGGCTACACTCCATACAAATACTTTTAGAAATGACTTCCTGACACTTAAATCTATACTCGGTGTTAACAAATTTCTCTTCTTCAGAAATGCTTTCCTTGCCACTGCCAGTCTACATTTTATATCCTCTCTACTTCGACTATCATCAGTTATTTTTCTCCCCAAATAGCAAAACTCCTTTACTACTTTAAGAGTCTTATTTCCCAATCTAATTCCCTCAGCATTACCCGACTTAATTCAATTACATTCCATTATCCTCGTTTTGCTTTTGTTGATGTTCATCTTACATCGTCCTTTCAAGACACTGTCCATTCCGTTCAACTGCTCTTCCAGGTCCTTTGCTGCCTCTGACAGAATTACAATGTCATCGGCGAACCTCAAAGTTTTTATTTCTTCCCCATGAATTTTCATACCTACTCCAAAATTTTCTTTTGTTTCCTTTACTGCTTGCTCAATATACAGATTGAATAACATCGGGGAGAGACTACAAACCATGTCTCACTCCCTTCCCAACCACTGCTTCCCTTTCATGCCCCTCGACTCTTATAACTGCCATCTGGTTTCTGTACAAATTGTAAATGGCCTTTTGCTCATTGAATTTTACCCCTGTCACCTTTAGAACTTGAAAGAGAGTATTCCAGTCAACATTGTCAAGGTATAAAGACACGATACAGGATGGGAATGGTCGGTGTTGTTCACGAGCCAATTGATGACAAGTAAGCAGAGATCCGCATACGGGCACCTGCCGATTTTTGTGATTTTGGCTTAGAGCGTGCGGTACCCACACATCCAATTTTTGAACTTTCCTCACTGCAATGCAAATGTCGCATGATGGTTCACGCAGTTCATCACATTTGCTGGTTCTTGAGCACACTGAGGTAGACTGACAAGGATTAATGTGTTTAAATGATCTTCATCAAACTCCAAAGATCTTCCTGAATGTGGAGTCACTAATGTCAAAATGATCCTCCTTAAAATGAGAAAACCAATTTCTTGCTATGGTATGGTCTGTCCAATGACGTCTCACCATACAGGGCACAAAAATGGCTGCCTCCATTGCTGTTACCTCTCTACTGAACTCAATCACAAGAATATTTGAGAAATGTCCTGATTTCTCCATTTGTCACTCCATTTTGTTGTGTCCACAGCTCATCTCCGAATGCCAAACGACATTACATAAGCTCAAACAGCAATCGTGAATCACAAATTAAAAATAACAATTAATGAATAAACCCACAGCTGCTGGAATACCAATGAGTAAACAAAAATGCCACAAACTTATATACCAATCTAATAACCACCCTGGTCATTATTGTGGTGACCAAAATGATTGAGCTCAAGTTGTGGTATGAAGATTATCCCTAAAACATCGACCGAGCGAGGTGGCGCAGGGGTTAGCACACTGCACTCACATTCGGGAGGACGACGGTTCAATCCTGCATCCGGCCATCCTGATTTAGGTTTTCCATGATTTCCCTAAATCACTCCCAGCAAATTCCGGGATGCTTCCTATTAAAGGGCATGGCCAACTTCCTTCTCCATCCTTCCCTAGTCCGATGAGACTGATGACCTTGTTGTCTGGTCTCCTTCCCCAAACAACCCAACCCAACCCTAAAACATCGTAGAACTACCTCCACATTGAAATACATCCAGCATGTAGTAGAGGTTATACACTTCATTCAGTTCTCAGTACAGTCAGAACCTTGCACCATTTAAAAAATTACAAATGCTCATCGTGTGTGGTCCCCTTCACAATGTTCACTAGTGAACTGGTCCAGGTGTCTCTGCATTCACTAACAGAAGGAATACCTGTTGGGTTTGACACAAACTGACAATGAAAAGACATGATATTTGTCTCCCATCCCTGTCAGTTAGGATCTTTTCATGACCACTCTCCTTGTACTGTGTACATGGCTGCAAGTGATACACCATTCTTTGTACAAGTGTTCAACAGTTGGTGCTGATACACCATCAAATATGGCAAATTTTTCAATGAGTGATCACGGGCACGTCCAAACACCGTAGCTCCCTTCTGCCAATTTGGTATGTCTTCATCTCCACCCATCTTACCGTGCTGATTCCATACAAGTGACTGGCACATCTTCATATATACTCTGTGAACCATTGTAAAGTGCATGTCAAAGGCTACATCCCACTGTACCAGTTATTAGGGCTTTTTCCCATTCCGTTCACATACGAACCACGGGAAAAATGATTCTTTAAATGCCACTGTGTGAGCTGTAATCAATCTAATCTTTTCCTCACAATCCCTATGTGAGTGAACCATAGGGTTGTAGAATATTCCAAGAGTCATCATTTAAAGCAGGTTCTTGAAACTTGGTCACTAAACTTTCTCAGGATAGTTCCTGTTTGTCTTCAAGACTCAGCCAGTTCAGTTCTTTCCACATCTCATCGTCAATGACACTCTCCCGTGGGTGAAACAAATGTATTACTATTCGTGCTGCCCTTTTCTGTGTATGTTCGATATCCTCTGCTAATCCTATCTGGTATGGTTCCCAGACACTTGAGCATTATTCTAGACTGGGTCACATGAGTGATTTGTAACAGTCTCATTTGTATATTTTTTTGTTTTGTAAAGTGCACAATTTTACATTTTTGAACATTTATTGGAACCTGCCAATCACTGCACTACTTTGAAATCTTATATGAAGGCCTGCAGAATATTTGTACCACTTTGTTCAGACTGTACTTTGTAGTAGCTGAATGTGTCCTCTACAAAAGTCTCAGTTTACTATTAATATTGACTGCAAGATCATTAATATACTACCAAAAAATCCTCAATCCCAAACAATTTTACACTCTGGGCAACCGCAGCTGTTGAAAGGCGTGAAGTCAGGAATATGAAAAAAGGGAGGAAAGTTTATCTGTTTAGCAAGAGTAATAGAAGGCAGATTTCAGACTACCTAACAGATCAAAACGAAAATTTCTGTTCCGACACTGACAATGTTGAGTGTTTATGGAAAAAGATTAAGGCAATTGTAAAATGCATTTTAGACAGGTACGTGCCAAGTAAAACTGTGAGGGATGGGAAAAACCCACTGTGGTTCAACAAAAAAGTTAGGAAACTACTGCAAAAGCAAAGAGAGCTTCACTCCAAGTTTAAACGCAGCCAAAACCTCTCAGACAAATAGAAGCTAAACGATGTCAGTGTAAGGAGGGCTATGCGTGAAGCGTTCAGTGAATTCGAAAGTAAAATTCTATGTACCGACTTGACAGAAAATCCTAGGAAGTCCTGGTCTTACGTTAAATCAGTAAGTGGCTCGAAACAGTATATGCAGACACTTCGGGATGATGATGGCATTGAAACAGAGGATGACACCCGTAAAGCTGAAATACTGAACACCTTTTTCCAAAGCTGTTTCACAGAGGAAGACCGCACTGCAGTTCCTTCTCTAAATCCTCGCACCAACGAAAAAATGGCTGACATCGAAATAAGTGTCCAAGGAATAGAAAAGCAACTGAAATCGCTCAACAGAGGAAAGTCCACTGGACCTGATGGAATATCAATTCGATTCTACACAGAGTACGCGAAAGAACTTGCCCCCCTTCTAACAGCCGTGTACCTCAAGTCTCTAGAGGAACGTAAGGTTCCAAATGATTGGAAAAGAGCACAGGTAGTCCCAGTCTTCAAGAAGGGTCGTTGAGCAGATGCGCAAAACTATAGACCTATATCTCTGACGTTGATCTGTTGTAGAATATTAGAACATGTTTTTTGCTCGAGTATCATGTCGTTTTTGGAAACCCAGAATCTACTCTGTAGGAATCAACATGGATTCCAGAAACAGCGATCGTGTGAGACCCAACTCGCTTTATTTGTTCATGAGACCCAGAAAAAGTTAGATACAGGCTCCCAGGTAAATGCTATTTTCCTTGACTTTCGGAAGGCGTTCGATACAGCTCCGCACTGTTGCCTGATAAACAAAGTAAGAGCCTACGGAATATCAGACCAGCTGTTTGGCTGGATTGAAGACTTTTTAGCAAACAGAACACAGCATGTTGTTATCAATGGAGAGACGTCTACAGACGTTAAGGTAACCTCTGGCGTGCCACAGGGGAATGTTATGGGACCATTGCTTTTCACAATATATATAAATGACCTAGTAGATAGTGTCGGAAGTTCCATGCGGCTTTTCGCGGGTGATGCTGTAGTATACAGAGAAGTTGCAGCATTAGAAAATTGTAGTGAAATACAGGAAGACCTGCAGTGGATAGGCACTTGGTGCAGCGAGTGGCAACTGACCCTTAACATAGACAAATGTAATGTATTGCGAATACATAGAAAAAAGGATCCTTTATTGTATGATTATATGATAGCGGAACAAACACTGGTAGCGGTTACTTCTGTAAAATATCTGGGAGTATGCGTGCGGAACGATTTGAAGTGGAATGATCATATAAAATTAATTGTTGGTAAGGCGGGTACCAGGTTGAGATTCATTGGGAGAATCCTTAGAAAATGTAGTCCATCAACAAAGGAGGTGGCTTACAAAACACTCGTTCGACCTATACTTGAGTATTGCTCATCAGTGTGGGATCTGTACCAGATCGGGTTGACGGAGGAGATAGAGAAGATCCAAAGAAGAGCGGTGCATTTCGTCACAGGGTTATTTCGTAACTGTGATAGCGTTACGGAGATGTTTAGCAAACTCAAGTGGCAGACTCTGCAAGAGAGGCGCTCTGCATCGTGGTGTAGCTTGCTCGCCAGGTTTCGAGAGGGTGCATTTCTGGATGAGGTATCGAGTATACTGCTTCCCCCTACTTATACCTCCCGAGGAGATCACGAATGTAAAATTAGAGAGATTCGAGCGCGCACGGAGGCTTTCAGACAGTCATTCTTCCCGCGAACCATATGCGACTGGAACAGAAAAGGGAGGTAATGACAGTGGCACGTAAAGTGCCCTCCGCCACACACAGCTGGGTGGCTTGTGGAGTATAAATGTAGATGTAGATGAATTCCAGTTGCAGCTGGTAAAATTGTCGTTTATTGAAACATGACCGGTTTCATGGCTTTAAGGCACATCATTGGTGCACTTACATTGTAAAAACAAAGCACAGTGTCACCACTTTTTACAGATATTAAGATTAGAAAAAATAGAATGTCTAAACCTTACCCACAGCATTAAAAGATCATAGGCACGCCCATCACTCCTAGGCAAAGGCTACTATTCAGAGAATGTCGTCAATGTTATGGCGAGCGAAAGGTAAAGAAGATGTGCCCCATTCATTAAAATTTGCCTGCATCTAAAAGAGAAAATATATTTTATAGTGAGCAGATGATAATTTAAAAAAAAAAAAAACATGTTAGATTGGTGAGAAAGAATTGTCACTGCTAAATGGTTAGTCGCAGCACACGTAAACTACAATAGAGAATCAGGTGGCAGAGTCTTACCAGTATGACAGCTCAGTGCAGGTCAAGGCAAAAGCAGCCCACATAATTGACAAAGAGAGACTAGCTGGCTGGCGGAACAGAAGCTATCCATGTGGACGGTGTGACGTAGTAAACTTATGACTAGGAGTGCTTGGTCACTACCTTTACAAGCAAGAATAGTACAGTATGTTATTACCTATTAGCACCTAATCATACAAACAAGTAAAGTTATCCAGGATGCTATGGTACTTTAATTCCAACTGGCTATTCAACATGAACTATGCATTTTCTTTTTTATGTCTAAATATTTTCACTTCCTCTGCTAAATTCAAAATATAGCTGTTTTCTTTTTTATGAGGTATTTTTAAATTTTTTGAAGGGCTTGTGACGCTGTGCCCCTCTTCACATTAAGTGTACTGTTAATGCGGAGCGAGGATTATTTAGGTTAAAGTGCTTCTGAAATCTTATTCAAAATGACCTACCAGTTTGCCCTATTTTTTAGGGCACTCATTGCATATAATGCAGTATACTCCTGCTCAATTATATTTATTCACCACAGCTTTTTCCTTGTGCCTGAGTTTTCTGCCTGAAACTGAAAATGTAAAATACGCTGCAATAATGCCTTTGGATCTCATACGTCTGCCAATTTTTTTTGGATACTGCACCCAGATATGGTATTCAACAAAAAATAGACCATTCCCTTGTCTGCTCGGCTGGTCTAAGCATTATAAAATCTGCCTCTAATGCACCATGGGAAAGAGTTTCTCTTTTTCAGTATACTTCTATCAACTGCATTAATATGAAGAGGGGCACAGCATCACAAAGCCTTCCGAAAATTTAAAACCCCCCCCAAAAAAAAAAAAAAAAAAAAAAAACAGCCATATTTTGAACACATCAGAGGAAGTGAAAATATGTAGAAATACAAAAGAAAACACACAGTTCACTTTGAATAACCAGTTGAAATCATAGCACCACAGCATCCTGGATAACTTTGTTGCATGATTAGGTGCTAGTAGGTAATAAAATTCTGTAGTATTCTCGCTTGTAAAGGTTGTGACCCAGCACTCCTAGACGTAAGTATATGACGTCACACTGTCCACACGGATAGCTTCCGTTCTGTCAGCCAGCTGGTCTCTCTCTGTCATTCATGCAGGCCGCTTTTGCCTTGCCTTGCACTGCGCTGCCCTGCTGTCACACCGGTAAGACACTGCCACCTGATACTTTCCACATAGTAATTTGCACGTGCCGCCAATAATCATGTTAGCAGTGACACCGCTCAATACAAAGTATATTTTCTTGTTTTAGATGCAGGCAAATTTTAATGAATGGGGCTCATCTTCTTTACCTTTCACTCGCCATGACATTGATGACATTCTGTGAGTAGTAACTTTTGACTAGGTTGACACTGTACTAGGTGTTGACACTGTACTTTGCTTTTTAGCATGTAGGTTCACCTGATGATGTGGCTTAAAGCCATGAAACTGGTCGTATTTTAATAAACAACAACTTTACCAGCTTAAGCGGAATTCTTCCTGACGTCAATACTCAATCCGATCGATCGTAGCTTTGGCAACACGTGTAGGTGTGGTACTGAGTCAAATGCTTTTTTCATAAGCTGAGAAATACTGCATCTACCTTACTGCCTTGATCCACGGCTTTCAAGATGTCATACAAGAGGAGGGCGAGTTGAGTTTCACATGACCTGTGCTTTCCAAATCCATGTCGGTTGTCATGGAGGAGATTGTTCTGTTCTCTGACATGAGTTACATCATTATAAATATTTTGTCGATTTAGCTGGTCGATTCTGAATTTTATAGGTAGCCGTGTGCCCACGCAGTGTGGATCCCAGGACTCATGGTTACTTGCGTAATTCTCAAATGACCAGCTAGTTCCAACAATTATTATTTATACACAGAAATAGAACATCAAATAATAAGATTTTGAAAGTACTACACAGAAGTATTTGTCATTTGGCTGTACACGAGGACTGCACCACCATAACTAAGAGAATAAGTAAAAAAAAGAAGAAGAAGAAGAAGAAGGAAAAATAAGCTGCAACAACAATAATAATTTCACGTGGCTTAAACAATTATCCATTAACAGTGAAATGTTATAAAGTAGTGACTTTTCATTCATATGACAAAAGGTACCTCATATACAGGACAAAGAAATGTTGTATTATAATTCTAAATGTTAATTCCTTTTGAAATATTAATATGTACAATAATTTATAAAATTATTGAAAAATTGGTTTTAAAAAACGGAAATTTGTTGAGAAAAATGTTGGTAGTCTAGGGATACAGAGGATATATGTAGCCAGCTAAGACCACGGGCTCACGATCACCTTGCAGATGCGTCCGCGCTACCTCTATGTGATTCCTCGAGGTCACTGGTTAGTTGCCCTCAATGCTGCTTATCTTCGGAGAGTCCGACCCTGGCCCTAGTTCCTGTGCTGCTGCTTTGAACTGGTGTTAGCTACTCTGTAGCTGGACTGCCCTCGGGTTGAATGGACACCGACTGACAGACGACGCTCTTTGACTGAGGGCTGTTTAGTTTATCGTTACAGCCCAAACTGACTGAATTCCAGCTGAGATTTAAAAAGAGAAATATTAGAACTGTTATGCTATGACAACATGTTGTTTCGAGATAAAGTCTTATTAAAGGACATACAAAACCTTGTCCGTTTGGTATGTTTTCTTACTATAAAATGCTGACAGCAAAAATAAAAACAAGAGGGGTTTTTTCAGACCATTTAGTTATCTCTGATTTCCTTTTTCTTGTCATTTTTACTTGAAATTTGTTATAAGACATTACTTAAGTATAAACAATGTTCTTCCTGAAGTTTATAGCAGGGCAAAATATCGACACACTGCTGACATTGCCCTATATTCATCTATTGATATTATCCCACTCAAACAACATGCAGAGACCACACTTTAATGCCTTTGTTAATGCTGGAAATGTTATAAAATCCAAGCTAAAAGATGCACAAGAAGACATACTGTGTAGCTGTTGCCATTAAAGAAGTATTTAAATGTTTACCTCAGTTTAAACATAGACCAAAATCATCATCAAAATTCATACAATCTAGGCTTTCACGACCGGTATTGTCTTCACTTGAAACTTCCGGACTGAAAGACCGTGAAGATCATCAAAATTCAATAAAATCAGTTTTTAACAACACAATAAGACTGTCTTTCACAACAACTCATCCCCTCTACACCTACATCTGGCATCATCCGCTATGCTGCAGCACTTATCTCTCATAGACAACAGAGATACTCAGCTGATAAAAAAATGGTGTCGGCGTTGCCTGACAAGTCAGAATTGCCCCTGATCTCCACTATTATCAGACACATATAGCTCGTCATCTGCAACTAAATCATGTTATGGAAGGAAACATTCCACGTGGGAAAAATTATATATAAAAACAAAGATGAGGTGACTTACCGAACAAAAGCGCTGGCAGGTCGATAGACACACAAACAAACACAAACATACACACAAAATTCAAGCTTTCGCAACAAACTGTTGCCTCATCAGGAAAGAGGGAAGGAGAGGGGAAGACGAAAGGAAGTGGGTGTCTATCGACCTGCCAGCGCTTTTGTTCGAAAAACAAAGATGATGTGACTTACCAAATGAAAGTGCTGGCAGGTCGACAGACACACAAACGAACACAAACATACACACAAAATTCAAGCTTTCACAACAAACTGTTGCCTCATCAGGAAAGAGGGAAGGAGAGGGAAAGACGAAAGGATGTGGGTTTTAAGGGAGAGGGTAAGGAGTCATTCCAATCCCGAGAGCGGAAAGACTTACCTTAGGGGGAAAAAAGGACGGGTATACACTCGCACACACACACATATCCATCCACACATATACAGACACAAGCAGACATATTTAAAGACAAAGAGTTTGGGCAGAGATGTCAGTCGAGGCAGAAGTGCACCTTCCCTACCCTCTGGCTCCTACCCTTGTAACCGCGCCCGGTGTAAAACCTGTCCCATGCACCCTCCCACCACCACCTACTCCAGTCCTGTAACCCGCAAGGTGTACACGATCAAAGGCAGAGCCACGTGTGAAAGCACCCACGTGATTTACCAACTGACCTGCCTACACTGTGAAGCTTTCTATGTGGGAATGACCAGCAACAAACTGTCCATTCGGATGAATGGACACAGGCAGACAGTGTTTGTTGGTAATGAGGATCACCCTGTGGCTAAACATGCCTTGGTGCACGGCCAGCACATCTTGGCACAGTGTTACACTGTCCGGGTTATCTGGATACTTCCCACTAACACCAACCTGTCAGAACTCCGGAGATGGGAACTTGCCCTTCAGTATATCCTCTCTTCTGGTTATCTGCCAGCCCTCAACCTCCGCTAATTTCAAGTTGCCACCGCTCATACCTCACCTGTCTTTCAACAACATCTTTGCCTCTGTACTTCTGCCTCGACTGACATCTCTGCCGAAATGCTTTGCCTTTACAAATGTCTGCTTGTGTCTGTGTATGTGCGGTTGGATATGGGTGTGTGTGCGAGTGTATACCTGTCCTTTTTTCCCCGAGGTAAGTCTTTCCGCTCCCGGGATTGGAATGACTCCTTACCCTCTCCCTTAAAACCCACATCCTTTCGTCTTTCCCTCTTCTTCCCTCTTTCCTGATGAGGCAACAGTTTGTTGCGAAAGCTTGAATTTCATGTGTGAGTTTATGTTTGTTTGTGTGTCTACCGACCTGCCAGCACTTTCGTTCGGTAAGTCACATCATCTGTGTTTTTAGATACATCTTCGTTTTTAGATATATATATGGCATTACTTACATTTAGCTTTCGAAAATCTTTCTTCATCTGCATTCTCAAAAGTTGTTGAGAAATGTACACAAACACTACACGTATTTTTTGGGAACTTCATTTGTAAATAGGATTAACACTTTTCAATGTTACCAAAACACAGTGTTAATGTAGTTGTTGCATGTGCAGTCCCAATTAGCATTCTCTTATTCTCAAGTCAGTTTGATGCCAATCTGAATTTTCTTTGCTTATTGCCTCCACCTATGTGTGCATGCTTGTGTGATAGCTGTTTGTGATACATTTCATAAATTTCCTTTTACGTGTTAAATAGTGTGCCAGTGATTGGTGTCGTGTAGTCATTACAATCTGTATTCTTTCAGCTAATGCCTTCTATATGTGGAAGTGTTTCTTTGATTGTTAAGTCTATTTTATAGACTTTTTATTTTTAAATCTGATTTTATTTTAGTTGGGGGATGGTTGTGAGCTATTAGGTGGCCAGCAAATGCTCTGAGGTGTCCTGAATATCTTAGTTTTGAAGTTCCTGCATTTTAGTCCTATGTATACTGACTGACAAGAGTTGCATGATAATCGTATATGACTGATCTGTTGAACTTATCTGTGGGTGTTCCCTATGTTCTGTGCTTTTTCTGTGTTGTGTTGTCTATTTGTATCCTATTCGTAGTCCCTGTTCCTTTAAAATGTTTACTATTCTTTGAACTACTTTAAGTTTTGGGTGAGTATGAGCCACTTTCTTTTGGGTGCGAGTACTTGCATCATCGTGTCTTGCATGTGGCCATTGTTTGTATGTCCCGTTCATCTGTGTTGTTATGCAAGGTCTTGTGTACATGTAGCCAGTTCATTCCCTTTCTGTCTACATAGATTTTGACTTACTTTATGTATCTTACAGGTATCATAGCCATTTTCCATTACTATTTGATTTATAGTGTTTTGCTTCTGTTCTGTTTAATCTGTGGAGCACGAATCTGAAGCTTGCTTGTTTCTGTGTCAATGAGCGGTTTAACTGATTGTACGTTTCCACAATACTATAAACCATGAGTGCTGTTTATTCTTTATACAGTGAGATCCAAAAAATTTAATGTTAACATAGAAGAGACAATATTTTAAAGAAACAAGAGCTTCACATATGAAACAGAATAGACAATATAACACAGTAAAAACTTAGAACACAGGACACACACACAAATAAATTCAACAGATCAGCCAACACTTGTCACTAAAATACACAGTGAAAATATGCAAGAACTTTAACACGAGACATCCAGAACACCCCTGAGTTCCGCAGAGTAACAGTTCCCATAGCAAATTTGCTGACCACCTAACAGCCCACAATCAATACCAAATTAAATTACAGACATGTTTGAAAACATTAATATCCAGCAACAACCTCTACCTTCTATCATAAATTTACAAAAGAAGAAAACTTTCACATTCATAAGGCATTACCAGAAGGAAAATAAGTTACAAACGACAACACTACACTACGTGATGGCACAATATTTTAACACATTAAAAGATCTTTATAGAAAAGATGACATAAGTAGCTAAAAAAACACACACATACACACACGGAGGAAAAAAGTCAACGAAACCCAAATTTGGCACCACATTGACTTGAGAAACAAGTGAATGCAAACTGGGATAAAACTCACAACAGCAACACTAACACTAAGATTTGGTAAAGCTGAATAATGTCATTGCAATATGTGTAATGTTTGTGTGTGGTTCTCAGCAACTTATGGGAATGCAGGTAAAACAGGATTTTTGAAAGCTAAATGTAAGAACTAGTCTCAAAATATTTTCACACAAAAAATTATGTTTAGATATAAAGAGATATGTTCTCTTGCAAACTAAACTCCCTTTCCCACCATCTAACTTCAGACGACAAGCACACTACACAATAATGTAGAAAAATTCAGGTAATGAGAACAACAGAAAAAGACCGGTTTTTAGGCATCATGTTTGTAGAATGATTATCACTTAAAACATGTTCACATTTTACAGACATGAACAAAGAATACACACTAATGGTGGCACAAAGATGATGAAACATCTACATCTACAGCTACATGATTACTACGCAGTTCACACATTAAGTGTCTTGGGAGAGTTCGTAAAACCACCTTCAGACTATTCTGAAAAAACTAACCTTTAATTTTTCAGTGGAATTTCTGATTTCTCTTAATGAGACACTCTTCCTAGTTCTTGATAATACAAAATGAGCTGTCTGTCTTTGAACTTTTTTTATGTCCTCTGTCAATCCCATGTGGTAAGAATCCCAACACAAGACGGATGGGCAAGTGAAGTGTGTTTCTTTAGTAGACCTGCTATATCTTGTAAATGTTCTGCCAGTAAAACACAGTATTTGGTTTGCCTTTCCTACAACATTATCTATGTGATCATTCCAATTCAAATTGTTCATAATTATAAACACTAGGTATTTAGTTGAATTGACAGCCTTCAGATTTGTATGATTTTTCGTGTAGCCAAAATCTAATGGATTTCTTTTGCTCCTCATATGGATGACCTAATACTTTTCATGACATAGAGTGAATTGCAATTTTTTGCACAATACAGATACCATTCTGCAATTGGTTTTGATCTTCTGATGACTTTACTAGATGGTAAATGACAGCATCATTTGCAAACAATCTAACATGCAGCTCAGATTTTCTCGTAAGTTGTTTACAAAGATCAAGAACAGCAGAGGGCTTACAACACTTCCTAGAGAAATACCAGATATTACTTCTGTTTTCCATCATGTGACCTTTCTGACAGGGAGTCATGAATCCAGTCAGCCAACTGAGACAATACGCGACAGGCACGCAATTTGATTAGAACTCACTTTCGAGGGATGGTGTCAAAAGCCTTCTGGAAATCTGGAATCAATATGAGATCCCCTGCTAATAGCATTCATTACTTCATGTGAATAAAGGACCAGTTGTGTTTTAAAGGAACAAAAATTTTCTGTATCTGTGCTATGTGTCAATAGATCATTTTCTTCGATGTAACTCGTAATCTTTGACTGCAGCATATGTTTCAAAATCCTACTGCAAATACTTGCCAGTGATAAAGGTCTCTAATTAAGAGGATAACTCCTATTTCCTTTCCTGAGTACTGGTGTGACATGTGCAACTTTCCAGTTCTAAGATATGGATCTTTTGTTGGGCAAATAATCGCATATGATTGTTAAGTATGGAGCTTTTATATCAGCTTACTCTGAAAGGAATCTAATTGGTATACAATCTGGACTGGAAAACTTGCCTTTATTAAAGCTTCACTACACTTTCTGGCCACTGTAGCCGAGTGGTTCTAGGTGCTTCAGTCTGGAACCGCACTGCTACTACGGTCACAGGTTTGAATCCTACCTCCGGCATGGATGTGTGTGATGTCCCTATGTTAGTTAGGTTTAAGTAGTTCTAAGTCTAGGGGACTGATGACCTCAGATGTAAAGTCCCATAGTTCTTAGAGCCATTTGAATCATCACTACACTGAAGATATCTACTTTTAATTTATACTTGTTGGCAACTACAGTTGGTTCAAATTCTGGAATATGTACTTCGTTTTCCTCGAGTCTAGTAATTCCACCTTAGACGCATTGTCTTCAGTAACAATGCCATCACTATTGTACAGTGAAGGTATTGATTGTATCTTGTTGCTGCTGCTGCACATTTCATACAAACAGAGTCTCTTTGCATTTTATGTCAGTTTTTGTGAGTGAGTGATGTTTTGGAAGCTAATATTAGCATCTTGTATCAATGTCTGCACTAAATTTAAAGCTTCTGTAAAACACAGCCAGTCTTGGAGATTTTGTGTTCTTTTAAATTTGGAATGTTTTTTTGTTGTTTCTTCAATATGTTGTGATTTGTTTTGTGTACGATGGCAGATCATCTCCATCTCTCATTAATTTATTCTTTACAAATCTCTCAACTGCTGTTAATACTATTTCTTTGAATGTAACTGACATCTGGTCTACACTTATTTAGTTACTTTGGAAGTCACCATCAACTATAATTTTATGAGTGGAGTAACAATTTGAAATGAGGCTCAAGTTTCCTTTAAACCTTTCATCACATACGAATTTAACTTACAGGAAAAAAATGTTTGTGTAACAGGCAGACCTTATATCAACTAACCATATCTGCCAATACAGCCATTGCAAGGACAACAAAAACGATGAATATCTGATTGAATATTTGTGCACATTTTGTGAGACAGTACTTTGCAATAGATAACTATATGATACGCAAAACGTCTGAGGTTACAATTAATATTGCCTGCAATGTTAATGTTAACATAATTCCTGGGAACATGTCTTACGTTCCAGAATGAAATTTTCACTCTGCAGTGGAGTGTTCACTGATATGAAACTTCCTGGCAAATCACTCCTGAGTAGCTCGGTTGGTAGAGCTCTTGTCCATGTGTGGCAGAGGTCCCGAGTTCGAGTCTCCGTCCAGCGTACAATTATAATCTGCCAGGAAGTTTAACATATAAGATATTTTTACATCTAAATTTAAAGAACAGCAACAGTCAGTCAAAAAAATCTGTAATTTGCTGCAGATCTAGATTTCAACTATAAAATAGTCATCATTGCTGCAGTACTGGAAATTTCATATAGGTACCAACAAGTCAGAGCATAAACTTGTTACAAATGACACTGGCCTTTACATGGCAGAAACAAACATCTACATCTGCCAAAGAGATTCCATTGAAGATGAAATGCTGTGTCCTCCCCAGTATGAAATCTCCAGTCCAGTCAAAAATTTTGCTTGTCACCCTATACAATTATACTTTCAATAATAAGCAGATGTGTGATACTGAGCCAGAAGCTTTCCTACTTGACTGCCTCATTCCATGGCTTTCAAATGTCATGTGAAAAATGCATGAGTCGAGTTTTACACAGTCGAATTTATGGACTACTCCTGGTTGGCATGGAGGTCACCCTGTTCCAGATATCTCATTATGTAGGCACTCAGAGTATATTTTAAGCTTCTATAACAAATGTATGTCACGGACACTGGATGGTAGTTTTGAGGATCATATGGTCATATCTACTACCCCCCCCCCCCCCCCACCCCAATGAACCATGGACCTTGCCATTAGTGGGGAAGCTTGCGTGCCTTGGCGATACAGGTGGCCATACCATAGATGCAACCACAATGGAGAGGTGTCTGTTGAGAGGCCAGACAAACGTGTGGCTCCTGAAGAGGGGCAGCAGCCGTTTCAGTAGTTGCAGCGACAACAGTTTGGATGATTGACTGATGTGGCCTTGTAACATTAACCAAAACAGCCTTGCTGTGCTGGTACTGGGAATGGCTAAAAGCAAGGGGAAACTACAGCCATAATTTTTCCCAAGGGCATGCAGCTCTACTTTATGGCATGGAGACCTGCATCAAACCAGTCTCTGGACTGAAGACCACAACAACAACATCTACCACCCTTCCTGTGGATTGGTATGACCTACGCCTACGACTACTGGAAAAGATTTTTTTTGAGAGAGAGAGAGAGAGAGAGAGAGAGAAGAGATCTCCAGTATACTCTATGAGATCAGAAGTATATAGACATCCTTAAAAATGGGAATTGACAATTAGACATTACTGACATGTGGACCCGCTAGTATAAGAAGAGGTGGAGAGTACTGTGTTGTTAGTAGAGAGCAGTAGCAGCACAATATATGGGCCAGGAGAGCTCTGCGACTTCAAACATGGAGACTAGTCATTGGATGTTACCAGAGTAACAAATTCATCAGGGACATCGCAACACTTCTAAAGCTGCTCAAGTTGACTGTTGATTACATAACTGTGACGTGTACAAAACAAAGAACAGCCACAACTAAACGAACAACAGGTAGAACTCACGTACTAACGGACATGGGACCACTGAGTGTTGCGGAGGGTGGTTGTAAAAAGTAGCATGAAATCAGTGGAAAGAATCACTCGTGAGTTCCAATGCGCTGTCAGCAGTGCAGCTAACGCAATGACTGTGTGTAGGGGGTTAGAAAGAATGGTGCAGAATGGTTGAGCAGTTCTTCATAAGTCACAAATCTCTGTAATCAATGAAAACTGATGACAGAGGTGGTGCAAAGAGTGATGCCAGTCCTCAATGGACTACTGTACATGAGTGACTAATTGGTTAGGTTAGGTTAGTGTTGTTTAACGTCCCGTCGACAACGAGATCATTAGAGACGGAGCGCGTGCTCGAGTTAGGGAAGGATGGGGAAGAAAATCGGCCGTGCCCTTTCAAAGGAACCATCACGGCATTTGCCTGAAATGATTTAGGGAAATCACGGAAAACCTAAATCAGGACGGCTGGATATGGGATTGAACCGTCGTCCTGCCGAAGAGTGACTAATAAAGCTATACTCTGTGGCAATTAGAATGAAGGGTTTGTGTTTGGCAAATGCTGAAGAACATTACCGGCCCTCATGTGTAGTGCCAACATGAAAGAACAAAGGAGGTGGTGTACGGTATAAGGGTGTTTTTGTGGTTGGGTGGTGGTCCCCTTATTCCTCTTAAGAAAATGCTACATGTGGAACAACATGAATACATGTTACAGCAGTTTGGAGATGATGATTGTATCAGCATGAGAGCGGACCATGTCGTTAAACAAAATCTAAGTGGATAATAACATTCCTGAAATTGACTCACATGCTCGGAGTCCGAACTGCTCTAATGGAATGCCTTTGGGGTGAGTCTGAATGTAAACTTCATTCGAGACACCGGCATGCAACATAGGTTGGTACCGATTCTGTGTGCATAGTTTCACTTTTTGCATAAATGTGGGCAAGCAATTTCATCCTTTCTTCAAGAAATAGGTTGACTGGAAAAGTGAAAATGTTACATGTTCTGCATATACTTGATAATGAACTTCACTGAATGTGGGTTTCACTTTTTGCATAAATGTGGGCAAGCAATTTCATCCTTTCTTCAGGAAATTGGTTGACTGGAAAAGTGAAAATGTTACATGTTCTGCATATACTTGATAATGAACTTCACTGAATGTGGGTTTCACTTTTTGCATAAATGTGGGCAAGCAATTTCATCCTTTCTTCAGGAAATTGGTTGACTGGAAAAGTGAAAATGTTACATGTTCTGCATATACTTGGTAATGAACTTCACTGAATGTGGGTTTCACTTTTTGCATAAATGTGGGCAAGCAATTTCATCCTTTCTTCAGGAAATAGGTTGACTGGAAAAGTGAAAATGTTACATGTTCTGCATATACTTGATAATGAACTTCACTGAATGTGGGTTTCACTTTTTGCATAAATGTGGGCAAGCAGTTTCATCCTTTCTTCAAAAAATAGGTTGACTGGAAAAGTGAAAATGTTACATGTTCTGCATATACTTGATAATGAACTTCACTGAATGTGGGTTTCACTTTTTGCATAAATGTGGGCAAGCAATTTCATCCTTTCTTCAGGAAATAGGTTGACTGGAAAAGTGAAAATATTACATGTTCTGCATATACTTGATAATGAACTTCACTGAATGTGGGTTTCCACCCAAAATTTGGGCCTTGTATACTACAAGTTCTGAAAGAACAGACAATGCTTGTGAGGCATTTCAAAGGGTTTTTGGCCATAAATTTTAGGCAGTCGCTAACATTAAAATGAACATCACAGACAGGCCTCACAGATCCAGTAATAAACGTGAAAAATATGTGCAGTATACACAGGGTTTGATTTTAAAGTACAGAAATGTAACCATGACACATTTGAATTTTTTAAAAGCATTTCTTTATATCATCAAAAGGAAAAATGTGTCTGTTTACATACAGTTGCAAGTAGGCTTACTGTAATACTGGACGTACAAAATAGGAAACAAAACTGATCATGTTCTGTCAGCATGAACTCTGCTCCAATATGTTATCAAATGGAGCCACAATGTGTACACAGGTGTCGTCCCGATACTTCACACGAGTCATCCCCCTGCGGCCATACATGATTCCACCCCAAAACATGACTCAACCACCTTGACAAGAGTGGTGGTCTATGATACAGTTGGGGTCTAAATGTTGCCCTCATTGCTTCCAAACACGAATATCAGTATTGTCAGGATGGAGACTAATATGGGTCTCATCAGAAAGGAGGTTTGGGTCCCACTGCTGTGTAGTCCACGAAGACTACACAGACAATTTAGTGGAGGAGACTCGAGATGCCTTTTGGCACGTAACCTCTGCTCATGGAAGCATATTTTGCATGGTTTGTGTTGACACTTCCAAGATTTTAAACATGGCTGCAACAGCAACTGTTGAAATTCTTCACGATAAAGGATGCCCTTGGCACAATTGTTTTATTAATCTCCATTGCATGATGTAATTTTAGATTTTTTACTTCTGATGAAGGTACATTCATATGTACCGAAACCTTGGTCAAGAATTTTAATAAATTTTTATCCTGCAACTGTTTTTGGCTGTCATCCTTTATCGTGTTGGCACTTCCACTTTTGTAGCTGTTTGGAACAGAGCCCGTAGACTTATAACATTGTGTTAAGGGTTCCTGCCTGCTGTTATATGCAGATATCAGACCTGCACAGCCATTGTTTTCCTTCCACGGCCGCTTATGTGACAATGCCCAAGTAATCCTATCGCTAGAAACCTTTTCCTCCTGTCACTAGAAATTTTTTCCAGATTCTAATGACATCACTTTGTCTCACAGCAAAATTTGCTGTGAGGTCCACCTGTCTCATTCCCTGCTCCATTAGCGTGACTACATGGAGCTTCTGATCGTATGTTGTCAGAAACCATCCTGTAGCAACACAACACTCATAATGACAGGCAGCACAAGTTCTGCAATATTTCCAGTTGATATGATTGCCACTGACTGCATTCACATGGACTGTTTCTGCTACAATTACATTACTAACATGCCAATGTATTGATATCATAATGTACACTCATGCTCATAAATTAAGGATAATTGCAGAATATGGTGCCACACAATGTGGCACTACACAAAACTGGTACTAATAGCATAGGCACATAGGGAACACTCATGACACAAATCTGTAAGTCTACGGTATTTGTGATAAGTTGACAAAACTGTCCCGAAACACATGTGCTACAACGCCACTGTTTCCTGCGCATATACCACAACATCAGTATGGGATATGATCACCATGCACACGTACACAGGCCGTGCAACAGGTTGGCACACTCTGGATCAGGTGGTCGAGCAGCTGCTGGGGTACAGCCTCCCATTTTTCCACCACTGCCTGTAGGAACTCCTGAAGTGTCCTAGGGGTACAAAGACACGCAGCGATATGTCGACCGAGAGCATCCCAGACATGCTCAATGCGGTTTAGGTCAGGAGAACAGGCAGACCACTCCATTCACCTGATATCTTTTGTTTCAAAGTACTCCTCCAAAATGGCAGCTCGCTGGGGCCATGCGTTATCATCCATCAGGAGGAAGGTGGGACCCACTGCACCCCTGAAAAGGCGGACATACTGGTGCAAAATGACGTCCCAATAGACCTGACCTTTACGGTTCCTCTGTGAAAGACATGCACGGGTGTACGTGCACCAATCATAATCCCACCCCACACGATCAAACCAAAACCTCCATACAGGTCCCTTTCAAGGACATTAAGGGGTTGGTATGTGATTCCTGGTTCATGCCAGATGAAAACCCGGCAAGAATCACTGTTCAGACTATACCTGGACTCGTCCATGGACATAACCTGGACCACTGTTCCAATGACTATGTACTGTGTTGGTGACACCAGTCTGTACGGGCTCTCCTGTGACCAGGGGTCCGTGGAATGTACCTTGCAGGTTTCCAGGCGAATAAACCATGTCTGTTCAGTCGTCTGTAGACTGTGTGTCTGGAGGCAACTGTTCCAGTGGCTGCGGTGAGGTCCCGAACAAGGCTACCTGCAGTACTCTGTGGCCATCTGTGGGCACTGATGGTGAGATATCGGTCTTCTTGTGGTGTTGTACACTGTGGACCTCCCGTACTGTATCGCCTGGACACGTTTCCTGTCTGCTGGAATCGTTGCCATAATCTTGAGATCACACTTTGTGGCACACAGAGAGCCCATGCTACAACATGCTGTGTTTGACCAGCCTCCAATCGCTCTAGTATTCTATCCCTCGTAACATCATCAATAAGTGTTCTTTGAGCCATTTTCAACACACTGTCACCATTAGCACGTCTGAAACCGTCTGCACATTTACTCGCTGCACCGTACTCTGGCATGCACCAACACACCTCTGCGTATGTGGACTGCTGCCAGTGCCACCGTGTAACGACCGCAGGTCAAATGCACCGAGGTGATTTAAACCCGCAAACCGCCCACCAAAGCGTTGTTTCACCATGTATCAGCATTATCCTTAATTTAAGAACATGAATGTATTTCTGGATCACAAGATTCAATATGGCAATACAACATTTATTTTGAGCACTGTACTCTGACAAGTGCTGCATTATGGGCACGAGTATTTTATGAAGCGTTTTTAACCACACGTACTACTGGTCCTGCTTGGCAGTCATAGATAATGCAAAGTCTTTAGAGACTTCTTTAGAGAAGAAAAATGCTGTGGCGCCAACTTCTGTTCGTGCAGAGTTAACTTGATTCAAAAACTGACCACCACGCACAGTTTACCTATTTCGAAATGTGTCCACGTGTGCAGATGACCACTCCAAGAGCGGGTCCACTTTTGGTTCTGCGTGCTATCGAGATCACCAGCGCAACAACACTACCTTCTCTGGCTTCAGCTCTTGGGGAAGAGTTAGGTGCCATTTGTCCACAGATATTTAGATGCATCACTGACATTGCCCCGAGAAGGAATCGAGCCGTCATAAAGGCAAAGGCAAAAAGAGGGCACACCACAAGTTAATGTCTATTAATCGATGTCCAGATATTTTTGACAGTATAGAGTACTAGATTGGGCAACGGTCTTTCCGCAGTGGTTACACCGGTTCCCGTGAGATCACCGAAGTAAAGCGCTGTCGGGCGTGGTCGGCACTTGGATGGGTGACCGACCATCCAGGCCGCCATGCGCTGTTACCTTTTTTCGGGGTGCACTCAGACTCGTGATGCCAATTGAGGAGATACTCGACCGAATAGTAGCGGCTTCGGTCAAGAATACCATCATAACGACCGGGAGAACGGTGTGCTGACCGCATGGCCCTCCTATCCGCATCCTCTATGAGGATGACACGGCGGTCGGATGGTCCCGGTATGCCACTCGTCGCCTGACGACAGAGTCCATAGAGTACTAGATTAAACGAGGGGCTAGCTCACGAGGGGAGGCCACGATGTTCGGATCATGGATTTACTTCAAACTTTGTACACTTTTAGCAGTCAAATATTATGTTCGAGTAGTAAGACGTACTACTTAGGCGATTTCGATGGAATCGGTAGGGAAGTTTCACACGTCAGTGATGTACCGGTGGACTGCAACCTGTAATTTAAGATAGCGGCGGTCGTGTGGACAGTATCAAGCGAGGGAGTGCAGTGGTTAGCTCTCTGGACTTGCATTCGGGAGGATGGCGCTTCAAACCTAAATTGCTCCAGGCAAATGACAAGATGGCTTCCTTCCGCATCCTTGACACAATCTGAGCATTTCTCCGTCTCTTATGACCTCGATGTTGACGGGACGTTAAACTCAATCTTCCTTCCTTCGTCTGGTTAGCGTTCAAGTACCGTAATCGGTGGGTCGCAGGAGTGAGTCCTGGTTATCATTTTTCTTTACTTTATACTTTTTTCAACACTAGCCATATTATTTCCTACATATTACATTTGAAAGACACGTGCGTTTACATGAACTTTTATTGAATTTCCAATGTTATTTTACTGTTTACTAATTTTTATTACTACGACAACTATTTTGCCACTTTCACTCCTATACACAATTTAAAAACTTTATCCAGCATGTTCAAACTGGTATATATTTGACTGACAACGAACTTCCCGTGAAGATGCTACAGAAATACTGTCAACTGTACATCGACAATTTTCGGTACTGATTTTTACGGAAATGTTTCGTTACGCATGGTTTGCTTCCAGATTGTCGGTAGGACGAGAAATTTTTCGAAATGTCATCGAGCTATGATTTTCCTTAGGAACATTGTAGATTCATTGTGCTTGCGGGGAAACTGCAGTCATACGATGTAGCAGATGCCGTTTTAATTTATGTTTTCTGTCTATGAATGTACGCTATCATCCTGCAACTTCTAATGTCGGAAGCAAATACGACGAATAATCGTACGTTACCCTCATATTCCGCCATATTATAACTCATTCTATTATTGAATGAAGTTATTTCCACCTTTACTTATCGATGTTTGACTTGAGCTCTAAGCCGGCCGAAGTGGCCGAGCGGTTCTAGGCGCTACGGTCGCAGGTTCGAATCCTGCCTCGGGCATGGATGTGTGTGATGTCCTTACGTTAGTTAGGTTTAAGTAGTTCTAAGTCCTGGGGGACTTACGACCTCAGCAGTTGAGTCCCACAGTGCTCAGAGCCATTTTGAACTTGAGCTTTACAAGCCCGTACCTGCAAATCAAAGCGTCCAGTTGCAAAGCAATTCTCGGTACCTTACCTGATTGCGGGTATAAGGGGTTTCTGAAATCACGACAGACTAATAATTTCAGGAAAACCTTATGTGTATGAGCGTATACTTGTCGATCGATATAAATACATTTGTGGTGACAATAAAAATTAGCAAACAATAAAATTTCGTGCAACTATACGTGTCTTTCCCTCATTGTTACCTTTCACATATAATATGTATGAAACGTATATATTATTTACTTATTTATTTTTCGATTATTCCCTTTTAAGATAACATTTGCATTTGAGTAGTCATGATTTCTTCTTCTTCTTCTTCCTTCGTTCTTCCCAAATTCTCTTCACACGCTCGCTGCACTCTCTCTTGCCCCCTCCAGACCATTTACTTCTTCCTTAAAGTCTTCGTCTGTTTCAGTGATCCATGCTGTCTTGTTCTTGTTAGTGTTTCCTATGTCAAAGATTTGCCTCGTGAGCCTGTTGTTGTTCTTCTTGCTGGTATGTCCATAAAATTTCATCCTTCTCTTTCTAAACGTGTCCGGTATTGATTCTGTCTCTTTGTACATCTCTACTGTTGGCCTCTTCATCCAAATTCCTTAGCCGGCCGTGTGGCCGTGCGGTTCTAGGCGCTTCAGTTTGGAACCGCGTGACTGCTACGGTCGCAGGTTCGAATCCTGCCTCGGGCATGGATGTGTGTGATGTCCTTAGGTTAGTTAGGTTTAAGTAGTTCTAAGTTCTAGGGGACTGATGACCACAGATGTTAAGTCCCATAGTGCTCAGAGCTATTTTTGAACCAAATTCCTTCACGAAACACTGGCCCATATATTTTCCTCGGAATTTTTCTAGCTTGCTTTTCAATCTCTCCGGTTTTGGTATGACCGCGAATCCCTGTAGTTTCTGCAGCGCACAGTACTTCTGGTACAACCACTGTGTTGTAATGCCTTAGTTTTGCATTGACAGAGATAAGATTTTTTACTGTCGTGATTCCAAGTGAGCTTATATGGTTTCTGCAATTCGGAGATCCTTTCTTGATTGGCTATGAAGTTCAGTCCTGATGGTCGGATTATCTCTCGTAGATATTTGAAGTGCTCGAATCCCGATCATACATCGAGATTCGAACAGCGATCGCCCGATTAAAAAGCTTGAACACTAATCACATCGTCGCCGCCATCCTAATGGACCACTAAAAAGTGTAACAAGTTCGAAGTAAATTCGTTATCCGGGGCGTCGTGGCCTCCCTTGTCAGCTGCAACATTGATATAGGTAGCAGAAGCCAGTCAGAGTACCCGCCAACTTCTGTGTATTTGTATCGTAAGTGTTTATTCACTTCATCTGCTGCATATACCGCAGAAACCACCGAGCTGCCCGGGGGCCCTGAAATCCGATCTGCTGTGAAGAATCCGCTGATTTCGAAAGCCGACGCACGCAAATGTCGCATGACGCGAGCTATCCTAGCCTTAGCACCACTGCCATATGTAGTGTTCTACTCTGCCCCGTTCATGACAAGAATAAACCTGATGCATAAGAAACACAAAAGCGATGATTGGTCGATAGCCGTAGCACACGTACACTGGTGTTGTTACGCTCTTGGAAGTAGGTCCTACTTATGTATAAGATATAATACTACGAAGTTACGTTAAATGAAACTTTAAGGGATTCAAATGTATTACGTATTTTTTAATCACGCTTTAGCTACGTAGCTTTTATTTCAAAAATCATGTACAGTCACAGTCTCTACACTGTTGTGCTCTGACGATCGCGCTGTTAATACGCAGTGTGAAAATGGCTGAAGCTAGGGTGACCAGGTGCAATTGTTTAAAAACGAGAGCAAACAGCTTCAAAAAGGAGGTCAAAGGAAGAAAAAAGAGGACACGTCAAACGGGTCAACTGCAGATGAGATACCACCCGTCAGCTTTGGCCAAGTCACGTGACTGCCGGGAATTACCGGTAAAACTAGTAGTTAATTGTTACGTATGGTCAGGTGGTGGTTAACTGAGCAATATAAAAAAAATTAAAAACATTGATTGTGGTGACAGTGTGGCGTCAATTGTTTTGTTATGTCAACAGCACGGAATTGTTTACAAAGCGAAAAACGTAAGAAAATGGTTCAAATGGCTCTGAGCACTATGGGACTTGACATCTGTGGTTATGTCCCCCATAACTTAAAACTACTTAAACCTAACTAACCTAAGGACAGCACACACATCCCTGCCCGAGGCAGGATTCGAACCTGCGACCGTAGCGGTCACGCGGTTCCAGACTGAAGCGCCTAGAACCGCAAGGCCACGCCGACCGGCGAAAAACGGTAAGGCCCTTCACCTCCCTTCATTCGACGCACCGCTACCAACATCTACAATTCAAGCAGCAGCTGACGACATGTAAACTGCACTTTAACCTTCCGAATACAAATAAATTGAATAACTATGAAACAATGAAATAAAACCATGACAGTTAACCTGTCTCGTTTTTCTTAACTGTATTGGCCACTGACAAGGGGAGGCCGCCAATTGTGAAATTCAGATTCGATTCATACTGTGCATAATAAAAGCTCATGGCCAGAGGTGTAATGTGGCAAAGCACTAAGATGCACTTCTCAGCCGTTGTCGAGAAAACCGACAGTTAAAAGAAACCGTTGCGGTGAAATACTCTCTACGATTTACAATTTTCTACAGCGTTGTGGCGCAGCGGTAAACGCTCGGGTTTGTAATCCGAAAGTCGCCGGATCGAATCTCGCGCCATGCAATTTTTTTTTTAGTATTTGTTTTTTGTAATTCAAATGTTTATATATATACACACACACATATATATAATTCCCGGCATTCAGTTGCAACAATTATGCATATAATAAGTTGTTGAAAGTCGTTTGTCGTGGAAAAACTGGCGACTTCGAACATGATTATGTTTTCCGCAAACAAAGTTGTATTTCACAAATGTTATTAATTGTCTTCATAATGTTTACCACGTATAGTTAACGGCAGACGTAGAAACGATATTCCGAAACGAATACGTATAGCGTAAGTCAAACGTTCGAATTAGAATAGAGACCCCACGAACACAAATTTGCTGTGGCAGGTATGAAATATAAAGTCCGTTACTCGCTCGTTACACTTGATGGACAGATGTTGAATGGGCCGAAACGAGCCGCCGCATAACAGCGTAGTTGCCTGCTAACTTCGAAAGAAGGTAGATGCGGTCCCTAGCGCAACTTATAACATCGTCGAAAATCAGTGCGGGCGTGAGAGCTTTGGTACACCCTGTTAAACGGAAAAAGGAGGCGGTACAATTGGAGAGCGATCCGCCTTCACCAACATGCATAAGCAATTCATTAATTCGCGGCATGCAACTTTTTTTTATTATTAGTTTTTTGTAATTCAAATATATATATTTAATTCAAATATATATTTGAATTACAAAAAACTAATAATAAAAAAAGTTGCATACCGCGGGATTCGATCCGGCGACATTCAGATTACGAACCCAAGCGCTTACCGCTGCGCCACGACGCTGTACAACATTAATAACCGGTGAGAGTATTTCACCGCAACGGTTTCTTTTAACTGTTGATTTTCTCGACAACGGCTGAGAAGTTCATCTTGGTGCTTTGCCACATTACACCTCTGGCCATGAGCTTTTATTATGCGCAGTATGAATCGAATCTGAATTTCACAATTGGCGGCCTCCCCTTGTGAGACGTACGTTCCAGCTTCACATATCCTACATTCCGCTTCAAATTCATTTCTCCCTTTCTTGAAAGCCGGATATTTCGTTTAGGCATACCCAAATATTTTACGTAACTCGCTTAAAAATTACACTCACAAATCATACGTGCGCTACAGGAAGCCACGCCAATACAAAGCGGAGATACGAAACGAAAATTTTAAATAATCGATATTTGCATTAGCTTATAGGTCGATCAACGATAACATCGACGATCCTGGTGCCGCCTACTAACACCGCCTTCGTGCGTGTTTATCACGATGGCTGTGCCAATAGTTAAAGTATTTAATAAAAGAGCAATAGAACGGGACGGATTGTGGATATAACTGTATTAGGCTCAACTTTGCGAAAACGCCGGACACTGTAAAAATCTGCCCGGACAAAGAGCTAAAAAGGAGGACATGTCCTGATTATTACGGACGTCTGGTCACCCTAGCAAGCTGCTTAGTGTTCCGTAGTGAAACATGCGTGTGTAACACGGTTAAAAAGTGTCGAGAAATGTTTCTCATAAATTCACAGAGATAACCGCCTTTGAAGATTTTCGAGGGACTATAGGCCTATTACATATAGTTGAGACACCAGCTCACATTGTATGTGAGCGTGATAGATTGATAATTTACTGCAATTTATAATTCCGTGGTTTAAATCTTTCCTGACTCTTCTTTTCTCGTTCAATTTGAAACACCTACACCTCGTAATTGTAAAATTCATCATCATGTTTTTATGAATAATGCACGTCTTCTTATTTCATACTGCACGCGAAATTCCTGTTTTCATTTCAAATATAAATTCTTAATTATCGATATTTTATGAAAGACACTTAATAGATAAAAGTTGCTTAAATAAAGAAAACATAACAGTTTAATTTTTGAAGGCAAAAATGAAAAACCAAATACTCTTTATTTGGACTACGTCCATTGTTTTATACCACAGATGTAGATGAGTGTTGTAGGAACATGGAAAACAATCTTTTTCACAGGACTGAGTACACTATACAAATGCGACTTTTTTTACATTTCCCACTGTACAATATGAACCCAACAGAACTGATCTGGGGCCAAGTTAAGGGATTTGGTCCGAAAAATAATGACTGTTGAGCTGCCTGACGTACTGGAAGTAACGCACGGAGCTTTTTCTCATGTCAACTGCCGACGCTGGCGGGCTATAGAACGGCTCGTCATAAAAGATGAAGAGAAAATACGGCGCTTGGCTGACTTCGTGGATTCTGTTGTTGATAGGCTCGTTATCTACGTAGCAGGTGATACTTACAGAACTGAAATGCATTTCTCAGATTCGGATACGGAAGGAGCTAAGAAATTACCAGATTGTAATTAATACATTCAGTGGCTTCAGTATTCAACAGTACGGTCAAATCGCTGCAGTATGCTTTTGCATTTCACACAGCTCGCTCAGGAAAATTACCCTATGTTTAAATTAGAACTCTTGTTAGTAATTAGAATACTGTGCCAGGAGAGAACGAGTCCATTTTATGCTTTCCGTCTGGTCACCTAAGAAGCACGCGGTAATGCTGGACTTTTGCCAGATATTATTTAATTCTTTTTAAAAATTAAATGACTTTCGAAGCTGTATTGTTTCTTTCTTCGTCTCATGAAATGCAACTGCTCACACCTTTGCAGGTTAGCTGGGCCGCTGGCTGCCCAGTGCTCTCAAAGGTTAATGTGCCTGTAAAGCTGTTCTACGGCGTTATAGCTCAGTCTATGTGCGTGTAACACAACATAAAACGTATACCTATGATCGCACTTGACTGTACTGGTCACAGCTTGGCTTCCGCTCCACGTGAAACGAAATCCAATGAGATTCAAGCAGACGCGGAAGAATACATGGCGGAATGTTTACATCAGGTTCATTCTCACGATGAACATTCTTATGATAAACCTGATCCAAACAAACACAAACACGATTATTGGTTAGCAGCCTAACTTCCGTACTCTGATGTATTAACAGCCATCAAAGTTTATCTTAATCACACTTTGGCTACGTAATTTTTATTTTACAAATTTTTATAAATCGTGTACAGCCACAGCCACACACTCTCTGTAAGCGCTACTTATGCTCTGATTGTTCCGCTGTCGTGATCTCGAGGTAGCGTTCTCGCTTTCCGAGCACGGGGTCCCGGGTTCGATTACCGGCGGGGCAGGGATTTTCACCTGCCTTGTGATAACTGGGTGTTTGTGTTGTCCTCATCATTTCATCATCATTCATGGAAGTGGCGAGATTGGACTGAGCAAAGGTTGGGAATATGTACGGGCGCAGGTGATCGCTCAATTGAGCCCCCCACAAACCAATCATCATCATCATCTTATGAACTGCGAAAATGGATGACACTGCTTCGTAATGAAACACGCACACGGAACACCGTTAATGGCTAGAAACAAGTTGTTCTTAATGTTTTTCACAACATTACAGAGAAAAATCAGCTTGGACGCTTTTCGAGAAATACAATATTGTAATTACAAGAGACTGAATTTTACTCCTTTCGTGGCGTAATCAGTAGCGTTGTAAGTTGATAACCGAGTGAAGTGGTGGGCGGCGGTTCCAAACCCGTTGTGATCTACAATTTCTTTTGTTTCAATGCCTAAATCATTTAAATACGAAATTTATCAAGAAAGATGCACGTCTTGTAGTTTCTAATTGCATATTACATTCATTGCAATTACACATTCTTAATTATCGATATATCATAAAATAAGGTTAAAGATTTTGAAGCTAAGAAAACATTACACAGTTAAATTTTTTGGAGAAAAAAAGATGGAAAACAATAATTTCCCCGCAGTCGAGCACATGGTACAAATGCTGCATCTTTACAGTCGTCACATTTAACACCGCAATCAGAATTGATCTGGAACCAAGTTAAGGGATATATCACGAGAAATAACAAGGCATTTAAGCTGCTAACCTGACTGGAAGTAATGCACAAAGCTTTGTGACTCGTCCACTGCCGAGCGATGGTGAATTGCAGAACGGCACATCATAAAAGAGGAGGAGGAAACGTGGACTATTTGGTGGCTTGAGATTCTACTGCTGAGCGCTTCGTAGCGGCACTGAAATGTACCGCATTCCTCGGAGTCCGATATGGAAGAAGAAGGTTACCAGACGACTGAGTGAAATCCCAGCAGTGCACTTTTACGCCGCACATAGTTCATGCAGAAAAATTACCCTTGTTAAAGTCACAAACTTTCATCACTCTCGTTTTTAATTACAGTACTACGTTAGCTAAGATCGAGAGCATCTTATGTTTTCCAGTAGATCACCTAAGGAGTGTCCGAGTTTTATAATTATTTGCTTCTGTTCAAAAATTAAATGACATTCAAGGCTTCTCTGCTCGTCTCTTTCTGCGTCTTTATTACAACTGTTCACATCACTGCAGGTTAGCTGGAGCTGGACCAGGCAGCTGGCTAGTGCTTTCCAAGTTAAATGCGCCGGTAAAGCTATTGCCCCGTATTATCTTGAGTCAATGTACGCATAACGCACAGCATAAAACGTATCCTCATTATCGTATTCGGCTGTACTCGGGACACCTTCACTTCTGCTCCACGTGAAATGAAATCCAATGAGGTTCCAGCAAACACGAAAGAATACACAGTATAATCAGAATGAGATTTTCACTCTGCAGCGGAGTGTGCGCTGATATGAAACCTCCTGGCAGATTAAAACTGTGTGCCGGACCGAGACTCGAACTCGGGACCTTTGCCTTTTCGCGGGCAAGCGCTCTACCATCTGAGGAAGTTTCATATCAGCGCACACTCCGCTGCAGAGTGAAAATCTCACTCTGGAAACATCCCCCAGGCTGTGGCTAAGCCATGTCTCCGCAATATCCTTTCTTTCGGAAGTGCTAGTTCTGCAAGGTTCGCAGGAGAGCTTCTGTAAAGTTTGGAAGGTAGGAGACGAGGTAGTGGCAGAAGTAAATCTGTGAGGACGGGGCGTGATTCGTGCTTGGGTAGCTCAGATGGTAGAGCACTTGCCCGCGAAAGGCAAAGGTCCCAAGTTCGAGTCTCGGTCCGGCACACAGTTTTAATCTGCTAGGAAGTTACCTTGAGGTTTATCTTATGACGAACGGAGTATCATTCACTCACTGTATTATAAAATTAGATCGGACGTCAGTATATACACTCCTGGAAATGGAAAAAAGAACACATTGACACCGGTGTGTCAGACCCACCATACTTGCTCCGGACACTGCGAGAGGGCTGTACAAGCAATGATCACACGCACGGCACAGCGGACACACCTGGAACAGCGGTGTTGGCCGTCGAATGGCGCTAGCTGCGCAGCATTTGTGCACCGCCGCCGTCAGTGTCAGCCAGTTTGCCGTGGCATACGGAGCTCCATCGCAGTCTTTAACACTGGTAGCATGCCGCGACAGCGTGGACGTGAACCGTATGTGCAGTTGACCGACTTTGAGCGAGGGCGTATAGTGGGCATGCGGGAGGCCGGGTGGACGTACCGCCGAATTGCTCAACACGTGGGGCGTGAGGTCTCCACAGTACATCTATGTTGTCGCCAGTGGTCGGCGGAAGGTGCACGTGCCCGTCGACCTGGGACCGGACCGCAGCGACGCACGGATGCACGCCAAGACCGTAGGATCCTACGCAGTGCCGTAGGGGACCGCACCGCCACTTCCCAGCAAATTAGGGACACTGTTGCTCCTGGGGTATCAGCGAGGACCATTCGCAACCGTCTCCATGAAGCTGGGCTACGGTCCCGCACACCGTTAGGCCATCTTCCGCTCACGCCCCAACACCGTGCAGCCCGCCTCCAGTGGTGTCGCGACAGGCGTGAATGGAGGGACAAATGGAGACGTGTCGTCTTCAGCGATGAAAGTCGCTTCTGCCTTGGTGCCAATGACGGTCGTATGCGTGTTTGGCGCCGTGCAGGTGAGCGCCACAATCAGGACTGCATACGACCGAGGCACACAGGGCCAACACCCGGCATCATGGTGTGGGGAGCGATCTCCTACACTGGCCGTACACCACTGGTGATCGTCGAGGGGACACAGAATAGTGCACGGTACATCCAAACCGTCATCGAACCCATCGTTCTACCATTCCTAGACCGGCAAGGGAACTTGCTGTTCCAACAGGACAATGCACGTCCGCATGTATCCCGTGCCACCCAACGTGCTCTAGAAGGTGTAAGTCAACTACCCTGGCCAGCAAGATCTCCGGATCTGTCCCCCATTGAGCATGTTTGGGACTGGATGAATCGTCGTCTCACGCGGTCTGCACGTCCAGCACGAACGCTGGTCCAACTGAGGCGCCAGGTGGAAATGCCATGGCAAGCCGTTTCACAGGACTACATCCAGCATCTCTACGATCGTCTCCATGGGAGAATAGCAGCCTGCATTGCTGCGAAAGGTGGATATACACTGTACTAGTGCCGACATTGTACATGCTCTGTTGCCTGTGTCTATGTGCCTGTGGTTCTGTCAGTGTGATCATGTGATGTATCTGACCCCAGGAATGTGTCAATAAAGTTTCCCCTTCCTGGGACAATGAATTCACGGTGTTCTTATTTCAATTTCCAGGAGTGTATTAAAGTTGTACTGCCGCGCGGGATTAGCCGAGCGGTCTCAGGCGCTGCAGTCATGGACTGTGCGGCTGGTTCCGGCGGAGGTTTGAGTCCTCCCTCGGGCATGGATGTGTGTGTTTGTCCTTAGGATAATTTAGGTTAAATAGTGTGTAAGCTTAGGGACTGATGACCTTAGCAGTTAAGTCCCATAAAATTTCACACACATTTGAACATTTTTGAAAGTTGTACTGACAGTAATCCTGCTTTGTGGGTTTCTGAATGAACTATAGAACATTAAGTTGTGAATTGTATCACACAGTAATCCACTTGAGCCGGGGTGAATCAAAGCACATCACCGTCGGTTGTGAGACTGTTGCATTTATTCATGTTTCTGAAATCTGTTGACCTTAAGTCATGTTTATCTGCGCTATAGGGCCACAACATATATCTGAAAATTCACGAAAAGCTATACCACTGATTTCCCAGATATTCACTTACATGTGAGATCTACGGCTGTGCGCGTAAGGCCCTTATGGATCTCAGCGCCACATATGTATTCTATTCCAGTTATCATGTTGGTAGACATTACTACTTTAGTTTAATCATTTCCACAAACGCCAGTTTGTGTTTGAAGTTAGTTGTTTATTGTGCGGGAATCGGCTTTCGTGAAAAGTGTAAACATGAGCTATGTTGAATCTATTTTAAATGCTAACAGAAAAGTAAAGCTGTGAGGGCGGGTCGCGAGTCGTGCTTGGGTAGCTCAGTCACTAGAGTACTTGTCTGCGAAAGGCAAAGGTCCGCAGTTTGAGTCCCGGTCCGGTACACAGTTTTGATCCGCGAGGAAGTTTCATATCGGCGCACACTCCGGTGCAGAGTGAAAATCTCATTTCGGGAAGTAAATTATCTGGGGAAGTTAGCCAGAAAGGGGCTAGGGCCTCTGACAACACATCCTGTGATTGGGAGAGTGACGAAATCGAATAAGAGTGACTGCGAATATTTAACAAGGGAAATCTACAGTTAGCACAAGTTGTTGGATGGGTACAGCGTAAGAATATCTGATTTGTAACCCGGAAGTGAATTCGTGAACTAATACATCTGTTAGGAATCTTGCACATTTGTCTGAAAAAAAAGGGAAAGCACGAAAATTCCCACTTACAAAAAAATGCGAAACGGAGAGTTGTGAAAGCTTACACATTATTTCGTTATTGCGCTAAACTGTGCTTAATTATGTACGAAATAAAAAAAAATCCGCAAAACCATTCTTCCTTTTGCGAGATATTATCATTATTATTACTGTTATTATTATTGGCATTGTAGTTGTATAAATCTGTTGATAAGCATAACTGTTGTACAGCTGCTGCTATTAATTTCACACTCCAAAATGTATCTGAATCTACAAAATTCCGTACAGCCGGAATGTATACTCACGAGGCGCCACTGGCTGTGGTATTGCTTATTTTCCGGTAATAAACAGCATACTGGCGCAGAGATGTAGCGTCGCACGTTCTGTGTACAAAATAATCATGCTTTAAAGCACCTCGCTGGCTGTCAGAAGGACGCAACAGGATTTACTTACGAGCTGGTGCGCGCAGAGGTTCTCTCACGTTCTCTGGCGCTTTGGTACACTTCCCTGGACAAGAGAATAACAGAAAATACTCGCAAAACAAAACCTCGTGGGCAGTTGATGGCGTCATACGATTCGTAAATTCTGTGATTCGATCCCTCGTTACTCTGAGGATCGTTCGATTAACATCGAAACGAGTGCACGTCAGCACATAGGCTCCAGGACCACTTCCCTGGACAAGGGAACAACATAAAATACTCGCAAAACAAAACCTCGTGGGCAGTTGATGACGTCATACGATTCGTAAATTCCGTGATTCGATCCCTCGTTGCTACGAGGATCATTCGATTAACATCAAAACGGGTGCACGTCAGCACATAGGCTCCAGGACCACTTCCCTGGACAAGAGAACAACATAAAATACTCGCAAAACAAATCCTCGTGGGCAGCTGATGACGTCATACGATTCGTAAGTTCCATGATTCGATCCCTCGTTACTCCGAGGATCGTTCGATTAACATCGAAACGGGAGCACGTCAGCACATTGGCTCCAGGACCTGAATCAACCTTGGTTATGTACCAGACTGTGACACTTTAAAGGTGTGTAGACACATGCCCTGTGTACACAATGAGATTTTCACTCTGCAGCGCTGATATGAAACTTCCTGGCAGATTAAAACTGTGTGCCGGACCGAGACTCGAACTCGGGACCTTTTCCTTTCGCGGGCAAGTGCTCTACCAACTGAGCTACCCAAGCACGACTCACGCCCCGTCCTCACAGCTTTACTTCTGCCAGTACCTCGTCTCCTACCTTCCAAACTTAACAGAAGCTCTCCTTTCTTTCAGGAATGCTAGTTCTGATGATGATGATGTTTGGTTTGTGGGGCGCTCAACTGCGTGGTTATCAGCGCCCGTACAATTATCCAATCTTTGCTCAGTCCAATTTCGCCACTGTCCTGGATGATGATGAAATGATGAGGACAACACAAACACCCAGTCATCTCGAGGCAGGTGAAAATCCCTGACCCCGCCGGGAATCGAACCCGGTGTGGCGGCAGCACCGTCCAACGCACGAAGGGCTGAACTCCGGCACTGCCGACACAAGTAGGGGCAGCTGTACCGTTATGCGGAATTTCGGCAACGGTGCGTCGCACACCGGACCGCACGGGAACAAAATTGCCATCAGTGCGAGCTAGTCGACGCGACGCGACACACGTCTCCCCAGTTCTTCCGCCGCGGACCACGTGCGTCGAGTCAACGTGACTCCGCCGTAAATGCGTACGCGCGGTCGTAAACGCAGTCGCCGTTAAATTGTCTTTCGTTTCTTCGCGGACGTTACGGCGCCTCCGGTCGCGCCAAGAGCAGAACATTCTGTGACGCGGTCTTTTGTCTCGCTCGGTCCACGCGGTCGCGCCACGGCTCGTCACTGGAGTGTACACCCTCCGGGATCGGTGAACGAGCCGTGCCGCCAGTGCAACGCGCCTATGTAGACGGACATTAGCGAAGTATATTATTTGTCATTTATTGTAACGGCAGGAAAAATAAATGTGTCCTGTCCAGAAACCGCTTTAGTCATTTACTGCCACAAAGCCTCTCCCATGAGCATAGTGCGTGGGCGCGGCGATAAATGCCGGTTCACTGCACATGAGCGACTGTAAGCGGAGATACAACACGTTCCCGCTTCACTGGTGACCCCGACGTGATCTGAGGCTAAAAAAAACACGTGGTGACAAACGTTCGTCGGTACGAGAGACGTGGAACCGCGAGTGGGCTTGCGCGCATACGCCCGCGCCGAACAGTGCTCCGTAGTAATTTTTTTTTAACTAACTTTTTTTTGTATTGCTTTTGTGTGCGTATATTTTGATCGCGGACTGCTTAGTGTTATTTTTTTTCTTTTCGTGTGTTTCCCTTGTGTTATTTTCACTGTGTGCTTTCCTCTTGTACGAGAATTCGACTCTGAACTAAGATGGCGACACTAGAGGAGTTGCGAAAGACCGTCGAAGAACTGCTCGCACGCAACACGAGGCTAGAGAGCGAGCTACAGGCACGGACTACACGCGCGGACGCCGTCGCTAACTTGGCCGACAGGGTGCACGACGCGCTGACAACGGCGCCTAGCACCGCGGCTGCGGCAGCTTACGACTCCGTCCCCCCACCTCCGTGGCGGCCAGCGCCTCCCGCACCCGCATCGGATGCCGACCTGCACCAGCTAGTGCAAAACTTGACCGCGCAGGTGGCAGCTCTCGCGACGCAAGTCGACCGGTTGGCGCGCTCACAGCAAGAGGGCAGCACGCGCCGCAGCGGCAGCAGACCGGGCGACAGGCGGCGTGGCTCGCGCAGCCGGCAACGCAGCAACAGCCGCTCCAACGGTACCCCGCCGACGTCACACCACGCACAAAGCGGCTACTGCTGGTACCACGCCCGCTTCGGCAACGAAGCAACCAGGTGCCGCGCTCCTTGCTCGCACCCAAACGCCAGCTGCGACCGGACCTAGGCGCACCCGGCTGCAATATGATATCGAAGCGTCTGTTTGTTGCGGAACGGGGGGCAGGCGTGAGGTACCTCGTCGACACGGGTTCGGACCTCTCGATCTTCCCCCGTTCTATGTTACGAGACCGCAGGCGGGCCGAGGCACTCTGCCTTACAGCGGCGAACAACTCCACTATTAAAACTTACGGCACACACAGCCGCAATATAGATCTGGGCCTACGGCGCACGTTCTCGTGGACTTTTACCGTGGCCGACGTCAATGAGCCGATCCTGGGCGCAGACTTTCTCGGCCACTACGGGCTACTAGCCGACATCGCAAACGGCCAGCTCATCGACGCCACGACTAAGTTAAAGATAGCGGGACAGCGCCGGCAGGCTGCATACTACAGCGTTAAACCCGTGAAGTGCCCCGGACCGTACGCTGACATTCTGGAACAATTCCCCGACCTCACCCGCCCAGCCGGTGCACCGAGAGACATCAAACATTCGACGGTGCACCACATTATAACCACACCCGGACCCCCCACATCGTGTCGCCCACGTCGACTCGCGCCGGACAGACTCGCAGCAGCAAAGGCAGAGTTCGAGGCCATGCTGCGGCAAGGCATCGTGCGACCATCGAGCAGCCCATGGTCATCGGCGTTGCATTTAGTGCCCAAGAAAGACAATTCGTGGCGCCCGTGTGGGGACTATCGCGCCCTTAATTCGCGAACGGTGCCGGACCGATACCCAGTCCCACACCTTCAAGACTTCAGCTACGCCTTGGCGGGCTGCGCGGTGTTCAGCAAGGTTGACTGCGCAAAGGCGTACACCCAAATTCCGGTGGCGCCCGAAGACATCGAAAAAACAGCCATCGTAACGCCCTTTGGGCTTTTCGAAAGCCTGTTTATGACTTTCGGTCTTCGGAATGCTGCCCAGACTTGGCAGCGGTTCCTGGACGGCGTCTTGCGAGGCTTGCCATTTTGCTTCGCGTACCTCGACGACATCTTGGTGTATTCCAAGTCGCCCGAACTCCACCGCCGCCACTTAACGACCATCTTTCAGCGCCTGAGTGAAGCCGACATCGTCATTAACCCCGCTAAATGCGAGTTCGGCGTGACGGAAATTGAGTTCCTCGGCCATTTAATTACGCCCACCGGATCGACACCGCTACCGGAGAAAGTTAAGGCAATACAGAACATGCCGCGTCCGCAGACGCACAAAGAATTACGACGCTACCTCGGCATGTTGAACTTTTATCGTCGACACCTGCCCAACGCCGCAGCGGTGCAAGAGCCGCTGACTAAGGCGTTACAAGGTCCTATCTCTAAAGGGAAGACCCTCGTGAATTGGACAGACGCAATGGAGCAGAGCTTCACGGACTCAAAAAGGAATCTCGTGGAAGCGACGCTGCTCGCGCACCCGGTACATGACGCGGACTTAGCTGTAGTCGTGGACGCCAGCCAGGCCGCCATCGGCGCGGCGTTACAACAGCGCGTCGGCGGGAGTTGGCAGCCTCTCGGTTTTTTCTCCAAAAAGCTTTCCGATTCGCAACGTGCTTGGAGCGCTTATGACCGAGAGTTGCTTGCGGTGTACGCGGCGGTGAAATACTTCCGACCGTCCATAGAAGCCCGACAGTTCATCATTTTCACCGATCACAAACCCATTACCCACGCGTTCGAGAACAACCACACTAAGTGTTCACCGCGCCAACTCCAGCAGTTAGAGTACGTGTCGCAATTTTCGACTGACATTCGACACATTTCGGGGATAGACAATATCGTCGCCGATTGTTTGTCCCGAGCGTGTGCCGTTATTTCACCCCCTGTGAACTTTGAGGACGTGGCCCAAGTACAGGAGAGTGACGAAGAACTGCACCGCTTCCGTCACGACACTTCCAGCGGCCTGCAACTGGAGCTGGTGCCTGTCCCCGGCTCCGCACGGAAGATTTGGTGTGACACCTCAACCGGCACGCACCGACCGTTCCTCCCGGGGAAATTCCGGCGCAGTGCCTTCGACCGTGTCCACGGACTGTCACACCCCGGCATCAACACCACTGCGACGCTCGTGGCTGCGCGTTTCGTCTGGCCCGGGCTTCGGAAGGACTGCCGCGAATGGGCGCGCACTTGCACGTCATGTCAGCGCGCCAAAGTCGGGAGGCACACCCACGCACCCGTGGGCACCTTCCCGGACGCGACACGCCGATTTGCGCACGTCCACGTGGACCTCGTCGGCCCGCTTCCTCTCTCACAAGGCAAGCGGTACCTCCTCACTATGGTGGACCGCTTCACTCGCTGGCCGGAAGCAACGCCCGTCGCGGACGTCACAGCCGAGACCGTCGCCACCGCATTCGTCGACACCTGGGTGGCACGCTGCGGATGTCCCAGTCACGTGACAACTGATCGCGGCCGCCAGTTTGACTGCGCGTTGTTCACGCACGTCGCCAGACTGTGTGGCACCCGGTTACACAGGACAACCAGCTACCATCCGGCGTCGAATGGCATGGTCGAACGGTTCCACAGGACTCTCAAAGCCGCTCTAACCTGCCACGACACCTCATGGCCAGAGGCGCTTCCACTGGTGCTGCTCGGCCTGCGAGTCACGCCGAAGGAGGAGATCGGCGCATCACCTGCCGACCTCGTTTACGGGCAATCTCTGACAATCCCGGGCGATTTTGTCGAAGATGCAAGTCTCCCACGCGACGCCGTGGCACCCACTCTGGCGGAACGTCTGCGCAGTCACATGGCCGGCCTCCGAGCGCACGCACCGACGCGGCACGGCACCGGGAAGATATTCGTCCACGCCGACCTGCAGCGCTGCACGCACGTCATGTTGCGTACCGACGCAGTACGGCCGCCTCTCCGACCGCCCTACAGTGGACCGCACCGCGTGATCGCCCGAGGAGACAAAACGCTGGTCCTCGAGTGCAACGGAAAGCCGTCGACAGTGTCAGTCGACCGCGTCAAACCAGCCTACGTCTTGCCCGCTCCATCAGCCACGCATTTCTTCGACCCGGCAGAAGATCTGATCACGGACGACACGCCCTCTGCCAGTGGTCAGACGCAACCCGCACCCGAAGCCGCCGGTGACGCACAGCCGCAGCCTGCTGTCATCGCGCCGCCACGTGCGCCTCCCACCACCACGCCCAGGCAGCTGGTACGGCCGCCCGGACCGCGCCCACCACAGGCGCACCGGTCGCCCCCACCACAGCCGCCAGCGGACTACGTCACGCGCGCCGGCCGCCGCGTCCGATTCAAACGGCCGTGCTGCGTCGCCAGCGCGCCACGACACCGAAACCGGCAATCACGCGTCTGAGCCGCCGAACGCCGTCAGAATTCGGCGCCCACGAGCCGCCGTCCGCTGTAGAGACCCGACCTCCAGCTGCAAGTGCCTTCGGCCGGTAACTCCAGTCGAGCGTTCGTCACAGCTCCTGGACCCGCGTTCGCGTCTTTTGCCTCCGCCGCGTCGGGCGTTGAGGCCGGATCGGCACCCGCGCCAGCTTACCTCATTCGCTTCTCCGTCGAGCTCCGGACATCGCGCACCACACCGCCCGGCTTGTCCGTAGTAGCTCCCGGACCCGCGTTCGAGTTCCGACGGTACCGCACTCGCGCAAGCGCCTTCGAGACGTCGCCACCAACGACCTGCAACGCGCGCCTTCACGCGCATCGCTACGGACAGTCGCAGCCAGTGCCTGCTGCCGCTGTCACTAGCCGCCAGCGCGAGGACACGCCCACCGCACGCTCGCCGGTCCGGCGCGCTGACGTCACGGGCCGCCGCCCTTCCGACGCCGACCGACCCCCGCCAAAGCTGCCGCACTGCCATCACGCAGTGCACGAACTTTAAACACACGCGAACGATCGCCGCGTTTTCGCAGCTACGGAGCTCCGCTCTCCAAGGGGGGATCTGTGTGGCGGCAGCACCGTCCAACGCACGAAGGGCTGAACTCCGGCACTGCCGACACAAGTAGGGGCAGCTGTACCGTTATGCGGAATTTCGGCAACGGTGCGTCGCACACCGGACCGCACGGGAACAAAATTGCCATCAGTGCGAGCTAGTCGACGCGACGCGACACACGTCTCCCCAGTTCTTCCGCCGCGGACCACGTGCGTCGAGTCAACGTGACTCCGCCGTAAATGCGTACGCGCGGTCGTAAACGCAGTCGCCGTTAAATTGTCTTTCGTTTCTTCGCGGACGTTACGGCGCCTCCGGTCGCGCCAAGAGCAGAACATTCTGTGACGCGGTCTTTTGTCTCGCTCGGTCCACGCGGTCGCGCCACGGCTCGTCACTGGAGTGTACACCCTCCGGGATCGGTGAACGAGCCGTGCCGCCAGTGCAACGCGCCTATGTAGACGGACATTAGCGAAGTATATTATTTGTCATTTATTGTAACGGCAGGAAAAATAAATGTGTCCTGTCCAGAAACCGCTTTAGTCATTTACTGCCACAAAGCCTCTCCCATGAGCATAGTGCGTGGGCGCGGCGATAAATGCCGGTTCACTGCACATGAGCGACTGTAAGCGGAGATACAACACGTTCCCGCTTCACCGGGACCCCGTGCTCGGGAAGCGAGAACGCTACCGCGAGACCACGAGCGGCGGACTGCTAGTTCTGCAAGGTTCGCAGGAGAGCTTCTGTTAAGTTATCAAAAATTGATATCAACATTTCAGGTCAGAGCTATATATTAATATTCAGGATGAAAGAATATCAATGATAAGATACCCTGTAAACAACGCTGTCATCTGTGAAGCTGAAGAAGAACTGCAGGTCCTGTTAAATGGAATGAACAGTCCAGTGCGACCGATTCTAATGTTCCCGTGTTTGGAGTCCTTATCATGCAGTCATGACAATAGAGATGTGACAAATTCAGAGACGAACTGCTGGTATCGTAAATGCATGTTTTCAAGAGGCACAAAAATGCATTTTGCTGACAATACATCCCGATGAAGTTGTCCAGCAACATTGTGGCCATACGAATTGTAGCCACAAGTACTGTAACATTACCGGCGACTAGTGCCCGGCAATGTTTGTAGCAATTCATTTCCGGGCCAGCAGTGTTTACAAAGGGACCACGCTACTGCCACAGAATGAAGGAACGCCAACATAGAGTGATAGCGGCTCTACTGCTTTTACGATAGGCGTTCAATAACTGATGCAACAAATTTTTGTTTCTCGGCCTTGGTCGAAAAAATGTGGAACTTGTTGTGCGATACCGTGAAATACTCCTGCTTCTGTCTCTGTAGGTTCATGAAGTTCCGATGGTTAGTGCCACTACGTACAGGGTGGTCGATTGATCGTGACCGGGCCTAATATCTCACGAAATAAGCGTCAAACGAAAAAACTACAAAGAACGAAACTTGTCCAGCTTGAAGGGGGAAACCAGATGGCGCTATGGTTGGCCCGCTAGATGGCTCTGCCATAGGTTAAACGGATATCAACTGCGTTGTTTTCAATAGAAACCCTAACTTTTTTACTATAGCTTCGTGTAGTACGTAAAGAAACGTGAATGTTTTAGTTGGACCACTTTTTTCACTTTGTAATAGATGGCGCTGTAATAGTCACAAACACATGGCTCACAATTTTAGACGAACAGTTGGTAACAGGTAAGTTTTTTAAATTAAAATACAGAACGTAGGTACGTTTGAACATTTTATTTCGGTTGTTCCAGTGTGATACATGTACCTTTGTGTGAACTTACCATTTCTGAGAAGGCATGCTGTTACAGCGTGATTACCTGTAAATACCACATTAATGAAATAAATACTCAAAATTATGTACGTCAACCTCAATGCATGTGGCAATACGTGTAACGACATTCCTCTCAATAGCGAGTAGTTCGCCTTCCGTAATATTCGCACATGCATTGACATTGCGCTGACGCATGTTGTCAGGCGTTGTCGGTGGATCACGATAGCAAATATCCTTCAACTTTCCCCACAGAAAGAAATCCGGAGAAGTCAAATCCGGCGAACGTGCGAGCCATGGTATAGTGCATCGACGACCAATCGACCTGTCATGAAATATGCTATTCAATACCGCTTCAACCGCACGCGAGTTATGTGCCGGACATCCATCATGTTGGAAGTACATCGCCATTCTGTCATGCAGTGAAACATCTTGTAGTAACATCGGTAGAACATTAAGTAGGAAATCAGCATACATTGCACCATTTAGATTGCCATCGATAAAATCGGGGCCAATATCCTTCCTCCCATAATGCCGCACCATACATTAACCCGCCAAGGTCGCTGATGTTCCACTTGTCGCAGCCATCGTCGATTTTCCGTTGCCCCATTGTGCATATTATGCCGGTTTACGTGACCGCTGTTGGTGAATGACGCTTCGTCGCTAAATAGAACGCGTGCAAAAAATCTGTCATCGTCCCGTAATTTCTCTTGTGCCCAGTGGCAGAACTGTACACGACGTTCAAATTCGTCGACATGCAATTCCTGGTGCATAGAATATGGTACAGGTGCAATCGATGTTGATGTACCGTTCTTAAAACCGACGTTTTTGAGATTCCCGATTCTCGCGCAGTTTGTCTGCTATTGATGTGCGGATTAGCCGCGACAGCAGCTAAAACACCTACTTGGGCATCATCATTTGTTGCAGGTCGTGGTTGACGTTTCACATGTGGCTGAACACTTCCTGTTTCCTTAAATGTAACTATCCGGCGAACGGTCCGGACACTTGATTGATGTCGTCCAGAATACCGAGCAGCATACATAGCACACGCCCGTTGGGCATTTTGATCAGAATAGCCATACATCAACATGACATCGACCTTTTCCGCAATTAGCCAACGGTCCATTTTAACACGGGTAGTGTATCACGAAGCAAATACCGTCCGCACTGGTGGAATGTTACGTGACACCACGTACTTACACGTTTGTGACTATTACAGCGCCATCTATCACAACGCGAAAAAAGTGGTCCAACTAAAACATTCATGTATCTTTACGTACTACACGAATATGTAATAAAAAAATGGGGGTTCCTACTTTTAAAAAACGCAGTTGATATCCGTTTGACGTATGGCAGCGTCATCTAGCGGGCCAACCATAGCGCCATCTGGTTTCCCCGTTCAAGCTAAACGAGTTTCGTTCTTTGTAGTTTTTTCGCTTGATGCTTATTTCGTGTGATATTTGGCCCGGTCACTATCAATGGACCACCCTGTATAGCCTTCAGAGTGACATCTGTAACAGATGTTCGTTCCAAGCAGAGAGCTATCATTGACTTGCTTTTGGCGGAAAACCAGAGCATCGCCGATATACTTAGGCGCTTGCAGAACGTCTACAGGGATCTGGCAATGAACAAACGCACGGTTAGTCGTTGGGGCGAGGCATCTGACATCACTGCAAGGTCACACAAATCTGACCGATCTGCGTGACTCTTGGCATGTTGGAACGTGTGGACACTCTCATTCGAAGTGACAGACGGATTACAACCAAACACCTCGCTGCACAACTGGACGTCTCTGTTGGTAGAGCGGACACACCTGTCCACCAGCTGGGGTACTGAAAGGTATGTGCCCGTTGGGATCCACCCTACAGCCCTCATCTCGCACCTTCCAACCTCCATCTCTTTGCCCTAGTTGAGGATGCACTTTGTGGAAAGCAGTACGTGGATGATTGGGAGGATCTTGATGCATCAAGACATTGGCTCCGACGTCAACCAGTAGAGTTGTACTATGCGGGCATACAGGCCATGACAGTATGGTAGCGTAAAGCTGTCGCATTGAACTGAAATTACGTTAAAAATAGATTTTTATTTCCAAAAGTGTGCTGAATAACATGGAGTATTGGAATCCTGAATGAAAGCGACCTGCTTTCAGAAAAAAATTGTGTTGCGTTACTTATTGAACACTCCTCGTACACCATAAAAGGAATCAAGTCAGAAAGAACAAGAGAAATAGGGCTTTGTGAATACATTGCTTTTTGGGTTAGCGGAATGCCAAAAAATCTAAATCGTGAACTGATGCTGAATACAAATCATTCCCAGAATTTTACTAGAATGTGAAAACACAAATTCCAATTGATACGAGAACTGCTAAAACCAGTACAAAAGTGAGAGACTGCATATCAGTTACAACCCGATTGCCGATCAGCCTTCGGTTTTTAGCTGCGGGTGGTTTGTACATAAGTTTAGTGTCATCAATAAGCCTCTCGGTACCAATAAGTGCGCAAAGCTTTGGTAGACGGACAACGATTTCATTACGGTTAAGTCTGAAATAAATTTTTTGTTTATATTTTCTTTATGCTCACAGCGCACGGAAAGACATGATACAGTCCACAAAAAAAATCTAGTGTGTTTCCGATTTCATCTGCAACAGCATGGTAGCCCTAATTTTCTGAGTGGGAGCTTTATATACATTACCTTGTACGTTCCACCGCTCTGGTCATTAATGAGCCACGTTTATGAAAGTTATAGACCTCTCGTTTGACAACTTCTCTATTGCTGTACACAAAACACTCACCAGAAACAAACAATAACAAGTCGCGTACGTACGACCCGAACTTTCGAACAAAAGCCAAACAATATTGTACCAGCTCGGACATGTGACTGCTGTGCTATCGAGAGTGTTGCTAAACCAGCTTTTTCACAGCTAACTCTGGCTTCTTTTTAATATCATTTTGCTAGCAAATGAGTGACTTAGCTGCCGTCAGGAAGAAAGACTTTTTTCACCATCATCTGGCTTTCTTTCTAGTTTTTTCCGTGACTATAGGAGAGAATTAAAATCCATATTTATTAAAGGGAAATGCAGAAATAACAAGGCGCTGAGGAATGAAATAAACAGAAAGTGCAGGGAAGCTATGGCGAAATGCTTGCATGAAAAATGTAAAGAAATCGAAAAGACGTGATTGTTGGAAGGACTGACTCAGCATATAGGAAAAACAAAATAACCTTCCGCGAAATTAAAAGAAAGTGTTTTAACATTAAGAGTGCAACGGGAATTCCACTGTTAAATGCAGAGAGCGGATAGGCGGAAAGAGTACATTGAAGGCCTAGGGGAAAGATTTGTCTGATATGATAGAAGAAGAAAGACGAGTCGATTTAGGAGAGATAGGGAATCCAGTATTACAAACAAATTTAAGAGAGCTTTGGAGGACTTAAGATCAAATAAGGCAGAAGTGTTAGGCAACATTCCATCAGAATTTCTAAAATCATTGGGGGAAGCGGCAACAAAGCAACTATTCACGTTGGTGTGGAGAATGTATGAGTCTGGTGACATACCATCTGACTTTCAGAAAAATATCATCCACATAATTCCGAAGACTGCAGGAGCTAACAAGGGCGAGAATTATCGTGCAATGAGCTTAACAGCTCATGCGTCCAAGTTACTGACAAGAATAATATACAGAAAAATGGGAAAGAAAATTGAGGATATGTTAAATGACGCTCATTTTGGCTTTAGGAAAGGTAAACGCACCAGAGAGGCAATTCTGGCGTTGTGGTTGATTATGGAAGCAAGACTAAAGAAAGAAATCCTATGAACGAGTCTTGACTTTTCTTTAGTCTTGCTTTCTATTATCAACCGCAACGTCAGAATTGCCTCTTTGGTTCGATAATGTAAGATGGTGCAACATTTTCGAAATTCTGAGAAAAATAGGGGTAAGCTATAGGAAGAGACGAGTAATATACAATATGTAGAAGAACCAAGAGGGAAGAATAAGAGTGGACGACCAAGAAAAAAGTGCTCGGATTAAAAAGGATGTAAGACAGGGATGTAGTCTTTCGCCACTACTGTTCAATCTGTACATCGAATAAGCAATGATGGAAATAAAAGTTCAGGAGTGGAATTCGCTGATGATATTGCTATCCTGAGTGAAAGTGAAGAAGAATTACGTGATCTGCTGAATGGAATGAACAGTCTAATGAGTACTGAATATGGTCTGAGAGTAAACGAAATAAAGACGAAAGTAATGAGAAGTAGCAGAAATGATAACAGCGAGAAAATTAACATCAGGATTGATGGAGCAAGGAGAACATCAAAAGCAAACTAGCACTGGCAAAAGGGGCATTCCTAGCCAAGAGAAGACTACTAGTATCGAACCTAGTCAACTTCCTGGCAGATTAAAACTGTATGCCGGACCGAGACTTGAACTCGGAACCTTTGGAAAGGTCCCGAGTTCAAGCCTCGATCTGCCAGGAAGTTTCATATCCGCGCACACTAAGCTGCAGAGTGAAAATTTCATTCTGTAAACATCCCCCTGTGGCTAGGTCATGTCTCCGCAATATCCTTTCTTAGGAGTGTTCTACAAGGTCTGCAGGCGAGCTTCTGTGAAGTTAGGAAGGCAGGAAACGAGGTACTGGCGGAATTGAAGCTGTTAGGACGGGTTGGTAGCTTTCCCCCGAAAGGTAAAGGTCCCGATTTCGAGTTTCGAATTGGCACACAGTTTTAATCTGCCAGGAAGTTGCCTATGTTTGATAAATGAACATAGGTGTTTAGGAACAAATTTCTGCGAATGTACATTTGGAGCACAGCATTGCATGGTAGTCAAACGTGGACTGTGGGAAAATCGAAACAGTAGACAATCGAAGCATTTGAGATGTGGTGCTACAGACGAATGTTGAAAATCAGGTGGACTGACAAGGTAAGGAATAAGGAGGTTCTGTGCAGAATCGGAAAAGAAAAGAATATGAGGGAAAACACTGATAAGGAGAAGGAACAGGATGATAAGACATCTGTTAAGACCGGAGGGAATGACTTCCATGGTACTAGAGGGAGCTGTAGAGGGCAAAAACTGTAGAGGAAGACAGAGATTGGAATACGTCAAGCAAATAATTGAGGACGTAGGTTGCAAGTGCTACTCTGAGATGAAGAGGTTCAATAGGCAGCAAGTCAGAGTTCTAAGACACGAGATTTCATTTAAGAATGAAGAGGTACATTAGATCAAATTAAGCAACTTATACAGCCTTTTAAATAGTGAAGTTACACAGCAGAGACTGACAAGTGCATATATTTGACATAGGTTCTATGGCAAACAGTAAGTGATGTTGCTATAATGAAAGCAAAAGAAATAAAAATCTTAAATGCAGCAAGGAAACATTGAAAAGAAAGGCTAGAATTTCATGTAAATAATGACGGAACTCTCAGAGAATACGATTCGTTAAACAACAAAATTTGTAAATTTCTTCAATACGATATGCGAACGTACAGCAAACAAATGCTAAGAGAAATAATTGAAAATAACAAGAGTGTTTGAAAACAAAACACTAACTTTATACTACAAATGGCAAATGATTATTCTTCTAGGTCTATATGTTTGCATATTTGCAGTTGAAGGAGTGAGTAAGAAACACAGGCACTGACAGCTAAAATGAAATTCCGCAAGTAATACGAAATGAGGTGTATAAAACAGTTCAAAATGTAAAGATAGGTAACATTCCTGAAGAATGATTAAAGCTGCAGGAAGACTGATACGTATAAGAGCAGTTCAAATAAGTTTTTGCGGAATAGCTGTGACAGATACACTTCCCTAAAACTGGAACGATGCTGTAATTATTCTCCCTCAAAGAAAGGAGGCGATCAAAATAAAAAAAATTTAACAGACCTAGCACTCTCCAATCCACGAAGTACAAGGGAAAATTTGAGGCCGGCCGGTGTGGCCGTGCGGTTCTTGGCGCTTCAGTTTGGAACCGCGTGACCGCTACGGTCGCAGGTTCCAATCCTGCCTCGGGCATGGATGTGTGTGATGTCCTTAGGTTAGTTGGGTTTAAGTAGTTCTAAGTTCTAGGGGACTGATGACCTCAGAAGTTAAGTCCTATAGTGCTCAGAGCCATTTGAACCATTTTGAAAATTTGAGACCTCTAAGAAATACAGAAATTTGTAAATTTAAAAGCAACTCTGAAACGTACCGGAATATAGAAAATGTAACAAGGGCAATCATGAATGGATTAATCATTTACGAGCATTTAAACAGAATAGTTTACAATAAGATAATAAAAGGCATCTTTAAGTACCTCTGAAAAAATAGACAACCTAGATCATATAAATCGAAAATATACATCACCACGTATACTACAACACAAGAGAAGAAACAAAATGAATCATTTCAAAACGTAATGAGTTAAAAGCATAAATTTTCTTGGGTGGAAACGGTAATAGGAAGTAACTGGAGTAGAAGACACAGCGAAATGATAACAGAATTTTCAGTGAAAAGAAAGTAAAAAATCATCCAGATATAAAATTGGTTCGTAATTCTCGGATAATTGAAACAAAAAAACCTAACATTTCAAAGGCATCAAAATCAGTATGCTGAAAATACACTTTTTAGTAATAAAACAAACACGAAAACCAGCTGATAGTTTGGTAACACAGTGCGTAGCTGAGTATTAACAAAATAGAGGTAATTCGGAAAAAATGAGCTAAAAACGTAAACAAAACACGGATAATATGGATGTGCCGAATTTTCACATTAGTCGATATTTATAATGCGTCCAACTTCTGCACAATGTAGATAAAACACTGCTGGAAAATCGGTACCCTGGCGAAAAACCCAGCGAAATCTAAATGGAAAGAACACACTGCGAAGTGAACGAAAAAGAACGAGGATAGCGCAGTAAAACATTACAACAGTCAGATAAGTGAATTTTTTTCGGATCTGTAAATTATGATACATTTTTTTTTAAACTAAGGGCGGTCTTCTCACTCAATAATAGGAAACTTACATACTGTGAATAAAATGCAGTTTAGTGCTTACATATAACGTACTAAAACAAGTACTTATACATGCTATAAAAGAATGTTTCCAGAAAGCATGGATACAGCATATTTTACGCTTCTTCGCAGAACTGTCCCAGAATATTACATCATATTCAGTAGAAACAAGCACGTAAATTTCCCACACTTTCGTCTATAAAATAACGGCCATGGGCAGGAAAAAGCAATCGAAGTTACAACCGGCGGTTGTAATTATTTTACTGCTAGCTTGGATAGCAACGAAACTAAACAAAGAGTAAACCACAGCATCAGAACAACGCATTTCACTTTATTTTCCTAAAACTTGAGAATGAAGACTTGAATTCTGAAGGAACTTTGCAATGGTTATTTACAAATCCGCCATTATCTGTACAGAAGGATACATTTGTAATTACAAGATAACGCCTGTTTACATCACGGTTGTAGCCTAAATAATACAGAAGCTGACAGGTCGTAAACCTCGCTTCTAAAATGTCCTATGCACGAAGAAACGCACTTGATAATTACAATTAACCCCCGAAAAGCGCCATGCAGAAAACCAATAAAGGAATGTCGTTGCTGGCAATAGCAAATATTATTTTATAGCAAACAAAACTAATAATTCACGACGATGGGTGGAAGTGCTCCTCTGAGATGATGGGTATAGCAAACAAAAGCAAGATGAAAGGCCACACGAAACCAGCTGGAGAACTGGACGACTAAAAACAAAACAAAAAAAATGTATCTTTCGATATACTATATCTACGTGAGAGAAGCGTTACCTCTACGACCGTTCTGCTGCGGCAACACTCTACCGATGGACTGAAAACGGTGCCAGATCTGTTCTTGCGTGCCCGTTACAACACGTCTTACCGTTTCCCTTAGCACACAGAAAGAGACCCAACGCTGCAGCTGCGAGGCAGTTGGAGTGCTGAGCGCAGCAACGGGGATTCCCCTGTCGGTTCTGCGCACTTCTAAGTGGCAAAGGGGCAACTGTATAATTCCCGAACTGACTGTATCGCATACAAGCAGTAATAACCTATGTCTGTTTCTGCTGGAATTCATTAGTTGTTTTCTTTGTAAGTACATACCAATAAATAAAGCTTTTTGCAAGACGCAGTAGTTTGATCCGGACCCGTGTGCCGCGCTGTCGTCGCCTTTACTTTTCACTTCGACTACTAGAGGACCCTAGCGTATCCATCCTTCTGTGGCATCAGTTCTGTTGTTCCACGCGTTCAGTTCTTCCCTATCCAAGCGCCGACGTCAGCCGTAACATTCAAGGCTGCAGTATTACGACACTGTCTTATTTTTCTTCCTAAATTTAGATCTTTAGAGCTACCGAGAACGCACTTCGTGAGATTCGCAACAGTTATCTACATCTACATGCATACCCAAATCACCGTGAAGCCCATGGCAGAGGATATTTAGAATTGGGCCACATGCAGTGCTCTCTTCCTGTTACAATTGCTTATGCACCGCAATACGAATGACTGCTAAAATGACTTGAAACTGATTCCCGAAACTTCGTAAGTAGGCTTTCGTAGGATATTTGCTTCTATTTTCAAGCATCTGCCAATTCTGGTTTTTCAGCATTTCCGTGATGCCTTCACTTTAGTCCAATAGGTCTGTGTCCATTTGTTCTGTTCTTTTTTCAATACAATTTCTGTTAATATTTTTCTCAGTTGCAGATATTCGCCTGTCGGCCGCTGTGGCTGGTTTTTCAGCATTTCCATCATGACTTCACTTTCGTCCAATAAGTCTGTGTCCATTTGTGCTGTTCCTTTTTCAACACCATTTCTGTTAATATTTTTCTCAGGTGCAGATTTTCGCTTGCCGGCCGTTGTGGCCGAGAGGTTCTAGGCGCTTTAGTCCGGAACTACGCTGCTGCTACAGTCCCAGGTTCGAATCCTGTCTCGGGCATGGATGTGTGAGATGTCCTTAGGTTAGTTAGGTTAAAGTAGTTCTAAGTTCTAGGGGACTAATGACCTCAGATGTTAAGTCCCATAGTGCTGAGAGCTTTTTTTTTTTTTTTTTTTTTTTTTTTGAAACAGATCAGTTGGGCAATCTTCCGTAGCAATAGCGGAAACCACGCAAATAGTAGCGGCGAACTGTCATTGATATGAAGATATTTTTGAAGATATACGCCTGATCAAATATTTTGTGTTAATACATTCAGTATCCCCTGTTAGTCTTATGTGGTATGATCTGGGACTCCTCTCCCCCCCCCCCCCCTCTCCCCCACCCACTTATAACACCATCGCCTGATGCCTTTTTTTGGCAAATTTTATAAATTAGTAATTTTAATAAACAATTTTGGAACAGTGATCAAAAATTTTACAAAATTTTTCTTTCAAAAATTCAGTCTTGATCACACCACGTATGCTTCAAGAACATATGTGACCGGTTTCGGTCATATCACATGGCCATCATCAGACCCACGGCAACCTTCGAAGATGGTAGGTGGAGCACTCTTATCAGCTGCTCTGTTGACACCACAGCAGCTATTGACGATAAAATCTACACTGTTAATATTTTGATTAACACGTATATCGTTCAAATACTGAGAATAGCATACAAAAAGGGGGGATAAAAGGAAAGGATCATCATAGATTCTTTATCAAACTGTTGTTGTTGTTGTGGTCTTCAGTCCTGAGACTGGTTTGATGCAGCTCTCGATGCTACTCTATCCTGTGTAAGCTTCTTCATCTCCCAGTACCTACTGCAACCTACATCCTTCCGAATCTGTTTAGTGTGTTCATCTCTTGGTCTCCCTCTACGATTTTTACCCTCCACGCTGCCCTCCAATACTAAATTGGTGATCCCTTGATGTCTCAGAACATGTCCTACCAACCTATCCCTTCTTCTAGTCAAGTTGTGTCACAAGCTCCTCTTCTTCCCAATTCTGTTCAATACCTCCTCATTAGTTATGTGATAAAACCCATCTAATCTTTAGCATTGTTCTGTAGCACCACATTTCGAAAGCTTCTATTCTCTTCTTGTCTAAGCTATTTATCGTCCACGTTTCACTTCCATACACTCCATACAAATACTTTCATAAACGACAACCTGACACTTAAATCTATACTTGATGTTAACAAATTTCTCTTCTTCAGAAACGATTTCCTTGCCATTGCCAGTCTACATTTTATATCTTCTCTACTTCGACCATCATCAGTTATTTTGCTCCCCAAATAGCAAAACTCCTTTACTACTTTAAGCGTCTCATTTCCTAATCTAATTCCTTCAGCATCACCCGACTTAATTCGACTACATTCCATTATCCCCGTTTTGCTTTTGTTGATGTTCATCTTATACCCTCCTTTCAAGACACTATCCATTCCGTCCAACTGCTCTTCCAAGTCCTTTGCTGTCTCTGACAGAATTACAATGTCATCGGCGAACCTCAAAATTTTTATTTCTTCTCCATGGATTTTAATATCTACTCCGAATTTTTCTTTTGTTTCCTTCACTGCTTGCTCAATATACAGATTGAATAACATTGGGGATAGGCTACAACACTACCTCACTCCCTTCCCAACCACTGCTTCCCTTCCATGCCCCTCGACTCTTATAACTGCCATCTGGTTTCTGTACAAATTGTAAATAGCCTTTCGCTCCCTGCATTCTACCCCTGCCACCTTCAGAATTTGAAGGAGAGTATTCCAGTCAACATTGTCAAAAGCTTTCTCTAAGTCTACAAATGCTAGAAACGTAGGTTTGCCTTTCCTTAATCTAGCTTCTAAAATAAGTCGTAGGGTCAGTATTGCCTCACGTCTTCCAATATTTCTACGGAATCCAAACTGATCTTCCCCGAGGTCGGCTTCTACTAGTTTTTCCATTCGTCTGTAAAGAATTCGAGTTAGTATTTTGCAGCCGTGACTTATTAAACTGATAGTTCGGTAATTTTCACATCTGTCAGCACCTGCTTTCTTCGGGATTGGAATTATTATATTCTTCTTGAACTCTGAGGGTATTTCGCCTGTCTCATACATCTTGCTCACCAGATGGTAGAGTTTTGTCAGGACTGGCTCTCCCAAGGCCGTCAGTAGTTCTAATTGAATGTTGTCTACTCCTGGGGCCTTGTTTCGACTCAGGTCTTTCAGTGCTCTGTCAAACTCTTCACGCAGTATCATATCTCCCATTTCATCTTCATCTACATCCTCTTCCATTTCCATAATATTGTCCTCAAGTACATCGCCCTTGTATAGACCCTCTATATGCTCATTCCACCTTTCTGCTTTCCCATCTTTGCTTAGAACTGGGTTTCCATCTGAGCTCTTGATATTCATACAAGTGGTTCTCTTTTCTCCAAAGGTCTCTCTAATTTTCCTGTAGGCAGTATCTATCTTAACCCTAGTGAGATAAGCCTCTACATCCCTACATTTGTCCTCTAGCCATCCCTGCTTAGCCATTTTGCACTTCCTGTCGATCTCATTTTTGAGACGTTTGTATTCCTTTTTGCCTGTTTCACTTACTGCATTTTTATATTTTCTCCTTTCATCAATTAAATTCAATATTTCTTCTGTTACCCAAGGATCTCTACTAATCCTCGTCTTTTTACCTACTAGATCCTCTGCTGCCTTCACTACTTCATCTCTCAAAGCTACCCATTCTTCTTCTACTGTTTTTCTTTACCCCATTCCTGTCAATTGTTGCCTTATGCTCTCCCTGAAACTCTGTACAACCTCTGGTTCTTTCAGTTTATCCAGGTCCCATCTCCTTAAATTCCCACCTTTTTGCAGTTTCTTCAGTTTTAATATACGGGTCATAACCAATAGATTGTGGTCAGGGTCCACATCTGCCCCTGGAAATGTCTTACAATTTAAAACCTGGTTCCTAAATCTCTGTCTTACCATTATATAATCTATCTGATACCTTCTAGTATCTCCAGGCTTCTTCCATGTATACAACCTTCTTTTATGATTCTTGAACCAAGTGTTAGCTATGATTAAGTTGTGCTCTGTGGAAAATTCTATCAGGCGGCTTCCTCTTTCATTTCTTAGTCCCAATCCCTATTCACCTACTAGATTTGCTTCTCTCCCTTTTCCTACTCTCGAATTCCAGTCACCCATGACTATTAAATTTTCGTCTCCCTTTACAATCTGAATAATTTCTTTTATTTCATCATAAATGTCTTCAATTTCTTCGTCATCTGCAGAGCTAGTTGGCATATAAACTTGTGCTACTGTAGTAGGTGTGGGCTTCGTATCTATCTTGGCCACAATAATGCATTCACTATGCTGTTTGTTGTAGCTTACCCGCATTCCTATTTTCCTATTCATTATTAAACCTACTCCTGCATTACCTCTATTTGATTTTGTGTTTATAAACCTGTAGTCACCTGACCAGAAGTCTTGTTCGTCTTGCCACCGAACTTCACTAATTCCCACTACATCTAACTTTAACCTATCCATTTCCCTTTTTAAATTTTCTGATTATGGATCTGACATTCCATGCTTCGATCCGTAGAACGCCAGTTTTCTTTCTCCTGATAACGACGTCCCCCTGAGTAGTCCCCGCCCGGAGATCCGAATGGGGGACTATTTTACCTCCGGAATATTTTACCAAAGAGGACGCCATCATTATTTAACCATACAGTACAGCTGCATGCCCTCGGGAAAAATTACGGCTGTAGTTTCCCCTTGCTTTCAGCCGTTTGCAGTACCAGCACAGCAAGGCCGTTTTGGTTATTGTTACAAGGCCAGATCAGTCAATCATCCAGACTGTTGCCCCTGCAACTACTGAAAAGGCTGCTGCCCCTCTTCAGGAACCACACGTTTGTCTGGACTCTCAACAGATACCCCTCCGTTGTGGTTGCACCTACGGTACGGCATATCTGTATCTCTAAGGCACGCAAGCCTCCCCACCAATGGCAAGGTCCATGATTCTTTGGGGAGGGGGGGGGGGGGGCACGAGGCAGAGAAACACAATAAAACGAAGACACGAAGGAAGACAAGTACTCCGATTTGTCAAAAGTTGTCGTCAGCGTCACGATTGCTGTACTGAACAGAAGTTAATCTTGGATGATATATCGGTGTGCGTGTGTTGTAGGGGCAAACAATCAATTACAGAAAGAACAATAAAATCTGAATCAACAGATAAAAAAAAAATTACTCCAGCGCAAGTTATTTCTGGAGTTACGTCGGACCGTTGTTAATAACTGGACGTAGCAACGGAGTAGTAGACAGCAAAATTTCGTCCTCGCTATGTATGATGTGAAAAACAACGGTAATGATCAAATCAAGAATCAAGATTTTATTTCATCACGGAACTAACCGGGCATACAAATAAAAATAAACGATTGCAGTTTACCAGTTCGCACACGCTGAGAAGAATGTTGCGGGCAGATAACAGAATATTTCTAAACCACGCGAGGTGTTGTGTTCTTACGAGCGTTGCACGTGCTGTTCCACGTCATACCGACGGGGACCAACATCGTTACGAGTCGCGCCCCCTCCCGGCGAGTGAAGAATAAGGGAATGGACATCACACTAAGTCCACTGTTTCCGATATGATACTGAACTGGAAACGTGTAGGGACACGTACAGCAGAAAAGCGTACAGGCCGACCCCGTCTGTTGACTGACACAGACTACCGATAGTTGATCTATCCAGACCATCACACAGGAATTCCAAACTGCATCAGGATCCATTTCAAGTACTATGGCAGTTAGGCGGCAGGTGAGAGAACTTGGCTTTCTTGGTCGAGCGGCTGCTCATAAGCCACACATCACGCCGGTAAAAGTGGAACGACGCTTCTACATCTACATCTACGGGATTTCTCTGCTATTCACAATAAAGTGCCTGGCAGAGGGTTCAATGAATCACCTTCATGCTGTCTCTCTACCGTTCCACTCTCGAACGGCAAGCGGGACAAACGAGCACTTAAATTTTTCTGTGCGAGCCCTGATTTCTCTTATTTCATCGTGAAAAACATTTCTCCCTATGTAGGTGGGTGGCAACAATGTTTTCGCAATCGGAGGAGAAAATTGGTAATTGAAATTTCGTGAGAAGATCCCGTCGCAACCAAGAACGCCTTTGTTTTAATGATTGCCACTCCAATTCATGTATCATGTCTGTGACACCATCTCCCCTGTTTCGCGATAGTACAAAACGTGCTGCACTTCTTTGTTCTGCCAATGAATCGTAGTCTTTGGTTTGCTCCACCCACAATATTATCTGTGTGATCGTTACAATTTAGGCTATTTGTAATTGTAATCCCTAAGTATTTTGTTGAATTTACAGCCTTCAGATTTGTGTGACTTATCGCGTAATCGAAATGTAGCTGATTTCTTTTAGTACTCATGTGAATAACTTCAGAATTTTCCTTATTCAGAGTCAATTGCCACTTTTCGCATCATACAGATATCTTATCTAAATCAGTTTGCGAGTCGTTTTGATCGTCTGATGACTTTACAAGACGGTAAATGACAGCATCATCTGCAAACAATCCAAGACGGCTACTCAGATTGTCTCCTATGTCGTTAATATAGATCAGGAACAATAGAGGCCCTATAAAACTTCCTTGGTGAACGCCGGATATTACTTCTGTTTTACTCCATGACTTTCCGTCTGTTACTACGAACTGTGACTTTTCTGACAGGATATCACGAATCCAGTCGCACAACTGAGGCGATACTGCGTAGGCACGCAGTTTGGTTAGAAGACGCTTGTGAGGAACGGTGTCGAAAGCCTTCTGGAAATTTAAAAATATGGAATCAATTTGACATCCCCTGTCGATAGCACTCATTACTTCATGAGTATAAAGAGCTAGTTGTGTTTCACAAGAACGATATTTTCTGAAACCATGCTGACTATATGTCAATAAATCGTTTCTTTCGAGGTACTTAATAATGTTCGAATACGTATATGTTCCAAAACCCTACTGCAAATCGACGTTAGTGATATAAGCCTGTAATTCAGCTGATTACTTCCCTTTATGGGTATTGGTGTGACTTGAGCAATTTTCCAGTCTTTAGGTGCGGATCTTTCTGTGAGCGAATGGTTGTATATAATTGCTAAATATGGAGCTATTTTATCAGCATACTCTGAGAGGAACCTGACTGGTATACAATCTGGACCGGAGGCCTTGCCTTTATTAAGTGATTTAAGCTGCTTCGTTACACCGAGGATATCTACTTCAATGTTTCTCATCTTGGCAGTTGTTCTTGATTGGAATTCAGGAATATTTACTTCGTCTTCTTTGGTGAAGGAGTTTCGGAAAACCGTGTTTAATAACTCTGATTTAGCGGCACTGTCACCAGTGACTTCACCGTTGTTATCGCGCAGTGAAGGTACTGATTGCGTCTTGCCACAGGTATGCTTTATGTATGACCAGAATCCCTTTGGGTTTTCTGCCAGATTTCGAGGCAGAGTTTCGTTGTGGAAATTATTAAAAGCATCTCGCTTTGATGTACGTGCCATATTCGAACTTCTGTAAAACTTTGCCAATCTTGGGGATTTTGCGTTCTTTTAAATCTGGCATGCTTTTTTCGTTGCTTCCGCAACAACGATCTGACCAGTTTTGTGTACCATGGGGGATCAGTCGTTAAGAGCATTTTTATCAGCTTCTTTAAATAGATATATTTTGTATTTCTTTTTGATAGTTGTAGGTATTACGCTATTCAGCCTAGTAGCAACTGCCTTGTGGTCGCTAATCTCTGTATTCGTCACAATACTATTTGTCCAGGATTATTTGTTACTAAAAGGTCAAGTATGCTTTCGCAACCATTTACGCTTCGAGTGAGCTCATGAACTAATTGTTCAAAATAATTTTCTTAGAAAGCATTCAGTACAATTTCGGATGATGTTTTATGCTTGCCGACGGATTTAAACGTATAATTTTTCCAGCATATCGAGGGTAGACTAAAGTCACCACTGACTATAATTGTATTAGCAGGGAACTTATTTGAAATGAGACTCAAGTTTTCTTTGAACTGTTCAGCAACTATATCTTCTGAGTCGGGGGGTCGGTAAAACGATCCAATTAATAGTTTAGTCTGATTGTCAGGTATAACCTCTACCCATACTATTTCACACGAACTATCTACTTGAATTTCGCTACAAGGCCAATTACCCTTAACAGCAATAAATACTCCACCACCAAATGTATTTAATCTATCCTTTCTGAACACTGTTAGATCGTTTGAAGAAATTTTGGCTGAACTTAATTCCGGCGTTAGCCAGCTCTCTGTACCTCAAACTATTTGAGCTTCAGTGCTTTCTATTAGGGCTTGGAGCTCTGGTTCTTTCCCAACACAGCTACGACAATTTACAACTAAAATACCAATCGTTTCTACCTTGCTGTCTTTTACCTGCCCACTATTAGACGGACGTCCCTTCTGTGGTTCCGTGAGACCCTATAACCTAAAAAGCCACCTAGTCCCTTCCACACAGCCCCCGCTACCCGTGTAGCCGCCTCCTGTGTGTAGTGGACTCCTGCCCTATTAAGCGGAACCTGGAAACCCACCATCCGACGGCGCAAGTCAAGGAATCTGCAGCCTACATGGTCAGAGAACCGCCTGAGCCTCTGATTCAGAGCCTCCACTCGGCTCTGCACCAAAGGACCACAGTCGGTTCTATCGACGATGCTGCAGATGGTGAGCTGCACCTTAATCTCGGAAGCAAGACTGGCAGTGTTAACCATTTCCGCTTGCTGCCCGAAACCAGACAGAATCTGCTCTGATCCAAAGCGACACACGTCATTGGTACCGACAAGAGCCACCACCTGCAGTTGGCCACACCCTGTACTCTTCATGGCATCCAGAAGCACCCTTTCCACATCCGGAATGACTCCCCCCGGAATGCACACAGAGGGCAGCTATGTTCCTAAGGGGCCCCATAATGCGACTAACATTGGAGCTCCCAACTACCAGCAAACCCACCCTCTGTGAATGCCCAGACCTTGCGGGCCGAGAAGCTTCCTCTGGAACGGGGTGGACGACTGCATCCGGCTGAGAGACATCATAAGCCACGGATAACGCCCGAAGCCTGTTCGTCAAACGAACCAGGGAGACCCTATGATTGGCCCCTCAGAAAGTTTTTCGCTGCCTGCCAGACTTTGAAATGATCTCCCACTCGACCACGGGTGAGGGGTCAACCTCAGTGCAGGCAGTAGCCGGGGAGGCCACAGCAGTGGACCGATTGGAGGATACGTGGGACGTGCTCAATGTCCCCCTCATCCCCATGCTCGATCCCCCACAGTGACGCCCCTTGGCAGCAGCCTCAAGCTGTGTGACGGAAGCCAAAGCAGCCTGGAGCTATGAGCAGAGGGTCGCCAACTCCTTGGTGTAAGGAGCGTAAAGATTGGCCGACTGAACAGTGGAAAAACGTTGTGTGGAATGACGAATCACGGTACACAATGTGGCGATCCGATGGCAGGGTGTGGGTATAGCGAATGCCTGGTAAACCTCATCTGTCAGCGTGTGTAGCAGTAATATTCAGAGGCGGTGGTGTTATGGTGTCGTCGTGTTTTTCATCGAGGGGGTTTGCATCAATTGTTGTTTTGCGTGGCACTATCACAGCATAGGCCTACATTGATGTTTTAAGCACCTTCTCGCTTCCCACAGTTGAAGAGCAATTCGGGGATGGCAATTGCATCTTTCAGCATGATCAAGCACCTGTTCATAATGCACTGCCTGTGACATAGTGGTTACACGACAATAACTTCCCTGTAATGGACTGGTCTGCACAGAGTCCTGACCTGAATCCTATGGAACACCTTTGAGAAGTTTTGGAATGCCGACTTCATGCCAGGCCTCACCGACCGATAACTCTCCTCAATGCAACACTCCGTGAAGAATGGACTGCCATTCCCCAATAAACTTTCCAGCACCTGACTGAACGTATGCCTGCGAGATTGGAATCTGTCACCAAGGCTAAGGGTGGGCCAACACCATATTGAAGTCCAGCATTACTGACAGAGGGCGCCACGAACTTGTACGTCATTCTCAGCCAGGTGTCCAGGTAGTTTTGATCACAGGTTGTATGGTTCTTTATTTACACAAACTGGCAATTTTACTTAACTTGAATGGAGTCCATGTGTTGTGGTACAAGCTCATCAGTAATAGTCCACTATATTCACTGATCTTGTCACTATGTAGTGTCATAGCCTGTGATGAACTAAACCTGCTCTGCAAGTATACTGACATCAAACTGGATGAGTGAGTGAGACTCTCTGGTGAGCGGCGGCGGCCTAAATACATGCTATCGAGAGGGCGTTGTCGGCACGTTGCTTGTGGGGGTGTCTCTGGCCTCTGTTGTGATAGGTGCTCTTGATCCAGTGCCTACTAATCGATCTTCGTACTTTGTCTTTGCTGACAGGTGTGCTGCTGACAGCTTACACCAGCACGATAACAATGAAAGACGCCAGACAGCTGTAATATTCTACAATATCTGTTAGCTGGCTAACTGATTTTAGGCTGTTAAGCAATGAAAAGGGGCCGTCGCTGGGGGTATATTATGTGAAACAGATTCTGGCAGAAGTTGCCTTCATTAAAAGTTATCTGTTTGTGGCGAAATTATCTATTCTTAGTTATAGGTATGTTTAGGGATATTTTACTTTTTTTTATGTCATAGGTTCTCAGAAACCTCCTTCATCTGTATTACAGCCCTCTATGGGTGTGGATTTTGAACACGAATAATGCACAACGGATTCTTTTGTAGGGATCAATGAAGGAGTTTTCCGTCATAGAACGCAGCATAACTATTGGCAGTCTGTGCCATTAATATTTATAATTGTTAAAGGGGTATCGGGTTCGTTCAGGCATAGCTTACTGAAGTTATTCTGAATAAATTAGCTTTATTTCTTTCATAATTTAATATAATGCTGGGTGGAGGTGAAGCCTCTTATTACTTTACACAACTGCAAGCAACACGCACGCTATTTCTGGGGAAGGTGGAATTCTTAACAGACAGGATTGCATCTTATCAGACACTAGTAATTTTCTCGCTACTTTAATATTAAAACACATAGGACAGGATAGACAAGAGCTCAAACTTGCACCTAGTGCACAGATTCAATATAGCATGCAATGGGGTGAGGAAAGAGATCGGCTTAGCATTAGACGATGAAGCTTTCTTTTCTATACTCCTATTCTGTACTGAATAGCAACTTCAGTTAGAATTTAACCAGTATCAAAGGATACTGCATGTGTACATGGTAGCTACGACCACGTGGGTTCAAAGTGGCTTTCCACATGCTTACAAGATTTTAATCAAACGGTTGAAACTGTGTAAATGCCTGTACCGTGAGGCGGTAGCAGTTTATTTAAATAATCTATTGCTTCTACTCGAGTTTCTATATAGGTGAGCGTAGCTGCCTTGTTACTAGTTCGACACACGTGGAGCACGTGGCCCCTATTTGTACACAGAAAACACACATTAAAAAATCAATAAACCCTTCCAAAATTCCTAACACAAATAAACTGAAAGTCACACGGTTTGTTACCTAACTCTATCGTATAGATGGACAATTTCACTATCCAAGCCTAATGTTGCCTACCCTGTGGCGTGAACACAAAGACATACATATATCACTCTCAATACACAAAAATCATACAACAGAAAATAATCAAAATAACCATGAGCGGAATCATTGCTTTCCCTATTCAACGCTGGGCTGAAAAAGAGTGGGTTAGTCACAAATATCTAGTGTTCCAATACCTTTTTCCATTAGCAATCGAGACGGACATGCTGAAGGCACGTCCACTCGCTTACCCTTTCTTTGCAGAACAGCCACTTATCATGGCGGAGCTCCTGAGAGGCTCTGGTATTCGGTGGAGGGGGTAGCCTGGCCAACCTCTCCCCGCTAAACCCAATGTTCTCACATTCTCTTTGACAAAGTTTTGCCTGTGGTCGATCTCTGCCACTCAAGCCCAAGGAAACGAAGTTGGCACTACTACAGTCTACCAAGAGTTGTCTGCTTCCAAACTAATGGCTGACATCGCTTCAGGAAGGATGGGAATAGGTTGTAAAGGATATTTCACGTGCGTGAACATATTAACATTAAATAAATAGTCTACACCATAATAAATATTCTACAACATAATAAATCAACGTTCCATCCTACATCATGGGAGTTTCGTGGCGCCCGCGGTGGGTCCGCGTTACGAGAGAGAGAGAAAAACGGCAAGTTTATGCTGTCCTTTTAAGAAGATACGATTGCAAAACATCATATTTAATCATGGTACGGTACATACAGTGCCGTTTCATTACTCCATGCGTAGATGGAACGAAATGATCCGGAATGTTCTGCCAGTGGGAGGACAGTTTCGGTCCATTTCGTTAAACCAAACAACAAAAATAAAGTGGAGAGCGCAATCAAAGTTGAAACATTATCTTCCTATAGGCACCCTGAAGGGGTCTTGTAGCCTGACAGTATGGCAAATATCACTACAGGTGGGTTTTCTCCCTAACATTTTGGAGACAAACACTTAAACTAAACAACATTTAAGTTTACACAATTGATGACAGGATGAGATTTCAAACAAACATTAAAATCTGTATGTCCAGTGAGGCTGGTTATTACATGAACCTTTTCTAATATGAGTCACAGATGGTACTAATAATGATAATAAACAAAATATTTGACATTTACAATTAGTTTTACGAACTACAATTGTGAAAAAGAGAAATGAAGTATTGTACAAACATAAATAATAATAATGCACAAATACATTGCTTGCCTTTCAGGTAGGTTTCTCCTGAACATTAAGAGCCCTCAAAAAATGAAAATAAAATTTAAATTTACATAGTTATAGAAAATCATATGACATACATTACATTTTGTCCTCTCATTTGAGGGCATAAAATCATCATATGTTCACTATCCAGTGATGCTGGTCATTAAGCGAACGTTTTCAGATATAGCACATAGACACTAATAATAAAGACATTCGATATTTAAAGCTAGTCACATTAATTAAACTCTGTAAAAAATGGATCACCTTACAGATAGGAATAATTATACTAGAACTGCTGCTTCACAGCATAATTGTTTATGACTTTGTGATATTTATTATAGGGCACATAAAATAGAAATGTGGCAAGGAACTTAGGTCAGATGGGATCAATGGTCCCTAGCGCTGCACAAGATACTTAAAAATACCTAGTGGTAAACTTTGAAGAGAAACACCAATTGACACTGAAATGTGTGATTTCTATTGCAAGGGCTCATATAAGCACAGTTTTTACATAATAGAATTCATCAACACAAAGGTAAATAATAGTTTAAAACTGTTTGCTGAGTCACAGCATCATGGTGCTTGTGACCACAAAATTTGAAACATCACACTTTGAACACAAAAACGCATCAAAATAATGAAACAATTTTATGTACACTGATGAGGTCCTGTTTGCTTCAGTCTTCGTCACACGTGGTTTTCACTGGGTGTATCAGGGGTGCTGGGGTGGACGTTTCTTCTTAAGGCGACTTGGAGGATTGACTACCAGGGGACCACTGTTTAAGAAGGGAGATAAAGAAATAGCATCAAATTTCTGTCCAATTTCACTGTTGCCAGCATTCTCAAAAATTTTAGAAAAAGTAATGTACAGTCGGCTTTATAACCATCTTATCTCAGATAACATACTGTCAAAATCACAGTTTGGATTTCTAAAAGGTTCTGATATTGGGAAGGCTATCTACACTTACAGTGAAAATGTGCTTAATTCATTAGACAAAAAATTGCTGGCAACTGGTATATTTTGTGATCTGTCAAAGGCATTTGACTGTGTAAATCACAATATCCTTTTAAGTAAATTAGAATATTATAGTGTAACAGGAAATGCTGCAAAATAGTTCAAATCTTATATCTCTGGCAGGAAACAAACGGTGTTATTAGGAAAGAGACATGTATCAAGCTACCAGGCATCATCCAACTGGGAACTAATTACATCTAGGGTCCCACAAGGTTCCATTTTGGGGCCCTTATTTTTTCTTGTGTATATCAATGACCTTTCATTAGTAACATTACCAGATGCCAAGTTCGTTTTGTTTGGCGATGATACAAACATTGCAATAAATAGAAAATCAAGTGTAGTCTTAGAAAGATCAGCTAATAAAATATTTGTGGACATTAATCACTGGTTGCTAGCCAATTTCTTGTCACTAAACTTTGAAAAAACACACTACATGCAGTTCAGAACTTGTAAGGGGTGTCCCACAAGTATATGTCTAACATATGATGACAAGAAGATAGAAAAAGTGGACGGTGTTAAATTCTTGGGATTACAGCTTGATAATAAATTCAATTTACAATTTGTACAGAAACCAGATGGCAGTTATAAGAGTTGAGGGACATGAAAGGGAAGCAGTGGTTGGGAAGGGAGTAAGACAGGGTTGTAGTCTCTCCCCGATGTTGTTCAATCTGTATATTGAGCAAGCAGTAAAGGAAACAAAAGAAAAATTTGGAGTAGGTATTAAAATTCATGGAGAAGAAATAAAAACTTTGAGGTTCGCCGATGACATTGTAATTCTGTCAGAGACAGCAAAGGACTTGGAAGAGCAGTTGAATGGAATGGACAGTGTCTTGAAAGGGGGATATAAGATGAACATCAACAAAAGCAAAACAAGGATAATGGAATGTAGTCTAATTAAGTTGGGTGATGCTGAGGGAATTAGATTAGGAAATGAGGCACTTAAAGTAGTAAAGGAGTTTTGCTATTTGGGGAGCAAAATAACTGATGATGGTCGAAGTAGAGAGGATATAAAATGTAGGCTGGCAATGGCAAGGAAAGCGTTTCTGAAGAAGAGAAATTTGTTAACATCCAGTATTGATTTAAGTGTCAGGAAGTCATTTCTGAAAGTATTCGTATGGAGTGTAGCCATGTATGGAAGTGAAACATGGACGATAAATAGTTTGGACAAGAAGAGAATAGAAGCTTTTGAAATGTGGTGCTACAGAAGAATGCTGAAGATTAGATGGGTAGATCACATAACTAATGAGGAAGTATTGAATAGGATTGGGGAGAAGAGAAGTTTGTGGCACAGCTTGACCAGAAGAAGGGATCGGTTGGTAGGACATGTTCTGAGGCATCAAGGGATCACCAATTTAGTATTGGAGGGCAGCGTGGAGGGTAAAAATCGTAGAGGGAGACCAAGAGATGAATACACTAAGCAGATTCAGAAGGATGTAGGTTGCAGTAGGTACTGGGAGATGAAAAAGCTTGCACAGGATAGAGTAGCATGGAGAGCTGCATCAAACCAGTCTCAGGACTGAAGACCACTACTACTACTACTAATAAATTCACCTGGGAGGAGCACACCACAGAACTGCTGAAGCGTCTTAAGAAATCGCTGTTTTCAATGCGAATTTTGGCAGACATAGGGGATATAAAAATGAAAAATCTGGCATACTATGCTTACTTTCATTCCATAATGTCATATGGGATTATTTTTTGGGGTAATTCATCAAGCCAAGCTAAAGTCTTCCAGATACAAAAACGTGGAGTAAGAGTTATATGTGGTTTTAACTCAAGAACAGCCTGCAGAAGCCTGTTTAGGGAACTAGGGATACTAACTACTGCTTCCCAATATATTTATTCCTTAATGAAATTTGTCACTAAAAATATATCACTTTTTCAAACCAACAGCTCAATCCATGGAATCAATACTAGAAATATGAATAATCTTCACATGGTTTTAAAGTCATTTAGTCTTGTACAAAAAGGTGTGCATTATTCAGGAACACACACTTTCAATAACTTGCCAGCAGCCATAAAAAAGTTAACAACCAATGAAATTCACTTTAAGAGAAGCCTAAAGGATTTATTGGTGGCCAACTCCTTCTACTCCATTGATGAATTTCTCAGTAAAACCAACTGATTTTTGTATATATAAAGTACAATATAACTTCTGCATAATTTCAGTGCAGTAATGTGTTCATTGCAAATAAGTATTACAGTAGTTGTATTACATGTTTATTACCTTGTTGTTGTGGTCTTCAGTCCTGAGACTGGTTTGATGCAGCTCTCCATGCTACTCTATCCTGTGCAAGGTTCTTCATCTCCCAGTACCTACTGCAACCTACATCCTTCTGAATCTGCTTAGTGTATTCATCTCTTGGTCTACCTCTACGATTTTTACCCTCCACGCTGCCCTCCAATGCTAAATTTGTGATCCCTTGATGCCTCAGAACATGTCCTACCAACTGGTCCCTTCTTCTTGTAAAGTTGTGCCACAAAATCCTCTTCTCCCCAATTCTATTCAATACCTCCTCATTAGTTATGTGATCTACCCATCTAATCTTCAGCATTCTTCTGTAGCACCACATTTCGAAAGCTTCTATTCTCTTCTTGTCCAAACTATTTACCTTATAAATAAATAAAAAACTTTTTAAATTTAAACTCAGTGCATTAGTATTTGCAAAATGACTCTTTCATATAGTGTTGAATAAAAAATGACGATCATTCCACTTGGTACCTGCGGAATGGTACATTAGCTTATTTGTTCTAGTTGTAAATATTTGTCTTGTATTGTTGTTTTTCTGACATGTTCCACATCCTGGAGGACCTCCTCACTACGGATCAATTGGAATGAAAGTAAATCTAATCTAATCTAAAACGACACTGTATTTGGGGACACGTGTGTGGGCGTTTGGAGTAACGTTCGTTGTCACGCCCGGGTCTTCTCCTCCGAAAAGTCGCCGATTGCATCTCGTGTCTCCTGTCTCTGTAGCAGTAGAATGGACTGCTGTTGGAGGTTGACAGTACCTTCGTAGTTTGTCGTCTCAGTGTAGCGACACAGACACAGTCTGGTGACAGCGGTCTGGTGTGCGTGTGGGATGCACGTCTCTTGGTGCGACAGGCCCCCATCGGCGACGTCTCTCGTGGCCGACGTTAAATGCCGTCATGGCGGTTAGGTGGGCGTTTCGGTTAGGTGGGCGTTTGCGCTCTGGTTTTGCCTTGGCGCAACACGTCTCGTTTCGCTGCTCCGTTTTGTAGAGTTGTAGCCCTCTTCTTCCTTCCTCGTGCGGTGGTGCCGTCTGATTTACAGGGCGGCGCACGTCTTGTTGTGCATGCCATCAGATAGTTGGAAGAAGGCGTGTTTGCTGCACGACTGCACCACTCGGTCCCGTAAGCAACCCTATACGTATTAGTCAAATTTATACGTCAATTCTCACTTTACTAACTAAATATTTCATATGTGTGTACCAATCACGTTTCGTCTACTCATGCTAGGCATTCTGAGTGCTCAATAACAAAAGGGAAATTAGATAATTATAAATATTCTGAAAAGAAAATTATTTTCTTTATATTACACTAGTTTGTATTTCAAAACTTCTTTTCTGAGGTCACGGTTATTTTTAGGTGATCTTGTATATTTAGTGCACGCTGAATTAAAAAATGTAACTCACTTTACTGAATCAGGTCAGGTTTCTTCCCTACCTCAATTTTCAGGTAGTGGCCTATTAGGTACATAAACGATTCAAGCGTTCGAAATTTTTAAGTTTGTCACAAGGCAGAATTATTTCCATGACATATTGCAGTAAGCTGGAAAGTAGCATGACTTGTTTCCTGAGTGAAAGCAATATTGTTACAAAATGAATCGAAAGTGCAAGAATTGTCCTGACGATTTTGCTGCATATTGGATAAGTCATTAAGCCACGCTAGAAGTTAAACACCACTCCTTTTGTGACGAAAATGTATGTTGAATTCTTTGGAGCTAAAGCATCTAATAAGCAAGACCTTCTCTTTCATCTGGTTTGCACAACGTCAAGTCACAAGCCCTCCTGAATCCTCAGAAAATTCCACTTTCATTGCTGCACATTAAAGTTGGTTTGATGAGGTTCTATATGATGGCAGTGAACAAAGAAACTAGGGCTTTTACTTTGTTAAAACAAATTTCCATATTTCATTGAGGCTAAATTTAATGCCCTCAGATCAGCGAGCTTATGAAAGACTCACAATTCGATGAGAGTATGGAGGATACAGTGATAAATGCCTGTCTGGTATTGAAATCTATAATAAAAAATCTTTCTTGGCATCTGTATGAGCCCAAAACAGCCTAGAAATTTCGGCGAAACTTCAAAATACATGGTGTTCATACGTCAATAAAAATGCACTTTCTCAGCTCACATTAGATTACTTCGCTGACACAACTGTGGAGACTATAGACAGGGGCAGGGTGAGCTTCATAAAGTGTATCAGAGTCATGGAGGAAAGTTACCAGGTTCGCTAGGATGAGAACATGCTTGTGGACTATTCTTGGTGCCTCAAGAGAGACATTCCAGTTACCAAACACATACGAAAGTCTTTGAATAGAGCATTTCTTCCATAAAATGATGTTAATGTACGATCTCGTATACATGATTTAGACTTCATCCAAATGTAAGACAGTTTTCAAACCATAATCCGCATATTTATGTTGAAAAATTTCTTAAGTGCCTTATTTAAAAAATGAAATAGCAATAAAACCTGACCTGACTCAACAAAACATTTTTTATTTGAGCGTGCATGAAATATTAAGAATCAGCCTATAAAACAACGGCCTCAAAAACGACGGAGACCAGTAAGACCACTGAAAATGCTTAACGTGAATAGGCGAAACATGTTTGTACACATAATTGAAACATTCAATAACGAAATAAGTTTTTTCTTATGTATATGATGAAGCACAACTGAAATAGCAACTGGTGGAAGTGGCTGCAAATATTTAAAACATTATTTTTAATTTGAATAAAATGTGATCCACTTACTCTTAAATATATTGGTTGCAGTGTGTCAAAGATGGCCCAACACGTTTCGGGGATGATTTTTCCAAGCAGCTGAGATGAAATGGCACAGCTGTATTTCAGGTCTTCATAGCTTCTGCCTGTAGCCAGAAATCACAATCGGGGGGAGCGCGCAGTTTATGAAGTAAAGCCACCATGGCCGCATTAACCCTTTCGCTGCTACAGAGACGTGCTTCCCGCATTCCGCGCTGTGCGCGATTTTGTCATCACTGCCCTGCTCGCCTGTGCAGACACATGGTGTTTCGACTGGTTTGACGCACTTTATCATTCGATTTCACAAAAAACTATTTGGCCCAAAAATTTGATTTTTACACATCTTCTTGACTGATACCTTCCCCCCATAAATGTTTCGATGTTCAACGCAGTTATTGTGGAGCATTAGATGTAGTAAATCATTGCATGAAATTCTGAAGAGTTTGCAGAGGTAAAGTCCATAGTGTATACTTTCCGTATGGTCAATTTTAGTTGCGACTAAAAATTTCAAAAAATTACATTAAAACGAATAAAACGAATAAAATTCATGAAGTAAGGAAGTAAGACACTTCGATATTGTTTTTAAATAAAGAAAATATTAAGCACCGATCAAGGTTTTTTTTTTTTTTTTTTTTTTTTTTTTTTATTGATCGTTGTGTTTGGTCGTTGCGGACGTCGCAAGACATCCTGTTCGAGTTCGGTGGTTGATCCTTCCACTCAGTTTTTTATTACAGAGGCCAACCGGCTCCCTGACCGAACACGCTTTTTTTTTTTTATAAAACCTTTATTTAAAAAAAACAATGTTACACATTGCAAATACATACTAAGTTAAACATACATGTAGTTATTTAAACAAAGCGGTTTGATCATTTCAATTGCGCTGACATTAACACGCTGAGCTACCATGGCGGCTATTTGAACTCAGAACCTTTCACTTAGCAGCCATACACTTTAACCATTACGCTATCGCAGCTCGTGAATCAATACATCTCCCCAAGGACTTTCAAATATCTCGCAAAATACCGATAAACACTGTTGGTATGACTATGAATTAGTCACGTTTCGTTGAAGTACAATAGGAAATAATTACTGCTGTTCTTTATTGCGAAAAAGTGGTTAGTGAGAATGATACAAACACCTTTCCTTGCTATCGCCTGAATTAGGTGGCTTATTGCTTGTTTGGTTTAATTAATAGAATTTGAAGCAACTGGTGTATTGAATGCTTTCTCCAAACTTTCTATAAAAGAAAGTCTGCTATCAAGATATTGCTTTTGTTCAATTTCTTTATTTATGACTGAACATTTATAAAACTGAAGACACTCGTCCGTGCTCTGCACTGCAGTCGAGCTCTGGCAACGTCGTTCTCTGTTCATTGGCTGACTGTGTTTTGTGACGTCAGATGCGCAGAATGTACCTAAACTCGGCCGCTATCATAAATGATGTGCACTTTAGTCTCTCCTCAGCAGTGATGGTTGTTCTTATATGCGTTTCTTTCTTCTCGATTTTAGGCCGTATGACAGCCAGTAATTCACAAAAAGTATTGTCATCCATACGTAAGAAGTTTTTATAGTCTGTAGGCTCTTGAACTTGGAACGTTCGTAACAGTTGTATGTGAGAAAACTTTGTATTTATCTCTCAACCATTCTTTCATCCATAAACGTTTCTTTTTCTTGTCTTCATCTACACATAACATCACTGCTGCAGCCACAGCAAGTTTTCCTTTTTGTTTTGGCATGGTGAGCGCTGCCACACGACTGTGCGCTCCCAGGTAGAGGCCCCCCACCGGTCGGAGGGGCGGGCGGGGGGGGGGGGGGGGTGGCCACACAGCCCGACTTGTCGGGGGTACCGTAAGCGAGCTGTTCGGCGGACCGGTCGGGCTGCGAATGGGCGTCTTACGTGAGCGCGTGACGGCGCTGTGTGGTGGCCGTTGCCGTCTCAGCTGTGGCTGGGAGCTGTCTCTGCTTGTTGACAGGCGCCCCGGGGGACGAGGTCAGCGACCGCAATGCGCGCGCCGCTTCTTTCATTCTGCCACGCCTGGGACGGCGTGCCGGACGTGTGCAACACCGACTCAAAGGAAGGCCTCGGCGCTTGTTCGTGACGTCAAGTCAGCTACGCACGGCGAACGCCAGGTCTGTTGCAGGCATACTCATAATGGTGGTGTCTCCCTCCCTGACACAGGAAAATGTGAAACTATTCGCGGTAGTTGACCAACACACATTGTTCTGAGAGATTTCTGCAATCAATTAATTGTGCAATTCATTACACTTCTTAACAAATAGTGTACTCCTGAACTTAAATTTCCACCTGTTTTAAGGATTGACGTACAAAAACAACTTCATGGTCCAGCAGCAACAGCATTCGTGCTTCTGTGGTGTGCATACTGTAAGACCTTCGGCACACACACCATCAGATTATTTGACTTGTCGCTCTAACGCAGTAGGCGAGTGTCAGCAATATGTCTCGTGGTCTTATCGTGGCGTGTTTATCTTCTGCCGTTAGGTCAGACGATAGAAATGCCACTTGCACGCTTAGAGTAGTAGATTGATGGTGGTGACCAACTTTAAACAGAACTTGATTAATCTTCACACACATTTCTTAAATTAGTAACAAGCATGAACCTTACATAACTTGATTCTCGATGCTATTTACAATTGACAATCTGAAGTTCCTTTGGTCTTGGTACGTTAATCTTATTCTCACATATCTCTGATACTTGACAAAGTGTCTATACATTTCTCTTCATGGCTATGTACAAGAATATGATAATCTTAATAGGCACAGACTGAAACTTGACTATAGACTGGTACAGACAAATGCAGACTGGTACAGACTAATGCAGACTGACTAATCGGAGGTCTGTACACTCGTTATAATACCTCATGCATTCAGGTATCACTGCACGAGTGTGATCCGCGAGAAGAAAAGGTTCTACGTTAGCAGCAATCTCATTGGCTGCGTTACATATTAATATGTGGATCGGCGGAAGCAGAATTTGGTCCGTCTCTATGGCAGCGCCATCTCCTAGTGCGGAGACGGATGAGCACTGTACCTGCGCTGTTGTGCTTAGCGGGGCGCGCTCTAGTGGGAAAGTTGTGTACGCGCTGACTACGCGGAACTATGTACACAACACCATGTTAGCTTCATCTTAACCGTTAATGTTCTCATGCAGGCCGGCCGGTGTGGCCGTGCGGTTCTAGGTGCTTCAGTCAGGGACTGCGTGACCGCTACAGTCGCAGGTTCGAATCCTGCCTCAGGTATGGATGTGTTTGATGTCCTTAGGTTAGTTAGCTTTAAGTAGTTCTAAGTTCTAGGGGACTGATGACCACAGATGTTAAGTCCGATAGTGCTCAGAGCCATTTCAACCATTTTGTTCTCATGCATTTGCAGTAAGGAATTAAATACTGAAGGTATTTACCTAATGATTATAATAATGATGAATAAAATATTCTATATTATTCAAATACGCTAATCGCAAAAATAAAACGAAAAGCAGATATATAAATGATTATGGGACACTCGCTCCCAAATTAAGTCTAACGTTCTAGGCATCAAGCTGCCTTCAATTGGACATGACGAAGGGCAATAGGCTGCCCCAAAACAAACGTCATGCGCACTCAATCATATATATAAGTACACTACTGGGCATTAAAATTGCTACACCAAGAAGAAACGCAGATGATAAATGGGTACTCAGTGGACAAATATACGAGGGCAGTTCAATAAGTAATGCAACACATTTTTTTTCTGAAACAGGGGTTGTTTTTTTCAGCATTGAAATACACCAGATTATTCCCCAATCTTTTACCTACACAACACTATTTTTCAACGTAATCTCCATTCAATGCTACGGCCTTACGCCACCTAGAAATGAGGGCATGTATGCCTGCACGGTACCATTCCACTGGTCGATGTCGGAGCCAACGTCGTACTGCATCAATAACTTCTTCATCATCCGTGTAGTGGCTCCCACGGATTGCGTCCTTCATTGGGCCAAACATATGGAAATCCGACGGTGCGAGATCAGCGCTGTAGGGTGCATGAGGAAGAACAGTCCACTGAAGTTTTGTGAGCCCCTCTCAGGTGCGAAGACTTGTGTGAGGTCTTGCGTTGTCATGAAGAAGGAGAAGTTCGTTCAGATTTTTGTGCCTACGAACACGCTGAAGTCGTTTCTTCAATTTCTGAAGAGTAGCACAATACACTTCAGAGTTGATCGTTTGACCATGGGGAAGGACATCGAACAGAATAACCCCTTCAGCGTCCCTGAAGACTGTAACCATGACTTTACCGGCTGAGGGTATGGCTTTAAACTTTTTCTTGGTAGGGGAGTGGGTGTGGCGCCACTCCATTGATTGCCGTTTTGTTTCAGGTTCGAAGTGATGAACCGATGTTTCATCGCCTGTAACAATCTTTGACAAGAAATTGTCACCCTCAGCCACATGACGAGCAAGCAATTCCGCACAGATGGTTCTCCTTTGCTCTTTATGATGTTCGGTTAGACAACGAGGGACCCAGCGGGAACAAACCTTTGAATATCCCAACTGGTGAACAATTGTGACACCACTACCAACAGAGATGTCAAGTTGAGCACTGAGTTGTTCGATGGTGATCCGTCGATCATCTCGAACGAGTGTGTTCGCACGCTCCACCATTGCAGGAGTCACAGCTGTGCACGGCCGGCCCGCACGCGGGAGATCAGACAGTCTTGCTTGACCTTGCAGCGATGATGACACACGCTTTGCCCAACGACTCACCGTGCTTTTGTCCACTGCCAGATCACCGTAGACATTCTGCAAGCGCCTATGAATATCTGAGATGCCCTGGTTTTCCGCCAAAAGAAACTCGATCACTGCCCGTTGTTTGCAACGCACATCCGTTACAGACGCCATTTTAACAGCTCTGTACAGCGCTGACACCTGTCGGAAGTCAATGAAACTATACGAGACGAAGCGGGAATGTTTGGAAATATTCCACAAGAAATTTCCGGTTTTTTCTACCAAAATTGGCCGAGAAAAAAAATGTGTTGCATTACTTATTGAACTGCCCTCGTATTATACTAGAACCGACGTGTGATTACATTTTCACGCAATTTCGGTGCATAGATCCTGAGAAATCAGTACCCAGAACAACCATCTCTGGGCGTAATAACGGCCTTGATACGCCTGGGCATTGAGTCAAATAGAGCTTGGATGGCGTGTACAGGCGCAGCTGCCCATGCAGCTTCAACACGATACCACAGTTCATCAAGAGTAGTGCCTGGCGTATTCTGGCGAGCCAGTTGCTCGGCCACCATTGACCAGACGTTTTCAATTGGTGAGAGATTTGGAGAATCTGCTGGACAGGGCAGCAGTCGAACATTTTCTGTATCCAGAAAGCCCCGTACAGGACCTGCAGCATGCGGTCGTGCATTATCCTGCTGAAATGTAGGGTTTGCAGGGATCCAATGAAGGGTAGAGCCACGGGTCATCTGAAATATAACGTCCACTGTTCAAAGCGCCGTCAATGCGAACAACAGGTGACCGAGACGTGTAACAAATAGCACCCCATAAAATCACGCCGGGTGATACGCCAGTATGGTGATGACGAATACACGATTCCAATGTGCGTTCACCGCGATGTCGCCAAACACGGATGCGACCACCATGATGCTGTAAACAGAACCTGGATTCATCCGAAAAAATGACGGTTTGCCATTCGTGCACCCAGGTTCGTTGTCGAGTACACCATCGCAGGCGCTCCTGTCTGTGATGCAGCGTCAAGGGTAACCGCAGCCGTGGTCTCCGAGTTGATAGTCCATGCTGCTGCAAACGTCGTCGAACTGTTCGTGCAGATGGCTGTTGTCTTGCAGATGTCTCCATGTGTTGACTCAGAGATCCAGCACGGCGTTCCGTATTACCCTCCTGAACCCACCGATTCCATATTCTGCTAACAGTCATTGGATCTCGACCAACGCGAGCAGCAATGTCGCGATATGATCAACCGCAATTGCGGTAGGCTACAATCCTACCTTTATCAAAGTCGGAAACGTGATGGTACGCATTTCTCCTCCTTACACGAGGCATCACAACGTTTCACCAGGCCACGCCGGGCAACTGCTGTTTGTGTATGAGAAATCGGTTGGAAACTTTCTCATTTCAGCACGTTGTAGGTGTCGCCACCGGCGCCAACCTTGTGTGAATGCTCTGAAAAGCTTATCATTTGGTTATCACAGCATCTTTTTCCTGTCGGTTAAATTTTGCGTCTGTAGCACATCATCTTCAAAAATGGTTCAAATGGCTCTGAGCACTATGGGACTCAACTTCTGTGGTCATCAGTCCCTTAGAACTTAGAACTACTTAAACCTAACTAACCTAAGGACGTCACACACGTCCATGCCCGAGGTAGGATTCGATCCTGCGACTGTAGCAGTCCCGCGGTTCCGGACTGCGCGCCTAGAACCACTAGACCACCGCGGCCGGCACATCATCTTCGTGGTGTAGCAATTTTAATGGCCAGTAGTGTAATTTCCTCCTTTAAGGGTATATCAAATTACTCATAATTGGTAAAGGAGTCATTCCTTATAGGTTCAGAGATATTTAGGGTTCTTTGCATAAGTATACATTTAGGTTTCTGTATCCAAGCATCAGTCTTTACTAAATGTGGTTAGTAATTATTGTTCAGCTACTGAACACATCACAATTCTTCTACAGTCTTTATCACACCTGGTTAATAAGTCAGTCTGCCTTTGAATGTGATTAACGGGAAGGTTGTTCTTACTCGGGCCTGCACTTTTTCTTTCATGCACCCATTACATGGAGATTTTCGTGCTAACTATTAGAAGGAAAACACAAAATTGAATACTACTAGTTACAGTCTGCGTTCAGCATTTATGCTGCTCTCACCCACGGTTAAGGTAGCAGTCGGTATTCAGGTAAAGTGCTTGCACACAGTTTCACACAGAGATTCACTCATTCATTTCTAAGGACAGAAGCTAGAATTTCGCCTACATGATAATACTTCACCAATGTTTATACCAACGGCGCTTCCTGCTGACTTTGAGCAGGCTTTCAGCTGTGGTTGTCACGTTTCAGCGGTGGCCTTCAACGGACTGCGGGGGACATACTGTCGTACTTTTTGTCTGGTTGGCTCCGTCATTCTCGTAATAACTCTCGGCTCTGTAGGCATGATTTAAGTTCATTACACATGCGATATCTGTTAAGTGCACACAAATTTTTATTTGTATTCACTGTACGAGGCAGATTATAAGATTATTACTAACACTTCTTAGTCTAGTTATTTTACTAGCAATATAACGGGATATGTGTACTCCCCGTTCCCTGGGTTTTCCTATATGTTCTGGCCTGGCTTTCAGTCACTGCTTTTGGTTTCCATTGGCCCTCTTCTGCTCCCATCGTGTCGCTTCTCCTCCTCCAGTTAGTTGTACTACGTGCGTTCCTGGAACACACATCATAGGGCTCCCCCTACGCTCAGGGTCCCTCCAATTAACTCCCATAACTCTGCGTGTAAATATATATATATATATATATATATATATATATATATATATATATATATATATATATATATATATATATATATAAGGCGCACTTATGGCGCGAACAACCTTAATTACGGGCCGTCCACCTCCTACAATGAATGCACAGCGTCATTTATCGACGGGCATTGGCGCTCCTATGGCGCAACAACCACCCAACCTAAATACATCGTATTGCTTATTTCTCGTCGTTCTGCTTCCCGTTCCTGCGTGGGTACAACCGAATCTTTGGAGGTGCTTTGACATCTGATAGTAATTACAGCCAAATTACGAGGTTATCAGTTAAATACTGCTTATATTAGTACACAAAGACTTGTATACAATGGACCAAAAGAACAACTTTCTAACTTGACAATATTACATACTTCATTAGTATGAGAACTCCATGGAACTTGAAACTTCCTGGCAGATTAAAACTGTGTGCCCGACCGAGCCTCGAACTCGGGGACTTTGCCTTTCGCGGGCAAGTGCTCTACCATCTGAGCTACCGAAGTACGACTCACGCCCGGTCCTCACAGCTTCACTTTTGCCAGTATCTCGTCTCCTACCTTTCAAACTTTACAGAAGTTCTCCTGCGAAACTTGCAGAACTAGCACTCCTGAAAGAAATGAGACTGCGGAGACATGGCTTAGCCACAGCCTGGGGGAGGTTTCCAGAATGAGATTTTCACTCTGCAGCGGAGTGTGCACACAGTTTTAATCTGCCAGGAAGTTTCATATTAGCGCACACTCCGATGCAGAGTGAAAATCTCATTCTGGAAACCTCCCCCAGAGTGTGGCTAAGCCATGTCTCCGCAATACCCTTTCTTTCAGGAGTGCTAGTTCTGCAAGGTTCGCAGGAGAGCTTCTGTAAAGTTTGGAAGGTAGGAGACGAGATACTGGCAAAAGTGAAGCTGTGAGGACCGGGCGTGAGTCGTGCTTCGGTAGCTCAGATGGCAGAGCACTTGCCCGCGAAAGGCAAAGATCCCGAGTTCGAATCTCGGTCGGGCACACAGTTTTAATCTGCCAGGAAGTTTCATATCAGCGCACACTCCGCTGCAGAGTGAAATTCTCATTCTGGATCCATGGAACTTGATTTGATGGCCCTTTGTACACTTTCCCATCACCGATAAGACTAGGAGCTAATCATTACTTTTTTCCACAGTTTAATGTTGGTGATGTGATGCAATCCCCTACTCTTTCTGGTGCGTATCGTTTCAATTTGTACTGCGTTGGGGTGTACAATGCGTCGCACTCGAAATGGACCTGCGTATAGATTAAAAAATTTCTTGCACAGGTGCTGGTGTTTCTTTGATAGCCTGTGTGATTTGACCAGAACTTTTACACCTGGCCGTAGGGGAAGATTTCGAAAAGGCCCCCTGTGTCGCCGCTTACGGCTCTCTGCTTCTTTTGTAATTCGGTGGACTGCCTGCTTTATTACATCGGAGTGCCGTAGCCTCCGTGTGAGTGGAAATTCTATGCTGGCCGTAGTGGCCATACGGTTCTAGACACTTCAGTCTGGAACCGCGTGACCGCTACGGTCGCAGGTTCGAATCCTGCCTCGGGTATGGATGTGTGTGATGTCCTTAGGTTAGTTAGGTTTAAGTAGTTCTAAGTTCCAGGGGACTGATGACCACAGATGTTAAGTCCCATAGTGCTCAGAGCCATTTGAACCATTTTGTTCTCATGCATTTGCAGTAAGGAATTTAATACTGAAGGTATTTACCTAATGATTACTCTATCATAATGATGAATAAAATATCCTACATTATTCAAATGCGCTAATCACAAAAATCATAGAAAAAGCAGATATATAAATGATTATGGGACACTCGCTCCCCAAATTAAGTCTAACGTTCGATGCATCAAGTTCTAAGTTCTAGGATACTGATGACCACAGATGTTAAGTCCCTTAGTGTTCAGAGCCATTTGAACCATTTTGGAAATGCTACGAGCTCCCGGACTAGAAGAAGGGATCGGTTGGTAGGACACGTTCTGAGGCACCAAGGGATCACCAGTTTAGTATTGGCGGACAGCGTGGAGGGTAAAAATCGTAGAGGGAGACCAAGAGATGAATACACTAAGCAGATTCAGTAGGATGGTGGTTGCAGTAGGTACTGGGAGATGAAGAGGCTTGCACAGGATAGAGTAGCATGGAGAGCTGCATCGAACCAGTCTCAGGATTGAAGACCACAACAACAACATGAGCTCCCGGATGTTGTCTGGAGGGGGCTCGTTTCTAAGCACGGTTATGGGGCTGAATCCCGTGGACCCATGCGGCATACCGTTTAAAATATCTTGGAAATCTTTTAAGTACATTGTCCAGTTCCGGTGTTGCCTGCGACAATGTATCTGGCATAGCTTAACTAGCTCTTTTATGACCCGCTCGGCGGAATTGGTACTGGGCGTGTGCATTGAAATCAAAATCGGGGCTATACCACGTCTTGCAAGAGTGCATATCCTTACTCTTGACCGGAATTGTGGACCATTGTCACGAATGATCCTCCTAACATATCCCACTTCTTGTAAGAAGTAACGCACTAAATCCGCCGACACCGTCTTTGCTGTTGCTGTACGCAAAGGGGTGAGGGTGACGAACTTTGACCCAAGTTCTACGGTTACCAGCACATGGCGACAGCCGTTAATCGATGCGGGAAGCGGCCCAAATAAATCGGTCGCAGCCGTATCTTTTAATCGGACCGGAATTATCGGGTGCAGTGGCGCCCTAAACGAATGAGTAGTTGGTTTGGCCTTCTGGCAAATTCCGCATCAGCTGAGGACAGTACTGATGCATCTACTCATGCCTATGAAATGCACGCACTCTTGTAATTTCGTGCAGCATTTGCGCGCACCGAAATGTCCATGGCTAAGGTGATAATACCATATGAATGTAAATAAGTTATACAGAACTGCAACCAGTCACTTTATTTGAATAATAATGCTTTATTCCATGAGCAAGTTTTCGAACCATTTCAGGTTCATCTTCAGATGGTTTCGGGAGAATCCGGGAAGTTACATCATTACTGGTAGTAGCATAATGCTGGGTGCTGGTTCTATGGCAGAAAGATGGGTCACACTTTAATGTATCGCCATGACTATAGCTTATCTTTCGATATAGATGTAAATTTAGTTTTTACTTACTGCGACGGTATAGGCGGCTTTTTTCGGTTAGTGTCCATCTGTCTGCCTCCATTTTGATGTCCAGAACACTTTCACACAAACTATATTAATTTATACTTTGACAGTGACACTTGTCCAGCGTCCAGCATGCGCTTTACAACTGTTGCTTGTAACAAAAGATCTTCACAGAAAGATATGGCATAGGCCTACTTTGTACAGGGATGTAATTTGTTGTTCTTTTCATGTATTAATGTCGATATAAGGGCAAGTATTTTAATCAGAATGGCGATAACATGAGAGCACAAGATAAAATAAATAAATAAATTACTACAAGAACAAACTTCAGGTGATCTGATATCTTATTTCTACTTGTATATTACAGGCAGTTCATAGTAATTTTTTTTGTATAAGAGTTATAGTCATTGTAATGGACTAAAGCTGTTTGTATGGCTGTACATTTAATATTTAAAAAATCATGAACAAAAATTCTTTAACTGTGGACTTATTTTTATTCTAACATTAGAGTGATGTGGGGTATTGGTAAAGGCAGTTTCTGTTTGTTCCAGCTAGAATTAATATGTATAAAGTATTGATTTATGTTAGCAATGAAGGGCTTTAACAAGATAAAATAAATAAATAAATTACTACTAGAACAAACTTCAGGTAATCTGATATCTTATTTCTACTTGTATATTACAGGCAGTATATTACAGATGAAACCATCTGAAGATGAACCTGAAAAGGTTCGAAAATCGGTTCATGGAATAAAGCATTATAATTCAAAAAAAGTGACTGGTTGCAGTTCTGTATGACTTATTTACATTCAATATACAGTCACGGTTCTAAAATATCCGTCCGTAATGGATAAGCATAATACCATATGAGTTTGTTAAGCAACTCGTTTGGCACACACAAACGCGACTCCGTCCCCTGTCCGTGCTTTCGAAAGAACAGGATGTCTTTCTTCACCGTGTAAAATTTGCGTAAGGGAGACGCTCTTTCGGTTAGTAAACGGGTCTTAACTCGCTCCCACACTTCGTCTCTGTCTTGCCTCCGAGCAATATTCCGCAATTCTTCACTCACCGCGTTTTCGAACGGTACATGCTTCATATACAGGGTGTTACAAAAAGGCACGGCCAAACTTTCAGGAAAATTCCTCACACACAAAGAAAGAAAATATGTTATGTGGACATGTGTCCGGAAACGCTTATTTTCCATGTTAGAGCTCATTTTATTACTTCTCTTCAAATGACATTAATCATGGAACGTACCAGCGTGACTTCAAACAATTTGTTACAGGAAATGTTCAAAATGTCCTCCGTTAGTGAGGATACATGCATCCACCCTCCGTCGCATGGAATCCATGATGCGCTGATGCAGCCCTGGAGAATGGCGTATTGTATCACAGCCGTCCACAATACGAGCACGAAGAGTCTCTACATTTGGTACCGGGGTTGCGTAGACAAGAGCTTTCAAATGCCCCCATAAATGAAAGTCAAGAGGGTTGAGCTCAGGAGAGCGTGGAGGCCACGGAATTGGTCAGCCTGTACCAATCCATCGGTCACCGAATCTGTTGTTGAGAAGCGTACGAACACTTCGACTGAAATGTGCAGGAACTCCATCGTGCATGAACCACATGTTGTGTCGTACTTGTAAAGGCACATGTTCTAGCAGTACAGGTAGAGTATCCCGTATCAAATCATGATAACGTGCTCCATTGAGCGTAGGTGGAAGAACATGGGGCCCAATCAAGACATCACCAACAATGCATGCCCAAACGTTCACAGAAAATCTGTGTTGTTGACGTGATTGCACAATTGCGTGCGGATTCTCGTCAGCCCACACATGTTGATTGTGAAAATTTACAATTTGATCACGTTGGAATGAAGCCTCATCCGTAAAGAGAACATTTGCCCTGAAATGAGGATTGACACATTGTTGGATGAACCATTCGCAGAAGTGTACCCGTGGAGGCCAATCAGCTGCTGGTAGTGCCTGCACACGCTGTACATGGTACGGAAACAACTTGTTCTCCCGTAGCACTCTCCATACAGTGACGTGGTCAACGTTACCTTGTACAGCAGCAACTTCTCTGACGCTGACATTAGGGTTATCGTCAACTGCACGAAGAATTGCCTCGTCCATTGCAGGTGTCCTCGTCGTTCTAGGTCTTCCCCAGTCGCGAGTCATAGGCTGGAATGTTCCGTGCTCCCTAAGACGCCGATCAATTGCTTCGAACGTCTTCCTGTCGGGACACCTTCGTTCTGGAAATCTGTCTCGACAGAAACGTACTGCGCCACGGCTATTGCCCGGTGCCAATCCATACATCTAATGGGCATCTGCCAACTCTGCATTTGTAAACATTGCACTAACTGCAAAACCACGTTCGTGATGAACACTAACCTGTTGATGCTACGTAATGATGCGCTTGATGCTAGTACTGTAGAGCAATGAGTCGCATGTCAACACAAGCACCGAAGTCAACATTACCTTCCTGCAATTGGGCCAACTGGCGGTGAATCGAGGAAGTACAGTACATACTGACGAAACTAAAATGAGCTCTAACATGGAAATTAAGCGTTTCCGGACAAATGTCTACATAACATCTTTTCTTTATTTGTGTGTGAGGAATGTTTCCTGAAAGTTTGGCCGTACCTTTTTGTAACACCCTGTATAGGATATGAAATCGGTGTTCATTTGCATCGTCCTCTGCGCTGTCTATTAGCCCAACTGGCCCGCGGGACAGTGCATCTGCCACAACATTCACCGGACTGGGAATGTAGACGACCTTGAAGCGATATTGTTGCATGTAGAGAGCCCATCGCAGTAGCCTACCATGTGTCAACTTGGCTGACATTAGAAATTGGAGGGTCTTGTGGTCTGTGTAGACCTTCGTTACTCGTCCGAACAAACAGTATTCGAGTTTTGTGAAGGTCCACACGACCGCCAAAGCCTCCAACTCCGTGACGGTGTAATTCCGTCCAGCCTTGTTTAACACACGGCAGGTGAACGCAATAGGTCTCGGTACAGTTGCTCCGTCCTTTTCAACTTCTTGGAACAAAGTCGCCCCCAAACCGGCCCGAGAGCTGTCGGTGCTCAGACAGAATTCTTTCTGCAAATCGGGTTGAGCAAGGAGTGGTGCTGCAACTAGCGCTGATTTTAATTGTTCGAACTCAGACTGTGCGTCTTCGTTCCAGTCCCAGACACTTTTCTTTCCCGTGATCATAACCCAAGGAATCCACGCAATTGGCGTTTCGTCCTGGGTACAGGGAATTCCTGTATGGCTGTAATTTTCTCAGGGTCTGGCCTGATGCCATTTTCCGACACTACGTGTCCGAGAAAGTGCAATTCCGTCTTCCCGAAATCGGATTTGCTCAGGTTGACCGTTACACCCTTCTTCTCGTACGCCTCGAGAAGGATATCGAGAACTGCGTTATGTTCTCCCCACGATGCTTCAGCTATTAGTACATCGTCAACGTCTCTCTGTCGAATAGAAGCTGGTATCACCGTGTGTAGTGCCCGTGTAAATACCGACGAGGAAATACATAGCCGGAACGGCAGCTTTCGAAATTGGAAGCACCTCCCGAAGCACAGAAAGGCTGTATATTTTCTGCAGGAGGGCCCCAATTCTACTTGCCAGAAGCTTTTGCTGAGGTCGAGGGAGGTCAGTACTTTCATCCCGTGGAATTTTTGCAACAGCTCGTCTAAAGATTCTGGTCGGTCCGTCTTTGATTCGATTGTGGTATTAATTTGCCTGGAATCTAAACAGAGACGAATCGAACCATCCTTCTTTGACACACAGACCAACGGGCTGGTGTATGTACTGACAGCCGGTTCTATTACTCCCTGCGCTAACATGTCCTGAATTTCGGCTTCTACTCTCTCTTTGTATATTGACGGTATTCCATATGGTCGCACAGCAAACGGCCGGTGCGGTTTCACGCGGAATGTGTAAGAGAAATCCTGAATCGTACCGACTTCTTCGGTGAAGACTGCCCTATTATATTGTAAAATACGTCGCAGTTGCTCCAGATCAGCAACCGACTCCACGTGGCGCGTTTTCTCTTCTATTAGTGCGCGCAGCTCATTTTGTGTACTGAGGGTGTCAGTGCACGTTTTAGGCGGTATCTCTTACTGGTCAGGATATTCTCCTGCTCCTACGTCCAGTTGAAATAGGTCAACGGCGCCTAGATCGCCGGATTCATTCTTCGGTAGTTTCTCCTTGTAGGGTGAGCGTCACACATTGTCTCCCAAAGTCCATGCACGCCTGATACGCACAGAGGAAATCAATTCCTAGGATCATTTCGACTGCAAGCGACGGAATGACCAGGAAAACTCCAGAGAAAGAGTATGACTGGCAGGCGAAATCTAATTGTACCTGTCGTCTGACATCGACACATTTGTCTCTTATTGCACCGCGTACTTTTGTGCGTTGTAATGGCAGTGACGGCCACGCGCGGTGGTGTGCGGACATTTACCACGACCTTACCTGCTCCGAAGGTTTGGGTCTCTTGTCTCCCCCCGCCTCCTCCCCCTCCTCATCACTCGCCACCCGACCCGCAGTACAGGTACTTACTGAGCCTTTCCGCTGCTTTTCTTAACATAGGACCAGAATCTCTACGGATTTTTCGCCACATTTCTAGAGACAGTTTCGTTGTGGAAACTATTAAATGCATCTCGCATTGAAATCCGCACCAAATTTCGAGCCACAGTAAAACTTCGCCAATCTTGAAGATTTTGCGCTCGTCTAAATTATACGTGCCTTTTTCGGTGCTCCTGCTTCAGCTTTCTGTCGTGTTTTGTGTACCATGGGGGATCAGTTCCGTCTGATATTAATTTATTTGATATGAACCTCTCGAGTGCTGTTGATACTATTTCTTTGAACTTAAGCCACATATGGTCTTCACTTACATAGTTTGGAAGGATTGGAGACTGTCTATTAGAAAGACGTCAACCGAAGTTTTGGTTGCTTTTATAAATACATACATTTCGCGTTTCGTTTTGGTGAATTTCTTTGTTACGGAATTGAACCTCGCTACGACTGTGTGTTCACTAATCCCTGTATCCGTCATAATGCTCAGGATTATTTGTGGCTAAGAGGTCAAGTGTGTTTTCGTAACTATTTACAATTTGAATGGCCTCGTGAACTAATTGTTCAAAATAATTTTATAAAAAGCATTTAGAACAATTATGGAAGTTGTTATCTACAGTAGGGTCTGAAAATGTATTTTTGTCGACATACGGAAGGTAGATTGAAGTCACTGCCAACTATAATTGTATGAGTAGGGTACCTATTTGCGATGAGACTCGAGTTTTGTTTGAAATGTTCAGGAACTGTTTCATCTGAGACCGGGGGTTGGTAAAAGGAGCCAGTTATTAATTTATTCCGGTTGTCGAATATAACCTCTGTCCATACTAAGTCACAGGAACTAACTGCTTCAATGTCGCTTGTGAGCTGGAACACACATTACATTATTTTTCCTTAAGTTCTGCTTCTTCTTTCTGTTGTAGTGGAGATCTACATCTACAATTACGGCTTTTCCCTCCAAAACCTAGGATGCTTACTCTGTGACCCTGCAAATACCAGAGCTAAACAATGTAGAAGAACAACGTACGGTACAAGGATAGCATTCTGCATTGCTTCATTTCCTTATTTCTAACATTTTAAAATTGTACGTCGACTTTAGATGACATGTCAGTCATAGATGTTCTTACCTCTGTTTAGGAACGTACTTTCAGTCATGTTTTGAACATTGTCCCGCTACACTTTATTAACTAATGTTTCGCCGCAAGGGTTATCGCATTTTAGAGAGTAAATTAATATGGAGTATGTCGTTCTTCTTTTCAGTCATTCAGATACCCATTTCTTCTTTCCTTATTGTCTTTTGGGCATGCAGTTGTAGCAATTAAAGAAGGCACAAATGCAGCGATCAAAAAGAAATGGTTAGCGTACATTCGCATTCTCTTTACATCGTTCCTTTCCTGTTTCTCCCATGGCGATGGACTGTTTCTATCGCAATCAGTAAGCGTGAAAGGAAGCTACCGTACAGACAGAGGGATCTATATTTATACTTGGCAGAACTAATTACATACTGACATAATCGTCGGAATTGCTTTCGTTTCCCAAAAGATACAAATATTTCGATTTCGGAAAAGAAGCTCTGTATTTGGCCAAGATGTCGAAGAAGAAGGTCCCTTACGTACTGGTTGTATCGAGTAAGATGTGGAGACGGCGGTTTGAAAGCGGACAGAAGAAGTACGAGGAAGGACGTCCCTTACCTGAGGGATCGCTACCTGGCGAAGGGGCAAGTGTGGCAAATGTCCTGCGTGGCAAATGCCCGGCATTCCGCGCGTTCGGCGCTACACTTTCGTAATACGTCCTCGCGTGTTACCGAGACCTGGCTGCCCGAGTCTAGCACGGACGGTACGGTAATCGTTTTTACACAGACGTTAACCACCGTACATATTACTGCTACAATCTCGTCCTCCTCTTCGAGTGAAGTATCTCGGAGGTCCTCAAAATTTATAAAGAAAGTGCCGGCTCCGTTTCCGTCTGTGTTTTTGGTGTTCACCGTGCCCTCATTGCTGGGTACTTGTGCTGGGGCCCTGCCTTTCCTCATTGTGACGAGGATCTGGCGGCCGTATTTCCACTATTTCTGCCGCGCGTCCGCCTTCCGGCGGCCGAGAACCCCAATTATTCCTCCCGCGGTCGCGTTTCGTTTCGTGGGGGGCCTCTCTGTTGCTGCTACGACTATTTTCCCTCTGGGGAGGCCGTTTTCCTCTTTCTTTATGGGTGCAGTGCCTTGCTGCACTCGTGGTTTTCCCAGCTCCTCTAGTGGGTGCTGGAAAGACGTAATGTCCTGCTGCCCTCTGCCTGCTATTATTATTTCTCTCCTCAGTTTTGACGGCAGTTTGGTCATGCAGATCCGTATCAGTGAAACCTTCCCGTCTCCTCTATACCTCTTTTGTTAATGATAACCTTCCCTTTTAGAATAACCTATGTAACCTTCCCTTAGGATTTCTCTCTTGCTTAATAATAACAAATGAAATCTTCCCTTTGAAATTTATTCTCTTTCTCAATCTTCGCATACAAATTTAATTGCTGCTTATTAAAAGTGATTTTCTGATTATTTCGACGAAACATAGAATTTGTCGTCGTCGTGGCCCTGCAATAACCCAAAACTGTTTCTTACCTTTTTTACTGTTACTGGATCGCCATCTGACTGCTACATCGAACTGCGACATGAATATACTTACTCTGATTTACTATACTCTATTAGCTGCTGGTGGGCTTTCATAATAAGTGTCTGTATTTATTACCAAAGCTGACGTTATTCTTTAATTAATTTGACTGAAGTTACGTAATTCATAGTTAAACTTTTTCTTGACAACAATAAAATTTTGCAAAGTTTTACGTTGATGGTTTTTGGGATGGATTATAATTAGAAATGCAATATTGCTGGCAAAAATTCATTATATTCTGAATGAAATGAGTTTACAAAGGTTCAAATGGGACTTACTTTTTACAATAATCTTACAACTAGCAATGCGCAAACATACCTTCATTAGTCTTGAGTTTCTCAAAAAATTAATTCAATAATATTAGTTCCTCTTATTATAATAGTTAGCTGATGTCTCTGTACATCCGTTTATAATCTCTTGTAAATCATTGCTGGTGGCTGGCAGGCACACTGCTCCTCTCAACCTCTCGCTTCAGACCTGCTACCGACTCGCTTCACTTCTCGCTTACTACTGACTTCCTACAAACGCTAAAGTGCTGCCTCTGCTCCCAACAATGCTTTCTGGTGCAGACGATCCCTGCTACCATTCCAAAATGTATCAATGCGCGGTCTTTCCCGCTCTTTTCTTAAAATGTATCCGTACGCGGTTTCTCCCGCCCTTTTTAAAATTATATCAACAATACTTTGGTGCAGACATTCCCTGTTACCACAATTATTTCCATGACAAATATTAATTATTCCTACTTAATCCTATTAATAAAATATAAACATCTTTCATAAACTGTGATTTGACAATAGACAATAGAAATATACACGTCTTACATTGGACATGGCTGAACAAGACAAAGTGAGGCACATGATGAGACTAAACGAGTAACTGAAACAACTGTAATTATACGAAGGAAAATTACATGGAAAGCGAAATCACAGTAACTGAAATTGAGTAAATTATAAAACATACAAGTGGGAAATGTAATTTACAAAGTAGTCTTGATGGGTGTATTCATAGCATCTGCAGTTAGAAGTGCCATGTAAGGGAACAGTGTCTAATTACTTATTGCCAAGTTTGTACAAATAGCCTTATTCTTCATTTGTGTGGCCAGAGTGCCCGTAGTTACTATTCATGAGGATATTTTTGATCTGTCGTTGCAACTACAAAAATGCGTGAACATTACCTTGCTCAATAATATGCTTACTCAAACAATAAATCTTATAGACTATTATACAACTGTTGTGTGTTGTTCATTCATAATTCAGCATAATTTTCAAGAAACGCTATGCATGTAATGGATAAGGAAGTGCACCTAGAGCTATCTGTCGAAAAATCTGAAACTAGTTCGCCGAATGAACAGAGTTGCGCCTCCCCTTTCTCCGTTCTGGAACCATGCACAAATTCGTACAGCGATCACTGAATTCATATCGGAAAGCAGTTTTACCAAATTTGAGGGTAATTTTATTTATAGTGTGAGCGTGGGGTTGATCGGCTACTCTGTTATTCTGCGCAACGGATTAATCTGAGATGTACCCTTTACCCTGTGGCTCCTGCAAGATGCAATTTCCACCCCCGCTGTAAGGAAATGACACAAAAATTCACAAAATTTCTTATGTAACTAGTGGGATACTTGGGTACTGGAGTAGTGCTAGTTAGTGTAAGAAAAACATGAAACTAACGAAAGTTATTATTTATTTTGCAAAAATTGTGAAGTTACCTCTCTTGGATAGGATTCGCTAGTGAAATTTCTATACAAAGTTTAAGATTGTTATTGACTTGCCAGAATGGCTGAGAGGCGCGCCTACTCTACTTGAATTATTATCCTTTAGAATGTTGATAGGTACGGTTGAGGCTGTCACGTGTGAAATGCAGTGAAGTGTACTGTTGTGGAGGAAATATGGGGCTCGCAAGAGCTGCAGTGCACAATACCGTAAGCTGCGATGACTGCTGTCTGCGCTGCTCGCGGATGACAAATAAGATAACTCTCATTCTATCTGGATTGACCTTCGCCAATCAAACTCTCCCTACGCCTTGATGAAGTCAAGGATTCCTATTCGCCCCTAGTCTAACTATTGGCGTGGTACACCGGTCAGATAACCAGTCCACCGTGATGCCACTCAAAAATTCGCTCGCAGGCCTTTAACTATAACTCTGTCCATTCACACCGCACAATAAGTATGTCGGCCAACACAGTGAAAAACGCTTAATCGCAAGGACTCAATATAGAGTCGCACTTTGATTTGCTCTCAACAGAGGTGTTCTCCCAGTGAAGTACTGAGGAGAGACTTGTTCCTCGCACGAAGAGCGACAACGGAACGGCCTCTCCATGCCAGATGTGAAGGGGTATATCTTTCGGTCTCTTCCATTACTCCTTCAGCTCAAGGCATCAGAAACATCGTCTGCCAATCAGCATTGCTCTTCTAAAACGGGAGAATGACGTTTCGTTTAAGGTGACCAATCTGGAAATCTGTAGTATCGGCGTTTTGGCGTTTGCTGTCTCCCTGTGAAAATCTCTGAAACTGCGTGCTATGTGTAAATAATGCGTAGGTTGGACACTCCCACACAATGTAGCGGAATTTGCTTTTAAGCCGAACACGGGGTCATTCCCCCTTTCACTCGGGCACACACTGTCTGCTCCATGGGCAGCCGAGGTTGACTTGTCCTCTAAAGGGACCAGCCTCCCGGTGTGTGATCTGCCTCTATCGAACTAAAAGCTCCTGTGACCATCGTGTCTGGAATGTATGTGTGTACGCCAGCCTCGAGTATTTCAACCCCAGTGCGCACTTGTTATTTGCATATCGTTTACATGAATTCATACAACATTGACTTTATCTTATCAAGTTTGGGTTCGAATGAAGCATCTTGATGTGCGGAATATGATTGTGAGGGCGGAATATGTAAGCAATGAAGGTCAGGAGACCATGACGTCTTACAATAGCCTTAATGACACTGGAAATGATAGGCTCTACAGTTTTAATGAGTGCTTGTATTTAATATGTTCTGTGTTTAAACACGTATTAATGCCTGTTGAGCATTCTAGCTGATTTACTGAAATTTAATTGTTCTTAATACTTGAACTTACAAAGTAACTGTAACTCATTTAAAGTACAAGAGTAACACTTGTAATGAGCAGCTGGCAATATTCAAACAAATAATAATAATTTTAAAAAATTCACATGCGATGTAATAGTGTGTGATGGAGAGTATTTTGTAGCAATATCCGTGATTTGGAGCCCAATTCCATTTTCTTGTTACACAGCAGAAAGTCTTTATTAGGAGTCATCCACTGAATTACAGGCCCATATCACTAACATCAATATGTAACAGGGTTTTGGACCATATATTGTGTTCGAACATTATGAAATACCTCGTAGAAAACGGTCTATTGTCACACAGTCAACACGGATTTAGAAAACATCGTTCTTTTGAAACATAACTAGCTCTTTACTCGCACGAAGTGTTGAGTGCTATCGACAAGGTATTTCAAATTGATTCCGTATTTCTGGATTTCCGGAAGCCTTTTGATACTGTACCACACAAGCGGCTTGTAGTGAAATTGCGTGCCTATGGAATATCGTCTCAGTTATGAAACTGGTTTCGTGAAATCCTGTCAGAGAGGTCACAGTTCGTAGTAACTGACGAAAAGTCATCGAGTAAAACATAAGTGATTTCTGGCGTTCCCCAAGGTAGTGTTATAGGGCCTTTGCTGTTCCTTATCTATATAAATGATAAAGGTAAAGGCCGAATGAACATGAAATAATTTTGTGAGTCATGGTATACGAGATAGGCTCACTGAAGTAATCGAAGGAGTGGTACCGAAATCATTCCGCTACCCAGAGCATGCGTGGGAAGAAGTCACACAGCCTGTCAGCAGTGACTGAGGCAACACCTTTGTGGAGCAGGAGAAGTTCTGCCTGCAAATTCGCGCAAAATGCCTCGGATGGAGGCTGCAAACGGCTTATGCCCTGGCTTCGAGTTGTTGGGCTGCTGTATGAGCCTACAGCCACCAGACGAGAATTTTTTATAGTAAATTTACTTTTGTGCAGCGTGAACCATTAATTTAAACCATGTTTTAATAATCATTCCTGAACTTTAGAGAAAGTGGTTCGCCCTGTTATTTAATCCTAATCATTCACCTATATGGGGTTGCTTCCTGGTGGTTGATGAATCCGAGTATCCCATTTTACAAACTTATGAAAAGCCAAGTTAATGTAAAGATGCACCATTTAGATTGTTCTAGTGTTTTCTTAGCTATTGCTAAGTGTTATAGTAAAAGTTTGCTTACGTAAAATTCAGAGTGTAGCTAACTCACTAGAATCTGGTAAATGACTATACAGAAATATGAATGGTGGGCTCCATGTGGTTCCCAAGACGTGCAGCGACCGTAAACCATAAAATTACCAAATATGCAGCAACCAGCAACATGATTTTGCGACTGGTTGCTGCATATTTGGTAATTATACAGAAATAGTTCAAAGAATAATGGCTTTTTAAAGTAAATTCCGGTAAGAAATATGTTTCCTTGAAGTGAAATCATCAATATAAAAAGTGTGTGCTTTATTATCTAAGTATTTTAGTGTTTAAGTTTGTTTATTGAAATGTGATGTATAAGGGTGTAGTAGTCAAAAAGAAATTCCAGTGTGTGCACTAACATTGTTTATGTGGAGTAATATTAACTTGAAGAACCAAATTAAACAGTGGGAAGAAAGTAGGCAAAAACTCATACTTCTGCTTTTCCAGTACTTCACTGTTTCATTGCCTGGATAGGCTGGCGACTATTAGTACATGTTTTAAACCGCTAAATGAACTTGGAACTGAGTTGGCTTAGCTTCAATATATTACTATTCATACTGCGTTTCTATTTAACCGCTGGGTAAAATATTAGGAAAAGAATTGAATAATATGATACACTTATCTATTAGACAGAACATACGATCAAATCCTGTTAAAGGAAAAACGGGTAACTCTATTGATTAGCTTTTCCTATTGACAGGTCTATCCTCCCATAGTGTAATTTATTTGGAAGCCAAACTAAATTTTAGTAAGAAGGTTATGCATGGCATTTCCGTAATGAACTATTTGTTCTATTGGGATATAGTATACGTGACAACATAGTGACAGGTTTTTTTTCCGTTATTTAGGTAAGAGCATAGTAAATTACAGTAGTAGTGACAGGGTTATAATATAACGCGGTAAACATTAAGCAGAAGACCAGACTCAGCGTGGTGTGGGTGTGTACGCACAGCTATAAATAAATACCTGGGCAACGTCAGATTTCTCCGTTAGTAGAAAATATGTTAGGAGGTCCTATGGTTGAAAGAAGGTTGTGCCATGAAAGAAGGTTGTATACATGGAAGAATCCTGGAGATACTAGAAGGTATCAGATAGATTATATAATGGTAAGACAGAGATTTAGGAACCAGGTTTTAAATTGTAAGACATTTCCAGGGGCAGATGTGGACTCTGACCACAATCTGACCACAACCTGTAGATTAAAACTGAAGAAACTGCAAAAAGGTAGGAATTTAAGGAGATGGGACCTGGATAAACTGAAAGAACCAGAGGTTGTACAGAGTTTCAGGGAGAGCATAAGGGAACAATTGACAGGGATGGGGGAAAGAAATACAGTAGAAGAAAAATGGGTAGCTTTGAGGGATGAAGTAGTGAAGGCAGCAGAGGATCAAGTAGGTAAAAAGACGAGGGCTAGTAGAAGTCCTTCGGTAACAGAAGATATATTGAATTTAATTGATGAAAGGAGAAAATATAAAAATGCACTAAATGAAGCAGGCAAAATGGAATACAAACGTCTCAAAAATGAGATCGACAGGAAGTGCAAAATGGCTAAGCAGGGATGGCTGGAGGACAAATGCAGGGATGTAGAGGCTTATCTCACTAGGGGTAAGATAGATACTGCCTACAGGAAAATTAAAGAGACCTTTGGAGATAAGAGAGCCACTTGCATGAACATCAAGATCTCAGATGGAAACCCAGTTCTAAGCAAAGAAGGGAAAGCAGAAAGGTGGAAGGAGTATATAGAAGGTCTATACAAGGGCGATGTACTTGAGGATAATATTATGGAAATGGAAGAGGATGTAGATGAAGATGAAATGGGAGATACGATACTGCGTGAAGAGTTTGACAGAGCACTGAAAGACCTGAGTCGAAACAAGGCCCCGGGAGTAGACAACATTCCATTGGAACTACTGACGGCCTTGGGAGAGCCAGTCCTGACAAAACTCTACCATCTGGTGAGCAAGATGTATGAGACAGGCGAAATACCCTCAGACTTCAAGAAGACTATAATAATTCAAACCCCAAAGAAAGCAGGTGTTGACAGATGTGAAAATTACCGAACTATCAGTTTAATAAGTCACAACTGTAAAATACTAATGCGAATTCTTTACAGACGGATGGAAAAGCTAGTAGAAGCCGACCTCGGGGAAGATCAGTTTGGATTCCGTAGAAATATTGGAACACGTGAGGCAATACTGACCTAACGACTTATCTTAGAAGAAAGATTAAGGAAAGGCAAACCTACGTTTCTAGCATTTGTAGACTTAGAGAAAGCTTTCGACAATGTTGACTGGAATACTCTCTTTCAAATTCTAAAGGTGGCAGGGGTAAAATACAGGGAGCGAAAGGCTATTTACAATTTGTACAGAAACCAGATGGCAGTTATAAGAGTCGAGGGGCATGAAAGGGAAGTAGTGGTTGGGAAGGGAGTGAGACAGGGTTGTAGCCTCTCCCCGATGTTATTCACTCTGTATATTGAGCAAGCAGTAAAGGAAACAAAAGAAAAATTCGGAGTAGGTATTAAAATCCATGGAGACGAAATAAAGACTTTGAGGTTCGCCGATGACATTGTAATTCTATCAGAGACAGCAAAGGACTTGGAAGAGCAGTTGAACGGAATGGACAGTGCCTTGAAAGGAGGATATAAGATGAACATCAACAAAAGCAAAACGAGGATAATGGAATGTAGTCGAATTAAGTCGGGTGATGCTGAGGGAATTAGATTAGGAAATGAGGCACTTAAAGTAGTAAAGGAGTTTTGCTATTTGGGGAGCAAAATAACTGATGATGGTCGAAGTAGAGAAGATATAAAATGTAGACTGGCAATGGCTAGGAAAGCATTTCTGAAGAAGAGAAAATTCTTAATCTCGAGTATAAATGTGTCAGGAAGTCGTTTCTGAAAGTATGTGTATGGAGTGTAGCCATGTATGGAAGTGAAACAAGAAGAGAATAGAAGCTTTAGAAATGTGGTGCTACAGAAGAATGCTGAAGATTATATGGGTAGTTCACATAACTAATGATGAAGTATTGAATAGAATTGTGGAGAAGAGAAGTTTTGGCACAACTTGACTAGAAGAAGGGACCGGTTGGTAGGACACGTTCTGAGGCATCAAGGGATTACAAATTTAGCATTGGAGGGCAGCGTGGAGGGTAAAAATCGTAGAGGGAGTCCAAGAGATGAATATATTAAGCAGATTCAGAAGGATGTGGGTTGCAGTAAGTACTGGGAGATTAAGAAGTTTGCACAGGATAGAGTAGCATGGAGAGCTGCATCAAACCAGTCTCAGGACTGAAGACCACAACAACAACAACACATGGTTGACTATAGTCGGATCCACGAACGGTTCGCGCATGTCGAGGCACGGACGAGGATTGCATTGTTGGTAGGGTGACCAGATGCAATTGTTTAAAAAGGAGGACAAACAGCTTCAAAAAAGGAGGGCAAAGGAAGAAAAAAGAGGACACATGAAACGGGTCAACTGCAGATGAGGATACCACCCGTCAGCTTTGGACAAGTCGCGTGACTGCCGGGAATTACCGGTAAAACTAGTAGTTAATTGTTACTGATGGTCAGGTGGTGGTTAACTGAGCAATATAATAAAAATTAAAAACATTGATTGTGGTGACAGTGTGGCGTCAATTGTTTTGTTATGTCAACAACACGGTATTGTTTACAAAGCGAAAAACGCAAGACCATTCACCTCCCTTCATTCGACGCACCAGCTACCAACATCTACAATTCAAGCAGCAGCTAACGACATGTAAACTGCACTTTAACCTTCCGAATACAAATAAATTGAATAACTATGAAACAATGAAATAAAATCATGACAATCTGTCGAGTTATTTCTTACCTTTATTGGCCACTGAGACGTACGTTCCAGCTCCACATATCTTACATTCCGCATCAAATTCATTTGTCGCTTTCTTAAAGCCGGATATTTGCAGGAAAGGACATCAGAAAACGTACACTTTCGTTTAGGCATAGCCAAATATTTTACGTAACTCACTCCGTTAAAAATTACACTCACGATCACACGTGCACTACAGGAAGCCAAGCCAATACAAAGCGAATATACGAAACGAAAATTTTAAATAATCGATATTTGCATTCGCTTATAGGTAGATCAACGGTAACATCGACGATCCTGGTGCCACCTACTAACACCGCCTTCGTGCGTGTTTATCACGATGGCTGTGCCAATAGTTAAAGTATTTAAGAAAATAGCAATAGAACGGGACGAATTGTAAATTTAACTGTATTACGCTCAACTTTGCGAAAAAGCCGGACACTGCAAAAATCCGCCCGGACCCCGGGCAAAGAGCTAAAAAGGAGGACATGTCCTGATTAATCCGGACGTCTGGTCACCCTAATTGTTGGCGATTCCACATACGGTGTATGTGCGGTACGCACATGCGCGTGCTTTTCCACTGAAGAAAGCGTATATCCTGCAAATTATGTCTCTCCCTTGCTTATGTGGAATGTATCACTTATCACAACCATCAGCGATGACAACTCGCAACAAACGGAATAAAAATTCACTAGACAATTCGGCACGACCACGTTTAATCCTCAAAATTAGCTACGGCATTCAGAGCAGAACGCTCAGAACACTACTGAACGCTCAATGGCTGTCGGAGGGCACGTGGCACGTAGGCGCGCAGAACGAACCTGAATTCGACCGCTGTCGCTCGTGCCTCCAATTATAATTCTAATAAAACATGCCATATAATACGTGTAAATTTTTCTGTGATTGTTAGATAGATAAGTTTTCTTTTCGCGTGTTGTTACTCTAGTTCCTAAGGCCTTATTTATAGATTCAAATTTTTGTTTTATAGTTCAAGTTGTGAAGTTTTGTTTGAGGTTACATAACTGAATTTTTCAACTGTGATTGTGATAGTAATTTATTGGTGAAGTCTACTGTATCGATTGAGCATGCAAGTATTTACAAATGTTGAATACGCCGACATCGTACTTGAGTACAGATGTTGTAATAAACTCGTCACCGCTGCTTGTAGAGGATACGGTTGACGATTTCCAAACTACAGAGTACCAAATTCAAGAGCGTTTCACCGTGTTTTCACTAAAGTGCACGAGACTAATGTACTATCATACTATCATATGTACGACAGGAAAGCAGTAGTTGAGTAGGTGGTGAGACAGGGTCGTAGCCTATCCCCAATATCATACACTTTGTACATCGAGCAAGTAGCAAAGGAAACCTGAAGCTCAGGGAAAAGATAGGAAAGTTTTGCGTTCTCCTGATGAAGTAATTATGTCACAGACGGCAAAGCGCTTGCAGTAGCAATTGATGTTTTTAAGATATTACAGTATGTAGTGAACCACACCTGGCGACAAGGAGGAAATCAGATTAGGAAATGAGACTCTAGAAGCAGTCGATGAGTTTTGATAATTGGGTGGCAAAATAACTGTCGGTGGCCGAAGCAGAGTGGATATACGAGTAAAATGCAGACAGGGTTCAAAATGGCTTTGAGCACTATTGGACTTAACTTCTGAGGTCATCAGTCCCCTAGAACTTAGAACTACTTAAACCTAACTAACCTAAGGACATAACACACATCCATGCCCGAGGCAGGATTCGAACCTGCGACCGTGGCGGTCGCGCGGTTCCGGACTGTAGCGCCTAGAACCGCTCGGCCACGCCGACCGGCTGCAGACAGGGAATGTTTCGACTTAGATGGGTAGATTGATTAACTACAGAGGTACTGAATCGTACTGAGGTGGGGAGAGGGCGGAGTGCGGAGGGTTCAAAAATGGTTCAAATGGCTCTGAGCACTATGGGACTTAACATATGAGGTCAACAGTCCCCTAGAACTTAGAACTACTTAAACCTAACTAACCTAAGGACATCACACACATCCGTGCCCGAGGCAGGATTCCAACCTGCGACCGTAGCAGTCGCGCGGTTCCGGACTGAAGCGCCTAGAACCGCTCGGTCACCCAGGCAGCCTAGTGCGGGGGGAAAAGAAGGTACCGTATCGGCTGCCAGAACACATCCTGAGGCATCAGGAGCTCTTCAGTTTGAGAGTAGGAGATATTGTGAGGGAAAAGGCTCGAATACAGTGATCAGATACAAGTGTGTGTATGCCTCAATAGTTATTAAGAGGTAAAGGGCCTTGCATAGGGCATACTAGGGTAGAGATCTGCATCTGACAAGACTTTGGACTGAAGACCACAACAACTACCTCTATTTTCCGACATAGCCGATTTTGCATGAAATAAGTACGGAATGAGGATGTTTGGAGACATGACTAAAGCGACGAGAATCATCAAAAGATTGGAAGGAAACACTATGGAGCAAGCAAAATCTTGCAGGCACTTGGGAAGTTCGATGGACGAAATAAGAAGTAGAATAAATAACGGTGAAGGCCTTTTGAAAAGGTGAAGTTTCACAGAAGCTCGAAATTTAGCGCGAAGTTCAGTGCTTTTAACACTTACCGCAACAAAATTCTGTCCAGAAAACTGGAAGAAACACCGAGAAGAGACTGATCGTACGTGCAGTACACCAGTGGCAATACGTAATCAGTAGCTTCACTGCGCGATAACAATGGTGGCGTTACTGTGCCTCGCGCATATGTAGATTGTTATATCAAATCCCATGTAAATGCGTTTAAAAAGAAATCTCTTAATAATAATCTTTCTTATAAAAATTAACTTTTGACAATCATTCAACTACATTTAAAGATTTTACTAATTTCTCCAATCCATGGTCATCCTGATTATTGTAAAGAAAAATCAGTTGTTTCGCTTTATACATGACAAATCTATCGACCAGCATTGCACTGATCTGTGCCAAAAACATTTCTTATAGGAGCAGATATATACGCGTTATCCGGCGACCTCATTGAGGTAAGAATTTTCAATTTATTCAGAATGATCTTTCAGGGCCATGACGCAGCGCTGCTGACGTCCAAAATTTACCAGTTTAAATTCAGTCATTATTGAAAGGTTATAAGTGAGGTTTATTGGGAGGTTACGCTGAATGTGAATGATATAATTATATAATTATTTTTTCTGTTGGGAGGTTACACTAAATGTCAATGCTATACATAGTTATATTTTATTGTGAGGAGGTTGCAATAGTAAGTACTGTGACGAACACAGGGATAAGCGACCACAAGGCAGTTGCTGCTAGGCTGAATACCGTAACACCTACAACCATAAAAAAACGCAAAATATATCTATTTAAAGAAGCTGATAAAAATGCTCTTAAAGCCTTTTTAAGAGACAGTCTCCACTCCTTCCGATCTGATCATGTAAGTGTAGAAAAGTTGTGGAACGTTTTCAAAGAGACAGTATCTACAGCAATTGAGAGATATATACCATATAAATTAATAACTGATGGAACTGATCCCCCATGGTACACAAAACGGGTCAAATCGTTGTTGCAGAAGCAACGAAAAAAGCATGCCAATTTTAAAAGAACGCAAAATCCCCAAGATTGGCAATGTTTTACAGAAGTTAGAAATATGGCGCGTACTTCAAAGCGAGATGCTTTTAATAATTTCCACAACGAAACTCTGTCTCTAAATCTGGTAGAAAACCCAAAGAGATTCTGGTCATACGTAAAGCACACCAGTGGCAAGACGCAATCAGTACCTTCACTGCGCGATAACAACGGTGAAGTCACTGAAGACAGTGCCACTAAAGCAGGGTTATTAAACACGGTTTTTCGAAACCCCTTCACCAAAGAAGACGAAGTAAATATTCCTGAATTCCAATCGATAACAACTGCCAAGATGAGAAACATAGAAGTAGATATCCTCGGAGTAACGAAGCAGCTTAAATCACTTAATGAAGGCAAGGCCTTAAGTCCAGATTGTATAGCAGTCAGGTTCCTCTCAGAGTATGCTGATAAAATAGCTCCATATTTAGCAATTATATACAACCGATCGCTCACAGAAAGATCCGTACCTAAAGACTGGAAAATTGCTCAAGTCACATCAATATTCAAAAAGGGAAGTAGGAGTAATTACATAGAGGTGTACAAAGTCCCCTTGCAGCCTGCTTGCCCCTAGCTCCTCTGCAACCATTCATGCAAGTCAGCCTGCCGCGACGTAAACACAAGAGTGCGCGTGTACTGACAAGGGAACCTCCCCATCGCACCCCCCTCAGATTTAGTTATAAGTTGGCACAGTGGATAGGCCTTGAAAAACTGAACACAGATCAATCGAGAAAACAGGAAGAAGTTGTGTGGAACTCTGAAAAAAATTAGTAAAATATACAAACTGAGAAGTCCCTGCGAAGACATGCAACATCAAGGACAATAGGTGCCTTGGAGCGCCGTGGTCCCGTGGTTAGCGAGAGCAGCTACCACACGAGAGGTCCTAGGTTCAAGTCCTCCCTCGAGTGGAAAGTTTAAATTTTTTTATTTTCAGTTTATGTGACAAACTCTTATGTTATCACTTTTTTCGGAGTGATTATCACATCTATAAGAAAACCTAAATCAGGCAAGGTAGAAGAATCTTTTTAACCATTCGCTAAGTGTACAAGTTAGGTGGGTCGACAACATATTCCTGTCATGTGACACACATGCCGTCACCAGTGTCGTACAGAATATATCAGATGTTTTCCTGTGGAGGAATCGGTTGAACTATGACCTTGCGAGGAAATGTTTTCGGTTCCTATTGGAGAGGCACGTCCTTTCGTCTACTAATCGCACGGTTTTGCGGTGCGGTCGCAAAACAGGCACTAACTTTCTTACAGTGAACAGAGACGTCAATGAACGAACGGACAGATCATAACTTTTCGAAAATAAAGAAAGTAAAATTTTCAGTCGAGGCAAGACTTGAACCAAGGACCACTCGTTCCGCAGCTACTCACGCTAACCACGGGACCACGGCGCTCCTTGTGTTACAATCTCCTTAATATTGCATATGTTGCACATGGACTTCTCAGTTTGTATATTTTACTAATTTTTTTCATAGTTCCACACAACTTCTTCCTGTTTTCTCGATTGAACTGTGTCCAGTTTTTCAAGGCCTATCCACTGTGCCAACTTATAACTAAATCTGAGGGGGGTGCGATGGGGAGGTTCCCTTGTGAGGCATAGTGGGTAATACGCAAGCCCGGGCTACCTGGGTTCCCGTAGGCCTGCCGAGCTTCACCGGACCCGCTCAGCTTGCTGCGCCTGACAACAGGTTGCGCTGTCAAACTACCGTGACTAGAGAAGCCAAGTAGTTAGCCCGCAGTTCATTTATCGCAACGGTGGGGGCAGCACAATGAATAGATCGAACTTTAGTGAGATTGATTGAAAAAATTGAGGCCGCTTCAAATAAATCGGTAGGTGTGTTTCAATGCGAACTACGTAAAAAGCTCTTAAGTACTTATTCGGGAACCTCGAGTATGTCACGACATGTGTGCAAATTTGACAAGCAGTTCCCTCACTCAGTAAATATCTTGAATGAGGACAAAGATTTAGTGGCCGAAAAGTGCGTCGAACATCTTCGGCGGTGATTCAGTCGAATACCGCCCTTCGATCTGTGCTCTTCTGGTACCGATCGAAGTGTTAGGTGTTGCAGGTGCCAGCCAGCCAGCCACCCAGCCAGCTAGCCAGCCCGCCAGCTCATCGACGTGCAGCAGCCAGCAGCCAGCAGCCAGCAGCCAGCGGTGGTCTGCGCCAGCAGCCAGCAGCGTCCCCGCCAGCAGCACGCAGCGGTCCTCGCCTACGCCGGCCCCAGCAGCCAGCAGCCAGTGGCCACCAGTCCGCGGCCACGACCCAGCATCCAGCATCCAGCGGCCAGCAGCGGTCCCGCCACCAGCGGTTGCAGCCAGCGGCCAGCGGTGGTCCTAACTGCCCCCAGCAGCAGCAGCAGCAGCAGCAGAGGCGTCCCCACCAGCCAGCCGGCCGGGTCGCCCCCCAGTGGCTTCGGCCCCAATCTCCTTCGTCATTCCCCGTCCCTCTCTCCTCTGTGTCTCTCGTTTGCTCCTTTGTCTAGTACTGTGTTTTTTTCCCCCTTTGCATCATGTCCACCCCCACCACCTTTTCTACAGCCACCACCACTGCCATTATCTACACCTCCCCCTCCGCTGCTGCCACCACTATCACGTGCTGTGCCGCTTCACTCCCCCCTCAGTCCATCCCCCACTCCTCACTCTCTCATCTCCCTCCCTATTTGTCGCCCCGTCCCCGGCTCCTCCCTCCCGCGCCTCCTCTGATCCCTTCCCTCCACTCCCTCCCTCTGCTCCTTCCGTTTCTGCGGACCCCGCCAGGGTGGTCGCCCGGCGGGCTACTGCCCACGCTCCACTCTCCCCTTCACCTTCATCGTCTTCGTCATCGGCTTCACCATCGCCTTCGCCATCGCCCTCACCGTCTCCGGCGCCGACTCCAGCCCCGGGACCTGCCACTCCCCGCCACATTCCAGTTGTTCCCATCCCCCACACCTCCTCCACCGCCGTCAAGCGCCCCAGCGGCACCCCTGCCTCCTCTGCTCCCAAAAAGGCTCCGCCTCATCCCCCTTCGCCCACCCCTGATGCCATGGATGTCTCCCCGCCCGTCCCTGCCCCCTCCTCCTCCTCCTCCTCTACCCCCTCCTCCTACCGCTACCTCCTCTCCCGTCCGGATCCCTCTCTCCTTGAAGCCCGGAACCTCACCCTCTTCCTTCGGCAGAATTGTCCTGGTGCCCCCATCTCCCTCCTCACTCCTCGCCGTGATTCGGTACTCATCTCCTCCCCCAGCCCTACCCTCCACACAGACCTCCTTTCCCGCATCCCTGTCACCCGCTTTGGCCCTCATGCCTCTCTCACCTCTGTTCCTTCACCACCTCCCTCCCGCCAAACCCAACCTCCGCGTCGCCCACCGACCCTCACCGCCGTGATCACTCGGCTCAGTCCAGTGATCACGGAGGAGGAGGTGTTGGCGGAGCTTCAGGCCCATCCCCATCTGGAGGTGCGTGCGGTTCACCGCATCCATAACGCTGCTGGCCCCACCCACCTTATGCGGGTTTTTTCTGAGCATGCCCCCTCCATTGACCGTCTCCTGAAGGAGGGTGCCCTCCTTTTTAACCAGCATTATAAAGTTGACCCCTCCCGTTCCCCTCCTCAATCCTTCCGCTGCCAAAGGTGCTTGCGGTATAATGCGCACCCAACATCTGAGTGCCGCGAGGCCCCCACCTGCCCGCACTGTAGGCAAGCCCACTTTTTACGGCAGTGCCCCAATCTCCAGTCCCCCCCCCTCCTGCAATACCTGTAACCTCCCTCATCCCACCTACTCCCAGAAGTGTAAGGCCCGACCCCCTCCTACCACTCCTGAAACCACCGTCCCTGTCCGCCCTCTGGACGCCCCCACCCCTCCTGGCAACTCCCTTCGCCCACCCCCTACCGCTGAGGACATTATCAGATTCCTCACCATTGTCCTGCAGAATGTTCATCCTTTTCAGCGCCCACACACCCTCCAACAGATCTCCCTCGCTGCCCGTTCTGTTTTCCACCTCAAAATGTACGCCACCTACTCGAAAAACCAGGCACAATTCACCTTCTCCCATCTTCACACCCTCGTTTAAATCCCTGTCATGGCACGGCAGCACTGTATCCTTTTCGACAACATCCGCTCCCTTCCCGCCAATAAGAACCTCTTCCTCCACACCCTTGCCACCCACCGCGTGGACTCCTTCCTCCTTAATGAAACCTTCCTCCAACCCCACCACACCGTCCACACTTCGCCCTACCTTCTCCACCGCTTCAATAATCCCCTCCCAATTGTGCGTGGCGGAGTTGCCATTGGGCACCATCGCCAGATCCCCGTTCGGCTCCAACCTCTCCTTCCCGACCCCACCGAACACCTGATCCTTAGTCTCTTCTTCCCTGGCCTTACTGTTACCTGTGCCACCATCTATGTCCGCCCCAACGCCCCTATTCCCTTTGACTTCCTCTCCCACATCGACCGTACCTTCTCCTCCTACGTGATCGCCGCCGACCTCAACATCCATAGTCGTTCCGCTGCCCAGTTACGGCGGTGGCATCGGTTCCTCTCCTCCCTTCAAGGCAACCTCATCCCCATCCCCCAGCACACCCGTCCCGAATCCAACTCCACTCCCGATGTTATCCTCTCCTCCCCCAATCTCCTTGGCCGCATAACGGTGGATGTCCTGGAGCCTATTGGTAGCGACCATCTCCCTGTCCTCCTCACCGTTTCAGACGGTCGTCACCCCCGCCCCGACCCTCGTAATGACCCTCCCCCTAAGTACGTCCACGACTATTCCCGTGCCAACTGGAATGCCTACCGGGATACCCTCTCCACCCAGGTCGATAGCCACCCTCTCACCTACCACCACCCAGATGATGTCGCCCATGCCGCCTCCTTTCTCCAGCAGACCTTGTCCGAGGCCGTGGAGGCCCACGTCCCTACTGTCACCATCCACCCCCACCGTCCTACCTTACCCCCACAGGCCATCCTCCTCCTCCGTGAAGCCCGCCGTCTCTACCGTGCCTTCCTCCGCACGCATGACCCGGACACCCTACGGCGCCACCGACAACTCCAGCGACACATTCGTAATTTGTTCATGGCTAAGAAACGCCGGGACTGGCGACAGACATGCACCCGTTTAAATGCTACCCTACCTATCAACTCGTCCAAGTTCTGGTCAGCCTTCTGTCGCCTTACCGGAACTAAGCCCTCCCCCTACTATCCTCTTCTCCATGATGATCACCCCTTCCCTGACTCCCTTAGTAAGGCCAATCACTTTGCCTCCTACCTGTCCGATGTGTTTTCCATCCCCGATGATCCCCTGTTTGATTACTCCCTCTTCCCGGATATCCGCGATCGAACTGACACCTCTGTCCCTCCCCTCGCTCCTGGTTTCCAGTACTTGGACAACATTGCACACACGGAACTCAATGCCCCTATCACTACACAGGATCTCATTGCTACACTCCGCACAAAACGCAACACCGCTCCTGGTCACGATCGTGTCACCTACCGTCACCTTCGTGAAGCTCCTGTCTCTTTCCTCTCCACCCTGGCCAGGCTCTACAATGTAGTCCTGTCCACCGGTTACTACCCCGACCTGTGGAAAACCTCCCGTATCCTCATGTTCCTTAAACCCGGCAAACCGCCGTCCGCCGTCTCCTCCTACCGTCCCATCAGCCTTACCTCGGTCTTCAGCAAGGTCCTGGAATCTATCCTCACCCGCCGCATCCACCAGCATCTCCGCCAGCACCGCCTCCTTCCCGTTACCCAGTATGGCTTTCGGCCGTCCTTCTCTTCCGACGACCTTCTCCTTCACCTCACTCATCTCCTTTCCGAACAGCTTAATTCCCGTCACTCCACCATCTTCCTCTCCCTGGAGCTCGAACGTGCCTATGACCGCGTATGGCATTCCGGTCTCCTCTTCAAGCTCCAAACCTTCGCCCTTCCCATTAACTACGTCCGTCTGATCGGCTCCTTTCTCTCCCGCCGTCCTTCCTATGTCACCATCCATAACACAGATTCCTACACCTTTTTGCCCTCCGCCGGTGTGCCCCAAGGCTCCGTCCTCTCTCCCCTTCTGTACCTTTTGTACATGGCAGACATGCCGCCGCCGTCACCCCCCGTCCACCTTCTCCAGTTTGCCAATGACACCGCCTTCCTTGCCCTTGTCCCCACCCTGCAGCGCTCCCAACACCTTCTCCAATCCCATCTTGACCGGTTCACCGCTTGGTGCAACCAGTGGTTGCTCAAGGTCAATCCCTCCAAAACCCAGGCGATCATTGTAGGCAAAACCACCCCTTCCTTCTGCCTCCTTGATTTCTACATCACCATCTATGGCCGTCCTATCGCCCTCACTCCCACCCTTAAGTACCTTGGCGTCACTCTCGACCGTCGCCTCTCCTGGACTCCCCACCTCCATACAATCCAAGCCAAGGCACGGTCCCGTCTCAGTCTCCTCAAGCTCCTCTCCGGCCGTACGTGGGGTCTGGACCCCTCCACCATTCTCCACACCTATAAATCCCTCATCCGCCCTATCCTTTGTTATGCCCATCCGGCTTGGATCTCCGCCCCCCCTACCTTTTATAAATCCCTCCAAATCTTTGAATGCCATGCTCTCCGCCTCGCCTATCGCATCCGTCTCCCCTCTCCTACGCGGATCCTGTACGATCTCATCCCCTTCCCCCACCTCCTCCTTTTCCTTGAAAGGATATGGATCCTGTACACCTCCCGTAAACTCGATCCTCCTCACCTGCTCGTCTCCCCGATCCTCTCCCACCCTCGCCCGCTGCCGCGCCTGTATTCCCACGTCCCGCCCGGTCTCCATCTCTCCACCCTCCTTACCCTCTCCCAAGGTGGCTTCCGCCAGCTCCCCCTCCCTGATGATGTCCTCCTCCCCTCCATCCACCCCTCCTATCAACTTTGACCCTGCCCCACCCCCCCACTTCCGGTGTCCCTTCCTTTAGGCACCCTCCCTCCCTTCTCTTCCCTTCCCTTCTCTTTCCTTTTCCCCTGTCCCCTCCCTCCACCCCTCTTTCCCCGGGCTTCCCCTCCCCCTTCCTCCCTCCCCCCTTTCTCCCCTGCCCATGGCATCTCTGCTCTCCCCTCTCGCTCTCCCACTCCCCTTCCTCCTCCTCCTCTCTTGGCAGGTCCCTTGACTCGCACACGCATAGTGAACATTCGCGCGCCGGAGATCATCGCCGTCAGTGTCTCGTGTGTGTGCTTCGTTTTGTGTTTCGTGTTCTTTCGCAGTTACAACTCTACTGTTCACATGTGCCGTCGCCGTTCTCCGTGTTTTGTGCGCCGTGTCAACAAGTGTTAGTGTTTTTATCGTCCAGCGTGAACGGCTTCATGTTTATTGTTTTTTGTATCTCCGTTTTTTGCCCGCCGTTTTTTGCATTGTCTGTATCACCTCTATGTCATGTAATTGTTCCACTTAAGGCTGAAGAGCAGTGTAATATGCTGCTGACAGCCCGCCTGTGTAGGTGATTAAAATTATAATAAAGGAAAAAAAAATGCGTCGAAATGTGTGCTAAGGACCCGAGACCATTTAGCAGTATAGAGGGAGAAGGATTTCTTAATTTAGGGCAGACACTGATCGACATAGGTAAAAAATATGGCTCAGTTGATATTAAAAATATTATGCCTTCCAGAGTGACAGTAGCTAGGAAAGTTCAAACGTTAGCTGATACTGTGCAGCAAAATGTTCCCAGATATAGTGCATGCGATTCGTTCTGGTATATGTGCCAGTACAATTGATCTATGGACAGACAATTACAAAGGGGTGCATTACATGTCCGTGACAATGCATTACATAAATTCAGACTGGCGTTTGAATAAATATGTACTGATGTGCTCTGCGTTTCTGACTGCCCAAAAACTGGCTCGAATGTTCGAAACGAGTTGGAAGATCGCTTAGAAACTATGGGTGTTTCTCGTGAAGACATTGCCAAAATTACGTTTGTCACAGACCAGGGCAGTAACATTGTCAAAGCTCTCGAAATATATCACCGTCTTCCACGTATGGCTCATAGTGTAAACACAGTCTTGAAACATGTTCTGAGCGAACAGGTTTTGAAAGAAAATGTTCCAAATATATTAGCCATTCTTAATACAATGCGGGCTACGGTTTCCTACTTCAAGAGAAGAGGTCTCTGTGTGAGACTGAACTCATCTTTAAACCAGTGGGTTTCAACTCGTTGGAATAGTTATTTTGACATGCTTGTATCAGTCCATTCGCAGATTGATTCAGTGAAGGCTGTCTTACATAACGAATGTGCCTCTGATAAGATGCTGGGTTATGACCACGATATAACTGGCCAGCTTATAGCATTTCTTAAGCCTTTTAAAGAAGCCACAGTTGATCTAGAGGGTGACAAGGAGCCAAACCTACATTTAGTTCTACCGTGGTTTTATGCCTTAAAAGCTCACTGTGCTGAACGGGATAACGATGAAGAGGTTTGTTATTTTATTCCATCTGAATATTATAGAGCCACTTGTGAAATATGTATGTTGATAAAATGTATTTTTAGGACATGAAACCTTTGAAACAAGCCCCCGGTGCCTTCCTAGAACAGAAAATGTGCGTTAGTATGTTGCATAAAATTGCAACGTTTATGGTGCCTACCTACCGCACATTAAGAAAGTTAACCGAGGATAAAAAAAATTGATGTTTACCAAGCAGCACGACAGATGTGTGCTGAAGGTAAGCTCCTAAGATAATGCATATATTCTTCATCTACATGTACATGGCTACTCTGCAAGTCACACGCAAGTGCTTGGTTGAGGGTTCATCGCACCACTTTCTACTTATTTGTCTCCTATTCTCGAATTTCTCGCGGGATAAAACACCTAAATCTCTCCGTCTGAGCGCTGCTTTTTTGTATTTTATTCTGATGATCATTTCTTCCAATGTAGATGGGACTCAACAATATATCTTCGAATTCGGAGGTGTAAGTTGGTGATCGAAATTTCATATATAGATCGCGCCACGTCAAAAAACGCCATTGTTGTAATGATTCCCACCCCAACTGCTATATAATTTCCGCGACACTCTTTCCCCTGTTTCACGATAATACCAAACGAGCTGCCCTTCTTTAGACTCTTTCGACCTCCTCCATCAATCGTACCAGAAAAGGCTCTCCAACTGCGTAGCAATGCTCCAAAAGAGTATTTTGTCATTAAAACGCCTACAACATTTTCTGTGTGTCCATTCCTATTTAAGTAGGTCGTAATTGTAACCAGAGGTATTACGTAGAATCTACAGCCTTTAGATTTGACTGGTTGATCTTGTAAACGAAGTTTAACGGGCTTAGTTTAGTACACACACGGATAACCTCGCTCTTTTCATTCTTTATTGCCAACTGCTAACTTTCACACCAAAAATATATATCTTATTTAAATCGTCCTGCAGTTAGTTTTGATATTCTGATGACTTTTCTGGACGATAAATGATAGCATCATCTAAAAACTATTATAATTTCGTGTATAGTACGATCTTCACATTATTCTACAAATATTAATTGGAACCTGTATAGCTTCAGTACAAGTGCCCAATCACAGCACCCAAGAAACAAATCCAGGACTGTACAAAATGGCGAAATTTGAGGACTGGGCAGAAGAGTCTCCTCTCCTACATGATGAAGTCAGCAGATACTTGCAATAACACTGTGTGAACGAGGGAGATATTCCACAGTGATGAAAAAATAACTCCCAACGACTTCCTCGACTTGCGTGTGTGGCAAGAAAAATATTACATATACCAGCTACTAGTGCCTCTAGTGAGAGAATTTCTAGTTGCGCTGGAAACCTAATTAGCGAAAAACGATCACGTCTTAATGCAGACTGACTTAACGATCTCGTTATAATTAATTCAAACACTAATCAGCAGACACATTAAGAATACAGTAGAACAATAAACAGGAAACTATGAGTTTGAGCGCAAATTTACTAGTTAAGAGAGCAGTTTTCTTTCTTGTGCTTTCTGGGCGTCAATTTCTGAGATAGAAATTTTATAATGCATACAGCCAAATATTTTTAGGAGTATCTGTTTTGGCCTAAATAATACTTTCAGTGGAACTGAAGGAAAATTTGTAAATATTTTGTATTGAAAAATGTTCTGCAAAATAAAATATTCATTTGTGGATTACGGCAATACACATTGAGTTTAAATTACAATTTATTTTGTTGTGTTCCACGCACATTGAGAAATGTAATTTTATTCCTGTATTTCTATATTAAGGGGAATCCCACACGAAGGGTCAAGATGCTGAAGACCTAGACACTACAAACGCTTTTAAAATGAAGAGCGTCTTTTTCCACGAATGTATTGTAGTAGGAATATAATGGAAACTCTGAGCCACTCTCCACAGCGTCTAAGTCTGCGTCGTGAGGGTTCAGACTCGTCGTTTAGGTCTGTGTTATGAGGGTCCACAGTCGTCGTTTAGGTTTGCACCATGCAAGTAAACACTCGTCGTCTAAGTCTGCGTCATGAGGGTCCGAACTATGGTCCCTCATGACGCAGACCTAAACTACAAGTATGGACTCTCATGACGCAAACGTAGACGCCGCGAAAAATGGCTGAGTCGCCATTGTATTCCCAGTACTATAGTTTTTAATCGAACTGGATACCAAACAAGTGCTTCGATTTTGTTAAAATGCATTTTAGAAAATTAGAATGATTTTGCCAACTTCGGATGAATTCACAGAACCAGTAAAATACATCCTGGAAAAGTAGTGAAATATTTGTATAATTGGCTGAAACATACTAAAGTTAAAGAATCTATACTTCCAAAATCTTAATTTGGTTCTCATTGCAGTGCAGCGGTTATCAGGGGCGTAGATAATTTATTCTTCTGGGGGGGGGGGGGGGGAGACCAACCTTCTTCTTTGGGGGGGAGGGGGGCGGGGAGGTTCACTTCATTAGTACAAATATCCATCCGTTTCAGTGTTGAGAACTGCAACACAGACTGCATTGCGTTCCACTAAAACAAAAAACACTATGTTCATGGGCTCGGGGGGGACCCTTGCTCCCCCCTCCCCGTTATCTACGTCCCTGGTGGTTATCTGTAGCTTTTAGTGTACAAAGGAGCTCCATTTTCAGTGATTGTTCTGCTTGCTACACAAACCTGTTTGAGATGTGATCTGATGGTGGTTAGAATTGAGAATATCCAGTATTGAGAGATTGTGAAGTCTCGGAGAAATTCTTTTATATTTGACAACTAGCTGAAAACCCGGCGTTGCCTGGGCATTTATTTATTCCATACTCTCGTAGTCCATCTTCCCTCCCCTATTTTCCCTCTATCCATGTATTCCTCTCCCACTATCTCTCTGTTCACCTCCCCCTCCTCCCCATCCCTTGGCCCATCTCCCCCCACCCTCTATCCTTCTCCTCGTCCTCTCTCTGTTGGACTCCGCCACCTCAGTTCATCTCCTCTTCACCTATCTATGAAAACTCATATATATGTCAGCTTTTGTGGTGATCAGTGAAGCAGTGTCAAATTTTATTGCTAGGTAGCATTTATTGTAATACTTTTTGATGCCCAGCATTGATAGTATTGTTTTCTGGTGCGTAAACAAGTGATGTCGAAGGTGTCCTGACAGGGGAATATGCGACATACAATTGGCCATGTGAAAAACATGATTTTCAAAATTGATGACACAAACATATAACGACTGCCCTTACGATTTATCTATCGACATGGGAAATGCAAACTGAATTATAGCCGTTTAAAGTCGAATGGCATGTCGGTCGGAATCATAGTGATACGTGGAATCAAACTGTCTTCACCTTTGTACTTTCCTTTTAAAATTGTGGCTTCGGTTACGTTGTTCTTTAATTTCTTCACCGCAAGCCGAGTGCCTTTAGAAAGACGTGGCTGTTTTACCTTTCGCAACATAATGATTGTCGATCCGACTTAATTGCAGATTGGGAGGCGGTAATCCGGGCAAATCCAGCCAATTTAAAAACTCCGTAGGATAGTTGACTACATCATCTTGGTTAGTAACGGAATAAACCGACTTGTATGTCATCAATTCGCCAGGTATCATATTTTGAATCTGAAAATTTATTTCGTTAACATCAAGGTTTCCTGCACCCAATATAACGCGTTCGCTCAACCAGAAATGGTTTGCAACTGTTAAACGACATTTGCCGTGCGCGAATTGTCAAACACGATGACTGTGAATGTGTCAGACATCTCTCAAATTTCAAAACGATCATAGACATTTCGTTTGCAAAAAGTATATATACTTATGTGTACACACACACACACACACACACACACACACACACACACACACACACACACACAAACACACACACACCACATATACATATATATACATACGCATATATACACATATATATGTTGTTGTTGTTGTCTTCAGTCCGGAGACTGATTTGATGCAGCTCTCCATACTACTCTATCCTGTGCAAGCTTCTTCATCTCCCAGTACTTACTGCAACCTGCATCCTTCTGAATCTGCTTAGTGTATTCATCTCTTGGTCTCCCTCTACGATTTTTACCCTCCACGCTGCCCTCCAATGCTAAATTTGTGATCCCTTGATGCCTCGATACATGTCCTACCAACCGATCCCTTCTTCTAGTCAAGTTGTGCCACAAACTCCTCTTCTCCCCAATCCTATTCAATACCTCCTCATTAGTTATGTGATCTACCCATCTAATCTTCAGCATTCTTCTGTAGCACCACATTTCGAAAGCTTCTATTCTCTTCTTGTCCAAACTATGTATCGTCCATGTTTCACTTCCATACATGGCTACACTCCATACAAATACTTTCAGAAACGACTTCCTGACACTTAAATCAATACTGGATGTTAACAAATTTCTCTTCTTCAGAAACGCTTTCCTTGCCATTGCCAGCCTACATTTTATATCCTCTCTACTTCGACCATCATCAGTTATTTTGCTCCCCAAATAGCAAAACTCCTTTACTACTTTAAGTGTCTCATTTCCTAATCTAATTCCCTCAGCATCACCCGACTTAATTCGACTAGATTCCATTACCCTCGTTTTGCTTTTGTTGATGTTCATCTTATATCCTCCTTTCAAGACACTATCCATGCCATTCAACTGCTCTTCCAAGTCCTTTGCTGACTCTGACAGAATTACAATGTCATCGGCGAACCTCAACGTTTTTATTTCTTCTTCATGGACTTTAATACCTACTCCGAATTTTTCTTTTGTTTCCTTCACTGCTTACTCAATATACAGATTGATTAACATCGGGGAGAGGCTACAACCCTGTCTTACTCCCTTCCCAACCGCTGCTTCCCTTTCATACCCCTCGACTCTTATAACTGCCATCTGGTTTCTGTACAAATTGTAAATAGCCTTTCGCTCCCTGTATTTTATCCCTGCCACCTTTAGAATTTAAACGACAGTATTCCAGTCAACATTGTCAAAAGCTTTCTCTAAGTCTACAAATGCTAGAAATGTAGGTTTGCCTTCAATATTTTCTAAGATAAGTGGCAGGGTCAGTATTGCCTCACATGCTCCAACATTTCTGCGGAATCCAAACTGATCTTCGCCGAGGTCGGCTTCTACCAGTTTTTCCATTCGCCTGTAAAGAATTCGCGTTACTATTTTACAGCTGTGACTTCTTAAACTGATAGTTCGGTAATTTTCACATCTGTCAACACCTGCTTTCTTTGGGATTGGAATTATTATATTCTTCTTGAAGTCTGAGGGTATTTCGCCTGTCTCATACATCTTGCTCACCAGATGGTGGAGTTTTGTCAGGACTGGCTCTCCCAAGGCCGTCAGTAGTTCCAATGGAGTGTTGTCTACTCCCGAGGCCTTGTTTCGACTTAGGTCTTTCAGTGTTCTGTCAAACTCTTCCTGCAGTATCTTATCTCCCATTTCATCTACATCTACATCCTCTTCCATTTCCACAATATTGTCCTCAAGTACGTCGCCCTTGTATAGACGCTCTATATACTACTTCCACCTTTATGCTTTCCCTTCTTTGCTTAGGACTGGGTTTCCATCTGAGCTCTTGATATTCATACAAGTGACTCTCTTTTTTCCAAAGGTCTCTTTAATTTTCCTGTAGGCAGTATCTATCTTACCCCTAGTGAGATAAGCCTCTACATCCTTACATTTATCCTCTAGCCATCCCTGCTTAGCCATTTTGCACTTCCTGTCGATCTCATTTTTCAGACGTTTGTATTCCTTTTTGCCTGCTTCATTTACAACATTTTTATATTTTCTCCTTTCATCAATTAAATTCATTTTTTCTGTTACCCAAGGATTTCTACTAATCCTCGTCTTTTTACCTACTTAATCCTCTGCTGCCTTCACCGTCTCTCAAAGCTACCCAATCTTCTTCTACTGTATTTCTTTCCCCCATTCCTGTCAATTGTTCCCTTATGCTCTACCTGAAACTTTGTGCAACCTCTGGTTCTTTCAGTTTATCCAGGTCCCATCTCCTTAAATTCTCACCTTTTTGCAGTTTCTTCAGTTTTAAACTACAGTTCATAACCAATGGATTGTGGTCAGAGTCCACTTCTGCCCCTGGAAATGTCTTACAATTTAAAACCTGGTTCCTAAATCTCTGTCTTACCGTTATATAATCTATCTGATACCTTCTAGTATCTCCAGGATTTTTCCATGTATACAACCTTATGATTCTTGAACCAAGTGTTAGCTATGATTAAGTTATGCTCTGTGGAAAATTCTACCAGGTGGCTTCCTCTTTCATTTCTCCCCTCCAGTCCATATTCACCCACTATGTTACCTTCTCTCCCTTTTCCTACTCTCGAATTCCAGTCACCCATGACTATTAAATTTTCGTATTCCTTCACTACCTGAATAATTTCTTTCATCTCATCATACATTTCATCAATTTCTTCATCATCTGCAGAGCTAGTTGGCATATTAACTTGTACTACTGTAGTAGGCTTGGGCTTCGTGTCTATCTTGGCCACAATAATGCATTCACTATGCTGTTTGTAGTAGCTTACCCGCACTCCTATTTTTTAATTCATTATTAAACCTACTCCTGCATTACCCCTATTTGATTTTGTATTTATAACCCTGTATTCACCTGACCAAAAGTCTTGTTCCTCCTGCCACCGAACTTCACTAATTCGCATTTCCCTTCTTAAATTTTCTAACCTACCTGCCCCATTAAGGGATATGACATTCCACGCTCCGATCCGTAGAACGCCATTTTTCTTTCTCCTGATAACGACGTCCTCTTGAGTAGTCCCCGCCCGGAGATCCGAAAGGGGGACTATTTTACCTCCGGAATATTTTACCCAAGAGGACGCTATCATCATTTAACCATACAGTAAAGCTGCATGCCCTCGGGAAAAATTACGGCTGTAGTTTCCCCTTGCTTTCAGCCGTTCGTAGTACCAGCACAGCAAGGCCGTTTTGGTTAGTTTTACAAGGCGAGATCAGTCAATCATCCAGACTGCTGCCCCTGCAACTACTGAAAAGTCTGCTGCCTCTCTTCAGGAACCATACGTTTGTCTGGCCTCTCAACAGATACCCCTCCGTTGTGGTTGCACCTACGGTACGGCCATCTGTATCGCTGAGGCACGCAAGCCTCCCCACCAACGGCAAGGTCCATGGTTCATGGGGGTAGGCACATACATACATTCACACGCTATATATATATATATGACAGATGATGTGGCGTACCAAACGAAAGTGCTGGCAGGTCGATAGACACACAAACATACACACAAAATTCAAGCTTTCGCAACGAACGGTTGCTTTATCAGGAAAGAGGGAAGGAGAGGGAAAGGCGAAAGGATGTGGGTTTTAAGGGAGAGGGTAAGGAGTCATTCCAATCCCGGGAGCGGAAATACTTATATATATATAGGGTGTTACAAAAAGGTACGGCCAAACTTTCAGGAAACATTCCTCACACACAAATAAGGAAAATATGTTATGTGGACATGTGTCCGGAAACGCTTACTTTCCATGTTAGAGCTCATTTTGTTACTTCTCTTCAAATCACATTAATCATGGAATGGAAACACACAGCAACAGAACGTATCAGCGTGACTTCAAACACTTTGTTACACTAAATGTTCAAAATGTCCTCCGTTAGCGAGGATACATGCATCCACCCTCCGTCGCATGGAATCCCTGATGCGCTGATGCAGCCCTGGAGAATGGCGTATTGTATCACAGCCGTCCAAAATACGAGCACGAAGAGTCTCTACATTTGGTACCGGGGCTGCGTAGACAAGAGCTTTCAATTGCCCCCCACAAATGAAAGTCAAGAGGGTTGAGGTCAGGAGAGCGAGGAGGCCATGGAATTGGTCCGCCTCTACCAATCCATCGGTCATCGAATCAGTTGTTGAGAATCGTACGAACACTTCGACTGAAATGTGCAGGAGCTCCATCGTGCATGAACCACATGTTGTGTCGTACTTGTAAAGGCACCGAAGTCAACATTACCTTCCTTCAATTGGGCCAACTGTTGGTGAATCGAGGAAGTAAAGTACATACTGACGAAACTAAAATGAGTTCTAACATGGAGATTAAGCGTTTCCGGACACATGCCCCCATAACATCTTTTCTTTATTTGTGTGTTAGGAATGTTTCCTGAAAATTTGGCCGCACCTTTTTTTAACACCCTATATATATATCAAGATGCACATGGAAATATTCAAAAACCTTCTCCATGGAAACATGCATACATGAGCCAACTTTCATGGTACCCGCAAACGACGTCTAAATCTTTTGTAAAGTACTCTATTCCATGCACTGTCCGAAATATTATGTAGACAGTGATGTTCCTCTTGATGGTCAAGTGTGATAAATTTCTTCAATATCGGAATAAAACTGTAGGTTGGTGCAGAAGTGTGTAAGTAAAGTACCCTCCACCATGCACCATTCAGAATTTTTAGCAGACAGCGCCCTTCATTTTGCTTTGAATATCAAGTGTGCCAAATTTCATCAGCATCGGAATAAAAACGTACAATTTGTCGAATTCCGTTAGGTTTAGTAACCTCTGCCATGCACCCTACGAAATTTTATGTAGACTGTGACCTTTCTCTTGGTTTCAAGGTATAGTGTGCAAAATTTCATCAAGATTGTATGCAATACAAACACACGGACACAATGAAAACGCATTTTCTCAAATTTTCCAATTTTTCAGTCGATTTTCCAAAAATTTTATTTCATAAAAACTTGTCCTGAGAATTACGAACACAGCAAAATAAAAAATAAAAATAAAAAAAATTGCCGAATTGGTCCAGCCGTTCTCGAGTTTTACGATTATCAACGCATTTGGCAATTCATTTCTATTTACGTAGATAATAAACCCGAAATATACGCGTAAAGAAAGAATGTACAAATAAAACCCATTATTTTTTGGACTGAAATTAATATATATATATATATATATATATATATATATATATATATAATGTTGGGGTTTGTCTTTTGGTGCTCAGGTAAAATAAAAACTTTTATTTGACGTTCATAATACGACAATGACGCGCGCAGACTAAACGGCTGCGTAGCGCTGATCAGCAGTAATATGGGCAGGCAAGCGTTTCCCGCAGCCTGCCCGGGTTGGGTTCTGCTTGGCTTGGCTGGGAGTGAAGCAGCCTGCCCGTTCTGTTGACAACGAGCGGCGGCCTGCCCGCCTGGCCACCGGGCAAGCATTGGCGGGTTAAAAGCGGAACATGTACACCACTAGTTGTAATCGTACATAGTGTTCGTGTTCTGCTGCTCGTAAGCTGACAGGTCTCCCTGTTTCACCTATGTAGGCAGCTCCGCACTCACACCGTAGTTCGTAAACACCTGCAGTGTTAAGAATGTTGACAACATCCGTGGTGGAACCTATCATGTCGTGGATCCTGTGATTGCTTCGAAAAATCGGTTTGAAACCTCGTCGGCGGAGGACGTTGCCTAGCCGTTCACTGATGCCTTTTACATATGGTAAGTGTACCAGTGGAAGCTTTTCTTTGCCTTCTTCTCGTGTTCTGCTCCCTTTGGTTTTAGCTACGTTGCTTATGATTTTGTCATCATATCCGTTGGCACTAAACGTGTGTTGTTCCACCTTTTTGCTTTCCCTTCTTTGCTTAGAACTGGGATTCAAAAATGGTTCAAATGGCTCTGAGCACTATGGACTTAACTTCTGAGGTCATCAGTCCCCTAGAACTTAGAATTACTTAAACCTAACTAACCTAAGGACATTACACACATCCATACCCGAGGCAGGATTCGAACCTGCGACGGTAGCGAGCGCGCGGTTCCAGACTCTAGCGCCTAGAACCGCTCGGCCATCCCGGCCGGCAACTGGGTTTCCATCTGAGTTCTTGATATTCATGCAAGTGGTTCTGTCTTCTCCAAATGTCTCTTTAATTTTCCTGTAAGCAGTATCTATCTTACCCCTAGTGAGATAAGCCTCTACATCCTTACATTTGTCCTCTAGCCATCCCTGCTTAGCCATTTTGCACTTCCTGTCGATCTCATTTTTCAGACGTTTGTATTCCTTTTTCCCTGCTTCATTTACTGCATTTTTATATTTTCTCCTTTCATCAATTATATTCAATATTTCTTCTGTTACCCAAGGATTTCTATTAGCCCTCGCCTTTTTACCTACTTGATCCTCCGCTACCTTCACTATTTCATCTCTCAAAGCTACCCGTTCTTCTTCTACTGTATTTCTTTCCCCCGTTCTTGTCAATCGTTCCCTAATGCTTTCCCCGAAACTCTCTACAACTTCTGGTTCTATCAGTTTATCCAGGTCCAATATCCTTAAATTCCCACCTTTTTGTAGTTTTAGTTTTAATCTACAGTTGATAACGAATAGATTGTGATCAGAGTCCAGATCTGCCCCTGGAAATGTCTTACAATTTAAAACCTGGTTCCTAAATCTCTGTCCTACCATTATTTAATCTATCTGAAACCTTCTAGTATATCCAGGGTTCTTCCATGTATACAACCTTCTTTCATGGTTCTTGAACCAAGTGTCAGCTATGATTAAGTTATGCTCTGTGGAAAATTCTACCAGGTGGCTTCCTCTTTCATTTCTCTCCCCCAATCCGTATTCACCCACTATGTTTCCTTCTCTCCCTTTTCCTACTCTCGAATTCCAGTCACCCATGACTATTAAATTATCGTCTCCCTTCACTACCTGAATAATTTCCTTTGTCTCATCATACATTTCATCAATTTCTTCATCTGCAGAGCTAGTTGGCATATAAACTTGTACTACTGTCGTAGGCATGGGCTTCGTGCCTATCTTGGCCACAATAATGCGTTCACTATGCTGTTTATAGTAGCTTACCCGAATTCCTATTTTTTTTATTCAATATTAAACCTACTCCTGCATTGCCCCTATTTGATTTGTGTTTATAACCCTGTATTCACCTGACCAAAAGTCTTGTTCGTCCTGCCACCGAATTTCACTAATTCCCACTATATCTAACTTTAACCTATCCATTTCCCTTTTTAAATTTTCTAACCTACCTGCCCGATTAAGGGATCTGACATTCCACGCTCCGATCCGTAGAACACCAGTTTTCTTTCTCCTGATAATAACGTCCTCCTGAGTAGACCCCGCCCGGAGATCCGAATAGGGGACTATTTTACCTTAAGTGTTACAAGGCCAAATCAGTCAATCATCCAGACTGCTGCCCCTGTAACTACTGAAAAGTCTGCTGCCCCTCTTCAGGAACCATACGTTTGTCTGGCCTCTCAACAGATCCCCCTCCGTTGTGGTTGCACCTACGGTACGGCTATCTGTATCGTTGAGGCATGCAAGCCTCCCCACCAACGGCAAGGTCCATGGTTCATGGGGCGGGTCAGTAATCTCGAAAAAATTGATCTGACGTAGCGCACTCATTTGTGATCGCACCGCGCCAGCGGTTAAGCCGGAGTGAAATACCCACAACACTCTTCATATTTCACAAATCGTTTGGGGCTCCAGATGAGATTTTGACAAATGATAGCACACAAAGACGAGAGTATTTTGCCGTATAGTTATGCAAAACTTCAATATCTACCGTGTTATTCCACTACCTACAAACTTTCAAACTTTTCCCATGAAATAATGTCATTTTTAAGGGCCATCGATAGCTGTTGAAACGAGAAATGCTATTACTGGTTCGGGAACAACGTAAGTGAAGTCATTACCCGTTTTTTTTTTTTTACGTAGTTTGTTCTTTTTCATGAGATGCTGACCCTACTTTTCCTCAGTTCCTCACTTAATAAACCACTGCTTCAGAATTCTCTTGAACTGCGTCTGCACAATTTGTTAGTGAGATGAGACTGTGTAAACTCCGCCGAATTTTGGCAAAAGAAGCAAATTTTAGCATGGCAGCAAGATAAATTTGTAGGCTTTACTCAAAATTCCCCACTTCGGACTCTTCTCTGAAAGCTATAATGATTAACAAACCAGGCCCAAAAAATCGCTGCATTTTCGGCGGAATTCTTTCTACGTACAAACCAAAGAAAAGATGCCACATTTTTGAATGGTCACCATACAAGTGTGGGCGTGCAAGGGTCCCGCTTGGTAGTTACCAAAAATTTGAGTGTAGGCTTCAGTTCAGAATGGCACTTCAGCGCTCTGAACGGACCCCCGCTCCAACTTCCGCTCTCAGCAAGCTTCCCCAGCCGACTGAATACACAAAACACAGGTCTACAAATTTATACTTTCCAATATTTTTTTTAATCATTTCAGGTGGGTTGAATGGTTCTTGATATGCTAGGTTCTGAAATGTTGACGGTTTCCCTCTATCACATATGGTTTTTTTTCGCAAAGTAATGACAGAGATCAGAAATTCACACAAAGCACATACATTCAAAGCTGCTTCATTAAAAAAAAGAGCATGATAAAACAAGGTATTCCTAACACAGTAACGACATATATTCTTCAGGTCTAACACAGAGGTTTTCGTTGTGGCCTTCAGTCCGAAGACTGGCTTGTTTGATACATCTCTCCACGCTTATCTATTCTGTGTAAGCCTCTAGGTTTCCGAATATTTACTGCAACCTACATCTTTCTGAATCTGCTTACTGTATTCATCTCTTGATCTCCATTTGCGATCAACCCCACGCTCGCTTCCCTCCAATACTAAACTGGTCACCCCTTGATGTCTCAGAATGCTTGCTACCAGCATATCCCTTCTTCCAATCAAGTTATGCCACATATTTCTTTTCTCCCCAATATTATTGTATTCAGTACCTCATCATTGTTTACGTGACCTACCCACCCAATCGTCAGCATTGTTATTTAGCACCACATTTCAAAAACTCCTCTTCTCGCCTTGTGTTAATTGTTTATCGATTACGTTTCACTTCCATACAAGGCTACACTCCAACCAAATGCCTTCAGAAAAGGCTTCCTACCTCGTAAGTCTATATTCGACGCTTCTCTTGCCATTGCCAGCCTATATTTTACATCCTCTCCGCTTCGTCTGTCATCAGTTATTTTACTGCCCAAGTAGCAAAACTCATCTAGTACATTCAGTGTCTCGTTTCATAATATGATTCCCTTAGTATCACGTGATTTAATTCGACTACATGCCACTATCCTCGTTTTGCTTTTGTTGGTGTTCACCTTATACCCTCCTTGCAAGACACTATCCATTCCGTTTACTTTCTCTTCAAAGTTGTTATTTCTTATCTCTGAACTTTAACTGCTTCTCCAAATTTTTCTTTCACTTCCTTTACTGCTTCCTCAAAGAACAGATTGAACATCGGGGATAGGCTACAACCCTTTCTCCCTCCCTTCTCAACCACTGCTTCTCTTTCATGTCTTCGACCCATAATTGCCATCTGGTTTCTGTACAAGTTGTAAATAGCGTAACGTTTCCTGTATTTCATCCCTGCTACCTTCAGAATTCTAAGAGTGCTTTTTAGTCGACATTGTCAAAAACTTTCTCCGTATATACAGAAGTTATAAAGGTAGGTTTGCCTTTCCTAAACTTATCTTCTAAAATAAGTTGTCCAGTGAGTATTGCCTTGCATGTTCCTACATTTCTTCAGAATCCAAAGTGATCTTCCTGAGGTGGGTTTCTACCAATTTTTCCACTCATCTGTTGATCAATTCGTGTTAGTATTCTGCAGCTGTGACTTTTAAACATTCATACATATCAGCACCTGCTTTCTTTGGAATTGGAAATACCATATTCTTCTTGAACTCTGATGGTTTTTCACCTGTCGCGTACATCATGTACACCAGATGGAAGAGTTTTGTTGTGGCTGGCTCTCCCAAGCATATTGGTAGTTCTGAGGGAGTGTCGTTTGTTTCTACTTAGGTCCTTCAGTACTCCGTCACATTCTTCTCGCAGTATCATATCTTCCATCTCAACTTCATCTACGTGCTCTTCCCTTTCTATGATATTGCCTTAAAGTTCATTTCCCTTGTGCAGGCCCTCTGTATACTCCTTCTACCTTTAATCTTCCCCTTCTTTCTTTGATACTGGTTTTTCATCTCAGTTCTTGATATTCGTATAACTACTTCTCTTTTCTCCCAGTGCCTCTTTAATTTTCCTGTTGGCGGTATCTACCTTTCATCTACAAAGATATAAATCTTAGTACTTCTTCTCCTTTCCCGCAAATCTCCATTGCATTATCTTCTATGCACTGATTGAGGGAACTCCCTGTTCAGTATTCATCAGTAGTCAGCTGTCATTGCTGACATTCCGTCCTGGTACCCCCGTTCCATTTCTTTAATGTTTTGATGGAAACTTTCTCTGAGTCGCGGCACTTAGATTTTCCAGCAGATTGCTGACGTGAAAATCCAGAAAGTGTTCCTTCAGTCTCACTGAAGCATTCTGAACTTTGAAATTATCCAGCATGTTTCTTACCAGTTTTCGCAATCAAAGTGTTTGCAGTTGGCAAGAAACTTAATGGGAACTTGTTTAAGGAATATGCAAAATGATCTTCAAAATTCTTTCATTTTGTCTTCAAATGTTACATCTTCCATTAGTATCCGAAAATCAGAGTCGACGAAGACCCCCTTCTTTCATGTTAGGTTCTGACAGCCTTGATAAATTACTTCCCATAAGCCGTACCTTAAAGTGTCACCATCTTTTGGTCATGCTTTAAAAAGTACTTTTTTGTGTTTAAAGTGGCCAGATCTCCTCAAATAAGTGTATATATTTTGCAAGAATGTCCCGTTTGCAAAGGAAGCAGGAGTCTTCCTAAAAACTTGAAAACACTCATTGTGGGGACCGTGTCCTAATCCCCAACCTTTCGGCCAAAGTGCGCGAAATACACTTATTTGGCAAAGTCTGAGGTCGTCCGCAGCTGCTCTTTCACTACAAAATTGCCATGGACGCAGCAGATGTGGTCAGGATAATTAATGTAACCTCTTGAAGCCATGATATTCGTAGAACCAGGCACAAGTTGATTTATTACCAGTTGCTGCAGTACGTGTGAGAAACGATATGTAAAACAAACATACGGACAACATTATTCTAATATCATCACCGAAATACACCGAGGAGACAAAAAAACTGATACACCTGCCTAATATCGTGTAGGGCCCCAGCGAGCACGCAGAAGTGCCGCGGCATGGACTACACTAATGTCTGAAGTAGTGCTGGAGGGAATGGACACCATGAATGCTGTAGGGCTGTCCATAAATCCTTAAGGCTACAAGGTGGGGTATGATACATACATTAAAGAGGCCCAAAATCCTTGTAAAGCTGCCTGGAATCTTGTAAATGAGAACAGAAAGAAGACTACCTCCTGCTTAAATTCATGTAGCCCTGATGACTTCAATGAATATTTTGTCAGAATAGTGAAAAAACAGTGAGTGAAATTCCACACTCTGACCTAGATCTGACTGGAAACATAAGAAATGCAGACAGTTGCAGCATTTAAAACTGAAAGGAAGTACACCCCGAAGACATGAAAAAAATTGTGAACTCCTACAAACACTCAGAAAGTGTAGACATCTATGGCATGTCCTGCACACTGCTAAAGAAAACTATAGCAGAATTAACTCAGCCACTAGCCATAGCAATAAAGAAATGTCTATCTTCTGGTGCCTTCCCAGACTTCCTTAAACTGGCAGACCGAGCGAGGTGGCGCAGTGGTTAGCACACTGGACTCGCATTCGGGAGGACGACGGATCAATCCCGTCTCCGGCCATCCTGATTTAGGTTTTCCGTGATTTCCCTAAATCGTTTCAGGCAAATGCCGGGATGGTTCCTTTGAAAGGGCACGGCCGATTTCCTTCCCAATCCTTCCCTAACCCAAGCTTGCGCTCCGTCTCTAATGACCTCGTTGTCGACGGGACGTTAAACACTAACCACCACTACCACCACCTTAAACTGGCGCGCACAATACCAATATATAAGAAGGGGGATCCATGCGAGGTGTCCAGCTACAGACCAATCTCAGTGGTACCAGTACTAGCCAAAGCTACTGAGTCTATGATACACTGCCAGGTACTGAATTACTTTGAGGAAAACAACTTATTCCAAAACACACAGCACAGATTCCGCAAAGGGAGATCAACAGTGTCAGCCACACTGGACTTATTAAAAACGATTCGACAGAGTTTTGAAGAGAGAGAGAGTGTGGCACTGACACTCTGTGACCTCAGCAAAGCCTTTGACTGCATCTCACACACAAACCTAATAGCCAAGTTAAGATGCTATGGTGTTGGAGGTGTTGTTCTATCAATCTTATTTGGAAAACCGAAAGCAGGTAGCATCAGTGCACGGAGCAACTTCTCTTGAACAAAAACTGGAACATGGAGTGCCCCAAGGATTAGTCTTAGGACCTCTCCTATTCTTCATATTTGTCAATGATATGAGCTGTAATAGTCAAATGTTGCAGTTTGCAGATGACACTACCCTTATTGCCAAAGCACATACAGCCACAGAATCTCTCGGTGCATCAAATTTGATGTTGTTGTTGTTGTGGTCCTCAGTCCTGAGACTGGCTTGATGCAGCTCTCCATGCTACTCTATACTGTACAAGCTTCTTCATCTCCCAGTACCTACTGTAACCTACATCCTTCTGAATCTGCTTAGTGTATTGATCTCTTGGTCTCCCTCTACGACTTTTACCCTCCACGCTGCCCTCCAATGCTAAATTTGTGATTCCTTGATGCCTCAAAACATGTCCTACCAACCGATCCCTTCTTCTAGTCAAGTTGAGCCACAAACTTCTCTTCTCCCCAATCCTATTCAATACCTCCTCATTAGTTACGTGATCTACCCACCTTATCTTCAGCATTCTTCTGTAGCACCACATTTCGAAAGCTCCTATTCTCTTCTTGTCCAAACTGGTTATTGTCCATGTTTCACTTCCATACATGGCTACGCTCCATACAAATATTTTCAGAAACGACTTCCTGACACTTAAATCTGATGTGTTGGCAAATGTGCCAACACCTTGTAGATAGAGGCGGCCGAAATGCCTGCTATCTAACGCAGACGGGCGTGAATTCTGGAACAGGATAAGTATTGAATGCTAATAAGAAAAGTATGCAGCTCCTCGAATACTTAACTTTTATTTATCCTTGTTGTGAATACAGCATTCTTGATGAGACATTTCATACGATACCTATCAAACTCTGTAAGGCTAATGGCGCCTTGCTAGGTCGTAGCCATGGACTTAGCTGAAGGCTATTCTAACTGTCATTCGGCAAATGAGAGAAAGGCTTCGTCAGTGTAGTCGCTAGCAATGTCGTCCGTACAACTGGGGGCGAGTGCTATCCCGTATCTCGAGACCTGCCTTGTGGTGGCGCTCGGTCTGCGATCACACAGTGGCGACACGCGGGTCCGACATGTACTAAATGGACTGCGGCCGATTTAAGCTACCACCTAGCAAGTGTGGTGTCTGGCGGTGACACCACATTCCTCCCCCGCAAATTGGCGAACGGTCGTGTTATAAGGCTTCCGCCCGCCGTGGGGAGACCCCATGTTGACGTATGCGATGAGGTGGGGAGCCTAACAACAGGCGAGGCTGTGCCACCCGCACACGGCCATTCGGTCCGAGGGGAGCTAGGAAACGCCTGAAAACCTAGTCCAGGGTGCACGTCAACATGCGGTGTAGGCGCCCGTAATGAGACAGGAGGGGCCGAAGGGTCGACCTCCATTGCGTCGGGGTACCTGACGCGCGAAGACGCCATGTGGTCCGGAGCGGGCAAGAGTTCCATGGCGGAGGACAGCTGGTCACGGGAAGCGATCGGCGGCGCGTGACCCAGGGAGGCGCTTGGCGGAACGGGCAATTCTCACGCGAATGTCTAGTTGCACACCGCGGGCATGATTTCAGCACTGCATTTGGTCGCTTTCGTGGGACACGTGGTTGTGCTGCGCGCCCGGCGGGCCGGTTAATGTTACACACGGCTGGCGAAGTTTCAAATGATTCCTGAGCTCAGTCAAGCGTGTCTTGCCTATCCAATATGTCTATCACTTGTTGAAGGGAGGGATTGACGAGTTTCAAAATCTGTTCCCGTATGCGAACATCAGAAACGTTCTGTGCAATTGCATCACGTACCATAGTATCGGAATAAGGAAGGCCACAGTCACATTCAAACGCACAATCCCTAGTAAGGCCTTGCAAAGTTGCAACCCACTCCCGATTAGATTCACCGGCCGTACGTTTTGTACGAAAGAACGTACACCTTTTTGCAACTACATTAACTGTTTCTTTGAAATAGGCGTCCAATGCCGACAAAATTTCTTCGTAGGACAGAGTTGCTACGTCGCGTCGGGGAAACAATTTCACTATCACACGGTAGGTGGACACACCGACACAAGACAATAAGTGAGGCTGCCGCTCATTACCTTGAATTCTGTAGGCGGCGAGATGAAATCCAAACTGGCGTGACCACTCAGTCCAGGTCTCCTGCTGTGCATCAAAATTGCGAAACGGCGGTGCAACTGCATGTTGTGGCTGCGGTAGCGGTGAAGCGGCGGCTGCCGCATCGGTTTGAATGGCACGTTGACCCTGGACGAGCTGTCCAAGGGCATCCAATAACGCCTGCGTCTGCTGATTCTGCAAGCGATAAAATTCGGACAGTACATCTGGCGAAGCCATGACACAAGTAAATGTAAGCAATTAGAAAGAACAAATTTCCCTCGTCGCCAATGATGTGTTGGCAAATGTGCCAACACCTTGTAGATAGAGGCGGCCGAAATGCCTGCTATCTAACGCAGACGGGCGTGAATTCTGGAACAGGATAAGTATTGAATGCTAATAAGAAAAGTATGCAGCTCCTCGAATACTTAACTTTTATTTATCCTTGTTGTGAATACAGCATTCTTGATGAGACATTTCATACGATAACTATCAAACTCTGTAAGGCTAATGGCGCCTTGCTAGGTCGTAGCCATGGACTTAGCTGAAGGCTATTCTAACTATCTGCTCTGCAAATGAGAGAAAGGCTTCGTCAGTGTAGTCGCTAGCAATGTCGTCCGTACAACTGGGGGCGAGTGCTATCCCGTATCTCGAGACCTGCCTTGTGGTGGCGCTCGGTCTGCGATCACACAGTGGCGACACGCGGGTCCGACATGTACTAAATGGACCGCGGCCGATTTAAGCTACCACCTAGCAAGTGTGGTGTCTGGCGGTGACACCACAAAATCTATACTCGATGTTAACCAATTTCTCTTCTTCAGAAACGATTTCCTTGCCATTGCCAGTCTACATTTTATATCCTCTCTACTTCGACCATCATCAGTTATTTTGCTCCCCAAATAGCAAAACTCCTTTACTACTTTAAGTATATCATTTCCTAATCTAATTCCCTCAGCATCACCTGACTTAATTTGACTACATTCCATTATCCTCATTTTGCATTAGTTGACATCCATATTATATCCTCCTTTCAAGACACTGTCTATTCCGTTCAGCTGCTCTTCCAAGTCCTTTGCTGTCTCTGACAGAATTACAATGTCATCGGCAAACCTCAATGTTTTTATTTCTTCTCCAGGGATTTTAATACCTACTCCGATTTTTTCTTTTGTTTCCTTTACTGCTTGCTCAACATACAGATTGAATAACATCAGGGAGAGGCTACAACCCTGTCTCACTCCATTCCCAACCACTGCTTCCCTTTCATGTCCCTCGACTCTTATAACTGCCATCTGGTTTCTGTACAAATTGTAAATAGCCTTTCGCTCCTTGTATTTTACCCCTGCCACCTTCAGAATTTGAAAGAGAGTATTCCAGTTAACGTTGTCAAAAGAAGAAATAAAAGAATGGATCATCACAAATAAAATGAAGATCAATGAAGAAAAAACCCAACAATTGATATGTAGTCTAACCAACATTGAAGAGAAAGAAAACATGGAGACTGTCAGACTACTGGGCTTCAAGATTGACAACAAACTCTCCATGAATGATCACAGTGCATATGTATGCACCAAATTTTCTCGTGTGATATACCTCCTGAGGAATCTGAAGAGGGTAACAACTGACCAATTTCTCACAGTAGTCTACCATGCACTCTTCCACAGCCACATTAGCTATTGACTGTTGTTGTGGGGATACTCATCAGGCTGCAAAGATGTGTTGCTATTACAAAAAAAAAAGCCATTAGGATCATATCCTCTAGCAAAAGACTGGACCACTGTAAGCCTATTTTCACCAGGCTAGGCATAATGGATGTTTTTAGCCAGTATGTGTTTTTCTGCCTCATTTTATAAAAGAAAATCAAAGGAATTTTAGCATAAGACAAGAAATACATAACCATGACACTTGCTGTTAGAGGAACATTGAAGTGCCAAGGTGTCGCCTATCAAGCACACAAGACAGCTTTCCAACAGTCGCCGTAAAAATGTACAATCAACTGCCTCCAGAAGTGAAATCCCTGCCACCTGAATTATTTCGGAAAAAAATTGCTCAGGACTTGAAACAACATCCACTATATTCTTTGGAAGAGTTTTTCAACAGTGGTTCTAGTGAATGGACAAAATAATAAATATTGTTATGTTTTATATATAATTTTGCCTAAATTTAATCTTCTTTTTATGTCCTCAGTTAACTGCACATTTAATTTTGTGTTTTACTTAAAGTACATGGTTTTGTAAACATTTTGCTTTATGGTATTTTCATTTGATGCTATGAAGTTTTACTTTCCTGTTTAGTTATATTTCATTTTCTCTATGTTCTGTGTGTTTTTGTGCACTGCATAAATATTTCCTTTTATTTGTAATATGAACTTTGTATATGGTGTTGTATAAATGTTAGTTGGTAAACATTGTATTTGTGACGCAGTCTGTCCAGTCATGGCTGGTAAATGACGAAGATATAGTAATAGCATGTTGCAAGGCATCCCAGATATGCTCAATAATGTTCATATCTGAGGAGTTTGGTGGTCAGCCGACGTGTTTAAACTCAGAAGAGTGTTCCTGGAGCCAGTCTGTAGCAATTCTGGACGTGTGGGGGGTCACATTGTCCTGCTGGAATTGTGCAAGTCCATCGGAATACACAATGGACATGAATGGATGCAGGTGATCAGACAGGATGCTTACGTACGTGTCAACCTGTCAGAGTCGTATCTAGATGTATCACGGGTCCCGTATCACTAAAACTGCACGCGCCCCACACCATTACAGATCCTCCACCAGCTTCAACAGCTCCCTGCCGACACGCAGAGTCCATGGATTCATGAGGTTGTCTCCATACCCGTACACGTCCATCCGCTCGATACAATTTGAAACGAGACTCGTGCGAGCAGGCAACACGTTTCCAGTCATCAAGAGTCCGATGTCGATGTTGACGGGCCCAGGCGAGGTGTAAACCTTTGTGTCGTGCAGTCATCAAGGGTACACGAGTGGGCCTTCGGCTGCGAAAGCCCGTATCGATTATGCTGCGTTAACTGGTTCGCACGCTGACACTTGATGATGGCCTGGTATTGAAATCTGCAGCGATTTGCGGAAAGGTTGCACTTCTGTCACGCTGAACGATTCTCTTCGGCCATCGTTGGTCCCATCCTTACGGGATCTTTTCCCGGCCGCAGTGATGTCGGAGATTTGATGTGTTACCGAATTCCTGATATTCACGGTAACTCGTGAAATGGCCGTACGGGAAAATCCCCATTTCATCTCTACCTCGGAAATGCTGTGTCACATCGCTCGTGCGCCGACTATAACACGACGTTCAAACTCACTGAAAGTCTGATAACCTGCCACTGTAGCAGCAGCAAGCGGTCTAACAACTGCGCCAGACATTTGTTGTCTTATATAGGCCTTGCCAACCGCAGCGATGTATTCTGGCCGTTTACATGTCTCTGTATTTGGATACGCATGCCTATACTATTTCTTTGGCGCTTCAGTGTATGTAGATAGTGTAATAGAACAGAACACACCTCGTTGTTTTGCGAGGTACTGTAGATTACGGTACTACAAAGATAAAAGTAATTCTTCCATCATGATTCACTATTAATATAACACTTATTGTTTGTTATTATCACTCAAAATGATAAAACTGTAATAATGGTATGAAAATATTGTCATTATTTATATTTATATTATGTATTCTGAAAAGATTTAACAAGAAGTAGCCTAGTAAATTGTATTAGACTCTTCGGATGTATACATACATATCTGTAATGTGATCTTATGTATCTGAGCACTTGCTGAGCTGCGTCTATACCAAGCAGGAGTAGTCTGAGTATAGTCCACTCTTGAGTTAGGTGTAATAGTATGACAGCATTGTAGGTTGGACTCTGGCTTTTGGTACTGTATGGGTAAGAGCGAACGAAACTGATGCAAGCATGTTGAGCCGTATTAATTATTGATTTTTGTAAATTTTTTTCTTCTAATTATAGAAAGTGTTTTGAGTACCAATACTGTTATTTATTTATCGTGTCAAAAGTACAGAAATATAAAAAAAAATACACGTGTTGACATAATTTTACGCAAACGAAGACAAAAAATTGGACACTTGAAGTGCATTTGGTGTGGCTCTCATAAGGTCTTGCGTGGTGCAGGTGGTTGGTGATAAGGAACACTGAAGGAAATGGCTGTCAGTCTGCTCAACGCCACACTGGCAAAGAACTGAGTCCACAGAGAAACCGCAAGTCCGGAGATTGGTCTTGCATCTCGTTGTGTTCGATCGTAATCTATTGAGAGACCTCCATATTGACCACTTCTCCGAATATCCAGTGGGAAGTTGTATCTTTGGAGCCATCCATTCTCCCAAATACCCACATTTCTCCCGCCATCGCGGGATGCTTGCCGTATGTGGATTCTCGATGAGAGCCTCAGTAGTTGTCAAGAAACTCTTTCTTGATTTCAGCCTAGGATGTGCGGGCTACCGACCGTTTAGTGGATGGGCTTCCTTCGTTGTGGCCTTACTTTTCTCATATCTCGCAGCTACCTCACGTCTGATTTCAGGAGGAGCTATGCCAGCGAGGCAATGGATTTTGTCCACAGGAGTAGGTCTTAAGCAACTCGTGATAATCCGGCAAGACTCATTTAGAGCTACACCTACGTTCCTTGCATGACTGGACTTCTATCATGCCGAACATGAATAATCAGCAATTTTGGCACTATGTTATTTCTGGCTGCCACTTTCTTTTTGATGTTTAGGTAATGCTTTTTACACGTTAGCGCGCGATCCAGGGTTACTCCAAGATACTTGGCAGTAGGATTATGTTCGAGTACGATGCCTCCCCAGGATATACAATTTGCCTGTTTATTCTTCAGGAGGATAGCGCAGGTCTGAATCTTGGCAGGATTACGTTTCAAGTAATTCCCATGATAGTAAGCAGTGAGTTCTTCCAAAGATTTTGATAGCGTATCTTCTACAGTCTCAAAACAGTCAGACTGAGTAGTGATAGCGCAGTCATCAGCATAAATAGAGCTTCGAGTTCCTTCAGGGTTAGGTTGACCGTTGATATAGATGCTGAATAATAGCGGCGCTAGCATGCTGCCTTGTGGTAGCCCATTTTTCTGAGTTCTCCATCTACTTTTCTTACCCTGAAATTCCACAAAAAAATCTGCGGCTCTGGAGAACGTTCCTAATATTGAATATCAGTCTGAAGTCTTTGGTTATATCATAAACTTTATTCAGAAGGAGCCGATGTGATGTTGTGTTAAGTTTAATATTTGCTTTTCCCTTCTCTGAAACCTGATTGCTGTTGTATTAGAAAAGGCTTCACCTTTCTAAACATTCTCTGAAGAATGAGCCTGTCCAGTATTTTGTAGAGCTGACAGAGTAAGGAAATAGGTCTATAATTTTTGGGATCTTTCCTATCATTTCCTGGCTTCGGCATTGCAATTACTCTTGCTTTTCGCCTTACTGTGAAGTGAATGAATTTCCACACATTTAAAAAACTGAAGTTATATCACAGTTTCTGCTTAAATATTACATTTCAACGTGTATATATATATATATATATATAAAGGTACGGCCAAACTTTCAGGAAACATTCCTCACACACAAAGAAATAATATATTTTATGTGGACATGTGTCCGGAAACGCTTACTTTCCATGTTAGAGCTCATTTTATTACTTCTCTTCAAATCACATTAATCATGGAATGGAAACACACAGCAACAGAACGTACCAGCGTGACTTCAAACACTTTGTTACGGGAAATGTTCAAAATGTCCCCTGTTAGCGAGGATACATGCATCCACCCTCCGTCGCATGGAATCCCTGATGCGCTGATGCAGCCCTGGAGAATGGCGTACTGTATCACAGCCGTCCACATTACGAGCACGAAGAGTCTCTACATTTGGTATCGGGGTTGCGTAGACAAGAGCTTTCAAATTCCCCCATGAATGAAAGTCAAGAGGGTTGAGGTCAGGAGAGCGTGGAGGCCATGGAATTGGTCTGCCTCTACCAATCCATCGGTCACCGAATCAGTTGTTGAGAAGCGTACCAACACTTCGACTGAAATGTGCAGGAGCTCCATCGTGCATGAACTACATGTTGTGTCGTACTTGTAAAGGCACATGTTCTAGCAGCACAGGTAGAGTATCCCGAATGAAATCATGATAACGTGCTCCATTGAGCGTAGGTGGAGGAACATGGGGCCCAATCGAGACATCACCAATAATGCCTGCCCAAACGTTCACAGAAAATCTGTGTTGATGACGTGATTGCACAATTGCGCGCGGATTCTCGTCAGCCCACACATGTTGATTGTGAAAATTTACGATTTGATCACGTTGGAATGAAACCTCATCCGTAAAGAGAACATTTGCCCTGAAATAAGGATTGACACATTGTTGGATGAACCATTCGCAGAAGTGTACACGTGGAGGCCAATCAGCTGCTGATAGTGCCTGCACACGCTGTACATGGTACGGAAACAACTGGTGCTCCTGTAGCACTCTCCATACAGTGACGTGGTCAACGTTATCTTGTACAGCAGCAACTTCTCTGACGCTGACATTAGGGTTATCGTCAACTGCAGGAAGAATTGCCTCGTCCATTGCAGGTGTCCTCGTCGTTCTAGGTCTTCCCCTGTCGCGAGTCATAGGTTGGAATGTTCCGTGCTCCCTAAGACGCCGATCAATTGCTTCGAACGTCTTCCTGTCGGGACACCTTCGTTCTGGAAATCTGTCTGGATACAAACGTACCGCGCCACGGCTATTGCCCCGTGCTAATCCATACATCAAATGGGCATCTGCCAACTCCGCATTTGTAAACATTGCACTGACTGCAAAACTACGTTCGTGATGAACACTAACCTTTTGATGCTACGTACTGATGTGCTTGATGCTAGTACTGTAGAGCAATGAGTCGCATGTCAACACAAGTACCGAAGTCAACATTACCTTCCTTCAATTGGGCCAACTGGCAGTGAATCGAGGAAGTACAGTACATACTGACGAAACTGAAATGAGCTCTAACATGGAAATTAAGCGTTTCCGGACACATGTACACATAACGTCTTTTCTTTATTTGTGTGTGAGGAATGTTTCCTGAAAGTTTGGCCGTACCTTTTTGTAACACCCTATATATATATATATATATATATATATATATATATATATATATATATATATGTGTGTGTGTGTGTGTGTGTGTGTGTGTGAAAGCAACAGCCCATCCTTCTTGTAGGAAGCGAAGTTATCGAGTAGACAACCTGCCAAAACTGAATTCTGCGTCAGAGAGACTAAAATTAAGTAACTTTTGTTGTATTTAACAGTCATTTGCTCATTTTGTAAACCTTAGATCAAGGACAACAGGCAGGTTCCATATTCCAAAATTTTCGCAGAGTGCCGCACTGCAGACTGTTGACGTTGGTCTGAGGATAAAGCACAGGTTCTCAAATATGTGAGTAGCTCGAGGACTTCTTAAGTAATAGAAACCAGTACGGTGTCCTGGACGTCAAATGTTCATCAGAGACAAGGGTAGGGTAGACTGGGTACGGTTGTGCCAGGGTACGGTTGTGACAATCGCCATATTAACCAAACAAAAAAGAATAACGTGGAGAGTGGGAGGGAGACAAAAGCGACGTGCCTGTCTGGACTTGTGTCACAGTATTGCGTCAGCCGTCGCGCGACAATAACGCTAGCAGCGGTCTACATTACTTTTCAACAGTCAAAAGTAAGTTTCTTGATTCCATTTCTTTTAATGATTGTTGCTATATGTGTACTGATAAAGTAATGAGAGTTTCTTCTCGTTAAACGTTAAACATTAGTTGTTTAATATCAGTGATTACTTCGCACGTAGAAAATTTTGTATTGCCATTGCGATGTTTTTCTTGTGGAGGAGTGCGTTGGGTACGGCTGTGACATATTTTCTAGGTACGGTTGTGACATGTTTTAAGCGTACGATTGTGACATACGAGGGCAGTTCAATAAGTAATGCAACACATTTTTTTTCTCGGCCAATTTTGGTTGAAAAAACCGAAAATTTCTTGTGGAATATTTTCAAACATTCCCGCTTCGTCTCGTATAGTTTCATTGACTTCCGACAGGTGGCAGCGCTGTACGGAGCTGTTAAAATGGCGTCTGTAACGGATGTGCCTTGCAAACAACGGGCAGTGATTGAGTTTCTTTTGGCGGAAAACCAGGGCATCTCAGATATTCATAGGCGCTTGCCGAATGTCTACGGTGATCTGGCAGTGGACAAAAGCACGGTGAGTCGTTGAGCAAAGCGTGTGTCATCATCGCCGCAAGGTCAAGCAAGACTGTCTGATCTCCCGCGTGCGGGCCGGCCGTGCACAGCTGTGACTCCTGCAATGGCGGAGCGTGTGAACACACTCGTTCGAGACTATCGACGGATCACCATCAAACAACTCAGTGCTCAACTTGACATCTCTGTTGGTAGTGCTGTCACAATTGTTCACCAGTTGGGATATTCAGAGGTTTGTTCCCGCTGGGTCCCTCGTTGTCTAACCGAACACCATAAAGAGCAAAGGAGAACCATCTGTGCGGAATTGCTTGCTCGTCATGTGGCTGAGGGTGACAATTTCTTGCCAAAGATTGTTACAGGCGATGAAACGTGGGTTCATCATTTCGAACCTGAAACAAAATGGCAATCAATGGAGTGGCGCCACACCCACTCCCCTACCAAGAAAAAGTTTAAAGCCATACCCTCAGCCAGTAAAGTCATTGTTACAGTCTTCTGGGACGCTGAAGGGGTTATTCTGTTCGATGTCCTTCCCCATGGTCAAACGATCAACTCTGAAGTGTATTGTGCTACTCTTCAGAAATTGAAGAAACGACTTCAGCGTGTTCGTAGGCACAAAAATCTGAACGAACTTCTCCTTCTTCATGACAACGCAAGACCTCACACAAGTCTTCGCACCCGAGAGGAGCTCACAAAACTTCAGTGGACTGTTCTTCCTCATGCACCCTACAGCCCCAATCTCGCACCGTCGGATTTCCATATGTTTGGCACAATGAAGGACGCAATCCGTGGGAGGCACTACGCGGATGATGAAGAAGTTATTGATGCAGTACGATGTTGGCTCCGACATCGACCAGTGGAATGGTACCGTGCAGGCATACAGGCCCTCATTTCAAGGTGGCGTAAGGCCGTAGCATTGAATGGAGATTACATTGAAAAATAGTGTTGTGTAGCTAAAAGATTGGGGAATAACCTGGTGTATTTCAATGCTGAATAAAACAACCCCTGTTTCAGAAAAAAAAAATGTGTTGCATTACTTATTGAACTGCCCTCATATTTTCTGAGTACTGTTGTGACACGAAGATAATTATTTTTTTCTAGATGCCCAGAAAGAGGTTGAGGAAAACTGACAGAGGGCAGTGTGGCATTACAAAATATGAAGACGCTTATAAAGAAGTGAAGAACGGGAGTTCTACACGCAGAGCCGCGGAAATGCACGAAGTTAATCGCATGTCTTTGCTACGATACATTCGTAAATGCGATGGAGTCACTGCGGGCCAGAATGAAGACAGCGTCAGCTTGGGATATGTCGCACATAATAACGTGTTCTCTGAGGAGCAGGAACAGCAGCTGGCACTTTATGTAACACGATGCGCAGAAATATATTTTGGCCTTTCTCCGAAAGAGGTGCGGAAGCTAGCTTTCGAACTTAGTACTAAATACAATCTGAAGCGACCTGCTACTTGGCTCGAGAATGAGATGGCTGGCGAGGAATGGTTTTGTTCATTCATGAATAGAAATCCTTCACTCTCTGTTCGCGTAGCTCAAGCAACTAGCCTTTCAAGAGCAACGAGCTTTAATAAAACAAATGTAAAAGCTTTTTATGACAATTTGCAAACTTTTATGTACAGACAAATATGAACCGCAGGATATATACAACGTTGACGAAACAGGCGTCACTACTGTCCAAAAACCTGACGAGGTAGTAGCAAGACGTGGGGTACGCCAAGTGGGAGCTCTTACTTCAGCTGAGCGAGGCACATTAGTCACAGTTGCTTTTGCAGTAAATGCCTTGGGGAACACTATGCCTCCTCTATTTATATTTCCACGGGTTCGTTATCGTGATTATTTTGTTAGGGATGGGCCTGTAGGATCAATTGGGACTGCAAATCCTTCAGGATGGATGCAAGATGAATGGTTCTTAGTATTTCTCCAAGATTTTAAGAAATTCTCTAATGCTTCTCAAACGCATAATGTGTTGCTATTGCTGGATAACCATTCCTCACACATCCACATCAACACACTGGATTTTTGTAAAGAAAATGGAATCACATTGCTTTCATTTCCTCTACACTGTTCGCACAAAATTCAACCCTTGGATAGATTTGTGTTCGGACCCTTCAAGAAAGCTATAAATACTGCTTGTGATGGCTGGATGTGGAGTCACCCTGGAAAAACAATGACAATCTACGATATACCAGGTATTATCGAAACTGCTATGCCTCTGGATTTCACACAATCGAACATTCAGGCTGGTTTTTACAAAACTGGTATTCACCTGTATAATCGTAATGTATTTCAAGAAACTGACTTTGCATCTTCCTTTGTTAGAGACAGAGCAAACCCTGACACAGAAGAGAACTTGTGCAACACCATCTCTAGAAATGCACACACCGAACCCTGAGACTGCGAAAAACAATGCTGGAGTTAACAATGAAATACCACAGTTTTTAACACAAGAATTTGGTTTTTCACCATCGTCTGAAATAGAAAGACCTGGCTCTGGAGAGAACAATCCTGAACGCAATGATCAATTGGAGCCACTTTCAGCTTCTTTATTATGCGAATCTTCAATCCCAAGCTCATGTAGTACTGAGCTAACTGCGTCATTCTCAGCCACTCCACCTGTTTTCTCGCATGAAATTTCCTAAGGCTCCGCAAAGAAAAACAAGAGGTTCCAGAAATAAAAAGTCAACCATTTATACAGACACTCCTGAAAAAGAGGCAGTTAGGCAAGAATATGATGAAAAAGAAAAATGATTGAAGGCTCAGCAGGTAAAGAAACATCTTACTGAATCAAGAGGAATAAATAAAGGAAAAGGAAAAAACAAAGCAAAGAAAAGAAAGATACCACCATCGTCATCGGATGAAGAAGATTATTTCTGTCTGGTTTGCTTAGGCCCATATTCAAAAAGTAGGCCTGGCGAAAAATGGATAAAATGTCAAACAAAATGTGAGCTCTGGTCCCACTTGGAGTGCGCAGGTGGCAGTCGGTTTTACATTTGTCATAATTGTGATGAGTCAGACTAGATCTCAGTGTCGTACTTTTGCACTTTTAGAACTAAGAATCAACCTTATATTTCTACTGTTCTTTGTTTTTTTTTGATCATATTTACACAAATGCTTAGACTTTCCTTGAATAAGACATTTTAAGATTTTTGTTTCACCAGTTTTTATAATGCCTATTTATTTATGTTTTGTATTTCAACACACTTATTATATTCTATAGTTTGATATTTTAGTTAAATTCTTTTGCTGATTGTAATATGATGACTGTTATAATAACTGCTATAGATGCTAGAGTTCCTTATTAATTACAAGCTATTAAAGTGTTCCAAGATTATATTTCTTTTGTTGCATAAAAGTTAAATTTTTACAGAAGAAGATTATGTTGCTATTATGTTAGATATTAGTTGCAATAAAACTGATTTTATATTATTTTGATGCAATATTTAACATGTCACTACCGACCCCAGGTACTGTCACAACCACCCCTGGGGTGTGGTCGGTTGTGACATTTTTCATTTTTTTCTAATTTGCTCCTATGAGAACCATTGTTAACTAGCGACAAAATTTTAATATTTTCATTTAGACAAATGTACACTGTACTATAAGAAACATTTTTACTCCATCTAACTCGCATAGTGACAACGGCCTTGCCACAGTGGATACACCGGTTCCCGTGAGATCATCGAAGTTAAGCGCTGTCGGGCGTGGTCGGCACTTGGATGGGTGACCATCCAGGCCACCAAGCACTGTTGCCACTTTCCGGGGTGCACTCAGCCTCGTGATGCCAATTGAGGAGCTACTCGACCGAATAGTAGCGTCTTCGGTCAAGAATACCATCATAACGGCCGGGAGAGCGGTGTGCTGACCCCACGCCCTCCTATCCGCATCCTCCACTGAGGATGACACGGCGGTCGGATGGTCCCGGTAGGCCACTCGTGGCCTGAAGACAAAGTGTAACTCGCATAGTAACAACAATACAGGGAATCAAATGAAAATTGTCACAACCATACCCAGTCTACCCTACAGTCTGGAGTGCCCCAGAGAAGTGTAATTCAGCTGCTCTACAGACCTGAATCATTTGGTGGATAGGGTGACCACCAATCTATGACTGTTTCCTGATGATGCTGTAGTATACAGGAAAGCATCATCGTTGAGTGACCATAGATGATTCCAGGATGACTTAGACAGAATTTCTATTTGGTGTGATGAATGGCATCTTGCTCCGAATGTAGAAAAGCGTTGGTTAATGCAGATAAGTAAACACTCCTGTGATGTTCAGATACAATATTAGTACTGTGCTGGTTAACACATTCACATGGATTAGTCATAATATACTGAGGTGTACAAGTCATGGAAATGCAATATGTACATATACAAATGGCAGTAGTACGCAAGTTATAAAAAGGGAGTGTATTAACAGAGCTGTCATTTGTACTCAGGTGGTTCCTGTGAAAAGGTTTCCGATGTGATATGGCCGCAAAATGAGAACTAACAGACTTTGAACGTGGGTTGATAGTTGAAGTTGGATGTATGGGATATTCCATTACAGAAATCGTTAAGGAATTCAATACTCCAATATCCACAATGTCAAGGGTGTGCTGAAAATACCAAATTTCAGACATTACCTCTCACTGTGGACAACACAGTAGCCGACGGCCTTCACTTAACAACCGAGAGCAGCGGCATTTGCATAGAGTTGTCAGTGCTCACAGACAAGCAACACTGCATGAAATAAAAACAGAAATCAATCTGGGACTTACGACGAACATTTCCATTAAGACAGTGTGCCAAAATTTGGCGTTAAAGGGCTGTGGCTGCAGACAATCGACATGAGTGCCTTTGCTAACAGCACGACATCACCTGCAGCACCTCGTGACAGTAACAGTTGGATCCTATGTGACTGAAAAACCATGGGTTGGTCAGATGAGTCCTGATTTCAGATGGTAAAAGCTGATGGTAAGTTTCGATTGTGGTGCAAACCCCACTAAGTCATGGACCCACATTGTCATCAAGGTACTGTGTAAGCTAGTGGTGACTCCATAGTGACATGAGGTGTGTTTACATGGAATAAAGTGGGTCCTCTGGCCCAACTAACTTCATGTTCCCAAAAAACAATGGAATTTTTATGCATGACAGTGTGAAATCTCACTGGGCCACAATTGTTTGCAACTGGTTTAAAGAACATTCTGGACAATTCAAGAGAATTGTTGATTATGGAAATATTTTAAAAAGTATTGTTTACTTAAGAATTATTTAATAAATAGTTTAGTTTAGTTTTCATTATTTTCTTAATGAAAATATAATCCCAAATGTTGGTTATGAATCCCCCAGTGAAATACTTTCTGTTTCAGGAAAGTTGGTGTTGGTAGAAAGGATCCAGACTTTGTGACAGCCTGCACCATATGGATCCTTCCCAACAACACAAGCTTTGCTGAATTATGCAGATGGGGAGACTCCCTGTAATATAATCTACATTACCATAACCCCCTGGCCTCAAACTTCTTTAGTCCCTGCCTTTCACCCACCTATCCCATTCTCTGCCCCCATGCCAGCACTATGCAGGAACCACCAATGTAACCTCAGTCTTTTTTCCTCACCTCTACATCTCTTCTTTTCTGTTCCCCCTCCCCTTCCAAACTAACCTTCTGATTGCCCCTAGCTGCGTACCCTGTCACCACCATACCCCTGTATTCTCAAACAAGTAGCATTTCATCATCCCCACTCCTACCCGTATATCTCTCCTTCTCCCTGCTCCACCCTCCTTCATGCACCCACCACACAGACTGCTTCTCCCATCATATGCAATTGCTTACGATTCTGCCTCATTGGCCAGAGACAGTGGTCGTGTGTGTGTGTGTGTGTGTGTGTGTGTGTGTGTGTGTGTGTGTGTGTGTGTGTGTGTGTGTGTGTGTGTGTGTTGCCTACTCTAGAAAAAGACCATTTGGCCAAAATCTCATATGTTTAAGCTGATTTTCTGTTCTGTCTGTCTGGAACTCAACATCCCCTCTATTCTTCTCATAATATTGTCATTATTCCATCTGGATATTTCATTGTTTGATTTTATCTGATGATGGCATGTGACAGGAAGTTGCAGCCTGCTGTGCCTTATTGACACAATTTCTAAATGCCATGTCTTGCTCAAGAATGTTATTTTCTGATTGAATAATATATCACAGCTGATGTATTAGGAATGTGTTTTCTAGTGTAAGTGAAATACTTATTATGTGTCAAGAAAGAAAACAAATCAGTGTTACAATATGGGCCAAGGTGTCCTCTTCATATTTTTTGAAGAGTAAGTGAATGGAAATTCTTACTTGGGTTATTGAAAACATCATTAATACTTCAATCTGAAGACAAAAGAATCATGGGTCCTGTGTGGTTATAGCAGGATAGAGCTGCTCTCTAGCTCCATTTAAATAGTCACAATGAAATCCAGATTTCACCAAGCCAGAAGACCCATTATTGGGCATAAAGAAGTCAACATCGGTATGAGACTAACGAAGAACTGCACAAAAGAGTTGAGGAAGGCTTTTGAAGCAAACCCAAGAAATGATCCACAAGATATCAAGGAAGAGGCGGACTCAAACAGATCTGTACGTAAGGCCACATAGTGTGCTAAAGATCTGCTGGTTACATACCTTTCATATCAACAATATACAGTGCATTATGACTTCAGGCAATATGGATTTCTTGGACACATTACATACTGTTAGATGCATTACACATCATGTCTTATGCTGTATGCAGTGTACAAATTTATTATTTCAAGACTTGTACATTTATTTTTGAAACTATGGTGGTGTTGCCAAAACTAAAATAACACCAACCAAAAAGAATATTCAAACCAGAAGGCACAGTCAAATTGAAAGAACAAAACAGATGTCAATGCAACACATTACATGTACACCATATGACGATGTCCCACTAACTTGAAAGATTGATATATTACGTTCACTATGCCAGTGCAGAGCTCTCTTCAACACAGTAGGTGTCTCAGATTCAGGATTTTGATCTCTGCAGTTCCTGAATCTTCTCTTCCAGGTGCACAGGACAGTTTTGTTTCCAGATATTATGGAAAATGCAACTCTTAACATATGATTTGGTATGGTCTATTGTCTCATCACACAACACATATCAAAACCAGAGTGTGTAATTTACACCTCCTATTATTGTATCAGATTTCCTTTTGTTAGGCTTAGCACAGAAACTCAATCTGGCACAGACTTAACAAGTCGTTTTAAGTCCTTTGCAGAAATATTGAGTCATGCCGATTCTATAGCCATCCATAATTACGAAAATGTTGCTGGTGCTGGGTTTTGTGCCCAAACTGAAGTCTGTGGGATATGTGCTGGGCGATCTGGGTGGCCAAATCATTTGCTCGAATTGTCCAGAATGTTCTTGAAATCAGAAGCAAACGACTGTGGCCCGTGACATGGCAAACAGTCATCCACGAAATTTCAGTCATTGTTTGTGAACGTAAAGTCCATGAATGGCTGCAGATGGTCTCTGAGAAGCCAAGCACGATTAAGGACCCAGTCCATTCCATGTAAACACAGGCATCACCATTATGGAGCTACTGCCAGATTTCACAGTTCTTTGTCAACAACCTGAGCCCATGGCTTCATGGGATCTGCATCACACTCGAGCCTTACCAACTGAAACCAGGACTCATCTGATGTAGGAATGGCTTTCCTCTTCTCTAGAGTCCAACTGATACGAACACAAGCCCAGGAGAGGTACTGCAGCCAGTGTCAAACTGTTAGCAAAAACACTAATTTCTGGCGTCTGCTACCATAGTCCACTAACGAAAAATTTTGCTTTACTGTTTTAGTGGATACATTCATAATATGTCCCCCATTGATTTCTGTGCTTATTTCATGCAGCGTTGCTTGTCTGTTAGCACTGACACTTCTATGCAAACACCACTGCTCTCTGCCAATAAGTGAAGGCCGTCGACCACAGTCTCGGCCACGGTGAGTGGCAATGTCTGAAGTCTGGTATTCTGTGCACACTGTTGAGATGTGGATCTCAGAATAAATTCCCTAACAATTTCCGATACTGAATGAATGTCTCACATCTCTAGCTCAACTACCATTCTACACTCGAAGTCTGTCGATTCCTGACGTGTGCCTTTTATCACTTCAGAAACCTTTTTACATGTATCGCCTGAGTCAAATGACAGCTACATCAGTGCACTGCTCTTTTATACCTTGAGTACCTGATAGTGCCACCATCTGTACCACATTTTATGGACTACAATATGTTAAGGACAATGATGCACCTTAATTTTTAAGCAATTTTTTATAAAATAACATTTTTACCATTTTTATTATTATATTGCAAGTCCAGCCTAAAAAAATTCTTAGTTTATTAAACTGAACTGACCTTAAAAATCTCCTGAAAATCATCATGTGAACTTTCTTCTTCTTCTTTTTCTTCCTCCTCTTCATCATCATTGTTGTCCTCTTCATACATAAGATGGTCTTGACAGTTATCAAGTGTTACTTGTGCTGCACTTCTTGAAAGATTTAACAGTAGTGTCTTCTCCCACTCTAAACTATGACCGTTTTATCCACTGACATACTTGTTTGATTGTAGATTGTTTTAAGCTCTCTTCAACATGAATTCATGTTGGGTTTCATCCCTCAACTGTTTGTTCCATTCCTCTCTCAAATACACTTTCAATGGTTTATTTATCAAGATTTATTTATCAAGACATCAACAGATTGCAATTGTGAAGTAAGTCCTCCCAGAATAACAGCAAACTCCATATTTCCCTGTCTCAATTTCTCTTTCACAATGTTTTTCAAATGACTGGTAAACTGATGTGGCACAAGAACAGAACTGTTCTTCAATGAGGCACCTCTCCTTCTCTTCCATACTCTGTTAATCCGTAATTTCCTACTAGCCTTGTTCATCCAGTCCTTGTCATGTACATGAACAACACCACCTGGAAGTATTTCAGAAGGTTTTGACATTGTTTAGTGCTTGAAAATGATCATTGGATTAAGTTTAGGACAACAGTATAGTGCATTTTCCATGTCCACTTATTTTTATAGTTATATATAAAAACAAAGATGAGGTGACTTACCGAACAAAAGCGCTGGCAGGTCGATAGACACACAAACAAACACAAACATACACACAAAATTCAAGCTTTCGCAACAAACTGTTGCCTCATCAGGAAAGAGGGAAGGAGAGAGGAAGACGAAAGGAAGTGGGTTTTAAGGGAGAGGGTAAGGAGTCATTCCAATCCCGGGAGCGGAAAGACTTACCTTAGGGGGAAAAAAGGACAGGTATACACTCGCACACACGCACATATCCATCCACACATACAGACACAAGCAGACATATTTAATATGTCTGCTTGTGTCTGTATGTGTGGATGGATATGTGCGTGTGTGCGAGTGTATACCTGTCCTTCTTTCCCCCCTAAGGTAAGTCTTTCCGCTCACGGGATTGGAATGACTCCTTACCCTCTCCCTTAAAACCCACTTCCTTTCGTCTTCCACTCTCCTTCCCTCTTTCCTGATGAGGCAACAGTTTGTTGCGAAAGCTTGAATTTTGTGTGTATGTTTGTGTTTGTTTGTGTGTCTATCGACCTGCCAGTGCTTTTGTTCGGTAAGTCACCTCATCTTTGTTTTTATATATAATTTTTCCCACATGGAATGTTTCCTTCCATTATATTTTTATAGTTACAGTTTTAGCACTTTTCATGGCAACAGTTCTGTACTCGGAACATCAAATGTCAGAGGAGTTTTGCCCATGTTTACTATTTGGCTTAGTTCCACACTGGTTTTCTTTCGTTGTTGAAAAAACTGATGGAAAGATAATATTTTCTCTTCATTCTCTCGTGGCATTTTATGAGATATTTTGGATTTGGTTCACAACCTAGGTCCGTGATGTCTCATAAACCTATAGCACCAACCAACTCCTCCCTTAAAGTCTGTTTAATTCCACTGTAGCAGTTGTTTATGAACATATATTTTAATCATTTTTTTTTATTAATTCCAATGTCATTTTGACAGTGTCCCTGAATCCATTTCTGTACACCATCTGCTAGTTTTGGCCATTCTGCATTCAGTCCTCTATTTGCACATTTAGTCTTACTCTTTTCTTTCAGTTCTTCTTTACTAGTCTGCCAGTTGCAAATGGTGTTTTCTGTTAGTGGAGAGCCTAAATGCCACTCAGCTGCTCTGTTTCTATGTTCTTCTGCATATGGTATACTTTGAATTTGTGGTCTGCATCATACGAAAAGCTTTTATTTTTTTCTATTATGAAACTAGCTACTAACAAAAATATTGAACTGTTGCCAGTAACACAAATCACTTTCAATTCCAGATCACTCTCAGCGTAGACTGCCGTGACACATCATAGGCTAGAGAGTGTTCTCGGTTTGTGATGGCGTGGTGGGAGGGAGACAGTTTTTGCAAGTTTGTGAATCCCCCCCAATTCACATTCAACATATCGGTGCACTGCTGCTGCCAATGTTTTCCACAGCATCTAATACATGACCATATTTAAGACCGGTGGGAATTTCAATCAAACACTAGGCATTTTTATATTACTTTTGAGTATAAGACACACCTGAATTTTGGAGGCAATTTTTTGAAGAAAAAAATGTCTTACAATCTGTAAAATACAATATAAGTGCAATATAGCTATCCACTGACTTCTCTTGCATCAATATGAGATGATGTGAAATTTTGTAACAGCACACGTCTAGGTAAATAGACCATTTGGAGCAGTACACTGCCACAGAATTGTTCTATAGTGCCTTCTGGTGCTGCCATCTTCCTACTGGTCAGTGCTAGTTACAGAAACCAGGGACACTTCAGCACACACTGTACATGATGATTATAGCAGCAACACCGTGATAAAACCACTTTGTTGTGAACGAGTACTAGCCATCTGGCAGACAGGTCACTGAATCGACAAGTCATAGAGTCTACATCCATCACATAGTTTGCTTCTGCAGTGAGGCCACTTGCTCCACTGTCTTCTGGGCAGGACTGCCAGCCAGGGGTCTTACCACAGTTTAATGATCTGTATGTTAGACTGACAGCCTTGGGAGACCCAGTCCTGACAAAACTCTATCATCTGGTGAGTAAGATGTATGACACAGGTGAAATACTCTGACTTCAAGAAGAATATAATAATTCCAACCCCAAAGAAAGCAGGTGTTGACAGATGTGAAAATTACCAAACTATGTTTACTAAGTCACAGCTGCAAAATATTAACACGAATTCTTTACAGACGAATGGAAAAACTGGTAGAAACTGACCTCGGGGAAGATCAGTTTGGATTCTGTAGAAATATTGGAACACGTGAAGCAATACTGACCTTATGACTTATCTTAGAAGAAAGATTAAGGAAAGGCAAACCAACATTTCTAGCATTTGTAGACTTAGAGAAAGCTTTTGACAATGTTGACTGGAATACTCTCTTTCAAATTCTAAAGGTGGCAGGGGTAAAATACAGGGAGCGAAAGGCTATTTACACTTTGTACAGAAACCAGATGGCAGTTATAAGAGTCGAGGGGCATGAAAGGGAAGCAGTGGTTGGGAAGGGAGTAAGACAGGGTTGTAGCCTCTCCCTGATGTTATTCAATCTGTATGTTGAGCAAGCAGTAAAGGAAACAAAAGAAAAATTCGGAGTAGGTATTAAAATCCCTGGAGAAGAAATAAAAACATTGAGGTTTGCCAATGACATTGTAATTCTGTCAGAGATAGCAAAGGACTTGGAAGAGCAGCTGAACGGAATGGACAGTGTCTTGAAAGGTGGATATAATATGGATGTCAACTAATGCAAAATGAGGATAATGGAATGTAGTCAAATTAAGTCAGGTGATGCTGAGGGAATTAGATTAGGAAATGATACACTTAAAGTAGTAAAGGAGTTTTGCTATTTGGGGAGCAAAATAACTGATGATGGTTGAAGTAGTGAAGATATAAAATGTAGACTGGCAGTGGCAAGGAAAATGTTTCTGAAGAAGAGAAATTTCTTAACATCGAGTATAGATTTAAGTGTCAGGAAGTCGTTTCTGAAAGTATTTGTATGGAGTGTATGGAAGTGAAACATGGATGATAAATAGTTTGGACAAGAAGAGAATAGAAGCTTTCAAAATGTGGTGCTACATGACAAGAAGGGACCGGTTGGTAGGACATGTTCTGAGGCATCAAGGGATGACAAATTTAGCTTTGGAGGCCAGTGTGGAGGATAAAAATCGTAGAGGGAGACCAAGAGATGAATACACTAAGCAGATTCAGAAGGACATAGATTGCAGTAAGTACTGGGAGACGAAGTCTGCCCAGGATAGGGTAGCATGGAGAGCTGCATTAAACCAGTCTCAGGACTGAAGACCTCACCAACAACAACATGTTAGACTGAGGCCCTAAAAGCCACTGAGTAACTGGGATGTCTGCCTGCACCTTCACATCCAGCCAGCCATCTCATGCCCAACAGATGGTGTCAACCTGCTGTGTCAGCCCTGACATAGCTCAACTTTGGGCTGGGTATGTTGACCGCATGAAGCTGCACCATGCCTAGGTCTCACCAAGTGTAACAGCTGCTGGTAACCTGCTACAGTGCTTCATTATCAGGACTGTGGGTCAAGGTCCACCTACCAGCACTGCCAGATGTGATAAAAAGCTTGTAATAGGGACTGTTGGAGCAAAATAGTTATTGTTCTGCATTAAAATGGCTTCTGACTGACTCTGCCCCACATTCTTCACCAAAGAACAAGTACACAATCTACAGTATCAAGAAATTTGTGCAGTAATAATAATAATAATAATAATAATAACTGATTCTATGCGCAATTGGAAAGCCCCTGGAAAAGATAAAATAGCAAATTTCTGGCTAAAGAAGTTAACCTCAACACATTCACATCTAACTAAATTATTTATCATGAATGTAATAGAGGGAAACATTCCATGTGGGAAAATTATTTAACAGTTGCATTTCAGACCCATACACATTCTGTGATACACTTACACAAGGAATAACTTACCTGAAACCTATCTGAAACCTAAAGATCAAGCAGACACAGCAAACCCAGCAAAATATCGCCCCATTACATACCTACCAACAATATACAAAATATTAACTTCAGTCATTACACAGAAATTAATGACAGATACAACACAGAACAAAATTATAAATGAAAAACAAAAAGCCTGCTGCAAAGGAGCACGAGGATGTAAAGAGCAACTGATAATAGATGCAGAGGTGACATATCAAGCTAAAACTAAACAAAGGTCGCTACACTACGCATTTATTGATTACCAAAAAGCTTTTGATAGTGTACCCCACTCATGGTTACTACAAATATTGGAAATATACAAAGTAGATTCTAAATTGATACAGTTCCTAAACGTAGTAATGAAAAATTGGAAAACCACACATAATATCCAAACAAATTCAAATATCACATCACAGCCAATACAGATAAAGCGTGGAATATACCAAGGAGACTCATTAAGTCCTTTCTGGTTCTGCCTTGCTCTGGACCCACTATCCAACATGCTAAATAATACAAATTATGGATATAATATTACTGGAACATACTACCACAAAATCACACATTTGCTATACATGGATGATCTAAAACTACTGGCAGCAACAAATCAACAACTCAACCAATTACTAAAGATAACAGAAGTATTCAGCAATGATATAAATATGGCTTTTGGAACAGACAAATGTAAGAAAAATAGCATAGTCAAGGGAAAACACACTAAACAAGAAGATTACATATTGGATAACCACAGCGACTGCATAGAAGCGATGGAAAAAACAGATGCCTATAAATATCTAGGATACAGACAAAAAATAGGAATAGAAAATACAAATATTAAAGAAGAACTAAAAGATAAATACAGACAAAGACTAACAAAAATACTGAAAACAGAATTGACAGCAAGAAACAAGACAAAAGCTATAAATACCTACACTATACCAATATTGACCTACTCATTTGGAGTAGTGAAATGGAGTAACACAGACCTAGAAGCACTCAATACACTTACATGATAACACTGCCACATGTATAGACTACATCACATACATTCAGCAACAGAAAGATTCACATTAAGCAGAAAGGAGGGAGTAAGGGGATTTATCGACATAAGACCTACATTATGGACAGGTAGACGATTTAAGAAAATTCTTTATAGAATGAGCAGAAACTAGCAAAATACACAAAGCAATCACTCATATAAATACACATCGGCTACAACATTGCAATTTCATAACCACTTCTACAACCCTTTAGATCACACAACATCAACAGATACAAAGAAAGTAAATTGGAAAAAGAAAACACTGCATGGCAAGCACCCGTATCATCTAGCACAGCCACATATCGATCAAGACGCATCCAACACTTGGCTAACAAAAGGCAATATATACAGTGAGACAGAAGTATTTGTGATTGCAATACAGGGTTAAAAATAAACACCAGATATTACAGCAAGTATATTATTAAAGATCCCAATACCACAACAGATAAATGCAGACTTTGCAAACAAAAAATAGAAACAGTAGATTACATCACAAGTGAATGTACAATACTAGCAAATACAGAATACTCCAGAATACATGACAATGTAGCAAAAATAATACATCAACAACTTGCCATACAACATGAACTAATAAAACAACACGTTCCCACATACAAGTATGCACCCCAAAATGTACTGGAGAATGATGAATACAAATTATACTGGAACAGAACCATTATAACAGATAAAACAACACCACATAACAAACCTGACATCATACTCACCAATAAAAAGAAGAAATAAACACAACTAATCGAAATATCCATACCCAATACAATAAATATACAAAAGAAAACAGGAGAAAAAATTGAAAAATACGTCCAACTGGCTGAGGAAGTCAAGGACATGTGGCATCAGGATACAGTTTACGTTATACCAATTCTACTATCAACTACAGGAGTCATACCACACAGTATCCACCAGTACATCAACACAATATAGCTACATCCAAACGTATATATATAACTACAGAAATCTGTAATTAATGATAGGGATATAATAGAGGGAAACATTCCACGTCGGAAAAATACATCTAAAAACAAAGATGATGTGACTTACATAACGAAAGCGCTGGCAGGTCGATAGACACACAAACAAACACAAAAATACACACAAAATTCAAGCTTTCGCAACCAATGGTTGCTTCATCAGGACAGAGGGAAGGAGACGGAAAGACGAAAGGATGTGGGTTTTAAGGGAGAGGGTAAGGAGTCATTCCAATCCCGGGAGCAGAAAGACTTACCTTAGGGGAAAAAAGGACAGGTATACACTCGCACACACACCCATATCCAACCGCACATACACAGTCACAAGCAGACATTTGTAAAGGCAAAGAGTCTCGGCAGAGATGTCAGTCGAGGCAGAAGTACAGAGGCAAAGATGTTGTTGAAAGACAGGTGAGGTATGAGCAGCGGCAACTTGAAGTTAGTGGAGGTTGAGGCCTGGCAGATAACGAGAAGAGAGGATATACTGAAGGGCAAGTTCCCATCTCCGGATTTCTGACAGGTTGGTGTTAGTGGGAAGTATCCAGATAACCCGGACGGTGTAACACTGTGCCAAGATGCGCTGGCCGTGCACCTAGGCATGTTTAGCCACAGGGTGATCCTCATTACCAACAAACACTGTCTGCCTGTGTCCATTCACGCGAATGGACAGTTTGTTGCTGGTCATTCCCACATAGAAAGCTTCACAGTGTAGGCAGGTCAGTTGGTAAATCACGTGGGTGCTTTCACAAGTGGCTCTGCCTTTGATCGTGTACACCTTCCAGGTCACAGGACTGGAGTAGGTGGTGGTGGGAGGGTGCATGGGACAGGTTTTACACCGAGGGTGGTTACAAGGGTCGGAGCCAGAGGGTAGGGAAGGTGGTTTGGGGATTTCATAGGGATTAACTAAGAGGTTACGAAGGTTAGGTGGATGGGGGAAAGACACTCTTGGTGGAGTGGGGAGGATTTCATGAAGGATGGATCTCATTTCAGGGGAGGATTTGAGGAAGTCGTATCCCTGCTGGAGAGCCACATTCAGAGTCTGATCCAGTCCCGGAAAGTATCCTGTCACAAGTGGGGCACTTTTATGGTTCTTCTGTGGGAGGTTCTGGGTTTGAGGGGATGAGGAAGTGGCTTTGGTTATTTGCTTCTGTACCAGGTCGGGAGGCTAGTTGCGGGATGCGAAAGCTGTTTTCAGATTGTTGGTGTAATGGTTCAGGGATTCCGGACTGGAGCGGATTCGTTTGCCACGAAGACCTAGGCTGTAGGGAAGGGACCGTTTGATGTGGAATGGGTGACAGCTGTCATAATGGAGGTACTGTTGCTTGTTGGTGGGAATGACCAGCAACAAACTGTCCATTCGCATGAATGGACACAGGCAGACAGTGTTTGTTGGTAATGAGGATCACCCTGTGGCTAAACATGCCTTGGTGCACGGCCAGCTCATCTTGGCACAGTGTTACACCGTCTGGGTTATCTGGATACTTCTCACTAACACCAACCTGTCAGAACTCCGGAGATGGGAACTTGCCCTTCAGTATATCCTCTCTTCTCGTTATCCGCCAAGCCTCAACTTCCGCTAATTTCAAGTTGCCGCCACTCATACCTCACCTGTATTTCAACAACATCTTTGCCTCTGTACTTCTGCCTCGACTGACATCTCTGCCAAAACTCTTTGCCTTTACAAATGTCTGCTTGCATCTGTGTATGTGCGGTTGGATATGGGTGTGTGTGTGAGTGTATACCTGTCCTTTTTTCCCCCTAAGGTAAGTCTTTCCACTCCCGGGATTGGAATGACTCCTTACCCTCTCCCTTAAAACCCACATCCTTTCGTCTTTTCATCTCCTTCCCTCTGTCCTGATGAAGCAACCATTGGTTACGAAAGCTTGAATTTTGTGTGTATGTTTGTGTTTGTTTGTGTGTCTATCGACCTGCCAGCACTTTCGTTTGGTAAGTCACATCATCTTTGTTTTTAGAAATCTGTAATTATTGATACGTGTTCAATTACCTGAAAGTTCCTAAATGCAATGCAAAATATACCGTACAGTTAAAAGGAAGTCACCCTTGATCAAGGTCCACACCACTTCCCATTTTTAACCAGACATAACGTCTGAGAAAGGAAAGAAATAATAACTAATAATTTTAAATAGTCTTTCATGTGTATAGATCACCAGCCAGTGGGAATTTCTTTAGGGAAGTCACTTTACTGTATAGGCTGCTATTTTATTTTGAAACAATCACTGTAATTCATAAATTAGGAGTTACAGGGGTGAAGATCAGCAACAATTGAAACTGCCATTGTAGACTTTGGCATAGTGTCTATATGCTATCTTATTCTTTTACATTGACACTGTGTATTAATATTATTTTCATGGTAATGCTACATGAGGGTCACATTCTGCTTTAACTCCTACAACTAGGATGTGCCTAAGCTAATGGTATCAAACAAAAATATTGATACATTACTCGTGAATAGTACTGTAAGAAGAGGACATGTAACTTCAGGTACTGATATTTATCTATGTTAAAAACTGGATTTTAAAAAAAATTTATCCTTTGTCCATCATGTCATCATGTATTTATACATGATGCCGAAAAGTAAGGCCTCCAAATTCTTCATTTTGTTCTCAACGTCAGTTGAGGTATTACACGCCATGACTATTACATGGGCATCTTTCTCACTTCACTGACATAAGTTGCAATCCTCCACCACTAGAGAGCTCAAAACTGTAGAGTACAACAAGATGTCATTGCATGAGAAACAGCATTCTATAACTGATTTTCTCACCACAGAAATCAGGCCTCCAGCTGAACCCATGGAGGAATGAATGAGTGACAATTTCAGACTACACACAAGTGCTGCAAAACCTGCAACAATCCAATGTCTTGGATTCACTGTCATTGATCACCCTCCCTACAGCCCTGACTTGCCCCCATCCAATTTTCATGTTTTCAAAACTTAAAGAATGCATTTGAGAACTTCATTTTGATAGTGATGAGGTGGTGCGATCAGAGATGAGGTTGTGGCTCCATCAGTGAAGTCAGTTATTCTAGAGTGACACTATCAACAAACTAGTCTCTCATTGGGAGAAATGTGTTTTGCACCAGGGTGGCTGTTTGGAGAGATAAATATATGAACATTAAGAATAAAGATGCAGAATGTTAACACATTTGTTTGACCTAGAAAAGATTTAAGAGTTATTGTGTAAAAAATTCAGAGTCATTAATTTTTAGCATGACCTTGTACTAATAAGTATTTTTTTAAAATGTATTTATTTACATTTTCTTTGCATGGAGCCATCGTAATGATGGCTTTTGCAAACATCAGACTTAATACTACGGTTACATTTATACTTATAAAATACACTATATTCTGTAGCTGTTGCTTCTTATGTCTATTTTTTACATTTATCACATTACACCTGATATGCTATTGCCTCATGTTACAATCACTATCTTAAAATTCATTGAAAGAATATAAACATTTTTCTATTAGAAAAGATTCTAATTTTGTTTTAAAAACATTCCCTGTGTATGTTCTAAGAGAGTTTGGTAGCTTCTTATACCAAATCAAACCACTGATATATGGACTTATTTCAGTCATTTTTAACATTGTTCTGTTACATAAATAGTTACACTTTGTTCTAGTGTTGTGATCGTGTGCATCACTGCCCTTGATAGCTTCTGTTGGTTGACTTATAAAAAATACAACTATTTTGAAGATGTACAGAGAATATATTGTCAGATATTCGTGCTGCACAAACACTTCACGACATAAATCTCTATGTCCCATCCCATGTATAAGTGTTATTGCTCTTTTCTTGTTATGTTACTATGTAAATATACATAAATAATTTTACCTTGCTGTTATGGTAAGATGTTTTCTGAAATGCCTATTCATGTTTGACATATGTCTTGAGGACTTTAAAAATTTGAAACTGATTTGCCATGTCATTTCTGTATTACCCAGGCAATCAAAATATTGACACACTTCACTTTTGATAGGTGACGTTCTGTTAGCTAATTCAGTAATTCTTGCACTTTAACTGTTTTAAACAACAATATAAAATTGAACAAGTGAATCAAATCATGGAAATAAGGGGATTTCATGTGAACAAACTACAAATGGAATGTTGCCAAGTGTGGCAGAATGTCAGGAATATTTTCATGTACTCACTCTGTCACTAACATGCAAACCACTTGGCCAAAATTTTGTGTAAATTATGAAAATTTAATAAACCATGACTGGGATTACTCAATACAATAATTGCTATAAAGTTTAGGTATGACTGAAAGTGCAGTATCAGTTGAAAAATACTTAGTAAAGATGTATAGGTGTAGTGAAGAAAGTACAAAAAAAAAAAAAAAAAAAAAAAAAAAAAATATTAAGGTCAATATATCCTTTTTGTAGTGTTTCATACACCATAGCAGTCCAGTTAGACAAATATCTCCATTCCCTGTGGTACTCAACAGGCCACCATTGAGCCTGATCACTGAACTATACCAAAAGGCCATGATAATGGAGGACTACCCAGCTGTGAATTAAAAAGTACCAAGTTTACTAAATTCACACTTCTCTGTCACTAGCCAAATTCTCTGGAGTGCTCATCATTTGGCATGACTAACAAAATATGTGCAGGTTATGAAATGTTATGCTCGTGGCAACCATCACTCACTTACTAAAGATTGTAATATGTTCCTTGGATGATGTCAGTGAAGATAAGGTAGTAAAAGTGATGTTGGTGGTGGTACTAGTAGTAGTAGCAAGAGGAGTAGTAGTAGTAGTAGTAGTAGTAGTAGTAGTAGTTGTCGCCGTCGTCGTCATAGTAGTAGTAGTAGTAGTAGTAGTAGTCGTCGTCGTCGTCGTCGTCGTTGTAGTAGTAGTAGTAGTAGTTGTTGTTGTTGTTGTTGTTGTTGTTGTCGTAGTAGTTGTAGTAGTAGTTGTTGTTGTTGTTGTTGTTGTTGTTGTCGTAGTAGTTGTTGTTGTCTACATTGTTATCAGGGGTTCCAATCTGTTCAGTATAAGCTTTCAAGATGTGTAAGCCTTCATTTTAACTGAAGATATTGAAATGTCTCAAAAACTATGTTGGATCAAAACAAGTGGTAATTACAATTTGTTTGTCTCAAAGAGGGACATCCAATGATCCCACACTCTACCCCACACCTCACCCCATGTGTGGACCTGAATTTGTTGTACAATAAACAGCTATGACTAGTGAACTGCATTGAAAAACTTGTAAGTTACAATTCATTGTGATGCTTGTTCTTGAATACTTTGTACCAAGTGCAAATAAAGTCAACATAATTGAATAAAATTTTCTTAGAAATTTTTACTTTCATTATTTGGCGAGGTCAAGTTTGTAACAAGTAGAGGCAGTATTAGTAACAGCAGTAAATAATTTATTTGTGCATTAGTTGCAAGTAATAATAATCACCTCAACCCGAAGTCTGGTTCTTTCTTTAATAGATTTAATTCTATTGGAGGTCATGTGCCCTTGTCTTCCTCCATCCTTTGAAGTGACTGAATCAGTCAGCTACAGGAACACCAATCTAATGTGGACTCTAACTCATTGTACTCAATGACCTTTTTAATATTAACAAATCTCTGCCAGATGTTTTCATATGCAATAAGTGTCATAAAATCTCCTAGGACCAATTAAAGACTGAAGGCTAGGCCCTATGATTTGTAGTGATGCACTAGCCCACTGATGCTCACTTGCATTGTTCATAACTGTTTGTTTAATAATAGTTATACTAAATCTTGTGTATAGAGGTGTATCTACAATCCTAAATTTTCTATTGATAACACAGCTCTACAAAAAAAAAAAAATTTTATTGCTGCCAGGGATATTTGAAAGTATTCTGGGTATATTTGGTATGTTGAATCTAAAAACGGATTTCCTCAATTGGCTCTAGTTTCTTAGATACAGGCTACCTCTGAAATGTAGCATTTAATCATTAAATTATCAGTACAATGGTTCTCCCCAATTCTATTCAATACCTCCTCATTAGTTATGTGATCTACCCGTCTAATCTTCAGCATTCTTCTGTAGCATCACATTTCGAAAGCTTCTATTCTCTTCTTGTCCAAACTATTCATCGTCCATGTTTCACTTCCATACATGGCTACACACCATACAAATACTTTCAGAAACGACTTCCTGACACTTAAATCTATACTCGATGTTAACAAATATCTCTTCTTCAGAAACGCTTTCCTTGCCATTGCCAGTCTACATTTTATATCCTACCTACTTCAACCATAATCAGTTATTTTGCTCCCCAAATAGCAAAACTCCTTTACTACTTTAAGCATCTCATTTGCTAATCTAATTCCCTCAGCATCACCCGATTTAATTTGACTACATTCCATTATCCTCATTTTGCTTTTGTTGATGTTCATCTTATATCCTCCTTTCAAGACACTGTCCATTCCGTTCAACTGCTCTTCCAAGTCCTTTGCTGTCTCTGACAAAATTACAATGTCATCAGCGAACTTCAATGTTTTTATTTCTTCTCCATTGAATTTAATACCTACTCCGAATTTTTCTTTTGTTTCCTTTACTGCTTGCTCAATATACAGATTGAATAACATCAGGGACAGGCTTCAACCCTGTCTCACTCCCTTCCCAACCGCTGCTTCCCTTTCATGCGCCTCGACTCTTGTAACTGCCATCTGGTTTCTGTACAAATAGTAAATAGCCTTTCGCTCCCTGTATTTTACCCCTGCCACCTTTAGAATTTGAAAGAGAGTATTCCAGTCAACATTGTCAAAAGCTTTCTCTAAGTCTACAAATGCTAGAAATGTAGGTTTGCCTTTCCTTAATCTATTTTCTAAGATAAGTTGTAGGGTCAGCATTGCCTCACGTGTTCCAACATTTCTGTGGAATCCAAACTGATCTTCACCTAGGTCGGCTTCTACCAGTTTTTCCATTCGTCTGTAAAGAATTTGTGTTAGTATTTTGCAGCTGTGACTTATTAAACTGATAGTTCGGTAATTTTCACATCTGTCAACACCTGCTTTCTTTGGGGTTTGGATTATTATATTCTTCTTGAAGTCTGAGGGTATTTTGCCTGTCTCATACATCTTGCTCACCAGATGGTAGAGTTTTGTCAGGACTGGCTCTCCCAAGGCCGTCAGTAGTTCCAATGGAATGTTGTCTACTCCCGGGGCGTTGTTTCGACTCAGGTCTTTCAGTGCTGTGTCAAACTCTTCACGCAGTATCGTATCTCCCATTTCATCTTCATCTACATCCTCTTCCATTTCCATAATATTGTCCTCAAGTACATCGCCCTTGTATAGACCTTCTATATACTCCTTCCACCATTCTGCTTTCCCTTCTTTGCTTAGAACTGGGTTTCCATCTGAGCTCTTGATAGTCATACAAGTGGCTCTCTTTTCTCCAAAGGTCTCTTTAATTTTCCTGTAGGCAGTATCTATCTTACCCCTCATGATATAAGCCTCTACATCCTTACACCTGTCCTCTAGACATCCCTGCTTAGCCATTTTGCACTTCCTGTCGATCTCATTTTTGAGACCTTTGTATTCCCTTTTGCCTGCTACATCTACTGCATTTTCATATTTTCTCCTTTCATCAATTAAATTCAATATTTCTTCTGTTACCCAAGGATTTCTACTAGCCCTCACCTTTTTACCTACTTGATCCTGTGCTGCCTTCACTACTTCATCCCTCAGAGCTACCCATTATTCTTCTACTGTATTTCTTTCCTCTATTCCTGCCAATTGTTCCCTTATGCCCCCCTGAAACTCTGTACAACCTCTGGTTTAGTCAGTTTATCCAGGTCCCATCTCCTTAAATTCCCACCTTTTTGCAGTTTCTTCAGTTTTAATCTACAGTTCATAACCAATAGATTGTGGTCAGAGTCCACATCTGCCCCTGGAAATGTCTTACAATTTAAAACCTGGTTCCTAAATCTCTGTCTTACCATTATATAATCTATCTGATACCTTCCAGTATCTCCAGGATTCTTCCATGTATACACTCTTCTTTTATGATTCTTGAACCAAGTGTTAGCTATGATTAAGTTATGCTCTGTGCAAAATTCTACCGGACGGCCTCCTCTTTCATTTCTCTCTTCATGCGGGGGTGTACGTGCACCAATCATTATCCTACCCCACACCATCAAACCACTGCCACCCTTTCAAGGTTATTAAGGAGTTGGTATCTGGTTCCTGGTTCACGCCAGATGAAAACCGGGTGAGAATCACCCACTATGTTTCCTTCTCTCCCTTTTCCTACTCTCGAATTCCAGTCACCCATGACTACTAAATTATCGTCTCCCTTCACTACCTGAATAATTTCCTTTATCTCATCATACATTTCATCAATTTCTTCATCATCTGCAAAGCTAGTTGGCATATAAACTTGTACTACTGTCGTAGGCATGGGCTTCGTGCCTATCTTGGCCACAATAATGCGTTCACTATGCTGTTGGTAGTAGCTTACCTGCACTCCAATTTTTTATTCATTATTAAACCTACTCCTGCATTACCCCTATTTGATTTTGTATTTATAACCCTGTATTCACCTGACCAAAAGTCTTGTTCCTCCTGCCACCGAACTTCACTAATTCCCACTATATTTAACTTCAACATATCCATTTCCCTTTTTAAATTTTCTAACCTACCTGCCCAATTAAGGGATCTGACATTCCATGCTCCGATCCGTAGAATGCCAGTTTTCTTTCTCCTGATAACGACGTCCTCTTGAGTAGTCCCTGCCCGGAGATCCGAATGGGGGACTATTTTACCTCCGGAATATTTTACCCAAGAGGATGCCATCATTTAACCATACAGTAAAGCTGTAAAGCTGCATGCCCTCGGGAAAAATTACGGCTGTAGTTTCCCCTTGCTTTCAGCCATTCACAGTACCATTACAGCAAGGCCGTTTTGGTTAGTGTTGCAAGGCCAGATCAGTCAATCATACAGACTTTTGCCCCTGCAACAACTGAAAAGGCTGCTGCCCCTCTTCAGAAACCACATGTTTGTCTGGCGTCTCAACAGATACCCCTCCGTTGTGGTTGCACCTACGGTATGGCTATCTGTATCGCTGAGGCACGCAAGCCTCCCCACCAACGGCAAGGTCCATGGTTTATGGGGCTTCACCTTATCTTATTTGTAATAATATATTTTTGCAAATATAATTTTTATTTCATTTTATTCTTTTCATAATTACACATGAGTTCTTCCCATTGAGGTTGTTTCAACTCTCCTGGCGTGTTCTGCTACAGGGTGGCGCATGAAATGTGTTACCATTTTGATTTTGAATATAAACTTTATTGTTAATACAATCTGAAAGGAACATATACTACAATGAAGAACCATCCACGGAGATTTGTTCTAACTCAGCACATGCTCAATATGTCCACCATTTCATTTCTTAACTTCCTTCAAATGAACACTGAAGTTAGTGTTTACTCTACAGCACACGTCTTCTGTAATTTCACTGCGAGTTTGAAGAATAAGTCTTCTGAGCTCCATTATACCACGTGGACGTTTCGGGAATATTTTTTCCTTTAGGTACCCCCAAAGAAAAAAGTCACATGGATTGAGGTCTGGACTATTGGGGGGCCAATTTTGTCCATCATTGAAGTGACCTGGAAACCTGAGTGACATGATCTGCATGTCGAAATCCTTGAGTAAAAACTCCAACACAGTGTTTGCAGTATGTGGCCTTGCTACATCTTGCAGGAACCACTGCATGTTGAAGGGCAATTCAGTAGCAAGAAGCTGTGGAATGAAGCTATTGTGAAGCATGCTCAAATAACGCTTGATGTTCACAGTTTCTTCAAAGGAAAAGGGTCCAATAAGTCCGTGACTGGAAATTGCTGCCCACGCTGTAGTCCTCTGAGCATAATGTTGTCGTTCATGAAGCACTTGTGAGTTTTCAGTGGCCCAAAAGTGTACATTTTGTTTGTTAACCACACCGTCTAAATGAAAATGTGCCTCGTCTGAAAACCAAACGTTGTTGAGAGTTTCTTCCTTATCATCCGCCCACTGAGCAAACTGTAGTCTCTGCTGCTTGTGTTCTTCAGTGAGCTTCTGTGCACAGGTCATCTTGTATGGGTACATATGGAGGTCACTTTTAAGAATGCGTTGAGCGGAGCATCTGGATATTCCCAGTTGCACTGCTGCCTTTCTACACGATTTCCCGGGACTTCTCTGTACAGCCACTTGTACTGCTTCAATATTCTCTGGCGAACAAACAGGCTTAGGCCAAGGTCGGTCCGCTTCCAATACTGTTCTTTCCTGTACAAATTTATTGTACAATCTGTGGATGGTCTTCTTGCAAGGGACCCATTGTGTGTTACTGTTGTCGAAAATGCCTCTTAAGTCACAACAAGGCTTTTCGTTTCATGAAAAAGTAACACAATTGCTGATCGTTGCTGTGTCGTCAGTCTTCCATTGTCAGCCATTGCTGCTTACTAGTCTCCTAGCAGCAGTAGCTTGAAATATACATCATTTCGTAACTCATTTGTTTTTCCAAGCTCTGCTGGTACTGCTGTAGAGATCCCAGTGGGATATCTAATGTGCGTCGTAAATTGTGTAAGAAACAACTGGTAACACATTTCATGCACCACCCTGTATATTTGTGGAGAATATTCTCTGCAAGAACAATGGAAGGACATCACTGAATTTGTGAAACAGGCCCAGCTTGCTAAACTGGGAGGTCAAGATAAACATTGGGCTCCTCATAAAGTTTACAAAAGCTGTGTTGAGTCTTTATGACTGAGAACTGCTGGTAAATGAAGGGGTTTAAAATTTGGAGTGCCAGTGGTGATGCAAGAGCCAAGAAGCCACCATAATGATTGTTATTTTTGCACTGTCAATGTACACTCATGCTCATAAATGAAGGATAATGCTGATACATAGTGAAACAATGCTCCGATTGGTGGTTTGCGGGTTTAAATCACCTCATGGTATGACCATGCGGTGCATTTGACCTGCGGTCATCACACAGTGGCTCTGGCAGCAGTCCACATATGCAGAGGTGTGTTGGTGCATGTCAGAGGACGGTGCAGCAAGTAAATGTGCAGACGTTTTCAGACGTGCTAATGATGATAACTGTGTGTTGAAAATGGCTCAAAGAACACATATTGATGATGTTACAAGGGGTAGAATACTAGGGTGACTGGAGGTTGGTCAAACACAGCAGGTTGTAGCATGGGCCATCCGTGTGCCACAAAGTGTGATCTCAAGATTATGGCAATGATTCTAACAGAGAGGAAATGTGTCCAGGCACTACAGTGTGGGATGTCCACAGTGTACACCACCATAAGAGACCAATATCTCACCATCAGTGCCACTGGAACAGTTGCCTCCAGACACACAGTCTACAGACGACTGAACAGACATGGTTTATTCACTCGGAGACCTGCAAGGTGCATCCCACTGACCCCTGGTCACAGGAGAGCCCGTAAAGCCAGGTGTCAAGAACACAGTACATGGTCATTGGAACAGTGGTCCCAGGTTATGTCCACGGATGAATCCAGGTATAGTCTGAACAGTGATTCTCACCGGGTTTTCATCTGGCGTGAACCAGGAACCAGATACCAACTCCTTAATAACCTTGAAAGGCTGGCAGTGGTTTGATGGTGTGCGGTAGGATTATGATTGGTGCACGTACACCCCTGCATGTCTTTCACAGAGGAACTGTAACAGGTCAGGTGTATCGGGACGTCATTTTGCACCAGTATGTCCATCTTTTCAGGGGTGCAGTGGGTCCCACCTTCCTCTTGATGGATGATAATGCACGGCCCCAGCAAGCTGCCATCGTGGAGGAGTACCTTGAAACAGAAGATATCAGGCAAATGGAGTGGCCTGCCTGTTCTCCAGACCTAAACCCCATCAAGCATGTCTGGGATGCTCTCAGTTGAAGTATTGCTGCACATCTTCAAACCCGTAGGACACTTCAGGAGCTCTGACAGGCACTGCTGCAAGAATGGGATGCTATACCCCAGCAGCTGCTCGACCACCTTATCCAGTGTATGCCAACCCATTGTGTGGCCTGTGTATGTGAGCATGGTGATCATATCCCATATTGATGTCGGGGTACATGTGCAGAAAATAGTGGCATTTTGTAGCACATGTGTTTGGGGATGGTTTTCTCAACTTATCACCAATACTGCGGACTTACAGACCTGTGTCGTGTGTGTTCCCTATGTGCCTATGCTGTTAGTGGCAATTTTGTGTAGTGCCATGTTGTGTGGCAGCTCTTCTGTCAGGAAGAGCTTAACAATTTGATAAGAGTTCTCAGTCTTTCTAAATAGGCTTCTGAACTCTTGGCATCTATAATAAATGAAAAGAATTGTCTACAACCAGGAACTTAAATCACAGCTTAACAGATGAGAGAAGAGGATCTACTTCCATACTTCAGTCAGTATGATGCACTTGTTTACTGCAGTAACATCCCTGATTTACTACTAAAAGTGGGACTACCAAAATGTCAACCTCATGATTGGAGGCTCTTTATCAATTGCTCAGCTAGAAGCCTGAAATGTGTGTTGTTGCATAATGGTAACTGCTATGCATCCATTCCAATTGGCCACTTGACAAAACTTCATGAGGAATATGAAAATATTCAGATGATTGTCCAGTAGCATCTTTGTAGTCAACGCCAATGGCCTCTCTGTGTTGATTTGAAAATGGTTAACTTTTTGCTTGGACAGCAAAGTGGATACACAAAATTCCCTTGCTTTATTTGCATGTGGGACAGCAGAGGAAAGCATGATCCCTGGGAAAAAGTTTCATGGCCATCAAGAAATAGCTCTACTGTAGAAGCAGCTAATATCCTAAAAGAACCATTAGTTTACAGGGACAAAATAATTCTTCCACCACTTCATATCAAGCTTGGTCTAATGAAGCAATTTGTGAAAGCACTGGACAAAAATAATGACTGTTTCAAATGTATATACAAATCATTCCCTGGACTCAGTAATGAAAAATTAAAAGGTTGTATATCTGATGGTCCCCAAATTAGGAAGCTTATACATGATTTGGAATTCACTGAAGTTATGAATTGCATTGAAGCAACTGCCTGGAGCAGTTTTGTCTCTGTTGTCAAGAATTTCTTGGGTAAGCAAGAAGCACATAATTATGAGTAACTGGTGTCAAACATGCTCAGAAACATCAAAAGCTTGGGTGCTAGTATGAGCATTAAGCTTCACTACCTCCACAGCCATCTTGACAGATTTTCAGACAATCTTGGTGACTGCAGCGAGGAACAAGGTGAAAGATTCCATCAAGATTTTCAGGTGATGGAAGAATGATATCAAGTTAGATGGGACAAGCAAATGATGGCAGGCTACTGCTGGAATCTTCAGCAAGACTGTCCTGGTGATCAACAGAAGAGAAAATCACACAGGCAGGGTTTTTCCATATGCTAATTGTAATGTTTTTAAAAGACACACTGTTTTTTCCTTTCTTCTTCTATTACATGCTGAATCAACAATGAAACTGCATTTTGTGGCCCTTTTTGATATGTTTTTCTCATTTCATTTGACTGTGCACATAATAAATCTCAATTAATATTTTGAATTTTTGTTTGTTTGTTTATTTATGTATTGGACATTACCACAGTTAATAGACAATCTAGCAAAACGAGTGACATATTCAAATTCAGGACCCTAAAGTTATCCTAAATTCCCCATCAATTAACTGGCAACAAAATCACTGTTGACCAGTGTAATATTAAAAGTTCACTGATGGCATATAAAGGTATAATTAAATATGGTTACAATACGAAAATACTGTAATCTTAGTGTTGAATGTCTTGAAAAGGGAAAATCGGCAACTCACCATATAGAGGAGATCCCAGAATGTCTCCCCAGAGCCCATCTCTCTGCTCACCCCTACCACTCCACAAACTCCTACCTTCTACACACTTCTTTAAGTCCATAAAGCCAACCACCCAGAACACTCCATTGTGGCCAGGTACTGTGCCCCCACTGAGAAAATCTCTGCTCTCATAGACCACACCTCCAACCTATTACCCAGAATCTAGTCTCCTGTGTAAAAGATACCAACCAATTTCCTCCACCGCCTCTCAACAGTTCCTGTCCCTTTACGACACAGTGCCCTTCTTGTCACCATTGATGCCACCTCCCTTTACACTGACACCCCTAATGCCCACGGCCTTACCACTATTGAACAGTACCTTTCCCAATGCTTAATGGATTCCAAACCAACAACCTCCTTCCCAGTCACCATGACCAATTATATCCTCACCCACAATTACTTCTCCTTTGAAGACACTACCTACAAACAAATCCAAGGTATGGCTATGGGCACCCACATGACACCATTCTATGCCAACCTATTCATGGGCCATTTAGAGGAATCTTTCATAAACAACCAGAATCCTAAACCCCTCACCTGGTTCAGATTCATTGATGGTATCTTTGCGATCTGGATTGAGGGTGAGGACACCCTATCCACATTCCTCCAGAACCTCAACTACTACTCCACCCCCATTTCCTGCACCTGGTCCTATGCAATCCAACAAGCCACCTTCCTAGAAGTTGACCTCCACCTCAAAGATGGCTACATCAGTACCCCTGTCCATATGAAACCTACTAATCACCAACAATACCTCCACTTCGACAGCAGCCACCCGTTCCATACCAAGAAGTCCCTTCCATACAGCCTAGCCACCCGTGGTTGTCGCATTTGCAGTGATGAGCAGTCCCTCTCAGAATATACCGAGGGTCTCACTGAAGCCTTCACAGACCATAATTATCCTCCCAATCTCGTACAAAAGCAGGTCCGTACCTCATCTTTCCAGTCCCCCACCATCTCCCAAAGTCCCACTGTTTGGCCACAGAGGAGCATTCCCCTAATAATTCAGTATCACCCAGGACTGGAGCGGCTGAATTATATTCTGTGCTAGGGTTTTGTGTACCTGTCATTGTGCCCTGAAATGAGAAATGTCCTACCCACAATCCTACCCACCCCTCCCACAGTGGTATTATGCCATCCACCACACTTACACAATATACTCATCCATCCCTACACAACCCCTTGCTCCCAACCCCTTATCTCATGGCTCCCTTGTCCCTGGGTGTTCCTTAGCAGCACTGTACTGTCTGCCACCTCTACCCTACTATCCCTCCCCCTTGCTCCAGCCTCCTCCTTACCCCAGCCAATCGGCACTCCCATCATGCACTGGTACTTCCGCTCACAGTGTGTCTGTATGTGTGTGGTGCAGGGGTTATGTGTATGTGCGTGTGTGTGTGTGTGTGTGTGTGTGTGTGTGTGTGTGTGTGTGTGTGTGTGTGTATGTGTGTGTGACAAAGGCCTTACAGGCTGAAAGCTTTATTTGTAAGAATCTTTTTGTTTTGCCTATCTGCGTCTCATCATCTCTGCTATATGGTGAGTAGCAACTTTCCTTTTCATAATATTGTTACATTCCATCCTGGAGTTTCCATTGTTTGAGTATTTAATATCTGACATTCACAACATTTGATATCTAGAAACATGAAAACATAAATGATAGAAGACAACAACACTTAACATTCTAATTCTGCTCTGAATGTATGTCAGTCCTCTTACATTATGCAGTATATTTACTAATCAAAATATATTGTGATGAATACTAATGGCACACCATATTTCCCGTAGGAAATAACTGTGAACTCATGCAAACTTTTTTGGGGTGGTGCTTCACATCGTGTTAAAATTCAGTTTGTTTTTGAAATAGTACACAATATTTCATTTATTATCAGTTTTTTTAAAGATGTCATGAAATGTTGTCAACATTTCCTGAGTACAATATTATGGTGATTCCCAAAGAATTATCAACATTTAACACCTAAGTACTATTACACTACACCTGTGAAATAAACAGTTCATGACACTTGCCATGATAGAAGAGTTGGAGGGAGAAGGGGGTGGTCAGGTATCACAGAAATAAAGGAAACAAAAAATTAAGGCATCAAAACACAATCTTTACAATCTTTCACTTTATTCATCAACAAAAAACTATAGTGAAAATACAAATTCCTTAAACTTGAAAGAAATCTTATTTCACATTTCTGTACCTGCATATGGTCTCATATGTTAGTTGCAATGTATTCTTACTCCATCTCACCCAGTATTTTGCTCCAGTCCTGTCATATTTCAATCCATATGAGGAATATAAACACTATACACTTACTATTCATTATTATTTTTAATAGCATTATCAAATTTTTCTCCTTTATATCCATGGATATGTGTGTGTGTGTGCGAGTGTATACCCGTCCTTTTTTTCCCCCTAAGGTAAGTCTTTCCGCTCCCGGGATTGGAATGACTCCTTACCCTCTCCCTTAAAACCCACATCCTTTCGTCTTTCCCTCTCCTTCCCCCTTTCCTGATGAGGCAACAGTTTGTTGCGAAAGCTTGAATTTTGTGTGTATGTTTGTGTTCGTTTGTGTGTCTGTCGACCTGCCAGCATTTTCATTTGGTAAGTCACATCATCTTTGTTTTTAGATATATTTTTCCTACGTGGAATGTTTCCCTCTATTATAATTGCTACATTTTAGTCATGTAAGCTAAAATGATTATTGTATATACTTGACATTAATATACATTTTTCCTATAGGGTCAACAAGTAATGACTAAAATATAATATATTTATTTATTTATTTATTTAGTCCTTCAAATCCTATATGTATAGAATATATACAAGGATATTGGACATGGTTAGGTATTTACAGGATAAAATACAGTTTGTATTGCAATCCTAAGAACTAGATATTGAAGTAATTTAGCACAGATTCATAAATACAACAAACATTACAGGCAACATACAAAGTAGAATATTAATAATGCATCTTTATTTTTGTTGTTTGGCTTTTATATATTCTGTCAGACTGTAAAAGCAATGATCAATTAAAAATGCCTTTACTTCAGCCTTAAAACTACAGAGTTTACCTATTGATTTAATATGTTTAGGTAGACTATTGAAAATCTTTATCCCAGTTTGTAGTGTGCCTTTGTGGCACAATGATGTTCTCACCTGTTTCACATGAAGGTCAGATTTTTGCCTTGTATTGTGTGCATGTATATCTTCATTTTTTAATAAGATATCTGGGTGTCTATTGATATATTGTTTGATGAAAACTGATGTTTCATAGATAAAAATGCAAGGAAGAGGAAGAACTGTCAGTTTTTTGAATATGGGTCTGCACGATTTCGTATTGTTTACCCCTTCAATAATTCTTAGTATTCTCTTTTGCATCCTGAAAAGTTTAATATTTGTTGTTGTATTGCCCCAGAAGATTATGCCATATTTAATTACAGAATGCACATAGGAGTAGTATACATTTAACAGGCTGGCTTTGCTGCAACAAGTTTTTAAGATCCGTATCATGTAACAGGTTTTGCTTAGTTTTCTTTGCAAATATTCAATATGTACCGCCCATTTTGTGTTGTTCTGGAGCCAGAGTCCCAAAAATTTAGTGCTGTCAACACTTTCAAGAACTCTGTCCCTAAGTTCTATTTCTGTTTGGGTGGTGTCTTCCTTTTACATTACAGAAATTCAGTGCTACTGTCTTTTATTTGTTTATAATTAGCTTGTTGTAGCTGAACCACTGTTCTACACTGTTCATTGTTTGGATAGCGGAGTCTTTTAGTTTTTCTTCTGTTTTACCACTAATAAGGAAGCTTTTATCGTCTGCAAATTGGAGGGTAGTTTGGCAATACTTGTTGTACATAAGATCATTGACATAGAGGAGAAACAGAATGGGTCCTAATACTGATCCTTGAGGGACACCATATTTCACATTTTCATATCCTGAATAGTAGTAGCTGATTTTGTTATGGTCAGTATATTGCACTTCAACCACCTGGTTGCGACCACATAGGTATGTCTTGAGCCACTCATTGGATATACCTCTAATTCCTAACTGGTCAAGCTTTTGCAGTAGGGCACTATGGTCAATGATGCCAAAAGCTTTAGATAAATCAAGACATATGCCTGTCACAACCTCACCTGCATCCAGTTTAGTATAGATTTCATTAAGAAATTCAAATATTGCACTTTCAGTTGAATAGTCTTTCCTGAAGCCATGCTGTGAAGGAGAGAATTTTATTTTTATTTAGGAAATCTGCCAATCTCTTATAACAATCTCTTATAAAAAACTTTTTCTAAAATTTTAGAAAATACAGGCAGTAGGGCTATTGGTCTATAATTTGAAACACATTCTGGATTTCCTTTCTTGAACAGTGGTTTCAGCTTTGCTGTTTTTAAGCATGAAGGGAAGGTTCCTGATGCCAGTGAGCTGCTGCACAAATGTGTCAAGGGTTGAGCTAAGCCAAGACAGCATTTTTTAATAATTGCATCTGGTATTCCATCAAATTCCACATGAGTACCCTGTTTTCAAGGTTTTTATAACTGATAAAATTTCTTCAGAATTTGTGGGTGAAAGGAACAAAGATGTAGACACATTTCTCAGACTATTGCATGTTGGAGGTGATATTTTGTTGTGTTCTTCCAGTCCACTCACCAACTGTTCACTTACGTTAGCAAAATATTTGTTGAAGGTCCCTGCAATTTCTGTTGGGCAAGAAATCATTTGTCCTTCATAACATAAGTTCACATTTTTATACTGTTTAGTTTCACTTGTTTGATTTTTTATAACTTCCCATATAGCTTTAGATTTGTTTTTTGAGTTTTCAATGTATTTGTCATTTGCTATTGTTTTAGCTTTCCTTACAACATTTTTGAGGATCCTCTTGTAATTCTTCAGGTACAAATGAAATTCATGAGGCATGTTCTGTGTCTTTGCTATATCGTGTAATCTTCTTTTCTCTGCACAAGATATTCTAATACCTGTTGTAATCCATGTGTTCTTTTTGAAGTTAGGTTGACATTTTTGCTTTTTTAATGGAAATGCAGCTTCAAAGTATGACATGAAGATTTCCATGAATTTTTCAAACTTTTTGTTAGTATTTTCACAGGTATACACTTCATACCAAATTTCTTCACTTAGTCTCTGTACAAAAAGGTTTATTTGTTTGTTAGTGAATTTCCTTGCTTCTTTTACAAGTTCCTCTCTCTCAGTTGTTTCACTTGGGGTGTGCAAAGCAATAAACTGTGCATAGTGATCACTGAAGCCAGTATTAATATTTCCGGCACAGAAATTGTGATTTACATTTGAGTTTATTAATATCTGATCAATTGTTAAGCTAGTTGTTGGTGTAACCCTTGTAGGAGAGTCTATGGTGGCTTTTATGTTATATGTTTCCAGTAGGGTCATCAAGCTTTGCTGGTCTTTTGAGATTTCTTGAAAATCAATATTAAAATCTCCACATATGATCACTGTTTTGTTGAAGTTTTTTATAGTATTTAAAGCTGCTTCTAGTTGGTGACAGAAATCATTTAAGTTCCCATCAGGGCTCCTATATACACAGATGATTATTAATTTTAATGCAGAGAGTTCAACTGCAGATACTTCAAAAATTTTCTCTTCAGCTAACAGTTCAATGGGTTTTATGTTACAATAATCAATGCCAGTTTTAACAAATATACATGACCCTCCATGACTGGATGTAATTCTAAAAAACGATGAAGAAAGATTGAAGTCTGCAAGTTTTGTGACTGACATTGCATCTTTAGGCAGCCAGTGTTCAGTTATACATACTACAGAAACGTTTTTTAGCTCATCAGTAGATAAAATTTCAACTACACTTAATTTGTTTAGCAATGATTGGACATTTTGATGAATCAGCATGAAATTAAAGGGTTTGTTAGGCTTTGGCATATTTAATTGATCACTTACCTTCACCTTGTCAATAAAAAATCATTCAGGTGTGCTGGAAGCACTGCTTTTCTTTTCCCGACTGCACCTATTCTTCTATTATCATCTGCAGCAGAATTTTCTTCTGTGCCTGGCTCCCCTGGTAGTTGTTCAGCTGCTGCACCTGCTGTTGATAATATTGCTGTTGGTGTTTGAGCTGGGTCTGCAATTGGTAGAGCTGTTACTGTATTCATTGTGCCTGAATATTGGAGGCACGTAGTTCCTTCTTTTGTTGTTGATGTTGGTGAGTGAGGTCTTGCTGGCGTTGTTTCCTTCGAATATTTGGGGGACCAATCCAGGATGATTTTGCTTTTGAGTGTTTGATGCCTCTTGGTGATAATTACTTCAATTTTTCCGACGAGCAGCTTTTTCCCCATGTTGTTAACGTGGAATCCATGTAATGTCTGGAATCTGCGCCCAATATTATTAACATTTACGAGTTCTACATTTCTGAAATGTTTGCAAAGTAATGAATTTTGTTGGTTGGCATTGATTATTTCTTTATTTACGCATGACCAAGACGGTAAGTCATGGTTCAAATGGTTCAAATGGCTCTGAGCACTATGGGACTTAACATCTGAGGTCATCAGTCCCCTAGAACTTAGAACTACTTAAACCTAACTAACCTAAGGACATCACACACATCCATGCCCGAGGCAGGATTCGAACCTGTGACCGTTGCGGTCGCGCGGTTCCAAACAGTAAGTCATGCCGATGTGGAATGTTCAGCACTAAAACATTTGTGTGTGTCAACTGTCCTAAGCACCTTTTTATTGTTTTGCTTTGTGGGTTTCGTTTTTATATACATCATTTGACCCACCAATTAGCACAACAGTCTTCAGAGGATAAGTCAGCAACGTCTGTGGATCGTACATGATTGCAAACTTCTGACATAGAAGCACCAGGCTTCATGTAAGAGATTGTTTGTAAACTGGACTGACCGTTCAGAAGGCGAGCAAATCCACGACCATGACTATCTGCCATCAAAACTACTTTTCTTCGTTAAGGTTTCTCTGCCTGTTTAGAAGGTCCACCGTCGTTATGGCCAAACAATTTAGTATCAGCGCTGGACATATACTTGATATTTGGGTCACGCAAGTGTTCAGGTCTTTCAGTTTCATTTCCTTTCATAACAGTAGTTGAGTTGTTAGGCATTCTTTTGGATGTATCACTCCGCATATTTGTAGTTTCATATTCAGCTCGGAAGTTAGTTTTATCACATGCACAATGTTTCTTACCTTGCACGGTTGATTGCACACTGAACCTGCTTGTAAACATGGTATTAGGGTCATACAATAACCTTTGTTGAGAATGAGGCACTTTGTTTTTCACTTTGCCTGGAATTTCGTGGTTACTGTGAGGCAAGTTTGACGTAGGTTCACACTTTCTGGTCGTAAGTTTTTTTAATTCGCTCATCAGAGTATTAATGGTTAGCTGCAGACTACTTAAACGATCATTTAACTTTCTGATTTCATCTCTACAGTTCGTGCACACGCTGTTTTTATCGGTGTAATTTTAACTTGTTTCCGCATGAACGCTATGCATATCAACACTAGCTGCCATCTTACTTCAAGTCCTAAATGTCAACGTCCCTTATTTTATCTGGATACAATACTTTGCACAAATGTTGAGGTCTATGTCAGGCTATTGGGAGAATGGTTAAGTGGAATTTCTTTTGTATATATCTTAATTAGCAATAGAATGAAAAAGATAGATAGAGAGGATGGTGGGAGAGGGAGAGAATTCACTGGAATAATAACTGAGGATTCTGGGGAGTGGAAGGAGCACTGGAAAAATGTAAGAGAAATGTACATGAGTAGTATGTTACAGTAACAAACAGAGTATTCTTTACAAGTGCAGCTGCTCTAATTATCTTCCTGTCTACAAATTTTTTGTTTGTATATGACTATCACCATGAAACATTACCTTGAAATGTGTAGTATGATTTTAACTCTCCAAGCAATGGTAGGATAACACCCATATAAGAAATATTTTGCTTAGACAAGCTTTCAGAGCCAATGGCTCCTTATTCCAGCAGAAGGGACAAAGAAGTAGGAAGAGGGGTGAAGGGAAAGGAACTGGAAAGGTCTGGGACAAAGAGTAGAATTCAGAAAAAGACACCCAGAACACTGGGTCAGGGGAGACTTACTGGACAGGATGAGAAGGAAGGTAGATTTCATATCTACCCAATTACATTATATCGTCAGAAATTGATTATTTTTGTTGTTGTATGATTTTTGCAAGTCATAGGTAATTACCTTCCTGTCTATCAGTTTCTTATTGTTTGTATGCCACCATCTCCACGAAATGTTACCTTGAAATTCATAATATGATTTTTGCACTTCAAAGAGAATGAACATAATGTGTATGAAAAACGTAACCTGTTAGTTTGAGCTCTGTGTTTTGGAGAGAACATTGAAGTATATTGTGGAAGCAGTTTTTGTTGTGCATTACCATATCAGGATAATATTTTTGATCACTTTTTTCTGTCGCACAAACACTACATTTGTTAAATTTGATATACCACTCATTAATAGTACAGTCTTACAACTTTAAAAATATGCAAAACAAATCAGTTATGAAATTTGGCACTTCAAATTTTTTGTCAACAAGCTTGTTTTCACTTTAGGTACATATTTGATTTTACCACAAAAGATATGTTTTTTTTCATTAATTAATTCATACAGTGTCTCATGAAGAAGAGCCTTCAGGGACGTGGGATGACCCACATTATTCAGTAACAGATAGAAACCGTCACTGCAGAGCATTTCTATTGCACTGAACTATAATAACCAAGATATTTCACTAATTAAAATTGCACAAAAGTATATTTACATGAATACCTGACTTTAATCAGTTCATCAGATCAGATTCAAGGGAACAGTCTTTTATTAATTACATAAAAAATTGAATGAATTTTGATAATGGATCAATGTCTCAATCACAATGAGACAAATGATACTGAACCTCACCATTTTAAAAGTTCTTAGAATTTTGAATGCAAATTCTGAAAGCCTTAAGGTAAAGTACAGCCTCCTGGAGAGTCATATTCATAACAAAAACTTTCACTGTTTTAAAGCACATCAAAAGTTTGCATCAAGACCTAGTTTATCTGATTCCATAAAATATTAAAATTATAACCAGTATGCACATAAACCATTTATTCTTTAGTTAGAATTTTAAAAGTTGAGACAGTGTAATTTCAATAAACACTTCAAAAGTCTAAAACATGTAACATCGCTTGAGAACCATGCCTAAATAATTTACAAACAAAGCAACTTTCACGGAGTATTTTCAGCACAAAAAGCAAAGATATCCTATAATATAAGGCACAATTGCAACAGTATGGCATTCATATTCACTTGAATGTGTACACATTTTGTTCTTGGTAGGGCTATGAGCTGTTGCTATCTGAACATTGATGGGTCTTGGTACAATATTAACTTACATCAACACATAGTAACTATGCAATATGACAATAGCAGGAGTCAGCGTATCGTACAAGACCAAGCAATAATATAGTGTAAGTTGCTTTATACATTCAAATATTATCTCTTTTTTACTCATATGATTTGCAAGCAAATTAGTAAAACAAATAACAATCTCTGATTATGCTTTTGGCTTGTTCCAGTTCACCAATTGCTGCCTACAAGGCTGAAAAAGGTGCATTCTCTGATTGTGGGACATGTGTTCACCATGTTGCCAATCACTGTAGCTGTTATAATCATTAGATGAAGCCTGGTGATGGGGCTGCTTACTTATTCAAGCAGCTCCTCATTCAATCTCACGAGGCTGAGTCCACCCCATTTCATTCCTCCCACCAAGGAAAAATACCTGGCAGTTCTTGGAATTGAAACCCAGGTCCTTCACATGGCAGTGAGACATGCTGACCACTCTGCTATGAAGGTGGACAAGGAACAAAGTACTTAAGTTAAAATAAGTGATGTAACATATCAAACAATATATCTTTCCCAGAATATTATTCACATATTATCATGCCATTTAGCAGCAGTAATTTTTGTAAAACTCACATTCCACTCATGTTAATACTGTTCCCACGCCGTTCGTTAGTACACCCCATTTTCAGTTTATAAGCAGCCAAAATAAAATAAAGGCAATGACATGCAGATGGATTATGAAAATGCATTTTATAATAAATTGTTGCAGAAATAGAAAAATCTCTCTCTTTCATGTATGACATTATGGAGCTATTACACAAGAGAGGGGGCCAGTAGAGTCAGAATAGCAACAGGAACAGTTAGCTGTGGCTGTATCAGCTTACAGCTTTTTGCACTGCTTTGCACATGACTCGGGTTCTTTGGGATGGTCGATTGTTTTGGAGTGTTTAGCTGATTTGGGGTGACTGACTTTTTTTTATTCTCCAGAGATTGCAGAGCCCTCGACTCTTCACCTTTGATAACATCCTGCTCTGCAGCATCCCACTTGGCACGATCGATGCTCAGCAGCAGAATGGAAAGCACCTCACAAAGCTCAGATCGCAAGCCGGCCACCATCTGCTTTGTGGCATTCGGCATCTTCGACGGCACCGTCGTGCCATTAGCAGATGCAGTAGTTGCACTGAGAGCTGGTATGGAGGAAGTAGAGTTTGTCACATTCTGGTTAGTTACGGAAGTATGGTTAGTAGGTGAGGTTACATTCAGGACAGCATTCACAGGTACCACACTGGACGCACTGGCTGATAAAGGTGTATTTGCAGCTACGGAAGGCAGATTTAGAAGTCGTGTGACTGGTGTGGGAGGTAAAGAAGTGGAGATAGTTGCAGCAGCTGGAGTTGCAGGTGTTGTAGTGACAGTAGTACTGTTTCGTGAGAAAGGAGCCAGGGTCACATTTGTGGTGACTACAACAGTGTTTGGGTGACAGCTGTGACAACACCTGTAGAATTCAGTGCTGCCACGCTGGCTGCTGTAGCATTTGGGCTTGTGGTGTTAGTGCCATTGATGACTCCAAACAGAATCTTCAGCTCTTCCTCAATACCATCATCAACTACTTTTGTCAGGTTCTCTGGAACATTCTTCATAATGAGGGATCTTGGACACACATCTGGCAAGCCAACTTAAAAGATTAAACTCAGTCTACCGTGAATGAGATTTTCACTCTGCAGCGGAGTGTGTGCAGATATGAAACTTCCTGGCAGATTAAAACTGTGTGCCGGACCAAGACTAGAACTCGGGACCTTTGCCTTTCGCAGGCAAGTGGTGCAAGTGCAAGTGGTAGAGCACTTGCCCGCAAAAGGCAAAGGTCCCGAGTTCGAGTCTCGGTCCGGCACACAGTTTTAATCTGCCAGGAAGTTTCAGTCTACCCTGTTTGCAAACTCTAAGTTATAAAAAGTAATTTTGTAACTTACTTTCACCTGTTACAGTTTGACACTGGAAGGCAACCCTTGGCACTGTGACTGTGACATTCTTCATAAGTGAAATTCATGAGTGGTTGAAAGCCCTTCAGCCTAAGTCGTTGCTTGACAGCTCTGGCTGCTGGTGGCTTTGTGGTGGTAGTTGTGAGTGGCTCAATCCTGGTCCGGTTGAGGCTCTTCTCGGCAACTGCCTCAGTGTAGTGGAGGTGCCGCCTATTCAGAACCTTCTCCAGGAACCGTGCCCAGTGCCACACCACGCCGTCAATGTCAGCATCAGTCATTGCTGCTATGGCATACAAAAAGTAATTTGTGGCAGTGAAGCTGATTTCTTTATCAGAGACAGGAAGCAAGTCTGTAGAGAAGTTCGGTCCTCGCTCTGCGATGGCACGAGCCACGGACAGCACTCGGTTCAGGTCTGCACGCAGCAGCAAGGTGGCATCACCACACTTTGTCTCATTTTTGCTGTGGAACCAGTGCTGTAGGGGCTCTTTCTTGACTCCGTGTGGAGAGCTGCAGTTAGGCCACTCTGGCACTGCGTCTTTCCGCAAACTGGCCCAGCTGGCCAGGGGCAGAATGTCACAGTCACAGTGCCAAGGGTTGCCTTCCAGTGTCAAACTGTAACAGGTGAAAGTAAGTTACAAAATTACTTTTTATAACTTAGAGTTTGCAAACAGGGTGGACTGAAACTTCCTGGCAGATTAAAACTGTGTGCCGGACCGAGACTCGAACTCGGGACCTTTGCCTTTCGCGGGCAACTGCTCTACCACTTGCACTTGCACCACTTGCCCGCGAAAGGCAAAGGTCCCGAGTTCGAGTCTCGGTCCGGCACACAGTTTTAATCTGCCAGGAAGTTTCATATCTGCGCCCACTCCGCTGCAGAGTGAAAATCTCATTCACGGTAGACTGAGTTTAATCTTTTAAGTTGGCTTGCCAGATGTGTGTCGAAGATCCCTCATTCTTAGGGGATATTTCTGCCTACAGCATACTGTGACTTGTAGCTACAGGAAATGACAATCTTCATGTTCTCAGGTGCTACAGTGTTATTAGTTAATGCTTCCTCCACTAGATTGTAGCTCTCATCACTCAAGATAATGTATTCTTAGTCAGTTATAATGTTTATCACTGTTTGTACCAATACAGTCGAAAATTATGGAAGTCATTATCCTGAAGATAAAATAACATCTTGAACTGTTTTCATACATACTCCTGGTTTTCTCAGAAAGGGTTATTGTATTTTAAGTTTCTCTTTGTGCTACATTATGTTTTGAAATATTTCGCTCAAACTGTAACTATACAAAAAAAATTTCTTTCTCATATTTTATACACTCTATTCAATCCTAATCCACTTTAGTTTTGGTTCATACACCTAAATGACAAAATAAATGATTTAATGATTGAGCAGGCCATGCAACATGACAGTACCATTAAGCATTAATCACCCACTAAGTTAGAGGAGTGCACTTGGAAAATATACACGAGGTGTTATATTTGTATTTGTATTTCTTTATTGGTCCTGTAAATCATGTTTAGGTACATATTTTGCACAAATGATGTAGGACAAGTCAGGTTGGTACAGTATATACATCCAGACTACAGATTAAAAGCAGGTGCATTGTCAAACAAATAAAGTAAAAATTATAAGTTCAGGCATAATTCACCAAAAAGAAAAAAAAGCATTCTGAAGCTTTGGATCACTGTGTGTTTCCTGAGATTGGTTCTTTAACTTATAAACACTAGCAAAATATTCAACATACATTGATGGACAAGTGATGAACTCTCATGTATTTCTTGACTTCAGCTAAAGACACCCATGCTCTCTGATGTCTTTTGGTATCACGTAAGTGTGTGAATTATTCTACAAGAATGTAATGGCATGTGGTAGTGTACTTGTCACTGCACTGTAGATACAGCCTACCATAGCGTTACTCTAAAACCTTGCACGTTTTGGGGCGTCACCACTGACAACACAAAATATTTCACAAGGAAAACTCTTTGGCACAAATACTAGCTATCAAGAAGAATATCTTTGTCATTCAAGATGTCCTCAGTTCTCTGTGAATGACTGTACTGTATGCATGCAATTTTCTATTTGTTTGTTACATTGTTAGGAATAAATTCATGTTAACCCAGCTTCATTCTGCATGCCTCCCACAGTGAAATTCCTAAACATGTTTGACCTTTGACACATTTTGCGATGTTCTTATTGCAATCAAAAAGAGAAAATTTAAAGCACAGCTCTAATTACTAATTACCAACATAACCTGAAGAAAGGGTAGCATTGACACTACGGTCCTTAGCAATTGGAGACAATTAATTAGTAATTTATTCACATTTCAGTAGTTGCTATATCTCGGATAATTCGTTATGTGAGCAGTGACATATGCAAAGAACTCCAGGATTTCATTAAAAACCTACAAGGAAAATAATTTCAATAAAAACCATTAATGTAACATAAAATATTAATACGACCTGCCATATAGGCTACGTGATAAAATCTACTATGTAGATCATTGAAAGTAAAGTAGCAAGATCAAGGAAAAAATGATTTTCATTTATGCACTCATTAAACAAAAAATCCTAAATAACAGTAATACATCAGTGATATGATCAAAGCTGTCTAGGACATAAGAAACATATGTTTTTAATGCTCTATTAACCAGAATAATAGATACATATTCATATTTGTTTACCTTCAGCAAAATCTATTATGCAGTTATTTTTAATAAAATGATTCCTCTTCACATCATTATAACCTGATGGAAGCAAGTAATGAATGTAATGTTGTTTTCACATTTCTATACAGACCTTCCAGTACTGTGAAAATTTCTGAGCAACTGTACTACTTTGTCCTAGAATGAATCTTTTGCTCTGCTGTATATAGATTTTTAAGACTTACTATTTCATTAAATATGTGTACTGGATCTGAAGTTAAATGTGGAGTCATGCCTCTAACTGATATTCATTCCAGAAAAATCCTTTACACTATGTCTAAACAATTTGTCTACAATATCTTCTCTTGCACGAGTGCTATTCCCACAGGTTATGTGGGAGAACTTCCTTGCCATTTCTGAAGCACTTTAGTTTTCATGCTACTTTATTCTCTAAATATTAGCTGTGACATTTGGGAACTGATGTATATGAAAACGTAAACACTTCAACTCAAATGCTGGTTGGTGGTGGACAGGATGAGAGGGTGGGGGCTGGAGTGGGGCTGGAGTTGCTTATAACAGTCATGATCCTCTCCCCTCCCTTCTCCCAACCCTGGATCCACACCTGAACCAATGGACATCTCAGACAGAAAGGTAAAATTGTATTATATAGATTGGATGTGTGTGGTTTTGAAAGGATAGGTATTAACTAACTATTTTAAAACAAATTCTAGCAACATTCAAAGTTTAAACTTTCTCTCATTAGAAATACAGAATCTGAAACAGGGAATCTAATCATGACCACATTTACTAAGGCACATGGTGGTTATCATTAACAATGCAATCTACAGATGAGAGCCCACTAGCCATCCATCAGTCCAAAGCAGGAATATTAAAAAACTGTAATAGAAAAAAACTGGTAGGTTGCTTACACTGTATAGGACTATTATAAATGATTCATTCATTTTCAGAGAACTATGGCTTACAAAGGATGAAGGACATTTCATAAATAGTGCAGTATAATTTAGTTTTTTTACTTACACAGTTATTTTTTCCCCAGTGTCTCTTTAAGGTCCTTCAGTATAGCCCCCCAACTTTTCTATGACTGAATCCTAACATCTCAGAAACTCTTTTATTCCACCCAGGACAACACTTCTGTTCATCTGCTGAATGGCTCAGGTAACGGCATTAGTATGCTCTTCCACAGAAAGATAACAACATCCACCCATACGTTTTTCCAAATTTGGAAACAAGTCAAAGTCTGGTGGAGTCATGCCTGGTCTGTAGGGAAGGATGTAACAACACTTTCCATCCATATCCGTGCAGTTTTTGGGTTACAACATTGTTGACATGCAGGCAATCATTGTCATGGAGAATAGCGGCCCAGGCTCGAGTAACTGAGGTCAGGTTTTGTGCATTTTCTGTGCAAGTTTTGCATGAGGTGGAGGTAATACACTGCTGTGACACCTGTTAATGTCAATGATGAGTCCTTGCTGATCATAAGCAAAAATCATTTACTTGAGCTTTGATTGAGCATGTCAAAATTCTTTTGGACATGAAGAATCTGAAGTTCTCACTCATTGGACTATGATTTCAACATCAGTTTAAAGTCTCTAATCGACATTTCATCAATAGTAACAATTTGACACAAGAACCATTGATCCTCACAGTTGAATTGTTGTTTGAACAAGGTTGCAAAGAGCAGCCATTTCTGCTTCTCTTCATTGGTCAAACAGCGTGGGACTCATCTTGCAGAAATTTTTCTTTTCTTCAAATCATTTGCCAGAATACTGATGTAGGAATTCCTGTAGATTCAGAGAGTTTCTCACAGGTCTCACTGTGATCTTCAAGAGCATCTGCCACATGTTTCACACTTCATTCATCTGTTATTGTTTATGGGCTTCTGTGTGACCATCACAGAAACGATTAACCCAATGCAAAACTGTACTTTAATCCACTGTAAACTCACTACAAACCTCACATAACATGCTGCAGATTTGTGTCAGGTTTTTACTGCATAAAGTTTTGATCTCAGTGTACGAACCCTGGACTTCAACAGTCACTGTGCCCCTGACCCCTCCAGGATCCATTTGTACCTCTTGCCAATTTTATGTTTAAGGACACAGTGAAAAACTAAAAACATGTCCTTGTTCCTCAAACATCCAACTACATCTGGTGTAATTTTCATTGCTGTTGTACGAAACAGTCCACAGTAATATCAACCTTTGCATTATTTATGAAATGTTCCTTGCGTTACAGGTACAAATATCACTGATGCAAGAGTACAATCATAAATGCATCAAGTTTTTATCTTGCATTCTACAAATGTTCTATGAGTGCCATGCTGGTCACGTAACACATATCCAATTGGTACTAAAGTTTGATCCATGCCTTACATAGCAGCATCCTGTCAATGATCTTCACAACAGTTGCTACTCCATTGTTCATGGTGGAGGGGAAAGGGGGGGGGGGGGGAGGAAGGGGATGTAAACACAGTCCTTATATCCCCAAAGGAATATGTCACAAGGTGTTAGGGGGCCAAGGGAATGGAGTCACATCATATTCACCACTATGCCCAGTCCAGTGCTTTGTAGTTCTTAGTTTACGTAGCAGCAAACATTGATGCTCCAAAGAGGGAGTGTCCCATCTTTTGGAAGATGAAATTCTTGGGACCAGCAGACAGTTGTGAATCAATCACAACTGCAATATATGAAGGTAAGAGATACCCATAACAGTCTTCTCACAGAGGAAACATTGAGCATATGGTTTTGTCTCCGACATTCCAGAGAAAACCAAACCTTTGATAAATCTCATTCATGGGCAACAATTTCAGGAGGATTTTCAATGCCCTTGCACTCTCACAATGTGACAATTAACCTTTCCATATAAATGGAAGTGAACTGTTCATCCTGAAGTACTTCCTGCATTGTGATGCAAAACTGAAGACACCAGCAATAATCTTCCAGTCTTAGCTGTTGCACAAGCTGCAGACAATACAGTATGAAATGTAATGGCCATTGCAAAACCTTCACAAAGTTTTGGTTGGTTTCCAAGCTTGTGGCTCTTTTTTTTTATGATTGCAGGCAAATGTTTACCTCACTCTCTCCACTGTTGAATATGGTACACTTGGTCAACCAGTACTTTTCTGTTTACAGAGACAACCAGTGCCTCTAAACTGTCAGTACCAACACGTAATGCTTCTTTTACAAGGCGTTTTTTTTTCCATAATTCCTTCTGAATGCATGCTGTACTCTTGTGACAGATAAACATCTCACATATTCCAATTCACAAAAACTTCTTTCTTGTCATAATTTTGTCAAAGCACTGCACATGTAATGCTGACTGGTGGACACTATCCAAATCAGTGAGTTTATGGATCTATTTATGCATGAGTCATATTTGTACATGTAATACTTCGGAAAATATAGAACTCTGAAAACAAATGAATCATTTATAGTAGCCCTGTACAAATGAATATTTCCTTCTACAGATACAAACAATGTACAAGGTGAAACTGAGTTTTGAAGCATAGGATTCTCCATAACATAGCAAATGGTCCTGACAGCAAGGGAAGTGTTGATGATAATTAAATCAGAAGTGTACTTACGTAGCAAGAGATCCACCATGCAGGAACACCAGGTCTGAGCTGAGGACCTTGAGCTCATTGTAGGCGAGTCCTAAGCAGGCCAGCTTTGTACAGTTCTGAATGAACTCTGCAGGAATTTGGAGATCTTGTTGTGTGACAGGTCCAGCCATTCCAGATTCGATGCATTTCCTAGAAGGCCAGTCGGGAGGTTCTGTAGGTTGCACTTGTGCATCAGAAGCACTCGCAGTTTGACGTTGTTTCTCAGCAGACTCCTGAAAAGGTAACACAAATTTGAATTGCTATTAATATTTCTTGCACCTGATTTAAGCAGAAATGAGATATATTGACAAAGAAAAAAATTCAAAACATCTTAATTATCTTACATGCAATTCTGAAATAAGTTCACTGGAAAAAATATACATGTGCTTGGTAGAGTGGAAGAAGAAAAATGGAAAGCTGGAAATATATAAAGCACATCCTTGTTTTTCCTCCATGAACTCTATCAGTTTACATCCACTCAGTCCAGGTTTTATCCATTGTAAATAGTTTTACAAAAGCCTGCAATTGCGAAAACAGAGGGTTTGTTTATAAATATCTTTCTCGCCTTTCTTGCTACAGGTCACGATGTTGTGAGTATAGGCTTTAATGTGCTATGTGTATCTGGCGTTGAATTTGTGGGCTGTTTGTCTGAGGTAGAACACGGAGCATTTCTGGCATGTTGCTCTGTATATTCAAGATTCTAGTATGGGTCTTGATTAACTTTATATTATGCATTAGTTTATTTGATGTACAAAAACCAACTTTAACTACGGTATGTGATTTTTGAATACATTTGCAATCTTCTGTGATATATTGCTAATGTGTGGAATGCTAGATATATATTTTTTTGTCTTTCTCTTCTGTGGTGCACTTTGTGTTCGGGTCTTTCTGTCTTTCTTCATTTTGTGTAGGGCTGTGTCAAACATGAAAGCAGTATAATCATCAGCAACTGCAATTTGTTTCACCATATTTATTTCTCATTGCATGATTTTACGATTCGAAGGTATTTTAATTGCCCTATGTAGCACTGATCTGTATGCTGCCTGTTTATGGACTCTCCAGTGACATGACATTGCAGGGATTGTGGTGTCAGTCATTATATTTTCCTATAAATTTTGAATGTGCATGTTTTGTTGTTTGTTGTAATATTTAGGTCCAAGGAGTTGATGCTTTTGTTTTGTTCATGTTCCATTGTAAATGTAAGTTTCTCATGTAGATTAATGAAGTAATGTAGAATGTCTGTTATGTCTTTGGCATCCCCATTCACTAACAGTAGTGTTTCATGTACAAATCTCCTATAAAATTCAATTTTCTTTAGGGAGGGTTCTTGTCTGTTAAACAACATTTGTTGCAAGTGATTTATGTATATGCCATCTACAGTGCATGATATGCAGCATTCTATTGCTAGGCCATCTGGTTGCTAATAAATGTTGCCATTATAGGTAAAGTAGTTGTAACTTAGATTTAGCTGGAGGATTTCCATAAATTCAATAATCTCTATGTATGCAAGTTTCTTATGTTTCATAAGGTTCTTTTGGATTCATGCTACAGCTTCTCATATACTTACATTTGAGTAAAGGTTGGTGATGTCTAGTGATAAGAACTAAGCTTCTCAGGTTTCTTTTTTAGGTTTGACAGATCTAAGAGGGCCAATTTAATCTTCTATTAATATAAGCACTGAAGAACTTAGCAGAGTCCACTTGCTGTGTTTGTTGTAAATTATATTCTATATTTATATCCTCTTGTTCTTCCTCTTCCACATGAAATTGTACGTATTGAGTTTTCTCAATACTCAGAGAGAGTATTGAATCAGTTGATGATATATCAAATACATTGTCAGCAGAGGTTTCCACATTTTTTTCTTCTGTTTCTTTCACTAAGAGAGAAGTACCATCTGCACCACAGTGGTACAGAGATAGAGGTCATTTATAAATATAAAAAACAGCAAGAGTCCCAGACCTGAAACTTGCAGCATTCCATTTATGTCACTATGCTTTTTAAAATTACATAATTGGTCAATGTGGAATGATAAGCATTGCTATGATATTTTCTACAACTGGCCAATGCATAATGATAAGCATAAACAAATTGTGTATAATGAGCCTGTAAACTGACACTTTCCATATAATTTCAATAGAAATCATTCAAATGAGCTGTGAAATGCATAACTAACTAACTAACTACTGTTTACATGTCTGTCTGCTACATAATGCATCCTCACTCTCTGAATAGTTATATTAGTATCTATACACCTTCTTTAATCCCCCAACAATTTATTTTTCTGCTGCATCTCTTTTTCACGCAGAATTCTCCCATTACTAATGCAAAATAGCTGTCAATTACTTTTTAAATTGTACCAACATAAGCATTTCTTTAAGACGCCCAACTCTGCAGTGTTAATTAAGTCTAAAACTTTGAGAAAATAACAGAGGAATTTACCTGGCAACACGTGCATTTATGTGCACTGGGTTCCCCGACAGCCTCAGCTCCTGTAGTTCTCGGTTATCTCTAAAGATACCCTCAGGCAGGATCCTGATTTTATTGTAGGCTAGGTTCAGCCTCTTGACATTTGTCAGGTGAGTGAACACATCTCGTTCCACTGAACTGATGTTGTTGTGGTCCAGAATAACATCCTCAAGCCTGCTACCATCTCTGAAGACATCACGATCCAATGATCTCAACTTGAGGTTCTTCTGTACCAGCAGTAGCTTCAACTCTCTAGTGTCACAGAAGAGATCTCTTGGCAGTGATCTCAGCATTGTGCCTGTTATGTTTATGTATTCTAGATGTGGAACATGCTTATGGGAAGAAGATTTAGATGTGCCAGTAACTGAAGTAATTACAATTATTCATAACAGAAGACTATGTAAATCTACATTTACATCTGGTACCAAAATATTACTTGTATACTCTGACTCTACAACTAATCATAGAAGATAAGACAGAAAAAAGAAAAACCACCATCTGTAGCATTTCTAGATTTAGAGAAAGCTTTTGATAAAACTGACTTGAATACACTCTTTGAAATTCTGATGGCAGTTGGAATAAAATACAGGGCATAAAATGTCATCTACGAATTCTATAGAACCCAGACTGTAGTTATAACAATCAAACATGAAAGGGAAGCATTAATTAAGAAGGGAGTCTTTGCATTAAGTGGGCAGTGGAGGCCATCAAGGAAAAATTTTGAAAGGGAATTAAAGTTAAGGAGGATAAGTGAAAAATGACGATGTTTGTCAATGACATTGTAATTCTACGAGCAAAGGGCTTGGAAGAGGAGTTGTATGGAATGGAAAGTGTCTTGAAATGAAGTTATAAGATGAACATCAACAAAAGTGAAACAAGGGTCATGCACTGTAACTAAATGAAATATGGTGATGCAGCAAAAATTAGATTAGGAAATGATAAACTGAAAGTAGTAGACAAGTTTTGTGATTTGGACAGCAAAGTAACTGATGCTGGCCAAACTATAAAGGATATAAAATGCAGCCTGGCAATATCAAGAAAAATGCTTCTCAAAGAGAGCAGTTTATTAATATGTAATATAAATGTAGGTGATGGGGAACCTTTTCTAAAGGTATTTGTATGGAGTATAACCTTGTATGTAAGAGATAAGCAGATGATAAAATGATCAGGCAAGAAGGCAATAGACCATTTTGAAATGTGGTGACACAGACGACTACATACTGGAGATTAGATAGGCAGATCAAATAGCTAATGAAGAGGTGTGAAAAGCAGAAGTGTTGAGTCATTGATAAGCACATACAAAAAGAAAGAAAACATGCTAGCTTTCAGAGTACTTTTTTTGAGCTAGAGTAAAAAAAACACACACACACAGACACACACACACACACACACACACACACACACACACACACACACACACACACACACCTGTCCCCCTACATGGTGCCGTCTGGACAAACACTTTTCATCATTTTGTACTTCTGTATGAACACTATTCACGATTTTGTATTTTTCTATGTCTCATGGTCTGCCAAACAACATGACTGAGCAAAATCCACGCCATGTAAATCAACAGATGATCTGCAGACCTGGCCATTATATGAACATACTGGCTGAGTCAAGAATTGCAAGAAGATAGACTTCAGCTGACTGCAATATCATTTCACTTGTTCTTCAATTGTTAAAAAACAGCTTCTATTGTTTTACTTATATTCAGTATCACTTGCTGCCTAGCCTTTGAAGTGGATATCTTTTCAATGTTCTCCCTTTGTTGTACTATGCTTCAAGATTATAAATACAGTTGGAACCTCTTCCAGTAGACGTGAACACATTCACATGTTTACATATTCTGCAGGTTGGACCTCAGAACAGTGTTTCTGTAGTATGAGTTCAAGAGAAATAGCTATTTATTTGTAAATTATACACTTTCTTTAATTATTAGATAGAAAGATATTGGCAAAGATGATATAAAAATCACATTGATGGTTAAAAAGCAAACTTTGACGAATAACAGTATGCCTTGAGATTTTATCAACAACGTCCTTTTGCTCCATTGTTCCCAATCAACCATGGGTCTATAAATAATAGAAATTGAGGTTTGGAATCAATTAAAATGAAAAGTTTATTAAAGGATAATTGATAGGTTCTGAATATTAATTACCAAAATTACTTTCTTCATTATATAGGTACTCTTTAAAAGTGAAAAAACTGAAGTAGAACTTCTGCACAAAAAATTTCAATATATATATTTTCTATCCACACTGAGAACAGGATAAACTGATTAATTAATAGTTTTAAATTGAGTCAGGGCAAAAATGTTGTTGATTACACACTTAAGACAGCTCAGTAAGATTATTCAATATGTAGCCACTAACTTTATTGTGAAGCAATGAGCCAGACATTAACATAGAACATCTGAGACAAAAACAAACACAAAGCAAAAAGATTAAATGATTATGTGCACACTAGAGTCTTTGCTGCTGCCCCTGTACTGTGCACACACAACCATTTGTCTGCGTGCTCCCACACAGCCCCCTCCCTGAAGAGTGGAGCTCCAGGAATGTGCAGAAACTTGTACTGGACCCTTCGTCTGGCTCTTGTGCGAATTTCCGGTTGTACTTCCTCCAACATCGTGTCCTCTTGTGGCTTCATCCAGCTCGCTGCCCTACCATCTGTTGCAACCTGTAGGGGCCCCCCGTCTTGCTGCAGGCCTGCCACCTCTTCTTGTCTTACATCTTCTAGCAGTTAGTGAGCTGGCTTCACCCGGTCTATTGACACAGTAACACTGTTATCGTGAACTAAGATAGTCATGGCCTGGTCCGTACGGTGTAGTACTTTGTAAGGTCCCGTATATGGTGGCTGCAATGGAGTTCTGACTGCATCGGTTCGCAACATTACATGTGAGCATTTGCTCAATTCTCGATGTACGAACGACAGCCTAACATCATGCCGTGTCACCGTAAGGTTTACCCGTATACTAATTCCGCTGTGGATGCTCCGAGGTCAGGTTTGAAACAGTGCATAAGCCTAGTAACATTAGTGGCAATGCTGCTGACCAATTCTCACCATGGCACATTAACATGGCCTTAAGTTTTCGGTGCCACCACTCTACCATGCTGTTGCTTTCTGGATGATAACTTGTGGTACGGTGACGGCGGAACCCGCACATGTTTTCCAGCTCCAGGAACGAGGAGGATTCGAACTGTCTTCCTTGGTCCATTGTGACATGTATCGGACGTCCAAATCATGCTATCCACGTCGTCAAGAACACCCGACTGACTGTCTCTGCTGATATGTCTGAAATGGGGGTTGCTTCTGCCCGTCTCGTAAATCTATCAATTGCCATCAATAGATACCGATAGCCTTCAGATATTGGCAACAGTCCAACAATATCCAGATGCACAAGTTCAAAATGACCAGTTGGCCCGTCAACTGTACCCACTGGCTTCTTCACATGGCATCCCATTTTACATCGCTGACAATCCAGACACATCTCCTCCCACTCCCGACAGTCTCTCTTAATTCCTAGCCACACAAAACACTCTGTCATTAATTTTACACTCTCTCAGGGTCCCAGATGAGACAAACCATGTAACACTTCGAATACTTCCCAGCACAAACTCTCCAGCACAAAAGGTCTAGGCCATCCCTGTGAGGTATCGCATCATAACCTTATTGTCTCACCTTCCAGACACAGTTTTCTTAACTTCAACCCGGTGGGCATGCTCTGCCAAAATCTTGCAGTTGTGCATCATCCTTCTGCTCTCTCACCATTGTTCACTGAATACTTTATTGCCGCAACTTGTGAGAAGTAATCTGCCACCATATTCTCTGGCCCGTTAATATATCATAAATCAGTAGTGAACTGGCTTATATATCCAGTTGCTTGAATTGTTTAGGTGACAAAGTATCTGTACGCTTGCAGAATGGGAAAGTGAGTGGTTTGTGATCTGTAAACAATGTAAATGGTCTGGCTTCCATGTAAGGCCAGCAGCTCTCTATCGTATGCCCCCCGAATTCCGCTGTGGGTCTGAGTTGCTTGGAGAAGAATCCTAAAGGCTACCAGTGACCAGCAGTCCACTGATGCAGCGCTGCCCCAATCACCACCTGACTTGCGTCAACAACAATAGCTAGCTTCGCATCTTTCTCTGGGTGAGCTAGTAAAACTGCTTGCTTTAGGCTATCCTTGATCCTCTCGAATGCACACTGCATGCTTGATGTCCATTGTAGCTTCTGATTTTTCCCGGTGTTCGTGCCCGCCAAAGCCTCCTCCGTGAGTGGCACTTGTAAAGCCGCAGCTCCTGGCAGATGTCTGCAGCAAAAATTTAAAACACCTAGGAACCTCCGCAACTGTTGCAAATGTAACGGGCAAGGCATCTGCTGCCTTCTCCTCCAAAGGATGGATGCCAGCTGCTGAGACTGTATGACCTAGGTAGGTCACCAGATCTTTATGCAAACTGCACTTGGTGTCATTCACCACTACACAATAAGTACGTAGCCTCTCAAAAACTGTCCGGAGGTGCTCTTTGTGGAGGACTGCTGTCACTGAGAACACCAGTATATCGTCTAAGTAGGTGAATGTGAGATCTAGCCCTCACAGCACCTCATCGATGAAACATTGCCATATCTGTGCAGCGTTTTTTAAAGCAAATGGCATGCGTAAAGACTCGAACAGACCGAAAGGTGTAGTGACTGCTGTCTTCGGTATGTCACTGTCAGTCACCGATATTTTGTGGTATGCTTTTTTACAGTCGACTACACTGAAACATTCAGCTCCGGTGAGTTTATTTGTAAAGTCATGAATGTTGGGAACGAGATACCGATCAGGTATCGTATGGGTATTCAACAACCTATAATCACCACAAGGTCTCCAACTTCTGTCTTTCTTCCACACTAAATGTAAAGGCGAGGCCCATGCACTATCAGATCTTTGTATCACTCCCATTTCCAACATCTCTTCAAACTCAGCTTTTGTGTCTGCAAATCTGTCTGGGGCCAACCTTCTCAGTCTGAGGGAGACCGGAGGCCCGGGCGCGGTGTTTATGTGGTGAACTGTATGATAGGCCACCATGGCTATTGGCTGTGCTGACGGTTCTCTAAGTCGGCATACTTCTGTCACTCCAACTGAACCGTGTACCTTCTCTGTGATTATTCCTACATGACCATGCACCACCTCTTTACCCCTTCTAAGCTGTGATAACTGAATGTCCACTGCAATACCGAATGCATATAGAAAATCTGCTCCTAATATGCACTCTGCCACATCTGCAATGACAAAAGTCCAATGACAAATAATACTAGGTCCTAAATTCACTTCTTTGACACAACTGCCATACGTCATTATGGGCTGTTTATTTGCAGCCTTGAGGCAAAACAATGTGCTGTCACTGAGGGAAGTACATTTCCCCTTTGGCCACATGCTGACATCAGACCCCGTGTCTATCAAGTAATAACACAAAGCCGTCACATCCTGAACATAAAATTGCTGAGATACTGTCAATAAAGAAACATCTGTACTTGCAGTCTCCACGTTATTTACGGGGTGAGTGTGACTGTTCGGTAGTATGTACTTTGAGGCTCACTCCCCGAATCATTGATGATACCAACACAACTGCTCCTTCCCGGCATCTCTGCTGTCCTTATGTGTTGGCAGGACCTCTGAACCGGTAGCTGTCAATGCCTCCATCTGCCTCTGCAGCCCATCTAGCTGCTCCTTGAGTTTTTGAAGCTGTGTACCAGTAACAGCGCGCCGCTGCTTATTAATCGACACCACTTTGTATTCTTCCATCATCTCCGCCACCTTTGCTATACTGAGAGAATTTGTTGGTTCAGTCAACACATGATCCCTGTCAACGAGTTGGAGTAGTGCTTGTATATAATATCCGTCATTCACTGCCACAACTGCTCTCACTGCAGACGGAAGCTGTGCTGCCCAAACAGAATGAAGTGTAGTGTTTGAAAATTCATTTTCCATCATGATTCCACACAAATGCCTCCAATATTTGGAGGGAATACTGTCACCTCTATGTTCATCTTGCAACACCTGGAAGATTCTTTGACTTAGCGGTTTAGTAAGCTGGCTTATTAAAAAGCCCATCAATGTTGTATATTGCTGTGTTTCCGGTGGCTGTCTAATTATCTCTTCAACCCATATCGCTGCCCTGGTATTCAGACTGTTTGCCGCTATCATGAACTTTTCCTGGTTGTCAGTGACCCAATTATGCATGAATGCCAGTTCTAATGTGGAGAACCAAAGTTCCGGTTTATCCACCACGAACGACGGCAGGCTTACATTCATGCATTGTCCCAGTGAATCTTCCTCTTGTATATGTTTTCCGGCCACAGATTTTTTCCTGGTAATGTCACTGTCCTGCTCCACTGAATCTATTCTGTGGTGTTGAACGTCGTTCCATAACTCCCAAACCTGACTGCGCAGCGTACCCTGCCGGTGTACTGATCATGCTGTAGAGCTCCTCGTTTGGTGTATGTTATAGTGTACCTTCATTGTCCTTCTCCTCTGCCTCTTGCCGTACGTGTTCTTTTGACTTTGGGGTCACCACTTTGTAGCCACTATGTAGCTCCATTCTATTAATGATAGACTCATTCGTATTCTTAATGTTCAACTTTATTGTGAAGCAATGAGCCAGACATTAACATAGAACATCTGAGACAAAAACAAATACAAAGCAAAGAGTAAACGATTATGTGCATACTAGAGTCTTTGCCACTGCCCCTGTAATGTGCACACGCAACTATTCATTTGCATGCTCCCACAAATACTATGATTAACGAGTGAGGATCAAACAGACATCATGTGTTGCTTGTTGCACAGTTGCAAGCATTACATTGCTGTATTAGGCCAAATACTTTTCTGCTGAATTTAAATATGTCAAACAATGACAATGTCCTCAGAAGGAACACATAACATTACAGCAAATAGGTGAGCAAAATAAAGTCTGGAAAAGAAAAATGAGATAGATGAAGACTAGAACCATTGCATATCATACACGTTCATTACTGAATAATGAACTTGTCACAAGAGTCCGAGCACCATTCTGTTACTGTCTGAAATGTTTTTCATAACTCTGTGTTTTCTTCCTTGCATGCAGTTTGTGCCACATTTGTGTTTCTTGAATTCCTCAAATTTCTCATTTTCAGTGGGTCAGATAGGAAGTGACTTGCAGTATTGAATACATTTTGTCACTTTTTATGTTTTCTTTCCTGCATGCAGTAGTTTACATATTCAGCACTGGCATGGTTTGCAATATTCATAAGCTGCTAATTCCTTACTACCAGATACATGTAATGTATTGTGTCCTCTGAATTCAAATGCCATGTGTGCATTATGCAAGAACTGTATTTATCCAACATAAATTATAAACTAACTTCAGCTAAGGACAACACACACACACACACACACACACACACACACACACACACACACACACACACACACACACACACAACACAGATATATATATATATATATATATATATATATATATATATATATATATATATATATATGTCTAAAAAGAAAGATGATGAAACTTACCAAACAAAAGCGCTGGCAGGTCGATAGACACACAAACAAACACAAACATACACACAAAATTCTAGCTTTCGCAACCAATGGTTGCCTCGTCAGGAAAGAGGGAAGGAGAAGGAAAGACAAAAGGATATGGGTTTTAAGGGAGAGGGTAAGGAGTCATTCCAATCCCGGGAGCGGAAAGACTTACCTTAGAGGGAAAAAAGGACAGGTATACACTCGCACACACACACATATCCATCCACACATACACAGACACAAGCAGACATTTGTAAAGGCAAAGAGTTTGGGCAGAGATGTCAGTCGGGGCAGATGTACAGAGGCAAAGATGAAGTTGAAAGACAGGTGAGGTATGAGCGGCGGCAAATTGAAATTAGAAATTAGCGGAGATTGAGGCCTGGCGGATAGCGAGAAGAAAGGATATGCTGAAGGGCAAGTTCCCATCTCCGGAGTTCTGACAGGTTGGTGTTAGTGGGAAGTATCCAGATAACCCGGACGGTGTAACACTGTGCCAAGATGTGCTGGCCGTGCACCAAGGCATGTTTAGCCACAGGGTGATCCTCATTCCCAACAAACACTGTCTGCCTGTGTCCATTCATGCGAATGGACAGTTTGTTGCTGGTCATTCCCACATAGAACGCTTCACAGTGTAGGCAGGTCAGTTGGTAAATCACGTGGGTGCTTTCACACGTGGCTCTGCCTTTGATCGTGTACACCTTCCGGGTTACAGGACTGGAATAGGTGGTGGTGGGAGGGTGCATGGGACAGGTTTTACACCGGGGGTGGTTACAGGGGTAGGAGCCAGAGGGTAGGGAAGGTGGTTTGGGGATTTCATAGGGATGAACTAAGAGGTTGCGAAGGTTAGGTGGACGGCGGAAAGACACTCTAGGTGGAGTGGGGAGGATTTCATGAAGGATGGATCTCATTTCAGGGCAGGATTTGAGGAAGTCGTATCCCTGCTGGAGAGCCACATTCAGAATCTGATCCAGTCCCGGAAAGTATCCCGTCACAAGTGGGGCACTTTTGGGGTTCTTCTGTGGAAGGTTCCGGGTTTGAGGAGATGAGGATGTGGCTCTGGTTATTTGCTTCTGTACCAGGTCGGGAGGGTAGTTACGGGATGCAAAAGCTGTTTTCAGGTTGTTGGTGTAATGGTTCAAGGATTCCGGACTGGAGCAGATTCGTTTGCCACGAAGACCAAGGCTGTAGGGAAGGGACCGTTTGATGTGGAATGGGTGGCAGCTGTCATCATGGAGGTACTGTTGCTTGTTGGTGGGTTTAATGTGGACGGACGTGTGAAGCTGGCCATTGGACAGGTGGAGGTCAACGTCAAGGAAAGTGGCATGGGATTTGGAGTAGGACCAGGTGAATCTGATGGAACCAAAGGAGTTCAGGTTGGAGAGGAAATTCTGGAGTTCTTCTTCACTGTGAGTCCAGATCACGAAAATGTCATCAATAAATCTGTACCAAACTTCGGGTTGGCAGGCCTGGGTAACCAGGAAGGCTTCCTCTAAGCGACCCATGAATAGGTTGGCATACGAGGGGGCCATCCTGGTACCCATGGCTGTTCCCTTTAATTGTTGGTATGTCTGGCCTTCAAAAGTGAAGAAGTTGTGGGTCAGGATGAAGCTGGCTAAGGTAATGAGGAAAGAGGTTTTAGGTAGGGCGGCAGGTGATCGGCGTGAAAGGAAGTGCTCCATCGCAGCGAGGCCCTGGACATGCGGAATATTTGTGTATAAGGAAGTGGCATCAATGGTTACAAGGATGGTTTCCGGGGGTAACAGACTGGGTAGGGATTCCAGGCGTTTGAGAAAGTGGTTGGTGTCTTTGATGAAGGATGGGAGACTGCATGTAATGGGTTGAAGGTGTTGATCTACGTAGGCAGAGATGCGTTCGGTGGGGGCTTGGTAACCAGCTACAATGGGACGGCTGGGATGATTGGGTTTGTGAATTTTGGGAAGAAGGTAGAAGGTAGGGGTGCGGGGTGTTGGTGGGGTCAGGAGGTTGATGGAGTCGGGTGAAAGGTTTTGTAGGGGGCCTAAGGTTCTGAGGATTCCTTGAAGCTCCGCCTGGACATCAGGAATGGGATTGCCTTGGCAAACTTTGTAAGTAGTGTTGTCTGAAAGCTGACGCAGTCCCTCAGCCACATACTCCCGACGATCAAGTACCACAGTTGTGGAACCCTTGTCCGCCGGAAGAATGACGATGGATCGGTCAGCCTTCAGATCACGGATAGCCTGGGCTTCAGCAGTGGTGATGTTGGGAGTAGGATTAAGGTTTTTTAAGAAGGATTGAGAGGCAAGGCTGGAAGTCAGAAATTCCTGGAAGGTTAGGAGAGGGTGATTTTGAGGAAGAGGAGGTGGGTCCCGCTGTGACGGAGGACGGAACTGTTCCAGGCATGGTTCAATTTGGATAGTGTCTTGGGGAATTGGATCATTAGGATGATCCAATTCCCCAAGACACTATCCAAATTGAACCATGCCTGGAACAGTTCCGTCCTCCGTCACAGCGGGACCCACCTCCTCTTCCTCAAAATCACCCTCTCCTAACCTTCCAGGAATTTCTGACTTCCAGCCTTGCCTCTCAATCCTTCTTAAAAAACCTTAATCCTACTCCCAACATCACCACTGCTGAAGCCCAGGCTATCCGTGATCTGAAGGCTGACCGATCCATCGTCATTCTTCCGGCGGACAAGGGTTCCACAACTGTGGTACTTGATCGTCGGGAGTATGTGGCTGAGGGACTGCGTCAGCTTTCAGACAACACTACTTACAAAGTTTGCCAAGGCAATCCCATTCCTGATGTCCAGGCGGAGCTTCAAGGAATCCTCAGAACCTTAGGCCCCCTACAAAACCTTTCACCCGACTCCATCAACCTCCTGACCCCACCAACACCCCGCACCCCTACCTTCTACCTTCTTCCCAAAATTCACAAACCCAATCATCCCGGCCGTCCCATTGTAGCTGGTTACCAAGCCCCCACCGAACGCATCTCTGCCTACGTAGATCAACACCTTCAACCCATTACATGCAGTCTCCCATCCTTCATCAAAGACACCAACCACTTTCTCAAACGCCTGGAATCCCTACCCAGTCTGTTACCCCCGGAAACCATCCTTGTAACCATTGATGCCACTTCCTTATACACAAATATTCCGCATGTCCAGGGCCTCGCTGCGATGGAGCACTTCCTTTCACGCCGATCACCTGCCGCCCTACCTAAAACCTCTTTCCTCATTACCTTAGCCAGCTTCATCCTGACCCACAACTTCTTCACTTTTGAAGGCCAGACATACCAACAATTAAAGGGAACAGCCATGGGTACCAGGATGGCCCCCTCGTATGCCAACCTATTCATGGGTCGCTTAGAGGAAGCCTTCCTGGTTACCCAGGCCTGCCAACCCGAAGTTTGGTACAGATTTATTGATGACATTTTCGTGATCTGGACTCACAGTGAAGAAGAACTCCAGAATTTCCTCTCCAACCTGAACTCCTTTGGTTCCATCAGATTCACCTGGTCCTACTCCAAATCCCATGCCACTTTCCTTGACGTTGACCTCCACCTGTCCAATGGCCAGCTTCACACGTCCGTCCACATTAAACCCACCAACAAGCAACAGTACCTCCATTATGACAGCTGCCACCCATTCCACATCAAACGGTCCCTTCCCTACAGCCTTGGTCTTCGTGGCAAACGAATCTGCTCCAGTCCGGAATCCTTGAACCATTACACCAACAACCTGAAAACAGCTTTTGCATCCCGTAACTACCCTCCCGACCTGGTACAGAAGCAAATAACCAGAGCCACATCCTCATCTCCTCAAACCCGGAACCTTCCACAGAAGAACCCCAAAAGTGCCCCACTTGTGACGGGATACTTTCCGGGACTGGATCAGATTCTGAATGTGGCTCTCCAGCAGGGATACGACTTCCTCAAATCCTGCCCTGAAATGAGATCCATCCTTCATGAAATCCTCCCCACTCCACCTAGAGTGTCTTTCCGCCGTCCACCTAACCTTCGCAACCTCTTAGTTCATCCCTATGAAATCCCCAAACCACCTTCCCTACCCTCTGGCTCCTACCCCTGTAACCACCCCCGGTGTAAAACCTGTCCCATGCACCCTCCCACCACCACCTATTCCAGTCCTGTAACCCGGAAGGTGTACACGATCAAAGGCAGAGCCACGTGTGAAAGCACCCACGTGATTTACCAACTGACCTGCCTACACTGTGAAGCGTTCTATGTGGGAATGACCAGCAACAAACTGTCCATTCGCATGAATGGACACAGGCAGACAGTGTTTGTTGGGAATGAGGATCACCCTGTGGCTAAACATGCCTTGGTGCACGGCCAGCACATCTTGGCACAGTGTTACACCGTCCGGGTTATCTGGATACTTCCCACTAACACCAACCTGTCAGAACTCCGGAGATGGGAACTTGCCCTTCAGCATATCCTTTCTTCTCGCTATCCGCCAGGCCTCAATCTCCGCTAATTTCTAATTTCAATTTGCCGCCGCTCATACCTCACCTGTCTTTCAACTTCATCTTTGCCTCTGTACATCTGCCCCGACTGACATCTCTGCCCAAACTCTTTGCCTTTACAAATGTCTGCTTGTGTCTGTGTATGTGTGGATGGATATGTGTGTGTGTGCGAGTGTATACCTGTCCTTTTTTCCCTCTAAGGTAAGTCTTTCCGCTCCCGGGATTGGAATGACTCCTTACCCTCTCCCTTAAAACCCATATCCTTTTGTCTTTCCTTCTCCTTCCCTCTTTCCTGACGAGGCAACCATTGGTTGCGAAAGCTAGAATTTTGTGTGTATGTTTGTGTTTGTTTGTGTGTCTATCGACCTGCCAGCGCTTTTGTTTGGTAAGTTTCATCATCTTTCTTTTTAGACATATTTTTCCCACGTGGAATGTTTCCCTCTATTATATATATATATATATATATATATATATATATAGAAAGATGAGGTGACTTACCGAACGAAAGCGCTGGCAGGTCGATAGAATTTTGTGTGTATGTTTGTGTTTGTTTGTGTGTCTATCGACCTGCCAGCGCTTTCGTTCGGTAAGTCACCTCATCTTTGTTTTTATATATAATTTTTCCCACGTGGAATGTTTCCTTCTATTTTTTATATATATATATATATATATATATATATATATATATATATATATATATATATAAAAAAACAAAGATGATGTGACTTACCAAATGAAAGTGCTGGCAGGTCGACAGACACACAAACAAACACAAACATACACACAAACTTCAAGCTTTCGCAACAAACTGTTGCCTCATCAGGAAAGAGGGAAGGAGAGGGAAAGACGAAAGGATGTGGGTTTTAAGGGAGAGGGTAAGGAGTCATTCCAATCCCGGGAGCGGAAAGACTTACCTTAGGGGGAAAAAAGGACGGGTATACACTCGCACACACACACATATCCATCCACACATATACAGACACAAGCAGACATATTTAAAGACCCTCTATTATATATATATATATATATATATATATATATATATATATATATATATATATATATACACACACCTGTCCCCCTACATGGTGCCGTCTGGACAAACACTTTTCATCATTTTGTACTTCTGTATGAACACTATTCACGATTTTGTATTTTTCTATGTCTCATGGTCCACCAAACAACATGACTGAGCAAAATCCACGCCATGTAAATCAACAGATGATCTGCAGACCTGGCCATTATATGAACATACTGGCTGAGTCAAGAATTGGAAGAAGATAGACTTCAGCTGACTGCAATATCATTTCACTTGTTAAAAAACAGCTTCTATTGTTTTACTTATATTCAGTATCAATTGCTGCCTAGCCTTTGAAGTGGATATCTTTTCAATGTTCTCCCTTTGTTGTACTATGCTTCAAGATTATAAATACAGTTGGAACCTTTTCCAGTAGACGTGAACACATTCACATGTTTACATATTCTGCAGGTTGGACCTCAGAACAGTGTGTCTGTAGTATGAGTTCAAGAGAAATAGCTATTTATTTGTAAATTATACACTTTCTTTAATTATTAGATAGAAAGATATTGGCAAAGATGATATAAAAATCACATTGATGGTTAAAAAGCAAACTTTGACGAATAACAGTGTGCCTTGAGATTTTATCAACAACGTCCTTTTGCTTCATTGTTCCCAATCAACCATGGGTCTATAAATAATAGAAATTGAGATTTGGAATCAATTAAAATGAAAAGTTTATTAAAGGATAATTGATAGGTTCTGAATATTAATTACCAAAATTACTTTCTTCATTATATAGGTACTCTTTAAAAGTGAAAAAACTGAAGTAGAACTTCTGCACAAAAAATTTCAGTATATAATTTTCTATCCACACTGAGAACAGGATAAACTGATTAATTAATAGTTTTAAATTGAGTCAGGGCAAAAATGTTGTTGATTACACACTTAAGACAGCTCAGTAAGATTATTCAATATGTAGCCACTATGTTGCTCCATTCTATTAATGATAGACTCATTTGTATTCTTAATGTTCAACTTTATTGTGAAGCAATGAGCCAGACATTAACATAGAACATCTGAGACAAAAATAAACGCAAAGCAAAAAGAGTAAATGATTATGTGTACACTAGAGTCTTTGCTGCTGCCCCTGTACTGTGCACACACAACCATTCATCTGCGGGCTCCCACACAGCCCCCTCCCTGAAGAGTGGAGCTCCAGGAATGTGCAGAAACTTGTACTGGACCCTTTGCCTGGCTCTTGTGCGAATTTCCGGTTGTACTTCCTCCAACATCGTGTCCTCTTGTGGCTTCATACAGCTCGCTGCCCTACCATCTGTTGCAACCTGTAGGGGCCCCCCATCTTGCTGCAGGCCTGCCACCTCTTCTTGTCTTACATCTTCTAGCAGTTAGTGAGATGGCTTCACCCGGTCTATTGACACAGTAACACTGTTATCGTGAACTAAGATAGTCATGGCCTGGTCCGTACAGCGTAGTACTTTATAAGGTCCCATATATGGTGGCTGCAATGGAGTTCTGACTGCATCGGTTCGCAACATTACATGCGAGCATTTGCTCAATTCTCGATGTACGAACGACAGCCTAACATCATGCCGTGTCACCGTAAGGTTTACCCGTATACTAATTCCGCTGTGGATGCTCCGAGGTCAGGTTTGAAAACAGTGCATAAGCCTAGTAACACTAGTGGCAATGCTGCTGACCAATTCTCACCATGGCACATTAACGTGGCCTTAAGTTTTCGGTGCCACCACTCTACCATGCTGTTGCTTTCTGGATGATAACTTGTGGTACGGTGACGGCGGAACCCGCACATGTTTTCCAGCTCCAGGAATGAGGAGGATTCAAACTGTCTTCCTTGGTCCATTGTGACATGTATCGGACATCCAAATCATGCTATCCACGTCGTCAAGAACACCCGACTGACTGTCTCTGCTGATATGTCTGAAATGGGGGTTGCTTCTGCCCGTCTCATAAATCTATCAATTGCCATCAATAGATACCGATAGCCTTCAGACATTGGCAACAATCCAACAATATCCAGATGCACATGTTCAAAATGACCAGTTGGCCCGTCAACTGTACCCACTGGCTTCTTCACATGGCATCCCATTTTACATCGCTGACAATCCAGACACATCTCCTCCCACTCCCGACAGTCTCTCTTAATTCCTAGCCACACAAAACACTCTGTCATTAATTTTACACTCTCTCGGGGTCCCAGATGAGACAAACCATGTAACACTTCGAATACTTCCCAACACAAACTCTCCGGCACAAAAGGTCTAGGCTGTCCCTGTGAGGTATCGCACCATAACCTTATTGTCTCACCTTCCAGAGACAGTTTTCTTAACTTCAACCCGGTGGGCATGCTCTGCCAAAAAACTTGCAGTTGTGCATCATCCTTCTGCTCTCTCACCATTGTTCACTGAATACTTTATTGCCGCAACTTGTGAGAAGTAATCTGCCACCATATTCTCTGGCCCGTTAATATATCATAAATCAGTAGTGAACTGGCTTATATATCCAGTTGCTTGAATTGTTTAGGTGACAAAGTATCTGTACGCTTGCAGAATGGGAAAGTGAGTGGTTTGTGATCTGTAAACAATGTAAATGGTCTGGCTTCCATGTAAGGCCAGCAGCTCTCTATCATATGCCCCCCGAATTCCGCTGTGGGTCTGAGTTGCTTGGAGAAGAATCCTAAAGGCTACCAGTGACCAGCAGTCCACTGATGCAGCGCTGCCCCAATCACCACCTGACTTGCGTCAACAACAATAGCTAGCTTCGCATCTTTCTCTGGGTGAGCTAGTAAAACTGCTTGCTTTAGGCTATCCTTGATCCTCTCGAATGCACACTGCATGCTTGATGTCCATTGTAGCTTCTGATTTTTCCCGGTGTTCGTGCCCGCCAAAGCCTCCTCCGTGAGTGGCACTTGTAAAGCCGCAGCTCCTGGCAGATGTCTGCAGCAAAAATTTAAAACACCTAGGAACCTCCGCAACTGTTGCAAATCTAACAGGCAAGGCATCTGCTGCCTTCTCCTCCAAAGGACGGATGCCAGCTGCTGAGACTGTATGACCTAGGTAAGTCACCAGATCTTTATGCAAACTGCACTTGGTGTCATTCACCACTACACAATAAGTATGTAGCCTCTCAAAAACTGTCCGGAGGTGCTCTTTGTGGAGGACTGCTGTCACTGAGAACACCAGTATATCGTCTAAGTAGGTGAATGTGAGATCTAGCCCTCACAGCACCTCATCGATGAAACATTGCCATATCTGTGCAGCGTTTTTTAAAGCAAATGGCATGCGTAAAAACTCGAACAGACCGAAAGGTGTAGTGACTGCTGTCTTCGGTATGTCACTGTCAGTCACCGATATTTTGTGGTATGCTTTTTTACAGTCGACTACACTGAAACATTCAGCTCCAGTGAGTTTATTTGTAAAGTCATGAATGTTGGGAACGAGATACCGATCAGGTATCGTATGGGTATTCAACAACCTATAACCACCACAAGGTCTCCAACTTCTGTCTTTCTTCCACACTAAATGTAAAGGTGAGGCCCATGCACTATCAGATCTTTGTATCACTCCCATTTCCAACATCTCTTCAAACTCAGCTTTTGTGTCTGCAAATCTGTCTGGGGCCAACCTTCTCAGTCTGAGGGAGACCGGAGGCCCGGGCGCGGTGTTTATGTGGTGAACTGTATGATGGGCCACCATGGCTATTGGCTGTGCTGACAGTTCTCTAAGTCGGCATACTTCTGTCACTCCAACTGAACCGTGTACCTTCTCTGTGATTATTCCTACATGACCATGCACCACCTCTTTGCCCCTTCTAAGCTGTGATAACTGAATGTCCACTGCAATACCGAATGCATATAGAAAATCTGCTCCTAATATGCACTCTGCCACATCTGCAATGACAAAAGTCCAATGACAAATAATACTAGGTCCTAAATTCACTTCTTTGACACAACTGCCATACGTCATTATGGGCTGTTTATTTGCAGCCTTGAGGCAAAACAATGTGCTGTCACTGAGGGAAGTACATTTCCCCTTTGGCCACATGCTGACATTAGACCCCGTGTCTATCAAGTAATAACACGAAGCCGTCACATCCTGAACATAAAATTGCTGAGATACTGTCAATAAAGAAACATCTGTACTTGCAGTCTCCACGTTATTTACGGGGTGAGTGTGACTGTTCGGTAGTATGCACTTTGAGGCTCACTCCCCGAATCATTGATGATACCAACACAACTGCTCCTTCCCGGCATCTCTGCTGTCCTTATGTGTTGGCAGGACCTCCGAACCGGTAGCTATCAATGCCTCCATCTGCCTCTGCAGCCCATCTAGCTGCTCCTTGAGTTTTTGAAGCTGTGTACCAGTAACAGCGCGCCACTGCTTATTAATCGACACCACTTTGTATTCTTCCATCATCTCCGCCACCTTTGCTATACTGAGAGAATTTGTTGGTTCAGTCATCACATGATCCCTGTCAACGAGTTGGAGTAGTGCTTGTATATAATATCCGTCATTCACTGCCACAACTGCTCTCACTGCAGACGGAAGCTGTGCTGCCCAAACAGAATGAAGTGTAGTGTTTGAAAATTCATTTTCCATCATGATTCCACACAAATGCCTCCAATATTTGGAGGGAATTCTGTCACCTCTATGTTCACCTTGCAACACCTGGAAGATTCTTTGACTTAGCGGTTTAGTAAGCTGGCTTATTAAAAAGCCCATCAATGTTGTATATTGCTGTGTTTCCGGTGGCTGTCTAATTATCTCTTCAACCCATATCGCTGGCCTGGTATTCAGACTGTTTGCCGCTATCATGAACTTTTCCTGGTTGTCAGTGACCCAATTATGCATGAATGCCAGTTCTAATGTGGAGAACCAAAGTTCCGGTTTATCCACCACGAACGGCGGCAGGCTTACATTCATGCATTGTCCCAGTGAATCTTCCTCTTGTAGATGTTTTCCGGCCACAGATTTTTTCCTGGTAATGTCACTGTCCTGCTCCACTGAATCTATTCTGTGGTGTTGAACGTCGTTCCATAACTCCCAAACCTGACTGCGCAGCGTACCCTGCCGGTGTACTGATCATGCTGTAGAGCTCCTCGTTTGGTGTATGTTATAGTGTACCTTCATTGTCCTTCTCCTCTGCCTCTTGCCGTACGTGTTCTTTTGACTTTGGGGTCACCACTTTGTAGCCACTATGTAGCTCCATTCTATTAATGATAGACTCATTCGTATTCTTAATGTTCAACTTTATTGTGAAGCAATGAGCCAGACATTAACATAGAACATCTGAGACAAAAACAAATACAAAGCAAAGAGTAAACGATTATGTGCATACTAGAGTCTTTGCCACTGCCCCTGTAATGTGCACACGCAACTATTCATTTGCATGCTCCCACAAATACTATGATTAACGAGTGAGGATCAAACAGACATCATGTGTTGCTTGTTGCACAGTTGCAAGCATTACATTGCTGTATTAGGCCAAATACTTTTCTGCTGAATTTAAATATGTCAAACAATGACAATGTCCTCAGAAGGAACACATAACATTACAGCAAATAGGTGAGCAAAATAAAGTCTGGAAAAGAAAAATGAGATAGATGAAGACTAGAACCATTGCATATCATACACATTCATTACTGAATAATGAACTTGTCACAAGAGTCCGAGCACCATTCTGTTACTGTCTGAAATGTTTTTCATAGCTCTGTGTTTTCTTCCTTGCATGCAGTTTGTGCCACATTTGTGTTTCTTGAATTCCTCAAATTTCTCATTTTCAGTGGGTCAGATAGGAAGTGACTTGCAGTATTGAATACATTTTGTCACTTTTTATGTTTTCTTTCCTGCATGCAGTAGTTTACATATTCAGCACTGGCATGGTTTGCAATATTCATAAGCTGCTAATTCCTTACTACCAGATACATGTAATGTATTGTGTCCTCTGAATTCAAATGCCATGTGTGCATTATGCAAGAACTGTATTTATCCAACATAAACCGGCTCAACCTATGTATGCATTTAGTGCAGTTCAAAATTAAACTTATTTAAGCTAGTATAGATATCAGTTCTCTTTAACAACAATCCATATGAGTTCACATGAATGTTTATTTAATACCTTTTCTCACAGCATACTGCAGTCATCACATGGGAGAAAAAAGCAGGGTGATTTTTTTTGGAGAAGAGCCAAGAAATAAAATAAAGAGTAAGACTTGTAAACAACTACAAAATAAGCACTAACTTGAATGCATCAATGGGCAGCTGTTCTATCTCCTTTGACTTGATGAACACTGCAGAGACTGTTGAACTTACACATGATGGTATATGGCCATCCTTCAGCTTGTATCTGCACACAGCTGTTCTGCCCTCGACATAGCAGTCACAGCCCTTAGGCTTCCTTGGTGAAATGCTTGAAGGTTAGTGGTATCTGTAAAACAGGTGAAATTTTGTAGGTGTGTTCTCCTGGCCACATTTCACTTAAATTATTTTTCTTCAATGAGAATTTCTAAAGACAAATATAAGAAAGATTGTCTCTAAGAAGCTGGTAATACTTACAACAGCCTCAAAGTACATTAATTCACTTGCGAAATTTGTTATCAACAATTCATCTGAATTGGAGAGTAACAGAGATATTCACAAGTAGAATACTATTGTAATCTAACTTTGGTACAGAAATGGATGAAATGTGCAGCTATGAAGCTCTGGCAAACTATGTATTGAAATCAATATAGATTAAGTATGATTACCCTTAATAACAGAGGAATTATTGCACAGAAATAACATTTATAGAGGAAGAAAAAACATAAATGATCAGCATTTAACCATTTAAACATTTTTTGAATATTTGTTCTGCTTGCTCAGATGATTTATCCCACATCATAACATTTATCATGCATGTGATGTATGGAACATGTAACTGATTAATTTATGCCTTGTTTCTTATTTTTATTCATGAATACGTAAAATATGTAAAAAGGCATATCATATGTTCACCAATATTAAATTTCAGAAGATTCAGCTATCAGTACAGCTAACACAAATGTAAATAAACAAATAAAAAATCTCAAATTGTTTGATGATTTCTGAGAAAGCCTAAAACCATTTCACAGCAAAATATAAAATAACTATTATTGCGAAACATCAATACTGTGTGTTTTAGTGTTTAAATAAAAAAGCTTTTTCCTCACATATTTTCCACTTTTCACATTTTTCCCCTCTTTACCTTGCAGGATCATCATCAACAGTCAGGACTAGAGGTCACTTTACACCACAATGCACTGTGTTTCGAAACTTCCTGACAAGAGCTCTACCATGACTATGATATGGTAGTTTTGCTACAGTATATAATTGATGTAGTAAATGGTAGGATTATCAGTAGAATTGGGAGGGAAAGAAACATAAATCAATATGTGAGAGAGGGAATGGGAACCAATGACTTCTTTGTTTTGCACATAATTAGAAGTGCGCATCATTCAGTCTCGATCCATTGTGTATTTTATATATTTTATGTGCACAAATGTAAAAAACTTATAGAATTAGTGTTTGTCAGCTGTAGGCAGAGTCTCCAGTGTTTAAGAAATAGTGGTACTGCTCTCTCCAGCAGGCGAGTGTCATCATTCAGTAGTTCCTACTCCACACATCACCATTGTCCATCATTTATGTACATTTCATAATTTTATAGCTAATTTTAATTCCTTTTAGTGTATCCCATAATTTATTTCCTGTATTTTATTGCAGCTGTCAGTCTGAATATGATCATTTGATGATCAAAACCAGTCACCTTTTAATATATGTACCTTGAGATCTAGACACTTATAATTTATTCCAAATATTATATTCTGATCGTTGATTTCTCCAAAAACGTTTTTAAAAAAATTGCTGTTATTTTGTACTCAACAGAATGTTCTTCATCTGATAAAAGACAAAAGTTCTTTGTTATTGTTGATAACAGTTTTTATAAAAGCCCAACAAAGTATTGAAGCATTTTTTCAAGGATATTGCACTGCACAGTACTAATCAACAATTTTTGAATGTAACCTGAATGAAATATTGACAGTTTCAATTTTGCTGTAAATACTGTATATTTTAAACTAACAGGCAGGAGGATAACTACGCCTCAGTGAGCCTTCAGTGCACTGGACATCTTGCATCATTAGAGAAGAGGTAAAACCATGACTTTCTGGACCACACAACATGTTATGTGTTGGTTGGTCCATTGAAGTTGGATCCTAAGTTTATTTATCCACATTAGTACAAAAGTAACGTATGGATAAAATATTTTTGACATTATTGATTGATATTAATTGATTACTATTTTGACAGACTAATGTATTGAATTTAGAGTTTATTTATGTGGATTTTCTATTTTTGTACTTAGTGATTTATTTACATTTATTCTGAATTTTTTCTTTTAGTTATTTTTTAAAAATTTGTGCAGCATTTATCTTTGTTAGAGCAGAAGGTTTTATATTATATTCAAATTTAAAAAGGACCAAGTAAGGTAGGTCCTGTAAGTATTCTTCAGCCTTTTAGTGATGCAATTAAACTAGTTTGCAAAGAGCACCCTGTTCCTATTATGTCAAACTATTTGCTTTGTTATTTTTCTCCTGTTTTTAATTTAATAATTTCCTTAACTGTATGGATAATTTTTCCTTATCTAATTTATATATGTCCTTTTTCTGGTGGTTTCTTTTATTTATTTTGTACTAGATTGGGTTTATATACTGTAATAACTGCTGGTTGATCTTCAAATTCAAATGATTCTTTATTAGGTTCTTTATATTCTGTAGCTCAGATTATTCCATATGAAGTTAGATTTACTTTTATTTTATTATCTTTGACTATTTTAACTGGTACTTTTAAGATATTTGATTTTATAAACTGTCAATTTTGTTGTTGATTTGTTGTTATTTCTTTTCCTCTATCTTTAGCCTGTTTTGCCTCGTGTTTGGGTGAAACTAAACATACCATTTTTGATTTTGCTGATAAGGGGAGTCTGAGTTAGTTTCAAGTTTTAATACTGAGTATGATGCTGGTGGTTTTGCTTTAGCTTTTTTATAATGATTATGAGCAATGGCTGTTGCAAGACACCCAACTCCAAACATCCACTGCATGCAGTTCCCTTCACAGTGTCAACTTGGAAACTGGCTGAGTTGGAGCTGTATAGTCTGACAGCAGTATTTCCTACTGGGTTTGACAAAGTATGACACGCATCTCCAGTTGCTGCTGTCATGGTCTTATTACAATCACTGTACTGCACCATGTTACATGTCTGTGAGTCACATGCCATTCATTATAGACAACTTCATTTATGGTGTGATGATCTGCACTTATAAATATGTTAGCTCCTTTCTGCCATTCTGTCAAGTCTCATCACTGATCCATCTCACTGTACTCATTCCACACAAACAGCTGGAGAATACTCACTCCACTGCCATGACTTATGTCATAGGTGGAGTGTCACATGGCCCCCTGGAACCAGCCCTACAACTTTTACAATTCTCCAAAGACTCTGGTGTGCTCTTCTAAGGGTGTAAATAGTACTTGATTCAGTCACATTAATGTCACCACTGCCTGTGTTCAACATCGATGTGCAGTAACTACTCACAGACCATAGGTGGCAGCATTAGTAGTGGTCAGTATACAAAGCATGCGGAGAACACACAGAAAACAGTACAGTCTTTGTCATAAGGCAGAAATGGAGCGATTTATCTGACGTCCAGAAGGCCATGAACATTGGTTTTTGGGGAAAGGGTGGAAGCATTTCTGAAACAGCTAAGTTGGTAAACTGTTCACATACTGCCACGGTTAAAGCATACCATGCGGAGCAAAGTGGCACTATCCAAAACCAGCGCCGAGGCAGCTGTAGTGCAACGTGGGGTGCAGATGACAGGAGTGAATGACAGCTGCAGAGGTGTGCATGGGCAAAAAGACATGTAACTGTTGAGCAACTGCCCACCCAGTTCAGCCAAGGGGCTACCAATAGTGTCTCCTCAATGACTGGTTTAAAAAAAAATAATAATAATAAAGAAAAAACTGTCTTTATGAATTTCCACTCTTCTCCACATGTGCAAAACTTTGTTACAGTACCATACCTTGAAAATACCTTACTGAACTCGGTTACTGACACTAAGGTTCTAGGCCTATGGGTACAAGATAATTTAAAATGGGACTGTCATATAAAAGAAGTTGAGAAAAAACTTTCAAAAGCTTGTTATGCTCCGCGTGTGTTAAATAAAAGTGCAAGCAAGTCAACAGTTATTCAGGCGTATTATGCACACTTCCATGCACTACTTCGATATGGGCTAATCTTCTGGGGAAATTCAGCCACCAGCATAAAGATCTTTAGGATGCAGAAAAGAGCAATCAGGGCTATCTGCAACCTAAGAAAACTGGAATCATGTAGACCACGTTTCCTCCAGATGAAAATAATGAACCTACCGAGCCTTTACATATATGAGTGTATCCTGTTCGCAAATGAGTATCTTTTAAACCAAACTGGACATCTTCAGCAAAATATACACAGTCACAACACAAGAAACACACATAATATCCACATGTCACAGTGTTGAACAGCACTGTACTAAGAAAGTGTATCACAGATAACAGTTCAGCTAGTTCAGCTATATAGCAGCCTACCCAGTGATTTAAAATTGCAGCAACATAAAAATATTTTTAAACATAATCTTAAGTCATTTCTAGTGGAAAAATGTTTTTACTCTGAAAAAGAATTTTTAAATTACAAAAAATAGCCTTGTAAACAATGATTATGTAATAATGGTTAAATTCAAATTGCTGTATTTGTCACTTGTAATTTATGATTGTTATCTGTAATTAATTTTTGCATGCTCTCTCTCTCTCTCTCTCTCTCTCTCTCTCTCTCTCTCTCTCTCTCTCTCTCTCTCTGTGTGTGTGTGTGTGTGTGTGTGTGTGTGTGTGTGTGTGTGTGTGTGTGTGTTTCTCTGCTCCTTTCTCAATTTCGACTTGTCCTATATTCAATGTCTAAGTATGTAATGAATCAAATGGACCAATAAATGAATGAATGAATGAATGAACCATTCAGCAAACGTTGCTGTGTCTTGTAACGTTCCCTGGCAGCACACACACTATTAATAAAATGAAATGACATTTAATTGTACTATGTACGCCGCTATGAAGCAATTCGTATGTACTGTAATTGTTTAACAAAAAACATTATTGAATTTTGTATAAAGGACATTGGTTATTATTGTAATATTTTCTGTAATAATATTCTCGATGTATTTATGATTGTAATATTTCTATACTCATAACGTAATTACGAAATATGTTAATATCTGCAATGAAAAAATGTAAAATATAGCCACAGAGGAAAGTAATGTTGTAGGATTACAAAGAGATGTTGATGGTCAGCAATAGTATAAAAAGCACTACATAATGTGCATTCTCGGTTGTCTTCCTCAAGAGCTGAGAGAGAGAGGACCCTGTGACGTAGCATTATATGAATGAGTAGACTTCTTTTGTCTGTACCTATCTTCAGCCACCATTAGAGGAGAAATTATAAAGGTGTGTAATTTTAATTATTGTTATGGTCTAAATACATTATAATTTATTAAAATTGTGTATTACTAATGTAAATTAGCTTGCCCATGTCATCTATAATATTTCTTTAAAGAATTTTCAGCACTTTTAGCGATTATCGTTGGTGTTGCCGGGCTGTGCCGCGACTGAACGATTTGCAGCGGCGGCACATTTAAAAAATTGTTCTGCTCTAAAATTAACCAAACCTGTAAATCGGGAGCAGGTAAAATTAGTAGTGAATTACGAAATATTTTTCTTTTACAGTGATCCTGAGGCTCACTGAATTTATTACTGGTTTTATATTTGTGCATTCATAGGCGGATACTTAACGTAGAAGTTGTTAATCTGTTGGTTCTTTCAATTTCTAAAGCAAATAACTCAAACATATAACGAAGTGTGTTTTGTCATTAAACGTCAGGTCAGCTTGGCAATATTTAACCATTTTATGCTAACAGAGACAGTCTTGTGTTCCATAGCTAACGCTAGGAAAGAATTCAGTAAATATTTAAAAACCCACTGCATCTAGAAAATATGTGCCAAGGCCGAAATACATAAAAAATTTAATTTAAGTAATTTTCAAAGTCATAAATGGTATTAATCAGTTAGTTTGAATTTATCAGCATGAGAGGGTTGCTAAAGTTCACGTAATTTTAAATGTGCTTAATTCTAAATGAATTTTTATTACCACACGTAAAAAAAGGGGTTCTACAACAAAGTTCATACCGAAAGAGTAAATAGCAAAAATATTTAAAGCCATTTCTTCCCCATTTTCATCCATTCATTTTTTACATTTCGCAGCAGCAAGCATCTGCTTCATGAATCTATGCTGACCGCTGTTCACCTGCAAAAAAGGCTGCAATTTGCATGCCAGTACAATTGGATGTCCACGGAGTGGCTACAGGTGTCCTTTGCAGCTGAATCACATTTTATGCTCTATTGAGCAGATGGCTGTTGGCATGTATGATGTGATACAGCTGAAACCAAACACCCTGCAACAATTGTCGGAAAAGTCCAGACCGGAGGAAAGAGCATTGTGGAGTGGGGAATGTTTTCGTGGCATTCCCTGTGTGATCTCATCATTCTGGAAGGCACAATGGATCAAAACAAGTATGCATCTATCCTAGGGGACCGTGTCCACTCTTACATGCAGTTTTTTTCCTTGACACGATGGCATCTACCATCAGGATGACACAATGTGTTATACAACTCACAATGTATGTGCACGGTTTGAAGTGCACCAGGATAAGTTTATCATAGTCCCCTTTCCAGCAAACTCCACTGACTTAAACATAATTGAGAATTCGTGGGACCACCTCGATTGGACTGTATGCTTCACGGATCCTCAGTCAAGAAACCTAATGCAGCTGATCATAGCACTGGAGTCAGCATGGCTCCATATCCCTAGTGGTACTTTCCAGAGCCTCATTGACCTTTTTCTTACATTCAATTCAATAAACTTTACTAACAGCTGTACACTTTAAGATATTTTATTTTATTTTGAAAGCAACCAGTTCTGGCAATTCGTTCTGCCATCTTCAAGTCCCACACAGTTTTTTCGAATCAATGACCTTATCGTATAACACCATGAAACTGGATATTGTGAATCACGATATCCAGTTTTATGTCACTATACGATAAGCTTGTCGATTCGAAAAAACTGTATGGGACCTGAAGATGGCAAAATGAATTGCCAAAACTGGTTGCTTTCAAAATAAAATAAAATCGATGTCCCTTGGCCAGAATGAACGAACAGAGATTTTTCTTACTTGTCTCACAGTGGTCCATCCTGCAGGAAGTGGTTATTCAGGCTTTTGACAGATGGTCAGATTAATATGACTGGATGGTGTATTTTGTCTCGTGAGCTTAACAGTAAAAGAAAGAAAATTGTCTTAGAGATGAAAATACATTGATATGCTCAGCAATACTCACTGTGGTGTTGGAAAGATGATGATCGTTGGAGAGCTTGGTGTAGAGAAGTTCTTGCAATATCCAAATGGACTGGAAAGGTTGATCGACAAGGAGAGGCCAGCACCACCACTGTGGCCTGGCATAATACTGTAGCTGGGTTTGTAGCCTGGGGGAATCCACTCTGAGTCATGGCCACCTGCATAATGGCCAAAGCCCCCATAGTGGTCCTGGGGCCTGGGATAACCAATCAAATGGTTTTTGAACCCAAGATAAGCCAAATTGCCCAGTGGTTGACTGAAAGGATTGAGGTTGTAAGGAGGCTGCTGTGTGAACCCCATAGGTCTGCTTCCAGAGCCACTGTAACAAATAAATATATGCAGACAGACAACACAAATAATCAGATTTTGAAAATATAAAATAACTGGCTAGATAAAAAAAGTCTACTCATGAAGTAACATCAGGGGAACACACATACAAAGGTTAAAGAAAAGTGCAAGCTTCCAGAGCTAGTGGCTCCTTTTGCTGGCAGAAGGGTTTAGGGGGAAGGAAGAGGGATGAGTGAAAAAGGACTAGTGAAGTTTAGCAAATCGGAAGAGTTGCCCAATTGAGGGGGAAGGAAGAGAGATGAGTGAAAAGGACTGGTGAAGTTTAGCAAATGGGAAGAGTTCGGAAAAGTTGCCCAGAACCATGGGTCACGGGAGACCTACCAGAAGAGTTGAGAAGGAAAGACTTCCCAGTTCCAGTTCTGATCCTGTTAAAAACCTGTGTAATACTGACTTTTCAATCATTTTCATGAAATAAAAACACTTGACTAAACTATCTTTTTTCTTTCACTGAGAGCTATGGAGCCTTGCCCCTGTATGTGGATGCCCTTGAAAGTGGAAACAACACAATGACCAGTTTTAGAGTTTTAAGTTATTGAACAGGGAAATGGGAGTGAATTATCACTTTTCTTGTGTTTAGCATATTTAAGATATTTTTAACTCAATTTTCATAAGAGCCCTTGAGAAGCACAGCACTGACTCAACAAATGTACTGTAAGATATACACATCATATTAACAAAAGTATTTCAGTAGATAATTAAACAGGGAAAACAAAAATAGAATGTGGGTGAATGGGACCTAACTGGGACCTAACATTCATTAATGACACTATACCTTTTGCCTTTAGAGTATGTAATAACAACAACTAATGGAAAGGCTGAACAGAGTACATTTGAAACCAGGACTGAAAATCAATCATAATGAAACCAAAATCATGTACAATCAACAAACAGTGGTATCATAGACCCAGTTGTTGATGAGTTTTTAGCATATAGGGTGATCAAAAAAGTGTCTGGATGGACAGCAAAAGAAATAGGCAAACATGTTGAAATCAAACAGAGAGTAAAAATAAAAAACTAAACTGAAAATGTGTCTGAGAAAGGAATTCTGCAATCAGTGTGTATTATGGTAGTGAAATATGGACTTGCAATTTGAAAAACATTTAAAAACTAAAGGGCTGCTAAGTGAACAATGGAGAAATGACAATGTGACTTAATAGGAGAGACAGGAATGTTAAAAAAGAATGGCTAAGAAACAGATTTGAGTGGGGATCTGGGAGAGGCATGTAGCCTGGCAAATACAATGCCAGGAAAAAAAAATTAGTACACCCTTTTAGGGGATTCCAATACACTCAAGATTTAATGTCACAACAGTGCATATGAAGTACATGATGATTATTTTTACAGATCAATAGCACAAGCAGTTCTGAGGTACCAGGTATCAACTCACACTGAACCACACATATTAGTACATGTTCCAGTCTCCATGGGCAGAATTCATGTGCTGATTCTGGCATCCGGTCAGTCATACAAATGGCAAATACTGCCGTGGGATACACTATGTCGTGCCTGCTTGACCTGTCCTGTAGTTCTGTAAGAGCTGTTGGCTGACAAGTCACACGCATCACCTGTCATCCCACCATATCCCACATGTGCTCGGCTGGAGACGAGAGCGGAGATTGTGCTGGCCAGGGAAGTTTCTGCACATCTTGCAGAGCATATAGAGTTTCACAGGCATTTTGTGATTGAGTATTACCTTGTTGGAACAACACATCAACATAAGGTCAGCAGAGAGACCAGTGTGTCTTGCGCGAATGCACTCTACATGACTGCTCATCAGATCTATGTTGTACATGGAAACGACCATCGCTTGCATGCTGGTAGAATCTACTTTCATTGCTGAAGACCACGGCATGCCATTCCATCCTTCAAGTGATCCTCTGACCAGTAAAGCCATGCACGTCGATGCTGTGAAAGGTGAGTAACAGTTGTGTGTGCCCGTAGACCCAGTGTTCATAACCAATTAGCAACAGTTTATATAGACATGTAAGAGCTCACAAGCCCTCTTATCTGTGATGCAGTAGCTGTGCAACCTGCCACTGCTACCCTCACAATGATCACGGTGGACGCCTGTGCTGCATGGACATCCAGAACCTTGTATACAGTGTGATAATGTTCACATGACCACTGATACTAGCATCACTGCACACCTGATGTAGCACATCTATCTTGTGTGGCAATTCTCTGAAAGGACCATCCCACCTCTCAGAAGACCACAATTGTTCAATCCCGCATCTGGCCATCCTGATTTAGGTTTTCTGTGATTTCCCTAAATCGCTCCAGGCAAATGCCGGGATGGTTCCTTCGAAAGGACAAGGCCGACTTCCTTCCCCATCCTTCCCTAATCCAATGAGATTGATGACCTTGCTGCCTGGTCTCCTCTCCCAAACAACCCAACCCAACCCAAGGCCACAATTTGTCCCCTTTCAAACTAGCTCAGTTGGCTAAAGGAAGCACGATTGCATCTCTGTGGTATCTCCATGACATGGTTGCCTGCTTGTTTCACACATTTGCACCACACTGGCTCTTCTGGCTGTAAGCATTCCCTATTAAAGCAAATGGCTCTGAGAGCTATGCCACTGTGCCATCTGTTGCCAGCTGACATTAAATTATTATCAATACATCTACTATCCCCCATGTGACAGATCGAAATCAATATCACCTTTGCGGGTGTGCATTTTTTTGTGGCAGTGTGCATAGAATTTGGACCAAATAATTTCTTTATGGAGTCACAAGAGGTAAGAGAAGTATAAGGAAATGACCTGAGTGGAAGGTAGTAGATTAGAAAACAAACAGGAGCAACACAGATGCATATAACAGACGTACACAATCTGTGGAAAAAGGTTGGAGTAGATTTTTGCCCACCAGCAGGCACTGAGTGGATGATGGCAATGGTGGCAAGGCATGTCAACAGTGGCCGAACATGGCAGTGGCAACACAGGTGTGACAATGATGGCAGAGTTGTGGCAGTAGTAAATATGTAGCAGAGGTGGCAAATATATGGCAGTTGCACTGCAGGTGATAATCATGATGTTGGATAAAGTAACTGTGGAGAGACGTGGTTCGGCAAAACAGTCCATCTTACATATGACAGCGGAGTTTGATGCTGATATCAAGATAGCACTCACCTTCCACTGTTGCCTTCCGGTGGTGGCCGGTGCGATGGGTTGATGTCGTAGGCTGAAGGCTGCTTGGCACCACCGTGTGGAACCTTCCCACCAGGGCCAGGAAGCTGTGTCTGCCAACCTTCCTGGTTCAGGATTGGGCCTGGCGCAATAAAGTCTAGTCCTTGAGGCTTCTCGGTTGGGTTTGTCTGTGTAACATTCTTAACAGGACCAAGAGGCTGATTGTTTGTGTTTGTCCTTGTCGTGTTCCTAACTGGACCAGGGGGCAGACTGTTTATTTTTTTACCTGGCACATTCCTTACTGGACCACTGGGGTGCTTTTTTGTGTTTGTCTGTGTCACGTTCCCTCTGGAACCGGGAGGCTGGACAGTGGAGTGTGGGTGGTTTTTCCCCGGCACATCCTGTACAGTGGTCCTGTCACACATGAAACATAGCAATAAATACTCTGCCAGTACTAGTATCCCATGAGGCAGTTGGAGCTTGGTAAATGTCAAAAGCTAATTGAAATGTTATCCTATTGAAGTAAGATTGGTAGTAATAAAGGTGTACAAATCACATTGTAGCAAGTCTTGCAAACAATAAATATTTCTGAAACTCTATCAGACTAATAATTTATGAGACAGAATAGCTATTGACTACTTGTGCCCATGAAGTGGAATTGGTAGTGCTGCCAACTGACACACATAGAAGTGTGTTGGATAAAGTAACTGTGGAGAGACGTGGTTCGGCAAAACAGTCCATCTTACATATGACAGCGGAGTTTGATGCTGATATCAAGATACCACTCACCTTCCACTGTTGCCTTCCGGTGGTGGCCGGTGCGATGGGTTGATGTCATAGGCTGAAGGCTGCTTGGCACCACTGTGTGGAACCTTCCCACCAGGGCCAGGAAGCTGTGTCTGCCAACCTTCCTGGTTCAGGATTGGGCCTGGCGCAATAAAGTCTAGTCCTTGAGGCTTCTCGGTTGGGTTTGTCTGTGTAACATTCCTAACAGGACCAAGAGGCTGATTGTTTGTGTTTGTCCTTGTCGTGTTCCTAACTGGACCAGGGGGCAGTCTGTTTGTTTTTTTCCCTGTCACATTCCTTACTGGACCACTGGGGTGCTTTTTTGTGTTTGTCTGTGTCATGTTCCCTCTGGAACCAGGAGGCTGGACAGTGGAGTGTGGGTGGTTTTTCCCCGGCACATCCTGTACAGTGGTCCTGTCACATATGAAAAATAGCAATAAATACTCTGCCAGTACTAGTATCCCATGAGGCAGTTGGGGCTTGGTAAATGTCAAAAGCTAATTGAAACGTTATCCTATTGAAGTAAGATTGGTAGTAATAAAGGTGTACAAATCACATTGTAGCAAGCCTTGCAAACAATAAATAGTTCTGAAACTCTATCAGACTAATAATTTATGAGACAGAATAGCTAGTGACTACTTGTGCCCATGAAGTGGAATTGGTAGTGCTGCCAACTGACACACATAGAAGTACAAAGGACAACAAGCGGGAGGAGAAGAATACTATGGGGAAGCTGAGAAAGGTAGTAAGGTATTATTTTTTATTTCTGATGCAATCACTTTTTTACAATACAATCATAACTGGTTTCAGCCTTTAAATCCCATCTTCAGATACTATGGCTGGCATTTGATGAGCAAGGGTTCACACATTGTCAGTAATTAACAACCTAACTAATTAATACACTGAGGGATAGAGGTTATACTGCAAATTTAAAAACTGGCGAAATATTCACTGTTGGATATATTGTGAAAATAGACAGTCAAAAAAATGAGCTGTTAACAGCCTTCTCTGACATTTCAAAATATAGAGGAAAACATGTTTCAGTGATAGAGACTTTAACTAGACACTGATAGTATCTGCATAAAAAAATATGGAGTTTACTAGATCAAACCAACATTAGTGTTGTGCTCGGGAGAGAAAGCATGAACACATGCCGTCACTCAAGAGAGACACTACTGAACACACAAGATTACAATCAAAGTAACAAATGGTTTGGTTGCAGTCATTTCTTAACACATGACTGATGCTAACAGTGTTTGGCCAACTCGTGACACAGACACACTAAACATGTTGACATCTGCGCATGACATTACACTGTTCTGCTCAAATTAATGAACAGGTGAACTGTGACCAGGTGCAAGGTGGCATGTGCAAGGGCAAAGCATACTTGTGTCCGCATCAGTGTCATCTCACAGCACTACTCAGTACCAATGTAAGCAAGCAGAATGGGTCCGTGGATGGTTGAACTCCATGTCTTTATGGTCTCGGAGTCACTGCACATTGGTGGGCTTCCAATCTCTAAAATATAGTCCTGTTGTTAACTACTGGGAGAAGCAGAGGCTGTTGAACACCTGCTGTGGCACAGGAAACTGGCCACAACTTTTGCTGGCTGATATCTTACATTTTACCAGAGTTCCAACCACCAAAAATGGTTAACACCATATCTCTGCATACCCATGATGAAGAAGAAGCCAGAAGAAGAAACCAGTTGAAACTTCAAGTATTTGTAGTGGCTGCTGTCATTTTCTGCAACTTTTATCTGAAGGACCACAAGCCCAGATTTCAGTTACTCAGTACTTCAGGAATCTGTTTATTAAAACCTGCTTTCTCTTGTAATTTTTATTGCAAGATTAATTTCCAATTGAAATTCAAGGAAGCTCAAAATAAAAGTAACAGCTATAAACTCAACTCACTAGTGGATTGAGCATTAGAAAAGGTATTAGAATCTGAAATTGGATGTGGTGATTTATTATATGCTTTGCATACACTGATAAGCCAAAATATTGTGACTACTGCCCACCGTGATGATGGATACTGCCTGGTGCAGCTTCAGGTGTGTGATGTAGTAACAAAAGTATATAAGCCAAACAGCCATCACTGGGGGATCACCCAAGTGAAGATATTGGCTGCAAATGGAGAAATCCACTGAGATAACCAGTTTTCACAAAGGGCAGATTACTGTTACACAGGGCCTGTGAATGAGTATCTTGAAAACAGCAAAGCTGGTCAAATGTTCACATTTTGCTGTCATGACCATCCAGGGAAAGAGGTAGGAGGACAGTGAAGCTACCACTAAATGGTTGGACGACCATGACTCTTCACAGAACATGGGGCTTGGAGGCTCTGTAGAGTAGGAGAGTTGGTGATCTGTGGCATCTCTGCCAAAAGAGCAAACTGCTGGTACACACACAAGTACTTCAGAGTGCACACCATTCATCATACATTGCTGAACGTGGAGTTCTGCAGCAGACCACCCCTACATGCCACATGTTGATCCAACAATATCATCAGTTATGATTGCAGTGGGCACGAAACCATCAGGATTTGACCGTTGATCAACAGAAATGTATCTGCTCTTTTGGTAAATCACATTTTTGCTACACTAAGTTGATGGGGGTCTCCACAACAGCCTCATGGAGGTGAATGGAGGCTCAAAATGTGCAGCACACTGTGGACATAGACTGGTGGGAGCAGTATTATGCTACAGGATACACTCTGCTCTGCCTGCATTTGACCTGTGGTAGTAATCAGAGACATGATGATAGCTGAGAAACACCTGCATCTCTCCATGCTTGATGTCTTCGCCAATGGCGATGTCGTCTATCAGCAGTACATTGTCCATATCCCATAGCCAGAACTGTGCTACAGCCATCTGAGGAGCATTATACTGAACTCACTTTGATGTCTTGGAGACAAAATTCACCTGATGTAAATCCTTTGGAACCCATCTGGGTACCCTTGTGGGTATCAGGTGCCATCAATGTATGCACAGATCAGCAGCCAGTTATTTATGGGAATTAACATCACCTGTGCATAGGAATCTAATGCCACATACCTCCAAAAACCTACCAACAAACTGTTGGATCCCTGATATGCAGATATACAAGTTATTAAGCAGATGGTCATAATGTTTTAGCTCATCACTGTATGTGTCCTGCCATGTGACAAGTCTGGGGAGGATCTTTTTTTTACAGTGTGTCTCATTTATATATGTTTATGCATGTTTATGCCTGCTGAAGCCAATTAAGTACTGGCCAGCAATTCTGTCTCATAATTTCTGAAATTCTGATCGATGAAAATGGCACCAGATCAGCACTTCAACCCACCTCACATAATGAGTAATGACTTTACCAATCAAACTACTCAGATACAACTCACAATCTGCCTGCACAGCTTAAATTCTCCCATTGCCTTGCAAGCTTCACAAATACTCTTCAGCACACCTTATGGTAATAGCAATCTCAAAATAAGGAATTTTCCTAGAGAAGTGGCTTAGCCACAGACACCCAGTTTTTTGCAAAAAGATCTATCTAAGTGTATTCTGTTTTAATGTCATGCTTCTTGATTTGAATTCCATTCCAAAAGACAGTGTCAATCTCTAAGAATAAGAAATTTTTCTATCGTACATGATGGCTAGCAGGAAAGTGAACTGAGACATTAATTGTATTGTGTACAAACATAACCTAAAGAACAAATGCATCATTAGAATACTATCTTAAAATGAAGTTCACCATCGGCAAACATTGTTGAAGTGAAATATAGTCTGCACTTAAGTTTCATAAAATAACAATGTCAGTTAAATGTGCAACTGTAAATCTAAAACTATGATGTCAAAACGTTACTGTAATGATATCAGGACAATTAGATTCACAGTATTTTATTTCTTCAGACGAGGCCCCATTCAGCCTCTCCAGGAATGTGAACTCTAGGAACATGTTCAACAACGTGGTTGAAAATCCTGATCAGTTGATTCAACATTGAAAAATGTCAAGGTTGATGTTTGGTACACAATTTCTGGGTACTTTCTCATTGACCATACTGTATATAAGATTCTTATTATTTCTCTTACATACAATTACACTAACACACCCTTAATGGAGACTGGTTTTATGGTAATTTGTATTGCAAGATTCATTTCCAATTGAAATTCAAGGAAGCTCAAAATAAAAGTAACAGCTATAAACTCGATTTGAGACTTTCTCGGCGTATTCCATTCGTGAAATCTTCTCGGGTGATCAGCCGAGTAAAGGCGTCGTCTTCTCGCAACGTTTCGAAGGGTTTCGTACCCATCATCTTCAAGCGAAGATGATGGGTACGAAACCCTTCGAAACGTTGCGAGAAGACGACGCCTTTACTCGGCTGATCACCCGAGAAGATTTCACGAGCTATAAACTCAACTCACTAGTGGATTGAGCATTAGAAAAGGTATCAGAATCTGAAATTAGATGTGGTGATTTATTAGATGCTTTGCATACACTGATAAGCCAAAATATTGTGACTACTGCCCCCCATGATGATGGATACTGCCTGGTGCAGCTTCAGGTGTGTGATGTAGTAACAAAAGTATATAAGCCAAACAGCCATCACTGGGGGATCACCCAGGGGATCGGTCAGGTCGCACCTCCCAGATCAATACCAAAGAAGACTGACACCTCAACCGAATGGCATTGCAGGACAGATCTGCATCCTCCTTGGCTTAGGCACAATGATGGGACATCAGACACAATCAGGAATGACAGTCCACTGCTGTTTATTAATGGCATGGGTTACATGTGCATCACCCGCTTTCCGCCTGCCTTTGAGGAATGTGCAAAAACATGCCAGACAGCAATGATGTATGGGATGATGCCACTGGGGACAGGAATAGCATCGGACAGTGCTTTTGGACGAATCTGCGTTCTGTCTTTTTGAAAAAGATGGTCACATTTTAGTTCAACCCATAGCCATACCCTTTCTGCACAACAACACAGACGCCATTTTTCAGCATGACAATGCACAACCACATCTTGGTGCACAAACATGTGCATTCTTGCTGCCACAAGATGCCAGCCTTTTTCCCTGGCCCAGCAGATCACCAGATGCCTTTATGCCTTATACACGTTGATGCCATCATGCAAGGAACAAGTCATCAGGGCCCAAGGTTGACCTTGTGCCTACTGGACAACAGGACACATGCTGAAGTAAGATAACTGAAATGCTAATGCTTTCTGTAGAACTTACTAATGTACATATCCTGTGAATATCTCTAGTCACTCCATGTGTTCTGCTTTTTCTGAACGTGAGTGTATATTACAGTTATGGTGTATTCTTTACAGATACAGCAAACACGAGTAACTTCATTGTGTTGACAGAATATGGGAAGAGAATGATCCCATTGTACAGTTTGGACTTCAGGAATCATTTAACCCTTGATCGGGTACACCTCTACAACATACACCAACCACAAATACAATTGTAAGTCCATACCTATTCCTTCATTATTGTTTCACTTAATGCAGTGATAAGTTGCGTTGTTGTACCTCCGAGTGAGCAGCAATAATATAAAACAAGCAGCGAACTACACGAGAAAAAATTTATATTCTGTGCTACAAAATTACCCAGATTGTAAGCTATTAGCACAACTGTGCACCGAGGCAGTTGCCTATGAGATAATTAGTAATCGAATATGCGGTGAGCTGGGACCTGATGCAACTGCATTCCCTTAATACTTTGAGTGGGTCATTGCTGTGGGATAATACTTATATGCAGCAACAGAGTGAGATAATGAAAGTCTATTTTATTACTGTTTAAAAACAGTGTTTTAGCTCACATAGTGTAAGTTTATTTTATCATTGCTGAATTACATTAAGATTAAACTGTGATTTTGCTCATACATGTTTACCTTGGCAATGTAAAAATGTTCTACTTTACATATGCGCAAAGTATGCCACATGCCCAGTCATGTTATGAAAAATGACATGCCTGTTCGAGAGTTAAGGGCTGAAAGAGAAAATTAATTAACCCCCTATGCATATTTGGGAAAATTCTTTTCCCATCACAGAAGAATATGAATATAGATAGACTTGTTGTCTACATAGGCAACAACCTTAACATTTTCTGGCAGTACTCTACTGCCAATAACTTCACTACAGATCAGAAATGACAGTAATTGAGTAGTATGCTTGGAGATGATAATCTTTTTATGAGAAAGTTTCTCATTGTCTAGTGACCAAAGTGTAGTTTTAAATGAATCAAATAACTTGCTTAAGATAAAAGTGAAGGTACCAACAAACTTTCAATAAACATTTTCACATGAAAAAGAAGAGAGTATGTTCTTTGGACGTGAATGTAGAAACTTTTATTTCTGTGTTGGAACACAGTGTACCAACATACCACAGCAAACTCTGACTCACAACTTGAAAGAAATTAATTTCATCACATACCTGCCCCTTCACCCAATATTGATAACTGCTCAACACATATTTCTTTCTTTTTTGTGAAGTAGAGAACATGATACACAATTTGTTACAGTTATGAATCTTCAGATTCAGTATTATAATCACACTTATTGTTTCCCATAATTATTCAAAAAGATAAAATTGATAAAAGTAAATGCCTTATTTCATAAAATTATAGCTGGCTGTACCTCTTTGGTTAGGTAACATCAATTATAGTAACAATATATGCATATCTTTGGATGTGAGCTTTCGATGCCACTGAATGATCAACAAGTAGTTTGAGTCTGTTTTGCACAGTTCAGTGCATGTAATATGCAGCTGGAGTTGATCTATCGTTCAGTCATGGAGTATCAAGTCTGTCTATCTGTTATGGAGTAATAAGATGGAAGTTGTCATAAGGTGCCAGACTGTAAATTATTTTTGTAAATGATTTTATTACATTATGAACAAGTATTCTGACTGTTGTGCAATGCAGAGTTTGATATACATAAAAAGTTGATGTGAAGATAGTAACCTGCATCATTATATTATTTCAATGTACATATTCCCAAGCAACAACCCATATGCATCACAGCAAGTGGAATCTATCATCTAGACAAACAGCCAAACAAGAATCTTAACATCGACAAGCAAACGTTAAGTACAAATGATGAACTAACTCTTTTAACTGCACTTGTTCTTACTAATATGTATTTATTATGCAAACACTTTCAAAGTGAGTAATTTGAAAGGTTTGCTGAATTTTTTAGTACTTTGACTATTTACTGAAGTCAGCTGAACAAGGGATGAGTCAGACGTGACACTCAACTCCGGCAGATTAATGATAATGATTAGGTTAATGACAAAATTAAAATCAATATTTGTGCCCATGCAGTAGGTGACGTGAAGAGGTTCTGTTACTTTAAAAGCAAAATAATGCAGGGCCAGTGAGCAACCAAAATATGAGTAGCAGGCTAGCGCAGGTAATAAGAACATTTTTGCCAAAACAAGTCTACTAGTATCAAACATATGAGAGTGATTTGATAAGTAAATTTCCATGAAAGAATGGAACATTTTTGTTGTGCCTCCATGGTCGGTAAGCTTGATTATTCCAAGGATCACATAAATAATTTCAACAATGTACAGCATACAGTTCATTGTTGACAGCTATGTGAAGTGGTCATTGTGTTGACTATGAGTGAAAATGGAGAAAACCGAGTTTGGTGCTGTTATTAAACATTTTCAATTGAAGGGTTGGACCACTGCAAAAATCAAAACAGAATGGACTGTAGTTCACACAGACTTTTTACCATTGTTGAAGATCATTTGCTTTTGAATTAATAAATTTAAACGTGGTTGTACAAGTACTGTAGATGACATACACTCCGGCCATCCACTTGAGGTCACCATGAAGGAAACCATTTACAGAATCCATGATATGTTAATGCTGGTCCACCGAATAAAAATCCCTGAGATTTCTGAGAATGTAGGCATCTCAACTGAGCAAGTGCATAGTTTCCTGCATTGAGAATTAGTTATGAAGAAGCAGTGCACAAGGTGGGTGCCGCAATGCTCACAGTCAACCTAATGGGCATGTGGCACAACATTTCAACAAAATGTCTGACAATGCTTAATCACAATCTGCAAGACTTTTTGTGTCAATCTTTAAATGTCAATGGAACCTGGATCCATCATTACATACTACAGTCAAAATGGCAGTCAAATCAATGGACAAATTCTGGTGAAAGTACGCTGGAGAAAACAAAGCCCATTTTGTCACATGGTAAAATGATGTCCACAGTTTCCCTGCATTCCCAAGGAATAAATTACTTGGAAAAAGGCAGAACCGTAACTGGACCCTAATATGCTTCATTGCTGGATTGATTGAAACTTGCATTGGAATTCTGATATTCTTTATTTGTCCGTGGATCGTTTCTTAATATGACATTGGACACTTCATGTTTACATAAAGTTTGCATATACGTAAACAGAGAAATACAGTAATATATATCAATTTATGTATGATTGCATTTATAGCCTGAGTGTTACATACATATTTGCTGGTTATTCATACATCCGACATACTTGAAGTGATTCTATACGCTGTTTTACATTTGTTGCAGTTTCCCCTCTGCAATGTATACTGAGACACTATTTAATTTTTTATTTCAAGAGATTGTTTAACACTGTAACGGCAAATATTGATCAGATGTCTCTTTAATTTTCTTTTTAAAATATACATAATTTCTATCATCTTTCTACATTGCGGTAAACTGTTGTACAGTATGTGTATGCATTTACAGGTTCTTTGTCTGTTAATTTTAACTTACTTCCTTCTATGTGATAGTCATTTTTTATGTTTGGCAATGCAGTGCAGTTAGTTTTTAAGAAGATAATTGTTTCACACACACACACACACATATATATATATATATATATATATATATATATATATATATATATATATATATATATATATATATATATATATATATATATAAAAAAAACAAAGATGAGGTGACTTACCGAACGAAAGCGCTGGCAGGTCGATAGACACACAAACAAACACAAACATACACACAAAATTCTAGCTTTCGCAACCAACGGTTGCCTCATCAGGAAAGAGGGAAGGAGAGGGAGAGACGAAAGGATGTGGGTTTTAAGGGAGAGGGTAAGGAGTCATTCCAATCCCGGGAGTAGAAAGACTTACCTTGGGGGGAAAAAAGGACAGGTATACACTCGCACACACACACATATCCATCCACACATACAGACACAAGCAGACATATTTGTCTTTAAATATGTCTGCTTGTGTCTGTATGTGTGGATGGATATGTGTGTGTGTGCGAGTGTATACCCGTCCTTTTTTCCCCCCAAGGTAAGTCTTTCCGCTCCCGGGATTGGAATGACTCCTTACCCTCTCCCTTAAAACCCACATCCTTTCGTCTTTCCCTCTCCTTCCCTCTTTCCTGATGAGGCAACCGTTGGTTGCGAAAGCTAGAATTTTGTGTGTATGTTTGTGTTTGTTTGTGTGTCTATCGACCTGCCAGCACTTTCGTTCGGTAAGTCACCTCATCTTTGTTTTTATATATATTTTTTCCCATGTGGAATGTTTCCCTCTATTATATATATATATATATATATAAACAAAGATGATGTGACTTACCAAAAAAAAGTGCTGGCACTTCGATAGACACACAAACAAACACAAACACACACACAAATTTCAAGCTTTTGTAACCCACAGTTGCTTCGTCAGGAAAGAGGGAAGGAGAGGGAAAGACTTAAGGATGTGAGTTTTAAGGGAGAGGGTAAGGAGTCATTCCAATCCCGGGAGCGGAAAGACTTACCTTAGGGGGAAAAAGGGACAAGTATACACTCGCGCGCGCGCGCGCGCACACACACACACACACACACACACACACACACACACACACACATACGGACACAGGCGGGCATATGTAAAGGCAAAGAGTTTGGGCCAATTTATATAGCCTGGGCTTCAGCTGTGGTGATGTTGGGAGTAGGATTAAGGTTTTTCAAGAAAGATTGAGAGGCAAGGCTGGAAGTGAGAAATGCCTGGAAGGTTTGGAGAGGGTGATTTTGAGGAAGAGGAGGTGGGTCCTGCTGCGACGGAGGACGGAACTGTTCCAGGCAGGGTTCAATTTGGATAGTGTCTTGGGGAGTTGGATCATTAGGAGTAGGATTAGGATTATTTTTCTTCATGGCAAAGTGATATTTCCAGCAGAGACTACGAGCGTAGGGCAGCAAATCTTTGACGAGGGCTGTTTGGTTGAATCTGGGAGTGGGGCTGAAGGTGAGGCCTTTGGATAGGACAGAGGTTTCGGATTGGGAGAGAGGTTTGGAGGAAAGGTTAATTACTGAATTGGGGTGTTGTGGTTCCAGATTGTGTTGACTAGAATTTTGAAGTTTTGGGGGGAGTGGAGCTGGAAGTGGAAGATTGAGTAGATGGGAGAGACTGGGTCTATGTGCAATGAGAGGAGGTTGAGGTTTGCTGGAAAGGTTGTGGAGGGTGAGTGAGTTGCCTTTCTGGAGGTGGGAAACCAGGAGATTGGATAGTTTTTTTAGGTGGAGGGTGGCATGCTGTTCTAATTTGCGGTTGTCCTGTAGGAGGATGCTCTGAACAGTCGGTGTGGATGTGGGAGAGGAAAGGTTGAGGACTTTGATTAGGGATCGGAGTTGACGGGTGTGTTCATTGGCTGAGTTGATGTGTAGGTGACAGATTAGGCGAGTGAGGGCTATGGATTGTTCAGTTTGGAACTGGTATAGGGACTGATGGAAAGAAGGGTTACAGTCAGAGACGGAACTTTAAGTGTGAGGCCTTTGGGGGTAATGCCAAATGTCAGACAAGCCTGAGTGAATAAAATATGGGAGCGTAATCTGGCTAGGGCGAAGGCATGTTTGCGAAGGGAATGTAAATAAAACTTAATAGGGTTGTGGTGGGGATGTTGTGAGGGTGACATGGTATTAGAAGGTGGAAAGTGTAACATGAGGCTAATGTGAAAATAAAAATATATGGGGAGAGATAAAGGTGAACTAGAAAGCAACTGGAGTTCTGGTGTGAAAAACGTAGAAAAAGTGTCGGTTTAAGCTGAGCTATGTTGATCCTGTGGTGAACTTAGGTTGGTAAACAATGATGTGTTCAAAGGTTAGGTAGTTGTGTTGCCTGCAAATCACGTTAAAGGGTGGAGAAATATGGGAAAATTTCGAAAAAACTGTGTGTAAATGTATTAAAAGGACTGGTTATGTGGTGACAGATTATGAAAATGAGGCTAACAATTGTCTGACAAAGAAATAATAACGTTAAAACCTGTGGGAATCTGCTAAAAAATGATTGGTTATGTGGGAAAAATGGGAATGAAAATAAAACAAAAGTTGTTAGAACTAGCTGAAATGGTTGTTTAATAGGTGAAAGGGACTTAAGCTGTGGAATAGTATTCATGAGGTTACACGGGAAATGTTTGTAAACTGGGAACGGTGGATTTAATAGCAGCGGTAGTGTTGAAAGCGTTAAAAATTTTTGGTTATGGTTTGGAAGTAAATTACGTATTATTGAGTATATATAGACAGGATAAATTGTATGGTGGATTACGGAAAAAAGGAAGGTGAATACAAAGTGAAACTACTTGCACAAACAAAAAGAGAAAGTAAGATGACAGAAAAGATTTTGAAATGCAACAGTGACAATAACAAATGTAATTGTTGGGTTCAAATTAATTATATGAATGTAATAGAAAGAAACATTCCACATGGGAAAAATATATTAAAAAAAGATGCTGTGACTTACCAAACAAGAAAGCGATGGTAGATAGACACAAAACACAAAAACACACACACAAATTTCAAGGTTTCGCAACCCATGGTTGCTTCATCAGGAAAGAGGGAAGGAGAGGGAAAGGCAAAAGGATGTGGGTTTTAAGGGAGAGGGTAAGGAGTCATTCCAATCCCTTAAAACCCACATCCTTTCGTCTTTCCCTCTCCTTCCCTCTTTCCTGATGAAGCAACCTTTGGTTGCGAAAGCTCGAATTTTGTGTGTATGTTTGTGTTTGTTTGTGTGTCTATCGACATGCCAGCACTTTCGTTTGGTAAGTCACATCATCTTTGTTTTTAGATATATTTTTCCCTCGTGGAATGTTTCCCTCTGTTTTAAATATACTGATGCTACTTTTAAAATTTTTAGCTGCCTGAATTCATTTCTGCAAGATTATGTAGGTGATACTTTTGCAATGCATTGCACAGCTCTCTTTTGTAATCTTAATACCCTTTGTGTGTGCACATTTGCAGAGTTTCCCCAAACCAGGATGCCATATGAGAGGTGCAAATGGACTAGTCCATTGTACATTGTTTGTAGAGTGTGTCTGTTTACTGACTGACATTTTTCTCATCAGAAATATGCTTGAACCTATTTTGCTGCAAATGTTTTTTATGTGACTCTCCCGTGTCATATACCTATCCGCTGTTACACCTAGAAATTTATAGCTGTCTGTCTCCTTTAGTTCTACATTTCCAAGCCTGACTGTGATGGTGTCCAAAGTGTGTTTTTTGTTTGCATGTATTTGCATGTATGTTTTTTTGTTTCCATTTATAAAGAGATTGTTTTCCCTGAAATAATTGTTCCCACTTTTCATATTTAGCAAAGGCTTCTCTTACAAGTCATTTGTTGTAGAACTGGTAACAACAAATGAAGTGTCATTTGCATACATGACTAAACTATCAAATACTGTCTTCGTCATATCACTGACACACAGAATGAAAAGTACTGGAGCAATGATGGGTCCTTGAGGAATACCATATTTCACAATTTCAGAATTTGAAAAGACAATTGTAATGTTTTTGTTTTATTTCTATACACTGATTTCTATTTGGCAAAAACGAATTAATGATGTCCACTGCTTTCCCACTTATTCCATAGCAATGAAGCTTTTCTAATAGAATGTCATGGCATACACAGTCAAATGCTTTATATAGGACCAGGAACATAGTGTAGACTTTCTTCTGTTCATCAAGTGCTTTAGTTACAAGTGTTACAAATTCAGATATGGCTGTTTTGGTAGATTTGCCCTATCTGAATCCATGGTTTTCATAGTTGAGAATATTGCATGTTTGTATAAAATTTAATATTCTGTCTTTTATTATGGTTTCTATTATTTGAGAGAGTACAGATGTGGTAGTTACAGGTCTGTAATTTCCTGGGTCTTTTTTGCAGCCTCCTTTATACATAGGGATTACTTTTTTCTTTTTCAGGCACACTGGAAATATTCCTTTTTTTGTAGATAAGTTTACCAGACAGGGTAATGGCTTTACTACCCACTGTAAACAGCATTTAATTAGTTTACTGATTCATTAGTTGGGGTCAAGAACAGTCATTTTGACTCATATGGAAAGTTTACCGCATTTATTTTTGAAGTATTATTTTGATTTATTAATTTTTCCACAACTTCAATATAATGTTTTTTTAAAGGATTGTTGTCATTTTGTTCGTCTCTTCTCTCCCATTTACCTCAAGTGTTATGTTATCAGTGTTTTTCACACCTGCATGTTTCCTCTCTTCATTTATCAGAGACCATATGGTCTTAATAATATTTGTTGAGATTGATATATTGTTTTCATTGTACAGCGATTTACTTTCCTTTATCAGTTTTGTGTACATTTTCTTCCTTTCCCTACACGCATCCTTATTTTCTTTGACTGAAAACAACCAGAGTTCACACTCAAAAAAGTGCTCTTTCACCAGGATAATGCAACAAATCACATATCAATGATAACAATGCCAAAAGTGCATGAATTGGGCTTTGAATTGATTCCTCATCCTTCCTACCCACCAAAAAATAGCCCCAAGTGACTTCTTCCTGTTCCCCAACTTGAAACTTTTGCTCGGTGGGAAGAAATTTTCATCACATGAGGAAGTGATAGCTGCAGTCAACGAGTATCTTGTGGAGCTTGGCAGAACCCATTTTTCTGATGGGATGAAAAAGACGAGGATGACTGGACAAAGTGTGTATTGCTCAAAAGACACTATGTTGAGAAGTAAGGTGAATTTTTTATGAAACAAACATTTTTTCTTGATTTTAACCAAACTTATCAAATCACTCTTGTAGGTCTTAGAAATTTCTGAGAATGTGTGTATGTAGGAAGCAATTCTATGGGAGCAAGCCATGGACTATGAGAAAACCATGAATCAACAGAATTACCATATTTAATCAACTATGAGATGCACAATTTTCTTTGAAAAATTCAAGTGCATCTTACACTTGAATTTAGTAAACAAAAAATGTCCAATGTTCAATTTAAAATTCCCACCAGTCTTAAAAGTGTCCATACAATCAATGCTGCAGAAACCTATCTCTAGCTGGCAACATTGGATTCAGCTGTCAGCAGCAGTGCACCAATGCAATGAACATGAGTTGTGGGGATTCACAAGCTTGCTAAGACTGTCTCTCCCCAACCCTGCCATCACAAACCGAGAACACTGTCTAGCCTATGATGCAACATTGCAGTCTACAGTGCCAGTGAACTGGAAATGAAAGTGATTTGTGTTATTGGTAAAAGTATAATATTTTTGTTAGTAGCTAGTTTCATGACTGAAAAAAATAAATTAAACATAAACTGAATGTAATAGAACATGTAGAAGAACGTGTAAACAGAGCAGAAGAGCAGCATTTCAGCCCTCCTGCAACTGAAGAAATCATTCACAATTCATGGGCCAGTAAAGGAGAACTGAAAAAAATGAGGAAGTCTAAATGTGTAAACAGAGGACTGAATGAAAGATGGTCAAAACTAGAAGATGACATATTGAAACAGATTCCAGGAGGACTTACTTCACAATTGCAAGCTCTTGATGTCTAGATAAATAAACCATTTAAAATGTATATGAGAGAGGAATGGTACTAATGGATCCCAACATGAATTCATGCCAAATGGAGCTTCAAAATGGCCTACAATCAAACAAGTGTGCCAGTGGATAAAACAGTCGCAGTCGCGTTTATCATCAGCTGAGGGTTTCAGTTAGTCATCATTTATTCCAGGGAAAAGCTATATGCTCATCAACAGTATCTGTTCTTTTGAGAACAGTTACTGTCTTCATATATATAGTTAAAGGCTACCCAGCCATTGACCTTTGTCTGTGCAGTTGCGCACAGGTTGCCCAAACTATTACGGGAATCGCCAAATCGTGCGCGAGTAATGAGTGGATGGGCAACTGTCTATAGGGTACATTACATATGTAGAATCGTGGACAGTTGGGAATGTGAGTCTTATGGGAGGCGTGCAAGGGATAAGTCCCTGCAGTTGCGCTATTCATCTGCGTCCTCGGTGGCTCAGATCGATAGAGTGTCTGCCATGTAAGCAGGAGATCCCGGGTTCGAGTCCCGGTCGGGGCACACATTTTCAACTGTCCACATCAAGGTATATCAACAACACCTGGTGGCAGCTGAAGGTTTCAGTTAGTCATCCTTTATTCCAGGGAAAAGCTGCAGAGTCATCAACAGTATATGTTCTATCAAGAACAGTTACTATCTTCATATATAAAGATTGGAATGTTGTTGTTGTTGTGGTCTTCAGTCCAAAGACTGGTTTGGGGCAGATCTACACTCTACTCTATCCTGTGCAAGCTTCTTCATCTCCCAGTACCTACTGCAACTTACATCCTTCTGAATCTGCTTAGTGTATTAATTAATCTCTTGGTCTCCCTCTGTGATTTTTACCCCACACACTTCCCTCCAGTAACAAATTTGTGATATCTTGATGCCTCAGAATGTGTCCTACCAACTGACCCCTTCTTCCCTTCAGGCTGTACTACAAATTTCTCTTCTCCCCAAATCTGTTCAATATCTCCTTATTAGTTATATGATCTACCCATCTAATCTTTAGAATTTTTCTGTAGCACCACATTTCAAAAGCTTCTATTCACTTCTTGTCTAAACTGTTTATGTCCATGTTTCACTTCCATACATTGCTACACTCCATACAAGTACTTTCATAAAGGACTTCCTGACACTTAAATCTATACTCAATGTCAACAAATTTCGCTTCTTCAGAAACGCTTTTCTTGCCATTGCCAATCTATATTTTATACCCTTCTTAATTCAACCATCATCTGTTATTTTGCTTCCCAAATAATAAAACTTGTTTACTACTCATTTCCTAATCTAATTCCCTCAGCATCGCCTCATTTAATTTGGCTACATTCCATTATCCTCATTTTACTTTTGTTGATGATCGTCTTATATCCTTCTTTCAAGACACTGTCCATGCCATTCAGCTCCTCTTCCTAGTCCTATGCTGTCCCTGACAGAAGTACAATGTCATTGGCAAACCTCAAACTTTTATTTCTTCTCCTTGAACTTAAATTCCTACTCCAAATTTGTCTTGAGTAACATCAGGGACAAGCTACAACCTTGTCTCACTTCCTTCTCAACCACTGCTTCCCTTTTTGGCCCCTCGACACTTACAACCTCCGTTTGGCCTGTGTACAAATTGTAAATAGTCTTTTGCTACCTGTATTTTACCCCTGCTAGCTTTCGAATTTGAAAGAAGGTTTTCCAATCAACATTGTCAAAAGCTTTCTCCAGGTCTACAAATGCTACAAACGTAGGTTTGCCTTTCCTTAACCTATGTTCTATGAGATGTCGTATGGTCAGTATTGTCTCGTGAGTACCTACATTTCTCCAGAATCCAGTGTGTGTGTGTGTTTTTTTTCTGAAGAAGGGTTTGGCTGTAAGCTAAATTGTAACGGACTTTCATTGCGCCCGTCTGCAACTCAGTGTGGCATCATTACATTGAATCACAGGCTATCTTGTTCCTTACATTGTAAACAACAATATCATTTACTTAATATTAACTGATCAATTGAAACATGTGAAATATCTTGCATATTCGGTGCTCTTGAGCTAGGATGAATTTGATAAAGGCCATCTTATTGTAGACTGTTATTCTATCCATCTTATTGTAGACGGATTACGAACCCGAGCGCTTACCACTGCGCCACGACGCTGTAGAAAATAATTAATCGTAGGGAGTATTTCACCGCAACGGCTTCTTTTAACTGTCGATTTTCTCGACAACGGCTGCGAAGTGCATCTTGGTGCTTTGCCACATTACACCTCTGGCCATGAGCTTTTATTATGTGCAGTATGAATCAGATCTGAATTTCACAATTGGCGGCCTCCCCTTGTGAGTTCATCCAGTCGTCTTTCCTGCCTTGTGACCACCGCCGTGGCAATCCTCTGTTCTGTTCACTGGTGCAATTCTGACAGTGCAGATTCCTCCACGCATCGATGCTAACCGGTGTAGTGGTGTATTTTGGTAGTTACTTGGGTACGTTTGCATTCCTATGTTTTGGTAGTTCATCCTCCCGCCCTGGGGTTGCAGTATTTCGGGTGGGGAGTTGGTTCCTTGTCTCCCAAGATCTAGTGCTGTATTATTAAGGTTAATTCTAGTTCAGTCTAGTGTTCTGTTAATCCCTGGGTATGTGTGTCCGCCATACTATTTGCGCTGTATTTATTCTAAGTGAGTTGCACTGACAGTAGTTGGGGGTTCGAGTCCTGTCACGGAGCTGATAAGGGGTCACATTGGTTTCGGCTTGTCAGTTGTAGGGTGTTGCTTTAGAGGTTTGTTAACATTGGCATGTCAGTGTTGTCTAGCGCTACCGGGACCTAAAGAAGAACATTGTGCTGATTAGGGAATGTTGTTACATGTTCTTGTTTTCATTTCGATACCTGTATTTGTGAAGGCAACCGCATGAAGTAAGATCTGTTCTGAAGCTATGCTGGATCTTGCGCTCTTGGGATTTTTGGTTTTGTTTTGATCCTGACTATTTGGGTGTCAGGAATATGGAACTGTGTTGTTAATGTTTGGCTTGAACAGCGGTTACGCGGCTAGTTTAGTATGTGTGTAGTGGCATGGCGTCCTCGTGAAGGCGTGCCCGCTAGATTGCTATTGCGCCTCCTCAAAGTGTAATTTCCACCTTAATAAAAACCCCTTGTTAAAAGGGAGGAAGGAAAAAAAACTTTAGAAATACCTTCTATTTGCATTAACTATCTTACCTGTCGCTTAAGTAAATATCTGCTCAGTGATTAAGCTAATGGGAGCACCTATCCTAAAAGCAACTAGCGCACTTCTGTTATGGAGGCCTTCGTGCCTATTTTGATCTGAAAGATTGTATAAACAGGCTTACATGCTCTGTATCGAACTTCTGATGTTTTTGAGTGGTTGTGGATTATTAAAATTGATTATAGTGCAAACGTTTGTATTTTACCAACCGTGCTTATAAGTTATAAATGTGATTGGCTGTGTTGTGAATTCATGTATTTATGTTTTATGTTGCAATGAGAATTTAAATGTGGTAAACCCACGCTTTGTGATTAATAATTAGATTTAAGAGTGCGTTCACTTAGCGCTTACTTATGTGTTGTGTTATTATCATTTTTTTAAAATTATAATAGTTATAGTTTCTTAAAGCCTTTCCAATTCGAAAGTGGTGGCCCTCCCATTTTGGGCAATTGTAAGCATCGAAGCAGGATTTACATAGTTGGTGTTATGTATTGCATGTCATGGATAAATTATTTGTGTGTTAAATCACGTCTGATATGTCAATTCCTTGGCCCCGTCCACACCTTAGTCGTAGTCTTTTAATATTAAATGATCAGACCACCGTTCCAATACCTTCTTCATTATGCCGATGGGAGGACGCGAATACATCATCTTCCAGTGGAACACCTCTCGAGACCTATACTGCAGGACGGAGACAAGTTCGCATCGGCTCAGTTTTGCTCTGGGGAACATTCACGTGGGCAACCCAAGGGTCCAGTGGAGCTCGCGCAAGGTACCATGACGGTCGACCACATATATCCGTTTATGATGACTGTGTTTCCTGATGGCAGTTGCATGTTTCTACATCATAATGCACCATGCCACAAGACCAAGAGTGTAATGGTGTGTTTCAAGGAAGACAGTGGCGAGTTCCAGTTGATGTGCTGGACCGCCCAACACTCGAGATCTGATTCCAATTGAACACACCTGGGATGTGATTGAATGTGAAGTTGGAGTTCATCACCCCCGTCCCCGAAATTTATGGGGATTAGGTGAATTGTGTGTGCAGATGTTGTTCCAGCGACCTACCAAGGCCTCTTTGGTTATATGCTAAGCCGCGTCGCCGCTGTTATCCATACCAAAGGTGGTCATACCGGCTGTTAGGTGGGTGGTCATAATGTTCTGGCTGATCAGTGTATATCTGTTCTGTACATAGTTCCGCGTAGTCAGCGCGTACACAACTTCCCCACTTGAGCGCGCCCTGCTAAGCACAACAGCGCAGGCGCAGCACTCGTCCACCTCCGCACTACGAGATGGCGCTGTCTTAGAGACAGACCAAATTCTGCTTCTGCCAATCCACGTATTAATATGTAACGCAGCCAATGAGATTGCTGCTAATGTAGAACCTTTTCTCCTTGCGGATCACAATCATGCAGTGATACCTGAATGCTCGAGGTATTATAACGAGTGTACAGACCTCCAATTAGTCAGTCTGCATTAGTCTGCATTTGTCTGTACCAGTCTATAGTCAAGTTTCCGTCTGCGCCTAATAAGATTATCATATTCCTGTACATAGCCATGAAGAGAAATGTACAGACACTTTGTCAGGTAGCAGAGATATGTGAGAATAAGATTAAAGTACCAAGACCAAAGGAACTTCAGATTGTCAATTGTAAACAGCATCCAGAATCAAGTTACGTAATATCTATGTTATTTATTATTTTAATAAATCTGTGTGAAAATTAATCAAGTTCTGTTTAAAGTTGGTCACCGTCAATCTGCTACTCTAAGCGTGCAAGTGGCATTTCTATCATCTGACCTAACGGCAGAAGATAAACACGCCATGATAAGACCACAAGACATATTGCTGACACTCGCCCACTTCGTTAGAGCGACAAGTCAAATAATCTGATGGTGTGTGTACCAAAGGTCTTACAGTACGCACACCACAATATTTTTACACATACCAATTTCCAAATTTTCAGTCAGCTTCCTGAGAATGAAGTAGCGTCAAAACTTCGATTTCACGAAAACGGCCTGGATTGTATAAAATAACAGGCTTGAACGATTAAAATAACTTCTGCAGGACCGTAAGCAAATTGTGTGAGTTGACAAACAAACGTCCAATATAGAACACTTTAAGATAGCTGTTACACAGGACTCTGTGCTGGACCCTTTCTTGTTCCTAATAACAGTAACCAACAATTTTCTAAAAACCTGTGTCCGATTTGTAAATGGATGGATTTAGGTTTTAGGTGCTGGATTCATGGTAAAACATATTTACAACTTAATTGTTCTTTGGCATTCGAGAAATGTGACAACAATGCTCTTCTTTTGTTTGCTATTTCTGTATTACATCTGCCATGTAGTGACGACTAATATCTCTTGGCCGGCCGGAGTGGCCGAGCGGTTCTAGGCGCTACAGTCTGGAACCGCGCAACCGCTACGGTCGCAGGTTCGAATCCTGCTTCGGGCATGGATGTGTGTGCTGTCCTTAGGTTAGTTAGGTTTAAGTAGTTCTAAGTTCTAGGGGACTGATGACCTCAGAAGTTAAGTCCCATAGTGCTCAGAACAATTTGAGCCATTAATATCGCTTGTAGCACTCGTGTACAAAAACAAATCTATAAATATAAACAAAATAACAGTAAATATCGAAATGAGTAAAGTAAACAGCAAAAGCTCATAAAAAAATCACAAAAGCCCACATGCTAGAACGTTTTCAACGGATGATTCAGTTTGTTCACTCCAAAATACATACTATATGAGATACCGTATCATAGATGCAAATTGGCTGTTGAGTAGTGTAATGATCAATGATCTGCCATCACTTATTAAGTCCACTACAACCCAAACCAATACACTATAAACTTTATTGTCTTTCACAGCTCATTTATGCCAATTAAAATGATATAAATGCAATTTTGCGTTAGACAGATTTCTAGAGCAGCATATGCATACAGAAGTCAGTATACAATAATTAGTCTCACAATGAATCCACAATTCCGGAAATGTTGTCAATGTGTCATTTTGTGCTACCTGATGGGGAAAAATGATATACCTTCTGTCTTAGCATAATTATTCCTTTATTTTTTACTATTCAGTTGTCAGCTTAAGCATAAAGTTCAGCACAAACATATACACAATTATGTGTGGGAACTGTAATCCTAACAAATTAACAATGTGCCAAAATGTCTGGGAAATTAGTTCCAGGGATTTAGAGTCTTACAGCTCACATTTAAAATTTCAGCTGTATTCAATTTATGAGTAATAATTTCAGTTCATATATTTAGAAAATCGTTATACTTTTGGCACAGATCACACACAAACTACTTTGTGAGTTTTTAAAGTCCAGCACAATCAGCATGGCTCCATTTTGAGCAGCCCATACACTTCAGCCATATGTACCATTCGTTTGTTCCGCTGAATTAACGACAACAGTAAATCCAAGCTGTGTCCTTTTCTTCATCAGGACTAACGTTGATATCTGCTACTTCTCCTTCGTCTGGAGGGGAAACCATGGCCAAACGACGCTTCACAGCGCCGCGGTTTGATTTCCTCAATTGCTTTTATCTTCTCTGGAGGTCCTCTTCCTTCACAACTTGTAGTGTCGGCGTTTTAATTTCTAACATGCTTATAAACCTACCCAATGCATTTCAAAAATCAGTAGGGTACCTGACGGAACAGCACAAAATCGACGTAGTCTTGTGTCATTTTGCCCCATTCAACAGAAGCGTAATCTTTGGTCACAGTCTCGACAACTGACAGACATACAATCAAAATATTGCTATAGATTTAAAGACTTAGCTTTCTAAGCTCTCACCCAGGTAGTAAATCTCCCACACAAATAGCCAACACTATCCAATTTGAAAAGTTTCCTAGAAGAAATATTGGTTTCACTTGCTTCGAAAGTGATTTCCTGCTTCTCACGTCAATAAATGGAAGCAGGCAAAGATAAATGGCTTGTGGGCGAATAGAGAGTGCAAGCAATCATGTAAACCAAAGACTGTGATAGTGTCAACCGACAAATTTTTAATAAAGTACACTATATCGTTTTGTCCTTCTACATCTTTTTGGGCCACTTCCCCCCACGTAGACGATACAAATTTTCTTCACGGTAGTAAGGACTTCAGTAGTCTTAAGACCTGTGTTGCAAAGACAATCGCTCAAGCAACCTATTCGTTCAAAGAAAACTGATCCTTACTGAATTAAAACAAAACGCAGCAGATGGTTTTTTGGCTAAAAGACAAGCTTTTGTGAGATGATCCCAGTCAAGTTTATTTGTTTTTGGGGTATAGTTAGATGATAAATTATTTTGGGGTCAAAATGTAGCTAAAAATATTTCATTGGTAAATTATTTGTTAAGGCGACTTATGGATTGTGTATCTAAAATATATGTCACAACATTCTATTTTTCATTTTTCCAGAGCACGGTAGCATATGATATTTTTTATGGGGGAACTCTACTTTTATGCATGACATCTTAACACTGCAAAAGAAAAGTCACACTGACAACCTATGTTTTATGAACAAAAAATCGTGACTATAATAATCTAGTACGTTTTAATTTTTGCAAAGAAGAAGCTAACGGATCAAAACGCAGAGAAATGTACGTTGTTGCAGCACAAGCAGCAATAGATGCATTTGTACTCCATGCCACAGACTGTCAAAATCACTTACCAACTATGAACTCATGGGGCAGAAATGATGTTTTTTAACTTTATTCTGGCCTCTGGATAAAATTACGATTTCTTACTTGTCATGGAAATGGGTAATAAGGATTTCAAAATAAAAAATTTCCTATCACATGGCGTTTTCCAAAAGTAGGATTCTATTATTTATGAAATATGTATAATATTGAAGCCTTGGAAAGACAAATATTTCATCAAGGGATTAGTTATAGACATATATTTGGTAGGTTTCTTTTTTTTTTTTTTTTTTGTATTCATGTTCTGGAGGTTCTTTAAGGACTAGCAATATCCTGTCAGCATGCTACCGATCCACCACCCCAGGAACTGCTTTCCCATTAGTGCACTGTCCTGGTGAATAACATACCCCGTGTTCATCACCTGTATTCACTCAAGTTGTGAAGGTAAGTTTCAAGATGACAATCAAGGAAATGTAACCTTGGTGGCACATGACACTTCACACATCTTATCATTTTATTCACAATCTCTTTATATTCATCTTATTTGTGACTCTGAAGAAAGTTCCTACACGCTGACTTTAAGGCATTCCATGCTTATTTTTAAGTCTCACTTAACGAGTTGGTGAAATATGAATCATGCGTAAGCTATCGTATTTGGGGGCCAATAAATACTCTTTAATCAAAAAGTGTAGGCTTTTACGACCTGCGTCTACATTAATTAAAACTTCCAGGCTACGAGGCCGTGGTCAAACAGTAGCAATACTTCCTCATGACGTTTCGTTGCCAATTGTTTGCAACATTTTCCGAGGTGAACCAATGACTGACTCACCTCGGAAGATAATGCTCGCAGTTAACAACGAAGCGTCATGAGGATGAATTGCTACTGTTCGACCACGACCTCTTAGCTCGGAAGTTTTAATTCACTCTTTAATGTTTGCATCGCCGATATTGGGAAACTTTGTCTTCAGGTGTACTAAAGCTTCCCCTTCACTTTTGCAAATGTCTTCAGTAACCTCATTTTTTAAAAATCAGGGCTGGCAGGCATACATCTTCAAGGTTTGTTAACGACGCATACTACAGTCTCATTTTACATGGAACATAGGTGTTCCCCTTGGGCCACTCTTCTTGTAGGTAATGTAATTTCTTGTTGCGGCTGTCCCACTTGCACAGAAAGCATCAACGTAACCTGGTTGCATACCACTGAATAGCCCTCTTGCTTTCACGTCTGCACACAATTTCCATTTCAACATATTATAGTGTAAGCTCTTCATTTGTGTGGCCATATTGTCCATAGCTGCTTTACAATTTCTGTGTAAGTAATTGAGCAAGTCTCGCAGGGTTTCGTAAGTCTACTTGTTAACCGCGTATCCTTCTCGAAATGATGAATATTTATTGCCATTATGACGGAGGACTGCCTTCAAACTTGATTTCGAGGTATCAATAAAGAGTCTCTATGCCTCAGGGTTGTGAAAGTGATGTAGTGCTCCAACAAAACCATTGATGTCACTGCAGCACACAAGCTCGTTGGAGGAAGAGAAAAAGGTTTCAAACTCACTCTGGTCTTGAGCGAGTATATCCCGTCCTTGCAGTTGTAAATCCAGTAAGTTATATTGTGCTGTGACAGATTCAAGTCCCTACCGACGTCGTTAAGTTCTACCTGCGTAATGCGATGAGTTGATGTTGGTTTTCATGGCAAATACTCGGGACCCAGACCAACAAGTGCTGCTGCTGTTTCGTTCCCACTGCTGTCGGGTAGAATCTCTTTATGTTGTTCGTTAATGGTCCTATCACTTGGTGCTTAACAGGTGGAGAAGCATCCTGCGCAACTGGCCACATGCCGTGGAAACTGAATAGCATTTTGCAGAATACCCGTTCACCACAGTCAAGGAAACATAAGAGGGTTGCCCAGAAAGTGATGCACCGCATTTTTTTCTTCAACAGTTCTTTATTGAACATGATGAGAATTACACACACGAAAGAATGGTGTTTGTTCTACACACCCTATTTCTCCACGTAATCTCCATCCCATTCTATGGTCTTCCTCCAACGAGTTTGTGGGCTGCAGTGACATCATTGGTTTTTCTGGGGTACTGCTTCACTTTCACAACCCTGAGGGATAGAGACTCTTTATTGATACCTCGAAATCAAGTTTAAAGGCAGTCCTCCTTCATAATGGCAATATATATTCCTCATTTCCAGTAGGATACGCGGTTAACAATAAGGAGACTTACGAAGCCCTACGAGACTTGCTCAATTACTTACACAGAAATTTTAAAGCAGCTATGGACAATATGACCACACAAACGAAGAGCTTACACTATAATATGTATAAATGGAAATTGTGTGCAGACGTGAAAGCAACAGAGATATTAGCCGGCCTGTGTGGCCGAGCGGTTCTAGGCACTTCAGTCTCAAACAGCGCGACCGCTATGGTCGCAGGTTCGACTCCTGCCTCGGGAATGGATGTGTGTGATGTCCTTAGGTTGGTTTAAGTACTTCTAAGTTCTAGGGGACTGATGACCTCAGATGTTAAGTCCCATAGTGCTCAGAGACATTTGAACCATTTTTTGAACAGAGCTATTCAGTGGGATGCAACCAGGTTACATTGGTGCTTTCTGTGCAAGTGGGACAGTCCCAAAAAGAAGTTACATTACTTACAAGAACAGTGGTCCACGCAGAACGCCTACGTTCCGTGTAAAATGAGAGTCTCGTATGAGTCGTTAGCAAACCGTGGAGATGAATGCCTCCTTGCCCTGCTTTTTTTAAAATGAGGTTAATGGAGACATTTGCACAAGAGAAGAGGAAGCTTTGTCACACCTAAAGACAAAGTTTCCCAATATCAGCGATGCAAACATTAAAGAGTGAATTAAAACTACCGGGCTAAGAGGACGTAGCCGAACAGTAGCAATTCTTCCACATGACGTTTCGTTGCTAACTGCGGGCAGCATCTCCCGAGGTGAGCCAGTCATACGTTCACCTCGGAAAATGTTGCCAACAATTGGCAACGAAACGTCATGAGGAAAAATTGCTACTGTTCGACCACGGCCTCTTAGCCCGGAAGTTTTAATTAATGAAGATGGCGGCCTTGAAAGCCTACACTTTATGATTAAAGATTATTTATTGGCTCCCAAATACGATAGCTTATGGATGATTCATATTTCACTGTTTCGTTAAGTGAGACTGAAAAAGAAGCACGGAATGTCTTAGTCAGTGTGTAGGCACTTTCTAGAGAATCACAAATAAGATGAATATAAAGAGATTGCGAATAAAATGATAAGATGTGTGAAGTGTCATGTGCCACCAAGGTTACATTTCCTTGATTGTCATCTTGAAACTTTCCTTCACAACTTGGGGGAATACAGGTGATGAACACGGGGTATGTTATTCACCAGGACAGTGCCCTAATGGGAAAGCAGTTCCTGGGGTAGTGGAATGGTAGCATGTTGACAGGATATTGCTGGTCCTTAAAGAACCTCCAGAACATGAATACAAAAGAAAACGACCAAAAATGTCCCTCTAAACTTATCCTTTGGTGAAAAATTAGTCGTTCCAAGGCTTCAATATTATACATATTTCATAAATAATAGAATCCTACTTTTGGAAAACGCCATGTGAAAGGAAATTTTTTATTTTGAAATCCTTATTACCCATAATCATGACAACTGAAAAATCATAACTTTATCCAGAGGCCAGAATAAAGTTAAAATATAATTTGTGCCCCATGAGTTCATAGTTGACAGTCTGTGGCATGGAGTACAAATGCATCTATTGCTGCTTGTGCTGCAACAACGTACATTTTCTCTGTGTTTTGATCCGTTAGCTTCTTCTTTGCAAAAATTAAAACATATAAGTTTATTATAGTCACGATTTTTTGTTCGTAAAATATAGGTTGCCAGTGTGACTTTTCTTATGCAGTATTAAGATGTCATGCAGACAAGTAGAGTTCCCCCATAAAAAATATCATATGCTGCTGTGCTCTGGAAAAATGAAAAATAGGATGTTCTGACATATATTTCAGATACACAATCCATAAGTCGCCTTAAAAAATAATTTATCAATAAAAAATATTTTGGCTACATGCTGACCCCAAGATAGTTTATCATCTAACTATACCCCAAAAACAAATAAACATAACTGGGATCATCTAACAAAAGCTTGTCTTTTAGACAAAAACCATCTGCTGCGTTTTGTTTTCATTCAGTAAGGATCAGTTTTCTTTGAACGAATAGGTTGCTTGAGCGATTGTCTTTGCAACACAGGTCTTAAGACAACTGAAGTCCTTACTACCGTGAAGAAAAACTGTATCGGCTACGTGGGGGGAAGTGGCCCAAAAAGATGTAGAAGGGCAAACCAATATACTGTCCTGTATTAAAAATTTATCACTTGACACTATCACAGACTTTGGTTTACTTGAATGTGCTTCACTGTGTGAATCTGGCAGAAACTACGTTACTCTAGCGCCGACTGAACCGACGCACATTATCACTTGACACTATCACAGTCTTTGGTTTACTTGAATGTGTTTCACTGTGTGAATCTGGCAGAAACTACATTACACTAGCGCCGACTGAACCGACGCACATTCCCTATCAGAGGGGACACAGGCCAGACGTGTTAGACATAGCCCTCATCAAGGGCATTACATCGACACTCAACGTTGGCGTTGAAAACGATCTGCCCTCAAACCACCAACCTGTAATACCATACATTGAGGAAACACTGTAGCACATGGAACAATGCAGAATGTTGGGCTACGGGTGTACTAATTGGACATTGTTCAAGAAAACGCTCGATAGCCACATCACACCCAAACACGAAATTAACGAAACAGCAGAAATTGACGAGGCAGTAAAAACCCTCACCAACGCCGTCCAGGACGCAATGGCAGGCACCATACCTGATCGCACCTCACAACAACACAGTGCGGCCCTGCCCCAGGAAATCCTGGGCCTAATCTCAATGAGGAATCGCCTCAGGAGACAATGGCAGCGCACCAGGCGCTCGTACTTCAAACGGCACATTAACAGGCTACAGGGCATCATACACGACAAAATACAAACACATAGAACACAACAGTGTGGCAACTAGCCCGACACTTCACCAGGGAGAAAATGTACACCCCAACGCTTCAAGGTTCTGACGGACTTGCATACTCAGCGGAAGAGAAAGCAGAACTAATGGCCCGCACACTCGCAGCGTTATTCAGCCCGAACCTGGTACCATCAGATCCAGTGTTCACGCTTGCTACTGACCATGAGGTTACACGCATTTTAGCCCAACCATCGCGCGACGACATTCGACATGCTAGTACAGCCGAAGTCTCCTGGGCTATAATGCATTCCGCTGCTAGGAAAGTCCCGGGTCATGATAGCACTCAAAACCGTGTCCTCCAGGAGTTCACCGATAAAGCCACTGAATAACTAACAGACATAACGAATGTCATACTAAAACACCAACACTTCCCCGCCTTTTGGAAGACGGCCAAGGTCCTGATGTTCAGGAAGCCGGGGAAAGACCACAGCCTCCCACAAAATTACCGACCCATCAGCCTTCTGAGCTCGCTCAGCAAGATTGTTGAGAATGTGATTCTCAAATGCATTACTAGGCATTGCATAACAAATGACATCCTGAGACCGGAGCAATTCGGCTTCAGGAATCACCGCTCCACAACACAACTTTTGCGGGTCGTTGAACATAAAAAACATGGCTTCAACACAAACAAAGCAACAGGGGCGGTGTTGCTGTACATCGACAAAGGTTTTCGACCGTCTATGGCACAACGGCATCATTCGCAAACTCAGCGACGCGGGATTCCCCGACGGGCTGGTGCGTTTCATACACTCATACCTCACAGACAGGAGTTTCAACACTGACGTGCAGGGAAAACAATCAACACGACACGGTGTACACGCGGGAGTACCCCAGGGATGCATCCTAGGGCCCCTACTGTTTAACCTCCACATAAACGATCTCCCAACCACACACAACGCAACGATGGAAAATTACGCGGATGACACAGCCATCATCGCGCAAGATTGGAAACCATCAAACATTACGTCACGCTTACAGACCGCACTCAGAGTGGCTGAGTCTTGGTTGGAGAAATGGCGTGTTAGAGTAAACGTCGACAAGAGGGAAGTCATTCCGTTCACTAGAAGACCGAAGCAACTGCGCAAACACCGATACTGCAGACCGATGACTCTACATGCACGTCCAATACGTTTACGCGAGAAAGTCAAATACCTCGGTGTCTGGCTGGACCGGAAATTACTCTGGGGGGACCACATACAACACATGACCAACCGAGCAAGCGCGAGGCTCAAACGGCTCTACCCTATGCTCAACAGGCGTAGCACACTGAACAGAAGGGTGTCGAGGTCCATGTACATGACACTTACTCGACCCCTGATGACGTACGCAGCCCCTGTCTGGGGATACGCTGCGCCTACACGCCTGCGCCGTCTGCAGCTGATACAAAACAGAGTACTCAAAATCATAAACAATGCTCCACGATACACACGCATCGCGGACCTTCACCGGGAATACCGGCTTGAGACTCTCACGGAGGTAATCCTCACCACAAGAGTATACAGAAACTCCAGACATTCGCAGAACCCGTTTATTCTGAATCTGGGGAACTACGACCACAACCATAGATGGAAACATAAAAGACAAAAAGACATACTTGTAAGGACCTAACATCTATGGCCAAGCACACGCAAACACAACGGTACAGGTGAGCCCCTGTTAATAAGACGCCATTACTGGGTATCCAGCTGGAATACACTTGCTAACTCGCAGGGAAGCCGTACCGTACACTGCATGCAGACAAACTCCAACCCCCCCCCCCCACACACACACACACACACAATGAGATGATCTATGGCCGATCTACCAATGCTATATAACGATCTCGATTGTTCCAGGAATGCAGCTGTTGCAGCAAACTCGGATACATCGCCATCGCTTGCCACGGTAATGATGCATGATACCCGTACTAACAAACCCAACCTTGCATGAACTACCGCAGCTAGTAAGCCACTACTGCTCTTACTACCCATCCCACTGTCGCAGAGGTTTTTTTCCCGCGGCACGAGCCTTGTCACTTTTTTCCCTCTGCTCTTCAAATCGCTACCCTCACTCGCGTTTCGTCCACTATCTATCACCTGATGGACAGTGTTAATGCGTAGCCTTACCCAGACGCATGGACAACATCACAGCCCAGCATCCTGTGATCCACATACTAGACAACTAACATGTTGACGGAGGTGACAGTAGAAATTTTGGTCTGGTCACCACGTTTGTGCGGGCGTGGAGGGGCCCCATCTCTATATGCAAATCGTGGAGCTCCACCGAACCGCCTTCTGATGGCCTCACCCCCCATGCCCAGCGACTAGCTGTACTTCTTTCGACAGCAGATGCTCCATAGGCTTTGCACAAGCGTTTGTGAATATTCCCCACAGTTTCTTTCTCTGCAGTGAGGAATTCAATGACGACACATTGCTTGTAACGCACCTCACTAACAGACGCCATTTTGAAACTGTCCTGCAGCTACGCTATCTGTCACTCGGGAGACTTCAAATAATACATATGTAGCGTATCGCATTCGTAGCATTGTATTCGGGTGAGAAAAAAAATGGGGTGCATTACTTTCTGGGCAACCCTCGTAGCAGTCAGTGATATGATCCTTCTGTTCGCGCCACATCACTGGTATCGTAAATGGTAGTGGCGCTCGAAAACCTTGCCGCCACTTACGCAAGTTGCTTGCACATGAGCCACAACAAAGAAGAGAAGCAAAAGGCTTATCTTCGTCCCCAACTCTGCAGCCACAATGCAGCTCGTATACCTTCTTAACCACAGGTATAAGATTATCCTTTTGACTTTTCACTGCATATTCCCCACATACGTAATAAAACAAATTGGGGTTATTTACACATGGCCTAAACATTTTGTACAGAAGTTTCTGACAGAACATAGTCGTATATGACAAACTCCATACAAGCAAAACGCATAATACAGTAGTAACTGCCATTACAGTGAAACACCAATAATCTTTCTTCGAAATTGCGGAAAACTCACCAAGTGGCAAAACAAGGCAGAATTGTGACTTCTTTTTATGAGAGCTAATACTGGATCGACAAACACAGGGAGCAAAATACACATAGAGAAGATAAGTTTCCCTGCATGTGAACTGAAACTTTATTTCAATTATATTACAGCACATTTCCGTGACAGGTAAAAAACGGATATCCGTAAGAAACTGTACGTGACGGAGAAAAATAAACATGAAATCTGAATTCAGCAAACGAAAATTACACTCACCTATTTTCATGCAGAGTTCAAAAAGTGTGCTGTGCAGAGTTCCTCAAGGCTGCGTTCACACTGCCGGCCGGGCCGGGCTGACGCGTACTGGCTCGGCTCGTGCCTAGCCAGCTCAGGCCGACGAGTAGTGCATTCACATTGCGCGCCGCGCCGAGCCGGGACGGCGAAATGGGGGAAAATCCACTTCTCCGATTTTCATGTCTTAAAAATTCTTACCGGTATATAAGACTTTGCTACATCGTTTTATGAACTTATTTTTTCCTTAAAAGCGTTACTTACGTCGTGGAAAAAGAAAAAATCTACTTTTCGTTTCGCGTGATTTCTTAGTTTCGTAACGCTTCCCAACCGATTTTGAAGAAAGTATGCGGCTAAAGAATCTGATTTTTGTACACGTGGTAGTGCAACATCTTAGCTTCGTATTGAATCATTTATCTTTTCATATTTCTTAACAGTCATTGTGAAATGATGCTATTGTCAACATTGTGCACTTGATTTACAAATCTTGTAGTGAAAAAGTTATGTAGCGGGTAGCTTACTGTTAGATCCGTTTTAGACCATACATTGTTGGGAATGAAATGTAGCTAAAAGTACCAAAAAGTTTTTGAAATGATAATGATACTGATATGTGTCTCTGGTCTCAAGTAATGCGAGCTATTCAGTGGCGACAGTGCCGCGTCAGCAAGCCACGGAGTTCGCGCGGTTACAGCTTGGTTTAGTGTAGTCATATAATGCAGCACAGAAAAAAACTAATTACTAGTCATCAGCGCAGACCTAGTGCCGGCCCCTCTTATTATTTTAATGGTCTCATTCTCTAGATAAATCTAAATGTATAAGAATTTTTCCTACTGGACAATCATCTGCTATGCTTTTATAATGGGCCACACGTTGCATCACAAAAGACAAACAATTATTTGTCATCAACATCCTACAATTAGCATGATGTACATTTCGTATTTCGAACTAAAAGATAACTGAAGCGCAATTCTGTAGTCTCGTTGTCTACTTTGGCAGAAAAAATAATGGAGAGTTAATGAAACTACTATAGATCGGCACAGATGTGCGTTTCATTGTTCTTCATTGTTTTTTTTTTTCTTCCTTGGCGGGCTGCGCTGCACTGTCAATGTAACCCCACTCTTTGGCTAAATGGCTGGCGGAAGGCCAAATAAATAAATTTAAAAAGATCCCCACCCTTCGACAGCTGACAAGCAAGTCAGTAGAAAACGCAGCTGCAGTCAACAGTTGCTCGCCTTTAGCTAGTCTGTGCTGTCGTGTACAACAATGTCTTCACTCTTTTATTGGTATTGTTTTGACTCTGCAGTAACTCGTCGAGTTTTCAAGTACAGAAGACCTAGGAGGTTATGGATTCATCCCATAAATAGCGACAGACATTTAGGAGAGTTATTTTCTTCATATGAAGAACTTAAAAACTGTTCTGAAAAATTTTATTCAAATTACAGAATGAATCATAATATATTTCAGTATGTGCTGCAGAACATTCAAGACAAAATTTCTAAACAGAACACAAATTTTCGCAGAAGTATAACAGCAGAAGAAAAACTGTGTACAACGATAAGGTAAGATTCGTTAGTACACACTTTTTGGTTTGCAGTAGAACTTTGTACACCATTCGCTACCTCCAGTTAATTGTAGTCATGCTTTTGTATTTTAAATTTCACAAACACTAACCTCTGAGGGGAAGAGAGTTTATGGGACTCCTGAGAATCATTAGGAAGTAAATAGCTTCGTCATTTTGGGTAATGTCTTGCTGTGCCTTCAACGAAGAATCGCAGAAATACTCCTTCACAATTTTTCCAACTTTTTTCTTCTTTTTTCTTCATGATGCAGCGCTTGGCAGTGGTAATGGTTCATCATGTGGAGCCGCTGATGACCTCACAGAACTCTTTTTATTTCCTTGTAAGATAGACAGATTGATAGGCGAAGAGTTTTGAGATAATGCCCTTTGACTTAGTGGTTCTATTTCCACTGATAATGAACTGCCACAGCATGACTTTACAATGCATTATCATCTGGTAGGGACACATTTCCGTCCCTCAGTGACACTCATATCTATCTCCGTTTACAAGTAAATGCGAACTATTCAGTGGCCGCAATGCCGCGATCGCGGGCAAGCTTTTGTTGTAAATGCATGTAAATACGGTAAATAAATGAAATAAAAGTAATTTCGCATGTATCATTATAATAAACGTAATTTTTCCTCACTGATTGTGAAACGTGAGGTAACATCTTAAAATAAAATACGTGTGCAGTCACACAGAAGGGAGACGTGTGATGCGTGTAGTGCAGAAGCTGTAGTGCTGCTCCACAGGCTCGCGCCTGCGGTCGGCTCGCGCCGGCAATATTAAACACTCGGGATGTCGCCGGCTCGGCTCCGGGAGGCTCACGCCGTGTCGGCGCGGCCCGGCCGCCAGTGTGAACACCGCAATTCAAAACCATGTGCTTGATATCGAAGCGGGCGGCGGCCCGGCCAGGCTCGGCTCGGCCCGGCCGGCAGTGTGAACGCGGCCTTAATGAGGTGTCAAACACTGTACAAAATTTACCAGAACATGCGTTCAAACAAACACTGTATGATAGGTTACTTGGCCACCTTCTACAGCGTAAGTAATTTATCAACTGTAGTGTAATACTTACTGTTAGTAACAAGCCCGTTGGTTTTTTTCTTAATCAATAATATTGTACTATGTGTGCGACGCTGTCTCTTGCTGTAATGGCCTAATGTCAATAAAATTATTATTATCATCATTATATTTTTGTGTAAAACCTTAAACGAATGCCCAGACAGAAAAGCTTAAGAGGTTTTTGTCTTACGTTAAATCAATCAAAGGGTCGAAACCATCTGTCCAGACACTGTGACCATAATGGCATCAAAACGGAGGATGACACAGAAAGGTCGAAATACTAAAAGTCTTTTTCCAAAAATGTTTCATTGAGGTAGATCGTACTATTGCTCCTCCATTACATCGTCCCACGACCGTCAAAATGACAGCTGTCGAATAAGTGACTACGGGATAGAACAGCGAATGAAATCGTTCAACAGGTGGTTGGTTGATTGATTGGTTGGTTGGTTGATTCGGGGGAGGGAACCAAACAGCGAGAGCTCATCGATCCATCGGATTAGGGAAGAATGAGGAAGGAAATCAGCCGTGCTCTTTCACAGAACCATCACGGCATTTACATGAAGCGATTTAGTAAAATAACGAAAAACCTAAATCAGGATGGTCGGAGCCACCTTTCAACCGTCGTCCTTCCGAAAGCGAGTCCAGTGTGCTCAACCGAGACCATCGGACCTCACGGAATACCAAAACCATTCTACACAGAGCATGCAAAAGGACTTGCAGTTCCGGCAGCAGTTTCACTGGAGAAGGGGTGCGTTCCCAATGACTGGAGAAAAAGCGCAGGTCGTTTTTCTTTTCAAAAAGGGCCATCGAACAGACGCACAAAGCTATATGCTTATATCTCTGAAGTCGGACAGTTGTAGAATTTTGAAACATATATACACACAGCAAAAAAATATTTTGCATCACCGCGGTTCCTAGAGTTCCTGAAACTGTGCAGAAAATTAGAACAGAGATCAACATAAACATCATTTCCGCCCTTTTTACTGCTCATCAAAACCATGCATTGCATGTTGTACCGCCACACAGCGAGACCTTCAGAGGTGGTCGTCCAGATTGCTGTACACACCGGTACCTCTAATATTCAGTAGAACATCCTCTTGCATTGATGCATGCCTGTATTGATCACTACTATCCACTACTATCCACAAGTTCATCACGCCACTGTTCCACTCCTCAACGGCGATTCGGCGTGGATCCCTTAGACTAGTTGGTGGATCACGTCGTCCATAAACAGCCCTTTTCAATCCGTCCCATCCATATTCGATAGGGTTCACGTCTGGAGAACATGCTGGCCACTCTGGTCGAGCGATATCCTGAAAGAATTCATAAGATGTGCACGATGGGGGCGCGAATTGTCGTCCATGAAGAAGAATGCCTCGCTAATGTGCTGCCGTTATGGTCGCATTATCAGTCGTAGGACGGCATTCACATATCGTACAGCCGTTACAGCGCCTTCCATGACCACCAGCGGTGCACGTCCGCCCCACATAATGCCACCCCAAAACAGCAGGAAACATCCACCTTGCTGCTCTTGCTGGACAGTGTGTCCAAGGCGTTCAGCCAGACCAGGTTGCCTCCAAACACGTCTGTGACGATTGTCTGGTTGAAGGCATAAGCGACACCCATTGGTGAAGAGAATGTGATGCCAGTCCTGAACAGTCCAGCCGGCCGGGGTGGCCGAGCGGTTCTAGGCGCTACAGTGTGGAACCGAGCAACCGCTACAGTAGCAGGTTCGAATCCTGCCTCGGGCATGGATGTGTGTGATGTCCTTAGGTTAGTTAGGTTTAAGTAGTTCTAAGTTCTAGGGGACTGATGACCTCAGAAGTTGAGTCTCATAGTGCTCAGAGCTTGAACAGTCCATTCGGCATGTTGTTGGGCCCATCTGTATGATTCTGCATGGTGTTGTAGTTGCAAAGATGGACCTCGCCATGGACGTCGAGAGTGAAGTTGCGCATCATGCAGCCTCCAGCTGACAGTTTGAGTCATAACACGACGGCTGGCCGCGGTGGTCTAGCGGTTCTAGGCGCTCAGTCCGGAGCCCCGCGACTGCTACGGTCGCAGGTTCGAATCCTGCCTCGGGCATGGATGTGTGTGATGTACTTAGGTTAGTAGGTTTAAGTAGTTCTAAGTTCTAGGGGACTGATGACCATAGATGTTAAGTCCCATAGTGCTCAGAGCCATTTGAACCAACCATAACACGACGTCCTGTGGCTGCACGAAAAGTGTTATTCAACATGGTGGCGTTGCTGTCAGGGTTCCTCCGAGGTTGCGGTCATCCACTGCAGTAGTAGCCCTTGGCCGGCCTGAGCGAGGTATGTCGTCGACAGTTCCTGTCTCTCTGTATCTCCTTCATGTCCGAACAAGATCGCTTTGGTTCACTCCGAGACGCCTGGACACTTCCCTTGGTGAGAGCCCTTCTTGGAACAAAGTAACAATGCGGATGCGATCGAACCGCGGTATTGACCGTGCAGACATGGTTGAACTGCAGGCAACACGAGGCGTGTATCTGCTTCCTGGTGGAATGACTGGAACTGATCGGCTGTCGGACCCCCTCCGTCTAACAGGCGCTGCTCATGCACGGTTGTTCACATCTTTGGGCGCGTTTAGTGGCATTTCTGAACAGTCAAAGGAACTCTGTCTCTGATACAATATCCACAGTCAACGTCTATCTTCAGGAGTTCTGGGAACTGGGGCGATGCAAAACTTTTTTAATGTGTGTATTTTATGTTTCAACATTTCTGTGGACCGAAAGTCTCCTCTGGAGAAACCAACGCTGCTTTCAAAAAAATCGTGATAAATTCAGATTGCTCTATTCGTCCACGATGTCCAGAAGGAAGGACGTGGATGCCCAAGTTGATGCCGTGTTGCTTGATTTCCAGAAAGAGTTCGCACTGTCGCTTAATGGACAAAATCAGAGCGTACTGAATATCAGAGCAGCTGTGTGACTGGACTGATGAGTTCCTACCGAACAGAACACGTATCATTCTCCCGGCCTGAAATCTTCAGACATACGCTGAGGTAACAAAAATCGTGGGATACGTCCTAATATCGTATCGAACCTCAGTTTACCCAATGTAGCGCAGCAACTCCACGTGGCATGGACTCAACAAGTCGTTGGAGGTCCCCAGCACTAATATTAAGCTATGATGCCTCTACAGACGTCCATAATTGCGAAGGTGTTACAGATGCAGGATTTTGTGCGCGAACTGACCTCTCGAGTATGTCCCATAAATGTTCGGTGAGACTCGTGTCGGTATGGGTGGCCAAAACATTTGCTCGAACTGTCCAGAATGTTCTTCAAACCACTTGCAAACAATTGTGGCCGGTGACATGGTGCATTGTCATCAGCAAAAGTTCAGTGGTTGTTTGGGAACATGAAGTCTACGAATGGCTGAAGATGGTCTCCAAGTTGCCGAGCATAACTAGGATCCAGTCGATTCCGTGTAAACACAGCCCACACCATTACGGATGCACCCCTGAATCTCACAGTGCCTTGCTGGCTTCGTGGGGTCTGCGCCACAGTCGAACCCTACCATCAGCTCTTACCAACTGGAATCGTAACTCATCTGACGAGACCACGGTTTTCCAGTCGCCCAACCGATGAGGTCACGAGTCCAGGAGAGCCGCCGCAGGCGATGTCGCGCTGTTAGCAAAGGCACTCGCATCGGTCGCCTGCTGCCACAACCCATTAGCGTCAAATTCCACCGCACTGTCCTAAGGGAGTAGTTTGCCTTACGTCCCACATTGATTTCTGCGGTTATTTCACGCCGTTAGCACTGACAAATCGCCGCTGCTCTAGGTCGTTAAATGAAGGTTATCGACCACTGCGTTGTCCACGGTGAGAGGCATTCCGAAATGGAATGTCCCAAGCATCTAGCTCCAACTACCAACCGGCCCTCAGAGTCTGTTAATTCCTGTCGTATGACCATAACAATGTCGAAATTTTTTATTTATTTATTTATTTTATTTTTTTTTTTTTTTTTCGAGCGAGGTGACGCAGTGGTTAGCACACTGGACTCGCATTCGGGAGGACAACGGTTCAATCCCGTCTCCGGCCACCCTGATTTAGGTTTTCCGTGATTTCCCTAAATCGCTTCAGGCAAATGCCGGGATGGTTCCTTTGAAAAGGGCGCGGCCGATTTCCTTCCCCATCCTTCCCTACTCCGAGCTTGTGCTCTGTCTCTAATGACCTCGTTCTCGACGCGACGTTAAACACTAATCTCCTCCGAAAAATTTTCACAAGAATCACCTGAATGCAAATGACGGGTCCGCCAAAGCACTGCCTTATTATACTGTAATATCTCTTTATATTCTACTAATTATCCCTGCACAATTCTATGAGTGAATTACGCTTCCTACTTGACCATCTATAAACTCGCAGAATCGATGCGCAAACTAGTACAGTACTATTCCATGAGCGCATAATTACTCTTTGTAATATTCTCTCTGGGGTGTGTTGGGAGGACTTCTAGGATTTTCTCCGTGCCGAATAGCCGCATTGAATAATTGTAATTTTGCTATCGTGATTACAGGAAGCAAGAGACTGGAAATATATTTATGCTAATCAAGAGAATATATACTGAGCATTTACATCAAAGGTCTGTAACGAATTTCATTATATATGTATTCTCTAATTGGAAACTTGCACGGAGGTGTCGTTTCGTTGGTAATCAGAAGGGAACTTCCTATGAATTGGAAACGAACCTGCAATTATTAGAGCCAAGAGCTCCATTATTTCATCGGATAATTAAACTCTATCAAAGCAAACTTTCCGCTTGATCTGAGGTTTCCCGACTGACTACGCAACGCACGAAAACCAAGACATTTTATTTACACAGGATTTCAGATCGCTTCGACTCATCGAGACTCCGGACACGGAGAGTCATCGTCCGATTCTGATTAAACAAGTAAAGCTTAATTATAACTTTCTTGGGCGACTGTGATGACTGTGATATGGATGCTTATGAATGAGATCATTAATAAAATACTAATAACTAACTTTCCTCCTCACCAGCAGCCAGTATAAACATAACGATTAATTAAAAATATATTACATTGTGTACGCGATACTGCTGTCATCTGTAAATGCGCATATTGCTGTACCATGACTTTTAACACCCCAGTGTACGGCCACTTCACGCAAACCCCAAGGGACTTTTGGTGTTTCAGAAATAAGTACAGAACTTCTCTGAGACGATAGTTTGGATACAGGCAATTATTTTAAGTATACGAACATGGGGTCGGTGACGTATATTTGCGACGATAGGCTACGTCATTCGTATGGAGCATAGCCATGTATGGAAGTGAAACATGGACGATAAATAATTTGGACAAGAAGAGAATAGAAGCTTTTGAAATGTGGTGCTACAGAAGAATGCTGAAAATTAGATGGGTAGATCACATAACTAATGAGGAAGTATTGAATAGGATTAGGGAGAAGAGAAGTTTGTGGCACAACTTGACTAGAAGAAGGGATCGGTTGGTGGGACAAGTTCTGAGGCATCAAGGGGTCACCAATTTAGTACTGGAGGGCAGCGTGTAGGGTATAAATCGTAGAGGGAGACCAAGAGATGAATACACTAAGCAGGTTCAGAAGGATGTAGGCTGCAGTAGGTACTTGGAGATGAAGAAGCTTGCACAGGATAGAGTTGTATGGAGAGCTGCATCAAACCAGTCTCAGGACTGAAGACCACAACAGCAACAACAGGCCGGCCGCGGTGGTCTCGCGGTTCTAGGCGCGTAGTCCGGAACCGTGCGACCGCTACGGTCGCAGGTTCGAATCCTGCCTCGGGCATGGATGTGTGTTATGTCCTTAGGTTAGTTAGGTTTAAGTAGTTCTAAGTTCTAGGGGACTGATGACCACAGCAGTTGAGTCCCATAGTGCTCAGAGCCATTTGAACCATTTTTTGAAGAACAACAGGCTACCTCAAAAAAGTCATCGGACCGCCGGATGGTACGATAACCAGCGGTACGTATCCGTAAGTTTGGATATCTAGTGTCACTTGTTTTCATAGGTGCCAGAGCCCTAACGTAATTTGTAACGAAGTATTGTACCAAGAGTAAGTTAGTGTATTGTGGAACAATGGTACGCAGTTGCAAATATAAAAAGATTGTTTACGCTTTGTTATCATACGCTGGACTTGGAACTTTTCACGTGGAATCAACTTGCAGAGATGCGCTTGGCCCTTGGTGCTGCAGGAACTATGGGGGGAGCATGGCGTTTGTAAGAAAAACGTCATCCAAACAGACTAATACCAAATTAGAAAACATTTGCTGCTTTCGATTGTCGTTTCCGTGAAAGGGGAACATTAGAGGGAGATTTCCATGTCAGAAAAACCCAGTACTGTATGATTACACGAATGCAGTAAAATCACTGGAAGCAGTTACATCCATTACTTATGAAGTGATTTAAAGTGTAACGAAGGCACAAAAGACAGATGCCGCCAGACAGATTCACTCGATGAATCGTCAGGAAGTGTAATCCACCCACAAAGGAGGTAACCAACAAAACCGGTACTTGAATAATGCTCGTCAGTCTGCGATCCGTATAAAATAGTTTTGGTAGAAGAAATAGGAAAGGTCTAAATAAGAGTAGCACGTTTCGTCATATGTTCCATTAGTAACTAACTGAAATTTATTTTTGACAAATTGTACCAAGAACAATGGGTTTTTCATTGATCCTGATTGCCGTCGCATTCAAACGGCATACTCTCACAATACGCAAGTTACATTAATTGTCTAACCATTAATATAACTGGAAGGAAAATCAGTATTGGCCGTATTTTGTTGTTTTATTGTCAGCAAAATCGATTTTCGGTCACTTAGTGACCATCCTCAGTGCTATAATATACAATTGAAATTGGTAGGCACTGGTATCAAGCTACAACCACAAGCTTAGAGCGATCACGTGACACATGTGATCGCTCTAACTTTGTGGTTGTAGCTTGATACCAGTGCCTACCAATTTCAATTGTATATTATAGCACTGAGGATGGTCACTAAGTGACCGAAAATCGATTTTGCTGACAATAAAACAACAAAATACGGCCAATGCTGATTTTCCTTCCAATTCTATCCACTATTTGGTCGTGGTGCACACAACACGCCATGGAGTCGCCAATCATTAATATAACGTCACTCATCACTTTACCATAAGCAGTCATTAACGACGGGGTTTTCGAGGGATGCTTCAGCCGTGCTCACTCCGAACTATGCGTTTCCTTGAACTTGGCTGTCTATCTGTGTTTGGTTTCCCGCCGTTGTTGCGGTTATGCCGTGGTTCTTCCTCCTCCTACGTGTGGCAGCAGCGATGTGTATCGATATTACGCCGTGTACCATCTTTGGTCTTGTGGATATACTATCCGGCTATGTGGTCTGAGGGCAGTCAGTCGACTGGTGCGTATTAGGGAGGATATCTCTGTGCAGTGCAGTCGGCTGAGTCCGCTGGCGGTCCCTGCGCAGTGTCGGAGCGTGTGAGGAGCTGTCCGATCGCTACGAGCTTCGTGGCTCACCAAACCAGGACGTCAAAGTTGAGTGGTGTGTTAAGTCCCCAAGCCACGTCCGTTCGTGTTGTGTCGTTCGTTTTGGTGGTTTGCTGTTGGGGAGCTTTTCCTGTGAGCAACACCGAGTGTTTTTAGTGGTGAAATCGAGCCATCGTGTGGTAGAATTAACTACACTCCTGGAAATTGAAATAAGAACACCGTGAATTCATTGTCCCAGGAAGGGGAAACTTTATTGACACATTCCTGGGGTCAGATACATCACATGATCACACTGACAGAACCACAGGCACATAGACACAGGCAACAGAGCATGCACAATGTCGGCACTAGTACACTGTATATCCACCAATGCAGGCTGCTATTCTCCCATGGAGACGATCGTAGAGATGCTGGATGTAGTCCTGTGGAACGGCTTGCCATGCCATTTCCACCTGGCGCCTCAGTTGGACCAGCGTTCGTGCTGGACGTGCAGACCGCGTGAGACGACGCTTCATCCAGTCCCAAACATGCTCAATGGGGGACAGATCCGGAGATCTTGCTGGCCAGGGTAGTTGACTTACACCTTCTAGAGCACGTTGGGTGGCACGGGATACATGCGGACGTGCATTGTCCTGTTAGAACAGCAAGTTCCCTTGCCGGTCTAGGAATGGTAGAACGATGGGTTCGATGACGGTTTGGATGTACCGTGCACTATTCAGTGTCCCCTCGACGATCACCAGTGGTGTACGGCCAGTGTAGGAGATCGCTCCCCACACCATGATGCCGGGTGTTGGCCCTGTGTGCCTCGGTCGTATGCAGTCCTGATTGTGGCGCTCACCTGCACGGCGCCAAACACGCATACGACCATCATTGGCACCAAGGCAGAAGCGACTCCCATCGCTGAAGACGACACGTCTCCATTCGTCCCTCCATTCACGCCTGTCGCGACACCACTGGAGGCGGGCTGCACGATGTTGGGGCGTGAGCGGAAGACGGCCTAACGGTGTGCGGGACCGTAGCCCAGCTTCATGGAGACGGTTGCGAATGGTCCTCGCCGATACCCCAGGAGCAACAGTGTCCCTAATTTGCTGGGAAGTGGCGGTGCGGTCCCCTACGGCACTGCGTAGGATCCTACGGTCTTGGCGTGCATCCGTGCGTCGCTGCGGTCCGGTCCCAGGTCGACGGGCACGTGCACCTTCCGCCGACCACTGGCGACAACATCGATGTACTGTGGAGACCTCACGCCCACGTGTTGAGCAATTCGGCGGTACGTCCACCCGGCCTCCCGCATGCCCACTATACGCCCTCGCTCAAAGTCCGTCAACTGCATATACGGTTCACGTCCACGCTGTCGCGGCATGCTACCAGTGTTAAAGACTGCGATGGAGCTCCGTATGCCACGGCAAACTGGCTGACACTGACGGCGGCGGTGCACAAATGCTGCGCAGCTAGCGCCATTCGACGGCCAACACCGCGGTCCCTGGTGTGTCCGCTGTGCCGTGCGTGTGATCATTGCTTGTACAGACCTCTCGCAGTGTCCGGAGCAAGTATGGTGGGTCTGACACACCGGTGTCAATGTGTTCTTTTTTCCATTTCCAGGAGTGTATATTGGTTCACTACAATTCAAGTGGACCAGCGGAATTTTCTGCCTTGTGGCCGTTAGTGTTCTGGTTAGCTGCCCTGGCAACTGACGTAAATTCAGGCAGTGTTCCTTTTTAGTGAAGTTAACTATATTACCTTGTTTGAAATTCAAGTGGACCAGCGGAATTTTCTGCCTTGTGGCCTTTAGTGTTACGTTTACCTGCCCTGGCCACTAACGTAATTTCAGGCAGCGTCCTCTCCTCACCTGTTGTCGCTGTCCAACGTGGTGTGTATAGTTTTGACAGCTTAATACATATTTCATTGTGGATAACCATGTCCGTAACAGTTTTTATGTACCGATTGGTGGCTAGCAAGTCGTTTGGTCGGTAGATCAGTGACTGTCTCTTGGTTGGGTTACCAACGAATCAAGTGTAGTTAGGCCCACCACCTGTCTGACCTAATTGCACGGTAATGTTTCGAGGACAATCCCCCCCCGTCCCAGAGGCGCCTGAGTGCCGTTGTCAATACTGCCCTTTTCATGGGTGTTTAATGGTCTGTTGGTAATCTATTATATAGCCAATGCTTTAAAAGAAAAAAATTTTTATTGTGTTTTATGTAATAAATTTATGTAAATCAATTGTGGGCCTTCAGCCGCTTAAAACGTTATTCTTAAATTTAGTTATTGTCGTTGCGTTGCTTTTTCATTTAGTGTGCGTTCAGCCATTGAAAGCTTAAAGCTTAAGGTATTTTTGAATTTTTTGAAAATCAACTGTGGGCCTTCAGCCGCTTAAAGCCTTATTCTCAAAATTTCCCCTTAACCAAAAACATTGCGGGCTTCTGCCTTAAAAAATTATGGTAATATGTTTTTACATTTTTGAAATTTAATTGTGTCCTTCAGCCGTTTGTATTGCACCTTGCATATTTTTGTTCTGTCCACTTTTGCCCTGAGGTTTTCCGCCTAGCTGTGATATATGTGTTGTTGTTGTGGTCTTCAGTCCTGAGACTGGTTTGATGCAGCTCTCCATGCTACTCTATCCTGTGCAAGCTTCTTCATCTCCCAGTACCTACTGCAGCCTACATCCTTCTGAATCTGCTTAGTGTATTCATCTCTTGGTCTCCCTCTTCGATTTTTACCCTCCACGCTGCCCTCCAATACTAAATTGGTGATCCTTTGATGCCTCAGAACATGTCCTACCAACCGATCCCTTCTTCTGGTCAAGTTGTGCCACAAACTTCTCGTCTCCCCAATCCTATTCAATATATTTGAAATTTATCTTGTTGCTTTTAAGATTTCTGTCCGCAGCTCGTGGTCGTGCGGTAGCGTTCTCGCTTCTCGCTTCCCGCGCCCGGGTTCGATTCCCGGCGGGGTCAGGGATTTTCTCTGCCTCGTGATGACTGGGTGTTGTGTGATGTCCTTAGGTTGGTTAGGTTTAAGTAGTTCTAAGGTCTAGGGGACTGATGACCATAGATGTTAAGTACCATAGTGCTCAGAGCCATTTTTTTTAAGATTTCTTGTTTGGAGGCCTTCAGCTGTAAAAGAATTGGATTTTGAAATTCGTAGTTGTAAAGGTTCGGCTATGTGCCATTTTGGTTTAAAGGTGTTATTAAATTACAATAAATTACAATTTTAAAGTGAAACTGACCGACACCTTATTTGGCCCTCTCCACAATCCTAATCACTTGTTCTGCCCAGCGTGTTTAGCGGGCGTCTCACTCAGTTTCCTGGTGATCAGGAATGGCACGTGTACACTCATGATTAGAAAAGAAAACAAAACACCTTGAACGACTGGAGATAGGACGTTCATATTCACAGGACATGTACAGTAGTTTGTCCTGCAGAAATTATTAGCATTTGAACTATGTCGGCCCCCAAGTTCAAGGTCAACATCGATATCGTGGTAGAGCACCGTCTACGGGTAAAATGTGCCTGTGGTTCTCGTTGTCGCTGTAAACCGAAGGTAATGGATCAGTGCGACTTGAACAGATGTGGAGGATGCCTCGCAGACGTATGCACGAACCATACTGCCAAATCAGTGAGTCTGAAAGAGGACGCATTATTGAGATGAGAGAATATGATGCATCCATACGGGAAGTCGGTGCTCGCGTGGGACCAAGTGTTTCGACAGTGCAAAGGGCGTCCGCAGAATGGATCGCAGAAGGCTGTAGAACACGCCGAGATTGGTCAGGCCGCACCATCCAGACCACCTCCCGAGAAGATCGACACCTCATCCAAATGACACTACGGGAGAGATCTGCGTCCTCCTCGGCTCTGGTGCAACTGTGGAATAGTGTAATACACCGTACACTATCACGGATGACAGTCCCTCGGATTAAGGCACGGGTTACGTGGGCATCGTCCACTTCTACATCTACATCTACATCTACATCTACATACATACTCCGCAATCCACCATACGGTGCGTGGCGGAGGGTACCTCGTACCACAACTAGCATCTTCTCTGCCTGTTCCACTCCCAAACAGAACGAGGGAAAAATGGCTGCCTATATGCCTCTGTACGAGCCCTAATCTCTCTTATCTTATCTTTGTGGTCTTTCCGCGCAATGTAAGTTGGCGGCAGTAAAATTGTACTGCAATCAGCCTCAAATGCTGGTTCTCTAAATTTCCTCAGTAGCGATTCACGAAAAGAACGCCTCCTTTCCTCTAGAGACTCCCACCCGAGTTCCTGAAGCATTTCCGTAACATTCGCGTGATGATCAAACCTACCATTAACAAATCTAGCAGCCCGCTTCTGAATTGCTTCTATGTCCTCCCTCAATCCGACCTGATAGGGATCCCAAACGCTCGAGCAGTACCCAAGAATAGGTCGTATTAGTGTTTTATAAGCAGTCTCCTTTACAGATGAACCACATGTTCCCAAAATTCTACCAATGAACCGAAGACGACTATCCGTCTTCCCCACAACTGCCATTACATGCTTGTCCCACTTCATACCGCTGTGCAATGTTACGCCCAAATATTTAATCGACGTGGCTGTGTCAAGCGCTACACTACTAATGGAGTATTCAAACATTACAGGATTCTTTTTCCTATCTATCTGCATTAATTTACATTTATCTATATTTCGAGTTAGCTGCCACTTCTCTGTCTACCTTTGACATATCTGCAGAAACGTTATAGACGGCACTGGTGTATGGAAAGACGTCACTGGCGATAGGAATGGGATCAGATAGTGCTTTCGGAGGAATTCCGGTTCTGTTTGTTTGAAAATGAAGACCGCATTTTGGTTCGCCACAGATAGGGGAGCGGCATCAGCACTTGCACAAGACATACAGCACCAACTCAAGGTCTTAAGGTGTGGGGTGCTGTTGGGTACAACCACAAACCATATCTGGCGCGAGTCCACGGTACTGTGACCAGTGTGATTTACGTGAATGACATCCTGCGAGCTGTTGCCATACTCTTTCTGCACAACACCCCTGACGCCATTTTTCAGCAAGACAATGCACGACGACACGTTGCTGCATGAACATGTGCCCTCTTGGTGTCCCAGGATGTAAGCCATTTGTCCTGGGCCGCCAGATCACCAGACTTGTCGCCAGTCGAAAATGTTTGGTTTACGGTGAAATGACAGGTACAGTGCTGTGACCCAATGCCAGTCACCATAGATGAACTTCGGAACCAGGTGAATGGGGCATGGATGGTTATACCACAGCACGCCATTCGCGCCTTATAAGCATTGGTGCCATGACGCATGGAACAAATTACTAGGACCCATTGCAGACACCATGCCTACTAGGTAACAGGACACGTGCTGAACCGAGGCGACTGAAATGCTAATCATTTCTGCAGAACATACTAATGTACACGTCCTGTGAATATGAATGTTCTATCTCTAGTCATTCAAGGAGTTCCATTTTTTTTAAACATTAATGTAAATATGGGATCCAACTGGAAGCCAATATGGCGCCTCGTGACACTGTACTGGAGGGAGATGGCATGCATTTGACGTAGGTGCCGTTCTGCTATCTCATTGGTGAACGTCCAAACGCAAGCTCAGAATATCTGACATGCTAGTTATCACTTTGCACTTTTAGAAATTCTGCGCACGTTCCACGCTGTTTACTCTTAAAATTTCGAGAGCGGAGTTCCTACTAGAGTTAACCGATTTGTTTCTTCCTCCTATGTATATCGCCTGGAAAGACTACACGGAAGCTTACCAACTATCCTTCATGAAGAGCATTTAGGATTTATAGATGAAAATAGTATTTCCTTATAGACGTGCAGTACAATTTACTTACGGTGTTTCTGTCTCTTCTCCACATGTTCTTAAAACGAGAGCTTTTTTCTTCGTTGCAAGCGGAGATTGACGTCGAAAGGAACTTGGTCGCACATTCATTCTTGGCAATTTTTCGCCCACTTTGATCCAATTTTTTCCTACACAACTTTGGTGTTTTCCCATTTCCCCTCATCTTAGTACAACCTTACAAGAGAAATAATGTTACCAAGCTGCTCGTTGCACACGATGAGAAGCCTACAAATCTCAAATTTCTCAAATCTGGGCATATAAAATTAAATGTAACGTATGTACGAGTTTTTATACAGAACGGACAGGGAGGGCACTTTAGGCCCACTTCTGTGGGTTCCTGCTCATGAAAGAAGTTGAAAATTTATATAAATCAACTTCTGCAGTTATTTCAAAATCGACAAACACACTTTTCCTCCTTCATCTTTACTTAACATGGAAATTTTACATAAAGCTTACAAGGGCTACAAAACCCTCTTAGAAGAATTACTTATATGGATATGGTGTCTGTTCTTTCGGACATGTCCGATGACTTGCAGCCGTCTAGAACGAAATTAGAATTATATTAATAACTTCAGCTGCTGAAGGGGTTGACATATATCAACGGGGACAGGTGAAAGTGTGTGCCCCGACCGGGACTCGAACCCGGGATCTCCTGCTTACATGGCAGACGCTCTATCCATATGAGCCACCGAGGGCACAGATAATAGCGCGACTGCAGGGACTATCTCGCGCACGTCTCCCGTGAGACCCACATTCTCACCTTGTATGTCCACACACTACGTTCGTAGTTTCCCACCCCAACACACTCATTACTCGTGGAAGACATTCTTACCGAGCCCCGTAACAGTCCGGGGAATGTGTGTGCATCCGCACAAAAGAAGAGCGTCATGGCTGTTATTGCCAGAAGTATATACTTATATGGATATGGTGTCTGTTCTTTCGGACATGTCTTTCACGAGTAATGAGTGTGTTGGAGTGGGACACTACGGACGTAGTGTGTGGACATACAAGGTGAGAATGTGGGTCTCACGGAAGGCGTGCGCCAGATAGTCCCTGCAGTCACGCTATCCTCTGTGCCTTCGGTGGCTCAGATGGATAGAGCGTCTGCCATGTAAGCAGGAGATCCTGGGTTCGAGTCCAAGGTCAGGGCAGAAATTTTCACCTCTGCCCGTTGATATATATCAACACCCGTCAACAGCAGGTATTAATATAATTCTAATTCCCTCTTAGAATATTCCAAATACGTATATAAACATTTTTTATCATTCCAAAGATCTGTTGAACGATCAGAGTGCACTGAAAATCAGAAGCTGTTTTGACTGTATAGGATCTCTTATTAAATGGTGAAAACCACTAAACGTCATTTAGATATTGAGAATAGCTTGTGTGGAATTATGTGCCATGTCTCTCATATGTGTAATATAGACTGATCAGCCAGAACATTATGACAACCTACCTAACAGCTGGTATGTCCACCTTTGGCACGGATGACAGCGGCGATGTGTCGTGGCATGGAAGTAAGGAGGCCTTGGTAGGTCGCTGGAAGGAGCTGGAACAACATCTGCACACACAAATCACATGATTCCCGTAAATAGCAGGGAGGGGGCGATGATGTCAGACGCCAGAAGTGTTTGAGCGGGTTCCCATCAGGCGAGTTGGAGGCCAGGACATTAATTGGAACTCGCTATTATGTTCCTCGAACCACTGCATCGCACTCCTGGCCTTGTAACATGGCGCATTATCTTGTTCAAAAATGCCGCTGCCGGCGGGAAACACGATCATGATAAAGGGGTGTATGTGGTATGGAACCAGTGTACCACACTCGTTGGCCGTCATGGTGCCTTGCATGGACTAGACCTATGGATGTCCACGTGAAAGTTTCCCAGAGCTTATTGGAGCCGCCATCAGTTTGTCTCCGCCCCGCAGTACGGTGTCGAGGAGCTGTTCTACTGGAAGTCGACTGACTCGTGGCATAATGAAGAAAGTATCAGGGTTCATCAAAGCACGCAATCCTCTGCCACTGTGCCAAAGTCCAGCGCCAGTGGTCATGTGCCTGTTTCAGTCACAGTTGCCAATGTCACGGGTTAACATTGGCACATGCATGGGTCGTTGGCTGCGGAGTCCCATCTTTAGGAGTGTTTGGTGCACTGTGTGTTCAGACACACTTGTACTCTGCCAGGAATTAAAGACTGATGATAGTTCCACCACAGTTCGCCGCTGGTCCTGTTTACCAGTCTGCCCAGCGTACGGCGTCCAAATTTGTAATGAAGGGTGGCCACCCAACAACATGACGTGTGGATGTGGTTTCACCTCGGTTCGGCCACAAGCTGAAGACACTCACTATAGCACTCCTTGAACGCTTGACTAGTCGTGCAGTTTCCAAAATGCTCGTGCTGACCCTGAAGACCATCACAATCTAGCCTCGGTCGAACTCAGATTGCGCGCTTTCCCCGTTCTACAAATGGACAGCTCCCTAACTGATACTCCACGCAATGTGTGTTTGGGACAGGAGGGGGGGGGGGATGAGGCTAGCAGTAATTTCTCGCCACGTGACGCTGTTATCTCCAGGACGGGTTTACATCGATAGTGGTGGGCTTGTGGTCATTATATTCTGGCTGAAGAGTGTATAACTTCCTTTTTACATAAGCACTAAGAACTTCATCTTCAGGCCACAAGTGGTCCATCGGGACCATCCGACCGCCGCGTCATCCTCAGTTGAGGACTCTGATAGGAGGGGCATGTGGCCAGCACACCGCTGTCCCGGTGGTTACGATGGTTTTATTTGACTGGATCCACTACTATTTGGTCGAATAACTCCTCAATTGGAATCACGAGGCTGAGTGCACCCAGAAAAATGGCAACAGCGCATGGCGGCCCGCATGGTCACCCATCCAAGTGCCGGTCACGCGCGACAGCGCTTAACTGCAGTGACCTGACAGGTACCGGTCCATCCACTGTGGCAAAGCCTTCCTTTTTATATACCTCAGTTATAAATTTTATATGCTTCTATGTTTCTTGGTACTGGCACGAAAACTTGACTACATAAATAAATGTGATTCATTCACAGTGAATTGTGAATCTCTGTTAATAATTACCACACACAAACTGCGTGCCTGAGGAATACCGTCTCAGTTTTGCAACTGGATTCGTGACTTCCTGGCAGAGAGTTCAAATGTTTCAAATGGCTCTGAGCACTATGGGGCTTAACTTCTGAGGTCATCAGTCCCCTAGAACTTAGAACTACTTAAACATAACTAACCTACAAACATCACACATATCCATGCCCGAGGCAGGATTCGAACCTGCGACCGTAGCGGTGGCGCGGTTGCAGACTGTAGCACCTAGAACCGCTCGGCCACTCCGGCCGGCCCTGTCAGAGAGGTCACAGTTCGTAGTAACTGACGGAAAGTCGTCGAGTAAAAAAGAAGTGATATCTGCCGTTGGCCAAGGAAGTGTTGCAAGCCTGTGCTGCACCTAATCCATGTAAAAGATTTAGGGGACAATCTGAGCAACCTTGTTAGATTATTTACAGCTGATGCTGTCATTTGCCGGCTATTAAAGTCATCAAAAGATCAAAACCAACTCAAAAACGATTTAGACAAGACATCTGTTTCGTGCGAAAACTGGCAATTGACTTTAAATAATGAAAAGTGTGAGGTAATCCACATGGCTCCTAAAATGAATCCGTTAAATTTCGGTTACACGATATACTACACAAGTGTAAAGGCTGTCAGCTCAACTAAATGCCTAGGGATGACAATTACGAACAAGTTACATCGAAAAGATCACATAGATAATGTTGTGGGGGAGGCGAACGAAAGGCTGAATTTTACTGACAGAACATTAGAAGATGCAACAAGTCCGTTAAAGAGACTGCCTACGCTACACCTACCTATCCCCTGCTCGAGTACTGCTGTGTCTGGTATGGGATCCTTACCAGTCGGGATTGATGGAGAACATCGAAAAATTCAAAGAAGGGCAGCTCGTTTTGGACTGTCGCAAAGCAGGGGGAGAGTTTCATGGGGATGATACATGAGCTATGGTGTTTATCGATGTGGCGAGATCTTTTCACAACATTTCAATTTCCAACTTTGTCCTCTGAATGCGAACATTTTGTGTTGGCGTCTATCAGCTTAGGGTGAAATTATAATCGTAATAAAATAAGAGAAATCAGAGCTCCTACGGAGATATTTAAGGGTTCGTTTTTCCCGCGCGCCGTTCCAGAGTGTAACGCTAGATAAATACGCAGTGATTCGATGAACCCTCTATCAGGACCTGAAGTGCAAATTGCAGAGTAGTCTTTTACATTTGGATTAATATGCATTTTTCGGCACGTCATTGTATTACGTTTCCGTGACGAAAACATTGATATGTGCTAAACAAATATCAGACAAGTTGCTTTGTTGTACACTTCTTACACACACATGAAAAAAAGTTTTGCATCACCTCGGTTCCCCGAGTTCCGGGACCTGTACAGAAAACTGTTATAGAGGTCAACGTAAACATAATTCCGCCCTTTTTATTGCTCATTAAAACCACACATTACATGTTGTACTACCATACAGCGAGACCTTTAGAGGTTGTGGTCCAGATTGCTGTACACACCGGTACCTCTAATACCCAGTAGCACATCGTCTTGCATTGATGCATGCCTATACTCGTCGTGGCATACTATCCACAAGTTCATCAGCGTACTGTTCGTTCAGAATGTCCCACTCCTCAACGGCGTGGTTGGTGGGTCACGCCGTCCATAAAGCGCCCTTTTCAATCTAACCCAAGCGTGTTAGGTAGGGTTAATGTCTGGAGAACATGCTGGACACATTAATCGAGCGATGCTGTCATCTTGAGGAAGTCATTCACAAGATGTGCACGATAGGAGCGCGAATTGTCGTCCATGAAGACGAATGCCTCGCCAATATGCTGCCGATATGGTTGCACTATCAGTCGTAGGATGGCATTCACGTATCGTACAGCCGTTACGGCGCCTTCCATGACCACCAGCGGCGTACGTCGACCCCACATAATGCCACCCCAAAACAGCAGCCAACCTCCACCTTGCTGCACTCGCTGGACAGTGCGTCTAAGGCGTTCAGCCTCGCTGCGTTGTCTTCGAACAAGTCTCCAACGATTGTCTGGTTGAAGGCATACGCGACACTCATCGGCGAAGAGAACGCGATGCCAATGCAGAGCGGTCCATTCGGCATGTTGTTGGGTCCATCTGTACCGCGCTGCATGGTGTCGTGGTTGCAAAGATGGACCTCGCCATGGACGTCGAGGGTGAAGTTGCGCATCGTGCAGCCTATTGCGCACAGTTTGAGTCGTAACACGACGTCGTGTGGCTGCACGAAAAGTGTTATTCAACATGGAGTCGTTGCTGCCAGGGTTCCTCCGAGCCATAATCCGTAGCTAGCGGTCACTCACTGCAGTAGTAGCCCTTGGGCGGCCTGAGCGAAGCATGTCATCGACAGTTCCTGTTTCTCTGTATCTCCTCCATGTCCGAACAACATCGTTTTGGTTCACTGCGAGACGCCTGTACATTTCCCTTGTTGAGAGCCGTTCTTGGCACAGAGTAGCAATGCGGACACGGTTGAACTGCAGACAATACAAGCCGTGCACCTCCTTGCGGTAGAATGACTGGAACTGATCGGCTGTCTGACCCCCTACGTCTAATAGGCGCTGCTCAATCATGGTTGTTTACATCTTTGGGCGGGTTGAGTGACGTCTCTGAACAGTCAAAGGGACTGTGTCTGTGATACAATACCCACAGTCAATGTCTGTCTTCAGGAGTTCTGGGAACCGGGGTGATGCAAAACTTTTTTTGATGTGTGTACTTTACATACACATGTGACAATGTTCTAATGATTTATGATATCCCAAATTTCCTAATTGTGCATCGGGGCTTGACTTTTATTGTGAAATATATACCACAGTTCCTGAGAAAAATAGCTAAGAATAAATAATTTGGCTTTATTTATAATATACTAAGTGGGCTATTACTTTAAAAAGTGTGTGGTTTTCCAGATTGGTCTGATCTATGATTTGAATCGTTCATCCTAACAACTTTATAATCAACATATTTGTCGAAAGTGAGTTGCCACTGGAATAGCTTTGCCCCTGTATCTGCTTGTTAAATTGTTTCCCCCTCGTTGTTTTTAGTATCATTGTATAGTACCTTGAAACTTACAATTAGTATTTTTATCTAACATTAATTAGTCGCCAGAGGCTAAAGGTCGGGCAGGCAGACAGTTTTCATGCATTGCCGCTGGGAATTGCGCTTCTCGCCTGTTTTTACGTGACGTTCAGATTGCTCTGTCTTCTTTTTCGCTTTTTCTGCTATTGGCTTCGCAGCACATCGCATGAAATACACGATTAGGCTGAGGTCATCAGTCCCCTAGAACTTAGAACTACCGGTACTTAAACCTAACTAACCTAAGGACATCACACACATCCGTGCCCAAGGCAGGATTCGAACCTGCGCCTGTAGCAGTCGCGCGGTTCCAGACTGAAGTGCCTAGAACAGCTCATTTTCGAACAAGATTGAGGTTAGGTGCTCAGATACTGATGTGAAATGTATTGCATTCAATATCCTATAAGAGAATATATTAAAGCAAGGTAAAAACTCAGTGTGTAAATCATTTGGTAGATAGTCCGTAACGGAATGCTCTCGTTATCTGTTGTAAGATCCTGTTTTTAAGATGATTCTCCTTTATGGTAATATTTGTAGCAGACCTCATATAACATTGATGTGAGAGGCAGACATCTGAAAATGGTAACATTGTCAAATATTTGTATCAACACGTTCACATGTACATGAGAGAGAAAATCATGCATCTTCGGTGAAAGCAGTCATTGTTGCTTCAGTATCTGCTTAATCAGAGTTGAGTGAGATCAGAGACTAATTAACATTATATTACGTCAAAATCCAAAGAAAATAATAATACCTGTTATAATATTTTCCAGTTTTTTCAACTTTCAAAGCGAGGTAGCTAAGATAGACCATCTCAAAGGTATCCAGGATGAATAAAAATATAGACATGCGGTCTTCGCCAAGTTGTAGCGGAAAATACGGCGAATTTCCTGACATACGCAATTAATTTTTTTCGTTTATACTCGCCGAATAATGACACTGACTTCGTTTTTTTTTTGTAATGGAATCCTATACTTTTTCTGTGGCATTTGACTTCAGCGAATAACATGTATGGGACATGACAAAATAGTATCAAGACAACAGCTCCGGGAACCATTGTCCCTCCGTCAGGCGAAGAGGTTACACATTCGACTGCCCTATTACACCAAATGTAAATAAGCACGTAACTCACGTACAGTTCGTGTGTTCATTATCAAGGCTGCCATACAAAAGCTCAAAATGTTGCCCCTGTGCATTGTTGCATGCTATAAAGTGATTCTGGAGAAACAATATTGCAAGTTGAACATCATCTGGGGTTAACGGCAGCGAGGACCATGTTGTATGTTATAAGGCATTTCACACCTTCGGGAGTCGTCGGTGTTTCCTAATACACCTCTTGTTTTAATTTTCGTGACAGATAAAAGCATAGATATGACCATTTTGCGTTTTCTGAACGACGGTTCCAATGTTCTCCCAAATGATCTCTTAAGAGGGTCTGTCATTACTTGTGCAGAATGCCAAGGACATTCGTCATGTTGCCACCACGCTGACTGCCTTATGACCAGTGGGATGTCTTCCAATAATTGCGGCAGCAGCATATCTTAAGAACTCGAGATACTTGAGTGCATTTAGATTCCCATCAATAAAACAGGAACCAATGACGCAAGTCTTCAAAAACGCGCACCAAACGTTGTTAGAACAAGAACGTTGTTTTTATTCACTTCTTTGAGTCAGCGACTATCTTCAACTGACGATTAGCGCACATTACGAAGATTGACTTGCTCATTGTTTGTAAACGATGCTTCTTCCTTCAACAAAATTTGCCGTAAATTTGCCGCACCACTCTGCACTTCGGAAAACTATAACCAATTTCGAAGTTACTGCTATGAACCTGTAGATGATGATGATGAAATATGGGATATAGTGTTCGCAGAGCATTTGGTTGGCTGATGCCTCTCGTACTTCTGAGATGCCTCTTAGTGACATTTGCAAAGTGTGTTACTGCTGATAAAATTTTTGTTTCATTTCTTTCATCAGCTGTTCTTTTTCTTGCCGCATTTTATCCTCCACACTTCCTCTTTCTAGAGCTTCTTTTATAATATTTGCGAAGACAGATCCTCAGCATACAACCGCACCTCTGTTCAAATAGTTAGGAGACATTTGCTGTACACGATATTCATTTTTTCCGATACTCTTATACATTGTGAATGCCCAAATACACTACTGGCCATTAAAATTGCTACACCAAGAACAAATGCAGATGATAAACGGGTATTCATTGGACAAATATACTATACTAGAACTGACACGTGATTACATTTTCTCGCAATTTGGGTGCATAGATCCTGAGAAATCAGTACCCAGAACAACCACCTCTGGCCATAATAACGGCCTTGATATTATGGGGCAATGAGTCAAACAGAGCTTGGATGGCATGTACAGGTACAGCTGCCCATGCAACTTCAACACAATACCACAGTTCATCAAGAGTAGAGACTGGCGTATTGTGACGAGCCAGTTGCTCGGCCACCATTGACCAGACGTTTTCAATTGGTGAGAGATCTGGAGAATGTCCCCCCATGAACCATAGACATTGCCGTTGGTGGGGAGGCTTGCGTGCCTCAGCGATACAGATAGCCGTACCGTAGGTGCAACCACAACGGAGGGGTATCTGTCGAGAGGCCAGACAAACGTGTGGTTCCTGAAGAGGGGCAGCAGCCTTTTCAATAGTTGCAGGGGCAACAGTCTGGATGATTGACTGATCTGGCCTTGTAACAATAACCAAAACGGCCTTGCTGTGCTGGTACTGCGAACGGCTGAAAGCAAGGGGAAACTACGGCCGTAATTTTTCCCGAGGGCACGCAGCCTTACTGTGTGATGGCGTCCTCTTAGGTAAAATATTCCGGAGGTACAATAGTCCCCGATTTGGATCTCCGGACGGGGACTACTCAAGAGGACATCGTTATCAGGAGAAAGAAAACGGGCGTTCTACGGATCAGAGTGTGGAATGTCAGATCCCTTAATCGGGCAGGTAGGTTAGAAAATTTAAGAAGGGAAATGGGTAGGTTAAAGATAGTTATAGTGGGAATTTGTGAAGTTCGGTGGAAGGAGGAACAAGACTTTTGGTCAGGTGAATACAGACTTATAAATACAAAATCAAATAGGGGTAATGCAGGAGTAGGTTTAATAATGAATAAAAAAATAGGAGTGACGGTAAGCTACTACAAACAGCATAGGGAACGCATTATTGTGTCCAAGACAAACACGAAACCCACGCTTATTACAGTGGTACAAGTTTATATGCCAACTAGCACTGCAGATGATGAAGAAATTCATGAAATGTATGATGAGATAAAAGAAATTATTCAGGTAGTGAAGGAAGATGAAAATTTAAAAGTCATGGGTGACTGGAATTCGTGAGTAGGAAAAGGGATGGAAGGGAACATAGTAGGTGAATATGGATTGGGGGTAAGAAATGAAAGAGGAAGACGTGTGGTAGAATTTTGCACAGAGTATAACTTAATCATAGCTAACACTTGGTGCAAGAATCATAAAAGAAGGTTGTATACATGGAAGAATCCTGGAGATACTAGAAGGTATCAGATAGATTATATAATGGTATGACAGAGATTTAGGAACCAGGTTTTAAATTGTAAGACATTTCCAGGGGCAGATGTGGACTCTGACCACAATCTATTGATTATGAACTGTAGATTAAAACTGAAGAAACTGCAAAAAGGTGGGAATTTAAGGAGATGGGACCTGGATAAACTGACTAAACCAGAGGTTGTACAGAGCTTCAGGGAGAACATAAGGGAACAATTGACAGGAATGGGGGAAAGAAGTACAGTAGCAGAAGAATGGGTAGCACTGAGAGTAGTAAGGCAGCAGAGGATCAAGACAAGGGCTAGTACAAATCCTTGGGTAACAGAAGAAACATTGAATTTAATTGATGAAAAGAGAAAATATAAGAAAGCAGCAAATGAAGCAGGCAAAAAGGAATACAAACGTCTCAAAAATGAGATCGACAGGAAGTGCAAAATGGCTAAGCAGGGATGGCTAGAGGGCAAATGTAACGATGTAGAGGCTTATCTCACTAGGGGTAAGACAGATACTGCCTATAGGAAAATTAAAGATAACTTTGGAGAGAAGAGAACACTTGTATGATTATCAAGAGTTCAGATGGAAACCGAGTTCTAAACAAAGAAGGGAAAGTAGAAAGGTGGAAGGAGCATATTAGAACTACTGACGGCCTTGGGAGAGCCAGTCCTGACTAAATCCTACCATCTGATGAGCAAGATGTATGAGACAGGTGAAATACCCTCAGACTTGAAGAAGAATGTAATAATTCCAATCCCAAAGAAAGCAGGTGTTGACAGATGTGAAAATTACCGAATTATCAGTTTAATAAGTCACAGCTGCAAAATACTAACACGTATCCTTTACAGACGAATGGAAAAACTGGTAGAAGCCGACCTCGGGGAAGATCAGTTTGGATTCCATAGAATTGTTGGAACACGTGAGGCAATACTGGCCTTAAGACTTATCTTAGAAGAAAGATAAAGGAAAGGCAAACCTACGTTTCTAGCATTTGTAGAGTTAGAGAAACCAGACAGCAGTCATAAGAGACGAGGGACATGAAAGGGAAGCAGTGGTTGGGAAGGAAGTGAGACAGGGTTGTAACCTCTCCCCGATGTTATTCAATCTTTATATTGACCAAGCAGTAGAGGAAACAAAAGAAAAGTTCGGAGTAGGTACTAAAATCCATGGAGAAGAAATAAAAACTTTAAGGTTCGTCGATGACATTGTAATTCTGTCAGCAAAGGACTTGGAAGAGCAGTTGAACGGAATGGACAGTGTCTTGAAAGGAGGGTATAAGATGAACACAACAAAAGCAAAACGAGGACAATGGAATGTAGTCGAAAATGCTTTTAATCTCACAGGAGGATGTTTTGACTTTTCTATATGCCGAGTCAAATCTGCCGACAATCATTTCTTGTTCGATTTCTTCACATTTTTCTTGCAGCCATCTCGTCTTAGCTTCCCTGCACTTCGTATTTATTTACTTCCTCAGTCACTTGTATTTCTGTGTTCATGAATTTCCCTGAACATTTTGATACTTTCTTCCTTAATCGATCAACTGAAGTACATCGAAGCGCCGAAGAAACTGGTATAGTCATGCATATTCAAATACAGAGAGACGTAAACAGGCAGAAAACGGCGGTAAGTGTCTGGCGCAGTTGTTAGATTGGTTACTACTGCTACAATGTCAAGTTATCAAGTTTTAAGTGAGTTTTAACGTGGTATTATAGTCGGTGCACGAGCGATTGGACTTAGTACCTTCGAGGTAGTGATGAAGTGGGAATTTTCTGGTACGACGATTTCACGAGTGTACCGTGAATATCAGGAATCCAGTAGAACATCAAATCTCCAACATCGCTGCGGCCAGAAAAAGATCCTGCAAGAACAAGACCAACGACGACTGGAGGGAATCTTTCAGTGTGAAAGAAGTGCAACCCTTTCGCGAATTGCTGCAGATTTCATTGTTGGGCCATCAACAAATATCAGCGTGGGAACCATTCAATGAAACGTCATCGATATGGGCTTTCGGAGCCGAAGGCCCACTCGTGTACTCTTGGTGACTGCACGACACTTAGCTTTACGTCTCACCTGTGCCCATCAACACCGATATTGGAATGCTGATGACAGTGGAACTGTGTTGCCTGGTCCGACGAGTCTGCTTCAAATTATATCAAGCGGATGGACGTGGACAGTTATTTAGACAACCTCATGAATCCATGGACCCCGCATGTCAGCAGCGGACTGTTCAAGCTGGTGGAGGCTCTGTAATTGTGTGTGGCGTCTGCAGTTGGAGTGATATGGGACCCCTGATACGTCTAGATACGACCCTGACAGGTGACACGTACGTAAGCATCCTGTCTAACCACCTGCATCCACTCATGTCCATTGTGCATTTTGGCAGGCTTGGGCAATTCCAGCAGGACAATGCGACTCCCCCACACGTCCACAATTGCTACAGATTGGCTCTAGGATCACTCTTCAGAGTTTAAACCCTTCCGCTGGCCACCAAACTCCCCAGATATGAGCATATCTGGGATGACTTGGAATGTGCTGTTCAGAAGAGATCTCTTACTGATTCCTGGACAGCCCTGCAGGATTCATTTTGTCAGTTCCCTCCAGCCCTACTTCAGACATTAGTCGTGTCCATGCCTCGTCGTGTTGTGGCACTTCGGCATGCTCGTGGGGGCCCTACATCATATTAGACAGGTGTACCTGTTTCTTTGGCTCTTCACTGTATTCTTCTGTTACACAGTTCACAAATTTATTAATTTTATTACTTAGGTTCGCAAATCACACAGCTGTCGAAACACGAGATTTTTCGTTGTAGCTGACACCGTTGTAAGTGTCAGCGTCCTGGGTGAAGCACCGAATGTTGTGACGAGCAGAGCGCAAAAACGCTTCAGTAAAGAAAGGGATCCAAGGACATTTATGGTGTCCACGGAGGTCGCGTTGCTTGCTGGTGTTGGCGATTGTTGACGTTGGTGATAGCCAGTCAGACAATAGTATACGATAACCAAAAGGAACTGCTGAATCTAATGTGTTTTATTTTGGCACAGAATACGAACTAATAACATTTGTTTTCGATATGGAGAGCGCCAGAACAACTTTTCCTGACCAGTTCATTATGAATTTTAAGATTAATTACTGATCTTCGTATGTATTTGGTGAATAGAAATAAGATGTGCTGACAAACTTACTGATATCATAGCCCGAGGCCTATGTTGGGTTGGAATGTGGCAATTTTCTTGTGAATTGGCGAAGCCAACGAATCTCGACACGAAAATATGATTGCTGTTAATAGGTTGATCTGTAGTTTAGCTGGAGCTATACGTTCGCCATTGTCATGTGATCAAATGTATGCAGACACCTGGCTGAAAATGACAAAAAATCCATGGCGCCCTCCATCGGTAATGCTGAAATTTAGTATGGTGTTGGCCCAACCTTAGCCTTGATGACTGCTTCCAGTCTCGCAGGCATACGTTCAATCCAGTGCTGGAAGGTTTCTTGGGGAATAGCACCCCATTCTTCACGGAGTGGTCAGCAGAGGTATCGCTGTCAGTCGGCGAGGCCCGGCACAAAGTCGGCTTTCCGAAACATTCCAAATGTGTTCTATTGAATTCAGGTCAGGACTCTGTGCAAGCCAGTTATTGTCGTGTAACCACTTCGCCACAGGCCATGAATTACGAACAGGTGCTCGATAGTGTTGAAAGATGCAATCGCCATCCCCGAATTGCTCTTCAACAGTGGGAAGTGAGAAGGTGCTTAAAACATTGATGTAGGCCAGTGCTGTGATAGTGCCACGCAAAACAAGGGGTGCAATGCCCCTCCATGAAAAACCACACCGTAACACCACCGCCTCTGAATTTTACTGTTGGCACTACACACGCTGGCGGATGACGTTCACCGGACATTCGCCATACCCACACCCTGCCATCGGATCGCCACATTATGTACCGTGATTCGTCGCTCCACACAACGTTTTTACACTGTGCGATCATCCAGTGTTCACGCTCCTTCCACCAAGCGAGGCATCGTTTGGCATTTACCAGCATTTATGAGCAGCCGCTCGACCATGAAATCCAAGTTTTCTCACCTCCCGCTTAACTGTCATAGTACTTGCAGTGGATCCTGATGCAATTTGGAATTCCTTTGTAATAGTCTGGATAGATGCATGCCTATTACACATCACGACCCTCTTCAACTGTCGACGGTCTCCGTCAGTCAACAGATGAGGCCGGCTTGTACGCTTTTGTGCTGTATGTGTCCCTTCACGTTTCCACTTCACTATCACAGTGGACCTAGGGATGTTTAGGAGTGTGAAGTCTCGCGTATAGACGTATGACACTAGTGACACCCAATCACCCGACCACGTTCGAAGTCCGTGAGTTCCGTGGAGTGCTCCATCCTGCTCTCTCGCCATGTCCAATGACTACTCGCTGATATTGGGTACCTGGTAGCAGATGGCAGAACAATGCACCTAAGATGAAAAACGTATGTTTTTTGCTGTGTCCGGATACTTTTGATCACATAGTATACATGTCTTATTTGTGATTTTGCCGAAAATTGTGATGATGTGTTGAAATTCTAACAGAACAAAACCAAGAAACCAACGACTCTTTAAATAATCGAACTGCTTGTGGCGCAACTTTACGTTAGCACAGGAAAGGTTCAATTAATGAAAGGACTAGGACACAATTGTCGAACGTGATTGACTTTATTACAATATAACTCTCTGATCAAGTTCCATTCCTTTGTACTTACTAAAAAAAACACAGATCATAAAATTTTAAGGCAAATTTTCTCATAAAAACATTACTCCAATTAAATATAGAAATCTGAAAAACAAATTCAAGCTGACAAATAAATGACTTTAGAGTTAACTTAGGCAATAGTTTAACACAGGATCATTGAACAATCTCATTCAGCTGCATATGCATCAAGAGATAATGGTTATAATTGGAGGTATATACTCAAAGCAGGGTTACACAGCTTTCCTTTCAATGTTCTTGGTACTTGCCCTTTTGCTCTCCATCAATCAACAGCCCCAGCTGGCCCGTCTCCTTAGGCTGGTTAGACTTTTGAAACAACTTCATATGCCATTTTTCTTCAAATACCTTCAATGTAAAACTAGAACACTGAAATTGCATTTGAAAGCTGATGAATATGGAAAGAGTAAACAGACAACTGCCTTTTGTAACTGACAATATTAGAACTTATATTTGGTAAGCATAAATCTTCTTGGTAGTTCATGCAGATTGCTTCTGTTTTATTAGATTTCTGGCATCTTAAACGAGCATTTCTCTTTCTGGAATACGATGCTTCAACTTTGATTTAGTGTACATTGTGGTCAATGATGACCTTATTACTTTCTTTTAAGACTTGTTTCTTCATGTCATCATCTAAATTTTCGAATAAATTTTGCGAATAATACTTACATCTCAGGAGTGTACTTACTGCAGGTTGAGCATGTATCACCCTTGGATACCCAAAAGCTATACTAAACTGATGTTCAATACTGTTTTATACATTTCATGTGAAATGTCAAATTTTTGGTATTTTTCCTGGAACATTTCTCACATTTTTTCACTGAAAGTTCCTCTGGGAGATACAACTTCTTCGTCTTGTCATTGCTGTAGCTAACTTGAACTACACTTAAAAGGATCATTGTGATCATAAACTGCTTTACCACTTCTTCCTTAATTTTCCACAGTCTATTTCAACGTCTACCCCTTCTATCACAAAGGGACTTGGCCACAGCATAAATTTCTGAACTGTCATTCAGAGTCACCTTGGTATTCCATGTAATGCCATGAAGGGTTTTCTCCATTAGGAATTTCATGTACAGTGCCATCCTCTTTCGCTCTCACTCTGAAGTTGAAATGACACTCTCAGAGCTGTGCTTCATCTTCATTCTTTCTTGATCATTTTCTGTGAACTGCAGGTACTGTAATGAGGTCTGCAATGATGCAATAATTGTTCATTCCAGTCTTCCATAACATTGGATTTTCCTATAATATTCAATCTTTCTTCAGCAATTCCTTTCTCAGAACACTTTAACTCACAGTTGCAGTCTTCTCATTTATGCAACTTAATCCTCAACGGAAATACTGATAGAAGTCGACCTCGGGGAAGGTCAGTTTGGATTCTGTAGAAACGTTGGAACAGGTGAGGCAATACTGACCCTACGACTTATCTTAGAAGAAAGATTAAGGAAAGGCAAACCTACATTTCTAGCATTTGTAGACTTAGAGAAAGCTTTTGACAATGTTGATTGGAATACTCTCTTTCAAATTCTAAAGGTGGCAGGGCTAAAATACAGGGAGCGAAAGGCTATTTACAGTTTGTACAGAAAGCAGATGGCAGTTATAAGAGTCGAGGGGTATGAAAGGGAAGCAGTGGTTGAGATGGAAGTGAGGCAAGGTTGTAGCCTATCCCCAATGTTATTCAATCTGTATATTGAGCAAGCAATAAAGGAAACAAAAGAAAAGTTCGTAGTAGGTATTAAAATCCATGGAGAAGAAATAAAAACTTTGAGGTTCGCCAATGACATTGTAAAGCAAAGGACTTGGAAGAGCAGTTGAACAGAATGGACAGTGTCTTGAAAGGAGGGTATAAGATGAACATCAACAAAAGCAAAACGAGGATAATGGAATGTAGTCGAATTAAGTCGGGTGATGATGCGGAAATTAGATTAGGAAATGAGACACTTAAAGTAGTAAAGGAGTTTTGCTATTTGGGGAGCAAAATAACTGACGATGGTCGAAGTAGAGAGGATATAAAATGTAGACTGGCAATGGCAAGGAAAGCATTTCTGAAGAAGAGAAATTTGTTAACATCAAGTATAGATTTGTCAGGAAGTTGTTTCTGAAAGTATTTGTATGGAGTGTAGCCATGTATGGAAGTGGAACATGGACGATAAATAGTTTGGACAAGAAGAGGATAGAAGCTTTCGAAATGTGGTGCTACAGAAGAATGCTGAAGATTAGATGGGTAGATCACATAACTAATGATGAGGTATTGAATAGAATTGGGGAGAAGAGGAGTTTGTGGCGCAGCTTGACAAGAAGAAGGGACCGATTGGTAGGACATGTTCTGAGGCATCAGGGGATCACCAATTTAGTATTGGAGGGCAGTGTGGAGGGTAAAAATCGTAGAGGGAGACCAAGAGATGAATACACTAAGCAGATTCAGAAGGATGTAGGCTGCAGTAGGTACTGGGAGATGAAGAAGCTTGCACAGGATAGAGTAGCATGGAGAGCTGCATCAAACCAGTCTCAGGACTGAAGACCACAACAACAATCTGCAATTAGTTCATGGCTATAATAATCTAGTATTTATCTTTTCCTAACACTGTTAGTATCACTCTCAGATGAAGTTCTCGCCATTAAGTATAAATAGTAAGCTATTAAGACTGAAATGAATCACTTCCAACACCTGCATAAGTAAAAAGAATGTCTCAAACTAAAGCAATGGTTTTCACTGGTACCAACAATATACAACAAAGGAAAATTCTCTATTTCTTGCTTTATCATTGTTTTCCAGTACACAAAGAATGTAAAACTTAATACAGAACATAGGACAAAGCACAATTATTCCCTGTAGCAAGAGACATTACTCTTTCCCTGCATCCCTAATCTAAAATGGGTAACAGAATATGGACTACTAATATTATCATACCCATTGACTAAGAATATTAAACAATATGGAATCCTACACCTCATAGCATACATAATTATTTTTTGAAAAAGTAGACAAAGCACATTCTTTTCCTGCACTCTTGATTTATATTTAAGGAAGACTTGTGGATCTGAAGTTATACTATAATAAACAACTGTGATGGCAAATACTGGACAACATTGACAAAACAGATCAGTAAAAACTAATTGTAATGTTTTGTCTTGAACAGTTTGTAGTGGCTGCAGTAGTAAATAAAACTTCTCTGTGTGCTTTTTGGAAGTAAAGGCAGATCTTCCACTGGGCAAGCTACATGAGGTGTTGCCCCATCTCCCATGAAAAAAGTAGTATCCACGCAGTTGTACTCCTCCAAACCAGAACTGTATGCTGTACAAGAATGTCTCATTAATGTGTAAATATCACAGTACACCTGACAAACACTCTGGGAGTATTCTCGTCAAAGAAGAAAGTTCCGAGAATAAAGATACTTGTGAATCCACACCACAGTCCCATACAGAGTGCAATGGTTCTTTGTGTACAACATATGGTTTAATAGTACCACAAATACAGCAGTTCTGTGTATTCACTGCACCAAGAAGTGTAAAATGTGCTGCATCATTCCATAGAATGTTACCCAGACACATGTCATCAACTGCTATGCATGCAAGAGACAGAAAAGCAAATTCAGAATGTTGTTGTGGATTGTGAGATTTCAGTTGCTGCACCATGTGAGTCTCGTATGGGTACCAGCGTAAAACATTCCACACTGTTGTCTGTAGGATGAGTAACTCTCATGACACTATGTGAGCACTAACAGTACCTGGGGCATGTGTTGGATGGTGAGTCACAGTAACAGTAACCTCATCAGTAACTTCCCCAGGAAAGGATATCCTCCTCTTCCAGGTGCTACGCCAAACTCACCCACATTTTCTAATTTCATTATAATCATCTTCAACCCATTTAATGACATAGGGTTTCTTCTCAGACCTTTCTGTTAGTGATACTCTCTCAATGCTGCACCGTAATTGGGTCATTCACATTAAACAGTTATACTACACACATAAGACAGTTCCACTAACAGCACATGGTCTCTCTTCTCAATAGTATTAAAATTCACTAATGTTATGGCTTGTCAAATGACAGTGGGGATGTCATACTATCGGCCGGCCGTGGTGGTCTCGCGGTTCTAGGCGCGCAGTCCGGAACCGCGCGACTGCTACAGTCGCAGGTTCGAATCCTGCCTCGCGCATGGATGTGTGTGATGTCCTTAGGTTAGTTAGGTTTAAGTAGTTCTAAGTTCTAGGGGACTGATGGCCACAGCTGTTAAGTCCCATAGTGCTCAGAGCCATTTTGTCATATGATCACACAATGTACAGTGCCAGATTTGCATCCTGTGGCCACAATTGGAGCTAATTTGTTTTCCAGCATAAATCGGTGCATTAATGGATTAGCATATCTATCAAGTTTTACTGCCATACAATAATTACCACCCACAGTGGACGTCTGTGAGTACATGCAATTTAATTATAACCATCCAGGATCCAAATGAAAAACTGTTCCTCAAACTTTTAGATATATTTTAAAATTTGTATATACAACAACACAGTAAGAATTCCACCTTCTTGTGATCAAATTTGCTCATTACAATTCAGTACAATACAGTATGAAAATACTTTAGTCTGAGAGTGTTGAATGTTTGCTATTCACAACATATTACAGCCATAAACAGAAAAACATAAATGAAAGAAGAGAACTACAATTATCGTCAGAAAAATGTATTCCTTTCTAATCCTGTAAGAATCTATCTGAATGCACGTCAATCTTATTCCATTACTTGATAAAATTATACCAAAATATGTATTGTCAAATGCTAATGATTAACAATTTCTGCCATAAGGAATACAAAGTTTTATGTGCTAATCATTCACATTGTTTTAAATCTCAATTTGTTTCTGAAAAAATGAAAAATTTATTTTCAGTTTTTTGAGAAGAATTCATGAAATTTTGTGAACAATTCCTTATTCTACTGCTACATCAATTCCCAAAAAATTAGCAGTGCTGACACCTCAATACTATTACAAACATGTGATCCCTGTGAAATAAAACACTTTATGAAACTTCCCACAATGTAAGAGTTGGAGGGAGGAAGGGTGCCAGGCATCGCAGAAATTCAAAAGGAAATAAAAAAATTAAAACCTTAACTCACTTTATGCTGTCTTCCAGTTTCTTCATTAAGAGAATTACAGTGGAGATAGAAGTTTCTGAAACTTGAAACAAATCTCATTTTCCATTTCTGTACTTACACAGTCCGTGTGTTAGTTACAACGTATTCTTCCTTTGTCTTGAAGAGTGCTTAGCTCCATTTCTGTCACATTTCATCCATGTGACTTGTATAAACACAAGACACTTGTTCTTCATGATCATTTTAATGACATTATCAAATATGTCATTTAGACAACTGATAAAAAAACAATGCAACAAACAGTAAAATGCCAAAATAAAGTGCAAAAAAAGTGTAATTTCCTAAATGCTACATTTATTGGCTTTTAATCCTCTGTTACTCATACTGTAATTCCTGGCATGGTCACTTTCATGGAGGACAGGTGTCATCCATAACATAAACAATGTATTTGGACACTTTGAATGGTGTATATGAATGGTTTTGTGAGTGTTTTATTTAAATCTAAATATAATACACTTAATGCACAAACACAGTAAGGCATGCTCTTGGTGATAAATATTTTTGGCAATCATTCATAAACAGCTCCAGTACCTCTCTGACAGCAACCAACTCATCATTCTGCAAACAACTCTATAAACAACGATCAAACGTCTCAAGTGCAACCTTAATCAATTTTCGTTCATGCACAACCAGCATGATTCAAGCCCGTTGTCCTTTGAGTTATTTCACAACTCTAACAAACTCTTTCTAGAACATCTCAGAGATCTAGATGGATATTACAAACCAATACAAGCTCTAACCTCTATAACATCTGCTTCTTTAGCATTCCTTTCCCTGGAAAATTCACCACAAATGTCATTGATGTAAATATTAACATTTTTTGCAATAATGAGTATTATATTTTCATCTAAAAATAACTTCATAATTTCTGTCTGTTACACAAGCTTCATTTCTGGGTATGGGAAAATGCATAATAATATTAAAAGATCTTGTTCTAACATTGATATACAATTTACTTTTCCTCCATTTGGCTATTCCAGCTTTTCCTGAAGGAAGTACATCATCTTGAAATATAAACATATGGAATTACAAGCATATGGAATAACTTCACAGATATCTGAGGGGCTTGAAGATTACGTAAGTAATAGAAATCAGTACATTGTTCTGGACAGCAAGTGTTCATCAGAGACAAGGGTATCATCAGAAGCATCCCAGGCAAGTGTGATAGAACCACTGTTGTTCTCTATATACATAAATGATTTGTTGGACAGGGTGGACAGTAATCTGCAGTTGTTTGATGCTGTGGTGTACAATAAGGTGTCAAAGTTGACTGACAGTAGGAAAATATAAGATGCCTTAGACAAAATTTCCAGTAGGTGTGATGAATGGCAGCTAGCTTTTAATGTGGAAGAATGTAAGTTACGTGGATGAATAGGAACAGTATTAACAGTGTCCTGCTTGACACAAGTCTTTTAAATATCTGGGCATAACGTTGTAAAGTGATATGAAGTGGAACGAGCATGTAAGAACTGTGGTAGGAAAGGCAAATGGTGAACTTTGGTTTATTGAGAGAATTTTAGGAAAGAGTGGTTCTCCTGTTAAGGAAACTGCATATAGGTCACTGGTGTGACCTATTCTTGAGTACTGCTTGATTGTCTGGGATCCGCATCAGGTCAAATTGAAGGAAGACTTCGAAATGCAGAACAGTCTTACTGCTGCCAACATACATCTTGTGTAAGGGCCATGAAGATAAGGTACAAGAAATTAGGGCTCATATGGAGGCATACAGACAGTCGTTTTTCCCTCACTTTATTTATGTGTGCAAAAGGAAAGAAATCTATTGGTAGTGGTACAGGGTACACTCCACCAACCACTGTATGGTGGCTTGCAGAGTATCTACGTAGATATAGAGGCAGAAGTTGAATTAGTTATTTCTGTGATTCATATTCATAATTTTCCAACAGTTTTTGTTCATTTCTGTGTCACAACAACTTTCACGCACACATTCCTCATTCTCTGGGTCAGCAATATCACTGTCGGCATCTTCAGCTGATGGAACCATTCCATCTTTGCTAAACTCTGTCCTAGGTTTCTTTTAGCCTGAGACTAAGTGTTCCACAAACTGAAGGTATAAAGGATATTTACTTTTTGTATGTAAGTATTCTAGCTTACTCCACAAACTTAAAGTATAGAGGATGTTTACTTTTTGTATGTAAGTATTTCAGTCAAAAGGAAATTAACTGTTATTAGCTTCAATACGCCTAAAACTATGTACATGAAAGTCGGACTGAATCTAGGAAAGCAGTAAAGTAACATCCACTTACCTTGTTTCAGATTGTAACAGTAGTGCTCATGCTGATGAGCACTGTCCTCCAAGCTATAAACAGTGGGAGGGTGGGGGACACCTTGAATGTCAAGAGATAGGGCATGCACATTCACAGGACGTGCACATTAGTATGTTCTGCAGAGATGATTAACATTTCAGTCACCTCAGTTTGGCATTGTCCGGTTGTCTTGTAGGCACAAGGCCACCATGGGCCTCGGTAACTTGTTCCATGCATAATGGCATAGATGCGTAAAGGTGTGATGGGCATCCTGTGGTATAGACATCTGTGCTGCATTCACCTGGTTCCAAATTTCATCTATGGTGGTTGGCATCGGGTCACAGCGCTGCACCCATCGTTTCACCATAGACCCACACACTTTCAGTTGGCTACAAGTCTGGTGATTTGGCAGGCTGGGACAGAAGGCTGAAATCCTGTGACACAAAGAAGGCAAGTGTATGTGCAGCAACATGTCATCATGCATTGTCTTACTGAAAAATGGCATATGTCGAGATGTGCAGAAAGTTTATGGCTACAGATCATAGGATATCATTCACTTAGGTCACACTCATCACAGTGCCCTGAACATGCACTAACTGTGATTTGTGGTTGTACCCAGTAGTACCAAGCACCGTAAGGGCTTGAGTTGACAATTTATGTCTTGAATGAATGTAGTCACTGTGATGCCACTCCCCTTGTCTGCGGTGAACCAAAATGCAGCCATAATTTTCAAACAAACAGAACGTGGATTCATCCAAAAACACTATCTGCTGCCATTCCTCTCCCCAATGATGTCCCATAAACAATTTCTGTCTAGCATGTTTCTGCACATTTGTCAAAGCTAGGTGGAGAAGTGGACGACATACACATACCATGTGCCATAATAAACAGTAACGGACTGTCACTCCTGATAGAGTACAATGTGTTACACTTCCAATAAAGCCAAGAAGGCTGCAGATGTGGTTTGTGCATACATCTGCAAGGCATCCTGCAAATCTACTCAGGTCACACTGATCCATTACCTTCGATTTTTAGTAACAACTAGAGCCACGTGCACATTTTATCAGTAGCTGGTGCTGCACCACGATATTGATGTTGACCTTGAAGCCGCAGGCTGACCTGGTTCAAATGAAAATCATTTCTGCAGAACATACTAGTGTACATGTCCTGTGAATATGAATTTCCTATCTTTAGCTATTCAAGGTGATCTGCTCTTTCTCAGCATGAGTAAAATATATCATAAACAGTGCAATCCTGCATAACTCAAACCCAATGATGGCTGAAGCTAACAGATGGAGAGTTAACACAAAGCTACTGAAAGCAGTGCAATCATAGTCCATACCATTCAGACAAAACAGAGCAAGAGAATCATGTGGATGATGGCTGTCTTCTGCACAAGCAACAGAGAATTAAGCTACGTATTGTATGTATTTAACATAAAAATACTTTGTACCTGAATAATTAACACAGAATAGTAAAATATAACTCGTATACAATAAACTCTTGCAGATTCGACCCACAGTAGTCTGGCCTCTCAGTAATTCGGACTCTAGTCGTTCAAGCAGAAATGACACACATAACAATGTATTATTGTGGGATTAGCCGAGCGGTCTAAGGCGCTGCAGTCATGGACTGTGTGGCTGGTCCCAGCAGAGGTTCGAGTCCTCCCTCGGGCATGGGTGTGTGTGTGTTTGTCCTTAGGATAATTTAGGTTAAATAGTGTGTAAGCTTAGGGATTGATGACCTTAGCAGTTAAGTCCCATAAGATTTCACACACATTTGAACATTTGTATTATTGTGCACAACAATGTGTTGTTAGTCAATTACGGTGTTAAATAATGCTATAAATATTTGAAACTGTGGTTTTCTTTACAGTTTAGTATCATGCCTTCTAAAAGGACTCACATTACTCTAGACCTCAGAAGAAACTCTAAATTTCAGATAAACTGAACTGAGATCTTTCCTAGAAAGGCATTGCTGCTGACAAGGGAACCTCCCCATCGCACCCCCCTCAGATTTAGTTATAAGCTGGCACAGTGGTTAGGCCTTGAGAAACTGAACACAGATCAATCGAGAAAACAGGAAGAAGTTGTGTGGAACTATGAAAAAAATAAGCAAAATATACAAAGTGAGTAGTCCATGCACAAGATAGGCAACATCAAGTATGTTGTGGGCTTAGTAGCGCCGTGGTCCCGTGGTTAGCGTGAGCAGCTGCGGAACGAAAGGTCCTTGGTTCAAGTCTTCCCTCGAGTGAAAAGTTTAATTTTTTATTTTGAGACAATTATCAAAGTTCAGGTACTCACACATAATCAACTTCGCTCTCCAAAATTCCAGTTCATGTTCAGATTTGCTTGGACATATGCAGGATTTGACGGTCTACACACGGAAGAATTTGAAAACGTTAAAAACATATGTTTTGACAGAGCACAGGGAAAACTGTGCGACTGCAAAACTGTTGCATTCATTTGTTGCAGTTTCTGTGACAAACTCTTATGTTTTCATCGCTTTTTTGGGAGTGATTATGACATCCACAAGAAAACCTAAATCGGGCAAGGTAGAAGAATCTTTTCACCCATTTGCCAAGTGTACAAGTTAGGTGGGTCGACAACATCTTCCTGTCATGTGGCGCACATGCCGTCACCAGTGTCGTATAGAATATACCAGAGTTGTTTTCCTGTGGAGGAATGGGTTGACCTATGACCTTGCGATCAAATGTTTTCGGTTCCCATTAGAGACGCACGTCCTTTGGTCTACTAATGGCACGGTTTTGCGGTGCGGTCGCAAAACACGGACACTAAACTTATTACAGTGAACAGAGACGTCAATGAACGAACGGACAGATCATAACTTTGCGAAAATAAAGAAGGTAAAATTTTCACTCATGGGAAGACTTGAACTGAGGACCTTTCGTTCTGCAGCTGCTCACGCTAACCACAGGACCACGGCGCAACTGAGCCAACAACATACTTGATGTTGCATATCTTGCGCATGGACTACTCAGTTTGTATATTTTGCTTATTTTTTTCATAGTTCCACACAACTTCTTCCTGTTTTCTCGATTGATCTGTGCTCAGGTTTTCAAGGCCTATCCACTGTGCCAACTTATAACTAAATCTGAGGGGGGTGCGATGGGTAGGTTCCCTTGTGAGTATAATGTTCAATGAGCACCTGCTTATGAGAAAAAAAGAAATATAACAATACCAGAGAAGGATAGTTGCAACTCACCATATAGCAGAGATGCTGAGTCGCGATAGGCACAATAAAAAGATTCACACAATTAAAGCTGCACGCTCTACTTATGAGCTACACTGTATCAACCGTCTCGGCTGTGTGCAACAGATGGCCTCAAGACCACACTGATTGTTAGTGCAGCATCTTAGATCCCACATTACTCCCACCGATATAATGAAGCCTATACCTTCAAACTGATCAGGCTCCCCGTGTCAATTCCTGGATTTTTGCATGTTATCTCCTGCACTTTTATGGTGCCACACGATCTTACATCTCTAACTACGAACCTCTCCTCACTCCCCACACTTTCCCTGTTCTATGCCTCTTCGCACCCACTAAATCCACCTCTTCCAGTCACATCCGCCGTCCCCCTTACACTTATCTGCTCTTAAACCTGCTACCCACGGTAATATACATATATTTATTATTGATTAGTTATATTCTAATTTGACCCTTGTGACTTCTCACAAATTTTAGTGAGTTTTCGCCTTCCACTATTGTGCTCTTCCTCAGATTTCATCTCTTTTTTCCCCTTGTGCATCCATTTCGTCCTTTTCGTTCTTTTCACACGTATTTGGGTATATTTTTGCGTTATTTTTCTGACGTAATTCTACTTTCTTACGTAAATTTTTCCCATTTTTTTGCGCCACCATGGATCCATGCTCCTTCCATCTGCATCAATATAGAAAAGTTTCCTTATTCCTAGCCAGGCCCCAGTCCCACCATCTCTGGTTGCCACCCATCCTTCCACAATGTCCTCCACGTGTTCAGATTCCGCCAATCCTTAACCCTCTCCCACATAGTCCTGCAAAACCATTATCAACCAAGCCCAATCCTTCTTGCAGTACCTTCTCTCCATCCGCAAAATTCTCCTGCTATGCAATCCCAAATTCCTGGAACCCATAACACACATTGTAACCCTTGCCCTGCAGGAACTTGAGCAACATGCACAACGCACCTCAAAAAGCTCTCCATCCTACTCGCTTCCTACTCCCACCTCAGATTACCACTGTCCACCACTTCTACAAGCAACTCGAAACCTCCCCCATGCACCCTCATAGTTGACAAACCCTGTCTTGCAGACCTACAACATTTACCCAACCCTCCAAAACTCTGTCCCACCACCACATAGAACCCAGAACCATAGCAGACCCACAACACAGTTATGAACCTTTCCTCCAGAAGTCTTAGTCCCACAGAAATATCAGTCCTTTCCAAAGGCCTCACCTTTTGCCCCACTAACAAATTCAACCATGCTGGACTAGTTAAAGACCTTCTCTCGTTCTACCGGTCCCTACAGTGGAAACACTTTCTCGCTACCAACCCGACCAATCAGACTCAACCACACCAATACTGAGCCTTGCCTAAGTCAGTTCACTCCTCCATCCAACCGAGATCCACCCCCACTGCCTCCAGACCACTTCCTGTTAACTTTCCAGAATTTCTTAGCCTCGAACCTTGCCTCAACATCATTCCCCAAATCCCTCAACATGCAAACTAACCTTACATCCGCAGAAAGAACTGTAGTCCACCATCTAAAAACTGATCCCGACCTTATAATCCTACCTGCTGACAAAAGCTCCACCACCGTTGTTTTGAACTGCAAGGATTACGCGGCAGAAGGACTCCATCAGCTGTCAGATACTTCCACCTACAAACCAAGCCACAGTGATCCCATTCCAGTAATCCAGCAGGATCTCCAGTCACTACACAAATCCTTAGGCCCATCCCAGAACCTCTCCCCAGAGTCCATCTCTCTATTTACACCTACCACTCCCCACACTGCCACCTTCTACATGCTTCCTAAAGTCCATAAACCCAACCACCTAGGACGCCCCATTGTGGACGGTTACTGTGCCCCCACTGAGAGAATCTCTGCTCTTGTAGACCAACACCTTCAACCTATTACCCGGAATCTATCCTCCTATATAAAAGATACCAACCATTTCCTTGACCGACTCTCCACAGTTCCTGTCCCTTTACCACACAGTGCCCTGCTCATCGCTATTGATGCCATCTCCCTGTACACTAACATTCCTAATGCCCATGCTGTCGAACACTACCTTCCCAGATGCCCTATGAATTCCAAACCAACAACCTCCTTCCTAGTCTCCATGACCACCCACAATTACTTCTCCTTTGAAGGCATTACCTACAAACAAATCCGTGGTATGACTATGGACACCTGCATAGCACCAACCTATGCTAACCTATTCATGGACCATCTAGAGGAATCCTTCCTAAAAACCCAAAATTCTAAACCCCTCACCTGGTTCAGATTCAGATTCCCGTCACCTGGTTCAGATTCAGATTCACTGATTACATCTTTGCTATCTGGATTGAAGGTGAGGAACACCTCATTCACATTCCTCCATAACCTCAACAACTTCTGCCCCATTTGCTTCACCTGGTCCTACTTGACCCAATAAGCCACATTCCTAGATGTTGACGTTCACCTCAAAGATGGCTACATCAGTACCTCCATCCATATCAAACCTACTAACCACCAGCAATACCTCCACTTCGACAGCTGCCACCCATTCCATTCCAAGAAGTTCCTTCCATACGGCCTAGCCACTCATGGTCATCGCATCTGCAGTGATGAGCAGTCCCTCTCAAAATATACCGAGGGTCTCACTAAAGCCTTCACTGGCCGTACTTATCCTCCCATCCTTGTACAAAAACAAATCTCCCATGCCTTATCTTTCAAGTCTCCCACCACCTCCCAAAGTCCCACAGTCCAGCCACAGAGGAGCATTCCCCCCATAACTCAGTACCATCCGGGACTGGAGCAACTGAATTACATTCTCCGCCAAGGTTTCGACTACCTCTCGCTGTGCCCTGAAATGAGAAATGTCCCGCCCACTATCCTTCCCACCCCTCCTACCGTGGTATTCCACCATCCACCGAAACTACACAATATACTCGTCCATCCTTACACAACCCCTGCTCCCAATCCCTTACCTCATGGCTCATACCCCTGTAATAGACCTAGATGTGAGACCTGTCCCATACATCCTCCTACCACCACTTACTCCAGTCCAGTCACTAACATCACCTTTCCCATCAAAGGCTGGGCTACCTGTGAAACCAGTCATGTGATTTACAAGCTAAGCTGCAACCACTGTGCTGCATTCTATGTAGGCATGACTCCAACAAGCTGTCTGTCCGCATGAACGGCCTCCAACAAACTGTGGCCAAGAAACAAGTGGACCACCCTGTTGCTGAACATGCTGCCAAACATGATATCCCTCATCTTAATGACTACTTCACAGCCTGTGCCATATGGATCCTTCCCACCAACACCAGCTTTTTGAATTGCGCAGGTGAGAACTTTCCCTGCAATACGTCCCTGTTCCCATTCCAGCACTACACAGCTGTCATTTCACTGCCACACGTAGTCTTTTAATTTCTTTTATTTCTCTCCTTTCCGCTACTTACCCCCTCCCCCCACCGCATCTTCTCTCCTGCCCTCCGTCTAAACTGCAACACTTGACTGTCCGCCACTCCCACCATACTATCCTTCCCCCTCCCCGCTCCAGTCTTCCCCTTACCCCCACCCAGTCGCCACTCCCATCATGCACTGGTGCTGCTGTTCATGGTGTGGTCTCAGCTCTCTGAGACTGCAAATGTGTGTGCAAGTTGCGTTTATGTGAGTGTGTCAGTTTGTGTGTGTGTGTATGTGTGTCTACTGCTGACAAAGGCCTTAATGGCCAAAAGCTTTAATTGTGTGAATCTTTTTATTGTGCCTATCGCGACTCAGCATCTCTGCTAAATGGTGAGTAGCAACGTTCCTTCTCTGGTATTGTTACATTCCATCCTGGATTTTCCATTGTTTGAAAAAAAGAAATACGTAATTTGACAGAATGCTACCCAAATGGAAAGTGAACTGAGAGTTATCAGAAAGGGTGAGTAAGAAGAACTTGGAATAACTGTTTATATATGACTTGTACAACAACGCAGTAAAGGAATTACAGTCAGTGGCCCAATAATAAAGGAAAAAGCAACTGAATTTGCAAACACCTTGTAACTTGTTTACAACAAGCAAGGTTTGGGTACCAATCTGGAAAAATCGACATATTGTGTAGCCACTGACAGTCACCTGGGTTTAAACAAAATTTCAGAAACTAAGTAAAGTGACACTTCCATTGATCCAGCACCCATACGTGGAAGCTGGAAAAACATAACAGAAAGGTACATGGGTGGAATGTTAAGAACATTCAGAATATTCTCCAGAAGTGTAGCTGCTCTAATCACCTTCCTGTCTGTAAACTTCTCATTTTGTTTTTATATTACTATCCCAAGAAATGTTTTCTTAAAATAGATTTACCTTAAAATGGATTTTACAAGTCAAAGGAAATGAACACAATGTGAATGAAGAATTTAAACTGTCGGATCCGATCTGTAACTGTTGGAGGGAACTCTGAAACAGATCATGGAAGCAACTGCAGTGTTTGTGTGGCCTGAAAAAGGGTCAAAACAGGCTACCTAATCTGATAATTCATGGAAACGTTCAAATAAATTCATTTTCTAGTTAACTTTTACTTTGCTGATAACTTTTTAGTCTTCCTTGATTCATTCTTAACGAATTCACCTTTACCATCCACTGAACTGCAGACCTGTATCATTAACAACAAATTGCAGTAGGATATTGGAACATATACTGTGCCCAAATGTTATTGATTACCTTGAGGAAAACAATTTATCGATAAACAACCAACACAGATTCAGAAAATATCTTTCTTTTGAAACACAACTAGCCTTTATTCTTTCAAAGTAATGAGGGCTATTGACAGAAGATGTAAAAGTGACTCCATATTTCTAGATTTCCAGAACACGTTTCACACAGTTGCTCATCAGCGTCTTAACGAATTTGCTTGGCTATGGATTTTCATCTCAGTTGTGTGACTGAATTCGTGGTTTCCTGTCAAAAATGTTACAGTTCATAATAGCAGGCAGAAAGTCATCAAGTAAAACATAAGTAATATTTAGTGTTCCCCCAAGATGTGTTACAGGCCTTCTGCTGTTCCTGATCTACATAAACAATTTAGGGGACAATCTAAGCTGTCATCTTGGATTGTTTGCAGATGATGCTGTCATTTGTCATCATATAATGTCATCAGAGGATCAAAACGAATTGCAAAATGATTTACTACAGACATCTATATGGTGCGAAAACTGACAATTTACAGTAAATCACGAAAAGTGTGAAGTCATCCACATGAGCACTAAAAAGGATATGCTAAATTTCTGTTACATGATAAATTGCACAAATCTACAGATTTAATAAAGAGACTGCTTACACTACACTTGTGTGCCCTTTTCTAAAGTATTGCTGTTTGGTGTGGGATCCGTATCAGATATGACATGAAGGACATCAAAAAGTTCCAGCTCATTTTTGTACTATCACAGAGCAGGGGAGAGAGTGCCACGGATATGATACATGAAATAGAATGGTGATCATTAAAGCAAAGCCAGCTTTCATTGCAGCAGGACCTCCTCCTGAAATTTTAATGACCAACTTTCTCCTCAGAATGGGAAAATATTTTGTTGGTGCCTGCCTATGTAGGGAGAAATGATCATCATAATAAAATAAGGGAAATCAGAGCTCACACAGAAAGACTTAACTGTTCATTTTTCCCATGCATTGTTTGAGAGTAGAACAGGCTTTTGCTTCCTTGTTTTAACCATTTAACCAATAATGCTTCTTTTGGTGTTTTGTCACTGCTACGTATTTCATGAATAAGGCTCTGCCTCGACCAGCACGGACAACACCTCATTCGTCTCAAGGACTTTGAGTGTTTCTCCAGAGTGGTTTGTCTGTTGCTTTCCTTCTTCAGACTTCAATGTGGGTCCTTCAGAACTATTATGTGCTAATTTCCGTGTGCTTGTATCTGTCTGCTCTGTGCCTGTACCTCTCACACTACTGCTTCACTTTGTCACCTTTTCTTCCATGACTATCCTCTCATCCTCTTCCAGAGTCAAACTTTCAGGCTTCTTGATGCTAGCCACCCTCTCTCACGGTCCCTCTTCCCTTCTGTTGCAGCTATCATATTGCAGGTGGCTGAGAGACCACTAACACTCGGACAGCCACCTCCTCCAGCAGCTGGCTTTCCACTGCCACCTGCTCCTCGGTCCAACACAGCCAATTGGTGCCACTGTCACTGTCATTTCTCTTTTGGGCCACCGGCACACTCTGCTTGAGCCATTACTCTGGCGGGCCAGTCCCACCACCTTTCCAGTACGAACTCAGCTATCACAGACTCTTACCCTGTCAACATCTGGTTTCCGTCTGGCAACTCCACGGATGTTGATAGTGTCTGTGCTACATCGTAGAAGGTCCAAAATGTTAGCGGTCAGTATCATCCTCTCACCCCTTTCATGAAGCAGATTATGCTTCCTACACATTTGTCAATAGGAACTTTATTGTCATCTGTCTCTTCCATCCACTCATATTTGTCAATATCCTCTCCAGCATTATCCTGGTCCCAAATACTGAATTTAAGTCATCTGCAAAATGTTGAACATGCTGTCCTTTGCAGCTGCGGTTTCTTGCTACTCATTTTCCTGACTTTGGAAGATCCACATAAGTCAGTCTCTGTCCCTGCACTGAAGCTGTGCACGGCCGTAGGTCACATGTTGCCCCTGGAGTCTGTCCCAGTGAACACCATTACCACATCCTCCTCCTCCTCCTCCTCCTCCTCCTCCTCCTCCTCCTCTGACTGTGAGCCATGTTTGTCCCTTAGGACCTTTGGTTGTGGAAGAATGTGTTTTGATACATCCAGCTGCAGTATCTCAGCTACTGGTGCACAGGCATTGAGGCTACCACCACGCTAAACATTCAACTCAGAAAAAGGCCATGATGAGAGTCATGGAAGAGAAGGCAATGGACAGCAGTAGCACTTTGAGAAGTGCAGGTAGAGAGCAGACAGATGAGAGCACAAGCAAGTGAGCATAAACCAGCCCTGAAGGCCCTGTATCAGAGCCTGACAAAGAAAAGTGAGCACCACCCACTCTGGAGGAGCACTCACAGACCTTGAGATGAATGAACTGGTGGCCAGACTAGTCCAGGGGAAGGAGCTCATATCTCTGCTGCAAGCAAAGCCATCCAGCTTTGGCAGCTCACGTCACTTGTGAAATGAGCGGCAGTGACAAAATGCCAAAAGAAGCATTAATGGTAAATATAAAGCCCGTGAAGCACAGTATCAGGATTAAAGTATGAATACAGCAACAGTCAATATTGTCAGGCTGTAGGCTGTGGCAGATCCCAGATGATGTCAGAATGTACAGAGCACAAGAGTTTTAACATCAGAGTCAGTAGACAAGCATGCTGAAACACAGCAGCTGGATGTGTTAAAACACATTCTGTAATTTTCGAAGACATTGGCTCTTCTAATGAGAGAGCAACTAAGTGACAAGGTCTGGTACCACAGGAGTGGGAGGAGAAGGAGGATAGGGAGGAGTACGAGCTCATCAGGATAGATTTTCTTATTCACAGCAGATATGGAGTCCAAACCATGACGAATTCATCAAGGCGGAAAGTGAAGAGTGAGAAAACACATGATAGAAGCAGCTACTAAAGGTCGCTTCTGTAAAATGGAACTAAAACAAATAACATATTTCCTTCACATAAATTGTGCAAAAGTATTTCTAATTAAAGACTTGACTGTAATGATGAGTCCACTAGAAGAAATTCAGTTCATCCACTCACAGTGTGGCCTCAGCAGCAAGGGATAGTGGTCGTGCGTGCGTGCGTGCGTGTGTGTGTGTGTGTGTGTGTGTGTGTGTGTGTGTGTGTGTGTGCGTGCGCGCGCGCTTTTTCTAATTCAGAAGAAGGCCATTTGGCTGAAAGTTTAAATATGTTGTGTCTGTGATACATCTCCTCCATATGATGAGTAGCAATCTACCTTTTTCATAATATTGTCAAATTTAATCTCTTATTTACTCATGTGGTTCACAAGCAGATCAGTAGATAAAAAAATTAACTCTTCAGTCAATTACAGATTGCACCTGATGATTCGAGAAATAGGACTTTGATGTAATCTAAATTTTGGCAGCTGCTCATTATTTATGTTCCTTTTCCTAGCACTAAATCCTTTAAATCAAAGTGTGAGATGTAATGCATCAAACCAAATGTCTTACATAGACATTTTCAATTTTATTCAAATAATTTCATGCAAGTTAGCTGCACTATTTTTCTAAAAATCAGATTCCACCCAAGGAGCAAAATTGTTCTCACAATATTCTTCAAAGTACACTTGTATTTTAAATTCATAATGACTCAATAAGGAATAAAGGCAATGACATAAAGATTGATGATGAAAATGCATTTTATAATAAATTTAGGCAAAAGTAGCAAAAGCCGGCTATTACATGCACAGCTGTATGGAGCAATTACACAAGAGTCTGGGCCAATACAGTCAGAAAAACAACAAGCACAGTCAGTCGAGGCTGTGTCAGCACACAGCTCTCTGCACTGCTTCTCACTCTCCTTGTGCTCATCGGATCAGTGGTGAGTGTTGGCTGCAGTGGAGATTTCGTGGCTTTCTCCTCTTCCTTGTTGACAAACTTTTGGTACGCGGCATCCAATTCGGCCTGATCAATGCTCTGCAGTAGAACAGAAAGCATTTTGCGAAGCTCGAAACACAGGCCGGCCACCATCTGCTCTGTGGCATTCAACTTCTTTGGCAGCACTGCCATGTCGTTGGCAGATTCTGAAGTGATGTAGAAGCCTGAAAGAGAGGCAACAGTGTTTGTTATTTCTGGTTAGTAGAACAAATGGAATGTGTTGGGGAGACATTTTGCAGCAATGATTATTGAGCATTTGTCAACCATGCTGTGGAGGAAAGGAACAATCTATCTCAAGGATTTCTTACCAACCTTGGGGCCAGCATGGCAGCACATTTCAAAGCAAGCACTGCCATCTGTGGTGGTCACACACTATTAAGAACTATATCCCACCTTTTATTATGTATAGAGGACCATCCCAAATTGTGGTAATTTTAGTATAATTAAATAAGTTGACAAATTATGAATTTTTATCAGGGTTTGCACAAAAGTATGAATTTTTTACTAAATTGATTGCACTGATCATGAATCTGAAGCCTCTTTCTCTGTAGCATGTCATGTTTTTGTACTGTCATCATCAAAATCTATGCCAAATAAAACCTAAAATCAATTACAGGAAGTTGGAGGCGAAATGGAACAATAAAGTAGTTAAAAATTAATGAGAGATATATGTATTAGAAGAAGCAAATGTGGTGATGTGGTCATTTTAAAAACAATGCAATTCCACATTTTTAGGAAAAATGAGTTCTTTAAGTCCACAACTTCTTTAAGGGTAGCTGCAATGCTCTGTATAGAAAAAAATATAATTTCCATCTGTGTACGTTTGTGTGTCTGTCTGGTAAGGTTGTGTTAGTTTTGAAAAACAATGTAACTCCTGGAGTTCTGTTGTTTCTAATCTTAACATGGCAGCATTGCTGATTCTGTTGGCAGTGCTGTGTGATCTGTTTATTCTAGTCATAAAATTTGTCAATGTGTCAATGTTGAGGAGCTGGTTGTCTTTTAGACAGAACAGGTCTTAGTTGTGTGTGTGTGTGTGGGGGGGGGGGGGGGGGGGGGTTGTCTTCAGTCCTGAGACTGGTTTGATGCAGCTCACCATGTTACTCTATCCTGTGCAAGCTTCTTCACCTCCCAGTACCTAATGCAACCTACATCCTTCTGAATCTGTTTAGTGTTTTCGTCTCTTGGTCTCCCTCTACGATTTTTACCCTCCACGCTGCCCTCCAGTACTAAATTGGTGATCCCTTGATGCCTCAGAATATGCCCTACCAACCAAACCCTTCTTCTAGTCAAGTTGTGCCACAAATTTCTCTTCTCTCCAATTCTGTTCAATACCTCCTCATTAGTTATGTGATCTACCCATCTAATCTTCAGCATTCTTCTGTAGACCACATTTTGGAAGCTTCTATTCTCTTCTTGTCTAAACTATTTATCATCCACATTTCACTTCCATGCATGGCTACACTCCATACAAATACTTCCAGAAACGACTTCCTGACACTTAAATCTATACTCGATGTTAATAAATTTCTCTTCTTCAGAAACGCATTCCTTGTCATTGCCAGTCTACATTTTATATCCTCTCTACTTCGACCATCATCAGTTATTTTGCTCCACAAATAGCAAAATTCATTTATTACTTTAAGCGTCTCATTTCCTAATCTGATTCCCGCAGCATCACCCGATTTGATTCGACTACGTTCCATTATTCTCATTTTGCTTTTTTTTATGTTCATCTTATATCCTCCTTTCAAGACACTGTCCATTCCATTCAACTGCTCTTCCAAGTCCTTTGCTGTCTCTGGCAGAATTACAATGTCATCAGCAAACCTCAAAGTATTTCTTCTCCAATTGTTCTTTTGTTTCCTTTACTGTTTGCTCAATATAGAGATTGAATAACATCAGGGATAGGCTACAACCCTATCTCACTCCCTTCACAACCATTGCTTCCCTTTCATGCCCCTCGACTCTTATAACTGCCATCTGGTTTCTGTACAAATTATAAATAGCCTTTCGTTCCCTGTATTTTGCCCCTGCCACCTTCAGAATTTGAAAGAGAGTATTCCAGTCAAAGGTCTTAGTTATCTTATGTGATTACAAGGTGCAGGTTGGTAGCAGTTTTATTTTAAAGTACTGTGATAATCGAAAACACCACAAAAAGAAATAGGGGAGTGAAGAATGAAGCTGAATACAGGGATGAGATAATTAAAAGAACACATATTCAAGGAAGTTAATACATAAACTATGCACGAAAAGCAATTCCAGAAAGAGAAACAGGTGAAGCATGTTTTGATAACGTTAATATATTTCATCAGTCATCTTTTTTAGATAGATTTAATAATTTCGAGAGCAAAGTCGGACAGGATACATACATAGAAGATCTCATCGCCAGTAACAATGTACAAATACCTTGTCCATCTAGAAATGTGTCATCTTTTAAGCATAGTCACATTTCTAAATACTTCATCATGCTAAATGATGAAAGTAAGGTGGTCTGCCAGCTTTCCATGGTCTTAACGGTGACAGTAGACACCATCATCTAAGAAAATTGTTCTTAACTGGTAGTCTCCAGTTGATTTAAGAGGAAAAAAACCCACAGAAAATTCAAAGCCTGCCAAAATTAAGATGCTCTTTCATCAACATATTGACTCTTTTCCAAGAAAACAGATTCCCTATTCCTCCAAGGTGAGACATTATCTTGGTGCAAAGTTAAATGTGAAAATCGTGTTTCAGACATTTAAGTAAAAAAAGTCCTAACAAAGACATTACATATCAGTGCTATGCTAAATACAGCAAATGCCATTTTCACCTCAGTTTTTGGAGGCCTCAGGTAGATATCTGCTGTACGTGAGAAGTTCTGGAACAGGAATCAAATTTCCCATTCCTTAACGACAAGGCAAAGAAGCTTGCTGAAGCAGAATGATCCACAAAAGAAGAGCTAAAACATTTTGTAATACTTGTCAAGCTTCAACAAATCTGAGCAAGGAAAGGGAGGATCTGGCTTTTATAGCATTTGACTACATACAGAATATTTCACAGCCTAAAATTCTGGTGCAGGAATTGTTTCATCTTCAGCAGTTAACCCTCAATGTTTTTGACATTCATAATGCAAAATCAAGGTTAGGTTAGGTTAGTGTTGTTAAGCATCCCGTCTCCACAATGAAGAGGCACTGTGAAGAGGCTTTTGTCATAGCAAAGTTGAATTTGTCTTCCAACAGAAATATGTGAGATAATAGTACAGTCAAGACTCCCTGGGAAGTTCATGGTTACTATGGTGAATGCTGAAGATGTGGTTAACCTAAGATGCAACGAACTAACCTTCAGATGCAAAGAACTTAAGATGCAATGAACTTGAAGGACTGATGGCATCCTCTACATAAAAAGATGGTAAATTCACGAGAAAGTTTTCAAGAAACAAGTGTACTGCATTCCCGATATCAACATTAAGGCATTTCAAATACTCATCTCAGCACCCAGAGACAGTAGTTGCATCACTATTCATCAACACAGCAGTGGAACATACTTTCATCTTGGGGATAATGGAAAGAAAACTGTGTGTACGTCACAAACAAGGACGTATGACATACAGCTGTCAATCACTGAAGCTAAACATGTTGACCTGAAGAAGATCTTGCAGTATATTCCTGAAGAATATCAGCCATTTTAGCTTGAAATTTTGGACAATCATTTATAATTTGAAGTTACTTTCAGTCTTTCAGTCTTTGCATTGCCGAGACATAACATTATAAGATTTTTTTGTTGCATAATTTACAAAAAAAAGTCAGATGCCTCAAATTAATGTTAGTTTTAAAGGCAATATATTACTAATGTCATACATTTGTGTAGGTTTGCTGTACAAATCAGTTTTTATGTGTTTTGTGGCTTTTGAAAGTAAAATTTTTATAAAGCTGATTACAATAGCATGTTTCAGTAATAAATTTTCACATGCATTTGAGTTAATTTCAGAAAAAATGTAACTCCAATCACTATGAACACTGTTTTGGCTGGTTCTATTTGGAGCCAGAGATTATATTTTATTCTAAATTACCCACCTATCTACACTCTTTGAAAAGGATGAAGCAACTTTTGATATGTATTGAAATTCCTTTTAAAAATAGTTTTATATGTTGCCTGAAAAATGTGCATTTATGGAGTTACAATGTTTCTAAACTGACCGATTCATGCGAGGTTGTATTCATGATTACACTGACAGTTACCACACTGGAGGCATTGGCTGGTAGAGCTATACATGCCAGCCACTACAGAAGGCAGATTTGGATGGAGAGTGACTGGTGTAGCAGGTGAACAAGTGGAAGTAATGATAAGTACCAGGCTTGCAAGTGTTGTAATGACAGAAGTATTATTTTGTGTTTCCAGAAGGCATGGTCATGTTTGTGGCAGCTGCAGTAATGTTTGGGGAGGCAGTCATTACATTACCGCTGGCCAGTGTGGCGTAGCGGTTCTAGGCGCTACAGTCTGGAACCGCGCAACCGCTACGGCCGCAGGTTTGAATCCTGCATCGGGCATGGATGCGTGTGATGTCCTTAGGTTAGTTAGGTTTAAGTAGTTCTAAGTTCTAGGGGATTGATGATCTCAGATATTAAGTCCCATAGTGCTCAGAGCCAAGCCAATACATTACCTTCTGAATTCCGTAGTATTCCATTGGCTGCTGTAACTCTCGGGCTGCTGGCACTGGTACGACTGATAATTCCAAACACAATCTTCAGCTCTTCCTCAATAGTCACATCAACAACTTTTGTCATATTATGTGGAACATTTTTCAGAACATAAGTGAAATTTACAAATGGTTCAAATCCCTTTGGCCTCAGGGGCTGCTCATTAGCTCTGGCTGTTGGTGGCTTTGTGGTGGTAGTTGCAAATGGGTTCATGCTTAAGTCCACCTTAAAATTAAATGGACCATCTTCGCCCCGCTTACTGACGAGAAGCTGCTGAGTCCTGTCCAAGCCGATAGGATCGATGCCTATATCGGTGGCCATCTCCACGTAGCGGAGGTGCCGCCTATCCAGAACTTTCTCGAGGAACCGTGCCCAGTGCCACACCACACTCTCCACGTCGTCACTGGTTTGGGCAGCCATAGCATACAAAAAGTAATACGTAGCAGTTAAACTGACTTCCTCGTCGGAGACGGGGAGCAAGTTTGCAAAGAAGCTCGACGGCTGCTCGGCGATGGCACGAGCCACGGACAGCACACGATTCAGATCTGCTCGCAGCGACGAGGTGGCGCCACTACACTTCATCGCATCTTTGCTGTGGAACCAGTGCTGCAGGGATTCTTTCTCGAGGTAATGTGGGGTGCTGCATCTGGGCTGTCCCGGCACTGCATCTTTTCGCAAACTGGCCCAGCTGGCCAGTGGCAGAAGATCGCAGTCACAGTGCCAAGGGTTGCCTTCCAGATTCAAACTGTAACAGGTGGAAGGAAATTAGAAAATTATTTTTGTATTCTATGGCTGAAAATGAGGGATTGACTTTAAGACTTCAAGTTGGCGAGATAGATGCATCCATCAATGACCAGCTACTCCTAAGTGGCTTCAATGGATATTTCTGTCCACAGCACTCTGTGGCTTGTAAGTAGTATGACTAATGAGTTTCACATTTGCCGGTGTTATCACACTATATGTTCATGCTTTCTAAACTAGATGGAACCCTTATCAGTAAAGATAATGTATTCTTGGTAATTTTTATCATTTTTAGGCTTCTGTCTTTCTGTCTTCTGGTTGTTAAGAATCCTGTTTCTCATGAAGGGGTGGATGTATCAAATTGAAATTTATGCCATATACTGAGGTCTATAGTCCTTGATGGTGTAAAACATTAAAGTTTTTGAGTAAATGCAATAAAAAGATATGGCCCCAATTTTGACACTTGCAAACTCACTCATCAAAATCTGTACGGTACTTCCCCATAGAATCATGAAATTTGCCAAGAAGCATTGTTTCAGAATAAAATCTCATGAAAAAATCCGAAAATTGTTAATTTGTAACTATACTATAAGAAAAAAAATATTTCTTTTTGTCATTTTTCATCTATTTGTCTGTCTACCAGTCTGTTAAGACCCCTTTTTCTCAAGAACAAGTTGGTACATCAAGTTCAAATTGAAGTCACATACCATATAGTCTCTTGGTGGTGTACAACATTTAAACTTCTAAGTCAATGCAATCAAAAGAATCAGGCATTTATGTCACATATTATGATGCTCGCAAACTCATTCAACAAAATGTAAGTGGTACTTCTACTTGACTTAGAATCGTGACATTTGGCAAGAATTTTCGCAGTAAAAGTAAAGGAAAAATCCAAAAATTGTAAATTTGTAATTATATCACACAAAAAAATATTTCTTTTTGCCTTTTTTCTTTTTTATCTGTTTGTCTGTTGAGACCCCTTATCCTCAGGAATGGGTAAGCACATCAAGTTCAAATTTTTGTCACTTACTGAGGTCCATGGCCCCTTCGCAGTGTAAAACATTTACCTTTCTAAGTGAACAATCAAAAGCTATGACTATGTATGTTACATATTTTGATACCCACAAATTCACTCATCAAAACCTTCAGGATAGCTCCTGTTGACCTAGACTCACAAAGTTTGAAAAGGAGCAAGGTTTCACAGCACAAGTAAAGCAAAAAAATTCAAAAATTGTTAAACTATATGACACAGAAATATTTTTTGCCATTTGACCTTACTGTGCATTCATCATATATCAAAAGCATAACAGAAGAATATTACAGCACGCAAACATAAAATGTAAGCTGTAGTCATATTTTAGTAAGTACATTAAATTTTGTCTCTCTACTTATGTAAACTGACGTCCGCTGCTCGCTTCTTTTTGTATGTCTGAGCTAGTCTCAGGAACTACTGTAGAGATTTTGCTACAGTCTTGGAATTCCCACGACCGGTATCTCGCCAGTATCAATATTGAAAGCAGGCAAATATCATCAATATTCTTTGCTCCTAGGATGGATGGCCGTCTATACACATAATTAAGTTTGTACCAAACCTTCAAGCATATGTTCTACTTGTACTTGGTCAACTTTTCACTGTTTATACTGACAAGAACACAAATCATTTAAGCTATTGCCCTGAAAAGAAAATAACTTCTTTAATTGTTTTGGTGCTTACTTATCACTTCTAGGAAAGGGCTATCACTTTTACCTCAAAAACTGGTACGCTAGTCCATTTTGGTTGACAAGCAAGCAACTATAAACGCCAGTGTTTTGGTGTAATGCAGCAAAACTGAAACGAAGAAGGAAAACCTGAAACAGGGTGAACAGTCCGTGGTGACATATAGTAAAAAGCACATGGTGTTGAAATGGAAGGACAACTGACACACCGTGATTGTCAGCATGTTCTGTCACAATGCATTTAAGGAAGTAAATTCAAAGAATGGCATCATGCAAAAGCATAGTGTTGTTATAGGTTAGAATAATAATATGGTGGATGTGGAGAGGATCGATTTCCAGTTGCAAAACTACCAAATGGCAGAAGCACGCTGAAAAAACATTATCAGAAGGTTTTTCATTATACTGGATATTTTCTGCTTCAATACAGATGTTCTGTACAAAAACACATAATGGCAAAAAAAAAAAAGCAGACAGGAACTCTTGATTAGATTTAAGAAAGATTGCCATATCCTCTCCACAATAAAGGTTGTCAAATGGATGCCCATCTTGAACACCAAAAGTAATCTGTCTTCCATCCAGTCATTTTCCAGAAATAGAGTGTGTAATTATGTCAAAATAAAATTTAATTTTGTTCTTTAATAGTCTGCACCCGGTAGCTGAATTGTCAGTGTGATGGATTGTCAATCCTCTGGGCCCAGGATCGCTTCCCGGCTGGGTCAGGGAATTTTCTTCACCCAGTTACTGCGTGTTGTGCTGTCCTCATCGTCATCCTATCATCCTCATTGACTGCAGGTCGCCAAAGTGGCGTCAAATTGAAAGACCGGCACCCAGCGAACGGTCTGCCCGACAGGGGGCCCTAGCCATACGATTAAGTACATACAATAAAAATACATCCCAGTCCACTTCATGTTTGGTCCATGAACTAAAATGAACAAAGAAATAATTGAATGATTGAGCCAGATGACTGGTGCGAGTCTGCCTATCAGTGCTTGGGGGAATTACCCATTAACGCAGAGGAGAGCTCACAAAATGTATACCCTAAATGGGTTAGTGCCAGACTGCAGATTAAATGCAGCAGCACGGTCAAACAAATGATGTAATAATTAAAAGACCAGACACGACTCATAAATAAAAAGGTTTATGTTTTCTAACTCTTTTAAACACTGTGTATTTTTTGAGACGTGTTCTTTCAAATATAAACGCTTAAAAGATATTGAACATACACTCATGTACAAAATAACAAACATCCTATGAAATACTAGAAAAAAAATGTTGCCTCTGGTTTTGGTCAGAGATCATGTAACAACGCAGAGGAACTGATGGTACAGAATATGAATCACAGCCAATAGTGACATGACCTGCAGGTCACTAAAGAATAATATAAAATTAATTATGGCCATTTTAAAACCCCCATTCCTTCTTAATTTCTAGAAGAGTGCAGTTGTCTTAACACAGTAATAGTCAGTAATAGAAATAATCACGTGTTAAAATATAATAAAGCATACTGTGTTCTTATTGCACTTCTTCCAGTTAAGAAAATATGTCAATTTAAAGAAGTGATCCTCTTCAATGAGATTTCAGGCTAATTATAGACATAATTTGTGGCGTATTAGACCTCTGGAACAGTAGTTATCAATGTTCATATTAAACACGACAAATGATGGACATTCTACATTATCAATTAATTCACAGATTATCTTTAATGGCAGTAATATTCAAATAATTAATTTACTGAGTAGCCATGTGCCAACAGTTCTTTCATCTCTAATACTTATCCCATATACCAAATTGGCTCACAGTAACAAGACCATTTGTTACAGGAATTTTTAAAAGTTTAATGTGATAACCAAGTTGCATCTATTTCTGTTTCTGTTTCATGCCCTTCCGAGCAGAGAGTGGGGAGGGGGTGGGGGTGGGGGTGGGGGAGGGGTGGAATGCTGTGGTACATTGAGTGATGGAGAAGTGATAGTGAATGGAGTAACAAAAACCCAAGTTAAAACATTTCCTGTATTATGTATTAATCTTCCTGCATCAGGTTTTGGGAGCTTAGACTAGCTCAAACTGTAGTTATCAATATTCTAGCCGGGAATAAAGTAATTTCAATTAGACAATTAAGAACACAATGTAATTTGTGAGTGAAAGCTGCTGCTAATGCAACACTAGGCAGAAACACAATTTGATTGTTTTTTTCTTGTTAAGTGATTGTGATGTAACTGTTACTGTTTCAGTAGTAATATTTGGAAAATATATTGCCTTATTAAATATCTTGACGTTACATTTAGTTTCATTTTAATATCTTTGAATAAATCCAGGTTAAGGTAAAAAAAAAGCCAGTCAGTTAATCATGGATAGTGATCACACAGCGATGTCGCATTGGAGTCCGTAGTACGAGAAACTGGTATAGAGGAATTTCAACCAATAAATTCAGTGGCTGAATTACTAAAATATGAGTTGATGTTTTCAGCTGTGATTGAAACAGCAAAAGACCAGAAGGCTATGGCTACACAAATGATGAAGATTTCAGAAGTCATGCAGAAGCAGAATGAGTTCATGTTTGATCTTACTGCACTTTCAGAAAGACAGGCTGATATGGGGAAAGAGTTAACGGCTGAGAGATCAGGACTGAAGAAAATGCATGAAGATATTCTGGAGGTGGTGCAGAAATTAACAGGAATTCTGCATTCCTCTAAAAGTCTAACCGCTTTTGAACAGGACTGACAATTTTGCAGAAGACCACCAACAAGTTTTGCACAAGCAGTTCGAAATGCAGGATAAACATTTTGTACAATACCTCACAGCCTGCGTATCCAAAAATGACACTCAAATTATACAACTGTTAAGTACCAGCGTACAAAGGCACAAGGAAAAATTTTCAATCAAAGTTATGGAGGAATGTAACTGTTCTGACGATCCTGTAGGAACCAAACTATGGAGCACAACAGAAAAATTAGGTCAGGATCTATCTGGAAGGAAATATGCAACAAGAAGTGCGCAGGCCAGGGAGTAATTTCATTTCTGAACCAGTGATAACGAAATTGCTACAAATATCAACTAGCAGCAAATACATCATTATGCAATACTACATACAATATAGGGGCCATAGCACTATAACCTGTGCTGCTGCTGGAACAAAATGTAATCTACCACAGGTACTTTCAAACTTTTCTGTGAGGAAAGAAATTTGTTCACCCTACAGTGTTCATTCACACATTTCACAGAGCCATGCAAAAATGCTTATTGGATGGTCAAAAAGAAAAAAAAAGGCTTCGTGAGTGAGCTTATACAAGGTGAAAGTCCAATGTGGGCCACAGAAGCTGCAGAATGTGTGATGAATTTAAGAAAGTATTTCTGGTGAAGTACTGGTCAGATGAGGTACATGAATAACATTGTAAAGAACTATTCAACCCAAAACCATTTCAAATATGGCAAGGGAGCTTGCTACTGAAGGCAGAACTTCTAGTATATACAGAGGAAAAATTAGTTACAGTCCCTAAAACAAATTTAGAAGATTTCTTAGCGATATTGATTTTGATAAATCTGATACAAGAAGACTGAAAAGCTGTGTTCAACAATGGCTGACTCAGCAGAAGTGATAATGAAAAAATTGTTTGAAGTCGTGATGATCTTACATGTCACAATAAAGGCTGAAATAATGTTCCGATGGACTGGCACAACGGAAATTCAAATTATGCGTGAAACCAAAATAATGTCTTTAACAGTAGGAGAAAGCAAAGAAGACATGAAAACCAGAAAAACCTGGGATATGCAAACATCACTAACCACAACCTGTGGTGCAACCACCATGGAGCAGACAAAGTGACTCAAACTGGCATATTTCAGCTAAAATACAAGAAGTGGAAAATGATAGGAACTGTCCGCCCATGTCACATCTGGTAAACTAAACTCAACCATGTTGCGCCTCCAAATGATGGTTAATAGATGGGGTATGAAAGAAAACCATCAGTTCAACTAAGTAGTTACAAGGACAGACATGACGCCATGGGCAAAATTTATTCCCAGGATGCAAAATGTGATAGCACAATATCATGCTACAGTCAGCAATTACCATGTATGCTAGGCATTATATTAACTACAGTAATGCTAGACATGGGTGTTGCCACAGATGTTACCTACATGGACTTATGTAAGGGAGGTCTGAATACTATTTAGACTAAGAAATGTAGCAATATTGTGCACATTATTACTAGTGAAATTTTTGGTAATGTGTTGTATACTGGGGATGGAGTTCCTCTGTGAAAAAGACACAATGATTAACTTTTCAGCTGGAATATGTCATTTGAATTTTGATGTCATAAAGGCAGAGGTAGAATTGCAAATAACTATTGAATCCGATGGTAAATATTCAAACAATAAGCAGAGGGATGGATTATGTAGAAAGACAACTAACTGAACTGTTTCTGTGGCCAATATCAAGGAAAAGATAATCCAAAAGGCAACAGAGTCTAGATACTTAACTGATCAACAATGCAATAGGTGTGTTGCTGAAATATCTAAAGCTGTTTCACGAAAGACACAGTTTAATCCAAGGGTTTAAGTGTCAGCTGTACATCACAATGCTGGATAACCATTGCCCTATACCCCAACCCATTCCATGAGTAATAAGCCTGTCATTATTACAGGAACCCAAAAGAGAGTATTACTTTGCTTTAATCTTAACTGTTAAATAAAAAGAATAAAAAAATGACAACTGCTGTATTTAAGAACATTCCAAATAGCCATTATACCCAAGCTGGAGCATTCTTACTGGTATATCCAGGAACCCATAAAATTAAGAGCCTTTCTCCACACCATATGAGCGCGCGCGCACACACACACACACACACACACACACACACACACAGAGAGAGAGAGAGAGAGAGAGAGAGAGAGAGAGAGAGAGAGAGAGAGAGAGAGACTAGATCTGTTCAAAAAATTCTGGAACTTTGTCCACAAAATTTTTCTGCACTTGCTTTTTACTTACTGTGCATGGTCTCCTTCAAGACACTATCTTCCACAACTGATATACTGGTCTCAATGCCATTTCCACATCCACAAGCAGTCTTGGTATGCCTCATGCTGAATAGCATGAAGCACCATCTGCGAATATTCTTTTATCTCATATATCGTTGCAAATCATCATCCCTTCAAGTGGGTTTTCAACTTTGGAAATAAACAAACGTCCATAGAGGCCAGGTCTGGAGAGTATGGAGGATGAGGCAGCACAGTGATTTCGTTTTTTGTGCAAAAGTCTCACACCAACAGGGATGAATGTGCATGTGTTATCATGATGCAAGAGCCATGAAATGTCTCACTGCATTTCAGGCCTACTCCTCCTCACATTTTGGCCTACTCCTCCTCACATTTTCTCACACACATCGCAACACATCCCAACATAGATTAACAGTTTGTCTCCTTGTCATGAATTCATAACGAACTAATCCTTCAAAGTCGTCAATAGACATTGAAGGGCGTCCTGAATGAGGGTCGTCTTTAACATCTTTAAACCATGTGAACCATTTGTAACCCCAAATATGGCTTAAGCACTCATCACTATAGGCTTCCAGCACCATTTGATGTGTCTATAAAGGTTTCCTCTAGTTTCATGCAAAATTTACTTCTGACGTGTTGCTCCTCTAACTCTACCGTCTTGAAATTTGCAAACTGTGCAACACAACATTCCACTTAATACAGCACTGAATAATAACTAGCTGACATATAAAAACTAAACTTCCAGCAGTTACACATTAAACACAGGCATGTACAGGGATGTCAAGTGCATTTTAGTCCAACACAACACTGGCATGAAATTACAAACGTTTCGGAATTTTTTAAACAGACCTCTTGTACGATACAAAAAATTATAACTAATGGATCCTAGAAGTATCGTGCATACACTGTATATGAAAGGATGAAAAATTATATTCTTATGGGAGTACGCACATTTCACTAGCACAGGGGTGCACATAGAGAAATGCACGTACTTTAAATAGTAGATAGTTATTGAAGTGTAGTATTAAATAATTATTTCCTGATGATTGAAATTTACCACTTAGATGTAGTTGGAGATGTTAAGTGCTATTTATGCTACTTCTCCACATTTTATATGAGGAGCAGTTAATTGGAGAAGTGAGGAAATGTTACAAAGAAGACGACAAGAATACAGAATAAAGGTACGCACATGGGCACAAGTAATACCCCAAGAAATGAACTCTGTGTAAATGTGAGCACCTATTAACAGAAAAAACACAACCCTTTTTTATTTTAATATAAAATGTAAAATTTTTAGTGATGCATTAAGTTTTGTGGACTGGCAAGACAGCCAATCCACTAGGACGGGAGGCCGAAGGGCACGCGTTTAAACTCACGCAGGCTGGCGTGAGGTCTGGAAAATGACAAGGAATTGAGACTAGCAAAAAAGGTACATAGCTTCTGAAATACTTAACTTTAATCCATAATTGGTGACCATCGGTCTGACGGTACATGCATCACAAGATAAACAGCAATTGATAATGGCGCCTTGCTAGGTCGTAGCAAATGACGTAGCTGAAGGCTATGCTAACTATCGTCTCGGCAAATGAGAGCGTATTTTGTCAGTGAACCATCGCTAGCAAAGTCGGCTGTACAACTGGGGCGAGTGCTAGGAAGTCTCTCTAGACCTGCCGTGTGGCGGCGCTCGGTCTGCAATCACTGACAGTGGCCGATTTAAAGGCTACCACCTAGCAAGTGTGGTGTCTGGCGGTGACACCACATTAAGTGTGCTAATTAATGTGCTAGGGGCAAAGGCTCTGCATATATATCTTTGTCTATAGGTTTTTATTTGAGAAAAGGTTTATGGTAATAGTTATAGAACTAAAGGAAAATAAATCACACTGAAGTGAAAAAGTCCTTATAAGATACAACACATACTGTTTTTGAGTGATTGTAAGTGCTCTAAAATACTTGGAGTTAAAATCAAAGTTTTGTTGTGGGTTTTGATAGAAGACTAAATTCATTTCTTTGCTAGTTCTTGCTGCTGAAAAATATTTCCTTGCTAAGCTTGGCACAGGTGAGTGAAGTGGAAAATGCATGAATACAACATGTCCATTTGGTGATGAGCCACTGGCTGTTTGCATAATGAACACTGGCTTTTCTAACCCACCCTAGAGCAGAGGTGCTTTCACAACCAACGGTTGCTCCGTCAGGAAAGAGGGAAGGAGAGGGAAAGACGAAAGGGGATGTGGGTTTTAAGGGAGAGGGTAAGGAGTCATTCCAATCCCGGGAGCGGAAAGCCTTACCTTAGGGGGAAAAAAGGCCAGGTATACACTCGCACACACACACATATCCATCCGCACATACACAGAGACAAGCAGACATTTGTAAGGCCAGATTTAACACACAAACAGATCTCCCATGCCATATCCCCGCACTTGCCTGATCCTCACATCCATCGCAAGAACCATGCACAAAGAAGCAACCCCTTGTCACAAAATACCACCCAGTACTGAAACAACTGAACCACATCCTTTGTCAGGGCTTTGACTATCATGTCCTGAAATGAGGGAGATCCCATCCAAGATAGTTCCATCCCCTCCCAAAGTGGTGCTCCGCTAGCCACCCAAACTCCACAACAACCTAGTCCATCCCTATGCCACTCTGACCCCCAATCCTCTGCCACACCCTTGTGGAAGACCCAGCTACAAGATCTGCCCTATCCATCCAGCCAGCACATCCTATTTACCCCATCAGAGGCTGAGGCACCTGTGGAAGCAGTCACATTATATACCAGCTTTGCTGCAACCACTGCACAGCATTTTACATTGGTATGACAACCAACAAGCTGTCAACCACAATGAGTGGCCACCGTCAAACTGTTGCCAAAAACAAGGAGGACCACCTGTGCCACAACATGCATCAGAGCACAACATGTGAGATTTCAATGGCTGCCTCACAACCTGTGCCATCTGGGTCCTCACCATCCCCACCAACCTTTCTGAGGTGCACAGATGGGAGCTACCCTTACAGGACATCCTTCACTCCTTTAGCCTCCCTAGCCTAAACCTAAGGTCGCTTGCTGACCCCCCATCCCCCACCAAATAGAGTGTGTGTGTGTGTGTGTGTGTGTGTGTGTGTTCAACCGTCTGCCACGTGTCCCCTCTACCTGCAGCCCTAGCTAGCCCACAGATGGCTCCCCACTCTCCCACGAGCCACTAGATGCTTCCCCCCAACCCCCTCCCTGTCTCCCACCACTCTTCATACTCACCCCACCCACACTGCACCCCCACCTCACACCAGTACACTCACCATGGGACAGGAAAGAGCTGGCAGTCAAACGAGCACAATGTATGGAGACAGGTGTGTGTGTGTGTTTGTTCCTCCTGCAGTTTGAGAAAGGGATTACATCCCAAAAGCTAGCAAAGTAAAGCTCAAAAAGTACACTTCTGGCTTATGTTTTTCTCCCCAGGAAGCTATAGTTATTTGTTTGTTTCGGATACTTATGTACAGTTGTTACATGTGATGCTGCCACATCTGATGAGCAGTGTTCCTAAAATCTTTGTTCTTTGCTGTCATCATGAAGGTTTTCCTTCTTTATGTCTCAAACCACATACCCTTGACCAGAACAATAGGATGCACACCGATCAGCCAAGAAATAAACAAGAATAATTTCCATTTGTTATTTGTACTGTAATTGAAATTCTGATGAAATCAGTTTGTACAACCCACCACCTGTCCACACATGAAAGTGACTGAAATAATGAAAAAGACAGTTTACCAAGATATTCAAAAGTAACAAAATAAAATTATATGAAAATATGAACACAATCTTTGAACAAAAAATCTTTATCAAAAAAACTTCCCATCAAATGTGTTTACATATGAATTTAAAAACTTTTAATTTGATCTATGTGAATATGTTCATTACAAAGTATACTATTAGAGCAAAAAACTTTTATCCAAAACCATGACTTTTTTGTAATTATAAAATGATAATTGTTTTTTTGTTTTCAAGGTTAGAGAAAATATTCAATATAACAAATGCAATCATAACAGAATGTGAAGGCCTTATTCATGCTTCTGCCTGGTTTTCTATCGATAATAAGCCTAATGGTGAAGCGAAGTTAAAATTTATCCAGGACAAACAAGAAATCTGACCTTATAACATAAAATACACTGGCGAAGGAAAAAGCAAAGAATGATAAAAATTAACATATAAGAAAAGGCATTTTCTGTAAAAGGAATAGCAAAAAGATGCAAATTGTCAAACTCAGTGTAATCAAAAAACAAAATATTCACCCGAAAGAAAAATTAGTATAATGCCCTCATGTCACAACAAAGGAAAATAATTAAAGTTCTTTTAAAAAAAATACAAATATAAACCCTTCAAAAAACCAAGGATTGCATCAGAATGACATCAGGCTTGTTTATTGGATAAGGAAAATCTTCCGCTGTTAGAGGCTATATAACATATATCTTATGAAGTATTAGAAAATTCATGTTACCTCTGTTTTTGGAACCAATTGTGCAGCGTATGAATCAATACTGACATGAGTCACACATCATTAAAGAATAATATGAAATTAATTACTGCCATTTTAAAAGCCCACTTGTTTTCAGTTTCTGACAGTTCAGTGATCTTAATTTAAAGGTATCTGTATGTATTGCAGTAGTTCAGATAACTGCATATTAAAATATAATATAGTGTACCATATTATTTAATTCCTCCCAGTTCACAAATATGTCAATTTAAAGAAGTGATAGTCTTTAATGAGACTTTAGGCTAATTATAAAGTGCATTAGACCTTATCTGGAACAACAGTTACATGAAGTGAGGAAGCAATGCTCATATTAAAGAAGACAAAATGACAAACCTGTTGCCTCATCCATTAATTCAGAGATTACCTTTTGTCAGAATTATATTCAAGAGAATTAATTTCCTGATTAGCCGTGTGCCACCAGACAGGAGTGGCAAGTATAGTATCAGTTCTTTTGTCTGTAATACATATCCCATATACTGTAAACTCTCATCCAACTTCAGCTGTATACAACCATGTTCTTTAATCTTTACTGCTATCATGTAGGTGTCTGATTTATTCAACAAGCATGAAACACCATGAGGCAGCACACTTAGCCCTGAATTGCAGTCCCAGCCTTCTACACCTCCATCTACACCTGTTTCTACACTCTGCAGACCACTGTGAAGTACATGGCAGAGGGCGAAGTCCAATGTAACAGTTATTAGAGTCTTTTCCCATTCCACTCGCATGTGGAGCGCAGGAAGAATGACTGTCGGAATGCCTCTGTGCATGCTCTAATCATTCTAATCTCATCCTCCTTATGATCCCTATGTGAGCAATGTGTAGGGGGTTGTGGTACATTTGTAGACTCATCATTTAAAGCCAATTCTTCACTTTGTAAGTACACTTTCTTGGGATAGTTTACGTCTATCTTGAAGACTCTGCCAGTTCACTTTCTTCAGCATCACCACAACACTCTCCCAGGGGTCGAACAAACCTATGACCATTCATGCAGCCCTTCTCTGTATACATTGAATATCCCTTGCTAGTCCTATTTGGTATGAGTCCCACATACTTGAGCAATATTCTAGAACCAGCCATATGAGTGATTTGTGAGTAATCTCCTTTGTAGACTGATTGTACTTCCCCAGTATTCTATCAATAAACCAAAATATACCACCAGCTTTTCCCAAGACTGAGCCTATGTGATCATTCCATTTAATATCTTCACGAAAGAAGCATTATTCCAAAACTTTGGACATATGAAAACTGATGCACTTTGCTCACTTCTCACTGCAGCTAAAGGGAGAAAGCTTCAAAGCACAAAACTAATTGCTGATGACTGACATAATCTGAAGAAATGCTAGAATTTACGTTTATTTATAGCAACTAGAGGTAGGTTTTCCATTTACAGTTGACACATTTCATATAGTCTGTAGTAACATATGCAAAACACCAATTAATGTAATATTAAATATACATATGACCTGTTATACAGGCTATTTGATACAATTGGCTATACAGATTGTTAGAAGACAGTAATCATCATCAAAGAAAATGATTTTTTATTTATGCAGTTATTACATTGAAAGTTCCTTATATTACAGACATACATCAGTGATGTACACTGATCAGCCAGAACATTATGACCACTGATCTACTCTTGATATAAACCCATCCAGGTGATAGAAGATTACCTGATGAGGAATTATTGCTAGTCAGACACATGCATAGTGCATGTAGTATCAGTAAGCTTGCTGTCTGTGTGCAGAACAAGGAAGGTACACAATATATCTGAGTTAGACCGAGGGCAGATTGTGATGGTCTTGAGGCTCGGCATGAGCATTTTCGAAACTGCACAACTTGTGAAGTGTTGAAGGAATGCTATGGTGAGTGTCTTCAACATGTGGCAAAACCAAGATGAAACCGTGTCCAGATGTCTTGTTGTTGGGTACCCACCCTTCATCACAGATGTCATACACGATAGGCTGGGCAGGCTGGTAAACAGGACAAGTGGCAAACTTTGGTGAAACTAACATCAAACTTTAGCTCTGGGTGGAGTGCGAGGTTGTCTGAGCACACAGTGCACTGAAGACTCGTAACGATGGACCTTGCAGCTTAAAACCCATGCATTATCCACTGTTAATGATATTGGCAACTAAAACTGAAACTGGAACATGACCATCATCACTGAATGTTCGCACAGTGGCAAAGTGTTTCATGATCTGACGGATCACAATACTTACTTCATCATGCCAATGGGGGGTGGCAAACCATCTTCTTCCAGGGAACAGCCCCCTGACACCTGTTCTGTGGGATGGAGACAAGCTCGCAGTGGTTCCATTGTGCTCCGGGGAACATTCACATGAGCATCAATTGGTCCAATAGAGATTGTGCAAGGCACCATGATGGCCAAGGAGAATCGTACTCCAGTTGCAGACCATGTACACCTCTTCACGACGATCATGTTTCCCAATGGCAGTGGCATTTTTCAACAAGATAATGCACCATGTCACAAAGCCATGAGTGTGATGGAGCAGTTCAAGAAACACAGCGGTAAGTTCCAGTCGATGTGCTGGCCCCCCAACTTGCCTGATCTGAACCTGATCGAACACATGTGGGATGTCATTGAATTTGGTGTCAGAGCTCATTGCCTCCTCCCCAGAATTTATGGGAATTAGGTGACTTGTGTGTGCACATGTGGTGCCAACTCCCTCAAGTTACCCACCAAGACCTCATTGCCTCCATGCCACAATGTGTCCGTGCTGTTATTCATGCCAAAAGTGGACATACTGACTATTAGGTAGGAATGTATAGTGTATTTCAAATATTTTTAATTTCAAATTAACCAACATAATAAATACGCATTCTTATCTGTTTACTTTCAACAAAATTTATTATGTTGATGGAAGCAAGTAATGAATTTAGTGTTTTTTTTTATGTTCCCTTACAGACATTTGAGTGCTTTGGAAATTACCTACCAAGTGTACTTCTTTTCCTAGAATCAATCTTTTGCCCTGCAGCACAGAGAGCGCTGTTTCTAAACTAACTGGCAGATTCAATCTGTGTTCTGGAACATTGCCTTTCACCAGCATACATAATCCCTTACACTGCGTGGGACTAAGCCATTTATCTGCATTTATCCTTTCTTCCAGGAGTGTCAGTTTCACAAGTTAGACAGGAGAACTTACTCATGATTTTTGTGTCACCTTTTTCATATTATTTGTGACAGTTGGAAATTGATGTACGCAAAAATATAAGCACTTCTAGCCAAATGCTGTTTGCATGTGGAAAGGCGGGCTCATAACCCCGTGACACTGTAGTGCCTCAAGAATTTCGAGACACTCTGCTTTCCACCGTCTCGAACATCCGATATTTTAAGTATGAGGGTGAGAGAGTAAGTATGCTCTATTCAATGATGGTGGACTGTATTGTTGTGAACAAATGAATTATGTATTGAACAAACAACATTACATTAGTTTTTCTCGTGTTGGACTTGCGAGAAGCAAGAACTGGTTTTACAGGGGTTATTAAACCAAACATAATGTAATTGTATCTGTTAGTATCTAATGGTCCAAGACAGGGTTGAGTCGCGAGAGATGAACGCTTGTGTGAAACTTGTGAAGTTGTTTTATTGTGGAGATGAAAATACAACATAGTTGAACAACAGTATCGTGAGAAAACAGAACCATTTCAAGAGTAGAAAAGAAGTCTATTTCGATATTCCCTTAACCAGCTAATGCCTTCAGAGAAGAAGAGTTTGTGAAGATCAACGCAGCCATCTGACCCGAGAAGAAGATCGGCTGCATACAATATGTGAGTCAACTGTGAGAGACGTGAGCCTTGACCCGAGTACCACACTGTCTTGTGCCATCTGAAAACTGTTAGAACACCACCCTCCCCCCTCCACCAATGGATCCATGCCTGCAACTAATGGACAGTCAGGTATATACATTGGTTGTGTGTGCTTTTGAACAGATAAGTATTACTTGTGTACTGAAATTAAATTCCAACAATAGTGAAATTAAATTTCAAAGCTGTTCTTATTTTCAGATTTCCATTCATTAAGAATATACAGTATCAAACAAGGATTTCTAACAATCAGTGACAAAAACTCCCTTTCCCAATATACTGAAGGTCTCACCAAGACCTTCACAGACAGGCAGTATCCCCCGGACCTAGTTCACAAACTGATTTCCCGTGCCATTTCCCCACACATCCCAATCCTTCCACCACCCCGCAGAACCAGCTACAAAGGAGCATCCCCTTCATCACCCAATACTGCCCTCAACTGGAACAACTAAACCATATCCATTGTCAAGACTCTGATTATCTGTAACCTTGCTCTGGAATGAGGGACATCCAACCCAAGATCCTTCCCACCCCTCCTATAGTGGTGTTCCATCACCCACCCAACCTCCACAACATTCTAATCCATCCCTATGCCACTCCCAACCCAAGCCAATTGCCTCAGGGCTCATATCCCTGTAGAAGACACAGCTGTGAGACTTGCCCAATCAACCCCACAGCACTTCCTATTCCAGTCCTGTCACAGGTTTATCCTACCACACCAGAGGCCAGACCACCTGTGAAAGTAGCTATGTCATACATCAGCTCTGCTCCAATCATTGCACGGCTCAGATTTTTATATTTGTATGACTACTAACCTGCTATCCATCAGGATGAATGGCCATCGCCAAACTGTGGCCAAGATCAGAGTAGACCACTCTGTGGCATAACATGCAGCTGAACATAATGCCTTCAATTTCCAGGGCCATCTGGATCCTCCCTTCCATCACCAGCTTTTCTGAACTGTACAGATGGGAGTTACCCTTACAGACATTCTCTGCTCCCAAAATTATCCTGGTCTCAACCTATGATAACCTACTGTTCCCACACCATCTACCTGACAGTTTCTGCCTGCTGTGTCCTATCACCTCCTCTAAATTCACACCCTCACTGTGCTCACTCTCTGGCAACAGACCTACCAGCCTTGTCATCTCTCTGCTCCTCTCCTTCCATGCTCCCCCCCCCCCCCTTTCCCTCCCTGCAGCCTCCTGAAGCTGCCCCTGACAGCCTTATCTAATGTCTGCTTGCTCTGCCAGACAGCACTCTTCCCTCCACCCACCTGTACTCTGCCATCTATCCCCCTTCCTCGCCTCACTTATGATTTCATTCGATGCAACAATTGCAGTCTGGCCAGAGTGGATGGAGTTAATGGTCTTGTGTGTGGGAAATATGTCTGCTTGTGTGAATCTGTGTGCTTTCCTTTCTTTTCTGAAGAAGGGTGTGGCCAGAAGCTAAGTGTGTAACAGTCTTTTCATTGTATCTGTCTGATATCTTTGCAGTGTATCCTTTTCAAAACTAAATCAGAGGTGTACTTACGTAGCAAGAGATCCACCACGTTGGTAAAACATATCTGAGCTGAAGACCCTAAACTTATTGTAGGCGAGTCCTAAGTAGGACAGCTTTGTGCAGTTCTGAATGAACTCCAAAGGAAACTTAGAGATCCTGTTGTGTGACAGGTCCAGCCATTCCAGATTTGATAAACTTCCCAGAAGTCCAGTTGCAAGGTCCTCGAGTTTGCATTTGCGCATCAGAAACACTCGCAGTTTGCCATTGTTTCTCATCAGGTCCCTGCAAACATAATTTACAGTGGTTGTCTTTAGTTTGTTGTGTTGTTGTGTTTAGTACCTACCTGGCACCACATTTAAGCTGAAATTACATTATGAAATGTATCAACAAAAAAACTTTCAAAACATCTCAACTATCTTACAAGCAATTCTGGAATAAGCTTGCTGGACACATGGGCGATTCTAGAAGTCGGTCTTGGAGGGGGGGGGGGTCTAATTGTGTGGGGGAAGGGGGGGGGGGGCGGCAATGGAATATGGCTTAACAAAAGGAGAGTTGGGTCCCTCTACCAACAAACTGGTAAAATTTGGTGTTGCTTAAAGTAGTTTTTGCTAACTGTTTTTAAGTTCAGGGTAAAAAATGTGTATTAATAAATAATAAGACACCTATTTTAAGTTAAATGATATTTATTGGTTTAGGTAGTAAGCTATTTGCTGCTTTTGTTGAGATTTATTTGGAGTACATTGCAAGCTATATTGCTACATAATTATAAAAATAATGACTGAATCTGTTGAAATAATATATTCACTGATTTCTGAAGTCATTTTATCCATATGATACTCCATGGAGGGGGGGGGGGGGGGTTATAGCCCCCATAGCCCCCTTCCCCCTTGCCGCTGCCCCTGGCTGTGCTTTGCTGATTCGGAAAATAAAAAGACACGAAGTCTTATCAGCTAACATCCATTCTGTTTTCCATCACTATGGAAACTACAATATGTGTATTAAATATCTCCAGCACAGAGTACAACTTGAATGCAAAACTAGTGAATATCAAGGACCCTTCATACCAAATATTCCCTGCACAAAGCTAATTTTTATTCCCAAAGTTTAACTCCAAGATGTCCAAAAAATTGTAATTTCTCCAAGCATTTTGGTGGAGAATAATACAGTGATGTCAGTGAACATTTTAAAATTAAAATGCTAACAACCTTGATTGCAATAGAGCATCTATTCAAAATGGCAACTGGTTATGGACAGATAGTGACCATCTTCAGACCATATGCACCATGATGGCAGGTGGTGGTGGTGAACGCAGCAGATATCACGGATGCACAAATGACAGCTGCTCAACAGAGAAAACTACTTACTAATTACAATTCTTTTTAATTCTAAAATTAAAATTGAAACAATATTGATCACAACAGAACATTTATTAAAAATGGGAACTGGGTTCAATCAAACAGCAATCATCTTCTGGCCATATGCACTATAATTGGCAGATGGTGGTGATGTGATCAGGAATTGTGGATGCATGAATGTCAGCTGTTCAGTTGAGTAGTTGCCATTCGTGCATCCATGATGCTCTGTTCACCACCACAACTGCCATCAAGGTGCATATGTTCTGAAGATGACTGCTGTTTGACTGAAACCAGTTCCCCTTTTGAATAAATGTTCTGTTGTGACGAATACTGTTTTAATTTGAAAATAAAAAAAGTCATCATAAGGAACAGGTTTGTACTTTTGTAAATTTTAATAAACACTTATGACTCACTGGACCATAAGACTCTCTCAAATTCTGAAAGTCTGGACCTCAAAACCAGTGCATCTATCAGTGAAACAGTAAATGGAATAAGTTCTAAAATAAAACTCGTGGGGGGAAAAAAATCAGAATATTTTGAATTTACCGAAGTAAGACAAGAGTAAGACTGTCTGCATTACTTTTCTATTGTTTTGTAGTGAAAGTAATCCAAGAGTGATGAACACTAAAAGCTCAGCATAAAATTGGTAAATCAAAGGTTTTTGGAAGAACCAATATTGTGATAAACTGCTTAGTTTTTGCAGATGACACAGAACTTCTATATCAAGACACTGAAACAGCATAAAAACAAATACTAATTCTTAATGAAACAGCAGATCTACAAATATCATTTGAAAAACACAGTACAGTCTAAGAACAACCTGGCACCCAAAATTCTAAAATCAAAACACGGGAATTTTCCTCATAGCCCAAAAAAGTAATTCTGTGTTCTAGAAACATGGATACGAGTACAATCAACTATGATGTAATAAGATTGCTACCAGGACAATGCTGAATCGAGGAACCAATAGCCTACTGATTAAATTGAAACAGAAGATGAGAATAAGTGTAATGACTTTTCCCTGGAATGTTTCATCCACATCTACATGATTACTCTGCAATTCACATTTAAGTGCTTGGCAGAGGATTCATTGAACCACAATCATACTATCTCTCTACCATTCCACTCCCGAACAGTGCGTGGGAAAAATGAACACCTCAACCTTTCTTTTTGAGCTCTGATTTCTCTTATTTTATTTTGATGATCATTCCTACCTATGTAGGTTGGGCTCAACAAAATATTTTCGCATTCGGAAGAGAAAGTTGCTGACTGAAATTTCGTTGCCCCCAGGGGCTCAGCATTCGTTTGCTGGGTACGGGCTTGGCGACCCCGGGGTTCCTGAGCTGGGGACTGGTAAGCGCCGCCAGTCCCCTGTCACCGTAACCTCTAAGCATACTTCAACGACCACCGTGCGGCGCGGCGGTGGAATGTTGTGTGTCTCAGGGAATGGGGATCTTGGCTTGACCGCCCGGATCACGAGGATGGAATAAACCTCTATAAAAAAACCCTCAATCTCAAGGTGTGCTGCGCGCTGATGAGATGCATGGCTGTTGAGGTGGAACAGTCGATAGCGGGCAACCTCTGGGGAACCTGCCGCACCTCAGTTGTATAAGGCTTACCTAGGCACGCGGGGCTCTGTCTAGGTGGACTTCTAGTTCCCTAGCTGCTCGTGGGACCGAGATGGATCCTTCGAAATTCTCTTTTCTTCCTCCCAGCGGAAAGGGTGGGCCGCTGGCAGGTTCTAACACCCAGTCTCTTAAGAGGGCCCGTGCAGTCAGTCCCCCTGACTCCGGCGCTTCTTTGACAAGTCCAGTCTTAGGTAACAGAATGCATTCTGGTAATCCGAATGTGTTTCTCATTGTGAAATGGAAGGAGGGTAGTTTCGAGAAGGTTTCGCCCTTCTATATACAAAAGGGATTGGAGGGAATCTGTGGCTCCTTAAAATCGGTGAAGCGCTTACGTAATGGGACCTTGCTAGTGGAAACTTCCACTTCCCAGCAAGCAACTAATCTCCAATCTGCTAAATGCCTTGGAGAGTATGCCATAGACACCGAACTGCACAGCACCTTGAACTATAGCAAAGGTGTTGTGACATGCCGGGATCTAGTTGATATTCCCAAGGAAGAACTGCAACGTGAGTGGGCTCCGGAAGGTATCGTTGATGTCCAACACATCATGAAGAGGGTTGATGGCACTCTTGTCAAATCCGACTCCTTTATTCTGACCTTCAGTAGCACAACACTTCCTGAACATGTTAAAGCTGGCTTCCTTTGCCTTAGTGTGAGGCCTTATTTCCCAGCCCCAATGCGCTGTTTCAAATGCCAGCGTTTTGGGCATACCACCTTAGGCTGTAAAGGCGAAGCGACTTGTGGAAACTGTGGTCAGGCTGCTCATGAAGGAGTTGGTTGCTCGTCTCCGGCTAAATGTATTAATTGCTCTGGGAACCACCCTGTTTGGAGTAGGGACTGCGGCATATTTTTAGAGGAACGCAAGGTCCAGGAAATAAAAACAACCAAGCGTATCCCCTATGGTGAGGCCAAGAAGATTTATAAGTCGATGCAACCTCCCACATTTGCTACATCTTTTGCATCCCTGGTACAGAAGCCTACTCCAAAAGTCGATGCCTCAACGCAGACTGAGGTGGTGAGTGTTGGCACTAACACCTGTAGCTGTCAGTGCACTTGCAACGCAGCCAGTGTTCCAGAGCCAGTAGCCCCTACTCGAACGGCAGACAAAAGTACAGTGGCGGACTTGGTCCAGCCCCTCGCGCCTCCAACAGCTGAGGTTGTCCCCAAGCCCAGTGCGCCACTTACCACTCCCACATCCGCTCCCCCAAAGTCCACCAAGCCACAGAAAGCTACTGTGCAGCAGCAACAGCGGGTCAAATCCCGTGGTAAATTATCTGACCATGTGGATGTTGTTTTACGCGAGGCTTCATCTGACTCTTCCCCAGAGTTGATGGAGTACAATGTATGTGTGGGGCACTCATCTGGTCCCACGCCTGCCCCTCCACCTGCTGCGGTCTCCCCACCCCGTCGGAGAGACAGGATGAACGTGCTACCCCCAACATAGATGGCTCCCATACTCCAGTGGAACTTGCAAGGGTTCAGGACGCATGTGGAGGAACTTCGTCTACTTTCTCAGGGTCGACCATTGTGTCTCTGTCTCCAGGAGACGTATTTCCATCCATCATACTCCCCTGCGATACGAGGCTATACACTCCACAAAAAGGACGACCTGCGTGGAGCGAGAGCTAGAGGAGGCGTAGGTATTTTCGTCAGGACAGACTACCATTCCTCGCCTCTCTCACTTATGACGACTCTACAGGCCGTCGCTGTGTCCGTGCACGTGTGTCATCCATTGACTGTATGTTCACTTTACCTGCCCCCACATGATGCTCTTGATGAAGCGGCCCTCACCGACCTTCTTACACAGCTCCCCCACCCATTCATTATTTGTGGTGATTTTAATGCCCACAATGTGCTTTGGGGCTCTGCAATTACCTGTCCCAGGGGTAGAGCAATTGAGAGGCTTCTCCTGTCATCCTGCGCCTACTTGCTCAATGGAGGACTGAGTACTCATTTCTGCACGGCGACTGGGTCGTTCTCTGCCATTGATCTCTCGCTTTGCTCTCCAGCTCTTGCCGCTAGTGCTCACTGGGAAGTGGTCGCTGACTTGCACGGCAGTGATCATTTCCCAATCTGGATTCACCTGCCAGATGGCGTGGGCCCCGAAAGGAGACCACCACGATGGGTACTCAGTGGAGCTGACTGGACACTTTATAGCCAGTTGGCCCAATTCGAACACTGTGCGAATGTTGAGGTGTGGGTGGATCATATTACCAAAACGGTCCACCATGCCGCTGCGGCATCCATTCCACAGTCCACAGGCCACCGGAAAAGGCCACCTGTGCCTTGGTGGAGTGATGAATGCCGCTCTGCAATCAGGACCAGGCGTGCGGCTCTGCGGTGGTTCAAGTGTCGGCCGACTGCTGAGAATCTTGCAGCCTTTCGGGTGGCGAGGGCGAGATGTCGCCGCATTATTCGTGAGAGCAAGAAGAGGTCGTGGCAAAAGTTCCTGAACACCATTAATCGTTCCACCAAAAGTTCCTTTGTGTGGGAGACCATTAGGAGAATTTCTGGCAGAGGAGGGAGGTGCCCCATAGCTGCTGTAATGAATAACGGCACTCTCCACGCAGATCCGCGAGACATTGCCCAGACTATGGCAGCATATTTTGCGACAGTTACTGCCACAACCAGTCAGGATCCAGGTTTCCAGCGCCATAGAGCGGTTGCTGAGAGGTGTAGTCTGAACTTCCAGCCCACCTCTCATGAAGTTTACAACTGCCCTTTTTCTATGTGGGAGCTGGATTCTGCATTGTCTGGAGCTCGTGACACTTCCCCTGGTCACGACAGGATCCATTACAGTATGCTATGGCACCTCACAATGCGCAACCAAGAAATCCTCCTCGCACTTTTTAATGCCATTTGGGCGTCGGGTCACTTTCCTGACGCGTGGCGTGAGGCAGTTTTAATCCCTTTTTTAAAACCTGGGAAAGACCGCTCGAGCCCAAGTAGCTACCGTAGTATTGCCCTCACTAGTTGCATAGGGAAGACCTTGGAGCGGATGGTCAACCGTCGCCTTGTCTGGATGTTAGAATCCCGGCAACTACTTAGTCGCTATCAGTGTGGGTTCAGGAGGTTTCGTTCCACCTTCGATAACCTTGCCCTCCTGGAGGCGGCTATCCAACAAGCTTTCCTACGCCGTCATCACCTTCTAGGTGTATTTTTCGACATCGAGAAGGCCTACGATACCACTTGGCGGCGTCTCATCCTGGAGCAGCTTCACGAATGGGGTTTTCGTGGTTGTCTTCCTCTTTTTATTCAGTCTTTCCTCTCACCACGATATTTTAGATACCGAATTGGTGACGTCTTGTCTGATCGCTTTGAGCAGGAGAATGGTGTCCCTCAGGGTAGCGTTTTAAGTGTGACTCTGTTTTCCATCGCTATTAATCGCATTACGTCCATGGTGAAAAGCCCTGTCCAGTGTTCTTTGTTTGTGGATGATTTCTCTTTGTTCTGCTCTTCTTCAAGCCTTGCAACGACAACTCGTCAGTTGCAACTTACGATTAGGCGTTTGGATGACTGGGCGCTGAAGAGTGGATTTAAGTTTTCCACCGAGAAGTCTGTATGTGTTCTTTTTAACCGTTCTCGTTCGATTTTCACCTTTCCTGAGTTGCGCTAGAGGGACACTATTCTTTCTTTTAAAGACACGGTGAGATTTCTGGGGCTCATTTTTGACTCGAGGCTCACGTGGTTACCTCATCTTAAAGACCTGAAACGGCGGTCGCTTCAGGCTTTAAGCATTTTAAAATGTCTTAGCCACAGTACATGGGGAGCTGACAGGACTTGTCTGCTCCAGTTTTACAGGGCGTTTGTGCGATCTCGGCTCGATTATGGGTGCACGGTGTATGGGTCTGCGAGGCCTTCGTACTTAAAGATTTTGGACGTTGTCCACCATGAAGGGCTGCGGTTGGCCACTGGGGCATTCCGAACTAGCCCCATACCAAGCCTCTGTGCAGAGGCTGGTGAACCGCCACTTCATATGCGGCGACGGCTACTTACGGTACGCCAGGCGTATAAAACTTTGTCCACACCGTACACACCTGCATACCATACCGTTGCTCAGCCTCCTCTGGCACGGTTACTTCATAACCGGCAACGTGTGACGCAGCCCTATGGGATTCGCGCACAGGATTGCCTCGCTGCAATGTCTATGGCTGGTCTTCGTGTTTTACGTCGTGGTTGGAGCAGATCTCCACCTTGGCTCCTCCGGAGACCCAAACTTATTTTAGATTTGACTCGTTTTAAGAAGGATGGCACGCCAGATTTTACATTCCAGTCACTTTTTTTTAACATTTTAGATGTGCATCACGGTTTCACTGTCGTTTACACTGATGGCTCCAAACAGGAGAATTTCCTTGGCTGTTCTGTGGTGTTCCCTGACCATGTTACCCGGATTCGCCTCCCTGCTGAATATACCGTTTTCGTAGCGGAGCTCCACGCGATCCTGACGGCGCTGGAGCAGATGCATCGTGTTCGGGGCAATCGATTTCTTCTCTGCTCCGATTCTCTTAGTGCCTTACAATCGCTGCAGAACCTGTACCCGACTGACGAGATGGTCCAGCTGATACATAGCCAACTGTACTTGCTCCAACAGCGGGGTAAAGAGGTATCCTTCTGCTGGGTGCCTGGTCATGTCGGCATCTGGGAGGATCCTCAGTTTTGTGATGCTTGTGGTGTGCACATCTCTGTCCGCCACATTTTAACAGACTGCATTTTATACCGTGATGCAAGGGCAGAAGCACAAGTTGATGGTGATCTGCCCTGTGTTTTAGCTAATGATGAGGCGTGTGTGTCTAGGGTTTTTAAGTTTTGTGATGTGTCTGGACTCTGGCCTAAACTTTTAGGCTGGTGGTTTTAGTGTATTGCAGAGTGGCTGACTCCTCCCTTTTTTTCCTTGCGGTCAGCCAGCCACTTCCATCTGCTACATTGTTTTAGCCCCCTCTCTCGTTTTCTTCCTGTGTTGCCCATGTTTTACTGCTGACGCCCTGCTTCATCCCACGCTTCGGTGTGGGTGAGCACATCTTTTCTGATGATTGTTTCCCATGTTTTATGTTCTGTTTTATGTAAATATTCTGAGCTTTTTTTTTTTTTTCTTCCTTGACACCCGTCTCACTATGATACTGAACGGGCGCTGAAGACCTTGCTGTCGTGCGCCCACAAAACCCCTCTGCTACTACTACTACTGAAATTTCGTAAATAGATCTCGCCACAATGAAAAACGTCTTTGCTTTAATGACTTTCATCCCAACTCGCGTATCATATCTGTCACACTCTCTCCCCTGTTACGTGATAATACAAAACGAGCTGCCCTTTTTTGCACCCTTCCGACGTCCTTCGTCAATCCCACCTAGTAAGGATCCCACACTGCGCAGCAATATTCTAACAGAGGACGAACGAGTGTAGTGTAAGCTGCCTCTTTAGTGGACTTGTTGCATCTTCTAAGTGTCCTGCCAATGAAACACAACCTTTGGCTCGCCTTTCCCACAATATTATCTATGTGGTCTTTCCAACTGAAGTTGTTCGTAATTTTAACACCCAGGTACTTAGTTGAATTGACAGCCTTGAGAATTGTACTATTTATCGAGTAATCGAATTCCAAAGGATTTCTTGTGGAACTCATGTGGGTCACCTCACACTTGTCGTTATTTAGCGTCAACTGCCACCTGCCACACTATACAGCAATCTTTTCTAAATTGCTTTGCAACTGATACTGGTCTTCGGATGACCTTACTAGATGGTAAATTACAGCATCATCTGCAAACAACCAAAGAGAACTGCTCAGATTGCCACCCAGGTCATTTATATAGATCAGGAACACCAGAGGTCCCAGGACTCTTCCCTGGGGAACACCTGATATCACTTCAGTTTTATTCGATGATTTGCCGTCTATAGCTACGAACTGCGACCTTCCTGACAGGAAATCACGAATCCAGTCGCACAACTGAGATGATACCCCATAGGACCACAGCCTGATTAGAAGTCGCTTGTGAGGAACGGTGTCAAAAGCTTTCCGGAAATCTAGAAATACGGAATCAACTTGAGATCCCCTGTCGATAGCAGCCATTACTTCGTGCGAATAAAGAGCTAGCTGCGTTGCACAAGAACGATGTTTTCTTAAACCATGCTGATTACGTATCAATAGATCATTCCCTTCGAGGTGATTCATAATGTTTGAATGTAGTATATGCTCCAAAATCCTACTGCAAACCGACGTCAATGATATGGGTCTGTAGTTCGATGGATTACCCCTACTACCCTTCTTAAACACTGGTGCGACCTGCGCAATTTTCCAATCTGTAGGTACAGATCTATCGGTGAGCGAGCGGTTGTATATGATTGCTAAATAGGGAGCTATTGTATCAGCGTAATCTGAAAGGAGCCTAATCGGTATACAATCTGGACCTGAAGACTTGCCCGTATCAAGCGATTTGAGTTGCTTCGCAACCCCTAAGGTATCTACTTCTAAGAAACTCATGCTAGCAGCTGTTCGTGTTTCAAATTTTGGAATATTTCATTCGTCTCCCCTGGTGAAGGAATTTCGGAAAACTGCATTCAATAACTCCGCTTTAGCGGCACAGTCGTTGGTAACAGTACCATCGGCACTGCGCAGCGAAGGTATTGACTGCGTCTTGCCGCTTGTGTACTTTACATACAACCAGAATTTCTTCAGATTTTCTACCAAATTTTGAGACAATGTTTCATTGTGGAACCTATTAAAGGCATCTCACATTGAAGTCCGTGCCAAATTTCGTGCGTCTGTAAATTTTAGCCAATCTTTGGAATTTCGCGTTCTTCTGAACTTCGCTTGCTTTTTCCATTACCTCTGCAACAGCGTTCGGACCTGTTTTGTGTACCACAGGGGATCAGTTCCATCTCTTACCAATTTATGAAGTATGACTCTCTCAATTGCTGTTGCTACTATATCTTTGAATTTGAGCCACATCTCGTCTACATTTGCATAGTCAGTTCGGAAGGAATGGAGATTGTCTCTTAGGAAGGCTTCTAGTGACACTTTATCCGCTTTTTTTAAATTAAAATTATTTTGCGTTTGTTTCTGGTGGATTTGGAAGAAACAGTATTGAGCCTAGCTACAACAACCTTGTGATCACTAATCCCTGTATCAGTCACGATGCTCTCTATTAGCTCTGCATTGTTTGTGGCTAAGAGGTCAAGTGTGTTTTCGCAACCATTTACAATTCGCATGGGTTTGTGGACTAACTGCTCGAAATAATTTTCGGAGAAAGCATTTAGGACAATCTTGGAACATGTTTTCTGCCTACCACCGGTTTTGAACAAGTATTTTTGCCAACATATCGAGGGAAGGTTGAAGTCCCCACCAACTATAACCGTAGGAATGGGGTATTTATTTGTTACAAGACTCAAATTTTCTCTGAACTGTTCAGCAACTATATCATCGGAGTCTGGGGGTCGGTAGAAGGAGCCAATTATTAACTTAGTTCAGCTGTTAAGTATAACCTATACCCACACCAATTCACACGGAGTATCTACTTCGACTTCACTACAAGATAAACCTCTACTGACAGACACAAACACTCCACCACCAATTCTGCCTAATCTATCTTTCCTGAACACCGTCTGAGACTTCATAAAAATTTCTGCAGAACTTATTTCAGGCTTTAGCCAGCTTTCTGTACCTATAACGATTTCAGCTTCTGTGCTTTCTATTAGCGCTTGAAGCTCAGGGACTTTCCCAGCACAACTACAACAATTTACAACTACAATACCGACTGTTCCTTGATCCAAGCACGTCCTGTATTTGCCATGCACCCTTTGACATTGCAGCCCACCCCATACTTTCCCGAGGCCTTCTAACCTAAAAAACTGCCCAGTCCACACCACACAGCCTCCGCTACCTGTGTAGCCGCCAGCTGAGTGTAGTGAACTCCTGACCTATTCAGCAGAACCCGAAACCCCACCACCCTATGGCACAAGTCAAGGAATCTGCAGCCAACACGGTCGCAAAACCATCTGAGCCTCTGATTCAGACCCTCCACCCGGCTCTGCACCAAAGGTCCGCAGTCGGTTCTGTCAACGATGCTGCAGATGATGAGCTCTGCCTTCATCTCGTAAGCAAGACCGGCAGCCTTCACCAAATCAGATAGCCGCTGAAATCCAGAGAGAATTTCCTCGGATCCAAAGTGACTCACATCGTTTAAATATCACCAATCCCGCTGGCCTAGAACAGCATCAACTATACCTGTAATTTGGAATTATAGTCATGTTACTAAGAAATCATAACACAAAAATGCCATTTTGGAAAGGTACATTCAGAAGAATGGAAGATAACATGACTGAGGCATAAATTCTTTTCAGGTCCCATACAGGGGAAATTATTTTACTTCTGAGAATCGACTTGACACACCCCAATTACCTTTCACACTTAGGCATTGACAATTTCTTGATAAGGTTGCTTCTGCCAAGCCCATCAACAACTCCCATGGCCAAACAATGGACAAAGTGGGAATATTCCTGTGAGAACAATTTTTCATTCCCGACCTGATCTATGTTGCAATCTCAAGTGTTTGACATTCAAGTGACATAAAAATAAATGTTTCATCCATTCATCAGCAGGGAAAGCCGATTCAAGTATCTGATACTACTTTTATAAAATAATGTGCACAGACAAACTTTATGGGGACTTTACCCCTGAACAGTATCAACTGTGCACAACTGTCAAGAGTGACTAGTTTCTTAGTGTGGCATTTTATCTTTGCAGTTCACATGAAAAGGCTGTGAGACGACATGGCCATCTGGACGCACTCTTAATAACTTCGCGTATGTCTTGCCCACACTTGTTTTTTATCGACTGAACTGTGACAAAAGTCACAGTTGGTTCTCTGCATTTCCTCCTTGTCTGTAGCACGTTCCTTTTGAAATTCCCACTTCGTGCTCTGCTGTTGTCGTACCCTAGCCAGAGGATGCTGTGGCTGGCTGCCTACCGTGTTTGTGGGAGAGCGTCGGTCGGGAGGAGGAACTCTGATTGTGGATGTCTGGGAGTGTACAGGAGGCCAAGCTGTTTTGTTGACGGTTGGTGTGACTCATGTCAGTCCAATGTTACCGTCTTGGTCACAGGTGGATCCAAGGGGATGAGGCCTGGTTGTCCATTGAAACTCCTATCCCACGGATGTCATCAGACTTAAAGTAAGACGTTTTGACCATTATTTGGGTCATTTGCAAGCAACTGGGAATTCCAACGTCTGCAGTAATTCGGCAAAGATTATTTGTTTCGTCGGTGTGTAAATGACTGAACAAGGAGCAGTTTATTTAATGTTCACCTTATGCCCATGTTCTGCATGTGCTGCTAACGAGTGTAAACTTGACTCCCACCTTTGTCTGTTGATTTTAAACGCACCGTCAAATAGTGAATCCAAGTAGTGACTTTCAATTAATTAGCTGGATTCTTTCTTTCCTTGTCACGACGCATGTTTACTGGCAAACTAGAATTGTAGACCTTAACTTGCTACCTCATTTGTGTGGCATCAATAACAGAGCCTAACCTGTTAACTTGTGGTAAACAAAGGTATTTAAGTATGTTGTTTTAAAATATTATCTGAAATGTGTCAATGATTTATGTTGCACTAGTTGATTCTGGAGTATGTATGGAAGTGTTGGCACGTCTGGCATGTAAGGGAATCCTGCTAGTTTAGATTTTTTTTGGAAACTTTAATTGAGAGAGAAACTAGTGTGCTTTAGTCCTGCCATGGATTAAGGCTGCATATTCAGACTCTGTCACTTGTACTGTAACCTGCAATTCCTTCCTGTTGTTTCATGGTTGTTCTCAAACTAAGTGTCTGCGCTAAACATGCCTTGGGTCAGGTGTTTCACCACCCGGGATTACACTTGGGATTCAGCTGAGTGTTCAGTCTATTGACTGTCCATCATACTCCCCATCGGTAATGGTCACCCTGTCATCATTTGATTTCAATGCTGTAGTTAGTAGTAATTTAGTACTGGTTCCATTACCTTCTGTGCAGGGTTCTTGCTCCATGCTTGTCTTTCAATACACTGCTAACCTGGTTAGCGTATGTTGTGGCTAGCTTAAATTAATCACTGCTCAATAGCCCAACACAGTTTGTCGGCCGTCAGAAGCCATTTATATGTTATTTATTCCTTCATTCTAGTCAATCTGTAAGCATGCTATTCTTAATTTTGTTACTCTAGGCAGCCATTAACTTGCCATTTTTAGGCTAGTTAGATGGATTGGGCTCCTTTTATCTGTCACGTATAATGTGCAACATTTTCTTGGTCTGTTATCAAGTGTTAGAATAAATGCAAATTGCAGGGAAGTGATGCACTATTTAAGTTGTTCCCTTGATTTCCTATCTCTGCATATAATATTTAATTGTTTGATAGAAGACTGATTAAGCCTTCATTGAAATATTGGAGGGACTTGTGTCGTGCTCGAGAATGTTGATGTGATACAATGTATCTAATGTTTTTATAAGAATGATATAGCAATGCCTTTGAAAATGATGGAAAGTCAAAACGTATAAGGTTGATGAAAAATAAAAGTGTGGCCAAGACATAAGTAAAGTTATTAAAGTGCATTTTAGCCGGTTCTTTGTACCTTTTTTATGCAAATATTCTCTGAACATGTATTCTGTGGATTATGCAATAATATGTCACAATTTCACTCTTCTACATATGAATGTTATTTGAACAGTTATTCTTCGTACAGTGGTGACCCTCAAAAAGCAAGCACATAGAATTTCTGTATTTCCATCAACCTCCAAAACAAGCAACAGAATAACACTGCAGTAAAAATGGCTCGTTACAATAAACAACCTTTCTACCAACCCAGTGACATTCTCAGTGGCTCTCAATGCATAGTGAACAATATTGAAAAGGCAATGTATGTAGTGAAATCAGAAAGTGGTATCTTTCACCCCCTGCACATGATAACAATGACATGGAGCTGCTTTGTTGACACTGTGTGGTAAAACTTGTTCCTCTCAGTGACTTATACAAGTTACACAGGTACAGGACACTGTCCCCTATAGTGTTCACAGGGACAATCCTGGTTTTCCTATGATTTCACAGCATCACGACAATGCCCCACAGCAATTCCTTTCTGCTTTCACACCAGATACAATGCCATCAAGTCCATTTCTCCCACCACATGGGGCATAGCCAGCTGGGCTGCATGAGAAGATTTTCATGCCTCCTTCCGCACATCATGCATGATTGATGGGGTTTCATACACCAAAGTCCTTGGAACATAAGACTTAGTACCATATGTACACATATTCCATGAAGTTTCTGCAAATGGTGTTCTCCACATAAACTGCCTCCATTTCATCCAGACCATCCACTGATGTGGTAAACTACTGCAGAGATTATATTAGCTAGTCACAACATAGTTGACAACACTTCAAAGTTCTTCATTTCAGTGAGTAGTATTGGTGACTATGCGTATGTTATCACTGATGTGATACAACCACTTTATTCCACAGCCAAATTTAACATGGGAAAGACCATTTTTCTCTAACACTTTCCACAACACATGAACAATGGATGCAGCAGGTGGTTTACACAAGGAAACTGGACAGCAGTATGCCTTCCCAATTTTGGAGGCAATTAATAGATCCAGTGCTCATGCTAGATGACATGGTTTGGACTGTATGGTTAAACAGCTGCCTCCATAGATACAGACTTTGTTGATATCTTGTGAATGCACAGTGCAAGAAAGTGGATTTCAGATTACTTACAGAAATTTTATGCTCCCACAACAGTGGTGTTGCTATGATGAATATCGTGCTGAAAACTGCTGTACACACATGTGAATGTGTAGGCAGTCTGCCTAACATCTGTGGCACTGACTCTCTGCTGCTACTGTCATAAAGTTAACCTCTCTGTCACAGCAATGTGTTGTCATAGAGCACTGGTCATGTATGGAGGAACATGACATTGACTTTTCAGGAGTCACAGTCGCAAATGTTCAGCATCTTGCCGTCACCCAAACGCCAGGCATGACCTCCAGTACACAGTGCATGCTGCGGCACATTTCTTGAACTTCTTCATTCCAAATGAGCAAGCCAGACAAGTTTAGCTTGATCTCCTCAGAATAGCTGCAGATTATACATCCAAGATGAGAAGGTGGAGCAGTATTTTCTCATCAATACAGGCTCAGAGGTGAGAATCATTCCAAAAACAACAACTCAATCAGAAGTTTTGGAGCCTCTCCTGCAGCTGTGAGTGACAAGTGACACACCCATCAAAATACACAGCATGACCATTTTTACAGGGGATCTTGGTCTACCTGTACTTTTCACATGGCAATTCACAATCACCAAGGTCAATGAGTCATTATTGGGTGCAGACAACAAACTTAATGACAGTAGCAGCAGCGAGTCAGTGTCACACATGTTAGGCAGTCTGCCTACACATTCACATGCGTATACAGCAGTTTTCAGCATTACAACAGCCAAATAGTTACTGAATACCTACAGTTCCTTGAAGTTGGACCTCGCTAATGTGAACAAGAAGTACAAGGACATGAAGGTGGAACATGTGAAATTAAAAAGAAGAAACTAAAGTTTTACAATCAACTTTAACCAACAGGAGAAGAGAGCTGATGGAAATTAAGAAGCATCTTGTTAAATTGCAGCAAGACACAATGTGTTGTGAAGAAAACCTCTAGTTCCAACTGCCCAAATCCAGGGAGTTTTAAAGAATGTGGAAAATCTTCAGTGTTTGATAAACAATTTTTGTGGTTCCTCCAGAGATGATAAACAGTTTATTACCTGGATGAGATGATGACTAGAACTTTGCTAAGGTTAGATCATGGAGGGCAAGAAGAATGTGAAACAAATATGTGAGAATGCAATCTGTAGCATTCAAGGGTGTGTCAGCCAGATAGAATCACCCAGTGGAGAAGCTTTGCAGTTTATCACCACATCCTTTGCATGAGCTTCGAGAGAAATCTTTCAGGCCAATGCAGGTCAGTACCACTAGGATTAGTGCAGAACTCCCATGTCCCAGTGTAACACTGCTCTGTTCTTCATTGCATCTCCTCAGATACAGAGAGGCTTCAAAGACAACATGGTTCATTAAATCAGTACTATGCTGGAACCCCTGTTTTCATGAGCCTTGCTGACTATCTTCAGATGAGCTACATGCTTCTAAGGCAGCAGTGGATGGTTTATTACACACAGGGACTATACCCTTCATACAGTGCTTGGGTTTCCCTCATTCACCTGGTGACAAAAAATGGTGGTTCCTACAAGTTATGCAGCGATTACTAGGCTTTGAATTCTCATATGGTCCCAGGCACCAAATACCCTACATTCAAATTTCACCAACACATTAGCTGGTGCATCTGTTTTCAGTGTTCTCTGCTGTCATTAGATGTACTTATAAATTCCTATGCCCCTGAAGATACACCTAAAACAACATTATATTTTTATGCCATTTGAGCTGAATGACCTTTTTTTGTGTTAAATGATGCCACGTATACATGGCAATGTTTCATTGACAGAGTTATACCTAAGTTTCCATTCTGCTTTCCCTTTTTGGATGACATTCTCATATTCTCATCTTCTTCTAAAGAGCATGATGATCACCTTTGACAAATTTTTGAGGCTTTGGAGAAATTTAGATCATAGCCAATGAAGAAAACTACCATGCACACAGCATGTAACTTACCTATGTCACCCAGTGACATGGACAGGTATTTGACTAATATGAGAAGGCCTGGACTTCATTAAGCAGGTGCACCAACTGGCAACTTTCCATGAACACCTACCATCACCACACACCACAGGCTGCTGAAATCCAAGCCCCATTAACAGATGCTTTATCCAGAAACAATGCTCATGGCAAGCAAGCACTGCAATGGACCGATCAGATGCAACAGGCATTTGATAAAATAAAGGACTGCCTACACAAAGTCTTGACATACACAGTACCTTCAGCACCTCTGTATGTTACAACATCTGCCAGTGAAACTGATATCAGCACAATATTGCAGCAGATGATAGCTGGCCAGCAACAACCACTCAAATTCTTCTCACAGAAGCTCACAGTGTCGCAACGCAAATGGTTCACCTACAACAGAGTTGTCGGCACTCTATGAAGCAGACAAACACTTTTGTGAGGACATAAAAGGAAGACCCTTCACAACTTTCATAGGTCACTGGCCTCTGGTGCACTCAGTTCACAACCCAGGAAGAAGCTGCACCCTTTCCCACTTCCACCACCTCCACTTTATTGGACAACTTGCAACAGATGTATGACACCTCAGGCAAGCTAATGACACAGAGGCTGAGTTCATCTCAGGTATCCATGCAATGACAGTCAGTATAGACTATAATTAAACAGCTGAGGCAGAGCAGGAGGATCCACAAATCACATCACTTCTGCAATACAATAGCATCGGACTGACATTGGAATGGAGAACAATCCCTGGCATGGATAAGCAGTTATGGTGTGGTACTCCCAACAAAAGTCACGCCCAATTGTTCCATAAAAATTCTGCAAAGTAATTTTTAACTATCTCCGTAACATGTTGCACCCCATAATCCAACTAACTACCAAGTTGATCACTGAATGTTTTGTATGGCCTAACGTGAAAGTAGACTGCAAAAAAGGGACACACATGTGCATCAATTGCCAGTGCAGAGCACTGTTTGTCAGAGCATCACGCAACAGAATACAAATATATCAGGATTTTAGGACAGACTTCCAAATACTGGGACTGTTTCTTCAGAGAAGCCACAGAAATTCGCACCAGAAACATTCTTATCAGTTGGGGCTGTGGCTATAATCTCATCATAGCTTGGGAACCAGCACTGGGTCTAATTAAGATATCATGAAGAAAACACAATGATCTGGTGACTAGCGGGGATATACCAACTAGATCGATGCTATCACGGATGCCGACGCAAGTGTCTTGTGACAGTCGACACTCACCCTTGGGAGTGGACTGTGGAGAGAATGGCTTATGTTGGAAAAGAATATAAGTCAGCCATGAGTTCTCACAAGCTCAGTTCAACTATGCACCTGATGATGGTGACATGTCTTATCGCTGAAATATTGTTCCTGTTGGACACTATGGACCGGAAGGACATCCATGTATTGTATGATCATATGTACATTAGTTTAGTTACTTATGTTAAAAGCACAATTAAATGCATATACCATTAATATTTACACAAAATTGTGGTGTTAAATTGTAATTTGTTAACTTTGTTTTTATAACTTACTTTACTATGATCAAGTCGAAAATAAATAGTTTGACCCTCAGCATTATTTGCCAAAAAGGCCTTAACTGAATATATAAGGGTGTTATCACTTTTTTAATTTGTCATTTTTATTTTGACTTTTTCATTAGTCTATGCATGAATAATCAGAAACTAATAGAAAAAAAACATAATTAGGGTTATGCGTCTTTAACCATAAATATTTTACTTTGTTAATGACACATATTTAATGTGATAACTCACTTGTGCAATAATCAGAAATGGGGGTTTGATTCATTTAAGAATAAAAAATAATCACCTTTGAAGATAAGATTATTTCCAAGCTCTGTTAACTACAAAACATTTGCGGTTGATTAACATTGTTTCCAGTAGCTGAGAGTGTAGCGCAAAAGCCTTAAAATCATGCAGTTGTTGGTTCAAAGCTGACTACTAGGAATGTTTATTTTAAATCTATACTCGCTGTCATATGGAAGTGTTAGTTAACAAATAGACTCATAATTTTGAAATAAAAGAAGATATTTTATTTTTAAATAATGGTCATATGAAAGTAAATTAAGATTCGTTACGTGAAGTGCTTTATATACTTCAGTAACCCTGTACAATCTCTAGAAATGAAGAAAATATTTTATATTATCTTTTAAGATTTGTATTTCTTTACCAAATTATAATTTATTGTGAAAGCTTAGATTTTTATACAATCGGTAACAGTAACTAAAAATAAAAAGATTATTCCTATTAAATAAATTATGATTAAGTATTTAATAACTAACATTTCCATATGTTAGTAAATACAGAATTTTAAGGTAAAGAAGTTGTTACTGGTCACAGTCAAACCAGCAACTTTATAGTTCCAAGAATTTCATCCTCTACATCAACAAAGTGGAAATGTTTTTTTTTTTATTCAACAGAGCTCAGCAACATAATCTTGACAAACACTTTGTTTTGAGATTTACTGATAATTGTGTCATACTGCTTTAGAAGAACGATCCCAATTTGAGAATAAGAAGGAGTTCCATAGCTATAATATTACAATAACAAATGACTCATTACTGAGACAATTAATGGCTCAAAAGTAGTGAAATATACAGCCACAAAAATCTTTGGCAATTTGTCCAGTAATTTTGTTCTTAGATCAGTCCTTCACTTGTAACATCAGCAGTAATAAAACCTAATATATTCACATTTATTCACTTAAACTTTTTCAGTTAGTGTATTACGAGCTCCACTGATTCCTTAGTGTTATTAGGGTATGGGACAAGTATTCAATATTTACAATCATAAATTTTTTGTACAATTAAATTATAGTTACTGCTGGGTACAATAAATTCATGATAGCACTCGTATCAACTAATCTTACATTGTAATGCATGACGATAAGTAAGGTATATAACACAACAAGACATCAGGATCAATATTTATGCTACACTGCAAGAATTTATATTAGTAATATCTCAATACTTAATAATCAATGTGATATCCTTAATGATAAACAATAATTTATGTTTTTGTTTACACTAATGGGACATCCATGTTAAATAATAGAACTACATGCATGCACACTCATTAAATTTTATGTCAAAAAATTCACTAATTTAGTAGAATGAATACTGCAACAGTAATTCTTTCTATTTGGTATTGAATTTGGTGTTTCAAAAGCAAGACATTTTGTTGGACAATATGAAGAAAAGGATAGACTGCTACTCACCTTAAAGACAACACATTGAGTTGCAGACAGGCACAATAAAAAGACTATTACGATTTAGCTTTCGGCCAAAACCTTTACCAGAAAAGAAAACAAACACATTCACACAAGCAAGCACATCACACGCACACATGACTGCCATCTCCAGGAGCTCAGATCAGAATCCAACTGTCACACTGAAGAAAAGCAGCAATCTGGAGTGGGTGAGGAATGGGGAGGCACAGCAGGGTACAGGAAGGGGGGGGGGGGGGAAGGGGGGGGGCGAGAGAGAGAAGAGTGCTATCTGGTTAAGTGTACAGGGACTAGATGGAGGCATGAAGACTGCCAGGTGCAATGTTGGGTGGTGGTGGAGCAGACGAGGGGGTTGAGGGACAGAAAAAAAAGAGGAGCAATAGAAAGTAAAGACAGGCATATATTTTGGCAGATGCGTCACACTATGAGAGTGAGGGGACATGAATAGGAAGGAGGTGATGGGACAGGTGACGGGTGGGGGCTGTTTTACGGTAGATTGAGGACAGGATGATTTCGGGAGCAGAGAATGTGTTGTAAGGATAACTCCCACCTCAGCAGTTAAGAAAACCAGGTAGTGGAGGGAATGATCCAGATGGCTTGGGTTGTAAAGCAGCCATTGAAATCAGGCATGTTTTATTCCCCTTCCCTGTCCCCTCTAGACAGCTGCTTTCATCCAACATGGAGGTTGTATTACAGTTCGAGCTGCAGAGATGACACTCGTGTGCTTGAGATGTATTTGCTCGTCTGAGTGAAAAGGTGTGTTTTCTTTTCTGAAGAAGTCTTTGGCTGAAAGCTAAATCATAACAGTCTTTGCATTCTGCCTGTCTCCAACTCAATGTGTCATCTTTACAGTGAGCAGCAATCTATTTTCTCCTTATATTGTTGATATTCCAATCTGGACTTCCATTGTTTGATTTTTTAATCGAGTTATTACAGTTTGGGGTGAATAAGTTTTATTACTTAAATGAAAAGAAAAATGCACTTCAAACACAGGACACATAACAGACCCCATTAACAATGGAAACTAGACAAAAAAGAACATTAAGGACTACAATATCATGTGACAGACAGAAGTGCCAAAGATGTAGAAACATCAGACATACTAATAAGATATTGTCCACCTGCACACAGGCATCACAAGATAATCGGCACAAGAAACCATACTATGGAACTCCCATTCATTTGCAGATTTTAAAAATGCATTTGATAATGGTGTACAATTAGTTTGGAACTTTTCTTTTAAGTGCTTTTGTGGACATGATTGCTCAATTATCTACTCACTTGACAGAGGAGACAAGGATAGAATCATCATTCATCTTTTCACAAATTTAATGACACTTCATGTCTGTGTGTGTAGTCCTTTTGCGATGTTCAACTTTTTAAGAAGTGTGGTTCAATCTGGTTGTCCACAAAGAGCTGAGTTGCTTGTCCCACATTGACACTGAACTCCTGCATGACAGTGCAAAGCCACAACATTTCAAGAGCTTGGTCACATGCTGGAATACACTCTGCTTCCACCATTGTAGACCTGGTAACACATTTTTTGCCTGTGAGATGTCAATGTAACGTGTCCACTGGTTAAGATACTGATGTAACTTGATGTCAAATGATGAGTATCAATGTTGCCAGCAAAATCAGAACCTGGGTGCCCATGAGGTTTAAGATTGCTACCACTGAGTTTTAATACTCTCTACCACTTGGAAGATATTCTAAGATGTGTTTAAAAGCATTCCAAAGCTCAGGTCCTGGGCTGTGAAGGAACAACTGGCAGAACACATTATATCAGGTCTTGTTATTGTGGCAGCAATCATTAACCTGCCTACAGCCTCACAAAATGGAATATGTTCCATGAATTACTTGCCTTCATTAGCTGGGTTCTAACCCATGTGCAACTGTAAACTGTAATCAGTATGTGTTACACGAGTCTTACAGTTGTTCATGTTGATTTTTTTCTAAGAGGCGACAAATGAACAGTTTTTTTAGCTTTGTGGCATTACCTGATTTCCAATCTTACAAAGTGATTAAGAGCATTAACCACAATTTCAAAATGAATTTAAGAAAAACTATTGCAGTTAATAATGGCTATGATCTCTCATTAGTTGAAAAGATCTTCAAAGTTAAAACTGATGCTTAAGTGACCACTTTAGATATCAGAGCTCTTTCTGACGATAGCGAGCACAAGAAAGTTTCTTCTATTCAATTTTTCAGACCTATTTCCTATGCAAAGGATGCAAAGTAACCTTTTCCAATAACAATAACTTGCAAAAAAATCTTATTCACACTCTCAAGTCCACAGTTGCTCCTATACTCAGTTCAGGAGTTTATAAAATCACTTGTAATACGTGTCCTGTTTATTATATAGGACAAACTGGAATATCTTTCAGTGTTAGGTACAAGGAAAATTTATTGGGAAAAATTGGCACTAATGTACATAATTCCACCTTTGCTGATCATATGTTAATTTCCGGTCACAAATCAAGAAGTGTTGAAGAAGTTTCCATTTCACATATGAAAACATAGGTCACAGGCTTGACATACTCAAAGAGATGAAGGTTTTCAAGTATATTTCTAAGAACAATGGCCTCATCCTCAATGAACAGTTACAATTAAGTACCAAACATTTTTTTCAATGGCTTTAATCCACTACTCCCAGAATTTTGATTCCCTTATTTTTTACTATGTTTTGCTACCTCTAGTTACCAAACAACTTTTTCTTCGAATCTCATTTCGGATTGCCCAGCTGTTTGTATAAATATTCTATAACATCCTGTGTTTTATGTAATGGTAATTTTTGTATAGCCTAACATATGGCTCTGTTAATACTTCATTTATCAACTTTTTTTCTATTTGCAAAAGTACATTACACTCACTTCCTTTGTATTTTGTTGTTTAACTCATTTACTTCTGTTGTAATACCTCAAATGGGCACATGTCACTGTCCGCACCTGACAGGCAGTGCAACACGTATTGTTTTCACGGCAGCAATGTAAGCCACTGGGCCAATCAGTCTGATGTTCCTAGCAAGGCATAAGTACCAAAGGTTTGAAAGCGCTGAATTTTAATTTTTGACTTGAGCATATCTGCTCAAAACTTTTGACTATTTCTTTCTAAAAATGTAACTTTACATAAGTAACCCTTGTATGCCATGACAATGATCATCTTGGTTAATACTTTTGTCAGACTTAATTTTCTAAAACTTTCATTCTGATGAAGATATCGTTAGAGGTGTCACAACTTAGGTCAGTGTACGAAACAGTTATTTGCAATTGGTTGGCTGTGTGACTCAGTGAGTAGTGATATTAATATTCATACTCCCTCTTCAATTCTCCAACAATTTAGTTCCCATTGCATCTCTTTTGCACACAGAATTTTCCCATTATTAATGCAAAATCGATGTCTGTTACTTTTGAAATGGTACCAATGTAAAAAGCTCCTTTAATGATTCTTTTCCACGATTTTTAAAAAGTCTGAAACCTTGTGAAAATAACAGACAAACTTACTTTGCTGTATCTGAGGTAAAGTGCAGTGGGTTCCCTGATAACACCAGCTCCTGTAGTTCTCGATTATCTCTGAAGATACCGATGGGCAGGCTCCTGATCTTATTGTAGGCTAGGTTCAGCCTCTGGACACTTTTCAAGTGAATGAACACATCTTGTTCCAGTGAACTGATGCCATTGCGGTCCAAAATAACATCCTCAAGCTTGCTAGCATCCTGGAAGACATCACGGTCCAAAGATCTCAAGTCATGATTTCGTTGAACCAACAGATGCTTCAGGTCACGGGTGTAGTGAAAAAGGTTCCTTGGCAGTGAAATGAGCATTGTGTCCGTCATGTTTATGTACTTTAGATGTGGAACGTACCTGTAGGAAGAAAATTTGGCTTTATTCATAACAAAAGACTGTAAATTTACATTTACATCTCCTACTAAATACTAAGCACATATTCTGACCCTCTGACTAATCTTAGAAGACATACTGATGAAAGGGAAACCTACATGCATAGCATTCATAGATAAAAGAAAGCTTTTGAAAATGTTCACTGGAATACTGTCCTTGACATCCAGAAGGTAGCTAAATAAAACACCTGGAGTGAAGAGGCATGCCCACTATTACTTACATTCTGTGGTACTCACAATATTCCAAAGAGTTTACATAGCAAAATAGTTTACAAACTTTCTTGGCAAAAGAAGAATCTTCGCTGAAATACATCATTATTTTGTAAATGATGAGTCCTAAAATAAATTTTTCTAATTATTGCCAGATTTTGCAATTAATAATAGGAACAGGATGCTCAAAATGATTTACAGGATGTGCACGACAGTGACCTACTACATTATGCACATCAAATCGCACACAACAGAGATTACAGTGATTTCAAAGGAAGAAGTGGATGGTTGCATAACTTCAAACAATGCTACATAACTGGAAGGCATAAGGAAACAAAATTTCAAATGAAGCACCAACTTGGCAATGCACAGCGAACTGTGGAATCAGCCAGAAAATTTGCAGATGAGATAAACAAAATTATCCCACCTTTCAGTAAGGCATTTGCTTTCAACTCTGACCAATCCTGATTTGAAGAGGAAATCAATATGAAAGGAACATTGGAAATCACAGATCGCAAGAGAGTTCTATTTAAGATGAAATTACAATGAAATGAATACCCCTAGCTGCATACAGGCATTGATATAAGTCAACGGGGACAGTTGAAAATGTGTGCCCCAACTGAGACTCGAACTCGGGATGTGGTCTCACAGGAGGTGTGCCAGATATAAGTACCTGCAGTCGCACTATCCTCTGTGTCCTCAGTGGCTCAGATGGGCAGAGCATCTGCCATGTAAGCAGGAGATCCCGGGTTCGAGTCCCGGTCGGGGCACACATTTTCAACTGTCCCCGTTGACTTATATTAATGCCTGTATGCAGCTAGGGGTACTCATTTCATTGTAATTTCATTCTAACAAGCTGCAAGGTCACCAATGGTATCTGTTCTTTTGGACATGTCCGAAAGAACAGATACCATCCTCAAATACAGGGTGTTACAAAAAGCTACGGCCAAACTTTCAGGAAACATTCCTCACACACAAATAAAGAAAAGATGTTATGTGGACATGTGTCCGAAAATGCTTAATTTCCATGTTAGAGCTCATTTTAGTTTTGTCAGTATGTACTGTACTTCCTCGATTCACCACCAGTTGGCTCAATTGAAGGAAGGAAATGTTGACTTCGGTACTTGTGTTGACATGCGACTCATTGCTCTACAGTACTAGCATCAAGCACATCAGTACGTAGCATCAACAGGTTAGTTTCATCATGAACGTGGTTTTGCAGTCAGTGCAATGTTTACAAATGCGGAGTTGGTAGATGCCCATTTGATGTGTGGATTAGCACGGGGGAATAGCCGTGGCGCGGTACGTTTGTATCGAGACAGATTTCCAGAACGAAGGTGTCCCGACAGGAAGACGTTCGAAGCAATTGATCGGCGTCTTAGGGAGCCCGGAACATTCCAGCCTATGACTCGCGACTGGGGAAGACCTAGAACGACGAGGACACCTGCAATCGACGAGGCAATTCTTTGTGCAGTTGACAATAACGCTAATGTCAGCGTCAGAGAAGTTGCTCCTGTACAAGGTAACGTTGACCACGTCAATGTATGGAGAGTGCTACAGGAGAACCAGTTGTTTCCGTACCATGTACAGCGTGTGCAGGCACTATCAGCAGCTGATTGGCCTCCACGGGTACACTTCTGCGAATGGTTCATCCAACAATGTGTCAATCCTCATTTCAGTGCAAATGTTCTCTTTACGGATGAGGCTTCATTCCAACGTGATCAAATTGTAAATTTTCACAATTAACAAGTGTGGGCTGACGAGAATCCACACGCAATTGTGCAATCATGTCATCAACACAGATTTTCTGTGAACGTTTGGGCAGGCATTGTTGGTGATGTCTTGATTGGGCCCCATGTTCTTCCACCTACACTCAATGGAGCACGTTATCATGATTTCATACGGGATACTCTACCTGTGCTGCTAGAACATGTGCCTTTACAAGTACGACACAACATGTGGTTCGTGCGCGATGGAGCTCCTGCACATTTCAGTCGAAGTGTTCGTACGCTTCTCAACAACAGATTCGGTGACCGATGGATTGGTAGAGGCGGACCAATTCCATGGCCTCCACGCTCTTCTGACCTCAACCCTCTTGACTTTCATTTATGGGGGCATTTGAAAGCTATTGTCTATGCTACTCCGGTACCAAATGTAGAGACTCTTCATGCTCGTATTGTGGACAGCTGTGATACAATACGCCATTCTCCAGGGCTGCATCAGCGCATCAGGGATTCCATGCGACGGAGGGTGGATGCATGTATCCTCGCTAACGGAGGACATTTTGAACATTTCCTGTAACAAAGTACTTGAAGTCACGCTGGTAAGTACTGTTGCTGTGTGTTTCCATTCCATGATTAATGTGATTTGAAGAGAAGTAATAAAATGAGCTCTAACATGGAAAGTAAGCGTTTCTGGATACATCTCCACATAACGTATTTTCTTTCTTTGCGTGTAATTTTTCCTGAAAGTTTGGCTGCACCTTTTTGTAACACCCTGTATATGTATTTAAGACCAACTAAAATCAATGCTTTAACGCATTCATATACAATTATGTCAACTGTTAATCTGAATGGTTAATTGGCTAGAAAGTTATTTATTGTTCTGCAATAAGTTGGAGGTGCTCTGCCCCCTACAATTCTTTCTTGTGTACACGATCTTGCAAAGGCAGTAGGGAATATTTACATCACAGCAACTAAGAGTGGGGACATGGGCATAAGAGAGCTATAACTGTGGTATTAACACTGCTTTTGACCAATAGCTGGTCCAAATAATTTGCTTTTGCTTGATTCCTGGTCTACATATAAAAATCACACTCCTTTAGAGCAAACTATTCCTCCTGAAATGTTTGCAACATTGCAATTCACACCACATGGAACCACTGTTTTTTCCATGTCTACAAAGCATATAATCACACTACATGCACTATGCCTTAAAGGATACCCAGGTCCACAATAAGCTCCATGTCAGACTGTTTTGTATAAGGTTGCATGCCATCACGTTCCATCAGTCGTCATCACCCCGTTACACCAGTATGATTCTATATGCATTCTTTAAGAGTGGATGCCTAGCTGAACATCCTGCACGGTTCGTAGCTCCCAAAGGTCTTTGCCTTTGATCTTAGTAGTGAGAACCTTTGTGACCATTCTGGTGCAACATTTTTCATTTGGTGTTCCTGCTTGGTTTGTTTTGAACATTTCTTGAATGAAAAGAAGCACACATTCCAGGTCAAAACTATGTAGTTTCACCTACAGCACATCATTTGAAAATAAGTAGGAGCATACTACAAAATAGGCACTAACCTGAATGCATCAACAGACAGCCAGTCAACTTCCTCTGACTGGATGAACACTGCAGTGACTGACAAACCCACACAAGACGGTATTAAGTCATCCTTCAGCCCGTACATGCACACTGCTGTTGCGTGCTGGACATAGCAGTCACAGCCCCAAGTCGTCTTCGGTGGAATGCTTGAAGGGTAGTGATAGCTGCAAAGCAGAGTTAGTTAGTTAGTTACGTGTCCCATAGATCATTTTACATAGCAGATTCTAATCATGTGAAATAATGAGTCGTTTTACATTCACATCACAAATTAATAACTGCCCCCAAGATTTTCTGTGAATGTAAGTGCAAATATGGCAGAGCTAAGATGTTTTAGGAGTTCCAAGATGTGCTTTTTCCTATTTAAATTCTCATCAATATGGGCACCAAAAAATTTTGAATTTTCGATCCTATTTATTATTTCCTCACCACGTGTTACACTTATCACTGAGTTGTACCCCTACATGTACAGAACTGAATATTTTTTAATATGATGTGACTTACCATACGAAAGCGCTGGCAGGTCGATAGAAACACAAACAGACACATATATACACACAAAATTCAAGCTTTTGAAACAAACTGTTGCCTCATCAGGAAAGAGGGAAGGAGAGGGAAAGACGAAAGGAAGTGGGTTTTAAGGGAGAGGGTAAGGAGTCATTCCAATCCTGGGAGCGGAAAGACTTACCTTAGGGGGCAAAAAGGATGGGTATACACTCGCACACACACACATATCCGTCCACACATATACAGACACAAGCAGACATATTTAAAGACAAAGAGTTTGCGCAGAGATGTCAGTCGAGGCGAAAGTGCAGAGGCAAAGATGATGTTGAATGACAGGTGAGGTGTGAGTGGCGGCAACTTGAAATTAGCGGAGATTCAGGCCTGGTGGGTAACGGGAAGAGAGGATATATTGAAGAGCAAGTTCCCATCTCCGGAGTTCGGATAGGTTGGTGTTGGTGGGAAGTATCCAGATAACCCGGACGGTGTAACACCGTGCCAAGATGTGCTGGCCGTGCACCAAGGCATGTTTAGCCACAGGGTGATCCTCATTACCAACAAACACTGTCTGCCTGTGTCCATTCATGCGAATGGACAGTTTGTTGCTGGTCATTCCCACATAGAAAGCATCACAGTGTAGGCAGGTCAGTTGGTAAATCACGTGGGTGCTTTCACATGTGGCTCTGCCTTTGATCATGTACACCTTCCGGGTTACAGGACTGGAGTAGGTGGTGGTGTGTGCGAGTGTATACCCGTCCTTTTTTCCCCCTAAGGTACGTCTTTCCCCTCCCAGGATTGGAATGACTCCTTACCCTCTCCCTTAAAACCCACTTCCTTTCATCATTCTCTCTCCTTCCCTCTTTCCCGATGAGGCAACAGTTTGTTGCGAAAGCTTGAATTTGGTGTGTATGTATGTGTCTGTTTGTGTTTCTATCGACCTGCCAGCGCTTTCGTATGGTAAGTTACATCATCTTTGTTTTTAAATATATTTTTCCCGTGTGGAATGTTTCCGTCTATTATATATATTTCCCATGTGGAATGTTTCGCTCTATATATATATATATATACATATATATATATATATATATATATATATATATATATATATATATATATATATATATATATATGTATCTAAAAAGAAAGATGATGAAACTTACCAAACAAAAGCGCTGGCAGGTCGATAGACACACAAACAAACACAAACATACACACAAAATTCTAGCTTTCGCAACCTATGGTTGCCTCGTCAGGAAAGAGGGAAGGAGAAGGAAAGACAAAAGGATATGGGTTTTAAGGGAGAGGGTAAGGAGTCATTCCAATCCCGGGAGCGGAAAGACTTACCTTAGGGGGAAAAAAGGACAGGTATACACTCGCACACACACACACATATCCATCCACACATACACAGACACAAGCAGACATGTCTGCTTGTGTCTGTGTATGTGTGGATGGATATGTGTGTGTGTGCGAGTGTATACCTGTCCTTTTTTCCCCCTAAGGTAAGTCTTTCCGCTCCCGGGATTGGAATGACTCCTTACCCTCTCCCTTAAAACCCATATCCTTTTGTCTTTCCTTCTCCTTCCCTCTTTCCTGACGAGGCAACCATGGGTTGCGAAAGCTAGAATTTTGTGTGTATGTTTGTGTTTGTTTGTGTGTCTATCGACCTGCCAGCGCTTTTGTTTGGTAAGTTTCATCATCTTTCTTTTTAGATATATTTTTCCCACGTGGAATGTTTCCCTCTATTATATATATATATATATATAAAAATCACTGATAATTTTTAGCCGCTTTCCACAGGTTTTAACGTCATTATTTCTTCGGCAGACAATTGTTAGCCTCATTTTCATAATCTGCCGCCACAAAACCACTCCTTTTAATATATTACACGCATTTTTTTCGAAATTTTCCCGAATTTCTCCGTCCTCTAGCGTGTTTTGGCGGCAACACAACCACCTAACCTTTGTGCACATCGTTGTCTACCAACCCAAGTCCAACATAGCCCAGCTGTAACCAACACCTTTTCGCCTTTTTTCACACCAGATCTCCAGTTACTTTCCAGTCCACCTTTATCCCTCCCCATATATTTTTATTTTCATTTTAGCCTCATGTTACACTTTCCACCTTCCAATACCATGTCATCCTCACAACACCCCCACAACGACCCCATTAAGTTTTATTTACATTCCCTCCGCATACATGCCTTCGCCCTAGCCAGATTACGCTCCCATATGCTATTTTCTCAGGCTTGTCTGACATTTGGCATTACCCCCAAAGGCCTCACACTTAAAGTTCCCATCTCTGGCTGCAACCCTTCTTTCCATCAGTCCCTATACCAGTTCCAAACTGAACAATCCATTGCCCTCACCCACCTAATCCTTCACCTACACATCAACTCAGCCAATGAACACACCCGTCAACTCCTATCCTTAATAAAAGTCCTTAATCTTTCCTCTCCCACATCCACATCGGCTGTTCACAGCATCCTCCTACAGGCCAACCGTAAATTAGAACAGCATGCCACCCTCCACCTCAAAAAACTATCCAATCTCCTGGTTTCCCACCTCCGGAAAGGCAACTCACTCACCCTTCACAACCTTTCCAGCAAACCTCAACCTCCTCTCATTGCACACAGACCCAGTCTCTCCCATCTACTCAATCTCCCACTTCCAGCTCCACTCCCTCCAAAACCTCAAAATTCCAATCAACACAATCTGGAACCACAACACCCTAATTCAGTAGTTAACCTTTCCTCCAAACTTCTCTCCCAATCCGAAACCTCTGTCCTATCCAAAGGCCTCACCTTCAGCCCCACTCCCAGATTCAACCAAACAGCCCTCATCAAAGATTTACTGTCCTACACTCGTACTCTCTGCTGGAAGTATCACTTTGCCACGAATAAAAATGATCCTAATCCTACTACTCCTAATGATCCAACTCCCCAAGACACCATCCAAATTGAACCCTGCCTGGAACAGTTTCGTCCTCCGTCGCAGCGGGACCCACCTCCTCTTCCTCAAAATCACCCTCTCCAAACCCTCCAGGAATTTCTGACTTCCAGCCTTGCATCTCAATCATTCTTAAAAAACTTTAATCCTACTCCCAACATCACAACTGCTGAAGCCCAGGCTATCCGTGATCTGAAGGCTGACCGATCCATCGTCATTCTTCCGATGGACAAGGGTTCCACGACCGTGGTACTTGATTGTCGGGAGTATGTGGCTGAGGGACTGCGTCAGCTTTCAGACAACACCACATACAAAGTTTGCCAAGGTAACCCCATTCCCGATGTCCAGGCGGAGCTTCAAGGAATCCTCAGAACCTTAGGCCCCCTGCAAAACCTTTCACCTGACTCCATCAACCTCCTGACCCCACCGACACCTCGCACCCCTACCTTCTACCTTCTTCCTAAAATCCACAAACCCAATCATCCCGGCCGCCCCATTGTAGCTGGTTACCTAGCCCCCACAGAACGTATCTCTGCCTACGTAGATCAACACCTTCAACCCATTACATGCAGTCTCCCATCCTTCATCAAAGACACCAACCACTTTCTCGAACGCCTGGAATCCTTACCCAATGTGTTACCCCCGGAAACCATCCTTGTAACCATTGATGCCACTTCCTTATACACAAATATTCCGCACGTCCAGGGCCTCGCTGCGATGGAGCATTTCCTTTCACGCCGATCACCTGCCACCCTACCTAAAACCTCTTTCCTCATCACCTTAGCCAGCTTCATCCTGACCCACAACTTCTTCACTTTTGACGGCCAGACATACCAACAATTAAAAGGGAACAGCCATGGGTACCAGGATGGCCCCCTCGTACGCCAACCTATTCATGGGTCGCTTAGAGGAAGCCTTTTTGGTTACTCAGGCCTGCCAACCCAAAGTTTGGTACAGATTTATTGATGACATCTTCATGATCTGGACTCACAGTGAAGAAGAATTCCAGAATTTCCTCTCCAACCTCAACTCCTTTGGTTCCATTAGATTCACCTGGTCCTACTCCAAATCCCATGCCACTTTCCTTGACGTTGACCTCCATCTGTTCAATGGCCAGCTTCACACGTCCGTCCACATCAAACCCACCAACAAGCAACAGTACCTGCATTATGAAAGCTGCCACCCATTCCACATCAAACGGTCCCTTCCCTACAGCCTAGGTCTTCGTGGCAAACGAATCTGCTCCAGTCCGGAATCCCTGAACCATTACACCAACAACCTGACAACAGCTTGCGCATCCCGCAACTACCCTTCCGACCTGGTACAGAAGCAAATAACCAGAGCCACTTCCTCATCCCCTCAAACCCAGAATCCCCCACAGAAGAACCACAACAGAGCCCCACTTGTGACAGGATACTTTCCGGGACTGGACCAGACTCTGAATGTGGCTCTCCAGCAGGGATACGACTTCCTCAAATCCTGCCCTGAAATGAGATCCATCCTTCATGAAATCCTCCCCACTCCACCAAGAGTGTCTTTCCGCTGTCCACCTAACCTTCGTAACCTGTTAGTTCATCCCTATGAAATCCCCAAACCACCTTCCCTACCCTCTGGCTCCTATCCTTGTAACCGCCCCCGGTGTAAAACCTGTCCCATGCACCCTCCTACCACCACCTACTCCAGTCCTGTAACACGGAAGGTGTACACGATCGAAGGCAGAGCCACATCTGAAAGTACCCACATGATTTACCAACTGACTTGCCTACACTGTGATGCATTCTGTGTGGGAATGACCAGCAACAAAGTGTTTGTTGGTAATGAGGATCACCCTGTGGCTAAACATGCCTTGGTGCACGGCCAGCACATCTTGGCACGGTGTTACACCGTCCGGGTTATCTGGATACTTCCCACCAACACCAACCTATCCGAACTCCGGAGATGGGAACTTGCTCTTCAATATATCCTCTCTTCCCGTTACCCACCAGGCCTGAATCTCCGCTAATTTCAAGTTGCCGCCACTCACACCTCACCTGTCATTCAACATCATCTTTGCCTCTGCACTTTCGCCTCGACTGACATCTCTGCGCAAACTCTTTGTCTTTAAATATGTCTGCTTGTGTCTGTATATGTGTGGACGGATATGTGTGTGTGTGCGAGTGTATACCCATCCTTTTTGCCCCCTAAGGTAAGTCTTTCCGCTCCCAGGATTGGAATGACTCCTTACCCTCTCCCTTAAAACCCACTTCCTTTCGTCTTTCCCTCTCCTTCCCTCTTTCCTGATGAGGCAACAGTTTGTTTCAAAAGCTTGAATTTTGTGTGTATATATGTGTCTGTTTGTGTTTCTATCGACCTGCCAGCGCTTTCGTATGGTAAGTCACATTATCTTTGTTTTTTATATATATATATATATATATTGAGAGTGAGACCATTCGCAGAAAACCAGTCAATGATACTTTTAAGAACATTGTTTACCATTTCTTCTGTTTCTGTATATATGCTTGGATAGATTACAATACTAGTGTCATGTGCAAACAGAAGTAATTCTGCTTGTTGTATATTACATAGAAGATCATTTACATGCATGAGGAAGAACAGTAGACCTAAATTGAGTCTTGGGGAACCCCATACATGATTTCTGCCAAATCAGAATGATGTCCTCATACTATATTGGTTGAATTACTATGAACAACTTGCTGTACTCTTTTGGTTAGGTATGAAGTTATCTGTTGGTTAACTATACAATCAGTCCAATAAAATGTCGATTTGTCTAGGAAAATACTAAAATTCATACAGTCAAATGCCATAGATAGGTTTCAGAAAATGCGAACCGGCACTATTTTATTATTTAATGCTTGTAAAATCTGGCATGTGAACATGCAAATGGCATTCTTAGAAGAGCAACCCTTCTGAAACTGAATGATATTGTTGCTGCTAATGTGAGATACTATTCTATAAAATTATGTAAAATGATATCGGTACTGAAACAGGTTGGTAGTTATTGACATCTCTTAAAGATGGGTTTAATAATGGCATGTCCCAGTCTCTCAACAGATACCTTGAGTTAGTGCTGCATTACATCTTTTAGAGAAGACTGGGCTTATTGTATATGAAATATTGAGTAGACAAGTCTTCCTGGACACATTGTATGTTTTCTCAGATGATATGTTTCACAGCATAATGCTTAGACTGAACATGATCTACTGAGCATGTAATTAACTTACTAGTATGTTAAATTTAATTTTAAAGTTAACTGTGTGATATGGAGATACAAGAGCTGCAAATCCAAAAGATGAATACAGTGGAACCTCACTTAATGAGCACCTCTCATAACGTGCAATTCACATAATGAGCAAAATGAATAAGGTTCACTTAACGACTGATGTTCCACAACACGAGTAATGATGATTGAGTGTGGTGTCACCAGCCATTCACGCATGGTGGGAGAAACATTCAACAATATGAACACCTGTCATTGTCACCAGCTGCATATGAACAATAATTTTAGTACGTACTGGAGTCTGGGCTTAGCATTCCTTCTGCTACCATTTTAGGTGCAGCTTGTTTTTCTAAACTTGTATTCACATAGTGTTTTTTTGAGCGTAAATTTTAATAACCTTCATGGAAATGTCCCCAAAGATAAAGCTGCAAGAAGACGACCACAAGAGAAAGAAAATGACCTTAGAAGTGAAACATAAAATCACTGAAAAACATGAACATTGTTGACTTCAGTTTCGTTTTCTAGCCGATGTTGCTCCTTAAAATGATAAATGAAAAGCAACTGCAGGCGGTGCTATTAATGAGAACATCATTTGTGAGAAGGTGAGAATGATTTTCGCCGACCTCATTAAGCAGACGCCAGGATCATCAGCAGCTAAAGAATGGTTTAAGGGAAGCCATGGGTGGTTCAAGAACTTTAAGAGCATTGTGAGGCACAACAAAGCAGCCAGCTCTGACACAAAGGCAGCAGAAAACTTCATCAGAAACTTCAAGGTGCTCATAGATTCTAAGGGTTATCTGCCACAACAGGTTTTTAATAGTGATGAGATGAGTCTATTCTGGAAAAAGATGCTGAAGAGTACCTTTATAAGAGCGGACAAGAATGCACAGCACAGTCATAGCCAATGAAAAACTGCCTCACACCACTACTCTGTGCCAATGCAAGTGACAATTTGAAAATTAAACTGCTGCTTGTTTATCATTCAGAAACTCCACAATAATTCAAAAAGTGTTAAGTCCAGAAGAGCAGATTAGATGTGATGAGGAAGTCAAACAACAAGGCTTGGGTGTCACGTGATCCTTTTTGTGATTGGATCAATGAATTGTTTGGTCCTTTGATGAAAAAATATTTGCTTGAGATGAATCTGCCACTCCATATCTTGCTTGTTATGGACAATGCTGCTGCCCATTCCTTGAAGCAAATCAATTGATCAAGATCCGACTTCTGCCTCCCAACACCACTCCATTACTCCAGCCTATGGACCAGCAGATTATTTCTAACTTTAAGAAGCTCAACACTAAAGCACTCTTCAAACATTGCTTTGAGTTGACTGAAGCCATCCATTTCACTCTCAGGGAGTTTGGGAAAAATCACTTCAACATCGTTGCCTGCGCCAAGATGATCGAAAAGGCATGGGAAGGGGTTACCAAGAGAACTCTCATTTCTGCATGCAAGAAGCTGTGCCCAGTGCTTTGTCAAATGTGACTCAAGAGGCATTTGAATCAGTACCTGTGGAGCCTGTCGTCATAAAGATGGTGTCTTTGGCTTAGAGCTAGGGACTAGAAGTGGATAACAATGATGTCAATAAGCTTATGAAAGATCACAACCAAGAAATGACCACCGAAGAGCTTATGGAGTAGCAGTGTGTTTCACAGCAAGTAGTTATGAAGAGGAATTCTTCAGAGGAGGAGGAAGAGGAGGAGGCAGTAACAGCAAAGCAGCAACCTTCTGGCACAATAAGAGAAATATTGAAAGCATGGGAACTGGTTGCATTGTACATCGAAAATCATAACCCCAATAAACCAGTCGCTATGCACGCTACAAATTTATTTGACAATAATGCTGAGTTGCATTTTCACCAAGTGTTAAAGCGTTGGCAGGAACAAGTGACTATAGATAACTTTGTAGTAAAAAAGAATTAGTTATGTATCGTAAATAATAAAAGTACATAATACTGCATGTATAATTCTCTTTGAATAAATGGCATCAATAAAACTTTTGGTACTTTTTATGCACGGAACATATTATCGTATTTTACATTAATTCATGTGGGATAAACTGTATTGCTTAGTGAGTTTTGCACTAAAAGTAAGATTCCAGAATGAATTATACTTGCTATACAAGGTTCCACTGTATATGGAAAATCCCATTCAGAAATATGTAAAATACACAGGCATACATATGAATTCACCAACACTAACCTGCAGAAAATGCAACTTTCAGTATAGACAACACAAATGTACATACACAGACAAAACAACCTTAAATCAACAAAAATAATCAGTTTTTGCTGGTTTCCCAGGGCATCTCATCTACCCCTGATAAGGTTGATCCCTCCAGAAAACAACTTAGGAGAACAACACTTGTCACTCAGTATTATCCTGGTCCTGAATGTATTAATCGGCTGCTTTGACAAGGCCATGACTTCCTAAAAGCATGTCATGAAATGAGATCCATTCTGTCTGAAATTTTGCCCACCACACCTAAAATAGCTTTTCGTCACCCTCCCAATCCCCGCAATATCCTTGTCAGACTGTATACTCCTTCTGTATCCACTTCCCTACCAACAGCTCCTGCCCCTGTGACCACCCCCACTATAAGACTTGCCCTATGCACCCTCCTGCCAACACCTATACCAGCCCTGTAACTGGCAAAACATACAATGTCAAAGGGAGAGCCACTTGTAAAATAACAAATGTTGCAGATCAGCTGTTATGTAAACACTGTTTGGCCTTTTACATTGGCATGGCCACCACAAAGTTACCAGTTAGTATGAATAGTCATAGGCACAGGATGTACACTGGCACCACACAATATCCTGTTGGACAGAATGCTCTACAACAAGACAGTCGTGACCTCGGTGCCTATTTCACCACATCTGGCATCTGGATTCTTCCCCCAGACACCAGTTTCTCAAAACTCCGTGGGTGTGAACTGGCGCTACAACATGTCCTCGGTTCTCTCCACACACTTGGTCTCAATTTATGTTAATTTCTTCAGTCTCAGCATTTCTTCACAGTAACTATTCCTTTCTTCACTCCCTTTTGGTTCTCTACATCTTTCATTTTCTGACCTATCTATTTTTCATCACCTCCTCTCAGCTCTATCACATGTAACACACTTAACTTTTTGCTCTTTTTAACTCGTGGGTGATGTTTTGTCAGTACACTCTTTCTTGTATATTATCCTATCTTCAACTTTTATGCTCTTAGGTTTACAAATCCTCTCCGATGCATTCCCCAACAATCAGTCTTTCCTTCTCATTCCGTCTGGTGACACGAAGTTCTGGGTGACTTATCCACATTCTACCCCTTTTCCTATATCTCACCAGCCTTTTTCTTTCACCCCTGTTCCTTCTGCTTCAACCCTTCTGCCAGAAGAAGAAGCCACTGGCTTCGAAAGCTTGCAAACTTTAATATATTTTATTTGTGTGTTTTCCTGCCACAATTTACTGAGCAGATTGTTTTCTAATGTAATTGGATAGATGGTCAGAAACCAGAAGGCCAGTTCACAACAAAATATAAAATCAATATTATTGCTGAATATTAGTAGTGTGTGTTTCAGTGATATTAAATAAACCATTTCTGCCCATACCGATTACCTACTTTCCAATCTTTGCAAAAGTTCTCCTGGATGTCTCCCACCTCCTGAAAGAAAATCTACCATTGAGAGGTGGTTAAGCCACAGTCTACAATAGAGTTAACTTTCAACGTAATATTTTCACTTTACAGCAGAATGCATTCTGTTTCGAAACTTCCTGACACATTAAAACTTTCTACGTGACAGGGTCTTGACCCCAGAACCACAGGCTGTCAGTCACACCAGGATAGATCACTTGGTAAAAACACTACAAAGGCGAAGTCTTTGGTTTGAGTACCAGACTGACAGACAGTTTCAATCTACTAGGGAGTTATAAAATAGTGCACTCCTGGCTGCAGAGTGAAGGATTAATTGTAAACAAAACATTATTAGTAGCGTTTGGAAGTGTAGGTCGCTTCTTTGAGGGAGAAAGAGCACAAGAGTTGAGGGAACGTGAAAGAGACAATCAGGCACAAGTGAAGGGAAGCAAATACAAGCACCGAGAATTTAAAGGGACAGAGGTGAATCTGCATACACCAGCACAAAACCTAATTGGTTGCTCTACACCTGGGCCCCAAGTGACTTCCTTACCTCTCCTAACACCCTCCTACTTTCTGTGAAATGAATCTGTAGTTTCAAATGTGTGGGGATCCTTGTTACAACCCCTGTAAGTAGCAAGTTAAGCCGTCAGTGCATGGGACGAGGCAGTTGACACAGATGTGCACGCAACGTGATATCCAATGTCACACAACATAGTGTTGTTGGCACACTGCACTAGCTGGTTAACATGACATTGCACTCTCAGCTTTCTCCAGCAGCAGTTGTTGGTTTTATTTGGCTTGCAAATCATATGGTTTGTTCATGAAAATGGTAGAGCATAGAATTCCTATGTTAGCTCAAATAAAACACACATTTCCTTTCTGACCACAGGCTAGTCATGTTCTGTCTGTGGTAAACATAAATAAAAATTTCAGTATTTTTCAATGTGTAATATTATGTAAATGAAAGACATATGTCCAGTCAGCAAGGACATCACAATATAGAAGATCAGCAAATCGAACTAACTCACTCCTGACAGAGGGCACACTTATATTCACTAACATCAAATACTACAGTAATTATTTTTATTAATTTCATAGGAAAGTCCCATTATGTTACAGAAAACACAAGAAAGAAAGAAAAATCTCTACATAACCATCCTCAGTTCCACAACGTGGCGGCTCAGAGAACTACACTACACTGGTGCATTGCTTCTAGCAACCTAGTATTTATGTTACAGTCTTCTGAAGGATTTGATCACTGATGTGTTATTAACTGACATTTAATTATAACAGATCCTAATAAGAAAGACATGTTTTCGTGACCTTCAATGGGCTGTTCCTTATAATGGTTTACTTTTGTAACACAGACATTATAACACGAAAATTACTACGTATGAACTATTCTTTAACCATCAATATGACATTTCCCATCACTTTATTACAACAAATTGTACCAATAACGATTCGTTCTTTAGACATCCAATGTGCTTGTGCTTAGAAACAGTATACGAGGTCTGTTCAAGAAATTGCAGAAGATTCCTAATTTTGTGCCAACGGTGTGTTGCAGTGAAATGCAGTTGTCATTCCTGCGCATGCCTGGTTTTAATGTATAACTGCCAGAAGTTTCATTGTCATATGTCTGTTAGTTATTGTTCAGTGCTGTATTAAGTAGAACACCGCATTGCAGTTTGTGAATTTCAAGATGACAGAGTTACAGGAACAACGCGTCTGCATTAAATTTTGTGTGGAACTCAAGAAAACCTTCACAGAGACACACCAAATGATGTAGAAAGCCTATGACGATGCATGAGTTCAAATGGTTTAAAAATGGCCTGACACAAGTCAAATATGATCCTCGTTCAGGACATCCTTCAACGTCTACCGACGCTGATGTCAGGAACGACAATGAAATTGTGCACTCCAATCAATGACTGACTGTCCAAGAGATTGTAGAAAATTGTAACATTTCAGTTCAATCATGTCATGAACCCTGACACAGCATCATGGAATGCCTCGTGTTGCAACATAGTTCATCCCACGGATCATGAGTCAAGACGAAAACGGTCTTCAACTCGCATTCTGTGAAGAGCTCTTGGATTGTGCAGATGAAAATGAGATGATCTATAAGAGAATCATAGCTGGTGATGAGATGTAGGTCTATGGTTATTATGTTGAGACCAACATTCAGTCTTCACAATGAGTCGGGAAAGGTTCTCCACAACCAACAAAGCTTGTCAGGTCAAGTCAAATGTCAAAGCTATACTGACAGGTTTCTTTGACTTTGGAGGATTAGTTCATCGTGAATTCCTACCACAGGGAGAAACTGTTAATTGATGGTACTATCGGAATGTGTTGCGACGCCTGCAAGAAAATGTGAGAAGGAAATGACCTGAAATGTGATGAGACAGTTCATGGTTCTTGCATCACAATAACACACATGCACATTCATCCTGGTTGGTGCGTGACTCTTGCACAAAAAACGAAATCACTGTGCTGCCTCATCCTCTGTACTCTCAAGACCTGGTCCCTGTGGAGCTTTTTTTATTTCCACTGTTGAAAACCCCATTGAAAGGACGACAATTTGCAATGATAGATGAGATAAAAGAAAATTTGCGGATGGCGCATCACACAGTCCAGCAAGAGGCACACCAAGGCTGCTTCTGGAGGTGGAAACAGCACTGGAAGTGGTGTATCAATTGTGGAGGAGAGTATATAATGTAGAAAAATTTTGTGGACAAAGTTCTGGAATTTTCTGAACACATCTCATACACCTTTAAGTGTAACATAAACACAAAATCCACAAATATGACCTTCTACTGAATAAGCTAAATACAGCATGGTATTTTGCTTTATGCTTATGTTATAGGGGGAGTGCTTAATTTATATTGGTTGTTTCACATGGCACATTGCTGAAATATTTGCAGACCGTGTTTTGTCTTCTCATGACGAAGTGGCTCTTCAATGTGAAATAGCAGGATGTGATGTCACAAAACTCACAGAGCATCACATCAGCGTTAGCTAACTCATCCCCTTTGGTGATGACTTTAGGGTAGCAAGTTACTGTGTGTTGTTAGAGATACAGAAATTGTGACAGCTGATGTAAGTACACTGGACAAAGAATTAGTCACCCGAAGAATTTTCTAGCCTCGACAATGCCCTCAATTTGGTGAGGATGAGAGTGCTGAAGACACTTCATGTATGCCGTATACAGTTGAAGCCACTCGTCGACGATGAGCTACTGTAGAGTTACCTAATCAATGGAATGTTGATTGTTATGTTTCACCCCCTGATCAAAATAGTTCCACACATTCTGCATGGAATTAAAATTGGATAATTTAGCATGCAAGATGAGATGTGATAGGGTGCCTGAGTGTTCATCCAATTAAGGATGTATATTAGCAGTCCTGTACACATCTTTGAGGATGGTAGTGCCCACAGAATACTCATCATAAAGATGTAGTAGAAAGAGTGACAACTGGGCACAGAGTGTTGAAATAACATCCTTATTCATGTTCACAGTGATAGGAATGGGTACATCTACATCTGCATCGATACTCTGCAAATCACAGTTAATTGCCTGGCAGGTGTTCCATTGAACCACCTTCACAATAATTCTCTGTTATTCCACTCTTGAACAGTGCACAGAAAAAATAAACAACTAAGTCTTTCCATGTGAGCTCTGAGTTCCCATATTTTATTATGATGGTCATTTCTCCCTATGTCGGTCAGCTCAATGAAATTTTTTGCATTCAGAGGAGAAAACTGGTAACTGAAATTTCATGAGAAGATTCCATCACAACGAAAAATGCCTTTGCTTTAATGATGTCCAACCCAAATCCTGTATATTGCCTGTGACACTCTCTCCCTTATTTCACAATAATACAAAATATGGTGCTCGTCTTTAAACTTTCTTGAAGTATTCCCATCAGTCCTATCTGGTAAGGACCCCAGACCATGCACCTGTACTCCAAAGGAGAACAGACAAGCGTAGTGTAGGTAGTCTCTTCAGTAAAACTGTTACATTTTTGTAAGTGTCTTTGTTTGCCTTCACTACAATATTTCCTACGTGTTATTTCCAATTTAAGTTGTTTGTAATTATAATTCCTAGGTATTTAATTGAATTTAAAGGCTGATTTATTGGATAACCAGAGTTTAATGGATTCCTTTTAGCACTCATGTGGATGACCTCTCACTTTTTATTATTTAGGGTCAATCACCAGTTTTTTCACTCCATACATGTATCTTTTCTAAAATGTTTTGCATTTTGTTTTGATCTTCTGATGACTTTGCTAGACAATAAACGACAGCATCATCTGCACACAACCCAAGACACCTGCTCAGATCATTTATGTAGATGAGGAACAGAAGAGGGTCTGTAACATTACCATGAAGGACACCAGAAATCACTCGATGACTTTCCACCAGTTATTACGAACTATGTAGACCAGAGGCGTGTTCTGAACATCACCCCTTGCAAATCACAGAACCATCTCCAGCCTGAATTATTCCTTTGACACAATGTCCGTTAAATGCCACAGCGAGCCATCAGTACATTGGATGCCTTTCATCAGCAGAGAAGAAACAAAAATGTAACTCAGTGACATTTATGACCACATTACAGGCCTGTAGACAGTTACTGTCCAAGATCTATGTTGGTTGGTTCATTGAAGATTTTTTGCTTTATCTAATTATGAGCAGTGGCGTTTGTGAGTTACCCAACTCCAGATATCCAATGCATGCAGTTCCATTCAAAGTTTCTGCTCAGTAACTGGTTGAGATGAAGCTACATTGTCTGACAGAAGCAATTGTCACTGACAAGGCATGACACTCATATCCTGTCCTTGTCAGTCAGCATCTTTTATGACCACTGTCGTTACACCATGATAAATAGCTGCAAAAAGTCAACCATCCCGTCAGAGAGCTTGCCGCTCTTTGGCGGGTTGATGCTTGGCTACCGTGGGGCCCCAGCCTTTGCAGCAGCTTTCCCCTTCCATGCTGCATATCTATCCTCTTGCTATTCTTTTCCCCTCCCTTGGGGAACGTGTCTGGGATATTTTTGGAAATGTGTTCTGCATACTTAGTAGCAAATATCTGAACAGTTTCTCCATCGTTTTTCATTCCCTTTTTCTTTATTCGTTCCCCTTCTCGTATCCTTCAGCATTTTAGGTTCCTCTTTTCCTTCTTCCTCCACGTGCTCTCCTGAAGGCCTGCCCACACGTCTGACACATATCAGGTGACCAGGTAACCCGTCATTCCCAGTCCCGGGTTGACACGCAGGGTTCGCACGTACCCCCTGGTACGTGCCAGGCCCAGGAAGGGGTGATTGCCTGAGCTGCTACCTTCCCAAATTGCTGACTGGTCCCTCTATCAGGTGTTTGGGAGGTATCCCCTGAGGTGTGAACAATCACCTAAGGCGGGTGCACCCACTTCTGAGGGTTGGAACGAGAGCGCCATCAGAGACGCTGGCAATCGTGAGGGATTTTCTCGCAATGAGCCAATCATAATCTTCACAGTCAGTGTCTACCAAACACAAATGGAATGAGGCTAGCAATTCAAAGACCAAGTTGCACCACAGTTCCTCATGGTTTCACTTACTGAAGACAGTCAGTCCTTTGCTATGGCTTATTATTCAGAAAGGTGTTCACACAATTGCTGGCCCTGTGAAATCCTGTTCTTGTTTACAAAAACGGCACTTTGTTTTTGGAGACTACTTCTGATTCTCAATCACAGCAACTAATTGCAGCTTCACTCCTCCAAGGTTATCCTGCTCATTCAAGTCCCATTGTACACTGAATTCTTCCTGTGGTGTTATTTACATTAGGCTGCTCAATGGTCTGACCGAGACAGAAATCCAAACATACCTCTTTGACCAGAGTGTCATTGCGGTCCATCGGTTGATGAAAAAGGTAGATGTATTCTTAGTGCCCATTCACACTCTTCTTCTCACCTTTGATAGAGTGGTGCTTCTGTCAAAGATCAAAGCAGGCCACGAATTTACCACAGTCCAACCGTACATTTAAAACCTAATGTGCTGCTACCAGTGTGATCGTTATAACCACAACTGAATGTCCATCTCCTTCTCCCCACTGTATCAACTGCCATGGTGACCATGCCACATCCTACTGAGATTCTCCCATGTACAAGGGTAGTCCATAAAGTAAGTTCCGTTTCTATTCCTATCCGCGGCAGCGCTACGACTGCATTTCCGAGCATGCGCGGCAGTTACTTTGAATCGAGGAGAAGACACGTACGCCATTTTCAGATCACTGCTGCCGACATGTGCTTTGTAGTGCTTCTTTATAATGTCAGCTGTACTTGAAAATGCTGCCATGTGTGAAATCAGGTCTGTGATTCGTTTTCTTAATGGAAAGAAAGTTAAACCAAAGGAAATTCATCGGCAAATCTGCGAGGTTTACGGGCAAAATGCTTTGAGCGATTCAATGGTTAGAAGATGGGTCAGACTGTTCAATGAAGGATGTGATCAAGTGCACGATGAAGAATGAAGTGGACATCTGTCTGCGGTTACTGATGAACTGGTTCATACAATTGAAGAGAAGATTAAGCACAGCACTCCTAGCAACTTTCATCTCTTCTTACACCTAAAATCTGTCCTTGGTGGTCAACACTTCAATGATAATGATGAGTTGAAAGAACATGTTACCACATGGTTGAATACACAGGCGGCAACCTTCTATGGAGAAGGCATAAAAAAACTTGTGCTATGCTATGACAAGTGCCAACAAAATTTCGGAAACTATGTAGAAAAGTAGTTTAAAATTTGTAGATTTTTGGACAATAAATATTTTTTCTGTATCTGTACACATTTGTTTTATATAACCAAACAGAACTTACTTTGTGGACGACCCTTGTATCTCGATGAGTGGGCTGTACAGGTGATCTGGGTGAAGGAAAAAGTGCCTTAACCGGTTGCTCGCAAGCTGTCAACTAGTTAGAAACCCTGCCTTCTACCATCTGACACTTACAGTATTGTTCTTGCTACATCTCACTCCCCTAAGGACATGGCCATGAAGACAATGCGACCTCAAATTCAGCACTATGATTGTGAAATTGCCCAGTGTCATGATAGAGTCCCCGCCTCCTCTGGCTGTACAACAAGCCACCAAACTTTTGCCTCATGGGTGAAGTCACCTGTTACACAACGGACAGGCCAGAAAGGACAGGAGAACTACACAAAAAAGACTTCATATGTCCCTCCAACCAACAAACATCTGAGTCTTCCCCTGCCAATCAGAAAGGCTCCAAGTAGTCAAAGGTAAATGATCTTCTTCCCTGACTCAGAGATCCTCTTCAATGGTGTCACCATATGACACCCTCGCCTGTCCGACCACCACCAACTGTTTTTTTATTATGAACATCGTAAATTGATAAAGAATACTGATGCCTTTGCAGATCTCATGGAGCAGTATCCTCCAGCCACTTCACCCTGTAGCAGTAAGTCTTCAAAGTCTGGCACTCCGCTGCTGTTGAGGTGACACCCCTTCATTTTTTCCCTTCTTCCCTTTCCTCGTTAGGACTCTCCTCCAATGGGACATTCACGGCCTTCAGTCCCACAAAGAGGACTTATGGTTGGTCTTACAACTGTGGTGTCTGCTTGTTCTCTGCCTCCAGGAAATAAAATTGCTTCCTGATGACTGCTTTGAGCTCTTGCATTTCTTCCTGGTCTGCTTTGAGCTCTCGCATTTCTTCGCAGTCCGCTTTGATCTTTCCCCAGAGGATGGCATTCCATCTCTTAGGGGAGTTTTGCTACTCATCTGGGATGATGTTCATAGTCAACCCATCTCCCTTCATATTTTTGGGCAACTCCCTCACCCCTTTCTTCTGCTTCATGACTAATGCACACCATCCCCTTTTGGGGTTCTCCCAGAGCTGCCATCTTGGCTGACCTTCTCAATCACCGTTGTCATTACTATTAAATACACTCGTGACACTGTTACATATTGTGAGCACAGTGTCATGAATGTATTTAATAGTAATAGTAATGACAATGACATATAAATGCATCAGCTCATTTTAAGTTGACTTGGCTTAAAGCCACAAAAATCTGCACTTGATAATGGTGTAAGGACAAAACCGCAATTGTGAAATAAAGAAAGTGTTACAGTCACTGGCATAAATATGATGTCTTTTATAAAGTTCTACATGACTGTGAATCCCAGGTATAAAAAGTTAAGCTTACAAACGTTAACCTTACTGCTGCAGAACATTCCATTCCTCACACTTCCTCTTTGCCGTGACGTGTCCCTATGCCTTGGTGAACTCAGGTGTGCTGTGACAATTCACATGCGAAGACATGTTCTCCGTGTTTTTAGCTGTCATCCTATGATGACCAACTGCATAATAAAAAGCATCAAAATGGATACAGTGCTTAGTAATCACAGGGTTGTCATGGTGAGATTAAATACTGCAACCACCAAATCCTACAAAAATAAATGAAAAATATACATATTCAAAAAAGTAGGTAAAAATTCACTTGATTCCTTCCCGAGAGACAATCTCTGCTCCTTACAAATTAATAATATAAGTGTAGACCAGATGTGGCTTGAATACAAAGAAATAGTATCACTGGCAACTGACAGATTTATTCCAAATAAATTAACAAATGATGAAGCTGATCCTCCTTGGTACACCAAACAGGTAAGAACGCTGTTGCAGATACAACGGGGGGAGGGGGGGGGGGGGGGGGGGGATAAAAAATAAATAAAATAAAAAAAAAAAAAAAAAAAAAAAAAAAAAGAACATTCCAAATTCAAACAGACACGAAATCTCCAAGACTGGTGATCTTTCAAAGAAGCTCAGAATTTTGCACGGACTCACGGACTTCATTGTGAGATGCTTGTAATAGTTTCCACAATTAAACTTTGTCTCGAAACCTGGCAGAAAATCCAAAGAGATTTGGTCATATGTGAAGTATGATAGCAGCAATACACAATCAGTGCCTTCTCTGTGTGATAGCAATGGAGATACTATCAAAGACAGTACTGCCAAAGCAGAGTTACTAAATGCAGTCTTCCGAAATGCCTTCACAAAAGAAGACGAAATAAATACTCCAGAATTCGAATTAAGAACAGCTGTCAACATGAGTAACATAGAAATAGATATCCTCGGCGTTGTGAAGCAAATTAAATCACTTAATAAAAACAAGTCTTCTGGTCCAGACTGTATTCCAATTAGGTTCCTTTCAGAGTATGCTGATGCAATAGCTCCATACTCAACAATCATATACAACTGTTTGCTCGACGAAAGATCCATACCCAAAGACTGGAAAGTTGCATAGGTCACACCAATATTCAATAAAGTTAGTAGGAGTAATCCACTAAATTACAGGCCCACACTATTAATGACGATATGCAGCAGGATTTTGGAACATATATTGTGTTTGAAGATTATGAATTACCTCAAATAAACAGTCTGCTGACACACATTCAACACGGATTTAGAAAACATCGTTTTTGTGAAACACAAGAATCAAATATCAAGAATTGTATTCACCATAGGTCATTTTACAATGATCATCATACAGGATGTAGTAGTACATATATAATAATAAAATAAACTAATGTCTATACATTATAGTATGTGTTTTAAGCATGGCAGTGTACCAAATTACACCAGGATAGTTTCTAAAAGTTAATTAATAAGCTATACTTTAATATAGTGTAGTATAGTATAGTATACACTGTACATAGTGTATTGTATACACTATGTAATTACATGTGACTTAACCACAGCACACAATAATATGTTTAACTACAGAAAATTTTTAAGGGGGGGGAGGGGGGGGGCGAATGTCACAGGAAATGTAAACATTTATTTATACAGCCATATTTATTAATGTACAAATTAAATTTTGCACATGTGAAGCACAAGAGCCATTTTTTTTAATGCAGGATTAATATTTTGCCGGAAATTTGAATTTTTAATTTTTTATTGTATTTTTTGTAGGAAACCATAACTCAAATTCTAATCATGCAATTAATCTGAAGGTTTTATTGTAATGTCCTGAGAAGGTTATAAGACCACTGAACTACAGTTATTAATTTATGGTACAAATTGTATCATTAACAGAGTTTTTAATTTTGTACATCCAAAATTAACCTTTTTTTTCTACATACAATCATATAAAAATCAGAATGTAATTGCAGGATATCATAGGGAGACAGCAACATGTTGCAAGCAGTTCCTGAAACTTTTATGGCATTGGCACATATCCTTTTTGAGAAATTTAAAACAGAGAAAATGAGGTTCAAAGATTTTCTTCTCATACTTCTACAAGTAAGAAGATTACCTCAATTTTAAAATCCTCCACACTGATACTCCTAATCATCCAGGTTTCTCTTCTCTCCTCTACTAATCTGCCTGACCTGTATTTGCAGGTAAGACACTGATCTGTTAGCTTTCTTGATCCTGTTCTCGTCAATGGTGTAAAATGACTTTGTTGTAAACACACCAGAATCTATACTAACTCTCACCAGAACTTCAATTCTGCCATTACTTCCGTTATTGTAACGTAAAACTGCATCATAGACACCTATTTTGAGTACTTCAAGTCCACAGAATGTTTGTTTAGATCATCTAATCCAAATTAAATTATTGAGGCTTTTATTTGCATTTTGTGTCTTTCCACAAGACAATTCTTCTATAAATTATGGTTTGCAAGAAACCTGAATATGGGCTTAATTGCATTCATGATAGGTTCTGGTAATGAGTGTTTATGTGAATACGTCTCTTTTGTGTTGTTGAACTTACACCAATCATCTTTCGAACACGGATTTTGCATTGGTGTTTGGTCATTGCCTCTAAATTATGTGTGTTTTTCTGGTAGTTCTCCCATACATTAACTGATGAGAATCAGTTTCTTTCACACTAAGCCTACCTTTTCCTCCTAGTGGTTTTCCATCCTCAAGTACTTCACCTTCCTTCTCATTCAGCAAGTGATGAAGCTTTCCATGAAGCCTCTTTTGGATGTGGTCAACACGTTCCAACTTTTATATTGTTGTACTGTATAGATTTTTATCTGTTACAGCTTTGAACAAAGCGGAGTCTCCACCACCAAGGTATTTAGTATATCTAACACCATACTGCTACTCAGATCTGGAGAACATCCTCACAACTGCAGCAGCCTCCATGCCCCCACTTCAGCCACTATAATTTTTAGAGCAGGCTACTGCATGCTTTTATTGCCACGGTTTCTCACTGACTTCGTTGTTGGACATTTTCCTTTTTGCACACTGGCGGCAGTATTTAGACATAATTTCTACATCTAAAACTTTATCTGAGTCAATACCAATAACAGATGCAACCCCATACAGATATGTGAGACCCCTTTTCATCCAGGTCCCATCTACACACACACACACACACACACACACACACACACACACACACAGGTCAGTAACATTTGTAGGAGATTCACTATCATGAACGTCTACCCCATGATGTATTTCTTTTTGGTTTATTTCCAGCAATTCCTCCACTGCTTTCTCCTTTTTGGTGGTATTGCATACAGCATCAGATATGTCTTTACTTATTTTTTCAAACCTTGTACGAGGTGGAGGCATGTTCAGAAAACCACACAATAAATACCTCCTTCCCTGCCCTATCCAAGGCCTCTCAGAGCATATACTAAACTAAAATTGCTTTCATAGGTACCACTGTCAGTTTTTTTGGAGGAGGAAAATGAAAATTCATAGCCACATGAATCACAAATTACTGACACGGGATTTCAAACTGATTCCATATTTCTGGATTTCTAGAACGCTTTTGACACTGTACCACACAAGAAACTTGTAGTGAATTGTGTAATATCGTCTCAGGTATGTGACTGGATTCATTATTTCCTGTCAGAGAGGTCACAGTTCATAGTAACTGAAGGAAAGTCATCGAGTAAAATAGAAGTGCTTTCTGGCATTCCCCAACATAGTGCTATAGGCCCTTTGCTGTTCCTTATGTATATAAACGATGTGGGAGACAATCTGAGCAGCCATCTTAGGTTGTTTGGTGATGACGCTGCTGTTTATTGACTAGTAAGATCATCAGAAGATCAAAACAATTTATAAAAGATGTCTGTCTGGTGCAGAATTTGGCAATTGACCCTAAATAACAAAAAGTATGAGGTCATCCAGATGAATGCGAAAAGGAATCCGTTAAACTTTGGTTACATGATAAATCTGTAAAATCTAAAGGCCGTAAATTCAACTTAATACCAAGGAATTACAATTACGAATAACTTAAATGAGAATGAACACATAGAAAATGTTGTGGGGGAATACTAACCAAAGACTGCATTTTATTGACAGGATGCTTAGACAATGTAACTGGTCTACTAAGGAGACTGTCTACACTATGCTTGTCTGTCCTCTTTTAGAATGCTGCTGTGCGATTTGGGATCCTTCCAGATAGGATTGACAGAGTACATCAAAAAAGTTCAAATAAGGGCAGCACATTTTGTTTTACCATGATATAGGGGAGAGAGTGTCACTGAAATGATACAGGAAATGGGTTGGACATCATTAAAACAAAGGCATTTCTCGCTGTGGAGCAATCTTCACATGTAATTCCAGTTACCAACTTTCTCCTCCAAATGCGAAAATATTTTGTTGACGCCAGCCTACATACAGAGAAATGATCACCATGATCAAATAAGGGAAACCAGAGCTTGTACAGAAAGATACAGGTGTTGGTTCTTTCTGCGTGGAGATTGGAATAATAGAGAATTGGGAAGGTAGCTCAATGAACCCTCTGCCAGGCACTGCAGTATCGATGTAGATATAGATTCATTACATACAGTTGTGTGCACAGTGTCACTGCATTCTTCAGGATAGCAGGAAAGCTTGCTGGTCTTTACTAGTTCTTTTAACAGTTCCACTCCCTCTTGTGTAGTGTGGGCCAACCATCAACTGCTGTCTGGGACCAAGGTCTATTCCCAAGTTTCCTGCCTGACAGTGGCAGATCATGTCATCGTGGAAACTACTGCTATCTCCAACACCTTGGGCAGCTATTTTGCAGAGATTTCGAGCTCCATCCACTATCACCCTACCTTCCTCCATCAGAAACGAGTGGAGGAGGCTCGCATAGTACCCTTCTCTTCTCAGAATTGAGAGTACTACAATGGCGTCTGTACTGTGTACCCCCCCTGAACCATGAACCTTGCCATTGGTGGGGAGGCTTGTGTGCCTCCAAGATACAGATGGCCGTACCGTAGGTTCAACCACAACGGAGGGGTATCTGTCGAGAGGCAAGACAAACGTGTGGTTCCTGAAGAGAGGCCCCGGGAGTAGACAACCATTAGAACTACTGACGGCCTTGGGAGAGCCAGCCCTGACAAAACTCTACCATCTGGTGAGCAAGATGTATGAGACAGGCGAAACACCCTCAGACTGCAAGAAGAATATAATAATTCCAATCCCAAAGAAAGCAGATGTTGATGGATGTGAAAATTACCGAACTATCAGTTTAATAAGTCTCATCTGAAAAATACTAACGTGAATTCTTTACAGACGAATGGAAAAACTGGTAGAAGCCGACCTCTGGGAAGACCAGTTTGGATTCCATAGAAATGTTGGAACACGTGAGGCAACACTGACCTTACGACTTACCTTGGAAGAAACATTAAGGAAAGGCAAACCTACGTTTCTAGCATTTGCAGACTTAGAGAAAGCTTTTGACAATGTTGACTGGAATACTCTCTTTCAAATTCTAAAGCTGGTAGGGGTAAAATACAGGGAGCAAAAGGCTATTTTCAATTTTTACAGAAACCAATTTGCAGTTATAAGAGTCGAGGGGCACGAAAGGAAATCAGTGGTTGTGAAGGGAGTGAGACAGGGTTGTAGCCTCTCCCCGATGTTATTCAATCTGTATATTGAGCAAGCAGTAAAAGAAACAAAAGAAAAGTTCAGAGTAGGTATTAAAATCCATGGAGAAGAAATAAAAACATTGAGGTTCGCCGATGACATTGTAATTCTGTCAGAGACGGTAAAGGACTTGGAAGAGCAGTTGAACGGAATGTACAGTGTCTTGAAAGGAGGACATAAGAAGAACATCAACAAAAGCAAAATGAGGATAATGGAATGTAGTCGATTTAAGTCGGGTGTTGCTGAGGGAATTAGATTAGGAAATGTGACACTTAAAGTAGTAAAGGAGTTTTGCTGTTTGGGGACAAAATAACTGGTGATGGTCAAAGTAGAGAGGATATAAAATGTAGACTGGCAATGGCAAGGAAAGCGTTTCTGAAGAAGAGAAATTTATTAACATCGGGTATAGATTTAAGTGTCAGGAAGTCGTTTCTGAAAGTATTTGTATGGAGTGTAGCCATGTATGGAAGTGAAACATGGACGATAAATCGTTTGGACACGAAGAGAATAGAAGCTTTTGAATTGTGGTGCTATGGAAGAATGCTGAAGATTAGATGGGTAGATCACATAACTAACGAGGAGGTATTGAATAGAAACGGGGAGAAGAGGAGTTTGTGGCACAACTTGACAAGGAGAAGGGACCAGTTGGTAGGACATATTCTGAGGCATCAGGGGATCACAAATTTAGCACTGGAGGGCAGTGTGGAGGGTAGAAATCGTAGAGAGAGCCCAAGAGATGAGTACACTAAGCAGATTCAGAAGGCTGTAGGCTGCAGTAGGTACTGGGAGATGAAGAAGCTTGCACAGGATAGAGTAGCATGGAGAGCTGCATCAAACCAGTCTCAGGACTGAAGACCACAACAACAACAACAACAACAACAACAATTGTGAGGGAGCCAGATTGTGCTCCCACTTCATCCCAATTTTCCGCTCCAGGGCTGGATGATGTTCACATTGCAGAACCTTTCCCTTGCACGTAAGCATCTCCTTCATGCGTGCAATCACATTTGGGCAGAGGGCATGATTCCCAGATGCAGGAGTGAAGCCACTGTCACACCCATACCTAAGCCCGGCAAGGACAAACACCTCCCTCTATTATTGTCCATTTCTCTCACCAGCTGTGTTTGCAAGGTGATAGAATGTATGATTCATGCCCAGCTGGTACGGTTGCTTGAGCCTCACAATTCTCTAACCACTGCACAGTGCAGATTTTTGTGCCATTCTGCAGTTGATCATCTTGTCACTCTGTCAATGCATGTCATGAACACCTTTATCTAAAAAAACAGTGTGCCTCAGGATTCCATCATGGGAGTCGTCCTGTTTGCTATCTCCATTAACCCTATCATGGACTGTTCCCCTCTGGGCGTCTCCAACTCCCTTTTTGTTGACGATTTTTCCATATCATGCAATTCTCCACAGGCTTGTCTCCTTAAGCAGCATCTTCAGTGATGTCTCAACTGTCTTTACTCAAGGAGCATCAAAAATGGCTTTTGCTATTCCACTGACAAAATCATTTGTATTAATTTCTGGTGGCGCAATTGCATTCTTTCATGATCTTTAAATCTTGGGCCTGTTGCTGTTCTGTTTGTTGCCCATGTGTCTTACCTGGTCGCCCACTATACAGAGTCCCTCAGTGTCCTAACATGTCCTCAGCGATACTTCCTGGAGAGCAGATCAGATCATCGTCCTCCGTTTGTATCAGTCCCTTGTTCCTTCGAAACTAGACTATGGATGTTTCATTTATGCATCTGCACACCCTCCCCCCTTACACAATCTCTATACTATCTAATATCACGTTATCTGTTTGGCCATTGGTACCATTTATAACAGCCCAGGTAAGAGTCTGTATGCTGAAGCATCCTTGAGTTTGCTTTCAGCCCTTGTTCCAGCAATTTAACTTCACACTGCCTGTCACTTTTCCGATGGATGTGAGTCCTTCACCACCTTGGCTTCGTGCAGAGGCTTGTGTTCACCTTGGCCTTCATTCACTTCCTAAAGATACTACTCCAGCCTCACTATCGCCGTAAGTTTCATGACCTTCACACGGAAATTTGCAATAGTACTTTGTGTACACTGATGGCTCTTGGACTGACTGTGGTGTCAGGTGCGCCTTCATCATTACCGCCGATGATTTTGGTATCGGCTTCTGGAGTACTGGTCAGTATTTACAGCATAGCTCTTCGCCGAGTAACGGGCCATACAGTACATCCGACGACACAGGCTTTTCAATTGCATTATCTGCTCCGACTCTCTCACTTCAGAGCTTCAGTGAACTGCACACAGTCCATCCCTTAGCGCAACAGGTGCAGAAATGCTGTCACTTGCTCACTCTTTATGGAGCCTCTGTGGTGTTTATGTGGATTCCTGATCATGTCAGTCTGACAGGAAACGAGGCCGCTTACACTGCTGCCAAGGCTGCAGTCCTCATACCTTGGCCCACTAGTTATTCCACTCCCTCCAATTCTCTAACTGTGTCTGCAAGATGTCCCAGTTGTTGACACAGGGTGTATACGTGGACAAGGAAAAAAAAATTCCCGGATTTCCCAGTTAAAAATACACTTTTTCCCGGGTGAAAATACGGCTTTTCCGTGTTAAGTGACAGTATACTCTTCCTCATCAATCCTTTGAATGTTTATGGTTTTATATACCGGAGTAGAATTTCCCGGCACTTTAGAAAACTTAACTCTGGGGGGAAAAACACGTTTTGAAAGACCTTTGATGTGCAGCAACATGTACGCTGCATATTTTCGTATTACGAAGGTATAAATTTGAATTCCACCAAACACCGCATGTTACTTTCCAAAACATTGAAATCGAGATTGCGATGCGCTTTTGTAAGACAGTCATAGCTCATGTCACGTGATCTCGCCAGCTGATGGCAGCATACGACACGTGATGTAGTGAGCCAATAGCAAGATCACTCTTAGGCAGCGCGAACACACAAATAAGAAAAGTTAATGGTTTAAATTAATACACATACCATTCACCTATAGTATTGGTCTCTTAAGATTAATAAGCTGGAAAAGAAGATAAGCTTCGACATATAATGTTGATCTTTTTTGCGCATGTTACACTTTAAGATACATCACACAAATGTGCCAGTAAAATGACGTAAATGTCTGATCTTTTGGGCTCGAAATTCTTCTAAATGGTCATCCTCAAAGAGTTGATTTTTAAATGAGAGTCAAACGCTTTGTGATTTAAGAAATTCATTGTACATTCTCGCGCATAGTTTATCTTGCGTAAAAGGAAATCTGCTTTGAATGTAATGCTTTTCAAACCACCATTCGCAATATTTTCCCATGACCTGTTAGAAATAGTTTTGTTTCAGCAGTTGCAAGAAAGCGCCAAATAACAGGCGTCACCGTGCTTGCGCAGCTACGATGACGCAGGAAGCCCATATGTCCATACGTGTCAAACATTAAAAGATCTTACGTATGGCATAAAAGAAACAAGACATCAGAGCATTGAAATTTCGTGAACCATACTGAAACGCATAATTCGGCTTAAAATGCACATTCAAATGTAAATTTTCTTGGAGTAATAGTACTGTATTATCTCATGTTTGGTTCTTTATTATGGCATAATGCCATTCGTGCACTTGAAATGCAGCAAACAGTTGAAACTAGCCAATAGTGTGAAATTAAACACTTCGTTTCAAATAAATTGACTGCCTCAGCAGAAAAGATTAACTTTAAGCCAAATCTCTTAACCAAACCGGCAAAATTAACTTCATTGTTCCGTAAGAAAGGTGGAAATAAAATCTGAAACTAATAACAAATTTTAGCCTACCGTAATTATGCGAACGTATTTTAATTCATTTGATAGCTCCCGGCCACAAAAATCCATTTTGTTATCATTTAACGTGAGAGCAATAAAACGAAGAGGAAACAACAAAATCTCTGAACGCAAACACAGGTCACGTGGACGCTGCCCACCACAACTCAGACTGCTCTGTGCATCAGCCCCAGATTTACTATATTTCTGAACCGAGGCAATATTAAGCAGTGGCACCCAGCCACACTTCTGTAACCAGAAGCAGGGGCGAAGGTACTACTCATACGCGACTCAACTGCACATGCGCAAGAGCCTGCCCGCAACAGCTAAAACAAATCTAATTTAAACAGTTGTCATGCCACGCTCATCGGAGGCAATTTGTTGTTACAAAGAAATGCATAGTCTTCCTAAAGCCTTTGACACACTTTGCTGTTAGCAGATGCTTGTATGAGCACTGTTTTGTTGTTGTATATGGTGCATTTCCTTTGCAACTTAAGTTTTATTTCCGTTTTCTTTACCTCTTGTTCATGCTTTGTTGCTGCAGTACTATTCTGCAGTAGCGGGATACAGTAATATCCTTTGTTAGAGCATTGGCTCTTACCAGTCAAAATCACAAAAATGTAACTGAAAGCTAAAACAATGAAAAATTCCCAGAATTCTAAACAATTCCCGGGTTTTCCCCAGTTTTCTCCCGGGTGAAAAAATTCCCGGGTTTTTCCCGTATCTCCCGGTTATCCCGGGTCGTATACACCCTGTGACAATAAATTTCAGCATTGATGGTTACACCTCAGGGAAGCAATTCATAGTACACCCCACTGTCGCTGTTCCATTAGATGCTAAAAATTTATCTTTTGTAGATGCACACAGGTCTTCCATTAGACGCTAAAAATTTATCTTTTGTAGATGCACACTGTTGCTTTGTTTCGGATCAACCACTCATTTCTTTCCCTTATGTCAGTACAAAAAAAACCTTTCTTGTCACTAGTAATGATAAAGGATAGAATGATTTGTCTTGTTCATGAGCCAATTGATGGCGAGCAAGCAGAGAGAGTATGTCGTATCCATACACCCGATTTTTGAACCTTTCCCACTGAATGCAAGCATTGCCCAATGGTGAAACGATCACAGTTCATCACACTTGCTAGTTCTCAATTATACTGATGTGGATCATTGTGGATTAATTTGCATAAACTATCTTCATCAAACTCTGAAGTTCTTCCTGAACATGGAGAATCACTAATGTTAACACAATCCTCCTTAAAATGAGAAAACTATTTTCTTGCTGTGCTCTGTCAAATGGCATTTCAGGCTGCCTGCACTGCTGTCACCCCTCTATTGAACTCAAACAGAAGAATATATTGGAAATGTTCCAATTTCTCCACTTGGCACTCAATTTTCTAGCGTCCATAATTCCACTCTGTCTCCAAATGACAATTGACGATATGTAAACTCGAACAGCAACAGTGAACTCGGTGTATATGGGGACAAGGAAAAAAAATTCCCTGATTATTCCCGGATTTCCCGTTTAAAAAATAACCTTTTTCCCGGGCGAAAATACACTTTTTCTGGTGCTAAGTGACAATAGGTTTTCCATAGATTTTCCCTTGGAACTGTAAAACTTATCAATCCTTTGAATAAAATACACTCAGGCGTAGAACTTCCCGGAAAAAAAAGTAAAGCTGGGGGACAGAAGTTTTGGAAAGACCTTTGATTTGCAGGAACATGTACGCTGCATATTTTCGTATTACAAAAGTATAAATTCGAATTGCACCAAACACAGCACGTTAGTTTCCAGAGCGTTGAAACCGAGGTTGCAATTTCCTTTTGTAGGCCAATCATATCTCTTGCCATGCGATCTCACCAGCCGATGACAGCAGATATTCAGAGCATAGGACACATGATGTAGTCAGCCAATAGCAAGATCACTGGTTACGTAGCGTGAAAGCACAAAGAGGAAAAGTTAACGGTTTACATTAATATACATAGTATAGCTACAAGAAAAGCTAAGCTTTCACATCTAATATTGGTCTCATGTTTCACATGTAATACTGATCTTTTTTTGCGTGTGTTATACTTTAAGATACATCTCACAAATGTGCCATTAAATTTAAAATTATGACATAAATGCCTGGTCTCCTGGGCTCGAAATTCTTGTAAGTGTTCAGTTTTAAATGCTCTGTGATTTAGAGATTCATCGCACTTTCTCACACGCAACATAATTCATCTTGCGTAAAAAGAAATTTACTTTGAAAGTAGCACTTTTCGAACCACCGTTCGCAATACTGTTAGAAATAGGTTCGATTTATTAGTTGCCAGAGAGTGCCAGAAAACAGGCATTGCAGCTGCAGTGATGTAGGAAACCTTCATATTCATACGTATAAAGCACTAAGAGAGCTTACATTACACCATCAGAGGATACTCCCAAGAGCATCAGAATTTCGTAAACCATAATAAAATGCATCATTTGCCTTGAAGTGCACATTGGTTTTTTTCCAGATTCACAATGAAGTACGTCCCATCTGATATTAAGGTTTTCAGTGCTGTTTTTGGGATTTAAGTTTTCTTGGAGTACCAGAACTCTATGATCTCATTTTTGGTTCTTTCTTATGGCATAATGCCATACATGACAGAAGATGATAACATGCACTTGAAATTCAGGGAGTAGTTGGAACTGGCCAATACTGTGGAATGAAACACTTCGTTTCAAATAAAATGATCGCCTCAGCAGAAAGATTAATGATGCCAAATTTCTTTAGCACACTTGCAAAAATAACTTCATTGTTCTGCAAGGTGATTAATGTTTGACTGCTAATAACTTGGAAATAAAATAAAATCAGTAAACTGAAACTGTTGTTGTTGTGGTCTTCAGTCCTGAGACTGGTTTGATGCAGCTCTCCATGCTACTCTATCCTGTGCAAGCTTCTTCATCTCCCAGTACCTACTGCAACCTACATCCTTCTGAATCTGCTTAGTGTATTCATCTCTTGGTCTCCCCCTACGATTTTTACCCTCCACGCTGCCCTCCAATACTAAATTGGTGATCCCTTGATGCCTCAGAACATGTCCTACCAACCGATCCCTTCTTCTGGTCAAGCTGTGCCGCAAACTCCTCTTCTCCCCAATTCTATTCACTACTTCCTTATTAGTTATGTGATCTACCCATCTAATCTTCAGCATTCTTCTGTAGCACCACATTTCGAAAGCTTCTATTCCCTTCTTGTCCAAAGTATTTACCGTCCATGTTTCACTTCCATACGTGGCTACACTCCATACAAATACTTTCAGAAATGACTTCCTCACACTTAAATCTATACTAGATGTTAACAAATTTCTCTTCTTCAGAAACGCTTTCCTTGCCATTACCAGTCTACATTTTATATCCTCTCTACTTCGACCATCATCAGTTATTTTGCTCCCCAAATAGCAAAGATCCTTTACTACTTTAAGTGTCTCATTTCCTAATCTAATACCCTCAACATCACCCGACTTAATTCGACTACATTCCATTATCCTCGTTTTGCTTTTGTTGATGTTCATCTTATATCCTCCCTTCAAGACACCATCCATTCTGTTCAACTGCTCTTCCAAGTCCTTTGCTGTCTCTGACAGAATTACAATGTCATCGGCGAACCTCAAAGTTTTTATTTCTTCTCCATGGATTTTAATACCTACTCCAAATTTTTCTTTTGTTTCCTTTACTGCTTGCTCAATATACAGATTAAATAACATCGGGGAGAGGCTACAACCCTGTCTTACTCCCTTCCCAACCACTGCTTCCCTCTCATGTCCCGCGACTCTTATAACTGCCATCTGGTTTCTGTACAAATTGTAAATTGCCTTTCGCTCCCTGTATTTTACCCCTGCCACCTTTAGAATTTGAAAGAGAGTATTCCAGTCAACATTGTCAAAAGCTTTCTCTAAGTCTACAAAAGCTAGAAATGTAGGTTTGCCTTTCCTTAATCTTTCTTCTAAGATAAGTCGTAAGGTCAGTATTGCCTCACGTGTTCCAGTGTTTCTACGGAATCCAAACTGATCTTCCCCGAGGTCGGCTTCTACTAGTTTTTCCATTCGTCTGTAAAGAATTCGTGTTAGTATTTTGCAGCTGTGGCTTATTAAACTGATTGTTCGGTAATTCTCACATCTGTCAACACCTGCTTTCTTTGGGATTGGAACTATTATATTCTTCTTGAAGTCTGAGGGTATTTCGCCTGTTTCATACATCTTCCTCACCAGATGGTAGAGTTTTGTCAGGACTGGCTCTCCCAAGGCCGTCAGTAGTTCCAATGGAATGTTGTCTACTCCGGGGGCCTTGTTTCGACTCAGGTCTTTCAGTGCTCTGTCAAACTCTTCACGCAGTATCGTATCTCCCATTTCAACTTCATCTACATCCTCTTCCATTTCCATAATATTGTCCTCAAGTACATCGCCCTTGTATAAACCCTCTATATACTCCTTCCACCTTTCTGCCTTCCCTTCTTTGCTTAGAACTGGGTTTCCATCTGAGCTCTTGATGTTCATACAAGTGGTTCTCTTATCTCCAAAGGTCTCTTTAATTTTCCTGTAGGCAGTATCTATCTTACCCCTAGTGAGATAAGCCTCTACATCCTTACATTTGTCCTCTATCCATCCCTGCTTAGCCATTTTGCACTTCCTGTCGATCTCATTTTTGAGATGTTTGTATCTCTTTTTGCCTGCTTCATTTACTGCATTTTTATATTTTCTCCTTTCATCAATTAAATTCAATATCTCTTCTGTTACCCAAGGATTTCTACTAGCCCTCGTCTTTTTACCAACTTGATCCTCTGCTGCCTTCACTACTTCATCCCTCAAAGCTACCCATTCTTCTTCTACTGTATTTCTTTCCCCCATTCCTGTCAATTGTTCCCTTATGCTCTCCCTGAACCTCTGTACAACCTCTGGTTCTTTCAGTTTATCCAGGTCCCATCTCCTTAAATTCCCACCTTTTTGCAGTTTCTTCAGTTTTAATCTACAGGTCATAACCAATAGATTGTGGTCAGAGTCCACATCTGCCCCTGGAAATGTCTTACAATTTAAAACCTGGTTCCTAAATCTCTGTCTTACCATTATATAATCTATCTGATACCTTTTAGTATCTCCAGGGTTCTTCCATGTATACAACCTTCTATCATGATTCTTAAACCAAGTGTTAGCTATGATTAAGTTGTGCTCTGTGCAAAATTCTACCAGGTGGCTTCCTCTTTCATTTCTTAGCCCCAGTCCATATTCACCTACTACGTTTCCTTCTCTCCCTTTTCCCACACTCGAATTCCAGTCACCCATGACTATTAAATTTTCGTCTCCCTTCACTATCTGAATAATTTCTTTTATTTCATCATACATTTCTTCAATTTCTTCGTCATCTGCAGAGCTAGTTGGCATATTAACTTGTACTACTGTAGTAGGTGTGGTCTTCGTATCTATCTTAGCCACAATAATGCGTTCACTAAGCTGTTTGTAGTAGCTTACCCGCGTTCCTATTTTCCTATTCATTATTAAACCTACTCCTGCATTACCCCTATTTGACTTTGTGTTTATAACCCTGTAGTCACCTGACCAGAAGTCTTGTTCCTCCTGCCACCAAACTTCACTAATTCCCACTATATCTAACTTTAACCTATCCATTTCCCTTTTCAAATTTTCTAACCTACCTGCCCGAGTAAGGGACCTGACATTCCACGCTCCGATCCGTAGAACGCCAGTTTTCTTTCTCCTGATAACGACATCCTCTTGAGTAGTCCCCGCCCGGAGGTCCGAATGGGGGACTATTTTACCTCCGGAATATTTTACCCAAGAGAACGCCATCATCATTTAATCATACAGTAAAGCTGCATGCCCTCGGGAAAAATTACGGCCGTAGTTTCCCCTTGCTTTCAGCCGTTCGCAGTACCAGCACAGCAAGGCCGTTTTGGTTATTGTTACAAGGCCAGATCAGTCAATCATCCAGACTGTTGCCCTTGCAAGTACTGAAAATGCTGCTACCCCTCTTCAGGAACCACACGTTTGTCTGGCCTCTCAACAGATACCCCTCCGTTGTGGTTGTACCTACGGTACGGCTATCTGTATCGCTGAGGCACGCAAGCCTCCCCACCAACGGCAAGGTCCATGGTTCATGGCGGGGGGAAAAATAATAAAATAATATATTTTTGCCCTCCGTAATTAAGTAAGTGTATTTTAATTCACTTGATAGCTCCCAGCCACAGAAACTCTTTTTGTTTTCATTTGATGTGGGAGCTGTAAATGAAGAGAAGCAGCAAAATCACTTAACGCAAACATGGGTCGTGTGGAGACTAACGCCCTCCCCACTACAACTCAGACAATTTTCCGCATGTGCGAATCTGGCAGCTAGGGTGCGTGAGAAAGATTTTTCTCGTTGGCATCTGGCTGCTTGCAGCTACTAATGAACCTAATCTGAACAGTTGTGACATCATGTAGCATGCAGTTTATTGTTACAAAGAATTACATAGTCTTTACCCTATGGCCTTTGACATATTTTTGCTATTTGCAGACGCTTGTGCGTGCTCGGTGTTTTGTTGTTGTAAATTGTGCATTTCCTTTGCCACTAAAGTTTTATTTTTTTTTCGCTCTCGTTTATATTTTATTCTGCTGTATCATTCTCCAGTAGCAGGAGAACCAATTTTTACCAGGCACAACTACAAAAATTTAACTGAAAGCTAAGACAGTGAAAAATTCCCAGAATTCCGAAAAATTCCCGGGTTTTTCCCAGATTTCCCGGTTGTCCTGGGTCATATATACCCTGTTAACTACAAATAAAAAATGACAATTGATAAATAAACCCATAACAACAAGAATACCAACACACAAAACGAGAATGCTACAAACGTATGCACCAAGATAATATATGGCTGCAAGAGGTACATTGTTCCTCATAGATATGTAGGATAGCCCACATTAGTACACTGACAAATCAGATAACTACATTCAACGTGTGGTCATGAGCACTTTCAAACATGACGGCTCCTTTCTGCCATTCTGTCAAGTATCCATGTTGATCGAACTTGCTATACTGATTCCACACAAACAACTGAAATATGTTCATGTCACTGACATGACTTTTGTCAGAGATAGAGGATCACATGACCAGGTGCTACCAGTCCAACATCTATAGAGTGACCAGTGTGGGTTCTTTTAACATTGTACACAGACAAGGAAAAAAACTCCCAGATTTCCCACTTAAAAATACACTTTGTCCCACATGAAAACATGTTATACCCAAATTTATCAATCCTCTGAAAGGTAAAGGTTTCATACACCAGTGTAGAACTTCTCAGCTTTAGGGGGGGGGAAAAAAAAAAAAAAAAAAAAAAAAACCCTTTTGGAATAGGTTTGGTGTGCGGCAACATGTATATTGTATATTTTTGTATTATGAAAGCATAAATATTAATTCCACACATGGTTACTTCTGGAGCACTGAAATCAAAACTACACTGCTCTTTTGTCAGCCAGTCACTGCTCAAGTCACACGATCTTGCAGTCAATGACAGCAGAATATAGGACACAAATGTGATGAGTCAGCCAATAACAACATGACTTAGTAGCCCAATCACACAATTAGAAAAAGGTAATGGTTTAAATTAATATACATACAGCACAGTGACAAGAAATGCTAAGCTCGCACGTACAATATTTTAGTGTGTATAACCCTTTATAATATATCAAGCACAAATGAACCAGTAAAATTTTAAATAATGGCATAAATGGCTGGTTTTCTCGCCCCAAAATTTTTCTAAGTGGCTGGTCCTCAAAGTGTTAAGTTTTTAATGAGAGTCAAATGCTGCATGATTGTCACATATAACTTAATTCATCTTGTGTAAAAGGAAATTTACTTAGAAAATAACATTTCTGAAACCACCATTTACAGTAGTTTCCTGTGAACTGTTAGAAATGTAAACAGTTGTGACATCATACTCATCAAAAGCAGTTTTGTTGTTACAAAGTATTGCATAGTCTCCATCCTACAGCCTTCGACAGGTTCGTCTGTGTTTACACAGTGTTTTGTTTTTCAAATGGCACATTTTCTTCGCAACTACATTTTTATTATGGTGTTATTCTCTCGTTTATGTTTTATTGCTGCAGTATTATTCTACAGCAGCGGACTAACGTAAAATTCTTTGTTAAAGTACCAGTTCTTACCAGTCAAAACTACAAAAATTTATCTGAAAACTAAAACAATGAAAAATACTCAGAATCCCAAAAAATTTCTGGGTTTTTCCTGGATGAAAAATTCTAATGAAAATAAAATTATGGCCTAAGCTGTACTCACTGTGGTATTGACAAGGAGATGACGGTTGGGAAGCTTGGCCTAAAAAAATTCTTTGAGAGTCCAAATTGGCTGGAATGGTAGCTTGTCGAGAAACGGCTGCCCCTGGTACTGTAGATACCGTCGAGGCCTGGTATCATACTGTAGCTGGGTGTGTATCCCGGAGGACTCCACTGTGAGCCGCCACCAGAGTATCTGTTGCTCGGATAATGGACGAAGCCTGGAGAGCCAGCGTACACTTGTTGGTGCCCACCGTATGTGCTACCACCTGACGATGATGGGTAGCCTCCATGACGTCCATAATCCCCAGGAGATCTGGGGTATCCAGCTGGATAGTTTTGATATCCTGGGTAGCCCTGTTGGTAGCCAGGATATCTGGCCTCATGTGTCAATTTACTGGTGCCTGGTGGCTGACCGAAATAATTGCGGTTGTACGGAGGCTTCTGTGGGTAGTCTGCAGGTTTGCTTCCAGTGCCACTGGAACAAAGAAACGTATTCTGCTATATCAACAAAAATAATCGGCTTTTGAAAATATAATTTAATTGCATTGATGAAAAACATCACCAAGTGGCAGCAGGAGAACACATATATAAAAGCTATTATGTATGTAAACTTTCAGAGTCAGTGGCTCCTTCTTCTAGCACTAGGGTTGAAGGGAAAGGAAGAGAGGTGAAGTAAAAGGTCTGCTGAGGTTTAGGGAAAGGGGCAGAGTTCAGAAAAGTCACCCAGAACCCTGGGTCAGAGGAGACTTCCCGGAAAGGATGAGAAGGAAAGACTGTACTGAACAAGATTTGAAAACCAGAGAGTTAACAGGTGGAAGGTAGGGTGATATGCAAGGCACAGATTACTGCTAGAACACTGTGCATGAGCAGAAAGCTAAGTACATTGTATATGATAGAGGAGGAGAGAGATAGCAAAAAAAAAGACAGGTCAGGAAATGAAAGATGTAGAAAACTAAAAGGGAATGAAGGAAGGAATAGTTACTGTGAAGAAATACTGAGACCAAAGAAAGTAACCTAAATTATGACCAGATGGTTGGCGAGAACTAAGTACATGGTGTAGTGCCAGTTCCCACATACAGAGTTCTGAAAAGCTGGTGTCTGGGGAAAGAATACAGATGTCCTGTGTGATGAAACAGGAACTGAGCTCACAACTGTCACAGTGTAGAGCACGCTCTGCAACAGGATATTGAGTGTTGGCAGTCTACACCCTCTGCCTATGCCTATTTATCCTAACTGATAACTTTACAGTGGGCTCACCGATGTAAAAAGCCGAACAGTATTTACATAACAGCTGGTACACGGCATATGTCATTTCACAGGTGGCTCTCCCTTTGACAATATATGTTTTGCCAGTTACAGGGCTGATATAGGTGATGGTAGGAGGGTGTATAGCACAAGTTTGGCAGCGGGAATGATCACAGGGGTAGGAGCCATAGGGTAGGGAGATGGTGGTAGAAAGAGAATAGGGACTGACAAGGATATTGCGGAGATTGGGAGGGCAACAAAAAGCTATTCTAGGTGTGGTGTGCAAAATGTCAGACAGAATGGATCTCATTTCAGGGATCGATTTTAGGAAGTTGTGCCCTTGTCAAAGTAGCTGATTAATACTGAGTTACCAGTGGTGTGCTGTGAAGCTGTTTTTTGGAGGCATCAACTGTATCAGTATTGGATGTGATGGCCTGGTAAATCTGCTTTTGAACTAGGTTGGTGGATAATTACGTCCAGCAAAAAGCTTTGGTGAAAAGAAAAGTGGTGTGGGATTTGGGACAGGATTACATGAAATTTAATTGGGAGAATGTATTTAGAGAGTCCAGGAGTTTTAACAGGTCAGCCTCACAATGAGACATTTCGCCCTATGGACTCAGGTGAGGCTGACTGTTAAAACTCCTGGAATCTCTAAATACATTCCCCCAATTAAATTTTGCCTGCTCTTTGTCTGAATCCCATGCCATTTTCCTTTATGTTGATCTCATCCTCACCAAAGGCCAGCTACTCACTTTTTTCACATTAAACCTACTAATAAGCAACAGTACTTACATCTTGACAGTTGGCATACTTTCCATGTCAAAAGTTCCCTCCCATACAGCCTTGGCATTCAAGGCTAATGTATTTGTTCAGGTGCAGACTCTTTACACCAATACACCACCATTCTCACCTCAGGCTTCACTGGACATAATTACCCCACCAGTCTAGTTCTAAAGCAGATTTCCTGGGTCATCACATCCAATCCTGGTACTGCAGATCCCCACAAAACACAGCTTAAGAGTACACCACCTGTCACTCAGTATTATCCTCACCTTGACTGTAGTAATTAGCTACTTTGACAAGGCCATGATGTCCTAAAATCATGCCCTAAAATGAGGTCCACTTTGTGTGATGTTTTGCCCACCACACCTAGAATAGATTTTTATCGCTCTCCCAATCTCTGCAAGATCCTTTACAGATCCTGTGCTCCTTCTGCCCTGTGACTGCCCCACTGCAAGGTGCCCTATGCACCCCCCTATCACCCACAACCTATAACAAGCCCTGTAACTAACCAAACATATACTATCAAATGAATGGCCATCTGTGAAATGATACATGTTATATATCAGCTGTTATGTAAACACTGTTTGGCCTTTTACATTGGTCTGACTACTGCCAAGATATCAGTTGAGATGAATGGGCATATGCAGTGGGTGTGCACTGGCAACACACAATAACCTGTTGCACAGCATTGGTGCCTATTTCAGCACATGTGCCATCAGGATTCTTCCCCCAGACAACAATTTCTCAGAACTCCATAGGTGGATACTGGCACTACAACATGCCCTTGGTTCTTTCCACCCACCTGGCCTTAAGTTATGGTAGTTTCCTTGTTTTCAGCATTTCTTAACAGTAACTATTACTTTCTTCACTTCCTTTTAGTTTTCTACATCTTTCATTTTCTGACCCGTCTATTTTCCGCCACCTGCTCTCACCTCTATCACATACAGCGCACTTAGCTTTTTGCTCTCATTAACTCTTGCATGATGTTTTGGCTCTATTCTCTTTCTTGTATATTACCACCATCTTGTCACCTTTAAGCTCTCATGTTTTCAAATCTCATCCGTTGCAGTCCCCAATAATCAGTCTTTCCTTCTCATCCTGTCTGGTAAGTCCCCTGACCCAGGGTTCTGGGTGACCTTTCGGAATTCAACCCCTTTTCCTAAAACTAACCTCTCTTCCTTCCCCTTCAACTCCTCTGCCAGAAGAAGGAGCCACTGGCTCCGAAAGCCTTCATATGTAATACCTTTTATGTGTTTTTCCTCCTGCCACCGTTTGGTATGTAGATATTCTGCTATATAGCTGATCCATTCACTTTTACTAATTTTACAATACTGCTTTTAAGTAATGTAAGTGAAACAGTAGCAAACAAACAATACCTAAACTTTACAAAGGGTTGTTCACAGTACTTTTTCATGATATAGTGCAGGTGTTTGCAATGCACCTCCATATCACGTTAGAAGCAGTCAATGAGAGGATAGTAAGTGGTTCCCAATTAACAGCTGTTTTTTTTTTTTAATGGTATCATCAAAAATACAAGTCTGGCTTGTGGTGACAAAATTATGCAGCTTAATCATACTTTGTGAACAGTCCATTCTTCAGTTTCTGTTTCTGCTACTTACAGGATTTCTTGTATTGATATATACAGCACTTTGCACTGTCTGCGATGAACTATTTTTAACAATTGTCTCTCAAAAGCAGAACTGCCGAGTGATGACAGACACATCTGTAGCACATCCTGATGTTAAGGTTAGTTTGGAAAGTAAAAATATAGTTTTGCGTTGGCAAAGCCAACAAATGTAAATGCGGATCCTACAGGGTGTTCAAAAAGTCTCTCCGCAGTGCCGTACAATTGTTAGCCGCGCGTGCCGCATGCTGCAGTGAATATACCAAAATGAAACTCATTGAAATACAAGTTATTAATTTATTGAATATTCAGTTTTACTTACAAATTTTCACATTAAATGTAGAAAGTGCCCCCCCTGTTGTTGAATACACAATTCAATTTGTCTAATCATATTTCCAAACCCAAGCTGTAACATTTCTGTAACAGAAGCATTGAAAGCAGATATTGCAGTTTTCACTTCATCAATGGATTTTGGGCGGTTTTTATAGACATTTGCTTTCGATACACCCCAGAAGAAAAAGTCAGGTGGTGTTAGGTCAGGCGATCGTGGAGGGCAAAGTCCCTGTGAAATTATGGAATCACCAAAAACATCAGCAAGTAGTGTCATTGAAACGCAAGCCGTATGTGTGGCTGCACCACCTTGTTGAAAATAACCATTCAATATTTCACTTAACACAAGTTCTCCTATGAATGGGTACAGAATATCACTGAAGTATCATTCTGCACTTATTGTTTTGTTGAAAAACCCAGGCAGGTGAACAATCATATGGCACGCACGGCTAACAATCATACGGCACTGCGGCAAGACTTTTTGAACACACAGTAGGATGTGATGACTGACATGTAGTGTAGCCAGGAAGCTGACACTTTATTTGCATTTTACTTGCTTCCAGATTCCTGCAATGTATATATGAAATGTGAAGATGTGGCCAAAGCATAAAAAGAAAGATCAGTGTTAATTACTTATTAGGTGTTTATATGTTCTTTCCCATGCAAATGAAGTGTTTTCTTCAAAAATTATATTTCATCACACTCTAGCACCCAGTATGTTAAGGAAGTTGTTGCATGTCATACTTACTATTTCTCCTGTGATTGAAACAAAAAGCATCATTACATCATTAGCTTTACAAATCATCTATTCCCATGACCTCTTGTGATGGGCATTAAACATAGATTTCAAGGTTAGAATGTGGACAGCCCCTCATAAAGTTTCACCAAAATTAGTTTGCACAGGGTGCTCTTAAGGCTACAGGAAGTGTTCCTCATATCTTACAGCCAGTGTATACTGAATACAGGGGTTTCAAGCTGATATGATGCTACAGAAAAATGCTCAACATTGTATGTGCAGATCAATCAATTATGAAAAGACACTGAAATCAATCTTCAGACTCAGTTTACATCCCAAGAGTAAAACATAGGAGAGATTCAGCGATGATTTTTGCAGTCTTATCACACTATTCCATGGGACCCACGGTTACTCTGCATCGTTGTGTTACTGCCAAGGATTATATGACCACTTTATCAGGTCCTTCCCACGGTACAGTATTTGTTTCCCAATGGCGAGCTGTGTTCCGAGATGACAGAGCTCCTGTTCACGCTGCTCACATCATTCAGGACTGGTTCCGTGAGCATGAGGGTGAATTTTCACCTCTCCCTGGTCACCACTGTCACCAGCATCACTAAGCATTTGTGGTCTACTTTGGAGAGAATGGTGCATGAGCACTATCCACCTCCATCATTCATCCCAGAACTTGTTACTATTTTGTAGGACAAATCATACAAGATTCCCTTGAAAACATACAGCAACTGTATTTATGCATTCTGTGATGATGGAAAGCTGTTTCAAATGCCAATGCTTTTCCTACACCGTATTAGGTGTGTAAGGTGTTGTGTTCTTGATGTTTTGATACACACATCAAAAACAGTTTTGCATCACCTCACTTCCGAGAGTTCCAGAACCTGTACAGAAAATTGGAACAGAGGTCAACATAAACATCATTTCCGCCCTTTCTACTGCTCATGAAAACCACACATTGGATGTTGTACCACCATACAGTGAGACCTTCAGAGGTCCAGATTGCTGTACACACCGTTAGTTCTAATACCCAGTAGCACGTCCTCTTGCATTGAGGCATGCCTGTATTCATCGTGGCATGCTATCCACAAGCTATCAAGGCACTCTTCGTCCAGTTTGTCCCACTCCTCAATGGTGATTTGACACAGATCCCTCAGAGCCTCGCCAATGTGCTACCATTACGGTTGCACTATCAGTCGCAGGATGGCACTCACGTATTGTACAGCCTATACTGCCATTATCAGTCAGCCCACATAATGCCACTCGAAAACTGCAGGGAACCTCCACCTTGCTGCACTCACTGGATAGTGTGTCTAAGGCGTTCAACCTGACCGAATTGTCTCCGAACACATCTCTGACGATAGTCTGGTTGAAGGTATACGTGACACTCATTGGTGGAGTAAACGTGGTGCCAATCCTGAGTGGTCCATTTGGCATGTTGTTGGGCCCATCTGTACCACGCTGCATGGTGTTGTGGTTGCAATGATGGACCTCGCCATGGACGTCAGGAGTGAAGTTGCGCATCATGCAGTCTATTGCGCACCGTTTGAGTCACAACACAACATCCTTTGACTGCACAAAAAACATTATCCAACATGGTGGCATTGCTGTCAGGGTTCCTCCGAGCCATAATCCGTAGGTTCCTGTCTCTGTATCTCCTCCTTGTCTGAACAACATCGCTTTGGTTCACTCCGAGACACCTGGACACTTCCCTTGTTGAGATCCCTTTCTGGCACAAAGCAACAATGTGGATGTGATTGAACCAGAGTGTTCACTGTCTAAGCATGGTTGAACTAGAGACAACATGAGCCGTGTACCTCCTTCCTGGTGGAATGACTGGAACTGATCGGCTGTCGGACCCCCTCCGTCTAATAGGTGCTGCTCGTGCCTGGTTGTTTAAATCTATGGATGGGTTTGGTGACATCTCTCAACAGTCAAAGAAACTGTGTCTGTGATACAATATCCACAATCAACATCTATCTTCAGGAGTTCTGCGAACCGGGGTGATGCAAAACTTTTTTTTATATGTGTATTTTTGTCCACCTTCTGTACAATAAGCCAACGGCCTTGCTGCAGTGGTAATGCCAGTTCCCATCAGATCACCACAGTTAAGTGCTGTCGGGCTGGGCTAGCACTTGGATGGGTGACCATCCGGTCTGCCGAGTGCTGTTGGCAAGCGGGGTGCACTCAGACCTTTTGAAACAAGCTGAGAAGCTACTTGATTGAGACGTAGTGGCTCCGGTCTCGTAAACTGACATACGGCCGGGAGAGCGGTGTGCTGACCACATGCCCCTCCATATCCGCATCCAGTGACACCTGTGGGCTGAGGATGACACGGCAGCCACTCAGTACCGTTGGGCCTAACAAGGCCTGTTCGGACAGAGAGTTTCTGTACCAACAATCACTGCCAGACACAGGACCAGGCTAAAGAGAACACAAGCCCAAGAGTGGAAAGTAAACTTAGCATTACTGTTGTCAACAGCAAGTGAAGTCATACAGCATGAACGGCTGGAAGACCGAAAGGGAATATTCGGCCACTTGAATTGGAAAGGTAGTTGTTTTCTATCCTTCACACTGGTAGGGACCTTTCCTGTGCAAAGTGTGAGTGTTACATGTTGTTTAAGTGTAACTGTTAAGTGTAGGTCACTGTAATGGGTTTGTGTATAGTGTGGTGTCATGTATGTGTTGGATGATGATGGCAGGAGGGAGACTGTGAAGCCCACTGCCAGCAGACAACCCACTCCTATCAAATAGCCGAATAGCACCATGGGAGCCGCTGAGCTTAACATCCACATCTGATGGGTGGATCACCATCAACAGAGTCGTATGTCCTCACTTAATGAGACATTGCGTAGGTGTTCGAAATTTAATCGAGGACACTGGCACAATGACTGCTGAACGAGGTCTTGAAGCCACTACCCCTCCTGTCCCTTCTTGGTCCCATCTGCCTTGAAGTACTGTGAGTGAATAGAACAAATCTGTTTCCAAACAAGATCCACAGAACATACTGTCAACATCTGAACTGTTGGGCATATTCAGTGCTATGCAGATACAAGGATAAACAAGGACAAGAAATCAAGCAAACTGCAATTAACATGTAGTGAGCCATTGAAGACCACATGTCCCTTACATCAAAATATACATAAAATATCTCTGAACAACCTCAGAAACTTTTTTGCAGCATTTCAGGTTTACCCTGTATAGAGTCAATATGGATTCTGCCAACAGAGGTCTTGGGAAACACTATTCACTGTGTTCACATAACTTACAAGAATGCAGCCAAGTAACATGATCAAAAACTGCCAATATTGCAATAGGACCACATCTTGTCATTTTGAAAGAAAAATGCAGCAAGTAAAGATTGTGCAACGGAATGGAAAACCTCAGTTAAAATAATGTTCCAACACTTGGCAAAGCTGTGCACTATATTGCACAACGTGTTGGCCTAGCTCTTGTTCATGAGAGGATCCATTACTCATCAACGGTCAGCTTTTCTTTCCAAAGAATTGTTTTGGCTTCATTTATTGATAGCTACTAAAATTTCAACTTTTTCTTGGGATTGGCTGGGTGATGTTTCAGGGTCATAGTCTGACTAAAATTTTCATTCAACTGCTTTGCATTTAGCATAGTCTGAATGTTTCAATGGCTCACAGTCTAATACTACCAATTGACATCCTGTAATAGATCTCGCCAAGAAAGCTTCTGACGACACAGCTTTATCCACATTAGGGAATGATTTAAATTTTGCGCTGATTCCCAAGTGTTTGCCAGTGTTTGATTTTATTAGTTCTGTTGAACAGGCTGTTTTTAACTACCTCCCGATGTTTCAGAGGAGACTAGGAGGGAGGCATGTCATGTGTTGACTGAGGTACGTCCATCCACAGAACTGACCAGCAGCAGAGGGGTGCCCTTATCATTCACTTACAACTGACCCATACTTTGTTATTTTACCTGCAGAAAGGAAATGCTAAACTCGTTTTGGACAAGCAGGTTTACGTTCGAAAGATGCACTGTTTACTATCTAATTCAGTGTATCACAAGATCTGCAATGATCCCAAAAAAATTGTTGAGAGAAAGAAGAACGTTCCTTGTTGTAGGAGACTGTCAGCTCTTACTGCCCGCCCGGTTGGCCGTGCGGTCTAACGCACGGCTTGCCGGGCGGGAAGGAGCGCCTGGCCCCCAGCACGAATCCACCCAGCGGACTTGCGTTGAGGTCCAGTGAACTGGCCAGCATGGTTTTTAGGCGGTTTTCCATCTGCCTCGGCGAATGCGGGCTGGCTCCCCTTATTCCACCTCAGTTACACTATGTTGGCGATTGCTGCGCAAACAAGTTCTCTACGTATGCGTACACCACCATTACTCTACCACGCAAACATAGGGGTTACAACCGTCTGGTGTGAGATGTTTCCGGGGGGAGGGGGGGGCACCAGGGGTCGAACTGCACAATAACACTGGGTTTGGTGTGGGGCGGCGGAGGGGTTAAGTGGACTGCGGTAGTCGTCGTGGAGTTGTGGACCACTGCAGCTGCGGCAGGGACGGAGCCTCTCCGTCATTTTTAGGTCCACAGTTAACATACAATACGATACATACAATCAGCTCTTACTGTGAAGTTTCCCCTAGGTTGGTTATATGGCCTTCTGAAGTGTCACAAGGAGAAAGTGTTCCTCTTATTCCGACTGTAAGTAATATTGGTGCAATGACAAATCATGTAACAAAGCACCTGCTGAGAACACTAGTAGGTCAGTTTGAGTATCACATTATGAGCTCGGTGGAATTCTTATGACAATTAGAGGGAATGCATTTGAATGATTGTGATATTCTACTAAGTTTTGATGTGGTCTGTCTCTTCACTCGTATTTGTCTGCTTCGTTACAGTTGACTGAAGTTAGCTTTGGTGTCAAATTAATGAACCCATTTCGACATTTGTTCACTTCCACTTACTTTTTATTCTATGACCAGCACTATGAGTAGACAGATAAGAGTTTTGATGGGAAGCCCCTATCACCAATTTGTTTATGGAAGGTTTCAAGGAGTTGGCAACCTTGAAACCTATGTGTTTTTTTCAGATACATACGTGACACTTTTGTTGTGCACAGTGAGAACTTTAAAAATACTTGAATTCAGCCCAGCTGAATATTCATTTCATGATGGAGGGGAAAAGGATGAATACTTTCCCTTCCTTGATTTGTTGGTCTGGGGGTTGGTTGATGGTACATCGGGAAATTTCATATATAGGAAGCCTACTCACACTGCTTGTATCTATAGGCTAATGGTTGTCACCATCTGGCTCAGTGTGAAGTGGGTACTTTGTACCTCAATTAAAAGGCCCCACTTCATCTCAGACCCTGAGAGTTTGTCAGCTGAGTTAGCCCATCCTGAGGTCACTTTTCATCAGATTGGTTATAGTGAAAGACAGATCGGAGTGCATTGTGCTACTGACCAACCATGTACCGCGTGAGTGATGATAATATGCAGGGAGAATTTCCAACAGGATTGGGTGTCTGACATATTCCTCGTATGTGTGGTATGTCACATACTGGTTACACTATTAGGACTGGCGTACTGAGCATAAGCATCATACATTCTCACAAACCAAATGAGGTGGCACAGTGGTTAGCACACTGGGCTCGCATTCGGGAGGATGACGGTTCAATCCCGTGTCTGGCAATCCTGATTTAGGTTTTCCGTGATTTCCCTAAATCGCTCCAGGCAAATGCCAGGATGGTTCCTTTGAAAGTGCGTGGCCGACTTCCTTCCCCATCCTCCCCTAATTCCTATGAGACCGATGACCTCACTGTTTGGTCTCCTCCCCCAAACGACCCAACCTCATGCTTACAACAGCTGAGCGAAACTGCTTTTGTAGAACATTGTCTTGGCATTGATCATCCTAGGAATACAACAACACAGAGATTCTGGAATGCACTTCCAGCTATTGGGAAAGTGTTAATAAGATAGTAGGTGAAATTAAATGAGCAAGTAATGATGGAGGCTTTCGGTTAAATTCTGGATGGAACACTACTCTCTCCTTTGTCAAAAAACAGAGGGACAGCATTAATGCCACCTCACCCATTGGTTATTAACTTTCACTATTGATAACTTCTGACACTGGTCATTGTTGGTTGTGTGGTGATGCTTGTGTTTAGAGAGAGAGAGAGAGAGAGAGAGAGAGAGAGAGAGAGATTTTAAATTTCCTTAGACAATGCTTACTTGCTGCAGTTTTGCCTTGAAAATGACAGGGTGTGTACTTCTTGTAATATCGGTAGTAATCGACAACATCACCTGGCCACATTCCTGTAAGTTATTTGAACTTTGTATACACTGGGAGAAACTAAGGTCTCACTCAGTTCATTGTGTTTGCCCATAACATTCAGAAGGCTGAGCAGATATGGCACCCAGGTAGATGTGTTGTTTGCTTCCCAAAGGCATTTGATACTGTTCCCACCATTGCTTAGTGAATAAAATACAGAATTCATGGAAGACAGGCCATCTCTGCAATTGTATCCAGGACTTTCTAGCAGATAGAACTCAATACGCCATGTTCAAAAAGGCAACATCGTCATTTGTAAAGGTACCATCATTCACACCCTTAGTGACTGTAAAACTAGGGGTGTGCTGTTCACTATATAAAAAGTGATTTCAATGAATGGTTCCAGACAGCAAAATGAAGTTTTCTACATATGGTGGTATGTAATTTTCATGTATCATTAATCCTCTTAGCTCTTGCATCAACAAAGATACAGATGTAAGAGATGAATGTAGAAAGAAGCATCGCCAGCATCAAGTGGAATTACCTTATAAAACTATTGATGAAATGTTTTTGGGTTACCAGCTGAAACCTAAGAAAATACAACTCACCCATAAAAGAAGTTGCTTACAAAACACTCGTTGACTGATTTTTGAGTTTTGCTTGCTTATCGTACTGGAACAGTTACAAAATAGGATTAATAACAGAGACACACAGGAGTTCAGAAAAATGTAAATACTCTTTGATAGTTAATATCTTTGGAACAAATGGCATATTGTTGCAATTTTGCACAGTAACAACGTACATTGTTTCCTCACCAGTTCTTGGCACTCGTTTTCCAGCACATGACAGCGCAGCACTGAAGGAAGTAAGATTGTCATCTGAGCAATGCAAGGCTGTTTTGAAGTGGTACTGGAAGTACGAAAACATGAGGGAGGGACAATGGTAATGGCGTAATGTTTACAGAACTCAACCACCAACTCATACAACAATTTATCATATTTGTAATAAATATGAAGCCAACAGCACTGATCAGAATGTGTACAAGGAAAGGTCTGGCCAACCAAATTCATCAAAATGCCCAGCTTGCAGCGTAGCTGTGTTGCAACATTTTATTAGGTCACCTCAAAAATCTGAGAAGCAGGGTGTACATGAAAGTGTGTAACAAATTCTGAAGGCTGCAAAGAGGAAAGTGTACATTCCAGGATTGCTGCAGACTATGAACAAGGACGACCCAGGTTGAAGAATGGAGTTGAATGCATGTTTTGTGAAGGGTGAACAGTTTGCAGAGACGGTTATCTGTTGGCGAGGTGCAATTCGAGCTGAATGGTGCAGTAACACATCACAACTGCATGTACTGGGCTCCTGAAAATCCTCACACTCACATGGGCAAACATGTTAATTTACCGGGTGTTAATGTCTGCTGTGGTCTGTAAATGCACAGTTTGATTGGCCCATTCTTCTTTGAAGGTGCTGTTACTGGTGAGATGTATTTTCATGGGCTGCTAACATCGATTTTACCTGCCATCTGAGAGGTGTTTGCGAATGAAAGATTTTACCTACAACAAGATGGTACTCCACCTCTAAACCAGAGGTCAGAGCCTACTTGGTTGAAAATCTAAGTGTACAACAGATAGTTCAAACAGAATCTGTTGACTGCCCACTGCAGTCTACAGACCTTACACCTCTTGACTTCTACCTATGAGGCACCTTAAAAGTTAAGTTTATCAACAGAAGCCAACTACACTGAATGAGCTACAAGAAAGCATTGAGGCATCCTGTGCGGCTATCGCACCGGCAACATAGACAGCCCTAGTTCGGTAAACAGGTCAACAGCATCGATGTTATTTGGCTGCCAATGGGGGTCACTTTGAACACATAAAATAACTTTCACACAATTGTAACTACTGTTCAGCTAAATTTAAGGATGGAGGGTTCATGTAAATATCAAAATCAAACCCGTATTTAAAAAGTTGTTAAGATGTCTAAATCCAACATTATTGTAGAAAAGTGTTTCATGTAATTTGCAATGATAACTGTAATATTTCAGTATGTTTATTATTCTGGATAGAGTGTAGCAAATTGTAGATCAAAATGTTGTAACCTGTTTTGAAAAACTAATGAGATTTTTAATTGCAAACTTTTGGCAAGATCAATGTGTAGTAGTATTTAATAGATAAGAAAATAAACCAACCCAACTCCCCAGGAGTCGGAACTCCTGCACAAATAACGAAAGATTAATTATAATAATTATTAATGAATAAAAAGGAAGCATGGCTGTGTAAAACATGCAGTTGCCTCATGTTAATTAAAATGCAGCAGCTTCGTTATATAGCAGCAATACAAGTCCAGCAAACAAGCAGTAGCTGCCTGCATGTACTGATAACAGCAGCGCCATACGTCACACATCCTGCTCATAACCGGAAGCTCGATGGGCGCGGCAGAAAGTAGCGAGCAGATAAACCGCAATGGCGGCCCGGAAGCTGAGTTTTCCAGCGGATCGTGCTCTGTTGAAACTAGAGCGCAATCCACCAGGCGCCTCGTGCTGCGGCTAAGTCAAGTTCAAGGTCAGCCGCCAATATGGCGGCACACACAGCCATGCATGTAAATATCAAAATCAAACCTGTATTTAAAAAGTTGTTAAGATGTCTAAATCCAACATTACTGTAGAAAGGAGTTTCATGTAATTTGGCAATGATAACTGTAATATTTCAGTATGTTTATTATTCTGGATAGAGTGTAACAAATTCTAGATCAAAATGTTGTAATCTGTTTTGAAAAACTAATGAGATTTTTAATTGCAAACTTCAAAATTACTGTTTGAAATAATGAATGAATTCAAATTTTGACTGGTAAAAGCTATATAAGCAATGACGGCAATAGCTGATCGGAGTTGGTTTCGAGTCGGTTCACTGTTAATGCCAACTTTGTGGTGCATATTAATAAGTTATTAAGTACATTTTCATTTCGGCCACATCATTTATTAGATTTTATTGATGTGACAAGTTGCTCCTAACATAGGAATAGCCCAGACTTTCTTTCAGATGGAGACAATTTGCAGCAATGAGATGCACACTTCAAATATGAACATTAAGAAACAGCAAGAAGTTAGATATCCAGTTCGGTAGCCACAAAAGATGGTTTATATTTAAGATACTATGAGTTACATAATTAAGACACTATGACAAGTGATTATGGGTGCCTACACTCCATGAAGGGTGAGGCAAGATGTTAGTTCCACATGTTTCACAAAATGACCATGATTGAAAAATGTCAAGGAAATTAGAGTTCATTCGGAGCCTTAATGACAGTCCTTTCTCTCATGTGGTATGGGCAGATGGAACACGAAAGGCTGAAAACACTGTTGGTATTCGACATACCCTCCACCCCACACATTAGAAAACATGAAATGGCCTTACGTGTGAGTACAACTGAAGACCATAATGGAGAGAAATCTGGAGGAGGAATTTAGCTCGCAGTGCATGTCAAATGGCAGATGATAATGATTCTGTTCCTGGTGACAAAAACAGAATTTTTGGACATCGAGATATGATCATACAATGGTGAATTCTTTGTCAGCATCTACTGCAAGGAGCTGAGGAGAATACTTCTCTTACACCAGTGGGGTGACTCAAAGTCTGTAGGAGAGCATGGAACTCTACAATCATTGCTAGGTGACACGCATAAGTGGGCACACTGCCTTGTCGCAGTGCTAGTCCCGCCTTGCCGTAGCGCCACACACCCCTCACTGGCCAGTTAATGCTCACAGCAGTGCTATAAGTACCTCCAAACTGTGGCCTCACTTTCAGTGCATTTGTCTTTACCACAACACATTCATTGTCCGTGCTGCATAGGGGATGTTTACCAAACAGAAATTTATGCCGGGGTGCCGCAGGGCTCCATTTTAGGTGTGGTGCTGAATATAGCAGACTTCCCAAAGTCGCCGCAAGTCGTCAACGCCGTGTACTCTAATGATACACGCAGTACGTGGCTAGTTGCTGTGCATCATTGACTGCAAGTTCTTGCACCAGCTTGAAGAATGGGCTATGAGCTAGAGTGCTGGTTTCAGTGCGGCCAAAAGCCAAGGCACGAGCCTGACCAAGTGTCGTCCACCAGTGGTTGCCAGTATTGTGCCCTTTGGGCATCCAGTTGAATGGATCAAAGACCAAATCCTCGAAATATCTAAGGGCCTTCTTACGTCAGAATCTCAGATGGAAGGAGCAAATTATTCATGTGCTTAAGCAAACAATACAGCAGCTTGACATGCTCTATTGGCTGCTAAATGAGAGGTCTCCTCTGTCAGTAAGTTGTGGTCTCTGTATCAACAGGCTGAGTATTCGGCCCATCATGAAATACACCAGTAAGGCGTGAGGAAATGCAGCTGCTAGCCACATCAAGCGTCTATGTGCCCTCCAGAAAAAATCCTGCATGAAGTGTTCCATGTGCCCTACAACTTCCCAGTGCACTACCTCCATAACACGTCTGTAGAGCCCTATGTGCTTGAAAGGTGCCAACATGAGGCGACAAGACTGTACACCAAGCCCTGACTCTTTCAGAACCCCCTCATCCACCAACTAGAGAGGGACCAACGACCATGACAAGTATAAGAGGCCAGTGATGCTGCTTCGATGGTAGGCAATACCTTCTGACGTTGAATTATACGTAGATCAGACTTGCACCCAGTGCAACACCAAACACACGAGATGCCAAACCACGTGTATCATCTCATGACTGCAGACGGCTATGACCTAGGGTTGATACTATGATAAGCTAGTTGTAGATTTACTGTCCAGACCAGATGACGTATGCCTGCCTGTACTGCTTCCAGTGGTGTATTTGCACTGCATTTGTATTGATAGCCATAATGCAACTTTGTTCATTGGTTTCTGCTTCCCTACATCTTGGCTCCTCTATAGATTACTCGCTGGACTTGTTTGTTTCTAGTGCCACCTTTACTTGTCCATTTGCTTGCTGGTTTCTTCCGTCTCCACTCCGTAATCTACTGTCAGAAGCACCAGGCTGGTAAGTCATCCTCAGCTGGTTCCTCGAGTCATTCCCAGTCTTTAGTCATATACCGGTCACAATAATTGGTGATGAAGTAAAAGGTTAGCAGCATTCTATGGACTCAAAACACGTGGAACTCTTGGAACAACAACAGCCACTTCTACAGCAGCAACAGCAGCAGCAAACTAACTAGCTCCATCAAGATATTCAGCTTTTGAAGTATCAGCTGCAGATTAACAGTACCCAACTAACAACAGCAGTAGTCACTTTCTAGGCACAGAGCTGTCTACCTGCGTTTCCACCTTTTAAAGAGGCCAAAGAGTATCGGAACATGCCTCTACAGTGTGTGAAACACCATTTCTTCGCCATTCAGGTCACTGATGACGGTCCCCAATAGTCACGCTTCCTTTCTTGGGCTTCCCTGGAGACGTTTCCCTTGTTGAAGAAGTTGGTTCCTCTCTTAAATCCAGTCGCTCTCACATTCCCAGATGCAAAACCTCATACACAGACTTTATTTCGAGATGTAGTGGTCCATCTAGCTTGTAATCCAGAAGAACACACGTCAGTCCCCAGCTACACAAACCATCATTGGACGATATTTTCACAATCACCGCATTTTTTTTTTTTAAATCGTGCAGGCAGAAAATGAGCACCTCATGGTTTGAGCACAGGTGACAGCAGTCCAGACATCCCATTGCGCCCCAAGAACACAAATTTCTTGTAAACCATTTACCAGATGGCAGCATCATGATCCATCAGCTTCAGATATGTCAATAGCCTTTGAACAATATATCACATATGACTGATGTGGGAAGCAGGGCCTCCCATCATGCCCAGACTGCTTCACAGCACACCTGTGTGTGTAAGCGTCTGGGTTGCTGGGCACACTGCACCCACTGCAGAAAAAATGGACGTCTCCCAATAATCGTACCCAGTTCTCCACAAGTGTCAAAGAACAGTGCATGAACTTTGGGCAGTAATAGCCCCATACGATGCTTTTGTTATAAAGCTGTTTACCAATGTCTCAACTGCAAGCAAAGATGTCTGTCTCTAGATGAACACAGGAACTGTTGTTTCCTTGGTGAACCTCCAAACCTATGCCGCTTAAGCTCCCCAGAATTAGCCCCACCCTTGGTAGCGTAAAGTGACGGTTCAATTTCCTCTGGGATCAATTAATGGTCAACATACTCGACGAAAAGATCACTTGGCTAGTCACTCAGTCGGAAACGTTTTCGGTCTGGGCACCTTCCCGTTGTTTGGATTTTCCAAGGGTGAGGTTCAGGTCGTCTGTGAGACAGTTCCCTTCCAATAACTCTATGACTTTTGTGCCACTTTTATACGTGGCCTGAAGTGCACCACAGATTTCCTGGTTCACATCTCCTTGCATCCAGATGTGTTGCCTGGATCTTGCTGAGTATGGCACAATGCAGTCCACTTATGGACTGCCATTGAGCAGTCACTTGATCGACATCACGAGTCCTGAGGAGACTGAACCAAATAAAACCAGCGGTTGGACCACACGACTGATAGTGGTAACAAAACCTAACAGCTCCCTCCGGCTATACAACGACTTCAAATCAACAATCAATGCCCAAACACAAGTAGATACGTATCCTGTTGCACTTCCAGAAGAGCTCCTCACAAAACTTGTGAGCAGAGAAGGCAGATCCCACTGGATGAGGAGTCGCAAGGAGTCATTGTTATCAACACTCCCTTCGATTTGTACAAATATAAGTGCTCCAGTAATCTTTCGGTAATTCCTGGAACAGCTGTCTACTTGCACCAGTTATCTCGATGGCTCAATTGTCATGGATGCTAAGCATCAGAGTCGCCAGCAAAACCTTTGGAGCATATTTACAACATTATGTGACGCAGAGTGAAGTGATGCTTAGCAGACACCAGCTTTTCCTGGAGCAAGTGGAATACCTCAAACATTTGCTCAACAACGGAAGGGTCCAACCCACTTATCACGATGTCGCACCTATTGACTCTCCAGCTCATCCCCAAAACTTGTAGGAGGCGCAAGCTTTTTCTGTAAAGGTGAATTATTATTTTAAGTTACTACCTCAGGCAACCCTTATCATGCATCAGATAAGCGAGTTGCAGAAGAATGAAGCCAATGCTGTGCTTATCACATTGCCTTAACCCTTTTGACAATCGCATCCACTAGTTCTCGCCACAGGTGCCTCCCCATACAGCACTGATGCAATGTTGGTGTATAGGAAGAATGACTATTCGTCAAAGATGCTGACACCTAAGCACAATAACTACTCACATATACAAGAAGAAGCTTTAGCGACTGTCTTTGCAGTTAAGAAGTTACATGTTTACCTGTTCAGAGCTACGTTCACTTTAATTACAGACCACAAACCGATGGTAGAACTAATCAGGCTACGCTCCAGTCTTGCAGAACAGACAGCAAAACAGCTTCAGTGTTGGTCACTTTCCCCCAAACTTCACGGTGTTATACCATTAAATGCAAGCCCACAGCGCAACACACAAATACTGAAGCTCTATTTCACCACCTGTGAGACCAGATCCACCCTCTGACCAGCAGGAAACCCTATTTCACAAGTTGCGACATGGTCAGGAATAAAACAATGAGCCGAATATAGAATAAATTTTCTTTACGTCTATGGTCACAAATTTTTTGTCATCAGACTACCGATTTTGGTCTATAATGTCCACCTTCATATCTGTTTTATAAAACATGCCACTATGGCTGCAGTACATTAGGACACGTTTTTATAAAACAGATCTGAAGAAGGTCATTATAGATCGAAAGCAGTAGTCTGGTGACAGAAAATTTGTGACCATAGACATAAAGTAAAGGAAATTTATAGGAAACCTTATGTTTCTATATAGATAGAGAACAGAGACAAACGCTGGATGGGTTTCCCATTGTGGTTGCACGAATTGCTGTGGACAGGTGCTGCAATCCTGTCTTATGGAAAGTTATCCACCATGACCTCCATCGGTTGGCCATGTACTTTTCAAAGAACACTAGTTCGAAGCTCTGCACCTGGGCTTGCACTACCACTGTATATCAGTCATGAATGATGTCCTCTCAAAGGAGCTCTAGGGTCTCAGGTTTTACAACTACCCCATGGTGGGAAAAGGGAAATGTCACGGATTAAAACTCTCTTGCAGCAACACATTTACCTGGTTTCAACAGTGACGTAGACACCACGTGTGCTGCTGTTCCACTTGTGCCCAGCATCAGGTCACATCACCAGGCTCCCTGTCCAATCCCTATCTCCCCTGGGATCACATTCATTTGTGTTCTGTTGGCCAGCTTCTGGGCTCTCTGTGATTTATAGTCATAGACACTTGCTCTAATTACCGCTATACAGTCAGCATGGCGACCACCAAACGGACTGTGTAATTAATGGGCTCATCCAGATTCTGACCACTGAAGACCTTCCTCCAAACTACAGTATCAGAGAACATGCTCCAGTTCACAGTGACAGATTGCGAACAATTCTGCGCTTCAGATGGCATAAAACACCTTTTAGTCCGCCATCTCATCCATCCTCCAATGGCAAACCACAGTGTATGGCGTGGACATTTAAGTAACAATTGTTGAAAGCAATGGGAGCAGCCACTACCATAGCTGCATTCACATTGTTCCTAAGCACATACAGGAACACTTCCATCCATGACCACTGCCTTGTAGAGCTCCCCCATGGGAGACAACCACAATCTCTCCTTTTCTCCTGGCACCGATGCCCTGGGAACCCCAGACCCAGAATGCTGGGCAATTTCCACCAGGCACAGCAATGTGAGCAGCCTCTTGGCGGAAAAGGGGGGGGGGGGGGGGGGAGGGAGAAAGAGGACATGTGATGGTTTGGAGTGCCATCACGTCCACTAACTTTGTCCACACCTAATGACTACAATGCGACTGGCAGATCACCTTGGCCTAGAAACGCCACGTTCGCAAGTCCTACAACAGCACACGTATAACTTGCGCTCCACAGAACACTAGCTGCAATTTCTGCAGACATGAAAATGTAGGCTGGTGTCTCCACACAGTCTTTAGAGACAAAGCCAGTGACGCCTGTGTCACCACATCCCAGTGTGATGCTGCAGGCTTCTGGTTCCTCACATCATCCAACGAGCTTCATTGCTGGCATGTGAACCATACCAACAGTTCACCTCCCAACGTTGGCTTGATGGCGTCTAGCATCAGGCAATTTCTGGTGACCGATATTCCAGATAACTTTCAAACCCCACAAGAGAACATCGAACCCAGTGTGACACTGGATGCTTCTTATTCCTCACACCATCCAACGAGCTTCATTGCCAGGGTGTGAACCATATCAATGGTTCACATCCCAAATATTGGCTGAGAGGTATCCAACCATACGTGGCCATTTCAGGGGACATATATTCCAGACAACTTTCAAAGCCCACAAGAGAACATGGAACTCAACAATTGCTGCTAGGTGCAGCAGCTACAGATGCATACGCACACATCAACATAATGCGCTGCTGGGTTTACCTTGCCACAGTGCATCACCACCATAACTGAGCAATTAGTGATCGCAGCACTACTGTAAGTGGTGACACTCTGTGGCACCACTTTCAGTGACATATTCACCTCGCATATGTATCACTAGCTGCAACACACCGTTGCTTATTGGTTTCCACTTCTCTAGGCCTTAGTCTCTGTATAGATTACCTGCTGGACTTGTTTCTTTGCAGTGCCATTTGCACTTGTCCATTTCCTCGGCGTTGTCTTCTGTTCACATCTGTTGTTGGTAACCCCAAGCTAATCAGATAGCCTCAGCGGTTTTCTTGAGTCACAGCCAATCTTTTGTCAAATCCCAGTCACAATAATGATAGTAAAGTACAATGATATAGTGTGATGTGTCAATGATAATGTGACAACAATGGTAATGGGTATGACAATGGTAATAACGATATGTACATGTGTGGATGGATATGTGTGTGTGTGCGAGTGTATACCCATCCTTTTTTCCTTTTTTTCCACCCTAAGGTAAGTCTTTCCGCTCCCAGGATTGGAATGACTCCTTACCCTCTCCCTTAAAACCCACATCCTTTCGTCTTTCCCTCTCCTTCCCTCTTTCCTGATGAGGCAACAGTTTGTTGCGAAAGCTTGAATTTTGTGTGTATGTTTGTGTTTGTTTGTGTGTCTGTCGACCTGCCAGCACTTTCATTTGGTAAGTCACATCATCTTTGTATATATATATATATATTATCACTGATAATTTTCAGCCGCTTCCCACAGGTTTTAACGTCATTATATCTTCGTCAGACAATTATTAGCCTCATTTTCATAATCTGCCACCACAAAACCACTCCTTTTAATATATTACACGCATTTTTTTCGAAATTTTCCCGAATTTCTCCGTCCTCTAACGTGTTTTGGCGGCAACACAACCACCTAACCTTTGCGCACATCGTTGTCTACCAACCCAAGTCCAACATAGCCCAGCTGTAACCAACACCTTTTCGCCTTTTTTCACACCAGATCTCCAGTTACTTTCCAGTCCACCTTTATCCCTCCCCATATATTTTTATTTTCATTTTCATTTCAGCCTCATGTTACACTTTCCACCTTCCAATACCATGTCACCCTCACAACACCCCCACAACGACCCCATTAAGTTTTATTTACATTCCCTCCGCATACATGCCTTCGCCCTAGCCAGATTACGCTCCCATATGCTATTTTCTCAGGCTTGTCTGACATTTGGCATTACCCCCAAAGGCCTCACACTTAAAGTTCCCATCTCTGGCTGCAACCCTTCTTTCCATCAGTCCCTATTGTTGTGGCGTAACAAGCTAGCTACGCCACACTGAGAAGGGAGCCGAAAGGCACGCGTACACACACGCCGACTGGCGTGAATTCTGGAACAGGATAAGTATTGAATTCTAATAAGAAAAGTATGCAGCTCCTCGAATACTTATCTTTTATTCTTTGATGTGAATACAGCATTCTTCTTGTTGAGACATTTCATACGATAGCTATCAAACTATGTAAGGCTAATGGCGCCTTGCTAGGTCGTAGCCATGGACTTAGCTGAAGGCTATTCTAACAGTCTCTCGGCAAATGAGAGAAAGGCTTCGTAAGTGTAGTCGCTAGCAAAGTCGTCGTACAACTGGGGCGAGTGCTCGTCCGTATCTCGAGACCTGCCTTGTGGTGGCGCTCGGTCTGTGATCACACAGTGGCGACACGCGGGTCCGACATGTACTAAATGGACCGTGGCCGATTTAAGCTACCAGTGGACCGATACAAGATATCGTAGCGGTACTGCGAGAGGAAAATTAACCAGCAAATGAATTTCTGCGCCGTACGTGGAGGTACAGGCTTGTTCGGATGGAAAAGTGACGTCAAACGTTTGTGGTCTGTGATGATGGTAAAGTGACGACCATACAAGAAATCATGGAACTTAGTAACACCAAACACGAGAGCCAAAGCTTCTTTCTCTATCTGTGAATAATTTCTTTGCGCAGACGAGAGCAATTTGGACGCAAAGGCAATAGGGCGATCATGCGACCCATCTTTGTGCGCAAGCACAGCACCGATCCCGAAATCCGATGCATCTACCATCAACAAAAGGGGTTTCTGGGGATCGAATGGCGTAAGGCAAGTATTAGAAAGCAACGCCGATTTCAACTGGTGAAAGGCGCGTTCGCATTCCGTCGTCCAGACGAACGGAACACCCTTATGGCGTAAGCTATGAAGCGGAGCTGAAATAGAAGAGGCATTGCGCAGAAAGCTATGATAATAGTTAATTTTACCCAACACACTCTGTAGCTGTTTCATATTCTGTGGGGAAGGCAAATCTTGTATGGCACGGAGGTGCTCTGGACTCGGATGTATGCCTTGGGCATTGATGACATGTCCCAAATACGGCAAGTCCCGAGCAAAAAACACACATTTGTCCTTCCGCAAGCGAAGACCATTTTGTCGCAATACCTGAAATAATGTTCGTAGGTGTGCTAAATGCTCGTCGGCTGTCTTTCCGGAGATCACAATATCGTCCAGATAGTTCGCAGCAGTAGGGACCGACGCACAAACAGTTTGTAAATATTGCTGAAACAATGCAGGGGCGGATGCACACCCGAATGGCAGTCTTTGAAATAGGCGTCCAATGCCGACAAAATTTCTTCGTAGGACAGAGTTGCTACGTCACGTCGGGGAAACAATTTCACTATCACACGGTACGTTTGCACCCCGACACACGACAATAAATGAGGCTGCCGCTCGTTACCTTGAATTCTGTAGGCGGCGAGATGAAATCCAAACTGGCGGGACCACTCGGTCCACGATTCCACATCTGGGTCGTAGGGCCTAAAAGGTGGTGCAACTGCGTGTCGTGGCTGCGGTAGCGGTGAAGCGGCGGCTGCCGCATCGGGTTGAATGGCACGTTGACCCTGGACGAGCTGTCCAAGGGCATCCAATAACGCCTGCGTCTGCTGATTCTGCAAGCGATAAAATTCGGACAGTACATCTGGAGATTGTGGCGAAGCCATGACACAAGTAAATGTAAGCAATTAGAAAGAACAAGACCCTTTCCATTGTCTCGTCGCCAATGATGTGTTGGTAAATGTGCCAACACCTTGTAGATAGAGGCGGCCTAAATGCACGCTATCTAACGCAGACGGGCCTGAATTCTGGAACAAGATAAGTATTGAATTCTAATAAGAAAAGTATGCAGCTCCTCGAATACTTATCTTTTATTCTTTGATGTGAATACAGCATTCTTCTTGTTGAGACATTTCATACGATAGCTATCAAACTATGTAAGGCTAATGGCGCCTTGCTAGGTCGTAGCCATGGACTTAGCTGAAGGCTATTCTAACAGTCTCTCGGCAAATGAGAGAAAGGCTTCGTAAGTGTAGTCGCTAGCAAAGTCGTCGTACAACTGGGGGGAGTGCTCGTCCGTATCTCGAGACCTGCCTTGTGGTGGCGCTCGGTCTGCGATCACACAGTGGCGACACGTGGGTCCGACATGTACTAAATGGACCGCGGCCGATTTAAGCTACCACCTAGCAAGTGTGGTGTCTGACGGTGACACCACACCTATACCAGTTCCAAACTAAACAATCCATTGCCCTCACCCACCTAATCCTTCATCTACACATCAATTCAGCCAATGAACACACCCGTCAACTCTTATCCTTAATAGAAGTCCTTAATCTTTCCTCTCCCACATCCACAACGGCTGTTCACAGCATCCTCCTACAGGCCAACCGTAAATTAGAACAGCATGCCACCCTCCACCTCAAAAAACTATCCAATCTCCTGGTTTCCCACCTCCGGAAAGGCAACTCACTCACCCTTCACAACCTTTCCAGCAAACCTCAACCTCCTCTCATTGCACACAAACCCAGTCTCTCCCATCTACTCAATCTCCCACTTCCAGCTCCACTCCCTCCAAAACCTCAAAATTCCAATCAACACAGTCTGGAACCACAACACCCTAATTCAGTAGTTAACCTTTCCTCCAAACCTCTCTCCCAATCCGAAACCTCTGTCCTATCCAAAGGCCTCACCTTCAGCCCCACTCCCAGATTCAATCAAACAGCCCTTGTCAAAGATTTACTGTCCTACACTCGTACTCTCTGCTGGAAATATCACTTTGCCATGAAGAAAAATGATCCTAATCCTACTCCTAATGATTCAACTCCCCAAGACACCATCCAAATTGAACCCTGCCTGGAACAGTTCTGTCCTCCGTCGCAGCGGGACCCACCTCCTCTTCCTCAAAATCACCCTCTCCAAACCTTCCAGGAATTTCTGACTTCCAGCCTTGCATCTCAATCCTTCTTAAAAAAAACCTTAATCCTACTCCCAACATCACAACTGCTGAGGCCCAGGCTATCTGTGATCTGAAGGCTGACCGATCCATCGTCATTCTTCCGACGGACAAGGGTTCCACGACTGTGGTACTTGATCGTCAGGAGTATGTGGCTGAGGGACTGCGTCAGCTTTCAGACAACACCACATACAAAGTTTGCCAAGGTAACCCCATTCCCAATGTCCAGGCGGAGCTTCAACGAATCCTCAGAACCTTAGGCCCCCTGCAAAACCTTTCACCTGACTCCATCAACCTCCTGACCCCACCGACACCCCGCACCCCTACCTTCTTCCTAAAATCCACAAACCCAAGCATCCCGGCCGCCCCATTGTAGCTGGTTACCAAGCCCCCACAGAACGTATCTCTGCCTACGTAGATCAACACCTTCAACCCATTACATGCAGTCTCCCATCCTTCATCAAAGACACCAACCACTTTCTCGAACGCCTGGAATCCTTACCCAATGTGTTACCCCCGGAAACCATCCTTGTAACCATTGATGCCACTTCCTTATACACAAATATTCCGCACGTCCAGGGCGTCGCTGCGATGGAGCATTTCCTTTCACGCCGATCACCTGCCACCCTACCTCAAACCTCTTTCCTCATCACCTTAGCCAGCTTCATCCTGACCCACAACTTCTTCACTTTTGAAGGCCAGACATACCAACAATTAAAGGGAACAGCCATGGGTACCAGGATGGCCCCCTCGTACGCCAACCTATTCATGGGTCGCTTAGAGGAAGCCTTCTTGGTTACCCAGGCCTGCCAACCCAAAGTTTGGTACAGATTTATTGATGACATCTTCATGATCTGGACTCACAGTGAAGAAGAACTCCAGAATTTCCTCTCCACCCTCAACTCCTTTGGTTCCATCAGATTCACCTGGTCCTACTCCAAATCCCATGCCACTTTCCTTGACGTTGACCTCCACCTGTCCAATGGCCAGCCTCACACGTCCGTCCACATCAAACCCACCAACAAGCAACAGTACCTCCATTATGATAGCTGCCACCCATTCCACATCAAACGGTCCCTTCCCTACAGCCTAGGTCTTCGTGGCAAACGAATCTGCTCCAGTCCGGAATCCCTGAACCATTACACCAACAACCTGACAACAGCTTTCGCATCCCGCAACTACCTTTCCGACCTGGTACAGAAGCAAATAACCAGAGCCACTTCCTCATCCCCTCAAACCCAGAATGCCCCACAGAAGAACCACAATAGTGCCCCACTTGTGACAGGATACTTTCCGGGACTGGACCAGACTCTGAATGTGGCTCTACAGCAGGGATACGACTTCCTCAAATCCTGCCCTGAAATGAGATCCATCCTTCATGAAATCCTCCCCACTCCACCAAGAGTGTCTTTCCGCCGTCCACCTAACCTTCGTAACCTGTTAGTTCACCCCTATGAAATCCCCAAACCACCTTCCCTACCCTCTGGCTCCTATCCTTGTAACCGCCCCCAGTGTAAAATCTGTCCCATGCACTCTCCTACCACCACCTACTCCAGTAGTGTAACACGGAAGGTGTACACGATCAAAGGCAGAGCCACGTGTGAAAGCACCCACGCGATTTACCAACTGACCTGCCTACACTGTGATGCATTCTATGTGGGAATGACCAGCAACAAACTGTCCATTCGCATGAATGGACACAGGCAGACAGTGTTTGTTGGTAATGAGGATCACCCTGTGGCTAACATGCCTTGGTGCACAGCCAGCACATCTTGGCACAGTGTTACACCGTCCGGGTTATCTGGATACTTCCCACCAACACCAACCTATCCGAACTCCGGAGATGGGAACTTGCCCTTCAGTATATCCTCTCTTCTCGTTATCCTCCAGGCCTCAATCTCCGCTAATTTCAAGTTGCTGCCACTCATACCTCACCTGTCTTTCAACAACCTCTTTGCCTCTACACTTCTGCCTTGACTGATATCTCTACCCAAACTCTTTGTCTTTAAATATGTCTGCTTGTGTCTGTATGTGTGGATGGATGTGTTTGTGTGTGTGCGAGTGTATACCTGTCCTTTTTTCCCCCTAAGGTAAGTCTTTCCGCTCCCGGGATTGGAATGACTCCTTACCCTCTCCCTTAAAACCCACATCCTTTCGTCTTTCCCTCTCCTTCCCTCTTTCCTGATGAGGCAATAGTTTGTTGCGAAAGCTTGAATTTTGTGTGTATGTTTGTGTTTGTTTGTGTGTCTATCGACCTGCCAGCGCTTTCGTTCGGTAAGCCACCTCATCTTTGTTTTATATATATATATATATTGAGAGTGAGACCATTCGCAGAAAACCAGTCAATGATACTTTTCAGAACATTGTTTACCATTTCTTCTGTTTCTGTATATAAGCTTGGATAGATTACAATACTAGTGTCATGTGCAAACAGAAGTAATTCTGCTTGTTGTATATTACATAGAAGATCATTTACATGCATGGGGAAGAACAGTAGACCTAAATTGAGCCTTGGGGAACCCCATACATGATTTCTGCCAAATCAGAATGATGTCCTCATACTATATTGGTGGAATTACTATGAACAACTTCCTGTACTCTTTATGTTAGGTATGAAGTTATCTGTTGGTTAACTATACAATCAGTCCAATAAAATGTCGATTTGTCTAGGAAAATACTAAAATTCATACAGTCAAATGCCATAGATAGGTTTCAGAAAATGCGAACCGGCACTATTTTATTATTTAATGCTTGTAAAATCTGGCATGTGAACATGCAAATGGCATTCTTAGAAGAGCAACCCTTCTGAAACTGAATGATATTGTTGCTGCTAATGTGAGATACTATTCTATAAAACTATGCAAAATGATATCAGTACTGAAACAGGTTGGTAGTTATTGACATCTCTTAAAGATGGGTTTAATAATGGCATGTCCCAGTCTCTCAACAGATACCTTGAGTTAGTGTTGCATTACATCTTTTAGAGAAGACTGGGCTTATTATATATGAAATATTGAGTAGACAAGTCCTCCTGGACACATTGTATGTTTTCTCAGATGATATGTTTCACATCATAATGCTTAGACTGAACATGTTCTACTGAGCATGTAATTAACTTACTAGAATGATAAATTTAATTTTAAGGTAACTGTGTGATATGGAGATACAAGAGCTGCAAATCCAAAAGATGAATACAGTGGGACCTCACTTAATGAGCACCTCTCGTAACGTGCAATTCACATAATGAGCAAAATGAATAAGGTTCACTTAATGACTGATGTTCTACAAGACGAGTAATGATGATTGAGTGTGGTGTCACCAGCCATTCACGCATGGTGGCAGAAACATTCAACAATATGAACACCTGTCATTGTCACCAGCTGCATATGAACAATATTTTTAGTATGTACTGGAGTCTGGGCTTAGCATTCTTTCTGCTACCATTTTAGGTGCAGCTTGTTTTTCTAAACTTGTATTCACATAGTGTGTTTTTGAGCGTAAATTTTAATAACCTTCATGGAAATGTTCCCAAAGATAAAGCTGCAAGAAGACGACCATAAGAGAAAGAAAATGACCTTAGAATTGAAACATAAAATCACTGAAAAACATGAACATTGTTGACTTCAGTTTCGTTTTCTAGCTGATGTTGCTCCTTAAAATGATAAATGAAAAGCAACTGCAGGCGGTGCTATTAATGAGAACATCATTTATGAGAAGGTGAGAATGATCTTCACTGACCTCATTAAGCAGACACCAGGATCATCAGCAGCTAAAGAATGGTTTAAGGGAAGCCATGGGTGGTTCAAGAACTTTAAGAGCATTGTGAGGCACAACAAAGCAGCCAGCTCTGACACAAAGGCAGCAGAAAACTTCATCAGAAACTTCAAGGTGCTCATAGATTCTAAGGGTTATCTGCCACAACAGGTTTTTAATAGTGATGAGATGAGTCTATTCTGGAAAAAGATGCTGAAGCGTACCTTTATAAGAGCGGACAAGAATACACAGCACAGTCATAGCCAATGAAAAACTGCCTCACACCACTACTCTGTGCCAATGCAAGTGACAATTTGAAAATTAAACTGCTGCTTGTTTATCATTCAGAAACTCCACAATAATTCAAAAAGTGTTAAGTCCAGAAGAGCAGATTAGATGTGATGAGGAAGTCAAACAACAAGGCTTGGGTGTCACGTGATCCTTTTTGTGATTGGATCAATGAATTGTTTGGTCCTTTGATGAAAAAATATTTGCTTGAGATGAATCTGCCACTCCATATCTTGCTTGTTATGGACAATGCTGCTGCCCATTCCTTGAAGCAAATCAATTGATCAAGATCCGACTTCTGCCTCCCAACACCACTCCATTACTCCAGCCTATGGACCAGCAGATTATTTCTAACTTTAAGAAGCTCAACACTAAAGCACTCTTCAAACATTGCTTTGAGTTGACTGAAGCCATCCATTTCACTCTCAGGGAGTTTGGGAAAAATCACTTCAACATCGTTGCCTGTGCCAAGATGATCGAAAAGGCATGGGAAGGGGTTACCAAGAGAACTCTCATTTCTGCATGCAAGAAGCTGTGCCCAGTGCTTTGTCAAATGTGACTCAAGAGGCATTTGAATCAGTACCTGTGGAGCCTGTCGTCATAAAGATGGTGTCTTTGGCTTAGAGCTAGGGACTAGAAGTGGATAACAATGATGTCAATAAGCTTATGGAAGATCACAACCAAGAAATGACCACCGAAGAGCTTATGGAGTAGCAGTGTGTTTCACAGCAAGTAGTTATGAAGAGGAATTCTTCAGAGGAGGAGGAAGAGGAGAAGGCAGTAACAGCAAAGCAGCAACCTTCTGGCACAATAAGAGAAATATTGAAAGCATGGGAACTGGTTGCATTGTACATCGAAAATCATAACCCCAATAAACCAGTCGCTATGCACGCTACAAATTTATTTGACAATAATGCTGAGTTGCATTTTCACCAAGTGTTAAAGCGTTGGCAGGAACAAGTGACTATAGATAACTTCGTAGTAAAAAGGAATTAGTTATGTATCATGAATAATAAAAGTACATAATACTGCATGTATAATTCTCTTTGAATAAATGGCATCAATAAAACTTTTGGTACTTTTTATGCACGGAACATATTATCGTATTTTACATTAATTTATGTGGGATAAACTGTATTGCTTAATGAGTTTTGCACTAAAAGTAAGATTCCAGAATGAATTATACTTGCTATACAAGGTTCCACTGTATATGGAAAATCCCATTCAGAAATATGTAAAATACACAGGCATACATATGAATTCACCAACACTAACCTGCAGAAGATGCAACTTTCAGTATAGACAACACAAATGTACATACACAGATAAAACAACCTTAAATCAACAAAAATAATCAGTTTTTGCTGGTTTCCCAGGGCATCTCATCTACCCCTGATAAGGTTGATCCCTCCAGAAAACAACTTAGGAGAACAACACTTGTCACTCAGTATTATCCTGGTCCTGAATGTATTAATCGGCTGCTTTGACAAGGCCATGACTTCCTAAAAGCATGTCATGAAATGAGATCCATTCTGTCTGAAATCTTGCCCACCACACCTAAAATAGCTTTTCGTCACCCTCCCAATCCCCGCAATATCCTTGTCAGACTGTATACTCCTTCTGTATCCACTTCCCTACCAACAGCTCCTGCCCCTGTGACCACCCCCACTATAAGACTTGCCCTATGCACCCTCCTGCCAACACCTATACCAGCCCTGTAACTGGCAAAACATACACTGTCAAAGGGAGAGCCACTTGTAAAATAACAAATGTTGCAGATCAGCTGTTATGTAAACACTGTTTGGCCTTTTACATTGGCATGGCCACCACAAAGTTACCAGTTAGTATGAATAGTCATAGGCACAGGATGTACACTGGCACCACACAATATCCTGTTGCACAGAATGCTCTACAACATGACAGTCGTGACCTCGGTGCCTATTTCACCACATCTGGCATCTGAATTCCTCCCCCAGACACCAGTTTCTCAAAACTCCGTGGGTGGGAACTGGCGCTACAACATGTCCTCGGTTCTCTCCACACACTTGGTCTCAATTTATGTTAATTTCTTCAGTCTCAGCATTTCTTCACAGTAACTATTCCTTTCTTCACTCCCTTTTGGTTCTCTACATCTTTCATTTTCTGACCTATCTATTTTTCATCACCTCCTCTCAGCTCTATCACATGTAACACACTTAACTTTTTGCTCTTTTTAACTCGTGGGTGATGTTTTGTCAGTACACTCTTTCTTGTATATTATCCTATCTTCAACTTTTATGCTCTTAGGTTTACAAATCCTCTCCGATGCATTCCCCAACAATCAGTCTTTCCTTCTCATTCCGTCTGGTGACACGAAGTTCTGGGTGACTTATCCACATTCTACCCCTTTTCCTATATCTCACCAGCCTTTTTCTTTCACCCCTGTTCCTTCTGCTTCAACCCTTCTACCAGAAGAAGAAGCCACTGGCTTCGAAAGCTTGCAAACTTATTACGAACTATGTAGACCAGAGGCACGTTCTGAACATCACCCCTTGCAAATCACAGAACCATCTCCAGCGTGAATTATTCCTTTGACACAATGTCCGTTAAATGCCACAGCGAGCCATCAGTACAGTGGATGCCTTTCATCACCAGAGAAGAAACAAAAATGTAACTCAGTGACATTTATGACCACATTACAGGCCTGTAGACAGTTACCGTCCAAGATCTATGTTGGTTGGTTCATTGAAGATTTTTTGCTTTATCGTAATTATGAGCAGTGGCATTTGTGAGTTACCCAACTCCAGATATCCAATGCATGCAGTTCCATTCAAAGTTTCTGCTCAGTAACTGGTTGAGATGAAGCTACATTGTCTGACAGAAGCAACTGTCACTGACAAGGCATGACACTCATATCCTGTCCTTGTCAGTCAGCATCTTTTATGACCACTGTCGTTACACCATGATAAATGGCTGCAAAAAGTAAACCATCCCGTCAGAGAGCTTGCCGCTCTTTGGCGGGTTGATGCTTGGCTACCGTGGGGCCCCAGCTTTTGCAGCAGCTTTCCCCTTCCATGCTGCATGTCTATCCTCTTGCTATTCTTTTCCCCTCCCTTGGGGAACGTGTCTGGGATATTTTTGGAAATGTGTTCTGCATACTTAGTAGCAAATATCTTAACAGTTTCTCCATCGTTTTTCATTCCCTTTTTCTTTATTCGTTCCCCTTCTCGTATCCTTCAGCATTTTAGGTTCCTCTTTTCCTTCTTCCTCCACGTGCTCTCCTGAAGGCCTGCCCACACGTCTGACACATATCAGGTGACCAGGTAACCCGTCATTCCCAGTCCCGGGTTGACACGCAGAGTTCGCACGTACCCCCTGGTACGTGCCAGGCCCAGGAAAGGGTGATTGCCTGAGCTGCTACCTTCCCAAATTGCTGACTGGTCCCTCTATCAGGTGTTTGGGAGGTATCCCCTGAGGTGTGAACAATCACCTAAGGCGGGTGCACCCACTTCTGAGGGTTGGAACGAGAGCGCCATCAGAGACGCTGGCAATCGTGAGGGATTTTCTCGCAATGAGCCAATCATCATCTTCACAGTCAGTGTCCACCAAACACAAATGGAATGAGGCTAACAATTCAAAGACCAAGTTGCACCACAGTTCCTCATGGTTTCACTTAATGAAGACAGTCAGTCCTTTGCTACGGCTTATTATTCAGAAAGGTGTTCACACAATTGCTGGCCCTGTGAAATCCTGTTCTTGTTTACAAAAACGGCACTTTGTTTTTGGAGACTACTTCTGATTCTCAATCACAGCAACTAATTGCAGCTTCACTCCTCCAAGGTTATCCTGCTCATTCAAGTCCCATTGCACACTGAATTCTTCCTGTGGTGTTATTTACATTAGGCTGCTCAATGGTCTGACCGAGACAGAAATCCAAACATACCTCTTTGACCAGAGTGTCATTGCGGTCCATCGGTTGATGAAAACGGTAGATGTATTCTTAGTGCCCATTCACACTCTTCTTCTCACCTTTGATAGAGTGGTGCTCCTGTCAAAGATCAAAGCAGGCCACGAATTTACCACAGTCCAACCGTACATTTAAAACCTAATGTGCTGCTACCAGTGTGATTGTTACAACCACAACTGAATGTCCATCTCCTTCTCCCCACTGTATCAACTGCCATGGTGACCATGCCACCTCCTACTGAGATTCTCCCATGTACAAGGGTAGTCCATAAAGTAAGTTCCGTTTCTATTCCTATCCGCAGCAGCGCTACGACTGCATTTCCGAGCATGCGCGGCAGTTACTTTGCATCGAGGAGAAGACACGTACGCCATTTTCAGATCACTGCTGCCGACATGTGCTTTGTAGTGCTTCTTTATAATGTCAGCTGTACTTGAAAATGCTGCCACGTGTGAAATCAGATCTGTGATTCGTTTGCTTAATGGAAAGAAAGTTAAACCAAAGGAAATTCATCGGCAAATCTGCGAGGTTTACGGGCAAAATGCTTTGAGTGATTCAATGGTTAGAAGATGGGTCAGACTGTTCAATGAAGGATGTGATCAAGTGCACGATGAAGAATGAAGTGGACATCTGTCTGCGGTTACTGATGAACTAGTTCATACAATTGAAGAGAAGATTAAGCACAGCACTCCTAGCAACTTTCATCTCTTCTTACACCTAAAATCTGTCCTTGGTGGTCAACACTTCAATGATAATGATGAGCTGAAAGAACATGTTACCACATGGTTGAATACACAGGCGGCAACCTTCTATGGAGAATGCATAAAGAAACTTGTGCTATGCTATGACAAGTGCCAACAAAATTTCGGAAACTATGTAGAAAAGCAGTTTAAAATTTGTAGATTTTTGGACAATAAATATTTTTTCTGTATCTGTACACATTTGTTTTATATAACCAAACAGAACTTACTTTGTGGACGACCCCTGTATCCCGATGAGTGGGCTGTACAGGTGATCTGGGTGAAGGAAAAAGTGCCTTAACCGGTTGCTCGCAAGCTGTCAACTAGTTAGAAACCCTGCCTTCTACCATCTGACACTTACAGTATTGTTCTTGCTACATCTCACTCCCCTAAGGACATAGCCATGAAGACAATGCGACCTCAAATTTAGCACTATGATTGTGAAATTGCCCAGTGTCATGAAAGAGTCCCCGCCTCCTCAGGCTGTACAACAAGCCACCAAACTTTTGCCTCATGGGTGAAGTCACCTGTCACACAACGGACAGGCCAGAAAGGACAGGAGAACTACACAAAAAAGACTTCATATGTCCCTCCAACCAACAAACATCTGAGTCTTCCTCTGCCAATCAGAAAGGCTCCAAGAAGTCAAAGGTAAATGATCTTCTTCCCTGACTCAGAGATCCTCTTCAACGGTGTCACCATATGACACCCTCGCCTGTCCGACCACCACCAACTGTTTTTTTTATTATGAACATCGTAAATTGATAAAGAATACTGATGCCTTTGCAGATCTCATGGAGCAGTATCCTCCAGCCACTTCACCCTGTAGCAGTAAGTCTTCAAAGTCTGGCACTCCGCTGCTGTTGAGGTGACACCCCTTCATTTTTTCCCTTCTTCCCTTTCCTCGTTAGGACTCTCCTCCAATGGGACATTCACGGCCTTCAGTCCCACAAAGAGGACTTATGGTTGGTCTTACAATTGTGGCATCTGCTTGTTCTCTGCCTCCAGGAAATAAAATTGCTTCCTGATGACTGCTTTGAGCTCTTGCATTTCTTCCTGGTCTGCTTTGAGCTCTCGCATTTCTTCGCAGTCCGCTTTGATCTTTCCCCAGAGGATGGCATTCCATCTCTTAGGGGAGTTGTGCTACTCATCTGGGATGATGTTCATAGTCAACCCATCTCCCTTCATATTTTTGGGCAACTCCCTCACCCCTTTCTTCTGCTTCATGACTAATGCACACCATCCCCTTTGGGGTTCTCCCAGAGCTGCCCTCTTGGCTGACCTTCTCAATCACCGTTGTCATTACTATTAAATACACTCGTGACACTGTTACATATTGCGAGCAGAGTGTCATGAATGTATTTAATAGTAATAGTAATGACAATGACATATAAATGCATCAGCTCATTTTAAGTTGACTTGGCTTAAAGCCACAAAAATCTGCACTTGATAATGGTGTAAGGACAAAACCGCAATTGTGAAATAAAGAAAGTGTTACAGTCACTGGCATAAATATGATGTCTTTTATAAAGTACTACATGACTGTGAATCCCAGGTATAAAAAGTTAAGCTTACAAACGTTAACCTTACTGCTGCAGAACATTCCATTCCTCACACTTCCTCTTTGCCGTGACGTGTCCCTATGCCTTGGTGAACTCAGGTGTGCTGTGACAATTCACATGCGAAGACATGCTCTACGTGTTTTTAGCTGTCATCCTATGATGACCAACTGCATAATAAAAAGCATCAAAATGGATACAGTGCTTAGTAATCACAGGGTTGTCATGGTGAGATTAAATACTGCAACCACCAAATCCTACAAAAATAAATGAAAAATATACATATTCAAAAAAGTAGATAAAAATTCACTTGATTCCTTCCCGAAAGACAATCTCTGCTCCTTACAAATTAATAATATAAGTGTAGACCAGATGTGGCTTGAATACAAAGAAATAGTATCACTGGCAACTGACAGATTTATTCCAAATAAATTAACAAATGATGAAGCTGATCCTCCTTGGTACACCAAACAGGTAAGAACGCTGTTGCAGATACAACGGGGGGAGGGGTGGGGGGGGGGGGATAAAAAAAATAAAAAAAAAATTTAAAAAAAAGAACATTCCAAATTCAAACAGACACAAAATCTCCAAGACTGGTGATCTTTCAAAGAAGCTCAGAATTTTGCACGGACTCACGGACTTCATTGTGAGATGCTTGTAATAGTTTCCACAATTAAACTTTGTCTCGAAACCTGGCAGAAAATCCAAAGAGATTTGGTCATATGTGAAGTATGATAGCAGCAATACACAATCAGTGCCTTCTCTGTGTGATAGCAATGGAGATACTATCAAAGACAGTACTGCCAAAGCAGAGTTACTAAATGCAGTCTTCCGAAATGCCTTCACAAAAGAAGACGAAATAAATACTCCAGAATTCGAATTAAGAACAGCTGTCAACATGAGTAACATAGAAATAGATATCCTCGGCGTTGTGAAGCAAATTAAATCACTTAATAAAAACAAGTCTTCTGGTCCAGACTGTATTCCAATTAGGTTCCTTTCAGAGTATGCTGATGCAATAGCTCCATACTCAACAATCATATACAACTGTTTGCTCGACGAAAGATCCATACCCAAAGACTGGAAAGTTGCATAGGTCACACCAATATTCAATAAAGTTAGTAGGAGTAATCCACTAAATTACAGGCCCACACTATTAATGACGATATGCAGCAGGATTTTGGAACATATATTGTGTTTGAAGATTATGAATTACCTCAAATAAACAGTCTGCTGACACACATTCAACACGGATTTAGAAAACATCGTTTTTGTGAAACACAAGAATCAAATATCAAGAATTGTATTCACCATAGGTCATTTTACAATGATCATCATACAGGATGTAGTAGTACATATATAATAATAAAATAAACTAATGTCTATACATTATAGTATGTGTTTTAAGCATGGCAGTGTACCAAATTACACCAGGATAGTTTCTAAAAGTTAATTAATAAGCTATACTTTAATATAGTGTAGTATAGTATAGTATACACTGTACATAGTGTATTGTATACACTATGTAATTACATGTGACTTAACCACAGCACACAATAATATGTTTAACTACAGAAAATTTTTAAGGGGGGGGGGGGGGGGGGGGGAATGTCACAGGAAATGTAAACATTTATTTATACAGCCATATTTATTAATGTACAAATTAAATTTTGCACATGTGAAGCACAAGAGCCATTTTTTTTAATGCAGGATTAATATTTTGCCGGAAATTTGAATTTTTAATTTTTTATTGTATTTTTTGTAGGAAACCATAACTCAAATTCTAATCATGCAATTAATCTGAAGGTCTTATTGTAATGTCCTGAGAAGGTTATAAGACCACTGAACTATAGTTATTAATTTATGGTACAAATTGTATCATTAACAGAGTTTTTAATTTTGTACATCCAAAATTAACCTTTTTTTTCTACATACAATCATATAAAAATCAGAATGTAATTGCAGGATATCATAGGGAGACAGCAACATGTTGCAAACAGTTCATGAAACTTTTATGGCATTGGCACATATCCTTTTTGAGAAATTTAAAACAGGGAAAATGAGGTTCAAAGATTTTCTTCTCATACTTCTACAAGTAAGAAGATTACCTCAATTTTAAAATCCTCCACACTGATACTCCTAATCCTCCAGGTTTCTCTTCTCTCCTCTACGAATCTGCCTGACCTGTATTTGCAGGTAAGACACTGATCTGTCAGCTTTCTTGATCCTGTTCTCGCCAATGGTGTAAAATGACTTTGTTGTAAACACACCAGAATCTATACTAACTCTCACCAGAACATCAATTCTGCCATTATTTCCGTTATTGTAACGTAAACCTGCATCATAGACACCTATTTTGAGTACTTCAAGTCTACAGAATGTTTGTTTAGATCATCTAATCCAAATTAAATTATTGAGGCTTTTATTTGCATTTTGTGTCTTTCCATAAGACAATTCTTCTATAAATCATGGTTTGCAAGAAACTTGAATATGGGCTTAATTGCATTCATGATAGGTTCTGGTAATGAGTGTTTATGTGAATACGTCTCTTTTCTGTTGTTGAACTTACACCAATCATCTTTCGAACACAGATTTTGCATTGGTGTTTGGTCATTGCCTCTAAATTATGTGTGTTTTTCTGGTAGTTCTCCCATAAAATAACTGATGAGAATCAGTTTCTTTCACATTAAGCCTACCTTTTCCTCCTAGTGGTTTTCCATCCTCAAGTACTTCACCTTCCTTCTCATTCAGCAAGTGATGAAGCTTTCCATGAAGCCTCTTTTGGATGTGGTCAACACGTTCCAACTTTTATATTGTTGTACTGTATAGATTTTTATCTGTTACAGCTTTGAACAAAGAGGAGTCTCCACCACCAAGGCATTTAGTATATCTAACACCATACTGCTACTCAGATCTGGAGAACATCCTCACAACTGCAGCAGCCTCCATGCCCCCACTTCAGCCACTATAATTTTTAGAGCAGGCTACTGCATGCTTTTATTGCCACGGTTTCTCACTGACTTCGTTGTTGGACATTTTCCTTTTTGCACACTGGTGGCAATATTTAGACATAATTTCTACATCTAAAACTTTATCTGAGTCAATACCAGTAACAGATGCAACCCCATACAGATATGTGAGACCCCTTTTCGTCCAGGTCCCATCTACACACACACACACACACACACACACACACACACACACACAGGTCAGTAACATTTGTAGGAGATTCACTATCATGAACATCTACCCCATGATATATTTCTTTTTGGTTTATTTCCAGCAATTCCTCCACTGCTTTCTCCTTTTTGGTGGTATTGCATACAACATCAGATATGTCTTTACTTATTTTTTCAAACCTTGTACGAGGTGGAGGCATGTTCAGAAAACCACACAATAAATACCTCCTTCCCTGCCCTATCCAAGGCCTCTCAGAGCATATACTAAACTAAAATTGCTTTCATAGGTACCACTGTCAGTTTTTTTGGAGGAGGAAAATGAAAATTCATAGCCACATGAATCACAAATTACTGACACGGGATTTCAAACTGATTCCATATTTCTGGATTTCTAGAACGCTTTTGACACTGTACCACACAAGAAACTTGTAGTGAAATTGCGTCATTGTGTAATATCGTCTCAGGTATGTGACTGGATTCATGATTTCCTGTCAGAGAGGTCACAGTTCATAGTAATTGAAGGAAAGTCATCGAGGAAAATAGAAGTGCTTTCTGGCATTCCCCAACATAGTGCTATAGGCCCTTTGCTGTTCCTTATGTATATAAACGATGTGGGAGACAATCTGAGCAGCCATCTTAGGTTGTTTGGTGATGACGCTGCTGTTTATTGACTAGTAAGATCATCAGAAGATCAAAACAATTTATAAAAGATGTCTGTCTGGTGCAGAATTTGGCAATTGACCCTAAATAACAAAAAGTATGAGGTCATCCAGATGAATGCGAAAAGGAATCCGTTAAACTTTGGTTACATGATAAATCTGTAAAATCTAAAGGCCGTAAATTCAACTTAATACCAAGGAATTACAATTACGAATAACTTTAATGAGAATGACCACATAGAAAATGTTGTGGGGGAATACTAACCAAAGACTGCATTTTATTGACAGGATGCTTAGACAATGTAACTGGTCTACTAAGGAGACTGCCTACACTATGCTTGTCTGCCCTCTTTTAGAATGCTGCTGTGCAATGTGGGATCCTTCCAGATAGGATTGACAGAGTACATCAAAAAAGTTCAAATAAGGGCAGCACATTTTGTTTTACCATGATATAGGGGAGAGAGTGTCACTGAAATGATACAGGAAATGGGTTGGACATCATTAAAACAAAGGCATTTCTCGCTGTGGAGCAATCTTCACATGTAATTCCAGTTACCAACTTTCTCCTCCAAATGCGAAAATATTTTGTTGACGCCAGCCTACATACAGAGAAATGATCACCATGATCAAATAAGGGAAACCAGAGCTTGTACAGAAAGATACAGGTGTTGGTTCTTTCTGCGTGGAGATTGGAATAATAGAGAATTGGGAAGGTAGCTCGATGAACCCTCTGCCAGGCACTTCAGTATCGATGTAGATATAGATTCATTACATACAGTTGTGTGCACAGTGTCATTACATTCTTCAGGATAGCAGGAAAGCTTGCTGGTTTTTACTAGTTCTTTTAACAGTTCCACTCCCTCTTGTGTAGTGTGGGCCAACCATCAACTGCTGTCTGGGACCAAGGTCAATTCCCTAGTTTCCTGCCTGACAGTGGCAGATCATGTCATCGTGGAAACTACTGCTATCTCCAACACCTTGGGCAGCTATTTTGCAGAGATTTCGAGCTCCATCCACTATCACCCTACCTTCCTCCGTCAGAAACGAGTGGAGGAGGCTCGCATAGTACCCTTCTCTTCTCAGAATTGAGAGTACTACAATGGCGTCTGTACTGTGTACCCCCCCTGAACCATGAACCTTGCCATTGGTGGGGAGGCTTGTGTGCCTCCAAGATACAGATGGCCGTACCGTAGGTGCAACCACAACGGAGGGATATCTGTCGAGAGGCAAGACAAACGTGTGGTTCCTGAAGAGAGGCCCCGGGAGTAGACAACCATTAGAACTACTGACGGCCTTGGGAGAGCCAGCCCTGACAAAACTCTACCATCTGGTGAGCAAGATGTATGAGACAGGCGAAACACCCTCAGACTGCAGGAAGAATATAATAATTCCAATCCCAAAGAAAGCAGATGTTGATGGATGTGAAAATTACCGAACTATCAGTTTAATAAGTCTCAGCTGAAAAATACTAACGTGAATTCTTTACAGACGAATGGAAAAACTGGTAGAAGCCGACCTCTGGGAAGACCAGTTTGGATTCCATAGAAATGTTGGAACACGTGAGGCAATACTGACCTTACGACTTACCTTGGAAGAAACATTAAGGAAAGGCAAACCTACGTTTCTAGCATTTGCAGACTTAGAGAAAGCTTTTGACAATGTTGACTGGAATACTCTCTTTCAAATTCTAAAGCTGGCAGGGGTAAAATACAGGGAGCAAAAGGCTATTTACAATTTTTACAGAAACCAATTGGCAGTTATAAGAGTCGAGGGGCACGAAAGGAAAGCAGTGGTTGTGAAGGGAGTGAGACAGGGTTGTAGCCTTTCCCCGATGTTATTCAATCTGTATATTGAGCAAGCAGTAAAGGAAACGAAAGAAAAGTTCGGGGTAGGTACTAAAATCCATGGAGAAGAAATAAAAACATTGAGGTTCGCCGATGACATTGTAATTCTGTCAGAGACGGTAAAGGACTTGGAAGAGCAGTTGAACGGAATGTACAGTGTCTTGAAAGGAGGACATAAGAAGAACATCAACAAAAGCAAAATGAGGATAATGGAATGTAGTCGATTTAAGTCGGGTGTTGCTGAGGGAATTAGATTAGGAAATGAGACACTTAAAGTAGTAAAGGAGTTTTGCTGTTTTAGGACAAAATAACTGATGATGGTCAAAGTAGAGAGGATATAAAATGTAGACTGGCAATGGCAAGGAAAGCGTTTCTGAAGAAGAGAAATTTATTAACATCGGGTATAGATTTAAGTGTCAGGAAGTCGTTTCTGAAAGTATTTGTATGGAGTGTAGCCATGTATGGAAGTGAAACATGGACGATAAATCGTTTGGACACGAAGAGAATAGAAGCTTTTGAATTGTGGTGCTATGGAAGAATGCTGAAGATTAGATGGGTAGATCACATAACTAACGAGGAGGTATTGAATAGAAACGGGGAGAAGAGGAGTTTGTGGCACAACTTGACAAGGAGAAGGGACCAGTTGGTAGGACATATTCTGAGGCATCAGGGGATCACAAATTTTGCACTGGAGGGCAGTGTGGAGGGTAAAAATCGTAGAGAGAGACCAAGACATGAGTACACTAAGCAGATTCAGAAGGATGTAGGCTGCAGTAGGTACTGGGAGATGAAGAAGCTTGCACAGGATAGAGTAGCATGGAGAGTTGCATCAAACCAGTCTCAGGACTGAAGACCACAACAACAACAACAACAACAATTGTGAGGGAGCCAGATTGTGCTCCCACTTCATCCCAATTTTCCGCTCCAGGGCTGGATGATGTTCACACTGCAGAACCTTTCCCTTGCACGTAAGCATCTCCTTCATACGTGCAATCACATTTGGGCAGAGGGCATGATTCCCAGATGCAGGAGTGAAGCCACTGTCACACCCATACCTAAGCCCGGCAAGGACAAACACCTCCCTCTATTATTGTCCATTTCTCTCACCAGCTGTGTTTGCAAGGTAATGGAATGTATGATTCATGCCCAGCTGGTACGGTTGCTTGAGCCTCACAATTCTCTAACCACTGCACAGTGCAGATTTTTGTGCCATTCTGCAGTTGATCATCTTGTCACTCTGTCAATGCATGTCATGAATGGTTTTATGTGGAAATACCAGACTGACGCCATGTTTTTCGATTTAGAGAAAGCCTAGAACATTTGCTGGATGACTGGTATTCTCCATCCTCTCTAAACGTGGGGCTTCCATGGCCGCATGCCCTGTTTCCTTCAGGAATTCTTAAAAGACCAAATTTTCAAGGTATGTGAGAGGTTCTGCCTTGTCGGACACCTTTATCTAAAAAAACAGTGTGCCTCAGGATTCCATCATGAGAGTCGTCCTGTTTGCTATCTCCGTTAACCCTATTATGGACTGTTCCCCTCTGGGCGTCTCCAACTCCCTTTTTGTTGATGATTTTTCCATATCATGCAATTCTCCACAGGCTTGTCTCCTTGAGCAGCATCTTCAGTGATGTCTCAACTGTCTTTACTCATGGAGCATCAAAAATGGCTTTTGCTTTTCCACTGACAAAATCATTTGTATTAATTTCTGGTGGCGCAATTGCATTCTTTCATGATCTTTAAATCTTGGGCCTGTTGCTGTTCTGTTTGTTGCCCATGTGTCTTACCTGGTCGCCCACTATACAGAGTCCCTCAGTGTCCTAACATGTCCTCAGCGATACTTCCTGGAGAGCAGATCAGATCATCATCCTCCGTTTGTATCAGTCCCTTGTTCCTTCGAAACTAGACTATGGATGTTTCATTTATGCATCTGCACACCCTCCCCCCTTACACAATCTCTATACTATCTAATATCACGTTATCTGTTTGGCCATTGGTACCATTTATAACAGCCCAGGTAAGAGTCTGTATGCTGAAGCATCCTTGAGTTTGCTTTCAGCTCTTGTTCCAGCAATTTAACTTCATACTGCCTGTCACTTTTCCGATGGATGTGAATCCTTCACCACCTTGGCTTCGTGCAGAGGCTTTTGTTCAACTTGGCCTTCATTCACTTCCTAAAGATACTACTCCAGCCTCACTATCGCCGTAAGTTTCATGACCTTCACACGGAACTTTGCAATAGTACTTTGTGTACACTGATGGCTCTTGGACTGACTGTGGTGTCAGGTGCACCTTCATCATTACCACCCATGATTTTGGTATTGGCTTCTGGAGTACTGGTCAGTATTTACAGCATAGCTCTTAGCCGAGTAACGGGCCATACAGTACATCCGACGACACAGGCTTTTCAATTGCATCATCTGCTCCGACTCTCCCACTTCAGAGCCTCAGTGAACTGCACACAGTCCATCCCTTAGCGCAACAGGTGGAGAAATGCTGTCACTTGCTCACTCTTTATGGAGCCTCTGTGGTGTTTATGTGGACTCCTGATCATGTCAGTCTGACAGGAAACGAGGCCGCTTACACTGCTACCAAGGCTGCAGTCCTCATACCTTGGCCCACTAGTTATTCCACTCCCTCCAATTCTCTAACTGTGTCTGCAAGATGTCCCAGTTGTTGACACAGGGTGTATACGTGGACAAGGAAAAAAAAATTCCCGGATTTCCCAGTTAAAAATACACTTTTTCCCGGGTGAAAATACGGCTTTTCCGTGTTAAGTGACAGTATACTCTTCCTCATCAATCCTTTGAATGTTTATGGTTTTATATACTGGAGTAGAATTTCACGGCACTTTAGAAAACTTAACTCTGGGGGGGAAAACACGTTTTGAAAGACCTTTGATGTGCAGCAACATGTACGCTGCATATTTTCGTATTACGAAGGTATAAATTTGAATTCCACCAAACACCGCATGTTACTTTCCAAAACATTGAAATCGAGATTGCGATGCGCTTTTGTAAGACAGTCATAGCTCATGTCACGTGATCTCGCCAGCTGATGGCAGCATAGGACACGTGATGTAGTGAGCCAATAGCAAGATCACTCTTAGGCAGCGCGAACACACAAATAAGATAAGTTAATGGTTTAAATTAATACACATACCATTCACCTATAGTATTGGTCTCTTAAGATTAATAAGCTGGAAAAGAAGATAAGCTTCGACATATAATGTTGATCTTTTTTGCGCATGTTACACTTTAAGATACATCACACAAATGTGCCAGTAAAATGACGTAAATGTCTGATCTTTTGGGCTCGAAATTCTTCTAAATGGTCATCCTCAACGAGTTGATTTTTAAATGAGAGTCAAACGCTTTGTGATTTAAGAAATTCATTGTACATTCTCGCGCATAGTTTATATTGCGTAAAAGGAAATCTGCTTTGAATGTAATGCTTTTCAAACCACCACTCGCAATATTTTCCCATGACCTGTTAGAAATAGGTTCGTTTCAGCAGTTGCAAGAAAGCGCCAAATAACAGGCGTCACCGTGCTTGCGCAGCTACGATGACGCAGGAAGCCCATTTGTCCATACGTGTAAAACATTAAAAGATCTTACGAATGGCATAAAAGAAACAAGACATCAGAGCGTTGAAATTTCGTGAACCATAGTGAAACGCATAATTCGGCTTAAAATGCACATTCAAATGTAAATTTTCTTGGAGTAATAGTACTGTATTATCTCATGTTTGGTTCTTTATTATGGCATAATGCCATTCGTGCACTTGAAATGCAGCAAACAGTTGAAACTAGCCAATAGTGTGAAATTAAACACTTCGTTTCAAATAAATTGACTGCCTCAGCAGAAAAGATTAACTTTAAGCCAAATCTCTTTACCAATACGGCAAAAATAGCTTCATTGTTCTGTAAGAAAGGTGGAAATAAAGTCTGAAACTAATAACAAATTTTAGCCTACCGTAATTATGCGAACGTATTTTAATTCATTTGATATCTCCCGGCCACAAAAATCCATTTTGTTATCATTTAACGTGAGAGCAATAAAACGAAGAGGAAACAACAAAATCTCTGAACGCAAACACAGGTCACGTGGACGCTGCCCACCACAACTCAGACTGCTCTGTGCATCAGCCCCAGATTTACTATATTTCTGAACCGAGGCAATATTAAGCAGTGGCACCCAGCCACACTTCTGTAACCAGAAGCAGGGGAGAAGGTACTACTCATACGCGACTCAACTGCACATGCGCAAGAGCCCGCCCACAACAGCTCAAACAAATCTAATTTAAACAGTTGTCATGCCACGCTCATCGGAGGCAATTTGTTGTTACAAAGAAATGCATAGTCTTCCTAAAGCCTTTGACACACTTTGCTGTTAGCAGATGCTTGTATGAGCACTGTTTTGTTGTTGTATATGGTGCATTTCCTTTGCAACTTAAGTTTTATTTCCGTTTTCTTTTTTCTCTTGTTCATGCTTTGTTGCTGCAGTACTATTCTGCAGTAGCGGGATACAGTAATATCCTTTGTTAGAGCATTGGCTCTTACCAGTCAAAATCACAAAAATGTAACTGAAAGCTAAAACAATGAAAAATTCCCAGAATTCTAAACAATTCCCGGGTTTTCCCCAGTTTTCTCCCGGATGAAAAAATTCCCGGGTTTTTCCCGTATCTCCCGGTTGTCCCGGGTCGTATACACCCTGTGACAATAAATTTCAGCATTGATGGTTACACCTCAGGGAAGCAATTCATAGTACACCCCACTGTCACTGTTCCATTAGATGCTAAAAATTTATCTTTTGTAGATGCACACAGGTCTTCCATTAGATGCTAAAAATTTATCTTTTGTAGATGCACACTGTTGCTTTGTGGGAGTGACAAGTCGATAGTCGACAAGACACTGAGAGATTCTCTTTACGAGCGGGGTTCTTTGGAGGACACGAGGAGTGTTCGTTTTCCCGCGTTAACGTATGTACCAAGTGTGTTTTGTGCGGTACAATAAAGGTGGTCGTTTACAGTATAAATTCCACACAAGTGTTTTCCTTTATGTAGTGAAATTACCCCTACATAAGTGGTGACCCCGTAACTAAGCAGTGTGACAGTAGGCAAGTTTCTTGAGATATTTTCCGCGATGTCTCGTGTCGACATGTCGTCTGCACAGAACCTCTTCCGCGACATCGACGGCATCATCCAAAACATCAAAAAGGAGCTCGATACGATGCAGCAAAACCCTCAGTTCACAGTGCCACGGACGCCTACATCTCAAACCGACTTCGCCCACGACGTTACGTTTCCAAGCGCGCCGCGTGTGCCGGCGGGTCACGCGCCGCCGCCACAGGACATTGCCTCGCACAACCAGCGCGCAGGACACGCCGATATCAGACCCAAAGTGCTCCCGTTTTCATCACCCGCGTCGGTACCGCTCCCACGAGTTTTGCACTTTCCGTTCACCAGTGATCGTGGGCCACCCGCGTCGCGGTTACAAATTCGACCCCCACCTTTCGTCCCCGAGCGTCCGGAAATTTGGTTCGCTATTATGGAGAACATTTTCGTGCAGCAACAAATAGTCAACGATTTTGAACAGTTCACACTCGTGATATGCAACCTGGACCAACGTGCGTCGTCAGTGGTATCGGATATAATTATGCAACCCCCACCACAACAAGCCTACGCCACCCTCAAGACGGCTTTAATTTCGCGTTGTACAAAACCTGTTCATCAGCGGATATCACAGCTCCTGTACCACGAGAAACGCGGTGACAGGTCACCTTCAGACTTTTACCGGCATTTACGTGCTATGGTGGACCCTTCCGTGTTCTCAGACACATTACTTTTGCACATATGGCAACAGCAGTTACCTCCGCAGGTGGGCTTAACCTTAATTGCTTACGAGGGCCGGCCATTAAGCGAGTTGCTGCAAGTAGCCGATAGAGCGCACTCCCTGTTCGACTCGCGCGCCACAGTGGCCGCCGCCGCAACCACCTCGGCCAACGACACCAGCCGAGCACGGCCGGAGCTGGTCGACGCGGCGCCTCCAGCTTGTGCTGTCACGACCGCACGACGAGCGCCGGACGCGACCGAAGATTTCCGATCTCTCCGCGCTGCCATCGATCAGCTGACCGCCCAGCTGCAGCGGCTAGAGCCACGCGACGTTGCGGCAGCTGACACACACACGCGTCGTCGCCAGCCGACGTGACCGCCGTGTCTCGCAAACAACGGCACCGGTTATTGCTGGTTCCACCAGCGCTTCGGCGCGCAAGCTACGAAGTGTAAGACACCGTGCTCACACCCAAACGCATCCCACGGCCTGCTTTAGGCGCAGCTGACTGTGACAACAAGCAACTGCGCCTAAACTCACAGACGCATGGAAGGGGAACACCCCCATTTCAGCACGAGCCTACGTTATGTGGATCGACTTCTCCCACAGCTGTAAGGTACGCTGCTTCACAAAGACTTTTCGTTCCTGATCGCTCTACAGGATGGATGTTCTTGGTCGACACCGGCTCAGATGTCAGCACTCTGCCTGTAAATTTCTTCCCTTCAGATAAACGCACTGAAGAGACCACCTTGAAAGCAGTCAACGACTCAGTCATCCACACATATGGACAGAAAACACTGCCAGTGGACATTGGGCTACCAGAAGAATGCAACTGGACCTTCGTTATGGCCGATATCGATCAACCTATACTAGGTGCTGATTTCCTGGCAAAACATGCATTGTCCGTAGACTTACACAAGTCACAACTCGTCCATTCTGTCAATGGATTTGTTATTCCGGGAATACAAGGACGTCCGACTTCTCATGCATGCCAAAGGGTAGATAACCTCAGTGCACCCACCTGGGAGGACACCATAGCAACGAAGGAAGCTGACCGGCACATGGCTCAAACGACATCAAAACAGTTAACGACACAACAACAGGCTCCTGCTGTTTCAACCACAAAGGCGACACCCAAACCACAACAGGGAACAAGAAAGAGCAGGGTGAAGCATGAGACAGTGCACCACATCCGGACAACTCCAGGCCCACCAGTCTCCTCACGTGTTCGCAGGCTTGCACCTGATCGCTTGCGGGAAACCAAGGCCATTTTCAACGAGATGCTACAGGAAGGAACTATACAGCCATCCAACAGTCCGTGGTCCTCTCCTCTGCATCTTGCCCGTAAAAAGAATGGGTCATGGCGCCCGTGCGGTGATTATCGAGCTTTGAACGCCCGAACTATTCCAGACAGATACCCTGTGCCACATATACAGGATTTCACCCATTCACTGGCCGGGGCATCCATATTCAGTGTTTTGGATTGCCGTAAGGCTTATAATCAGATCCCAATGGCAGAGCAGGACATACCAAAGACTGCAGTGACAACCCCATTCGGGCTGTTTGAATTTTTGGTGATGCCATTTGGGCTGAAAAATGCGGCCCAGACATGGCAACGGTTCCTAGACAGCGTACTAAGAGGACTACCATATTGTTTCGCCTATTTAGACGATATTCTGGTGTTTTCGGAGAATGTTTCTGACCATCAGAAACACGTAAGAGAGGTGCAAAGCAGGCTTAGCGCTCATGGAATTACACTTAACAAGGACAAGTGCGTGTTTGGGGAACCCGTTGTAACCTTCCTGGGTTATAAAGTGTCAGCTCAGGGCATTTTCCCACTGCCAGAAAAGCTGGAGTTGTTGCATACCCTACCACGGCCTCAAACCTACCACGATCTCCGACGGTTCCTAGGGATGATAAATTTCTATCGTCGCCACCTCCCCGGAACAGCAGCAATCCAGACGCCATTGAACAATGCCTTGGCCGGACACAACAAAATTGGCAAGCGCCCACTCCCATGGACACCCGAGATGGACTCGGCTTTCAAGGCACTGCAAAACAGCCTTCACAACGCAGTGGGGCTTGCACACCCTTCACCAGGAGCTCAGCTAGCCATAGTAGTGGACGCAAGCCAAGTCACAATCGGGGCAGCACTGCACCAGAGAGTGAAGGGTCATTGGCAGCCACTAAGTTTCTTCTCACAAAAACTACAGATGAGTCAAACTCGTTGGAGTGCATATGACAGGGAACTCCTCGCAATGTATGAAAGCGTCAGGCACTTCCGCCCCTTAGTTGAGGGCAGGCAATTCACCATATACACCGACCACAAACCTCTCGTGGCAGCTTTCTACAAAGTCAGCGATTCATGTTCCCCCCCGCCAGGCCCGCCATATAGAGTTTATATGCCAGTTTTCGACAGACGTGCGTCACATCCATGGTGCCGAAAACATTGTGGCAGACTATTTCTCACGTATTAATGGGATAAGTCCAATGTTAGATTATTCCGAATTGGCAAGACCTTAGGCTTCAGATGCGCAGCTGCAATCCTTGTTGGCAGACCCATCCACTGGCCTACATTTACAACTTGTGGACGTCCCCTGCAGCCCATGTAAGGTGTGGTGCGACACCTCCACGGTTAGACCACGCCCATACATCACCCCCCAGTTCCAACGAAAGGTATTCGACAGCATTCACAACCTGGCACATCCGGAAACCAATGCCTCAGTGAAATTAGTGACGGAATGTTTTGTGTGGCCTTCAATCAAGAAAGATACACGGGAGTGGGCCCGCAGCTGCTATCAGTGTCAACGTAGCAAAGTGGGACGCCATGTTCACGCTCCAGTAGGACAATTCCCAAAATCAACGGCACGTTTTGGGCATGTACACATTGACTTGGTTGGACCCCTCCCCCCTTCAGAAGGTTACAGGTACTTGTTTACGGCAGTGGATCGTTGCACGCGGTGGGCAGAGGCTACACCAATCAGGGACATTTCTGCAGAGACTACTGCACGTGCATTCTTGGAAACTTGGATGGCTCGTTTTGGGTGCCCATTTTTCGTTACCACCGACCAAGGACGCCAGTTCGAGTCAACACTGTTCCAACAACTGTCAAAACTCTGCGGCTTCCAACGAAACCGTACTACTAGCTACCACCCGGCCAGCAACGGTTTGGTGGAAAGGTGGCACCGGACCTTAAAGGCTGCCCTGATGTGCCACGAGGACTCATGGACTCAAGCGTTGCCATTGGTTTTGTTGGGGTTACGGACCGCATTAAAAACGGACATCAATTGTTCCTCGGCAGAGTTGGTATACGGAGAACCACTCCGAGTTCCAGCAGAATTCCTTGCACCAGTTCCTCTCCCAGATGACACACAACTACCCCACCTCTTGCAACAAATGAGGAAGCAGGCAGAGACACTACGTGCAGCCCCGACGTCTCAGCACGGCACGCATCCAGTGTTCATACACAAGTCCCTCGATACTTGTTCCCACATCATGCTCCGCACAGACCTGGTACGTCATTCGTTACAGCCACCGTACACTGGACCGTACCAAGTGCTAGGACATGACACACACACAATGGATATCCTCCTCCAGGGAAAGTCGACCAAAGTTTCCATTGAGCGAGTAAAACCCGCTTGGACAATGCCAGCACCGACGACAGTCTCACAGACGACTTCAGACACAATTTGCAACGAACCCACACCTTCCGCAGAACCAGGCAGCTGTGTCCCACATGAGCCCCACACCAGGGGACCTAATGCAGCAACAGAATCAGCAAGCAGCACCCACACCCGCACTATCCGCACTCGGGCAGGCCGAGAGGTGAAGTTTAAGTACCCCACCACACCGGGTGCTCCGCACTTCAGGGGGGGGGGGGGGGGGGGGGGGGGGGGGGGGGGGGGGGGGGGGGGCTGTGTGGGAGTGACAAGTCGATAGTCGACAAGACACTGAGAGATTCTCTTTACGAGCGTGGTTCTATGGAGGACACGAGGAGTGTTCGTTTTCCCGCGTTAATGTATGTATCAAGTGTGTTTTGTGCGGTACAATAAAGGTGGTCGTTTACAGTATAAATTCCACACAAGTGTTTTCCTTTATGTAGTGAAATTACCCCTACAGCTTTGTTTCGGATCAACCACTCATTTCTTTCCCTTATGTCAGCACAAAAAAAACCTTTCTTGTCACTAGTAATGATAAAGGATAGAATGATTTGTCTTGTTCATGAGCCAATTGATGGCGAGCAAGCAGAGAGAGTATGTCGTATCCATACACCCGATTTTTGAACCTTTCCCACTGAATGCAAGCATTGCCCAATGGTGAAACGATCACAGTTCATCACACTTGCTAGTTCTCAATTATACTGATGTGGATCATTGTGGATTAATTTGCATAAACTATCTTCATCAAACTCTGAAGTTCTTCCTGAACATGCAGAATCACTAATGTTAACACAATCCTCCTTAAAATGAGAAAACCATTTTCTTGCTGTGCTCTGTCAAATGGCGTTTCAGGCTGCCTGCACTGCTGTCACCCCTCTATTGAACTCAAACAGAAGAATATATTGGAAATGTTCCAATTTCTCCACTTGGCACTCAATTTTCTAGCGTCCATAATTCCACTCTGTCTCCAAATGACAAATGACAATATGTAAACTCAAACAGCAACAGTGAACTCGGTGTATATGGGGACAAGGAAAAAAAATTCCCTGATTATTCCCGGATTTCCCGTTTAAAAAATAACCTTTTTCCCGGGCGAAAATACACTTTTTCTGGTGCTAAGTGACAATAGGTTTTCCATAGATTTTCCCTTGGAACTGTAAAACTTATCAATCCTTTGAATAAAATACACTCAGGCGTAGAACTTCCCGGAAAAAAAAGTAAAGCTGGGGGACAGAAGTTTTGGAAAGACCTTTGATTTGCAGGAACATGTACGCTGCATATTTTCGTATTACAAAAGTATAAATTCGAATTGCACCAAACACAGCACGTTAGTTTCCAGAGCGTTGAAACCGAGGTTGCAATTTCCTTTTGTAGGCCAATCATATCTCATGCCACGCGATCTCACCAGCCGATGACAGCAGATATTCAGAGCATAGGACACATGATGTAGTCAGCCAATAGCAAGATCACTGGTTACGTAGCGTGAAAGCACAAAGAGGAAAAGTTAACGGTTTACATTAATATACATAGTATAGCTACAAGAAAAGCTAAGCTTTCACATCTAATATTGGTCTAATGTTTCACATGTAATACTGATCTTTTTTTGCGTGTGTTATACTTTAAGATACATCACACAAATGTGCCATTAAATTTAAAATTATGACATAAATGCCTGGTCATCTGGGCTCGAAATTCTTGTAAGTGTTCAGTTTTAAATGCTCTGTGATTTAGAGATTCATAGCACTTTCTCACACGCAACATAATTCATCTTGCGTAAAAAGAAATTTACTTTGAAAGTAGCACTTTTCGAACCACCGTTCGCAATACTGTTAGAAATAGGTTCGATTTATTAGTTGCCAGAGAGTGCCAGAAAACAGGCATTATTGCACGTACGCAGCTGCAGTGATGTAGGAAACCCTCATATTCATATGTATAAAGCACTAAGAGAGCTTACATTACACCATCAGAGGATACTCCCAAGAGCACCAGAATTTTGTAAACCATAATAAAATGCATCATTTGCCTTGAAGTGCACATTGGTTTTTTTCCAGATTCACAATGAAGTACGTCCCATCTGATATTTAGGTTTTCAGTGATGTTTTTGGGATTTAAGTTTTCTTGGAGTACCAGAACTCTATGATCTCATTTTTGGTTCTTTCTTATGGCATAATGCCATACATGACAGAAGATGATAACGTGCACTTGAAATTCAGCGAGTAGTTGGAACTGGCCAATACTGTGGAATGAAACACTTCGTTTCAACTAAAATGATCGCCTCAGCAGAAAGATTAATGAAGCCAAATTTCTTTAGCACACTTGCAAAAATAACTTCAGTGTTGTGCAAGGTGATTAATGCTTGACTGCTAATAACTTGGAAATAAAATAAAATCAGTAAACTGAAACTAATAACATATTTTTGCCCTCCGTAATTATGTAAGTGTATTTTAATTCACTTGATAGCTTCCAGCCACAGAAACCCTTTTTGTTTTCATTCGATGTGGGAGCTGTAAATGAAGAGAAGCAGCAAAATCACTTAACGCAAACATGGGTCGTGTGGAGACTAACGCCCTCCCCACTACAACTCAGACAATTCTCCGCATGCGCGAATCTGGCAGCTAGGGCGCGTGAGAAAGATTTTTCTCGTTGGCATCTGGCTGCTTGCAGCTTCTAATGAACCTAATCTGAACAGTTGTGACATCATGTAGCATGCAGTTTATTGTTACAAAGAATTACATAGTCTTTACCTTATGGCCTTTGACATATTTTTGCTATTTGCAGACGCTTGTGCGTGCTCGGTGTTTTGTTGTTGTAAATTGTGCATTTCCTTTGCCACTAAAGTTTTATTTTATTTCGCCCTTGTTTATATTTTATTCTGCTGTGTCATTCTCCAGTAGCAGGAGAACCAATTTTTACCAGGCACAACTACAAAAATTTAACTGAAAGCTAAGACAGTGAAAAATTCCCGGAATTCCGAAAAATTCCTGGGTTTTTCCCAGATTTCCCGGTTGTCCTGGGTCATATATACCCTGTTAACTACAAATAAAAAATGACAATTGATAAATAAACCCATAACAACAAGAATACCAACACACAAAACGTGAATGCTACAAACGTATGCACCAAGATAATATATGGCTGCAAGAGGTACATTGTTCCTCGTAGATATGTAGGATAGCCCACATTAGTACACTGACAAATCAGATAACTACATTCAACGTGTGGTCATGAGCACTTTCAAACATGACGGCTTCTTTCTGCCATTCTGTCAAGTATCCATGTTGATCGAACTTGCTATACTGATTCCACACAAACAACTGAAATATGTTCATGTCACTGACATGACTTTTGTCAGAGATAGAGGATCACATGACCTGGTGGTACCAGTCCAACATCTATAGAGTGACCAGTGTGGGTTCTTTTAACATTGTACACAGACAAGAAAAAAAACTCCCAGATTTCCCACTTAAAACTACACTTTGTCCCACGTGAAAACATTCTATACCCAAATTTATCAATCCTCTGAAAGGTAAAGGTTTCATACACCAGTGTAGAGAAAAAAAAAAATAAAAAAATTAAAAAAAATTAAAAAAAAAAAAAAATAAAATAAAAACCTTTTGGAATAGCTTTGGTGTGCGGGAACATGTATATTGTATATTTTTGTATTATGGAAGCATAAATATTAATTCCACACATGGTTACTTCTGGAGCACTGAAATCAAAACTACACTGCTCTTTTGTCAGCCAGTCACTGCTCAAGTCACATGATCTTGCAGTCAATGACAGCAGAATATAGGACACAAATGTGATGAGTCAGCCAATAACAACATGACTTAGTAGCCCAATCACACAATTAGAAAAAGGTAACGGTTTAAATTAATATACATACAGCACAGTGACGAGAAATGCTAAGCTTGCACGTACAATATTTTAGTGTGTATAACCCTTTATAATATATCAAGCACAAATGAACCAGTAAAATTTTAAATAATGGCATAAATGGCTGGTTTTCTCGCCCCAAAATTTTTCTAAGTGGCTGGTCCTCAAAGTGTTAAGTTTTTAATGAGAGTCAAATGCTGCATGATTGTCACATATAACCTAATTCATCTTGTGTAAAAGGAAATTTACTTTGAAAATAACATTTCTGAAACCACCATTTACAGTAGTTTCCTGTGAACTGTTAGAAATGTAAACAGTTGTGACATCATACTCATCAAAAGCAGTTTTGTTGTTACAAAGTATTGCATAGTCTCCATCCTACACCCTTCGACAGGTTCGTCTGTGTTTGCACAGTGTTTTGTTTTTCAAATGGCACATTTTCTTCGCAACTACATTTTTATTATGGTGTTATTCTCTCGTTTATGTTTTATTGCTGCAGTATTATTCTACAGCAGCAGACTAACGTAAAATTCTTTGTTAAAGTACCAGTTCTTACCAGTCAAAACTACAAAAATTTATCTGAAAACTAAAACAATGAAAAATACTCAGAATCCCAAAAAATTTCTGGGTTTTTCCTGGATGAAAAATTCTAATGAAAATAAAATTATGGCCTAAGCTGTACTCACTGTGGTATTGACAAGGAGATGACGGTTGGGAAGCTTGGCCTAAAAAAATTCTTTGAGAGTCCAAATTGGCTGGAATGGTACCTTGTCGAGAAACGGCTGCCCCTGGCACTGTAGATACCGTCGAGGCCTGGTATCATACTGTAGCTGGGTGTGTATCCCGGAGGACTCCACTGTGAGCCGCCACCAGAGTATCTGTTGCTCGGATAATGGACGAAGCCTGGAGAGCCAGTGTACACTTGTTGGTGCCCATCGTAAGTGCTACCACCTGACAATGATGGGTAGCCTCCATGACGTCCATAATCCCCAGGAGATCTGGGGTATCCAGCTGGATAGTTTTGATATCCTGGGTAGCCCTGTTGGTAGCCAGGATATCTGGCCTCATGTGTCAATTTACTGGTGCCTGGTGGCTGACCGAAATAACTGCGGTTGTACAGAGGCTTCTGTGGGTAGTCTGCAGGTTTGCTTCCAGTGCCACTGGAACAAAGAAACGTATTCTGCTATATCAACAAAAATAATCGGCTTTTGAAAATATAATTTAATTGCATTGATGAAAAACATCACCAAGTGGCAGCAGGAGAACACATATATAAAAGCTATTATGTATGTAAACTTTCAGAGTCAGTGGCTCCTTCTTCTAGCACTAGGGTTGAAGGGAAAGGAAGAGAGGTGAAGTAAAAGGTCTGCTGAGGTTTAGGGAAAGGGGCAGAGTTCAGAAAAGTCACCCAGAACCCTGGGTCAGAGGAGACTTCCCGGAAAGGATGAGAAGGAAAGACTGTACTGAACAAGATTTGAAAACCAGAGAGTTAACAGGTGGAAGGTAGGGTGATATGCAAGGCACAGATTACTGCTAGAACACTGTGCATGAGCAGAAAGCTAAGTACATTGTATATGATAGAGGAGGAGAGAGATAGCAAAAAAAAAGACAGGTCAGGAAATGAAAGATGTAGAAAACTAAAAGGGAATGAAGGAAGGAATAGTTACTGTGAAGAAATACTGAGACCAAAGAAAGTAACCTAAATTATGACCAGATGGTTGGCGAGAACTAAGTACATGGTGTAGTGCCAGTTCCCACATACAGAGTTCTGAAAAGCTGGTGTCTGGGGAAAGAATACAGATGTCCTGTGTGATGAAACAGGAACTGAGCTCACAACTGTCACAGTGTAGAGCACGCTCTGCAACAGGATATTGAGTGTTGGCAGTCTACACCCTCTGCCTATGCCTATTTATCCTAACTGATAACTTTACAGTGGGCTCACCGATGTAAAAAGCCGAACAGTATTTACATAACAGCTGGTACACGGCATATGTCATTTCACAGGTGGCTCTCCCTTTGACAATATATGTTTTGCCAGTTACAGGGCTGATATAGGTGATGGTAGGAGGGTGTATAGCACAAGTTTGGCAGCGGGAATGATCACAGGGGTAGGAGCCATAGGGTAGGGAGATGGTGGTAGAAAGAGAATAGGGACTGACAAGGATATTGCGGAGATTGGGAGGGCAACAAAAAGCTATTCTAGGTGTGGTGTGCAAAATGTCAGACAGAATGGATCTCATTTCAGGGATCGATTTTAGGAAGTTGTGCCCTTGTCAAAGTAGCTGATTAATACTGAGTTACCAGTGGTGTGCTGTGAAGCTGTTTTTTGGAGGCATCAACTGTATCAGTATTGGATGTGATGGCCTGGTAAATCTGCTTTTGAACTAGGTTGGTGGATAATTACGTCCAGCAAAAAGCTTTGGTGAAAAGAAAAGTGGTGTGGGATTTGGGACAGGATTACATGAAATTTAATTGGGAGAATGTATTTAGAGAGTCCAGGAGTTTTAACAGGTCAGCCTCACAATGAGACATTTCGCCCTATGGACTCAGGTGAGGCTGACTGTTAAAACTCCTGGAATCTCTAAATACATTCCCCCAATTAAATTTTGCCTGCTCTTTGTCTGAATCCCATGCCATTTTCCTTTATGTTGATCTCATCCTCACCAAAGGCCAGCTACTCACTTTTTTCACATTAAACCTACTAATAAGCAACAGTACTTACATCTTGACAGTTGGCATACTTTCCATGTCAAAAGTTCCCTCCCATACAGCCTTGGCATTCAAGGCTAATGTATTTGTTCAGGTGCAGACTCTTTACACCAATACACCACCATTCTCACCTCAGGCTTCACTGGACATAATTACCCCACCAGTCTAGTTCTAAAGCAGATTTCCTGGGTCATCACATCCAATCCTGGTACTGCAGATCCCCACAAAACACAGCTTAAGAGTACACCACCTGTCACTCAGTATTATCCTCACCTTGACTGTAGTAATTAGCTACTTTGACAAGGCCATGATGTCCTAAAATCATGCCCTAAAATGAGGTCCACTTTGTGTGATGTTTTGCCCACCACACCTAGAATAGATTTTTATCGCTCTCCCAATCTCTGCAAGATCCTTTACAGATCCTGTGCTCCTTCTGCCCTGTGACTGCCCCACTGCAAGGTGCCCTATGCACCCCCCTATCACCCACAACCTATAACAAGCCCTGTAACTAACCAAACATATACTATCAAATGAATGGCCATCTGTGAAATGATACATGTTATATATCAGCTGTTATGTAAACACTGTTTGGCCTTTTACATTGGTCTGACTACTGCCAAGATATCAGTTGAGATGAATGGGCATATGCAGTGGGTGTGCACTGGCAACACACAATAACCTGTTGCACAGCATTGGTGCCTATTTCAGCACATGTGCCATCAGGATTCTTCCCCCAGACAACAATTTCTCAGAACTCCATAGGTGGATACTGGCACTACAACATGCCCTTGGTTCTTTCCACCCACCTGGCCTTAAGTTATGGTAGTTTCCTTGTTTTCAGCATTTCTTAACAGTAACTATTACTTTCTTCACTTCCTTTTAGTTTTCTACATCTTTCATTTTCTGACCCGTCTATTTTCCGCCACCTGCTCTCACCTCTATCACATACAGCGCACTTAGCTTTTTGCTCTCATTAACTCTTGCATGATGTTTTGGCTCTATTCTCTTTCTTGTATATTACCACCATCTTGTCACCTTTAAGCTCTCATGTTTTCACATCTCATCCGTTGCAGTCCCCAATAATCAGTCTTTCCTTCTCATCCTGTCTGGTAAGTCCCCTGACCCAGGGTTCTGGGTGACCTTTCGGAATTCAACCCCTTTTCCTAAAACTAACCTCTCTTCCTTCCCCTTCAACTCCTCTGCCAGAAGAAGGAGCCACTGGCTCCGAAAGCCTTCATATGTAATACCTTTTATGTGTTTTTCCTCTTGCCACCGTTTGGTATGTAGATATTCTGCTATATAGCTGTTCCATCCGCTTTTACTAATTTTACAATACTGCTTTTAAGTAATGTAAGTGAAACAGTAGCAAACAAACAATACCTAAACTTTACAAACGGTTGCTCACAGTACTTTTTCATGATATAGTGAAGGTGTTTGCAATGCACCTCCATATCACGTTAGAAGCAGTCAATGAGAGGAAAGTAAGTGGTTCCCAATTAACAGCTGTTTTTTATAATGGTATCATCAAAAATACAAGTCTGGCTTGTGGTGACAAAATTATGCAGCTTAATCATACTTTGTGAACAGTCCATTCTTCAGTTTCTGTTTCTGCTACTTACAGGATTTCTTGTATTGATATATACAGCACTTTGCACTGTCTGCGATCAACTATTTTTAACAATTGTCTCTCAAAAGCAGAACTGCCGAGTGATGACAGACACATCTGTAGCATATCCTGATGTTAAGGTTAGTTTGGAAGGTAAAAATATAGTTTTGTGTTGGCAAAGCCAACAAATGTAAATGTGGATCCTACAGGGTGTTCAAAAAGTCTCTCCGCAGTGCCGTACAATTGTTAGCCGTGCATGCCGCATGCTGCAGTGAATATACCAAAATGAAACTCATTGAAATACAAGTTATTAATTTATTGAATATTCATTTTTACTTACAAATTTTCACATTAAATGTAGAAAGTGTCCCCCCTGTTGTTGAATACACAATTCAATTTGTCTAATCATGTTTCCAAACCCAAGCTGTAACATTTCTGTAACAGAAGCGTTGAAAGCAGATATTGCAGTTTTCACTTCATCAATGGATTTTGGGCGGTTTTTATAGACATTTGCTTTTGATACACCCCAGAAGAAAAAGTCAGGTGGTGTTAGGTCAGGCGATCGTGGAGGGCAAAGTCCCTGTGAAATTATGGAATCACCAAAAACATCAGCAAGTAGTGTCATTGAAACGCAAGCCGTTTGTGTGGCTGCACCACCTTGTTGAAAATAACCATTCAATATTTCACTTAACACAAGTTCTCCTATGAATGGGTACAGAATATCACTGAAGTATCATTCTGCGCTTATTGTTTTGTTGAAAAACCCAGGCAGGTGAACAATCATATGGCACGCACGGCTAACAATCATACGGCACTGCGGCAAGACTTTTTGAACACACAGTAGGATGTGATGACTGACATGTAGTGTAGCCAGGAAGCTGACACTTTATTTGCATTTTACTTGCTTCCAGATTCCTGCAATGTATATATGAAATGTGAAGATGTGGCCAAAGCATAAAAAGAAAGATCAGTGTTATATTACTTATTAGGTGTTTATATGTTCTTTCCCATGCAAATGAAGTGTTTTCTTCAAAAATTATATTTGATCACACTCTAGCACCCAGTATGTTAAGGAAGTTGTTGCATGTCATACTTACTATTTCTCCTGTGATTGAAACAAAAAGCATCATTACATCATTAGCTTTACAAATCATCTATTCCCATGACCTCTTGTGATGGGCATTAAACATAGATTTCAAGGTTAGAATGTGGACAGCCCCTCATAAAGTTTCACCAAAATTAGTTTGCACAGGGTGCTCTTAAGGCTACAGGAAGTGTTCCTCACATCTTACAGCCAGTGTATACTGAATACAGGCGTTTCAAGCTGATATGATGCTACAGAAAAATGCTCAACATTGTATGTGCAGATCGATCAATTATGAAAAGACACTGAAATCAATCTTCAGACTCAGTTTACATCCCAAGAGTAAAACATAGGAGAGATTCAGCCATGATTTTGGCAGTCTTATCACGCTATTCCATGGGACCCATGGTTACTCTGCATCGTTGTGTTACTGCCAAGGATTATATGACCACTTTATCAGGTCCTTCCCATGGTACAGTATTTGTTTCCCAATGGCTAGCTGTGTTCTGAGATGACAGAGCTCCTGTTCACGCTGCTCACATCATTCAGGACTGGTTCCGTGAGCATGAGGGTGAATTTTCACCTCTCCCTGGTCACCACTGTCACCAGCATCACTGAGCATTTGTGGTCTACTTTGGAGAGAATGGTGCATGATCACTATCCACCTCCATCATTCATCCCAGAACTTGTTACTATTTTGTAGGACAAATCATACAAGATTCCCTTGAAAACATACAGCAACTGTATTTATGCATTCTGTGATGACGGGAAGCTGTTTCAAATGCCAATGCTTTTCCTACACCATATTAGGTGTGTAAGGTGTTGTGTTCTTGATGTTTTGATACACACATCAAAAACAGTTTTGCATCACCTCACTTCCGAGAGTTCCAGAACCTGTACAGAAAATTGGAACAGAGGTCACCATAAACATCATTTCCGCCCTTTCTATTGCTCATGAAAACCACACATTGGATGTTGTACCACCATACAGTGAGACCTTCAGAGGTCCAGATTGCTGTAGACACCGTTAGTTCTAATACCCAGTAGCATGTCCTCTTGCATTGAGGCATGCCTGTATTCATCGTGGCATGCTATCCACAAGTTATCAAGGCACTCTTCGTCCAGTTTGTCCCACTCCTCAATGGTGATTTGACACAGATCCCTCAGAGCCTCGCCAATGTGCTACCATTATGGTTGCACTATCAGTCGCAGGATGGCACTCACGTATTGTACAGCCATTACTGCCTTTATCAGTCAGCCCACATAATGCCACTCAAAAACTGCAGGGAACCTCCACCTTGCTGCACTCACTGGATAGTGTGTCTAAGGCGTTCAACCTGACCGAATTGTCTCCGAACACATCTCTGACGATAGTCTGGTTGAAGGTATACGTGACACTTATTGGTGGAGTAAACGTGGTGCCAATCCTGAGTGGTCCATTTGGCATGTTGTTGGGCCCATCTGTACCACGCTGCATGGTGTTGTGGTTGCAAAGATGGACCTCGCCATGGATGTCAGGAGTGAAGTTGCGCATCATGCAGTCTATTGCGCACCGTTTGAGTCACAACACAACATCCTTTGACTGCACAAAAAACATTATCCAACATGGTGGCATTGCTGTCAGGGTTCCTCCGAACCATAATCCGTAGGTAGTGGTCATCCTCTGCAGTAGTAGCCTTTGGGCGGCCTGAGTGAGCCATGTCGTCGACAGTTCCTGTCTCTGTATCTCCTCCTTGTCTGAACAACATCGCTTTGGTTCCCTCTGAGACACCTGGACACTTCCCTTGTTGAGAGCCCTTTCTGGCACAAAGCAACAATGTGGATGTGATTGAACCAGAGTGTTCACTGTCTAAGCATGGTTGACCTAGAGACAACATGAGCCGTGTACCTCCTTCCTGGTGGAATGACGGGAACTGATCAGCTGTCGGACCCCCTCCGTCTAATAGGTGCTGCTCGTGCATGGTTGTTTACATCTATGGATGGGTTTGGTGACATCTCTGAACAGTCAAAGAAACTGTGTCTGTGATACAATATCCACAATCAACGTCTATCTTCAGGAGTTCTGCAAACCGGGGTGATGCAAAACTTTTTTTTATATGTGTATTTTTGTCCACCTTCTGTACAATAAGCCAACGGCCTTGCTGCAGTGGTAACGCCAGTTCCCATCAGATCACCACAGTTAAGTGCTGTCGGGCTGGGCTAGCACTTGGATGGGTGACCATCCGGTCTGCCGAGTGCTGTTCGCAAGCGGGGTGCACTCAGACCTTTTGAAACAAGCTGAGAAGCTACTTGATTGAGACGTAGTGGCTCCGGTCTCGTAAACTGACATACGGCCGGGAGAGCGGTGTGCTGACCACATGCCCCTCCATATCCGCATCCAGTGACACCTGTGGGCTGAGGATGACACGGCAGCCACTCAGTACCGTTGGGCCTAACAAGGCCTGTTCGGACAGAGAGTTTCTGTACCAACAATCACTGCCAGACACAGGACCAGGCTAAAGAGAACACAAGCCCAAGAGTGGAAAGTAAACTTAGCATTACTGTTGTCAACAGCAAGTGAAGTCATACAGCATGAACGGCTGGAAGACCGAAAGGGAATATTCGGCCACTTGAATTGGAAAGGTAGTTGTTTTCTATCCTTCACACTGGTAGGGACCTTTCCTGTGAAAAGTGTGAGTGTTACATGTTGTTTAAATGTAACTGTTAAGTGTAGGTCACTGTAATGGGTTTGTGTATAGTGTGGTGTCATGTATGTGTTGGATGATGATGGCAGGAGGGAGACTGTGAAGCCCACTGCCACCAGACAACCCACTCCTATCGAATAGCCGAATAGCACCATGGGAGCCCCTGAGCTTAACATCAACATCTGATGGGTGGATCACCATCAACAGTGTCGTATGTCCTCACTTAATGAGACATTGCGTAGGTGTTCGAAATTTAATCGAGGACACTGGCACAATGACTGCTGAACGAGGTCTTGAAGCCACCACCCCTCCTGTCCCTTCTTGGTCCCATCTGCCTTGAAGTACTGTGAGTGAATAGAACAAATCTGTTTCCAAACAAGATCCACAGAACATACTGTCAACATCTGAACTGTTGGGCATATTCAGTGCTATGCAGATACAAGGATAAACAAGGACAAGAAATCAAGCAAACTGCAATTAACATGTAGTGAGCCATTGAAGACCACATGTCCCTTATATCAAAATATACATAAAATATCTCTGAACAACCTCAGAAACTTTTTTACAGCATTTTAGGTTTACCCTGTATAGAGTCAATATGGATTCTGCCAACAGAGATCTTGGGAAACACTATTCACTGTGTTCACATAACTTACAAGAATGCAGCCAAGTAACATGATCAAAAACTGCCAATACTGCAATAGGACCACACCTTGTCATTTTGAAAGAAAAATGCAGCAAGTAAAGATTGTGCAACGGAATGGAAAACCTCAGTTAAAATAATGTTCCAACATTTGGCAAAGCTGTGCACTATATTGCACAACGTGTTGGCCTCGCTCTTGTTCATGAGAGGATCCATTACTCATCAACGGTCAGCTTTTCTTTCCAAAGAATTGTTTTGGCTTCATTTATTGATAGCTACTAAAATTTCAGCTTTTTCTTGGGATTGGCTGGGTGATGTTTCAGGGTCACAGTCTAAAATTTTCATTCTTTAACTGCTTAGCATTTGGCATAGTCTGAATGTTTCAATGGCTCACAGTCTAATACTACCAATTGACATCCTGTAATAGATCTCGCCAAGAAAGCTTCTGACGACACAGCTTTATCCACATTAGGGAATGATTTAAAATTTGCGCTGATTCCCAAGCATTTGCCAGTGTTTGATTTTATTAGTTCTGTTGAACAGGCTGTTTTTAACTACCTCCCGATGTTTCAGAGGAGACTAGGAGGGAGGCATGTCATGTGTTGACTGAGGTACGTCCATCCACAGAACTGACCAGCAGCAGAGGGGTGCCCTTATCATTCACTTACAACTGACCCATACTTTGTTATTTTACCTGCAGAAAGGAAATGCTAAACTCGTTTTGGACAAGCAGGTTTACGTTCGAAAGATGCACTGTTTACTATCTAATTCAGTGTATCACAAGATCAGCAATGATCCCAAAAAAATTGTTGAGAGAAAGAAGAACGTTCCTTGTTGTAGGAGACTGTCAGCTCTTACTGCCCGCCCGGTTGGCCGTGCGGTCTAACGCACGGCTTGCCGGGCGGGAAGGAGCGCCTGGCCCCCAGCACGAATCCACCCGGCGGACTTGCGTTGAGGTCCAGTGAACTGGCCAGCATGGTTTTTAGGCGGTTTTCCATCTGCCTCGGCGAATGCGGGCTGGCTCCCCTTATTCCACCTCAGTTACACTATGTCGGCGATTGCTGCGCAAACAAGTTCTCCACTCTACCACGCTAACATAGGGGTTACAACCGTCTGGTGTGAGATGTTTCCGGGGGGAGGGGGGGGCACCAGGGGTCGAACTGCACAATAACACTGGGTTTGGTGTGGGGCGGCGGAGGGGTTAAGTGGACTGCGGTAGTCGTCGTGGAGTTGTGGACCACTGCAGCTGCGGCAGGGACGGAGCCTCTCCGTCATTTTTAGGTCCACAGTTAACATACAATACGATACATACAATCAGCTCTTACTGTGAAGTTTCCCCTAGGTTGGTTATATGGCCTTCTGAAGTGTCACAAGGAGAAAGTGTTCCTCTTATTCCGACTGTAAGTAATATTGGTGCAATGACATATCATGTAACAAAGCACCTGCTGAGAACACTAGTAGGTCAGTTTGAGTATCACATTATGAGCTCGGTGGAATTCTTACGACAATTAGAGGGAATGCATTTTAATGATTGTGATATTCTACTAAGTTTTGATGTGGTCTGTCTCTTCACTCGTATTTGTCTGCTTCATTACAGTTGATTGAAGTTAGCTTTGGTGTCAAATTAATGAACCCATTTCGACATTTGTTCACTTCCACTTACTTTTTATTCTATGACCAGCACTATGAGTAGACAGATAAGAGTTTTGATGGGAAGCCCCTATCACCAATTTGTTTATGGAAGGTTTCAAGGAGTTGGCAACCTTGAAACCTATGTGTTTTTTTCAGATACATACGTGACACTTTTGTTGTGCACAGTGAGAATTTTAAAAATACTTGAATTCAGCCCAGCTGAATATTCATTTCATGATGGAGGGGAAAAGGATGAATACTTTCCCTTCCTTGATTTGTTGGTCTCGGGGTTGGTTGATGGTACATCAGGAAATTTCATATATAGGAAGCCTACTCACACTGCTTGTACCTATAGGCTAATGGTTGTCACCATCTGGCTCAGTGTGAAGTGGGTACTTTGTACCTCAATTAAAAGGCCCCACTTCATCTCAGACCCTGAGAGTTTGTCAGCTGAGTTAGCCCATCTTGAGGTCACTTTTCATCAGATTGGTTATAGTGAAAGACAGATCGGAGTGCATTGTGCTACTGACCAACCATGTGCTGCGTGAGTGATGATAATATGCAGGGAGAATTTCCAACAGGATTGGGTGTCTGACATATTCCTCGTATGTGTGGTATGTCACATACTGGTTACACTATTAGGACTGGCGTACTGAGCATAAGCATCATACATTCTCACAAACCAAATGAGGTGGCACAGTGGTTAGCACACTGGGCTCGCATTCGGGAGGATGACGGTTCAATCCCGTGTCCGGCCATCCTGATTTAGGTTTTCCGTGATTTCCCTAAATCGCTCCAGGCAAATGCCAGGATGATTCCTTTGAAAGGGCGTGGCCGACTTCCTTCCCCATCCTCCCCTAGTTCCTATGAGACCGATGACCTCACTGTTTGGTCTCCTCCCCCAAATAACCCAACCTCATGCGTACAACAGCTGAGCGAAACTGCTTTTGTAGAACATTGTCTTGGCATTGATCATCCTAGGAATACAACAACACTGAGATTCTGGAATGCACTTCCAGCTATTGGGAAAGTGTTAATAAGATAGTAGGTGAAATTAAATGAGCAAGTAATGATGGAGGCTTTTGGTTAAATTCTGGATGGAACACTACTCTCTCCATTGTCAAAAAACAGAGGGACAGCATTAATGCCACCTCACCCATTGGTTATTAACTTACACTATTGATAACTTCTGACACTGGTCATTGTTGGTTGTGTGGTGATGCTTGTGTTTAGAGAGAGAGAGAGAGAGAGAGAGAGAGAGAGAGAGAGAGAGAGATTTTAAATTTCCTTAGACAATGCTTACTTGCTGCACTTTTGCCTTGAAAATGACAGGGTGTGTACTTCTTGTAATATTGGTAGTAATCGACATCACCTGGCCACATTCCTGTAAGTTATTTGAACTTTGTATACACTGGGAGAAACTAAGGTCTCACTCAGTTCATTGTGTTTGCCCATAACATTCAGAAGGCTGAGCAGATATGGCACCCAGGTAGATGTGTTGTTTGCTTCCCAAAGGCATTTGATACTGTTCCCACCATTGCTTAGTGAATAAAATACAGAATTCATGGAAGACAGGCCATCTCTGCAATTGTATCCAGGACTTTCTAGCAGATAGAACTCAATACGCCATGTTCAAAAAGGCAACACCGTCATTTGTAAAGGTACCATCATTCACACCCTTAGTGACTGTAAAACTAGGGGTGTGCTGTTCACTATATAAAAAGTGATTTCAATGAATGGTTCCAGACAGCAAAATGAAGTTTTCTATATATGGTGGTATGTAATTTTCATGTATCATTAATCCTCTTAGCTCTTGCATCAACAAAGATACAGATGTAAGAGATGAATGTAGAAAGAAGCATCGCCAGCATCAAGTGGAATTACCTTATAAAACTATTGATGAAATATTTTTGGGTTACCAGCTGAAACCTAAGAAAATACAACTCACCCATAAAAGAAGTTGCTTACAAAACACTCGTTGACTGATTTTTGAGTTTTGCTTGCTTATCGTACTGGAACAGTTACAAAATAGGATTAATAACAGAGACACACAGGAGTTCAGAAAAATGTAAATACTCTTTGATAGTTAATATCTTTGGAACAAATGGCATATTGTTGCAATTTTGCACAGTAACAACGTACATTGTTTCCTCACCAGTCCTTGGCACTCGTTTTCCAGCACATGACAGTGCAGCACTGAAGGAAGTAAGATTGTCATCTGAGCAACGCAAGGCTGTTTTGAAGTGGTACTGGAAGTACGAAAACATGAGGGAGGGACAATGGTAATGGCGTAATGTTTACAGAACTCAACCACCAACTCATACAACAATTTATCATATTTGTAATAAATATGAAGCCAACAGCACTGATCAGAATGTGTACAAGGAAAGGTCTGGCCAACCAAATTCATCAAAATGCCCAGCTTGCAGCGTAGCTGTGTTGCAACATTTTATTAGGTCACCTCAAAAATCTGAGAAGCAGGGTGTACATGAAAGGGTGTAACAAATTCTGAAGGCTGCAAAGAGGAAAGTGTACATTCCAGGATTGCTGCAGACTATGAACAAGGACGACCCAGGTTGAAGAATGGAGTTGAATGCATGTTTTGTGAAGGGTGAACAGTTTGCAGAGACGGTTATCTGTTGGCGAGGTGCAATTCGAGCTGAATGGTGCAGTAACACATCACAACTGCATGTACTGGGCTCCTGAAAATCCTCACACTCACATGGGCAAACAAGTTAATTTACCGGGTGTTAATGTCTGCTGTGGTCTGTAAATGCACAGTTTGATTGGCCCATTCTTCTTCGAAGGTGCTGTTACTGGTGAGACGTATTTTCATGTGCTGCAAACATCGATTTTACCTGCCATCCGAGAGGTGTTTGGGAATGAAAGATTTTACCTACAACAAAATGGTACTCCACCTCTAAACCAGAGGTCAGAGCCTACTTGGTTGAAAATCTAAGTGTACAACAGATAGTCCAAACAGAATCTGTTGACTGCCCACTGCAGTCTACAGACCTTACACCTCTTGACTTCTACCTATGAGGCACCTTAAAAGTTAAGTTTATCAACAGAAGCCAACTACACTGAATGAGCTACAAGAAAGCATTGAGGCATCCTGTGCGGCTATCGCACCGGCAACATAGACAGCCCTAGTTTGGTAAACAGGTCAACAGCATCGATGTTATTTGGCTGCCAATGGGGGTCACTTTGAACACATAATATAACTTTCACACAATTGTAACTACTGTTCAGCTAAATTTAAGGATGGAGGGTTCATGCAAATATCAAAATCAAACCTGTATTTAAAAAATTGTTAAGATGTCTAAATCCAACATTATTGTAGAAAAGTGTTTCATGTAATTTGCAATGATAACTGTAATATTTCAGTATGTTTATTATTCTGGATAGAGTGTAGCAAATTGTAGATCAAAATGTTGTAATCTGTTTTGAAAAACTAATGAGATTTTTAATTGCAAACTTTTGGCAAGATCAATGTGTAGTAGTATTTAATAGATAAGAAAATAAACCAACCCAACTCCCCAGGAGTCGGAACTCCTGCACAAATAACGAAAGATTAATTATAATAATTATTCATGAATAAAAAGGAAGCATGGCTGTGTAAAACATGCAGTTGCCTCATGTTAATTAAAATGCAGCAGCTTCGTTATATAGCAGCAATACAAATCCAGCAAACAAGCAGTAGCTGCCTGCATGTACTGATAACAGCAGCGCCATACGTCACACATCCTGCTCATAACCGGAAGCTCGATGGGCGCGGCAGGAAACCGCAATGGCGGCCCGGAAGCTGAGTTTTCCAGCGGATCGCGCTCTGTTGAAACTAGAGCGCAATCCACCAGGAGTTTCATGTAATTTGGCAATGATAACTGTAATATTTCGGTATGTTTATTATTCTGGATAGAGTGTAACAAATTGTAGATCAAAATGTTGTAATCTGTTTTGAAAAACTAAAGAGACTTTTAATTGCAAACTTCAAAATTACTGTTTGAAATAATGAATGAATTCAAATTTTGACTGGTAAAAGCTATATAAGCAATGACGGCAATAGCTGATCGGAGTTGGTTTCGAGTCGGTTCACTGTTAATGCCAACTTTGTGGTGCATATTAACAAGTTATTAAGTACATTTTCATTTCGGCCACATCATTTATTAGATTTTATTGATGTGACAAGTTGCTCCTAACATAGGAATAGCCCAGACTTTCTTTCAGATGGAGACAATTTGCAGCAATGAGATGCACACCTCAAATATGAACATTAAGAAACAGCAAGTTAGATATCCAGTTCGGTAGCCACAAACGATGGTTTATATTTAAGATACTATGAGTTACATAATTAAGACACTATGACAAATGATTATGGGTGCCTACACTCCATGAAGGGTGAAGCAAGATGTTAGTTCCACATGCTTCACAAAATGACCATGATTGAAAAATGTCAAGGAAATTAGAATTCATTAGGAGCCTTAATGACAGTCCTTTCTCTCATGTGGTACGGGCAGATGGAACACGAAAGGCTGAAAACACTGTTGGTATTCGACATACCCTCCACCCCACACATTAGAAAACATGAAATGGGCTTACGTGTGAGTACAACTGAAGACCATAATGCAGAGAAATCTGGAGGAGGAATTTAGCTCGCAGCGCATGTCAAATGGCAGATGATAATGATTCTGTTCCTGGTGACAAAAACAATTGTTGGACATCGGGATATGTTTATACACTGGTGAATTCTTTGTCAGCATCTACTGCAAGGAGCTGAGGAGAATACTTCTCTTACACCAGTGGGGTGACTCAAAGTCTGTAGGAGAGCATGGAACTCTACAATCATTGCTAGGTGACACGCATAAGTGGGCACACTGCCTTGTTGCAGTGCTAGTCCCGCCTTGCCGTAGCGCCACACACCCCTCACTGGCCAGTTAATGCTCACAGCAGTGCTATAAGTACCTCCAAACTGTGGCCTCACTTTCAGTGCATTTGTCTTTACCACAACACATTCATTGTCCGTGCTGCATAGGGGATGTTTACCAAACAGAAATTTATGCCGGGGTGCCGCAGGGCTCCATTTTAGGTGTGGTGCTGAATATAGCAGGCTTCCCAAACTCGCCGCAAGTCGTCAACGCTGTGTACTCTAATGATACACGCAGTACGTGGCTAGTTGCTGTGCATCATTGACTGCAAGTTCTTGCACCAGCTTGAAGAATGGGCTATGAGCTAGAGTGCTGGTTTCAGTGTGGCCAAAAGCCAAGGCACGAGCCTGACCAAGTGTCGTCCACCAGTGGTTGCCAGTGTTGTGCCCTTTGGCCACCAAATTGAATGGATCAAATCCTCGAAATATCTAAGGTCCTTCTTACGTCAGAATCTCAGATGGAAGGAGTAAATGTGCTTAAGCAAACAATACAGCGGCTTGACATGCTCTATTGGCTGCTAAACGAGAGGTCTCCTCTGTCAGTAAGTTGTGGTCTCTGTATCGACAGGCTGAGTATTCGGCCCATCGTGAAATACACCAGTAAGGTGTGAGGAAATGCAGCTGCTAGCCACATCAAGCGTCTATGTGCCCTCCAGAAAAAATCCTGCATGAAGTGTTCCATGTGCCCTACAACTTCCCAGTGCACTACCTCCATAACACGTCTGTCGAGCCCTATGTGCTTGAAAGGTGCCAACATGAGGTGACAAGACAGTACACCAAGCCCTGCCTCTTTCAGAACCCCCTCATCCACCAACTAGAGAGGGACCAACGACCATGACAAGTATAAGAGGCCAGTGACGCTGCTTCGATGGTAGGCAATACCTTCTGACGTTGAATTCTACATAGATCAGACTTGCACCCAGTGCAACACCAAACACACGAGATGCCAAACCACGTGTATCATCTCATGACTGCAGTCGGCTATGACCTAGGGTTGATACTACGATAAGCTCGTTGTAGATTTACTGTCCAGACCAGATGACGTATGCCTGCTTCCAGTGGTGTATTTGCACTGCATTTGTATTGCTAGCCATAACGCAACTTTTTTGATTGGTTTCTGCTTCCCTACGTCTTGGCTCCTCTATAGATTACTCGCTGGACTTGTTTGTTTCTAGTGCCACCTTTACTTGTCCATTTGCTTGCTGGTTTCTTCCATCTCCACTCCGTAATCTACTGTGGGAAGCGCCAGGCTGGTAAGTCATCCTCAGCTGGTTCCTCAAGTCATTCCCAGCCTTTAGTCATATACCGGTCACAATAATTGGTGACGAAGTAAAAGGTTAGCAGCATTCTATGGACTCAAAACGCGTGGAACTCTTGGAACAACAATAGCCACTTCTACAGCAGCAGTTCCAACGGCAGTTTCAACAGCAGCAGCAGCAGCAGCATAAAACAACAACAGCAGCAGCAGCGACAACAACAACAACAGCAGCAGCAGCAGCAGCAAACTGACTAACTCCATCAAGATATTCAGCTTTTGAAGTATCAGCTGCAGATTAACAGTACCCAACTAACAACAGCAGTAGTCACTTTCTAGGCACAGAGCTGTCTACCTGCGTTTCCACCTTTTAAAGAGGCCAAAGAGTATCGAAACATACCTCTACAGTGTGTGAAACACCATTTCTTCGCCATTCAGGTCACTGATGACGCTCCCCAATAGTCACGCTTCCTTTCTTGGGCTTCCCTGGAGACGTTTCCCTTGTTGAAGAAGTTGGTTCCTCTCTTAAATCCAGTTGCTCTCACATTCCCGGATGCAAAACCTCATACACAGACTTTATTTCGAGATGTAGTGGTCCATCTAGCTTGTAATCCAGAAGAACACACGTCAATCCCCAGCTACACAAACCATCATTGGACGATATTTTCACAATCACCGCATTTTTTTTTTTTTTTAAATCGTGCAGGCAGCAAATGAGCACCTCATGGTTTGAGCACAGGTGACAGCAGTCCAGACATCCCATTGCGCCCCAAGAACACAAATTTCTTGTAAACCATTTACCAGACGGCAGCATCATGATCCATCAGCTTCAGATATGTCAATAGCCTTTGAACAATATATCACATATGACTGATGTGGGAAGCAGGGCCTCCCATCATGCCCAGACTGCTTCACAGCACACCTGTGTGTGTAAGCGTCTGGGTTGCTGGGCACACTGCACCCACTGCAGAAAAAATGGACGTCTACCAATAATCGTACCCAGTTCTCCACAAGTGTCAAAGAACAGTGCATGAACTTTGGGCAGTAATAGCCCCATACGATGCTTTTGTTATAAAGCTGTTTACCAATGTCTCAACTGCAAGCAAAGATGTCTGTCTCTAGATGAACACAGGAACTGTTGTTTCCTTGGTGAACCTCCAAACCTATGCCGCTTAAGCTCCCCAGAATTAGCCCCACCCTTGGTAGCGTAAAGTGACGGTTCAATTTCCTCTGGGATCAATTAATGGTCAACATACTCGACGAAAAGATCACTTGGCTAGTCACTCAGTCGGAAACATTTTCGGTCTGGGCACCTTCCCGTTGTTTGGATTTTCCAAGGGTGAGGTTCAGGTCGTCTGTGAGACAGTTCCCTTCCAATAACTCTATGACTTTTGTGCCACTTTTATACGTGGCCTGAAGTGCACCACAGATTTCCTGGTTCACATCTCCTTGCATCCAGATGTGTTGCCTGGATCTTGCTGAGTATGGCACAATGCAGTCCACTTATGGACTGCCATTGAGCAGTCACTTGATCGACATCACGAGTCCTGAGGAGACTGAACCAAATAAAACCAGCGGTTGGACCACACGACTGATAGTGGTAACAAAACCTAACAGCTCCCTCCGGCTATACAACGACTTCAAATCAACAATCAATGCCCAAACACAAGTAGATACGTATCCTGTTGCACTTCCAGAAGAGCTCCTCACAAAACTTGTGAGCAGAGAAGGCAGATCCCACTGGATGAGGAGTCGCAAGGAGTCATTGTTATCAACACTCCCTTCGATTTGTACAAATATAAGTGCTCCAGTAATCTTTCGGTAATTCCTGGAACAGCTGTCTACTTGCACCAGTTATCTCGATGGCTCAATTGTCATGGATGCTAAGCATCAGAGTCGCCAGCAAAACCTTTGGAGCATATTTACAACATTATGTGGCCCAGAGTGAAGTGATGCTTAGCAGACGCCAGCTTTTCCTGGAGCAAGTGGAATACCTCAAACATTTGCTCAACAACGGAAGGGTCCAACCCACTTATCACGATGTCGCACCTATTGACTCTCCAGCTCGTCCCCAAAACTTGTAGGAGGTGCAATCTTTTTTCTGGAAAGGTGAATTATTATTTTAAGTTACTACCTCAGGCAACCCTTATCATGCATCAGATAAGCGAGTTGCGGAAGAATGAAGCCAATGCTGTGCTTATCACATTGCCTTAACCCTTTTGACAATCGCACCCACTCGTTCTCGCCACAGGTGCCTCCCCATACAGCACTGATGCAATGTTGGTGTATAGGAAGAGTGACTATTCGTCAAAGATGCTGACACCTAAGCACAATAACTACTCACATATACAAGAAGAAGCTTTAGCGACTGTCTTTGCAGTTAAGAAGTTACATGTTTACCTGTTCGGAGCTACGTTCACTTTAATTACAGACCACAAACCGATGGTAGAACTAATCAGGCTACGCTCCAGTCTTGCAGAACAGACAGCAAAACAGCTTCAGTGTTGGTCACTTTCCCCCAAACTTCACGGTGTTATACCATTAAATGCAAGCCCACAGCGCAACACACAAATACTGAAGCTCTATTTCACCACCTGTGAGACCAGATCCACCCTCTGACCAGCAGGAAACCCTATTTCACAAGTTGCGACATGGTCAGGAATAAAACAATGAGCCGAATATAGAATAAATTTTCTTTACGTCTATGGTCACAAATTTTTTGTCATCAGACTACCGCTTTTGGTCTATAATGTCCACCTTCATATCTGTTTTATAAAACATGCCACTATGGCTGCAGTACATTAGGACACGTTTTTATAAAACAGATCTGAAGAAGGTCATTATAGATCGAAAGCAGTAGTCTGGTGACAGAAAATATGTGACCATAGACATAAAGTAAAGGAAATTTATAGGAAACCTTATGTTTCTATATAGATAGAGAACAGAGACAAACGCTGGATGGGTTTCCCATTGTGGTTGCACGAATTGCTGCGGACAGGTGCTGCAATCCTGTCTTATGGAAAGTTATCCACCATGACCTCCATCGGTTTGCCATGTACTTTTCAAAGAACACTAGTTCGAAGCTCTGCACCTGGGCTTGCACTACCACTGTATATCAGTCATGAATGATGTCCTCTCAAAGGAGCTCTAGGGTCTCAGGTTTTACAACTACCCCATGGTGGGAAAAGGGAAATGTCACGGATTAAAACTCTCTTGCAGCAACACATTTACCTGGTTTCAACAGTGACGTAGACACCACGTGTGCTGCTGTTCCACTTGTGCCCAGCATCAGGTCACATCACCAGGCTCCCTGTCCAATCCCTATCTCCCCTGGGATCACATTCATTTGTGTTCTGTTGGCCAGCTTCTGGGCTCTCTGTGATTTATAGTCATAGACACTTGCTCTAATTACCGCTATACAGTCAGCATGGCAACCACCAAACGGACTGTGTAATTAATGGGCTCATCCAGATTCTGACCACTGAAGACCTTCCTCCAAACTACAGTATCAGAGAACATGCTCCAGTTCACAGTGACAGATTGCGAACAATTCTGCGCTTCAGATGGCATAAAACACCTTTTAGTCCGCCATCTCATCCATCCTCCAATGGCAAACCACAGTGTATGGCGTGGACATTTAAGTAACAATTGTTGAAAGCAATGGGAACAGCCACTACCATAGCTGCATTCACATTGTTCCTAAGCACATACAGGAACACTTCCATCCATGACCACTGCCTGGTAGAGCTCCCCCATGGGAGACAACCACAATCTCTCCTTTTCTCCTGGCACCGATGCCCTGGGAACCCCAGACCCAGAATGCTGGGCAATTTCCACCAGGCACAGCAATGTGAGCAGCCTCTTGGCGGAAAACGGGGGGGGGGAGAAAGAGGACATGTGATGGTTTGGAGTGCCATCACGTCCACTAACTTTGTCCACACCTAATGACTACAATGCGACTGGCAGATCACCTTGGCCTAGAAACGCCACGTTCGCAAGTCCTACAACAGCACACGTATAACTTGCGCTCCACAGAACACTAGCTGCAATTTCTGCAGACATGAAAATGTAGGCTGGTGTCTCCACACAGTCTTTAGAGACACAGCCAGTGACGCCTGTGTCACCACATCCCAGTGTGATGCTGCAGGCTTCTGGTTCCTCACATCATCCAACGAGCTTCATTGCTGGCATGTGAACCATACCAACAGTTCACCTCCCAACGCTGGCTTGATGGCGTCCAGCATCAGGCAATTTCTGGTGACCGATATTCCAGATAACTTTCAAACCCCACAAGAGAACATGGAACCCAGTGTGACACTGGATGCTTCTTATTCCTCACACCATCCAACGAGCTTCATTGCCAGGATGTGAACCATATCAACGGTTCACATCCCAAATATTGGCTGAGAGGTATCCAACCATACGTGGCCATTTCAGGGGACATATATTCCAGACAACTTTCAAAGCCCACAAGAGAACATGGAACTCGACAATTGCTGCTAGGTGCAGCAGCTACAGATGCATACGCACACATCAGCATAATGCGCTGCTGGGTTTACCTTGCCACAGTGCATCACCACCATAACTGAGCAATTAGTGATCGCAGCACTACTGTAAGTGGTGACACTCTGTGGCACCACTTTCAGTGACATATTCACCTCGCATATGTATCGCTAGCTGCAACACACCGTTGCTTATTGGTTTCCACTTCTCTATGTCTTAGTCTCTGTATAGATTACCTGCTGGACTTGTTTCTTTGCAGTGCCATTTGCACTTGTCCATTTCCTCGGCGTTGTCTTCTGTTCACATCTGTTGTTGGTAACCCCAAGCTGATCAGATAGCCTCAGCGGTTTTTTGAGTCACAGCCAATCTTTTGTCAAATCCCAGTCACAATAATGATAGTGAAGTACAATGATATAGTGTGATGTGTCAATGATAATGTGACAACAATGGTAATGGGTTTGACAATGGTAATAATGATATTAGTGGAGATGAAATTGATGATGATGATGATGATGATAGTGCAGGAATCCTAAGCTGCGCCGCTGAATACGAAAACATATCTTGAGCCTACGCATCAAAGGCAATTTGCAGTAGCCATAACATCAGGAAGGTCTTAAGAGTCAAGATACTGCCCCTCCTTTGGACAATCCCAAGTTTAAGATTTCAACACAAACATGTCTGGCCAACTGTTACAAGGAGTGGGCAAGCTTTCTCTATGAACATTGGGGTACTGGCTTACACAGTCACCTGGCGAAACTGGCCAGGATGTGCTCAGTCGGCTACTTGCCCATCACATTGTTCCAGTGAGCATGCACACACAGAACGTTTAGACAGAGATTCCTGAGTAGCTTATCTGGTTCCTTTCCATGTGCTCAGTCGGCTACTTGCCCATCACATTGTTCCAGTGAGCATGCACACACAGAACGTTTAGACAGAGATTCCTGAGTAGCTTATCTGGTTCCTTTCCAATTCCACACTTCAATGTTTAGTGTTGGCTCGTATGGGTTTCACAACACGCTGACCTCAAAGCCAGAGATGGTGTACTGTTTTGTGATTCCTCTCATTTGTGTGTTAGTATGTAACTATGTATGGTGCTCAGCTGAGTGATAAGCATCCCCCCAATGTTGAAGCTCTTGCAGAAGATGGCTATGGCTTGGGACTCACCTCTGGATGCCAGGCTTGGGGATGACAGGCTTGTAGATCTGGGTGTCCTGGCTCCCCCAGTCGCTGCTCATGTTCTTGTTCCAGCTCCAGATGAAGCCAGTGGCATGGCCTACACTGCTGTACAACCACACCGCCACCATCAGACACCAAGCAGACCTCAGGTGCCAGTCCATCGTCACTTGCTACACGCCACACACACTGCTGCAAAACAATATCCTTGGGAAGGGTCTTTTTCGTCTCCATAAATTATAAACTTTTATCAACCAAATACTGAGCTACAAGACTGCCACATTTATTCATTTCCCTTTAGAAAGGAGAAGCAGTGCGCCAAAGTATAAGAACTAGTGAGTTCCAATTATCATCTCGAAAGAAAAATTATGTAACTGTTTCTTTATTTTCTGGAACATGTTTTCGGTCCTGGCACATACTGAAATTCCCACTCCATAGTAACATAACAGGCCGCTAAAGGAATTTTTTTTAAAAAAGCCTTGTCGATTAATAAAGTGGAGTACTGAGAGGTATTCGCCCTCTGCTTTTGGACGGGAACAACACTGCAACAATCGAAGCTGCGCTGATGGAGGTGTACAGCAACAATGCAGCATCATATGACATAGTAGATAGGTGCTGCAGTTGTCCAAACAAGTCTTAGCGACGAAGAACCAAGTGGTATATCATCTCTCTGTAAAGAATCTGGAAGTTCAAGAGACGTGGAGGTTGTGGTACTCTGGTAAGTTAAGTATCAGAATCGAGACTACTGTGGACAAAATGAAAATCTGTCAGTAATTAGTTATCAACATTTTGCCCGACATTCTGGACACAAGTAACCACCCTTCGAGGTCCGCAACTCCTCACGTTGATTCAAGAAACCTGCCGAATCGAGGAAGTTGTTCTTTGAGATCAATTTAGATTACTTCTTCAGCTGCTTTATAATTATGAATATGAACTGCGTGTTTCACTTTGGCGTGAGAAAAAGAAGCAAAGCAGCTACTTGAAACGTGTAGATTCACCCCACTAAAAAACCATTGGGCAAGGTGATGTAGTTTTTTTAGACTGCCATGGTATAATGCTAAAAAATGGTTCAAATGGCTCTGAGCACTATGGGACTCAACTGCTGTGGTTATCAGTCCCCTAGAACGTAGAACTACTTAAACCTAACTAACCTAAGGACATCACACACATCCATGCCCGAGGCAGGATTCGAACCTGCGACCGTAGCAGTCGCACGGTTCCGGACTGCGCGCCTAGAACCGCGAGACCACCGCGGCCGGCTATAATGCTAACAAACTATGCAAAGTATATTCTTCTTTTCCATCTCTCTCTGTTCCTATCAGCAACGTTAGTTATAAATGCAAAAACAACGTGCGTAAATATCAAGCTGATTGTCTGACATTAGGCTTTTCCAGCATTCTTTTCAATAATAAGACACAACCACAATATGCTCTTTGTTTGGAGAATTTGGCCAACGACTGTGTGGAGCCTATAAAATTAAAGAGATGCCTGTCATGGGGTACCTCATAATATTGTGGTGGACCTTCTTTTGCTCGGCCTCGTGCAGAAACTCGACAAGGCATGGACTCAACAAGTCGTTGGAAGTTCCCTGCAAAAATATTGAGCCATGCTGACTCTAAGCTGTCCATAATTGCGAATGAGTTGTCAGTGCATGTTTTTGTGTACGAACTGACCTCTCAATTACGTCCCAAAATGCTCGATGGTATTCATGTCAGCCGATGTGGGTGGCCAAAACATTTGCTCGAATTGTCCAGAGTATCCTAAGCAGTCACGAACAATTGTGGACCAATGATATGGCGCACTGTCAGCCACAAAAACTTCATCGTTATTCGGAAACATGAAATCTATGAATCGCTACAAAAGGTCTCTAAGTAGCCGAACATAGCCAATTCCAGACAATGATTGCTTCATTTAGACCAAAGAACCTATCCCTTTCATTCAAACACAACCCACACCATTATGGAGCCATCACCAGGTTGCATAGTGCCTTGTTGATTATTTGGATCCACGGCTTAATTGTGTGTGCACTACACACGAACCCTACCATCTGCTCTCACTACTGAAACCGGGACTCATCCGGACACGATTTCCCAGCCGTCTAGGGTCCAACTGATATGGTCACAAGCCCAGCGCAGACGCTGCAGGTGACGTCATGCTGTTAGCAAAGCCAACCGAATCAGTCGTCTGCTGCCATAGCCCATTAAAACAAAATGTCGCTACAGTGTCCTGACGGATACGTTCGTCCTTCGTCCCACATTGATTTCTGCCATTATTTCAAGCAGTGTTGCTTGTCTGTTGGAACTGACAACTACACAAACGCCGCTGCTCTCGGTCATTAAGTGGCTGAGCGGTTCTAGGCGCTTCAGTCCGGAACCGTGCTGCTGCTACAGTCGCAGGTTCGAATCCTGCCTCGGGCATGGATCTGTGTGATGTCCTTAGGTTAGTTAGGTTTAAGTAGTTTTAAGTCTTGGGGACTGATGACCTCAGATGTTAAGTCCCATAGTGCTTAGAGCCGTTTTGAAGGCCGTCGGCCACTGCGTTGTCCATGGTGAGAGGTAATGCCTGAAATGTGATATTCTCAGCACACTCTTGACACTGTGGATCTTGGAATATTAAATTCCCCATAGACTTCCAAGATGCAATGTCCCATGCGCTAACTGAGATTACCATTCCGCGTTCAAAGTCTGTTAACTCTGTCGTGCGCTCATAATCACGTCAGAAACCTTTACACGTGAATCTGCTGTATCCAGATGACTCTTCTGCCAATGCACTGCTCCTTTATACCCTGTGTACGCGATTCTACCGTCATTCGCATATGTGCATATAGCTTTCCCGTGACTTTTTTTCATCCCAGTGTAAACACAGCGAATGTTTTAAGCATCATGGGCAATAACTGAAAGACACTGTCAGATTCCTCAAAAAACATGTACCAACTCCCAGGAAAGCGCTAAGTGCATCCCTAGAGGTATCCTACTTCATTGTAAAATTCAAATCACCACCCATTATTTGTGAGAAAATACTTCTTCCCGCAGCCGTCAAAATGTGCGAAATAGTGCACGGAGAAAGGTTTGGCGACACTCTGAATTTGATACCACCTGCAAGTCATAACCGTGGTTCGTCGTATTGATAGAATAGCCACTGACATGAAAAATCGAATTCCAATATCACCATTTTTTTTTTTTAGGTTCGTGACCACAATCGTGTGCTGTTTCTCCTTCTGTAAAATCACACATTGCATGATGTACGTGGAGGCGTTGACTTCGAAAGTAGTACAACCGGATGTCAATAATTTGCTGAAATACACAGTCAGTGCTGCAAATCTTGTGAAAGCACGAGCTATAAACATTAGGCTATTTTCCATTCTTTGTGAGGAGATGGGTTCCACTCATGATTCCCTTCTGTTGCACATGAAGGTACGTTGTTTGTCTCGTGGTAAAATTCTTCGTCGCTTTATGGCCCTGAAGGATGAACTTATTCGTCTTTTCCTATTGAACAGCAGCCCTATACTTCCTGGGTGCTACTTGCCCGACGGTTTGGAGAAACTGGATGCTTTAACGTGTCACTTCAAGACTGAAATGGTAATATTACCTTTCTAATCTAAGTGCTAATTTATAGGAGAATACATGCACTTCGAAAAATGCTGACGGAGAAGAGCAAATGCGAGATTTTTTCTTGACTGAATTGTTTCGTGAAGGAAAATTAGTTGGATGAAAGGAAAATTAGTCGAATGGGCTTAGTACAGCTCGAAAACCTCCGTCAACAATTCGAAGACAAATTTCCAGAACCTTCATCTGATTACGACTGGATCCACAGTTCGTTCAATACGATCAAGAGACCACTTGCAGGAGGATCTAATAGAACTCTGAAACGAAATTAATTTAAATCGAAGTCTCTTGAAATTTTTTTGGTGTAGACGGCGGAACGAATGTCTCAATTTAGCAAGAAGGCCGTGGACGTGTTATTGCCCTGCGCAGCAGCTTACTTGTATGAATCAACATTTCCGGCAATGGCATTAATCAAGACAAAACATCTGCTCGACTGCAGCTGGAATGGCATCTGTAAGCTTCTGTTTCAAAGATCCAACCAAGACTGAATCTGCTTTCTTCAAAAATTCAAGTACACGTCGCACTAAATGTGCATATGTCATAAAATTTCCGAATTTTGAACTATGTGCATTTTTTATCTTGTTTATTTCCTTTTTGGGTGATCAGTTTGAATATCAGACATGCCAATTTTCAAAAGTGAAAAATCAGGAGAATTTTAGAGGTGTATAACACATCCCTGACGATTAAAGTTGCAATAATTCAGTAACTGTAACAATTCAATTACATTTGCTTTATTATTTACATGTAAATACTAAATAATGGACATACCTGAGCCTTCGGACTGTATAATTTATCATTCAACATGCTGAAGAATATGAATGATGAGTTCTCCATGTTTCTTTGGATTCACACACATTCAAATGAAACACTCTCGAGAGAACTACAGTTGGGAATTACAATCCGAGGAAACAAATTAACGTATATTATAATCGTGCAACAGAACTGAGAACACAACGATCCTACGTTCTAGACAATGGTCTTGTAGCAGTGATGCCAACCCTCGCGCACCGTTTCCCCCTATATTGCACTTCAAATTCCCTAAATAATTTATCACACCGTCGGGTAAACAAGCGGGGTAGTGGGGCGGTAAAAGGGAGTCAAGAATGAAATTGTCGAGCAGAGGGGCGTGGAGGGGAGGGTAGTAACCCTAAAGATTTTTCCCCCTGAAACATTTATCTCTCTAACTTCACCCTAGGCAGCTTAATTCCCCCTAAATTTAGGGGGAAATCCCCTAACTTAGCAACACTGCCCTTTAGACACAACAATGCGAATCACTTCGCTTGGAACAACTATCGACTACTCCTTGTCCACGATAACTTTACGATTGCGCTGGTGCTACTAGAAGCGGAGGAAACTGGTACTAGTTGAAAGATATTCATTTGTCTCCTAACGCTGGGAACTAGTGATGAGCTAAACTGCGATTTTCCGATATCAGTGATTTCTATGAATGCTACTTTTCAGTATCTGTTATTCTTAACTGTGATTTGTCGCAGTTAAGAGTCGCAGTTCAGGAACCTAGGTCGTGTATCCCTCCGCCACTGCTATTTCTGCTACTTCCGCGATTTCTGCGACTTCTGCGATTCCTGCTACTTCCGCGATTTCTGTGATTCCTGCTATTTCTGCGACTTCTGTGATTTCTGTGACTCCTGCGATTTCTGCGAGTTACCACTGTATGAAAAAGTTACATCTGTCCACACAGAAAATTGCATCTCAACAAACATATCATTGCTAAGTATGTTTTACGTTTGTTCTTCCGTTGGCTTTAATTTTGTGTTGAAGAAACAACTGTGAAAATATTAATAGTGTAATTAATATGTAAGTAGCCATACAGTAGCGTAATAGTTCATGTTTATAAAATGAATTCTAACATATTGTTATGTTCACAGGTACGCGAACTACATTTTAGTCACTCAGTAAAGTGATAACTCAAAATATCATTGTCAACAGATCTGGAGAAATTGCCACTGCGTCTTTAGACCGTTTTCGTCAGACGAGAGGTTAGTTTCTAAGTGTTTCGATGGACTTAATTACTTCAGTGAGATCGTTCTTGCAAATGTGAAATATACCCCATTGAGTGGCTTTCATTAGAGCAAATTTTAGCAATCTACTCTGTCCATTATATTACCTGTAATTAGTGACAGCAAAAATTGTTTAATAATCCTTGTGATTTTGCAGACACAGTTCTGACTCTGATTACTGGTTGCTGTACGTATCTATCCACATCAAGGCTGTTGAGAGAGACTCGTGAAGATTCAAGACAGCTCTTAGAAGATTTTGCAGTTTAAAAGTGACATAATTGTGCAGATGAGTGATTAAACTGTGTTTTATTGAAGTTGTGCGATTTTAAAGGAATAATAAATGTTAAATACAGTGAGTGAATAATGAAAATCTCATTTTCCACATGTTTAAGCCGTCCTATACCCGTAATTTTCCGCCACTTATTTACTGGTAAACACTAGTTGGAGAGTGACATGCCGCTCCTCCCCCTCCCCCCCCCCTCCTCTTCTCCACAATCTTGGTGTGACACTGACCTGTAACATATCCCAAAGTCTACAATATGCATTTTGAGGCTGTTGATATGAAAGTGGGAAGTACAGATCTTCCATTTAAATCAGGAATAGCTTAAGTGCATTACTTGAAAGTAACACAGGAAAAGCTTACTTATGTAGGTGGTAGTAGTGTCGGCAAAAAGTTCTTGTGTGTGAAGTTGCCATGTAGAACACCAGGTGTAAAACTTTCATCCCGAGTCTTGAACTGTGTCGGAACAAAAGTGAGGCATTCATACGACCCAATAATACTGTTTTCATTTCACTACACTTATACAGATGTCTGAGTTCCTCTGTGTTAACATTGCAAAGTCCTGTAGGCATGTGGAGTATTAAGCAAAACTGTCATATTGGAAGCAGAATCAAACACATTTGTTACGTTACTTGATATTTTCAGGAGAAAAAGGCAATGTTGCTTCTTATTAATATAATACTTTCAGAGTCACAGCTGTGTTTGACCAACCATAACTGATGCTGAATGTGCATGTCGTCATATAATGTGAAGGGCTTATTTCAATAGTGGTACAAATCCATTACCTCCACTTTTCTGTCTATAATGCTTCTGAAATTAATGATCCAAACAAACATAAATAAAGGTTCATCTCTAGCAAGAAGCCATATGCTTGAATATTTCTGGTATCTCAACTGCAGATTTTTCAGCGCTCATTTAACTTTACGACTCTGTACCTCAAAATGAACAAAAATGGACTTGTACCACTAATGAAATAAGTCCTTCATATGCACACACAGCACACCGATCTTGTGAGGCACAAGGCTCTCATAACGAAGTACGTACGTCGGTCAACAGATGGCACTAGGAAAAGAATGTTAACTGCGCTTTTTAGTTGCTACTTGCGACTCTTAGTTGCGACTTGTCACGGAAATCGCAGAAAGCAGTGCTAAATTAGACCAATAGATGGCTCACGTCTTTGAATGTGAAATACTACTTGCGACTGCTAACTGTGACTGAAATCGAAAGTTGTTATTGTGATATCTGCGACTTCTCAGTCACTGTGATTTCTAACAGATACGCGATTTCCTGCCCAACACTACTGGGAACGGTAAGTTCCTTACTTCCTTGTAGATACGAAGCGAGAGCTAAGACTACTGCCGCTCCCGACAGCCACCGTACCAATCTACCAAATTAACATAGACAAGTAGTAGCCATACCTCGTCATCCAGCAATATATCGAAGGCGCAGGATTTTCAAATAGTAAGGAAAGTATTGAAACTGCTCTGAAAATCGGGAGATCGGTCTTTACTATCGGGAGGAAGAAGGAAAAATCGGGAGAGTTGGCACGTCTGTAGAATATAAAAGTTTTTAAATTGGCATTTAAATGTTACCTATTGTCTTATCATCATTTGTACGACGTGATTAAATGCTTTAAAAGCAACAGAGCTGGAAACAGTTAAACTTTAATTAACCAACTAATTTTTGAACTAATTTATAAAACAATAGTTCATAAACCAGTTGTAACTACTAACTTTCACCACCTTGGAAAAATACAAATGTGTGATAATTTTAAAAAATGCATGTGTACGGCTGATGTAGTCGAAGCACACCCTCTAATTTTATTATTGTTGTTATTGTAATTGATAATTGTAGCATTTGGATAGAAGTAAATACTCGTAGAAATTGTGGCCGTTTTTGTGCCAAGAATGTGAAGCGCTGAGGATGGAAAGAAAAAGGGGTGGGGGGGGGGGGAATAAGTTACGTCTCAGAAGGGGAGCACGACGGAAAAATTTAAAAACTGCTGCCCTAGACCTACTACAATAACTTTGTAGTGCTAAAACATTGTTAAAATATAAATTTTATTATTATTTGTGAAGTAGCAAGCACCCTTGTGAAAAGTCATCTTCTTCCCACAGCAGCAATGACAAATATTCCATGTCTTCTGCCTGAGAGAATTTCTGAGGATTGCAAAGCAGATCAAAGATTACAACAAGACCAAGAGATAATCGGCGCCTTTTGCACATGCCGTATATGTACATTAAAACAAAATAGGGAAACGAAAATCACTGTAGGAAGTGCAAAAAATACATGCGTCTTAAACATGCAGTAGTTTTGTGCAGTGTCAAATAATTAGTCACTGTGTAATTTTTTTGTTTTCTTCAGAGCTTCTTAAAACTGATTACATAGTCTGAGGATACTGTGTGCAAATGTTTGAAAGCATTGCTTGAATATCCTTAGTTTTTTGGTGATATGCTAGTATATGGTACATATTAATTATCTGACCAGAGTTGCATGATATTTGTGATATTTGTTTAATGACCATTTACTGCCACATTTACTTATAAACATCCCTAAAACGAAGGAAAATGACTGAAGAGAAGTTCTGTTGTTTCTAATTGAAATACTAATAAATACTACGTTTATTGAATTATTTATTGTGTTGGTCTGAGCGACTGGTCTCACCAAACTTGGAGCATAAAGGCATCACCCTGCATTGGTTGTCTATAACCATGTTAAACACCGTTTACGAATCTATAAAAATGCTGACAGAAAAGTACTGGGAATGTGGAAGGATTCCTTTCATTGTATTTCTAGATTGAAAAAGCGTATGACAGTGTTCCTCCAAACAAGATTGGAAAAAGCTTGGGAAGATCTAAAGGTGCCAAAGTACATACTTGATTAAGTAAGATGCTATACCAAATGTGTTACAGTTGTGTCCAGATAGACAACAGACGATCAGAATGGTTTAAAACAAAGAGAGGTTTCCAACAAGGAAGTCCCCTATCACCAGTCCTGTTTGTAATAGTAATGGACAATAAAATCTATCAAGACAATAGACAGCAAACCAAGTGCCTTTGTTTTTGCTGATGATTTGATGCTACGGGGAGAGACAAAAGCTGAAGTACAGAAGAAACTTAATGACTGGAACAACACATTCAAAAATTTCTGAATAAAAATAAGTATAACAAAGACAGTAGAAATGACCATCAACAGGCAAGGAACAACCTCAAATGTATTTCTAGAAGGAGTCAATGTAGAATCCGTTTCGCATTTCAAGCACCTAGGAAGCATGATCTCCAAAGACAACGCAATTAAGCAGGAAATACTCAGCAGGACACAGAAAGCATCCAATTTTTACAGTCAAATCAGAACTCTTCTCTCGATTGATAAAATGCCACGAAAAGCAAAAGCGACCATGTACCACATCTATTTCGTACCAGTCCTAATATATGGTTTAGAAACATGTACCCTACTAAACAAAGACCTCGGCAGAATTCAGACAACAGAAATGAGACTCATTAGGATTATGAATCAAACAACTAGAAAGGACAAAATCAGAAATGAGGTGAATAGAATAGCTGGTCTTGAGCTTCCTGTCACCAGTGTCATGAAGAAACGCAGGCTGCACTCGTGTGGGCATATAATGAGAATGAACATGGAAAGACATGCCAAAAGGTATTTCAGCTTTAGCTTCGTAGGAAAAAGACCACGGGGAAGACCAGGAAAATGCTGGACAGGGACTGTAAGATCAGATTTCGAGGAGAAGGGGAACAAATGGGAAGCTGTCCTGGAACAGAAGATGTATGAAGACAGAAGGAGATGGCGAGCGCTTGTACACCACAGCCGGAAAATTGGAGTTGGAACGATGACGATGAATCTGTAACGAATGCCTCACAGCAATCGTCACAGAGTATATAAATTATTGAATTTACATTCTCGCCGCATAATCAGTCAGAGAGAGCTTGAATGTATTCAGAACGAATTAACGCCACTTCATCATCTCCCACTCCGACGTCTGTCGCCACCATTGCATCTGAGGCGGCCTGCATTTTCCTTCATCTTTTCCCCTGTCACTTGCCCAGTCCTCTTCATTTTGCATCTCTTGACTTTCAGTTTCCCCCGCCGCCCGTTTTGTGTGGTTCACTGTTTCCATTTTCCACCATCATTTTTAGGATTCCGTACATAAATCGGTATAAATGGAACTCTTACAAGATCACTTTGTTGTCCATCTATTTCCGACTGTTAAGAACCGGTTTTCTCAGGAACGAGTGCACGTATCGTATCGTATTGTCACATACTACACTTTGCAATGTAAACAATTTAAGCTTCAACGTCAATGCAAGTCAAAGAGACAATGAAGAAACTGGTCCAACTGCCTAATATCGAGTAGGGCGCCTGTGCGAGCACGCAGAGTTTGGTGGCAAGCGGAAGTGTTTAACCTCATAAGAGTTTTCCAGTAGCCGCTCTGTAACAATTCTAGACGTGTGGGGTGTCGCATTGTCCTGCTGGAATTGCCCAAGTCCGTCGGAATGCACAATGGACATAAATTATTCCGGGTGATCAGACAGGACACTTATGTACATGTCACCTGTCAGAGTCATATCTAGACGTATCAAGGCTTCCATATCACCCGAACTGCACACGCTTCACACCATTACAGAGCCTCCACCAGCCTGAACAGTCCCCTGCTGACAAGCAGATGTTGTCTCTACACCTGTACACGTTCATCCACGTACAATATGAAATGAGACTCATCAGACCAGGCAACATGTTTCCAGTCATCAACAGTTCAATGTCAGTCTTGACGGGCGCAAGTGAGGCGTAAGGCTTTATGTCGGGCATTCATCAATGGTACACGAGTGGGCCTTCGGCTCCGAAAGTCCATATCGATGATATTTCGTCGACCGGTTCGCACGCTGACACTTGTTGATGGCCCAGCATTGAAATCTGCAGCAATTTATGGGAAGGTTGCTCTTCTGTCACACTGATCGTTTCCCTCCAGTCGTCGATGGTCTCATTCTTGCAGGATCTTTTTCCGGCCGAAGCGATGTCAGAGATTTGATGTTTTACCGGACTCTAAATATTCACGGTACACTCCTGAAATGGTCGTACGGGAAAATTCTCACTTCATCGCTACCTTGGAAATGCTGTGTCCCATCGCTCGCGCGCCGACTGCAACACCTGTTCAAACTCACTTAAATCTTGATAGCTTGCCATTTCAGCAGCAGTAACCGATCTAACAACTGCGCCAGACACTTGTTGTCTTATATATGGATTGCTGACCACAGTGCGTTATTCTGCCCGTTTATACATCTCTACATTTGAATACGCATGCCTATACCAGTTTCTTTGGCATTTCAGTCTATTTACATCAAATATTTTAATGCTCGCAAAATCCCTCATCGAACATCTTCAAACTTTGTAGTCGTGACCAACTCAGTTGAGTATAATATTAGGGTATACAGATAATTTTTATTTCTGGACAGTCTAACTACAACTGAATGAAATTATCGTGCCATATGCGTTTCTCCTTTATTCTCTGTAAGGCATCTTCAGTGGGCTGGAACATGTACATATTATTGCTATTTAGTTTATATTTTGGGACAATCTTCAACGTACAACATGTGATCCAAAGTATCTGGAAGCGTGGCTGAAAATGACTTACAAGTTCATGGCGCTCTCCATCGGTAATGCTGGAATTCAGTATGGTGTTGGCCCACCCTTAGCCTTGATGACACCTTCCACACACGCAGGTATACGTTCAATCAGGTGCTGGAAGGTTTCTTGGGGATTTGCAGCCCATTCTTCGCAGAGTGCTGCGCTGAGGAGAGGTATCGATGTCGGTCGGTGAGGCCTGGCACGAAGTCGGCGTTCCAAAACGTCCCAGAGGTGGTCTACAGGATTCAGGTCAGGTTTCTGTGCAGGCCAGTCCATTACAGGGATGTTATTGTCGTGTAATCACTCCGCCACAGGCCGTGCCTTATGAACAGGTGCTCGATCGTGTTGAAAGATGCAGTCGCCATCCCCGAATTGCTCTTCAACAGTGGGAAGCAAGAAAGTGCTTAAAATATCAATGTAGGCCTGTGCTGTGATAGTGCCAACCAACACAACAAGGGGTGCAAACTCCCTCCGTGAAAAACACGACCACACCATACACCACCGCCTCCGAATTTTACTGTTGGCACTACACACGCTGGCAGATGACGTTCACTGGGCGTTCGCAATACCGACACCCTGCCATCGGATCGCCACATTGTGTGCCGTGATTCGTCACTCCACACAACGTTTTTCCACTGTTCAATCGTCCAATGTTTACGCACCTTACACCAAGCGAGACGTCGTTTGCCATTTACCAGCATGGTGTGTGGCTTACGAGCAGCCGCTCCATCATGAAGTCCAAGTTTTATCACCTCACGCCTAGCTGTCGTAGTACTTACGGTGGATCCTGATGCAGTTTGGAAATCCTGTGTGATGGTCTGGATAGATGTCTGCCTATTACACATTACGACCCTCTTCAACTGTCGGCAGTCTCTGTCAGTCGAGGTCGGCCTGTACGCTTTTGTGCTGTACCTGTCCCTTCACGTTTCCACTTCACTATCAAATTGGAAACAGTGGTCCTATGGATGTTTAGGAGTGTGGAAATCTCGCTTACAGACGTATGACACCAGTGACACCCAGTCACCTGACCACGTTCGAATTCCGTGAGTTCTGCGGAGCGCCACGTTCTGCTCTCTCACGATGTGTAATGGCTACTGAGGTCGCTGATATGGAGCACCTGGCAGTAGGTGGCAGCACAATGCACCTAATATGAAAAATGTATGTTTTCGGGGAGTCCGCATACTTCTGATCACATAGTGTAAATATAGGACATAAACAGTTCTAGTGGTTGGTTTTTCTATGGCACAGTAATATTTTAAATTCTACTTACAGGTTCCGTGAAAGATTTTCCCCACATCCAGCAAGCCATTGCTGAAAACACAAATCAGTACATACTCCCTACTACACATAATGAAAGACATGATAAGATAACAATCGTCCCTCTTGCACATGCAGCCACTTTAAAACAAGTATCTATCATCCCACGTCTCTCTCTCTCTCTCTCTCTCGGTCTCTCTTCCCGCTTTCTGTTCACCTCCCACGCACACATACAAACACACACACGCGCGCGCATTAAAAAAACACGTACCAAAACAAATAGTATTTTTCACACACACACACACACACACACACACACACACACACACACACAGAATGCAGATATCGCAAAAATTTCACGAGAAAGATGGCAATAACATTCGATCTTCGGCAGTAACATCCGTCAGCAGCCAACAGAAACCAAAACATAGAATCAAAACAAGTGTTCAGTTCCTAGAGCTGCTAAGTGTGGGAAAACGGTAATTGTAAGAAGAAGAGCAGCGCCAAAAATGGAACAAAACACAACATGTAGATAATCATCCAAGGAACCTGTAAGTAGAGTTTAAAATATTAATACGCCATAGAAAAGCCAACTACCAGAACGGTTTGTAGCCTATATACAGACGTTGCCCCAAAATGCAAACTAAATGGTAAAAATATGAACGTATTCCAGGCGAATGAAGATACCTTGCAGAGGATAATGGCGAAATGGGTGTGTCACGAAAACTGTGTTTCATTCAGTTGTAGTTACACGGTCGAAAAGTAACAATTATCAGTATACCGTAAGAGTCCTCATCGAAACATACTGGGTGCTCCCATTAACCCAGAATCATGAAATTTGGCAAGAAGCTGGGTCTCACAGTAGTCAAAAATCCGAAAATTGTTAATTTATAATTATATTGCGAGAAAAATTGTTGATTTTTCCCATTTGTTATCAGACTCTTTGTCTCTCCGTCTGTTAAGACCCCTTTTTCTCAGGTAATGGTAAACACATCAGGTTGAAATTTACGTCCCGTTCTAAAGTCTACGGTCCCTTGGCAGTGTAAAAGGTTAATGCTTCTACGTCAGTGCAATGAAAAGATACCAAAATTTATGTCATACATTATTACATCTTACCAGTATCGATATTCAGGTCGGATAAAAATCGTCGAAATTCTCTTTCCCAGGATAGATGAACTGTCTGTATGCATATTTAAGTTTGTCTGGAAACTTCGGGGCGCCAGTGCTATTCGCATTTAGTCGGATTTGTTATTTTTCTTCCTGTTACAACAAACCTGCAACAGAGGCACTGCCACCGACTGTGTTCCTGGTTTGTTTTTTGATATTGCGCTTGCAGCTATCGCCTTTGCTCGCACACAGTTCTTTTCTTTAGATCTATGGTAAGTTTTTCTCTTGTTCTACCTGTCACTGGATGGACTATACGTCTCTTCTTATTCTGTAGCTTCATTTCGTAATTTTTTGTACAACAGAATTAAGAGTGGGGGGGGGGGGTGAGAGGACGTCAAACGGGCCGACTTAGAGCAGGAGAGGCACCACAGGACATTTTAATTTCCACTGTCTATACTTCTACAAATAAATTCATAGAACTTAGCATGAACAGGAAGGATTCAGGATTCACAAGCATAGCAGTGGAAGTTCAAAAACATAACAAAATAATTTTTTTACGTGTGAAATTTCATCATTGTTTCACTTACTATTGGCTGCATTTGTTGCTGTGGGTACAATTTTCTACATAAGTAAGAGAGATTCTTTTAGGAATTTTTCGCAGCATACAAACCGTACTTACAGGTGTAAGAAAATCTAGAATTATCAAAATCTATTAAAAACTGTGATAACTACAAAATTTGAGTTTTCTCTAAACATGAAGTTTCAAATGTAACAGCTCATTCATTTTTTTCACAAATTAAATAAATTCTAGAGTTACACACACCTGCAAGTATGGTTTGTATGCTGTGCAAAATCCATCAAAGAATGTCTTACATATGAAGAAAAGTGTATCTACAGCAACAAATGCAGCCAATAATAAGTCGAAAAAATGATGAAATTTCACATTTAAAAAAAAAATTCTTTTTAATGTTAAAAATATATCGGCTCAACCACTTGTTTATAGTGTAAAACACTTAAGATTGACGCGCTTCGGAAGCCAAGCTTCCATCATCAGAATAATAAAAAGTAAAAGAACCTCTTAAAACTCGCTAAAATGGAACACGCACCTTGCTTGCGAGTGAGCTCACTCGCGTTTCAGTGCCGTGTTTGGCTACGTGGTGTGTGGTATCAACGAAGACGCACGGGCGGTTTACGACGATAGAGGAGGGAGTCATGTGGCTAGATGTTGAACACCATAGGCGATACCATTTTAGAGTTTTTTATATTTTGACGACTATGTGGAGATGCAGCTTGCAAGACACGGCAGCCTGGTGTATGTTCCATTTTAGTCAGTTTTAACAGGTTCTTTTACTTTTTATTATTCTGGTGATGGAAGCGTGACTTCCGAAACGCGTCAATCGTAGTGTGTTACACTATAAACAAGTGGTTGGGCCGATATATTTTTTAACATTGACATTCACATCCACGACCTCTCATCCAGTATGGATAAAATCAAAATTTCTTTTGTTATGTTTCTGAACTTCCACTGCTATTAGTGTGAATCCTGAGTCCTTCCTGGTCATGCTGACAAAGTTTTGTGAATTTATTTATAAATGTATAGACAGTGGAAATTAAAATGTCCTGTGGTGCCTCTCCCGCTCCAAGTCGGCCCGTTTGACGTCCTAGCCCCGTTGACACTTTTTGCATCCTTGACAGCATCAGTACCTACCAATTTGGGCGTCTGTACAGAACGGATATCCTGAGCGATTTCCGTCGGTGCGAGCTGTTTTTCTGATCGTACTTGGACAGCTTGAACGGTTACCGCTTCTGGCACAGGGCTCGCACTGAACTGTAAGCTAGTGGACCAGCCGGAGGTGTAGCTGTTCCACTAGATGACTAGAACGTAGAGGGACTCCCAGAGTCGCTTTCGTTCCCAGCGCGCCTGGTTGTGTCGTCCGGCTTAGATAATCAGATGGAATCTCGAAAGTTTCACACTAGGAAAACGCATACCAGCATGTGATACTTCCACATCGCTAGGAACACCAGTGTGTGTGAACTTTAAGAAACCTCCCCAATTATATGGGGTGTTAAAAGTCTCTCCGCAGTGCCATATGATTGTTAGCCGCGCGTGCCGTATGATTATTCGCCTGCCTGGGTTACTTCCCTTCGAGTGGACTCTCCCAACATTTCACTGTTTCATCATAGAATGAAGGCTTTCACGGAAGGTGTTGTCATCACTTAACATTTTCGGGCTGAGCTGCCGTGGTCCATACATAAGACTCTCCCCTGATGTTTCACCTTAGACTGCAGAACGCATCCTCCGAGGACAATCGGCGAACTGCAACGAGAGAACTATAAGCCATCCAGACGTCGGCTGTGCTATGATCTCTGATATTGCCAACTTCCTCAATTGGAACTAATCGATTGTCAAGCTGTTGCTGCAATGTTGACGTCCATATCTTATCCAGCTTAATGCCTTCATCTTTTCTATTAAAAATATTGCAGTGTTTGGCAATCTCAATGGCCTCTCTGTACATTCGCGCATAATAATGCGACGTCTTTGCTATGACGGTCGTCTCACTAAACGTTATTTCATCATCACCTCTCTGAAACACATGTTCCGCTACAGCCGATTTATCAGTATGTCCGAGGCGGCAGTTCCTTTTATGTTCACCCAGACGGGTGTTGACGCTTCTTTTTGTTGTGCCTGCACGAAATTTTATAGACACCTGGTGTAGCTAGAGGATGTCGTTTATTTTTTGCGGATTTTAAACATTCTTTTATTTTCGTAGTGGGTCTGAAAACAGTTTCCACGTCGAACTTGCTTAGAATTTTTCCAACACGACCAATGACCTTACTGATGAATGGTAAGAACACTTTCCCCTTGGGTTGGTGTCTATCCTCGTCCGTCCTAATTGTCAGTCTAGGGCATAGTGCACGAACTATCTCTGTGTTGGAATACCATTCTTCTTGAAGATCGCTCTAAGGTGTTCAATCTCCTCATCTAAGTGAGCTGGTTCCCATATTTTGTGCGCCCTGTCTATTAATGTTTTAACCACCCCTCTTTTATGTCTTGGGTGGTGGTTAGAATCTTTCTGCAGGTAACGACAAGTGTGTGTGTCTTTTCTGAAAACCTTCTGTCCCAATGAACCGTCCTCTCGTCACATCTAAGAAGTTCAGGTGACCATTGATTTCCTTTTCCATTGTGAATTGAATTCTTCGATTAATACTATTCAGATGTAACAGGAAGGCATCCAGTTCCTCTTCCCATAGGTCCATATAACAAATGTATCGTCTACATAACGATACCATCTGGCTGGTCTTTTTCTAGCTGTAGCGGAACATGTGTTTCAGGGAGGTGATCATGAAATAAAGTTTAGTGAGACGACCGTCATAGCAAAGACGTCGCATTATTATGCGCGAACGTACAGAGAGGCCATTGAGATTGCCAAACACTGCAATAATTTTAATAGACAAGATGAAGGCATTAAGCTGGATAAGATCTGGATGTCAGCATTGCAGCAACAGCGTGACAATCGATTAGTTTCAATTGAGAAAGTTGGCAATATCAGAGATCATAGCACAGCCGACGTCACGTGATTGACAGCAGCGCCCTCTGGATGGCTTATATATACGGCGCCCACTCGTGCTCTCGTTGCAGTTCGACGATTGTCCTCGGAGGAAGCGTTCTGCAATCGAAGGCGAAACGTCAGGGGAGAGTCTTATGTATGGACCACGGCAGCTCAGCCCAGAAATATTAAGGAATTCCACTGTTTCGTTTATCTCAGCCAGCGTCAGTAGTATTGTTGGTGTGCGTTGTTACGTGTTGACGTGAACGTTTTAAGTATAGTTCCTTTGCTCGTTTGTTTCGTTTCTGTCACTGTTAAAATGCTAACCATTGAAGAACGTGTGTTTTTAGTCGAAAAAGTGTTCAAAGCTGACGGTAAATTCAGTGTTTCAGTTCGTCAAAAATTTAATTCAGTTTTCCCGGAGACAACACTCCCACATCGCGATACTGTCCGAGATTTGATTAACATATTTCGAAGCACGGATTGAGTGACAGATGCACCGAGAAGTGGTCGTCCTAGCGTTTTGTTTGAGGATAAACTACACGATATTTCCGAAAAATGTCTACGGGTCCGAACAAGTCAGTACGACAACTTGCTCAGGAAATCGATGTTAGTGTCGGAACGGCCCACACAGCTGTAAGGAAAAAATTAGAACTTTTCTCATGCAAAGTGACAGTCGTGCAAGAACTGAAAAATTCTGATCATGGCATTATTGTCAATGGTTCAAAAATTTCGTTCAACAAAATGGAAGGGATATTCTTAATGAAACGTTTTTCACTGATAAGACGTGGTTTCATTTATCCGGCTACACGAAGTCGCAAAATTCTCGTATGTGGAGTACTGCAAATCCATTGTGTATTCATGAGGAACTAATTCCTTCTGTGAAAATAGGAGTTTGGATTGCAATTTCTAGACGTCGGATTGTGGGTCCCATATTTTTCAACGAAACAATAAATGCACAACGATACTTCAGTGATATTCTGTGCCCATTCATAGGAGAACTTTTGTTAAGTGAAATACTGCATGGTTATTTTCAACAAGACGGTGCAATCGCGCATACAGCTCGCGTTTCAATGTCACTGCTTGCTGATGGTTTTTGGTGATCGCGTAATTTCACAAGGACTTTGGCCTCCACGATCGTCTGACCTAACACCACCTGACTTTTTCTTCTGGGGTGCAGCGAAAGCAACTGTCTATAAAAACCGCCCAAAATCCAGCGATGAATTGAAAACTGGAATATCCACTTTCACTGCTTCTGTTACAGAAGAAATGTTACATGATTAGACGAATTGAATTGTGTATTCAACAACAGGAGTGACACTTTCAACATTTAATTTGAAAATTCGTATGTATAAATGAATATTCAATAAATTAATAACTTGTATATCACTGAATTTCATTTCGGTATATTCACTGCGGTATACGGCAAGCGCGGTTAATAATCATACAGAGATACTTTTTGAACGCCCCGTATTATACAGCACATTTTCCTACACATGAATTACAATGAGATTTTCTAAGGCAACGCTTGCTACTTCAGTAACAGACACCTGAATTTCAAGCGTACTAGGCTATGGGCACTCAAGACAGAACAACCTCGAAGAGAACTGTCTATTGACACAATCAAGACGGATTTAGAAAGCATAGTTCTTGTGAAACACAACTAGCTCTTTACACACACGAAGTGTTGAGTGCTACTGGCAAGGGATTTCATATTGATTCCGTATTTGTTGTTTTCCAGAAGGCTTTTGATACTGTAACTCACAAGAGGCTTGTAATCAATTTGCGTCATTATAGAATATCGTCTCAGTTATGTGACTGGATTTGTCACAGTTCGTAGTAACTGACGGAAAGTCTTCGATTAGGTTGCTTGCAGATGTTGTCGTTTACCATCTAGTAAAGTTATCAGAAGATCAAAACGAATTAGAGAAGATGTCTTTATGGTGCGAAAATTGGCAACTGAGGCTAAATAATGAAAACTGTAATGTCATCCCCATGAGTGCTAACAGGAATCCGGTAAACTTCAGTTACATGATAAATCTGTCAAGTCTAAAGGCCGTAAATTCAATGAAATATCTAGGAATTACTATTACGAACAGCTTAAATTAGAAGGAACACGCAGAAAATGTTGTGGGGGAAGGCAAGGCGAAGACTGCTTATTATTGGCAGAGCACTTAGAAAATGTAACAGATCTACTAAACAGACTGCCTACACTACGCTTGTCCATCCTCTTTTTGCGGCATGGGTTCCTTACCAGATAGGATTACAATGAGGAAGTTCAAAGAAGAGCAGCGAGTTTTGTATGATCGAAAAATAGGGGAGACAGTGTCACTGACATGATACTGGATTTGGCGTGGACATCATTAAAACAAAGGTGTTTTCCGTTGCAGCGGAATCTTCTCACGAAATTTCAATCGGCAGCTTTCTCCTCCAAATGCGAAAATATTTTGTAGACGCCGACCTACATAGTAAGAAAAGATCATCATAACAAAATAAGCGAAATCAGAGATCGCGCGGAAAGAGATGGGTGTTCGTTTTTCCTCGCGCTGTTCGAGACTGTAATAATAGAGAATTATTGCGAAGGTGGTTCGATGGCCCCTCTGCCAGGCACTTAAGTGTGATTTTGAGGGTATGCATGTAGATATAGATGTGAACGTAAACTAAACAGTATCACTATGAGAAATCGTTTCTATCTTCAAAAATCATACATGGGCAGTTCAGATAGGGTTGCCAGATGTCCCGATTTCCGTAACAGTGGCGGTTTCAGATTAAAGAAATCAGTGTCCCGAATAAATACTTTCGGACCGGCTGTTTGTCCCAAATTCCGGAGAAATATTCTCAAACTACCTATTTTCTCTACAAATTTTTGCGCGCATCTATATTTCAACTCCAACTGTCAAGCTAAATATCGAAAGTTGGCGTATACGAGGGTGAGTCAAATAAAAACCTTAATTTTTTTAAAAATATTATTTATTGTGCGGAAGTGGTACAAAGCTTTATTACTTTTCAACATATTCTCCCCCACGCTCAATGCAAGTACTCCAGCGCTTGTAAAGCGCATAAATTCCCTTAGAAAAAATTCTTTTGGTAGTCCGCGCAACCACCCATGCACCGCGTGGCGTACCTCTTCTTTCCTCCTATTGCGTCTTTGAATAGTCCACACATATGGAAATCACTTGGGACATGGTCTGGTGAGTATGGTGGATGAGGAAGACTCAAAATGCAGGTCTGTGATTGTTGCAACTGTTGTACAGGCAGTGTTGGGCGTTGTATTGTCATGTTGCAAAAGGACACCTGCTGACAGCAATCCACGTCACTTTGACGATAATTTTTTTGGAGATCTGTGTATGATGCACAGCTGACAGTGGTCCCTCTAGGCATGTAATGCTCCAAAATGACGCCTTTTTGTCCCAAATGAGAGTCAGCATAACCTTCCCTGCTGATGGTTCTATTCGAAACTTCTTTGGTTTTGGTGATGAGGAATGGCGCCATTCCTTGCTCGCTCTCTTCGTTTCCGGTTGGTGGAAGTGAACCCAGGTTTCGTCCTCAGTAACGGTTCTTGCAAGGAAGCCATCACCTTCTCGTTCAAAGCGCAGAAGTTCTTCACAAGCATCAACACGTCGTTCTCTCATTTCAGGAGTCAGCTGCCGTGGCACCCATCTTGCAGACACTTTGTGAAACTGGAGCACATCATGCACCATGTGGTGTGCTGAGCCATGACTAATCTGTAAACATGCTGCAATGTCATTCAGTGTCACTCGGCGGTTTTCCTTCACTATGGCTTCAACTGCTGCAATGTTCTGTGGAGTCACAACTCGTTGTGCCTGACCTGGACGAGGAGCATATTCCACTGAAGTCACACCATTTGCGAACTTCCTACTCCATTCGTAGACTTGCTGCTGTGACAAACATGCACCACCGTACTGAACCTTCATTCGTCGATGAATTTCAATTAGGTTTCAGCACCTTCACTACGCAAAAACCGAATAACAGAACGCTGTTCTTCCGTGGTGCAAGTCGCAACTGAGGCGGCCATCTTTATACTGATACTGCGACGGTATGTGTGCATCTGCACTATGCTGAAACATACAGGCCATTCTGCACGCTGTTTGTAGCACGCTTACCAACTTACACGATAACGGGGAGAAATTTCGATTTGTTATTACAGATTTCAGGTTTTCATTTGACTCACCCTCGAAAACAGTCGTTTTTCCCTTGCGCTATTTGCGATTGGAACAGGAAGGAAATGACTAGCAGTGGTACAGGGTGCGCGCCTCGCACCGTAACATAGCTTGAGGAGTATCTATGTGGATATGAATGAACGTTTTTACTATCGCAGCTGATTGGGCTCCTTAACCAAGATAAGGCTTTTGTTTGTGTTGTGTCTACACAAGACAGCCTAGACACAATGAGAGGAAGCCAAAAGGTACGCGCTTAAACTCACGCAGGCTGGCGTGAGGTCTGAAACAGCATACGTAATGAATGCTATAAAGAAGAGTACGTAGCTTCTCGAATACTTAACTTTAATCCACATTTGTAGAACATCATTGTTGATGATACATGCTTCACAATATTAATTATCAATTGAATACGGCGCCTTGCTAGGTCGTAGCAAATGTAGCTGAAGGCTATGCTAACTATCGTCTCTGCAAATGAGAGCCTAGTTGTCAGTGAACCATTGCTATGAACGTCGGCTGTACAAATGGGGCGAGCGCTAGTACTTCTCTCTAGACCTGCCGTGTGGTGGCGCTCGGTCTGCTTCACTGACAGTGGCGACACGCGGGTCCGACGTATACTACCGGACCGCGGCCGATGTAAAGGCTACCACCTAGCAAGTGTGGTGTCTGGCGGTGACACCACATTCCTCCCCCGCAAATCGGCGTACGGTTGTGTTCCGCCCACCGCGGGGAGGACCCCATGTTGACGTATGCGACGAGGTGGGGAGCCTAACAACAGGCGAGGCTGTGCCACCCGCACCCGGCCATTCGGTCCGAGGGGAGCTAGGAAACGCCTGAAAACCTAGTCCAGGGTGCACGCCAACATGCGGTTTATGCGCCCGTAGAGAGACAGGAGGGGCCGAAGGGTCGACCTCCACTGCGTCGGGGTACCCGACGGGCGAAGACGCCATCTGGTCAGGAGCGGGCAAGAGTTCCATGTCGGAGGGCAGCTGGTCACGGGAAGCGATCGGCGGCGCGTGACCCAGGGAGGCGCCTGGCGGTTGCAGCGAAGCGTCCACTGCGGGCGTCGCCGGCGGGAGAACAGGCGGCGGCGCGTCGCCATGTGGCAAAATGGAAGGCAGCGTCGGTAACACCTGGGGATGAGGCGAGCCAGTAGATGGGTCCTCAGGGCGCTGACCGGACGGCACCGTCGCTGAAAGCAGACGGGGAGCGGCAGAACCCGTGCGACGACAGAGGCGCAGCTGATTTGAGATGCCGACGCACCTCACCAGAGGCCCCCAAAACCAGATACATAGCGCGGCCGAGGCAGCGAAGTATGCGCCCTGCGAGCCAACTCCGTGAACCGCGATAGTTGCGATAGTATACAACGTCGCCTGGAACAGAAGCAGGTGTCTGCCGCTGCACAGGAACCTGATGCGGCGGATGCAGCAAAGACGTCAAGGTTCGATGAGGACGACCGTGGAGCAGCTCAGCCGGCGAGCGACCATCTCGGGGCTGAGAGCGATACGAAGACAAGAAGAGCAACGCGTCCTCCCGAGAATGAGACTCTTTCAACTTCAACATCTGTGACTTGAAAGTCCGGACCAATCGTTCAGCAGCACCGTTTGACTGAGGCGAAAACGGCGCGGATATCCGATGTTGAATACCATTGGCCTTGCAGAATGACTGAAATTCTGCGGACATGAATTGTGGGCCATTGTCGGAAACAATACTCTGTGGAAGACCTTCTATGCAAAAGATAGCAGATAACGCTTGGATGGTGGCTGAAGACGTCGTGGAAGACATCCCGACAACAAAAGGAAAATTACTGAAGGAATCGACAACAACCAACCATCGAGCATTCCAGAATGGACCAGCAAAATCTATGTGCAAGCGTTGCCAAGGGGAAGTGGCTTTCGGCCATGCAAAGAATTTCCGCGGTGGTGCGGATTGTTGTTCGGCACACGCCATGCAAGAAGAGCACATGTTCGTAATCGCAGCATCGATTCCGAACCAAGTACAGTGCTGACGAGCAAGTTGTTTCGTTCGCACTATACACCAACGACCTTGGTGGAGAAGCCGTAAGACAGAGGACTGTAACGAACGTGGTATCACGACCCGGGACTGATCATTATCAGAACACAACAGCAAAACGCCACGTCGAACAAAAAGTCTCTCCTTGTGAGCAAAAAATCGGCGAACCAACGGATCCTGGATCCATGACTTTGACAAGGGCCATTGCGTAGCAACAAAACGCAAAACGGTAGCAAGGACAGGGTCAGCAGCAGTGGCTGTAGCTACACGACGAAAATCAATCGGAAACGATTCGACCACGTCATCTGCTTCCGCATCAATGAACATGCAAGCAAGTTCGGAAGAATCGAATGCTCTATCCTCAGCAACAGGCAAACGGGACAACGCATCGGCGTTTCCGTTCTTAGCAGTGGACCGATACAAGATATCGTAGCGGTACTGCGAGAGAAAAATTGACCAGCGAATGAATTTCTGCGCTGTACGTGGAGGTACAGGCTTGTTCGGATGAAAAAGCGATGTCAAAGGTTTGTGGTCTGTGATGATGGTAAAGTGACGACCATACAAGAAATCGTGAAACTTGTGTTGTTGTTGTTGTTGTCTTCAGTCCTGAGACTGGTTTGATGCAGCTCTCCATGCTACTCTATCCTGTGCAAGCTTTTTCATCTCCCAGTACCTACTGCAACCTACATCCTTCTGAATCTGCTTAGTGTATTCATCTCTTGGTCTCCCTCTACGATTTTTACCCTCCACGCTGCCCTCCAATACTAAATTGGTGATCCCTTGGTGCCTCAGAACATGTCCTACCAACCGATCCCTTCTTCTAGTCAAGTTGTGCCACAAACTTCTCTCTTCCCCAATCCTATTCAATACCTCCTCATTAGTTATGTGATCTACCCATCTAATCTTCAGCATTCTTCTGTAGCACCACATTTCGAAAGCTTCTATTCTCTTCTTGTCCAAACTATTTATCGTGCATGTTTCACTTCCATACATGGCTACACTCCATACGAATACTTTCAGAAATGACTTCCTGACACTTAAATCAATACTGGATGTTAACAAATTTCTCTTCTTCAGAAACGCTTTCCTTGCCATTGCCAGCCTACATTTTATATCCTCTCTACTTCGACCATCATCAGCTATTTTGCTCCCCAAATAGCAAAACTCCTTTACTACTTTAAGTGCCTCATTTCCTAATCTAATTCCCTCAGCATCACCCGACTTAATTCGACTACATTCCATTATCCTTGTTTTGCTTTTGTTGATGTTCATCTTATATCCTCCTTTCAAGACACTGTCCATTCCATTTAACTGCTCTTCCAAGTCCTTTGCTGTTTCTGACAGAATTACAATGTCATCGGCGAACCTCAAAGTTTTTATTTCTTCTCCATGAATTTTAATACCTACCCCGAATTTTTCTTTTGTTTCCTTTACTGCTTGCTCGATATAGAGATTGAATAACATCGGGGAGAGGCTAGAACCCTGTCTCACTCCTTTCCCAACCACCGCTTCCCTTTCATGCCCCTCAACTCTTATAACTGCCACCTGGTTTCTGTACAAATTATAAATAGCCTTTCGCTCCCTGTATTTGACCCCTGCCACCTTCAGAATTTGAAAGAGAGTATTCCAGTTAACGTTGTCGAAAGCTTTCTCTAAGTCTACAAATGCTAGAAACGTAGGTTTGCCTTTTCTTAATCTTTCTTCTAAGATAAGTCGTAAGGTTAGTATTGCCTAACGTGTCCCAACATTTCTACGGAATCCAAACTGATCTTCCCCGAGGTTGGCTTCTACTAGTTTTTCCATTCGTCTGTAAAGAATTCGTGTTAGTATTTTGCAGCTGTGACTTATTAAGCTGATAGTTCGGTAATTTTCACATCTGTCAACACCTGCTTTCTTTGGGATTGGAATTATTATATTCTTCTTGAAGTCTGAGGGTATTTCGCCTGTTTCATACATCTTGCTCACCAGATGGTAGAGTTTTGTCAGGACTGCCTCTCCCACGGCCGTCAGTAGTTCCAATGGAATATTGTCTACTCCAGGGGCCTTGTTTCGACTCAGGTCTTTCAGTGCTCTGTCAAACTCTTCACGCAGTATCGTATCTCCCATTTCATCTTCATCTACATCCTCTTCCATTTCCATAATATTGTCCTCAAGTACATCGCCCTTGTATAGACCCTCTATATACTCCTTCCACCTTTCTGCTTTCCCTTCTTCGCTTAGAACTGGGTTTCCATCTGAGCTCTTGATATTCATACAAGTCGTTCTCTTATCTCCAAAGGTCTCTTTAATTTTCCTGTAGGCGGTATCTATCTTACCCCTAGTGAGATAGGCCTCTACATCCTTACATTTGACCTCTAGCCATCCCTGCTTAGCCATTTTGCACTTCCTGTCGATCTCATTTTTGAGACGTTTGTATTCCTTTTTGCCTGTTTCACTTACTGCATTTTTATATTTTCTCCTTTCATCAATTAAATTCAATATTTCTTCTGTTACCCAAGGATTTCTACTAGCCCTCGTCTTTTTACCTACTTGATCCTCTGCTGCCTTCACTACTTCATCCCTCAAAGCTACCCATTCTTCTTCTACTGTATTTATTTCCCCCATTCCTGTCAATTGCTCCCTTATGCTCTCCCTGAATCTCTGTACAACCTCTGGTTCTTTTAGTTTATCCAGGTCCCATCTCCTTAAATTCCCACCTTTTTGCAGTTTCTTCAGTTTTAATCTACAGGCCATAACCAATAGATTGTGGTCAGAGTCCACATCTGCCCCTGGAAATGTCTTACAATTTAAGACCTGGTTCCTAAATCTCTGTCTTACCATTATATAATCTATCTGATACCTTTTAGTATCTCCAGGGTTCTTCCATGTATACAACCTTCTTTCATGATTCTTAAACCAAGTGTTAGTTATGATTATGTTGTGCTCTGTGCAAAATTCTACCAGGCGGCTTCCTCTTTCATTTCTGTCCCCCAATCCATATTCACCTACTATGTTTCCTTCTCTCCCTTTTCCTACTTAGTAACACCAAATAGAGAGCCAAAGCTTCTTTCTCTATCTGTGAATAATTTCTTTGCGCAGACGAGAGCAATTTGGACGCAAAGGCAATAGGGCGATCATGCAAACCATCTTTGTGCGCAAGCACAGCACCGATCCCGAAATCCGATGCATCTACCATCAACAAAAGGGGTTTCTGGGGATCAAATGGCGTAAGGCAAGTATTTGAAAGCAACGCCGATTTCAACTGGCGAAAGACGCGTTCGCATTCCGTCGTCCAGACGAACGGAACACCTTTACGGCGTAAGCGATGAAGCGGAGCTGAAATGGAAGAGGCATGGGGAATATATCGGTTGTAGTAATGAATTTTACCCAGCACACTCTGTAGCTGCTTCAAATTCTGCGGCGAAGGCAAGTCTTGTATGGCACGGAGGTGCTCGGGACTGGGATGTATGCCTTGGGCATTGATTATATGTCCCAAATATGGTAAGTCACGAGCAAAAAACACACATTTGTCCTTCCGCAAGCGAAGACCATTCTGTCGCTAGACCTGAAATAATGTTCTGAGATTGGCTAAATGTTCTTCTTCCGTCTGTCCGGAGATCACAATATCGTCCAGATAGTGTGCTGCAGTAGGGACCGACGCACAAACAGTTTGCAGACATTGCTGAAACAATGCAGGGGCGGATGCACACCCGAATGGCAGTCTTTTGAAGCAGTACAACCCAAGATGCGTGTTAACCACCAAAACGCGCTGGGATTCTTCGTCCACCGGTATTTGCAAGTACGCATCTGCTAGGTCCAATTTCGAAAAATATTTACCCGGGCACAGTTTGTCAAAAAGATCTTCCGGGCGGGGTAAAGGAAAAGTTGCAATCACTAGTCGTGGATTTACTGTAGCTTTGAAGTCCACACAAAGTCTCAAAATATCCGGATGGTTTTGGCAAAATTACTAAGGGTGAGGCCCAGAGAGAAGCCTGCACATGTTCAATCACACCTTGTGATTACAAATCATTTAATGTTCTTGCGACCTCATCACGCAATGCGTGGGGAACATTGCGCGTTCTGAAAAATTTCAGTTGCGCGTTGACTTTCAGTTCCAAATGTGCTTCATAGTTCTTAACGCAACCAAGGCCCGGTGCAAAAGTGTCTGCAAATTCTTCACATAGACGAGAAACACAGGCTGAAGGCACAGTCTGGTTCACTGATAGGACCTGATTTACTATAGACAAGTTAAACAACTGAAATAAATCTAAACCAAACCAGTTCACTGCAGAAGAAGAACGAAGTACGTAAAATGACACAAGTTTTGATTGTCCCTTGTATGTGGCAAGAAGGCTGCACTGTCCTAACACAGGGATATTCTGACCGGAATAATTATTTAACTTAACATTTGCGGCACGCAACGGAGGTGTGTCCAGTTGTTTGTACGTGTCTTTATTAATCAGTGAAACTGCAGCTCCGGTATCAAGCTGGAATGGGATCACGTTGCCATGAATGTCCAAGTCTACAAAAAGTTTATTGTCCTGCTGTCGACAAGAGCGACTGTCTCGTGCAACGTGAACAGACACTGGTACAGAATCACTTGCTAATTGACGTGATTTCCGGCGATGTCGACGCACACTGTTTGTGGGACGAACACAGTCACTGTTAGAGAGAGTGGCACTGGGCGGAGTGGAATTAACTACATGAATGTCCATGGGCGAAGGTTCACGAGCCTGAGTATTCTTGGTTCGATTCTGATTCCGGCGCGAAGCAAAGGGCCTGGAATGGTGGTGAATGTCCGATCTGAGCTTTTTCTGGCAAACACTCTGAACATGTCCATTTTTATTACAGAAAAAGCAAATTGCTTGGCGTGACGGGCAATTCTCACGCGAATGTCTGGTTGCACACTGCGGGCATGATTTTAGCACTGTATTTGCCTGCTGCCGCGGGACACGTGGTTGAGAGCTTGGCGGCAGCTGCGCGGACGTGCGCGAGGGCTGTTTACTGTTCCGTGCAGCTCGCCCGGCGGGCCGGTTAGCGTGACACACAGCTGGCGAAGGTTCAAATGATTCCTGAGCAAAGTCAAGTGTGTCTTGCCTATCCAGTATGTCGATCACTTGTTGAAGGGAGGGATTGACTAGTTTCAAAATTTGCTCCCTTATACGAACATCAGAAACGTTCTGTGTAATTGCATCACGGACCATAGTATCTGAATAAGGGAGGCCACATTCACACTCAAAAGCACAATCCCTAGTAAGGCCTTGCAAAGTTGCAACCCACTCCCGATTAGTTTGACCGGCTGTACGTTTTGTACGAAAGAACGTATACCTTTTTGCAACTACATTGACTGATTCCTTGAAATATGCATCTAATGCAGACAAAATTTCTTCGTAGGACAGAGTTGCGACGTCGTGTCGGGGAAACAATTTCACTATCACACGGTAGGTGGACACACCTACACATGCCAACAAAAAAGGCTGCCGCTCGTTACCTTGAATTCTGTAGGTGGCGAGATCGAATCCAAATTGGCGTGACCACTCCGTCCAGCTTTCCAGTGCCGCATCGAATTGACGAAAAGGTGGTGCAACTGCGTGTTGTGGCTGCGGTAGCGGTGGAGCGGCGGCTGCCGCATCGTTTTGCATTGCACGTTGACCCTGGACGAGCTGTCCAAGGGCATCCAATAACGCCTGCGTCTGCTGATTCTGCAAGCGATAAAATTCGGACAGTACATCTGGAGATTGTGGCAGAGCCATGACACAAGTAAATTAGGGCAATACGAACGCTAAATCCACATTTGAGACTCGTCGCCAAATACGTTGTGTCTAGACAAGACAGCCTAGACACAATGAGAGGAAGCCAAAAGGTACGCGCTTAAACTCATGCAGGCTGGCGTGAGGTCTGAAACAGCATACGTAATGAATGCTATAAAGAAAAGTACGTAGCTTCTGGAACACTTAACTTTAATCCACATTTGTAGAACATCGCTCTTGATGATACATGCTTCACAATATTAATTATCAATTGAATACGGCGCCTTGCTAGGTCGTAGCAAATGTAGCTGAAGGCTATGCTAACTATCGTCTCTGCAAATGAGAGCCTAGTTGTTAGTGAACCATTGCTATGAACGTCGGCTGTACAACTGGGGCGAGTGCTAGTACGTCTCTCTAGACCTGCCGTGTGGTGGCGCTCGGTCTGCTATCACTGACAGTGGCGACACGCGGGTCCGACGTATACTACCGGACCGCGGCTGATTTAAAGGCTACCGCCTAGCAAGTGTGGTGTCTGGCGGTGACACCACAGTTTGCATTTTAATGAAGACTTTAATTAATCACTTAATCATAATTTAAATTACATGTGTATAATATTTTTACATTGCATTGTTTCTCAAAAATACTTCATCCTCCTGCAAGGATATTTTATCAGCGTTATGCTGGCGACATTCTGATCGTGCTTAATGGCGATGAATCCGAAATTTCGGGTTTAGTTGATGAATTTAATGCCCTTCATCCAAAGATGATTTTCACACATGTAGATATGAATACTGACCGGGTCCTCAACTACCTAGATCTGCGCCGGCCACGGTGGCCGAGCCGTTCTAGGCGCTTCAGTCTGGAACCGCGCGACCGCTACGGTCACAGGTTCGAATCCCGCCTCGGACATGGATGTGTGTGATGTCCTTAGGTTAGTTAGGTTTAAGTAGTTCTAAGTTCTAGAGGACTGATGTCCTCAGATGTTAAGTCCCATAGAGCTCAGAGTCATTTGAACTTAGGTCTGCGGTTACAGCTGCGTGATAACGAAGTATCCACAGATATTTTTAGGAAATCCACGACCACAGATGCTATCATTCATCTAAAGTATATCGCCCGTAATAACGGCTACAGCGTCGGGCTAGTTGAAAAGTTATACTAAGACAAAATATCAATGCCCCTTCGGAGTACACCCAGTGCAGTTTCTGTCGAGGAACATAATTACATTGCTTTGCCATTTATGGGCAATTTTAGTTATGAACTGGGAAAACGTTTTCGGGGAGTGGGCTCTCGTATAGTATTTTCCGCGGCTGCAGTCTCCAGTTTATGTACATACATAATGAATCACCTGAAAAGAACAACCATTTTGCATCGGGGGTATAACTACTGGAGTGTCGCGATTGTATTGCAGGACATGACGGACAAAAAGGCAGAACCTTTAAAATTAGATTACAACATCTCCTCAACAGATGGGGACAGGTAAAAGAGAACTCTGCCTTTGCTCAAGACCTTAAAGCCAGTGGCCATAGTCCTCCGTAAGCACATAATCTTAAAATTTTGCATTCTGCACAAAAGGGTAAGAAGTTAAACATTTTAGAAGAATGGTTCAAATAGCTCTGAGCACTATGGGACTTAACTTCTGAGGTCATCAGTCCCCTAGAACTTAGAACTACTTAAACCTAACTAACCTAAGGACATCACACACATCCATGCCCGAGGCAGGATTCGAACCCGCGACCGTAGCGGTCGCTCTGTTCCAGACTGTAGCGCCTAGAACCGCTCGGCCACCCCGGCCGGCATTTTAGAAGAAATTGAAATATTTTGGTATATGGAGGGCAAAGATTTGTCCCTCCTTAACGACCAAATATTTGGCACTAATCGGGTCTCTTTTAGAAGTTATGAAATCGGTGTTCTTAATGTAATCCTGGGGCTCTCGCATTTCTGCCTAAATATGACCCCTTTCCTCTCTGGCCTTATGTTGTCTTATTAACCAACCCCTTAAGAGTTTCTTGATTAGAAAATGATTTGCGAGTTTGTCGCTTCAAATGTCGACGTATCTTACACATTTTAATCTAAGTATAAAATGGAAATGGGAAAGAAGTTCACTCGAATAGCGATTTCCTCCCACGCTGGTGTGTATCTTTCAAGCGTAATAATTTTACTATGGTATTTTTATAAAAAGAATTTTATTGTTAGAAGTTCTTGCTGCGTATGACGCAGTATTGCGTATTATAGGTGGACCTCTTCATCCGAAATTATGGTCCTGTGTTAGTAATGTTCTCGTTCTAGTGATATATGGTACACCATACCTGTTTAGGTACCGCATCTGTGTGTTGTATTATACACCGTGGTATTATATTTTAAATTTATCGCCTTCTTTTGTATTTTAGTCCGTCATAATTTTTGGATAAATTAATGCAGAGGTGTTGCGTCTAGTAATTTTATCTTATTGATGTTTTATGTGCATTATGTTTATAACGTTTTAGTGGCAATGTATATCCGGTTTACGATCCGCCATTCTTACCAGCAGCTGCGTGGCAGCGCCATCTAATGAGGTGATTCTGTATTAGCCGTACTAGCACACTACGCTATGGTGCATTATGCTGACTACTTAAGCGGCATCTTATTCTATTATTTGCTCCTGTGAACGTGTACGCGTTATGCAAGTCTTGGAGTCAATCACATCCATCTAGAAAGGTAAGGCCTTATCATAAGGCTTCGGCAATATGATTGCATTTCTGAGTGTCCGATCATTGGTCAACTCTCTTATCCGTTTTTACTGTTTTATATTTCTAGTATTTACTGAGGTTAAAGAAGGCGATGTTGGCCTGATGTACCCGACGATGCCCTGTAGCTACACTGTGTAAAGGACCGTCCTAAGAAATACCAAATTAAGGTATTTGCTATTTCAGTATTTGATCTGTTTATACATGCTTTTAGGTTATCCATGTCTGCACAACGCGATCGCGATCCTTAAACAGATGTATTTGTTCTCTTGTTTTCTATGTAGATCAGCCTGAAGATGCCTGAATAAGGTGAAACGCTTAGTTGATAAATAAAAAAACTAAAATTGCAACCAAGACCGTTTTCAACTAATACTATTAAACACTAGTTTGCTGATTCATGCCACAGATGGATTGGAAGAATTTGTTCTGGAAGGACTTCAGCTGTATATACGTGTACTTAAAACAATGTGACTATTTGTTAAGCAATACTCCTACTATTTCGTATGGAACAGTATGAAAGAACACATATGAAATGTTATACCACATTTAAACTGTGTTATAGATTTTTCAAACACTGGCGATAGTGGAGTTGTTTCTTCTTTCTCAGAACGGGATCTAGTTACAAATCTGTGACAGTGATCCAGCTTGTCAAACCTACAACCAGTTTTTGCAGTTTTAGATGGCCTTCTACTTGCATAGTAACATGGCAGTTTTATCCCAGAAATGCAGTGACCATTCTTCGATACACTGTCATGTACTCCTTTTTAGAGCTACCATACATTGTATTTAATAAGTCACAACTGCAAAATACTAACGCGAATGCTTCACAGACGAATGGAAAAACTGGTAGAAGCTGACTTCGGGGAAGATCAGTTTGGATTCCGTAGCAATGTTGGAACACGTGAGGCAATACTGACCCTACGACATATCTTAGAAAATAGATTAAGTAAAGGCAAACCTACGTTTCTAGCATTTGTAGACTTGGCGAAAGCTTTTGACAATGTTGACTGGAATACTCTCTTTCAAATTCTGAAGGTGGCGGGGGTAAAATACAGGGAGCGAAAGGCTATTTACAGTTTGTACAGAAACCAGATGGCAGTTATAAGAGTCGAGGGACATGAAAGGGAAGCAGTGGTTGGGAAGGGAGTGAGACAGGGTTGTAGCCTCTCCCCGATGCTATTCAATCTGTATATTGGCAAGCAGTATATGAAACTAAAGAAAAATTCGGAGTAGGTATTTAAATCCATGGAGAAGAAATAAAAACTTTGAGGTTCGCCGATGACATTGTAATTCTGTCAGAGACAGCAAAGGACTTGGAAGAGCAGTTGAACGGAATGGACAGTGTCTTGAAAGGAGGATATAAGATGAACATCAACAAAAGCAAAACGAGGATAATGGAATGTAGTCGAGTTAACTCGGGTGATGCTGAGGGAATTAGATTAGGAAATGAGACACTTAAAGTAGTAAAGGAGTTTTGCTATTTGGGGAGCAAAATAACTGATTATGGTTGAAGTAGGTAGGATATAATATGTAGACTGGCAATGGCAAGGAAAGCGTTTCTGAAGAAGAGAAATTTGTTAACATCGAGTATTGATTTAAGTGTTAGGAAGTCGTTTCTGAAAGTATTTGTATGGAGTGTAGCCATGTATCGAAGTGAAACATGGACGATAAATAGTTTAGACAAGAAGAGAATAGAAGCTATCGAAATGTTGTGCTACAGAAGAATGCTGAAGATTAGGTGGGTACATCATATACCTAATGAGGAGGTATTGAACAGAATTGGGGAGAAGAGGAGTTCGTGGCACAACTTCACCAGAAGAAGAGATCGGTTGTTAGGACATGTTCTGAGGCATCAAGGGATCACCAATTTAGTACTGGAGGGCAGCGTTGAGTGTAAAAATCGTAGACGGAGACCAAGAGATGTATACATTAAGCAGATTCGGAAGGATGTAGGCTGCAGTAGGTACTGGGAGATGAAGAGGCTTGCACAGGATAGAGTAGCATGGAGAGCTGCATCAAACCAGTCTGACTGAAGACAACAACAACAACAACATTGTATTCAGCTACACTGACAAAATCTGCAGTTATGGTGAAATCCAATTTCTTACCCTTGATAGATACTCTATACAGTGGAATATTTGTCAGCTGTATCAATTCCACCCATAAACTTGTATACGACTCTTGCTTGTTGACTTGCTACCAGTCTTTTCGACCTAAGTGAATATCACATTACTGGATGAGCGGCATTTACAGCATCAGTTTGTTGCCAGTCACTATGCCGTCGTCATTTCCTGAAGCCGCTTATACAGGGTGTCCCAAAAAGAATGACCCGATTTTAAATAGAATTATTTATTAGGAAGAAGGGCTTCAACACCAATAAATTGCATACTAAAGTACTCAGAAAAGACAGAAGTTTATAAAAATCCATCATAAACGTTCAATATGTCCTCCATTGGCTACACGGACGACATCTAGCCTATAGCCGAATTCATCCCAAAGTGAGTGTAATGTGTGTTCTGTCACTGAAGCCACAAGCCGCCGATATTCTGGTTTTTAGTTCATCAATGTCACGAGGTAAAGGAGGAACGTAAAAACATTGCTTAACATATCCCCACAGGAAGAAATCACATGGTGTTAAGTCAGGGGACCTAAGGGGCCAAAAGTGTAAAACCTGGTCTCGCAGTCCTGTGCGCCCTATCCAACGTTGAGGCATGTTGGCATTGAGGAAACTGCGCACGTTGTGCGGTGGTGTTCCATCTTTCTGATAGATGAAATTGTCAGAGTCAAGTTGTGGGAATAACCAGTTCCGTAGTATTACAAGATATGATTGTTCTGTTACGGTTTCTTCCTCAAAAAAGTTGGGTCCATATTGCGCGAGATTAGCTGCACGCTCCAGGTCAGCGCTCGTAGCGACATCTAGCAGATTTTTTAAAATAGGGTCATTATTTTTGGGACGTCCTGTATATTGCCTCAGTTTGAAGCCAAATGTCCCTCTGGGTTTCTATTTCATTTCACTTAATTACTTTTACACAGTAATTCACTTCATACTACTGCATTTTATTCGTTGTAACGAGATGAGAGTAATCCTAATTCGTTATAACGAGATGACAGTAATCCTACTGAAAAAATGCTGCTTATAAAGTAAAAGCTCGCAAGTAAGGTTTTTCATATGTGTATTTCCGAAACAATAGTAACATGAATTTAGTTAGGTTTTATATCTGATACAACAGTGAAAATTTATACAGCCTGAATGGTAAATATGACTGCGTGCACGTTATATACTTTTTAATAATATTATGAAAAAGGTAGTTGCTACCCTAGTGGAGATGCCGAGTCGCAGATTGGCACAACATAAATACTGTCGGAAAGTGAGTATTCGGCCAACAAAGTCTTTGTCGAGAAAAAGACAACACACACACACTTGACCAGTCTCTTGTAGCTGTGCCTATATGTAGGGTGACCAAACGTCCAGGAATACCGGGATTGTCCCGGTTTTCATCCCTGTGTTCCGGTGTCCCGAAAATTTGTTTCGGGACGTTCAAAAGTCCCGGAATTCAGTTTTCAAATACATTTCGTGAAACTTTCTCAAATTTTTGGGATTTCGCTATATTAAAGGAAATACAACACAAGAAATTAATATATTTTAGCTTATTTGTCTAAAACCTCCGTTGTCCCATACTTTGTATTATTGTAACAGAGCTATGAAACCGTCCGATTGTCGCGCCACTTACTCACACACACATTGTCAGATCAGTGTAGTAGTTGATGTTTTGTCAGACAAACTGCAATAGTTCTTTCTCATATTAGTGGTATTATTGCTGCAGTACTGTGAAACGCAATACCGAAACGTGCCTGCATGTTCAGTGACTGTTATTCCAAGGAATGAAATTTCATTAAGAAAGTTAGTTTTGATTACGTGCAGAGTGTTCCGTATGTAATTGTTTTATTAGTATAAGTCATTGTGGACGTTCCGACACAGTTGATCACATCAAGTCAAAGAAACACATTAACAGATACAGTGCACCGAGCTGCAGTAAAACTCTACAAAATTATTTTGTGAAACATAAGTCAAGTGAAGAGACGAAAGTTCGAGCAGCCGAGTTTACACTAGCCTACCACACGGTAAAACATCACCAAACTTATAGATCTAGTGATTGTACTAATAAGCTTAACAGCATTATGTTTGGTGATTCTTCCATTGCCAAAAAGTTTAGTTCAGCAAGAACTAAAGTGTCAGCCTTAGTGAAAGGAGTTATTGCTCCCCAGAGTGTAAAGGAAAGCCTTGAATACATGAAAAAGTCTTCTTTCTACGGGATATCCACTGATGCCAGCAATCATAAGGCCACTAAAATATTGTTCAGTTTTTCGGTATTAATCAGGGAATTCAGACCAAACTTTTGAAGGTGAGTTCCCTACCTAATGAAAAATCTGACGAAATTTCAAGATTTTGTATGAATACTATCGAAATGTTTGATCTTGAGAAAAATAAATGTGTGGCATTTTGTGGAGACAACACCAACACAGACTTCGGTGGTTTAAAAAGACAAGGCAAATGCAACGTATTTGCCAAATTAAAGGCGACATTGCATGAAAACACTGAAGGCATAGGGTGCCCTGCACATGTTTTACACAATAGCGTGCAGACATCTGCTGACAGTTTAAAATAAAGCTGTGATGTTGAAACTATCGTCATGAAGGTATACTCACACTTTTCCATATATACTGTTAGAACAGAGAGACTTAAGGAGTTCTGTGATTGTGTGGGAACTGAATATATGAATGTAATGTGTCACTCGAAAACTCGCTGGTAATCACTGTTTCCAGCAGTTGAAAGAGTAATCCGCCTGTTTGAACCGTTAAAAGATTTTTTCCTAAATGAAGACAAAGCCCCCAAAATATTGGTTCAGTTTTTCAGTAACCCTTTAAGTGAAGCCTACTTATGGTTCATTCACAGTCAGCTTAGCACCTTGCAGCATGGGATAAAGGAAATTGAGGGAAGCACGAAAAGTGTAATAGAGGTAAATGATTTTTTGAAAAATACTCTGGAAACTGTTACTAAGAGGAGAGAACAGCAGTTCATTTCTTTTAATGTTAAATCTGTCCTTAAAAGAGCATAAGTATCAGAAGCAGCGGAAAGGAGTTTTAGAGAAGAAGTTAACAAGTTTTATGACACTTGTGTAGAATATCTCAGCAAGTGGAGCGCCTCATATTTACCCTCATCGCCGGTGTTTGATTGTATGTTACCGAAGAGAATGCTAAAATGGGAATGTGTTGAAGAGACAGTTTCTTATTTGAAGAGTAAAGAGATTGAAATCGATGATTCCATTCTCTTTGATCAGTTCGGCATACTGACAAATTTTGTTGAAGAAAGTCTTCACAAGTGGAATGATGAAAAAGAAAACACCATTGGAATGTCATGAGAAGTGGGTAAGTTTTTTAAAAGCTTTGACTGTCTTCAGCATTACTCAGAGTTGGTAATAATTGCGAGGTATTTATTTGCAATCCCAGCCCATAATGCCAATGTGGAAAGAATATTTTCGTTCATGAATATCCAGTGGACTGATGAAAGAAACAGAATGGAGGTGGACTCTGTTGAAGCAATCCTGCAGACCCTGTACAACTACAAAAAGGATTGTGCCGAGTTTTATCACTGTGTTTCAAAGAAGAAAGACATGATCAAGAAGGCTGGAGGCAGTGAAAAATACCCTTTTCTCCAGGGACAGTCAATTCCATCTACAAGTGCTCAGTAATATTAAACCTCATGTTTATATTAATTGATTAAAAGTTGAATGGCTGTAAAATTTTGTAAAATCGTACATTTCTTTATTACTGTATACGTTTATTAAATGTCATTAATTATACAGATAATCTAGATTATATCAATCTTTTGTATCTTCTTATTAGTTATAATGATCGGGTTAACATAATGTATCAACAAAACATTAATATTTAAAATTAAGAAACCTGGGTACATGTGGAATGAGGTGTCCATTGGCACCCGGGTGAATGTGTCCCGATTTTCACCGAAAATAATTTGGTCACCCTCATTCCATCCTGGATTTTCCATTGCTATATACATTTCAGTTAATTGTACTATTATAGTACGCTTTTGTCGTTAAAATATAGTATAAGTACATGCCACAGCAAAAGAGAAATTGCAGGACATTTTGAACTTGATTTTTGTATGCATAACACTAGTGTAGTTCTATAATGATGTTCTTAAATAGACTATGACTGAGGTTATATCGGACATGCATATTATCCTTTAGTACATTAATCTGGCATTCTGAGAGAATATGTAAACAGTATTCTAAAACATACGAGATCAGAGAAGTTATACTGCCAATCAGCTAAAAAACCAGGCAGATAATGCATTTTCAGCAAACCAAGTTATCTTATACACACAACAATGCTCACCCAACAATGAAAGCTAAATATTTCTTTAGAGAATAGCATGAGCCAGTAGTATTAAGTGTGTACAAAAGCTGTGTGCTGGAGGGTAAAATAAAAACAGTACAAAAAGTTTTAAGCTCCTCGGCAAAAATCCTTGTTAATTCCAAGAAAAGTGGTTCTTCGTAAAACGAGAAGCAGAATCTGTGTTGTTTCCAAAGCACATGGAGGAAGAGCAGATATTCAGAATTATTTAGCTAGCGTAAAGGGTAAATCAAACGTGTACTCGCAAGCACTTTAGAAAAACGGACAGTTATTCTGTTTCAGCTTAAGTTAAACAGGGCAAATTAGTAACAGCAGCGAAATTAGCAATCTGCAGTCGTAAAGTTTAAACATACTACGTCTTTGAAACCAGTGGATTGTACCTGTAGATTACGCTCCAAACTTTTTAATGATTCCGAATCGGCAAAAAACGTGACTTTGGGCAGAACAAGCTCAACATTAATTGGGAAATCAGTGTTAGACATGCGACGACCTTTCAAAGGTCCGTTTTATTTTGACATAGCTGCACGCAGTAGTAGTAACAAAGCCGAGAAAATATTTTCATTAATTAATTCACTTTTTTCAAGCTTAAGAGAAGCGTCTAGGTTTGTGCTTCCCAAATTAGGTCCATTTTTAATCAGTTTGAGAGAAATGTTCCAGTTTGTTATCTAACATACAAGACAAAAATTATAGCAAACCTACGTTAAGGCAGAAGCACACCATGGGTATGATCAGTTTGGTTTCCAGAGAAATACTGGAACACGTGAATAAAAACTAACCCAACGACTTATCTTAGAAAATAGGTTAAGGAAAGGCAAACCTACATTTATAGCATTTGTAGACTTAGAGAAAGGTTTTGACAAAGTTGACTGGAATACTCTCTTTGAAATTATGAAGGTAGCAGCAGTAAAATAGAGGGAGCGAAAGGCAATTTACAACTTGTAAACAGCAGTCATTAGAGTCGAAGTGCATGAAAGGGAGGCAGTGGTTGAAAAGGGAGTGGACTAGTGTTGTAACATATCCCTGATGTTATTCAATATGTACATCGAACAAGCAGTAAAGGAACCCAAAAAAAATTTGAAGAAGGAATTAAAAGTCCAGGGAGAAGCAATAAACACTGAGATTTGCCCATGACAGTGTAATTCCGTCGGAGACAGCAAAGGACTTTCAAGAGCAGTTGAACGAAATGGACTGTATCGTGATGAAAATCAACAAAAGCAAATCAAGGATAATGGAATGTAGTCGATTTAAATCTGGCGATGCTAAGGAATTCAGATTAGGAAACCAAAGTAGTAGATGAGTTTTGCTATTTGGACAGCAAAATAACTGATGTTCGAAGTAGAGAGGATATAAAATGTAGACCCGCAATGGCAAGAAAAGCATTTGTTAACATGATTATAGATTTAAGCATTAGGGAATCTTTTCTGGAAGCATTCGTACGGAGTGTAGCCATTATTGAAAGTGAAACATGGATGATAAACATCTTAGACAAGAGAAACGTGGTGCTACAGATGAATGCTGACGATTGGATGGGTCGACCAGGAAACCAATGAGGAAGTACTGAATAAAATTGGGGAGAAAACAAATTTGTGTCACAATTTGACCAAAAGAAAGGATCAGTTGCTAGGACACATTTTGAAACATCAATGGAGCTCCAATTTAGTATTGGAGAGAAGTGTAGGGGCGGAAGGGGGGGGGGGGTAAAAATCGTTCAGAAGGATATAGATTGCAGTAGTTATTGGAACATGAGGCTCACACAGGTGAGAGTAGCATGGAGAGCTGCATCAAACCTGTCTTCGGACTGAACACCAAAACAACAACAACAACAATAAGATCAGGTATCTAGTTGCAAACTACACTCAACACCACAAGACAAATATAAACCAAGATGTGCAGTATACAGTCAGACAACACAGCCAGCGACATGAACAAACTCACCTCGTGAGTAAGACCAGCCACAAACGATTAAGAAGGGACAGATCCACGTTACTGTTTGAGGCAGACTGACCGGCGTCGGCTGATCCACATCAGAGCTCCGCGGTGCCATGCGGCAGCTTTGGGAACTACTGCCAAGCGCTGGGAGATCTACGGCGTTCCGCGAATCAAGGAAAATATCCTCGTGCATTTCGCGCTAACCGTGACGTCATCGCTGAACTGCTCGTTACAACTAGGTCTCTCCATGAAGCAAAGGCACGCACACACACAGCACAGTTTAGTAACACTTTAATTTTTACAGACAGCGTGATTCAGCTGGCCCTATCGCTGTCGTTTTATGCAGCCCGCAACGTTACAACTCACCTTCATAAATTACGTCGCATATTTCCATAGTCTCTCGCTAGCTTAGTGCAAACTGTAAGAAATTTAATGTAGTTCAAATTTTGTATTGCGGTACGTTTCCGCTAGAAACCGCAGTTTTCGAGTTATTCAAGTAATACTTACAAAAGTGATCAAACTCAGCCGCCACCGGTCCGCAATTCTAGTATGTTTGTTGTTCAAAGTACTCCCTCCTACCACTCCACAAATGTTCGCGACTGCACGAATTATTTCCCTCATTCGACCTTTTTTAGTCTCCGCTACCAGGCCGTATTACCCCACCGGCTTAATCGAGCAATTACAAATAGTAAAATTGACGTCTGTGTAAATTTTGCAAAGTAACTTTGCGAATTTTAACAGCAAATAATAAAGAATTACATCATTGTGTTCGTCAGGCCTTCTGAATACGAGGCCACTGTGTTTGTAAGAGTTAAGTTTGGATCGAATTGTGAGCGTATTTAGCGTAACGTTTACAAAAGTCGTTTTTCGCTCATTACCCTCAAGGGCATGGTTAAACCAATAACATTAACGAAATAACCGACTGTGTTTCTGGTGTAATGGCCCAGTCAGTAATGGTTAAAAAAGGTAAATATCGGGAATGTTCGTGTAGTCGGAAATTGTTGAATAGTGGTAGGAAGGAGTGCCACGAAAAAGTACTAGAAACGTTTGAAGGCCTTTTGGTACTTTTTCTTTAATAACTCGAAAACCGTGGCCTGCAGGTAAAACGTATCCCAGTACAAAAAGGCTCTGCACATTCTTCCTATAGGATTAATAGTTTGCGCGTAGCGAGCTACAGAATATTAATATCTCTAGTATGGTTTTGAAGGCCAGCTATAGCATTGCGGGTCATATAACGTTAGTGGCAGGGGCAGCTAATTCCCGCTGCATATACCAATTTCCAAATTCCTCAGTTAACTTTCGGAGAATAAACTAGCACGAAACCGAGAGTCTCGCAAATGCCTAGGATTCTACAAAATTCGTGGAGCATTCAACGAATTAGAAAGTAATATTATATCTACCAACTTGGCAGAAAATCCTGAGAATTTTTAGCCTTTACGTTAAACGTACAAACACATCGAAGTCATTTGTCCAGACTCTCCGTGACTGTAATGGCATCGAAACGGTGACAAAGAGAAAAATCCGAAATACTAAACGCTTTTTTCCAAAACTGTTTTACTGAGGAATAACATAGTATGGTTCCCGCTATAAAGCGTCGCTCGGAAGTCAGTGCGACAGACATCAAAATACGTTAAAAGAATGTTGCATTTTCCCACTACTGCTGTATTTATTTTATTAGCTCGAGGCTTTTAGGCCGTTTTAAGTGTTTTTTTCTGTATACAAGAGATCACACACCTCTCCTGGAAGAGGGAACGCAAACCAAAGGCTGCGCTTTATTGGGTAAAACTTAGAAAATGCGAAAGATCTACTTAAGATACTGCCTACACTACGCTTGTCTTTCCTCTTTTGGATTACTGCTACGCGGTCTGGGATCCTTACCAGGTAGGATTAACGGAGTACATCGAGAAAGTTCAAAGAAGAGCATGTTTCGTATAGGGGAGAGAGTGAAAAAGTGTAGTGAGAAAGTGTTTTACTACGTTCTTTGCGGAAAATACTTGTTATAGTTACGTATGCATCACAACATCTCAGCAGACTCTCAAAGCTGAAGGGTTCGAGCACGAATTCGTGAACCACTCTGTGGAGTTTGTCTCTTGAGGTGACGCCAGTGTCCATACCCAGAATATAGAACGGCTGTGCAAGTCTGTCAAGTCTACCATAAAAAGAGAAGGGCGTCCAGGACAGAGGGACGAACTGTATTTGTTCCAGTGCCTCTACTTTCACAACTTGCGTTTGCAGGGGAAAGTCGACGCACACGACACTCTGCCGATATTCCTGCACGATATTGGCAGAGTTTAGCCTGGGTATGGGAAAAAGGAATTGCCCCTGCAGCTTATACATCACGTGGGTAGTCACAAGACGATAACACCGACGACGAGTAAGGTAAGTCGTCTCCTTTGAATTTTCAAGTGCTTCTCTAACGCTTTTCTTTTGTCGTTTCTGTAGTGACAACTTGAAACATACTCGTAACGCGCGCCACGAGACTTCCATAATCGATTTACTATCCACGTTCGATATGTATCGTTTGGAGCCCTCCAACTTCAATAGGCAATCATTCTTGGAAATTACCAAGATGTCTGTAGTCCACGCATGGACGCCATCCGTTATTCCTCTTTGCTACCATGTGTAGATGAGATGACCAAGTACTGCTCGATGGGCGGCAGATTCCTTGTGCTACCATGTACGACAATTCCTGTTTAACTATCTTTAGTTTCTGGGGTGTCAAGCGGCGCGGTCGAGCATGTAGTGGTGGCCCAGGTGTAGTCAAAATCAGTGGCGTAGCGTGAGGGGAGACTTTGAGACTTAAAAAAGATGCAATAGTAATTCATAACAAAAATATAAACAACTTTCTACTAAGAGCACTAAATGTGCGAAGACATCAGTTTTGTAGCCCGCGCCGCCGCACCCTGAGTATTGCTGTATCTGCCTGCTTGAGATTCGCCTGCTCTCAGTCTCTGCCTCCCTTCCCTTTCCTGGCTGTGTGCGCCTGCGCCCCCTCCACTTCCTCTCTTCCACGAAGGCCGGTGCGCTGCACTTGCTAGCAGGTGTCGAGACTAGTCTCTGGCGCTTCTATGCTGGCTTTTAACACGGAAGTGAACAGCCATGCCGTTTGTGTTCATAGTCATTCTTGTGTGATTTTAGTGCATATTTTCGTTGTCTCGCCAACATGAGTGAGCCAGCAACTGAACACCTTATAGAATTTTTATTAAAAACGTCTTTTTCTACATTAACGTACGAAAAAAAAGTGCGAATTGAAGGACAAACGACCTACTCCTATACTCAGTGTAGTTTTAAGTGAAGCCAAACAAAAACGCACTTTTCAGACGGCCTGGTACCAAACGTATGTTTGGCTGACTGCGAATGCAGTTAATAACAGATTATACGCATGTTTGTAAGTGATCTTACTGCATTCCATACGTTTTTCAGGAAATCATCAAAACGAACTGTACTGCTAACTGAGAAAGGATTTAAACTGCCACCTGCAAGCAACACTCGGTGGAACTTTCGTTCCAGGGCAGTTTCAAGAACATCTAGTCATTTCTCAGGGATATATAGTGTTTTTAATTATATATTTGATGATACAGACTCTCAGTGAGACCCAGAATGTTTGAGCTGTGCTGTGGGAATGAAGAGACGGAAGGATGATCCTACGTTTGTCTACTTGCTTTGCTTCTACCGAGGGTGCTTGGTTTATGTTGATCATCTCTTTAATGTTCTTCAGTCAAAATCTGTCAGTATAACTGCTTGCCACGACGAAATATGAACTGTTTTGAGAAACTTACGACAATTAAGAACGGAGACATTCGTTGATGAATGCATTAAATGCAGCTTGTGTTTGAATGGCAACCTATCATTGTGTGACAGTCAAAAGACATCTCTCAGGGCACTAACTTACGAGATACTGGATTTGCAAATTGTTCAGATGGAAAGAAGGTTTCCCCAAATTCAGTTTGTTGAACTTTTGGACGAAAAGTGTTTCCCAAACTATCAAAAAGAATTCCCAAAGTTTTTTCAAACAAGAACAACTTGAAAATGAACTGTGTAACATAAACGCTGACGAGAAAAAACACTTATCTCCAAGAATCCTCTTAAAGTACATTGCCAACAATGATTTAGACACCGTTTATGAGGAAACTTCGAAGTTCCTGCGTTTGATTTGACCCTACGCGCAACTACAGCAAGCAGTGAACGAAGCATGGGTGCTCTTAAACGAGTGAAGAATTATTCATTACGCCGCCAGAAGTTGAAAATGCACATCGAGTGAAGAACTATTTAAGGAATTCAATGTCCAACATCCGGCTATCGTTTTTGGCCACGTTAGCCATAGAAAAGACACTACCAGGAGTTATCCAGTGATCAGATCTTTGCAGGCCGAGTTATAGACTTATTCGTGGAAAGAAAATACAGGCGCATTGCACTTGTGTACAAGAAAATATAAGTGCTTCTTCTCTTGCGGCTGGGGTTCTACAAATTTGTCATCGTCTCTTGAACAAGTTAGTTATTATGATTATTATTATTATTAGTGACGGTGGTAGAGGTAGTAGTAGTAGTAGTAGTTGTTGTTGTCTTATTTGATACGTTTTGTTTCATTTGTTTTAATTATTGTTTACTGTTCCATTTTGTCTCCCTATAAGAACTGCAGAGTCTCCCCAACATTTACAACCACGCTACGCCACTGGTCAAAATATAGCGCACTGTCGAGTGCTGCACAGGTGCTGGTGTGGAAGTCTGGCATGTGATCTCTGGGATCTGTCTGAGGAGCTCTGTAAACAGAGAACCATCAGTAACCACTCTACTACTGTGTCTCCACACAACGCACTCAACCTTGACTTGCTAGGTTGGTAGTAATGTCAAGAAGGCGTCGGGGACGGAGGTCAGGCAGGAGTCCATAAAATGATACAAAATCCGCTCGAAGTATGGGGTGCGTGACATCTGCTACAACAGATTTCCATTCAAATTTACAATGAAATGAATACCCCTAGCTGTATACACCCCCCCCCATGAACCATGGACCTTGCCGTTGGTGGGGAGGCTTGCGTGCCTCAGCGATACAGATAGCCGTACCGTAGGTGCAACCACAACGGAGGGGTATCTGTTGAGAGGCCAGACAAACGTGTGGTTCCTGAAGAGGGGCAGCAGCCTTTTCAGTAGTTGCAAGGGCAACAGTCTGGATGATTGACTGATCTGGCCTTGTAACAATAACCAAAACGGCCTTGCTGTGCTGGTACTGCGAACGGCTGAAAGCAAGGGGAAACTACAGCCGTAATTTTTCCCAAGGGCATGCAGCTTTACTGTATGATTACATGATGATGGCGTCCTCTTGGGTAAAATATTCCGGAGGTAAAATAGTCCCCCATTCGGATCTCCGGGCGGGGACTACTCAAGAGGATGTCGTTATCAGGAGAAAGAAAACTGGCGTTCTACGGATCGGAGCGTGGAATGTCAGATCCCTTAATCGGGCAGGTAGGTTAGAAAATTTAAAAAGGGAAATGGATAGGTTGAAGTTAGATATAGTGGGAATTAGTGAAGTTCGGTGGCAGGAGGAACAAGACTTCTGGTCAGGTGACTACAGGGTTATAAAGACAAAATCAAATAGGGGTAATGCAGGAGTAGGTTTAATAATGAATAGGAAAATAGGAATGCGGGTAAGCTACTACAAACAGCATAGTGAACGCATTATTGTGGCCAAGATAGATACGAAGCCCACGCCTACTACAGTAGTACAAGTTTATATGCCAACTAGCTCTGCAGATGACGAAGAAATTGAAGAAATGTATGATGAAATAAAAGAAATTATTCAGATTGTGAAGGGAGACGAAAATTTAATAGTCATGGGTGACTGGAATTCGAGTGTAGGAAAAGGGAGAGAAGGAAACATAGTAGGTGAATATGGATTGGGGGACAGAAATGAAAGAGGAAGCTGCCTGGTAGAATTTTGCACAGAGCACAACATAATCATAACTAACACTTGGTTTAAGAATCATGAAAGAAGGTTGTATACATGGAAGAACCCTGGAGATACTAAAAGGTATCAGATAGATTATATAATGGTAAGACAGAGATTTAGGAACCAGGTTTTAAATTGTAAGACATTTCCAGGGGCAGATGTGGACTCTGACCACAATCTATTGGTTATGACCTGTAGATTAAAACTGAAGAAACTGCAAAAAGGTGGGAATTTAAGGAGATGGGACCTGGATAAACTAAAAGAACCAGAGGTTGTACAGAGATTCAGGGAGAGCATAAGGGAGCAATTGACAGGAATGGGGGAAATAAATACAGTAGAAGAAGAATGGGTAGCTTTGAGGGATGAAGTAGTGAAGGCAGCAGAGGATCAAGTAGGTAAAAAGACGAGGGCTAGTAGAAATCCTTGGGTAACAGAAGAAATATTGAATTTAATTGATGAAAGGAGAAAATATAAAAATGCAGTAAGTGAAACAGGCAAAAAGGAATACAAACGTCTCAAAAATGAGATCGACAGGAAGTGCAAAATGGCTAAGCAGGGATGGCTAGAGGACAAATGTAAGGGTGTAGAGGTCTATCTCACTAGGGGTAAGATAGATACCGCCTACAGGAAAATTAAAGAGACCTTTGGAGATAAGAGAACGACTTGTATGAATATCAAGAGCTCAGATGGAAACCCAGTTCTAAGCAAAGAAGGGAAAGCAGAAAGGTGGAAGGAGTATATAGAGGGTCTATACAAGGGCGATGTACTTGAGGACAATATTATGGAAATGGAAGAGGATGTAGATGAAGATGAAATGGGAGATATGATATTGCGTGAAGAGTTTGACAGAGCACTGAAAGACCTGAGTCGAAACAAGGCTCCCGGAGTAGACAATATTCCATTGGAACTACTGACGGCCGTGGGAGAGCCAGTACTGACAAAACTCTACCATCTGGTGAGCAAGATGTATGAAACAGGCGAAATACCCTCAGACTTCAAGAAGAATATAATAATTCCAATCCCAAAGAAAGCAGGTGTTGACAGATGTGAAAATTACCGAACTATCAGCTTAATAAGTCACAGCTGCAAAATACTAACACGAATTCTTTACAGACGAATGGAAAAACTAGTAGAAGCCAACCTCGGGGAAGATCAGTTTGGATTCCGTAGAAACACTGGAACACGTGAGGCAATACTGACCTTACGACTTATCTTAGAAGAAAGATTAAGGAAAGGCAAACCTACGTTTCTAGCATTTGTAGACTTAGAGAAAGCTTTTGACAATGTTGAGTGGAATACTCTCTTTCAAATTCTAAAGGTGGCAGGGGTAAAATACAGGGAGCGAAAGGCTGTTTACAATTTGTACAGAAACCAGATGGCAGTTATAAGAGTCGAGGGGCATGAAAGGGAAGCAGTGGTTGGGAAGGGAATGAGACAGGGTTGTAGCCTCTCCCCGATGTTGTTCAATCTGTATATTGAGCAAGCAGTAAAGGAAACAAAAGAAAAATTCGGAGTAGGTATTAAAATTCATGGAGAAGAAATAAAAACTTTGAGGTTCGCCGATGACATTGTAATTCTGTCAGAGACAGCAAAGGACTTGGAAGAGAAGTTGAATGGAATGGACAGTGTCTTGAAAGGAGGATATAAGATGAACATCAACAAAAGCAAAACAAGGATAATGGAATGTAGTCTAATTAATTCGGGTGATGCTGAGGGAATTAGATTAGGAAATGAGGCACTTAAAGTAGTAAAGGAGTTTTGCTATTTGGGGAGCAAAATAACTGATGATGGTCGAAGTAGAGAGGATATAAAATGTAGGCTGGCAATGGCAAGGAAAGCGTTTCTGAAGAAGAGAAATTTGTTAACATCCAGTATAGATTTAAGTGTCAGGAAGTCATTTCTGAAAGTATTCGTATGGAGTGTAGCCATGTATGGAAGTGAAACATGGACGATAAATAGTTTGGACAAGAAGAGAATAGAAGCTTTCGAAATGTGGTGCTACAGAAGAATGCTGAAGATTAGATGGGTAGATCACATAACTAATGAGGAAGTATTGAATAGGATTGGGGAGAAGAGAAGTTTGTGGCACAACTTGACCAGAAGAAGGGATCGGTTGGTAGGACATGTTCTGAGGCATCAAGGGATCACCAATTTAGTATTGGAGGGCAGCGTGGAGGGTAAAAATCGTAGAGGGAGACCAAGAGATGAATACACTAAGCAGATTCAGAAGGATGTAGGTTGCAGTAGGTATTGGGAGATGAAAAAGCTTGCACAGGATAGAGTAGCATGGAGAGCTGCATCAAACCAGTCTCAGGACTGAAGACCACAACAACAACAGCTGTATACAGGCGTTGATATAAGTCAACGGGGACAGTTGAAAATTTGTGCCCCGACTGGAACTCGACCCCGGGATCTCCTGCTTAAGTGGCAGACGCTCTATCGATCTGAGCCACTAAGGACGCAGAGGATAGTGCGACTGCAGGGACTTATCTCTGGCACACTCTTGAGGTATATCAACGCCTGTATGCAGCTAGAGGTATTCGTTTCATTGTAATTTCATTCTAACGAGCTGTATGGTCACCGATGGTATCTGTTCTTTCGGACATGTCCATATTGTTAAGGCTCACCGACCATTTGACCATCCATCTTCTTCTGTGCGGATGCACAGACCGTGCCCGAACTCTTACGGGAATCGGCAAAAAGCCGCAAGTAATGAGTATAATGGGTAGGGGCACTATGAATATAGTGCGCATAACAAGTTGGGAATGTGGGTCTCGAGGGAGGGGGGCAGGGGGGCGTGCCAGGTGCCAGATTTAAGTTCCTGCAGTCGCACTATCCTGTGTATCCTCGGTGGCTCAGATGGAGCAGGAGATCCCGGGTTCGAGTCCCGATCGGGACACGTATTTTCAACTGTCCCCGTTGATATGCATCAACGCCTGTATGCAGCTAGGGGTATTCATTCCATTGTAATTTCATTCTAACAAGCTGCATGGTCACCGATGGTATCTGTTCTTTCGGATATGTCCACCGGCCATTTGACCGGCGGATGTACAGACAGTGCCCGAACTCTAAAGGGAATCGGCAAAAAGCGGCGAGTAATGAGTATAATGGGCAGGGGCACCGATGCACAACTTGTCCGAAAGAACAGACACCATCTTCATATAGATCCAAATTTGCTCCGCAGGCCCCAGTTCAAAACTAATGTGACACGACCATACGTTGTTATTGTGGGACCATTGGCCGCGAAAAGGTGGCAGTCCTCACATTTGCGACGTGGGAGCCAGGCAGATGGATAGACTGACACGTCAGCGCCCGCACCAAATACTGTAACTTTGTGCTACGTTCCGTTACGAACAGCCGACGGCTGCCGCCTGGAGAGCCAATGGCGGTCATCACTGACTCCGTGCTGAGTTTCCCTGTTCACGCGGCAGTTTACACTTGCGCGCCTTGGAACCGTACCGTCGGTGATACCAAGTTTCTTGCTGACGAAGGTGAGCGGCTGCGCTTACCTGGTGAACGGTGGCGACGAGATCTGCAGCTGGTAGTCTGGGTCCGTAATGCAGCTACTTGCGCGTTGAGCTCGGAAACCTGTGCTTGTAGCGCGGCGAGAGTGTTATCCGCCCGAGGTTGTGAGCAAACTGTTGCGACGCATGCGGATGGACACTGTAGTGTAATAAATATGTAATGTACTGAATCGACTGTGAGAAAGCTAAGTGGCAAAGACGTTATCTGAGAGACTCTATGATAATTATATCGTTGACTCGGAATATTACTCTCTGTGGTTTACTCGTAACTAAGGGTAGCTAGAGTTTTCGGTTCGCTTCTTTTGATGTTATGTGGAGAATTGTACAAGAGACACAATAAACTGTTATTATTTCATGAGAACACAGGTGAGCGTCACGACCTTTATTAGTATTTTGGGATGTATTGAAATAGCAGAATTGTTTCAGATTGAATGCGACGTGTACGGGAAGAGACGTGGAGAACAGCACTCGAACCTGCAATCTCATGTATGAATAGTTGCTGAAAATATCCAGCCGTCTCTCCCAAGACTCTTCATACGCGCGACAAACAGTAATTCTTTTAACAGCACTATCAGAGACAATTTTATCACGTTGTTACGATCTTTTACTGCGAGCATAATACATCGACAACAGACAAACAAAAAAATAGACAAACACATAAAAGAATCTACCACATTTGGCTACAGATGATCAGGACACCATACATGAGCACACACACACGGTTGTCATAGCAACAAAAGTTTGTATGTGTATTGTGATTAATATTTTATGATGTTAATTGTATTTTCTTTTTCATGTAACCATTTGTGACGAAACGAGAGAACAAAGTTACAACAAGGGAGATAAATAGCGGAGTTATGCCAGTCTATATCGCAGTTATCTACAAGGAGTAAGTGTACGTTGTCATATTCTATTCTGCTGACTCGTCTATGGGTAGTAGCAAAGAGTTAAGTGTAGATAGGCACATAGTTCCCTAGTAGATTAGCTGTTTGTCACAAAACGGCCATCTGTATAACCATTAGCACGTCATTAGCTACTGAGTAAACAGTATACGTTACAAACGTTTTTAACGGATCATTTAGTATTAATTATTGTGTGATTATATGGTTAAGACACGATCTCAGACCAAGATGGCTCAATCGGGTGAAACTAGTGTGCCTCAAACAAAATGTGCAGGAGGTAGTTGACCCTATGACAGTTTTACTGAAACGAATAGAGGAAATGTCTCGAGAATTTCGAGAAAGTCAAGCTGCGTCTCATAACGAACTACAGTCTGCTCTGCAAAAACAAATTGCAGAATCACAGTCGATATTTAAATCAGAGACAATTTTATCACGTTGTTCCGACCTTTTACTGCGAGCATAATACATCGACAACAGACAAACAAAAAATGGACAAACACATAAAAGAATCTACCACAACACATTTCCGCAATGCGATCGCGGGTCTGCGCGAGTGCATCAAGATCGCGCGCACACTGCCAATATTTTCTGCGAGTCGGAAGGCAGGCGCGATAGCCAAACATTCGGCAAAATGTCGTCACGGACCACGTTGCTCGCTAATGTACGCAGTCGGCGTAGTAGCTGCGATAGCGTGCGATCTCCTAGCAGCGTGCGATCGCCTAGCTCTGTGCGGAGTAGCTCCTCCAATCTCTTCGCCTCGGACTGCGAGATCCGAGTAATCAGTGCGTTCATGATGGTTGTGTGACGATCGGTACTCGCTGGTGACACCAGAATACCAACTACACTACTGGCAATTAAAATTGCTACACCAAGAAGAAATGCAGATGATAAACTGGAATTCATTGGACAAATATATTATACTAGAACTGACATGTCACTGCATTTTCACGCAATTCGGGTGCATAGATCCTGAGAAATCAGTACCCAGAACAACCAAAATGGTTCAAATGGCTCTGAGCACTATGGGACTTAACATCTATGGTCATCAGTCCCCTAAAACTTAGAACTACTTAAACCTAACCTAAGGACATCACACAACACCCAGTCATCACGAGGCAGAGAAAATCCCTGACCCCGCCGGGAATCTAACCCGGGAACCCGGGCCAGAACAATCACCTCTGGCTGTAATAGCGGCCTTGATACGCCTGGGCATTGAGTCAAACAGAGCTTGGGTGGCGTGTTCAGGTGCAGCTGCCCATGCATCTTCAACACGATACCATGGTTCATCAAGAGTAGTGACTGGCATATTGTGACGAGCTAGTTGCTCGGCCACCATTTAGCAGACGTTTTCAATTGGTGAGAGATCTGGAGAATGTGCTGGCCAGGGCAGCAGTCGAACATTTTCTGTATGCAGAAAGGCCCGTACAGGACCTGCAACATGAGGTCGTGCGTTATCCTGCTGAAATGTAGGGTTTCGCAGGGATCGAATGAAGGGTAGAGCCACGGGTCGCAACACGTCTAAAACGTAGCGTCCACTGTTCAAAGTGCCGTCAATGCGAACAAGAGGTGACAGAGACATGTAACCGATGGCACCCCATAACATCATGCCGGGTGATACGCCAGTATGGCGACGACGAATACACGCTTTCAATGTGCGTTCACCGCGATGTCGCCAAACACGGATGCGACCATCGTGATGCTGTAAACAGAACTTGGATTCATCAAAAAAAATGACGTTTTGCCATTCGTGCACCCAGGTTCGTCGTTGAGTACACCACCACAGGCGCTCCTGTCTGTGATGCAGCGTCAGGGGTAACCGCAGCCACCGTCTCCGACCTGATAGTCCATGCTGCTGAAAACGTCGTCGAACTACCCGTGCAGATGGTTGTCGTCTTGCAAACGTCCGCACCTGTTGACTCAAGGATCGAGACGTGGCCGCACGATCCGTTACAGCCGTGCGGATAAGATGCCTGTTATCTCGACTGCTAGTGATACGAGGCCGTTAGGGATCCAGCACGGCGTTCCGTATTACCCTCCTGAATCCACCGATTCCATATTCTGCTAACAGTCATTGGATGTCGACCAACGCGAGCAGCAATGTAGCGATACGATAAACCGCTTATCAAAGTCGGGAACGTGATGGTACGCATTTCTCCTCCTTACACGAGGCATCACAACAACGTTTCACCAGGCAACGCCGGTCAACTGCTGTTTGTGTATGAGGAACCGGTTGGAAACTTTCCCCATGTCAGCACGTTGTACGTGTCGCCACCGGCGCCAACCTTGTGCGAATGCTATGAAAAGCTAATCATTTGCATATCACAGCACTTCTTCCTGTGGCTTAAATTTCGCGTCTGTAGCACATCTTCGTGGTGTAGCAATTTTAATGGCCAGTAGTGTACATAACTGTACTTTGTTTCGTATGCGGCTATGTGCGCTAGCACAAATTGACTTTGTACTGGAGCAAACCACAGCACGGGATTTTGTTGCCGAAACGGTGGCGGTTTTACTGTCACGCGATTAATTGCTGCGCCAGTAGACACTTCTGCAGTTGGTGGTGTGTCTGCCATCGTGAGTTAAGGCGAAATGGAACACGGAAGACGGCTGACGCGGATGTTCGCCTTTGCGGCACAGTTTCTTGCGCCGCGGGAGCATTGCGGTGGCCGTGGTGGAGGGGGGAGGGGAGGGGGGAGCTGGAAGGCAGTCCGGCCGTGTGCTCATTTCGGCGTGGCGCATATCGACAGTGGATGTGTACGTATTGCCCATGCGAATAATCAGCATTACGGTGTACTTGTCACTTTTCGTTAACTCATAATAGTTATCAAGCCGGCCGCTGTGGCCGAGCGGTTCTAGGTGCTTCAGTCCGGAACCGTGCAGCTGCTGCGGTCGCAGGTTCCAATCCTGCCACGGGCATTAGTGTGTGTGATGTCCTTAGGTTACTTAGGTTTACGTAGTTCTTATAGGGGACTGATGACCTCAGATGTTAAGTCCCATAGTGTTCAGAGCCATTCGAACTATCCTTTGGGATGTTTTGGAACGCAGACTTCGTGCCAGGGCTCACCGACCGATTTCGATACCTCTCCTCAGTGCAGCACTCCGTGAAGAATGGGCTCCCATTCCCCAAGAAACCTTCCAGCATCTGATTGAACGTATGTCTGCGAGAGTGGAAGCTGTCATCAAGGCTAAGTGTGGGCCAGCACAATATTGAATTCGAGCTTTACCGATGGAGGGCGCCACGAACTTTTAAGTCATTCAGCCAGGCGTCTGGATGCTTTTTAATCACATAGTGTACGTTGAACATTGTCCCAAAATGTAAACTAACTAGCAAAAATATGTCCATGTCTCAGCCCAGTTAAGATGCCTTGCAGAGAATAAAGGCGAAACGCGTATGGCACGATAATTATTGTGTTTCATTCAGTTGAAGTTAGACCATACAGAAATAAAAATTATCAGTATACTGTAATATTATACGCAACTGAGTTGGACACGACTACAAAGTTTGAAGATGTTAGATGAGAGAGTTTGCGAGCATCAAAATTATTTGACGTAAATAGACTGAAATGCCGAAGAAACTGGTATAGGCATGCGTGTTCAAATATAGAGATATGTAAACAGGCAGAATAAAGCACTGCTGTCGACAACGCATATACAGGGTGAGTCACCTAACATTACCGCTGGATATATTTCGTAAACCACATCAAATACTGACGAATCGATTCCACAGACCGAACGTGAGGAGAGGGGCTAATGTAATTGGTTAATACAAACCATAAAAAAATGCACGGAAGTATGTTTTTTAACACAAACCTACGTTTTTTTTAAATGGAACCCCGTTAGTTTTGTTATAGCACATCTGAACATATAAACAAATACGTAATCAGCGCCGTTTGTTGCGTTGTAAAATGTTAATTACATCCGGAGATATTGTAACCTAAAGTTGACGCTTGAGTACCACTCCTCCGCTGTTCGATCGTGTGTATCGGAGAGCACCGAATTACGTAGGGATCCAAAGGGAACGGTGATGGACCTTAGGTACAGAAGAGACTGGAACAGCACATTACGTCCACATGCTAACACCTTTTTATTGGTCTTTTTCACTGACGCACATGTACATTACCATGAGGGGTGAGGTACACGTACACACGTGGTTTCCGTTTTCAATTAGGGAGTGGAACAGAGTGTGTCCCGACATGTCAGGCCAATAGATGTTCAATGTGGTGGCCATCATTTGCTGCACACAATTGCAATCTCTGGCGTAATGAATGTCGTACACGCCGCAGTACATGTGGTGTAATGTCGCCGCAGGCTGCCACAATACGTTGTTTCATATCCTCTGGGGTTGTAGGCACATCACGGTACACATTCTCCTTTAACGTACCCCACAGAAAGAAGTCCAGAGGTGTAAATGGTTCAAATGGCTCTGAGGACTATGGGACTCAACTGCTGTGGTCATAAGTCCCCTAGAACTTAGAACTATTTAAATCTAACTAACCTAAGGATATCACACACATCCATGCCCGAGGCAGGATTCGAACCTGCGACCGTAGCGGTCGTGCGGTTCCAGACTGAAGCGCCTTTAACCGCTCGGCCACTCCGGCCGGCCCAGAGGTGTAAGATCAGGAGGACGGGCTGGCCAATTTATGCGTCCTCCACGTCCTATGAAACGCCCGTCGAACATCCTGTCAAGGGTCAGCCTAGTGTTAATTGCGGAATGTGCAGGTGCACCATCATGCTGATACCACATACGTCGACGCGTTTCCAGTGGGACATTTTCGAGCAACGTTGGCAGATCATTCTGTAGAAACGCGATGTATGTTGCAGCTGTTTGGGCCCCTGCAATGAAGTGATAACCAATGAGGTGGTCGCCATTGATTCCGCACCATACATTTACAGTCCACGGTCGCTGTCGCTCTACCTGTCTCAGCCAGCGAGGATTGTCCACGGACCAATAATGCATCTTCCGTAGATTCACTGCCCCGTGGTTTGTGAAACCCGCTTCATCGGTAAACAGGTTGAACTGCAACGCATTCTCTGTTAATGCCCATTGACAGAATTGCACTCGATGATTAAAGTCATCACCATGTAATTGCTGATGTAGCGACACATGAAACGGGTGAAAGCGGTGACGGTGCAGTATGCGCATGACACTACTTTGACTCAGTCCACCGGCTCTCGCAATGTCCCGTGTACTCATGTGTGCGTTCATGGCAACAGCAGCTAACACACCAACTGCACCCGCTTCTCCTGTGACGGGCCTGTTACAAACCCGTTTGCGTGCTACGACCATACCTGTTGCATACAGCTGGCGGTAGATGTTTTGCAATGTGCGGCACGTTGGATGCTCTCTGTCCGGGTACCGTTCTGCATACACCCTGCAGGCTTCAGCTGCATTTCGTCGACACTCGCCATAGATGAGTATCATCTCCGCCTTTTCAGAGTTCGAATACACCATGGTCACAGTTCCTACAACACTACACTATCACAGACGTCTGGTAACACGGTGTACTACAGTTGGTCTGCGTGCGGAGACGAATGCAGAATAACAATAGCAGCAAGCGCTACATGCGGACACTGCGACAGCTAGACCAAACCACAATAGTGCACTACAGCCACACTCGTAAACACGGTCGTCATCGTAAACATGTCCCTGCAGATGCTGCTCGCCGACCGTGGCTCGTGTTTGTTACAACACCCAACTGAACGTCGGAGGTTTCAATTGTCAACTTTAGGTTACAATATCTCCGGATGTAATTAACATTTTACAATGCAACAAACGGCACTGATTACGTATTTGTTTATATGTTCAGATAAGGTAACAAAACTAACGTGGTTCCATTTAAAAAAAACGTAGGTTTGTGTTAAAAAACATACTTCCGTGCATTTTTGTATGGTTTGTATTAAACAATTACACTAGCCCCTCTCCTCACGTTCGGTCTGTGGAATCGGTTCGTCGGTATTTGATGTGGTTTACGAAATATATCCAGCGGTAACGTCAGGTGACTCACCCTGTGTAAGACAAGTGTCTGGCGCAGTTGTTAGATCGGTTACTACTGCTAGAGTGGCAGGCTATCAATATTTAAGTGAGTTTGAACAGGTGTTGCATTCGACGCGCGAGCGATGGGACACAGCATCTCCGAGGTAAGAAGGGACAGACGATATCATTGCGAGGGTAGTGAATAAGGAAGTAAGGAATATTATAAAACCCTGTGATCTAGAAGCAAGGCAGGAGAGAAAAACAAGATTATATACTTGCTGCCAGTTATGCTGGAGTATCTCTACAACCGTCCGCCCCGGTAGCTGAGTGGTCAGCGTGACAGACTGTCAATCCTAAGGGCCCGGGTTCGATTCCCGGCTGGGTCGGAAATTTTCTCCGCTCAGGGACTGGGTGTTGTGCAAGTCTGGCATTAGCTGCCGCAGCGGTCGCACGCTCCTCAAGTTTGCTCCGTGAACGTTCAGTGTTTACGTCAGTGTTTTCGTGTTTTGTGCTCGTTTATTGACGTTTTGCACGTGAATTAAGCGTTATCAATTGAGCATTTGGTCTTCTTTCGTGTCATCTTTCTACGAAGTGCCGTTGGGATTTCGGCGTTGTCCGAGATTTCTTCGCTGCGGAACACCATGGCAAACTCCGTGAGAAAAAACACCGTGATTTTCACCTTCGACAAGTACACCCGTCGAGTACAGCCCTCTGTACTTGAAATACACGACTGGATTACCGAGGTAATTGGCCTTCATTCTGAATCTGTTCATACCATGCAGCTGGACTCTGATGAATACTGCATTTTTGTAAAGTTTAACGATTCCGCGAGTGTAGACCGCTTTCTGGCAAAATTTGGTTATGAAACGGAATTTATACACCGTGATGGTACTAAAAGTACTGTCAAACTCCGGAATTCCGAGTCTGTAATTAGGAATGTTAGGGTTTTGAATATTCCCATAGAAGTAGACAATTCGAGAATTAAAGATGTCCTTTCAAAGTATGGGGTTGTCAGGCAAATAGTCAACGAAAGGTGGGCTTCGCATTTCAAGCTGCAGTGCTTTAACGGCATTCGCTCCGTGGAGATGGAAGTGAAGGCAAACATTCCCTCCCACATCTTTGTTGACGGGCACAAGGCGCATGTTATTTACTCAGGGCAAACCCCTACATGTCATGTATGTAACGAGTCTGGTCACCTCCGTCAGGACTGCCCTCGCCGTGTATTTGTGCTAACAAATAACCTTACGCAACGCCGGAAATTGACACTCAACGATTTGTTGCCAGCCAGTAATACAACAGAGCCAGCGGCGGTCGTGGATCCTGTTACTACCTCTGAAAATGTTGCACTTAATGTTAATGACTTTCCGTCTTTAAAACCTGCATTAACTGCTGAAATTCCGTCCCGTGACAGCGAGATTCCCACAAAAAAGCGTCCTCTAGAGGACACTGAAAGAAATGTTGATGAGGACTCTTCCTGTGAAACACCCGTTGCCAGGAGGCCGAAGCCCAGTCCTGAAGATCTGTTGGAAGTGGAAAAAGGAGATGGAATGAAGGTCGATATGGCTCCCACTTCCGCACAAGGACTTACACCGCCACGAACAGATAGTGACGCAGCGGGTAGTGATTTTTCACGGAAATGTGACCCTGAGCCTGAGGTCACGGCTGAAAAAACCGCATCAAGTGCACAACCCATACAGTGCGAACCATACGAGGAAGTACCAGGTAAAGAACCTGCTGACTCCGAAGCGCAACGCCGCGCCGAAGGAGGAAATACACAAGCATCACCGCCTCGCCAGCAAAACAACACAACCGACACCACGCCGGAACCAAACATTGACGACTCGCAAGCCACGGCCGTTGCCCCATTTAGCCACCGCCGGCGGCTGCGACAGACACCCGGCCTTGCTGTCGCGCGTCATCAAGCGAAAGTCACACCAGAGAAGAAAGACATGAAGAAAAAGAATATCAAATATGAAGTCATCAGGTCCAACACTGACGAGGAGAAAGAGAATGGCCACAGTGACTTATAGCAATGCATTGTCAGGATTTCAGGATACTTTTCTTCTCAAGCTATTTGTTTAAAAGCAGTGCAAATTTTCTAGGCAGTTAGTACATGTAATGGGCACACAGCTTGTAAAGATCGTGCCTTGTAGGGAAGCACGTTTGCTGCTATAATCATACCGAACCTCATCCCAAATAGCTTCTTCCGGTATGTCTGTGCTGCAAGCTTATAGCATTACTACTATTAACATTAATAAAATACAGTCACCCTTGAAATTGGCAGCACTAAAGGAATTCTTGTACCAGTCCGGAACAGATATCGCGTTGCTACAAGAAGTTGCGATAACGGAATTTCGGATCCCAGGCTTTTTTGAAATTGTTAATGTTCCTACGGAAGCCAATATCGGTACAGCCATTCTTATAAGGGAAGGCATTCCGGTGACTGAAATCGAACGACTAGAATCAGGAAGAGCCATAGGCATAAAACTTTTCGATGTGACAGTGATTAACCTTTACGCCCCATCAGGAACTTCCCACAAATTGGATCGTGCGAAGTTTTTTCAAGATGAACTGATTTATTTACTGAGGAAAAATCCGTGTTCTCTTATACTAGGTGGAGATTTTAACTGTGTTTTAAACCAGAAAGATCAACAACCCAACTTCAACTACTCGCCACAGTTAAAAAAATTAGTAAGTGATCTACACCTTAAGGATGTGTGGGAACTTCAGCACCCGACGTCAGTCGGGTTCACGTATATAACCAGCCACTCCCGCAGCAGACTAGATAGAATTTACGTGTCACCAAATTTGCAAAATTATTTATTAAACGTTGAGACTATTCCAGTGTATTTTAGCGATCACAGTACACTTTTAACTTGCTTTAATCTAAGTGTACAACCAACCCGTCGATTCAGAGGCCAATGGAACTTAAATATCTCTGTTTTAACTGACGAAGAACTGGAACAGGAAATAAGATTTGCGTGGACTATGTGCCTCCGCACAGTAGACAAGCACCCAACAGTCATAGACTGGTGGACAAGGAGGGCTAAACCAAGGCTGCGGAAAGTTGTCATGCAGTATAGTGCAGCCAGGCACAGGGAGTTGAGGAATACAATGGAGTTTTATTATAAAGTTTTAAGAGACTTGTATCAACAGGCCCATGATGACGTAATTCGTCTAAATGATATCAAAAAAATAAAAGCCAAGTTATTAAGCATTAAACGGCAACAGATGGAGGGACTCAAAATTAAATCGAAAGCCACATCAGTCGTAGCAGATGAAACAGCTTCTCTGTATCACTTGGTGCGGCATGCTAAAAACAGACGTCAAACTTTAATTGATGAAGTCCAGACGCATACTGGTACGAGGCTCACATGCCAGAAACAAATACTGGACGAAGTCCACAGGTACTATGAAACCTTATATGCCCCTACCACAGTGGAAGATGCAGCTCTCGAGGACTTTCTCACTATTTTAGGTCCACAATTGTCGGGAACAGACAACGCTTACATCCTGTCACCTATTACTAAAGATGAAGCGCATGAGGCAGTGCGTAACTCACCTCTCAACAAATCTCCGGGACTTGATGGCCTCCCTGTGGAGTTTTATGCCCGCTACTGGTCTATAATTGGGGACAAGATCACTTCCATGGCAAATGAGGTCCTGAACGGAAAACCGGTCCCTGCAGAGTTTAAGGAAAGTAAAATAGTACTGATTCCTAAGAGTAAAGGCAAAACCAACTTAAACAATTTTCGGCCTCTTTCGCTACTAAATTCTGATTACAAAATAATTTCGCGTATTATCAACAAAAGACTCTCTGCCTTTTCCAACAAAATATTGAGTCATCACCAATCTTGCTCTCCGACCAGAACGATATTCGAAAGTCTATCTGCATACAGAGACGTCATTGCAATTACCTCAGTGACAAGTATAAAATGTGCTTTAATCTTCATAGATTTCAACAAAGCTTTTGACCGCGTTAGTCATAGATACCTCTTTGCAACGCTGTCAAGAATGGCTTTCCACCCCCAGATTGTGAACATGCTAAGGAATATTGCAACAGGTGTAAATGCGAAAATAGCAATCAATGGCCAAACATCTAAACCCATACAGATAAGGCGAGGGGTTCCACAGGGCAGTCCCTTATCAATGTTTTTATTTTCAGTATCTTTAGAACCCTTCCTCCGCACTGTCCACGAAAGATTAACAGGCATAACATTGAGTGGTGAGAAAACTGTCATACGAGCTTATGCTGATGACGTGGGCGTTGTAATAAGGAATAAGGAGGAGACAGTTACACTGGAAAGAGAAATCCAAAGATATTGTCTAGCGTCAGGAGCGACAGTAAATGAAAACAAAAGTCAAATATTGAATCTACGGGGCCTAGATCACCTTCGACTGGCATGGGCAAAACAAGACAACAAACATAAAACTTTGGGAATCACCTTAATGGCATGTCCGATGCGGATGGCTGCTTTTAACTGGACGGAAACTAGGAGGAAAGTTCATGGTGCTGTAATGGAGAACATCCATCGAACTATGGACCTGGTGCAAAAAGTCAGATTCATCAACTCCTGCGTTTTGTCTAAAGCGTATTTCACTGCGCAGGTATTTCCAATCCCTAAACTAGTAGCGAAAGGGATCATGTCCACTGTTACCAATTATTTATGGAGAGGAGACATATTCAGGGTTGGTGCGACTACGGTTATACTGGATGTCAGAAACGGGGGCCTCGGTTTGGTGCATATTGGCAATAAAGCGTCTGCTCTGTTCCTCAAACGGACTTTCCATATACTCAGAGAACTTCCACAATGTATAACCGCAAAGCTCTTTGAGGCTGTGACACCCCATAGCCTGCAAGCACCGATTGATGTGCGAAGGATTAATGCCCGTCTGCAGTATGTGAGGAACTTTTTCCTCGAAGCAAGTTATCTTAGCGACGAAATCAGAAGCAACACACGTATCACAGCGCGCGACATCATACTTGAAAGGAAGTTAAATGAGGGTAGAAACAAAATTGAAACGAAATTCCCAAATTGTGACTGGAAAGCTGTATGGCGGAACATCAACTATGCCGGGCTATCTACAGACGCTATTTCAGCATGGTACAAAACAGTTAATAATGTCATCAGCACCAACGAGAGACTATATGGGATCGGTTTAAACCAGACACATCTTTGTGGAAAATGCAATCTGGTGGATACACTCAGCCACAGATTCACCTGTGGTGGCAATGTGCATAACTGGAATTGGATCAGGCAACAAATCGCCTTTCTCACCAGATCCTCTACGCAATATATAACGCCGTCGCTCCTCCTGAGACCGGACATGGCATACTTTCCGAAATTAAAAACCAACGCCATTAGCGGGTTACTGGGAAAATATGTTAGTTATGTCATCCACACACTTGGGTCGGACAACGAGATAGAATTCCGCGTTTACATGAAGTGTGAATATGCAAAAATCAGCACGTATCGCAACCACAAGAAGCACTATGGCAACATGCTGAAGATTATTTTTGAAAGAATGGGTGTTGGTTAAATATGTGAAACCACTACAACCTTGAACGAGAACGAACAGAAGAAAAATAAAAGTCACTTGGTTCCTTATTATTATTTACTTTAACCTTGCTTCCGGAACTTTTTTTTTTTTTTAATGTGTTTAATTGGATTGTATTTAAACTGGTTCATAGTCAAGAAAACTGGTATTAAATATGCTATTATTTTTTATTCAATGGACAGTTTTACAAATTAAACAGTGAATTCAACTTTGTAGACAAACCCACTGATTGGGTGACAATAATTTGCACCTAGAATAATCTCAGTTATCTTGAGCAAAGTTTATACTGTAACCACTTTTAAAGTTTTGTTTTACCATTATTACTGTATTAGACATATTTAGCATATAAATAGTTTAAAACTGGTTCTTTTTTTTTAATGTTGCAAATGGTTTAATCATTAATTGTACTGTTGAATACTTGAAATGTATGTTTTAGTAAAATACAAAAAAAAAAAAAAAAAAAAAAAAAAAAAAAATTTACTGGAACGATGCTGGTGGACGCCCCAGTTAGCAGAGGAGGATACGGTCAAATACAGTAGTATGAACCGTGAGGACCCCGCTGATACAAAGTACAATTATGTATGAATGTACGAGTGTGCGTGTGTGTGTGTGAAGTGGAGTAGCAAGGCACGTATAAATAAATACTCATTATTGTGGAGCTAAAGGTAACGATAACTGTCATCTAAGAGTTAGCCCGCCCCGGTAGTTGAGTGGTCAGCGTGACAGACTGTCAATCCTAAGGGCCCGGGTTCGATTCCCGGCTGGGTCGGAAATTTTCTCCGCTCAGGGACTGGGTGTTGTGTTGTCCTAATCATCATCATTTCATCCCCATCGACGCGCAGGTCGCCGAAGTGGCGTCAAATCGAAAGACCTGCACCAGGCGAACGGTATACCCGACGGGAGGCCCTAGCCACACGACATTTCCATTTTATCTCTACAACACATTACAAAAAGTCGAAAAGGCATAATTTCCACAGGTATGACCACTTTGTGCTCCTGGTAAAAAAACGTCCGAGATGTGAAGTACATAAGTTTCACTATCATTATTTGGATATGGATGTAATTCTACGTTATACTACGTACACGTGGACATCACATTTCCACTACAAGCTAGAAACAGTCGAGAAGCCCTCATGAGTAAGAATGTAAAATCGGATCGTCGGGAGGAGAAATATCATTTCAGCGGTCGCCTACACACTATCAGCATTAATGAACTAATTATACGAGGGTAAGTCAAATGAAAATCTTAAATTTGTAATAACAAATCGAAATTTCGCCCCATTATCCTGTAAGTTGGTAAGCATGCTACAAACAGCGTGCAGAATGGCCTGTAGGTGGCAGCATAGTGCGCATGCACACATACCGTCGCAGTATCAGTATAAAGATGGCCGACCCACTTGCGACCTGCACCAGGGAAGAACAGCGTTCTGTTATTCGGGTTTTTGGGTAGTGAAGGTGTGAAACCTGTTGAAATTCACCGATGAATGAAGGTTCAGTACGGTGATGCATGTTTGTCACAGCAGCAAGTCTACGAATGGAGTAGGAAGTTCGCAAATGGTGTGACTTCAGTGGAAGATGCTCCTCGTCCAGGTCAGGCACAACTAATTGTGACTCCACAGAACATTGCAGCAGTTGAAGCCATAGTGAAGGAAAACCGCCGAGTGACACTGAATGACATTGCAGCATGTTTACAGATTAGTCATGGGTCAGCACACCACATTGTGCCATGATGTGCTCCAGTTTCACAAAGTGTCTGCAAGATGGGCGCCACGGCAGCTGACTCCTGAAATGAGAGAACCACGTGTTGATGCTTGTGAAGAACTTCCTCGCTCTTTGAACGAGAAGGTGATGGCTTCCTGACGAGAATCGTTACTGGGGACGAAACCTGGGTTCACTTCCACCAGCCGGAAACGAAGAGAGCGAGCAAGGAATGGCGCCATTCCTCATCACCAAAACCAAAGAAGTTTCGAACAGAACCATCAGCAGGGAAGGTTACCTTCATTATCTCTTTTGGGACGAAAATGGCGTCATTTTGGAGCATTACATGCCTAGAAGGACCACTGTCATCAGTGCATCATACACAGATATAAAATATCATCTGCGGCCTGCAATCAAATCAAAGCGACGTGGATTGCTGTAAGCAGGTGTCCTTTTGCAACATGACAATGCAAGGCCCTACACTGCCCGTACAACAGTTGCGACAATCACAGACCTGCATTTTGAGTATCTTCATTATCCACCATACCTACCAGACCTTGCCCCAAGTGGTTTCCATATGTTTGGACCACTCAAGGACGCAATGGGAAGAAAGAAGTTCCGTTCTGATGAAGAGGTACGTCACGTGGTGCATGCACTTGTAAGCGCTGGAGGACTTGCACTGAGCGTGGGGGAGATTATGTTGAAATGTGATACCGCTTTGTACCACTTCTGCACAATAAATAATATTTTAAAAAGTATTTAAGGTTTTCATTTGACTCACCCTCGTACAACAGGCTACACAAATGAAGTAGTGGTTGGTATTATTACTAAAGTGTGAGTATCATGAAAGAGTGTGGTGATTTGATATATTTACTTTGTTGAAATGCATTGCTGACAAAGACAGATCTACTTTCATGACAATTTTTCCCGAACGACGTGAGCTCTTCTTCTCACAAAGCATACTTGGCTAATTCCGCATTCCTGTCGCACGCATTATTCTCAGCTGCTGAAGATACACTGACCATTGATTTGTGGGCCGGCCGAGCGGTTCTAGGCGCTACAGTCTGGAACCGCGCGACCGCTACGTCGCAGGTTCGAATCCTGCCTCGGGCATGGATGTGTGTGATGTCCTTAGGTTAATTAGGTTTACGTAGTTCTAAGTTCTAGGGGACTGATGACCTCAGAAGTTAGGTCCCATAGTGCTCAGAGCCATTTGATCCATTATGGCTCTGAGCACTATGGGACTTAACATCTGTGGTCATCAGTCCCCTAGAACTCAGAACTACTTAAACCTAACTAACCTAAGGACATCACACACATCCATGCCCGAGGCAGGATTCGAACCTGCGACCGTAGCAGTCGCGCGGTTCCGGACTGAGCGCCTAGAACCGCTAGACCACCGCGGCCGGCTTTGATCCATTATGTTGTGCCACGTACCAGTTGTTTACTTCTACCAATAATAACTATTTTATTCGCGAATCACGCATTGTCAGTTTGGCAAGGCGCAGATGAATAACGAGCATCAGGCATGTGCGTGTCTTTCCACCTGAAGGATGCGCTCATCATAGCTTTGATACTGCTCAGACGAAGAAAAGGATTAAAATCCTCTGTTAAGTTTCCACTCCAGTCGCTCAGTGTTAAAAATAGGATGGTTTATGGGATTCAACTAAAATTCCAACAAAATTGGCGATTTATGTTTGTGTGAACTGTTAACCGTTTTTCATTCGAAGGAGCATCACCATTTACGAGTAACGGCGAAATTTCTCTTGTTGACAAGTTTGATAGTACACAGTATAATTTGCACGAACTCTTTTTTGCGGCAACTATTGTAACAGAATTCTGAAACAGAGTGTCTCATTAAACAACTAAATGGCGACCGGAGAGCTCAACAGCTTACGAAAAACCTCATTGTGTCGGTTTGTAGTGACATAAGAGAAGGAATTCCATGTTTATTTTCATACTAGGAAACTCTTGTATCACTAGCTTTCGATAACTCTGCAATGGAAAAAATAAAACCGAAAGTACTTCTGATATATCGTCGTAGATTAGAAAGTTCAGTGTGTTTACGAACTGGCGAAGTACTTTCCTCCTTGTGTACCATCGCTCGCCAAATTCTCGTTTAGATGTCTCGAGCGGTTTAGGAGATATGAGGGATGTAGGAATATATCGTTCCCGTGGGCGTGAGATCGGGAGTGAATGCGCTACATAGAATCCATTTTCTTGAGACCGGGGATAGATAGAGGCCTCCTCCCCAGTCTAAACAAAAATTCAATATGTTAGCTAAATATCATACACAGCAAACGCACCAAACGCAAAATCATAGCGACACCTAATTTTCGTTGCAAACTTTTTGAGTTTTGCGTAATGTCTTACTAAAATGTGTACATCACAAGATGATGAGCACTTCGCCACGAAGCTGACATATAACGCTACAAGTAAGGCGAAAATCAAATATTTTCACTGAATAGTTTCTGTAAAATCGTCTGAGAAAGATGACAGGGTGCGCGCGCTTCGGTTCTGTCAGTGCAGAGCGTCGCCAGTCAGCGCGTGAGAAGTTTGGTTTACGCGTCGCAATATGCGCTGGGGCATTACAGTGCACGTAAAACTGCACTTCAGTAAGTAAAAATGATGTAATTTCACATGTAAAAAAAATTATTTTGTTATGTTTTTGAACTTCCACTCCTATGAGTGTGAATCCTTCCTGGTCAAGCTGACAAAGTTTTATAAATTTAGCTGTAAAATTGTAAACAATGGAAATTAAAATGTCCTGTGGTGCTTCATACTTCTCCCCTTAAATAATAATCATCCATTTCAAGATTTTTTTCGGAAAACTTATTCAAAATTACCTTTCAAAAAATTAATGGGAGCAATAATCACGGAATGTTAAATGTGGCCGTCTTTAAAACGGAATCGACTCGTCTAGTGTAATAGTTCTGAGTGCCAGTTGGCTCTAGTTTATTGACTACCAATTTAAAAATTGAACCTGCAGAATTAAGAGTCGAAGTCCGAATATTAGGTACGATAAATGAGATTTTCGTGTGATGAATACTGATTAATAAACACGGGGTCGCACAGTTACTGAACGGATCGATTCCATAAAGATTATGAGCCTAGCTGATATTTTCTAATTTCATCAAAGCTGAATGAAAAACTCACTGACTCTTCAATAAGGTCTGTCCATTCTATCATAACTTTTAATTAAAGACGAGTGGGAACTACTTATCCATTATAGAACTAGGCCATATTAAAATGGCGTCGGTAAATCGGGATGTACTGAATTTAATCTTACATACGTATGTAATTTCATGTCTTGCATTATTGTGTATTTAAAAACTTGTTTTCTTTTTTTTCATGTCCAGCAAATGAAAACAAAATGTAAGAGATAGCATATAGACCAAATCCATCCTGAAGGTAACAGAAAAATCTTTCGATTTTTTGCAGTAATAAATTATGCGTTTGTGTGCACACCTACAACGACAGATAAGGGAATTAATGTTCTATTACTTATCTTTGCTTGTTTCGTGCAGTCAAGACGTGATAAATGATTAAATGTGCCCCACAATGGCATAGAGTTTTTTTCCAAAATTTTTGCGCATGGAGGATAAAGTAATTTTCGGTCGATAAGATGGCCGAATATTCGAGCAGAACTTCCAATCCGTAGCGTCGTTAGATTGTTTTATTGTAAGTCGCGCGAAATAACAGACGGAACTGACTTCAACATAGTACCTAGCGTATTTATGAATTTTCAAAATTATTTTAATTAATAAAATATGAAAAAATTCGGAAGGCCTGAAGAGATGGCTTCCGCTGTGACCTGGAATCAGGGGTTGACGAACAAGAAATACCAGTTACCTCAATCGAAATGGTGGATTCTGTGATATGCAGAAGCGAACTAACTGCAGAATGCACAGGATTGTCGAGCGATCTTTGTAGATTGTTTGAAGAGATATTAGCTCGAATTTAGAGCGTGCCGCAAATGAACGCAAATTTTGAGCTTGTGTCATCTGAAATGCGTACTAAACTGCAAAGTTCAGATATGAATTCGAATTTTGAACGTGCTGCATCTGAAATACCAGGCAACTTTAGAGGGAACAGTTCAGCAGCTAGCTGGACACGTACAGAACCTTGCCCTTGAACAAGAAAAACAAATACAGGATAAGTTTAATGAAAAGAGTAACATGACCACGCTTGATTTCATTCACTGGATGCTCTGCGTGTGTTAAATAAAAGTGCAAGCAAGTCAACAGTTATTCAGGCATATTATGCACACTTCCATGCACTACTTCGATATGGGCTAATCTTCTGGGGAAATTCAGCCACCAGCATAAAGATCTTCAGGATGCAGAAAAGAGCAATCAGGGCTATCTGCAACCTAAGAAAACTGGAATCATGTAGACCACGTTTCCTCCAGATGAAAATAATAAACCTACCGAGCCTTTACATATATGAGTGTATCCTGTTCGCAAATGAGTATCTTTTAAACCAAACTGGACATCTTCAGCAAAATATACACAGTCACAACACAAGAAACACACATAATATCCACATGTCACAGTGTTGAACAGCACTGTACCAAAATTGTGTATCACAGATAACAGTTCAGCTATATAATAGCCTACCCACTGATTTAAAATCGCAGCAACATAAAATATTTTTTAAACATAATCTTAAGTCATTTCTAGTGGAAAAATGTTTTTACTCTGTAAAATAATTTTTAAATTACAAAAAATAGCCTTGTAAACAATGATTATGTAATAATGGTTAAATTCAAATTGCTATATTTGTCACTTGTAGTTTATGATTGTTATCTGTAATTAATTTTGTCATTCTCTCTCGCTCTCTCTCTCTCTCTCTCTCTCTCTCTTTCTCTCTCTCTCTCTCTCTCTCTCTCTGTGTGTGTGTGTGTGTGTGTGTGTGTGTGTGTGTGTGTTTCTGCTCCTTTCGCAATTTTGACTTGTCCTATATTCAGTGTACTGTTTAAGTATGCAATGAATCAAATGGACCAATAAATAAGTGAATGAATGAATCAATCAATACGACGACCAGTTTTAAGAGTGCCTGCAGAAAGAATTCCCGGTAATAGTACAGCGCAAATTACTGATGAGACATTGTTAGCACGGACTGACTTTAACGAAATGAATGACACTAAATCATGACAATGGCGTAATGACATGATTGAAGAGGTAAATAAAATTGAAAGAGAACTTTCAGCAATGTTGCCATAGATGCAACTGAGGATCTGCAACCAACCTGTCTGCATGCTAGACACACTGGACCAACACCTGAATTTATGATCTGGGGTACGACCTCGTGTGACAGCAGGAATTCTCTCGAGGTTATTCCACAAACCCTGATAGCAAATTTGTACGTCAATCTGGTGACTGGACATGCTGTATTGAGTAGCTTTCCATGGTGTGCTTTCCAACAAGATAAAGCTCGCCCACATACCGCTATGTGGGCTTACAGTGTGTCAGCATGTTGCCTTGGCCTGCTGTATCACCAAATCTGCCTCCATTCGAGAGCATATGGGACATTATAGAAACACAACTTCTGCGTCATCCACAAACAGGATTCCGTCCCTGTACTGACGACCAAATGCAACAGGCATGGAACTCTGTCCCACAAACTAACATCCGGCACCTGTTCAACACAATGCAGGCACGTTTGCAAGCTTGCATTCAACATCCTGGCGCTGACAGCGGTTGTTAATGTTCCAGCATTTCACATTTGCAATGGCTTGTCCCGTGCTTACATGAATCTGTGATATTGTAATGTAAATCACTCAAATGTCTTACCTAGGCAAATGTATTTCCGAAATTTCATTACCCTATATTATTATTTGGTGTTTATTCTCTATACTTATCCAGGAGAGCCTTCTGAAATACAGGCAATTTCAGACATTCATTCACTCAATTCATCATCGCCCAGCCCAATCTCCTTAGGATAAAAGATGAAATTTGCAGAGGGCGTTGATTTTACACCGTAGGCGCCGTTTAGGATTTTTTTAGAAATAGAGAATGAAATGCTTTTTGAAAATATATCGCTATTAAGGCAATTTTGAAGCCAAACCTACGAAAATTGGTATTTGGTTTCTCGGTCAGAAATAAAGAAATACGTGTTTCAGCATTTTGGAAATTTAATTCCTATGGTGCTCAAAAAGTAAGTGAAAGTTTTTATTGAAAATAAATCATCATCAAAAAGCTAATAAAGAATTTTTAAAGCTGGAACTATTAGAACTGGTATTTGATTACTGGCTTACAAATTTTAAAAATGCATGTTTTAGTGTTTTTTGTTTTTAAATTCCACCCTTAAAGAGGTGAAATAAGGGATGAAACGTTTTATGAAAATATTTCATACTGGAAGCATTTTTAAAGGTAAAGCTTTAAAAACTGGTATTTGCTTTCTCGGTTAGAAACGAAAAAACGTGTCTTTCACTGTTTTTGGAAATTCAACCCTTACTGGGGTGAAATAGTACCAGACTGATTCAATGACACATCATCGTCCAGCCGAAACCACAAAGGATAGAAACTTCAAATTTGGAGAGGGTGTGGATGTTATACTGTAGCCACCGTTTACGAAGGGATTGTTCGAAATTCCACTCCTAAGGGGGTGAAATGGGAAACGAAAGATTTTTGAAAATATGTCGCTATTAAGGCAAACTTCAAGACAGCAATACAAAAATTTATATTTGGTTTCTCTGATACAAATTAAAAAATACTTGTTTCAGCACTTTTAGAAATTCGCTATCTAGGGACGTAAAATAGGGAGTGAAGGTTCTTTTTTAAAAAAAAACAAATAGTTACCGAATAACTACTAAAGCATTTTTAAAGCTACATCTATGAAAACTGTATTTGACTTCTTGATTAGAAATTTAAAAAATGACGTGTTTCAGCGTTTTTGGAAGTTCAGTTCTCTAAAGGAGTCAAACAGGGGAAAGCATTATGAAAGCATTTTCAAATCTAAATCTATTAAAATTGGTAATTATCTTCTCGGTTAGATATAAAGAAACGTATTAGGAGACTTAAGGTTTTAAGTAAATATCACCACAAGAATGATTAACAAAAATCTTGGAATCCAGCTAACAGAATCGCTGTTTGGTCAGACGTACATTCGGAAAGAGCATGCTTCACGGGCCTTGATTAGCGCGAAAACTTTAGAAGGTGTTGTAATTTGAAGAAGTACGATTAAAGAACATACCATACAGTTTATGCCAGCAAACCAGTGGGCACTAATCTAGTTACAGATATATGTGTACTACTGGTAAACGAATGTCAAAGCACAGATTCTGTGAAGAAAATGTCACAATAACAATGTAGAAACTAATTTCAAAAATAATAAATTTTCTGTCCGTACATAGTGAACTATAAGTCACTCATTAGATTGCTATGCAAAAGCACATGTTAGTCAAAGTAAGAAGAATTTCTGAAAACACTAAGCGTCAATGCTTTGCATCTTTGATAGGGCTCATGTTAATATAAACCACAATGTGGTAACTCATTTGATTATTATTGTTGGAGAAAAATGATAGGCCCTACTGTAAAGACATGTGTCATAATCTACTGTCACTTGTACATATATTTATGCATAATTATAGTGGTCTTCATTTCATGTTCTTTAAATTTTGTGTAAATATCGCTGTACACGTCCTTATTTATGCGTAAGATGTGCTAAAGTGCGTCATGAGTAGGGTAGGCATCTGTCCCTATGTATCGGGACCGTCGCTGTTAAGGACTTTCTTGCCCCGACAAGACACAATTTTGTCCCTATTTTGCAAGATTGTCTCACACATAGCGTTGCATGTTTTTTTACGGGTTTGTATACTAATTATGTTTTTTCTTCATTCGTACACCCCCATCTCAGAGTGTGCCGAAGTAGCGCATAATGTTAATTCGGTGCTAGCTGTGACAGTTCTGTACCTCAATTGTGCTTCATTTATGTGAAGCTCACTGATGTTTATCTAACACGATAGGTCATACACACACGCAAAGATTTTCACTTGTCGTACAAGGACAGTGATTTCCTTAGCTTTTACAGAATTTATTGAACACAGCATATACACTCCGGTATACTTACGTAAAGTTAGGCCTCATAGCCAAACACGGCCACGTGCGTAATTTTGATTGAGAATGGAGAAACTTTTGTACATGCTAAATGTTTAATGACAATTGTGTTCAGTACACCACTTGTATGTAACGACATAAACAATCTATGAGGACAAAATATGACTGTACTTCTGGATGACATTCTAGGTGAATAGAATACGTGCACTCCTATGAAGGGCTTTACACAAGAAGCTGATAGCGATAAGCCATGCAGTGAAAACGAAAAGACGTTCTTTCACAGTGACTTCCTCAATCAAATTGAAAAACAGAGTAAGTGCTATCTTGACCACAGTTACTCTGTGTTGTGTAAAGAACAAGAAATTTTCAATCTAGTGAGTCGGAATGGACAGCAGATCTATTGCGAACTCTTCAACACCAGTGACACTTTTCGCTTACCTTGTCTGTAGTCACGGTATAGTATGTCTAGCCTGCAGAAGTGCGTGAAGCGACGTCAATGTAGACAAATTCAGTCTCCTATTCAGAAATCGCGTGTTGCCTGCACCGTACACTGAACTTCGGAAACCCGTTGTACCAGTAGAATGCGGCTGTAAGGACCTCGGATTGTTGCCAAGGTGCGCCAACCGTCCGATTATTGGAAATATGACAATTTACGAAACTCTGTGCAGTTTTCCACCTAACAAAAGGCAATTACACATTGTGTATGTACTTATTAACCTGCATAAATTTGAAAAATTTATACATCATAGGAAATGGAAACTGTGTATGTAATGCGTCTCAAGCAAGAATGAAATACGGAACACAACAATCAGTCGGTATGACAATACAAACGAAAAACACCCCCACAGCTACAGGTATCAAGAAACAGACGTATTGTATCTTATTATGTTATCCTTGTGAACTAACCAACATCTTGTATTCTATAATACTGCGTCGGCATGCAGCGATCCGAACTTCTACATAGTAAACATTGTTGATAATGGACTATGAAATATCTATTTTGTATATGTGAACCAGGATCCCTTGCATACTGCTATGAAATGTGAGTTAAGAATTTAGTGATATTTACAGCAAATCTGTATCAGCGTCAATCAAACATGTGTACCTCTCCCTATTATGGAACAATTTTCTATTCAAATTGAAATACTACGTTTCGCAATTGAATTATCCATACCCCTCGTTCCCATGAACCATGGACCCTGCCGTTGGTGGGGTGGCTTGCGAGCCTCAGCGATATAGATAGCCGTACCGCAGGTGCAACCACAACAGAATTTTATCTGTCGAGAGGTCAGACAAACATGTGGTTCCTGAAGAGGGCAGCAGCCTTTTCATTAGTTGCAAGGGCAGCAGTCAGGATGATTGAATGATCTGGCAGCGTAATATCAACCAAACCTGTCTTGCTGTGGTGGTATTGCGAACTGCTGAAATCGAGGGGAAACTACATCTAAATTTTTTCCAAAGGGCATGCAGCACTACCGTATGGTTAAATGATGATGGAATCCTCTAGGGTAAAATGTTCCGGAGGTAAAATGGTGCCCCATTCGAATCTCCGGGTGGGGACTACTTAGGAGGATGTCGTCAACAGGAGAAATAAAACTGGTGTTCTATGGACCAGAACGTGGAATGTTAGACCCAGGTAGGTTAGAAAATTTAAAAATTGAAGTTATGTGTATGGGAAACAGTGAAGTTCAGCAGAGGAACAAGACTTCCGGTCAGGTGAATACCGGGCTGTAAATACAAAATCAAATTGGGGTAGCTTTAACAAAGAGTAAGAAAGTAAGAGTGCGATTAAGCTCCTTTGAGTAGCATAGTGAACGCATTATCATAGTCGTGACAGGCACAAGCCCAACACTCATCAGAGTAGTACAAGTTTATATGCCAAGAGATTGAAGAAATGTATGATGAGATGAAATAAATGTCTCAGATAGTTAAGGGAGATGAAAATCTAATTGTGATGGGCGACTGGAATTCGATAGAAGGAAAAGGAAGGGAAGGAAAAATTACCGGTGAGTAGGAACTGGGGGAAAGGAGTGAAAGAGGAAGCCACCTGGTATAATTTTCCCAAGAGTGTAATTTAATCATTGTTAACACTTGGTTTAGAAATCATGAAGGAAGGTTATATACGAAGTGCTATCCAAAATTTTCGGGACTGGTGCTGCCATCTGTTGAAAACCTTACCATTGGGCTAATGGTCACATCATCCTCGAAGTAGTTCCCATCCGCACATACACATCAGTCCCAGCGCTTCTGCCATTGGTCAAACCTTTTCTGGAAGTCCTGTTCTTTGAGGGTGTTTATCACCGCCTTTAATCCTCTCTAGTGTGTCGAACCGACGGCCTCTCAACTTGAGTTTCAGTTTTGGGAATAGTGCGAAGTCGCAAGGTGCCAAATCTGGCGAGTATGGTGGATGGGGTACATTCGCCATGTTGTTTTTTGCCAAAAAGGTCCTGGTGAGCAAGGATCTGTGAGGGGGTGCATTGCCATGACGCAGCAGCCAGTTCCCTTGACGCCAAAGTTCATACCATCGTCGCTGCACGTTTTCATGGAGCCATCGCAAAACGTCACAGTAGTATGTAGAATTCACTGTTTGGTTGGGTGGGACGAATTCTTTGTTCACAATTCCCTTGGTATCAAAGAAAACCATGATCATGCTCTTCACTTTGCTCTTCACCTGTCTCGCTTTTTTGGGTCTTGGAGAGCCCAGGCTCTTCCACTGGGACGATTGTTGCTTTATCTCTGGGTCATAACCATAAATCCAGCTCTTGTCGTTGGTGATAACCTGCGACAAGAAGGTTGGACCACCAGATGCAGTCTGACAAAGGTCCGTGCACACTTCAACATGCTCTGACTTCTGATCGGCAGTCAAGATCGTTGGCACAAATTTTGCGGCGACACGATGCGTGCCCAATTCATCAGTCAACATTCCTTGACATGTCCCATAACCAATACACACTTCATCCGCAAAGTCTTGAATGGTTCGACATCGATCTGCATGAACCAACTGTTGAAGTTTGGCAACAATGTCTGGCGTTGTGCGGCTAATGGGCCTTCCAGTGTGAGCATCATCTTCGACGTCTGTACGGCTGGTCCTGAACTGAACATGCCACTCAAACACACGTGTACTGCTCATGCTCTGTTCCCCAAACACTCGCTGAATCATTGCAAGGTTCTCTGTAGCACTTTTCCCGAGATTCGCACAGAATTTGATACACACACGCTGTTGTTTTCGCGGATCCATTGTAAAAATCGCCACACACCAAACACAGAGTATTATGGAAATCACTGTGAACATCCAGCACGTCCTCTCAGCTGAATGCCACTCACACACTGACTCATCAGATATGCAGCTCTCGCCACCTAGCGGTGCAAAGATCTACTACTTCTACTTTACAGATGGCAGCACCACTCCCGAAAATTTTGGATTCCACCTCGTACGTGGAAGAGACATGGAGACACCAGAAAGTTTCAGATTCCCAATGTGATGGTAAGGCAGAAATTTCAGTAGCAGATTTTAAATTGTAAGACATGTCAGGGCCAGGTGTAGACTCTGACCACAATGTATTGATAATGAACCGTACATTAAAATTGAAGAAATTGCAAAAAAGTATGAAATTAAGGAGATGGGACCTGGATAATTGAAAGAACCAGAGGTTTTTGGACTTTTCAAATGGAAAATTGGATGATGATTGACTAGAGCAGGGGAAAGGAATTCAGTAGAAAATGAATGAGTAGCTTTGAGAGATGAAATAGTGAAGGCAGCAGGGTATCAAATAGGTAAAAATGCAAGGCCTAGCAGAAAACTTTGGAAAACACATGATATATTGAATTTAATTGATTAAAGAAGAAAATATAAAAAGGCAAATGAAGTAGGTGGAATATAATACAAATGTCTAAAAAAATTAAATTGACAGGAAGTGCAAAATAGCTAAGCAGGAGTGGCTAGAGGACAAAAGTAAGGATTTAGAAGCATATTTTACTATGGAAAATACAGATACTTTCTACAGGAAAATTAAAGAGGCCTTTAGAGAAAAAAGACGTCGCTGTATGAACATGAAGAGCTCAGGTGGAAAACCTGTACTAGACAAAGATGGGAAAGGTGCAAGGAGTATATAGAGGGTTTATACAAGGAAGATGAATCTGAAGGCAGTATTACAGAAAGAGAAGAGACCATAGATGAAGATGTGATGGGAGATATGATACTTCAAGAAGAATCTGACAGAACACCAAAAGACCTAAGCTGAAACAAGGTCCCTAGAGTAGATGACATAGTCAGAACAGCTGATAGCCTCGGGAGGGCCAGTCACGACAAAACTCCTCCATCTAGTGTGCAAAATGTATAAGCAGATGGCATACCCCAGACTGGAAGGAGAACGTAATAATTACAATTCCAAATAAAGCAGGTGAAACTAGCTGAGAATACTATCAAACTATCAGTTTAATAAGTAATGGTTGCAAAATACTAACCAGAATTCTTCACAGCAGAGTGTACGCCTTATCTCAGTAGGTAGATTAAGGAAAGGCAAATATATGTTTACAGCAGTTGTAGACTTAGAGTAAGCTTTCGACAATGTTGACTGGAATACTCTCTTTAAAATTCTGAAGGTAGCAAAAGCCAGGGAGTGAAAGGCTATTTACAAGTTGTACAGAAACCAGAAGGCAGTTATAAGAGTTGAGGGCATTAAAAGGGAGGCAGTGGTTGAGAAGGGAGTGAACATAGTTGTAGCCTATCCTCAGCGTTATTCAATCTGTACATTGAGCAAGCAATAAAGCAAACCAAAGAAGAGTTTGGAGTTGGAAATAAAGTTCAGGAAGAAGAATTAAAAACTTTGAGGCTTGGCAATGACATCGAAATTTTGTCAGAGACAACAAGGTGCTTGGAAGAGCAGTTGAACAGAATGGACAGTGTCTTAACAGGAAGATATCAGATAAATGTCAACAAAAGTAAAACAAGGATACTGGAATGTAGTTGAATGAAATCAGCTGGTGCTGATTGAATTAGATTAGGATACGAAACATTTAAAGTGGAAAATGAGTTTTGTTATTTGGGCAGCAAAGAAATTGATAATGGCTGAAGTAGAGAGGATATAAAATGTTGACTGGTAATGGCAAGAAAAGCGTTTCTAAAGGGAAAAGATTTGTTAACATTGAATAAAGATTTAAGTACTAGCAAGTATTTTTTGAAAGTATTTGCACGGAGTGTAGACATGTATGGAAGTGAGACATGGATGATAAACAGTTTAGACAAGAAATGTGCTACTTAAGAATGCTGAAAATTGAATGGGTAGATCATGTAAGTAATGAGGAGGTACTGATAGTACTGGAGAGAAAATAAATTTGTGGCACAACCTGACTATAAGAAGGGATTGGTTGATGGGACACATTTGAAGACATCAAGGAATCACCAATTTAGTATTGGAATGAAGTGTGGGAGGTAAAAATTGTAGGAGGAGACCAAAAGATGAATACAGCAAGAAGATTCAGGGAATATCAGTTGCAGTAGTTATTCCAAAATGAAAAGGCTTGCGCAGGATAAGAGTAGCATAGAGAGTTGCGTCAAACTAGTCTTCAGACTGAAGAAAACGACAACTGAATTATGTCGAAAATATTACTGATAGGAAAGAAAGTTTGGGGCTGAACTCTTCCTGCAGTTTTTGTGCAATTTTCTGTATGGTGAAGCTAACTCTATGTATTGTCAATACAACCAAATCATTCAAATTAAAGGATTCTTAACAACTGAAGAAAAAATTTCCAAAAAATGTGGTAGCCACAGTTGAATTTTGAAAGGGGGCCTTAAAATATTATTTTTCAAATTTTTTAGTAAAACCCCCTAATACAATTTCATTTCATCTCCATGCTACAACCGAAAGTGTATGCTGAGATAATCAATTCGTGATTCTATAATTGGCAGTAAAGAGAGAATGCCTATGTCTTTTGGTGTTTTCTTATGTTTCATTGGATATTACCCAGGTTAAACGAGATAAATGTACTGTTCTCTCAAACAAAATAATATTTGATTTCATGATTAATTGTATTAGAAAATTTATTTAAAATTACCTTTGATAACAATTAATGAGAGCTATAATGATGTAACATGAAATGCAGCTGTCTTCAAAACAGAATCTTGTGTGATAATTTTGAGTTTCATTTGGCTGTAGTTTATTCAATGTTGTTCTTGTGGTCTTCAGTCCTGAGACTGGTTTGATGCAGCTCTCCATGCTACTCTATCCTGCGCAAGCTTCTTCATCTCCCAGTACCTACTGCAGCCTACATCCTTCTGACTCTGCTTAGTGTATTCATCTCTTGGTCTCCCTCTACGATTTTTACCCTCCACAATGCCCTCCAACACTAAATTGGTGATTCCTCGATCTCTCAGAACATGTCCTACCAACCAATCCCTTCTTCTAGTCAAGTTGTGCAACAAACTCCTCTTCTCCCCAATTCTATTCAATACCTCCTCATTATTTAGGTGATCTACCCATCTAATCTTCAGCATTCTTCTGTAGCACCACATTTCAGTTAATCATCCAGTAAAGCTGCATGCCCTTGGGAAAAATTATGGCTGTAGTTTCCCCTTGCTTTCAGCCATTCACAGCACCAGCACAGCAAGGCCATTTTGGTTAGTGTTACAAGGCCAGATCAGTCAATCATCCAGACTGTTGCCCCTGCAACTACTGAAAATGCTGCTGCCCCTCTTCAGGAACCACACGTTTGTCTGGCCTCTCAGATACCCCTCCGTTGTGGTTGCACCTACGGTACGGTTATCTTTTATCGTTGAGGCATGCAAGCCTCCCCACCAACGGCACGGTCCATGGTTCATGGGGGGAGGAGTTTATTCAGTACCATTTTAAAAAGTGAACCTACACAATTATGAGGCAGATTCTGAATATTACGCTAAATAAGACTTTCTTTCATGTAAGGAATAGTGTTTAATAACCACATGGTCATGCAATTGTTACATGGTTTGATTCCACAAAGGCTGTGTGTCTAGCTGATGTTACTTAATTTCATAAAATCTGGATGAAAACGTCACAGATATTTAAAAAGAGTTATATATCCACTACAGTCATTGCACTTGGACTTGTAGTGAAGGCAAAGATTAATTTCATTGTTTTCTTTAGTATGGTCTGCCCATTCTATAATAACTTTTAATTAAGGAAAGGTGGAAACTACTTATACATGAGCAGTAGTAGGCCATATTAAAATTTCGCCACGAGTTCATTTTTATGCATGACAATGCATGACCCCTTTGGGCAGTGCAGGTGGAGGAGGACTTAAAAGAAGAGGATATTCTATGAATGGACTGGCTTGCCCATTCCCCTTACTTAAATCCCATGGAGCATGTATGGGATGCATTGGGGAAAGGTACTACAGCACGTCCACACAAGTCAATGACCGTCCAGCAACTGTCAACTGAACTGGAGGAGGAATGGAATGTACTACCACAAAAACTCCTTATCACCCTTGTGCCAGCATGGTAACACATTGAAGAGCATGCATTGCTGTTGGTGGTGTAATGTCCAGGGGGCAATCATGAATTCTGGTGATTTCAGTGTAAACATTGTGTTTGAATTAAAGGTGTCATTTCTGTCTGTCTTATTGCATATTTATTTCATTCACATTCTGTGGTATACTGTAGCAGTTATTTCTATGCACGATCCAAGTTTCATTGAGCTATGTTACTTGCCAGAAGTGGCGGCTCGTGAGTATACATTCTGGGTGTACACCAACTTTAAAATTCAGATAAATTTGAGAGAGCTTAATAGTATCTGTTGTATAACAGTTATGCTTATCAACAAGTTTATGCAACTACAGTCACTGCCAATAATAATAACAACAGTAGTAATAATAATAATAATAATAATAATAATATGTATATAAGTTATCTGACAAAAGAAAGAATTATTTTGTGGAATTTTGTTGTTTTATACATATTTTAGTAAAGTTTAGGGCAATGACTAAATAATGTGTAAGCTTTCACAATTCTCCATTTCGCGTTTTTGCATAAATAGGAGTTATCATGCTCTTCCATTTTTTTTTCTGGACAAATGTACAAGATCCCAACACATGCATTAGTTCAAAAATTTACTTCTGGGCTCTAAATCAGATACTCTTATGCTGCACCCACACAACAACTTGCAGTAACAGTACACTTCCTTGTTCAAATGTTCAGTTAAAGTCATGCTTATTTGATTTTGTGACTCTCTCAATCAAAGGATCTGTTCTTGGAGTCCCTAGTTCCTTTGCAGCTAACTTCTCCTGGTAATTTTCTTTTCTGTTCACAGAATGAGATTTTCACTCTGTAGCAGAGTATGTGCTGTTATGAAAATTCCTGGCTCATTGAAGCCATGTGCCAAACTAAGACACGAACTCGGGACCTTCGTCGTTCTTGGGCAAATGTTCTAATAACTGAGCTACCTAAGCACAACTTGCAACCCGTCCACACAGCTGTACTTTTCTATTAGTGTTTAAAATAGATTCAACATAGTTCGTGTTTACAGTGCACATGAAAGCCAATTCCTGCACAGTGAACAACCAACTCCAAATACAAAGTGCCATTTGTTGAAGTGATTAAACTTAAGTAGTAATGTCTACCAACTTGGTTTCATATATAGAATGTGGCCCTTCAGCACAGATAAACCTGACTCACCATAAAATCAACAGATTTCAGAAGCACGAATAAATTCGATAATGTCACAATCGACGGTGATGTGCTTTAGGCCCTTATGATTCTCAGTGTCTCAAATGGATTACTATACAATAATGCTCGTAACATAATATGCAATAAATCATTCAGAAACCCACAAAATATGTTTACTGTCAGCAGAACTTTAATATATACTGATGTCCAATCTAATTTTAATACAGTATATAGTGAGTGAATAGTATATCTGAGGAGTGTACTATCATCTAGCAGTATTTATGCTGAGCAAATGGGGATAAAAGTATGCCGCAGATCGCTACCTCCTAGTGGCACTGATGTGAACTTCTAGTTGAGTGGCAAGGGCTATCTGTGCACATTGTGAACCGAGCACATTGTTTATTAAATCCGTATGTATTTGGCCGTAAGACAATTATGTCACACAAGTTGCACATGCGCAGAAGCTTCTAAAAACATGCATAACTGAAGGTATGCTCACAATCGTCATGTCCAGTTTCACGGAGCCTAGAGGAGCAGTAGCGTGGTACATCTACATGCCGTATCTTTCAGATTGCAGTACCTATGTTATGCTTAACAGCATTCAAAGAAAAATAGCCCAAAAATGCACAGGGCGTCAAAAGTTGGGTGTTCATGTGCTCATGTGCTTTTGTGGTCTTACACAGCAGCCACCGCTGCTTGGTAGTGATGCTTCATGCGAAAGCTACTTTTGTCCTTAAGTTTTACACAGCAATGTATATTTTTTATAGTTTCTCTTAATCATATTTTGTTCATGCTTGCCACTCTCTATAATGGAGAAAACACTCCTTCTAGTCTGTTGAAATTATTTGGTTATTCAGTGTCCACTTATCTGATGTGTAATAATATTACCTGTAGTCTACAATTTTGGTCATTTAAACTGTTTGCAGATCACAGTTTAATTGTGTGTGTTCTCTCCATACTTGGAAATGGGGCACCTCAAACAGGCACGATCGGCACAACCTTGTCCTCTACAATCTCAGATTGGTGTGTTTCTACATCCCATTAGATGTAGATGTTTGGGATATGGACCTCGGGCTGTTAAAAGATGCACATCGAGTTGGAGCTATGTCATCCATACTGAGCCTTTTACTAATGCTCAGGAATATACTGTATACTTACCTTGCAGTGTTTTTGGTGTTCCAGTCTGACTCTTCTGTCTAACTTCCAGGCTTATGAGTGTCTTATTAGACACAATGCTGCCCCCCCCCCCCCCCCCCCAATGTACCATGATAATCATCAGAAAGACCCCAAGAATCACTTACTATTAACACAAGTAGTGTAAAAGGCGTGAGTGGGACAGGAAAGAAGCTCCACTGAATTCATTGCGCTATTGTTCTGCATCTCTCCAGTCGAAGGTGATTCGACCAGGTGCCAGCAGCAAAGCTTACAATAGCGCTGAAGACAACTTCATGATATGACTGCACAACATGCAGAAGTAAATTACAGTTGACACTATCAGCATGGGCAGTCATATGCATAATTTCAGCCGCTTTCTGGGTAGGGGATTTTACGTGTTGTAGAAGGTTCCCTTTCTCACTCAGAATAATACCTAGAGAGACATAAAAACAGTGCTGCATTTTAGAAGGATCCAGTCCAACCTTAGGGAAGGATATCTGGTGGGAGAAAGTCTTACCTTCAGAGGTATGTATGAGGGTCATTTCAAAAGTAGTGCACACTGTTATATAGAATTGAAGAAAATAATTTATTTTACAAAGTACATCTACAGGTCTTCAACATAATCTCCATTCCTGCTTATGACAGCTATCCAATGTTTTGGCACTGTCTGTATTCTGGATAGGCACCTTCATTGTTGAGTTGTCTGATCACTTGAGTCACCTCACTGGAAGCTCCATTAGTTGCATGAAAACCTTTTCCATAGAGTTGTCCCTTCAGTCTGGAAAACAAATCAAAATTTGTCAGGCTCATATCAGAACTGTATGGTGGGTGGGGAAATGTTTCCCATCCGTACTTGTCGAGTGTTTCTCTCACCGGTAGGGCAATACAGGTCTTGCATTATTGTACAGAATGAGGACACCAGCTGCAAGGACATAGGGCCTTCTTTGACAAATTTTCGAGTGCAAAACATTTTGGAGAAACAGCTTGTAGTACGCACCTGTTACAGATGTCCCGAGGGCCCCTCTATTTGTAGCTATGACTCCATTCATGTCATACTCAAAGATCATTATCAGTTTCACCTTTGATTGTTAGCGGCAGAATTTTTTCGGGCGAGGGGAGTCGAAACTTTTCCATTGTCACAACTGATTCTTCAGTTGTGGCTCAAACTCCCGTAACGAGGTTTCATCGAGTGCAACAATCCTTTGCAGAAACTGTTCCTCTATTTGATAATGCTGAAATAATTCTCCTGTGATTCTTTTGCGATCTCCTTTTCGCTCTTCACTCAAGTCGTGTGGAACTTGTCTTGCAGCGACTTTTCTCATTTTAACTTTTCAGTCACAACTCTGTAAACTAAAGGGGCTGACATTCTGGCCTCATATACAACTTCCTCACATGTTTTTTGTCGATTCTCTCTCAAAATGTCATTAACAATAACTTGAGATGTGTAGTCTCTTGCATTTGCTGGCTTTCCACTTCTCGGGTTGTTCTCTCACGAGTGCTTACACAACCTTCACGGAAACGAGCAGACCACCGTGATGATACTGTGCTACAATCCACTACACTATTACCAGATGCCTCTCTCAAAGCATTGTAAATTTCCATTGTTTTCTTTACACGTCAGGATTCAATTTTGATATAGGAACACTTGTCACCTCTTTACTCAGTTTCGGCTTGCATTTTAAAACTGAATGACTCACAACACAGCCACACAAACCTGCGGACACTTATACGACTGTCACATGTAAAATCTCAGTCACGAGTGACATGAATTTCAGCTCGATTTTGCCACCTTAATGGTCACGCATGTGCAGTGTGCATGGTCATTGAAATGACCCTCGTATATGGTTTTATGGATAACTGTAGCCAGTTTGTTGCCCATACACCATCACTGCATCTGAACGGGCACCTCAGTCTTCTTTTCTTCTAGTCTCACTGTGGAGTCTGCAGACAGAGCAACTAGGGTATCATCCACATATGCGACAACACCTTCAACAATATCTGTCTCATCTAATAGATGTTAAGGGTTTCAGTACTAAGATCCCAAAACAATGAACCGCTTATGGAGTCTTTATCCTTTTCCTTTTGAATCACTTCTCTAAATTGCCAGGATCTTATCTATTTGCAACACCTCATTGAGTAATACTGCCAAATAGGGTACTATCAGTGGACCTATCATTCATGCAACCTCGGGGTAGATGTCAACCATACCTGGTGCTTTTCCAGTTTTGGGCTTTGGAATGTGATAGCAACTTCTTCCTGAACAAAAGGTAACACCAACATCTGACTGCCATATTTATTATCTAGTTCACTTATTGCTATGTCGTGCAAGCATTTCAGTGTACATGTTCGTGTTACATCAGGAAGTGGGACAGTTTGCAGATATTCTGCTGATTCCGTCCATCCAGCTGTCATTGAGTTATCCTATCTATGAACTCTTAATCTTTTTAATCAACAAATTACATGTCAAATTGCAATTGCCTTTGACAAAACTTGTCCCAACGCATTCTTTTATATTCCTGAAGCATTGTTTTGTAGCACATTTTAATTACCCTGTTTTCATAAAGCTTCACAGTATGCTCTGATTGGCCTAAAGTGCACTAATAAGCTCTTCTCTTGATCTTACTTTCTGCCTGCATATGGAAAGTTCAGGGCTTCTTGGGCCAATAGAGTGACTGTTTACTTTATTTTTTCTTTGAGATATAAGTATCCTGTGCTCTTTGTAATAGTTCAGTTAATGGCTGCACACCCAAGTATATATTTACTGGAATTGATTCCATTGGAAATTATGCAATGTAGGCAGTTAAATCATCTCAATCCATTTTTCTGATGTCTAACCCAATTATGCTTCCCTTTGCTTGTCTCCCTCTATTGTTGCCACTTTGCCTTTGATGAAAACTGCATTAGGTTCACTAGATGTTAGACTTGGGCACATGCCAGCTTTTAATCTTAGCTGCTGCTGTCCAGTTTGCTAAAGTGACATCTGCATTAGTGGCAACAACTGCTCATCCCTCAAATAAACTTGGCTGGCCCTCTAGATTTAAAACAATTAAGTCCAGCTCCTGTCCTCTATTGTATCACCTCATTTGCCAGTTTTCCTACTGAACCACACTGAGGACTTTTCATGCACATCTGTTGCCACAAGAAGACATGGATCTCATGCATGGAGCTACTATCCTGAACTTATCTACCACAGACCCTATATGATGAAAATACTGCATGTATGTGCTTACTACAACCCAATTTCTCTGTGTGTCCCTCTCTTCTTCTGTGACATATACTTGCCACATTGCAGTGCCACCTTAGTCACAGTGAATTTCCTTCTTGTAATCACAACTGCAGACATATTAACAATTAGAAAATTAATGAAATTGTATATAAGAAATTTGTTGCTTCTGAATATGACAATCAGTTAAGATGGAATGAGAAAAATTAACAACTGCTCAAAAAATGTAGCCAAGCATGCTTTGCACTGAGAGCCATTTCTCACTTTGTTGTCAGATAAATAACGCCATTGTCAGATTTTACATATTTCCATTCTATAATCTTCCTTGATGTAATCTGCTGGGGAGTGCAGCAGGAATGGGAAAAGTTTCCAAACTTCAAAAGACAAGTCTGAGCTTAATATATATTATATCCTGCAGAGGTCTCAGGATACTTACTATTCTATGTCTATATATCACTCGCTCATGATTTTGCAGCCATCAAAAGGGAATTCTTTGAGGGAAATTGTGACATTCACAACCACGATACAAGACAGGTGGAAAACTTCCACCAAGAGTCCGAAACTACAAAAGAGTGTTACTGCGTCAGGTATAAAAGTAATAATTTACAAGTATTCAAAAGGAAACTAAAAACATTCCTCGTACATCAAACTTTTTTTATAGAATCAATCAATTCTTGGAGTTATATGGCATTTCTTATTGTACAGGAAACTACTTAGGTAAACACATTCTTAAAAGAAGAAATATGATACTTTTACTTATGTCTAGGATATAAAAATGTATTTTTATTTAAATTATGGCGGCAAAAATGTAAATTCATTTATGTAACTAGGATAAAAATTTGTACTTTCATTTATTCTCCATTTTTAAGCTTTCACTTAAGTGGCTTCTAGACCATCAATAATACTGGCAAGATCTACATCTACCCCTGTACTCGGCAGACCACTGTGAGGTGTATGATACAGGGTATACCCCATTGTACCAGTTATTAGAGCTCTTCCTGTTCCATTCACATATGGAGCATGGGAAGAATAACTTTTTGAAGGCCTCTGTGTATGCAGTAATTATTGTAAACTTACCCTCACAATTCCTGTGAGAATGATATGTAGGGGATTGTAGTATATTCCCATGGAAACCATGAAGTCAGCGTATTATGGTTACTTTCATGCAATTATGGCATTTGGAATTATATTTTGGGGAAATCAGCCACTGGCTAAAAAAGTACTGTGTGTACAAAAAAGAGCCATAAGGATCATGTGTGGAGTCCATCCTAGAGCCACATGCAGGAATCTTTTTAAGAAGCTTGAAATACTTACATCCACTGCACAATATATATATTCTCGTTGGTGTGCTTTGTAAGGAAAGAAAAATCCATCTTTAAGCTGAATAGTGCATATCACAGTCACAATACTAGAAGGCAGTTCCTATTGCAAGGATCATTTTATACATTAGAAGAGTTCCTGAAATACAGTGTTTAACATCTCTTGTGTTGTATATTGCAAATGTATGCCCAAATTTGTATTTGTAATACCGAATATTTTTATTGTAAACATATATTTTGCAATATTTATTTCTCTGTAACACTTATTATTTTGTAATCTTTATCTATCTCTAAAATGTATTTGTTTGTAGTGGGACCTAAGTTACTGTTTTTGTTTTGTTTTATGTATTACCATAAATTCTGGTCAAAAGCTTGTAAAATTGACACGTTCCATATCTTGTGATAGTGTCACAACATGGATCACCGGAACAAGAGATAGATAAATAAATAAATCCCAGAGTCATCATCTAAAGCTGTTTCTTGAATCTTTGTTAACAAACTGTCTTGGGATACTTTACTTCTATCTTCAAGATTCTTCCAGTCTTTAGTATATCTATGACACTCTCCCACAGATCAAACAAACCTGTCACCATTTATGCTGCCCTTCTCCAGATACATTCAATGCCCCCTGTTAGTCCTATTTGGTACAGATCCTACACATTTGAGCAGTATTCTAGAACTAGTGATTTGTAGGCAATTTCCTTTGTAGACTGATTGCACTCCCCCAGTATTCTATCAATACATCGAAGTCTACCACCTGTTTTACCCACAACTGAACCTATGTGATCATTCCATTTTGTATCGCTAGAAAGTGTTACACCCAGGTATTTGTATGAGTTGGCTGATTCCAACAGTGATTCATTGATACTATTATCATCAGATACTATGTTTTTTGTATTGTAAAGAGCACAATTTAACATTTCTGAACATTTAAAGCAAGTTGCCAATCTTTGCACCACTTTGATATCTTATCAAGATCTGACTGAATATTTATGCAGCTTCTTTCAGACAGTATGTCATCATAGATAACTGCATCATCTGCAAAAAGTCTGAGGTTACTATTAATATTGTATGCAAGGTCATTAATGTACAACATGAACAGCAGGGATCCCTGGGGCACACTTGAAGTTACTTCTACATCTGACGATGATTCTCTGTCCGAGGTAACATGCTGGGTCCTCCCTACAAAAAAGTCCTCAGTCCAGTCACAAAATTCACTTGGTACCCCATATGATCATACTGACGATAAGCATAGGTGTGGTACTGAGTCAAATGCTTTTCTGAAATCAAGAAATACTGGCTTTTGGAATCTATGCTGATTGGCACTGAGGAGGTCATCCTGCACAACATACCTCACTATGTTTGAGCTATGGATGTTCTAAGATTCTACAAAAAATCGATGTCAAGGATACTGGATGGTAGTTTTGTGGATCACTTACTTTTTTCCATAAACTGAGCACAGTTATTCGTTTGTGGGATCTACAATAGATTACAGTTGGAAGAGGAGCTAACTCAGTCACGAATTCAGTGTACAGTCTGATAGGGATTCCATCGGACCCTGGAGCTTTGTTCAATTCTAATGATTTCAACTGTTTGTCAACATCACTAACACTAATACTTATTTCATTTGTCTTTTCAGTGGTACGAGGATTAAGTTGTGGCAATTCTCCTGTGTTTTCCTTTGTAAAGGAGCATTTTAAAATAGAGTTAAGCACTTCATCTTTTGCTTTGCTACCTTCAGTTTCAATGCCTGCCTCATTTGCTAGGGATTGGACACCAACTTTGGTTTTGTGAAATATCATTTGACAATATTCTGCTACAGTAATCATTGAAGGCAGCATGTATTGTTCTTTTGACAGCTAGATGCTTTCCATTCAGCATCTCCTCTCTGTCTGTAGCCCTACGCTTTTTATTACACCTATTATGCAGTAATTCCCATTTCTTTAGAAATTTCTCTACAGTGACACATTATCATGGAGGTTCTCTCAATTGTACTGGGTACATATTATCAAGTTTACTGCACATATATGTCTTTCTACTAGTTGTAGTGGTCCTTTGTACTTTGGTAATCGGTCCTTTATACTTTGGTAATAATTTTTTGCCACAATTGCATCATGGTCACTGATACCAGTTTTGATGTGGACACCCTCAAAGAGGTCATCTTTATTTTTTGCCATTGGGTCTAAAATATTTCCTTCATGAGTGGGGTTCCTAAGAACTGTTCTAGGTAGTTTTCAGAGAAGACTTTTAGTAATGTCTCACATGATGTCTTATCACACCCACCATTAGCACAACTGTAATTTTCCCAGTTAATACTTGGAAAATTAAAGTTACCGCCAATGATTACAGTACATATGTACAAGTGAACTGAGGTTTTCTCTGAAGTTTCCAGTTGCATCAGGAGATGAGGCTTGTGGGCAATAGAAGGATGCAGTCATCATTTTATGTTCATCACTGATACTAGGTCTTGCCCAAACAATCTCACATGCAGCTTCAATTTGTACCTCAGTGGATCTGAGTTTCTTATCTACTATGACAAATACACCACCTCCGTTTCCCTTTGGATCTTTAGTAAGAAACATGCCCACAGAGCCACTCATTTGTTGATTGTAGCTGTTCAGTTAGTAATGTGACGATGTAGCTTCCACACAAATGTGTATTGACAGTGATGAATCTCTGATTGTGTCAAAGATCCATTGATAGTAATCCCCAAATTCTTATTTTAAAGCCAAACACAAGTTCATAACAAAAGATGTATAAAAGGATTCTGGACAATTTTGCATATTTAAATGAAAAACTATTTTAAAATTTTTAGATATACTTTAAAGTTTGTAAATATAACAATACAGTAAGAAATCCACCAATTTTAATTGCATTTGCTTAGAAAAGTTCAATACAATGCAATACAATATGAAAATACTTCAATTTGAGAGTATTAAATATTTGCAATTCATAACACATCATATACACAAACAGGAAAACAGAAATGATAATAGGCAATAAAATTTAACAACAGAAAAATGTCTTCCTTTGTAATGCTGTGAGAAATGCTGAAAATGTATATCAATCCTTTTGCACAATCCAATAAATTTGCTAACCAAAATATATTTGATTACTAATGGTTACCCATTTCTTCCATAGCAAATACCTCTAAAACATACAAAGTTTTATGTGGTTCTGATTGAGATTGTTTTAAATCACAGTTTTTCTGAAATCATAAAAATATTTTATTTATTCTTAGTTTTTTAAAAAGATTTCATGAAATATTGTCAACAATTTCTGAACATACTGTCACAGGAATTGTTAACATCAACATTAAACGCTTCAATACTATCACAAACATGTGATCCTGTGAAATAAAAAATTTGTGATACTTGTCTCAATAAAAGAGTTGGAGGTAGGCTGGTAAGTCAGGTATCACAGGAAACAAAAAAATTAAAACCTCACAACTTTATCTTTACAATCTTCCAGTTTCTACATCAAGAGACAATTATAGTGAACATAAAAAGTTTGAGATACAAGTTCCTGCAACTTGAAATAAATCTCATTTTCCATTTCTGTACCTGCATACAGTCCCATATGTTAACTACTGCATATTCTCCCTTAGTCTCAAACAATGTTTAGCTTAATTTTTGTCATATTTCAATCACTGTGAGGAATGTAAACACCAGACACTTGATATTCATCATTTCTTAAAAGCGTTATCAAATTTTTCTCTTTTAGAATTAACCAAATATACAACAAAACAAAACAAAACAAAGCAACAGAAAAGAGGCAAGATTCACATGCAAACAACGCATAGTTTCGTAAGTGCTATGGTTTACAGTCTTTTACATTAAAATGAGTATTGTATATCTTTAACATAAAAAATATCTTTCTCCTGTACAATTAACAGGGAATGACAAAATATACTATAAATCCTAAAAGTCAACACCTCTTATTTCATCTCAGCACAATACCATGCATGACCATATAGGTCTATGGCAGGGTATTCAGAAAATGATTAATTTGTAGTTTTCTGAAATAACATAATTAGCACTGGGATGAGAGAGAGAGAGTTAATGGAATAATGGCTAGGGATTTGGAAAAGGGGGGAGGGAGAGAATGTAATGGAAAACTATGTGGGAAATATTTTACAGTAACATGTAGAATATTCTGTGTAAGTGTAGCTGCTCTGACCACCTTCCTGTAAGTTTCTTATTTTGTTCATATGTTACCATCTCCAGGAAATTTTACCTGAAGGTGATTTTGTAAGTCAAACAGAAGGAACATAATGTGAGTGAAGAATGTATGTGTTATATTTGAGGTGTATCTGTTGAAGGTAGCTTTGAAATAGATAGTGAAGCAATCATTAAATTTAATTTACCACTATTCATTGGTTCATTCTTACAACTTTAAAAATATGAAAAAGAAATAACCTTTGGAACTTGAGACTCCCACTCCTTTTCCCAACAAACTTATTCTCACTTTTAAGTATCTATCTGAATGTGCAATAACAGTTACATGTGTTTTAACATTAATTCGTTCACAGAGTGTCTCACAAAGAAGAGCCATCGCCCATCAGGCATGTGGGATGGGCCACATTATTCAGCAACAGACAGTAGAAGCTACTACATCCACTTCTGTAGCAGTGAACTATATTAAATTTAATCATATCAGGTATATACATATTAAATGAAATGTTTCTTTAATTGAAATTCGAATTATTTCTATATAAATTCCCGAATTTAATCAGACCATCAGATCAAATTCAATGGAAAACCATTTTTAATTATATAATAATTGAATAAAGTTTGATGCTTCACCAACATCCCAGTTATAATGAGACAAATAGTACCAAATTTCATTGCTCCAAAGTTTATTTGAATGTCAAACAAATTCTGAAAGTGTTAGGCCTCCTGGAGGAGGTCATATATGTAACAAAAAAATTTCAACCATTTCCAAGTGTATCAAAAGTTTACATCAAGACCTAGTTTCTCTCATTCCATATAATATTTAAAAATATCCAGAACACACATACAAACAATTTAAAATAAAATAAAAAAAAAACAGAAATATAAAAACTGTAGGAGTGCTTATTGAATAACAAGTAAAGAATCTAAAACATGTAACAGGCATCATGCATTTACTAATACTGTTAAGTCTACAAAATCGTGCAACACACCTATACACATGCACACACACATTCTCAACTCCTTACTGCTGGATTTTGGTCACTGCCTCAAAGCATGTAAATTTCTTTTATAAGTTTCTTATGTGGTTTATGCTCTCTATTACAACACATCTATGTAAATAAGTGGGGATTGTGCAAATGGGAATGGGAAAGACAAAACTACAACACCAAGACTGACACTTCTCAAACAGTGTTAACATTTGGAAGTTCTCCAACAACAACACAGATATTGAATAGTAATAACTAAGTAATTTATGAACAAAGCACCTTTCATGGAATTTTTTCAGCACAAATAACAAAGATGTGCTACAATATGTGATACAATTATTATAGTACAGCATTTATGTTCACAAGAAACTGTACATGCTTCATTCTTGATAAGGTTGCAAGCCACTGCTGTGTGAACAATTGAACAGTGAGCGGTCTACGCATAACATCAACGTCCTTCAACATGCAGTAACTAAGCAGTTCGACAACAGAAGTTACCTTATTGTACAAGGCCAAGCAATCAAACAATGAAGTCTGTTATCCAATATTATGCAATCAAACCTGATCTCTTATTTACTCATGAGTGATTCATTAAATAATAAAATTAGCTCTTCAGTCAATTATGTACTGCAGTTGGCACTGATTTCAAGAAATAGGTCTTTGGATAGAATATGAAGCCTGCCAGTTGCTGCTTGTTTATGTTCCTTTCCTAATAAATAAATCCTTTAAATCAAAGGATTAGATATAATGCATCAAGCCAGAAGTCATTCACAGGCACCTAGAATTTCATTCAGGCAGCTTTTCCTAAATGATTCCACTCAAAGAAACAACTGTTCCCAGGACATCCTTCGGCAAAGTACACCCGAATTTTCAATTCATAAGCAGTGAAAGAGGAATAAAGACAATGACATGCACACAGATAATGAAAACGCATTTTATATTAAATTGTGGCTGAAATACCAAAAGCTGGCTATTGCATGCTCAGTTCTACAGAGCAGTTACACAAGAGGATGAGCCAGTAGAGTCAGAAAAGCAATAAGTACAGTAAGTCGAGGTTGCATCAATACACAGCTTTCTGCACTGCTTCCCGCAACCCTCGTGTTCATCTCAGCAGTGGGTGGTTTCGGTTGCTGTGCAAAATTTGGCGGCTGCGGTGATTTCTTAGCTTTCTCCTCTTCCTCCTTGACAGACTTCTGGTACGCAGCATCCCATTTTGCCCGATCGATGCTCAGCAGCAGAGTGGAAAGCACCTCGCGAAGCTCAGAACGCAGGCCAGCCACGACCTGCTCTGTGGCATTCAGCTTCTTTGGTGGCACCGATGTGCCATTGGCAGATGCAGCAGTCGCATTGAGACCTGCCAGGGACGAAGTAGAGTTCGTTACGTTCCGGTTATCGGGAGAAGTACCGTTAACAAGTGAGGTCGTATTTGGGATCGTGTTGACAGGCATCACAATGGAAGCATTAGGTGAAAGAGGTGTACTTGTAGATACGGCCATTACAGAAGACAGATTGGATGGAGAAGGGGTGGAGGTAACGGCAGGTGCCAGACTTGCAGGTGTTGTTGTGACAGGAGCACTATTTTGCAAGAAAGGAGCCAGGGTCACGTTTGTGGCGGCAATAGTAGTGTTTGGGGAGCCAGTCGTGATATTACCTGTAGAATTCGATGCTGTCGCATTGGCTGCTGTAGCATTCGGGCTGGTGGCATTAGTGCCATTGATGACTCCAAACAGAATCTTCAGCTCTTCCTCAATACCGTCGTCAACTACTTTTGTAATGTTCTCTGGGACATTATTCATAATGTAAGTGAAATTCACAAGAGGTTCGAAGCCCTTCGGCCTCAGTGGCCGCTCGATAGCTCTGGCTGCCGGTGGCTTCGAGGTGGTGGTTGTGAGTGGATCCATCAGGACGTCAATGTTAACTTTCAGAGGATCTTTCTCAGTCTCCTTGCTGAGCAGCAGCATCCTGTCCATGCCGATCTGGTCTATGCCCTTCTCGGCAACCAATTTGCTGTAGCGGAGGTGCCGCCTGTCTAGGACCTTCTCGAGGAACCGCGCCCAGTGCCACACCACGCTGTCGACGTCGGCGTCGGTCCGGGCCGCCATGGCGTACGAAAAGTAATTTGTAGCGGTGAAGCCGACTTCCTCGTCAGAGACGGGGAGCAGGTTTGCGAAGAAGCTCGGTCCCTGCTTGGCGATGGCACGAGCCACAGACAGTACTCGGTTCAGGTCCGTGCGCAGCGACGTGGTGGCTCCACCGCACTTCATCGCGTCTTTGCTGTGGAACCAGCGCTGCAGGGGCTCATCCTCGACGTCATGTGGGGAGCTGCACTTGGGCCGTCCCGGTACCGCATCTTTTCTCAACGTGGCCCAGCCGGCCAGGGGCAGAAGGTTGCAGTCACAGCGCCAAGGGTTGCCTTCAAGTGCCAAACTGTAACAGGTGAAAGAAAATTACAAATTTTCTGTTTTGAATCCTAGGGTTGCAAATAGCAAGAATGAGTTTTAGCCATCAAGTTGGCACGATGGGTATATGCACCTGTAACCACCTCATTCTCAGTGGGATGGATGGATATTATTGTTCACAGCCTTCTGCAATTTTTAACTAGTGAGAATGATGAGTTTCAGGCTCACAGGTGTTACAATGCTATTAGTCAATCCTTTCCCCACTAGATAGTACCCCTCATCAGTCAAGATAATTTATTCTCAGTTAGTTACAAGGTTTTCACTGTTCATACTGATAAGGTAACGAATTATGGCAGTCATTATGCTGAAGGGAAACTAACTATCTAACTGTACTGGAGCTTGCTCGTAATATGTTTGGAAACAGTTATTGCATTTATCTTAACAACTGGTATACCACTACATTTTGATCGGCAAACTAAGGGGTAAGAACAAATGGTTCAAATGGCTCTGAGCACTATGGGACTCAACATCTTAGGTCATCAGTCCCCTAGAACTTAGAACTACTTAAACCTAACTAACCTAAGGACTTCACACACATCCATACCTGAGGCAGGATTCTAACCCACGACCGTAGCAGTCACGTGGTTCCGGACTGAAGTGCCTAGAACCGCACAGCCACCACGGCCAGCGGGTAACAACACTAAAGTAGGGTGAATACTCAACAGTATATAGGAGCAAGCAGATGCTGATGAAATGGAAGGACAAGAGAGGCATCACGATGATCACCACGTCCCATGAAGATATATTTCAGGAAGTAAATTCAAAGAATGGAATCATTCACAGTGATTCATAGAGATTAGAAGAAGTATATAATAGACAAGGATAGAAGTTAGCCTGATACCAAGAGACAGGTTGATTAAAACTAAATTAGAGGCACACTTACGTTGCAAGAGATCCACCACGCTGGTGCAGTACATCTGAACTGAGAACCTTAAGCTTGTTGTAGGCCAATCCTAAATAGGCCAGCTTCGTGCAATCCTGAATGAAGTCTGAGGGGAACTGTGAGATGTCATTACTCGACAAGTCCAGCCATTCCAGATTCGACGCATTTCTCAGAAGGCCAGTCGGAAGGTCCTCCAGTTTGCAGTCGCGCATCAGAAGCACTCGCAGTTTGGCATTGTTTCTCAGCAGGTCCCTGCAAACATAGTACAAAAGCAGTTGCCATTAATGTCTCTTGCACCAGATGTAAATAGAAATTACATTATGAAATGTAAAATAAAAATCTCAAAACATCTTAACTCTCTTATTGTCAGTTCTGAAATAAGTTTGCCAGACAAAATATTAGTGTGCTTAGCTGAGTGCAAAAAGAAAAAGGAAAATACAGTAATATAAGAAACATATATTTGTTTTTCCTCCATGCTGATATCCACTAAGTTGTTCATCACAACGGAAACTACAAGATATAACAAATGTCTCCTGATCTGTGAACAGCAACATCATTAATGCAAAATTGGTGAGTATCAGTCAGGCTTCAGACAAAACAGATCCTCTGGAAAATGAATAAGTAAAACTAATTCTCTGATATCAAATTGTAATAAGAATGTAGCCTGTACCATTGTATATTGAGAAAAGGGGAGCTTATGACTAAGTGGATCGTAAGTCTCTGTTCCAAATTCTGAAAGAATAAGGCAAGGACATCAAAATTACAGCAGTTATTAGTGACATGTTAAATATGGTAAAATTTGTCGAAGACATCTTACATTTTGAAATTAAAACATGAATGGCAGAAGGGAATGAATTGCCCCATTATTTTTCAACTGTTAACAAAAGTAATCTGAGCAAAATCTTAGCTTACAATCAATGAACCAGTCAAAGTAGGAAGAACCAATACTGGGTGGGATAGACTTCGCATATGATGTAGAAGTTCTAAGTCAGTGCACTGAAAAAGCACAAAGACAAATAGAAATTCTTAAAGAAACAGCAGTTCTGCAAATAAAATTTGAGAAAAAAAAATAAATAAATAAAATAAAATATACATGTCCAACACCAATTCTAAAAACACACACACACACACACACACACACACACACACACACACATACAGAGAGAGAGAGAGAGAGAGAGAGAGAGAGAGAGAGGACAGAGAGAGAGAGAGAGAGAGAGAGAGAGAGAGAGAGAGAGAGAGACAGAGAGAGGGGGGGGGGGGGGGCAGAGATGGAGACAGACAAAAATTGAGTGTTTCTCAGTTCAAAAATTTCATTCATGAGATTGTCCTGGAAAAGACTGATTATGAAAGTCATTGCCACAAAATGACTACAACACTTATGAAACATATGTACTACAAAATACGTAAAACATAGGGACTACAAGACACTCGTCAAACCAGAGTGTGTTTATGGGACCGAAACACACATTCCAAACAGGGAAAGAGAGACACCATTGAAATCCAACTGGGAGAACAAAAAGTAATCAGAAAAATTTTAAGTCCGAATTATTCTGATGAAGGAACATACAGATTAAGAGCAAATAAAGAAAGTGAAAATTACACCAGCATTTATTCAGATTTGAAAAAAAAGCTAAAATTCTATGAACATATTAAAAGACTGTAACCAACCAGACTGCATAGACAGACATGGAACTGTATGAAAGTTGCAGCAAAACTAAAATTGAAACAATAAAATGGATTGAAGCAATGAAATATGGCCTGAAGGAAGGAAGGAAGAGTAACAGGCCTAGATATGCCAGGCAGGAAATTCATGACTGGACAGCTGGGACTGGCAGAAAAAAAAAAAAAACCAATAAGACAGGAACAACTTGACCTGATGAATGTAAAAAAACCCATTCTGTGACAATGAAAGTAATATGGGTACAAAGAAAAAATAAAATAAAACTCTGGAAATGCCCCTTATTGTGGTCCAGTAGGATCCAAACATGAATAATAATTACTTACGTAATACCAACTGTTCACAAGCCACCAGCAGTTTAATGGTGTATACTAAAACCATGACTCAATTATTAGAACAGTAAATATTCTATTGACAGCAAATTTCTATGTTCACATTTTGATTAGCACAGAGTGAACACTATACATATTACAGCTGTGACAGTAATGTTTCTTGTTGTATCAAAACAAGGGAGCTTCGAGTTAAATGTGTCACTGTCATTGATGTCATAAGAGGTGGAGAACACACACAGGTTGGAAGAGTATGTGACACAAAAACAGGTGTGGCACCATTAACAATACCGTAAGAGACTTTTTGGAATGAAGGAAAACGATAATTGGATTGGTTGAACTCCCTTCTGCCAAATACAATTCGAGTTTCCTAACCTTTGTGTCAACTGTATTGGTGGTGACATTGTGGTTCCAAAGTCTGTCTCTTATTTAGCAGTATCACGCACATCCCAGTATAAGTCTGCAGATATCAACAATGTAGGAAAAGATAGAGCACAGATGATAAGTTACATACAGACACAATTAAAAGAGACTTACAGCTTTCAGCCACAGCCTTCGGCAGAAAAAGATAAACGTACGTCATTCATTCACACGAGCAAGCACACCTCACGCACAGATGACTGCCGACACCAGCAGCCCGAGCCAGAATGCAACTATCACGTGGGACAGGATCAGTAATCTGGAGGGGATAGGGAAGAGGTAGAGAGAGCATGAGTAGGAGAAGAGAGGTGTGCCAAGTCACTCTATCTTAATTCCTTCAAAACCTCAATATCTTTTCTCGCATCCATTTCGCCCGGTCATCCTCAATGCAGCATGCCACCTTCCTAGACATTGAACCACCTCCTCTCCGATGGCTCCATCCACACCTCTGTCTGCAACAGATCTACCAATCACCTGCACTTCGACAACTGTCATCCCTTCCACACCAAAAAATCCCTCCCGTACAGCCTGGCCCCCCAGGGATGGCATATCTGCAGTGACAAGAACTCTCTTATCCAGTATACTGAGAGTCTCGCCAAGGCCTTCACAGACAGACATTACCACCTCCTGTTCCCCTCGAAACATAGTCTGCAAAGAGATCTCCCATTCCATTTCCCTCACACCACAATCCTTCCACCAAGAACCAGCACATAGGAGTGCCCACTTCATCAACCAATACCATCCCAGACTGGAACAACATTCTTCAGCAGAACTTTGATTACCTATAATCATTCCCTGAAATGGGGGACAACCTACCTGGGATCCTACCCACCCCTCCTGAAGTAGTGTTCCACACCACCCAACCTCCACAACATCCCGGTCCATCCTTATTCTGCTCACTGTCACAACCTTTTGTCACAAGGATAATATCCCTGTGGAAGATCAAAGGTTGAGATCTGCCCAATCCACCCACCCAGCACTTCCTATTAGAGTCCTGTCACAGGCTTATCCTACCCCACCATGGGCTGGGCACCAGCAAAAGCAGCCATGTCATTTACCAACTCTGCTACAACCACTGCACAACTTTCTGCTTTAATTTAACTACCAACGAATTGTCCATCAGGATGAATGGCCACCACCAGACTGTGGCCAAGAGCAAAGAAGATCATCCTGCAACACAACATGCAGCTGAACATAATATACTTGATTTCAATGGCTGCTTTACAACCCCAGACATCTGGATCCTCCCATCCACCATCTGCTTTTCTGAACTGTGCAGATGGGAGTTATCCTTACAACACCTTCTCTGCTCCCATAATTATCCTGGCCTCAACCAAAGATAATAATCTGTCCCCACACCCTCCACCCACCAGTTTCCATCCCCTCTGTCCTATCACATCCTCCCCATTCTCGTCTCCCACACTCATTGTTTTCTGCTCTCTGCCAAGACATCTGCCCATTCTTTCCCACTCCTCTCCTTCCTCGTTTCATTTTTCCCCACCTCCCTGCCACACAACATCTGTGGGCATTCTAGTCCCTGTGCACTCTGCCACAGAGTGCTCCTCTCCCCCCCACCCCCCCCCACCCCCCCCCCCACCCCTCCCAACTGTACACTGATCTTTCCTCCCCTTCCCCACCCTCTCTACATTGTTGCTTTCATCTCACTTGATAACTGCATTCTAGCCTGAGGTGCCAGTGTTAGTGGTCATGTGTGCATGAGGTGTGCTTGCTTTTGTGAACAAATGGGGTGTGTTGTTCATTTAATGATGAAGGCTATAGCTAAAAGCTTATGTGTAAATGTCTTAATTGTATGATATTGCAGTACCTGTGTTATTCTGATTATGATGCATGTCCAAACGAACTTTGCATTGTAATCAGAATAACACACTCACTGCAATATTGTATTTATCTGCCAAAACCGGGCAAGTGACTTTCCAGTAAAACGTCTGACCTGTACAGGAATATACATAATGGATGTAGGAGTACTGGTTGTAGATGCACGGTTAACGACATATGGAAGTTTGGCTGTGGCCTTGAGTCGTACACGGATAGCCAAATAGTAAGGCGACCACTCGAGATATGTAGGAAATCCAGGTTCACAAAGTCCTGATCCGGCACAAATTTTCATTGTCACCATTCCATTCTACAGTTAATAGTTGTTCTTATTCGAAATTGTGAAGTCATTCAATTTCTTAATTGTGACTGTCTGCAACTTAATGTGTTACCTTTACGGTAAACAGCAATCTGTTTTTCCCTACATTGTTGATATTACTACCTGGAGTCTCCATTGTTCAATCTGCAGATAGTTTCTCTTTGTAGGCATGCATTTGTGCGTGTGTTAAATCTCTGGAGAAAGCCTAAAATTCTCACCTACTTGTCAATAACTGATATTTTTTATGATCCAAAATGCCTGATTGTATAGACATCAACCATTTAGCAAATCTTGTGTTTTGTGTAATTAATGTTGCCACAGACAATAGTCAGGTGTTACAGGAATAATGATGTGAATACAGAACCCCACTCATCCAAATGTCAACTTTACCTTAACATGGTGTAGTCTGTCTAGCAGATGAGGCTCCGAGGACCGAGTATTGGAGGATTAATAGAACACCGAAAGCAGAGGAAGTGCAGTACCCTATTCAGCTAGGTTAATTATGAACTGCGGTTGCTAAAGCTCATAGATGGCAGCCCCAACACCAGTTTTATCTGTGATGGACCATTATCCCACTCAAGGACTCAATAAACATTACTACATCTTTATTGAGCCCGCAGCATACATAAGGTCAAAATATGGCATTTTCTTTCAATAGTTCTAGGTTAGCTGCAAATTGTTGTGTTTGATTCACGTGGATTACATTATCACAATGAGCTCATTTCGGCACAGCCACCAGTTTCAAGTGATCCTGTTGAGATGTTATAATTTTTATAGTATATTTATGTCTATGTATTTTCTGTTGAACTTATTTAGTTGAATAGATAAAAAATGCTCACCAAGTGGCAGCAGAACACACACATAAAAGACTGTTGTGATTGGTAAGCTTTCAGGCAGAAGAGTTGAAAGGGTAAGAAGTAGTGTGAAGGAAAAAGGACAGGAGAGGTCTTGGAAAAGGGGTAGATTTTGGGAAAGTCACCCAGAACCGCGAGTCAGGGGAGACTTACTGTACAGGATAAGAAGGAAAGACTGATTGTTGGGAACTGCATCAGACGAGATTTTCTATTACATTGTTTTACATTATATTGTACTTACATCTAGGTGGAATGACATCCATAATCCATATTGGAGTGAGTTTACAGTCTAGTGTGTTATCATGAATCATGTAGTTACTTTTGTATTGGAACCACTTTATGTTTCAGATCTGTTTGTTCATTAAGGCTGTCATCTGGATATTTTTTTGTTAATTTCCAGTTCTTCTAAGATGTTAATAGCATGACCTTTATGTACTTTATGTAGAATTTACAAAGCATTTTTGATTTGTTCTGTCTTAAGATTTTTGCTTTTGAGGTATTAAGTAAAACTTGATTGGTTACTGTCACAGTTTCTTGTACATTCTTTAAATCTGATTCCAAAGTTTCTTCTTGTATGTCTGATATAGAATGGAGTGCAGTCATCACAGGAAATTCCGCAAATCCGTGGCTTAGACAAAATAGGGACCTCATTTGTCCTCGTCTTATTTTTGTTTTCAGGTTGTTTGTATGAAACAAAAGTTTTTTTGTATACTTTAGCAAGTGATCAATTTGTCCAATATGTGGCCTACTTATGTTGTTGGTACATTGGTTGGCCTGATTTCATTTTCATCCTCTCTTCCCTATGTCAGTTTCCTGTCACAGACATTGTCTATTGTTCATGCAATCTAAGGCTAATATGATCATTCAGTGCAGAGCACTCTTCGCCTGACCTCGTGCAGGACTTCATATGATGCGATAAGTAAACAGAGGTGGTTGGCGGTTAGTGTTTAATGTCCCGTCGACAACGAGGTCATTAGAGACGGTAGGTAGGTAGGTAGTTAGTGTTTAACGTCCCGTCGACAACGAGGTCATTAGAGACGGAGCGCAAGCTCGGGTTAGGGAAGGATTGGGAAGGAAATCGGCCGTGCCCTTTCAAAGGAACCATCCCGACATTTGCCTGAAACGATTTAGGGAAATCACGGAAAACCTAAATCAGGATGGTTGGAGACGGGATTGAACCGTCGTCCTCCCGAATGCGAGTCCAGTGTGCTAACCACTGCGCCACCTCGCTCGGTAAAACAGAGGAAAAAGGGATAGGACACATTACTTTGGTAGTGTGGAGCAAATGGGAATTTGGACTGAGGGGAGAGGTGTGCTTAGGTAGTCCATAAAGTTGTGTCTAACCACTGCACCAAGGTGACATAGATGGTCAATGTACCTGCCTAGTAAGTAGGAGACCCATGTTTGAATCCTGGCTGTTGTCAATGAATTCTTTCATTGCCTGAACATGGCAGTGATCATAATTTCTCCTTCTTAAATATATTTTAGCACTGTGATGGAGTTAAAATCATTTCTTTGTGCTACATACTGTAGTGTTGTTGTTTCATTTTGTGTAGCATTAGTGTCGAGAGGTAAATATATATTTCTATTGATCACTGACTTGAAATATACATATTTATGGGAATTTGTGTGACATGAAGTTTTATTTATAATTATGTCCATTGTTGTAGGTTTTCTGTGAATTTTGAATTTGTGGTGGTTATTACTATTGCTTATTTTTAGGTCCAGAAAATTTATGGATCTGTTCTGCTCCGTTCATATGAATATTTTATTTGTGGATGGTAACTGTTAAATTGCCGATGAATTGTTTCTAGTCAGTATTATCTCCATCTCTCAGTAGTACAGTGTTGTCTATTTGGTGATAGATAATTATGTTCAGAAATGGCCAGTTTGAGCTGAAAAATTTTTCTTCTATTGAGTTAATAAATATATCTGTCTTGGTGCTTGCAACACAGTTTCCCCACTGCTATTTCATCTACTTCTGAGTAAATTTTCTTATCATATTTAAAATAATTTTGAAATAGAGCAAGCTGTAGGAGGTGTACAATTTCAGAGGCTTCCACAGCACGTATTTTTCTGTAACAGAGAGGTTGTTCTTTACAATCTCAGTTGTTTCAGATACCAGTATAATTTGTATAAATTTGTTATGCTGGAAGAGATGGATTTAGCTGGAATGAAAACTGTCAAACAACTGTCAAAATACTCTATATAAAACCACTAAAAGTCTAATACAAATGAAACAAAATGATTCATAGTAACAACAACATACTACCAGACAGAAAAATCAGATCAAGATGCATTATGGATGTCATTCCACCTAGACATAAGTACAGTATAATGGTAATATGACATAGCGAACGAAAGCGCTGGCAGGTCGATAGACACACAAACAAACACAAACATACACACAAAATTCAAGCTTTCGCAACAAACTGTTGCCTCATCAGGAAAGAGGGAAGGAGAGGGGAAGACGAAAGGAAGTAGGTTTTAAGGGAGAGGGTAAGGAGTCATTCCAATCCCGGGAGCGGAAAGACTTACCTTAGGGGGAAAAAAGGACAGGTATACACATGCACATATCCATCCACACATACAGACACAAGCAGACATATTTAAATATGTCTGCTTGTGTCTGTATGTGTGGATGGATATGTGCATGTGTGCGAGTGTATACCTGTCCTTTTTTCCCCCTAAGGTAAGTCTTTCCGCTCCCGGGATTGGAATGACTCCTTACCCTCTCCCTTAAAACCCACTTCCTTTCGTCTTCCCCTCTCCTTCCCTCTTTCCTGATGAGGCAACAGTTTGTTGCGAAAGCTTGAATTTTGGGTGTATGTATGTGTTTGTTTGTGTGTCTATCGACCTGCCAGCGCTTTCGTTCGGTAAGTCACCTCATCTTTGTTTTTATATATAATTTTTCCCACGTGGAATGTTTCCTTCTATTATAGTAATATGACATAGAAAATACATAGACATAAGTACACTACAACAGTTATAACATCTCAACAGGATCACTCAAAAATGGCAATTCCACCAAAATGAGTTTGTTGTGAATCAATGTAATCTAAATGTGTCCAATAAAACAATTTGCAGCTAACTTTGAACCAGCTGCAGGAAAATGTGAATCAATGTACTTGCAGAATGCATCTCTGAAAGACAACTGATTACTAGAGTACAACATAGGCAAGAAACAGAACAACAAAAAATGATCTATTGGAACTTGGAAAGTTACCAAGAAAAGGAAACAGATTTTGTGGCAATTACAAAAACAATGAAGAAAATATACAGGACTAATACGTAGATATCTATATTGTGACGTACAGGAAAGTTGAACAGGAACAATGAGCAAGTAAAAGTACTGTCATTTGTGTTTATAATGAATGGAAAGATAAAATACTGAACTGTAAATGAAAACATTGTGCTAGTAGGAATGGCAGGTCCAACAGGAATCCTAAGAATAATACAACAAGTTATGTCCCAGGAAAAGGAAAAACTGGTGAGTTCAAGGCCTCTTACAAACAATAGCAAATGATATTAAATTGATACCACAAAAATCAGATTTTACTCATGGGAGATCTCAATTCTAGAACTGGAAATATACCACTTCCCAAAACAGCAGACACATTTGGAGAACTGATACACAATGAAAACAGCAAAATGCTATGTGGTTTTTCTACCTATACTCGGGGTGGGCCAAATACTAACTTAGCCCTAAGCCCATTAGTGTCTGTTCTGGCCTCCAGTGGCTAGTGGTCAGCATCTGTTCACCAAGTTGGCACAGCTGTTACAAATTTGTCTTGATCTCAACATTCAAGTCTTTAACATATGTGGTCTCCAAAACACATAACAACAACCACTAACTTGAAATAATCATGATGGTACAATAGGAAAAATATCCACTGCCCCAGGCACCAGTAAATACACTGGACTTCCCTGGTCATCGGATTCTGAGGGACCAGGAGCATCAAGAGATGGACAAGAATCAGAGCTGCTCAAAACCTCTTTGCAAACACTATATTGGCATGCTCAACACAAATATGCTGGTCAAGACAGGCAAAGACAAAGAGCTTACAGATATTATGGCCAAATGTCACATCTAAATCCTCATAATACAAGAGACAGGTTTCACAGACAAAAACCACTTCAACACAAGAAACTACAGGATATACAAAGGAAAGTCTGCAGTCAGAAGAGGAACACTTACAATGTTTGGCACAGGATTTGCGGTTCACAGACAACATCCTATATTTCAGTTCAGCATCAGAAAGAATCTCCACAATACCCTTCAAATCAGGAAACAAAAGATACACAATCATCAACGCACATGCACTGACAAATGATCGCAACAGAAAGAAGTTGAATACTTTTGGGAAGACATGGAAGAAATAACAAATAAAATACCAGAAATACATGTTAAAATTTTGGTAGGAAACTTCCATACACAACTAGGCAAGGAGAAGAAGTACAAGCAAATCACAGGATTACTTACAGCACACAAATTCACCAACAAGGATGGGGAACATCTCATACCTTACTGTCCAAATTTTAGCTTAAAAACTATGCCAACACAATTTCAAAAGCCAAAACAAAAAATAACATGGAAAAGGCCAAAAACATACGAGGAGAATTTCAAATCAATCAGGTAACCATCACAAGTAAAAATAAAAGCAAAATTCTGAATGTGAGGACACGTAACGGATTCTTCAAGTCTGACCATCACTTGCTACAAGTAAAAATTAGACGAATCCCAAGAAACAGAAAGGCAACACAAAAAAATTGTAAGATCAGATCTAGAATGCTTGAAGATAAACATAGACAAAATTACTGAAGAAATTAATCAAAGTTCAACAGAAAATTGAACAGATCTCACGTAGACAATTCAGAATGCAATGCATTGGGGTGTGGCTTCAGCTAAAAGACACTGCATGCAGTCGTGTGTGTGTGTGTGTGTGTGTGTGTGTGTGTGTGTGTGTGTGTGTGTGTGTGTGTGTGTTTTTTTGACAAAGGCCTTGTTGGCTGAAAGCTTATTTTATGACAGTCTTTTTGTTGCACCTATTTGCGACACAGCATCTCTGCTATATGGTGAGTAGCAATTATCCTTTTCATAATATTGTTACATTCCATCTTGGATTTTACATTGTCTTAGACAAAATTATAAAACAATGGCAAGAAAAAGTAAAAGGAATTCAATTAAGAAGAACATATGCAAAAAAATACTATCATAAAAAGCATGGCATTTGCAGATGACTTGGTAATTCTCAGCAACAATAGACTAGAAGCACTAGAATACTTACAAGAGGCCTCTGCAAAAACAGGTCTACAGATATGATATGAGAAGGTACAATACATGGAAAGAAAGAACAATAACATCCAAGCCATGCACACAAAATATGGAAAGGTTAACAGCGTGGAAAAATTCAAATATTTTGGGAAATATATATGAATAGGAGGCATCCAAAATACAAAGAACAGAAAAGCTTCAGAAGGCAGACAGATTTGCACGGACACACTACAATAAGAGAAATATTTCAAGATAGGCTAAACTTGGGCACAGCAGTACAGTTATACTACTAGAAGCATTCTACACATCAGAAACAACCGCAAATGGAGCAACAGGCATCACAGAGACAGAAAAAATAGACATAAAATCGTCAGAAAAATTTTCGGAGCAGTACACAGAGATGGTATATGGATGAAGAGACCAACCAAAGAATTTTATGAACACACAGACAAGGTCACAGACACAATCAAAAAACATCGACTAACATTCTATGGACACATACATAGAATCAATAACAACAGACTCACAAAGAGGATTTTGGTGTAGTAAACAAATCAATCAAAAAAACCAGTTGGTTTCAAGAATTAGAAAAAGATCTAAAACACGAAATTTCGTACATCAAATTTGAAAGAAAAGAAAAGAAGGAAAGCAGGCAAAAAATTGACAGAGCAAAGGAAGCAGGAACACAGCTACAGAATGAAGAAGTTTTGGGAAGAGAAAAAGAGGAGTGAAACAAGAAAAATTGAATAATCATGTAACATTCAAGTTAATCACTGTCCTGGAGGCAAAAATATGAAATAATATTAATAAAGATACTAATAATAATACTAATAAAGATACTAATAATAATATTAATAATACTAATAACCCACAAATGAAAACTGTAATGAATAACAAGAGAAAAGGAACAAACTTGGAAAGCACATGCAGAACCATGAGAATGCTTTATTAGCAATTTAGATAATGACAAACAAATTATAGCTTATAAAATGTTGAAAATACTCAGTAGATAAGAAAGAACTATGTATGTGTCGATAGTATAGGTCTGAAGGAATGACTAGATCACTGTAAAATATACGGTATTGATAGTGTAAGTCACGCATTACCTGAACTAAATCACACAAGAGGGCTGGATTATATTGATATGACAAAATTATGGAAACTATACGACAGTGGTTCCCAACCTGGGGATAATTATCCTCCGAGGGGTAAAATAAATTTTCTAAGGATTAAAAACAAAAGAATTTGATTGTGTTATGCCTTTGTAATTAAATTATTTTTTAAAGATCATTTTTATTTCACTATTTTTTAAGACTGTAATACTGATTACTAGGTTCCTAGTCCTTATCTTTTTTCTTCAAATACAAGCATTAACCCATGACACAATTTGGTTGAGGTTAAAGCTTATGAAACAAATGTATGTGTGGTGTTGCTGCCAGACACCACACTTGCTAGGTGGTAGCCTTTAAATCGACCGCGGTCCGTTAGTCTACGTCGGACCCACGTGTCGCCACTGTCAGTGATTGCAGACCGAGCGCCGCCACACGGCAGGTCCAGAGAGACTTACTAGCACTCGCCCCAGTTGTACGGACGACGTAGCTAGCGATGCACACTGACGAAGCCTCGCTCATTTGCAGAGCAGATAGTTAGAATAGCCTTCAGCTAAGTCAATGGCTACGACCTAGCAAGGCGCCATTAATAGTACATTGCGTGTATCTGCAGAGTCTCACTTGTATCGTCAAGAGCGATGTATCACAATGATGGATTAAAGTTAAGTATTCCAGTATCTACGTACTTTTCTTTATAGCATTCATTACGTATACTGTTTCAGACCTATCTCTAGCCTGCGTGGGTTAATGCGTGCATATCGGCTTCCTCACTCAGGTAGTGTTCATAGTGTTGGCTAACTGCTAACACTACATATATTGGCGACGAGCCAATAGAGTTTGTATTGATTTGCTTGTGTCATGGCTTCGCCACAATCTCCAGATGTACTGTCCGAATTTTATCGCTTGCAGAATCAGCAGACGCAGGCGTTATTAAAGGCCCTTGGACAGCTCGTTCAGGGTCAACGTGCAATGCAAAACGACGCGGCAGCCGCCGCTTCACCGCTACTGCAGCCACAACATGCTGTTGCACCCCCATTCCGGCCATTTGACCCGGCTATGGAAAGCTGGACGGAGTGGTCACGCCAATTTGGATTCCATCTCCCCGCCTACAGAATTCAAGGTAACGAGCGGCAGCCTTTTTTCTTGGCCTGTGTAGGTGCGTCCACCTACCGTGTGATAGTGAAATTGTTTCCCCGACGCGACGTAGCGACTCTGTCCTATGAAGAAATTTTGTCGGCATTAGATGCCTATTTCAAAGAAACAGTCAATGTCGTTGCAAAAAGGTATACGTTCTTTCGTACAAAATGTACGGCCGGTCAGACTAATAGGGAGTGGGTTGCAACTTTGCAGGGCCTTACTAGGGATTGTGCGTTTGAGTGTGAATGTGGCCTCCCTTATTCAGATACAATGGTACGTGATGCAATTGCACAGAACGTTTCTGATGTTCGTATCCGGGAACGGATTTTGAAACTAGTCAATCCCTCCCTTCAACAAGTGATAGACATATTGGATGGGCAAGACACACTTGACTTTGCACAGGAATCATTTGAAACTTCGCCAGCCGTGTGTCACATTAACCGGCCCGCTGGGCGCGCTGCACGGAATGATAAACAGCCCTCGCACTCGTCAGCGCAGCTGCCGCCTAGCTCTCCACATGTGCCGTGTAAGCGAGCAAATGCAGTGAAATCATGCCCGCGGTGTGCGACTAGACATTTGCGTGAACATTGCCTGTTACGCCAAGCTATTTGCTTTTACTGTAATAAAAAAGGACATGTTCAGAGTGTTTGCCAGAAAAAGCTCAGATTCGACACTCACAACCATTCCAGGCCCTTTGCTTCGCACCGGAATCGAACCAAGAATACTCAGGCTTGTGAACCTTCGCACATGGACATTCAAGTAGTTAATTCCACTCTGCCCAGTGCCACTCTCTCTAAAAGTGACTGTGTGGGTCCCACAAAAAATGTGCGTCGACGTCGCCGGAAATCACGTCAATTAGCAAGTGATTCTGTACCAGTGTCTGTTCAAATTGCGAGAGACAGTCGCTCTTGTCAGCAGGACAATAAACTTTTTGTAGACTTGGACATTCATGGCAACGTGATCCCATTCCAGCTCGATACCGGAGCTGCAGTTTCCTTGGTCAATAAAGACACGTACAAACAACTGGGCACACCTCCGTTGCGTGCCGCAAATGTTACGTTAAATGGTTATTCAGGTCAGAATATCCCTGTGTTAGGACAGTGCAGCCTTCTTGCAACATACAAGGGACAAACAAAACTTGTGTCATTTTACGTACTTCATTCTTCTTCTGCAGTGAACTTGTTTGGTTTAGATTTATTTCAGTTGTTTAACTTGTCTATAGTAAATCAGGTCCTATCAGTGAACCAGACTGTGCCTTCAGCCAGTGTTTCTAGTCTATGTGAAGAATTTGCAGACATTTTTGCACCGGGCCTAGGTTGCGCTAAGAACTATAAGGCCCATTTGGAACTGAAAGTCAAGGCGCAACCGAAATTTTTCCGAGTGCGCAATGTTCCCCACGCATTGCGTGATGAGGTCGCAAGAACCTTACACGATTTGGAATCACAAGGTGTGATTGAACGTGTGCAGGCTACTCTCTGGGCATCACCCTTAGTAATTTTGCCAAAACCTTCCAGAAAATTGAGACTTTGTGTGGACTTCAAGGCTACGGTGAATCCACAACTCGTGATTGCAACTTATCCTTTACCCCGCCCGGACGATCTTTCTGACAAACACTGCAGCAAACTATCTGGACGATATTGTGATCTCCGGAAAGACAGAATGCGAACGCACCTTTCGCCAGTTGAAATTGGCGTTGCTGTCAAATACTTGCCTTATGCCATTAGATCCCCAGAAACCTTTTGTTGATGGTAGATGCATCGGATTTCGGGATCGGTGCTGTGCTTGCGCACAAAGATGGATCGCATGATCGCCCTATTGCCTTTGTGTCCAAATTGCTCTCGTCTGCACAAAGAAATTATTCACAGATCGAGAAAGAAGCCTTGGCTCTCGTATTTGGTATTACAAAGTTTCATGATTTCTTGTATGGTCGTCACTTTATCATCATCACAGACCACAAACGTTTGACATCGCTTTTTCATCCGACCAAGCCTGTACCTCCACGTACAGCGCAGAAATTCATTCGCTGGTCAATTTTCCTCTCGCAGTACCGCTACGATATCTTGTATCGATCCACTGCTAAGCACGGAAACGCCGATGCGTTGTCCCGTTTGCCTGTTGCTGAGGAAAGAGCATTCGATTCTTCCGAACTTGCTTGCATGTTCATTGATGCGGAAACCGATGACGTGGTCGAATCGTTTCCGATTGATTTTCATCATGTAGCTACAGCCACAGCTGCTGACCCTGTCCTTGCTACAGTTTTGCGTTTTGTTGCTACTCAATGGCCCTTGTCAAAGTCACGGATCGCGGATCCGTTGGTTCGTCGATTTTTTACTCACAAGGAGAGACCACACTTACTAGGTGGTAGCCTTTAAATCGGCCGCGGTCCGTTAGTATACGTCGGACCTGCGTATCGCTACTGTCAGTGATAGCAGACCGAGCGCCACCACACGGCAGGTCTGGAGAGACTTACTAGCACTCGCCCCAGTTGTACGGACGACGTAGCTAGCGATGCACACTGACGAAGCCTCGCTCATTTGCAGAGCAGATAGTTGGAATAGCCTTCAGCTAAGTCAATGGCTACGACCTAGCAAGGTGCCATTAATAGTACATTGCATGTATCTGCAGAGTCTCACTTGTATCGTCAAGAGCGATGTACCACAATGATGGATTAAAGTTAAGTATTCCAGTAGCTACGTACTTTTCTTTATAGCATTCATTACGTATACTGTTTCAGACCTCACGCCCATCTGCGTGAGCTTAGCGCGTGCCTTTCGACTACGAGTGGCGTGGCTGTCTTGTTATGCCACAACAGTATGAACATGTTCTACTCACACTGTCCACTTTTTACACAGAAACTTTTTACTTTGTGCCATGCATCTATGACAGGAAAACTGAGACATACACACCACATATCTCATATCAATACTGTCTCTACATTGTAGGTAGTTCCCGCAATGGACCACAAACTGTTTCATTATCCATTTTGCAACAGATAATCCATCTAATTGATGACACAAAACAACAGCAACTATGTAATGGTTATTAAATTGCTGCAGGGCTTTCACAGTGTTATTCTTATTAGTAGTTGTCAGACATAAAGCTTTGGTCTTCCAGTTTCTACCAGTTCAGAAGGAAGGCTTCCAGCAATGAAGTAATTTACAAACAGTAAGTATAGCACATGCATTTAATTTGCTTGCTTTCTAATAGGGGTGTAGAGTGTGGGTGAACCAAGAGTTGCTAGGGGGACAAGTGGTGCAACAAATGCTATCATCCTTTTCTGAAGAGATGTTATAGGTAACACTTGAAGTGCACTAAAAAGTGCTTGATAATTCTTTTAAAAAAGGCTGTTAGAAATAAGCAGAACCATTATTTCATTACATTATGAAACACCTACAGAAACTAGCTTTCATCATTCTAACAATAAAAGTGTTCAAATAGTATTCTACTGTTTGGTTAGGCACTGATGTTGATGACATTAGTGGTGGGCGGTACTAGATAATGGCTTATTGCACTCAGGGGTAATGGCCTCAGAAATGTTGGGAAACACTGCTCTAAAAGCTACAAAAAATAGGAAATCCAATGGGTTAAATGCTATCAATATGGAACTGTGGAAATATTGAAAAGAAGCACGAAATCACCGAAGGATGCTAAAGGCAAGAGTAAATAATATTTTAAAATGGGTGATAAAAATAAATGTAAAAACTATAGGAGTATAAGCATCTGGATTCAGCCACAAATTATAGGCCAAAAACCTAAGTGCGAGACTAAAAAACTGTCATCGAAAAACTAATATCTGAAGAACAATTAGGTTTTAAAAACAGACAAACAACTACTAACAATGTTTTTACACTACAACAAGTTACAGAAAAAGAGGTGAGAACTCAATAGGGAAACTCATCTTGCTTTTAGAGATTTTGAAAAGGCATTAGATAATAACATGAACATAGAAATTTAATGATGCAATGAGGCTGTCCAGCTTATCTCCTACAGGGTTTATGAGTACATACACAAACACCAAAATGGTTGTCGATACGGGAATCATAATCACGAAGCCAATAAACACAAACAAAAAGGAAAAACAAGCAGAGCTTCCCAGATATGCTCAATAATGTTCATGTCTGGGGAGTCTGGTGGCCAGCAGAAGTGTTTAAACTCATAAGAGTGTTTCTGGAACCACTCTGTAGCAATTCTGGACCTGTAGGGTGTCGCATTGTCCTGTTGGAATTTTCCAAGTCCATCAGAATGTGTGATGGACATGAATGGATGCAGGTGACAGGCAGGATGCTTACGTACATGTCATCTGTCAGAGTCATATCTAGATGTATCAGGGGTCGTTTATCACTCCAACTGCACACGCCCTATACCATTACAGAGCCTCCATGAGCTTGAACAGTCTGCTGCTGACATGCAGAATCCATGGATTCACGAGATTGTCTCCGTACCCGTACACGTCCACGTCCATTCGCTCAATACAATCTGAAGCGAGACTTGTCCGACCAGGCAACTTGTTTCCAGTCATCCACAGTCCAGTATCAGTGTTGAGGGGGCCCACGTGAGTTGTAAAGCTTTGTGTCGTGCAGCCATCAGGGATACACTAGTGAGCCTTCGGCTCCGAAAACCCATATCAATGATGTCTCGTTGAATGGTTTGGACAGTGACACTTGTTGATGGCCCAGCACTGAAATCTGCAGCAACTGCGGAAAGGTTGCACTTCTGTCACATTGAACAATTTTCTTCAGTTGTCATTGGTCCTGTTCTTGCAGGATCCTTTTCTGGCCACAGGAATGTCGAAGATTTGATGTTTTACCAGATTCCTGACATTCACAGTACACTCATGAAATGGTCATACAGGAATACCCCTACTTCATTGCTACCTCGGAGATGTTGTGTCCCACCGCTCGAGCGCTGACTATAACACCACATTCAAACTCACCTAAATCTTGATAACCTTCCATTGTAGCAGTTCTAACTGATCTGACAGTTGTGGGATTGCATTGCTGACTGTATTGCCGTATTCTGCCTGTTTACATACCAGTTTCTTTTGTGCTTCAGTGTATATGCGGCTGACCTAGCAATGATTCCAGAGAATGGAGGTGACCTTCAGACGCAAATCTACAAGTTGCAGCAGATAGCCATATAATACAACCTAACAACCTAAACTTCTCTGTACTTCCAGGGAAAAACTGCAACTATCTTAAATACTGATGAAATTGAAGTGGAAGACATGAATGAGTGTATTAACTTCCCCTTGGAATTTTTAAATACCAACAATCCTGCAGGCTTAAAGCAATGTTAACTACATCTTAAAGTTTGAACTCAGTCATGGTACAATGAAATTTTAACAGAAATGTGGGATAATGGAACAGTATATGATTGGTTGTTGAAAGTATAAAAGACAATGTGATTTATGCAGATATTCTTGCTGATTTTCGTACAGGAGAAATAGTTTTAAAACTGAGAAAAGGCAGTTTCCAATGCTGAATTATCCTTCGCATTTAAGCAACAACAGTTTCCCATTAAGGATTTGTAGTGACTCGCCAATCATTCAAAGTGCCGCCGCGCAATTACGCACTTCCTCTACATGCGGCGCTGTCTGCAAGCCATGCTGCAGCCGCGCCACCTAAGCGGCCAGCCAGCCAGCGGCCGCTGGACTTGGACTCAGTGTTCATTCGAATGTTACCTTGTTCACATGTCTTGCTTTGTCAACTTGCTCAGTGACTTATATGTGTTGTGTCGTTTTGGAATATATGTGTTCAACTTGACATTATAACAATTGGCGACAAGGTAGTGGATTTTTCCTTTTCATCGTTGACCCACAGGTTTCCATGGCTACTGTCGAGCAACTATTGCAAGGTCTCATTGAACAGCAAATGCTTCTAACATCGGCGATTCGTGATTTCATCGCGGCATCAAATGCGGGGCGTTTCTCGTCGTTGTCTATACCTCCTTTTCCTCTTTACGACGAGACAGCGGAAGACTGGTCTGATTACAAAAAATGCCTTCAACAGCACTTCTTGGCATTTCATGTCACGGACGAACAAACATTTAAGTCTCTGTTCCTTTCATGGATTTCACCTCAAATGTATCGGTTGTTGTCACAATTGGCTCCTTTGAAAGATCCTGCGTCTTTGTCCTTTGCTGAAATGTGCACACTTCTGTCTGTCTATTTTCTAAAGCAAACACATGTGGTAGCCTCTCATGTTGCCTTTTATCATTGTCAAAAACAACTGCATCAATCTTATCGCGCTTGGGCTGCTAAACTTCAGGGCCTCAGTCGAAAGTGTCAATTTGTTACTGACGTCCACAAAGATTCCTATGCCAATTCCATGGTATGGGATGCCATTATCCGGTCGGCACCCGACAAAGAAGTTTGGCAACATGCCCTTCAGTTGGCAAATCCGACTCTAGATGAAATCCTATCCATCGTGCAGTCCTTTGAAATTTCTCGTGCCGCTGGGGTGCAAATAGAGGTGTGGGGTGATGTCGGGGCAATACAACTTCTGTCAGCTGTTGACGACGCGTGCGGTGCATCCCTGCTGGCCGATGTGGCCGCAGTACGCTCCCACGCGCAGCCTTGGCCTAACCATACACAACCCTCTAAGAAACTGCAGCAAAACCCACGGCAACTTCCTTCATGTCGGCGGTGTTTTACGAAACACTCATGGGAGGACTGACCCAACGTTGGACCGTGTGTCACAATTGCAAAAAGAAGGGTCATGTGTCTGCCGTTTGCAAATCCGACCGCATACATGATATTCATGACCGTGATGCTGATTCTGCTTCTGTCTTGTCTGTCAGTTGCACTTCTTCCCTTTCAGGGAAGTTATTCCTCACTGTCCAAATCCTTGGTTGGGATGTTCTCAAACGTATCTTCAGTTGGGTTCTCCATTCCTATCACCTGTCACTCGGCAATTACAGATGTACAATGAACAGAAGATTTCTCTCTTGGGACAATTTAATGCTGAGGTACCTTACAAATCCGTTGTTCGCACTTTTCCCATATTTGTGGTCGACCAGAGTACTGCAGAGAATCTTTTTGATTTCGATGCCTTTCGCATTTTTGGGTTCTCCATAGATGACTCTGTCAATATTGTCTCTGATGCTATTCCTTATGCTCAACTGGATTCCTTGTCGACAACATTTTCGCCCCTTTTTTCTCCTGGGTTAGGCCATGCAAATGACTTTGAAGCGCATGCAAATGACTTTGAAGCACATTTCACGCTCAAACCCACTGCTCGGCCCAAGTTTTTTTCGGGCTCGGCACATTCCTGTGGCCCTTCGTGATCGGGTAAAACGGGAGCTGGATCATCTCACTAATTCTTGCGACCTGTCACTTCCAGTGAGTTGTCCTCCCCTGTCATTGTTGTTGCTATGCCCAATGGTGATATTCGTCTCTGTGGGGATTTTAAAGCCACTGTAAATGTGCAATGCCTCATCGACACTTACCCTAAGCCCTGACCTGAAGAATTGTTCACTAAACTTGCAGGAGACCAGTATTTTTCTAAAACTGACCTGTCAGAAGCTTATCATCAACTTCCTCTCGACACTGCTTCCCGGCAGTTTCTGGTCCTTACCACGCCTTTCGGCCTCTATCAGTACCAACGATTGCCATTCGGGGTTGCCAGCGGCCCTGCTCTTTCAGCGATTTTTGGAACAATTATTGCTCCCTGTCCCTGGGTGTATAAATTACATGGATGACATTGTTGTCACTGGCTCCACCACGGAAGAACATCTTCAAAATCTCCGCACACTTTTTCATGTCTTACAGACTGCCGGTCTTAAGTGTAGTCTTCAGAAATCACAATTTTTTCAAGCTTCTATCACGTACTTGGGGTTTCAACTCTCTCGATGGTATTCATCTGCTTCAGCAAACTGTCGCTGCGCTCGATGCCCTTCCTCACCCTACATCTGTTAAGGAACTGCAGGCCTTCTTGGGGAAAATAGCATACTATCACAAGTTTTTACCGTCTGCTGCATCAGTGGCTCAGCCGTTGCATCGCCTGTTGCATAAAAACGTGCCTTTTCACTGGTTCGCGTCATGCGATGAGGCTTTCCAGCAATTGAAGACTATGCTGAAACAGGCCCCGTGCCTGGCTACTTATCGACCTCGCCAACATCTTGTTCTTGCCACGGACGCCTCTCAATAAGGGGTCGGTGCAGTCCTTACGCACCGTTTTTCTGACGGCTCTGAACAACCCATTGCTTATGCCTCCAAAACGCTCACGGATGCACAAAAAAAGTATTCTCAAATTGAAAAAGAAGCTTTGGCCATTATTTATGCACTCCATAAGTTTGGTGTTTTTCTCTATGGATCCAAATTTCATCTTGTTACGGATCACAAACCACTTGTTTCCTTGTTTCATCTATCATCGTCACTTCCCGACAAGGCTGCACACCGCCTCCAGCGTTGAGCTCTTTACTTGTCTCGTTTCAACTATGAGATTCATTTCCGGCCAACGGCTCAACATGCAAATGCTGATGCCTTCCCATGGGTCCTCATCTGGCATTCAATAGGGACTAACTTTTGTGTTTCCACCTGGATGTTGCCGAGCAGCGGGTTGTGGACGGATTCCCCATCACCGGGGACCGGCGGGCAGCTGCTACGGGTTCTGATCCTACCCTCTCCCGGGTTTTACACTGTATTCAAGAAGGGTTGACCAGATTGTCCGTCTGCTAAGACTTCTGACCCGTTGCGGAACTACTATGCCACCACGCAATTACACGCGTCCTCTACATGCGGCACTGTCTGCCAGCCATGCAGCAGCCGCGCCACCTAAGTGGCCAGCCAGCCAGCGGCTGCTGGACTTGGACTCAGTGTTCATTCGAATGTTACCTTGTTCACATGTCTTGCTTTGTCAACTTGCTCGTTTTGAAATATATGTGTTCAACTTGACGTTATAACAGGATTCTTTTGCCATGATGACCAACAATTCCAAAGGTCAAACAGTGAACACAGTAGGAATATTTCTGTTAGAAACCAGTTTTCAGGCATGGGCAGCTTTATGTTATATTCTCAAAGATTTGACATTCAAGTGACATAAAAACAAAGGTTTTACCTACTCATCATTGTGGAAAGGTGATTCACACAAATCTAAAACAGCTTAAGGTTAAACATTTTTCAAATATAAGAATCATTCTTTAAGTACCTCTTTTTTTTTTACTACAGCTACCAGAATCTTAATGTGAAATATTTTAAGGATATTTTTAGTTTTCAAATACACACACTGTTCTTTTTTAATCTTTGTTTGTTCACTTACTTATATTAACTGTATAATAAAATGCCTTAATCTTTTGTAAAATACCCATAATGTAAATTATAAAATTAACATTGTAATATTGCATGTAATTATATGTTATGACTTTATTTTTATACCTTACTTTTGGTATGATCAATCCTTAACAAAACAGTTTGACACTATACACTATTTGCCAAAAAAGTCTTAAATGAAGATATTAAGAGGTTTACCAGTTTTGGTTTTGACTTTTTCACTAAGCAGTGGGTGAATAATCCAAAACAAATAAAATAAACATACTTTGATTTTTGCGTCTTCACTGTAAATGTTATACGGGTTTAACATGAAACATGTAACACATTAACTCATTTGTAAACCAATCAGATGTTTCAGTCTGTTTTACACATGGGAGATGAATTCTTTAAGGAACTGGGAGGGGGAGGGGGGTGTTTACTTGCCAATATCTTATACTATTAAGACCCATTTCTCAAAAAAGTTGTTCTTTCAGGAATCCTTCTCCACAATATTAATTAAGTCGAAAACTTCGAGAAATCAACACAGAAACTTACCTTGTTGTATCTGCCGTAATGCGCAATGGGTTCCCTGACAGCCCTAGCTCCTGTAGTTCACGGTTATCTCTGAAGATCCCCTCAGGCAGACTCCTGATTTTATTGTAGGCCAGGTTCAGCCTCTTGACATTCGTCAGGTGTGTGAACACATCTCGGTCCAGTGAACTGATGTCATTCCGGTCCAGAATTACATCCTCAAGCTTGCTAGCATCTCTGAAGACATCATTGTCCAAAGATCTCAAGTTAGGATTGTTTTGAACAAGCAGATGCTTCAAGTCTCTGGTGTCACGGAAGAGATCCCTTGGGAGTGATCTGAGCTTTGTGTCCGTTATGTTTAAATATTCCAGACGAGGAACGTGCCTGTGGAAAGAAAATTTGATGTGCCAGAAAGCAGAGTACTCATAATTATTTATAGCAGAAGACAATGTAAGCCAACATTCACATCTACTACTAAAATACCTGTACATACTTCCACCATCTACATCTGAACTTTGCCAACCACTGTGAAGTGCATGGCAACAGTACATCCAACTGTACCAGTTATTAGGGTTTCTTCCCATTTGATTCATGTATGGAGGCTGCGAAGAATGATTGTTAAAATGCCTCTGTGTGCATTGTAATTAACCTATTCTTGTCCTCACAATCCCTATCAGAGAGATATATAGGGGGGATTTAGTATATTCCTATAGTCATCATTTAAAGCCAGTTCTTGAAGATTTGTAAGTATGCTTTCTCAGGATGGTTAACATCTATCTTCAAGAATCTCCCAAGTTCAGTTTGTTCAGGATCACTGTGTGACTCTCCATGGGTCAAACAAACCTGTGACCATTTGTGCTGCCCTTCTCTGTATATGTTCAATATCTCCTGTTAAGTCCTATTTGGTATAGGTCCCAAACACTTTTGCGATCTTCTACAATGGCTTGCATGAGTGATTTGTAAGTAGTCTCTTTTGCAGACTGATTGCATTTTCCCAGTATTCTACCAATAAACAGAGGTCTGCCACAGCCTATGTGATCTTTCCATTTCATATCCCTTCAAGGCAAAGAACACAGATATTTGCATGAGTTGGTTGATTCCAATTGTGACCCACTGATATTATAGTCATAGAATACTACAATTTTTTCATTTTGTGAATTGCACAATTTTACACTTCTGAACATTAAAATATCACAAAATGACTAATACTAGTGGTAGACTGAAGAAAGTAAAAGCTACAAAAAAAGAGGGAAGGGGGATGAGGTTTGCCAATGACGCTATACTTCCGTCAGAGATTGTAAAGGCGTTGGAAGACCAGCTGAATGGAATGCTTAGTGTCTTGAAATGAGCTTATAATATAAACATCAACAAGAGTGAAACAAGACTGATGCAGTATAGGGAAATTAAATCCAGTAATGTTAATGGAATTGGATTTGAAAATGAGACACTAAAAGTAGAATATCAGTTTTGCTCTTTGGCCAGCAAGTCAACTACAGCTGCCCGAAAAAGATGGGATATAAAATGCAGACTGGCAATGGCAAGAAAATGACTCCCGAAAAGTGATATTTGTTAACATGTAACAGAAATTTAAGTTTTAGGGACTCTTTTCTGAAGACATTTGTAAGGTGTGTAGCCATGTAAGGAAGTGAAATGTGGAACTGATATGCCAATGATGAACGGCTCAGGCTAGAAAATTATAGAACCTATTGACATGTGGTGTCATAGAAGAATGCTTTAGATCAGGGCTTCCCAACGTGTGGCCCGTGGACCCCTTAAGGGTCTGCTGGCTCTTTCTAGGAGTTCTGCAGCCATATTTCACCAAATCGTGTAAAATAATGAGTAAAATTATTGAATAAAATGTGAAAATGAAATTCATCATTTTTTTTTTCCCTTCCTCGTGTGAAAAACATGTGTACTTTTACTTCAGGTCGTATTCCCAAGCAGCCTTTGCGGTTCCTAAGTGAGAACGAATACACAGTTTGGTGCCAGAGAATGCGGCTTCTCTGATCGACTGTTTCGCAACAATATGGGGGTCGTTTGTGTGCCAGCTCACAGCGCTAGATGCGCTGAAACCTTTTACGCATGCACGGATCGAGCTTTGTCGAAGAAGCTCCACAGTCGGATTTATTATGTGAAAACGCTGCAAGTACTCCATTGGTTGCAATATCCTGTAGAAGTGGAATAACCAAGAAGCGTAAGTACAACGAAAGCTATTTAGAAGTGGGCTTTATGGAGACAAAGAAGGGTAAAGCTCAGTGTGTAATTTGTGTGCGAGTCGTCCTGAACAGTTCAATGGTTCCAGTTAAATTGCACCATCATTTTGAAGGTACTCACCCAGATTTCCAAAATAGAGACATCAATTTTTTTTCAAAAGGAAGAGTGCTGAACTAGCTGCTACTCAGCATTGCATAAAAACTTGTGCAAAAACAATTAATAAAAATTCATTAAAAGCTTCTTTCTTGGTTATTTATCGAGTGGCAAAAACAGGCAAAGCTCATACCATTGCAGAAAATCTCATAAAGCCGTGTGTTAATGATATTGTTTTCTTGCATGCTAGACGAATTGGGAACATGGCGCATGCATTAAGAAGCTTTCAGTTCCCATGGGTTTCGCTCTGAAATTTAAAGTTATTGTGCTCTTGGCTGACGAGGGGTCCGCCATGGATTTTTGACTGAAGAAGGGGTCCGCCAGCTGAAAAGGTTAGGAATCCCTGCTTTAGATTATTTGGGTAGATCCAGTATCTAATGAAGACATGCTTAGTTAAATTATGGAGAAAAGGAATTTATGGCACAGCTTGACTAAAAGAAGGAATCAGTTGATAGGGTGCATTCTGAGCCATCTAGGAAGGAACTCTGGGGCCTAAAAATTGTAAAGATTTTCACACACACTGTTTTATTCATCACCGAGTTCCAGTACAGCACTCATGGCTGCCGCATCACGGTCACAAAGTGGGGCCGAGGCAGCTTCAGATAAGTTTTTTCAGTCTGACGATAATGTGTGGGTTTGTAGTATCATCTTGACAATGTCCACTATCGACAAACGGCAGTTACTTTTATTCTGAAGAAGGTTGGGTTATCCCAACTGAAACCTAGGTAAATTTAGGTACACTTTGCAGCTGAGGCTGTTGATTATTAAAATTAAAAGTTAACAAATTTCTCTTCTTCAGAAATGCTGTTCTTGCCCTTGCGTCTAGATTTTATATCCTCTCTATTTCAACCATCACTGTTATTTTACTGCCCAAGTAGCTAATCCCTAAGTGTGTCATTTCCTAATCTAATTCCCTCAGCATCACCTGATTTAATTCAACTACATGCCATTATCCTCATTTTGCTTTTGTTGATGTTCATCTTATATCCACCTTTCCAAGACACTGTCCAAGTCCTTTGCCATCTGTGATATAATAATAATGCCATCTGCAAACCTTATAGTTTTTATTTCTTCTCCCTGAGCTTCTAGTCTAAATTTTTCTTTGGTTTCCTTTACTGTTTGCTCAGTGTACAGACTGAACAACACTGGGGATAGGCTACAACCCTGTCTCACACCCTTCTCAGCCACTGCTTCGTTTTCATGTCCCTTGACTCTTATAACTGCCATCCAGTTTCTGTACACGTTGTAAATAGTCTTTTGCTCCCTATATTTTATCCCTATTACCTTCAGAATGTCAAAGAGAGTATTCGAGTTAACACTGCCAAAAGGTTTCTCTAAGCATACAAATGCTATGAATGTCTGTCTCTAAGCTCTGTCCCATGTGGTGTAATTTGCAGCTGTTAAGTCAGCCACATAACGCTTTGATTACTGCAGGGGCACGTTCTGTACATGGGCTTTCCCCTGTATTTGTCACACTTACAGCATGGATTGTCTGAAAATGGATACAAGTGTCCAAAACTAGTCAACATCAAGAAATAAAAAATGTATACTTCTCAATGCAACTTACAATGAAGCCACAACCATTTATTTCAATTAAAAGACAAGCTGAGGACTTGTTTTTCACTTCCAGCATGCTGCAAGTTCGTAGTTATAAACAGAGGTTTGCCTTTCCTTAACCTATGTTCTAAAATAAGTCATTGGATCAGTACTGCCTCGTGTGTGCCTAGAGTTCTCTGGAATCCAAAGTGATCTTCACCGAGATCAACTTCTACCAATATTTTTTCTTCTGTATTCAATAAAGAATTCGTATTAGTATTTTGCAACCATGACTTACTAAACTGTTCTCATCTACTTTCTTTGGAATTGGATTTATTATATTCTTCCTGAAGCCTGAGGGTACTTTGCCTGTTTCGTATCTCACACAGCAGTTGGAAGAGTCTTGTCATGGCTGGTTCTCCCAAGGCTATCAATAATTCTGATGGAATGTCACCTACTCCTGGGGCCTTGTTTTGACTTAGATCTTCCATGCTCTGTCAAATTCTTCTTTCAGTATCATTTCTCCATCTCATTTTCATCTGTGCCCTCCTCCATTTCTATAATATTGCCTGCAACTTCATATCCCTTGTATAGACCATCTATGTACTCCTTCCATCTTTCAGCTTTCCCATCTTAGAGCTTGATATTCATACAGCTGCTTCCCTCTTCTCCAAATGCCTCTTCAATTTTCCTGTACACAGTATCTATCTTTCTCCTAATGACATATGTTTCTAAATCCTTACATTTGTCCTCTAGTCATCCCTGCTTAGCTATTTTGCACTTCCTGTCAATCTCATATTTTAGAGGTTTGTATTCCCTTTCACCTGCTTCATTTGCTGCATCTTTATACTTCCTTCTTTCATCAGTTAAATTCATTATCTCCAGCATTATCCAAGGATTTCTACTACACCTTGTATTTTTACCTATTTGATCCTCAACTAACTCCTTCTCTTAAAGCTACCCATTTGTCTTCTACTGTATTCTTTTCCCCTGTTCTAGCCAATCATTGCCTAATGATCCCTCTGAAACTCTCAACAGCCTCTGAATCTTTCAACTTATCCAGGTCCCATCTTCTTAATTTCCTACCTTATTGCAGTTTCTTCAGTTTTAATTTACAGGTCATAATTATAAATTGTGGTCAGAAAAGACATCTGCCCCTGGAAATGTGTTGCAATTGAAAATCTGGTTCCAAAACCTCTGCCTTACCATTATACAATCAGTCTGAATCCTTCCAGTGTCTACAGGCCTCTTGCACATATGTAACCATCTTTGATGACTGTTAAACCATGTGTTAGTGATGATTAAATTATGCTCTGTGCAAAATTCTACGCTGTGGCTTCCTCTTTCTTCCCTTTCCCCCAGTCTATATTGAACTGCAATTTTTCATTCTCTTTCTTTTCCTACTATTGAATTCCAGTCTCCCACCATAATAATTTTCCTTAAATCTCTTCATTATAACTTTTTTTACTGTGGTGGGTGTGAGCTTTGTGTCTATGTTGGCTACGATAATGAGGTCACTATTCTGTTCATAGTAGCTTACTCACATTCCTGTTTTCTTATTAGTTATTAATCCCCTCCTGCATCACCCCTATCTGATTTTGTATTTATAACCCTGTATTCACATGACCAGAAGTTGTGTTTCTCCTGACCCATAATTTTACTAATTCCCTCTATATCCACATATACATTTTCCTTTTTAAATTTTCTAATCTACCTCTGTGATTAAGGGGTCTAACATCCCATGCTCCAGTCTGCAGAATATCAGTTTTGTTTCTCCTGATGACATCCTCCCGCATAGTTTCCCACCTGAATATCCAAGTGGGGCGCTATTTTACATCCGGAATATTTTACTCAGGATGACGACATCACATTTAACCATACAGCAGAGCAGCATGCTCTTAGGAAAAATTACGGCTGTAGTTTCCCCTTGCTCTCAGCCATTGGCAGTACCAGCACAGCAAGACCGTTTTGGCTGATGTTACAAGGCTGTATCAGTTAATCATCCACACTGTTGCCCCTGCAATCATTGAAAAGGCTGCATCCCCTCTTTAGGAACCACATGTTTGTCTGGCCTCTCAACAGATACACTATTAACATGGTTGGACCTATACAGCTGTCTCTATCACTGAGGCATGCAAGGCACCCCACCAATGACAAGATCCATTGTTTATGGTGGGGTGGAGAATATGTGGATAATGTCTGTAAAATTTATTGCAAATAGAGTGAGTAGCACAGAAGTAATAAATCTAAACACCATGCATCATGACACGGCACTTTTTCATGCATCTTACTGTTTATGATGTCATGTCACTCCCTCCCCCCCCCCCCCCCCTGCCCCCGCCTCTTGAACTATGGACCCTGCCATTGGTGGGGAGCCCTGCATGCTTCAGCAATACAGTTAGCCTTGACGTATGTGCAGCCACAACAGAGGGTATCTGTTGAGAGGCCAGACAAATGTATGGTTCCTGAAGAGGGGCAGCAGCCTTTTCAGTAGCTGCAGGGGCAACAGTCTGGATGATTGACTGACCTGGTCTCATAACATCAACCAAAATGGCCTTGCTGTGCTGCTACTGCGAACAGCTGAAAGCAAGGGGAAACTACAGCCGTAACTTTTCCCGAGGTCATGCAGCTCTACTGTATGGTTAAATGATGATGGCATTCTCTTGGGTAAAATATTCCGGAGATAAAATAGCCCCCATTCAGATCTCCGGGCGGGGACTACTCAGGAGAACGTTGTTATCAGGAGAAAGAAAACTGGCATTCTACGGATCGGAGCGTGGAATGTCAGATCACTTAATCGGGCAGGAAGGTTAGAAAATTTAAAAAGGGAAATGGATAGGTTAAAGTTAGATATGGTGGGAATTAGTGAAGTTCAGTGGCAGTAGAAACAGGACTTCTTGTCAAGTGAATACAGTGTTATAAATCAAATAAGGGTAATGCAGGAGTAAGTTTAATGATGCATTTAAAAAAAAAAAAAAAAAACAGGATTGTAGATAAGCTACTATGAACAGCATAGTGAACACATTATTGTAGCCAAGACACACATGAAGTCCACACCCACCACTGTAGTACAAGTTTATATGCCAGCCAGCTCCACAGATGAGGAAGAGATGTATGATAAAGTAAATGGAATTATTCAGATCGTTAAGAGAGACAAAAATTTAATAGCCATGGGACTGGAATTCAATAGTAGGAAAAGGAAGGTAAGGAAAAGTAGTACGTGAATGTGGACGGGGGGAAAGGAATTAATGAGGAAGTCGCCCAGTAGAATTTTGCACAGAGCACAATTTAATCATAGCTAACACTTGGTTTAAGAATCATGAAAGAGAGTTGTATATGGGGAAGGGACCTGGAGATGCTGGAAGGTTTCAGATAGATTATATAATGGTAAGACAGTGATTCTGGAACCAGATTTTAAAGTGTAAGACATTTCCAGGGGGGCAGTTGTGGACTCTGACCACAATTTATTGGTTATGAACTGTAGTAAGGTAGAAATTTAAGGAGGTGGGACCTGGATAAACTGAAAGAACCAGAGGTTGTAGAGAGTTTCAGAGGAAGCATTAGGGTATGATTGACAAGAACAGGGGAAATGAATACAGCAGAAGAAGAAAAATGGGTAGCTTTGAGAGAAGAAATAGTGAAGGTAGCAGAGGATCAAGTAGGTAAAAACACGAGGCTAGTAGAAATCCTTGGGTAACAGAATAGGTATTGAATTTAATTGATGGAGAGAGAAAGTATAAAAATGGAGTAAATGAAGCAGGCAAAAGGGAATATAAACGTCTAAAAAATGAGATCAACAGGAAGTGCAAAATGGCTGAGCAGGAATGGAAGGAGGACAAATGTAGGGATGTGGAAGCATATATCACTAGGGGTAAGATAGATGCCAACTACAGGAAAATTGAAGTGGACTTTGTAGAAAACAGAACCACCTGTATGAATATCAAGAGCTCAGATGGAGAATCAGTGCTAAGCAAGGAAGGGAACTCAGAAAGGAGGCAGGACTATATAGAGGGTCTATGCAAGGAAGATGTACTTGAGGACACACACACACACACACACACACACACACACACACACACACACACACACACACACACACACACACACACACACACACACACACGTGCATGCGTTTATCCCCTTACATAATGTGTATGGATTTAATTAGTGTGTTTATTATAATTACTGTATTTATTACTATCTATTATTTATTGCTCGTGTAATATAGATACTGTAATGTTAACTCACTGAGGATGTCTGGTTACATGCAAGAAGGGACCTGAAAGCTTTGTTTAAATGTGTAAGTAAATAAATAAAACAATAACAATAATATCATTTAGAATCCTAAATCAAGTATAGTGTATCATGAAGTGCATGCCTCAGCAGAGACTGCTCCTATTTTACATACATAGAATGTAAGCACATTGCAGAACCTTATATGAATCACAAATATTATACTACTGCATTGTAGCATGGTGGCTAGGAGTCACTGTGTGGCATGCTGCGGGTTGCCAGTTCAAATCCTAACACCAGCATCTGTTTATTATTTAGTACTTATCTTTTCCAGAAAGTTCTTAAAATATTTTATGTTTGTTTATTCTAAAATATTCAGTGTATGTAAACATAGAAGCAGTCTGGAATAATCAATGTTTCTTGTAATAACAGCTCTCTCCATACAGAAGTTCGGGCCTGCTGGGGCTGTGCATTGATGTCAGTAATGAACGTGCTTTCAGTGTTATCTGTACTTCACTGACGACCCTGGCTTCGGATTTCAACTGATTGTAGTTTCAATGTGACAATATGATAATTGCAGATGCCTTACGCCTAGTTTATTTCTGCATGGCCTATTTGATCTGGAGATTTGTGAAATAGCTGATCATTTGGGAGCAGAGCAAACAATTTTCTCAATAAGGGTAAAGGTTAGGTGAAGAATTTGGAAAGGAAGACAGAAATAACGGTTAGGTTGGGTTGGGTGGTTGGGTTGTTGGGTTGTTTTGGGAAAGCTGGCCAGACAGCGAGGTCATCGGTCTCATTGGATTAGGGAAGGATGGGGAAGGAAGTCGGCCATGCCCTTTCAAAGGAACCAACCCGGCATTTGCCTGGAGCGATTTAGGGAAATCACGGAAAACCTAAATCAGGATGACCGGACACGGGATTGAACCGTCTTCCTCCCGAATGCGAGTCCAGTGTCTAACCACTGTGCCACCTCGCTTGGTAATAACAGTTAGGGAGAACATATACAGCAAATAGGAAGGTAATACAAAAACAAATATACAATATCACAAAATTGAAATATGGATCAAAAAAGCTAGAAAAGTAAAGACAGAGCACTTAAATATGGACAAGGACACAGAGTTAGAGTAAGTAGCATAGAATTAAAGGGAAGTGTAAAATTATAAACAGTATAACAGCAAGGGGGAGTTCTCATGCAAAAAAACTCCATTGAGCAACTCTAAGCAGAAGAAAGAGCAACAAAGCAAAATGCTGGGAACACAATGGAAAGCTACCTTACTTTTGATACGGATAACTGCCAGTGTTCTGTCATTGTGATAATGTATTTGAAATTAAAATAAAAGATTGCCAACTGCAATTGGAACTTCTTTCAGTAGAGGTGGACACTATATCTGTGTGCATACACATTCTGCAGTCTTGAACTCAAAAATAGAGTGTATGTATTTTGATGAAAATTATCAGTGAAAATCCTTTTATGCCAATGCTCCAAACCAACCCTGTCTATATAATAGAAAGTTAATCTGTCAGTCAAACGACATGAAAAGTTCATCAGCAAAACTACTTGTTATGTAAGTATCCTACAGAAAAAAAACATCATTAGAACTTCTGTGTAAAAGGAAGTTCTATTATTTGGATGCAAACTTTTCTATCCACATTGAGGACAGAAGCAACTGATTAATTAGCAGTTTTTAATTAAATCTGAACAGAAATGTTATGGATTGCATGTGTGAAGTAGCTCAGTAATGTTACTCAGTACTATGATCAGTGAGTGAGTATTACACAAAGACATGGCGTGTCGCTTGTTTCACAACACCAAGCATTAAGAAGCTGTACTAGGGCCAATACTGTAACAGGCTGCTAAATTTAAATGCACCAAATAAGGACAGTGTCATGAGAAGGAAAGAGTAACACTACAAGAGCAGGTGAGCAAAATAAATGCAACCTGACCAAGGCTAATGTTAACTTTGGAAAAGAAATCAGGGACAGATGACAACCAGAGCTGTTTGCATAACATATGTATTCATTACTGCGTAATAAATATGCCAGGAGATGCCTAGAACTGTTTTGTTACTGTCTGAAACAGCTTGTTATTCAGACGTTTTCTTCCCTGCTCATAGTTAGTGCCATATTGGTACTTTTTTAATTCATTCAATTTCTTATCCTCTGTGGGGCGAGCAGATAGTGACACTAAGTACTGAATACATTTCTTCACTTTCCGTGCTTCCTTTTCCGCATGTAGTATGTGTCGAGCTCAGACAGAGTTGGTGGTATTCATAATCCTCCGATTCCTTACTCTTAGACACATCCCACACACTATGTCTTGTGAATTCAAATTCACTGTCTTGAGTTGTGTGGAAACTGTAAGTATCCAACATAAATCAGTTATACCTATCTAAAAGTTCAGTACAATGTTAAACATTAAATTTATGCTGAGTGTAAAGATCATTTTTATTTTACAACAACCCACTGCACTATTAACATGAGTTCATATTAATGATTATTTATCACATTTTCTCATTGTATACCGCAACAATCGATGAAGGAGGAAAGAAGCAGGGTGATTTTTTTATTTTTTATTTTTATTTATTTTTTTATTTTTATTTGTTTATTTATTGAGAGTAGACAATAAATGAAGCAAAGAGTAACTTTTCTTAACTGTCTCATTCAGGCAGAAGAAGGTTGACAAATTTTAAAATAAGATTTACTCATAATACAGTAGTAAAAGTATGTGTTTTGACAGTACCAGATGCATAAGGTATAAAAGTCATCATTCTTGTCGTCCTTATGAAGAATGAGTATGCTGCTTGGCAGGGACTGAATGAAGTACAGAGACCATTAGGGTGGCTGGACCCATTCCAGACTACAGTCAAAGTGGCCACTTTCAGTGATAGCATGTTGCCTGAATACAGGTAGCAACCTACTACAAAATAAGCACTAACCTGAATGCGTCAACCGACAGCCGGTCCACCTCCCTCGACTGGATGAACACTGCAGTGACAGACGAACTCACACATGAAGGTATGTGGTCATCCTTTAGCTTGTATGTGCACACCGCTGTTTTGTCCTGGACGTAGCAGTCACAGCCCCAAGTCCTCCTCGGTGGAATGCTTGGAGGGTAGTGGTAGCTGCAAAACAGGTGAGAAATATGTAGGCATATTCTCTTAACATAATTAGTTTAGATTACTTTTCTTTTGTAGGAATTTTCAAAGGCAAATACAAGAAATATCTCTTGAAGCAGCTGGGAATATTTACCACAGCCACATAGTATTTTTACTCACTTTCACTTTCAAAATTTGCTATCAACAATCTGTCTGAGATGAAAAGTAGCTGAGATTTTCACAAGTACAACACTAGAAGAAAAAATGATTTGCATTATCATCTAGTGTTTCTAACTTCAGTATGTAAAGTAACAATATATTGTTACATTCTATCCTGGATTTTCAGTGTATAAAGTGGTGACTTATACAGCCATAAGACTCTTTGACAACTTTCTGCGCAAGTAAAACATCTGACAGGTAGCAGAAGTGTTTTCGTATGTAGATTAAAAATGTTTCTCTTTAACGTCTTGAATACCATAGCATAATGGTTCAATGAAGCTAATATTTATACAGAAAAAACACAGTAAATGGCCAAGATGCAGCCACGTAAACAATTTCCACACGTTAAAAAAAATGTTTTCCAAGTTTACCAGATGACCCGTTTCACATCATAATGTTTATAGTGAATATCATCTACTGGGCATGTTACTAACTTAGCAGTATATTAAATTTAATTTTTAAAGTTAACTGTGCAAGAACGAAAATCCCCTTTAAAAATATGTAAAGTACATAAAGAGACACTTGTGTTTGCCAGTACCAACCTGTAGAAGATGCAACTCTTAGCACAGCCAACACAAACATACATAAAAAAATAAAACAGTCTTAAGCTGTCTGGCCTAGAAAACCACAAGCCAGTTCACAAAAAATATAAACTAAATATTACTGTGAAACATCAGTACGTGTATTTCAGTGTGTGTCTCAACCTATTTCCGACTTTCCAAACTTCAACAAGTTCTCCTGCATACCTTGTAGGATCAGCACTCCTAACTATCTCTGAGGAAAGGCTAAGCCACAGTCTAGACAAGAGGTCACTTTCAGACTAATACTTCCAATTTTTAGCACAATGTACTCTGTTTCAAAACTTCGAACACATTAAAACTGTCTTGTCAGACCAGGACTTGAGTGCAGAACCTTGGGTTATAAGCCACGGCTGGATAGCTCAGTCAGTAAAGCCATCACCAGCAAAGGCAAAGTTCTGGGTCTGACTCCCAGTCTGTCAAACAGTTTTAATTGGCCAGGGAGTTTCAAAGCAATGTACAATTGGCTGCAGAGTCATAGATTCATTCTGAATAAAATAGTATTGCTAGCTTTAGGAAGTGTAGGTCTCTTCAAGGGAGGGAGGACAAGAGAGGTGAGGGATTGAGAATGAGGCAGCTACTCAAACATAAAAAAATAAAATAAAAATAAATAAAAACATACTAAAAAAGAATCTCTGAGAATGTGAGAAGGAAGATGGTGCCACAATGCTCCTGATAAATTAATGGTGAGCAGGAGGGGTGGGGCAGTCATATCACAATAATCAATTTTCTTTCTTTCCTCTCAGCTGAGACATACTAGCCATAAGCCATAGTTTAACTGGTTTTTAAACATGGATAATCTATATGGAATAATATTTCACTTGGTGAGTAGATTTTTTTATTTATCCAGATACATTTTATTTTCAAAAATTGATTGTTTTTATTAATATAACCACTTCGTAATGATTGACTCTTGACTTTGATCTCATATTCTGGTTACATCACATGATAAACGTCATGTTGCACCTTGCCAGAATTGTGGAAGTGTCTACTTTTATTTAATCGATCATTTTAGTTTAAATGGGGCAACATACAGGGTAATATTACAACAGTGAACAATGAAATTGAAATCTACTGTTCAGAGGTCCAGCGACATGGCATATGCCAGAATGAGGCGCATAAGGAAGCAAAAGCAAATAAATTAAACATGTGATATTAGTACATTTAAAGAGAATTCCCATGATGATTTACATATGAAATACGGATGTGAAGGAAACGACCAAGAGGGAAGACCAAGGATTATATGGCTGAAAGGTAAGCAGGAGTGTACTGAAAAAATGAAGTGAGGGCTGGACCAGAGTGAACATAGAAAGATCGAGGGAAAACAGGACAAGATGGTGAGGTTTATGTTAGATGGTGAGGTTTATGTTAGAAACAGACCCAGCCTATGGCTATATATGCTTCAAGATGATGATGCTGGTGACAACTTCCAGCAAGAAGTGTCTAGTAACCACAGTTTAGTCAGCTATCAGCCGCCTTTAGTGAATCACCTGTCTAGTTAAAAGTTGATTAACTCTCTACAGTAAATTGTTGATTTCTTAGGATGGATAGGAAGTGTGACTGCTGTGTACAGACACAGGAGAAGCTAGCCACTGTTCGTGAACAGCTGTGCGTGCTGATGGCCACGGTCAGCCGTCTTCAGGCTGCTGCCTCAGAGTGTAGCGGCAGTGGGGAGTCTGTTGCATCGCATGGTACACCCCAGGTGTTACATGCTTCACCCACAGTCCCTGCTGCCGAGACACCTTCGCGGGTATCGGGCGCAGCTGGGCCACCCTCTTCCCAAGGGGAGTGGCGGGTTCAGCGGCGTTCGCGGCGCACGAGGCTGAGGGTCAATGTGGAGGCTGGCCGTGTGGCATTGCCCGCTCTGCCTGTGAGTGGACGTGTGGCCGCTCCTTCAGCAAAGTCCGAGCAGGAACACGGGGGGGAGGGGTTTATTAGTGATTGGGAGCTCCAATCTTAGGCGGGTGATGGAGCCCCTTAGGGAAATAGTGGAAAGGTCGGGGAAGAAGGCCAGTGTTCACTCTGTCTGCTTGCTGGGGGGTCTCATCCGAGATGTGGAGGGGGCCCTGCCGGCAGTGATAGAGAGCACTGGGTGCACCTAACTGCAAATTGCTGCTCATGTCGGCACCAATGACTCCTGCCATCTGGGTTCTGAGGTCATCCTCAGTTCATATAGGTGGTTGGCGGAGTTGGTGAAGGCAGAAAGCCTCGCTCGCAGGGTGGAATCTGAACTAACTATTTGTAGTATCACACCCAGAACCGATTGCAGTCCTCTGGTTTGGAGCCGAATGGAAGGCTTAAACCAGAGGTTCAGACGATTCTGCGGAGATCTGGGTTGCAAATTTCTCGACCTCCACTATCGGGTGAAGAAATGTAGGGTCCCCCTGAATAGATCAGGCATGCACTACATGCAGGAAGTGACTAAAAGGGTAGCAGAGTACGTGTTGAGTGCACATGTGGGTTTTCTAGGTTAGAGAATTCCCTCCCTAGGCCCGACAAGAAGCCTCCTGAGACACGACAAGGTAGTAGTAGGCAAAACGCAACAGGGAATAACAATATTAATGTGGTAATAGTAAACTACAGGAGCATCTATAGAAAGGCCTCAGAACTGCTCTCATTAATAAACAGTCACAATGTCCACATAGTACTAGGGACAGAAAGTTGGCTGAAACCAGATGTAAACAGTAATGAAATTCTAAACTCGGAATGGAATGTATACCGCAGAGACAGGCTGGACAGTGAAGGAGCACGCATGTTTATAGCAATAAAAAGTACAATAGTATCGAAGGAAATTCACAGAGATTCAAAATGTGAAATAATTTGGGTGAAGGTCATGGTTAAAGCAGGCTCAAACATGGTGATTGGCTGTCTCTATAGGCCCCCTGGCTCAGCAGCTGTTGTGGCAGACCACCTGAAGGAAAATTTGGAAAATATTTTTAGTAGATTTCCCAATCATGTCATAGTTCTGGGTGGAGATTTTAATTTACCAGATATAGACTGGGAGACTCAAACACTTATAACGGGTGGCAGGGACAAAGAATCCAGTGAAATTTTTTTAAGTGCATTATCTGAAAACTACCTTGAGCAGTTAAACAGAGAACCAACTCATGGCGATAACATATTAGACCTTCTGGTAACAAACAGACCCAAACTATTTGAAACAGTTAACGCAGAACAGGGAATCAGCAATCATAAAGCAGTTACTGCATCGATGATTTCAGCCGTAAAAAGAAATATTAAAAAAGGTAGGAAGATTTTTCTGTTTAGCAAAAGTGACAAAAAGCAGATTTCAGAGTACTTGACAGCTCAACACAAAAGTTTTGTTTTAAGTAAAGATAGTGTTGAGGATCAGTGGACAAAGTTCAAAACCATCGTACAATATGCATTAGATGAGTATGTGTCAAGCAAGATCATAAGAGATGGAAAAGAGCCACCGTGGTACAACAACTGAGTTAGAAAACTGCTCTGGAAGCAAAGGGAACTCCACAGCAAACAAACATAGCCAAAGCCTTGCAGACAAACAAAAATTACGCGAAGCGAAATGTAGTGTGAGGAGGGCTATGCGAGAGGCGTTCAATGAATTTAAAAGTAAAGTTCTATGTACTGACTTGCCAGAAAATCCTACGAAATTTTGGTCTTATGTCAAAGCGGTAGGTGGATCAAAACAAAATGTCCAGACACTCTGCGACCAAAATGGTACTGAAACAGAGGATTACAGACTAAAAGCTGAAATACTAAATGTCTTTTTCCAAAGCTGTTTCACAGAGGAAGACTGCAGTGTAGTTCCTTCTCTAGATTGTCACACAGATGACAAAATGATAGGTATCAAAATAGATGACAGAGGGATAGAAAAACAATTAAAATCGCTCAAAAGGGGAAAGGCCGCTGGACCTGATGGGACAGCAGTTCGATTTTACACAGAGTACGCAAAGGAACTTGCCCCCCTTCTTGCTGTACCGTAGGTCTCTAGAAGAGCATAGCGTTGATTGGAAAAGGGCACAGGTCATCCCCGTTTTCAAGAAGGGACATTGAACAGATGTGCAGAACTATAGACCTATATATCTAACGTCGATCAGTTGTAGAATTTTGGAACAAGTATTATGTTCTAGTATAATGACTTTTCTAGAGACTAGAAATCTACTCTGTAGGAATCAGCATGGGTTTCAAAAAAGACGATCGTGTGAAACCCAGCTCGCGCTATTCGTCCACGAGGCTCAGAGGGCCATAGACACGGGTTCGCAGGTAGATGCGTGTTTCGTGACTTCCGCAAGGTGTTCAATGCAGTTCCCCACAGTCATTTAATGAACAAAGTAAGAGCATATGGACTATCAGACCAATAGGGTGATTGGATTGAAGAGTTCCTAGATAACAGAACGCAGCATGTCATTCTCAATGGAGAGAAGTTTTCCGAAGTAAGAGTGATTTCAGGTGTGCCACAGGGGAGTGTTGTAGGACCGTTGATATTCACAATATATATAAATGACCTTGTGGATAACATCGAAAGTTCACTGAGGCTTTTTGCAGATGATGCTGTAGTATATCGAGAGGTTGTAACAATGGAAAATTGTACTGAAATGCAAGAGGATCTGCAACAAATTGATGCATGGTGCAGGGAATGGCAATTGAATCTCAATGTAGACAAGAGTAATGTGCTGCGAATACATAGAAAGAAAGATCCTTTATCATTTAGCTACAATATAGCAGGTCAGCAACTGGAAGCAGTTAATTCCATAAATAATCTGGGAGTACGCATTAGGAGTGATTTAAAATGGAATCATCATATAAAGTTGATCGTCGGTAAAGCAGATGCCAGACTGAGATTCATTGGAAGAACCCTAAGGAAATGCAGTCCGAAAGTAAAAGAAGTAGGTTACAGTACACATGTTCACCCACTGCTTGAATACTGCTCAGCAGAGTGGGATCCGTACCAGAAAGGGTCGATAGAAGAGATAGAGAAGATCCAACGGAGAGCAGCGCGCTTTTTTACAGGATCGTTTAGTAATCATGAAAGCGTTACGGAGATGATAGATAAACTCCAATGGAAGACTCTGCAGGAGAGACGCTCAGTAGCTTGGTACGGGCTTTTGTTGAAGTTTCGAGAACATACCTTCACTGAGGAGGCAAGCAGTATATTGCCCCCTCCTACGTATATCTCGCGAAGAGACCATGAGGATCAAATCATAGAGATTAGAGCCCACACAGAGGCATACCGACAATCTTTCTTTCATGAACAATATGAGACTAGAATAGAAGGGAGAACTGATAGAGGTATTCAAGGTACCCTCCGCCACACACCGTCAGGTGGCTTGCGGAGTATGGATGTAGATGTAGAAGTAGATGTAGATGTTAGTGCTTTATGTAGATTTATATGCATAAATTCATAACAGCTGTGTATGGTAACAAAAGAGTTTGCATTTACACTGTTCATCTTGTTAATACATATTGATACATGTTAACACATATTATTATACATTATCTGAACTGTGGCAATGTACATCCAACATTATTAGGACAAAATGGTTGGTTGGAAAGCAATGAATATTTAACTGTAATTACATATAGTTGTGTCTTTAAACTGTGCAAAGGAAATTTTTCTCCCAGTTACAGTGTGACTTCTATGACTCCCAAAAGTTGACAATCAGCAAAAAATGACCGAAAAAGCAAACTTTCACTTGAATATCATCATGTATGTAGCCCACTTTGCAACTAAAATGCAGTATTCACACACCAACTAAACGTAGATATTTCCACGATTCCAACAAGGTGCAACACATTCATATTTGCCATTTGATGTAAATTGAATATGAGCTCAAAGTCAAGGGTCAATCATTATGAAGTGGGTAATTAACCACCAAGAGTCCTCTGGCCCCGGTAATGACATCAGTGTGTTAAGAAAGAGCACCCATGAGCTCTTTCAGGTACCATATGTCATATCCAGGCGGAGCCACTTTTTGATGCTGACTGCTATGTTTCACCCTTCCAAATAATCCCAGGCATTTTATATGGGACTACAACTGGATGACTGAGTTGGCCATTTGAGTTTCGACAGTGTGCCTTAGTTTTCATCAAACCAGGAATGTATGTGTGCAGCCCTGTGAGCATAACTGTTGCCATCTTGATGAATGGCAGTGTCCACAGCATGCTCGTCATGAACAAAGAGCAGTACTTTGTAACCAAGAATGTTGAAACAATATACACAATCAAGTCCACAGTAGCCTGATGAGTGGGTCCAAGACATGTTATGAAAAACACCCCTAAAACATCACACTGTCATCTCTGGCCTGAATTACACTCACTACACAATGTAGATTAAATGCTCCAGAGGGGCATTGGTGAGCTAGACACCCTGCATCGTGTGAAAAAGAGGCAAAATGGTGACTTTTTGGACCAGATTACACCTGTCCAGTCAGTTCAGTCAGTTATTGTTCTGTTTTGGTTGTTTCAGTAAAGATTTCAAGCTTTATGTTCATCATGACCAAAGGCCTTCTGTGAGGTACCCAATTCCAAATATCCACTGCATGCAGTTCCCTTCACAATGTTTACTCGTAAACTGAGATGGAACTGCATTGGAGGACAGTAGCCATTCCTGACTTGTTTGAAACTGATTGTCATTGGCTAGAGACAAGAGTACCTGTCTGTTGGTATCTTTTTATGACCAATGTGTTACAGGGCTGCAATAGGTACACCACACCTTGTAGATATGTTGGATGGCCTCCCTTCATACACTGACAAATTAGGCCACTTCATTCATGATACCTCCTTTCTGCCATTCTATCAAGTCTCCATGCTGATCTATCTCACTGTACAGATTCCACATGACCATCTGGTCACTATGCACTACACTGCCCTGACTTACGTCAGAGGTGGAGGGTCACATGACCATCTGGTACCAGTCCCACAACATCTACAGATCTCCAAAAGAATCAGCAGACTCTTTCAATCAGATGCCTAATATTTTGTTCAGTGTGCTTAATAATAAAGGAAATAAGATAATTATAGAAATAAAAATAAACTGATATCCTTAGCAGTACTCACTGTGGCATCGGCAAGAAGATGATCATCGGGAAACTTGGCCTGAAATAACTCTTCGAGTATCCAAATGGGCTGGAATGGTAGCTCGACGAGAAAAAGCCGCCGCCTCCACCGCCATATCCACCGAAGAGCCCTGGCATCATACTGTAGCTGGAGGTGTAGCCCGGAGGACTCCACTGTGAGCCACCACCAGGATAGTAGCCACCCGGATAATGACCAAAGCCTGGAGATCCAGGGTAACCTTGCTGGTAGCCATAGTAACCACCACCACCACTACCACCACCCCCCGAGTACGATGGGTAACCCTGATGGTAGCCTCCGTAATGGCCAGGATACCCAGAGTAACCACCCGGATGGTTTTGATAGCCGGAGTAGCCCTGTTGGTAGCCAGGGTATCCAGCCTGATGGGTCGGGTAGCCCGGATAGGCTGGCGGGTGGCCTGGGCTGTACGCTGGAGGTGGCTGGTTTGGATTGTAGGCAGGGGGAGCATGGCCTGGAGGGCTGTACGGTGGTGGGGCCTGCTGCGTGCCGTGGTAATTTGGGTTGTACGGTGGCGGTGCCTGTTGAGTGCCGTGATAATTTGGGTTATAAGGAGGTGGTGCCTGTTGTGTCCCATGATAATTGGGGTTGTATGGTGGCTGCCGTGGGTAGTCAGCTGTCTTGCTTCCCGTACCACTGCAACAAAAATATACTGCTATACAAACAATGAAAACTCCAAGTAGGAATAACAACAACTTACGAAAAGACAGGTTGCTACTTACCGTAAAGAAGACAGATCAAGTTGCAGACATGCACAATTACAAGACACTCACATAAAGCTTTCAGCCCCCCCCCCCCCCAAGCACACACAATCACACCTCTTGCACATATAATTGACAACTCCAGCATCTCATGCCAGAACAGTGTGTATGTCTCTCTTTTACCGACTAAGGCTGTGGCCAAAAGCGTTGTGTGAGTGTCTTTTAAATGTGCCTGTCTGCAACTTGACATGTCTTCTTTACGATTTGTAGCAATCTGTGTTTTCCTACATTGTTGATATTCTGCTACACAACTGCTCAAAATACCTTTCCTCTCAAAGTAATACTACTGTACTATTTTTGATTAACAAAATCGAAACAGCACCACATAAAATCAGGGCTAAACTTTACATGGACCATCACTGTGCTGTACTTGTTCACAATATAATGCAAAAGTATCAAAGTGTCACACCTGAAACAGAGTACAGGAGGATATTATATGGTAACCAATAAAATATATACATAATTTGTACCTGTGCCTGTTCTATTAGTATGTTCTTAATGATGTCATCTGATATACTAATACTGGTTGTGATGACAAAATGATACAAACTATGCACCTTTTATGGACGGTACTTTCAATTTCTGTTTCTGCCATTTACAGCACTTTCTTTTATTAGTATACACAGCACTTTAACACTGTCAGTCTTTAACTATTATTAATGGCTCCATCTCAAAGGCAGACTTTACATTTAAGGCAATTTATCTGTAGTGTAGTCCAAGGTTTAGGTTAGTTTGAAAGGATTTAATTCAGTTGCATTTTGGCAAAGCCAATTTACTTGAAAGTGGAATCTAGATTGTGATGATATACAGATCTGTAGCCAGCTAGCTATGTTAGCCTAGAAGCTAAAAGCTTCATTTCCCATTATTTACTGTTTGTTTGAGCCTGAAATCTACCAAGATACAGCAAAAGAATAAGAAGAAAATTTCACATTAAATTTCTTATAAAGTCTTTGAGTGTGTTTTCCCATGAAAATGACATGGTCTTCTTCAAAAATTCAGTCTGATCACTGTTAGCACATAGTGTGTTAAGGTAGTTGTTATGTTGAATATTTCTCCTGCGATCTAAGTGAAAACTTTGGAACATCAACGTGTAGTAGCACCCACAGATCGCTGTGCCACACCAAAGTTGGCAATGCAAATCAGTATCACAGACATTAGGGAGGTCTTGTTGCAATCCACAAGGATGTATGGGAAACACTCCCCGAGACCACATCTCCCCTCTAAGCACAGCAGCACCCTCACACTGAGGTCAATAAACGTTGAGCCTGCAAGAGCTCTGTGTCCCGTTTGTGACCTCAGCTACAGTAGTCAACATCATAGTGCAAGACAGTGACAGTTAAAGTTTGGGATGAAATGTTCTGTTGTAAATGATGAACATTCTACCTCAAGAGAACAGTCTGTTACTTAGTGCATCAAGTAATAGTCAATGACAGTTGTAAATTATCCAGTGCTCCCGTCACAAAGAACAGTGTCAAAGTTAAGTAAATCTTTTATTCATTTATGTAATAAAGTGAACTAATGCTTCATGTGTTCTAGTATGATGAACCTTCTTCCAGAGCAATCAAAGAACCCACTGTTGCGGGCGGACGAAAGTAGTTTCGGCTCGTCGCAATACATTGTGTCTACCAATAAGGTGTTTCCACCATCTCTTGTGATGGCTGTTATTAACACACACTTACAAGTTAGTGTGTGATGGATCCTGAAAGTTTCACCAAAAACTTGTGCAAAGTAGGCTTGAGGCCACAGAAAGTGTTTGTCACAATTTACAGCCAGTCCATCCCTCCTAGCTGAACACAAGGGTTTTAAGTTGCAGATTTTACATTAATTAGATTATATTCTGTGTGGCATCAATCAAGAGCCAGTTTAGTTTTGGAGGGAGTGAAGGGAGACCAAAGCTTGAATAAAGTATGTTGTTGTGGTCTTCAGTCCTGAGACTGGTTTGATGCAGCTCTCCATTCTGCTCTAGCCTGTGCAAGCTGCTTCATCTCCCAGTACCTACTGCAGCCTAATTCCTTCTTAATCTGCTTAGTGTATTCATCTCTTGGTCTTCCTATACGATTTTTACCATCCACGCTGCCCTCCAATACCAAATTAGTGATACCTTGATGCCTCAGAACATGTCCTACCAACCAATCCCTTCTTCTAGTCAAGCTGTGCCACAAACTCCTCCCCTATTCCATTCAATACCTCCTCATTACTTATGTGATCTACCCATCTAATCTTCAGCATTCTTATGTAGCACCACATTTAAAGCTTCTATTCTCTTCTTGTCCAAACTATTTATCGTCCACGTTTCACTTCCATACATGGTTACACTCCACACAAATACTTTCAGAAATGACTTCCTGACACTTAATTCTATACTCGATGTTAACAAATTTTTCTTCCTCAGAAACGCTTTCCTTGCCATTGCCAGTCTATATTTTATATGCTCTCTACTTCGACCATCATCAGCTATTTTGCTCCCCAAATAGCAAAACTCTTTTACTACTTTAAGTGTCTCACCTCCTAATCTAATTCCCTCAGCATCACCCGACTTAATTCGATTACATTCCATTATCCTCGTTTTGCTTTTGTTGATGTTCATCTTATACCCTCCTTTCAAGACACTGTCCATTCCGTTCAACTGTTCTTCCAAGTCCCTTGCTGTCTCTTACAGAATTACAATGTCATCGGCGAACCTCAAAGTTTTTATTTCTTCTCCATGGATTTTAATACATACTCTGAACTTTTCTTTTGTTTCCTTTATTGTTTGCTCAATATACAGATTGAATAACATCGGGGATAGGCTACAACCCTGTCTCATTCCCTTCCCAACCACTGCTTCCCTTCCATACCCCTCAACCCTTATAACTGCCATCTCCTTTCTGTACAAATTGTAAATAGCCTTTCGCTCCCTGTATTTTACCCCTGCCACCTTCAGAATTTGAAAGAGAGTATTCCAATCAACATTGTCAAAAGCTTTCTCGAAGTCTACAAATGCTAGAAACGTAGGTTTGCCTTTCATTACTCTTTCTTCTAAGATAAGTCGTAGGGTCAGTATTGCCTCACGTGTTCCAACATTTCTACGGAATCCAAACTGATCTTCCCCGAGGTATGCTTCTACCAGTTTTTCCATTCGTCTGTAAAGAATTCGTGTTAGTATTTTGCAGCTGTGACTTATTAAACTGATAGTTCGGTGATTTTCACATCTGTCAACACCTGCTTTCTTTGGGATTGGAATAATTATATTGTTCTTGAAGTCTGAGGGTATTTCGCATGTCTCATACATCTTGCTCACCAGACGGTAGAGTTTTGTCAGGACTGGCTCTCCCAAGGCTGTCAGTAGTTCTAATGTAATGTTGTCTACTCCCAGGGCCTTGTTTCGACTCAGGTCTTTCAGCACTGAATAAAGTAAGCAGGCTTAAAATTACACACTGTCCAACCACATAGAGGTGACCATCTGTCAAAATCCTGAACAACAACGTTTCACAGTGCAGACTGCTGCGAGATGTGCCGGAAGAGAGTCCGTGAGATTGTGGAAGCTACCAACAGGTATGTGGAGCCCTGCCAACTCCAGTGCTGTGGCCAGCTGCATTAGGTTTCTCAGATGAACATCCAAAGTGTAATCAGCCCGATCGAGCTGGTCCCACAGATTCTCGAATGGATTTAACTCCTGGGAGTCTTGTGGTCAGAGGATTATGGTCACCTCATCCAGGTGCTCTTAAAACCAGACATGTACAATGCAAGCTGTGTGACATGTTGCTTTGTCCTGCTGGTAGATGCCATCGTGCCAAGGAAAACTGTTTGTAGGATAGGTAAGAAAATCTACTCGTCAATCGGTGGCAGAACACACATGTGAAAGAAGCTTATAATTAGGCAAGCTTTCGGAGCCAGTGGCTTCTTCTTCAGGCAGAAGGATTGAAGGCGAAGGACTGTAGAGGTTCCCAGACACCAGTTTCTCAGAACTCCGCAGGTGGGAATTAGCGCTACAACATTTTCTTGGTTCTCGCCACCCACCTTGCCTTAATTTATGTTAATTTGTTTTGTCTCAGCATTTCTTCACTATAACTACTCCTGTCTTCACTCCATTTTAGTTTTCTACATCTTTCATTTTCTTACCTGTCTGTTTCTCGCCATTCCCTTTCTGTCTCTGTTACATACAATGCACTTAGCTCTTAGCCGTTTAGGAAGCTGCCAAGGGTCAGGAAGGGAAACACCACTGTTAAAGGAAGTTTAGGAGAAGGATGGATAGCTTTTTGGGGTGAAGTCTGGCATGCAGTTGCAGTTTGAACTTCAAACTGCAACAACATGCCAGACTTCACCTCAAAAAACTATCCCACCTTCTCCTAAACTACCTATGTTCCCTTTCCTGTCCCCCTGCAGCTCCTTAAGCAGCCACTCCTCTCCTACAAACCAAACTTGGCCAACCTCCTTAACATCACACTGCCTCCCAGACCAAGAATAAGCCATAATCATAAGAACCAGTCACAACAGTGCAGTGTCCAACCTCTCATCTAAAGTTCTCCGCATTCCTGTATTATCCACGGGTCTCACTTTCAACCCTAAACCAACTGTCGATCACACTGCTTTGGTGAAGGACCTACTTTTTCACAAGCAATATCAAGTGCAGATATCACTTTGCAACCCAATACCAAAACCTTTCCAACAGCAAACCTATCACTGAACCCTGTCCTGAACAGTCCCAACCACGATCTCAACTTTATCCACCACCTCAAATCATCCCTTACAAGTCTTCCAAGAATTCCCCACATCCAGCATTCCTTCACAGCCCTTCCTCAGGTCCTTGCAACATAACCCTAACCTGTCCTCTGCAGAAGTCCAGGCTCTACATTCCCTAAACGTTGATGACTACATCATTATCCTTCCAGCAGACATAGTATCGATCACTGCGGTACATAACCAAAAGGAGTATGTTAGTGCAGGTCTACACCAGCTGTCTGACGCCTCTACATACTGCATCTGCCATCACGATCCCATTCCTGTGATTCAAACTGACCTGCAGTCCCCCCTTAAAGCCTCAGGCCCCTCACAAGGACTAACACCTCAATCCACAGAACTTCTCACCCTCCCAAACCATTCACCACCACCTTTTACCTTCATCCTCAGATCCACAAACCCAATCATCCTGGCCATCCTAAAGTTGCTGGCTTCAAAGAACCTACTGAATGTACATCTGCCTTAGCTGATCAGCACTTGCAACCCAAAGTACGAAGGCTTCCCTCCGATATCAAAGATACCAACCATTTCCTTGTCCATCCCACTTCCACCACACACCTTTCTTGTCAACACTGATGCCACTTCCCTCTGTACCAACATCCCCCACACACATGGTCTATCTGCTACTGACCATTTTCTCAGTCAGCGCCCACCTGATTCCAAAACTATGACATCCTTCCTACTCATGTTAATCAACTTTTACTTACCAATAACAACTTCACCTTAGACAGGCAGACATACAAACAGATCAGGGGTATGGCCATGGGAATCAGGATGACTCCCTTCCCGTGCCAACCTTTTTGTGGGTCACTTGGAGGGGACTGTCCTGGGATCCGTAAGTCTTCAACCCCTGGTTTGGTTTAGATACACTGATGACATCTTTACCATATGGACTCATGGTAGGGCTGATCTGTTAAAATTCTTGGAACTTCTGAATACCTCTACCCAATCACATGGTCCTATTCTGAATCCCATGCCACTTTCCATGATGTTGATCTCATCCTCACTGAAGGCCAGCTACACACTTTTGTCCACATTAAACCTACTAACAAACAACAGTACTTACATTTTGACAGTTGCCAACTTTTCCACATCAAATGTTCGCTCCCATACAGCCTTGGCATTAGAGGCAGACGTATTTGTTCAGATGCAGAGTCATTACACCGATACACCACCATTCTCACAACCAATCCTGGTACTGCTAATCCCTCCAAAAACCAGCTTTGGAGCACATTACTGGTAACTCAGGTTTATGCTGGTCTGGAATGTATTAATCAGCTACTTTGACAAGGCCGTGACTTCCTAAAATCATGTCCTGATATGAAATCCATTGTCTTTAAGATTATACCCACCACATCTAGAATAGCTTTTTGTTGCCTCCCAATCTCTATAATATTCTTATCAGATCCTATGCTCCTTCTGCATCAATCTCCCTCCCCTATGGCTCCTACCCCTGTGAACATCCTCACTTCAAGACTTCCCCTAAGCACCTCCTACCACCACCTATACTAGCCCTGTAACTGGCAAAACATATATTATCAAAGGAAGAGCCACCTATGAAATGACACGTGCCATTTACCAGCTGTTATGGAACACTGTTCAGCCTTTTACATCAGCATGACTACCACTGAGGTGTCAGTTAAAATGAATGGGCGTAGGCAGAGGATGTATACTGGCAACACACAATATCTTGTTGCAGAGCATGCTCTGCAACATAACAGTCATGACTTCAGGGCCTGTTTCACCACATGTGCCATCTGGATTCTTGCCCCAGACATCAGTTTCTCAAGCTCTGCAGGTGGGAACACACTACAATATGTCATGGATTCTCACCACCTGGCCTTAATTTATGTTGATTTCTTCTGTGTCAGCGTTTCTTCACAGTAATTACTCCTTTCTTCACTCCATTTTAGTTTTCCACATCTTTCATTTTCTTATTTGTCTAGATTTCGATGTCCCCCTCCCAACTCTGTTACAAACAATGCACTTAGCTCTTAGACAGTAGCAGTACACATTAGCAGTAATGTCTGTCTTACATATTACCATGTATTCCACCTTTAAGCTCTCAAGTTTTCAAATCTCATCCAGTTCAGTCTGGGTGACTTTTCCAAAATCTATCCCTTTTCCTAGACCTGTCCTGTCCTTTTCCTTAACCCCTCTTCCTTCCCCTTCAACCCTTCTGCCTGAGGAAAGAGCCATTGGCTCCAAAAGTTTGCCTAGTGATAACCTTCTTTTATGTGTGTGTTATGCTGCCGCTTGGTGAGTAGATTTTATCTATCCAATTACATTAAACTGCTTATAGGGATGGACACGCTCCCCAAGGATGGATGGACACTTATGTTGAGCCACTGTGTCTTCCAGAATGATGAGATAACCCAGGGAATGCCATGAAAAACATTCTGCAGACCATAACGCTACCTCCTGCTTGCAGCGTCTTTGCTTTCAGACGATTCATACATGCATACGGCCATCTGTCCCATGAAGCATAAAATGTGATGCATCTGAAAAGGCCACCTGTACAATGCAAGCTGTGTGACATGTTGCTTTGTCCTGCTGGCAGATGCATCATGCCAAGAAAATCTATCTAGTAGATAGTGTGGGAAGTTCCATGTGGCTTTTCACGGATGATGCTGTAGTATACAGAGAAGTTGCAGCATTAGAAAATTGCAGCGAAATGCAGGAAGATCTGTAGCGGATAGGCACTTGGTGCAGGGAGTGGCAACCGACCCTTAACGTAGACAAATGTAATGTATTGCGAATACATAGAAAGAAGGATCCTTTATTGTATGATTATATGATAGCGGAACAAAACACTGGTAGCAGTTACTTCTGTAAAATATCTGGGAGTATGCGTACGGAACGATTTGAAGTGGAATGATCATATAAAATTAATTGTTGGTAAGGCGGGTGCCAGGTTGAGATTCATTGGAAGAGTCCGTAGAAAATGTAGTCCATCAACGAAAATGTAGTCCATCAACAAACGAGGTGGCTTACAAAACACTCGTTCGACCTATACTTGAGTACTGCTCATCAGTGTGGGATCCGTACCAGGTCGGGTTGACAGAGGAGACAGAGAAGATCCAAAGAAGAGCGGCGCTTTTTGTCACATGGTTATTTGGTAAGCATGATAGCGTTACAGAGATGTTTAGCAAATTCAAGTGGCAGACTCTGCAAGAGAGGCGCTCTGCATCGCGGTGTAGCTTGCTGTCCAGGTTTCGAGAGGGTGCATTTCTGGATGAGGTATCGAACATATTGCTTCCCTCTACTTATACCTCCCGAGGAGATCACGAATGTAATATTAGAGAGATTCCAGTGTGCACAGAGGCTTCCCGGCAGTTGTTCTTCCCGCGAACCATAAACTACTGTAACAGGAAAGGGAGTTAATGACAGTGGCACGTAAAGTGCCCTCCGCCACACACTGTTGGGTGGCTTGCAGAGTATACATGTAGATGTAGATATTTGTAGGATAGGTAAAAAGTCTACTCGTCAATTGGTGGCAGAACACACATGTGAAAGAAGGTTATAATTAGGCAAGTGGATGTCCAGTTGCAGTATTGGCATTCACCTGTCGCCTATGGCCCATGGTGAGCCACAGAACCCTTGGCGCCAGTTATGGGTAGTGGCAACCTTGGCCCAAAAGCCACTGATCGTGCCCTTTTGGACATCAGATAAATCACTCTGTTTCACATTAGGACAACGGCTGCACTGTTTTCCACATCTCCTTAACATGCTTTCTCCACTTCTAGTGCTGCCACTGCCATCTGCAAGTGGTTATTGCACATGGTCACATTAATGTGCCTGGGCCGTGTATATGTTGCAGTTCTTATGCAGAGATTTAGAGACCAGCATGGAGAGAAGAAACAAATCTGAAAAATGTTTTGCATACAACTGAAGAATATCATATGCATTACTTCTATTTTTGTATTGGTGATAGCAATCTGAAAAATAAATTTTCAGCAATCAGTTGCTCTGAGGTTTCAGGAAACATAATTTTTATCATATAAATCCAAACAGTCTCTGTTATTAGCAATGTACATTATACCTTTCATGACATAATATCTGTATTTCGTATAAAATCATTGACTCATTTTGAAACATCTACGCACAGTGAACTGCAAAGGAAACACTATTTCTCTTTTAAAAAAGTGCCACTCAAGAAAATTTCACATGAAGGTCACTTCTGCATCACAGATAAATGGTATAGTCATGTTTCATCTTTAACATCAATACAATTCCACAACAAAAGAACAAAATTTCAAATTTGTAGAATAGATAATTAATCCACCAACTTACAATTTAGGAAGAAGACACAGCCTTCAATACTCAATGAGTATAATAAATCAAATGCCTGTATGACTGAGCAGGGATAAATTACCCCCACATTTGTACACAGACTACCTAAAACTTTGTACAATTATGTGTTTGCAAGCATTGGAATTGTTTTATTTCAATTGGAATTTCTGAGGGGAAAAAATCCCTAAATACAGTTCCTTTTCAGACATTCTATAACAGCTTCCAGAGGTAGTTACAAAAAGCTGTTTGTAAGTGCTAATATAAAACTCATCATCTTGTAAATCCTCAAACATTTATCTTCTTTATAGGTTGTAAAGAACTTAATGCATGTATGAATTGATACACTATATCCAGAACACATTTAAACTAGGACTGAAACTCAACCATAACAGAATTGTAATGAGGTACAATCGATATATTAGAAGTCTGAAGTGACAGAATCAGTTGTTGATGAGTTTCTTTTCATTTAGGGAAGCTGAAAAGATTGACTGAATGGACAGCAAAAGGAAAAGGCAGACAGAGGGTTAAAATGAAAAACAAAGCTGCAAATGAATCTGAAAAAGGAGTTCAGTAATCAGTGTCTATTATAGTTTTTACTTGTGGTAGTGAGACATGGACTTCCAATGGGAAAAACATTCAAAAACTAAGGAGTTCCAAGTGAGTACTGGAGACATGCATGATGCGAATAAATAGGAGAGACAGGAATGTAAACAAATGCATCAGGAACAAAGTGGAGAGGAGATGTGGGAGGGGCATACAGCCTGGCAAACACATGGAACCTGAACAAAGGAAATCCTTTTCTGGGCTACAGGTGACAAGAAAAGAATGGTGAAATAACCTAATGTAAAGTGGTAGATTAGAAAACATACAGCAGCAATATATATGCAATTAACTCCATTACATTACACAGGGAAACATCTGGAGGAGACCCTTTCCAGCAGTGGGTGTCAAATGGTGGAGTCACAGCAACAGTGTACAGTATAACTGCCAATGTCTGGTAGAACTGGAGAAGACTGTTTCCAATTAGTAAACACTCTAATTATGTGTATTTTTTCATATTTATATCAATTTGCTAACAAAAGATTTTTTATTTTGCTAGTTCTGAGCCATAATTAAATGTTTACTAAATGTTTTATATTTATTTTGTGCTAATATCAGTTCTTATAAGATTTTACATTTTGTTAATAGCTGCAAGTAAACAAAAGGAACCCATCATTTCAATAGCATTTCAATAACCTTTCAGGAATAATGAAAAACTTGTTTAAGAAATCATTTACACACAAATATAATGAATATCATGAAATTCTTCTAAAAATGTTAACACTAATTTTGGAATGAATTTACATGCAAAATTATCAATAGGAAAAATTATTTTGTAATTGACAAACCATTATAATTATATTTCACTGGTTATTTTTTCAGTATTTACAATTACAAACAGATGTACTTTCAAGCATTAAGATTGAGGTTTAATCACTCAAAAACACTGCACGAAGTTAATAATTCTTTGTAAAGCAACAGCTTTAATTGTATTTGATCTTGTTAATGATGATATATGCTCCTGTATTATTAAAAAATTTATAAACAGCTAATGCACATTTAACTGTTCAGCAGTGTTTGTTTGGTTGTATTTGATCTCTCAGTATTGTGTTAGCATGGCTCAGTTCAGTTCAAATTGTTTTTGATGGAGACTGGACTTTAATTTACATACAAACTGGAAATTGATCATTACCTGAAATTGTGAACTTTGTTTGTAGTACCTGGAATGATAAATGGAAAAATGTACAAATTCTAAGTCAGATTATTTCTTACAGTTAAGGGTCTTGGAGCTGTTTATTCACCATGGAAGACAAGTATCAATGCTGTTCTGATGAGATTAGTTTCACCAAATTCTGTTGTCTTACCAACAAAATCACCTGCTTAATGGAATTATTAATAACACTTGCATTTTTTTTTCAAAAGTAGATGAAACATTTAGTTATAGGTGGTGAGGGTGTTGGTACAGAGGCGGGAGCATGGCAGTGGTGGCAGGGATGACAATGATCTTTATGAAAATAGTAATTCTGGAGCAAGGCAGGTTTGCAAAACTGAGTACCCTATGTATGATAGATTTAACTTGCAACACAGCACTCACCTTCCTACGTTCCAGCCCTGCTGTACCTGATGGGGTGGGTTGAGGTCAGAGGCTGAAGGCTGCTGCTTGGCACTGCCGCCTGGAACATTCCAGCCGGGGCCAGGAGCCTGAGCATGCGAACCTTGTTGGTTCGGGTTCGTGCCCGGCACATTGAAGCCCGGTCCAGGAGGTTGCTTGTTTGTGTTTGTCCCTGGGATGTTAAAGCCTGGTCCAGGAGGCTGCTTGTTCGTGTTTGTTCCTGGCAAATTCCAGCCTGGACCAGGAGGCTGAGCATGGGAACCTTGATGGTTTGTCCCTGGTACATTCCATCCAATGGGCCTGTCACATATGGAGAATAGTGGTAAGTATTCAGCTGATACTACTGTCCTACAAGGCAGGATACTCTTCTGCCTCTGTAAACAAGAAGAATTTCTGAAACCTTATGAAACAAAAAGTCACTTGAGAACACTTATAATTTAAGAAACAGAATTGCTGGTCAGTACTTATCTTGGGGTAGTACTGCCAATAAGTGTGCAGATAAATATTAAACGGGCATGCTACCTACCTTTCAGACCTACAAGAGTCACCAAGAAAATTATACACCACAATTTTTTTCTCAAACAACAAAGGTACAAATGTGAAACTTTAGGTAAGAATTATTTGAAGTTTCCAGTGTGCACATGCAAACTTTTAGTTTCCTCTGACAGATAGCTTAGTTGCAGGAGTGTTTCATTATGGCATTGGTAAGTGATGTACTTCGCTTAGCTGCAGGAGTGTTTCATTATGGCATTGGTAAGTGATGTACTTCAAAAGCAGTGTGTTATCACTGAATTTCTCACTGCAGAGAAAGAAACTGTTGGGATCATCCCCAAATGTTTGTGTGCAATTTCTGGAGCACCTTAAGTTAACAGAAGTACAGTTAGTAATTGGGCAAAGAGGGCAAGGCCATTACGAGAATGTGGCTTGGCAGGACTCCAAGATTTGCAGTGTTCAGAGTGACCATCTCTGGCTGTCACGCCTGACAGGAAGCAGATTGCTGATATGTTCATTCACAAGCATATAATGCATACAGTGAAAGCACCATTAATTCTGAAGCATATGTGAACACATTAACTAAATTCAAGAAGCACTTCCAGTGACCTCTGTGATATAACAATCCAGGTGATTGATTGATTCAACATGATGATGCTCGGCCTCACACAAGTTTGATGACTTTGGAACACGTCACTAAAAAGGGTTAGACAGTGTTGGCCTAGCCACCCTACAGTCGTGACCTAGGTCCCTCAGAGTTGCAATTAAAGGATGCGTGGTGATTTGCACATTAAACAAATGGCTTCGTGACCAGAACAAGGAGTGGTACTGACAGGCTATACATGCCCTCGTGTTTCACTAGAGGAAAGCTGTAGAGTGAAAAAGAGGCTTTGTGAAAAATAGGGAGTGTAGAAGAGATATCATTCTTTCTTGTGTGTATGTGTGTGTGTGTGTGTGTGTGTGTGTGTGTGTGTGTGTGTGTGTGTGTGTGTGTGTTAATACCATGCACGTAACAGTGTTAATGGAACGCATTTTGAACATTTTATATAAGGAAGAGTTTCAACTGGTATGCTAATATATTCTGTTCCTGCGCTTGCATAAAAAATGTACTATGAAGACTTGTGGATAATGCACATAATGTAAGTTTCTACCTCTGTCTATGAGATGTGTGTTCTGAAAACTTCCCCAACATTTTTTATGCCCTCTGTATCATTTTAGAGCCCCCAGGATAATCCTTTCATACAGTTCTGTTTTTTTGACAGCAACACAATTAGTAGTGTGACACTTTATATCCTACTGAACTGAACATGTACATATTCAGTCAAAACCATGTAACAGTCTTGGAAATGAGAAATTGAGAGGTGTTGCCAAACCAGAAAAATCACAAAAACTACTAAATACTAACACAGACCTGCAATATTATTATTATTATTATTATTATTATTATCATCATCATCATTAAATAATAACAATACTTGCAACAACATAACAATGGTAACATCTTGTTATGAAGCTCACAACAAGACAGACATCACTGGTGTTACTTTTGGCACAAAAAACAAACATACATAATTTTGCACAAGCATACATGGTATCTGACATGGGCAACAATGTAAGGCTGCAGAAGTTATAGAAATTGCACAGTGTACAAAGCACACAATTTCTCCTTATCTGAAGAAGCACAATAACTGACAACAATGCCTCATAGAAGTACACTGCAATTAAACAACAAGGTGAAGTTTTAACATACTATCCACACTGTAAATAGTCACAACAGAAATTTAACCATGTGAAATAACACACACTGTGCTAGTTACTGCACTTCAAATTCTTTTGCCAAAATTTTGCACACAGTGAGGAATACAGCAAATAAAACTGCTGCTTACAAATAAACATTATGAACTGCAGTAAATTTGGGTTAAAATCACACCACTTTCCTACTCATGCCAATGTGATCTCACTTCCAATAACATGCACTTCATCTGCTTGGATTAGTAACAGTTTGTATCAGTTCTTCTCGTATCAGATAGCATACATGCAGAAGAAATCAAGTCAATTTTTCAAAGTTACTACCCAGAATTCATCCATACTTCACAAACTAGATTCTACTCAGTAACTTTAATAGTCACTTCTGATGGTCGTTCGGTTAACTATTTTAAATGCATGGTACTTGCAACTCCATGTGGTCTTGTGTTTGATAGTGTACTTAATTGTATCAAATGGAAAAATTCAATTGAGACAACTGTTACAATTAGGAGAGAGAATGGCCTTATCTCCAGTAAAAAAAGTCCCTATTATTGTTGTTAAAAACTGGATGTTGGAAAAACGATCTTATTTTTTGTAACTTACATTTCCCTTCATCACAAATAGGAAAGAGGGATTTGTTGGGGAAGATCACATAGAACTTAAGTTCACAGAGAGAGAGAGAGAGAGAGAGAGAGAGAAAAAATATATATATATATATATATATATATATATATATATATATATATATATATATATATATATATATATATATATAATAGAGGGAAACATTCCACGTGGGAAAAATATATCTAAAAAGAAAGATGATGAACTTACCAAACAAAAGCGCTGGCAGGTCGATAGACACACAAACAAACACAAACATACACACAAAATTCTAGCTTTCGCAACCAATGGTTGCCTCGTCAGGAAAGAGGGAAGGAGAAGGAAAGACAAAAGGATATGGGTTTTAAGGGAGAGGGTAAGGAGTCATTCCAATCCCGGGAGCGGAAAGACTTACCTTAGGGGGAAAAAAGGACAGGTATACACTCGCACACACACACATATCCATCCACACATACACAGACACAACCAGACATTTGTAAAGGCAAAGAGTTTGAGCATTTTTTGGGCAGAGATGTCAGTCGGGGCGGATGTACAGAGGCAAAGATGAAGTTGAAAGACAGGTGAGGTATGAGCGGCGGCAAATTGAAATTAGAAATTAGCGGAGATTGAGGCCTGGCGGATAGCGAGAAGAAAGGATATGCTGAAGGGCAAGTTCCCATCTCCGGAGTTCTGACAGGTTGGTGTTAGTGGGAAGTATCCAGATAACCCGGACGGTGTAACACTGTGCCAAGATGTGCTGGCCGTGCACCAAGGCATGTTTAGCCACAGGGTGATCCTCATTACCAACAAACACTGTCTGCCTGTGTCCATTCATGCGAATGGACAGTTTGTTGCTGGTCATTCCCACATAGAACGCTTCACAGTGTAGGCAGGTCAGTTGGTAAATCACGTGGGTGCTTTCACACGTGGCTCTGCCTTTGATCGTGTACACCTTCCGGGTTACAGGACAGGAATAGGTGGTGGTGGGAGGGTGCATGGGACAGGTTTTACACCGGGGGCGGTTACAGGGGTAGGAGCCAGAGGGTAGGGAAGGTGGTTTGGGGATTTCATAGGGATGAACTAAGAGGTTGCGAAGGTTAGGTGGACGGCGGAAAGACACTCTTGGTGGAGTGGGGAGGATTTCATGAAGGATGGATCTCATTTCAGGGCAGGATTTGAGGAAGTCGTATCCCTGCTGGAGAGCCACATTCAGAATCTGATCCAGTCCCGGAAAGTATCCTGTCACAAGTGGGGCACTTTTGGGGTTCTTCTGTGGAAGGTTCCGGGTTTGAGGAGATGAGGATGTGGCTCTGGTTATTTGCTTCTGTACCAGGTCAGGAGGGTAGTTACGGGACCCACCTCCTCTTCCTCAAAATCACCCTCTCCTAACCTTCCAGGAATTTCTGACTTCCAGCCTTGCCTCTCAATCCTTTTTAAAAAACCTTAATCCTACTCCCAACATCACCACTGCTGAAGCCCAGGCTATCCGTGATCTGAAGGCTGACCGATCCATCGTCATTCTTCCGGCGGACAAGGGTTCCACAACTGTGGTACTTGATCGTCGGGAGTATGTGGCTGAGGGACTGCGTCAGCTTTCAGACAACACTACTTACAAAGTTTGCCAAGGCAATCCCATTCCTGATGTCCAGGCGGAGCTTCAAGGAATCCTCAGAACCTTAGGCCCCCTACAAAACCTTTCACCCGACTCCATCAACCTCCTGACCCCACCAACACCCCGCACCCCTACCTTCTACCTTCTTCCCAAAATTCACAAACCCAATCATCCCGGCCGTCCCATTGTAGCTGGTTACCAAGCCCCCACCGAACGCATCTCTGCCTACGTAGATCAACACCTTCAACCCATTACATGCAGTCTCCCATCCTTCATCAAAGACACCAACCACTTTCTCAAACGCCTGGAATCCCTACCCAGTCTGTTACCCCCGGAAACCATCCTTGTAACCATTGATGCCACTTCCTTATACACAAATATTCCGCATGTCCAGGGCCTCGCTGCGATGGAGCACTTCCTTTCACGCCGATCACCTGCCGCCCTACCTAAAACCTCTTTCCTCATTGCCTTAGCCAGCTTCATCCTGACCCACAACTTCTTCACTTTTGAAGGCCAGACATACCAACAATTAAAGGGAACAGCCATGGGTACCAGGATGGCCCCCTCGTATGCCAACCTATTCATGGGTCACTTAGAGGAAGCCTTCCTGGTTACCCAGGCCTGCCAACCCGAAGTTTGGTACAGATTTATTGATGACATTTTCGTGATCTGGACTCACAGTGAAGAAGAACTCCAGAATTTCCTCTCCAACCTCAACTCCTTTGGTTCCATCAGATTCACCTGGTCCTACTCCAAATCCCATGCCACTTTCCTTGACGTTGACCTCCACCTGTCCAATGGCCAGCTTCACACGTCCGTCCACATTAAACCCACCAACAAGCAACAGTACCTCCATTATGACAGCTGCCACCCATTCCACATCAAACGGTCCCTTCCCTACAGCCTAGGTCTTCGTGGCAAACGAATCTGCTCCAGTCCGGAATCCTTGAACCATTACACCAACAACCTGAAAACAGCTTTTGCATCCCGTAACTACCCTCCCGACCTGGTACAGAAGCAAATAACCAGAGCCACATCCTCATCTCCTCAAACCCGGAACCTTCCACAGAAGAACCCCAAAAGTGCCCCACTTGTGACAGGATACTTTCCGGGACTGGATCAGATTCTGAATGTGGCTCTCCAGCAGGGATACGACTTCCTCAAATCCTGCCCTGAAATGAGATCCATCCTTCATGAAATCCTCCCCACTCCACCAAGAGTGTCTTTCCGCCGTCCACCTAACCTTCGCAACCTCTTAGTTCATCCCTATGAAATCCCCAAACCACCTTCCCTACCCTCTGGCTCCTACCCCTGTAACCGCCCCCGGTGTAAAACCTGTCCCATGCACCCTCCCACCACCACCTATTCCAGTCCTGTAACCCGGAAGGTGTACACGATCAAAGGCAGAGCCACGTGTGAAAGCACCCATGTGATTTACCAACTGACCTGCCTACACTGTGAAGCGTTCTATGTGGGAATGACCAGCAACAAACTGTCCATTCGCATGAATGGACACAGGCAGACAGTGTTTGTTGGTAATGAGGATCACCCTGTGGCTAAACATGCCTTGGTGCACGGCCAGCACATCTTGGCACAGTGTTACACCGTCCGGGTTATCTGGATACTTCCCACTAACACCAACCTGTCAGAACTCCGGAGATGGGAACTTGCCCTTCAGCATATCCTTTCTTCTCGCTATCCGCCAGGCCTCAATCTCCGCTAATTTCTAATTTCAATTTGCCGCCGCTCATACCTCACCTGTCTTTCAACTTCATCTTTGCCTCTGTACATCCGCCCCGACTGACATCTCTGCCCAAAAAATGCTCAAACTCTTTGCCTTTACAAATGTCTGCTTGTGTCTGTGTATGTGTGGATGGATATGTGTGTGTGTGTGCGAGTGTATACCTGTCCTTTTTTCCCCCTAAGGTAAGTCTTTCCGCTCCCGGGATTGGAATGACTCCTTACCCTCTCCCTTAAAACCCATATCCTTTTGTCTTTCCTTCTCCTTCCCTCTTTCCTGACGAGGCAACCATTGGTTGCGAAAGCTAGAATTTTGTGTGTATGTTTGTGTTTGTTTGTGTGTCTATCGACCTGCCAGCGCTTTTGTTTGGTAAGTTCATCATCTTTCTTTTTAGATATATTTTTCCCACGTGGAATGTTTCCCTCTATTATATTCATCTCATTAATTTGAAGCCAACAATCACGTTTGTTATTGTTATCGTTATTGTTATTGTCACTGTTACATTTCGAAGTCTTTTCTGTCGTCTTATTTCCTCCTTCTGTTTTTGCCATCACTTTCTATTCACCTTCTCCTTTTTTACCGTAATCCAGTATACAATTTTATCCCGTCGATATACACTCAATAATACGTAATAATACGTAAATCACTTCCAAACCATAACCAAAAAAAATTTTTTTTTTCCGCTTTGCTGCTATAAAATCCACCGTTTCCAGTCCACAAACAGTTCCTTTCAGCTATTAAACAACCCTTTCGGCAGTTTTAATAACTTTTGCTTTATTTCCATTTCCGTTTTTCTCACATCACCGATCATTTTTAGCCGCTTCCCACAGGTTTTAACGTCATTATTTCTTCATCAAACAATTGTTAGCTTCATTTCCATAATCTGCCACCACCAAACCACTCCTTTTAATACATCCTCACGTAGTTTTCTCGAAATTTTCCCGAATTTCTCCACCCTTTAACGTGTTTTGGCGGCAACACAACCACCTAACCTTTATGCACATCATTATCTACCTACACAAGTTCACCACAGGATCAACATAGCCCAGCCCTAATCAACCCTTTTTCGCCTTTTTTCACACCAGATCTCCATTTGCTTTCTAATTTTACCTTTATCTCTCCCCATATATTTTTTCATATTTATTCTCATTTTCATTTCAGCCTCGTGTTCCACTTTCCACCTTCTAGTACCATGTCACCCTCACAACACCTTCACAACGACCCCATTAAGTTTTATTTACATTCCCTCCGCAAACATGCCTTCGCCCTAGCCAGATTACACTCCCATATTTTATTTTCTCAGGCTTGTCTGACATTTGGCATCTCCCCCAAAGGCCTCACACTTAAAGTTCCCATCTCTGGCTGCAACCCTTCTTTCCATCAGTCCCTATACCAGTTCCAAACCAAACAATCCATTGCCCTCACCCACCTAATCCTTCACCTACACATCCACTCAGCCAATCAACACGCCCATCAACTCCTATCCTTTATAAAAATCCTCAATCTTTCCTCTCCCACATCCACACCTGTTGTTCAGAGCATCCTCCTACAGGCCAACCGCAAATTAGAGCAGCATGCCACCCTCCACCTTAAAAAACTATCCAATCTCCTGGTTTCCCACCTCCGGAAAGGCAACTCACTCACCCTTCACAACCTTTCCAGCAAACCTCAACCTCCTCTCATTGCACACAAACCCAGTCTCTCCCATCTACTCAATCTCCCACTTCCAGCTCCACTCCCTCCAAAACCTCAAAATTCCAATCAACGCAATCTGGAACCACAACACCCCAATTCAGTAGTTAACCTTTCCTCCAAACCTCTCTCCCAATCCGAAACCTCTGTCCTATCAAAAGGCCACATCTTCAGCCCCACTCCCAGATTTAACCAAACAGCCCTCGTCAAAGATTTACTGTCCTACACCCGTACTCTCTGCTGGAAATATCACTTTGCCACGAAGAAAAATGATCCTAATCCTACTCCTAAGGATCCAACTCCCCAAGACACTATCCAAATTGAACCATGCCTGGAACAGTTGAGTCCTCCGTCACAGCGGGACCCACCTCCTCTTCCTCAAAATCACCCTCTCCTAACCTTCCAGGAATTTCTGACTTCCAGCCTTGCCTCTCAATCCTTTTTAAAAAACCTTAATCCTACTCCCAACATCACCACTGCTGAAGCCCAGGCTATCCGTGATCTGAAGGCTGACCGATCCATCGTCATTCTTCCGGCGGACAAGGGTTCCACAACTGTGGTACTTGATCGTCGGGAGTATGTGGCTGAGGGACTGCGTCAGCTTTCAGACAACACTACTTACAAAGTTTGCCAAGGCAATCCCATTCCTGATGTCCAGGCGGAGCTTCAAGGAATCCTCAGAACCTTAGGCCCCCTACAAAACCTTTCACCCGACTCCATCAACCTCCTGACCCCACCAACACCCCGCACCCCTACCTTCTACCTTCTTCCCAAAATTCACAAACCCAATCATCCCGGCCGTCCCATTGTAGCTGGTTACCAAGCCCCCACCGAACGCATCTCTGCCTACGTAGATCAACACCTTCAACCCATTACATGCAGTCTCCCATCCTTCATCAAAGACACCAACCACTTTCTCAAACGCCTGGAATCCCTACCCAGTCTGTTACCCCCGGAAACCATCCTTGTAACCATTGATGCCACTTCCTTATACACAAATATTCCGCATGTCCAGGGCCTCGCTGCGATGGAGCACTTCCTTTCACGCCGATCACCTGCCGCCCTACCTAAAACCTCTTTCCTCATTGCCTTAGCCAGCTTCATCCTGACCCACAACTTCTTCACTTTTGAAGGCCAGACATACCAACAATTAAAGGGAACAGCCATGGGTACCAGGATGGCCCCCTCGTATGCCAACCTATTCATGGGTCGCTTAGAGGAAGCCTTCCTGGTTACCCAGGCCTGCCAACCCGAAGTTTGGTACAGATTTATTGATGACATTTTCGTGATCTGGACTCACAGTGAAGAAGAACTCCAGAATTTCCTCTCCAACCTCAACTCCTTTGGTTCCATCAGATTCACCTGGTCCTACTCCAAATCCCATGCCACTTTCCTTGACGTTGACCTCCACCTGTCCAATGGCCAGCTTCACACGTCCGTCCACATTAAACCCACCAACAAGCAACAGTACCTCCATTATGACAGCTGCCACCCATTCCACATCAAACGGTCCCTTCCCTACAGCCTAGGTCTTCGTGGCAAACGAATCTGCTCCAGTCCGGAATCCTTGAACCATTACACCAACAACCTGAAAACAGCTTTTGCATCCCGTAACTACCCTCCCGACCTGGTACAGAAGCAAATAACCAGAGCCACATCCTCATCTCCTCAAACCCGGAACCTTCCACAGAAGAACCCCAAAAGTGCCCCACTTGTGACAGGATACTTTCCGGGACTGGATCAGATTCTGAATGTGGCTCTCCAGCAGGGATACGACTTCCTCAAATCCTGCCCTGAAATGAGATCCATCCTTCATGAAATCCTCCCCACTCCACCAAGAGTGTCTTTCCGCCGTCCACCTAACCTTCGCAACCTCTTAGTTCATCCCTATGAAATCCCCAAACCACCTTCCCTACCCTCTGGCTCCTACCCCTGTAACCGCCCCCGGTGTAAAACCTGTCCCATGCACCCTCCCACCACCACCTATTCCAGTCCTGTAACCCGGAAGGTGTACACGATCAAAGGCAGAGCCACGTGTGAAAGCACCCACGTGATTTACCAACTGACCTGCCTACACTGTGAAGCGTTCTATGTGGGAATGACCAGCAACAAACTGTCCATTCGCATGAATGGACACAGGCAGACAGTGTTTGTTGGTAATGAGGATCACCCTGTGGCTAAACATGCCTTGGTGCACGGCCAGCACATCTTGGCACAGTGTTACACCGTCCGGGTTATCTGGATACTTCCCACTAACACCAACCTGTCAGAACTCCGGAGATGGGAACTTGCCCTTCAGCATATCCTTTCTTCTCGCTATCCGCCAGGCCTCAATCTCCGCTAATTTCTAATTTCAATTTGCCGCCGCTCATACCTCACCTGTCTTTCAACTTCATCTTTGCCTCTGTACATCCGCCCCGACTGACATCTCTGCCCAAAAAATGCTCAAACTCTTTGCCTTTACAAATGTCTGCTTGTGTCTGTGTATGTGTGGATGGATATGTGTGTGTGTGCGAGTGTATACCTGTCCTTTTTTCCCCCTAAGGTAAGTCTTTCCGCTCCCGGGATTGGAATGACTCCTTACCCTCTCCCTTAAAACCCATATCCTTTTGTCTTTCCTTCTCCTTCCCTCTTTCCTGACGAGGCAACCATTGGTTGCGAAAGCTAGAATTTTGTGTGTATGTTTGTGTTTGTTTGTGTGTCTATCGACCTGCCAGCGCTTTTGTTTGGTAAGTTCATCATCTTTCTTTTTATATATATATATATATATATATATATATATAGCTTAGTGCACTGATAAAGGAACCCAGGGTCCTTGAGTCACATTCGGCAACTGGGTGCTGGATGACCCCCAAGGTGGACAGTAGCTATATATCCAGTCATGCATTGGGCCAGTTTCATTGTGATCTTTCTTATACAGGGTACAGAAAAACAACCCGATAATATCTGAGCATGGGTGGGATATCAAACTGAGCAAAATTCTCCAGATGACGAGCCATAAAAACACCCTTGTGGGCTACAGCCATAAAATGACAGAAAAACAGTGACAGAAGTGTATGCATTTAAACTAAATAGTCCCGGCTAATATCCGTTATGCTGAGGAAATCAGTTACAAATTGAATTAGCTGAAGGTAATGGTTTTAGCTCAACAGTCAAAACTAGGCAAACCTTCAATACCTATCCACAACTGGTTATGTTAGTGCTGGATATTCTGTCATACTTACTGTGCGCTGTTAAATCAATTACGCTGAAGCAGTGCAGTAAATTAGTCGACATGTGTTATTGTAGGGAGCAGTGTTATTAATAAGGAAAAACAAGGTGTCCACAATTAAAGTTCCAGTTTCAAAACACTGCAGAATGAGAACCACTGCTCAGAATGACATCAAATTTGAACAGCATATTACTGACACAAGGCAAAACGTCACGTAACAAAAAAAATTTAAAAAAAATTGAGCAACAGATGGCACTGTAAATGTCAGAATATGCAAACCAACTGACACGCAGCACACAGCTGCTCCTCTGTCTGCACCTAACATGACTATCTCCATGAAGGATCACACTCACTGGCAAACCTCTGTTACAAGAATAGTGATGGTAGGAGTTCAAGATGCTGAGGGGGATGAGAAAGGGCATTGATAAGGGTCTGGAGAAAATGATTACAAAATTCAAAAAGACAGGCGCTTCTGAGGTGCAATATGGCAGAGGGTGGAAAGCAGCTGATCAGACTTCTGTCAAAGATGTGGCCATAGCATTGTAGGAGGGGCAAATAGTGGTGTGCAAACATGCAGTGCACAGGAAATTGCCCAAACACTGGACATGCCAGTGAGCACAGCGCATAAAATCCAACGAAACATTCTGCATAGCTATCCATACAAAATCACCCATTTTCAGGAGTTGCTTCCTGCTGACCTGCCAGCAAGACAAATGTTTGCTCTGGAATTTCTTGCTTGCATGGAAGTGGACAGTGGAAAGCCAAGGAACATTTTGTGGACAGATGAAGACCATTTCCATGTCCAAAGTCATGTCAATGTACAGAATTGTAGAATGTGGGCAATGGACAGTCTGCATGCACATCAACCGGTACAGCTTCATTCTGCAAGGGTAAATGTGTGAGGCATTGTTTACCATAGTGCCATTTTTTTTTTTGTTGAGGTGACGAGTCCTGGGGGTCCTGTTACCTGTACCAACATTGGTAAATGCTTTGAGAGTCTTTTGAGCATCAGTGTCATTCCAAAACTTCAACGGTGTGGATGTAAGGGTAGGATCATTTTTATGCATGATGGTGCTCCTCTGCACACTGCACAGCCAGTGAATTGGCTGCTGCAGAGGCATTTTGGAAATGCTAGAATTATCAGCCATCATTTCCATACAACCTGGCCATCCAGATCACCAGTGACTTCTGGCTATGGGGTTATCTGAAAGATGTGTCGAGTGCTCAAATTACAAATATAGCTGAACTGATGGTACATATTACACAACACATTCTGAATGTGAACCACGAGACACTCTGATCCATTGTAGAATTTGCTGTTTATTGATTTAAACTTGTGGCAGAAAATGGTGGACAGCATACTGAACATGTCCTGCACCACTCTGAAGACAATCAGAAACTGATGTCATTTTGCCTTCTTAATGATTTTTGGCACCAGGACAATTAATAAATGTCAATTTGCTTTTTATGCAGTTTCTGGCCTCAGGACAATTAAAACCTAACTTTTCCGATACAATGCGGTACGACCTTGCCGTGGTGGATAGACTTACTTAGCTAAGAGTGCCACAACTGTTACCTGCCAAACTTGCGAAGTCTTGCAGATCGAAGAGTATGGATGGTGTAATGTGTAATTCAAACCATAGCCGTCGCATTGCGATTCATCTGTCATTTGTAGTTGACTCCATTTACATTAAGATGCTTGCACTGCCATATGTTGGTAAATTTTTTTTTGTTCCATGATGGTTCCCGATGTGACAATAATATGCCATCCAAATTTGATGTCATTCTGAGCAGTTGCTCTCTTTCTACAGTGTTCTGAAACTGGAACTTTAATTATGGGCTCCCTGTATGTTTTAATGTATGGAGAATATGAATGAATTCTGATGGAGTACAGTGCACAGTATAACACAGCTGCAGCTTAGGTGGACAAAACTGCACTGCTGATAACTAATTACACTAATTTCCACGCACTTGTCGCTGCTCAGCTGTCAGTTTATGGCAGTAGCTTCACAACAGTGCATTTCCAGTCTTTGCTTATTTGGAAAATTTTGCTAGTGTCCACATCTCCTACCCTGCTCTGACCTTAGTATACCCCTGTAAAAACAGCCATGAAATGAATATGTCAGTGACTAAATGACATTAGTGATTTCATATCTCATTCAGGCTTTTTTGTTGTAGTGTTTATCAGCAATAAGACAGGACGGTAGTAAATGGAGCATGTAAGGGTAAGTTTTAAAGGAGGAATGACTGCAAGGGGGTGGGGCATTGTGGGGGAGGGAGAGAAAGGGGGGGGGGGGAGCACAGGTAGAGGTAATGGTGTGTGAACATTATATGGTTTGTCAAGGATGCTGCAGCAGTTGTGAGTGATACAGAAAGCAACAGTCATGCCTTCTGCATTCTTTATCTTTCTCTACTCTCATTCTTGTCCTAGGATCAGAAAGATTTGCCATCAGCTCCCCTCTTCTCCTCCTTCCCTCAACCCCCTCAAAACTTTCTCCAGCCAACCCATCTTTCCTCTACATCTTCATACATAATCTGCAAGTCACCAAATGGTGCACTGCAGAGGATAGCCCGCACATTACTAGTCATTTCCTTACCTGTTCCACTCGCAAATAGAATGAGAGAAAAACAACTATCTATACGCCTCCAAATGAGCCCTAATTTCTTGTATTTTACCTTGATGATCATTATGTGAAATATATCTCAGTGACAGTAGTTTTGCAGTCAGCTTCAAATGCCAGTTCTCTAAATTTCCCCAACAATGTTCCTCAAAAACAATGTTGCCTTTCCTCTCAGGATTACCATTTGAGTTTCCAAAGCATCGCTGTAACACTTCAGTGTTGTTCAAACTTACCAGTAACAAGTAGCAGCCCATCGCTAAATTGCTTCAATGTCTTTCTGTAATCCGACCTGGTGCGGATTGCAAACACTCAAGCAGTACCGGTACCCAAAAATAGGTCACACTATGTCGTATGTGCAGTCTCTTTTACAGATGACTGACACTTTTCCAAAATTCTCAGAATAAAGTGAAGTCAATGATTTGCCTTCCCTACTGCAATCCTCACATTTCATTTTGCTTGCAACGTTATGTCCAGATATTTAAACAGTGTGACTGTGTCAAGCAGGACACCACTAATTACGTATCTAATGATTACAGGTTTGTTTTTCCTGACAGAGCATCACACAAGTACTAAAAGGCAGGATTAGCATTTTTTACTTTGCACATTTGTATTGTGGGTTGGGTTGGGTTGTTTTGGGGAGAAGACCGGACAGCGAGGTCATCGGTCTCATTGGATTAGGGAAGGACAGAGAAGGAAGTCAGCTGTGCCCTTTCAAAGGAAACATCCTGGCATTTGCCTAGAGCTATTTAGGGAAATCATGGAAAACCTAAATCAGGATGGCTGGATGCGGGATTGAACCGTCGTCCTTCCGAATGCGAGTCCAGTGTGCTAGCCACTGCACCGCCTCACTCGGTTTGTATTGTGGTACTAGTAATTTCACGTCATGAAGTTAAGGACTTACTATACATCCTGTTTGCTAGTAATTATAGCAGAATATTTAATGCATGATTCAATTCAATGGAAAATTCAAATCTCTGTGAACACTTTTTTTTTAATTTAGTGTCTAGTCTATCCATCTTCCTGACAATCCTAATGCAATATGAGGGTAATGCTGGACAAAATAAGCACACCAATGCACATATATTATCAATGGTAACACAAGTCATTTGGGGTGATGCACAAAAACAATCAAGCTCCACACAACATTAAAAAAAATTTAAAAGCAAGTAACAAATACTCTTGTGAGACCATAGGTACTAAACTAATAAGAATACTTCATTTTTTGCAGATATTAAAATTATCGATATTGAGAGCTTACATCACATTGTTACAATACTTTTCACTGCAAAGGTATGGCTTTCCAATGTACCTGTAGTCTTACACAACACATTGTTATTTATCCCAACAGTTTGTGAAACTGAGTTAATAACAACAGCATCTTCATCTGTTGTCTTATGCAGTCTTTATAATCCATGTCTGCTGTGGATGTCTCTAGAATGCAAATGTTTCCAGAAATTATAACAAATTTTAAGATTTGTGTGTCTCAATAATCATTATCCTCTGCATTTTTTACTCATCTCACACTACGAACTCTTGGATTTATTTTGTAGCCCTTTCTTTTATCCACTTACTTCTTGGTACGTTCACTTAAGGAGTTCTTGTTGTACAAGTGCAACTGTTCACTTTTGTTGTTAATCCAACAACTCTGTGAAGTCATTTATCAGCAAGAGTTAACAGTTATTGTATTCAGAGGTGGCTGAGCCAGTGACTTTGAACAAAAATTTCAAGAGCATGTGTACGGCAGGGATCTGACTTTCATAGTCAATATGGCACCAGGCATGGGTCTTCAGTGCACTAATAAGGAAACAGGAATGAAAAAAAGTATAATGTGAGTGAGTTTGTATATTGCATTGCACATAACATCAGATATCCAGGATGTCGCTACAGTACTGTAGAAATGAGAAATTCAAACTTACTCAGAGCCAAGAGATGTAATACGACACCACTGGCTGAAGTGTGCACCCACCACATCGGTTTGCAAGGCAGAAACAGTAACTGATTAACTAAGTTGTATTGGCCAGTTTAGTGGTTTCATAAATTACCTCTGTGATGCCCAGGCATGTCATCTGCTGGTCACTGCATTAGAAGTGGTTGATGTATTGGCATCATGAAATTTTTCTTGCGACTACACACTACTCAGTACCCATTCTTCAAAGAACCATAACGCAGGAACATAGCTCTTATCAGAAGTTTGATGCATCATCCGTTCCAATGATAAATACATCTATATTTGTTACAGAGGCATTCAAATGTGATTGAGAATATTTTCATAGGTTCCTCACACAGGTAACAGATATGATCTTAGTTAATTGGAAATGTTGATAGCCACTTCTGCCTGCACAGAATAAGTTCTTTCCTATTATCAGTTGACATCACCTATAGTGAAACATCCTGGAAGATCAAAAGTGTGTGCAATACTGGAACCAGAACCTAAGACTTTTGCTTTTACAAGCAAATATGTCAAACTGACCTGACATAATTCTAGGCACTGAATAACAGCACTGATGATTGAGGATGTAAATGTTGAATACTTTTGACTTTCAAAAATGAATATGTTTACATATATACAAGCTTGTTGGAAAGCTAAAATATAAGCTATGTTAAGATGACAAACAGGCTAAGATGATTAGAGAATGGGGGTAATGCATTTATTTATTAGTCTGTAAGTAATGAAGCCATCACCAAGTACCACTAAAAGTCATTCTTGCCACAAGCTGATGATGAAATGCAGGAAACACATGAGGAAATCAAGGAAATAGTGAAATATGTGAAAGATTAAGAAACTGTAATACATTTGGGTGGCATATGTGGCAGTAGGACTGCGGAAAATAATATCCTTGAATAAGATAGGAACAGACTAGACAACATTAGTGAGAATTCTTCATGGTTCCAAAGCAACTTAAAAATCACGTACTTGACTACAGAAGACACACAACAGTATTGGTGCAAAAGCAGGCAGTTATTTGAAATGAACCCTAGGTTAATGGGAAACTTAAAGTCACCATTTGGGTCCATAGAGTAGAATAAATGAAGGAATACTGCTACCTTGGAAGCAAAATAATGCACAGCAGATGATCAATGAAGACATAAGAAGCACACTAGAATAGGCAAACAGGGCATTAATCACTAAAAGAAGTTCCTAAAAATGTACATATGGAGGACATCATTGTATGAAACTGAAGCATGGACTGTTGGAAAATAAAAGAACAAAAGTGGTGCAGATGTGATAGTACAGTCAGGTGTTGAAAATAAATTGACCGATAAGAAATTATGACGATATCTGCAGAGTCAGTTAGGAAAAGAAAATGTAGAGAATATTAACTTGAAAAAGGGAGATGATGATATGACATGTGTTAAGACAACAGATAAGAGCATCGATGAAACTGGAGTGACTCGTGGCAGGCAAAAAAAATGGGAAGATTGTAATATATACAAAAAAATATTTGAGGACACTCGAGTGTAAGTGCCACTCTGAGATGAGCCAGAGGGGAGGAGATCATGGCAGAGCACATGAAGCAAGACAGAAGACTGATAACAAAAAAAGCTTCTCATTTAGAAATGTGGGAAATAGTAACAGAATAGTTGAAGGAGCTAACAAAGATTGCAGCACATAGCATTTTATGTAACAGCAACAGGAAGAATAGGAGGTTGACACAGGTTAGATTGAAGTTGAAGACTGCATTAAACCAGCTGAATGGCTGATTAGAGGTTAGGGATATTTGTGATAATAATAATATACCCTCTTCAGTTAACATATTTTATTCTCTTGCTTCATTCCAACATATTTAGAATGTGCAACTCTATTCTCATTGACTACATTCATTTTTTAAACATAATATCTGTTGCAGTTTGTCACCTGGCAGTAAACAAATGATGATCAAAGGCAGAGCCACGTGTGAAAGCACCCAAGTGATTTACCAACTGACTTGCCTACACTGTGAAGCTTTCTATGTGGGAATGACCAGCGACAAACTGTCCATTTGCATGAATGGACACAGGCAGACAGTGTTTGTTGGTAATGAGGATCACCCTGTGGCTAAACATGCCTTGGTGCACGGCCAGCACATCTTGGCACAGTGTTACACTGCCCGGGTTATCTGGATACTTCCCACTACACCAACCTATCAGAACTCCGGAGATGGGAACTTGCCCTTCAGTATATCCTCTCTTCCCGTTACCCACCAGGTCTCAACCTCCGCTAATTTCAAGTTGCCACTGCTCGTACCTCACCTGTCATTCGACAACATCTTTGCCTCTGTACTTCTACCTCGAGTGACATCTCTGCCCAAACTCTTTGCCTTTACAGATGTCTGCTTGTGTCTGTATATGTGCGGATGGATATGTGTGTGTGCGAGTGTATACCTGTCCCTTTTTCCCCCTAAGGTAAGTCTTTCCACTCCCGGGATTAGAATGACTCCTTACCCTCTCCCTTAAAACCCACATCCTTTCGTCTTTCCCTCTCCTTCCCTCTTTCCTGATGAAGCAACTGTGGGTTGTGAAAGCTTGAATTTTGTGTGTGTGTTTGTGTTTGTTAGTGTCTCTATCAACATACCAACGCTTTTGTTTGGTAAGTTACATCATCTTTGTTTTTAGATATAAATGATATAGTTAGATTTACATGAATAGGCATCTGTGACAAGACAAACAACTATATCATTCATTTACTGCTAGGTGATAAACTGCAACAGATGTAATGCCTAAAAAGTCATTGAGAACAAAGTTGTAGCTCTGAGAAGGTTCTGACCAAAATGAGAAAATAAAATACTGTCACTGTACAAGGCATATTACTGACAAAAATATTCCTACCCTTTAAGTTATACACAGTCTTTGACTGCCTCTGACAAAATGTCTGCTAATAACATATTACAATGTTTTTCTCCCAAAGAAACTGATAGCACAGTGAAGTGACATTCCATCACTCCAAGCGACAAAACACGGATGAGCAGGACACTTGTATTTCACAGCACAGGACATTCTAAAGCAACACATGCCTCCTCTGTTCAAATCTCACCCAGTCGTGGATGCAGGAAGTGGTGGCCAGTGGTTCACACGGTGGCTGGGTTCCTGTGACGGTTGGAGGTGACCTGGAATTCCTCCAGCCTGGAATGCATCACGAGACCTGTTGTACGAACTGGTGACCGGGGCCTTCGTGTGGAGGCTCGGCCGCTGTGTCGGCTGAAAAGGCCACAGATTTCCCCCGTGTCTGGAAACATTATATGAGCTCGTAGTGTCATGCTTCGAGATCGAGGACTTGGTGTGGTTCTGGTGCCCGTGTCGGTGACGATGTGTCGTGGCAACAGGAACGGCCTCGGTCGGCTTGTAGCGCCGGTTGTACTTTTCTGTGACAGCTTTTCGGGAGTCTTCTGTCGGCTTGTACCGATGGCCACCGATGCTGTTTGCACTACCACTGTCTTCCTTGCGTAGAGGGGGTATTTTCCATCCAATAGGTCTGCTGGTTGTGTAGTGTGAAGACCAATGGTCCTTGGTCTTTGGGGTCGTTTTCAGCTTGCCACTGTACCTGAGCACATTGCAACTTGTCAGTTAACGTCCCCTAGTGACTCCAGCATAAGTTCTCACTCAGAGCGCCCCCCCCCCTCCCCCCCCCCCCCCACCCCCACCCAGCCCTTTGCCAAAAACTTCAGCCATGATAACTTTCGCTTTAAGCTACTGGAACAAAGTACAAGGGAATTCCAAATGAATGTAGCATTACAAATATTTAAATACATAGTGAATATAATAGAGGGAAACATTCCATGTGGGGAAAAATATATCTAAACACAAAGATGATGTAACTTACCAAACGAAAGTGCTGGCATGTTGATAGACACACAAACAAACACAAACACATACACAAAATTCAAGCTTTCACAATCAACAGTTGCTTCATCAGGAAATGGGGAAGGAGAGGGAAAGACAAAAGGATGTGAGTTTTAAGGGAGAGGGTAAGGAGTCATTCCAACCCCGGGAGCGGAAAGACTTATCTTAGGGGGAAAAAAGGACAGGTATACACTCGCACACACACATATCCATCCGCACATATACAGACACAAGCAGACATCTGTAAAGGCAAAGAGTTTGGGCAGAGATGTCAGTTGAGGTGGAAGTACAGAGGCAAAGATGTTGTCGAATGACAGGTGAGGTACGAGCAGCGGCAACTTGAAATTAGCGGAGGTTGAGGCCTGGTGGGTAACGGGAAGAGAGGATATACTGAAGGGCAAGTTCCCATCTCCGGAGTTCTGACAGTTTGGTGTTAGTGTACTTGCAAAAACAGAAAGAGAAAGTAAGATGACAAAAAAGATTTCGAAATGCAACAGTGACAATAACAAACATATTTGCAAAAACTAACATAACACCAACCTGTCAGAACTCCAGAGATGGGAACTTGCCCTTCAATATATCCTCTCTTCCCGTTACCCACCAGGCCTCAACCTCTGCTAATTTCAAGTTGCTGCCGCTCATACCTCACCTGTCATTCGACAACATCTTTGCCTCTGTACTTCCACCTCGACTGACATCTCTGCCCAAACTCTTTGCCTTCACAAATGTCTGCTTGTGTCTGTGTATGTGCAAATGGATATGTGTGTGTGTGAGTGTATACCTGTCCTTTTTTCCCCATAAGGTAAGTCTTTCCGCTCCCGGGATTGGAATGACTCCTTACCCTCTCCCTTAAAACTCACATCCTTTCATCTTTCCCTCTCCTTCCCTCTTTCCTGATGAAGCAACCGTTGGTTGTGTATGTTTGTGTTTGTTTGTGTGTCTATCAACATGCCAGCACTTTTGTTTGGTAAGTTACATCATCTTTGTTTTTAGATATAAATACATAGTGATACATTGATACAAATTACAGAGAACTTTTATTCTAATGTTCTATTGCAGTGTAATGGCACATTTGTCTTTATAATGATTATCAGTTCAAATTTTGAGCATTTTCAGATCCACAATAGTTGCAGAGCAACCTGTCAGCATTATGTACTGTGCACAACTTCTGTAACCCACTAATGGTGGCCACACATGGCATATAAAATTGATGGCTTTCAGTGACAACAACAATGGATTTGAGGGTGCTCAAAATTTCAATGAGGCTGGTAATAATTATAAAAACAAATGCAACAAAAGACTGCAATACAAAATAATATTAGAATAATAATTCAGCTGTTGTAGATGTACCGCCACTTGACGTCATGCCAAGTTTTCAACATAGAGAATGTAAGAAAATTTTAAAAATGTAAATTCTGAATGCAGAGAAAGCACAGTGAAATTGAAGCCAGCACATATGCAATGATACATAAGTGACAGATTCCATGGTGGGAGTGAAATGGGGAAATCCTATATGGAAAACGTTCTGTGTGTTAGAATTTCATCGAAGAGCAGAGAAGATTTCACCGGCGATACAATCAAGTACCTCCAAATACCAATAATAATAATAATAATAATAATAATAATAATAACAATAATAATGATATGAGATGATGTGAAAACAACATGGCTGCAACAATAATGAAAGTGATGTCACCACAAGGTCAATAATAATGATGATGATGACAATGACAATTATAGTGAGAATCACAATAAGAATGATGTTGTAATGTCACATTTCGAGATGCACGTGTGAGTGGCCACACTGTACCTCACGCAAAGAACGAAAATAGTGATAATCAAAACTCATGCAATCTTCTTACAGATTCGTAACTCTTCGATAACAGATACTCCAGCAGTGTACTCATTTGTTTGCAGTCCACAGTTTGTGGCCTAGTGGTTAGCATTGCTGCCTCTGGATCATCAGGTCCTGATTTGATTTCCGACCAGGTTGGGGATTCTCTCCACCCAGGGGCAGGGTGCCTGTGCTGTCGTTTCATTATCACTAGGGAAAATGGCGAGGCAGGACTGTGACAAGATTTGGAATTTACACAGGTGGTGATAAATATGCCGTTGAGTGTACCACAATCCAAATCATCATCATCATCATCATCATCATCATAGCCGTCATCATTTGTTCGTGTGAATTTTTCAATTGTGGTTTAACTCATTAACAAAATTTCGAAAAGAAAAAAAAAAAGAGAGAGAGAGAGAGAGAGAGAGAGAGAGAGAGAGAGAGAGAGAGAGAGAGAGAGAATATCATAAGTATCCACAAGTGATCAGGAATCAAAATCCAGAACCAAATTTTTAGCTGGAGACATTTAAAGAATTCTTAATTCACTGAAAATGGTGGCAATCATTAAATACTCTTCAAGTTTTAAACAGTTCCTCCTATCTTCCATGCAGAGGGGCAGGAACATAATGAAGACCACTTTTCCCACAGTTGTGACTAGCCCTGAACGTGAAGATACTGTCAGCAAAAGATATGGTCAGTGCCCCCCCCTGCATTATTTTTGTTTGGAGTCAGAAGCCCACTGGAGGGCACGCGGGGGGGGGGGGGGGGGGTCTTATGAAGTCATAAAAGGTCGGACCGCCACTGCACTAATCCCCATTCAGTTTTGAATTAGATGTGGACCAACAGATGAAGGTTCGTGTCCATCACAGACGTGTTTCGCTGTAGGCACTTACTGCCTTGCATTTTGTTGTGCACTACTTCAAACACAAAGGTAAGGAGAGGTTGGCTAAAGAGCAGTGTAGCAGCTGTCATTTAGGGAAATTGGACAAGCTGTCATTTAGGGAAGTTGGACAGGGCAGGAATGATTAGCAAACACTTAAGTTTTATTTAACTTGTAGCTTTCTCCAAGCACTGTGAAGAAACTTTACAAAAGAACAAACAGCAATAATGCCCAAGTAGTACTGTGACAGACTGGGTCGTGTAGCTGCCACCAGCAGTAGCAGGGGGCACTCTCAGTCAGCGCCACTGTAGGCTTGGCCCAGCGGGCAAGCATCAGTAGATCCACCAAATCCCCGTGCGTGTTCGCTATCAGCATCTGTCAGAAACAGGCATTTCCATTGCCGACTGTAAGACGCCAGTGAGGGTGGTATCATTGGCACAAATTTAGTGACAATTTAACTCGAGAAAAACTCGGCAGAGTCTCTCGCATAGGAACGCCACTTCATTCACGTGGTGTGTGCAACCATCTCAGGCTAATATGACCGTTTGATGGCACCACCCACAGAGTAAGCTTCCACCGTGACCTTGCCCCTGTCATGTGAATCTGTACTGTGGATCAATACTCTCTCCCTCTGCCTTATTTGAATACCCCACAACATTGTCCATCTAGCTCACCACTGCCCTTCATGCTGCCCAAGGAAGTTTTCACTGAGCCGTGTATTTATAGTGTCTCTTAGCTAAGTTTTCAATTCATATGCCGTCATTTAGCAATGCTTAACATTAGCAAAGGCTGCCCTCAGCTGAATATTGTAAAGTTATAATCTCTTAATTCTATATGCCCAATTTTCCTATTATACCTTTTTAGTTGTGATTTCTGCGGACCCTCTTTCTTAGTCTCCATACTAGTCAAGGACCAGCCGCAAGGAGGTTTTCAGTTCTTTACACGGTCGGAGACTGAATAGTTAACCATTAGTAGAATCCTGGCAGCCTGTTGATCTTTGCCGCCTCTGCAAACTGGCACGAGTTTCTTTCACATTAGCCCCTGGGATGTGTGCGCTGTTAACGGCCTGAGACAGGGACCAATACAATGTGACGACAGTGATGCTAATAGTAATGTGATGATAATTAGCAAAACAAGCTGACAACAATGACAGTGGCGATAATTTGATGACAATGGTGACGATATGACAATGATAATGATGATGATGATGATGATATGATGACAATAATGACAGAGATAATGTGATGACTACAATGACAACGGTGATGAGTATGGTAATGATGCTAATAATGATGACGTGAGACAAAAAATGTCGTAAAAGTGATGATGCCAATAACAATGATGCTGATAACAGTGATGAAAATAATGTTGATGACAGTGCCGAAACTGTACATATGCTGCCACTGATTACAATAAGATATACTGACCCTATGCATCGAAGGCAACCTGAGCAGTAGTCAGGAAGGTTTTAGAGTCCTTATACTATTTCTCGTCTGGGCAACCTCATATTCCATATTTCAGCACAGCAATGCCCGATAACATGTGAGAAGGAATAGGAAAGCTTTCTCTGAAGAATGCTGGAGCACCTGACCCACACAATCACGGCCAGGGCGTGAACGGACAGCAACTTTTTGACACAGTCGTCCGGTAAGCACTCCCACACAGAAAGTCTCAAAGAAATCGAGATTACACAGGATCACGTCTGGGCCATTTGGGATCGAAGCCACGACGTTTAGTGGTAGCTCTTGTGCATTTCACGACTTGCCGGCCTTCAAGATCGTGTGCTACTTCGCGATTTCACTCATTTGTTTTCTTGACGTGTACCTAACACACGGTCGTGTACCCAATCGAGAACCACGTGTTGCAACCTCTCCAAAAGATGGCACCGATGGGCGGGACTCACCTCTGGGTGACGGGCTTCGACGTGACGTGCTTGTAACTGTGGCTGTCACTGCCGCTGTTCCTGTTCCTGCTCCTGCTCCAGGTAGACCCCGAGCCACGGCTGCCACCGCCCCGCGAACCCCCGCCGCGGGACCCCCCTCCTCTGCCCCCCTCTGCGGGGGTCGAGACGGATGCGAGCAGGAGCACCACCAGCAGCCACCACGCTATCCTCACGCGCCAGTCCATCGCCACCTGCAACACACCACACGACACCTCTGTAGTGGCTCACATTCTCCATCACCAACTAAACTAACTTACGCTTAGGGACAACACACACATCCGTGCCCGAGTTGAGACTCGAGCCTCCGATGGAGGAAGCCGCGTGAAGCGTTGCATTCGAGAAGACCTGTAACTCTTTTCAGTTCATTGTTCCAATAGAGAGCAACATCACTTGCACGTTTATTTCCTTCCCATCAAATTTCAAGCGTACACTAGAACAGAGAAGAAAGAGAGAGAAAAACATACAAAATATGCTTCATGTCTTGAACCATGAAATGTAGCTAAATGGATTGCCACCATTTGCTCAAGTATCGTTCATAGAGAAATGGAAAGGAAGGGTTATCATCAAGGTACTGACGTCAGATCTAGGGAGCGGGCACGGGGTTGTCGGCGCCGGTGCCGGTGCAAGATCTTGTGGACTAACTGACATTCTGATTACAAGCCACCCGTGTGGTACGGTGTCAAAGACCTTCCGGAAATCCAGAAATACGGACTCTAATTGAAATCCTTTGTCAATAGCACTCAACACCTTGTGCGAGTAAAGAGCTAGTTGTGTTTCACAGGAACGATGTTTTCTAAATCCGTGTTGACTGTGTGTCAATGGACCATTCTGTTCGAGGTAACTCCAAAATCCTGCTGCATATCGACGTTAATGATATGGGTCTGTAATTTACCGGATTATTCCTACTACCCTTCTTGAATATTAGTGTGGCATGTGCAACATTCCAGTCTTTGGATACGGATCTTTCGTCGAGCGGATGGTTGTATATGATTGTTAAGTATCGAGCTATTGCATCAATATACTCTAAAAGAAACCTAATTGGTATACAGTCTGGACCAGAAGACTTGCTTTTATTAAGTGATTTAAGTAACAATATACGCTTTTCTGTGGTTTTAGGGAGCACAACTACAGTGGTCATTAGCGCCCAGACTAAGTTAGGAATGCACTGCGAGGCACAATGTTAAAACAGCAACTAAAAAAGACAACACTATAAAAGACACATTAACAGGCAAGGGATTAAAAGAAAACAGCATAATCAAATGTCCTTAGACAGGTTTGTCAAGTGGATAAAACGAAGAACGCGTGCAGCTGCTCCTGGGTCATCCGCTAAAATGGCATCCAGAGTACATGGCAGACCAAGATCAATGCGCAATGTATTAAAATTCGGACAGGACGTCAAAATGTGGTGTACCATCAGAACGGCACCGGCGCAGCCGTCAGCAGATGGCGGTGGCTGAACCGGCAGTGTCCAATCCGTAACCGGGCCAAAACGACCTCCTCCCACCGAGAAGGGCGTGAAGAGGTCGTCCAAGCCGTGGGGAGAGGTTTCAAGACCCGAAGCTTGTTGTCCGTAAGTGTAGCCCAATCGGCATGCCACAGCGATAAAATGCGCTGTCAAATGACCCTGCTAAAATCAGATGGAGGCACACAACAAGAAGCTGTCCGAGGCTGCAGGACCGCAGCCTTGGCCGCGCCATCTGCAGCTTCGTTCCCAGGGATACCGACATAGCCAAGAACCCACGTAAAGCTAACCGGAGAACCGTCGTCCGCCAGCTGCTGAAGAGAGCGTTGGATCCGGTGCACGAAAGGGTGAACCAGATACGGATCACTGGGGCTCTGGATGGCGCTCAGGGAATCGGAGCAGATGACATAAGCAAAATGTCGGTGGCGGCAGATGTAAAGAACAACCTGGTAGAGGGCAAAGAGCTCAGCTGTGAAGACCGAACAATGGCCATGGAGCCGGTATTTGAAACTGTGTGCCCCGACAATAAAAGAACACTCGACACCGTCATTGGCCTTAGAGCCATCTGTATAAATGAAGATCGTATTAATGAATTTCGAACGAAGTTCGACAAACCGCGAGCGGTATACCGAAGCTGGGGTAACCTCCTTCGGTAGCAAGCTGAGGTCAAGGTGAACGCGAACCTGAGCCTGGAGCCAAGGTGGCGTTTGGCTCTCGCCCACTCTAAAGGTTGCAGGGAGTGAAAAAAGTTTCCTGTCAAATGTAAGACCTAAAAATTTTGTTGTCTCCACGTATGCAATATACGCTAGCGGTCTGTGAGAGCGATCCTCGAACATTAAGGGTCAAGACGTGTAAAGTAAATATCTCAGCGAGATGTATTCTTTTCAAGAATCACACAATAGTGGAGGTGTACGTGTCTGCTGGTTTCCTGGAGTTTCCACAGCAGCAAAGGACAATATACAGCATTTGGTGGCATAGTGGCGTACTACAGGGGTAGCTGCAAACGCAAAAAAGAATTCTTTGTTGCAGGACTGGTCCCAGGTGGTCATGTAACGCTCCATCTGTGACAACTAATGGCAGTGCAGCGAGTAGTGTCCAGCTGGTTGTGTGGAATCAGTGGGACGGGACAACATGGAGACTTGACGGAGTGACAGAAAGGAGGTATTGTGTTTGGAAGTGCTCATGCTCGCACACCGTTCATGCATCTTCTGTGACCACGGATATTAGAGCACGACTGGTCTAGAGTCCAAAGAAATTGACTAGTAAATTGCCGCAACAAGTGAACGTTTGCATTAGCTTATTTGTTATTTAATAGTCACAGTTATTTGAAATTAATAGTCTTACTCTTTGGTCAATGTAATGTTGTTGTTGTCGTGGTCTTCACTCCAGAGACTGGTTTGATGCAGCTCTCCAAGCTACTCCATCCTGTGCAAGCGTCTTCATCTCCGAATAACTACTGCAACCTACATCCTCCTGAATCTGCTTAGTGTGTTCATCTCTTGGTCTCCCTCTACGATTTTTACCCTCCACGCTTCCCTCCAATACTAAATTGGCGATCCCTTGATGCCTCAGAACGTGTCCTACCGAATGATTCCGTCTTACAGTCAAGTTGTGCCACAAATTCCTCTTCTCTCCAGTTCTATTCAGTACCCCCTCATTAGTTACGTGATCTACCCACCTAATCTTCAGCATTCTTCTGTAGCACCACATTTCGAAAGCTTCTATTCTCTTGTCTAAACTATTTATGGTCCATGTTTCATTTCCATAAATCGCTACACTCCATACAAATACTTTCAGAAAAAAACTTCCTGATACTTAAATCTATACTCATGTTAACAAATTTCTCTTCTTCAGAAACGCTTTCCTTGCCATTGCCAATCTACATTTTATATCCTCTCTACTTCGACCATAATCAGTTATTGTGCTCCCTAAACAGCAAAACTCATCTACTACTTTATGTTTCCTAATCTAATTCTCTGAACATCACCTGACTTCATTCGACCACATTCCATTATTCTCATATTGCTTTTGTTGATGTTCATCTTATATCCTCCTTTCAATACACTATCCATTCCGTTCGGCTACTATCTCTGACAGAATTACAATGTCGTCGTCAAACCCAAAAGCTTTTATTTCTTCTCCATGGATTTTAATTCCTACTCCAAATTTTTCTTTTGTTTCCTTTACTGCTTGCTCAATATAGCGATTGAATAACATCGTAGATAGGCTACTACCCTGTCTCGCTCCCGTCTCAAACACTGCTTCCGTTTTGTGCCCCTGGATTCTTATAACTGCCATCTGGTTTCTGTGCAAATTGTAAATAGCTTTTCGCTCGCTGTATTTGACCCCAGCCACCCTCAGAATTTGAAAGAGAGTATTGTCGTCAACATTGTCAAAAGCTTTCTCTAAGTGTACAAATGCTAGAAACGTCGGTTTGCCTTTCCTGACCCTATTGTCTCGCGTGCTCCGCCATTTCTACAGAAACGAAACTAATCTTCCCCGAGGTCGGCTTCTAGCAGTTTTCCCATTCGTCTATAAATAATTCGTGTTAGTATTTTGTAACCGTGACTTATTAAAGTGATAGTTCGGCAATTTGCACACCTGTCTCATACATCTTGCTCACCAGATGGTAGAGTTTTGTCAGAGTCTTGCAAGCGTATCAGTAGCTCTAATGGAATGTTGTTTAATATCTTTGAAAAATTCCACGCTTTGTTGCAGTTACAAGCTGTCGAACCAACAAGACAGCTTACAGGGTTTTTCAGTGCATGTTACACATGTTTACACTGCAGGTAACTGTGTTTCTAATAAAGTTACATACACATCATCGTGTTTCTGTTCGGGGGAAAGGGGGGGGGGGGGGAAGGGTAAATAATGTGCTCTCTTTCGGACGGAAAATCACTTCGAAATGGCCTAAAAGGCACAAACCGTTAAGTAAACCAATATAAAGTGGGAGAATGCCACTTTCTTTTGATACATTCCTTGCTGTGGTACCCACTAACAAGAAGGGAAAAAAAAGAAGGTTATGAGTCTCGCGTACGTAATGTTTTGCAGTGCGTTCGAGAATGAGGGAAGCATATGCCTACTGCAGGCCGTAGGACATCCATTGCCTGTGTGACGCAAGCTGTTATCCTGTGAGCCTGCAATGGCGTCAACCTTCAGTTTGAAGGCCAACAATGTTCCTGGAGTATGACGGCTATAATGGCGGGTAATATGCAACGTGACGGGAAGCTGGTTGCTGAAGTGCTTCAACCTCGTTAAATAGAGGAATGGCGCTGAGTTCGACGGTAGTCGGGTGGAATGCACGTAGTGGAGGAAAACATCATCACTAGAAACTGACTGGCAGAGGGAGGGCAGTTGTTTCAGTCATTGGTTACACGCACTTCTTCAGTCCCGTCCCTTGCCAGCTGCCGTTTTCAGATCAACATAACTGAATGGGAATTTGGATTAAGGAGGGGGGCGTGCTAGGAAAAAAAGGGTTCAAATGGCTCTGAGCACTATGGGACTTAACTTCTGAGGCCATCAGTCCCCTAGAACTTAGAACTACTTAAAGCTAACCAACCTAGGGACATTACACACATCCATGCCCGAGGCAGGATTCGAACCTGCGACCGTAGTGGTCGCGCGGTTCCAGACTGTAGTGCCTAGAACCGCTCGGCCACTCCGGCCGGCTGTGCTAGGAAAGTCCACGCAGTTACGCAAAGCCGTTGTGCGAGGTTGGCGTAGTGGTTAGCACGTCTGCCTAGAGACCAGGAGACACGGGTTCGAATCTCAGCCATGGTACAAATATTCATTCATCCCTTCAGTCTTCATGTATACCTCATCGACGGCTGAGAATTGAAAAGGTGGCTCTGAGCACTATGGGAGTTAACATCTGTGGTCATCAGTCCCCTAGAACTTAGAACTAATTAAACCTAACTAACCTAAGGACATCACACACATCCATGCCCGAGGCAGGATTCGAACCTGCGACCGTAGCGGCCACGCGGTTCCAGACTGAAGCGCCTTTAACCGCACGGCCACACCGGCCGGCAATTGAAAAGGTCTCTGGAACCACGTAGTTAAGGGAGAATCTTATTCTTTCTTCTTTCTCCCGTGTCTTCGTGGGGGCGGCTTGTTAATAATTGGATTTGTCAATTTTAGTTGTAGAGGGTGGCTAGATGCTCTTCCTTCTGTCTGAATTTACTGTTCTGCATCTGAAAGCGTGTGCGAATCGTTAACTGAGGCAGGCCGTGGACACTAGCTCGGTATTCACCTACTGAATTGTAGAAAATCGCTTAAAAACCACATCCAGGTTGGCTGGCACATAAGCCCTCCTCGTTAATTTGCCGGGCGGACTCGATGGATCCCGGAAGCAACGTCATGACTCGCCCTGCTACCCCATAGAGTAAATATCTCTGGAGTGAGCATTCCCATGCGCAGTACAGATTTTGTGTTGTCAACATACATTGCCGGCCTGGCCACGTGTTTTCGGGACGTCGTGTGTTTGTCCGTATAGCGCCCTGTACATTTCGAATGTCACTACATCCCTAGTACAGACGGATTCTTTTCGTACGTGTCGTGGATTATTTATATATGTTGCCCAGACATTTTAACAGTATCCATTTGATACCGGGAATAAACCTGCTACGTAACCTTTAAGGGCAAGTGATAGGTGTCACAGTTCAGATGCACTCGACTTTTGGTAGTTTTCGGCATGATACGGCACTTGGTGACACTTTGAAATGTTTATTTAACGCATTTTACATACTTGCTCCCAGTTTATGAAATAAATAATAGACTGAGTAAGAAGGGGGAAAAAAGGCGACCGGAGAATAAATGTACTGTAAACCAAATACAGTTGGTCATGTAAGAGTCAACTCATATAACACCATTAAGGGAAGTGGAAAGTGACACAAATGAAAGAGTTTGGTGACATGTTTACTAATATTTTACGCTTCTTAATCAAATGGTGAAGAAAATAAATTGAAGGCAAAATACACCAAAGAAGATTAATGTGTACTTTGATTAGCTACACTATTGTGTTTTTTATTTTATTTGTGCAGAAAATGTATTTAAGCTGAATGCAGAAATTGGTAGTAGGTGCTGTGGAAAATTAAAAATAGTTGGTATAGCATCTACCCGCAGCCACACACGTCCAAATTTTTCTCTGCCTAAATATGCCTCCTCAAAGTGTTTTGAACATACTTGGGAATATTTTGTGGGGACAAAATTACTCCTCCTTATTTTCTGGAGCCACATCTTTACTCGTTGTTCATCCTTCGGGAAACTAAAATATAAGTCACACATAGTCATTCTCCATGTCCTAGACACACTTAAAATGGTCTCCTACTGTAACTTTATAGTAAACGAAAAGGTTTGGACACACATACTATACGAGACAATTACAGACTCCCACTCTATTGAATTTATCTGTCTCCCGTCTTTCAAATCTATATACATAATCGACAAGTCACTGATAAATGCATGGAGGACAGTATTTGCTGAAACAACTAACCATTCCCTTTCCTGTTCCACTAGCAAATTTACGACAGGAAGCGATTCTTTGTAAGCTTTTGTATGGGCCGTAATATCTATTACACTCCTGGAAATTGAAATAAGAACACCGTGAATTCATTGTCCCAGGAAGGGGAAACTTTATTGACACATTCCTGGGGTCAGACACATCACATGATCACACTGACAGAACCACAGGCACATGGACACAGGCAACAGAGCATGCACAATGTCGGCACTAGTACAGTGTATATCCACCTTTCGCAGCAATGCAGGCTGCTATTCTCCCATGGAGACGATCGTAGAGATGCTGGATGTAGTCCTGTGGAACGGCTTGACATGCCATTTCTACCTGGCGCCTCAGTTGGACCAGCGTTCGTGCTGGACGTGCAGACCGCGTGAGACGACGCTTCATCCAGTCCCAAACATGCTCAATGGGGGACAGATCCGGAGATCTTGCTGGCCAGGGTAGTTGACTTACACCTTCTAGAGCACGTTGGGTACCACGGGATACATGCGGACGTGCATTGTCCTGTTGGAACAGCAAGTTCCCTTGCCGGTCTAGGAATGGTAGAACGATGGCTTCGATGACGGTTTGGATGTACCGTGCACTATTCAGTGTCCCCTCGACGATCACCAGTGGTGTACGGCCAGTGTAGGAGATCGCTCCCCACACCATGATGCCGGGTGTTGGCCCTGTGTGCCTCGGTCGTATGCAGTCCTGATTGTGGCGCTCACCTGCACGGCGCCAAACACGCATACGGCCATCATTGGCACCAAGGCAGAAGCGACTCTCATCGCTGAAGACGACACGTCTCCATTCGTCCCTCCATTCACGCCTGTCGCGACACCACTGGAGGCGGGCTGCACGATGTTGGGGCGTGAGCGGAAGACGGCCTAACGGTGTGCGGGACCGTAGCCCAGCTTCATGGAGACGGTTGCGAATGGTCCTCGCCGATACCCCAGGAGCAACAGTGTCCCTAATTTGCTGGGAAGTGGCGGTGCGGTCCCCTACGGCACTGCGTAGGATCCTACGGTCTTGGCGTGCATCCGTGCGTCGCTGCGGTCCGGTCTCAGGTCGACGGGCACGTGCACCTTCCGCCGACCACTGGCGACAACATCGATGTACTGTGGAGACCTCACGCCCCACGTGTTGAGCAATTCGGCGGTACGTCCACCCGGCCTCCCGCATGCCCACTATACGCCCTCGCTCAAAGTCCGTCAACTGCACATACGGTTCACGTCCACGCTGTCGCAGCATGCTACCAGTGTTAAAGACTGCGATGGAGCTCCGTATGCCACAGCAAACTGGCTGACACTGACGGCGGCGGTGCACAAATGCTGCGCAGCTAGCGCCATTCGACGGCCAACACCGCGGTTCCTGGTGTGTCCGCTGTGCCGTGCGTGTGATCATTGCTTGTACAGCCCTCTCGCAGTGTCCGGAGCAAGTATGGTGGGTCTGACACACCGGTGTCAATGTGTTCTTTTTTCCATTTCCAGGAGTGTATATAGTCATAAAATCGTAGAAAAACAGGCCTACAGAATCAAGCCTTAATTATAATGCGTCTCGATATTTTTAAACATAGTACCCATGAAAAGTTACTATCCCTCCTTGACATATTTTTCTTTGCATCCGTAGCAACAACAGTAATTCACCATCGCTATAACAATATCAACAAACGGTGAAAACACAACAAAAACTCTTGATAATACAAACTCCAAACTCTGCGGAAAGCACACACGCACAGCGAAGTCCCGAAAACACGTGACAATCCTGGTTTAATGTTGACAACATGGGCAGAACACAATGCTCACTCCAGAGATATTTACTCTGTGTGTTACCCAGGCGGTTAATAACGGGTGTCCCGGAAGTAAGGACTAATTTGAATTTTGCGCCATTTTGTCATATCACGTTTGGCATCTGTGGTTTTGTCATGTTTATCATCAGTTATCCTTCCCATTAGTAGCCTCACTCCTTTTTTCTGGTGAGGATTGTTGTTTGATGTTTATTTTCGTCATTGAGCAGATGGAAACTGAGCAACGGATCCAACTGATATAAAGTTATCAAAAAAACAGTGAAAGCCCCACGGCAAACGTCGTGAACTGCATATGACACTGATACGGAGTACCTGGCAGTAGATGCCAGCACAATGCACCTAATATGAAAAACGTATGTTTTTGGGGGTGTCCGGATACTTTTGATCACACAGTGTAGGTCGGGACAGCACCGGCAAGATGTGATCTTGTGTTATGTGTAGACAATGAAGTAATATCTAGCATATTCCAGTGGATTATAGGTGGACCGTTGTGTTAAAGTTATATATTACAGAACACGTGAATGATAATTGTTGTAGTCTACGGCTTATCACAGGTGATGCAGTTTCCTGTGAGAAAATTCTACCCATTTAACACTGTTGGACCACTACCAGTTGCAATAGAGCACTGCAGAATAACAATGACAGCTTCCCGAACATAGAGATAACGTGATCGAGTATAGGCGAGGGGCGTTCAGTAAATAATGTAACACATTTTCTGAAAGCAGGTTGGTTTTATTCAGGATTTCAATAGACTATATTATTCTCCAGTCTTTTGGCTACAAAACCTTACTTTTCAACATATCTTCGCTCAATACTACTGCCTTACGCCACTTAAGTGAGAGGTCCTGTACGCCCGCATGGTACCACTCTACTGGCCGATGTCGGAGCCAACGGCTTGCTGCATCAATAACCTCCTCTTCATCCACGTACTGCTTCCAGCGCACTGCATCCTTCTTTGGGCCAAACAGATGTAAGTCGGTAAGTTTGAGATCCAGCCTTTAGAGTGGATGAGGAAGAGCAGTCCAATGAAGTTTTTTGATCTTCTCTCGGGTGCGCAGACTAGTCTGACGCCTTGCGTTGTGATAGAGAAATGGAAGTTAGTTTGTATTTTTGTGGCGACTAACACGGTGGAAATTGTTTCTTCAATTTCCCGATGGTAGCACATTACACTTCAGAATTGATTCTTACGCCATGAGGGACGACATCAAACAAAATAACTCCTTCAGAAGACTGCCACTGTGACTATACCAGCCGAGGGGGCGACTCTCAACTTTTTCTTCGGAGGGGAGGAGGTGTGGTAGACTAAGGTGGTACGGACACTTACAGAGAAAAGGGGAAGAATATATCGGAAACAAAGGTGAAGATATAAAGATTGAAGGAGCGAGAAGGAGAGGAAGACCGAAGATGAGGTGGAAGGATAAGATATCCGGGGACCGAAGGCAGAAAGGATGGAAGAAGGAAGAGGTAATGGGTAGAGTATTATGGAGGAGAAGGATCCAGAAGAGCAACGCCGATCCTACGTGACGTGGGGCAAGGCGACGATGAAGAAGAAGAAGAAGAAGAAGAGGAAGAAGAAAAAGAGGTGGTGTGGCACCGTCTTTGTTTCCGATTCAAAGTGATGAACCCCTGTCTCATCCTCTGTGACGATTTCCGGCAAAAAAACTTTGACGACCAGTCTCGTAACGCGCAAGCAATTCTGCACAGATGGTCCTTCGTTGCTCTTTATGGTCTTCTGTTAGGCGGCAAGGAAAATAGCGGGCACGCACCTCTGAGTACCCCAGCTCTTGTTCGAGTGTCTCAGCGCTACTAACAGAGACTTCCAGTTGAGCAGAGAGGTGTATGATTGTGATCCGCTGATCACCTCGAATGAGTGTGTCCGCACGTTCCAACTTTGCAGGAGTCACAGTTGTGTGCGGCCAGTCAGCACGGGGGAGGTGGGACACGCTTCCGCGACCTTGCTGCGATTATGACAAACTTCTCGCCCGATGACTCACCGTGCTTTTGTTCACTGCTAGGTCTCCGTTGACATTCTGCGGGCGCCTACGAATAGCTCCGAGGCTCTGGTTTTCCGCCAAAAGAAACTCAGTGACACCTCTCGGTTATAGACGCCGCCATCTATATGAACTTCATGAAACTATAGGGGCTGAAGTGGGTACATTCCACGAAGTTCGAATGGTTCAAATGGCTCTAAGCACTATGGGACTTAACATCTGAGGTCATCAGTCCCCTAGAACTTAGAACTATTTAAACCTAACTAACCTAAGGACATCACACACACCTATGCCCGAGGCAGGATTTGAACCTGCGACCGTAACAGGCGCGCGGTTCTGGACTGAACACCTAGAACCGCTCGGCCACAACGGTCGGCTATTCCAAGATGTCCCACAACGAATTCTGCAGTTTTCAATAGAAAATGTGTTGCAGTACTCACTGAACGCCCCTCGTATGTGGTGTATAAAAGTACTCTATGTTCACTTTTCAGTTGATTGCACATTAGGCACAAGATGCTCTCATTCTTTATCGTATATCTTCCCATATTTACGAATTTAGTGTGATGCGTAGTACAATTACTTATTACTTTTCACCACTGATTGTCCTAATTTGTTTTCTATTTATTTTTTCACCAATTTGTCGCGGAGCTTGAATCAAGTCGGTCGCATTGTAGCAGCATTAAACGCCTCTCTCATGGTCAGTGCAGAACCAGCCAACACTTTAAACTTGCATTACGAAATCCGATACCATTTTGTGAAAAATCAGTTTACTACTGTCACTGAAATTCTTAATTTTCTTCTCATGCCCACGCGTCGCCTTACTGACGACGGAGAGATCATGACCAATTTCATTAAAGCTGCCATCTATAAATACAAAAGGCAATGTCCTGCCTGACTGACTCATTATCGCCCAGCCGAAACCGCTGAGGATGGAAACTTGAAATTCGGAGTGTGTGTTGATCTTATATTCTAGGCGTCGGTTAAGAAGAGATTTTTCAAAATTCAACCCCTAATGGGGTGAAATAGTGGATGAAAATTTTTTTGAAAAATATATCGCTATTAAAGCAATTTTAAGGCTAGCCCTGCGAAAATTGCTATTTTGTTCCTCGGTCAGAAATAAAGAAATGTGTGTCAGAATTTTTGGAAATTCAACCCCAATGCGGACAAATACGAGGTGAAATTTTTTTAAAATAATTCATTATTAACGAACTACTACTGTATTTTTAAAAGCTACATCTATGAAAATTGGTATTTGACTCCACTGTTATAAAAAAAAAATAGCATTTCACTATTTTGGAAATTCAACTCTTAGGAGGGTGAAAACTTTTTAAAGCTAAATCTATGAAAACTGGTATTTCACCTCTCTGTTAGATATAAAGAAATACAGGATGAAAGTATCTGTGGAAATATCACCATAAGAATGCAAAAGGTATGATTAATAGACACCTTCAACTTCGGTTACCAAAATCGCTTTTTGGTCGGAAGTACCTCTGGAAAAGAGCATTAGCGTGAAAAGTTTACAAGATGCTTTTAGCCGTTCGCAGCACCAATATAGCAGAGCCATACTGGCTAACTACACACAACAACAAAAAGGTTTTGCATCATTCCCAGAACTCATAAAGATAAACAGACACAGTCCCTTTAACTGTTCAGAAATGCCACTAAACCTGCCTAAAGACATGAACAATCACGAATGAGCAGTGCCTATTAGACGGAGGGGGCCCAACAGCCGATCATTTCCAGTCATCCCACCGGGAAGGAGGTACATGGCTCATGTTGTCTGCAGTTTAACCATGCCAAGACGGTCAGTATCGCAGTTCGACCGCGTCCGCATTGTTACTTTGTGCCAGGAAGAACTCTCAACAAGGGAAGTGTCCAGGCGTCTCGGAGTGAACCAAAGCAATTTTGTTCGAACATGGAGGAGATGCAGAGAGAGACAGGAACTGTCGATGACATGCCTCGCTCAGGCCGCCCAAGGGCTACTACTGCAGTGGATGGCCGCTACCTACGGATTATGGCGCGGACCAATCCTGACAGCAACGCCACCATGTTGAATAATGATTTTCGTGCAGCCACAGGACCTAGTGTTACGATACAACTGTGCGCAATTGGTTGCATGATGCGCAACTTCACTACCGACGTCCAGGGTGTGGTCCATCGTTGCAACCACGATACAGTCAGCGCGGTACAGATGGGCCATAACAACATGCCGAATGGACAGCTCAGGATTGGCATAATGTTCTCTTCACTGATGAATGTCGCATATGCCTTCAACCAGAGATTTGTCGGAGATGTGTTTGGAAGCAACCCGGTCAGGCTGAACGCCTTATACACACTGTCCAGCGAGTGCAGCAAGGTGGAGGTTCCCTTTTGTTTTGGGGCGGCATTAAGTGGGGCCGACGTACGCCGCTGGTGGTCATGGACGGCGCCTTAACGGCTGTACGACACGTGAATGCCATCCTCCGACCGATAGTGCAACCATATCGTCGGCATATTTGCGATGCATTCGTCTTCGTGGACGACAGTTCGCGCCCCCATCGTGCACATCTTGTGAATGACTTCCTTCAGGATAACGACATCACTCGACTAGAGTGGCCAGCATGTTCTCCAGACATGAACCCTATCGACATGCCTGGGATAGACTGAAAAGGGCTGTTTATGGACGACGTGACCCACTAACCACTCTGAGGGATCTACGTCGAATCGCCGTTGAGGAGTGGGATAATCTGTACCAACAGTGCCTCGATGAACTTCTGGATAGTATGCCATGACGAATACAGGCATGCATCACTGCAAGAAGACGTGCTACTGGGTATTAGAGGAACCGGTGTGTACAGCAGTCTGGACCACCACTTGCAAAGGCCTCGCTGTATGGGCGGTACACCATGCAATGTGTGGTTTTCATGAGCAATAGAAAGGGCGGAAGTGATGTTTATGTTGATCTCTATTTCAATTTTCGGTACAGGTTCCGGAACTCTCGGAAACGAAGTGATACAAAACTTGTGTGATGTGTGTACAAATGGTCAGACCAGTCGATTATCCAGAGTTTTTGTCGCCTTTGCAAGTCATGGAAATGTTGCTGTCCTCTTCAAGAAACGGTTCAGTCTTGATCTTCCACAGATACAGTGGTGAAAATAAATGTTGCATATTGCTTTCTTGTCAATACTGGAAAACAAAAATAAAGAAATAAACAAATTTCTACTTGATAAAAACAAACAAAATAACAAAAACGTAAAGATTCCACTGCAAACACTACCGTCTTTCCTCGCTGTCATCTTGCATAACACATTATTTATGAACCAACTTACCCTGAAACACTTAAGTGCGGTTAGCCATACTCCTTCCCAAATTGTCCAGATAAGCCAGAGGGATATCGTCTCTTTCCTCTACAGTGGCCTCTGTAAGGCCCTCAAAGACCTTTGGTGAGACAGGACCATTGCAAACCGCTCGCTTTAGCGTAAGCCATGCATTCTCGATGCAGCTGAGATCTGGAGAACACGGTGTCCATTCCATCCGACTGTTTCTCTGCTCCGCTGGGAATGTGTCCACAAAACTGTGACGATGGGGCCGCCCACTGTCGTCCACCAGCGTGAATACCGTTCCAGCATGTTCACCAGATGTGGCCGCGTAACCGAGGTTGTCGTTTCGATACTTCACACCGGCCATCCTCCCATGCATTGGCACAAGTGGTTTCCTGCGGCCTCACGATTCCACACTAAAACATGGCCGAACCGTCTAGATAAGGGTGGTGGTCTATGATGCAGATAGGGTGTAAACGTTGTCCTTGTCGCCTTCACATGGGAACATCAGCATTTTCAGAGTGGAAACTGATGCGGGTGTCGCCACAAACTAGCTTTATACCCCACTGCTGCCTAGCCCACGAAGAGCGATTTTGTGCCCCTGCGACTCGAACCCCACTCGATTTAGAGGACGACTTCTGCACGTAATCCCTGCTCACGGAGCCCATTTCGCATCGTTCGTGTAGGACACCTGCATTCCTGTAGCTGTTTGGAACTGCCACCGTAGAGGTGTTGCACTGTGTTGAGGGTTTCTGCTTGCTGTTACAAGCAGATATCGATCCTGAACATTTGCTGTTTTTCTTCCTTGGTCACTTGTGTGACGATCCTCAACGGATCCTGTCGCCTGATACTTGTTTCCGATTCTAGAGACACATTCGCTGCGAGGTCCACCTGTTCATTCCCTGCTCCACTGGAGTGACTTTATGGAGCCTCTGATCGAACGTTTTGTTTTGAGAACCATCCGAAAGCACCACAGCTCTCGTAATGACACACAGCACGTGCACAGCAAAGATTACAGGTGACACGGACACCCTGAACTGCATATACTACTCCCTCTTCTTCTGCTCCTTTCGAGGCTACCTGGTTAGAATGTTGGTGATCATGATGGCTGTTCTTCTCTTGTTGGTAGAAACACGGAATAGTTCTGGTGGAGTATTGAACCACCATCCAAGGTTGTAAAACCAAAACATTCGTGTTTTTCCAAGACTTCTTTTGCTGTTGATTTTCCCTTGAAGTATTTTTTGTAGCAAATCACATCTATTTGTGTTACTCGTGATGTTGTTGTTGTTGTGGTCTTCAGTCCTGAGACTGGTTTGATGCAGCTCTCCATGCTACCCTATCCTGTGCAAGCTGCTTCATCTCCCAGTACTTACTGCAACCTACATCCTTCTGAATCTGCTTAGTGTATTCATCCCTTGGTCTCCCTCTATGATTTTTACCCTCCACGCTGCCCTACAATGCTAAATTTGTGATCCCTTGATTCCTCAGAACATGTCCTACTAACCGGTCCCTTCTTTTTGTCAAGTTGTGCCACAAACTCCTCTTCTCCCCAATTCTATTCAGTACTTCATCATTAGTTATATGATCTACCCATCTAATTTTCAGCATTCTTCTGTAGCACCACATTTCGAAAGCTTTTATTCTCTTCTTGTCCAAACTATTTAGCGTCCATGTTTCACTTCCATACATGGCTACACTCCATACAAATACTTTCAGAAGCGACTTCCTGACGCTTAAACCTATATTCGATGTTAACAAAATCCTCTTCTTCAGAAACGCTTTCCTTGCCATTGCCAGTCTACATTTTATATCTTCTCTACTTCGACCATCATCAGTTATTTTGCTCCCCAAATAGCAAAACTCTTTTACTACTTTAAGTGACTCATTTCCTAATCTAATTCCCTCAGCATCATCCGACTTAATTCGACTACATTCCATTATCCTCGTTTTCCTTTTGTTGATGTTCATCTTATGCCCTCCTTTCAAGACACTGTCCATTCCGTTCAACTGATCTTCCAAGTCCTTTGTTGTCTCTGACAGAATTACAATGTCATCGGTAAACCTCAAAGTTTTTATTTCTTCTCCATGGATTTTAATGCCTACTCCGAACTTTTCTCTTGTTTCCTTTACTGCTTGCTCAATATACAGATTGAATAACATCGGGGAGAGGCTACAACCCTGTCTCACTCCCTTCCCAACCACTGCTTCCCTTTCGTGCCCCTCGACGCTTATAAGTGCCATCTGGTTTCTGCACAAATTGTAAATAGTCTTTCACTCCCTGTATTTTACCCCTGCTACCTTTAGAATCTTCCAGTCAACATTGTCAAAAGCTTTCTCTAAGTCTACAAATGCTATAAACGTAGGTTTGCCTTTCCTTAATCTTTCTTCCAAGATAAGTCGTAAGGTCAGTATTGCCTCATGTGTTCCAATACTTCTACGTCTTGGTATGTCTTAGATATTGCAACTATCAGCATTTCACTATCTTGATTAGTTTAGTTGTTATGTTCATTCTTCTCAAAACTTCTACGTTTGTCTTCTCTGGGTTCACGGTATTCTCAAGATCCGCCTATAGAGACACCATTCGAAGGCCTCCAGCTTCTTCTACGTGTTTTTATTTCAGGTCCATGTCTCCACCCCACATAGGAGGGCGAATATACATAGCAGTGCGAGAGTCTAATTTTTGTTCTTAAGAGCTAGGTTGGTTGGTTTGTGGGATTAAAGGGACCAGACTGCCACGGTCATCGGTCCCTTTTTCCAAATACTAAAAACACCCACAGAGAATAAAAACGAGTAACAGAATAGATCACAGACGACACAGAACAAGAGAAACTTAGACAAAGACCAGACAAGACGAACTAAAATCACAGAGTGTGACGTGGTTGGCCGACCATAGAAACAAAAAAGGAAAAGCCAACCACCGAGAAACACAATAAAAACTCAAATTAAAATCGTAGACCAATGGCCAGAATCAACAGAAAAGAACATAACAAACACTCAGATTATTACGTGCATTTTGCTGCCACCTACTGCCAGGTGCTCCATATCAGCGATCTCTGCACTCATTAGACATCGTGAGAGAGCAGAATGAGGCGCTCCGCGGAACAGATTTTGAACATGATCAGGTGATTAGGTGTCACTTGTGTCATACGTCTGTACACGAGATTTTCACACTCCTAAACATCCCTGCGTCCACTGTTTCCGATGTGATAGTGAAGTGAAAACGTGAAGGGACACGTACAGCATAAATCGTACAGGCCGACCTCGTCTGTTGACTGACAGAGACCGCCGACAGTTGAAGAGGGTCGTAATGTGTAATAGGCAGACATCTATCCAGACCATCATACAGGAATTCCAAACTGCATCAGGATCCACCGTAAGTACTATGACAGTTAGGTGGCAGGTGAGAAAACTTGGATTTCATGGTCGAGCGGCTTATCATAAGCCACACATCACGCCGGTAAACGCCAAACGACGTCCCGATTGGCGTAAGGAGCGTAAACATTGGACGATTGAACAATGGAAGAACGTTGTGTGAAGTGAAGAATCACGGTACACAATGTGGCGATCTGATGGCAGGGTGCGAATGTCCGCTGAACGTCATCTTCCAGCGTGTGTAGTGCCAACAGTAAAATTAAGCAGATTCTTGCTTCCCACTGTTGAAGAGCAATTCGGGGATGGCGACTGCATCTTTCAACACGATCGAGCACTTTTTCATAATGCACGGCCTGTGGCAGAGTGGTTCCACGACAGTAACATCCCTGTGATGGACTGGCCTGCACAGAGTCCTGAGCTGAATCTAGTAGAACACATTCGGGATGTTTTGGATGCCGACTTCGTGCCAGGCCTCCCCGACCGACATCGGTACCTCTCCTCAGTGGGGCACGCCGTGAAGAATGGGCTGCCATTCCCCAAGAAACCTTCCAGCGCCTGATTGAACGTATGCCTGCGAAAGTGGTCGTCAAGGCTAAGTGTGGGCCAACACCATACTGAATTCCAGTATTACCGATGGAGGGCCTCACGAACTTTTATGTCATTTTCGATCAGGTGTCAGGATACTTCTGATCTCATAGTGCACGTCATCTAGCGACGTCACATGTTCAACATCTCTCATTCTTTTCTGGGGTATTCCTGACATTTGCGACCCTGTGTATCTCTACATTAAATTACTTGTCGCAGCGCTATCTACATCTCTTCTGGGGTATATCATGAAAAGTAACGGAAACAGAACGGTGGCCCGTGCCAATCGCACCCTGATTCAAATCTCTTCCCAGGTTGTTGACAATGGAGGGGGAACCTTCTGCTTCCTGTTATCGCGGTACGAATTTAACATCGTTGAATTTCTCCCCAGAACCTTAATGTCCAACTTCAGTAGAAGTAGTGTATGGTCCACACACTCACATGCTTCTGTTAAATCAAAGAAAATATCTACTATTGTCATCCCGTCGTTTGCAACTGTTTAAAAAGCAGGCGCCAGGTTGAGATTCATAGGAAGAATTCTAAGAAAATGTGACTCATCGACGAAAGAAGTAGCTTACAAAACGCTTGTTCGTCCGATTCTTGAGTATTGCTCATCAGTATGGGACCCTTACCAGGTTGGATTAATAGAAGAGATAGACATGATCCAGCGAAAAGCAGCGCGATTCGTCATGGGGACATTTAGTCAGCGCGAGAGCGTTACGGAGATGCTGAACAAGCTCCAGTGGCGGACACTTCAAGAAAGGCGTTACGCAATACGGAGAGGTTTATTATCGAAATTACGAGAGAGCACATTCCGGGAAGAGATGGGCAACATATTACTACCGCCCACATATATCTCGCGTAATGATCACAACGAAAAGATCCGAGAAATTAGAGCAAATACGGAGACTTACAAGTAGTCGTTCTTCCCACGCACAATTCGTGAATGGAACAGGGAAGGGGGGATCAGATAGTGGTACAATAAGTACCCTCCGCCACACACCGTAAGGTGGCTCGCGGAGTATAGATGTAGATGTAGATGTAGAATTACGGAGTTGTGGTTAATAGTAGATTTTGCCTGAAACACAGCAACTTCGCTAATACGAAGCCGTCGCAAAACTGTACGAGGTTAAAGTAAAGCACGATTTCCATTTATTTTGGTGTTGAAACTTCCTGGCAGATTAAAACTGTGTGCCGGACCGACACTCGAACTCGGGACCTTTGCCTTTCGCGGGAAAGTGCTCTACCATTTGAGCTACCCAAGCATGACTCACGCCCCGTCCTCACAGCTTTACTTCTGCCAGTACCTCGTCTCCTACCTTCCAAAGTTTACAGCTCTCCTGAGAACGCCGGCCGGTGTGGCCGAGCGGTTCTAGGCGCTACAGTCTGGAACCGCGCGACTGCTACGGTCACAGGTTCGAATCCTGCCTCGGGCGTAGATGTGTGTGATGTCCTTAGGTTAGTTAGGTTTAAGTTGTTCCAAGTTCTAGGGGACTGATGACCTTAGAAGTTAAGTCCCATAGTGCTCAGAGCCATTTGAACCATTTCTCCTGCGAACCTTGCAGAACTAGCACTCCTGAAAGAAAGGATATTGCGGAGACATGGCTTAGCCACAGCCTGGGGGATGTTTCCAGATTGAGATTTTCACTCCGCAGCGGAGTGTGCGCGATATGAAACTTCCTGTCAGATTAAAACTGTGTGCCGGTAGAACACTTGCCCGCGAAAGGCAAAGGTCCCGAGTTCGAGTCTTGGTCTGGCACACAGTTTTAATCTGTCAGGAAGTTTCACATCAGCGCACACTCCGCTGCGGAGTGAAAATCTTATATTTTGTTGTTATGGATCTGGTGAATGATGTCCCAGACCTATATTAGCAGTAGTTTTCCAGAACGCTAGGAAGAGAACCTTCTCCGGTAACATTCGAAATACTCCACTAATGGTCCGTGCTTTCTGAATCCTCCGAGTTGCATAACGTAGCGATATTCGGTAACTGCAGCCGTAGCATTACCGTCACATTTGCCATAAATATACACCATATTGGCGTATTCCTCTGTCTTAAATTTGAAAGCCATCCCTATTTCATAAATACTCTACAAACTATACAGTTACTATGTGCTTTCACTTAAATACACTTTTATTATTTTCTTTCACTGAACAATACAGAACTAACTCGTTTCAATGTTACGAAACGACTGAAACAACTCACTACCGGTTGCCAACAATGACACAAACATTTCTACATTCTTAACGGAATGTAAACAAATTTACTTGTATAATAATCTTTGCTTCTCTGGATGTTCTGGAAAAATACTGCATGTACACGTCTGGGACATGTTTTATTAGATTCACCAGACCAATAACAACAATATAAATGGAAATCGTGCTTTACTTTAACCTCGTACAGTTTTGCGACGGCTTCATTTTAGCTAAGTTGCTAAATTTCAGGCAAAATCTTCTATTAGCCGTAACTCCGTAAGTAAACATTTGCGAACCTATGTTTATATGAACTTTTTTCTTTAGTTTTACTTGTAGAATAACATATTAAAATATTTGCATATCTCCGTGAATCACCCTGTATACACATTTTCTGTGTTCTCACTCCTTTCCTGAAGCCAACGAGCAAGTCTAACTACAAATAACGAACATTGATACATATATATGTCATTGCCATGTTTTGCTCCCTGAGAAGCATTCGCAGAACACTGGCATCAAAGAAATATCACTTTCCTGCAACGCATTCACATAACACTCCCATCAAAGAAATGCCCCTTCCTGAAAAGCTTTCGCGGAACACTGGCAAAGAAATATCACTTCAGTGTCTGCATATGACGCTACATCCAGGATAAAGTGCTGCGTTCTGCCTGGCAAGAGAATTACAATCTTGTAGCTCAGGTATGTACCTGTCGCAAGCGTTGCAGGGAAAATAAGTGTATTTTGATGTGTTGGCTGCGCGCCCACTGCCAAGAGTTTGCGACGAGCAACTATGGCAGAGAAACAACGTTGCAAGTGTACAGGATCCGGTTCTGAGCGCGTATGGCAGATGGAGGTCAAGGGCGCAGGGGCGGGCAGAGGTCGTGCGCAGCATCGAAGTCGTGACGAAGAGGAGAGGGGGGGGGGAGTAGAAGGGGAAGTGATGGAGGGACAGTGGGGGAGTGCAGATGGATAATAAGAATGAACAAGAGTTGTTAGGAAACACTTTGACCTGTCATCTCGCACTAATGTTAATTTCGAGTGCATTTTGGGAATAAATACGAATGTACGTTCTGAGACTTTATAAAAAAAATAAATATCTTCTTCTTTCGTTTTGCCAATCTTAGGTGTGGTGTCAGCGCCAGACACCACACTTGCTAGGTGGTAGCCTTTAAATCGGCCGCGGTCCGTTAGTATACGTCGGACCCGCGTGTCGCCACTGTCAGTGATTGCAGACCGAGCGCTGCCACACGGCAGGTCAGGTCTAGAGAGACTCCCTAGCACTCGCCCCAGTTGTACAGCCGACTTTGCTAGCGATGGTTCACTGCCTACATACGTTCTCATTTGCCGGGACGATAGTTTAGCATAGCCTTCAGCTACGTCATTTGCTACGACCTAGCAAGGCGCCATTATCAGTTACTATTGATATTGTGAATCATGCACCGTCAAGACCGACGTTCATCATTAATGGATTAAAGTTAAGTATTCCACCAGCTACGTCCGTTTTTTCTAAATTATAATTTCCTTGTCCTGTTCCAGACCTCACGCCAGCCTGCGTGAGCTAAAACGCGTGCATTTCGGCCTCCTCTAGTAACACGGTGTTGGCTCTCCTGCCAACCACAACATTAGGACTACGTTAATTCGCTTCAGCTTCGTTTCTTCTGGTCTTTCTTCTTTCCCAATATTATTTCATTCTCATACTTTAGAACCTTCTTCGTTCCGGGTCTCTTTCTATTCCCGATAGCTTTCAAGACCTCAATTTTTTATTTAACCCGTTCTATATCTCTGGTTCCTGTATTCTCATTTCTTCCAGATCTCTTTGTATCTCTTGGACCCATCGAACTTTGGTTTTCTTGTTCATCAGAAATTGTGTGATTCGCCGTGTTAATCTCCCGTGGTCCTTTCTGAGGATATGTCCGAAGAAGATGCTCCTTTTCCAGATGGCGTTAGAAATTTTTTCTATCTTGGTATACAGTTTCTAGTTGGCTCGGTTTCTAAACTAACCATCTTCTGTTCTTCGAAGTCCTAATATTCTCCTGAGAATCTTTCGTTCTATCAGTCATAGCCTCTTGATGACTCCGGTTCTTGTTAAGTTGAGAGTTTCTGCTGCATATAGAGGTTCAGGGCGGATCACTATTTGGTAATGTTTCAATTTTGCATTTAGCGAAATATTCTTCCTACTGTAGGTATTAATAGTTTATATGCCAAGTTCATTTTGTTTATTCTTGCTCCCATTGCTTCTTTGTCGGTCAGTCCAATGGCTATCCATTCTCCAAGGTATTTGAATCTCTCCATCTTCTGAATTTTCCCTCCTCCTACTGTCATCCATCTAGGAGCTGTCGTGATGTTTGTCATACATTGTGTCTTCTCGATAGAGATCTGCTTTAGCTGCTTATCTCTGCAGTTCTGTGGTTTGGTTAACTGTCTCTTCTAGTGATTCGGACAAGGCCACAGAGAAAAAATATACTGAAAGTATAAATAAAGAAATATCCGAAAAATAGAGTAAAATTAGTTTTTAGTTTGCTTCCTACCTTCGCAAGCCGGTGAATCATACTATACGGTTGGCGTATAAGTTAGTAGCGTTTTTCCGTACGTTTAATAAACACTACAAATACGCATAACAGAACCTTGGTTATCAATAATATATTCTATATTTAATACAATCTCCCAACGCTTGGGTAACATATAGATTCCGCCACTGTAGAAATCACGTGGTTTTGGAGTCGAGTAATGTTCGGAGCGCATTTTCATCTAGAAAGGAAGTTCCATGAAGGTTGTTTGAAGGGGGAAAGGTGAAAATCTGAGGGCACGAGAACTTTTGAATAAGGTGGGTCCGGAATAACTTCTCGACTAAATAGTACACTGCTTTTTGTCAGTCTAGCAGAATACGGGCGGGCGTCATCGTGGAGTAGCATCACGCAGTCTGCGTCTGCAACACGCCTCAGCTGACAATGAATGTCAGCAGTGATGGTCACTCATTGGGGAAGCAGTTTTAATCTGCCAGGAGGTTTCATATCAGCGCACACTCCGCTGCAGAGTGAAAATCTCATTCTGGAAACACTCCCAAGGCTGTGGCTTAGCCAAGTCTCCGCAATATCCTTTCTTTCAGGAGTGCTAGTTCTGCACGGTTCACAGGAGAGCTTCTGTAAAGTTTGGAAGGTAGGAGACGAGGTACTGGCAGAAGTAAAGCTGTGAGGACGGGGCGTGAGTCGTGCTTGGGTAGCTCAGTCGGTAGAGCACTTGCCCGCGAAAGGCAAAGGTCTCGAGTTCGAGTCTCGGTCCGGCACACAGTTTTAATCTGCCAAGAAGTTTCATATCAGTGCACACTCCGCTGGAGTAAAAATCTCCTTCTGGGAACTCTGAAAAACGTCTGCCGGATATCCATGTATGAAGACATCTAAAATAATATACAATTCTGGCCATTAAAATTGCTGCACCAAGAAGAAATGCAGATGATAAACTAGTATTCATTGAACAAATATGTTATACTAGAACTGACATGTGATTACATATTCAAGCAATTTGGGTGCATAGATCCTGAGAAATCAGTACCCAGAATAACCACCTCTGGCCATAATAACGGCTTTGATACGCCAGGGCATTGAGTCACACAGCTTGGATGGCGTGTACAGGTACAGCTGCCGATGCAGAACACGATACTACAGTCCATCAAGAGTAATGACTGGCGTATTGTGACGAGCCAGTTGCTCGGCCACCATTGATCAGACGTGTAAATTGGTGAGAGATCTGGAGAATGTGCTGGCCAGGGCAGCAGTCGAACATTTTCTGTATCCAGAAAAGCCCGTGCAGGACCTGCAATATGCGGTCGTGCATTATCCTGCTGAAATGTAGGGTTTCGTGTAACGTCCAATGTTCAAAGGGCCGTCAATGCGAACAAGAGGTGAATGAGACGTGTAACTAATGGCACCCCATACCATCACGCCAGGTGATACGCCAGTATGGCGATGACGAATACACACTTCCAGTGTGCGTTTACTGCGATGTCGCCAAACACGGATGCGACCATCATGATGCTGTAAACGGAACCTGGATTCATCCGAAAAAGTGACGTTTTGCCATTCGTGCACCCAGATTCGTCGTTGAGTACACCATCGCTGGCACTCCTGTCTGCGATGCAGCGTCAAGGGTAACGGCAGCCATGGCCCATGAGCTGGTTGTCCATGCTGCTGCAAACGTCGTCGAACTATTCGTGCAGATGGTTGTTGTCTTGCTAACGTCCCCATCTGTTGACTCAGGAATCGAGACGTGGCTGCACGATCCGTTACAGCCATGCGGATAAGATGCCTGTCATCTCGACTGCTAGTGATACGAGGCCGTTGGGATCCAGCACGGCGTTTCATATTACCCTCCTGAACCCATCGATTCCATATTCTGCTAAGTCATTGGATCTCGAGCAACGCGAGCAGCAATGTCGCGATACGATAAACCCCAATCGCGATAGGCTACAATCCGACCTTTATCAAAGTCGGAAACGTGATGGTACGCATTTCTCCTCCTTACACGAGGCATCACAACAACGTTTCACCAGGGAACGCCGGTCAACTGTTGTTTCTGTATGAGAAATCGGTTGGAAACTTTCCTCATGTCAGCACGTTGTAGATGTTTGAATGCTCTGAAAAGCTAATTATTTGCATATCACAGCATCTTCTTCCTGTCGGTTAAATTTCGCGTCTGTAGCACGCCATCTTCGTGGTGTAGTAATTTTAATGGTCAGTAGTGTATTATGTAGATTATAGGAAGAAAAAGACAAGTGATAACAGTGAAGATTCTGTGAGTCAAGAGCTTTATTTTGAACACAAAGCAATAATTTTGTCTATCTGAGAGTCTGGGAAGGTGTTTTGTCCCCCTTTTTTCGTTTTGTTTGATCAAGAACATGACTGACTTGATCTAACGAATTTTAAGAAAAATGGGATAATTAGTATCACAAACAGAAAAAATTAAATTTTATGATTTAAAAGGAAAGAGAACCTACACGTATTTGAGCCTGCTTACTTTAGTGAAGCTTTGGTCTCCCTCTGCAATGCTTACTCCCCTCCCCCACTCTGCACTCTAACCCCCCCACCACCACCACCCCCTTCCCTGCACCCAATTACATACTGAAGATTCCTCAATGTCTCAGAATGCATCCTGTCAGTCGATCCCTCCTTTTAGTCAAGTTGTGCCACAAATTTCTTTTTTCCCCCCAATTCTATTCAGTTCTTCCTCACGAGTTATCCTATCTAGTCATCTAATCTTCAGCATTCTTATATAGCACCACATTTCAAGAGCTTGTATTCTCCTCTTATTGGAGGTCTTTATCGTCCACCTTTCTCTTCCATACAAGATTACACTCCAAATAGTTTCTGATACATTTATATTCGATGCTAGAAAATTCCTCCTTAGAGAATTGTCGAATCTTTCGGGACCACTTCTTGACTTATTGCCTGTTGGTTTCTGTATCGCGATCTTCGGCCGACGGTTGTTTGATGGTTTTTCTGACTTTCACTAGCACGAGTGGTTGGCATTGTTACCCTTCTTTGCTGTAGTCCGCGCCAGCAGTGATCCTTCGACAACGCCAGCCACTCATGCTAGTGAAACGTCAGAAACATCGTCCGAAGGTTCCGATGCAGGAGCCAACAGGCAATAAGTCAAATTTCGCGTATTATTCTTGCAACTGCAAATCTGCATTAAGACAATATCTGAAAGGAATTAGAAAAAGTGACAAAATTTCGTGAATCACACACAATACTGTTAATAATTGCATTAACACTGCACCAATACGGGAATAGCAGCTTTTACGTTATTGGTCAGAATGCAAGCAATTATGGCGGTCGCCGTAATTTTCGCGCGACGCCATATTTCGCGACAAAATACTCTTATTAGTCACTGTCATATATCTAGTCTCATAACAATACATAAAACTACATAAAATAACTACAATAATTTTGACATGCAAGGAGAATTAGTTCTAATGAGAGGAAGAAGTTTATATTTACTGGTGTTTCAACAATGACTACCAGGCAACTTTTAATTCACTGAATATAATTTTATTTTCGCTAGCAGAAAGCAAACATAAACTAAACAAAGAATTTATTTGAATAGAGTCTGTAATTCTTATACTTTTAATAGAGAAAGAAAGTTGCTAGGTCAGGGGAGAGCGTTCGGCGAAATCTCTTAACTTTTTGTTGCATACGAAGCGTTGCGTTGGGCAGCACGATGTCGGCGGGTTACGATGATGAGAGCAGGATACAGGCAGTTCCGCTGGTTAATCTTCTCCGGCGAAACGCAAATAAAGTTCCGGCACAGCTGTATCATTAATCCCGTGGTGATTAACAAACCACCGTTGTTGACATGTCCTCTCTTTCAAAGTACATTACGTAGACATCGCTCGTTTTTACACTTTATGCACTGTCCGTGACGCTATCGTCCATAATTACACAGTTCGTCACATTCATATAGTCTTAGCCACAAATACACAGTTCATAGAATTGTTCTTGTATGTGAAGCACACCGTAAACAATGTCCACTCTGTTCTCGCATTTCAAACTTCGACAACGTCACTGAAATTCATTTATATTGCACAGTTAATAAAAGTCTTCACTTTCAGGGCTTGATAGAATGTGATAGACAACAGTTCCACCACCCAAAACCAATACCAGCAAAGTTCATTCGCATAAAATCACAGTTCGTGTCGGCCACAACAAAGTTTTGTTGGCGGCACTTTCGCAGTCGGGTTTATTTGCTCTTAAAGTTCGCTGGCGATGGCATTACATACCGCAGTGGTAAAGAGAATTAACAATCTGATAGTTCGGTATCACTGTCCGTACAATTACGTATGCTTTTCATAAAACACAGTACTATTTTTCCGCGCACGCTTCACAGACACACCATCCACCATCCCCTCTACCACACAACAACCTTTCGACTATCGATATCATTATCGCTGTCCCCTGTCTATAGATGTTATATCGTTACCGTAAATTACATTAATCTTTATAAATGTTAATGACTGCATTTTTCACAATTAATAATATTCCAAAAGAGAACTTTACAGTCTTTACCACAGGTACAAAGCAAGAAACATATTTATCCATTGGCAAACGAAATAATCACAATTACATCTTTACATTTAAAAACCACAGTACAATGTTACATAATCACAATTAGAAATGCCCATATGAACAAAAGAAAAAGAATAGAAATCTAAAGAAAATCACGAAAAAAAAATTTTATATGCGTAACTAGCAATGTCTTCACATCTTCCGCCTTTACTTTGCTGCCCAAACAGGGAAACACATCTACTACTCTTAAGGTCTCATTTCTTAATAATCCCTAAGCGTCGAATGATTTGATTCGATTAAATTCCATGCTCTTACGTGACCGAATATTAAAGGTTCCGTTACTTTACCATCCTCCCAAATCACTTGTTTTATAAAAATAGTCTTCCGACGCTTCATATTGATTTATATGACTCTTTGTTATTTAACGAATAACTCTCTGTATATCCGGAGCATTCTCGTGTACCTTTGATCTGTGAACACACAACAGAGTTCGAAAGTTATTAAGGAAACTGCCTGACATATAAACGCCAGCCTCTGTATTGACGCCACATATATGAGGTGGTCACAACACTGTACGCGACAGTTTAAGCAGAGCTGATTTCGGGCCCAATCAACACAAGAGGTCTCTTGGTGGTAAGTTGCTTTGGGAACAAACTGCAGAGGTCGTCGGTGCCTAGGCTTACTCACTACTTAATATAACTTGAACTAATTTACGCCAAGGACAACACACAAACTCATGCCCGAGGGAGGACAGGAGGAGGCGTGCGAACCGTGGCGAGACGCCCAAGACCGCGCGGCTACCCAGCGCGGCAGGTCCCTTGGGGAGCCAAGTGTAAAATCTGCACGCCGCATTAAAAATAATTGGTATCGAAAACTGACGCGGGTGAATAGGTGATAATGCGTGGCTGCACTGATAGGAAACGCCCCCGCACGCTTATCTGATAAAATAAACATTATTAACATTCTATATCTTTACCCTAGAACTTATCTTAGAAGAAAGATTAAGGAAAGGCAAACCTACGTTTCTAGCATTTGTAGACTTAGAGAAAGCTTTTGACAATGTTGACTGGAATACTCTCTTTCAAATTCTAAAGGTGGCAGGGGTAAAATACAGGGAGCGAAAGGCTATTTACAATTTGTACAGAAACCAGATGGCAGTTATAAGAGTCGAGGGGCATGAAAGGGAAGCAGTGGTTGGGAAGGGAGTGAGACATGGTTTGTAGTCTCTCCCCGATGTTATTCAATCTGTATAGTGAGCAAGCAGTAAAGGAAACAAAAGAAAAATTCGGAGTAGGTATTAAAATTCATGGAGAAGAAATAAAAACTTTGAGGTTCGCCGATGACATTGTAATTCTGTCAGAGACAGCAAAGGACTTGAAAGAGCAGTTGAACGGAATGGATAGTGTCTTGAAAGGAGGATATAAGATGAACATCAACAAAAGCAAAACGAGGATAATGGAATGTAGTCGAATTAAGTCGGGTGATGCTGAAGGAACTAGATTAGCAAATGAGACACTTAAAGTAGTAAAGGAGTTTTGCTATTTGGGGAGCAAAATAACTGATGATGGTCGAAGTAGAGAGGATATAAAATGTAGACTGGCAATGGCAAGGAAAGCATTTCTGAAGAAGAGAAATTTGTTAACATCGATTATTGATTTAAGTGTCGGAAGTCGTTCCTGAAAGTATTTGTATGGAGTGTAGCCATGTATGGAACTGAAACATGGACGGTAAATAGTTTGGACAAGAAGAGAATAGAAGCTTTTGAAATGTGGTGCTACAGAAGAATGCTGAAGATTAGATGAGTAGATCACATAACTAATGAAGAAGTATTGAATAGGATTGGGGAGAAAAGGAGTTTGTGGCACAACTTGAGTAGAAGAAGGGATCGGTTGGTAGGACATATTCTGAGGCATCAAGGGGTCACCAATTTAGTACTGGAGGGCAGCGTGGAGGGTAAAAATCGTAGAGGGAGACCAAGAGATGAATACACTTATGTAGATTCAGAAGGATGTAGGCTGCAGTAAGTACTGGGAGATGAAGAAGCTTGCACAGGATAGAGTAGCATGGAGAGCTGCATCAAACCAGTCTCAGGACTGAAGACCACAACAACAACAAAAACATATCTTTATTCCTCATTTCTACTGTGTCGCTACAGTGCTTCGAATTGTAGCGCATAACACGGCGGTGTGTACCGTTAACTATGCCGGTGTTGAGAAATAGCGTGCTGTAATCGATTTTCTGATCCGAAAGCTTAGCCCACCCATGGAGCACCGTTTGCTTCGGCACGACACACACAAGAGGAACGACATCTGCAGCAATCCGACGTCTTGAGTTCACCGTTATCGACCATCCTCCACAGAGTCCCGTCTTGGCCCCATCCGATTTTCATCTGTTTCCAGAACTTAGAATTATCTGCTGCAAAGATGGGAAGTGTCCCACATCTCTTGTTAAGTGTCCATAAAACTGGAAATTACAATTTTATAATATTGCGGTTTGATAACAAAAATTTTGTTGTGCCTCTAAAATAGTTCTATTTATACTATAAGCAAGGAGCACCAGAATTTCTCTCAGTAAGAGGCTGTTACGAACTTGTATTACAAGGACATGTTAAACATTTAGCTAAATAAATATCCCCTTTCCCGGTAATACGTCTGGTAATGCAAAGTGGTGTTGCTCTATTGCCATCTCTGTCATTGTTCTGACGTATCTTAACGTCGTTTTATGAACAAAAGTGGCGAATGCAGATCGCAGGAATATACTGTCTTTTAAATACGCCAGAATGTGTGATAATGTTTTTCCACTGTGCACATCAGCCATAACACTAATCTTTGCGTTGTACTCATATCCTGTAATACAACTGGTATATTATGAAACAGAAATCTGTTTTCCGACAACGACATGTCATAGACAGATGAGATATACGGGATGTTCAAAAAGTCTATCCGCAGTGCCGTACGATTGTTAGCCGCGGGTGCCTTGTACCGCAGTGAATATACCGAAATGAAACTCAGTGAAATACAAGTTATTAATTTATTGAATATTCGTTTTTACTTACAAATTTTCGCATTAAATGTTGAAAGTGTCCCCCTGTTGTTAAATACACAATTCAATTCGTCTAATCATGTTTCCAAACACAAGCTGTAACATTTCTTCTGTAACAGAACCAGTGAAAGTGGATATTGCAGTTTTCAATTCATCGATGGATTTTGGACTGTTTTTTATAGACAGTTGCTTTCTCTGCACCCCAGAAAAAAAAGTCAAGTGGTGTTAGGTCAGACGATCGTGGAGCCCAAAGTCCCTGTGAAATTATGCGATCACCAAAAACATCAGCAAGCAGTGACATTGAAACGCTGAAACGCGAACTGTATGCGCGGTTGCACCATCTTGTTGAAAATAACCGTTCAGTATGTCACGTAACACAAGTTCTCCCATGAATGGGCACAGAATATCACTGCAGTATCGTTGTGCGTTTACTGTTTCGTTGAAAAATATGGGACCCACAATCGACCTCTAGAAATTGCAATCCAAACTCCTATTTTCACAGAATGAAGTGGATCCTCATGAATACACAATGGATTTGCACTACTCCACGTGCGAGAATTTTGCGAGTTCATGTATCCTGATAAATGAAACCACGCCTCATAAGTGAAAAATGTTTCATTAAGAATATCCCTTCCATTTTTTTAACAAAATTTTTGAACCATTGACAATAATGCAGTCTCAGTATTTTTCAGTTCTTGCTCAACTGTCACTTTGTATGGGAAAATTTCTAATTTTTCCTTACAGCTGTGTGGGCCGTTCCGACACTAACATCGATTTCCTAGGCGAGTTTTCTTCTGACTTGTTCGGACTCGTGGACATTTTATCGGAAATATCGAGTAGTTTATCCTCAGACAAAACGCTAGGACGACCACTTCTCGGTGCATCTGTCACTGAAACCGTACTTCGAAATTTATTAATCAAATCTAGTACAGTATAGCGATGTGGGAGTGTTGTCTCCGGCAAAATTGAATTAAATGTTTGACGAACTGAAACTGAGTATTTACCGCCAGCTTTGAACACTTGTTCGACTAAAAACACACGTTCTTCAATGGTTAGCATTTTAACAGTGACAAAAACGAAACAAACGAACAAAGGAACTAAACTTAAACGTCGACGTCAACACATAACGACACACACCAACGATACTACTGACGCTGGCTGAGATAAACGAAACAGTGGAATGTTGGGAGGGTCCACTTGAAGGGAAGTAACCCAGGTAAGCGACACTCATACGGCACGCGAGGCCAACGATCATACGGCACTGCGGAGAGACTTTTTGGACACACCGTATTTCAACATGTAAGTAATGTTTCCGAAAACATATTAACTTCTTTCTTCTATGGCCTGCCTGTGTGACATATACGCTGTATTAATTTTTAGCTGAACTTGAACTTCAGAATGACTATAAAGCCTAAATCATCACTGTGTAAAATAAATGGAAGATTAACAGTTAAATGGGGGAAATTTCTTTAAAAAATCAAGAAAAGAGCAGCAAAGATATTTGTATTCTTGTTTGTCGCAAGTGTATGGCTGTTTTTTTTATCGAATACGTTGCGATTTTCGAGGGTGAGGGCTATTCGCAAGGGATTTCAAATTGACTCTTTATTATAGATCTCCAGAAGGCTTTTGACACTGCACCTCATAAGCGGCTTGTAGTCAACCGACGTGCTCATGGAATATCGTCTCAGTTATGCGACTGGATTCGTGATTTCCTATGAGAGGGCTCACAGTTCGTAGTAACTGACGGAAAGTCATCGAGCAAAACGAAAGTGATTTCTAGCGCCTCCCAAAGTAGTGTTATAGGCCCTCTGCTCTTCCTTATCTGTATATAGGCTTTAGGTGATAGTCGAGCAGCCGTCTTGTTGCTTACAGAATATGCTGTCGTTTATCGTCTAGGAAAGTCATCAGAAGATCAAAACAAACTGCAAAACGATTTAGAAAAGATATCTGAATGGTGCGAAAACTGGCAATTGGCCCTAAATAATGAAGAGTGTGAGGTCATCCACATGAGTTACAAAAGGAACCGTTAAACTTCGGTCACACCATATATCAGTCAAATCTAAAGACCGTAAACTCGACTAAATGGCTAGAAATTACAATTACGAACAACTTAAATTGGAAAGAACGCACAGAAAATGTGGGGAAGGCGAACCAAAGACTACGTTTTATTGCAGAGCACTTTTAGAAGATGCAACAGATCTACGAAAGAGAATGCCTACGCTACGCTTGTCCGTCCTGTTTTAGAATACTGCTGCGCGGTGTGGGATCCTTACCAGAGAGGACTAACGGAGTACATCGAGAAAGTTCAAAGAAGAGCAGCAGCACGATTTGTATTATCGCGAAATAGGGGAAAGAGTGTCACGGACATGATACAGGAGGATTTCGGATGAGCACAATTAAAACAAAGACGTTTTTAGTTGCAGCGGGATCTTCTCACGAAATTTCAATCACCAACTTTCTCCTTCGAATGTGAAAATATTTTATTGACATTGACCTACATAGGGAGAAACGATCATCATAATAAAATAAGGGAAATCGGAGCGCGGACGGAAAGATATACGTGTTCATCAAAATATCCACGGGTGTACTGCCGGTCTACAGTGTCCAACGGACACAACATTTCGGCGATCATACATGTCACCTTCATCAGGTGAACTGACGGACTGAGCTCCTGTGAACGTGCCGGCACGGAGATCCGTACGCTATGGCTCAGGGGGAACTGGGTTCGGTCGCTTTTTTTTGTTTTTCTTTATTGATTTTCAATTCCCCCCGAAGGGGGCGGGCTGGCAGCAGCTTAGTACGTTGCTCTACAGCCTACAGACTTTTTCTAAAAACGGAAGAAGAAAAGAAACAAGAAAACAGGCGACAAGAAAAACAGGCGACAGGTTCAGTCGCGGCGGCGGCCGATTTAAATACCCTCCGCCCGCGGCGCACTCCCTCCGCCGTCCGCGCCCCGCGCCACGGTCGCGCGGTGGAACAGATTGCGACGGCGTCTGAGATGACGTCGGTGTGATGGCTCTGTCCGCCGTGGTCGTCACAACTATACGTTTGCTCGATTTACTCTCGATTAACCCAATCGCTGGTTCCCAAGCCTTGCTAAGATTATAGCCACAGTCACGGTTTATGAGGTCGTCATTTGTGCGAATTTCGATGGCCTATCTAACAACGCTGCCCCAGTATCTCGACGTCTGTACCAGAATCCTCGTGCGTTCATACTCCATAGCGTGATTTTCCGACAAACGATGTTCAGCGACCGCCGACTTGCTCGGATACATCAGTCGAGTGTGCCTCTGGTGTTCACGGCATCGATCCTCGACGGTACGCATCGTCTGACCAATATACGACTTGCCACATTGACACGGAATCTGGTACACGCCGGCCTTCCTCAAGCCGAGGTCATCTTTGGCGCTCCCCACCAGTGCACGAGTTTTATTCGGAGGACAAAACACAGTTCCGACCCGGTGTTTCTTCAAAATGCGGGCGATTTTCCCCCGAGAGTGCGCCTGTATATGGAATAAACGCAGTGCCTACCTCCTCCCTCGTGATTTCATCCATCTCCACAGGTTGTGCTGTAGTGGTTGGGCGGAGAGCACGTTGAATCTGCCACTCTGAGTACCCATTTTTTCGAAATACAGTTCTCAGATGTTCCAATTCCTGGGGGTAGACCCTCTACGTCAGAGATAGTGCGCGCCCTATGTACTAGAGTTTTAAGTACCCCATTCCTCTGTGAAGGGTGGTGGCAGCTGTCTGCTTGCAAATACAGATCAGTGTGCGTTGCCTTCCGATACACCCCATGACCTAGGGTGCCGTCAGCCCTTCTCTTGACCAAGACATGCCTAAAAAGTTCAGTGGTCTTCTCGTCAAACTTCTGACTAATCAATTCTAGTGACTCTCGCAGGGGTACCCTCGTAAACAAGGAGGGAGTGCGCCGCGGGCGGAGGGTACTTAAGTCTGCCGCCGCCGCGACCGAACCCAGTTCCTCCTGAGCAGCCATAGCGTATGGATCTCCGTGCCGGCACGTTCACAGGAGCTCAGTCCGTCAGTTCACCTGATGATGGCGACATGTACGATCGCCGAAATATTGTGTCCGTTGGACACTGTAGACCGGCAGTACACCCGTGGATATTTTGATTATCAAATACGCCGGGAGAAACTCAAGAATCGTATAGGTGTTCGTTTTTTTTCCGCGCGCTGTTCGAGATTGGAATAATAAAGAATTATTCTGATGGTGGTTTGATGAACCCTCTGCCAGGCCTGTAAGTGTTATTTGCAGAGGATACATATAGATGAGCCATGAACCTAACCAAGAGCACAGCTTAAATTGTTGCTAGTGAAACGAACAGCGTTTATAATACACTTCCGTTCCGCGTCAAAGGGGGAGGCTCCGCCAAAAATGCCACGGTGCAAAATTGCTAGGTACCTGCGCCACCTACGGAAGTGTAGGAAACGTCACCATCGAGAGGTCCACGGAGCCAGTAACCCGAGACCGGTCGGCGTCTGTGATGGCGACACACGATAATCGCGCTGACGTCACGAGGCTACCGCTGGCTGCTCGGAACCGCACAGTGCCGTCACGGGCGTTCCCCGAACAAACGTAGGAAGAACGCACTGGAGCTGCTTCCTCGTGCGTTTCAGGTTCATCGTGATATCGTAGCCCAACAATCCGGTCCTTCCACGGAACTCAAGACCACAGACGATATGGGCCGCGCACGATCTCACTACACTGAAACCAATGTCTCGATAAGATGACTGGTGGTAGTATCCATTAGCAGGCGACGTCTGGAATGGCGTTTTATTTATTTTTACGTTAACTATAGTATGTTACGTCATAGTTTCTTCACTGAAATGGTGAAATGTTACGCAACGTTTGGTTACACCGGAAGATGCGTGAAAGGAAATAATAATTCGTTCCACATGTGAAGTTGGTTTAAAAACACGAAACTATTTGCGAGCGTATTTTTCGAGATTAAGTCAGTGAATCTACAGGTTCAACCCAAGGAGTGGTATCGTTGCCAAGCAGATGCGAATGATCTGTTTGAGAATGTTTATTTCTGTCTAAATATTACGAATTGAATGGTAAAGGTCATTATACACTACTGGCCATTAAAATTGCTACACCACGAAGATGACGTGCTACAAACGCGAAATTTAACCGACAGGAAGAAGATGCTGTGATATGCAAATGATTAGCTTTTCAGAGCATTCACACAAGGTTTTATGTTCCTTCAACCGTGTATTCACACTTCTCTTTGTAGTTCCAATGTAATCCCTACCACATGTACATGGAATCTTGTATACACCACTTGCAGACGGAAGGAGCCGTTTATCTTTAACGGAACGAAGTGCTTGGCCTATTTTCTTAGTTGGTCTGAAAATCAGTCGAACGTTATGTTTCCTTAAAATCTTGCCGATTTGACCCGTTACTTTTTTGATGAATGGTAGAGAAACCGTGTTCTTCCACCGCTGGGCCCTATCGTTGTCCTTAGGCCTCCTGTTATACGGTCACAAAACTCTATTTCCTTACTAGAGTACGCCTGCTTTAGATGCTTTAACTCAGCGTCCAAGCATTCCAGGTGGCGCAGTGGTTAGACACTGGACTCGCATTCGGGAGGACGACGGTTCAATCCCGCGTCCGGGCATCCTGATTTAGGTTTTCCGTGATTTCCCTAAATCGCTCCAGGCAAATGCCGGGATGGTTCCTTTCAAAGGGCACGGCCGACTTCCTTCCCCATCCTTCCCTAATGTGATGAGACCGATGACCTCGCTGTCTGGTCTCCTTCCCCCAACAAACCAACCAACCAATCCACGCATTCCGGCGCACAAATCCTTTTGACTCTGTCCACTAGACTTTTAATTAGACCTCTTTTCTGCTGTGGATTATGATTAGAATCCTTATGCAAGTATCTGTCGATATGTGTAGCCTTCCGAAAGACTTTATGTTTCAAGCTGCCATCAGTCTGTCTCATAACGAAGACATCCAAGAAAGATATTGCATTGCCTTTCTTCATTTCCATGGTAAACTGGATTTTAGGATTTATACTATTTAAACAACAAAAGAATTCCTCTATGGCTTTTTTTTTTGCCATGTGACTAAACCACATATGTATCATCCACGTATCGATATCATCGACATGGTTTCTTATTCGCTTTTTCCAGAGCTAATTGTTCGAATTTTTTGTATGTCAAAATTGGCGATCGTAGGACTCAATGGATTACCCATTGCCACACCATCCATCTGCTCATAAAACTCATCCTCCCACTGGAACTGACTAGAGCTGAGACAGCGTCTGAAAAGAACAGTGAAATCCGCTGGGAAAACATCCGCTATGTAAATCATAACTTCGTTAAGCGGAATCACTTACGGTGGTGTTTCTTGTTGGGAGATTACGAAGACACTACATCAAACAGAAACTGCCTTTCGACAAGGATACTGCCACTGAACTGCGAAAGTGTCTCCAAACTACATACAGGTACTGCAGTCCAAAGCAGATCTGCATCCCTCAGGGTGCATCCGTGTCTGTCACCCAAACATTCTCTCTATCATCATTATTTTACACCATCCAACTACGAACTATAAAAATTCCGCTAACGTCATCCGATAGAGAACTCAATATATCTGGATCCCTTGTCTTCCGATATATCGAAAACAAATACCGTATGCATGCTGACATCGAGCATACATGCGATCTTACTAAATACACAGGTACTGGTTCACTGTAGCAGGTGGGCAGCGATCACAGTCGCCTCCACTGACCTGTGTAAAGCTTCATCACCTGTACTGCAGGGGGACCATATCCCGCAGACTATCATTCACAAGAGAGGGTCCCTGTGTTGTTGTTTGATACTTTTTTTCTGCTGTAACACTTCCAAGCAGTGTATGACTACAGCTACATACACCTCCATCATTTTGTTTTTCCACCGTGACTTAGAGACCTGTGTCAGGTGCTAAATCACATTAACACGTTTTAATCCCCTGCCTCTCACAGAAAACTGGACAACACACAGTATGTATGCTGATGCTGCTTCCACAATACACAGGATAACTGAAATAAAAGACAGTGGCGGCGTTTCTTATTGGAAAAAAAAATATGCGGAAGACATCGTGATATTTTAAGACGTTGTGCTCTCCTGACCTTCATTGCTTACATATTCCGCCCTCAGAATCATATTCCGCACATCAAGATGCTTCATTCGAACATGAACTCGATAAGATAAAGTCAATGTTGTATGAATTCATGTAAGATATGCAAATAACAAGTAAGCACACCATGGTTGAAATACTCGAGGCTGGCGTACACACATACATTCCAGACACGATGGTCACAGGAGCTTTTAGTTCGAGAGAGGCAGACCACACACCGGGACGCCGGTCCCTTCAGAGGACGAGTCAACCTCGGCCGCCCGTGGAGCAGACAGCGTGTGCCCGAGTGAAAGGGGTAACGACCCCATGTGTCCAACCTACGCATTCTTTACACATAGCATGCAGATTCAGAGATTTTCACAGGGAGACAGCAAACTCCAAACGCCGATACTACAGATTTCCGGATTGGTCGCCTAAAACGAAACGTCATTCTCCCGTTTTAGTAGAGCAATGCTGATTGGCAGACGATATTTCTGACGCCTTGAGCTGAAGGAGTAATGGAAGAGACTGAAAGATATACCCCTTCACATCTGGCATGGAGAGGCGCCGTTCCGTTGTCGCTCTTGGAGCGAGGAACAAGTCTCTCCTCAGTACTTCACTGGGAGAGCACCTCTGTTGAGAGCGAATCGAAATACTACTCTATATTGAGTCCTTGCGATTAAGTGTTGTTCACTGTGTTGGCCGACACACTTATTGTGCGGTGTGAACGGACAGAGTTATAGTTAAGCACCTGCGAGCGAGTTTTTGAGTGGCATTGTGATGGACTTATTATCTGACCGGTGTACCACGCCAATAGTTAGACTAGGGGCGAATAGGAATCCTTGACTTCATCAAGGCGCAGACAGCAGTCATCGCAGCTTACGGTATTGTGCGCTACAGCTATTGCGAGCTCCATATTTCCCTCCACAACAGTACACTTCACTGCATTTCACACACGACAGCCTCGACCGTAGCTAGCAACATTCTAACAGATAATTATTCGAGTTGAGTAGGTGCGGCTCTCAGCCATTCTGCCAAGTCAATAACAGTCAATAACAATCTTAAACTTTGTATAGAAATTTCATTAGCGAATCCTATCCTTGAGAGGTAACTTCACATTCTGAAAAGAACCGGGATATAACTTGTTCAATTCATAACTAAAAGTGCCATTGTGATTTCCCAGAATTTTTGCAAAATAAATAATAATTTTCGTTAGTTTCATGTTTTTCTTACACTAAGTAGCACTACTCCAGTACCCAAGTATCCCACTAGTTACATAAGAAATTTTGTGAATTTTTGTGTCGTTTCCTTACAGCGGATGACTCCAGAAGATATTTATTGCTGAAAGTTTTTCAGACATTTCTCTTTAGAACGTTAGGAGCGTCTGTCTGACTTCTTTAGTAGTGTGGGGGTGGAAATTGCATCTTGCAGAAGCCACAGGGTAAAGGGTACATCTCAGATTAACCCGTTGTGCAGAATAACAGAATAGCAGATCAACCTCACGCTCACAGAATATATGGAAACTGGAAGAATTTTGCGTTGTTGTGGGATGTTTCCAAACAGCTATCTGAGAGGGGGTTGAAGACCTCTACATTCAAAGTTAGTTTTCACAGTGACATGGTAGAGATGTCTAGGTTTACCATTTCGATTGATCCCCCATATTTCAGACATGTACGTGATCACTGTTATGGTGCAGGCCATCCCCAGAGATTGTTCCTCCCACTAAGACTCTCCCTCCATCTCAAAAAAGTGATATCAGTCATTCACTATGTCGTGATCAAGAGCGTACCAGTGGAGGGACGGGATGGAAAAGACACCATCTATGTACCATAATAAGCACCAAAGTACATAGGGTGATAAATTTTAGCAATTTTACCAGTTTTTTCCGTAATTTCAATGCTGGCCAATGACACAGCAGCACGCTTCCTAATTAAACCACCACTCCACTATTTTGCGAGCACCACATACTAGAATGAGATTTTCACTCTGCAGCGGAGTGTGTGCTGATATGAAACTTCCTGGCAGATTAAAACTGTGTGCCGGACTGAGACCTGAACTTGGTTCAAATGGTTCAAATGGCTCTGAGCACTATGGGACTCAACTGCTGAGGTCATTAGTCCCCTAGAACTTAGAACTAGTTAAACCTAACTAACCTAAGGACATCACAAACATCCATGCCCGAGGCAGGATTCGAACCTGCGACCGTAGCGGTCTTACGGTTCCAGACTGCAGCGCCTTTAACCGCACGGCCACTTCGGCCGGCGACCTGAACTTGGGACCTTTGCCTTTCGCGGGCAAGTGATCTACCATCTGAGCTACCCAAGCAGGACTCACCCCTTTTCTTCACAGCTGTACTTCTGCCAGTACCTCGTCTCCTCCCCCAGGCTCTGGCTAAGCCATGTCTCCGCAATATCCTGTGCTAGTTCTGCAAGGTTCACAGGAGAAATGGCTCAAATGGCTCTGAGCACTATGGGATTTAACTTCTAAGGTCATCAGCCCCCTAGAACTTGGAACAACTTAAACCCAACTAACCTAAGGACATCACACACATCCATGCCCGGGGCAGGATTCGAACCTGTGACCGTAGCAGTCGCGCGGTTCCAGACTGTAGCGCCTAGAACCGCTCGGCCACAACGGATAGCGTTCGCACGAGAGCTATAAAGTTTGGAAGGTAGGAGACGAGGTACTGGCAGAGGTAAAGCTATGAGGACGGGGCGTGAGTCGTGCTTGAATAGCTCAGTTGGTAGAGCACTTGCCCGCGAAAGGCAAAGGCCAAGAGTTCGAGTCTCGGTCCGGCACACAGTTTTAGTCTGCCAGGAAGTTTCACCACATACTAGATTGCAATTGTAGATAGATGATTATGGAGTACATTGATTCATTGTTAATCCTGTAACATACATATACCAAAGTATACCACATAGCATCCTATACCGATTTACATATTTCTAGCACTTCGATCATAGTATGTAATTTACGATTACAATTGCTTATCTTTCCCGATACGAATGGGAGTCACAGAGCATTCTCGCAATCTTAGGATAAAGTTACAGACTGAAAGCTCTCCCTGCATTGTATTTGACCAACCTTTGCTGCAACACTGTTACCGATTTCATATGCAGGTGACCGAAAGTAGGAGGCTACATTGCACATCTCGTGAAAGAACTGGGTGCGCCAAGTTTGTAACTGATCTTCCACACCAACCTTACGGCACCCATCCAAGTGCACAAGATTTCTCCAGATGCGTGCACATCAGGAAGGTTAGCACCTCTTTCGGTGTATAGTAGATATGAAAATGTACGAGGTGCATTCAAGTTCTAAGGCCTCCGATTTTTTTTCTAATTAACTACTCACCCGAAATCGATGAAACTGGCGTTACTTCTCGACGTAATCGCCCTGCAGACGTACACATTTTTCACAACGCTGACGCCATGATTCCATGGCAGCGGCGAAGGCTTCTTTAGGAGTCTGTTTTGACCACTGGAAAATTGCTGAGGCAATAGCAGCACGGCTGGTGAATGTGCGGCCATGGAGAGTGTCTTTCATTGTTGGAAAAAGCCAAACGTCACTAGGAGCCAGGTCAGGTGAGTAGGGAGCATGAGGAATCACTTCAAAGTTGCTATCACGAAGAAACTGTTGCGTAACGTTAGCTCGATGTGCGGGTGCGTTGTCTTCGTGAAACAGCACACGCGCAGCCCTTCCCGCACGTTTTTGTTGCAGTGCAGGAAGGAATTTGTTCTTCAAAACATTTTCGTAGGATGCACCTGTTACCGTAGTGCCCTTTGGAACACAATGGGTAAGGGTTACGCCCTCGCTGTCCCAGAACATGGACACCATCATTTTTTCAGCACTGATGGTTACGCGAAATTTTTTTGGTGGCGGTGAATCTGTGTGCTTCCATTGAGCTGACTGGCGCTTTGTTTCTGGATTGAAAAATGGCATCCACGTCTCATCCATTGTCACAACCGACGAAAAGAAAGTCGCATTCATGCTGTCGTTGCGCGTCAACATTGCTTGGCAACATGCCACACAGGCAGCCGTGTGGTCGTCCGTCAGCATTCATGGCACCCACCTGGATGACACTTTTCGCATTTTCAGGTCGGCATACAGGATTGTGTGCACAGAACCCACAGAAATGCCAACTCTGGAGGCGATCTGTTCAACAGTCATTCGGCGAACCCCCAAAACAATTCTCTCCACTTTCTCGATCATGTCGTCAGACCGGCTAGTGCGAGCCCGAGGTTGTTTCGGTTTGTTGTCACATGATGGTCTGCCTTCATTAAACTGTTGCACCCACGAACGCACTTTCGATACATCCATAACTCCATCACCACATGTCTCCTTCAACTGTCGATGAATTTCAATTGGTTTCACACCACGCAAATTCAGAAAACGAATGATTGCACACTGTTCAAGTAAGGAAAACGTCGCCATTTTAAGTATTTAAAATAGTTCTCATTTTCGCCGCTGGTGGTAAAATTCCATCTGCCATATGGTGCTGCCATCTCTGGGACGTATTGGCAATGAACGTGGCCTCATTTTAAAACAACAAGCATGTTTCTTTCCAGGCCGGAGAAAAAAAATCGGAGGCCTTAGAACTTGAATGCACCTCGTAGTGATATAACAGATGGCTAGGAAGAAGAAACGTGTGGTTTTTATGCATGAGGAAGCTCCAGACTGACATAGTTCGAAGCATTTTACGTAAATCAACTGCGCTATCAATTCTACTGCCTGGGGTCAGTAACAAGAATGTATTGGTAAGAGAGAAATGATTATGGAACATAAGCACATACATTCCTAAGGATACACTGTTTTGTACTCAAAACATGCTATAATGCTAGAGCAGTGCGGCTTCCGACCTATTAGTCGTGAGGAATGCAACACTGTTAATATTCCAATGTAAGAAATATATTCCCAGCGCATGACATACATTCTCCCTGCAAATTTCTCTACGATAGACCATGATGACATACTGCAAGGTTTGCACACCAAAGAAAACATCGATTCTTTGTAACACAAACACTAGACAGGCTTTCAGAGGTACATGACGTCTGCTGTTTAAGAAGTTCAAGCATGATTACGGTTAGGAAATTATGATATTTTCAAAGTAGCCCTACAAAATGATAGCTGACAGCCGAAAATGCATACCAAGCAACAGTGACATCTTACGATGATATAAACAAATGATTGAAATGGTTCTGAGCACTATGGGACTTAACATCTAAGGTCATCAGTCTCCTAGAAGTTAGAACTACTTAAACCTAACTAACCTAAGGACATCACACACATCCATGCCCGAGGCAAGATTCGAACCTGCGACCGTAGCAGTCGCGCGGTTCCAGACTGAAGCGCCTAGAACCGCTCGGCCACCGCGGCCGGCGGATATAAACACCACGATCAGTAGCCAGAGGAGATGTAATAGTCTTACCACAGTTTATCATTGCCCCGGGTAACCTTCCTCTTGCACGTAGAAGTCACGGCCATGTTAGGCTGTACTGCTCATGTGCGGGATAATATTGCCGTTTCGCCCTGACTTCACATCTCTAGAATGCCTCCTTTCTCCACTATATATAGCATCGGTCTAGCCTCCTCCTCCAGAACACGCAATTTCATTGATTTTGCTCAGCACCCTTTTCATGGTATTTGTCTCTAATTTTATGTATTCTCTGTCAATTCCCTATCTCACTACGTTTTCGCGATTTTACATGTGTCACGATATTTCCCTCAATTTTTACGTATCTCGCTTTAATTGATTATACCAGGTTTTCCTCGAATTTTACCTATTTTATGTAATTTTCAATTTTTTCACAGCTTTCCGTGTGCATATGGCCACACTGCTGACATACCCATGTGCCGTTTGATTTTATACGAGAATGTTTGCGCATCTTAGACGCCAACCTACTAAAAAATCCTAAGACTTGCCCTCTTCCCGATGATCCATTGCATGCATTTAGGACAGGACGAACATGAAAAGTATAGTAACAGTTGCTTCGTACCTATATGAAACTGAAGACTCGATTTACATCCGTGATGGGCAGTGAAATGGACTGCTTCACATACATCTTCGTTCGTCTAGAGGAGGGAACCGGAACAGGTTTTCCACCGATCGACGTATTTCATCGTACATGAGTTGGAAGTCCTCTGATGACTGTGGTTCGGAGAGGTTTACTGTTAACGGTCGTAGGTAGATAGTGTTGTAAGTCACACACAGAACAGGCAGTTGTATTCGAGCCGATCGGATGTTGTACCAAACAACTGATACACCCCGAGAGAACAACGGCAAAAATGGTTAAATGCGTGATAAATGGCTTGCAGCAACATACTCCTCTCTCCTTCTCAACCGATCACTCCACCTGCTTTCTACAGTCCTTTAACGCGGATCCATTTCACTTTAGAGGCAGATGGCTCTCTTTTCCAGGAAAGCACCAAAGACAGCAGTCAACTTGCACGCATCACTATTACCTCAACAGACATACAGCAGAATGTTGTTAAAAAACCATGCAGCGACCGTTTGTCAGCTGCATGTGAGCAGTCATGCACAGGGTCAACCACTCGAACCAGTCCGTAGTTGTATACTGCAGTCACCCCAGCTGGTAATACAACGCTCTTTAGCTAAGGACATTGTATAAAAATCTGTAAGATGTTTGCCAGTAACTCTGAGGTCACACCAGAGCTTGTGATCCGACATACATAAATTTATTACTCTACATTTGGTGGTCAACCACGTTAAACATACTATTCCAGAGCCGGCCGAAATGGCCGAGCGGTTCTAGGCGCTACAGTCTGGAACCCGCGACCGCTACGGTCGCAGGTTCGAATCCTGCCTCGGGCATGGATGTGTGTGATGTCCTTAGGATAATTAGGTTTAAGTAGTTCTAAGTTATGTGTACCCGTGATCTAGGGGTAGCGTCTTTGATTCATATTCAAAAGTCTTCGGTCCCGGGTTCGATTCCGCCACTGCCTAAAATTTTGATAAATAATCAGCATTGGCGGCCGAAGACTTCCGGCATAAGAAGTCAGCCTCATTCTGCCAACGGCCTTGTCAAAGAGGGCGGAGGAGCGGATAGAGGTTCAGGGCACTCTTGTCCTAGGGGTGGGAAATTGCCCCTAAAGGCGGAAGAATCAGCAATGATCAACGACATGAGGATGCAGAAGGCAATGGAAACCACTGCATTAAAGACACGTAACGTGTATCCACAGGACATGTGGCCTGTAATTGAAGAAGTGTCATGATCTCTCCATTGGCAAAAGATTCCGGAATAGTCCCCCATTCCGATCTCCGGGAGGGGACTGCCAAGGGGGAGGTTACCATGAGAAAAAGATTGAATAATCAACGAAAGGATAACGTTAAGGCTCAATCTAGATATAGTAGGGGTCAGTGAAGTGAAGTGTAAGGAAGACAAGGATTTCTGGTCAGATGAGTATCGGGTAATATCAACAGCAGCAGAAAATGGTATAACAGGTGTAGGATTCGTTATGAATAGGAAGGTAGGGCAGAGGGTGTGTTACTGTGAACAGTTCAGTGACCAGGTTGTTCTAATCAGAATCGACAGGAGACCAACACCGACAACCATAGTTCAGGTATACATGCCGACGTCGCAAGCTGAAGATCAGCAGATAGAGAAAGTGTATGAGGCTATTGAAAGAGTAATGCAGTATGTAAAGGGGGACGAAAATCTAATAGTCATGGGCGACTGGAATGAAGTTGTAGGGGAAGGAGTAGAACAAAAGGTTACAGGAGAATATGGGCTTGGGACTAGGAATGAAAGAGGAGGAAGATTAATTAAGTTCTGTAACAAGTTTCAGCTAGTAATAGCGAATACCCTGTTCAGGAATCACAAGAGGAGGAGGTATACTTGGAAAAGGCCTGGAGATACGGGAAGATTTCAATTAGATTACATCATGGTCAGACAGAGATTCCGAAATCAGATACTGGATTGTAAGGCGTATCCAGGAGCAGATATAGACTCAGATCATAATATAGTAGTGATGAAGAGTAGGCTGAAGTTCAAGACATTAGTCAGGAAGAATCAATACGCAAAGAAGTGGGATACGGAAGTACTAAGGAATGACGAGATACGTTTGAAGTTCTCTAACGCTATAGATACAGCAATAAGGAATGGCGCAGTAGGCAGTACAATTGAAGAGGAATGGACATCTCTAAAAAGGGCCATCACAGAAGTTGGGAAGGAAAACATAGGTACAAAGAAAGTAGCTGCGAAGAAACCATGGGTAACAGAAGAAATACTTCAGTTGATTGATGAAAGGAGGAAGTACAAACATGTTCCGGGAAAATCAGGAATACAGAAATACAAGTCGCTGAGGAATGAAATAAGTAGGAAGTGCAGGGAAGCTAAGACGAAATGGCTGCAGGAAAAATGTAAAGACATCGAAAAAGATATGATTGTCGGAAGGACAGACTCAGCATACTGGAAAATCAAAACAACCTTCGGTGACATTAAAAGCAACGGTGGTAACATTAAGAGTGCAACGGGAATTCCACTGTTAAATGCAGAGGAGAGAGCAGATAGGTGGAAAGAATACACTGAAAGCCTCTATGAGGGTGAAGATTTGTCTGATGTGATAGAAGAAGAAACAGGAGTCGATTTAGAAGAGATAGGGGATCCAGTATCAGAATCGGAATTTAAAAGAGCTTTGGAGGACTTACGGTCAAATAAGGCAGAAGGGATAGATAACATTCCATCAGAATTTCTAAAATCATTGGGGGAAGTGGCAACAAAACGACTATTCACGTTGGTGTGCAGAATATATGAGTCTGGCGACATACCATCTGACTTTCGGAAAAGCATCATCCACACATTTCCGAAGACGGCAAGAGCTGACAAGTGCGAGATTTATCGCACAACCAGCTTAACAGCTCATGCATCGAAGCTGCTTACAAGAATAATATACAGAAGAATGGAAAAGAAAATTGAGAATGCGCTAGGTGGCGATCAGTTTGGCTTTAGTAAAAGTAAAGGGACGAGAGAGGCAATTCTGACGTTACGGCTAATAATGGAAGCAAGGCTAAAGAAAAATCAAGACACGTTCATAGGATTTGTCGACCTGGAAAAAGCGTTCGACAATATAAAATGGCGCAAGCTGTTCGAGACTCTGAAAAAAGTAGGGGTAAGCTATAGGGAGAGACGGGTCATATACAATATGTACAACAACCAAGAGGGAATAATAAGAGTGGACGATCAAGAACGAAGTGCTCGTATTAAGAAGGGTGTAAGACAAGGCTGTAGCCTTTCGCCCCTACTCTTCAATCTGTACATCGAGGAAGCAATGATGGAAATAAAAGAAAGGTTCAGGAGTGGAATTAAAATACAAGGTGAAAGGATATCAATAATACGATTCGCTGATGACATTGCTATCCTGAGTGAAAGTGAAGAAGAATTAAATGATCTGCTGAACGGAATGAACAGTCTAATGAGTACACAGTATCGTTTGAGAGTAAATTGGAGAAAGACGAAGGCAATGAGAAGTAGTAGAAATGAGAACAGCGAGAAACTTAACATCAGGATTGATGGTCACGAAGTCAATGAAGTTAAGGAATTCTGCTACCTAGGCAGTAAAATAACCAATGACGGACGGAGCAAGGAGGACATCAAAAGCAGACTCGCTATGGGAAAAAAGGCATTTCTGGCCAAGAGAAGTCTACTAATATCAAATACCGGCCTTAATTTGAGGAAGAAATTTCTGAGGATGTACGTCTGGAGTACAGCATTGTATGGTAGTGGAACATGGACTGTGGGAAAACCGGAACAGAAGAGAATCGAAGCATTTGAGATGTGGTGCTATAGACGAATGTTGAAAATTAGGTAGACTGATAAGGTAAGGAATGAGGAGGTTCTACGCAGAATCGGAGAGGAAAGGAATATGTGGAAAACACTGAAACACGTATGTAACGTAGCAGCGATGGCGAGGCATTGCAGAGTCTCTGACCAGAGAGCCATGTCATGTAGAGCAGTACACTAGTAGTCGTCATGCAGAGCAGTCGGTCAGTAGTAGCAGCCCAGTGCGGTTGTGTGATGTAGTCTGTCGGCAACACTGGTCAAGATGCTGAATGAGGTATATTGTTAATGTAGGTAACCATCAGATAATGTAAAGTTTATTTATTGTAATTAATTTTGAACAAGTGCCCCAATAATAATTTTTATTTCAAAGCAATTTTACAAAAAAAAAAATTTATTTAATTGAACTAACGATTTCGTTCCACTTCCCTTAAAGAAAAGTTTCAGTTAAACTAAAAAAAAAAGGAATATTATTATTTGCAATGCAGTTCCTCCAAGCCGTGCGCAAGAATAAGAGCAGAAATTTGACTACCAGTTACAATGAGGTAAGAATTTAATTCTGATTTTTGCACAGGGCCAAAGACCGATATTTCGGTTTAGTTGAATTATCATTATCACTGAGATTTTCTTATCACTGAATAGACTTTAATTTTTCTTGTGAAGAACTTATATTTGAGTCAGATCGCGATTCTCACTTTTATTGTCATTAAATTTAATTGCTAGGGAGGTTACGCTTGGCTCCCATTCATTTATTATTTCTGTTTTTAAAATTTCAGTGGAGAGGTTACACTTAGCGCAATGTCCATTAGCATTCCTAAATAATATTGTCATTCTTTAAAATTTTTGTGGGGAGGTTACAACACTGATAAGGAGAAGGGACAGGATGATAGGACATCTGCTAAGACAAGAGGGAATGACTTCCATGGTACTAGAGGGAGCTGTAGAGGGCAAAAACTGTAGAGGAAGACAGAGATTGGAATACGTCAAGCAAATAATTGAGGACGTAGGTTGCTAGTGCTACTCTGAGATGAAGAGATTAGCACAGGAAAGGAATTCGTGGCGGGCCGCATCAAACCAGTCAGTAGACTGATGAACCAAAAAAAAAAGTTCTAAGTTGTGGGGGACTGATGACCTCAGAAGTTAAGTCCCATGGTGCTCAAGAGCTATTTGAACCATTACTATTCCAACCCTCTTGTACCGACGAAAAAAAATAAATAAATAAAAAATAAAACCGACTGCTTCGCTGGTTCCTGCAGCTTTCATATCATCTTTTTCTCGTATTCCTGCTGCTGTGTCATACTAGTTTCCATGTACAAGAATTCCACAGCACCAAGCAGAAGACATACAAGTACTCCCTCAATTTCCTCGCATTTCGGCATATTTTCCTTCAATTTACACGTATTTTCCGTCGTTTTTCGTAATTTTATGTCACTTCTGCCCATGCGATTATGACATCACTTCTCGCTCCGTATTCTAAAATTGTCTGCAAATGTAGCAGAGTTGCCAACACCTCGCGCAAATGCACTATTTTTCTGGTCGACGGCAGAGACTTCGAATGTATCCAATCATCTCCAACCAGACATTCGAAAGCTGCAGTGCATTTGCGTGTGTGTGTGTGTGTGTGTGTGTGTGTGTGTGTGTGTGTGTGTGTGTGTCGTGGACGGTTCCCATGACCCACAGTAAACCCGCATCAGGGTTCAAGTGTGGATCCACAACGCGTTACATCCAGAGCGATGTTGGGATGCGGATCGACAACATGCCACGTTCAGGACAGAGTTTGAAGGTGGATCCCCCACGCAGAGTAAAAAAAAAAAAAAAATAGTTATTTTTTATAGCAGTCAGCTACTTATCTTTTTCGAGAAAATCAGCAAGCAGTGGACAAACTCTACATCTACATTTATACTCCGCAAGCCACCCAACGATGTGTGGCGGAGGGCACTTTACCTCCCTTTTCTGTTCCAGTCGCGTGTGGTTCGCGGGAAGACCGACTGCCGGAAAGACTTCGTGCGCGCTCGAATCACTCTAATTTTACATTCGTGATCTCCTCGGAAGGTATAAGTAGGGGGAAGCAAAATATTCTATACCTCATCCAGAAGCGCACCCTCTCGAAACCTGGACAGCAAGCTACACCACGATGCAGAGCGCCTCTCTTGCAGAGTCTGCCACTTGAGTTTGCTAAACATCTCCGTAACGCTATCACGGTTACCAAATAACCCTGTGACGAAACGCGCTGCTCTTCTTTGGATCTTCTCTATCTCTTCTGTCAACCCGATCTGGTACGGATCCCACATTGATGAGCAATACTCAAGTATAGGTCGAACGAGTGTTTTGTAAGCCACCTCCTTTGTTGATGGACTACATTTTCTGACTCTCCCAATGAATCTCAACCTGGTAGCCAACGATTAATTTTATATGATCATTCCACTTAAAATCGTTCCGCACGCATACTCCCAGATATTTTACAGAAGTAACCACTACCAGTATTTGTTCCGCAATCATATAATCATACAATAAAGGATCCTTCTTTCTATGTATTCGCAATACATTACATTTGTCTATGTTGAGGGTCAGTTGCCACTCCCTGCACCAAGCGCCTATCCGCTGCAGATCTTCCTGCATTTCGCTCCAATTTTCTAATGCTGCAACTGGTCTGTATAATACAGCATCATCCGCGAAAAGCCGCATGGAACTTCCGACACTATCTACTAGGTCTTTTATATACAGGGTGTTTCAAAAAGGTACGGCCAAACTTTCAGGAAACATTCCTCACACACAAAGAAAGAAAATATGTTATGTGGACATGTGTCCGGAAACGCTTACTTTCCATGTTAGAGCTCATTTTATTACTTCTCTTCAAATCACATTAATCATGGAACGGAAACACACAGCAACAGAACGTACCAGCGTGACTTCAAACACTTTGTTACAGGAAATGTTCAAAATGTCCTCCGTTAGCGACGATACATGCATCCACCCTCCGTCGCATGGAATCCCTGATGCGCTGATGCAGCCCTGGAGAATGGCGTATTATATCACAGCCGTTCACAATAAGAGCACGAAGAGTCTCTACATCTGGTACCAGGGTTGCGTTGACAAGAGCTTTCAAATGCCCCCATAAGTGAAAGTCAAGAGGGTTGAGGTCAGGAGAGCGTGGAGGCCATGGAATTGGTCCGCCTCTACCAATCCATCGGTCACCGAATCTGTTGTTGAGAAGCGTACGAACACTTCGACTGAAATGTGCAGGAGCTCCATCGTGCATGAACCACGTGTTGTGTCGTACTTGTAAAGGCACATGCTCTAGCAGCACAGGTATAGTATCCCGTATGAAATCATGATAACGTGCTCCATTGAGCGCAGGTGGAAGAACATGGGGCCCAATCAAGACATCATCAACGATGCCTGCCCAAACGTTCACAGAAAATCTGTGTTGATGGCGTGATTGCACAATTGCGTGCGGATTCTCGTCAGCCCACACATGTTGATTGTGAAAATTTACAATTTGATCACGTTGGAATGGAGCCTCATCCGTAAAGAGAACATTTGCACTAAAATGAGGATTGACACATTGTTGGATGAACCATTCGCAGAAGTGTACCCGTGGAGGCCAACCAGCTGCTGATAGTGCCTGCACACGATGTACATGGTACGGAAGCAACTGGTTCTCCCGTAGCACTCTCCATACAGTGACGTGGTCAACGTTACCTTGTACAGCAGCAACTTCTCTGACGCTGACACTAGGGTTATCGTCAACTGCACGAAGAATTGCCTCGTCCATTGCAGGTGTCCTCGTCGTTATAGGTCTTCCCCAGACGCGAGTCATAGGCTGGAATGTTCCATGCTCCCTAAGACGCCGATCAATTGCTTCGAACGTCTTCCTGTCGGGACACCTTCGTTCTGGAAATCTGTCTCAATACAAACGCACCGGGCCACGGCTATTGCCCCGTGCTAATCCACACATCAAATGGGCATCTGCCAATTCCGCATTTGTAAACATTGCACTGACTGCAAAACCACGTTCGTGATTAACACTAACCTGTTGATGCTACGTACTGATGTGCTTGATGCTAGTACTGTAGAGCAATGAGTCGCATGTCAACACACGCACTGAAGTCAACATTACCTTCCTTCAATTGGGCCAACTGCCGGTGAATCGAGGAAGTAAAGTACAAACTGACGATACTAAAATGAGCTCTAACATGGAAATTAAGCGTTTCCGGTCACATGTCCACATCACATCTTTTCTTTACTTGCGTGTGAGGAATGTTTCCTGAAAGTTTGGCTGGACCTTTTTGTAATACCCTGTATATTGTGAAAAGCAATGGTCCCATAACACTCCGCTGTGGCACGCCAGTGGTTACTTTAACGTCTGTAGACTTCTCTCCATTGAGAACGACGTGCTGTGTTCCGCTTTCTTTTATTTGGCTGTTTGACTTCATATTTGGATTGTACCCGTGTTATAACTGGGGGAGTCAAAATTTTTCAGTATTTGTTCGAGTTCTACGTTTATTAGCGAACATAATAGGAATAAAAATAAACGAAAATCGGTTATTTTGAGCGGTTTTAACAGTTCGGTTAAACTGGTGTTGAACAAACAACAGTAAACTGAAAATGGGTTGTTTCGGTGACAACCGCGACGCCTGCCGGCAATGGGTGCGGTGCCCTGGTCAGAGAGAGAGCGCCGCTTTAAGGTGCGCCCGACAAGCCGTTGTTTCTGCGCAGCAGACAACCAGTCGTGCGAACTGGAGCGAAACACAGGCCTGACGCACAGAGGCCCATACGAGGCCGTTTCCGCTGCACAGTCTGGACAGGCGACAGAAAAAAACCGACCAGTTAAAACTCTCACCAGTATTTTAGTTCTGACTAACCGGCATTTATTTGTTTGGTCTCGGTTATAGCAGGTTCTCTTCTTCACTTTTAGGGTTCCGTACCTCAATTAGTCGGGCCGTTATCGCTGAAACAACCAATTTTCCGATTTTCTGATATATCACACTTTTTTCCAACGCCGTTTCAGCTGGACAGGTAAAACCGCTCAAAATTTTCGGTTTTTTAAATCCTATTATTTCCTGTAATAAACTTAGAAATGGAACGAAGATTGAAAAATTTCGAATTACTCAGTTTCAAGACGTACAGAATCAAAATATTTAATTAAACAGGCAAACAAAAAAAAGAAAACTTAGTCTCTCCACCGTCCGTTGCTTTTCTCGGAAAGTGCAAGTGGTCGAATACTACACAAAAATCACCAGCATTCTCCTGTCGATTCCAGTGATTTGAAACTCTTACTCAAAAATCATACTGTAATCGGGGATCGTACCACTATTTGGGCATTACGAACAGTCAGTGCTATAGGGTGAAAACTCACGATGAAGAATGCAATTTCTCGTGTTAATTTGTTCATTTTCAAGGGCTTTAAGCACATAAAGTGACATTATGCATAAACAGTCAGTAAACCGCTGCTTTCTATTTTTATACTATGACTGCATTGTTGTTGAGTTTTTAGTTTATTACTGTCACCACAATTTCCTTCCTCTTTTATTGTTTCACAGAAATGGCACACGAATCTTAAGCCTTTTACAGCAAATGAAACATTGTAATTCCCTCCTACGTCACTTCGCAAAAATACACTATGTAATCAAAAGTATCCGGACACCTGGCTGAAAATCAGCTACAAATTCGTGGCGCCCTCCATTGGTAATGCTGGAATTCAATATGGTGTTGGCCCACCCTTAGCCTTGACGACAGCTTCCTCTCTCGTAGGCATACGTTGTCAGGTTCTTGGGGAATGAAAGCACGTTCTTCACGGAGTGCTGCACTGAGGAGAGGAAACGATGTCGATCGGTGAAGCCTCTCACAAAGTCGGCGTTCCGAGACATCCCAAAGATGTTCTACAAGATTGAAGTCAAGACTTTGTGCAGGCCAGTCCATTACAGGGATGTTATTGTCGTGTAACCACTCTGCCACATGCCGTGAATTATGAACAGGTGCTCCATCGTGCTGGAAGATGCAATTGCCATACCCGAATTGCTCTTTGACAGTGGGGAGCAAAAACGTGCTTAAAACATCAATGTAGGCCTGTGCTAAAATAGTGCCAAGCAAAACAACATGCCACCTCAAACAAAAACACGTTCACACCATAAATCACCGTCTACGAATTTTACTGTTGGCACTGTTCATGCTGGCAGTTGACGTTCACTGGGCATTCACCATACCCACACCCTGCCATCGGATCGCCACATCGTGTACTGTGATTCGTCACTCCACACAACGCTTTTCCACTGTTCAATCGTCCACTGTTTACGCTCCTTACACCAAGCGAGGCGTCGTTTGGCATTTACCAGTGTGATGTGTGGCTTATGAGCAGCCGCTCGACCATCAAATCCAAGTTTTCTCACCTCCCGCCTAACCGTCGCAGTACTTGCAGTGGATCCTGATGCAGTTTGGAGTGCCTGTGTGATGATCTGAATAGATGTCTGCCTATTACACTTTACGATCCTCTTCAACTGTCGGCGGTCTCTGTCATTCAACAGACGAGGTCGGCCTGCACAGGTTTCTGCTGTACGTGTCCCTTCACGTTTCCACTTCACTATCACATCGCAAACAGTGGACCAGGGGATATTCAGGTGTGTGGAAGTCTCGCGTACAGACGTATGACACAAGAGACACCCCACCATCCTACCACGTTCGAGTCCTTGAGTTCTGTGAAGCGCCTCATTCTTATATCTCACGCTCATATGGAGTACCTGGCAGTAGGTGGCGGCACAATGCACCTAATATGAAAAACGTATGTTTTTGGGGGTGTCCGGATACTTTTGATCACATAGTGTATTTCCAGACTAGGACTGGTGCCATTCTGCAGTACAACGGATGTTTGACGAAGACAGCGAGAAACTGCCGTCTTGCAGACTGCACATACACGCGTATCTTATCTCATTTTATCCCATCGTATGATTTATCGTACGCTTGCTCTTCTCAGGCATATCTGTTTTCAGAAGCTCTTTGTCAACAAGTGAAATATTTCTTTTGTGTTTTATTGTTAGTTTGAAAGTGCATTGTTGAAACTAACAGTGGAGATCAGGATTGTTTATTTCCTGGTGGAAAGCATTTGTTCTAGTGCTATTGATTCTGTTGCTTCTCGTCATGGACGGGCGATAAGTAATAATAAAATTATGATGTGCAGGTTCGCCGGTCGCGGTGACCGAGCGGTTCTAGGCGCTACAGTCTGGAACCGCGCGACCGCTACGGTCGCAGGTTCGAATCCTGCCTCGGGCATGGATGTGTGTGATGCCCTTAGGTTAGTTAGGTTTAAGTAGTTCTAAGTTCTAGGGGACTGATGACCTCAGATGTTAAGTCCCATAGTGCTCAGAGCCATTCATAATTTCGGTCATATTATTTCAGAATAGTAATTTGAATACTTAAATACATATATAAGCACAAATTGGGAAAGAGTACTTTACTTGCTTTGCTGGCAGTAAGGGGTCATTTTCTCGCAGATGGTCCAATTTATTTGAGATGTAATTTGGAAAAGGAGAGGGACTTAGATGAGGTTCTAAATATCCTATTCCCCACTGAAGAAGATGATGAAACTTTGTCTTTGTGCTTGTTCCGCCAAATGATGGTGGGGACACGGATAAAGATGATTTGGTAGTGATGCAGAAGGACAACCCGCAACTGTTGCTGGTTTCGGGAAGAAGGTTCTGGGACAAACTGCAGAGATAAAATCAATAAATACCGACGGCCTTCTTGAAAATGTTACATCTTTATTCACTCAAGAGGAAAATCCCTGCTGCCCCAAATCACGATTACGGTCCCGAGTTAGGAAAACAAGACACAGGATAGAAGAAAAACTAGGCTCTTCACAAAAATTTGAGGTATCTCGTGATCCTACACCTGATAGAACATCTCCGCACATCAAACTCGACTCAAGTAGACCTTTATCGTAAGGTTTTTTATACTAATTTGGTTGAGATTCTGACGAGAGAGGCGGTAAAATATGCCGCTCAAAAGGGACACAACATACAAATAAGTCATGATGAATCTACAAATACATCGCTATTTTGCTGTTATCTGGATATTGTAATGTCATGCAGACATATATACTGGGAGACCAGACTGGACACAAACAGTGCCCTTGTTTCGAATTCTATCTCCAGAAATACTTTTGACAAAATTCATTGTTCTTCCATGTCAATATAATGATCCTGAAAGAAAGGGACCAACAACGACGAAGAGAACCGTTCAACATAACAGAAGTTCAACTCTTCCCCAAGTTGCTACAGATTTCAATGCTGGATCATCAACAAGTGTCAGCGAACCATTCAACGAAACATAATCGATATGGGCTTTCGGAGTGGAAGGCCCATTCGTGCCCCGTTGTGACTGGACGACACAAACCTTTACGGCTCGCCTGGGCCTGTCGACACCGACATTCGACTGTTGATGACTGGAAAGGTGTTGCCTGGTCGGACGAGTCTAGTTTCAAAGTATGTGTGTGTGTGTGTGTGTGTGTGTGTGTGTGTGTGTGTGTGAAATCTTACGGCACTTAACTGCTAAGGTCATCAGTCCCTAAGCTTACACACAACCTAAATTACCCTAAGGGCAAACACACGCACCCATGCCCGAGGGAGGACTCGAACCTCCGCCGGGATCAGCCGCACAGTCCATGACTGCAGCGCCTAAGACCGCTCGGCTAATCCCGCGCGGCGTTTCAAATTGAATCGAGCGGATGTACGTGTACGGGTACGGAGACACCCTCATGAATCCATGGACCCTGCATTCCAGCAGGGGACAGTTCAAGCTGGTGGAGACTCTGTAATAGTGTGGAGCGTGTGCAGTTGGAGTGATATGGAACCCGTGACACGTCTAGATACGTCTCTGGCAGGTGACACGTACGTAAGTATTCTGTCTGACCACCTGCACCCATTCATGTCCATTGCGCATTCCGACGGACTTGGAAAACTCCAGCAGGACAATGCGAAATCCCACACGTCCACAACTCTTACCACACGTCCACAACTCTTACAGAGGTGCTCCAGGAATAGTCTTCTGAGTTTAAAACACTTCCGCTAGCCACCAAACCCCTCAGACATGAGCATAACTGAGCATATCCGGGATGCCTTGCAACGTGCTATTCACAAGAGACCACCACCCCTCGTACTCTTATGTATTTATTGACAGCCCTGCAGAATTCATCGTGAGAGTTCCCTCCAGCACCACTTCAGGCATATTCGAGACCGTGCCACGTCGTGTTGCAGCACTTCTGCGTGCTCTCGGGGGGGCCAACACGATATTAGGCAGGTGTACCAGTTTCTTTGGCTCTTCAGTGTGTTATGCATATTATTCTTTGTTCTATGGTAAAAACGTTAATATCTGTGGAACAGTCGAATGACTATGTAATTACTTACTCTCGTCTTGATCTTGGACGAGGACAGGCGCGAGAGACATTGTAAGTTCTTCCGCTGCATTTTTGGTTAAATGTGTGTGTTCATTTGCTCTTAAAACCTTTATTTATGTATCTTCAGCATCCCTAAATGTCAGGAAACAATAACTATAACTATCAGAATACGCAATGTATCGCGAGCCTATGATTGACTGCCTCGGCCATTTTCACGGCCGCAATGTTTTATTTGAATGTTGCCAATTTGAATGGTCACCGAGCTGAAGAAATAACTTACAAAGTTAACATTTTAATTTATTTGCAAAGATTAATAGTAGTTTTAATTTAATTCTTGTGATTGCCGCATAAAGACTATCTTTTATCTCAGCTGCGTTCACAGAAATAACATTACGCCGAAATGATCAGTGATAAATATGTCACACAATAATATTTCTCAAACCCATGACATTAAAACAGTATTAATTTCAATGAAATTGCAATGCAGAAAGAACCCGAGATGTTTTGTTAACATACGAGCTAGTACGGTGCTTCACACTGCTCTTCACGTGTTTCACACAGCCGGCATTAAAGCTCCAAATAATACAGTGTGTACATAAGTCGGGAACGCTTTCAATTATCTATTGCACAGGAACTAAACATTGTTCAGATGTCATACATATCGCATTTTGAAGATAAACGCTGAAAGTTTTTAACAAACATTCGATATGCGAACCATGAGTGACAAGGCAGACGTCAATACGACAGAATGAGATTTTCACTCTGCAGCGGAGTGTGCGCTGATATGAAACTTCCTGGCAGATTAAAACTGTGTGAGGGCCGAGTTCGCAGTAGTAGCACACTGGACTCGCATCCTGATTTAGGTATTCCATTATTTCCCTAAATCGCTCCAGGCAAATGTCGGGATGGTTCCTTTGAAAGGGCACGGCCGACTTCCTTCCCTGTCCTTCCCTAATCCAAGAGACCGATGACCTCGCTGTCTGGTCTACCCCCCCCCCCCCCCCACAAAAAAACAACCCAACCCAAAAACACTGTCAATAGTAGGCAACAACCCAACCCAAGAACACAGTCGATAGTAGGCAATAACAAAATGGTTCAAATGGCTCTGAGCACTATGGGACTTAACAGCTGTGGTCATCAGTCCCCTAGAACTTAGAACTACTTAAACCTAACTAACCTAAGGAAATCACACACATCCATGCCTAAGGCAGGATTTGAACCTGCGACCGTAGCAGTCGCGCGGTTCCGGACTGAGCGCCTAGAACCGCGAGACCACCGCGGCCGGCGAACGAATATTTCTGGTGTTATGGTTCCACTATAGTTGCCGGCTACGCAATAACATTCAACAGTTAGCAACACAAACCAAAACATGACATTAAAACGAGTGTTCAGTTCCTATGCTGTGAAGTCCGGGAACAAAATTTCAAATGGTGCATATAATAAGCAGGACAGTGCCAGCAAAGGAACAGAAACACAACATGTAAACCAACATCCATGAAATCTCTCAAGTAGAGCTTTAAATAATTACTGTATCATGTTGTTGTTGTTGTGGTCTTCAGTCCTGAGACTGGTTTGATGCAGCTCTCCATGCTACTCTATCCTCTGCAAGCTTTTTCATCTCCCAGTACCTACTGCAACCTACATCCTTCTGAATCTGCTTAGTGTATTCATCTCTTGGTCTCCCTCTACGATTTTTACCCTCCACGCTGCCCTCCAATACTAAATTGGTGATCCCTTGATGCCTCAGAACATGTCCTACCAACCGATCCCTTCTTCTGGTCAAGTTGTGCCACAAACTTCTCTTCTCCCCAATCCTATTCAATACTTCCTCATTAGTTATGTGATCTACCCATCTAATCTTCAGCATTCTTCTGTAGCACCACATTTCGAAAGCTTCTATTCTCTTCTTGTCTAAACTATTTATCGTCCATGTTTCACTTCCATACATGGCTACACTCCATACAAATACTTTCAGAAAAGACATCCTGACACTTAAATCTATACTCGATGTTAACAAATTTCTCTTCTTCAGAAACGCTTTCCCTGCCATTTTATATCCTCTCTACTTCGACCATCATCAGTTATTTTGCTCCACAAATAGCAAAACTCCTTTACTACTTTAAGTGTCTCATTTCCTAATCTAATTCCCTTTGCATCACCCGACTTAATTAGACTACATTCCATTATCCTTGTTTTGCTTTTGTTGATGTTCATCTTATATCCTCCTTTCAAGACACTGTCCATTCCATTCAACTGCTCTTCCAAGTCCTTTGCTGTCTCTGACAGAATTACAATGTCATCGGCGAACCTCAAAGTTTTTATTTCTTCTCCATGAATTTTAATACCTACTCCGAATTTTTCTTTCGTTTCCTTTACTGCTTGCTCAATATACAGATTGAACAACATCGGGGAGAGGCTACAACCCTGTCTCACTGCCTTCCCAACCACTGCTTCCCTTTCATGTCCCTCGAGTCTTATAATTGCCATCTGGTTTCTGTACAAATTGTAAATAGCCTTTCGCTCCCTGTATTTTACCCCTGCCACCTTTAGAATTTGAAAGAGAGTATTCCAGTCAACATTGTCAAAAGCTTTCTCTAAGTCTACAAATGCTAGAAACGTAGGTTTGCCTTTCCTTAATCTTTCTTCTAAGATAAGTCGTAAGGTCAGTATTGCCTCACGTGTTCCAGTGTTTCTACGGAATCCAAACTGATCTTCCCCGAGGTTGGCTTCTACTAGTTTTTTCATTCGTCTGTAAAGAATTCGTGTTAGTATTTTGCAGCTGTGACTTATTAAACTGATAGTTCGGTAATTTTCACATCTGTCAACACCTGCTTTCTTTGGGATTGGAATTATTATATTCTTCTTGAAGTCTGAGGGTATTTCGCCTGTCTCATACATCTTGCTCACCAGATGGTAGAATTTTGTCAGGACTGGCTCTCCCAAGGCCGTCAGTAGTTCTAATGGAATGTTATCTACTCCCGGGGCCTTGTTTCGACTTTGGTCTTTCAGTGCTCTGTCAAACTCTTCACGCAGTATCATATCTCCCATTTCATCTTCATCTACATCCTCTTCTATTTCCATAATATTGTCCTCAAGTACATCGCCCTTGTATAGACCCTCTATATACTCCTTCCACCTTTCTGCTTTCCCTTCTTTGCTTAGAACTGGGTTTCCATCTGAGCTCTTGATATTCATACAAGTCGTTCTCTTATCTCCAAAGGTCTCTTTAATTTTCCTGTAGGCAGTATCTATCTTACCCCTCGTGAGATAGGCCTCTACATCCTTACATTTGTCCTCTAGCCATTCCTGCTTAGCCATTTTGCACTTCCTGTCGATCTCATTTTTGAGACGTTTCTATTCCTTTTTGCCTGCTTCATTTACTGCACTTTTATATTTTCTCCTTTCATCAATTAAATTCAATATTTCTTCTGTTACCCAAGGATTTCTACTAGTCCTCGTCTTTTTACCTACTTGATCCTCTGCTGCCTTCGCTACTTCATCCCTCAAAGCTGCCCATTCTTCTTCTACTGTATTTCTTTCCCCCATTCCTGTCAATTGCTCCCTTATGCTCTCTCTGAAACTCTGTACAACCTCTGGTTTAGTCAGTTTATCCTGGTCCCATCTCCTTAAATTCCCACCTTTTTGCACTTTCTTCAGTTTTAATCTACAGGTCATAACCAACAGATTGTGGTCAGAGTCCACATCTGCCCCTGGAAATGTCTTACAATTTAAAATCTGGTTCCTAAATCTCTGTCTTACCATTATATAATCTATCTGATACCTTTTAGTATCTCCAGGGTTCTTCCATTTATACAACCTTCTTTCATGATTCTTAAACCAAGTGTTAGCTATGATTACGTTGTGTTCTGTGCAAAATTCTACCAGGCGGCTTCCTTTTTCATTTCTTAGCCCCAATCCATATTCACCTGCTATGTTTCCTTCTCTCCCTTTTCCTACACTCGAATTCCAGTCACCCATGACTAGTTGGCATATAAACTTGTACAACTGTAGTAGGTGTGGGCTTCGTATCTATCTTGGCCACAATAATGCGTTCACTATGCTGTTTGTAGTAGCTTACCCGCATTCATATTTTCCTATTCATTATTAAACCTACTCCTGCATTACCCCTATTTGATTTTGTGTTTATAACCCTGTAGTCACCTGACAAGAAGTCTTGTTCCTCCTGCCACCGAACTTCACTAATTCCCACTATATCTAACTTCAACCTATCCATTTCCTTTTTTAAATTTTCTAACCTACCTGCCCGATTAAGGGATCTGACATTCCACGCTCCGATCCGTAGAACGCCAGTTTTCTTTCTCCTGATAATGACATCCTCTTGAGTAGTCCCCGCCCGGAGATCCGAATGGGGGACTATTTTACCTCGGGAATATTTTACCCAAGAGGACGCCATCATCATTTAATCATACAGTAAAGCTGCATGCCCTCGGGAAAAATTACGGCTGTAGTTTCCCCTTGCTTTCAGCCGTTCGCAGTACCAGTACAGCAAGGCCGTTTTGGTTTTTGTTACAAGGCCAGATCAATCATCCAGACTGTTGCCCCTGCAACTACTGAAAAGGCTGCTGCCCCTCTTCAGGAACCACACGTTTGTCTGGCCTCTCAACAGATACCCCTCCCTTGTGGTTGCACCTACGGTACGGCTATCTGTATCGTTGAGGCACGCAAGCCTCCCCACCATCGGCAAGGTCCATGTTTCACAGGGGAGGGGGGGGGGGGGGGGGGGGGACTGTATCATAGAAAAGCAAAAAGTGCCCCAACTGTTTGTATTGTCCTTAATGTAAACTAAATAGTATAAGCAAAAGTATGTAGATATTCTATGCCACTGAAGGTGTCCTGCAAAGAGCAAAGGCGAAACACGTATGGCACAAAAACAGTTTCATTCAGTTGTAATTAGACGGTCCACAAAGTAAAAATTATCAAGACACCGTCATGAATAATTACGTTGCAAATTATCTTGCACCAGTAAACTCCACTTACCCAGCTGACTGCAGCAGAATGCTGAATCTTCAACACGAGTTTCAAACTAAGCGTAAGGTTACCCAGGCACGACAACAACAATTCTTTGCACAGCAGCCAGTAGCTGCATACTGACCTGAAACAGAATAAGAACGAACAATGATCCTCCAATCAAAACCGAAAAAAACAACAAGCAGCTGATAACATAAGATTTTCATGGCAAAGTTGGACAAAAGCGTTACAACGATTCTTCGTGGCCGGCCGCGGTGGACGAGCGGTTCTAGGCGCTTCAGTGCGAAACCTCGCGACCGCCATGGTCGCAGGTTCGAATCCTGCCTCGGCCATGGAAGTGTGTGATGTCCTTAGGTTAGTTAGTTTTAAGTAGTTCTAAGTTCTAGGGGACTGATGACCTCAGATGTTAAGTCCCATAGCGCTCAGAGCCATTTGAACCATTTAATAAAAGAATAAAAAGTGTTAACGTCTATTGCTCGTGGTTGTCTCTGTCACGTACACAATCGGTATGTGACCAATGGTATAAAAATCCAATGTTTTGTACTTAACTGCGCTCGGAAATCTAATTTTCGAAGGAGACGATTTTTTTTTTTTTCGGGTACCAACGTTGAAGTACCATACGTATGAATGAAACTAAAGAGCGCCAAGTCGATAAGGTGCTCTTGTTAGGCCAGAAAGTCCCTCGCGTGAAACGGGCTTTGAGGTGCGCCAGACAAGCTGATGTTTGGTGCGCCAGAGAATCGAGGGAAGTAGAACGCGACTCGCAAGCGAGGTGCGGGGGCTCACACGAGGGCATTCTCTCTGCACGCACATTCAGAACCGCTACCCACCTGTGTATACCGCACTGCTAGTGGCCTTGTACATAGAGTAAATATCTCTGGAGAGAGCATTCACATGCGCAAAACAGATTTTGTGTTGTCAACATACACTGCCGGCCTGGTCACGTGTTCTCGGGACGTCGTGTGTGTGTCCGTATAGCGCCCTGTATATCTCTAATGTCACTACATCCCTAGTACAGACGGATTCTTTTCGTACGTGCCGTGGATTATTTATATATGTTACGCAGATATTTTAACAGTATCCATTTCATACCGGGAATAAATCAGCTACGTAACTTTTAAGGGCAAATGATATTACATTCTGCTTTTTGCGATAGGTGACCCAGCTCAGATGCACTCGATTTTTTGTTAAGTTTTCGGTATGATACGGCACTTTATAGTATTACGGAGCCTGACGTACATTTTTGCAGTGATAGTCTTGCAAAACGACTTGACAGTACACTAGTACTTTTGCAAGTCTCCGAAAAACACCGAATTTGCCACACATTAGCGATTATATCCCTGCTAATTCGTCTTTTTTTCTGCTATTTCTACGTATTTATTTTCTCGTTTTTCCGAACTAAAGCACAATTTTTCTTACTGGTGACACTTTGAAGTAGTTATTTAACGCATTTTACGTACTTGCTCCCAGTTTGTTAAATAAATAGTAGACTGCGTAATCTATATACATAATCGAAAAGTCACTGATAAATGCATGGGGGATATTATTTGCTGAAACAACTAACCATGCCCTTTCCTGTTCCACTAGTAAATTTACGAGAGGAAGCGATTGTATGTAAGCTTTTGTACGAGCCGCAATATCTGTTACATAGTTATAAAATCGTAGAACAACAGGTATACAGAATCAAGCGTTAATTATAATGCGTCTAGAAATTTTTAAACATGTACAGTGTCTCCTACTAATATGATAACTACACTACTGGCCATTAAAATTGCTACACCACGAAGATGACGTGCTACAGACGCGAAATTTAACCGACAGGAAGAAGATGCTGTCATATGCATATGATTAGCTTTTCAGAGCATTCACAAAAGGTTGGTGCCGGTGGCGACACCTGCAACGTGCTGACATGAGGAAAGTTTCCAACCGGTTCCTCATACACAAACAGCAGTTGACCGCCGTTGCCTGGTGAAACGTTGTTGTGATGCCTCGTGTAAGGAGGAGAAATGCGTACCATCACGTTTCCGACTTTGATAAAGGTCGGATTGTAGCCTATCGAGATTGCGGTTTAACGTATCGTCACATTGGTGCCCGCTCCCGGTAGCTGAGTGGTCAACGTGACAGACTATCAATCCTAAGGGCCCGGGTTCGATTCCCGGCTGGGTCGGAGATTTTCTCCGCTCAAGGACTGGGTGTTGTGTTGTCCTTATCATCCTCATTTCATCCCCATCGACGCGCAAGTCGCCGAAGTGGCGTCAAATCGGAAGACTTGCATCCGGCGAACGGTCTACCCGACGGGAGGCCCTAGCCACACGACATTTCATTTCATTGTTGCTCGCGTTGGTCGAGATCCAATGACTGTTAGCAGAATATGGAGTCGGTGGGTTCAGGAGGGTAATACGGAACGCCGTGCTGGATCCCAAAGGCCTCGTATCACTAGGAGTCGAGATGACAGGCATCTTATCCGCATGGCTGTAACGGATCGTGCAGCCACGTCTCGATCCCTGAGTCAACAGATGGGGACGTTTGCAAGACAACAACCATCTGCACGAACAGTTCGACGACGTTTGCAGCAGTACGGAATATCAGCTCGGAGACCATGGCTGCGGTTACCCTTGACGCTGCATCACAGACAGGAGCGCCTGCGATGGTGTGCACGAATGGCAAAACGTCATTTTTCCGGATGAATACAGGTTCTGTTTACAACATCATGATGGTCGCATCCGTGTTTGGCGACATCGCGGTGAACGCACATTGGAAGCGTGTATTCGTCATCGCCATACTGGAGTATCACCCGGCGTGATGGTATGGGGGAGCCATTGGTTACGACCCGTCGCTCTACCCTTCATTCGATCCCTGCGAAACCCTAAATTTCAGGAGAATAATGCACGACCGCATGTTGCAGGTCCTGTACGGGCCTTTCTGGATACAGAAAATGTTCGACTGCTGCCCTGGCCAGCACGTTCTCCAGATCTCTCACGAATTGAAAACGTCTGGTCAATGGTGGCTGAGCAACTGGCTCGTCACAATACGCCAGTCACTACTCTTGATGAACTGTGGTATCGTGTTGAAGTTGCATGGGCATCCGTACCTGTACAAGCCATTCAAGCTCTGTTTGACTCAAAAGCCCAGGCGTATCAAGGCCGTTATTACGGCCAGAGGTGGTTGTTCTGGGTACTAATTTCTCAGGATCTATGCACCCAAATTGCGTGAAAATGTAATCACATGTCAGTTCTAGTATAATATATTTGCCCAATGAATACCCGTTTATCATCTACATTTCTTCTTGGTGTAGAAATTTTAATGGCCAGTAGTGTATAATTAGAGCTACATTGTATGTACCCATGAAAAGTTACTATCCCTCCTTTCACATCTTTTTCTTTGCATCCGTAGCAACAACAGTAATTTACCATCGCTATTACACTATCAACAAACGGTGAAATACAACAAAAACTCTTGATATTATAAACTTCAAACGCTGCAGAAAGCACGCACGCACAGCGAAGTCCCGAAAACACGTGACAATCCTGGTTTAATGTTGACAACATGCGCAGAACGCAATGCTCACTCCAGATATATTTACTTTATGGGCTTGAACGCGGACGCGAAGTACTGCACAGCGCACATGTCGCCAACATCAGACAGAAATAGCCACTTGACTCTGGCATGGCAGTACTACTTCCTCAGCGTTCGTCCCAACAGTGTAGCGAGCTCCATCGTTTCGGCTCTCGGCCTACACTTGTTCTTGATCAGCGTGGAGACTACGGCGTTTGGTAAAATATCGACACATCTATATAAAAATTCCCTTCAAAATTATCGAAAGTCAGCGGTAAATACTTCTGATGTATCGATATCAAAGCAGCAATATCGAGTGCCGATATTTTTATTTTGTATTACAGTTTTTTTTCGCAATTTTGGTACATACGTGAAGTTGTTCTTTTGAAGTAATAGAACACAATTTTAATGTCACTGTGCGAAGGAGTCTTATTACTTTTTGAGCTTTTACACGTCCAATCCTTCTCTTTTGAGTGTGTGTAGCGTCCGATTGCACTGGGGGGGTGGCGGTGTGTCGGGAACAGTTGCTGAGAAGGGAACCTCCCCATCGCACCCCCGTCAGATTTAGTTATAAGTTGGCACAGTAGATAGGCGTTGAAAAACTGAACACAGATCAATCGAGAAAACAGGAAGAAGTTGTGTGGAACTATGAAAAAAATAAGCAAAATATACAAACTGATGTTGCCTATCTTGCGCATAGACTACTCTGTTTGTATATTTTGCTTATTTTTTTCTTAGTTCCACACAACTTCTTCCTGTTTTCTCGATTGATCTGTGCTCAGTTTTTCAAGGCTTATCCACTGTGCCAACTTATAACTAAATCTGAGGGGGGGGGGGGGGGTGCGATGGGGAGGTTCCCTTGTGAGAAGGATGAACAAAAATCTACATGACAAGACTAGTCTTTACGGTGGGCGGACACGTGTGAGGTGAAATGCTGACGTAATCTGCGCTACCAACGGAAACTGCAGAGTTCAGGTTCACCACAACTATTTTGACGCTACAACTGCTAGGTCACTGGCGTTGGCAGAAATGAAAAAATAGGGAAGTCGACATGAAGTGTTCCGGACAAATCCGATATGTGATGAAACCTAATGACGGGCGACCCATAGGACACCTTTTATTGTGCCACTTACATACAGTTCCATTGTTAGCAAATGCTTATCGCCAAGCGTGAACGTGCATCGTTTTCCCTTCAATTCTTGCTCTTAAAAAAATGTTCAAATGTGTGTGAAATCTTATGGGACTTAACTGCTAAGGTCATCAGTCCCTAAGCTTACACACTACTTAACCTAAATTATGCTAAGGACAAACACGCACACCAGTGCCCGAGGTAGGACTCGAACCTCTGCCGGGACCAGCCGCACAGTCCATGACTGCAGCGCCTAAGACCGCTCGGCTAATCCCGCGCGGCATTCTTGCTCTGAAGGGGATAGGCAGACTGCTAGCTTGCTGATGTACAGAATATCTAATAATAAATCAATACTTAAATATACAGCTCTAAAACCGAAAGTATATTTACAGATGTGCTGCCGATATTTTTATAGGCATGGTTCAAAATGGTACAAATGGTTCTAAGTACTATGGGACTTAACATGTCATCAGTCCCCTAGACTTAGAACTACTTAAACCTAACTAACCTAAGGACAGCACACACATCCATGGCCGAGGCAGGATTCGAACCTGCGACCGTAGCAGCAGCGCGGTTCCGGACTGAAGCGCCTAGAACCGCTCGGCCACAGTGGCCGGCTATAGGCATGTACGTCGATATTTTGTTCGGTGATATTTAAAATTACATAAACGTAAATTTAATTCAGTAATAAACATTTTTAATTTAGTTTTGGCATACAAACAAGGAGAATGACATGCACAAGGAGGGTGTGAATTGGGGGAAGGGGGTACCAGGTGAGCTTTTCGTGGGGGGCAGAAAGATGCTTGTATTACGGCTCACCACATGCACTGAACGGGATGGCGATAATGCGAAAAAAAAATCCAGAGTATCCTATAGTATTTTCCAAATACACGTTTAGAACTGACGTCTATTTCACCCAGTTCTGCTCTGATTTGTGTGGCAGTCCAATCCTTGAAAAGGAAATGCCAGGGGCTAGGGGCCTCCCGTCGAGGAGACCGTTCGCCTGGTGCAAGTCTTTCGATTTGACGCCACTTCGGCGACTTGCGTGTCGATGGGGATGAAATGAGGATGATGATAAGGACAACACAACACCCAGTGCCTGAGCGGAGAAAATCTCCGACCCAGCCGGGGATCGAAACCGGGCCGTTAGGTATGACATTCCGTTGCGCTGACCACTCAGCTACCAGGGGCGGACATCCTTGAAATCAAAATGTTTAACAACAGCACGAAACTCTACTTTCTCCATTTTCAATCGCAGTCGACACCCTGACCAACTGACAGCTGTCAACAATACACTATACACTATATATTGTAGAAAATCTTAATACAATCCTAATCTTAATACAATCCTTGGAACAATCAAGCTTACCAGTCGTGAAGGCACACCAAAAATGTTCCACTCATTTACCAGACTTATCAAATAAACCTTGTATGTATAGACACTTTAGAGTACTCATACAAGTAGTATTGCAATACGACTTCACTGCTACACAAAACACAAATCTATTACAACCGCCCGGTATACGCACTCAGTATGAGACTGCTGCTAACAGCTGCCTGTTTATCGGTGCTAAAGGCAGCGTTGCCAATTTGTGGAGAATTCCCAAAACTGTGGGGAATTTCAATTCAATTAGGAATTTTGTGGGGATTGCCATTACGTGGGGAATATGCGAGGAATTTAACGTTTTACTACTATTAACATATCGCAGCTGTTACATCGATAATGTGTTGGTTGGTGGGTGTGTTGCTGGTGTGGATTCTAATGATTTTCAAGATCTTAAGCTCAGAATTAATTTCATAGAAAAGATTTTAAGCAATACCGTATAAACAGGGATGATAAATACTGTTTTTCACATAGGTATTACGTAAGTGAGAATAAACATTATGGCTGAGCGCATGCGAGAAAAAGCTGTTGAGCGCATGCGTAGAGCAAAGTATTGTTCCCCTTCCACATTCTGTTTGCTCTGGGCAGTACTCTCTCGCCACTCGACACTCTTCAGTGTGTGGAAAAAAATTGTTCAAATGGCTCTGAGCACTTTGAGACTTAACTTCTGAGGTCATCAGTCCCGTAGAACTTAGAACTACTTGAACCTAACTATTGGCATTGGCAACGCTGGGTGAGGGCATTGCTTGTCGTGAAGGTGTGCAAGAGTTACATAAGCCGAGGACGCAGGGAGAGCAGTAAAGTGAGTTCTGAACTACCCAAACAGACCACCGTTGCTTCTGGACTGCTTTTAACAGCGTGTTAGCACCCTCGCGAGATAAACTCTTAAGAATAAACTCACGTGCGGCCTTGACTGCTACTGGCAAAACAGGCCTTAGAGGTGCGTTTCACTGCCTGAGCTGTCAAGAGATTGCGTCATCCTTTTCTGGCGCGGAAATCCACATTACGCAAAATTTACAGCACACACAATGCCGAAGCACACGTTGCCGGCAGCGTTATCCAGACGGTAAACGAGTCTCCGAGGCAGTAGAGGCATCTAGCAACAAAACCGAAAATAGTGATGTTCCGACCCATCAAAGTATCGTTACTTGCTTTAAGAGTGTCGTTTGGTTAGTGTGGTAATTTCCCTGAAAAAATGGAACACTTTCGTTGCGCCTTCATGGTTGGTAAGCTTGAGTATTCTAAGGACCATGGAGGTAAAAAAAAGAAGGGGATTGTCATTAGGTCACAAAGTTGGAGGCGACGTCCACCATTTTACGTAGGCCAAGACCGTCCGCAGCTCGTGGTCGTGCGGTAGCGTTCTCGCTTCCCACGCCTGGGTTCCCGGGTTCGATTCCCGGGGGGTCAGGGATTTTCTCTGCCTCGTGATGACTGGGTGTTGTGTGCTGTCCTTAGGTTAGTTAGGTTTAAGTAGTTCTAAGTTCTAGGGGACTGATGACCACAGCAGTTAAGTCCCATAGTGCTCAGAGCCATTTGAACCATTTTTTGAACGTAGGCCAAACGTTACGTTCACCGTATTCGTAACTTCATGGGTCACACAGTGATACTCCCACGTGATGTCACGCCGACGTGCCCGTGGCCAGTTCTGACCTTTGGGATATGTATGGACTTTTGTGGTCCTGTCCAAAACAGCATCTGATGCTTTGATTGTATGGAGACGAGTTTTTTCATCAGAAATGCCAGTTTGCGGCGTTTACGGATGTGCTAATCGATCCGATCGTAATTTAAAGTTTAGAGGAATCACATTTCATTCGTAAGAGGTGCTGTTCAAGTAATATTTTATTTAGTATACTCGAATTATGGTTGGGCAATTCTTTCTTGTTTTTCATTGTCTTCCAAACCTAAAATACTCCGACATCTGAGCCACAATGTATCAATAGTCTCGTATTCGCACAACATACGGTTACGTAACCGCGCTGATTGTGCAGCATCTCATGTCTAAATTCCTACCACCGATAATTATTCATAGTTTACATTTCCTCCCTCTTTAATAAAGATTCTGGCTAGAACAGCCAGAGGGAAAAAATGGCTCTGAGCACTATGGAACTTAACTTCTGTGGTCATCAGTCCCCCTACTTAAATCTAACTAACCCAAGGACATCACACACATCCATGCCCGAGGCAGGATTCAAACCTGCGACCGTAGCGGTCACGCGGTTCCAGACTGTAGCGCCTTGAACCGCTAGGCCACAACGAGCCGGAGACAGCTGTCTTGTGTATGTAACATTGCAGAAGGTGTGTGTGTGTGTGTGTGTGTGTGTGTGTGTGTGTGTGTGTGTGTGTGTGTGTGTTCTTTGCTTCCTTTCTGAAGAAGGCTTTCGCTGAAAACACGCGAACACTCTTTTCTTGGTGCCTGCCTGCTTGTTGCTCGGCTTCACGGTATAGTTATTGTTTCATGAAAGTCTATTGTAAATAATCCGCTTCACTTTAATAGGAACAATGTTCAATACCAGCAGAAAAAAGAACGGCATTCTGTACGCCACATTAAGATTTCTGCACCACAAACAGGGGTTCACAATGCTGCAATCAAAAGTTTTGATCACTTACCCAGTGATATAAGATGCCTGGCAGATAGCAAAGTAGTAACTGAAAAAAAAACTGAAAACGTTTCTCTTTTATAACTCCTCCAATTCCGCAGAACACTATGTATTGTAATGTGTAAATGGTGACGGCAGAAATTACTAACATCTGTCTGTCTAAAAGTAATACATGACCAGCATGGAGGTACATTTTAAAAAATTGGTAATATAAAAATGAGTCGTTCCACATCATTACAATTTATCGCCTTAATGATACATTAAACATGAAACTAACTATTGTCATACTACAAAGCATGGTATAATATACTTCGAAAGCCGTAAAATGAAACTTAAAAATAAAATAACGGACATGATCAAAGTAGACGTTCATTCCAATGTTGATGTTTGGTTATTCCCGAAAAATTGACAGAATTACTGATGAGAAATATTCCAGGAGAAGCAAATAGGCTAATGTTGAAAAGGTAAGAGTACATGTTACCCTGGTTAGGCACACATGTTAAAGCAAAACATCCATTTTAAGGGATCTGAGCGTTTCAGAACATCCTCTTTATTACATTTACAGTATTGCACAATGCTGGAAAATGTTTAAAAAATCACCTCGATTCTTAGCCCAGTGAATTGCTATTGTGGCCCCACACTGAATGACGCATAATACACACATCAAAAAAAGTTAATGCATCACCCCGGTTCCCAGAACACCTGAAGATAGACGTAGACTGTGGATACTGTATCACAGAGACAGTCTCTTTCACTGTTCAGAGATGTCACTAAACTCGCCCAAAGATGTAAACAACCATGCATGAGCAGCGCCTATTAGACGGAGGAGGTCCGACAGCCGATCAGTTCCTGTCATTCCAACAGGAAGGAGGTACACGGCTCGTGTTATCTGTAGTTCAACCATGCCTAGACGGTCAATACCGCGGTTCGATCGCGTCCGCATTGTTACTCTGTGTCAGGAAGGGCTCTGAACAAGGGAAATGTGCAGGCGTCTCGGAGTGAACCAAAGCTATATTGTTCGGACATTGAGGAGATGACATGCCTCGCTCAGACCGCCCAACGGCTACTACTGCAGCGGATGACCGCTACCTACAGATTATGGCTCGGAGGAACCTTGACAGCAACGCCACCATGTTGAATAATGCTTTTCGTGCAGCCATAGGACGTCGTGTTATGACTCAAACTGTGCGCAATAGGCTGCATGATGCGTAACGTCCATGGCGAGGTCCATCTTTGCAACCACGACACCATGCAGCGCGGTACAGATGGACCCAACACCATGCCGAATGGGCCGCTCTGCATACGCATCACGTTATCTTCACCGATGAGTGTCACATATGCTTTCAACCAGACAATCGTCGGAGGCGTATTTGGAGGTAACCCGGTCAATCTGAACGCCTTAGACACACTGTCCAGTGATTGCAGCAACGTGGAGATTTCCTGCTTTATTTATTTATTTATTTATTTATTTATTTATTTTTTTTTTTGCAAACGTGAAGTTAAAAATGTTAGGCATACTAGTTGAAACTTAAAAATGCAACGAACAAGAAACAATACCAATAAGCAAACAAGCACTGGTTTGGCAGTTCCAGCTTCCTTTACTATCGATACAATTACAGTAAAAGTGGAATTAAATGGATTACAAGCGCATACTTTTTACACCACTTGCTGCTTTTCTTGGTTATTCGACATATACCAACAAAAAACAAGTTACATTCACGGGGCCAAATGTGTCGTATTACCAGAGCAAAATATCCATTCAAGAACAGAAAAACGTTTGTAATTTTTAGTATTTAAAACAGCTGTTCCGTGCCCAGGACAGAAATAATGAACAAGCAACAATCGTACACAATAGTGTGCTAATGTTTTGGGCTATTTAAGATGGCGGCTGGCCCCGCCCACTCTGGCCTCAAAGGAACGTACAGCCTATAGCGCCAACTCCCTTCTTTTCTATCTCCATGCTTACAACGCACAGTTCATTGTCGTCAGTCGTCTGAGTTAGTATGTCGACTGCAGTTGCAAATGGAGAAAACCAACATTCGTGCTGTTCTTAAACATTTCCAATTGAAGGGCTGCACTGACGCACAAATCAAAGCAGAATTGGATTAAGCCCATTTAGGTTTGGAGTAATGAATGCAAACGTGGTCATACAAGCATTACGACGAAGCGCGCTCCCGCAGTCAAATTGAGGTCACCACTGACAAAATACAGGATATATTTACACAAGACAATCGAATAAAAATTCGTAAGATTGTTGAGTCTGTAAAATTGAGCGAGTGCATAATATCCTGCACGGAGAACTGGTTATGAAGAAGCTGTGTGCAAGGTGGCTACCGCGATTGCTCACAGTCGACCAAAAGCGCATCCGATACAGCACTTCAACGCAATGTCTGACGATGTTTAATCGCAATCCGCAAGAACTTTTGTGGCCAATTTGTGACTGTTGATGAATCCTGGATCCATCATTACACGTCAGAGCGAAAACGTAAATCAAAACAATGGACAAAGGCTGACGAAAATGCAGTGAGGAAGGCAAAGACAATTTTGTCAGCTGATAAGGTGATGGGCAAAGTTTTTTTGTGATTCCCAAGGAATAGTCCTCACAGATTTCTTAGAGGAAAGCAGAACGATAAGTGGATACTATTATGCTTCATTGTTGGATCGTCTGAAAGTTGCGTTGACTGAAAAAAGACCAAGGTTGGCACGTAAATAAGTGCTCTTTCATCATGATAATGCACCATCCCACACGTCAGCGATAATAATAGCCGAAGTACGTGAACTGGAGTTTGAATTGGTTCCTCCTGTACCCTGTTTACCTTAATTGCCCCCAAGGGACGTCTTCCTGTTCCCTAACATGTAACTTTGGATTGGCAGAAAGAAATTTTCTTCAAATGAAGTGATAGTTGCAGCCAACGAGTGCTTTGCAAGGTTTGACAGAACTATTCTTTGGATGGAATGAAAAAGGTGGAGAATCGTTGGACAAAGTGTATATCCCTGAAAGGGTATTTTTCTTGCTTTTCTACCACACTTATCAGATCACCCTCGTATAAGCCTTCAACACGATTAATGATTTTACGTAGCAAGAGCTTTCGCTAACATACGATGATGGAAGTAGCTGTTTGCTTAACGCATCGATCTTTTGATAGACGCAAGCAATTCTACTGGCTTTTGCCTGTTGACATTTCGAGGTTCTTCTCTAAACCGAGACTGCGATAGTCTGTTCCGTCAGCACTTTCCGAATTGTTCTGTCCATCGTATTGGAACTAAATAATACCAAATTCATCATCTAAGAAGGATGCTAATTACAGCTTATTTGTTCTTTCCAACCTCCTTGGTGTAGTTATTAATTTTAGTAACCATCAAGGCTATGATGATATCGTGATCTTTGATCTCCGTCCCTATAGTGGTAGTGTTGATAATGTCAGGTCACTTTGTACCTTCAAGGTCTAAAATATTTCAACTGCGCCATGTGTTGTCACGCTAGTTGGTCAAGACAGTTTTTGGAGAAAGCGTTCAGAACGTCTGTCCCTACCACCTGCAATGACTCAATAGACGTGGTTTACATAAGTCGCTCCCAATTAATAATGCTCGATTAGTATATATCTGTAGACATGGCGGCAGATTCAATAACATATATATGATGTAGAAATTACTGCGAAAGCTCGCATATGAATGAACTGGTGCGACAAAAAAATTAATAAGTAATTTCAAATTATCTTCTGTTTCTTATGAATTTTATTAATCAATATCTGAGTTTTTTGTTCTCAAACCTGTATCCTGGAACAAATTAACTATTTCGATATTCTAAGTCCCGAAGCAGAGAGAGAGGCTACAAGTAAAAAGAAATTGAGACGTTGAGGATATTCAGGTCCCAAAGTACATCGTCATCAATTCTGAGATTGTAGGATGTATGCACGCTCCTGCCATCTGTTGATCTTATGGTGAACCAGTTTCACGTGTATTATAGGCCTACTTTGTTTATATGAAGGTTTACGACATGCTGCCTCACCAATTTCTTGGATATTCATTTCCATACGGCCCGAAAGCACAAAGCATAATTTAGTTGCTCTGCGCTGCTCAATTGTCATCTAGTGTTGCCAAAGTAATTTAGTTTCTTGCATCATGTATGCAGTATTGGTTGAAATGGTTCAAATGGCTCTAACCACTAAAGGACTTAGCATCTGAGGTCATCAGTCCCCTAGAACTTAGAACTACGTAAATCTAACTAACCTAAGGACATCACACACATCCATGCCCGAGGCAGGATTTGAACCTGCGACCGTAGAAGCAACGCGGTTCCGGACTGAAGCGCCTACAACCGGTTGTATTGGTGCTTCGTAGTCGGAGGCATGTTGGCAGTTTTATATGAACCCCCAGCCATAGAATTTCCTTCATGAAAAATATATTTACGAGGACTATGAGGTGTTGAAATGGGCCGTTAACAGTGTATGTTGTGCATTCAGTATCTTTTCTTTATGTTCCGATTCTAGTTTCACATTAATTACAAACTTTACGATTGTCAAAAAACACTGCAATTAATATCATATAAATGGAAATTCTGTGAATTGAGATCAATAATAAATATAATCCTAAAAGTTAATTAATATTTCATAGTATAAAGTGGGTGCATAATTTTTTCCCAAGAAATATAGTATGTCGAGGCTTGGTTAAGGAACTTTTCAGACAAACGATATTGCTCATTTGTCTAGAAGTTAGATTTTATCCGACATCTATTTTTCTCAAAACTTTGTGTCTCTGCTTTGGGTTTCTATGATTCTCAATGCCTCAGTTGTTTACCACGACTCAATTTAACGAAATTTGCTAAGCAATATGAGTAAGAATGTTATATCCCGTTGTGTAAGTAATTATATCTACTTTTGTGCTCTCCCTGCAATGTCCGCTAGATTGCTAAACCATTTGCAAGTGCTGAAAATACAGCTTTATCATCTTCATTTTCCCATAGCTCTGCCTAAAACAGCGAACATTCGTTGCTCTCCAGGGTCGAACATCAAAGGGCTGAGGTAACGGATTCCTGAACTTGCCATTAAGATACTGTTAGCAGAGTAATGATGCGTAAACAGATACAACGTAGTCTCTCTCTCTCTCTCTCTCTCTCTCTCTCACCCACACACACACACACACACACACACACACACACACACACACACACCAGCGCTCGCAGTCTTTCGAACAAATGTCCATGACAGGGAGCTTTTAGAAATGCGGAATGAGTCAGGGAATGCATGCGTGTTTGAAGGACCTTGTGGAATACATAGTAAAAACACGGGCACTGCAAAACAGTATTGCATGCCAAGGAAATTCCTCGACAATGATCCTAAGCCTCTCCCTGTGCGGGAATCACAGCAGTTGTGCGAGTACAGGACGTAGATATACGGCGACGTGTGGAAGTTTGGGTCGGTCCTCGTGTTCGGTCAGAGTGTTAGCTGCCCTCTATATGTATATATATATATATATATATATATATATATATATACCTTTAGCAACGTCTATACATTGACGTGGCCACTGAACGGCCTTTCGTCGTCATTCTGAAGGAAATGTCAATGAAGGGCATGTTCGCTTCATTAAAACATAACTTTTTGCTTAGCTAATTATTCTAAATCTACATTTATATTCCGCAAGCCACCCAACGGTGTGTGACGGAGGGCACTTTACGTGCCACTGTCATTACCTCCCTCTTCTGTTCCAGTCGCGTATGGTTCGCGGGAAGAACGACTGCCGGAAAGCCTCCGTGCGCGCTCGAATCTCTCTACTTTACATTCGTGATCTCCTCGGGAGGTATAAGTAGGGGGAAGCAATATATTCGATACCTCATCCAGAAACGCACCCTCTCGAAACATGGACAGCAAGCTACACCGCGATGCAGAGCGCCTCTCTTGCAGACTCTGCCACTTGAGTTTGCTAAACATTTCCGTAACGCTATCACGCTTACCAAATAACACTGTGACGAAACGCGCCGCTCTTCTTTGGATCTTCTCTATCTCCTCTGTCAACCCGACCTGGTACGGATCCCACACTGATGAGCAATATTCAAGTATAGTTCGAACGAGTGATCTATAAGCCACCTCCTTTGTTGATGGCCTACATTTTCTAAGGACTCTCCCAATGAATCTCAACCTGGTACCCGCTTTACCAACAATTAATTTTATATGATCATTCCACTTCAAATCGTTCCCCACGCATACTGCCAGGTATTTTACAGAAGTAACTGCTACCAGTGTTTGTTCCGTTATCATATAATCATACAATAAAGGATCCTTCTTTCTACGTATTCGCAATACATTACATTTGTCTATGTTAAGGGTCAGTTGCCACTCCCTGCACCAAGTGCCTATCCGCTGCAGATCTTCCTGCATTTCCCTGCAATTTTCTAATGCTGCAACTTCTCTGTATACTACAGCATCATCCGCGAAAAGCCGCATGGAACTTACGACACTATCTACTTGTCATTTATATATACTGTGTAAAGCAATGGTCCCATAACACTCCCCCGTGGCACGCCAGAGGTTACTTTAAAGTCTGTAGATGTCTCTCCATTGAGAAAAACATGCTGTGTTCTGTTTGCTATCAATCCAACCCAGCCACACAGCTGGTCTGATATTCCGTAGGCTCTTACTTTGTTTATCAGGCGACAGTGCGCAACTGTATCGAACGCCTTCCGGAAGTCAAGGAAAATAGCATCTACCTGGGAGGCTGTATCTAATATTGTCTGGGTCTCATGAACAAATAAATCGAGTTGGGTGTCACACGATCGCTGTTTCCGGAATCCATGTTGACTCCTACAGAGTAGATTCTGGGTTTCCAGAAACGACATGATACGCGAGCAAAAAACATGTTCTAAAATTCTACAACAGATCGATGTCAGAGATATAGGTCTATAGCTTTGCGCATCTGCTTGACGACCCTTCTTGAAGACTGGGACTACCTGTGCTCTTTTCCAATCATTTGGAACCTTCCGTTCCTCTAGAGATTTGCGGTAGACGGCTGTTAGAAGGGGGGGGGGCAAGTTATTTCACGTACTTTGTGTAGAATCGAATTGGTATCCCGTCAGGTCCAGTGGAATTTCCTCTGTTGAGTGATTCCAGTTGCTTTTCTATTCCTTGGACACTTATTTCTATGTCAGCTATTTTTTCGTTTGTGCGAAGATTTAGAGAAGGAACTGCAGTGCGGTCTTCCTCTGTGAAACAGCTTCGGAAAAAGGTGTTTAGTATTTCAGCTTTACGCGTGTCATCCTCTGTTTCAATGCCATCATCATCCCGGAGTGTCTGAATATGCTGTTTCGAGCCATTTACTGATTTAACGTAAGACCAGAACTTCCTAGGATTTTCTGTTAAGTCGGTACATAAAATTTTACTTTCGAATTCACTGAACGCTCCACGCATAGCCCTCCTTACGCTAACTCTGACGTCGTTTAGCTTCTGTTTGTCTGAGAGTGTTTGGCTGCGTTTAAACTTGCAGTGAAGCTCTCTTTGCTTTCCTGTAGTTAGCCTCTTTTTCTTTTCAGGCTCTGATTTAGGTCTCCAAGCTAGGCTGTACAAAGAAACATTATTTCTAGATTTGTCGAGTTTATGTTTTACTAAATGTGGAGCAAAACAGTTTCTTTAATGAATTTTCGGTAATCATAAATGTTGTGACCAGGTGAAACTACTTTCGTCCGGCCACAACTGTGGGTTCTTTGATTGCTCTGGGAGAAGGTTGATCACACTAGAACATGTGAAATTTTAGTTCACTTCATTATACAAATGATTAAAAGATTTATTTTGACACAGTTTTTGCTACAGAAGCAACAGATAATTTACAACTGTCACGGACTATAGCAAACTGTTCTCTTGCAGTAGAATGTTCCACGTGTGAATGAACAAGTGCATCAGAAAATTTAACTATCACCCTGTTCCTCTACTATGATGCCGACTCCTTCATATGAGGTCACGGACTGAGGCAGAGCTCCTGCTAGCTCGACACTATATTGACCTCAGTGTGAGGGCGCTGCTGTGTTGAGAGGGGAGGTGTGACCTTCAGTAGCACCTCACATAAGTCGTTGCGGAAGTCTGTGGTATCGGTTCGTGTTGCCAACTTGGGTGCGACGAACGCGACCTCTGTACATTATCACAATAAATTAATAAACAACTGGTTCACAAGATTGTTATTGTTGTGGTCTTCAGCCCTGAGACTGGTTTGATGCAGCTCTCCATGCTACTCTATCCTGCGCAAGCTTCTTCATCTCCCAGTACCTACTGCAACCTACATCCTTCTGAATCTGCTTAGTGTATTCATCTCTTGGTCTCCCTCTACGATTTTTACCCTCCACGCTGCCCTCCAGTACTAAATTGGTGATCCCTTGATGCCTCAGAACATGTCCTAGCAACCGATCCCTTCTTCTGGTCAACTTGTGCCACAAATTTGTCTTCTCCCCAGTTCTATTCAATACCTCCTCATTAGTTATGAGATCTATCCATCTAATCTTCAGCATTTTTCTGTAGCACCACATTTCGAAAGCTTCTATTCTCTTCTTGTCTAAACTATTTATCGTCCATCTTTCACTTCCATACATGGCTACACTCCATACAAATACTTTCAGAAACGACTTCCTGACACTTAAATCAATACTTGATGTTAACAAATTTCTCTTCTTCAGAAACGCTTTCCTTGCCATTGCCAATCTACATTTTATATCCTCTCTACTTCGACCTTCATCAGCTATTTTGCTCCCCAAATAGCAAAACTAGTTTATTACTTTAAGTGTCTCATTTCCTAATCTAATTCCCTCTGCATCACCCGACTTAATTCGACTACATTCCATTATACTCGTTTTGCTTTTGTTGATGTTCATCTTACACCCTCCTTTCAAGACACTGTCCATTCCGTTCAACTGCTCTTCCAAGTCATTTGTTGTCTCTGACAGAATTACAATGTCATCGGCGAACCTCAAATTTTTATATCTTCTCCATGGATTTTAATACCTGCTCCGAATTTTTCTTTTGTTTCCTTTACTGCTTGCTCAATATACAGATTGAATAACATCGGGGAGAGGCTACAACCCTGTCTCACTCCCTTCCCAACCACTGCTTCCCTTTCATGTCCCTCGATTCTTATAACTGCCATCTGATTTCTGTACAAATTGTAAATAGCCTTACGCTCCCTGTATTTTACCCCTGCCACCTTCAGAATTTGAAAGAGAGTATTCCAATCAACATTGTCGAAAGCTTTCTCTAAGTCTGCAAATGCTAGAAACGTACGTTTGCCTTTTCTTAATCTTTCTTTTAAGATAAGTCGTAGGGTCAGTATTGCCTCACCTGTTCCAACATTTCTACGGAAATGATCTTCCCCGAGGTCGGCTTCTACAAGTTTTTCCATTCGTCTGTAAAGAATTCGCGTTAGTATTTTGCAGCCGTGACTTATTAAACTGATAGTACGGTAATTTTGACATCTGCCAACACCTGCTTTCTTTGGGATTGGAATTATTATATTCTTCTTGTACTCTGGGGGAATTTCGCCTGTCTCATACATTTTGCTCACCAGATGGTAGAGGTTATGAATCACAAAAGGTTTCGCTAGACTCTTCTTTCCACAATATACAGTACTTCTTTATGCAACTGTCTTTCCAAAACTCCATCATAGAACCTCTCTTCTCTAATTTCGTAAAATACAAATAGTTATATATGAAATAATAAATTTTAGTTAACATATTTTTGTATGAACTTTTCTACTGGTAAAAGAATTTAATCACAACCATTATCTTCAGCAACATCATCATTCTGAAGGAAGTGTCAATGAAGGGCATGCGACATCTTCAGAATACATATCAACCTTGATTACACTAAAGCTGATTACTTTAAAAGAACGCCCAGTGTTTACTGACTTAACAAAACGTCTAAGTATTGGTATTTGATTCTTTGGTGGACGGTCTTTCATCCAATAACAGGGACTTTTCACAGCTGCGACCTTTCTATTGAACAAATACAGTGGGTAACATTTTCTGCCTTCCCCTGGGTGCCAAGTCACTGACGTTCCAGGAATATTAAGGGGGGTAGGACGTCAAGCGGGCCAACTTGGAGCAGGAGAGCACCATAGGACATTTTAATTTCCACTGCCTATACTTTTACAAATGAAGTCATACAACTTTGTCAGCATGACCAGAAAGGATTCAGAATTCACACTCATAGCTGTGGAAGTTCTAAAACATAACGAAGTAATTTTTCTTACATCTGAAATTTCATCTTTTTTTTTCCACTTACTAATGGCAGCATTTGTTGCTATAGAGATACACTTTTCTTCATAAGTAAGGGAGATTCCTCGATGAATTTTGCACAGTATACAAACCATACTTAAAGGTGTATGAAACTCTAGAATTTCACAAATCTATTAAAAACTGTGGTAAAAATTGAGGTAATTAACTATAAAATTTGTGTTTTTTTCTAAACATGAAGATTAAAACGTAACAGTTCATTCGTTTTTTCATAAATTAAATAAATTCTAGAGTTTCATACACCTTTAAGTATGGTTTGTATGCTGTGCAAAATTCATCGAAGAATCTCTCTTACTTATGAAGAAAAGTGTAGCTATAGCAACAAATGCAGCCATTAGTAAGTGAAAAAATGACGAAATTTCGCACGTAAAAAAATTATTTTGTTGTGTTTTCGAACGTCCGCTGCAATGGGTGTGAATCCTGAATCCTTCCTGGTGATGCTGACAAAGTTTTATGAATTTATTTGTAAAAGTATAGACAGTGGAAATTAAAATGTCCTGTGATGCCTTCCTGCTCCAAGTCGGCCCGTTTGACGTCCTACCCCCCTTAAGTGAATACGGCCCAAGTTTCTGCAATGCATATCTAACTACCAGACTGCAGAATGACCTGTCAGGGACTGAAGTTTGTTAACCGTTTCCTGGTAACATTTTCTTGCAGGATGCATGACGTGAGTTATCAGAGGAGGAAGTATGGCGAGCTGCCATGCTGCCACGCACTTTGGGAAACAGTTTAACGAACTAAATTGATGAACCGTACACATTTATTTACAAAAGGGAGACTTCTTAAGCAGTAGAGCCCAGTATGGTGTCCTCGAACGCGAGCGTTCATCGGAAACAAGGTTCAAATGGCTCTGAGAACTATGGGACTTAACATCTGAGGTCATCAGTGCCCTAGAACGTAGAACTACTTAAACCTAACTATCCTAAGGACATCACACACATCCATGCCCGAGGCAGGATTCGAGACTGCGACCGTTGCGGTCGCGCGGTTTCGGACTGTAGCGCCTAGAGCCGCTCGGCCACTCTGGCCAGCTCGGAAACAAGCCTATCGTCAGGAGGACCCCAGGGAAGTATCATAGGACCGCTATATTTTATATATACATAAATGATCTGGCGGACGGGGTGGGGCAACAATCTGCAGCAGTTTGCTGATGATGCTGTGGTGTAGCGGGAGGTATCAAAGTGACTTAGACGACATTTATAGTTGGTGTCCTGAATAGCAGCTAGATCTAATCGTAGAAAAGTGTAAGCTAACACAGAAGAGTAGCAAAAACGAACTTGTATTAATACGGCAGTAGTAGCGTGCTGTTTCACACAGACATGTCGTTCAAATATCTGGACTTAACGTTGCCTACCGGTATGAAATGGAACGAGGGTGTGAGGAGCGTGGTAGGTAAGGCGAATGGTCGCCTTACACTTATTGGGGGAATTCTGGAAAGTATGGTTCATCTGTGAAGAAGACCGCATGCAAGATGCTTGTGCTACCTATTCTTTCGTATTGTCTAGTGTCTGGGATACGCACCGGGTCATATTAAAGGAATACATCGAAGCGATTCGGACATAGTCTGCTCAAATCGAAAAAAAACCGACGTTCTTTGCGAGGAACACTACTGAGAAAATCTAAAGAACTGCCATTTGAAGCTGACTACCGAATGATTTTACTGCCACCAAAGAACATTTCGCGTAATGACAACGAAGATACGAGAAATCAGGGCTCGTACGGAGGCATATACACTACTGGCCATTAAAATTCCTACACCACGAAGATGACGTGCTACAGATGCGAAATTTAACCGACAGGAAGAAGATGCTGTGATATGCAAGTGATTAGCTTTTCAGAGCATTCACATAAGGTTGGCGCCGGTGGCGACACCTACAACGTGCTGACATGAGGAAAGTTTCCAACCGATTCCTCATACACAAACAGCAGTTGACCGGCGTTGCCTGGTGAAACGTTGTTTTGAAGCTTCGTGTAAGGAGGAGAAATGCGTACCATCACGTTTCCGACTTTGATAAACGTCGGATTGTAGCCTATCGCGATTGCGGTTTATCGTATCGCGATATTGCTGCTCGCGTTGGTCGAGATCCAATGACTGTTAGCTGAATATGGAATCGGTGGGTTCAGGAGGGTAATACGGAACGCCGTGCTGGATCCCAACGGCCTCGTATCACTAGGAGTCGAGATGACAGGCATCTTATCCGCATGGCTGTAACGGATCGTGCAGCCACGTCTAGATCCCTGAGTCAACAGATGGGGACGTTTGCAAGACAACAACCATTTGCACGAACAGTTCGACGACGTTTGCAGCAGCACGGAATATCAGCTCGGAGGTCATGGCTGAGGTTACCCTTGACGCTGCATCACAGACAGGAGCACCTGCGATGGTGTACTCAACGACGAACATGGGTGCACGAATGGCAAAACGTCATTTTTCCGGATGAATACAGGTTCTGTTTACACCATCATGACGGTCGCATCCGTGTTTGGCGACATCGCGGTGAACGCACATTGGAAGCGTGTATTCGTCATCGCCATACTGGCGTATCACCCGGCGTGATGGTATGGGGTGCCACTGATTACACGTCTCGGTCACCTCTTGTTCGCACTGACGGCAGTTTGAACAGTGGACGTTACATTTCAGATGTGTTACGATCCGTGGCTCTACCCTTCATCCTATCCCTGCGAAACCCTACATTTCAGCAGGATAATGCACGACCGCATGTCGCAGGTCCTGTACGGACCTTTTTGGATACAGAAAATGTTCGACTGCTGCCCTGGCCAGCACATTCTCCAGATCTCTCACCAATTGAAAACGTCTGGTCAATGGTGGCCGAGCAACTGGCTCGTCACAATACGCCAGTGACTACTCTTGATGAGCTGTTGTATCGTGTTGAAGCTGCATGGGCAGCTGCACCTGTACACGCGATCCAAGCTCTGTTTAACTCAATGCCCAGGCGTATCAAGGCTGTTATTACGGCCAGAGGTAGTTGTTCTGGGTACTAATTTCTCAGGGTCTATGAACCCTAATTGCGTGAAAATGTAATCACATGCCAGTTCTAGTATAATATATTTGTGCAATGAATACCCGTTTATCATCTGCATTTCATTTTGGTGTAGCAATTTTAATGGCCAGTAGTGTAGATACAAGATTTTTCATCGCTCTATTTGTGAGTGTAACAGGAAAGGAGATGCCTAGTACAGGGTACCTTCCACCACACACCTTATGGTGTCTTGTACAATATGTACGTAACTCCTTATTTTAAAGATGGAACATGTATAAAAATTCTAACACTGCGATTCTGCAATACTTATTCAGCAGGGATTAGGATGCGTCCGGGGTTCAACATGGATGCTCATTTGCTCACCTGCCAAGTCTCAGACAGAATTATTGAACATAATATTTTCCGTTTTCTAACGAAAGTTGAGTCGTCAGAACTAGCTTATGTTCCTCGGTGGAAAGTAGGCACGTCTACAATCAGGGTCACTATGCATTACGTGAATCGTGGCTGGGTAAAAGAGTAAGTTCTTCCCAATCTGAATTTAGTGAAAGGACAGTCAAACTCACGAGAAACACACAATGCTTCTTTCGAATGACTTTTGAAGCTACGGAGAGTTCTTCACTCGAAAAGTCTGAGCTAGCTCCCGTCCAAAATCGCCGTCGAAGGCTACGAGCCCGCCGGAGTGGCCGAGCGGTTCTAGGCGCTTCAGTCTGGAACCGCGTGGCTGCTACGGTCGCACGTTCGAATCCTGCCTCGGGCATGGATGTGTGTGATGTCCTTAGGTTAGTTAGATTTAAGTAGTTCTAAGTTCTAGGGGACTGATGACCTCAGATGTCAAGTCCCATAGCACTAAGAGCCATTTGAACCATTATTGAAGGCTACGAACGCAGTGGCACCGACATCGGTCGATTCCTCCGGACGACCGATATTGGCCGAAGACGGCCCATATTCTCGAATCAGTACGCCACTAAGTGCCACGATCACAATGTAGCCGATCCCATCAACCGAAGATACATACTTCGGACATCAATCGGTGAAATTCATATCAGTTTCTTTTGTTCGGTGCTTTGGCCGACACAACACGAAAGATGGACGGTGACAAACTGACAGGTTTAGTCAAAGAAGGAATATGTGGTATCCTGAGTACGAAAAGTATCATCAGCGGAATATAGTGCAGGTTTATTGGAAACTACGTCTAGGCAAAGTCTTCATCGGAAATTTTAGGCGTAAATCAGCTGTCTCAAAAAAGCTAATCCGAAGTCCGCCCAACAATGCTAATCCGAAGTCCGCATGAACGGGCCACGAAAACCCTACGGTACCGACCGACCGCCGTGTCATCGTCAGCTGGATGCCGATAAGGAGAGGCATGTGGTCAGCACACCGCTCTCCTCGCCGTATGTCAGTTTACGAGACCGGAGCCCTTACTTCTCAATACAGTAGTTCCTCCACTTGCCTTACAAGCGCTCAGTGCACCCCGCTTGCCATCAGCGCTCGGCAGACCGGACTGGCCGCACTTTGTGACCGAGCGGTTCTAGGCGCTTCAGTCTGGAACCGCGCGGCCGCTACGGTAGCAGGTTCGATTCCTGCCTCGGGCATGGATGTGTGTGATGTCCTTAGGTTAGTTAGGTTTAAATAGTTCTAAGTTCTAGGCGACTGATGACCTTAGAAGTTAAGTCGCATATTGCTCAGAGACATTTTGAACCACAGAACGGACGGTCGCCTAGCCAAGTGCTAGCCCAGCCCGGCAGCGCTTAACTTCGGTGATCTGACGGGAACCGGTGTTACCACTGCGGGAAGGCCGGTGCCGACATTATTACTGCTGCTTACTGTCGTTTATATGCCAATAGCATGCTGATGTTTCCACTTTTCTGTGCTTTAGATGTTCAGAGTATCTTATTCTAGACTTTATATTTCCCTTTCACACATACGCTGAATGACAGTCATTGAAGGTTATTGACGTATGTCTGCAAAAAATTCAAATAAATTCAGCGAGACAGCGTGTTTGTACTTGCTTTTTAAGGTCACGACGAATCAGCACGAATATGGTTCAGAACGTTTCTCCCTTCCCCTCGTATACTCGTATAATTTCTCTGGTAATACCAGTTAGTGAGGACAGGGTATACAATACCAGTATTCACCACGCTCTTTCGAAGACAGATGTAGCTCTTGCTTTTTAAGGTCACGACGACTCAGGACGAATATGGTTCAGAACGTTTCTCCCTTCCCCTCATATACTAGTATAATTTGTCTGGTAATACCAGTTAGTGAGAACAGGGTATACAATACCAGTATGCGCCACGCTCTTTCGAAGACAGATGTAGGTCACTAACATGCACTGGACACCTTTTTAATAGCATAAGCAGCATTGTAGCACTCGTCTCCAAGCACAAAGACATCGTTGTGTACATTCCACTCTTGGAGGTTAAAACCTAATCTAGTTCATACACAGGATGTTACAAAAAAGGTACGGCCAAACTTTCAGCAAACATTCCTCACACACAAATAAAGAAAAGATGTTATGTGGACATGTGTCCGAAAAACGCTTAATTTCCATTTTAAAAGAGCTCATTTTAGTTTCGTCAGTGTGTACTGTACTTCCTCGATTCACCGCCAGTTGGCCCAATTGAAGGAAGGTAATGTTGACTTCGGTGCTTGTGTTGACATGCGACTCATTGCTCTACAGTACTAGCATCAAGCACATCAGTACGTAGCATCAACAGGTTACTGTTAATCACGAACGTGGTTTTGCAGTCAGTGCAATGTTTACAAATGCGGAGTTGGCAGATGCCCATTTGATGTATGAATTAGCACGGCGCAATAGCCGTGGCGCGGTACGTTTGTATCGAGACAGATTTCCAGAACGAAGGTGTCCCGACAGGAAGACGTTCGAAGCAATTGATCGGCGTCTTAGGGAGCACGGAGCATTCCAGCCTATGAGTCGCGACTGGGGAAGACCTAGAACGACGAGGACACCTGCAGTGGACGAAGCAATTCTTCGTGCAGTTGACGATAACCCTAATGTCAGCGTCAGAGAAGTTGCTGCTGTACAAGGTAACGTTGACCACGTCACTGTATGAAGAGTGCTACGGGAGAACCAGTTGTTTCCGTACCATGTACAGCGTGTGCAGGCACTATCAGCAGCTGATTGGCCTCCACGGGTACACTTCTGCGAATGATTCATCCAACAATGTGTCAATCCTCATTTCAGTGCAAATGTTCTCTTTACGGATGAGGCTTCATTCCACCGTGATCAAATTGTAAATTTTCACAATCAACACGTGTGGGCTTGCGAGAATCCGCACGCAATTGTGCAACCACGTCATCAACACAGATTTTCTGTGAACGTTTGGGCAGGCATTGTTGGTGATGTCTTGATTGGGCCCCATGTTCTTCCACCTACGCTCAATGGAGCACGTTATCATGATTTCATACGGGATACTCCACCTGTGCTACTAGAACATGTGCCTTTACAAGTACGACACAACATGTGGTTCATGCACGATGGAGCTCCTGCACATTTCAGTCGAAGTGTTCGTACGCTTCTCAACAACAGATTCGGTGACCGATGGATTGGTAGAGGCGGACCAATTCCATGGCCTCCACGCTCTCCTGACCTCAAACCCTCTTGACTTTCATTTATGGGGCATTTGAAAGCTCTTGTCTACGCAACCCCGGTACCAAATGTTGAGACTCTTCGTGCTCGTATTGGGGACGGCTGTGATACAATACGCCATTCTCCAGGGCTGCATCAGCGCATCAGGGATTCCATGCGACGGAGGGTGGATGCATGTATCCTCGCTAACGGAGGACATTTTGAACATTTCCTGTAACAAAGTGTTTGAAGTCACGCTGGTACGTTCTGTTGTTGTGTGTTTCCATTCCATGATTAATGTGATTTGAAGAGAAGTAATAAAATGAGCTCTAACATGGAAAGTAAGCGTTTCCGGACACATGTCCACATAACATATTTTCTTTGTTCGTGTGTGAGGAATGTTTCCTGAAAGTTTGGCCGCACCTTTTTGTAACAACCTGTAGAGAACTAGATTAGATGCTTTGTACAAAAGGAGTGTTGACCAGCATTATCAACCTGTTTTGCAGGAGCTAAACGGGCGGATGGGCTTGACTAGATGAAGAGTGAGATGGAGAAACGAGAGGATGGACAGAGAGAGGAGTGGGGAAGGGACGGATAGAGAGAGGGAAGGTGGAGATGTACAGAGATGGAAGAAGATGTACAAAGAGAGGGAGGAGAAGGAGGTGCAGCAGGGAGGCTGAAGGTGTAGGGGGTAGTGGGCAGGTGGAAATAGAAGATATGAACAGAGAGAGTTGGAGGAGAATACAAACAGACGGAAGGGAGAGGAAGTTATGGTCAGAGACAGGGGGTGGAGGATGGGCAAAGATAGGGGACAGGAGGAGTCTATGAGGCAGAAAGACCTCCTCCTCCTCCTCCTCGCCAAAAAATGACGGACGTCGCACGCACCGTGACAGTGCTATCGTCCAATGTTATGTGGCGAGCTCTGACGACGGCATCTGACGACCGTTGGGGGTTCCACTGAACGCGGCCGAAGACGGCACAGAAACGGGACAACAGCACAGTTACCGCCGTCACAGCCGCTCTGCTGCGACTTGATTCGTCAAATTCCAGAATTTGAAACACGAACAGCTGCTAGCATGAGTTTCTTAGAAGTAGATACCTTAGGGGTTGCGAAGCAACTCAAATCGCTTGATACAGGCAAGTCTTCAGCCCCAGATTGTATACCGATTAGGTTTCTTTCACATTGCACTGATACAATAGCTCACTACTTAGCAATCATATACAACCGCTCCCTCACCGATAGATCTGTACCTACAATTTGAAAATTGCGCAGGTCGCACCAGTGTTTAAGAAGGGTAGTGGGAGTAATCCATCGAACTACAGACCTATATCATTGACGTCGGTATGCAGTAGGGTTTTGGAGCATATACTGTATTCAAACATTATGAATCACCTCGAAGGGAACGATCTATTGATACGTAATCAGCATGGTTTCAGAAAACATCGTTCTTGTGCAACGCAGCTAGCTCTTTATTCGCACGAAGTAATGGCCGCTATCGACAGGGGATCTCAAGTTGATTCCGTGTGTCTGGATTTCCGGAAAGCTTTTGACACCGTTCCTCACAAGCGACTTCTAATCAATCTGCGGGCCTATGGGGTATCGTCTCAGTTGTGCGTTGGATTCGTGATTTCCTGTCAGGAAGGTCGAAGTTCGTAGTAATAGACGGCAAATTATCGAGTAAAACTGAAGTGATATCAGGTGTTCCCCAGGGAAGCGTCCTGGGACCTCTGCTGTTCCTGATCTATATAAATGACCTGGGTGACAATCTGAGCAGTTCTCTTAGGTTGTTCGCAGATGATGCTGTAATTTACCGTCTAGTAAGGTCATCCGAAGACCAGTATCAGCTGCAAAGCGATTTAGAAAAGATTGCTGTATGGTGTGGCAGGTGGCAGTTGACGCTAAATAACGAAAGGTGTGAGGTGATCCACATGAGTTCCAAAAGAAATCCGTTGGAGTTCGATTACTCGATAAATAGTACAATTCTCGAGGCTGTCAATTCAACTAAGTACCTGGGTGTTAAAATTACGAACAACTTCAGTTGGAAAGACCACATAGATAACATTGTGGGGAAGGCGAGCCAAAGGTTGCGTTTCATTGGCAGGACACTTAGAAGATGCAACAAGTCCACTAAAGAGACAGCTTACACTACACTCGTTCGTCCTCTGTTAGAATATTGCTGTGCGGTGTGGGATCCTTACCAGGTGGGATTGACGGAGGACATCGAAAGGGTGCAAAAAAGGGCAGCTCGTTTTGTATTATCACATAATAGGGGAGAGAGTGTGGCAGATATGATACGCGAGTTGGGATGGACGTTATTAAAGCAAAGACGTTTTTCGTCGCGGCGAGATCTGTTTACGAAATTTCAGTCACCAACTTTCTCTTCCGAATGCGAAAATATTTTATTGAGCCCAACCTACATAGGTAGGAATGATCATCAAAATAAAATAAGAGAAATCAGAGCTCGAACAGAAAGGTTTAGGTGTTCGTTTTTCCCGCGCGCTGTTCGGGAGTGGGATGGTCGAGAGACAGTATGATTGTGGTTCGATGAACCCTCTGCTAAGCACTTAAATGTGAATTGCAGAGTAATCATGTAGATGTAGAACTTCGATTCTTAAAACCAATCTGCCTCGCCTGCTAGTACCGAGACCGAAAAACTCTGAAGGAGCGAACTGACCAGCCAACAAGACGAATTTTTTAGAAGTGCCAGGCATCTCCTCCAATCATAGGACAGGAGAGACGAAGCCTGCTTACACGTTCTCAAAAATTTTCCATCGGTTCAGCGACTGAAATTTGATGAAGGTGTCCCTCGCTTCTGCCCAGTCGCACTGGAGTCCATTACGACAACCTCCGCTGATAACGCTCTGACGCCGAACCCGAGTGGCGTCCCAAGACTTCTTTGTAATTTCAGCTGCTGTTTCCAGGCCTCTGCTGTCAAGCTAAGCCTCAGAGTTTACCTGAATTTACCCAGTTTCATGCGTCGGTAATTACAACCACATTCATTCAATCCACGGATGATGCATGTTTAGGACAGGTGTGCTGAATGTCAACTGTAATGAAAACGAAAATAGTCTAAAAAAAACAAAAAAACAAAAAAACAAAAAAAAAAAACAAACCGCACCATCAAGGAATTATTCGAATGGGACTGAAATAGGTAGATGTGATGTTCAGGTACAGATGAACAAACGATTACAATGCAATTTTGTCATATGATGATGGAGGCCGTGGCTGTTGTTTGAAGACAAATGTTGATGGTGTTGTGACAGCAACAAGCCACAAATTTACTTTCACTTCCTTTATTCAAAGGGTACAGTTACCGGTTTCGAATCGTTGTGATTCATCCTCATACGGTTTACACGCTTTCTTTATGACAAAAAAAATGGTTCAAATGGCTCTGAGCACTATGGGACTCAACATCTTAGGTCATAAGTCCCCTAGAACTTAGAACTACTTAAACCTAACTAACCTAAGGACATCACACACATCCATGCCCGAGGCAGGATCCGAACCTGCGACCGTAGCAGTCCCGCGGTTCCGGACTGCAGCGCCAGAACCGCACGGCCACCGCGGCCGGCGATTTATGACGTGCTGTGTTTTTTACAGATTAATTGTCGTGAAATGTCCGTTTGGAGTGTTTGTTTTCATAACATTCGTCCAACAGATGTGAATACATTCCCACTGCTTTCTTATTGTAGCACACGTAATTTTTTTTTTCCACTGAACAAATCAGATTTGTCACCGTGTGTGACAAATCTAAGGCAGAGCGGAGAAAGTATCGTCAGTCTTTGATGGCTCACCCGAAGATGACTGGCAAGTGTCAAGTTGAAATAACGTGGAATGAATGAGATTTTCACACTGCAGCGGAGTGTGCGCTGATATGAAACTTCCTGGCAGATTAAAACTGTGTGCCGGACCGAGACTCGAACTCGAGACCTTTGCCTTTCGCGGGCAAGTGCTCTACCGGCACACAGTTTTAATCTGCCAGGAAGTTTCATATCAGCGCACACTCCGCTGCAGAGTGAAAATATCATTCTGGAAACATCCCCCAGGCTGTGGCTAAGCCATGTCTCCGCAATATCCTTTCTTTCAGGAGTGCTAGTTCTGCAGGGTTCGCAGGAGAGCTTATGTAAAGTTTGGAAGGTAGCAGACGGGATACTGGCAGAAGTAAAGCTGTGAGGACGGGGCGTGAGTCGTGCTTGGGTAGCTCAGTTGGTAGAGCACTTGCCTAGCTCAGTTGGTAGAGCACTTGCCGGCGAAAGGCAAAGGTCCCGAGTTCGAGTCTCGGTCCGGCACACAGCTTTAATCTGCCAGGAAGTTTCACGTGGAATGAAGTTTTCGACGACCGGTTGGAATCCCGAAATCTCTTCGCACAAAAACCAGATTTGCTTCAAATTATCTCCAGTCTTAACAATAAAGAAATTTGCAACATTTATTTTGACCGCCGTATGTATCACTGAAATGGGCAGCAGAAAGCAACGCGCCCTAATTTGGTGTCGCTGACTGCTGCGTGGGAGAAAGGGCGCAGTTGCGGTTGCGTGACTTCTTTGCTGCGTTCGCAAGCGGCGATTACTCCTACTCGCGTGACACTGCAGCCGTCACACGAGTAATTGCGGCGGGGTAGTTAACCGGCTTCGCTGTTCAAAGTACCGCCGTGTGCTCCAGCACAGGGAGGCGCAACTCGAGAGCGTTGACAGCCGCAGCAGTTTGCAAACACCGGCGCTACAACAGGTGGCGCCCATGTCTGGCACACTCCCTGACCACATCCGTTCTAAACACCACACTGAGACCTCAGTGGGCACGCAGCGTCATGAATTATACAGGGTGTGACGGGTACAAAGGCACATATTTTTATGCTCGTATGAGGTAACTTGACATGTACACACATCACTGCGTTGATTGTTTTCTCTCAGCGTCGAACAGTCTTCCCACAAACACGCCACAAGCTTTACGATCTGATGTTACCTGCACGGCCGTAATTATACCACTAAGTGGACTACATCTGTCAATATAGACTAACCGTTTTGCATCCACATCTCAACTCCTGACCTGATGCTCAGGAGAAAATGAGCACTGAATGGCTAGATTTTGTCACATTACTTGGAGGTACTAAACAACTTCAAAACAAGTTTTAGTCTGTATCTGACATAAATAGAGATATAATTTTGTTCAGGACATCGCTCTCAGTCACAATACGACAGACCATCCCAAATACTGTTCAATAGAGAATCACAAATCCTGACCAAGTCATCTTGTATCCTCCTACACTCACTCAACGACGACACCTTCCCGTACACCACAGCATCATCAGCAAACAGCCGCACATTGCTATCCACCCTATCCAAAAGATCATTTATGTAGATAGGAAACAACAGCGGACCTACCACACTTCCCTGGGGCACTCCAGATGATACCCTCACCTCCGATGAACACTCACCATCGAGGACAACGTACTGGGTTCTATTACGTAAGAAGTCTTCGAGCCACTCACATACTTGGGAACCAATCCCATATGCACGTATCTTAGTTAGGAATCTGCAGTGGGGCACCGAGTCAAACGCTTTGCGGAAGTCAAGAAATATGGCATCCGTCTGATACACTTCATCCATGTTTAGCAAAATATCATGTGAAAATGATAACACCATGATGTCCAGGGAATCATCATGAATCGCGGTAGCACAATTATTTTCGTTGAAAAAAGTGTCATTGCGTATCTTTTGTATTACGCCGTAGCAGTTCTTTCGATGTATGGTCCCATTTTCACCGATTTATGATACTTGTCAGTGACAGATTATACGAAAGTTGCATTTGTCCGTACGTTTTGCAGGGGGTTTCAGAAGTGATGGTCAATAATTCACAGATGGAGAGTACAGGCAAAAAGCAGCTAAAAAGCTCGAATAAACATGCGTCGACAAATCAACCGTTGTCGAGATACAAAACATTTTCTGTTCCAGTTCATCAGTGTCTAGGAATACATGGCATCTCTAAATGTTGAAGTAGGTGTTCGAAATGTCCATCCGTCTGAATGCAACGCTGAACTCGTCTCTGAAATGAGTTGCGAATCCACTCAGGCTGTCCTGGGGAATTCTGTAAATGCTGGACGCTGCTGCAATCCACAAGCGTAATTCCTCAAGGCAGTTGACCTCGGTAGCGTAGACCAGCCTTTTGACGTGACCTCACAACACAGAAATTCCTGTGATTTAAATCTGAAGTCCCTGTAGGCCATGGCACAGCCCCCCCCCCCCCCCTCTACCTATCAAATGGTGACCGTACCTCAGAGTCAGAAGCCGGCGCACTCGTAAATGAAAATGTGCTGGAGCACCGTTGTGCATGAACCACATTAGAGACGTTGGTTCAGTTGGACATCATCATGTACATCGGGTAGTACAGTGCGCAGAAACCGCATGTACTGCAGTTCGGTTAGTCTCTGTGGCAGGAAGAATGCTCCAATTATCTCGGCCGGCCGAAGTGGCCGAGCGGTTCTAGGCGCGTCAGTCTGGAACTGCGCGACCGCTACGGTCGCAGGTTCGAATCCTGCCTCGGGCATGGATGTGTGTGATGTCCTTAGGTTAGTTAGGTTTAAGTAGTTCTAAGTTCTAGGGGACTGATGACCTCAGAAGTTAAGTCCCATAGTGCTCCGAGCCATTTCAGCCAATTATCCCGTCTCCGAACACTCCTGCCCAGACGTCCAAAGATTAAGGCTGCTGACGCCGTGACGTGTGCGTTGCATTAGTCTTGACACTTATGGTAATTAAAATAATGTCACGGATAAACCCAGCCTCATCCGTGAACAGACTACTTTCTACAAACAGGGGTCCGCGCGACGGAATGTCATACCTAACGCACCGGGTTCGATTCCCGGCTGGGTCGGAGATCGCTCGTGGACTAGGTGTTGTGTTGTCCTTAGCATCGTCATTTCATCCCCATCGACACGCAAGTCGCTGACGTGGCGTCAACTCGAAAGACGCACCAGCCGAATGGTCTACCTGACGGGAGGTCCTCGCCACACGGCATTTTATTACATACAGGGGATTCAAGTTCACTAATGTTGCACCCACTGGCAGAAATTCTCTCCAGGAGGGAAGTCTGCATTGTTGAAAGCTTTCACTCGCTGGAGATTATAACGGTACTCGCGGGCAGGCGTGTCAGTTAGCATCATATTAATTAAAATGGGGGATAAATAGACTTTATTTTGGAAGAATTAAAAAGGGGAAAGAAGTACGAAACTTTAATAACTGCACAGTATTACTAAGAAGCAATATAATGAAAAGTAATAAAAAGCAAAGTAGCAAAGACCAAGCGGGACAGAAAGATATGGGAGCGAGTTTTTTATAATACATATAAAAGAACATGTAACACGTTATTGAGCTCTCTACCTTCAGTTATCGCGATCGGGCTAGTCTATAAAAAAGTGGTACGCGACTGCGAAATTCATTAAGGAGATTATTTAAAGACTCTTCAAGCACGTTTAAAACACATTACGTGTGACGAACTGATCAGAGACGTTTATTGTCGGGTGAAGTGAAAATGATTCGGACAACATGATTCGAACTTCGTGTTAGCTGGGAAAAATACTCTTGGTAAACTATTATGGTTGTGGAACCCACGAAAACTGTACGCAACGGAAAGCTATAGTTTACGTAATTCTGCATTTTATAAAATTGTGAAACGCGTGTGCGCGGAACATTAAGAGAATCTTACGCTTGGGACGGTTGCGGGGGTAACTGATACAAACAACGCGCCAGCATAAAAAATAGTTCGCTTATTAACTACCAGATATTAATTAACGGGGACCTAAAATACTAAAAAAGGATAGGATCATCACCTCCACTCCCGATTCATATTTCATATTTAATTAGTGAAAAGAGAAGTGTTAACAAACAAACTATATTTCAATTTTATCCACGATTTTGGCTTCATTACGTAGTCTTGACTACATGATAAACAATATCTGTGCAAGTTGTATGCAACGAATCGTCATAATATTTAGCCAACCAATATTATGGGACACCAAAAATGTAAATGCATGAAATTGTTCCTACAGCGAATGTATAATGTGTGAGTGCGACGAACTATATTGAGAAACTGAACATCTATTACGCACTTGCATGTTTATCTGCGAAAATGGTCCTTGTCGGTACATCAGCATAGAGTTCGAATAGAATCGCTGGAACATTGCAAACCATTCAGATTAATCGAACATCTAAATACGCATAATGCTGGTACCACCAGGATGTGTTCTTTCTCCTCACCCCCGTGGCAGTAATTAAATTAAGAGTCAGCCGGGAAATACATTTAAATCAATTGAAGACCATTGAGCTAGCGTCACGAATTTTCAAACGTCCACCGCCATGTACGAGGGTTGTTTTTTAAGTACGGGCCGTTCGCGCGTATAGTCCCGTAGTTGGCGCGGACGCCGCAACAAGCCACCGCGCCACTTGCCGGCATCCTTCCCGTTCACACTGATGCAAGTTGCAGCTCTGTAGCTGACGTGTACGCATCGCTGTGCTACTTTATAATGTTTACGATTATTGAATCGCCCGCCGCGTGTGAGATACGGTCAGTGACACGTTTTTTGACCGCAAGAAGCCTATCAGCTGCAGAAATTCATCGTCAGTTAACAGAAGTTTATGGCTCGAATGCAATGAGTAAAGGTAAAGTGCGTCAATGGGTTAGAGAGTTTAATAATGGCCGTCAAAACGTCCGTGACGAAGAACGCTCAGGCCGGCCCTCTGTGATCACTGATGATTTGGTGGCTGCAGTCGAAACAAAGATTCGTGAGGACAGAAGATTCACAATTTCCACTCTTTCTTTGGAATTTCCACAAGTTTCGAGATCGGTTTTGTACAAAATTGTGTCTGAAAACCTAAACTTTAAGAAACTGTGTTCTCGGTGGGTACCCAGACTCCTCACAGAGGACCACAAAGGGAAGAGATTTGCCACTTCATTGGACTTTTTGATTCGTTTCGAGGAAGAAGGGGATGACACGTTGAGTCAAATTGTCACTGGAGATGAAACATGGGTATCCCATATCACTCCCGAAAGCAAGCGACAATCGATGGAATGGCGACACACAACCTCACCCGTCAAGGTCAAAGCCAAACAGACGCTGTCAAAGCGCAAGATTATGGCAACTGTGTTCTGGGACCGGCGCGGTGTTTTGCTAGTGGACTTTATGCCACGAGGAACGACAATCAACTCAGATGCCTACTGTGCAACTCTAAAGAAGCTCTTCAGGGCAATTCAAAACAAAATGCGCGGCATGCTGACAAAAGGAGTTTTGCTCCTGCACGATAACGCTAGGCCTCACACCTCTCAAAAGACTCGGGATTTGATTGATTCTTTTGGCTGGGAAGTTTTGGACCGTGCACCATACAGCCCCGACCTTGCTCCTAGCGATTTTCACCTTTTCCGGTACCTGAAACACCATCTTGGCGGGCAGCGCTTCAATGACGACGATGAAGTGAAAGCGGCCGTGAACTCTTTGCTGTCGGAGCAGGCTGCCGAATTCTTTGAAGAGGGAATTAAAAACTTAGTTGTACGGTATGACAAGTGCTTAAATAAACAAGGAAAAAATATGTAGAAAAATGGGTAAAAGTGTGTAGAATCAGAAAATAAAAGTTTTTTTTACAAAAGTATTTGTATCTTTTTTTTAAATAAAAACGGCCCTTACTTAAAAAACAACCCTCGTATGAAGGCGAGTGACACCACGAGTGCTAACGTCGGTCGAGGGGTGTCGTCGTGATCGTATTGAATGACACTGAGCGGTCACAAGACGATATCGCTAGAGAACTTGCCGACGTAAAATCTGCCACACACCGCTAAGACTCAGGACACGCTCTCGGATAACAATCCTCCTTGTTGAACTACTCGCACGTTCGTGTACAAAGCGTAACACCCTTTCCTCAACACAGGGTGTTACGGATCTGGGTCGACCTCCTCGTACGTGGTGTGGAACTGACGTAACCGGCTAAATGTACGCCTATCGGACTGCCTGCGGAGAGGGAAAGCTTCTCCATACAATCGTGTAGTCTCAAGGGCGCTCATTCGCTTTGCCATACACGAAGTGCTGGTCAGCGTGCTCTTCACTGGTGTAACCTCTGTCCACTGTGCCTTCACGTTCGTAACTGACTGTGAGGCCGGTACGGCGCAGTCCACAGAGTGGGAAAGGGAAGTAGTTTGCGCATGCGTAAGCAAACACTCGAATTAATGCGATACCTCGGCAAGATTAATTTGCGGACCCGTGTTTGTTGGATCTTCTTAGCTACTTTTGGCCAGTACTTTCTGTGGCTCTGAGCACTATGGGACTTAACATCTGTGGTCATCAGTCCCCTAGAACTTAGAACTACTTAAACCTAACTAACCTAAGGACATCACACACAACCATGCCCGAGGCAGGATTCGAACCTGCGACCGTAGCAGTCGCGCGGTTCCGGACTGCGCGCCTAGAACCGCTAGACCACCGCGGCCGGCAGTACTTTCTGTGAGTGAATTATTGACCATCACTTCTGAAACACCCTGGATAGGGGAAGACCATCACAACTACCCTGCAGTTAGTTGGCGTAAAGAGCATCGCTGGAGAGACAATCGATACGTCAGTATTTTAGTTCTTTTCAATGTTTCATAATGACATGGCCTAATACCCAAAATGATTTTCTTGAAAACTACACTGGCCTTGGAAGCCTAACAACTTAAACATTAATTATGCAACTCTAAGCTATAGCTAAGTCACAGGATAAAATTAAAACTATAAGTTGTGAAAGCAGCACAAGGTCGACGATATAAAGTCAGCTCGCAGTAAAAATATTTCTGTTACTGATAAACCAGATATATGTACAGTATTTAACAATCATTTTCTGAGCATTTCTGGTGAATTAAATAAAAATTGAGTTTCTACAGGAAATCATATAACTTTCTTGGAGAATGCCTTTCCGAGATTGATGTCTGAAATACTCCTCTGTGATACAGACAAGAGGGAGATTGAGTCAATAATTAAATCACTGAAGACTAAAGACTTTCATGGCTGTGATAGAGTGTCTAGCAGAATATTAAAGTACTGTGCTGCACATGTTAGCGCTGTATTTAGCCATATTTGTAATTTTTCCTTTAGGAATGGTCACTTTCCTGAGCGATTGAAGTAATCAGTAGCAAAGTCGTTTTATAAAAAGGGAGAAAGGGATAATGTGGATAATTTTAAACCTATTTCTATGCCATTAGTGTTTACAAAAGTTATTGAAAAGGCTATATATGTAAGGATAATTGATCGTTTTATATCACACGATTTGCAATCAAATGTACAGTTCGCCTTTAGAAGTCGTTTAACAACTGAAATTGCTATATTCTCTTTGCTCTGTGAGGTACTGGATGCGTTAAACAAAAGGTTTCGAACACTTGGCATATTTTTTTATTTAACTAAGGCATTTGATCGTGTTGATCCAAAATATTGCTCCGAAAGTTAGGCCGTTATGGAATGTGGGGAGTAGGTCACAATTAGTTCACCTCTTACTTTAGCAACAGACAGCAAAAGTTCATTATTCATAATGTTGATAACGGCTGTGATGTAGTATCTGAGTGGGGTACTGTCAAGTGCCCCAGGGATCAGTGTTGGGACCACTCCTGTTCCTTATTTGTATAAATGATATGCCATCTAGTATTAGAGGTAACTCTAAAATATTTATGTTTGCCGATAACACTAGCTTGGTAGTAAAGGATGTTGCGTGCAACATTGGCTCGGTTTGAAATAGTGCAGTACATGGCGTCAGTTCATGGCTTGTAGAAAATAAACTGACGCTAAATCACAGTAAGACTCAGTTTTTACAGTTTCTAACACACAATTCAACAAAACCTGACGTTTGAATTTCGCAGAATGAGCATATGATCAGTGAAACTGAAGAGTTCAAATTTCTAGGTGTTCAGATAGGCAGTACCGTCGTGGAAATCCCATGTTCAGGATCTTTTTCAAAGACTTAATGCTGCCATTTTTATTATTCGAACGGTAACAGAAGTGAGTGATCGTTCGACACGAAAATTAGTCTACTTTGCTTATTTTCATTCGCTATTGTCGTATGGTATTATATTTTGGGGTAACTCTTCTCATTCTAAAAGGATATTATTGACTCAGAAAAGGGCGGTTCGGGCAATAAGCGGTGTTAGTTGACGAACCTCTTCTCAATCTCTGTTCACGAGTCTGGGTATTTTGACATTGGCCTCTCAATACGCATATTCCTTATTCTCGTTTCTTGTCACAAATATTAGTTTATTCCCAAGAATAAGCAGCTTTCGATCGGTTAATACTCGGCAGAAATCAAACCGGCATTCGGATTGGACTTCCTTAACTCTTGTGCAAAAAGGTGTGCAGTATACTGCTGCATCCATTTCCAATAAGCTGCCACTCGAATTCAAAAATCTTAGCAGTAAGCCACTCGCTTTCAAATCGAAACTGAAGAGTTTCCTCGTGGGTCACTCCTTCTATTCTGTCGAGGAGTTCCTTGAAAAATTAAGCTAATTTTTATTGTATTGCTGATGTGTTGTTGTGGTCTTCAGTCCTGAGACTGGTTTGATGCAGAACTCCATGCTACTCTAACCTGTGCAAGTTTCTTCATCTCTCAGTACCCACTGCAGCCTACATCCTTCTGCATCTGCTTAGTGTATTCATCTCTTGGACTCCCTCTACGATTTTTACCCTCCACGCTGCCTTCCAATACTAAATTGGTGATCCCTCGATTCTCATAACATGTCCTACCACCCGATCCCTCCTTCTAGTCAAGTTGTGCCACAAGCTCCTCTTCTCCCCAATTCCATTCAATACCTCCTCATTAGTTATGTGATCTACCCATCTAATCTTCAGCATTCTTCTGTAGCACCACATTTCGAAAGCTTCTGTTCTCTTCTTGTCTAAACTATTTATTGTCCACGTTTCACTGCCATACATGGCTACATTCCATACAAATACTTTCAGAAACGACTTCCTGACATTTAAATCTATACTCGATGTTAACAACTTTTTCTTCTTCAGAAACGCTTTCCTTTCCTCTGTACTTAGACCATCATCAGATATTTTGCTCCCCAAATAGCAAAACTCCTTTACTACTTTAAGTGTCTCGTTTCCTAACCTAATTCCCTTAGCATCACCGACTTAAATCGACTACATTCCATTATCCTCGTTTTGCTTTTGATGATGCTCATCTTATAGCCTCCTTTCAAGACACTGTCCATTCCGTTGAACTGCTCTTCCAAGTCTCTTGCTGTCTCTGACAGAATTACAATGTCATCGGCGAACCTCAAAGTTTTTATTTCTTCTCCATGGATTTTAATACCTACTCCGAACTTTTCTTTTGTTTCTTTTACTGCTTGCTCAACACACAGATTGAATAACATCGGGGAGAGGCTACAACCCTGTCTCACTCCCTTCCCAACCACTGCTTCTCTTTCATATCCCTCGACTCTTATAACTGCCATCTGCTTTCTGTAGAAATTGTAAATAGCCTTTCGCTCCCTGTATTTTATCCCTGCCACCTTCAGAATTTGTAGGAGAGTATTCCAGTCAACATTGTCAAAAGCTTTCTATAAGTCTACAAATGCTAGAAACGTAGGTTTGCCTTTTCTTAATCTAGCTTCTAAGATAAGTCGTATGGTCAGTATTGCCTCATGTGTTCCCATATTTCTACGGAATCCAAACTGATCCTCCACGAGGTCCGCTTCTACCAGTCTGTAAATAATTGGTGTTAGCAATTTGCAGCTGTGGCTTATTAAACTGATAGTTCGGTAATTTTCACATCTGTCAACACCTGCTTTCTTTGGGATTGGAATTATTATATTCTTCTTGAAGTTTGAGGGTGTTTCGCCTGTCTCATACATTTTGCTCACCAGATGGTAGTTTTGTCAGGACTGGCTCTCCCAAGGCTGTCAGTAGTTCTAAATGGAATGTTGTCTACTCCGGGGGCCTTGTTTCGACTCAGCGTTTACTTAAACTTATGGACTGACTTTTTTAAGGTTCATGAACATTTATTTATATCTGTTATTACATTTACGTTGTACTTTCATGTACTGACACGTTCCATGACCTTGGAGATTTGCTCCTCAAATTTGGTCCTACGGAACTTGACGAATAAATAAAAAAAAAAATAACGTTTCGAAGATATAATCAGAACTTTATGACTGCCTCTAGTACAAGTCTGCGATAAGTGGAAATGAAGGTGATCACTGGAGTTTGTTTGTGTGTGTGTGTGTGTGTGTGTGTGTGTGTGTGTGTGTGTGTGTTTAATTGACTGACTGAACCATGTGAACTTTACGAGTGGGGATGTGCTCACAGCTGTGTGTGTCACGAGAAGTGGAGTAGTGGGAGAGGATAGGAACCAGCTGGCGCCAGGCTATTTCTGCAGCCGTCGGCGTTTGATGTAGCCGGTGCATCCGCGTCTGGAAGCGAGCCCACGTTTTACGCAATCCCCTTCGCGCTTCTCACTCGGCGCCATACGCCAAGGACGCGACGTGTCACGTGTCTTCAACCCGTTTTCCCCTTTTCCAAAGCAGCCCTTCAGCTCGACCTGTGCCGTGGAGCGTAGAATGCAGAAAAGCGCCCAACCCGTTACAAGGAAGTGGAGGGGGGGGGGGGAAGAGGGGAGTAACAGAGATGGCTGTGCGCCGCACCTGCAGCTAGAGGCGTACTCACAAGGTAACCTCCCCACTGCAGCCGCCTCAGATTTAGTTAAAAGTTGGCACAGTGGATAGGCCTTGAAAAACTGAACACAGATCAATCGAGAAAACAGGAAGAAGTTGTGTGGAACTATGAAAAAAATAAGCAAAATATACAAACTGAGTAGTCCATGCACAACATAGGCAACATCAAGGGCTATGAGAACTCAGGAGCCCTATGATCCCGTGGTTAGCGTGAGCAGCTGCGGAACGAGAGGTCCTTGGTTCAAGTCTTTCCTCGAGTGAAAAGTTCAATTTTTTATTTTCAAGACATGTTCAAATTTGCTTGGACATATGCAGGATTTGACGGTCTACACACGGCAAAATTTGAAAACGTTAAAAACATATGTTTTGACAGAGCACAGGGAAAACAATGCGGCTGTGAAACTTGCATTCATTCGTTTCAGTTTATGTGACAAACTCTTATGTTTTCATCACTTTTTTGCGAGTGATTATCATATCCACGAGAAAACCTAAATCGGGCAAGGTAGAACAATTTTTTTACCCATTCGCCAAGTGTACAAGTTACTGCGTGAAGAATTTGACACAACACTGAAAGACCTGAGTCGAAACAAGGCCCCCGGAGTAGACAATATTCCATTAGAACTACTGACAGCCTTGGGAATGCCAGTCCTGACAAAACTGTACCGTCTGGTGAGCAACATGTATGAGACAGGAGAAATACCCTCAGACTTCAACAAGAATATAATAATTCCAAGTAAAAAGAAAGCAGGTGTTGACAGATGTGAAAATTATAGAACTATCAGTTTAATAAGTCACAGCTGCAAAATACTAAGGCGAATTCTTTACAGACGAATAGAAAAACTGGTAGAAGCCGACCTAGGGGAAGATCAGTTTGGATTCCGTAGAAATATTGGAACACTTGAGTCAATACTGACCCTACGATTTGTCTTAGAAGAAAGATTAACGAAAGGGAAACCTACGTTTCTAGCATTTGTAGACTTAGAGAAAGCTTTTGACAACGTTGACTGGAATACTCTCTTTCAAATTCTGAAGGTGGCAGGGGTAAAATACAGGGAGCGAAAGGCTATTTACAATTTGTACAGAAACCAGATGGCAGCTATAAGAGACGAGGGACATGAAAGGGAAGCAGTGGTAGGGAAGCGAGTGAGACAGGTTTGTAGCCTCTCCCCTTTGCTATTCAATCTGTATATTGAGCAAGCAGTAAAGGAAACGAAAGTAAAGTTCGGAGTAGGTATTAAAATCCATGGAGAAGAAATAAAAACTTTGAGGTTCGCCGATGACATTGTAATTCTGTCAGAGTCAGCAAAGGACTTGGAAGAGCAGTTGAACGGAATGGACAGTGTCTTGAAAGAAGGATATAAGATGAACATCAACAAAAGCAAAACGAGGATAATGGAATGTAGTCGAATTAAGTCGGGTGATGCTAAGGGAATTAGATTAGGAAATGAAACACTTAAAGTAGTAAATGAGTTTTGCTATTTGAGGAGCAAAATAACTGATGATGGTCGAAGCAGAGAGGATATAAAATGTAGACTGGCAATGGCAAGGAAAGCGTTTCTGAAGAAGAGAAATTTGTTAACATCGAGTATAGATTTAAGTGTGAGGAAGTCATTTCTGAAAGTATTTGTATGGAGTGTAGGCATGTATGGAAGTGAAACATGGACGATAAATAGTTTGGACAAGAAGAGAATAGAAGCTTTCGAAATGTGGTGCTACAGAAGAATGCTGAAGATTAGATGGGTAGATCACATAACTAATGTGGAGGTATTGAATAGAATTGGGGCCGGCCGCGGTGGCCCAGCGGTTCTAGGCGCCTCAGTCCGGAACCGCGCTGCTGCTACGGTCGCAGGTTCGAATCCTGCTTCGGGCATGGATGTGTGTGATGTCCTTAGGTTGGTTAGGTTTACGTAGTTCTAAGTTCTAGGGGACTGATGACCTCCGATGTCAAGTCCCATAGTACTCAGAGCCATTTGAGCCAATAGAATTGGAGAGAAGAGGAGTTTGTGGCACAACTTGCCTAGAAGAAGGGATCGGTTGGTAGGAGATGTTCTGAGGCATCAATTTAATATTGGAGAGCAGCGTGGAGCCTAAAAATCGTAGAGGGAGACCAAGAGATGAATACACGAAGCAAATTCAGATGGATGTAGGCTGCAGTAGGTACTGGGAGATGAAGAAGCTTGCACAGGATAGTGTAGCATGGAGAGCTGCATCAAACCAGTCTCAGGACTGAAGACTACAACAACAACATATCACTTAATTGAATAAAAGTGATTTTCAAAGCCATTTCGATGAAGATTGAAAAATAAAAAGCAATTTCATCTCCTGACAAGATTCCAAACCACAACTTTCAGCATGCGAAGCTGCTACCATATCCATTACACCACACAATCGGCCCATACAGCGCAAATTTAAGGCTACTGAGTGGCACATAAAATACTCAATTGTTTTTCGCCAATTACTCGCAAACGAGGGCCCACCAGCGTGAACAACTGCAGCGTGTCATACACGGGATCTCAGTCTACATCACCACATAGATAGTTTCAGAAGTCGATCACAGTACTGGAGGATCTCTTCTTATTAGTGTAAGGCGTGTGGCAGAGCGTACTATTGAATGCACAGCTCAGTACTGCCACTGTATCATGCTGTAACGTGTGCATAGAGATTGGAGCTCGTAACTTTCAACGGTTGCTATGAACTCAGGTTGTTGCTGTAAGCGTAACGTGTAAACTGTTCTTTTTTTTTTTAATATAAATCACATGAAACCACAGAGTTTCAAAGACGTTTCCAAATCTCAATCATCTTTGATGTACATGTGCAGACTGAAGAAACGAATGGAAAAATTGTACCAAGGTATTTATTTAAATATACTAACAACGATACATTAAAAAAAAGATTTTATTCTATTAACCTATTATATTCCTAGTGTTGGTTAATATTACTGTCGTATTATAGGTTTTCGTTTCTATATTTTTCTTTTTTCGTTTTTTCTCTTATTGTTGTTCCTTAAACCCTTTTCCATGGCCATTTGTCATCTTTTTTTTTTTTTTTTTTTTGGGGGGGGGGGGGGGGGGTAGACATTGCAGGACAGGCATAACAGTTTATATTTAGCATCGATCCATTGGTTTTGATCTCATGTTTCTGTATGTGATGCACTTGTGATGCCACAGGCACATTGTGTATTCTGGTTTGATCTCTTCCTCTAGTTTGCACTGTTAGGTGGGACAGTATGAGGGAAACGTCATCACGATAGATGGAGCAGAAGTGGAAGAAACTTTTTTTACATATACTACAGATTATACCTAAATTGAAAAAGAGAGAAAATTTTGTCATATTATATAAGAGAAGCAGAAAGGAGAGTGTGAGTAAACAATAGAATTTTATAGGCCCAAAGTAAAGGAAATCATTTAATTTTATTATTATTATGAGTAGTTGGCGCTTTGCACGAAGTAATGCTTGTCTCCTAGACAATATAGTAAAAAAAAACTGGTAGTACTAGGGGCATAGTTTTGACACTGTTTTGGCTGAGAGCATGACAGATGTTTGGTGAGAGGCACTTTGTATCACTGATTTCACTAAGAAGAAACACTTTATACTACTACACTATTTGATGCGAGAGGAGAAAGCGCTTTATCTTTTCTGTTGCACTTATTCACTATCACTGCACACGTTATTCTTGTGGTGTGTGTGGTGAGGTGGCTGGTGGCGGTGCTGAGGGTCACAGGCTAGGGAGGACTCTGGCGATCGCTGTCTACAGTGGAATCTGCAGGAAGTTTTTGAAGTTCTCGCGGTAGCGCCTGTGTTGCTGGGCTGTCTTGTTCTCCTCCCAGACGTCCATCAGGAAGGCCAGCTGGTCGGTCTGCCTCCGCTCTACGAGGGCGTGTGCCGTCATGGCGAGGATCCAGAGAGTCGCCAGTCGCTTGGGTCATGGGTTGAAGTCTGGGGCGGTGATTGCTTCCACTGCGATGCTTCCCGGCGCCGTTCTGTTGATGTGGGCCAACATCTGCTGGCACGATCCCCAGATGTTGATGGCATTCCCGCAGGTGAATCGGTGCTCGAGGGTGTCGGTCATGGCTCATACGTCAGTCTTTTATTAGTTGGTACCGTTCTGTTGACTACTTTGCACCATGTCTCCTTCGCATGTTTAGGCAACACGTTTTCCGAGACGTTCCCCCATATTTGTTTCCAATTGTATTGCGGGTGTTTTTGTTCAATTTTGTTTTTTTCCGGCTTCCCCCTGAGGGCCCAGTATATTGTCTTGGCTGTTCTGTGGCTGGGGTTCGCCACGGTGTCCAGAACGTAACTTTTGTTGGCGTAGTGCAGCCTGACGTGTCGCATTCTGCAGGGAATGTGTCTCGTGTCGACCGGCGCTTCTTGTGATGCGGGCTTGTATCTTCCAATTATCTTGGCTGTGACGCTGTCAGGGTTTTTGTCCTGGATGGCGAGCGTTCGTTTCAGTAGAAGGGCTGCACATTTGGTCTTTATATCAACTAGACCTAGTCCCCCTTTTTTCGTTGGCAGCGAGCACGTTGCTTGCGCCGCTTTGAATATATTTCGACGCCACAACAGGTAGTACACTGCGCTCGTTAGTGCTCGCGCAGTTTCTGTCGGGATGATTAAGATTTGCGCCAGGTACCATGCTTTCGACAGGATCGCCGTGTTTATCAGTTCTGTTTTCCGGTTCGGGTCTCCTGCTCACTAGCCAGGTGCGCTAACCACTGCGCCACCCTCACAAAGTGGCTTAGTTCAAGGGCGCAGACTACTGTTACAGCACACGCCTCCCTCCTCAGTCCAAATTCCCATTCACGAGCCAGCCCACTTTGTATTGCCCTTAAACTCTAACAGCACTGTTGACTCTGCCACTGAATTGGAACAGAACCTCAGCATCGAACGAAACGGGGTGATCACGCCCGAAACCCAGGGATATATGCTTCAATAAAATGGAACTATGTTGTTACAGAGAGATTTTCAAGTCTCACACATATTGGGGAAAACCAAGTGGGCTGAGGCGTGAAAGGGAATTTGGACTCGGCAGGGACGAGTGGTAGGCTAGTCGGTGCAGTTGTGCAAAGCCACGGCGCCGGGGTGCCGCAGTGAGCAGGAGACCCGGGTTCGAATCCCGGCCTTGGTACACATTTCACTCCTCGTTTCAATCTACATATGTACATCACAGGTGGTTGTTCTTCTTTTTGTCAAAAAATAAACAACAAAATATTAATTTCTGGTCACTGGTTCTTTATGCCTAAATTCTCAATCTAAGGAGCCCTGCTGTCTTTTTTTAAGTCGTTTACCACGTCTTTCATCCATCGCAATGTTTGCTGACGCGAAAACTGCCGAGCTGCACCGTACTGCGAGGTCCACGTTAAATAGTAGGGCCTCATATGATTTTTCTCCATTTTTTTTTATCATCACATTTCACATATTTCTAATATGACGTATCTTGTTAAGCCTCATTCGCAGTTGTTTCTTCCAAATCTGAAGATGGCCTATGACGACCGGAACATGTAACTTACGTCGAAATTTCGTACGACTGTGCCAATGTGTAAACAATTTCAATATGGAAGTTTTTAAAGGCAGTCGCATGTCTGTGTGAGGTGTTCGTGGGCGTTTCGGAGAAAATCGGCAGGTACATAAACATCTCCAGCTGTTGCTGGAATGGCACCTCCTCTAGCACAACAAGCAAGTCGGTCTGATTGGAACTGTCGATACGCTGCACCAGTCAGCGTGTTTGGTAGTACGTCACGTTCTATCAGTCTATCGTCAATAATTTCTGTGCGCGAATTAATTGAAAAACTGAGCTGATAGCTTGCGTCTTCACCTGCGTGTGGATTTGCAAAATCACACACGTTGCTTGTCAAGATTGACAATTTCGTCTCGCATGAAACCAGCCTCGTCTGGGAGTAATATCTTTCTTGTGAAAAGTGGATCTTCACCACATCTCTACAACAGCCACTGGCAGCACTGCATTTCTGTCAGGCTGGTCTTGTGGCCAAAGAGCTTTAACACGCTGTATACAGGGTGAAAAGTATTTAAACAGACAAACTCTGGGAGGTTGTAGGGGACATCAAAACAAATATTTTTCCCTAATGTCATTTTTTCCTTTGAGGGTTATTTAAACCGGTGGAGGTCGTATTACGCTCTTCAGTTGTTAAAGGCCGTTTTACGATCTTCAGTTGTTAGAGGACGTATTACGCTCTTCAGTTGTAGGCAACTGCTGTCCACCAGTGTAGTAGTGCATTGTCTCTGTTTACTAATGGAGCGATACACCTGGAGTGAGTACACTGATACGGTTGGTGCGAACTACGGACGAGCTGCACAGCGGGTCTATCAACAACAATATCCTAATCGCCGTATCCCGCATCATACGACCTTTGCTGCTGTGTACCAACGTCTGCGTGAGACCTGGTCATTTAGCAGATTACCTGGACAGGGACGACCTCGCACGGTAAGAACGCTGCAATTTGAGGAAGCTGTCTAGCAGCATGTGGAGCGGGATCCTTCAATCAGCACTCGTGCAATTCAACGTAATATGGGGACGAATCAGACGAATGTAAGAACAGTCCTTCGAGAACAGTTGTTACGTCCATTTCACTTACAGCGTGTCTACAACCTGGAACCAGTTGATTATCCAACCAGAGCACAATTTTCACGGTGGTACCTGGAACAGTCTGAAATGTGTCCTACATTTCCATCCTCTGTGTTATTTACCGATGAAGCAACGTTCGGGCGTGATGGAGTCTTCAACATGCACAATTCGCATGTTTGGAGTGAGGATAACCCACATGCCACAGTTACCAGCGCTCATCAAGTGCGGTTCTTCGTCAATGTGTGTGTCGGTGTTGCTGGGGACTGTTTAATTGGGCCGTATCTGCTACCTAGGCCATTAAATGGCAGGCACTATTACAATTTTCTCGCCAGAGCATTGCCAGAATTGCTGGAAAACGTCCCGCTCCCCACAAGAAGACAACGCATGTGGTTCCAACATGACGGGGCGCCGGCACATTTCAGTCGTCGTGTGCGTCGATTCCTGGACCGACGGTTCCCAGAAACATGGACTGGCAGAGATGGTCCTGAACCATGGCCTGCTCGATCCCCAGATATGTCCCCTCTGGACTTTTTTGTGTGGGGAGAGATGCGCAACCTTGTTTACGGAACTCCTGTTGCATCAGAAGAGGATCTGGTTACCCGGATAGTAGCAGCAGCAGGAACAATTCAAGATACTCCTGGGGTTTTTGCCCGTGTCAGACAGAACATGATCTGACATGTAACCTTTGTTTACGTGTCAATGGAGCCATTTTGAAAATCTACTGCAATTAAAATTGGGTTGTGTTAATGTGTTGTCTCTTTGTCATAAAAAAATGGAAAAGTGTTTGTTGGTTTAATTAATTTGCCGCCAGAGAAATCTTTCTCTACCGGTTTAAATACTCCTCATAGGAAAGAATGACATTGGGGAAAAATATTTGTTTTGATGTCCCCTACAACCTCCCAGAGTTTGTCGGTTTAAATACTTTTCACCCTGCATAATTTGAGTATAACAAGTGTTCATTCAGTATGGCCAGGCTAGATGCTGAAATTCTACATACAGTACAGTTGGAGTCACGAACGATGACGGTCGAGTTTAGGCTTGTTCTGCGCACCTACGTCACGCATTCTCCGACAGCCAATGAGCGTTCAGCATGTTCTGAGAGCTCTGCTCTGAGTCCCGTAACTAATGCCAGCATTTAAACGTGATCGTAGCGAGTTGTTTGATGAATTTCGATTCTGCTTGTTGCGAGTTGTCATCGCTGATTGTGGGGTGAGTGATACATTCTGCATAAGCAAGCGAGACACATAATTTGCAGGACATACGCTTTCTTGAAGCAGACGACACGCCCATGGCTTACCGCACTTGTCGCTTGGAATTGTCAACAATGCAATCCCCGTCCGTGCCCATAGAGTAAATATCTCTGGAGTGAGCATTGCGTGCTGCGCATGTTGTCACCATTAAACCAGGATTGTGACGTGTTTTCGGGACTTCGCTGCTCATGTGTGCTTCCCGCAGAGTTTGAAGTTTATAATATCATGAGTTTTTGTTGTGTTTCCACCGTTTGTTGATAGTATGATAGCTATGGTTAATTATTGTTGTTGCTACGGATGCAAAGAAAAGTATGTGAAAGGAGGGGTAGTAACTTTTCATGGGTACTATGTTTAAAAATTTCGAGACGCATTATAATTAAGGCTTGATTCTGTAGACCTATTTTTCTACGATTTTATGACTATATAATAGACATTATGGCTCGTAGAAAAGCTTACAAACAATCGCTTCCTCTCGTATATTTGCTAGTGCAAGAGGAAAGGGAATGGTTAGTTGTTTCAGCCAATACTATCCTCCATGCATTCATCAGTGACTTGTCGATTATGTATATAGATTTGAAAGACGGGAGACAGATAAATTCAATAGAGTGGGGTCTGTAATTGTCTTCGTATAATATGTGTGTCCAAACCTTTTTGTTCACTGTAAAATTGCAGTAGGAGACCATGTTAAGTGCGTCTAGGACATCGAGAATGATTATGTGTGATTTATATTTTAGTTTCCCGAAGGATGAACAACGAGTAAATAAGGAGGAGTAATTTTGTCCCCACAAAATATTCGAAGTATGTTCAAAACACTTTGAAGAGGAATGTTTAGACAGAGAAAAATTTGGACGTGTGTGGGTGAAGGTAGATGTTATACCAACTATTTTTAATTTTCCACAGCACCTAGTACCAATTTCTGCATTCGGCTTAAATATATTTTCTGCACAAATCAAATAAAAAACAGAATAGTGTAGCTAATCAAAGTACACATTCATCTTCTTTGGTGTATTTTGCCTTCAATTTATTTTCTTCACCATTTGATTAAGAAGCGTAAAATATTAGTAAACATGTCCCCAAACTCTTTCATTTGTGTCACTTTCCACTTCCCTTAATGGTGTTATATGGGTTGACTGTTACATGACCAACTGTATTTGCTTTACAGTACATTTATTCTCCGATCGCCTTTTTTCCCCCTTCTTACTCAGTCTACAAAAAAATGGTTCAAATGGCTCTGTGCACTATGGGACTTAACTTCTGAGGTCATCAGTCCCCTAGAACTTAGAACTACTTAAACCTAACTAACCTAAAGACATCACAGACATCCATGCCCGAGGCACGATTCGAATCTGCGACCGTAGCGGTCGCTCGGTTCCAGACTGTAGCGCCTACTCAGCTACGATTTATTTAATAAACTGGGAGCAAGTACGTAAAATGCGTTAAATAAACACTTCAAAGTGTCACCAGTAAGAAAAACTGTGCTTTAAGCCGCAAAAACGAGAAAATAAATACGCAGAAATAGCAGAAAAAATGGACGAATTAGCAGGGATTTAATCGCTAATGTGTGGCAAAAGTACTAGCCTACTGTCAAGTCGTTTTGCAAGACTATCACTGCAAAAATGTACGTCAGGCTCTGTAATACTATAAAGTGCCGTATCATACCGAAAATTACCAAAAATCGAGTGCATCTGAACTGTGACACCTGTCGCAAAGAAGCAGAATCCAATATCACTTGCCCTTAAAATTTACGTAGCTGGTTTATTCCCGGTATCAAATGGATACTGTTAAAATGTCTGCGCAACATATATAAATAATCCACGACACGTACGAAAAGAATCCGTCTGTACTAGGGATGTAGTGACATTCGAAATATACAGGGCGCTATATGGACAAACCCACGACGTCCCGAGAACACGTGACACTAGGCCGGCAATGAATGTTGACAATACAAAATCTGTTCTGCGCATGTGAATGCTCACTTCAGACATATTTACTCTATGTCCGTGCCTCGATATGCGCGAACAGCCATCATTAGTGGATCGGACTACAGAGCCAGGATCTTCTCTCACACTGCAACATTCGCTCCTCCACAACAGGAATATGCAAGGTGCGAGGACTGCGACGACCTGCCGATGTGAGGGCTACGGAGCTGGATCTGTTAGTCTCTGGGAGAGACGGCTGCATAATTGTGCGTTCTGGATATTTTTCAGCATAAAGGACACGGGCTAGACGGTTGGTTCCATTTTCCACAGCATCACAGATCATTCCCATGTGATAATAGGTTCCCGTTATGATGGTAAGTGTAAAAATAAAAAAACTACAATCCAAAGGAGTCCATAAACTAAACATAGCACAACCTGCTTCTATTAGAAATAAAGGGTACTAGGAAAGTTTTGCAATGTAACGCAACAATAAGTCAAAGGAGGCTTATTGTTTCTGTGTTCTGAAAATACTTCATTTGCTCGTAACAGCAAATAGCTTGCAGAAGAAGTACTTCAGAGATGCGAAGATATAGAAATACTCATAGCTCTTGAGGTATGCATTTTGCAGTCCACGTTTTTGTCTTGCTTTGGTCCGTTCTACCTGTGTACATAACCACGAAACTTGTCTGCTCGCAATAAAGCACACAAACAATCCTAGTTCACTCTCGCTGTCTACAGAGTTCACTAATCGTGCCTTTTTGGACTGCATCCAAATAACCAAGATATTAGACTAATTTATATGATCCTCTTGTTGCCACTCGTGTAAAATTATGTGAGCAGTGAGTGTCTCACGAAGTACTAAAAAGGGCAACGCCGATCTGCTTCGCAGGCACGTCGCGTTAGCAGAAACCTTCAGCTTTCACTACCTTGACTCGGCGATCGCAAGGACATCGACTCTGCCCACTAGCGGACTGTGGAAACGGCCAGCTTAAAGGAGTGCTTCTAAAGGGTTTCCTCATTCTAACGTCATGACTGAATTCGTTCATCACAACGGTGGTCTAAATGCAGCTACTCACGGACGCCTAGTGTGGGCTCTAAGTATGGTACGACTGCGAAATTTGGTAGATATACACACATCAACAAAAGTTTTCCATCACCTCCGTTCCGAGAGTTCCGGAACCCGTACAGAAAATTGGAACAGATATCAACATATGCATCACTTATTGCTCTTGAAAACCACACATTGCATGTCGTACCACCATGCAGCTAGGCCTTCAGAGGTGGTGGTCCAGACAGCTGTTGCCCAGTGACACGTCCTCTTGCATTGACGCATGCCTGTAATCGTCGTGGCATACTGTCCACAAGTTCATCAAGGCACTGTTGGTCCCGATTATCCTACTCCTGAACGGCGATTCGGCGTAGATCCCTCAGAGTGGTTGGTGGGTCACGTCGTCCATAAAAAGCGCTTTTCAATCTATCCCAGGCATGTTCGATAGGGTTCATGTCTGAAGAACGTGCTGGCCACTCTAGTCGAGCGATGTCGTTATCCTGCAGGAAGTCATTCACGAGATGTGCACGATGGGGCACGAATTATCGTCCTTGAAGACGAATGCCTCGCCAATATGCTGCCGAAATGGTTGCACTATCGGTCGGAAGATGTCATTCGCGTATCGTACAGTCGTTACGGCGCCTTCCACGACCACCACTGGCGTACGTCGGCCCTACATAACGCCACCCCAAAACAGTAGAAAACCTCCACCTTGCTGCACTTGCTGGACAGTGTGTCTAGGGCGTTCGGCCTGACCGGGTTGCCTCCAAATACGTCTTTGACCATTGTCTGATTGAAGGCATATGCGACACTCGTCGGTGAACACAACGTGATACCAATCCTGAGCGGTCCATTCGGCATGTTGTTGGGTCCAACTGCGCACAGTTTGAGTCGTAACACAACGTCCTGTGGCTGCACGAAAAGCATTATTCAACATGGTGGCGTTGCTGTTGGGTGTCCTGCGTACCATAATCCGTAAGTAGAGGTCAGCTACTTGTAGCCCTTGAGCGACCTGAGCGAGACATGTCATCGACAGTTCCTGTCTCTCTGTATCTCCTCCATGTCCGAACAACATCGCTTTGGTTCACTCCGAGACACCTGGACAGTTCCCCTGTTGAGAGCCCTTCCTGACACAGAGTAACAATGCGGACACACACAGGTCATCCCTGTTTTCAAGAAGGGACGTCGAGTTCTGCACAGAACTATAGACCTATATCTCTAACGTCGATCAGTTATAGAATTTTGGAACACGTATTATGTTCGAGTATAATGACTTTTCTGGAGACTAGAAATCTACTCTGTAGGAATCAGCAGGGGTTTCGAAAAAGACGGTCGTGTGAAACCCAGCCCGCGCTATTCGTCCACGAGACTCAGAGGGCCATAGACACGGGTTCACAGGTAGATGTCGTGTTTCTTGACTTCCGCAAGGCGTTCGATGCAGTTCCCCACAGTCGTTTAATGAACAAAGTGAGATCATATGGACTATCAGACCAATTGTGTGATTGGATTGAAGAGTTCCTAGATAACAGAACGCAGCATGTCATTCTCAATGGAGAGAAGTCTTCCGAAATAAGAGTGATTTCAGGTGTGCCGCAGGGGAGTGTCATAGGACCGTTGCTATTCACAATATACATAAATGACCTTGTGGATGACATCGGAAGTTCACTGAGGCTTTTTGCAGATGATGCTGTGGTGTATCGAGAGGTTGTAACAATGGAAAATTGTACTGAAATACAGGAGGATCTGCAGCGAATTGACCCATGGTGCAGGGAATGGCAATTGAATCTCAATGTAGACAAGTGTAATGCGCTGCGAATACATAGAAAGATAGATCCCTTATCATTTAGCTACAAAATAGCAGGTCAGCAACTGGAAGCAGTTAACTCCATAAATTATCTGGGAGTACGCATTAGGAGTGGTTTAAAATGGAATGGTCATATAAAGTTGATCGTCGGTAAAGCAGATGCCAGACTGACATTCATTGAAAGAATCCTAAGGAAATCCAATCCGAAAACTAAGGAAGTAGGTTACAGTACGCTTGTTCGCCCACTGCTTGAATACTGCTCAGCAGTGTGGGATCCGTACCAGATAGGGTTGATAGAAGAGATAGAGAAGATCCAGCGGAGAGCAGCGCGCTTCGTTACAGGATCATTTAGAAACCGCGAAAGCGTTACGTAGATGATACATAAACTCCAGTGGAAGACTCTGCAGGAGAGATGCTCAGTAGCTCGGTACGGGCTTTTGTTGAAGTTTCGAAACATACCTTCACCGAAGAGTCAAGCAGTACATTGCTCCCTCCTACGTATATTTCGCGAAGAGACCATGAGGATAAAATCAGAGAGATTAGAGCCCACACAAAGGCATACCGACAATCCTTCATTCCACGAACAATACGAGACTGGAATAGAAGGGAGAACCGATAGAGGTACTCAAGGTACCCTCCGCCACACACCGTCGGGTGGCTTGCGGAGTATGGATGTAGATGTTAGATGTCGAACGGTGGTATTGACCGTCTAGGCATGGTTGAACTACAGACAACACGAGCCGCGTACCTCCTTCCTGGTGGAATGACTGGAAATGATCAGCTGTCGGGCCCCCTGCGTCTAATAGGCGCTGCTCATGCATGGTTGTTTACATCTTTGGGCAGGTTTAGTGACATCTCTGAACAGTCAAAGGGACTGTGCCTGTGATACAATATTCACAGTAGCGTCTATCTTGAAGAGTTCTGGGAACCGTGGTAATGCAAAACTTTTTTTGACGTGTGTACTAGTGTCCTAATGAGGAACCGATTTACTCTGGAAAAAAGTAAGTTTTGGCCACGAGATTCAAATCCGGCACTGTGCAGCATCTCGTCGATGTCTCCGGTGCTCAGAATGAACAAACTGTGTAAGAGGCGGTTAATAATAAATTGCAACATTATCCGTTTCTCACTTATTTGATCTTTTCTGCCCACGTCTCGTTTCTAATCCATTACACGTGGAAACATTTCTATACGCCTTTCTTGCATTCACAGCGCCAGATTTGCAGCTGGTGGCAAAAACTGGAACTAATTTGCTTCCAGTGTAAATCAGTTCCGCGTTAACGGATTTCTAAATGTACCAAGTTTCGCTGCCATACTATAATTACTGCCGACACTGCGTGAGTAGCTGCGCTTTTAATTATAACTACCCGGTAGTTAGCGATGTTGACTACTGACGTGAAGTCTCTGCTTCGATTATTTTCCTGCAGTGAAAACATGTGGAAGACGATCCTTCCAGACTCGCAACCCCAAAAATTAACTACGTATTCACACCTGTACAGCTGCATTGGCCAGGCGCTCTCAAAATGCACATTACTAAGCGGTTAGTGCAGTCCACGGTGCACGACCCCTGTTGCAGGTTGCCTTTCTAACGGCAATCAGTGGGAACACAAATTTGCTTTTCAGTACAATTATTGACCGAATTCACAAATTTAAAATGCCATCACAGACAGTACAGTGGGGAACTGTATGTATGGCTTGAGGTAGTGTTACTCGTGGCGCGAATAGTTACAAACTTAATTCAAAATGTTCAAATGTGTGCGAATTTCTAACGGACCAAACTGCTGCGGTCATCGGTCCCTAGACTTACACACTAATTAAACTAACTTATTCTAAGAACAACTCACACACCCATGCCAGAGGGAAGACTCGAACCTCCGACGGGAGACAGACTTGTTATTGTTGTTGTGGTCTTCAGTTCTGAGACCGGTTCGATGCCGCTCTCCATGCTACTCTATCTTGTGCAAGCTTCTTCATCTCCCAGTACCTACTGCAGCCTACCTCCTTCTGAATCTGCTCAGTGTATTCATCTCTTGGTCTCCCTCTACGATTTTTACCCTCCACGCTGCCCTCCAGTACTAAATTGGTGATCCCTTGATGCCTCAGAACATGAGCTACCAACCGATCCCTTCTTCTGGTCAAGTTGTGCCACAAACTCTTCTTCTCCCCAATTCTATTTAATTCCTTCTCATTAGTTATATGACCTACCCATCTAATCTTCAGCATTCTTCTGTAGCACCACATTTCGAAAGCTTCTATTCTCTTCTTGTCCAAACTATTTATCGTCCATGTTTCACTTCCATACATGGCTACACTCCATACAAATACTTTCAGAAACGACTTCCTGACACTTAAATCTATACTCGAGATTAGCAAATTTCTCTTCTTCAGAAACGCTTTCGTTGGCATTGCCAGCCTACATTTGATATCCTCTCTACTTCGACCATCATCAGTTATTTTGCTCCCCAAATAGCGAAACTCTTTTACTACTTTAAGTTTCTCATTTCCTAATCTAATTCCCTCAGCATCACCCGACTTAATTCGACTACATTCCATTATCCTCGTTTTGCTTTTGTTGATGTTCATCTTATGTCCTCCTTTCAAGACACTGTACATTCCGTTCAACTGCTCTTCCAAGTCCTTTACCGTCTCTGACAGAATTACAATGTCATCGGCGAACCTCAAAGGTTTTATTTCTTCTCCATGGATTCTAATACCTACTTTTCTTTTGTTTCCTTTAGTGCTTGCTCAATATACAGATTGAAAAACATCGGGGAGAGGCTACAACCCTGTCTCACGCCCTTCCCAACCACTGCTTCCCTTTCATGCCCCTCGAGTCTTGTAACTGCCATCTGGTTTTTGTACAAATTGTAAATAGCCTTTCGCTCCCTGTATTTTACCCCTGCCACCTTCAGAATTTGAAAAAGAGTATTCCAGTCAACATTGTCAAAAGTTTTCTCTAAGTCTAGAAACGTAGCTTTGCATTTCCTTAATCTTTCTTCTAAGATAAGTCGTAGGGTCAGTATTGCCTCACGTGTTCCAACATTTCTACGGAATCCAAACTGATCTTCCCCGAGGTTGATCATTATTTGGCATACAGAGCTCTTAGCGACTTCCAACAAAGTTTACATACAATTTCCAACCTCTTTGAAAATTTTTCTTGCTGTCACCTCCCACAGAATAATGAAAGGAAAAATGCACATTGCTTACTACATTACCACTTTTCATGTGGCAAAACTTCAACATCAAGCATGAAATTCTAATTTATTACTTCTTTACTACAAAGTATTCACAACAGTTTTTGTAGGTAGTATCCACACGTACCACAGAATGTGGCTGCAAAATTATGTGCTGTATGACACGCAGTTCTCGAGATATGGTATCATCAACATTCTCGTGCGTGAGGAAATAGCTTTTGCTGTCATTACAGACATTATACTGATCCACTGTTAGACAATGTGTGGACTCGGTGACTTCCGACAAACGTCAAACGTTATTTCAAACCTTTTCTAAACATTTTCTCGCTTACATGTTTAACATTAAATACTTAACACGTTAGCTGATTTATAATCGGACGTCTGATGGTGTTTTGCAGAAAGGAGTTCGACTCGTTAAGTAGGACGTAACCGAAACGTTTCACCAAGGCGAAAATAAACAAGAGCAATTAATGTACAAGTGCTGGAAACTGGTAGTATAGTTCAAACAGAACCGTTGAAAGCAAAAATTTTGCAGTTTTTTGCTACGTACTAATTGTTATCTGTAATTTAAATAATCGTGGCGTGGCAGCGTACACGACTGTGATTCTAACATGTAATATACTGTCAAATGGTTCAAATGACTCTGAGCACTATGGGACTTAACGTCTGTGGTCATCAGTCCCCTAGAACTTAGAACTACTTAAACCTAACTAACCTAAGGACATCACACACATCCATGCCAGAGGCAAGATTCGAACCTGCGACCGTAGCGGTCACGCGGCTCCAGACTGAAGCGCCTAGAACCGCACGGCCACATGGGCCGGCAGTATATTGTCATTTTTCATTCTAAACCCGATAAAACATAATTAAATCAATGGGCTTAGGAAATACAATTTAGCCGCGCGGGATCAGCCAAGCGGTTTAACGCGCTACAGTCTTGGACTGTGCGGCTGGTCCCGGCGGAGGATTAGAGTCCTCCCTCGGGCATGGGTGTGTGTGTTTGTCCTTAGCATAGTTTAGGTTAAGTAGTGTGTAACCTTAGGGACTGATGACCTTAGCAGTTAAGTCCATAGATTTCACACACATTTGAACAAATACAATTGAATTTAATAAAGTAAAAATGCAAATTTCGATTTTCCCGTCATTGGAAAGAACCCTGTGTCCTTAATCCTAGATTACTAAACCCTCGTAAAATTTACGACTGCGGTTTCTGTATTGTCAGTAAAGGGTGTCGAACAGGACGTTTCGTATTTATTTTGTATGTGACATACCATTGGAGACCTTATAAATGTCGGCCGTGGTGGCCGAGCGGTTCTAGGCGCTACAGTCTGGAACCGCGCGACCGCTACGATCGCAGGTTCAAATCCTGCGTCGGGCATGGATGTGTGTGATGTCCTTAGGTTAGTTAGGTTTAAGTAGTTCTAGGTTCTAGTGGAATGATGACCTCAGAAGTTTAGTCCCATAGTGGTCAGAGCCATCTGAACCTTATAAAAGGAATAAACTAGTGCATAAAATATGCATTAGGACTTGATTCGAATAAAAAATGGAGTAGTAAAATTTACGATGGTTCATAACCCCCCCCCCCCCCCCCCCTCCCCTTAGACTTGGATGACAGAAGTCATTGGAGCCTTCCTAATATCGTGTCGGACCTCCTTTTGGCGTGGAGCAGCAACTCGACGTGGCGTGGACTCAAGTCGCTGGAAGTCCCCAGCAGGAACACTGAGCTATGCTGCCTCTATAGCTTTCCGTAATTGCGGAAGTCTGTCGCCGGCGCAGGATTTTGTGCACGAACTTATCTCTCGATTATGCTCCATAAATATTCGATGGGATTCATGTCGGGCGATCTAGGTAGCCATATTATTCGCTCGAATTGTCCAAAATGCTCTGACATGGCGCATTCTCACCCAGAAGAATTCCGTAGCTGTTTGGCAACACGATGCCCATGAATGGCTCCAAATGGTCTCAAAGTAGCCGAACAGAACCATTTCGAGTCAATGATCGGTTCAATTGGACCAGAGGATCCGGTCCATTACGTGTAAACACATTCCACATCATTATGCAGCCACTACGGCGCCTTGGGTCTATGGCTCTGTGGCGCCTGCGCCACTCTCGGACCCTGCCATCAGTTCTTGCCGACTGAAATCAGGAGCCATCTGACCGGGCCTCGGTTTTCCAGTGGTCACGGGTCCAACCGATACGGCCACGAGCCCACAAGAGGCGCTGAAAGCGATGTGCTGTTAGCGAAGCCACTCGCGTCGGTCGGCTGCTGCCAGAGACCATTAACGCCAGACTTCGCCACGCTGTCCTAACGGACACATTCGTCGTACGTCCCACACTGACTTCTATCGTAATTTCACGCAGTGCTGTTTGTCTATCACTGACAACTCCATGCAAACGCCGCTTCTCTCTGTATTTAAGTCAAACTCGTCGGCCATTCCGTTGTCCGTGGTGAGAGGTAGTGTCTCAAATCTGAATTCTCGACACACTCTTGACACTGTGGATTGCAGAATATTGAATTCCCTAAGATTTTCGAAATGGAACGTCCCGTGCCTCTAGCTCCAACTACCATTCCGCGTTCAAAGTCTTAATTCCCCGCACCTGGCCATAATAAAAAAAAAAAGGTTCAAATCGCTCTGAGCACCATGGGACAACATCTGAGGTCATCAGTCCCCTAGAAGTTAAAACTACTTAAACCTAACTAACCTAAGGATATCACATACATCCATGCCCGAGGCAGGATTCGAACATGCGACCGTAGCAGTCGCGTTGTTCCAGACTGAAGCGCCTAAAACCGCTCGGGCACACCGGCCGGCGCCATAATTACATCGGAAAATTTTCCACCTGAATCATCCGAGTACAAATGACGGCTCCGCCACCACACTGCCCTTTTCTCGTCTACGCATGTCTACCGCCATCTGTATACACTATGTGATCAAAAGTATCCGGACATCTGGCTGAAAATGGCTTACAAGTTCGTAGCGCCCTCCATTGGTAATTGTGGAATTCAATATGGTGTTGGCCCACCCTTAGCCTTGATGACAGCTTCCACTCTCGCAGGCATACGTTCAATCAAGTGCTGCAAGGTCTCTTGGGGAATGGCAGCCCATTCTTCACGCAGTACTGCACTGAGCAGAGGTATCTACGTCGGTCGGTGAGGCCTGGCACGAAGTCGGCGTTCCAAAACATCCCAAAGAAGTTCTACAGGATTCAGGTCAGGACTGCGTGCAGGCCTGTCCATTATAGGGAAGTTACTGTCGTGTAACCACTCCGCCACAGGCCATGCATTATGAACAGGTGCTCGATAGTGCTGAAAGATGCACTCGCCATCCCCGAATTGCTCTTCAACAGTGGGAAGTCAGAAGGTGCTTAAAACACCAATGTAGGCCTGTTCTGTGATAGTGGCACGCAAAACAAGGGGTGCAAGCCCCCTCCATGAAAAAACACCACCACACCATAGCGGCACGGCCTCCGAATTTTACTGTTGGCACTACACACGCTGGCAGATGACTTTCACCAGGCATTCGCCTTACCCATACCCTGCCATGGGATGGCCACATTGTGTACCGTGATTCGTCACCCCACACAACGTTTATCCACTGTTTAATCGTCCAATTTTTACGGTCCTTGCACCAAGCGAGGCGTCGTTTGGCATTTACCGGCGTGATGTGTGGCTTATGAACAGTCGCTCGACATGAAATGCACGTTTTCTCACCTCCCGCCTAACTGTCATAGTACTTGCAGTGGATCCTGATGCTGTTTGGAATTCGTGTGTGATGGTCTGGATAGATGTCTGCCTATTACACATTACGACCCTCTTCAATTGTCGGCAGTCTCTGTCAGTCAACAGACGAGGTCGGCGTGTACGCTTTTGTGCTGTACGTGTCCCTTCACGTTTCCACTTCACTATCACATCGGAAACAGTGGACCTAGGGATGTTTAGGAGTGTGGAAATCTCGCGTACAGACGAATGACACAAGTGACACCCAATCACCTGACCACGTTCGAAGTCCGTGAGTTCCGCAGAGCGGCCCATTCTGCTTTCTCACTATGTGTAATGATTACTGAGGTCGCTGATATTCAGTACCTGGCAGCAGGTGGCAGCAGAATGCACGTAATGTGAAAAACGTATGTTTTTTGGGGCATCCGGATACTTTTGGTCACATAGTGTTTGTGCATATTGGTATCTAATGACTTGTCACCTCAGTGTAGTTTTCTAGGGTTTAGGTATTTTGGAGCCTATGATTACTGTACATCTTTGTTTCGAGTGATCGTTCCTGTCATATCCTCGAATACTGAATATCCTGTGTACATGAGAAGTGAAGAAATTCAGAATCAAGACGCGGAAGTGTGGTGCCGGAAGTGAAAAAATTTCTGCCTGCCTACTTGCTTCGCCGAACGGCGTGGCACTTCTAGCAGGACAATTGGCTAAACTTCCTCCCCGCTTTCTTCATCATCTTTGCAACCGGTAACGGTTATCCCGCCGACGCAGAGATGACGTGTCACACGGAGTCCCACAGAGTAGGGCGAGCGTCAGAGAGCTGTCAAGGACGTCAACAGACAATTAGTCACCCAGTGAGTCGGTCAGTCTTTAGCTCGTTCAGCTAATTAGGGACGTGTGTGTGTGTGTGTGTGTGTGTGTGTGTGTGTGTGTGTGTGTGTGTGTCTGTTTTTCCGCAACTCGTCGCCATTATCAATTGGACGCCCGAAAACGCAATTCATTTAAAAGATGTAATCCGACCAGTGCGGAATTACTAACCGGTAGCAAAGAACAGCAGCTCGATATGACTCTTACGACAATATGTACCGGGTGATAAAAAACTCAGTATAAATTTGAAAACTTAATAAACCACGGAATAATGTAGATAGAGAGGTAAAAATTGACACACATGCTTGGAATGACATATTATTAGAGCAAAAAAAAAGGGGAAAAAAACATAATTCACAAAACATTCGACAGATGGCTCTGGACAGAAAAACGTCAGTGACTGCGCTTGATAATCGTGTATAAAAGGAGCTGTAATGAGAGAGAGAATCAGATCCGCCAGCAGTCGCAACATTTTGACGTTACCTGAAAAGGCGCTTTTAGCGAAGCTGTATTATCAGAATGGGGAATGTGCTAGTTCAGCGTTACGATTCTATCGCCATAGGAAGGGGATTCGAACGGGTAAAGGTCCGTTGACAAATGCAGCTGTGGCGAGAATGATTTCGAAGTTCGAAGCCACGGGTTGTTTAGACGATAGACCCCGTAGTCGGCGACCGAGCACAAGGGGTAATGCTGCTGAGACAGTTCAGGAAGAAATGGACACTATAGCGGGTTCGTCTATGCACGGGGAAGTCCGCGCTCGTGCAGTCGCACGTCGCACCGGCATTGCATACACTACTGTTTGGTTGGCACTGAGGCGCACCCTCCGATGCTATCCGTAGAAAAGCCATCGGCATCATGAACTGTTACCTGGCGATTTAGTGAAGCGGAGGGCATTTGCGGTGTGGGCCGTTTCAAAAGCTGGCGGAAGATTACGATTTGTTGAGTAACGTGTTGTGGACCGACGAAGCTCATTTCACGCTCCGAGGATCTGTCAACGCCCACAACTGCAGAATTTGGGCTGCCGAAAATCCTAGAACTGTCGTGGAAACTCCATTGCACGACGAGAAAGTCACGGTATAGTTTGGATATACCACATATGCCGTTATCGGGACTTTTTTCTTCGAGGAAATGCGTGTTTCTGGTTTTGTAACTGCAACCGTGACGGGTAGGAGATACGCCGATATGTTACAGAATCGCATCATCCCCAGTCTGGCTGATAAACACCTGCTGGAACGTACGATGTTATGCAAGATGGCGCTCCACACCATATTGCTAGACGCGTGAAAGATCTCTTGCGCGTGTCGTTTAGCGATGATCGTGTGCTCAGCCGCCACTTTCGTTATGCTTGGCCTCCCAGGTCCCCAGACCTCAGTCCATGCGATTATTGGCTTTGGGGTTACCTGAAGTCGCAAGTGTATCGTGATCGACCCACATCTCTAGGTATGCTGAAAGACAACATCCGACGCCAATGCCTCACCATAACTCCGGACATGCTTTACAGTGCTGTTCACAACATTATTCCTCGACTGCAGCTATTGTTGAGGAATGGTGGTGGACATATTCAGCATTGAAACTTCCTGGCAGATTAAAACTGTGTGCCCGACCGAGACTCGAACTCGGGACCTTTGCCTTTCGCGGGCGAAGCACGACTCACGCCCGGTCTCACAGCTTTACTTCTGCCAGTATCTCGTCTCCTACCTTCCAAACTTTACAGAAGCTCTCCTGCGAGAGGATTCATATGAAAAGGTTTCTGACGTACGACGGGAATTAACAGACTTTGAACCTTAACGGGCAGGATTGATATATGAAGTACAGAAGATCCAAAGAAGAGCAGCGCGTTTCATGACAGATTCGTTTTAGTAAGCGCGAAAGCCTCACTGAGATGCTCAGCCAACTGCAGTGGCAGTTTACAATAGAGACGCTGTGCATCACGGCGCGGTTAGCAGTGCTAAAGTTCTGAGAGCGTGCATTCCTAGAAGACTCAACTGATATATTGCTTCCTCCTAGCGAGGGTATCACGGCAAGTGGAAGAGGAGCCAAAACAAGCGAGCACGGCCTCAGGTTATCTGTAGATACTCAGCTGTTTCCGAGAAAACGACCGTCAAAGTTTTCCACGTAATTTAGATGCTATTAGTGGGCGGTATGTTCAGTCGAACTGTGCTGTCTCCAAAAGACCAGACGCCGCATTTTAATAACTGTGCCCTCCATGCTTCTCTATCTTGTGCTAGCTTCTTCATCTCCCAGTACCTACTGCAGCCTACATCCTTCTGAATCTGCTTAGTGCATTCATCTCTTGGTCTCCCTCTACGATTTTTACCCTCCACGCTGCCCTCCAGCACTAAATTGGTGATCCCTTGATGCCTCAACATGTCCTACCAACCGATCTCTTCTTCTTGTCAAGTTGTGCCACAAACTCCTCTTCTGCCCAATTCTATTCAATACCTCCTCATTAGATATGTGATCTACCCATCTAATCTTCAGCAACATATTTCGAAAGCTACTATTCTCTTCTTGTCTAAACTATTTATCGTCCATGTTTCACTTCCATACTCCATACAAATACTTTCAGAAACGACTTCCTCACACTTAAATCAATACTCGATGTTAACAAATTTCTCTTCTTCAGAAACGCTTTCCATGCCATTGTCAGTCTACATTTTATATCCTCTCTACTTCGACCATCATCATTTATTTTGCTCCCCAAATAGCAAAATCCTTTACTACTTTAAGTGTCTCATTTCCTGCCGGCCGAAGTGGTCGTGCGGTTAAAGGCGCTGCAGCCTGGAACCGCAAGACCGCTACGGTCGCAGGTTCGAATCCTGCCTCGGGCATGGATGTTTGTGATGTCCTTAGGTTAGTTAGGTTTAACTAGTTCTAAGTTCTAGGGGACTAATGACCTCAGCAGTTGAGTCCCATAGTGCTGAGAGCCATTTGAACCATTTTGTCTCATTTCCTAATCTAATTCCCTCAGCATCACCCGACTTAATTCGACTACATTCCGTTCAACTGCTCTTCCAAGTCCTTTGCTGTCTCTGACATAATTACAATGTCATCGGCGAACCTCAAAGTTTTTATTTATTCTCCATGGATTTTAATACCTACTTTTCTTTTGTTTCCTTTAGTGCTTGCTCAATATACAGATTGAAAAACATCGGGGATAGGCTACAACCCTGTCTCACTCCCTTCCCAACCGCTGCTTCCCTTTCATACCCCTCGACTCTTATAACTGCCATCTGGTTTCTGTACAAATTGTAAATAGCCTTTCGCTCCCTGTATTTTACCCCTGCCACCTTTAGAATTTGAAAGAGAGTATTCCAGTCAACATTGTCAAAAGCTTCCTCTAAGTCTACAAATGCTAGAAACGTAGGTTTGCCTTTCCTTAATCTTTCTTCTAAGATAAGTCGTAGGGTCAGTATTGCCTTACGTGTGCCAACATTTCTACGGAATCCAAACAGATCTTCTCCGAGGTCGGCTTCTACCAGTTTTTCCATTCGTCTGTAAAGAATCCGCGTTAGTATTTTGCAGGTGTGACTTATTAAACTGATGGTTCGGTAATTTTTACACCTGTCAACAGTTGCTTTCGCTGGGATTGAAATTATTATATTCTTCTTGAAGTCTGAGGGAATTTCTCCTGTCTCATACATGTTGCTCACCAGATGGTAGAGTTTGGTCAGGACTGGCTCTCCCAAGACTGTCAGTAGTTCTAATGGAATGTTGTCTACTTCCGGGGCCTTGTTTCGACTTAGGTCTTTCACTGCTCTGTCACACTCTTCACCCAGTATAATATCTCCCATTTCATCTTCATCTACCTCCTCTTCCATTTCCATGATATTGTCCTCAAGAACGTCGCCCCTTTGCTTAGAACTGGGTTTCCATCTGAGCTCTTGATATTCATGTAAGTGAGTCTCTTTTCTCCAAAGGTCTCTTTAATTTTCCTGTAGGCAGTATCTATCTTACCCCCAGTGACGTAAGCCTCTACATCCTTCCATTTGTCCCCTAGCCCTCCCTGCTTGGCCATTTTGCACTTCCTGTCGAGACGTTTGTATTCCTTTTTGCCTGCTTCACTTGCTGCAATTCTGTATTGCCTCCTTTCCTCAATTACATTCAGTAGCTCTTCTATTACCCAAGGATTTCTACTAGTCCTCGTCTTTTCACCTGCTTGATCCTCTGCTGCCTTCACTATTTTACATAATTAATTGACCAAATTTGAAATGCTGTCAAAATCTAGTCTATAAGTGGTCCAACTTTACGTTAAGGACTCCACAGAATAATACAAGTATGTAAGTTAGAAACTGTATATACGTCTTGAGGCATCTCAACTCATCGCGCGCAAAATAATCCGGACTATACTCATCCATTATTTGAGAAAGAGTGCATTTAGCGCGAGACATAACGTCTTAATTTATTACTCTATTCGCAACACAGACTGCAGACAGTATCCACAAATAGCAATCAATGTCACTGCAAAATTATACCAATGTGTGACACATAGTTCAGGAGATATAATACATAAATAAAACCGCTAACATCTAAGAAGAGAAAGGAAAGAAAACGCGGCTGTTCGGCCCTCGGATAAACGACAGGTCACCATACTAATTAATGAATCACATCAAAATGCGAATACTCAGCTACTACCGCGGAAAGATGAATGATTACAGCAACTTTTGTTGTCCTGTCGTCCTCAGTTGCGAGTAATATTATAGTACGTAGATAATTTTTACATTGTGGACCGCCTAATTACAATTGAATGGAACTGTTTTTTGTGCCATACGCGTTTCGTCTTTATTGTTCACAACTATCTTCTGTCGTCTGGGATATCTACATATTTTTGTTTATACTATTTAGCTTACATTTAGGTCGTTGTTACAAACAGTTCTGGCACTTTCTGCTTTTATATGGTACAGTAATATTTTAAAGCTCTACTTACAGGTTTCATGGTTGTTGATCTACATACTGTGTTTTTTTTTTTCCTTTGTTATCGCTGCTCTGCTCCTTACACCTGTCATTTTAAATTTTGTTTTTCGACTTCGCAGCTTTAGAACCTGAACGCTTGTTTTGATGTTTTTTTTGTATTGAATTTTATTGCCAATTACCGAATGTCTTTTTGTGGTACCTCCCCCTCTCTCTCTCTCTCTCTCTCTCTCTCTCTCTCTCTCTCTCTCTCTCTCTCTGTGTGTGTGTGTGTGTGTGTGTGTGTGTGTGTGTGTGTGATGGTTTTTTTTAATGATTAGGTGATCATATTTTCCCCCCTAAAACAAATATCATTACATGCGCGCGGACGCACACACACACACACACACACACACACACACACACACACAGTAGTAGCACACTGGACTCGCATCCTGATTTAGAGTTTCCATGATTTCCCTGAATCGCTCCGGGCAAATATCGGGATGGTTCCTTTGAAAGGGCACGGCCGACTTCCTTTTCCGTCCTTCCCTAATCCAAGAGACCGATGACCTCGCTGTCTGGTCTCCCCCCCCCCCCCAAAAAAAAACAACCCAACCCCAAAACACAGTCAATAGTAGGCAACAACCCAACGCAAGAGGCGGCCGAGGTGTCCGAGCGGTTCTAGGTGCTACAGTCTGGAACCGCGCGACCGCTACGGTCGCATGTTCGAATCCTGCCTCGGGCACGGACGTGTGTGTGATGTCTTTAGGTTAGTTAGGTTTAAGTAGTTCTAAGTTCTAGGGGACTGATGACCTCAAAAGCTAAGTCCCATAGTGCTCAGAACCATTTGAACCATTTTTGAACCCAACCCAAAAACACAGTCGATAGTAGGCAATAACATTCAACTGTTGGCAACACCAACCAAAACATGACATTAAAACGAGTGTTCAGTTCCTATGCTGTGAAGCCTGGGAACAAAATTTCAAATGGTGCATATAATAAGCAGAACAGTGGCAGCAAAGGAACAAAAACACAACATGTAAACCAACGTTCATGAAATCTCCCAAGTAGAGCTTTAAATTATTACTGCATCATAGAAAAGCAAAACGTGTCCCAACTGTTTGTATTGTCCTTAATGTAAACTAAATAGTATAAGCAAAGGTATGTAGATATTCTATGCCACTGAAGGTGCCTTGCAAAGAGCAAAGGCGGAACACGTATTGCACAGAAATAGTTTCATTCAGTTGTAATTAGACGCTCCACAAAGTAAAAATTATCAAGACACCGACATGAGTAATTACGTTACAAATTATCTTGCACCAGTAAACTCCACTTACCCAGCTGACTGCAGCAGAATGCTGAATCTTCAACACGAGTTTCAAACTAAGCGAAAGGTTAGTCAGGCACGACAACCACAATTATTTGCACAGCAGCCAGTAGCTGCATACTGACCTGAAACAGAATAAGAACGAACAATAAGCCTCCAATCAAAATTGAAAAAAACAACAACAACAAGCAGCTCATAATATAAGATTTTCATGGCAAAGTTGGAAAAAAGCGTTACAACGATTCTTCGTGGTAAATTTCCGATACGATAGAAATAAAATGTCGTGTGCTAATATCAAAGAACGGAAACAACATACACTGAGAAAGAAACACACACACACACACACACACACACACACACACACACACACACACACACACACACACACCACGAATGAATTATCCGAATTGGACGGAAATCGGTAGACGTGATGTACAGGTACAAATAAACGACTACAATTTCGGAAAAATGGATGATTTCTTCAAGAGAAAGAGCAAATTGAGTAAGTCAATAAATCGTTGATCGACTTCCGGCCCTTATGTAAGCAGTTATTCGGCCTGGTATTGGTTGACACAGTTGTTGGATGCCCTCCTGATGCATATCGTACCAAATTCTGTCCAACTGGCGTGTTAGAGCGTCAAAATCCCGAGCTTGTTGGAAGGCCCTGCCCGTAATGCTCCAAAAGTTATCAGTTGGGGAGAGATCTGGCGACTGTGCTGGCCACTGTAGGGTTCGCCGATGACATTGTAATTCCGTCAGAGACAGCAAAGGACGTCGAAGAGCAGTTGAACGGAATGGACAGTGTCTTGAAAGGAGGGTATAAGATGAACATCAACAAAAGCAAAACGAGGATAATGGAATGTAGTCAAATTAAGTCTGGTGATGCTGAGGGAATTAGATTAGGAAATGAGACACTTGAAGTAGTAAAGGAGTTTTGCTATTTGGGGAGCAAAATAACTGATGATGGTCGAAGTAGAGAGGATATAAAATGTAGGCTGGCAATGGCAAGGAAAGCGTTTTTGAAGAAGAGAAATTTGTTAACATCCAGTATTGATTTAAGTGTCAGGAAGTCGTTTCTGAAAGTATTTGTATGGAGTGTAGCCATGTATGGCAGTGAAACGTGGACGATAAATAGTTTGGACAAGAAGAGAATAGAAGCTTTCGAAATGTGGTGCTACAGAAGAATGCTGAAGATTAGATGGGTAGATCACGTAACTAATGAGGAAGTACTGAATAGGATTGGGGAGAAGAGAAGTTTGTGGCACGACTAGAAGAAGAGATCGGTTGGTAGGACATGTTCTGAGGCATCAAGGGATCACAAATTTAGCATTGGAGGGCAGCGTGGAGGGTAAAAATCGTAGAGGGAGACCGAGAGATGAATACACTAAGCAGATTCAAAAGGATGTAGGTTGCAGTAGGTACTGGGAGATGAAGAAACTTGCACAGGATAGAGTAGCATGGAGAGCTGCATCAAACCAGTCTCAAGACTGAAGACCACAACGACAACAACTTGCACAGGATAGAGTAGCATGGAGAGCTGCATCAAACCAGTCTCAAGACTGAAGACCACAACGACAACAACGTAGGGTTTGACAAACACAAAGACATGCAGTAGAAACTCTCGACGTGTGCGGCCGGTTATTATCTTGCTGAAATGTAAGACCAGGATGACTTGCCATGAAGACAAGGGCATGAGCGGGAATCGAACACGGATTTCCCGCTTATGGCGAGCGGCCTTACCATTTGGGAATCCGAGCACGACTCACGGTCACACCCAAAGTTCCATAATGACACTGGAATATCGCATTTATCTGCCGATACCGGGGAAGCGACTTTCAAGTACAACGTCTGACCTGCACGGGAATATACGTAATGGATGCACGAGTACAGGTCGTAGACGCATGGCTGAAGTACATGGAAGTTTGGATCTCGCGGTGAGCCGTTCACGGATAGCCAAATGGTAAGGAGACCGCTCGCCGTAAGCGGGAAATCCGGGTTCGAGTTCCGCTCAGGCACAAATTTTCATTATCGTCATTCCATTCTACAGCTGATGTTTGTCCTTATTCATAAGTGCGAATACATTTAATGTATTTAATAATGGCTGTAGTCGCCGCAGTGCCTGTTCCTTTCGACATGCATGAGCAACGTCAACGTCTCTGCCGAAATTAACCGCTTTCATATGGGATATAATGCTGTGATGTTGTTGAATACGGAATACACTGACACCAAAATAACATAGATTTATTCACTCAAAACAAAAACAGCTAATTTTTTATTTATTTATATGGCACCCGAAATCGAGTACAAACACTATGTGATCAAAAGTGTCCGGACACCACAAAAACATACTTTTTTCATATTAGGTGCATTGTGCTGCCACCTACTGCCAGGTACTCCACATCAGCGATCTCAATAGGCATTAGACATCGTGAGAGAGCAGAATGGGGCGCTCCGCGGAATCCACAGACATCGAACGTGATTGGGTGTCACTTGTGTCATACGTCTGTGCGCGAGATTTTCACACTCCGAAACCTCCATAGGTCCACTGTTTCCGATGTGATAGTGAAGTGGAAACGTCAAGAGACACGTACAGCACAAAAGCGTACAGGACGACCTCGTCTGAGCACCGACAGTAGAAGAGGGTCGTAATGTATAATAGGCAGACATCTGTCCACACCATCACAAAGCAATTCCAAACTGCTTCAGGATCCACTGCAAGTACTATGACAGGCGGGAGCTCAGAAAAACGTTGTATGGTGCGACAAATCACGGTACACAATGTGGCGATCCGATGGCACAGTGTGGGTATGGCGAATGCCCGGGGAACGACATCTGCCAGTGTGTGCAGTGCCAATAGTAAAATTCGGAGGCGGTGGTGTTATGCTGTAGTCGTGTTTTTCATGGAGGGAGCTTGCACCCCTTGTTTTGCGTGCCACTATCACAGCACAGGCCTACACTGATGTTTGAAGCACCTTCTTGCTCCCCATTGTTGAAGAGAAATTCGGGGATGGCGATAGCATCTTTCAACACGATCGAGCACCTGTTCATAATGCACTGTCTGTGGCGGAGTGGTTACATGACAGTAACATCCTTGTAATGGACTAGCCTACAAAGAGTCCTGACCTAAATCCTATAGAACCACCTTGGGATGTTTTGGAACGCTGGCTTCATGCCAGGCTTCACCGACAGACATCGATACCTCTCCTCAGTGCAGCACTCCGTGAAGAATGGACTGCCATTCCCCAAGAAACCTTCCAGCACCTGATTGAACTTATGCCTGCGAGAGTGGAAGCTGTCATCAAGGCTAAGGGAGGGCCAACATCATATTGAATCCCAGCATTACCGATGGACAGCGAAACGAACTTTTAAGTCACTTTCAGCCAGGTGTCCGAATACTTTTGATCACATAGTATACATCCACGCGCATAGCTTACAGCTGTTACTATTAATACTTTCTACAATTTTCACACGTAAGCAGACACCTGCTGATGTTAAACAACATATTAACTTACACTGTACATTATTTTGTTTACGTTAGAGTCGTGTAACACAGTTTTCATACTTTGAAATGCAAAATGTTCTTTACTATACATTCTACATCTAAATACATACTCCGCAAGCCACAACACTGAACATGGCTGACGATATCTTGCACCACTTCTAGCCATTTTCCTTCCGGGTCCACTCGGAAACTGAGCGAGGTATAAACGACGGTCTGTATGCTTGAGTACTTGCCCTAATTTCTCTAGTTTTCGTTGTTATTACGCGAGATGTAAGTTAGTGACAGTAGCATCGTTAGGCAGTATGGCGCAAATGTCGGTTCGCGAAAAGAACCTCTTCCCTCCAAGGATTCAAGTTTTAACCTCGCGAAGTATCTGTAATAACAGCATATTGATCGAATCTACCGGTAACCGAGCAATACGCCTCTGAATTGTCTTCATGTCTTCCTTTAACAAAATACTCTAACATTACTCAAGAATGGGTCGCACAACCTTTATAAAAATGAACAACAATTTTCCTACAGCTATTCCAATGTACCGTTACCCTTCCCTACTACCGACCTTACGTTTTATTGCACTTTGCAACGTTATCACTAGGTACTTAGCCGACATGTCTGTGTCAACCACCACACTACTAATGCTCTAAAGCAGGGGTCTCCAAACTACGGCCCGCGGGCCGAAACCGGCCCGCGAGGTCCGGCAAACCGGCCCGCGTTAGCTGGCCGGACACACCCGGTATCCGGCCCGCCAAATATTTGAGGTGGTGCCTATACTGCCAACAATTGAGTTTCGAGGCCTATCGCGACGACCAATACACCGCGACATCGGCTCTGCTACTCGCTACAAGACTACATAACTAAACTTATTGTTGCGCCGCTTGAAATAACAATGCGTTGACATACTCTACCTCTGTTACGTCTTGCAGTAATAGTGTTGCTAACAATGATTTTGAGATTTCGTTAACATTGCAGGACGCTTTCGTGAAGAATGTGCACCGACATACTTTTTTGTCGGTGAAATTCGCCAGAATAAATTACGCCAGAATTTGTCAGGTACGTCCACCAATCAAAATTATGTAATTAAATAAAAATCGCAGTTCGTTTCAGTGCTAGCTATTCCCACAACCTTAGATTTTTGCGATTTCATCTTTTCTTTAGCTTACATTATGGTGATCATGGAGTGCTAGGGTGCTTTAATCCCACTAGGTAGATCTTGGCACTTACGACTTCTTGGAGGAGTCAATGTGGCCCGCGAACTAAAAAGTTTGGAGACCCATGCTCTAAACGAGCATCACAGGATTATTTGTCCTACTCATTTCCTGCATTACCATACGTTGTTTCCACATATATTGTTGACATTAGCTTACACTCCTAATCAAATAGAGCTGTCGTCAAGCCGAAGGTTGGTTTGAATATTATGGGTGTTATAGTGTACAAGATACTATTGGAGAAGATACGCCTAGCCTTCCTCCAATCTTTGAACTGACTTACTCAGACCTACAGTTTAACATGGACTCTAGCCCATAGTGAATCTTAGCAATTTTCTCATTAATAAATCGATGCCTGAAGTGAAAGAAGTGATAAGAGAAAGAAAAGCTCCTCGGACTCACCAGGAATCTAACGACATGCCTTTTGAGCTACAGACTGGCACTTACACAATGAGTCACAGACGTACGCCAATATTATTCAGGGTGACTTGTGTGGTGTGGTGACGTTAGCCTCCGGAAAATACAATCTGCAGACGGAAATTTTTGTTTTATCAACAATTTAGTCAATATTTTAATTCATAGCTGTGCGTTCCAAGGAATAACCTTCGAAAGCCGCCTGGAACGGAGTGGCCTGCCCATAGTCCCGACCTGTTGGGTGGAGTCAGAAAGTCGACTTCGCTCCACATCCAATATCCAACACCGTTACCTTTAGTGGTGTCGACTCTTGAGGAAGAATGGATTGCCACTCCTCCACAGACATTCAGCCACCTCATTGAGAGTATCCTCAGGACAGTTCAAGCCGTCATGAAGTAGGGTGGGGGGCGGGGAGGGGGACCCCATATTAACGACCACTGATAAGTGTCCGAACACTTTTGACGCTAGAGTGCACATGACCGTGCTTTACATCAATCGTAAGCTACTGTTTTTGTACCGCGGTCTGGTGCCCTCTTTGAACTGCAGGTCACCCCAAAACTGTCTGGGTAAGACAGTTCAAAGGTGAGATGAATGTCCGGTTATGTAGCTGCGCGGCAGGGTGGGAGAGCCGGCCGGAGAGGCCGTGCAGTTCTAGGCGCTAGTCTGGAACAAAGCGACCGCTACGGTCGCAGGTTCGAATCCTGCCTCGGGCATGGATGTGTGTGATGTCCTTAGGTTAGTTAGGTTTAATTAGTTCTAAGTTCCAGGCGACTAATGACCTCAGAAGTTAAATCGCATACTGCTCAGAGCCATTTGAACCATTTTTGAACCAGGGTGGGAGATTTTCTTCGCGCGGGAACTGGGTATTGTCCTCACGTTCGTATCGTGCTAACTGACATTCCATAAATGACACGGATGTACGAACACGTCCCGAAATCCAATATATTAAAAACAAAGGGTAGACGAAAGTTAGGACTAATCACTTACAGTGGGACCACATCTAGTACCTGAATCACAAGGTCCCGGGTTCGAGTTTTTCTCTGCGCGAGGAATGGGCATTTGTGTCATCATCATCATCATCATCATTTGTGACAGTGGCTAGATTGGATTGTGAAAAAAAAAATGGACCGTGTAGAAATTGGGACTTTGTACGGGCGCTGATGACCGCGCAGTTGAGAGCCCCACAAACCAAACATCGTCATCTAGCGTAGCACTGTGGTATTCGGACCACTTTCGATTCAATGACAGCTTTTCTTTACGGTGATTTACATTTAACGCTATTAGGGATCCCACCTTTCTCCCTCCCCCCCCCCCCTCTCTCTCTCTCTCTCTCCCCCTCTGATGTACTATAATACTACACATTTAGATACACTTCTCTGTAGCAGAAAGAGGTAACAAGCAGGTATGATTTCCGTTTGAGCTTTAGGCTAACAAAGTTAATTTTCACATCACTGGATTAAGTGAAGTACTTAGCAAAAAGGTTCGATTCCCGGCGGGGTCTGGGATTTTCTCTGCCTCGTGATGACTGGGTGTTGTGTGATGTCCTTACGTTAGTTAGGTTTAAGTAGTTCTAAGTTCTAGGGGACTGATGACCATAGATGTTAAGTCCCATAGTGCTCAGAGCCATTTGAACCATTTGAACTTAGCAAAAAGAATTCTACAGGATGAACATTTATGCAAGTGAAATTACGATTCAGGAGAAAATATTTTTCTCTGCGAATTTCCAATTTGCGTTAGTTTCTCAGACGCTTCGACAGGTTAACTACGGACCGGACAGAACCAGTTCTTGGCCGTGTCCACAGTACCACTCATATCAAGGATTTCCTGCAGTCCCCGCGTCACCCTTACCACAGGCGTGACTGCTCGATGCGCAGTCTCATTACCTTTTTGTACCAGGCCAAGATCCGCGTCTCGCCGAATCACTATAATTTGATCTCCCTTCAGCCTCTCCCTCCCCCCACCCCAGTAGAAGCATGCCTTCGTTATTGCAGGATACGGCGTGTAATAACACTGCGCTGAGCCTTCCGGGTTGGAGTTAGCGATGAGCAGCAATTGCCTAAATAACTGCAAGGGGAACACAATAAACAGTATATTCCGTTACAAATATTCACGTCCGTCGTGTTGTACGATGAATTTCGAATCCTGCGGAGCTATCTGCAGGTGTACTTACATTCAGCCTTCCCGTCTACTGATTGAGTCCGAACATTACAGACAAAATTTCGGAGGTGGTTCTGGGATATTTTTTATGTATTTTGGTACAAGGCGCCAATGATCTTCGGTGGCTCGTTACTGACTAATTGCATTTCGTTTGATATGATGGCCCTCTTTATTCCTGTATCTGTACTGCACTGAAAATATCTGCAGACCAACGTTATGCGCTGCGAGTCTTGTTCAGAAACAAAGTTGTTCTATTCACTCACAGAACTTATTGTCAACAACAGTTAATGCCCACTTTATTGTAAGCCCTCAAGCTTACATTCTGTAGTGCTAGGTTCTGTCTCTTGTGCGGTTTTTCAGGCAGTATTAGGGTAATTTCCGAAAAGCGTTGCCTATCGAACGCGCTATCTCCAAACTATATACACACATCAAAAAATGATTTGCATCACCTCGGTTCCGAGAGTTCCCGAACCTATACAGAAAATTGGAATAGAGATCAACATAAACATCATTTTCGCCCTTTTTATTGCTCATAAAAACCACACATTGCATGTTGTACCACCATACAGCGAGATCCTCAAAGGTGGTGGTCCAGATTGCTGTATACACTGGTACCTCTAATACCCAGTAGCACGTCCTCTTGCATAGATGCGTGCCTGTATTTGTCGTGGCATACTATCCGCAAGATCATCAATGCACTGTTGCTCCAGATTGTCCCACTCCTCAACGGCGATTCGGCGTAGATCTCTCAGAGTGGTTGGTGCGTCACGTCGTCCATAAAAAGCCCTTTTCAATCTATCCCAGGCATGTTCGATAGGGTTCATATTGGATAACATGCTGGCCACTCTAGTCGAGCGATGTCGCTATCGTGAAGAAAGTCATTCAGAAGATGCGCATGATGGGGGGCGCGAATTGACGCCATGAAGACGAATGGATCACCAATATGCTGCCGATATGGTTACACTGTCGGTCTGTGGATGGCATTCACGTATCGTACAGCCGTTACGGCGCCTTCCATGACCACCAGCGCCGTACGTCGGCCCCACATAATGCCGCCCCAAAATAGTAGAAAACCTCCACCTTGCTGCACTTGCTGGACAGTGTGTCTAGGGCGTTCAGCCTGACCGGGTTGCTTCTCAACACGTCTCCGACGATTGTTTGGTTAAAGCCATATGCGACACTCATTGGAGAAGAGAACGTGATGCCAATCCTGAGCGGTCCATTCGGCATGTTGTTGGGCCCCTCTACTGCGCTGCATGGTGTCTTGGTTGCAAAGACGGACCTCGCCATGGACGTCGGGAGTGAAGTTGCGCATTATGCAGCCTATTGCGCACAGTTTGAGTCGTGACACGACGTCCTGTGGCTGCACGAAAAGCATTATTCAACATGGTGACGTTGCTGTCAGGGCTCATCCGAGCCGTAATCCGTAGGTAGCGGTCATCCAGTGCAGCAGTAACCCTTGGGCTGTCTGAGCGAGGCATGTCATCGACAATTCCTGTCACCCTGTATCTCCTCCATGTCCGAACAACATCGCTTTGGTTCACTCCGAGAAGCCTGGACACTTCCTTTGTTGAGAAGCCATACCTGGCAGAAAGAAACAATGCGGTCGCAATCAAACCGCGGTATTGAGCGTCTAGGCATCGTTGAACTACAGACAACACGAGACGTGTACCACCTTCCTGGTGGAATGATTGGAATTGATGGGCTATCGGACCCACTCCGTCTAATAGGCGCTGTTCATGCATGGCTGTTTAGATCTTTGGGCGGGTTTAGTGACATCTCTGAACAATTAAAGGGATATAATATTCATAGTCAACGTCTATCTTCATGAGTTCTGGGAACCGAGGTGATGCAAAACTTTTTTTGATGTGTGTGTATATATATATCGGCCGCGCGACTGTCGTCGCGACGAGAGCCGCGTGTGGATAATGTTTATTGTTGTGACTAGGGCAACGATAGAAAGCGAACGTTTATTAAATTAACACTAATTACAAAGGGAACTAGTGATTTGTCTTCCTCTGCTCGTCAGCCACATCTTCTCTGCAGACTATTCCGTGCGTTGCATACACCGCCGGAAGCAATCGTTGTTTCCCGTAAATCGAACACACTCTACACATGTCTCGGAGAAATATTTGGAGAGTCTCAGAAGGTTGAATCTTCCCATGTAAACCGCAAATTGTGGAAGTACAGGTACTGGAAGAGGAACAGTTCGTCCCCGTCTCTCAATTGGCCCTCTCTTTTACTCGGCGTTTTGACAGATTTCCACAAGCGCTCTATATTCTGTGTGGAGGCAGATGGACTGTCCGAAGAGACAAATTCCACTGAATTCACAAATTCATGTTGGACTCCTTCTTCCTCTAGGTGTTGTAGGACTTAATGCCGGCAGTTTTAACTTTAGCCCCTGGCAAAACGAAGTGCTTTATGAGAAACACTTAGTTTTCCTGCCTCTCGAATATATTCTAACTATGAAGGCCTTCCGGGATTCCCTTTCAGTGTCTCCGAAGAACCTTAAGTATTCAGTATGATCTTTTAGTGGTCGTTCTGTCTTGTATTTCCGAGTGGCCATATGTGATTCGTCTGTTACAACTATCTTGTTTCCTTTCGCTGATACGCACACTATCATTCGTGATTATCACGTAGCAGATTCTTCGACAGAGCCTGCAGTAGTCACAAACGGTGTTTGTCAGTTTCGGAAGGGGTCGCTTTTCTTACCCAAGATGAGACTAAAGTAATACGCTTTTCGATGGGCAGCTTACAACTATCGAACCATGTCCTTTTCTGACAAGGCGCGCAGTACAACTGAAAAGGGAAATCAGCATTGGCGTATTTCTTACGACGTTTCGCACAGTGGTCGCCATGAAAATTCACACAATTCCTGAAAATGTCATTTGGCAGCAAGCTATATTCCAACAGAAATCCAAATAACAAGAATTAAATTTCGTCAGATGAGAGTATGGGGACTTGAAACTGGAAAAGCGCAACTCATTGCTATTCACAACGCTAAACGTTACACGATACACCCTTGACAACGCACTGAACGCTTTCCATATCTGCATTCGACGTATTTCGTCATTCGATAAATATTGTTCGCTGCCCGTGCGTTTGATAGGTAACGATTCTTGGAAATTCCTCATGTTACTGTACAAAATAAAATGGTCAAATTTGTGTGAATTCCTAGGGGACAAAACTGCTGAGGTCATCGGACTCTATACTTACACACTACTTAAACTAACTTATCCTAAGAACACACACACACACACACACACACACACACACACACACACACCGAGGGAGGACTCGAACCTCCGGCAGGAGTGGCCGCGCAATCCGTGGCATGCCGCCTCAAACCGCGCGGCCACTCCGTGCGGCTGTTACAGTACACTGCCATGCTACAAGAAAGTGTTCCACGTGTCGTCCCCGCATTTAAATGCAGTACTGCACTCTTCTCTGGAATGTGTTAGAAATTCCTCAAAACATCGACGTCTCATTTCCTAAGTATTGACAAGACTGCTCCAGTTCTTTTACCGTATCAACGGGAGCACTGTACACTTCTGCGATGACTTCAGACAGCAAGATCCTGAGAACAGGTGACCTTGAAAGCCATGGCACAAGCCGTACTCTGCCTATCCATGTTTCACCATAGACTACGTCATCAAAAGTATCGGGACACCTGACTGAAAATGATTTACAAATTCGTGGCGTCCTCCATCCGTAATGCTGGAATTCAACATGCTGTTGACCCACTCTTAGCCCTGACGACATTTTCTACTCTCGCAGGCATACGTTCCACCAGGTGCCGGAAGGTTTCTTGGGGAATGGCAGCCCGTTCTTCACAGAGTGCTGCACTGAGGAGCGGTACCGATTTCGGTCGGTGAGGCCAGGGTGCCTATTCTGTATCTTGCCGCTATTGTGCCGATTGTTTCGGTACTCGAGAGCACCGAACGGTCTAGTACTCGAATGAGAGCTCCAGCATTATTTAGTATGCATTTCGGTAGCGATACTGTTCGGGTCGCGCAAGCCAATCAAAAGCAAGCTGCCGCAGATCCGCGCATGCGCACTGCAGCGCGCACAGCGGCACGAACACAAGGCGGCTAGCAGACGACACAGGCGCGCTATTCTTCCAAGTACCGAAAATTGCGTTTACGTTGCCATAACGCATGACGCCACATTCCATCGAGCTGACGTGCCCGCCTTCATCGCTCTTGCCTCCTCTTTAACAGTATCAGTCGCAGTACATCCATTTCCATGATTCTCACCTGGAATGCATAGAAATTTTTAGTTTCCCTGACTGCATGTTTCCATGCATGCATAATAACGACAGCGTATTTGACTGTATTCTGCAGACTGTCGTAAATGCCGCACTATGTCATCTTATTCTCATTCACACTGATATCGTGTTTTGGATTTTACGTGTCGGAAAATTAATTAGGAATAGTGTGTAGTACAACATTGTACTAATACATCTATAAAAACACCTGAAAAATTGACTCAGAGTTTCAAAGATTAAGAAGATAAACAGAATGTGGTTATGACTCGCTCCTAGAGATCCAAATGATAAAGTAGCCCGCTTCCCTATACAATACGTCAACAATTTGGGTCTTAAAAACTAAACTGAAAAAACGCATTTTCGAGAGCACCTGCAGTTCGTCGAAGTTTATAACATGCATCTCACGAATGAAAATGTTCCGTACATGGTGCTACAGTCTAAAAATATTATGGCGGAGCTCTTTCATCTCTGTCTACTGCTGTTGAGGATTCGATCGCAGATAAATACTTGTCACCAGCAAGATTATGAAGATGACTGTTGCTAGTTACATTCCCAGTAATTTAAGTTGTGCTCTTAGATTCCTGTCTAACCGCATACTCGAAAATCGCTACATATTCGGAAGAAATGGTGAATTATTTCTGACAAGAAAAAATATAAAGGTCACTGTCGGTTGTTTCACTCACAGCAATTCCTTCTCCAGCAATTTCCTATTTCGTTTTTTAAGCACACATAAATCACGAAATCATTACGGAGAAAGTGCGCTCTTACATGTAAGGAATAAAGAATATTGCAGAAAAATCTTAACTTACACAAGTAACAATGTCTCAGAACGTGTTGCATATATGAAGAGGAAAAAAAAAATATTTTTGTACCCATCCGTGCGCGAGCCCGAGTCCTTTCGTGTCGCATTCTCTGGCGCTAACCACTTGGCCACGCCAAACAACAAAATCATAAAGCTCAAAATCTATTACTATTGCTTCGAGGAACGTAGTCCGACTTCGTTGCCAAACGGTGCTGCGTAAGTCATAAATGCGTGATAGTTACGAAGTTTTCCAGTATCAGGCTTCACATAATTACTTTTCATCGTTACTTGAAAGTTGTTAACTCGTTTCGATAATTACTAACTAAACCATTTGTGGGAAAAAGTACACAAAGTCAGTAGTAACGTCAATTCACACTCATGTAATATACGTAAGCAGAGACGATGTTATTTAATGATCTTTAAACTCTTATTTGCATAAAAATAACACGTACTTTGAGAGAATATTGACCGAAAACATTTTTTTTGGACGTAATCATTCATAGAAACAACCTAAACTAACCATATTTCTAACAAAGGAAAATGGTCTGTTATGAACTCACTTTCCTACCGGATGCGTCCTCTGGCGATTCTTTAGTAACACAATCACTAAATCCAAAGCTAAAACCGGTAAATATGTTTAAAATAACAAATTATAGGTGTACATAACCCACAGCTCACCGATCGACAGCGCCACACCGAAATCCAAAACCTCTCGGTACAATTGTCATAAAATCGGTGGGAGAACCGGTTGGTAACAGGTCTCAGAAGCTTACTGAATGGGATATTTCGATAAAGAACCGAAGATGACGTCACTACCGAAACGAAACTACTACACCGATCGATATGAACGATACAGAATAGGGCCCCTGGCGCGAAATCGGCGTTCCGAAACATTCCAAAAGTGTTCTATAGGGTTCAGGTCAGGTCTGTGTGCAGGCCAGTCTATTACAGGGATGTTATTGTCGTGTTACCACTGCGCCATAGGCCGTGCATTATGAACAGGTGCTCGATCGTGTTGAAAGATGCAATCGCCATCCCCCTCCTCAACAGTGGGAAGCAAGAAGGCGCTTAAAACATCAATGTAGGCATGTGCTGTGATAGTGCCACGCAAAACAACAAGGAGTGCAAGCCTATCCATGAAAAACACGACCACACCATAACACCACCGCCTCCGAATTTTACTGTTGGCACTACACGCGCTGGAAGATGACTTTCACCAGGCATTTGCCATACCCACACCCTGCCATCGAATAGCCACATTGTGTTCCGTGATTCGTCACTCCACACAAAGTTCTTCCACTCTTCAGTCGTCCAGTGTTTACGCTCCTTACACCAAGCGAGGCGTCGTTTCGCATTTGCCAGCATGATGTGTAGCTTATGAGCAGTCGCTCACCTCCCGCCTAAATGCCACAGTACTTGCAGTGGATCCTGATGCAGTCTGGAATTCCTGTGTGATGATCTGGATAGATGTCTGCCTATTATACATTACGACCCTCTTCAACTGTCGGCACTCTCTGTCAGTCAACAGACGAGGTCGGCCTATACACTTTTCTGCTGTACATGTCCCTTCACGTTTCACTTCACTATCACATCGGAAACAGTGGACCTAAGGATGTTTAGCAGTGTGAAAATCTCGCGCATAGACGTATGACGCAAGTGATGCCCAATTACCTGACCACATTCGAAGTCCGTGAGTTCCGCGGAGCGCCCCATTCTGCTCTTTCACGATGTCTAATTACTACTGAGGACGCTGATATGGAGCACCTGGCAGTAGTTGGCAGCACAATGTACCTAATATGAAAAACGTATGTTTTTGGGATGTCCGGATACTTTTGATCACATAGTGTGTCTGTGAGAGAGGCACGAAAATGCGGTAAAACCAAACAAGTTAACATGCCTAATACGGTGTATGGAAACAGTTGGCAATCAAAAGCTCTTGGGTATTGAACCCCAGTAAAAGATGTTCTCAGAGTTTCCGTGCCCATATTATAGAAACATACATCAGCGCATCAGTGATTCATTACGACGGCCGTTTGATGCGTGTATCAATCCTCACGACGGAGGGTATACTAAACATCTCTTCTGAGAAAGGGTTGCATGTGGGACGCTGGTGTGTTCTATTCGTGTGTATTTCCCATGATTAATGAAGTGGGGAAAATGAGTTTTGACGTGAAAACAAAGCGTTTCTAGACACATGTTCATATAATTTCTTCGTCTACGTGTGAGGACTGTGTCTTGCAATTTGTGCCGTACATTTTCGTCACACCTTGAAGCAGCGTCCTGCACTCAGCTTCAATTTTGATGGATCTCTATATTTTTCCGCGAAAAGAACGTCGTCCGAGTTCCTCCATGGATTTCCATTTCAGTTCACGAAGCATCTCTTACACACTGGTGTGAAGTTAGAATATACCGGAACTGCTGTATTGTCTTCCTTTAGTCGGACCTATTGCGGGTCCCAAACACTGGAGTAGTACTCAAGAATGGATCGCACTTGTGTCCTATATACGATCTCGTTTACAAGCGAACCACACTCCCCAAAATTCTGCATATAAGCCGAAAACGACCATTCGCCTTCTATATTACACTCCCTACATTCTCGTTCCATTTCATGTCGCTTTGTACCGTTGCACCTGGATATTTAATCTATGTGATTGTGTCAATTAACAGGCCACTATTGCTGTATTCGAACATTTCCCAATCATCTGCATTAATTTACATTTTTCTACATTCAAAGTTAACTGCCATTCGTCACACCAACTAGAAATGCCGGCTGCTGTGGCCGAGCGGTTCTGGGCGCATCAGTCTGGAACTGCGCTGCTGCTTCGGTCGCAGGCTTGAATCCTGCCTCGGGCATGGATGTGTGTGATGTCCTTATGCTAGTTAGGTTTAAGTAGTTCTAAGTCTAGGGGACTGATGACCTCAGATGTTAGCCGGCCGGAGTGGCCGTGCAGTTCTAGGCGCTATAGTCTGGAACCGGGCGACCGCTACGGTCACAGGTTCGAATCCTGCATCTGGCATGGATGTGTGTGATGTCCTTAGGTTAGTTAGGTTTAAAGAGTTCTAAGTTCTAGGCGACTGATGACTTCAGAAGTTAAGTCACACAGTGCTCAGAGCCATTTGAACCTCAGATGTTAAGTCCCATAGTGCTTAGAGCCATTTGCCAACTAGAAATTTTGTCTATCTTGTATCATCCATCCATCACTCGACTTCGACACCTTCCCGTACAGCACAACATCATCAGCAAACAACTGCAGACTGCGGCTCACCCTGACTGACGCTCTAGGAACGCTATACGACAAGTCAAACAAATAACATTAGTAGTTTTATTTCCAGAAAGGAGATTTACAATACTTAACTTTACTACAGCAAATGTCGTTAGTGAGAGGTGACATGAAAACAGTACCTTTCTTGCTATACACAGCGAGTCAAAGGAAACACTTGATACGGCTCACAACAATCTGACAGCGCAGCACCATATGGATCACGACAATCTGACAGCGCAGCACCATATGGATCACGACAATCTGACAGCGCAGCACTATATGAATCCCTACAATCTGACAGCGCAGCGCTACACGGATCACAACAATCTGACAGTGCAGCACTATACGAATCCCAACAATCTGACAGCGCAGCACTACACGGATCACGACAATCTGACAGCACAGCACTACACGGATCACAACAATCTGACAGTGCAGCACTACACGGATCACGACAATCTGACAGCACAGCACTACACGGACCACGACAATCTGACAGCGCAGCACTACACGGATCACGACAATCTGACAGCGCAGCACTACACGGATCACGACAATCTGACAGCGCAGCACTACACGGATCACGACAATCTGACAGCAAGCACTATACGGATCACGACAATCTGACAGTGCAGCACTATATGGATCACGACAATCTGACAGCGCAGCACTATATGGATCACGTCAATCCGACAGTGCAGCACTAATCACGTTGCAGACTCGGCCTATCTGAGCGGCTGAGGTTAGCAGGGGCATCGCTTTTATTCACGTCTCGTAGGGGGCGCGCCTGGCGCGGCACGATCCAATTCGGCGCATCATTGGCCGCCATTTCCTCACCGTTTTCTCTGCTCTTGCGTTCTGTATCTTCGTTCCGGCGTTTGTGGTTACGCCAGAACGATTTATGCCTACAGAGAACAAGAGCGATCCTACGGTCCTATTCTTCCCCGCGGCGCTCCCGACAATACCCTGTCTCTGAACACTCGCCGTCGAGGACAACGTACGGCGTTGTATTACTTAAATTCTTCGAGGCAGTCTTATATCTGGGAACCTAAACTGGGTTTTCGGACCTTAGCGAACAGTCTGCAGTGGGGCACAGTGTCAAGCACTTTTGGGAACTCTAGGAATGTGGAACAAGCCGGTTGCCCTCCATCGATAGTTTGTAGAATATCATGTGAGAAAAGGGCAAGCTGAGTTTCGCACGAGCGATGCTTTCTAAATTCGAGCTGATTTTTGGATAGAAGCTTTTCCGGATCAAATTTATTATATTCGAACTCAAAATGTGTTCAAGAGTTCTGCAGCACAGCCATGTTAGGGATACTGGTCTGTAATTTTCGGGGTCCATTCTTTCACCTTTCTGATACGCAGGGGTCACCTGCACTGGGCAAGAGATTCGCTATAAATGCAAGCTAAGTATGGGGTCGATGCCCCAGCGTGCTCTCTTTAAAACCGAACTGGGATTCCATCTCGACATGGCCGTTTATTTGTTTTCAACTCTTTCAAGTGCCTCCCTATGTAACGGATTCCAATTTCTATGTCGTCCATGCAGGAGCCTGTGCGACAGTCAAACGATGGTATGTTTGTACGGTTGTCTTGCGCGAACGCAGCATGTCATTCTCAATGGAGAGGTCTTCCGAAGTAAGAGTGTCATTTCAGGTGTGCTGCAGGGGAGTGTCGTAGGACCGTTGCTATTCACAATATACATAAATGACCTTGTGGATCACATCGGAAGTTCACTGAGGCTTTTTGCGGATGACGCTGTGGTATATAGAGAGGTTGTAACAATGGAAAATTGTACTGAAATGCGGGAGGATCTGCAGCGAACTGACGCATGGTGCAGGGAATGGCAATTCAATCTCAATGTAGACAAGTGTGATGTGCTGCGAATACATAGAAAGAAAGATCCAATATCTTTTAGCTACAATATAGCAGGTCAGCAACTGGAAGCAGTCAACTCCATAAATTATCTGGGAGTACGCATTAGGAGTGATTTAAAATGGAATGATCATATAAAGTTGATCGTCGGTAAAGCAGATGCCAGACTGAGATTCGTTAGAAGAATCCTAAGGAAATGCAATCCGAAAACAAAGGAAGTAGGTTACAGTATGCTTGTTCGCCCACTGCTCGAATACTGCTCAGCAGTGTGGGATCCATACCAGATAGGGTTGATACAAGAGACAGAGAAAATCCAACGGAGACCAGCGCGCTTCGTTACAGGATCATTTAGTAATGGCGAAAGATGATAGATAGACTCCAGTGGAAGACTCTGCAGGAGAGACGCTCAGTAGCTCGGTACGGGCTTTCGTTGAAGTTTCGAGAACATACCTTCACCGAGGAGTCATGCAGTATATTGCTCCCTCCTACGTATATCTCGCGAAGAGACCATGAGGATAAAATCAGAGAGATTAGAGCCCACACAGAGGCATACCGACAATCCTTTCCACGAACAATACGAGACTGTAATACACTCCTGGAAATTGAAATAAGAACACCGTGAATTCATTGTCCCAGGAAGGGGAAACTTTATTGACACATTCCTGGGGTCAGATACATCACATGATCACACTGACAGAACCACAGGCACATAGACACAGACAACAGAGCATGCACAATGTCGGCACTAGTACAGTGTATATCCACCTTTCGCAGCAATGCAGGCTGCTATTCTCCCATGGAGACGATCGTAGAGATGCTGGATGTAGTCCTGTGGAACGGCTTGCCATGCTATTTCCACCTGGCGCCTCAGTTGGACCAGCGTTCGTGCTGGACGTGCAGACCGCGTGAGACGATGCTTCATCCGGTCCCTAACATGCTCAATGGGGGACAGGTCCGGAGATCTTGCTGGCCAGGGTAGTTGACTTACACCTTCTAGAGCACGTTGGGTGGCACGGGATACATGCGGACGTGCATTGTCCTGTTGGAACAGCAAGTTCCCTTGCCGGTCTAGGAATGGTACAACGATGGGTTCGATGACGGTTTGGATGTACCGTGCACTATTCAGTGTCCCCTCGACGATCACCAGTGGTGTACGGCCAGTGTAGGAGATCGCTCCCCACACCATGATGCCGGGTGTTGGCCCTGTATGCCTCGGTCGTATGCAGTCCTGATTGTGGCGCTCACCTGCACGGCGCCAAACACGCATACGACCATCATTGGCACCAAGGCAGAAGCGACTCTCATCGCTGAAGACGACACGTCTCCATTCGTCCCTCCATTCACGCCTGTCGCGACACCACTGGAGGCGGGCTGCACGATGTTGGGGCGTGAGCGGAAGACGGCCTAACGGTGTGCGGGACCGTAGCCCAGCTTCATGGAGACGGTTGCGAATGGTCCTCGCCGATACCACAGGAGCAACAGTGTCCCTAATTTGCTGGGAAGTGGCGGTGCGGTCCCCTACGGCACTGCGTAGGATCCTACGGTCTTGGCGTGCATCCGTGCGTCGCTGCGGTCCGGTCCCAGGTCGACGGGCACGTGCACCTTCCGCCGACCACTGGCGACAACATCGATGTACTGTGGAGACCTCACGCCCCACGTGTTGAGCAATTCGGCGGTACGTCCACCCGGCCTCCCGCATGCCCACTATACGCCCTCGCTCAAAGTCCGTCAACTGCACATACGGTTCACGTCCACGCTGTCGCGGCATGCTACCAGTGTTAAAGACTGTGTGGAGCTCCGTATGCCACGGCAAACTGGCTGACACTGACGGCGGCGGTGCACAAATGCTACGCAGCTAGCGCCATTCGACGGCCAACACCGCGGTTCCTGGTGTGTCTGCTGTGCCGTGCGTGTGATCATTGCTTGTACAGCCCTCTCGCAGTGTCCGGAGCAAGTATGGTGGGTCTGACACACCGGTGTCAATGTGTTCTTTTTTCCATTTCCAGGAGTGTAGAAGGGAGAACCGATAGAGGTACTCAAGGTCCCTCCACCACACACCGGCAGGTGGCTTGCGGAGTAAGGATGTAGATGTAGAATGACAACGTGAAATTTAAAACCAGCTTTCCATTTCCTGATTTTTATAGCCACGCTAGACTGGTCGGCGGCTAACTGGATAGAAGCCTTCCACCAGCTTAACGATTTTGCGAGGGACAAGAATTTTCTCGGCTTCTCGACAAGGTCTTGCGCTAAGGTATGACGGCGGAAGCAACTGTGCGCTTTGGGTTGGGTTGCGTTGGGTTTTTTGGGGGAGGAAGCCCAGACAGCAAGGTCATCGGTCTCATCCGATTGGGAAAGGACGAGGAAAGAAGTTGGCCTTGCCCTTTCAAAAGAACCATCCCGGCATTTGCCTGGAGCGATTTAGGGAAATCACGGAAAACCTATATCGGGAAGCCCGGATGCGAGATTGAACCGTCGTCCTCTCGAATGCGAGTCCAGTGTGCGCTTTGGGCATTGATCTTCCTACGTACGCACAATTTTCTACTAACTTTTGCTTCTCTACATTTGTGCGCTCTTTTTTTGAGTCGACAGTGCAACACACTGTTTCCTCGGTATATTCTAAAGTTGATTATTAAACTACAGAGGGTTCTTCCCATTCTTAATCCACTTACTTCGCACATGCGTCTCCAGAGCCCTACTTACAATCATTTTAAACTTTGCACGTAATTCCTCTACGTCCGCCATCTTGGCGCTAAACCATATTCATTCATTGTCTGAGATTCTAATAACTGCTTATATGCTTTTTCTAGCTTGTATACTCTCCTAGCCTGCTTGATGGGTTTATTAATTTGAGTTTTGTTTGTTTTGTTTTAGGGCGCAAAAATAACTAGTGTCGTACGCCCCCTTTCGGAACTGTAGAACACGAAGACAAAGAGAGGCGTTAAAAAGGACTACACGTTAATCCTAAATGACGGAAGAGAAGACAGCTAAAACCTTGGACGTAGAGAAACGTCTATAAAATACGCTATAGAGAAACGGAGATCCTGAACTAAAAATTAAATGGCCTTCGCCATACACATACGACGGATAAAAAGGAAAACTGGGGTGCCCCAGGAAAGTGTGGTAGGTCCGCTGTTGTTTTCTATCTACATAAATGATCTTTTGGATAGGGTGGATATCAATGTGCGGCTGTTTGCTGATGATGCTGTGGTGTACGGGAAGGTGTCGTCGTTGAGTGACTATAGGAGGATACAAGATGACTTGGGCAGGATTTGTGATTGGTGTAAAGAATGGCAGCTAACTCTAAACATAGATAAATGTAAATTACGCAGATGAATAGGAAAAAGAATCCCGTAATGTTTGAATACTCCATTAGTAGTGTAGCGCTTGACACAGTCACGAACGATTAAATATTTGGGCGTAACATTGCAGAGCGATATGAAGTGGGACAAGCATGTAATGGCAGTTGTGTGGAAGGCGGATAGTCGTCTTCGATTCATTGGTAGAATTTTGGTAAGATGTGGTTCATCTGTAAAGGAGACCGCTTATAAAACACTAATACGGCCTATTCTTGAGTACTGCTCGAGCGACTGGGATCCCTATCAGGTCGGATTGAGGGAAGACATAGAAGCAATTCAGAGGCGGGCTGCTAGATTTGTTACTGGTAGGTTTGATCATCACGCGAGTGTTACGGAAATGCTTCAGGAAGTCGGGTGGGAGTGTCTAGAGGAAAGGAGGCGTTCTTTTCGTGAATCGCTACTGAGGAAATTTAGAGAACCAGCATTTGAGGCTGACTGCAGTACAATTTTACTGCCGCCAACATACATTTCGCGGAAAGACTTCGTGACCATCAATCCTGATGTTAAGTTTCTCGCTGTTCTCATTTCTACTACTTCTCATTACCTTCGTCTTTCTCCGATTTACTCTCAAACCATACTGTGTACTCATTAGACTGTTCATTCCGTTTAGCAGATCATTTAATTCTTCTTCAATTTCACTGAGGATAGCAATGTCATCAGCGAATCGTATCATTGATATCCTTTCACCTTGTATTTTAATTCCACTCCTGAACCTTTCTTTTATTTCCATCATTGCTTCCTCGATGTACAGATTGAAGAGTAGGGGCGAAAGGCTACAGCCTTGTCTTACACCCTTCTTAATACGAGCACTTCGTTCTTGATCGTCCACTCTTATTATTCCCTCTTGGTTGTTGTACATATTGCATATGACCCGTCTCTTCCTATAGTTTACCCCTACTTTTTTCAGAATCTCGAACAGCTTGCACCATTTTATATTGTCGAACGCTTTTTCCAGGTCGACAAATCCTACGAAAGTGTCTTGATTTTTCTTTAGCCTTGCTTCCATTATTAGCCGTAACGTCAGAATTGCCTCTCTCGTCCCTTTACTTTTCCTAAAGCCAAACTGATCGTCACCTAGCGCATTCTCAATTTTCTTTTCCATTCTTCTGTATATTATTCTTGTAAGCAGCTTCGATGCGTGAGCTGTTAAGCTGATTGTGCGATAATTCTCGCACTTGTCAGCTCTTGCCGTCTTCGGAATTGTGTGGATGATGCTTTTCCGAAAGTCAGATGGTATATCGCCAGACTCATATTCTACACACCAATGTGAATAGTCGTTTTGTTGCCACTTCCCCCAATGATTTTAGAAATTCTGATGGAATGTTATCTATCCCTTCTGCCTTATTTGACCGTAAGTCCTCCAAAGCTCTTTTAAATTCCGATTCTAATACTGGATCCCCTATCTCTTCTAAATCGACTCCTGTTTCTTCTTCTATCACATCAGACAAATCTTCACCCTCATAGAGGCTTTCAATGTATTCTTTCCACCTATCTGCTCTCTCCTCTGCATTTAAAAGAACAGTGGAATTCCCGTTGCACTCTTAATGTTACCATCGTTGCTTTTAATGTCACCAAAGGTTTTTTTGACTTTCCTGTATGCTGAGTCTGTCCTTCCGACAATCGTATCTTTTTCGATGTCTTCACATTTTTCCTGCAGCCATTTCGTCTTAGCTTCCCTGCACTTCCAATTTATTTCATTCCTCAGCGACTTGTATTTCTGTATTCCTGATTTTCCCGGAACATGTTTGTACTTCCTCCTTCCATCTATCAACAGAGGGTTCATCGAACTACAATCATACTATCTCTCTACCATTCCACTCCCGAACAGCGCGCGGGAAAAACGAACACCTAACCCTTTCTGTTCGAGCTCCGATTTCTCTTATTTTATTTTGATGATCATTCCTACCTATGTAGGTTGGACTCAACAAAATATTTTCGCATTCGGAAGAGAAAGTTGGTGACTGAACTTTCGTAAACAGATCTCGCCGCGACGAAAAACGTCTTTGCTTTAATGACTTTCATCCCAACCCGCGTATCATATCTGCCACACTCTATCCCCTATTACGTGATAATACAAAACGAGCTGCCCTTTTTTTGCACCCTTTCGATGTCCTCCGTCAATCCCACCTGGTAAGGATCCCACACCGCGCAGCAATATTCTAACAGAGGACGAACGAATGTAGTGTAAGCTGTCTCTCTAGTGGACTTGTTGCATCTTCTAAGTGTCGTGTCAATGAAACGCAACCTTTGGCTCGCCTTCCCCACAACGTTATCTATGTGGTCTTTCCAATTGAATTTGTTCGTAATTTTAACACCCAGGTACTTAGTTGAATTGACAGCCTTGAGAATTGTACTATTTATCAAGTAATCGAATTCCAACGGATTTCTTTTGGAACTCATATGGATCACCTCACACTTTTCGTTATTTAGCGTCAACTGCCACCTGCCACACCATACAGCAATCTTTTCTAAATCGCTTTGCAACTGATACTGGTCTTCGGATGACCTTACTAGACGGTAAATTACAGCATCATCTGCGAACAACCTAAGAGAACTGCTCAGATTGTCACCCAGGTCATTTATATAGCTCAGGAACAGCAGGGGTCCCAGGACGCTTCCCTGGGGAACGCCTGATATCACCTCAGTTTTACTCGATGATTTGCCGTCTATTACTACAAACTGCGACCTTCCTGACAGGAAATCACGAATCCAGTCGCACAACTGAGACGATACCCCATAGGCCCGCAGCTTGATTAGAAGTCGCTTGTGAGGAACGGTGTCAAAAGCTTTCCGGAAATCTAGAAATACGGAATCAACTTGAGATCCCCTGTCGATAGCGGTCATTACTTCGTGCGAATAAAGAGCTAGCTGCGATGCACAAGAACGATGTTTTCTGAAACCATGCTGATTACGTATCAATAGATCGTTCCCTTCAAGGTGATTCATAAGTCTGCGTGTCGGTACCCTCTGCATTGAATCCCATACGTCCCTGTCTGTACTCGGTAGGTTCAAGTCGCCTCTGACAGCCCGGTGGCTGGTGCCTGAGTTAAGTCAGCCGGCCGGTGTGACCGAGCGGTTCTAGGCGTTACAGTCTGGAACCGCGTGACCGCTACGGTCGCAGGTTCGAATCCTGCCTCGGGCATGGATGTGTGTGAGGTTAGTTAGATTTAAGTAGTTCTGACCTGAGAAGTTAAGTCCCACAGTGCTCAGAGCCATTTGAACCATTTAAGTCAGCCGGCGGAGAGTTCCTCGGGAAAACGGAGGTTGGTTGGCTGATTTCGGGAAGGGGACCAAACATCCGATTAGGGAAGGATGGGTAAGGAGTTGGCCGTGCCCTTTCAAAGGAACCATTTGGAGAAATCACGGAAAACCTAAATCAGGGTGGCTGGACAGGGTTTGAACCGTCGTCCTCCCGAATGCGAGTACAGCGTGGAAAAGCTGAGAATCCGTGTGAGGGTCCCCGCCCAGCACAGTTTTAGACTGGTACGAAGTTTCATAGTGAAATATTCATTCTGTGTTAGTGAATTATTTACGGATGAACCGTACGTGAGTGATCGATCAGAGAAGAACAAACATTGCTACCGATAATGCGGAAGCATAGCAGCACAGGTTACTACACTTAAAAGTATACGGCAGATGCAGAAGTGTTTACGTCTGGCGAGAGCAGGTGTTGGTGTTGTTAATCTATAGGACGGAACGCAGTGTGCGCAGTTTGGCACTACCATTGTGCGAGCGGGGAGGATGTAGTTAGGAAATCACGGTACCGGAAGGCTGCAAATGGCGGAACCCTTCCACAGAGCTAACAGAATACGCGCTGGCAGGAAATGACAGGTGTAATCAAAACTTCATTAAAAAAATGTACTCCTGCCGTCATTAACTCGGAGGTTGATCTGAACACCGCACTGGTATATAGGCCTACTGGTCATGGTTCTATGTAGCCTTTATTATGTATTAGAATTATATTAATAACTTCAGCTGCTGAAGGGGTTGACATATATCAACGGGGACAGGTGAAAGTGTGTGCCCCTACCGGGACTCGAACCGGGGATCTCCTGCTTACATGGCAGACGCTCTATCCATCTGAGCCACCGAGGGCACAGATAATAGCGCGACTGCAGGGAGTATCTCGCGCACGCCTCCCGCGAGACCCACATTCTCACCTTGTATGTCCACACACTATATTCGAAGTGTCCCACCCCAACACACTCATTACTCGTGGAAGACATTCTTACCAAGTTCCGTAAGAGTTCGGGGAATATATGTGGAGGATGTGACGGTTAAAGCAGGCTCAAACATGGTAATTGGATGTCTCTATAGGCCCCCCTGGCTCAGCAGCTGTTGTGGCACAACACCTGAAGGAAAATTTGGAAAATATTTCCAGTAGATTTCCCCACCATATTATAGTTCTGGGTGGAGATTTTAATTTGCCGGATATAGACTGGGAGACTCAAACGTTAATAACGGGTGGCAGGGACAAAGAATCCAGTGAAATTTTTTTAAGTGCTTTATCTGAAAACTACCTTGAGCAGTTAAACAGAGAACCGACTCGTGGCGATAACATATTAGTCCTTCTGGTGACAAACAGACCCGAACTGTTTGAAACAGTTAACGCAGAACAGGGAATCAGCGATCATAAAGCGGTTACTGCATCGATGATTTCAGCCGTAAATAGAAATATTAAAAAAAGGTAGGAAGATTTTTCTGTTAAGCAAAAGTGACAAAAAGCAGATTTCAGAGTACTTGACAGCTCAACACAAAAGTTTTGTTTTAAGTACAGATAGTGTTGAGGATCAGTGGACAAAGTTCAAAACCATCGTACAATATGCATTTAATGAGTATGTGCCAAGCAAGATCGTAAGAGATGGAAACGAGCCACCGTGGTATAACAACCTAGTTAGAAAACTGCTGCGGAAACAAAGGGAACTTCACAGCAAACATAAACATAGTCAAAGCCTTGCAGACAAACAAAAATTACGCGAAGCGAAATGTACTAAGAGGAGGGCTATGCGAGAGGCGTTCAATGAATTCGAAAGTAAAGTTCTATGTACTGACTTGCCAGAACATACTAAGAAATTTTGGTCTTATATCAAAGTGGTAGGTGGATCAAAACAAAATGTCCAGACACTCTGTGACCTAAATGGCACTGAAACAGAGGATGACAGACTAAAGGGCGAAATACTAAATGTCTTTTTCCAAACCTGTTTCACAGAGGAAGACTGCACTGTAGTTCCTTCTCTAGATTGTCGCACAGATGACAAAATGGCAGATATCGAAATAGATGACAGAGGGATACAAAAACAATTAAAATCGCTCAAAAGAGGAAAGGCCGCTGGACCGGATGCGGTACCAGTTCGATTTTACACATCGTACGCGAAGGAACTTGCCCCCCTTCTTGCAGCGGTGTACCGTAGGTCTCTAAAAGAGCGTAGCGTTCCAAAGTATTGGAAAAGGGCACAGTTCATCGCCGTTTTCAAGAAGGGAAGTCGAACAGATGTGCAGAACTATAGACCTATATCTCTAACGTCGATCAGTTGTAGAATTTTGGAACACGTATTATGTTCGAGTATAATGACTTTTCTGGAGACTAGAAATCTACTCTGTAGGAATCGTCATTGTTGTTGTTGTTGTGGTCTTCTGTCCTCAGACTGGTTTGATCCAGCTCTCCATGCTACTCTATCCTGTGCAAGCTTCTTCATCTCCCAGTACCTACCGCAGCCTACATCCTTCTGAATCTGCTTAGTGTATTCATCTCTTGGTCTTCCTCTACGATTTTTTACCTTCCACACCGTCCTCCAATACTAAATTGGTGATCCCTTGAGAACATCTCCTACCAACCGATCCCTTCTTCTAGTCAAGTTGTGCCACAAACTCCTCTTCTCCCCAATCCTATTCAATACCTCCTCATTAGTTACGTGATCTACCCACCTTATCTTCAGCATTCTTCTGTAGCACCACATTTCAAAAGCTTCTATTCTCTTCTTGTCCAAACTAGTTATCGTCCATGTTTCACTTCCATACATGGCTACACTCCATACAAATACTTTCAGAAACGACTTCCTCACACTTACATCTATACTCGACTTTAACAAATTTCTCTTCTTCAGAAACGATTTCCTTGCCATTGCCAGTCTACATTTTATATCCTCTCTGCTTCGACCATCATCAGTTATTTTACTCCCTAAATAGTAAAACTCCTTTACTACTTCAAGTGTCTCATTTCCTAATCTAATTCCCTCAGCATCACCAGACTTAATTTGACTACATTCCATTATGATGCTGTAGTATATCGAGAGATTGTAACAATGGAAAATTGCACTGAAATGCAGGAGGATCTGCAACGAATTGACGCATGGTTCAGGGAATGGCAATTGAATCTCAATGTAGACAAGTGTAATGTGATGCGAATACATAGAAAGAAAGATCCTTTATCATTTACCTACAATATAACAGTTAATTCCATAAATCATCTGGGAGTAGGCATTAGGATTGATTTAAAATGGAATGATTATATAAAGTTGATCGTCGGTAAAGCAGGTGCCAGACTGAGATTAATTGCAAGAATCCTAAGGAAGTAGGTTAATCCACTGCTTGAATTCTGCTCACCGGTGTGGGATCCGTACCAGATAGGGTTGACAGAAGAGATAGAGAAGATGCAACGGAGAGTACCGCGCTTCGTTACAGGATCATTTAGTAATCGCGAAAGCGTTACGGAGATGATAGATAAACTCAAGTGGAAGACTCTGCAGGAGAGACGCTCAGTAGCTCGGTACGGGCTTTCGTTGAAGTTTCGAGAACATACCTTCACCGAGGAGTCAAGCAATATATTGCTCCCTCCTACGTATACCTCGCGAGGAGACCATGAGGATAAAATCAGAGAGATTAGAGCCCACGCAGAGGCATACCGACAATCTTTCTTTCCACGAACAACACGAGACTGGAATAGAAGGGAGAAGCGATAGAGGTATAAGTATATTTATTATGTATGGCTCCAGGTTCCACAACTGCTGTTAATTTCGTAATGGAAGTCCTAGTTGCTGTGAGGTGTGCGTCTACTTTCGAAAGTTGAATACGCTTGCCTGTATCAGTTTCTCTGGCGCTTCAGTGTACTTTCTGGCGTATTAACCCATGTTCTATGATCCTAACCCTTTTCCTAGTCAGTTGATTCCACATATTCCTATCCTCAACGATTATAGTAAGGATCTCATCAGTCCACCTAATTTTTCGTCACAAGCTGTAGAACCGCATCTCAGTTGCTTCTATGCACTCCTTTTTCGTTTTTTTTTTTTGTCACAGTCCGTGATTCACTCCCATATAGTACAGTGCTGTGCTCCAAAAGATAAAATCTCAGAAATTTTTGCCTCTAATTGAGAATGATTCCAGAATTCAGTCATTTTATCAACTGCATTGTCTAGAGTTTTGTTGTTTAGTTTATTTCAAGTGTTAATGATGCTACTCCTCAAGACTTCATCTTTCTGCGGTTGACTCTCAACCTACAATATGTGCTCGTTAGATTGTACGAGGTGCATTCAAGTTCTAAGGCCTCCGATTTTTTTCTAATTAGCTACTCACCCGAAATCGATGAAACTGGCGTTACTTCTCGACGTAATCGCCCTGCAGACGTACACATTTTTCACAACGCTGACCCCATGATTCCATGGCAGCGGCGAAGGCTTCTTTAGGAGTCTGTTTTGACCACTGGAAAATCGCTGAGGCAATAGCAGCACGGCTGGTGAATGTGCGGCCACGGAGAGTGTCTTTCATTGTTGGAAAAAGCCACAAGTCACTAGGAGCCAGGTCAGGTGAGTAGGGAGCATGAGGAATCACATCAAAGTTGTTATCACGAAGAAACTGTTGCGTAACGTTAGCTCGATGTGCGGGTGCGTTGTCTTGGTGAAACAGCACACGCGCGGCCCTTCCCGGACGTTTTTGTTGCAGGGCAGGAAGGAATTTGTTCTTCAAAACATTTTCGTAGGATGCACCTGTTACCGTAGTGCCCTTTGGAACGCAATGGGTAAGGATTACGCCCTCGCTGTCCAAGAACATGGACACCATCATTTTTTCAGCACTGGCGGTTACCCGAACTTTTTTTGGTGGCAGTGAATCTGTGTGCTTCCATTGAGCTGACTGGCGCTTTGTTTCTGGATTGAAAAATGGCATCCACGTCTCATCCATTGTCACAACCAACGAAAAGAAAGTCCCATTCGTGCTGTCGTTGCGCGTCAACATTGCTTGGCAACATGCCACACGGGCAGCCGTGTGGCCGTCCGTCAGCATTCGTGGCAGCCACCTGGATGACACTTTCCGCATTTTCAGGTCGTCATGCAGGATTGTGTGCACAGAACCCACAGAAATGCCAACTCTGGAGGCGATCTGTTCAACAGTCATTCGGCGATCCCCCAAAACAATTCTCTCCACTTTCTCGATCGTGTCGTCAGACTGGCTTGTGCGAGCCCGAGGTTGTTTCGGTTTGTTGTCACACGATGTTCTGTGTTCAATAAACTGTCACACCCACGAACGCACTTTCGACACATCCATAGCTCCATCACCACATGTCTCCTTCAACTGTCGATGAATTTCAATTGATTTCACACCACGCAAATTCAGAAAACGAATGATCGCACGCTGTTCGAGTAAGGAAAACGTACCCATTTTAAGTATTTAAAACAGTTCTCATTCTCGCCGCTGGCGGTAAAATTACATCTGCCGTACGGTGCTGCCATCTCCGGGACGTATTGACAATGAATGCGGCTTCATTTTAAAACAATGCGCATGTTTCTATCTCTTTCCAGTTCGGAGAAAAAAAATCGGAGGCCTTAGAACTTGAATGCACCTCGTACATTCCATTCACCGAGTCCTGCCACCCTTTCGCACCTTCATTGGGGGAAACCAAGATCATCACCGAATCTTATCAAGGATGTCCTTTCACCTCGGACTTAGACCCGACTCCTGAACCTGTCTTATTTTCATCATCGCTTCTTCGACGTACGTGAGGAACAGCTTGGGAGAAAGACTGCATCCTTGTTTTACGGCATGTCAAATCCGAGCACTTCTCCCTTGGCTCTCCATTCGAGATTGAAAGATAAACACATGTTGGCTCCGGGTACATCCTTTTCTTGGTATCGATCGAGGGAAAACTAATGGCAGATCCCAACTTTGTGGACAAAATGGAAACAAAAGAAAAGGCAGCATAGACATCTTTTAAATTAGTTGTCACCGGTTTCCTAGGAAACACAAGAGATCCAAACTACAAGACAATCGTCGCAGACAAGCTCGACAGCTTCAAGAAGCTGGTCTGTAACATGAGCATTAAAGTTCATTTTCTCCACTCACATCTTGACTACTTCCCTGCAAAGCTTGGTGATGTAAGTGAAGAGCAGGGTGAAAGATTCCACCAACACATCAAAGAAATGGAAAGAAGATATCAAGGAAGATGGAACGTCAACATGATAGCGGACTACTGCTGGATGGTAAAAAGAGATGATCCTCAAAGAGTCCACAGCCGGAAAAGCAATGTTCAAACGTTCAAATGTGTGTGAAATCTTATGGGACTTAACTGCTAAGGTCATCAGTCCCTAAGCTTACACACTACTTAACCTAAATTATCCTAAGGACAAACACACACACCCATGCCCGAGGGAGGACTCGAACCTCCGCCGGAACCAGCCGCATCAGCCCATGACTGCAGCGCCTCAGACCGCTCGGCCAATCCCGCGCGGCCGGAAAAGCAATGAAAGAAGCTTGGACAGAAAGCGAAAGCGTCATTATAAGGACTTATGAGCTTAAAGAGAAATGGAAGTGTACTGGAAATGTAGTTAGGAACATGATTTATAAATAAAATAAAATTTTATAACGTTGGGAGAAATGTGATAAATTGCTTAAATTTTGTTATTATACCCAAAAATACTCCCTTTTTTGTGAGAAAACCTGACGTGATAGAAAAAAATGGATTGCATTTTTGAAATCAGCGCTGAAAAGTACATAGTCAGTTATTAAATTTCAAACAACTTTCAAAAAATATTTTTTGCAGACCTGTGTAATGGGGCTAATGAACCCTGCAAGTACGAAACTTAGTCTGATACTCTCCTTCTTAAAAGCTCAACAGTTCCCTTCGCTACGCCAGTAAACGAAGAAACGTGCCTTGCATGTATTTCTCACAATGATTCTGAAGTAAGATATCTGGACATACACGCAGTTCTCCCGCATGCGCGGAACATGAGGTGCATAGACCTATCACGCAAGCCTTAGAATAGCCTGTACATTGCCTGACAAACGAAGTGAAACACAAACAAGAAGAGGAAACATAAAACTTCAGTAGCTGAGAGGGTATGCGCTGTTATTTCGGCGAGTACAGAATCGAGTCAAATCTACACAGAAAGAAGTCGAGCATTCCCCTCCCCTACTACCAACCTGACGTGTTCATTCCATTTAATATCGCTTTGCCTAGGTACTGTGTCTAGCCGCACTCTACACATGCTGCGTTCGAACGTTGTAGGATTATTTTTCCTACTCATCCGCATTAACTCACATTTTTCTACACTTAGACCAAGCTGCCATGTATCACATCACCTGGAAATTTTGTCTAAATCATCTTGTGTCCTCCCAGTCAGTCGACAGCTTCCTGTACGTCCTAGCATCAGCAAACAGCCTTAGACTGCTGTTTAACCTGTCCGTCAGATCATTTATGTACACTTGGAGCACTTTTGTCGATACCCACGATGAACACTCGCCGTCGAGGACAACGTGCTGGGCTCTATTCCTTAAAATGTCTTCGGGCCATCCATATCTGCAAACCTACCTACCCCGTGTGCTCTGATCTTCAACAATCTATAATGAGGCACCTTCCGGAAATCTAGGAATATGGAATCCTCAAGTTACTAACACTGACCAATGGGAGGGGGGATGTTGCAAATAGTCCACTCCTTGTTCTCGGATGGCAGGCGTAGATGTAGAGGGGTTAAGATATGCTTGAGCAAAATACGGGAATCCCCCCCCCCCCCCCCCCCTTGTGGTGATGAGACGTTGTCGCGGAACCTTGAAGACGAGTACACCTCCCCACACGTTCAAAATGGCTCTAAGCACTATGGGACTTAACATCTGAGGTCATCAGGACCCTAGACTTATAACTACTTAAACCTAACTACGGACACCACACACATCCATGCCCGAGGCAGGATTCGAACCTGCGACCGTAGCAGCAGCATGGCCCCGGACTGGAGTGCCTAGAACCGCTCGGCCACAGCGGCCGGCCCCTCACGTTCCCGTGAAGTCCAATATCGCGTCACTGTCACATGAGAATGCTCCACAAATTTGGATACTTTGCAGTTCGACCAGCCGGCCAAATGGAGACCCACAGTGAGGCCCCGTTAAAACTGTCAGGTGCTGATAATGCTGTCTCACACGAGTACACTGCATCCCCGTGTATTTCACAGTCATCACTCAAAATCTGACGTTCTTCACGCACCCTACCAAGCCTGATATCAACACTAAACTCGAGCAACAGTAATGCACTCTCGTGGCCGTTGTACGCTTCACAGAGAACTGCAATCATTCAGATACTCACTTGATATCATTTAGATACTTGCTTGATGATTTGTTTGTGTACGAAGTTAAGCTGACAGCTGTCTTCTGCATGTTTCACTTTTAGCCAGGGAGTGTATTTGTTGCAGTACCCTGTATCACTGAGCATTCTTAAGAAGCGACCAATATTGGAAGGAGTGCTCAAATATTATCAAAAGAAATTCAATTTATGAAATATAAGCTCTTAGTGAACATAAGTGGCGTTCTCTAACTAAAGAAAGCTCTACCCAGTAGTTGCGTGGAAACACGTCGCTTCCATCTGCAGTGAGGGAGACAGTGGTCATCAAAACCGCAGTCCAACATCACTTATGTCTGTTGTAGAGTCTTAGAATATATTCCGAATTCAAACACAATGAGGTATCTCGCAAAGCATGGATTCTGGAAACATCAGTCGTGCGAAAACCATCTCGGGCTTTTCTCACATGGCATCCTGAAAACCATGAGTCAGGGCACTCAGGTGCGCAGTATTTCATGGTTTCCCAAAGGCATTTGACTCAATACCACACGAACGCTTATTACCGAAAAGTCCGCCCCTGGTAGCTGAGTGGTCAGCGTGACGGAATGTCACACCTAACGGCCCGGGTTCGATTCCCGGCTGGGTCGGAGATTTTCTACGCTCAGGGTCTGGGTGTTGTGTTGTCCTTATCATCATCATTTCATCCCCATCGACACGCAAGTCGCCGAAGTGGCATCAACTCGAAAGACTTGCACCAGGCGAACGGTCTACCCGACGGGAGGCCCTAGCCACAGGGCATTTCCATTACCGAAGATACTGTCGTATGTGGTATCAATCCAAATTTGTGATTAGATGGAGGATTTCTTGGTAGGAACGACGCATTATAGTATCTTGGATGGAGAGTCACCGACAAAAGCAGAAGTAAATTCAGGTGTTCCCCGGTGGCATTCTTGCTGTTCGTGTCGTATTTTAGCGATCTGACCGCCTGCTTAGCTGAGCGGTAGCGTGTTTGCCCACCATGCAGGGAGCCCGGGTTCAATTCCTGCTTGCGGACTGGCTGTTGTGTTATCATCACTTCGTCATCACTGACACGCAAGTCGCCCAATGTGGCGTCACCTGAAATAAGACTCGCAATTCGGCGGCCGAACTCTTCCCTAGATGGGGCCTCCTGGCCATGAATGCCACACGATCATTTCATTTCTTTCCATTAGCGACTGGCTTACTACACAACAGTAACCTCTGGCTTTTTACAGACTCCATACTTACAAAAATAAGCTTAGCGCCCCCTGCTTCACTCGCGTAGTGTGTATGGTCTGCACAGATTTTTTGTTTTTCTTTAATCGAATGTTTATGTTGTTCACAAACTGCAGTGCCTTCTAAACTTTTCACGTTAATTAAGGCCATAGAAACATGGCCTTTTCCGAATGTACTTCTGTCCAAAAAAGCGCTTCTGACAACTCGAGTCCAAAGCTTTTTATTAATCATGCCTTTTGCGTTCTTGTGGTGGCATTTCCATAGAAACTTTCATCTTCTTAACACATATTTCTTTGCATCTAACCGAAAAGTGAAATATCACTTTCGCAGATTTTTTTTAATGTAACAATTTTTTTTTAATGTAACGAAATAGCTCTTTAAAAATTTTCGTCCCCTATTTCACCCCCTTAGGGACTGTATTTCCAAAAACAGTGAAACATTTTTTTTTTAATTTCCAACAGAAGCCAAATACAAATTTTCTCAGACTTAGCTTCGAAAATGCTTTCATAATGAAAAAAATTCGCAAAACTTTTCATCCCCACTTCATTACCTTCGGGGGTTGAATTTCCAAAAACTCCGAAACAAGTAATTCTTTATTTGTACGAGGGTAGTTTGAAAAGTTCTCGGAACGGAAGAGAAAAAAAAAGTACATCCCTGAAACTTTTTTTTATTTTTCAATGTAGTCTCCTAGTAGATTAATGCACTTGGTCCAATGATGTTCCAGTGCCTTCAGCCCATCTCGAAAATAAGTTTCCTCCAGGCCTGAAAAATAGTTGTCAACTCCTGCTATCAATTCTTCGTTTGAAGTGAATCTTCGTGTACCAAGAAAAATTTTCAGTTTTAGGAAGAGATGCAAGTCTGACGGAGTCATACCAGATGAACGAGGGGAATGTGGCAACAATTATTTATGCCTTAGTTCGTGTAATTTTACCATGGCGACGGCACAAAGTGCGGGTGCGCATTGTCTTGATGGAAGATTACTTTCTTCCTTGCTAAACCTCGCCTTTTATCGCGTGTCTTTTGTTGCAGTTTGTCCTGGAAATTAGCATAGTATTCCCTAGTAATTGTTTGCCCAGTGAGAAGATAATCTACAAACAGAATCCGCTACGCGTCCCAGAACACTGATCCCATGAGTTTCCCCGCCGAAGGAACTGTCTGTTTTCTTTGGTGGCGAAGAATCAGCATGTTTCCACTGCTCTGACGGTTGTTTTGTCTGTGGAGTATAGTAGTGCACCAATTTTCATCTGTGGTCACAAACCGGCGCAAAAAATCTTGTTCGTTTCTCCTAAAACTGGCCAAACATTGCTCCGGTATGTCCATTCTCATACGTTTTTGATCCGGCATCCAGAGTCGTGGCACCCATCTTGTAGATAATTTTTTTTCCACTTCTAATTCCTCGGTTAAAATGTGATATACCCTTTCAGATGACATCTGGCAAGCGCGAGCAATTTCACGCACTTTCAATCGGCGATCCTCCATGACCATTTTATGCACTTTTGCAATTATTTCTGGAGTAGCGGCACATCTTGGCCGACCACAGCGCGCATCATCGTCTAAGCTCTCCCGCCAAATTTAAATTCATTTGTCCACTTGTCAACAGTTGAATATGAAGGAGCACAGTCCTCCAGTGTATTCTGGAAATAGGCATGAATGTCCTTGGCTTTCACACCTTTCTTTAAGAAATACTTAATCACTGCTCGACTCTCGATTTTTTTCATCTTCGCAAATCACTACGCGGGAACAACAACAGAGCCACGTCACCGCCACAGCTCTCTTCCAAGAGCATTGACGTGGTACGTGTTTACAGTCCAATCAATGAATACCACGTGAACAACTCGTTGCGCTTGCGCTGAACTCTCGTGGTGATTCCGAGAACTTTTCAAACCACCCTCGTAACCGAGAAGCACCAATTTTCATATATGTAGCTTTAAAAATGCTTTAGTAGTTCTTTAATAACGATTTATTTTCAAAACCACTTTCGCCCACTTATATACCCCTTCACTGTTCGAATTTCCAAAAAAGCTGAAACATATTTCATTCATGATTTAAATGATAAAAACTGCACACTAGTTACTTATTTGTTGGTGCTTGGCAGAACCCGTTTCGAGAATTTATTCTCATCGTCAAGTACATTTGTTTACATGATTGATTGGTGATGTTTGCATGTGTGACTGCTCTCTTGCGTCTTTTTAAAGTTAGACTGCAATTGGAAAGTCGAACAAAATGAATCACTGAGTGTTTTTAAACGCTAATGTTGGTAACAGCATTTTTGTTTGACTACTTAGAGGTATTGTGCCTCCTCCATTATACAGAATATCACGAAGACGGCAATCATCACATACACTGTGTTTACAAATCATGCTATAAAAGATTCGTCACTATGGTTCACAAAGAGTTTGTACACAGTCTGAAGTGTTACAGTGTTTTTGGATTATATAATGTTCCTGTCTTTTCTTTTTTTCTTCAGGCCATTGTCCCGCTCCAACGCGGGATCGGCCTTGTTACTATTGATGTGGTAGTGTTAGTTGCAGAGAGTAGCCGGATACCCTTCCTGCCGCCACCCCGAATCCCAAGGGGCGGAATGAGTGTGCCCCAGCTGCCTGCGTCTAGTGTAAGCCATGGAATAGTGCGAACGTTTTCAAATGTCTGTGAGTCGTGTAACAGAGGCGGAACGTGGGGACCAGCCCGGTATTCACCTAGCGGGATGTGGAAAACCGCCTAAAAACCACATGCAGGCTGGCCGGCATACCGGCCCTCGTCGGCAATCCGCCGAGCGGATTCGATCCGGGGCCGGCGCACCTACCTCAGTCCAGGAAACAACGAATTAGCCCTCTCGTCTACCCTGGCGGGTTTTGGTTTATATTGCCAATTATAAAACGTGTTTTACCACTATTAACTACTAAATTATCGATTGCATTTTTTTTCTAATGAGGGAACGTGCATACTTATAATAATTGTTACTGTTATCATATGCAGAAAAAACATATGAAGAAGTTAACTGATTCACTATCTAGTTTGTCATTGAGGTCTTTTTCTGGAGTTACAAACTTTCGAGCTCCTCCATTAAATCGACTGCATGCCATTTTCGGAAGTGCTGGAGTATCTTAAGATCTTCTTCTACGTTTTAGGATGGGTGTCCAGTGTTTCTTGTGTGTGTTGCTATTGCTGAATTTGTAAATTGTTATGCATGTAACAGTTAAGTTCATTGTATCTAATTTGAAAACGCCTGCCAGTTTATCCTATGTAGTAGCTTGAGCAAGTTTCACACGTTATTTTGTATATTCCTGAGTCTGAGAATTTACCTTTTCTATTGTTTAAGATGTGGACTAGTTTCTGTTGTTGCTTGTTGTTTTTGGAGAAAGGTACTTTCACTTCATGTGATCTAAGTAGGTTTGCTATTTTTTAAGAAATGTTACCTACGTAAGGTACGCCAGCCATACGTTTGATTGTATTATTGGCTCCTTCTGAAGAGCTAGGAATTTCTTCTTTTTTTTATTTTTCTCTGCATAGTATCACTGAGCTGGGGAAGTCATTGACCACTGCAATTTCCTGGATGATGTCTAGTTCTTTCTTCCTGTTCTCTTTGTTCATTTTTTTCCTCTGTGTATCTTCGTTTTGTATGCCGCTTTCTTGTGTACATCTGGGCGACATGATGTGCCAGGGATTGTGTTGCTGGAGGTTGTCTTTTTTTGGATGTCCTAAAATTGTGCAAGCTGTTTTTGTTTCTATGCATATATCTAGAAAATTAATGCTTTTTTTGGTATTCAGGTCTGAAATTTGTTTTCTTGTATACATTATTAAACAAATTTATGATGATCTTGGTGTCTTTGGTCTCTCCTTTGAGTAAAATTTAGGTATAATCTACATATCTTTTGTAGCATACAATGTTTTTTTAAGCAGTGTTCCTGGGTGCTCAGCATTTTCTGTTCTAGGTGGTTTATAAAAATGTCTGCTATTGTGTTAGATATGGATAAACCCATGGCTAGTCCATCTTGTTGTTGATAAATGAATCCAAAGTAGTTGTAGTTGAGAGTTATTTCAAGTAATTCTATAACTTCAATAATTTCAGCTTGTGAACACTTTTTGTGCTCTAGTAAGTTGTTCTTTATTACGTCCATAGCTTCTTTAACAGGGATATTTTAATATAGGTTTGTGATGTCTAGTGATACAGAGTGGGCACCACCGCTAATTTCGACATGCAATTGCGACAAGCTTAAGCAGTCATTCCTCCGACGCTCCAGACGCGGACTAATCAAAGAAATACTCCACTACGTGGTAGAACGGGAATTATTCTCCTCCATACACTTCACAGTGGTTTACAGTGTATAGATACAGATGCAGATACTAGACGCTAAAACTGAACTGTCCTTTGCGGACTTCTAAAACGATATAATCAGAAAAGAACGTGATTTGTAAGCTCTCATAGAAGTTTTTCTGGTTCACTAGACTATCCGGCTGTGATAAGGGAAGGGTACAGAAAGTTGTCTGCAAACACTACGAAGTTTTGTTCCGTTTATTTGACTGCAATGCTCAGGCAGCGATATTTGGAAGGAACACACTGAGGTGGCACACTGCCAGTGACGATAACGCACGCCAGCAGCTGTAACGTGGCTAGAATAGCTGCAGCTTAATTGGGAAGCTTTTTTTTAAAAATCCATTGTTGATGCTTGCGCCGTGACTTAATAGAAATTTTCGGATTAAAAAGTTTCCGTCACTCACACATTATATAAAGGTCAGTTAAATGTAAACGAGACAGATGGGAAAAACAGAAAGCAAACTGTGGGCGGTCCACAGGTTGCAAAGGTATCGGCCACGCTACAGAAGTTTCGCTGGGAAGCCCTTACACATCCTCCGTATAGTCCCGAACTCTCCCTATGCGATTTCCGTAGTTTTGGAGCCCGCAGGAAAGACGTTTGTGGGCGCCGATTTGCTTCGGACTAAAAGGCACATTTTACCATGAAGGCATTGACCTGTCTTGTCTCACAATAGGATAAATGTGTTACCAGTTTTGGCGATTACTTCTAAAATAATAAACATTTTACTCGCTTTTTTTCATCTGTCTCTTTTTCATTTTATGGACCCTCATATTTATCGTGTTGTTGTAGTTGTTGTCTTCAGTCCGAAGACTGGTTTGATGTAGCTCTCCATGCTTCTCTATCCTGTGCAAGTCTCTTCATCTCCCAATAACTAGTGCAACTTACATCCTTTTGAAACTGCTTACTGTATTCAAGCCATAATCTCGCTGTGCTATTTTTAGGTCCTCCCCATGAATTTCTCCACTGCGAAATTTAAAGTGCCTTGATACCTCAGGACCTGTTCTGTCAACTGATACCTTCTTTTAGACAACACGTACCATGAATTTAGTTTCTCCCAATTCGGGACAGTAGTTATGCGATTTATCTATCAATTTAGAATTCGAGATTCTGCTGCAGCATTACATTTCAAAAGCTATATTGCCAAAAAAAAAATTAGTACACCCTTTTAGAGGTTTTCAATTCACTGAAAATTTACTGTTGCAACAGTGCTATGGAGTACACGATTACATTTACAGATCAGTAGCACAAGCGGTTCTGAGGTTCCAGGTATCGACCCATGTTGAATCATAGGTATTGTGTATTAGTACGAGGTGTATCTGTCAGCTATGCTTTACGAGACATCCGTTAACAATGCAGAAATAGAACTAAAGTACAGGTTCGATGGAGGATTATTCAACCAGTCCAGACTCCATTCAAAAAGGTTCACCAGTACCACTCGTGTGACAGAGCTGCAGTATGCTGATGACAATGCTTCTCCAGCTCATTCACCTGCAGAGTTGCACCTGTCAGTTGATTCCTTCAGCGGGGCGTACGAACGATTTGGTCTCTCCATCAATATTCCAAAGACAAAGGTGATGGCGCAGCCGACTCCTGACTCCTCCGTTCCTGATTTCAGCATATCCATTTATGATACACCCTTGGAACAAGTGGACCATTTCCTCTACCTAGGAAGCATACTGTCATCTAACTGCTCATCTGGAAAAATAGTGGAGAATAGATTACGTGCTGCCCATGTAGCATTTGGACGTCTTACAAAGCGTGTCTTCCTGAATAAAGACCTAACACTGTATAACAAACTGATGGTGTACAAAGCTGTAGTTATTTCCACCCTTCTATATGGTTGCGAAACCTGGACGTTATATTCCTGTGATCTGAAGAAACTAGAATGCTTCAACCAACAGAAGCTGAGATATATCATCAACCTGAAATGGGATGACTTCATATCCAACACGGCTGTTCTTGAGAAAGCAAAAATCTATAGCATGGAAGCTCTTATCATTTGGCATCAACTCAGATGGGTCGGACATGTCCAGCGGATGACCAATGGCAGACTTCCACGCCAAATGCTGTACAGCGAAGTGAGAACAGGTAAAAGGCCACGAGGTGCCCCTCTCAAACGTTATAAGGATCAGTAAGAGAAAAATCTGAAAAACTTGAACATCGATCCGAGTAACTGGTCCACAATAGCAGAAGATCGAAGTCGCTGGCGCTCAGTTACCTCAAATGCTCTTCAAAACTTTGAGCTGGAACGTCGAAGAATGGAGAATGACAAACGCCAGAGACAAACTCCTCCCGGCTCAGCCACGTCCTCCACCTTCCATCAGCTGTAATGTCTGTGGCCGCCCGTTCCACGCTAGGATTGGATTGCTAAGCCATCAACGACACTTCCACGCCTGAACCGTGGCAAAGGAAATGTCAGGAGAGAACTGAAAAGTCGGATACGAGTATCAGCCGAGGACGTGGTATAGAATCCATTTGCGGCAATGCAGGTGTTGACTGGCATCCAGCACAGACCGTACAGATGGTGAATACTGTCCTGGGTTACGTTATGCCACGTCTCCTCGAACTGTTCACGTAGTTCTGTAAGAGTTGTTGTTGACGAGTAGCAAGTCACTTCAGATCCCATCAAATCCCAAACTTGCTCAACTGGAAACAAGTCCGGAGGTCGTGCTGGCCTGGGAAGTTGATGCACGTTGAGTTTCAGGGGCAGTGTGTGGGTGAGCATTATCTCGATGCAACCACACATCTTTCTGTTGCAAGAACGTCAAAAGAACGGTTCTACCAACACTCTGCACGTACCGAGCGCTGATTAGCTTCCCCTCGATAAACACCAAAGGTGAACGAGTGTTGCAGTTTCTCGCACCCCAACCGACGAGGCCTGAGGTGGGGCCAGTCTGTCCTGGACGAACGCACTCTACGAGACAGCCATCACCAGGTCTACGCCGTAGGCGCAAACGACCACCACTTGCGTGCAGCCAGACTCTCCTATCATCGCTGACGGCCACGGCGCGCCATTCCACCTTCGATGATGATGATGATGATGATGATTATTATTATTATTGTTGTTGTTGTGGTCTTCAGTCCTGAGACTGGTTTGATGCAGCTCTCCATGCTACTCTATCCTGTGCAAGCTTTTTCATCTCCCAGTACCTACTGCAACCTACATCCTTCTGAATCTGCTTAGTGTATTCATCTCTTGGTCTCCCTCTACGATTTTTACCCTCAACGCTGCCCTCCAATACTAAATTGGTGATCCCTTGATGCCTCAGAACATGTCCTACCAACCGATTCCTTCTTCTGGTCAAGTTGTGCCACAAACTTCTCTTCTCCCCAATCCTATTCAATACTTCCTCATTAGTTATGTGATCTACCCATCTAATCTTCTGCATTCTTCTGTAGCACCACATTTCGAAAGCTTCTATTCTCTTCTTGTCCAAACTATTTATCGTCCATGTTTCACTTCCATACATGGCTACACTCCATACGAATACTTTCAGAAATGACTTCCTGACACTTAAATCAATACTGGATGTTAACAAATTTCTCTTCTTCAGAAACGCTTTCCTTGCCATTGCCAGCCTACATTTTATATCCTCTCTACTTCGACCATCATCAGTTATTTTGCTCCCCAAATAGCAAAACTCCTTTACTACTTTAAGTGCCTCATTTCCTAATCTAATTCCCTCAGCATCACCCGACTTAATTAGACTACATTCCATTATCCTTGTTTTGCTTTTGTTGATGTTCATCTTATATCCTCCTTTCAAGACACTGTCCATTCCTTTCAACTGCTCTTCCAAGTCCTTTGCTGTCTCTGACAGAATTACAATGTCATCGGCGAACCTCAAAGTTTTTATTTCTTCTCCATGAATTTTAATACCTACTCCGAATTTTTCTTTTGTTTCCTTTACTGCTTGCTCAATATACAGATTGAACAACATCGGGGAGAGGCTACAACCCTGTCTTACTCCCTTCGCAACCACTGCTTCCCTTTCATGTCCCTCGACTCTTATAACTGCTATCTGGTTTCTGTACAAATTGTAAATAGCCTTTCGCTCCCTGTATTTTACCCCTGCCACCTTTAGAATTTGAAAGAGAGTATTCCAGTCAACATTGTCAAAAGCTTTCTCTAAGTCTACAAATGCTAGAAACGTAGGTTTGCCTTTTCTTAATCTTTCTTCTAAGATAAGTCGTAAGGTCAGTATTCCCTCACGTGTTCCAGTGTTTCTACGGAATCCAAACTGATCTTCCCCGAGGTTGGCTTCTACTAGTTTTTCCATTCGTCTGTAAAGAATTCGTGTTAGTATTTTGCAGCTGTGACTTATTAAGCTGATAGTTCGGTAATTTTCACATCTGTCAACACCTGCTTTCTTTGGGATTGGAATTATTATATTCTTCTTGAAGTCTGAGGGTATTTCGCCTGTTTCATACATCTTGCTCACCAGATGGTAGAGTTTTGTCAGGACTGGCTCTCCCACGGCCGTCAGTAGTTCCAATGGAATATTGTCTACTCCGGGGGCCTTGTTTCGACTCAGGTCTTTCAGTGCTCTGTCAAACTCTTCACGCAGTATCGTATCTCCCATTTCATCTTCATCTACATCCTCTTCCATTTCCATAATATTGTCCTCAAGTACATCGCCCTTGTATAGACCCTCTATATACTCCTTCCACCTTTCTGCTTTCCTTTCTTTGCTTAGAACTGGGTTTCCATCTGAGCTCCTGATATTCATACAAGTCGTTCTCTTATCTCCAAAGGTCTCTTTAATTTTCCTGTAGGCGGTATCTATCTTACCCCTAGTGAGATAGGTCTCAACATCCTTACATTTGTCCTCTAGCCATCGCTGCTTAGCCATTTTGCACTTCCTGTCGATCTCATTTTTGAGACGTTTGTATTCCTTTTTGCCTGTTTCACTTACTGCATTTTTATATTTTCTCCTTTCATCAATTAAATTCAATATTTCTTCTGTTACCCAAGGATTTCTACTAGCCCTCGTCTTTTTACCTACTTGATCCTCTGCTGCCTTCACTACTTCATCCCTCAAAGCTACCCATTCTTCTTCTACTGTATTTATTTCCCCCATTCCAGTCAATTGCTCCCTTATGCTCTCCCTGAATCTGTGTACAACCTCTGGTTCTTTTAGTTTATCCAGGTCCCATCTCCTTAAATTCCCACCTTTTTGCAGTTTCTTCAGTTTTAATCTACAGGTCATAACCAATAGATTGTGGTCAGAGTCCACATCTGCCCCTGGAAATGTCTTACAATTTAAAACCTGGTTCCTAAATCTCTGTCTTACCATTATATAATCTATCTGAAACCTTCTAGTATCTCCAGGGTTCTTCCATGTATACAACTTTCTTTCATGATTCTTAAACCAAGTGTTAGTTATGATTATGTTGTGCTCTGTGCAAAATTCTACCAGGCGGCTTCCTCTTTCATTTCTGTCCCCCAATCCATATTCACCTACTATGTTTCCTTCTCTTCCTTTTCCTACACTCGAATTCCAGTCACCCATGACTATTAAATTTTCGTCTCCCTTCACAATCTGAATAATTTCTTTTATTTCATCATACATTTCTTCAATTTCTTCGTCATCTGCAGAGCTAGTTGGCATATAAACTTGTACTACTGTAGTAGGTGTGGGCTTCGTATCTATCTTGGCCACAATAATGCGTTCACTATGCTGTTTGTAGTAGCTTACCCGCATTCCTATTTTCCTATTCATTATTAAACCTACTCCTGCATTACCCCTATTTGATTTTGTGTTTATAACCCTGTAGTCACCTGACCAGAAGTCTTGTTCCTCCTGCCACCGAACTTCACTAATTCCCACTATATCTAACTTCAACCTATCCATTTCCCTTTTTAAATTTTCTAACCTACCTGCCCGATTAAGGGATCTGACATTCCACGCTCCGATCCGTAGAACGCCAGTTTTCTTTCTCCTGATAACGACATCCTCTTGAGTAGTCCCCGCCCGGAGATCCGAATGGGGGACTATTTTACCTCCGGAATATTTTACCCAAGAGGACGCCATCATCATGTAATCATACAGTAAAGCTGCATGCCCTCGGGAAAAATTACGGCTGTAGTTTCCCCTTGCTTTCAGCCGTTCGCAGTACCAGCACAGCAAGGCCGTTTTGGTTATTGTTAAAAGGCCAGATCAGTCAATCATCCAGACTGTTGCCCTTGCAACTACTGAAAAGGCTGCTGGCCCTCTTCAGGAACCACACGTTTGTCTGGCCTCTCAACAGATACCCCTCCGTTGTGGTTGCACCTACGGTACGGCTATCTGTATCGCTGAGGCACGCAAGCCTCCCCACCAACGGCAAGGTCCATGGTTCATTATTATTATTATTATTATTATTATTATTATTATTGTTGTTGTTGTTGTTATCTTCAGTCCTGAGACTGGTTTGATGCAGCTCTCCATGCTACCCTATCGTGTGCAAACTTCTTCATCTCCCAGTACCTACTGCAACCTACATCCCCCTGAATTTGCTTAGTGTATACAGCTCTTGGTCTCCCCCTGCGATTTTTAACCTCCACGCTGCCCTCCAGTACTAAATTGGTGATCCCTTGATGCCTCAGAACATGTCCTACCAACCGATCCCTTCTTCTAGTCAAGTTGTGCCACAAATTCCTCTTCTCCCCAATCCTATCCGGTACCTCCTCATTAGTTATGTGAACTACCCATCTAATCTTCAGCATACTTCTGTAGCACCACATTTCGAAAGCTTCTATTCTCTTCTTGTCCAAACTATTTATCGTCCATGTTTCACTTCCGTACATGGCTATACTCCATACAAATACTTTCAGAAACGACTTCCTGACACTTAAATCTATACTCGATGTTAACAAATTTCTCTCCTTCAGAAACGATTTCCTTGCCATTGCCAGTCTACATTTTATATCTTCTCTACTTCGACCATCATCAGTTATTTTGCTCCCCAAATAGCAAAACTCCTTTACTACTGTAAGTGTCTCATTTCCTAATCTAATTCCCTCAGCATCACCCGACTTAATTCGACTACATTCCATTATCCTCCTTTTTCCTTTGTTGATGTTCATCTTATATCCTCCTTTCAAGACACTGTCCATTCCGTTCAGCTGCTCTTCCAAGTCCTTTAATGTCTCTGACAGAATTACAAAGTCATCGGCGAACCTCAAAGTTATTATTTCTTTTCCATGCATTTTAATACCTACTCCGAATTTTTCTTTTGTCTCCTTTACTGCTTGCTCAATATACAGACTGAAAATATTTGGGCGTAACATTGCAGAGCGATATGAAGTGGGACAAGCATGTAATGGCAGTTGTGGGGAAGGCGGATAGTCGTCTTCGATTCATTGGTAGAATTTTAGGGAGATGTGGCTCATCTCCAAAGGAGACCGCTTATAAAACACTAATACGACCTATTCCTGAGTACTGCTCGAGTGTTTGGGATCCGTATCAGGTCGGATTGAGGGAGGACATAGAAGCAATTCAGAGGCGGACTACTAGATTTGTTACTGGTAGGTTTGATCATCACGCGAGTGTTACGGAAATGCTTCAGGAACTCGGGTGGGAGTCTCTAGAGGAAAGGAGGCGTTCTTTTGGTGAATCGCTACTGAGGAAATTTGGAGAACCAGCATTTGAGGCTGACTACAGTACAATTTTACTGCCGCCAACTTACATTTCGCGGAAAGACCACAACGATAAGATAAGAGAGATTAGGGCTCGTACAGAGGCATATAGGCAGTCATTTTTCCCTCGTTCTGATTGGGAGTGGAACAGGTAGAGAAGATGCTAGTTGTGGTACGAGGTACCCTCCGCCACGCACCGTATGGTGGATTGCGGAGTACGGATGAAGATGTAGATGTAGACGATCCTGGCCTACCCTCTTTGGAATTGGTATTATTACATTCTTCTCGCATTCAGAGGCCCGCCTCCATTTGGGCAGTTCTAGCTTGGTGGTCATACAGCTGCTTCTCTTTTCTGCAAAGCTTTACTTCTGCCAGTACCTCGTCTCCTACCTTCCAAACTTTACAGAAGCTCTCCTGCGAACGTTGTAGAACTGCTGTGGCTAAGCCATGTCTCCGCAATATCCATTCTTTCAGGAGTGCTAGTTCTGCAAGGTTCGCAGGAGAGCTTCTGTAAAGTTTGGAAGGTAGGAGACGAGGTACTGGCAGAAGTAAAGCTGTGAGGACGGGGCGTGAATCGTGCTTGGGTAGCTCAGTTGTTAGAGCACTTGCCCGGGAAAGGCAAAGGTCCCGATTTCGAGTCTCGGTCCGGCACACAGTTTTAATCTGCCAGGAAGTTTCAGAACACCATCTGTTAACACAAAAATAGAATCGACCTTGTTTTGCCAGCAAATGTTTTTCAGCAGTCATCTACATTCATTACACCTTTTTAAATTATTTTAACTATATAAAAGCTGTTAAATTGTATAAAAATCGCTTAATTGAATAAATTTAACTGTAAAATGTGACGAAATGGTGGCTAATAGTTTAAGTATCATATTTGGCTTTCCCACCCTAAAAAACGTAAGCATAAGGTATTTTCAGCAAAAAGTTTTTCCATCGTCGGCCTGTATAATCAGTATAATAGTAGGACAGCTGCGAAGACTACAGAAAGAGAACAGATATTTCAATGATTGGAAAATGTTGTGAAAAGAAGTGACACGACAGAGTTTACAACGCGACTCGTTCACTTTGCAGTCCAACACCTTGACTACTTAACCTCGCTGCCATGGCTATTGCATTACGCTGTGTTCCACTTGTTTATGTTAGACCGTTCACTGTTTCTATTTTGCTTTCTTTTCAGTTATTCCTGATTTCATGCTTGATCCGTACTCTGTTTTTGACGGGCTGTCGACTGACGGGGGGGGGGGGGGGGGGATGGGAAACTGCAGGCACAGCTAGGGACCAGTCCACGAAAAATCTGCACTGTCTAAGAGGACGCAATGTGGCTGTCTTGCTGCAATCGGCACTAGCTGCAAAGGCGGGGAAGTGCTGGGAAAGCGGGACAACAACAACAGTCAAAGGCTACCACCTGTGTCTTTCTCGAGGGCAAAAAATACTCATATTTGACAATTTCACTCTGCCGACTGGGTCATTTAAAGTGATGGTGAAGGTCTGAGGGGCGAGCAGCCAACTCAGATACGTCGCACGTCGGGGGCGGTAATGCGCAGCGGACGAGAATCGATTTCTGTGGAAGCGACCTGCGGCCGCCTGTGAGCGTGGGCGTGTCAGCCGCCGTCCACGTGCGCACAAACAGCAGCACAGGCAGAAACTGCGGCGCAGAATACTGAAAGTGTACCGGGAACTACAGCGCCAAATACTGGAAGTGTTCTCGGGACGCGGAATCACGTTCCAATAAAGAAAGATTTGTGTTAAGGAACCGGCTCTCTCTTACATGTCTGTTTTGGTTTCTTGATGATTGGGCCTGCAGTGAAATACGTGACTTGGAAGGACATTGTAAGTATGGTTCCAGTATCACTGCTTAAAACGCCCATTGACGATTGAGACAGCTGTTCCGCAAGATTGACATTTTCAACTGACTGCGTACACAAAGTTTGAGAATTAAATTCTATAGAAATTTTGGACTTAATTTTTTTTACAAATGAAGAATTTGGTGATCTATTGAGATACAACTGAAATTGCAGTCATTTTCATTATCACGAATAAACAAACAACTATATCCTAATTAATTTTTATGTTCATAAATTATGCAAGTAAGAGGGATACTTACGCCTACGTTGTCCTGACGTATATATAACATCTGCTGTGGCCGTTTCTGTTGACATTTTTTGTTATATTTCACGTGAATTTCTAAAATATCTATTTCATTTGGATTCTCTGCTGTTATACAGTGTGGCGTAATATTTTGATGTAATATTGTACCAGGTGTACCGGTATAAAATGAGCGTTAAGATACAAATGTGTCGATAGGGAACATTTGTTGTGAACGAGCCTTAATTTTTTTTTGTTTGGTTGGTATGACATCCGTCAAAGATATTTAGTATACATCGAGTCATGGAACAAACAACATCATATGTACAATAATGTGAATGCCATCCTCCCACCGATAGTGCAACCATTTCGGCAGCATACTGGCGAAGCATTCGTCTTCATACATGTCATGAATGATTTCCTTCAGGATAAAGACATCGCTGTGGCCAGCATGTTCTCCAGACATGAACCGTACCGACATGCCTGGGATAGATCGAAAGAGGCTATTTATGGACGACGTGAGCCACCAACCACTCTGAAGGATCTACGCCAAATCGCCGTTGAGGAGTGGGACAATCTGGACCAACAGTGCCTTGATGAACTTCTGGATAGTATGTCACGACGAATACAGGCATGCATCAATGCAAGAGGACGCGCTACTGGGTATTAGAAATACCGGTGTGTACGGCAATGTGGACCACCACCTCTGAATGTCTCGCTGTGTGGTGGTACAACATGCAATGTGTGGTTTTTATGAGCAATAAAAAAGGCGAAAATGATGTCTACGTTGACATCTATTCTAATTTTCTGTACGTGTTCCGGAACTGTCAGAATCAAGGTGATACAAAACTTTTTTTTTGTGTGTGTGTAGTTGCAGTGTTAAAATACTGCGACATTTCAACGATGTCACCCCTTCGCCAGTGGATAATGACTACGATAATCGTCGAAACGTCATGGTACTTTAACACTGCAACCCGGCTGGAAAGCTGAGCTTTTTACCAACATTACCGCTGTCTTTCTTTTGTTGATGTTCATCTTACAACCGCTTTTCAAAACACCATCCACTCCGTTCAGCCAGCTTTGCAAGTCATTTGACGTCTGTGAAGGAATTACATCGGCAAACCTTAATGGCGCTACAGTCTGGAACCGCGCGACCGCTACGGTCGCAGGTTCGAATCCTGCCTCGGGCATGGATGTGTGTGATGTCCTTAGGTTAGTTAGGTTTAAGTAGTTCTAAGTTATTTGGGACTGATGACCTCAGAAGTTAGGTCCCATAGTGCTCAGAGCCATTTGAACCAATTTTAGCCAAACCTTAATGTTTTTATTTGTTCTCGCTGAACTTCAACCCCCTTACCAAAGCTCCAGTAGGTACACTGAAGAGCCAGAGAAACTGGTACATCGTGTAGGGTCCCCGCGAGCACGTAGAAGTGTCGCAACACGACGTGGCATTGACTCGACTAATGTCTGAAGTAGTGCTGGACACCATGAATCCTGCAGGGCTGTCCATAAATCCGTAAGAGTACGAGGGTGTGGAGATCTCTTCTGAACAGCACGTTGCAAGGCATCCCAGATATGCTCAATAGTGTTCATGACTGGGGAGTTTGGTGGCCAGCGGAAGTGTTTAAGCTCAGAAGAGTGTTCCTGGAACCACTCTGTAGCAATTCTGGAGATGTAGGGTGTCGCCTTGTCCTGCTTGAATTACTCAAGTTCGTCGGAATGCACAATGGACATGAATGAATGCAGATGATCAGACACGATGCTTAGTGCGTGTCAGCTGTCAGAGTCGTATCTAGACTTAACAGGGGACCCATATCACTCCAACTGTACACTCCCCACACCATTACAAGGCTTCCATCACATTGAACATTCTTCTGCCAACATGCAGGGTCCATCGATTCATGAGGCTGTCTCCATACCCGTCTACGTCCATCCGCTCGGTACGATCTGAAACGAGACTCGTGCGATCAGTCAACATGTTTCCAGTCATCAACAGTCCAATGTCGGTGTTGGACGGGCCCAGGCGAGGCGTGAAGGTTTGCGTCGTGCAGTCATCAAGGGTACACGAGTGGCCTTTCGGCTCGGAAAGCCCATATCGATGATGTTTGCCTGAATGGTTCGCTCGCTGACGTTGATAGCCCAGCACTGAAATCTGCAGGAATTTGCGGAAGGGTTGCACTCCTGTCACGTTGAACGATTCTCTTCAGTCGTTGGTCCCGTTCTCGCAACATCTTTTTCCGCCCGTAGCGATGTTGGAGATTTAATATTTTACCGCATTCTTGATATTCACGGTACACTCGTGAAATGGTCGTAAGGAAAATTCCCCACTTCACGGCTACCTCGGAGATGCTGAGTCCCATTGCTCGTGCGGCGACTATAACTCACTTAAATCTTGATAACCTGCCATTGTAGCAGCATTAACCGATCTAGCAGCTTCGCCCGACACTTACTGTCTTATATAGGCGTTGCCGACCGCAGCGCCGTATTCTGCCTGTTTAGATATCTCTGTATTTGGATACGCATGCCTATACTAGTTCCTTTGGCGCTTCAGTGTGAAAAAGAGAAGGCCTTTTAGAGACCAGTGATAATTCAGGATACCATATATGGAATTTACCTGCCGACAAGAGAAATAAAAATGAAGCTGTTAGATGGAAATATAAACACTAAAAACGTAATTGACAGTAAGTGAAAACTGGCGAAGCAGGAACGCTAGGCGAGAAATGCAAGGTTGCAGAAACATGTACAACTAGGGGAAAGATAGATGCCCCTTATAGAAAAATTAAAGAGGCATTTAGAGAAAAGAGAAACACGTGTATGACTGTTAACGACTCGTAAGGAAAACTCGTACTTAACAAGAGTTACGGCTGAAAGGGGGAAGGAACATATCGAGACTATAAACAAGGGAAACAAACTAGACGATAATATTATGAGATGAGAGGAGTAAGTAGAGGTAGATGAGTTGGTGGATATGATACTGCCAGACGAATATGACAGAGCACTGAAAGACCTAACTCGAAACGCGCATGATAGATATGATGATATACCCTCTTAATTACTGAGCTGGCCGGGTGGCCGAGCGGTTCTAGGCTCTGCAGTCTGGAACCGCGCGACCGCTACGGTCGCAGGTTCGAATCCTGCCTCGGGTATGGATGTGTGTGATGTCCTTAGGTTAGTTAGGTTTACGTAGTTGTAAGTTCTAGGGGACTGATGACCTCAGAAGTTCTATAGTGCTCAGAGCCATCTGAACCATTCTTTAATTACTGAGATACTTGGGATAGCCATCCGTGGTAAAACGATTCCATGTTATACTCAACATACGTGAGACAGGCGAAATACCCTCAGACTTCGAGAAAAGCATCTAATAATTCCAACTGCAAAGAAAGCAGATGCTGACACCATCAGTTTAATATTTCATGGATGCTAAATACTGGTTCGAGTTATTGACACAAGAATGGGAAAACTGGTAGAAGCCAACATCTGGGAAGATCACTCTGGGTTCCGAATGCAACTTATCTTGTAAAACAGACTTAATAAAGGCAACCCTACATTCATAGTATTCGTAGATTTTAAAAACGGTGTTGACAATACACTCTTTGTAACTGTGAAAGTAGCACATCCAAAATACAGGAAGTTTCTCTACAAATCCTATAGAAGCCAGACTGCAGTAATAACATTCCAATGACATGGAAAGGGAAGCAGTAGTTGAGAAGGGAATGAGATAAGGTTGCAGCCACTACCTGTGCACAGTGAGCAAGCCTTTAATTATGGGTTGTAAAAAGTGTTACTGGTGTTTGTATCGTCTAAAAATTGTAACGAAATGTGAGATGGACCTGTCACACACACTCAGCATTTGGAAAGGCAGACGGCAAATTTCGTTACATTGTTAACAAACTGCTAAAATTACAATCTGTCAACCAGATAGACTGCTCACATAGAACTTCGCTGGAACACTGTGCACACCTATGTGGGCTCGCTCGTAATCAACTAATTGGCTACATCTTCCGCAAGATTTTTTTATCAAAATTACATGGAACGAGTAACGGCTGAAAGCACGGGGAAACTACAGCCGTAATTTTTCCCGAGGGCATGGAGCTTTACTGTATGATTAAATGATGATGGCGTCCTCTTGGGTAAAATATTCCGGAGGTAAAATAGTCCTCCATTCGGATCTACGGGCGGGGACTACTCAGGAGGACGTCGTTATCAGGAGAAAGAAAACTGGCGTTCTACGGATCGGAGTCTGGAATGTCAGATCCCTTAATCAAAATTTAAAAAGGGAAATGGATAGGTTAAAGTTAGATATAGTGGGAATTAGTGAAGTTCTGTGGCAGGAGGAACAAGACTTTTGGTCAGGTGAATACAGGATTATAAATATAAAATCAACTAGGGGTAATGCAGGAGTAGGTTTAATAATGAATAAAAAAAAATAGGAGTGCGGGTAAGCTACTACAAACAGCATAGTGAACGCGTTATTGTGGCCAAGACAAACACGAAACCCACGCTTACTACAGTGGTACAAGTTTATATGCCAACTAGCACTGCAGATGATGAAGAAATTGATGAAATGTATGATGAGATAAAAGAAATTATTCAGGTAGTGAAGGGAGACGAAAATTTAATAGTCATGGGTGACTGGAAATCGACAGTAGAAAAAGGGAGAGAAGGAAACGTAGTAGCTGAATATGGATCGGGGCTAAGAAATGAAAGACGAAGCCGCCTGGTAGAATCACAGAGCATAACTTAATCATAGCTAACACTTGGTTCAAGAACCATGAAAGAAGGTTGTATGCATGGAAGAACCCTGGAGATACTAGAAGGTTGGTTCAAATGGCTCTGAGCACTATGGGACTTAACATCTGTGGTTATCAGTCCCCTAGAACTTAGAACTACTTAAACCTAACTAACCTAAGGTCATCACACACATCCATGCCCGAGGCAGGATTCGAACCTGCGACCGTAGCAGTCGCGCGGCTCCGGACTGAGCGCCTAGAACCGTGAGACCACCGCGGCCGGCTACTAGAAGGTTTCAGATAGATTAAATAATGGTAGGACAGAGATTTAGGAACCAGATTTTAAATTGTTAGACATTTCCAGGGCCAGATGTGGACTCTGACCACAATCTATTGGTTATGAACTGTAGATTAAAACTGAAGAAACTGCAAAAAGGTGGGAATTTAAGGAGATGGGACCTGGATAAACTGAAAGAACCAGAGGTTGCACAGTGTTTCAGGGAGAGCATATGGGAACAATTGACAGGAATGGGAGAAAGAAATACAGTAGAAGAAGAATAGGTAGCTTTGAGGAATCAAGTAGTGAAGGCAGCAGAGGATCATGTAGGTAAAAAGACGAGCTCTGGTAGAAATCCTTGGCTAACAGAAGAAATATTGAATTTAATTGATGAAAGGAGAACATATAAAAATGCAGTAAATGAAGCAGGCAAAAAGGAATACAAACGTCTGAAAAATGAGATCGACAGGAAGTGCAAAATGGCTAAGCAGGGATGGCTAGAGGATGCAGAGGCTTGTCTCACGAGGGGTAAGATAGATACTGCCTACAGGAAAATTAAAGAGACCTTTGGAGAAAAGAGAACCACTTGCATGAATATCATGAGCTCAGATGGGGATTTTTCCTAAGCAAAGAGGGGAAAGCAGAAAGGTGGAAGGAGTATATAGAGGGTCTATACAGGGGGCAATGTTCTTGAGGACTATATTATGGAAATGGAAGAGGACGTAGATGAAGATGAAATGGGAGATACGATACTGCGGGAAGAGTTTGACAGAGCACTGAAAGACCTAATACGAAACAAGGCCCCAGGAGTGTACAACATTCCATTAAAAATACTGACAGCCTTGAGAGAGCCAGTCCTGATTAAACTCTACCATCTGGTGAGCAAGATGTGTAAGACAGACGAAATTCCCTCAGACTTCAAGAAGAATATAATAATTCCAATCCCAAAGAAAGCAGGTGTTGACAGATGTGAAAATTACCGAACTATCAGTTTAACAAGTCACAGCTGCAAAATACTAACGCGAATTCTTTACAGACGAATGGAAAAACTGGTAGAAGCCGACGTCGGGGAATATCAGTTCGGGTTCCGCAGAAATGTTGGAACACGTGAGGCAATACTGACCCTACGACATATCTTAAAAGAAAGATTAAGGAAAGACAAACCTACGTTTCTAGCATTTGTAGACTTAGAGAAAGCTATTGACAATGTTGATTGGAATACTCTCTTTAAAATTCCGAAGGTGGCACCGGTAAAATACAGAGAGCGAAAAGCTATTTACAATTTGTACAGAAAGCAGATGGCAGTTATAAGAATCGAGGGACATGAAAGGGAAGCAGTGGTTGGGAAGGGAGTGAGACAGGGTTGTAGCCTGTCCCCGATGTTATTCAATCTATATATTGAGCAAGCAGTAAAGGAAACAAAAGAAAAGTTCGGAGTAGGTATTAAAATCCATGGAGAACAAATAAAAACTTTGAGGTTCGCCGATGACATTGTAATTCTGCAGAGACAGCAAAGGACTTGGAAGAGCAGTTGAACGGAATGGACAGTGTCTTGAAAGGAGGGTATAAGATGAACATCAACAAAAGCAAAACGAGGATAATGGAATGTAGTCGAATTAAATCGGGTGATGCTGAAGGAATTAGATTAGGAAATGCGGCACTTAAAGTAGTAAAGGAGTTTTGCTATTTGGGGAGCAAAATAACTGACGATGGTCGAAGAAGAGAGGATATAAAATGTAGACTGGCAATGGCAAGGAAAGCGTTTCTGAAGAAGAGAAATTTGTTAACATCGAGTATTGATTTAAGTGTCAGGAAGTCGATTTGGAAAGTATTTGTATGGAGTGTAGCCAGGTATGGAAGTGAAACTTGGACGATAATTAGTTTAGACAAGAAGAGAATAGAAGCTTTCGATATGTGGTGCTACAGAAGAATGCTGAAGATTAGATGGGTAGATCACATAACTAATGAGGTGGTATTGAATGGAATTGGGGAAAAGAGGAGTTTGTGGCACAACTTGACTAAAAGAAGGGATCGGTTGGCAGGACATGTTCTGAGGCATCAAGGGATCACCAATTTAGTACTGGAGGGCAGCGTGGAGGGTAAAAATCGTAGAGGGAGACCAAGAGATGAATACACTAAGCAGATTCAGAAGGATGTAGGCTGCAGTAGGTACTGGGAGATGAAGAAGCTTGCACAGGATAGAGTAGCATGGAGAGCTGCATCAAACCAGTCTCAGGACTGAAGACCAGAACAACAACAACTTGGAACGAGTAAGGATAATTGAAGCCTTCAATACTGGCTGTCGGTTTTAATCGACAACGTCATCCAAATAGCAGAGATAACAGACTCATTGAAATGAAATATGTCTAACGTAGCACCATAATAGGAATTATAATTATTGTGACATGTTAATGCACTTTGCCAACTCACAATCAAACTGCCAACTTTAAGTGTAATCTAGACTTCGGGCTACGTTACAGATCAGACTGTCACCACAAACTGTGTTCCACAATACGCGAAACAAATATTGTCAGTGAGATGTTCTCTTTCTGTTAACGGACGTATGAACTACCTTGCGACAACAACGTCACGGGTCAAAAGCGACATCCGGTATCGGTAGGTTCAGTTGCCCCTTTTCTTCTGATTACTTCTTAATATTATGCCATATTTGCGTTCACATTTGAGTTAAAGTGACTAATATGGAACGTGTTTGTACACTTTCAAACCATTACCTGAATCGTTCTTAAGTGATTATTTCATTAAATTTATTGTATAACATTTATTTACTTCGAGCTGTTCTCAGCAGTTCACATTTTAAAAGTTCAGATGAGAAGTAGTACGTACAGCTCTAAATACGTTTGAAACTAGTCACCATCAATTGATATCTAAATGCAGCTACGACGGAAAATTAAAGAAATAAAGGGTGTCCCATAAAGAACGCAACTTTCGACTGCGTCATATCAAACTTATTGATGAACTTTAGTAATTTACGTATTATTGAAGAGTGTGTTACATGTACAAAATATGATTACTCAAATGGCCTCCAGGACTCTGCAGGCAAGCCCTCGTTCTTTCGATGAAATTCTGCGCAACTTTGCGGTACGCTTGCACCACTAGTTCTGAAATCACACGCTAAATCTCGGCCTTTAAGCTCTCTAAATGATCTTAGTTTCTTGGCGCGCACTCCCATTTTCCCCCACATAAAGGAGTCACATGGAATCAAATCACGAGATCTAGGAGGCCAGTTTACGTCACCATTGCGATAAATCACCCTTTATATTGCTGACATCTATTTGTGACAGGTTGCGCTATCTTGTTGAAACCATACGTTTTCCGCTTTCACATGATCCAATTCAGACCAAAAAGACTCTCCTACGTTATTGCTGTAGCGTTCGGAGTCCACTGTTAATGAGTTTCTGGCGCCATCTTCGAAGAATTACAACTCAATTACGCTCTCGGCCTAAATGTCACATCACGCAGTCACTCGTTGTCGCTGTAATGGGTTCTTCGTAATTTCTCCAGTGTTTCCTGTGCCCCAAAATCCTGTAATTTGCTTGTTCCCGAAGCCATTTAACAGAAAGTCCGTGTTATCAGTGAACATTTTTTTCGTGATGAAATTGTCGTCCGCTCTTTGTTTCGCAACAACGCAATGCGTAAATGCTCGGCGGCTTTCGTGGTCGTAAGGCTTCAGATCTTGTGTCAGATTTTATAGACCAAAGGTAGACATCATCTTTTAAAATTCGTTGCATACTGGTTCTGATAAAATCCAATTGTCGTCAACGTCGGCGAATAGATTTCATAGTATTTACAAAAACTTTATCACTCACGATAGCGATGTTTCCCGCGGACACCCCCAAGGAACGTCCACAGCGGAAACGGTTTTTTCATTTTTATCATACGGACTCGCCACAGTCGACTTACTCGGTGTATTATGTCGACCAAAACATTCACAAAATTTGCACAACACTCACCACACAAATTATGTGGCAAGTTTTTATTATGACAGCTCGCTGCTTCGTCGTGAATCGCTCCGTCACCTATCCAAAGAAAACAGATGAAAATCGTGCCACGTTCAGTGTTGCCAACTTTCGACATGAGCAATGGCACTCATTTCAAAAGTTGTATTCTTTTTGGACACCCTATAGCAACGTTAAATAATGTTGCTAGCTCTTCTGCCACCCTAACGTTGGAATTCCACACCCAGTTTTTGTAATACAGGATTAAATAAACAATTATAAACCAGTGGGAAAGTGATGTAGGACGACAGGGGAATAGATGGCTTCAACATAAAGACACCGAACATCTTGCGAGAATCTTCGCAAATTTCAAAAATTATCTTTCAGGGCAGAAACTGGAAATATTCTTCAATCCCTTATGCAAGTATAACGTAGCGATTGTGCAGATAAAATTACAGAAACGACAATTCGCATAGAGGATACAAACTGTCATTCATACGTGAATGTAACCGGAGGGAACCTTTATACACGGCACGACAGAAGTATCCTCTGCCCTGCGCCTTGGCTGCGTCCAGTGTATCCTGCGTTATTGGAAAGCATGCTTCAAAACCCGCGCCGCCTCTGTTCTGCCTCCGCTGCGCACAGTGTGAGGCGGGCCTAAGCCAGACGACCGTGAAGAACGTTCTCCGCAACTGCTGCTATCCGTACCACTTAGCAACACGTGCGGGCTTTATTACCTACAGACGTGCCTCCGCGGAGGCGACTTTGTCGTCGGTACGTCGCACAGGCCACCAGGGAGCTGGATTTTCTGTCATTCATCCTATTTACAGATAAGAGTGCGTTTAAGGGCGGCGGTCGGCGGTACCGTCAATGTTCGTAACACCCACCAGTAAGTTTTATGAAACCATGTCCTTGAAAACATTTCAGTGCCATACTGCAGAGTAGTCTGAAGATTTATATTAAAAAACTAAATACCCGCCTCGATTACGAAAAAAAGCACCTAGTGTTAACCTAGGTTTCGGCGTAGATAACTACAACTTCTTCAGAACAACAATAAAACCCACAAGTGCCTAAGAAGACCTTTGTCAATGATTAAAAGAACACCATAACTATACATTTCTAAACGAAAAAGAAAAGGAAAACACAAACAATACATATGTACAACGTCAAAACCACTACTTAAATTAACCCGAGGCGGGTTTTTAGTTTTTTAATATATTAACCAACGATTGCTGACGCGCTGCGATGTTGAAGGTTCTTAGTCCACAGATTAATGCATACACTACTCGTTCAGCATCTATCACTTTAATGAATTACGCTACTAGACATTAAAATAGCTACACCAAGACGATATGCAGATGATAAACGGGTATTCATTGGACAAATATACTAGAACTGACATGTGATTACATTTTCACGCAATTTGGGTGCATAGATCCTGAGAAATCAGTACCCAGAACAACCACCTCTGGCCGTAATAACGGCCTTGATACGCCTGGGCATTGAGTCAAACACAGCTTGGATCGCGTGTACAGGTACAGCTACCCATGCAGCTTCAACACGATACCACAGTTCATCACGAGTAGTGACTGGCGTATTGTGACGAGCCAGTTGCTCGGCCACCATTGGCCAGACGTTTTCAATTGGTGAGAGATCTGGAGAATGTGCTGGCCAGGGCAGTAGTCGAACATTTTCTGTATCCAGAAAGGCCCGTACAGCACCTGCAACATGTGGTCGTGCATTATCCTGCTGAAATGTAGGGTTTCACAGGGATTGAATGAAGGGTAAAGCCACGGGTCGTAACACATCTGAAATGTAACGTCCACTGTTCAAAGTGCCGTCAATGCGAACAAGAGATGACCGAGACGTGTAACCAATGGCACCCCATACCATCACGCAGGGTGATACGCCAGTATGGCGATGACCAATACACGCTTCCAATGTGCGTTCACCGCGATGTCGCCAAACACGGATGCGACTATCACGATGCTGTAAACAGAACCTGGATTCATCCGAAAAAATGACGTTTTGCCACTCGAGCACCCAGGTTCGTCGTTGAGTACACCATCGCAGGCGCTCCTGTCTGTGATGCAGCGTCAAGGGTAACCGCAGCCGTGGTCTCCGAGCTGATAGTCCATGCTGCTGCAAACGTCGTCGAACTCTTCATGCAGATGGTTGTTGTCTTGCAAAAGTCCCCATATGTTGACTCGGGGATCGAGACGTGGCTGCACGATCCGTTAGAGCCATGCGGATAAGATGCCTGTCATCTCGACTGCTAGTTATACGAGGTCGTTGGGATCCAGCACAGCTTCCGTATTACCCTCCTGAACCCACCGATTCCATATTCTGCTAACAGTCATTGGATATCGACCAACGCGAGCAGCAATGTCGCGATACGATAAACCACAATCGCGATAGGCTACAATCCGACCTTTATCAAAGTCGGAAACGTGATGGTACGCATTTCTCAATTTGACCTTTATCAAAGTCGGAAACGTAATGGTACGCATTTCTCCTCCTTACAAGAGGCATCACAACAACGTTTCACCAGGCAACGCCGGTCAACTGCTGTTTGTGTATGAGAAATCGGCTGGAAACTTTCCTCGTTTCAGCACGTTGTAGGTGTCGCCACCGGCGCCAACCTTGTGTGAATGCTTTGAAAAGCTAATCACTTGCATATCACAGCATCTTCTTCCTGTCGGTTAAATTTCGCGTCTGTAGCACGTCATCTTCGTGGTGTAGCAATTTTAATGGCCTGTAGTGTAAAAATAGTGACAGTCATCACTGTTACTGAAAATATTTTCTGCTGCTTTGTTGATCAGTAATTCGGAAAAACACAAGATTTAACATAAATTTTCTGCGCTTGCTACACTAAAAACAAACAGTATTTCTACTAGTAATATCCTGTTAAGATGCTTCAGACTGTCAACGTACGGGTGGGGACTATCGGCGACCACCTCGTGGGACCAGTCACCCATCCACAAAGTCTCAAGGACGAAGCATATCTACGAGTGACCCTGCCTTCCCTGATTAGGCCTATCACGTAAGCTGCCGACAATAGTGCATATATTTCTACAGAGTGAGCATGGCCTGCTGCACATGTTTTAAACATTAAACTGGGCTGGTCACGTGTATTTGGGACGAAGCTGTTTGTCTACACTTTGTGGTAGTAGCGAAACTTGGACATTACACGTACTCACCTTGTTTCATATTCGTTTCTGCATGTCTGAGTATTAGTAACACCTATGGTGCGATGTTGTTATTGCTGCGGATGTAAAGAGAAGTATGTGCGTGGAGAAGCCTTTCAAAGGTAACTACAAGAAATGTAAAATATGTTGAAAAAACGGTATCATCATGTCTGGTGCTGTAAAGATAATTTCTGCGATTTTTTGGCCGTGCTTACGAAACAATTGCTAGACGAAATTTCAAGGATTTCAAGGTGCTTTTGAATAAAATGCCAGTCATTGTATAAATATTCACGCTATGTTCATATGCTGATAAAATTTATACGTGACAATCTGGTTAATTTCCTCCAGTTTATGTAGGTTCTTAAACAGTTGTGTGTATCGAAGCAGTCTACATGTTTTCTACCTTACTGGCTTTTTTGGATTCTAGTTTCCCGGATGATGAACAAAGAGTCCAAAATTGAAAATAACAACGGACAAACAGGTGGTGTGGTTAGCTTATTAACTGTAACAATTTTACAGTTCCAAGTGCGTTCTTTCTTCGTGACACTTCGGTGCCCTATACAGCGTCACTGCAACGTAATTAATTAGAACAGAGATTCGACAATTTGAATAAGTGAAATTGAAAAAGTAAGAAGCTATTGTTGGAGGTCACATCTTTCCGTAACCGAAATAAACGCAAATAAAGTGGAATCTGAGCTATGACATTGTGGCAAAATAGCACAATATTCCTGCTGCTCACATATTTATGCTACACTAAGTGATAAAAAGTATCCGGACACCTGTCTGAAAATGACTTACAAGTTCGTGGCGCCCTCCATCGGTAATGCTGGACTTCAATATGGAGTTGGCCCACCCTTAGCCTTGATGATAGCTTCCACCATTGCAGGCATACGTTCAATCAGGTGTTGGAAAGTTTCTTGGGGAATGGCAGCCCATTCTTCTCGGAGTGCTGCACTGAGTAGACGTAACATTGTCGGTTGGTGTGGCCTGGTACGAAGTAGGCGTTCCGAAACATCTCAAAGGTGTTCTATAGGATTCAGGTCAGGACTCTGTGCAGGCCAGTCCATAACAGGGATGTTATCGTCGTGTAACCACTCCGCCATTGGCCGTGCATTGTGAAAAGGTGCTCTATCGTGTTGAAAGATGCAGTCGCCATCCCCGAACTGCTCTTCAACAGTGGGAAAGAAGAAGATGCTTAAAACATCAATGTAGGCATGTGCTGTGATAGTGCCACGCTAAACAACAATGGGTGTAAGGCCCCTCCATAAAAAACACTGTAACACCACCGCCTCCGAATTTTACTGTTTGCACTACACACGCTGGCAGGTGACGTTCACCCTGCCATCGGATCGCCACATTGTGTACCGTGATTCGTCACTCCTCAACGTTTTTCCACAGTCCAATCGTCCAATGTTTACTCTCCTTACACCAAGCGAGGCGTCGTTTGGCATTTACTGGCGTGATGGGTTGCTTATGACCATGAAATCCAAGTTTTCTCACCTCCCGCCTAAATGTCATAGTACTTGCAGTGGATCCTGATGCTGTTTGGAATTCCTGTGTGATGGTCTGGATAGATGTCTGCCTATTACGCGTTACGACCCTCTTCAGCTGTCGGCGGTCTCTGTCAGTCAACAGACGTGGTCGGCCTGTACCCTTTTGTGCTGTACGTCTCCCTTCATGTTTCCACCTCACTATCACATCGGAACAGTGGACCTAGGGATGTTTAGGAGTGTTGAAATCTCGCGTACAGACGTATGACACAAGTGACACCCAATCATCTGACCACGTTCAAAGTCCGTCATTTCTGCGGAGCGTCCCATTCGGCTCTCTCACAATGCCCAATGACTACTGATGTCGCTGATATGGATCACCTGGCAGTAGGTGGCAGCACACTGCACCTAATATAAAATGTTTTGGGGGGGGGGGGGGGGTCCCATACTTCTGGTCACATAGTGTAGCTTCAAGTTCCAAGTATCAAACTGTAAAGATGTCTATAATACACACATACAAAGTTTCACTGTACTCCTGAAAGTGATTTATCTGTACCGATAAAAATCGGGAGTGGTTCCCGGAGACACCACTCACTCAATGTGGCAAGGATATGACGTCACCAAGCCGTGTCATATGCTTTACGTAAGCAAAAAAAAGACAGTAATCAGGTGTTGCCGTCTAGAAAAGGTTGTTCAGATGGCAGACTTCCGTCACTAAGATGGTCGTAGGTCGTGTTCCAGAAATGAACAGCATAGAGACAGAAATGATGACACTTCCTGCAGGACCTGACGATCATTTTGCAGGGCAATGCTCAAGCACGTACAGTGCAAGTTGTTACTGATTTGTTTGACTGATGGGGCTGCTAAGTGCTATACCACCTACAACACTCCTCTGACGTAAGCCCTCGTAAGTTCAACTCGATTTCTACACTGAAGGAAACACTTCACTGCATTCGCTTCAGAACTAGTACAAATTCGTCGCGCAATAGACCGCTCCACTCGAACTGTGAACACAACTGGCGCTGCTAAGAGTGTCCTACGACTTCCACGTCGCTGGCAACGGGTTATACACAACGCTGGTGACTACTTTGAAGGTCAGTAAAACTGCGAAATCCGTATCTGTACGGGCTGTAAATAAATAGTTGCCACTATTAAAGTTCCAACGCTCGTATAGCCAAATATATTCCGGAAATTTCATTGCCATATTTAATTATTTTTTGCTGTTGCGATTTTTTTCAGTCAGCGTGTTTATGAGACACTTAAAATCATGTCTCATGTTACCGTTTAAGTCTCTGACACCCAAACCTCCAGATGTCAGGCAATCACACCGGTACCAAACATTGTGTGACGATAGAGTACCAACCAAAACGCCGATTTATTTCGTGCTGTGTTCCGTCGCCCAGTGCAAGATGCGAAAGCGATAATTAAAAGTTACACGAGAACTACGTAGTATAGGTAAACGCTATCTGTGAGCTCTAACTGCGAAGATCTCTGCTAGGTGACGTGGTAGAGCGTCGAATCCTCGTACAAAAGGTCACGAGTTCGCAACCCGCTGATGGCGATTTTTTCTTTAACAGATTACACATGAAACTGTTATGTGGGAAAACACTTTTCTGACATGTACAGTGACGTTTGAGAGTTTTTAGCGAAGTTCTTTTGGCAGTCTGCTTTCGCTTCGTTAGTTGAAAGTAGCAAACTTATACAGGGTGAAAAGTATTTAAACCGACAAACTCTGGGAGGTTGTAGGGGACATCAAAACAAATATTTTTCCCTAATGTCATTTTTTCCTAGGAGGATTATTTAAACCGGTGGAGGCCGAATTGCGCTCTTCAGTTGTTAGAGGCCGTATTACGACCTTCAGTTGTTAGAGGGCGTATTACGACCTTCAGTTGTAGGCAACTTCTGTCCACCATGTAGTAGTGCATTGTCTCTGTTTACTAATGGAGCGATACATTTGGAGTACGTACACTGATGTGGTTGGTGCGTACTACGTAGCGCACCACAACGGACGAGCTGCACAGCGGGTTTATCAACAACAATATCCTAATCGCCGTACCCGCATCATACGACCTTTGCTGCTGTGTACCAACGTCTGCGTTAGACCGGGTCATTTAGCAGATTACCTGGACAGGGACGACCTCGCACGGTAAGAACGCTGCAATTTGAGGAAGCTATCTTGCAGCATATGGAGCGGGATCCTTCAGTCAGCACTCGTGCAATTGCATGTAACATGGGGACAAATCAGACGAATGTGAGAACAGTCCTTCGAGAGCAATTGTTACGTCCATTTCACTTACAGCGTGTCCACAACCTGGAACCAGTTGATTATCCACCCAGAGCACAGTTTTCGCAGTGGTGCCTGGAACAGTGCGAAATGCATCCTACATTCCCATCCTCTGTGTTGTTTACCGATGAAGCCGCGTTCGGGCGTGATGGAGTCTTCAACATGCACAATTCGCATGTTTGGAGTGAGGATAACCCACATGCCACAGTTACTAGCGCTCATCAAGTGCGGTTGTTCGTTAATGTGTGGGTCAGTGTTGTTGGGGACTGTTTAATTGCGCCGTATCTGCTACCTAGGCCAATAAATGGCAGGCACTATTACAATTTCCTCGCCAGAGCACTGCCAGAATTGCTGGAAGACGTCCTGCTCCCTACATGTGGTTCCGACATGACGGAGCGCCAGCACATTTCAGTCGTCGTGTGCGTCGATTCCTGGACCGACGGTTCCCAGAAACGTGGATTGGCAGAGGTGGTCCTGTACCATGGCCTGCTCGATCCCCAGATATTTCACCTCTGGACTTTTTTGTGTGGGGAGAGATGCACTACCTTGTTTACTCAACTCCTGTTGCATCAGAAGAGGATCTGGTTGATCGGATAGAACCAGCAGCAGCAGGAACAATTCAGGATACTCCTGGGGATTTTGCCTGTGTCAGACAGAACATGATCCGACGGTGTAACCTTTGTTTACGTGTCAATGGAGGCATTTTTGAACATCTACTGTAATTGAAATTGGGTTGTGTTAATGTGTTGTCTCTTTGTCATAAAAAAATGGAAAAGTGTTTGTTGGTTTAATTAATTTGCTGCCACAGAAATCTTCCTCTGCCGGTTTAAATATTCCTCACAGGAAAAATGACATTAGTGAAAAATATTTGATTTGATGTCCCCTGCAGAATTTGTCGGTTTAAAAACTTTTCACCCTGTAGAGTACCTTTGCATACATAAGTGTGGTGTTCGCTATTTAGGCACCAAACTAACTGATGGTGGTCGAAGTAGACATGGTATAAAATGTAGACTGAAAAAAAAAAGCGTTTCTGAAGAAGAGAAATTTGTTGACATTGCATGTAGATTTAAGTATACGGAAGTCTTTTATGATGGTGTGTGTGGAGTGTAGCCATATATGGAACTGAAACATGGACGATAAACAGTTTAGATAAAAAGACAACAGAAGTTTTTGATATGTGGTGCTATAGAAGAACGCTGAAGATTGGAGGGGGAGACCACCGAAGTAATGAGGAGGTACTGAATAGAGTTGGGGGAGAAAAAAAATTTGTGGTACAATCTGACTAGACGAAAGGACATCAAGGGATCACCAATTTAGTAGCTACTGATGGGGGGTATTTGGGGGGGGGGGGGTAAAAATCGTAGAGGCCGACCAAGAGATGAATATTGTAAGCAGATCCAGAAGGATGTAGGTTACTCAGAGATGAAGAGGCTTGCACGGGATAGAGTAGCATGGAGAGCTGCATTAAACCAGTCTTCGGACTGAAGACCACAACACCACCATAAGGATATGCAGATATACTAACCAATGCTGTTCTTATGAGTGTGCTCTAAGCTTTCCTTCATAGGCCACCGAGTGTCACACAACATCACACATAACCGCGCCGAAGTACAGAATGAAAGTGCCGACCAGCCGATGCCAAACCGCTGCGCTCCGTTACTCTCGCTCGTCGCTCCGATCCATGTCGAAAACACGTGCGTAGTGAATAATTTTATGCGGAGCAACTGAAATTCGCAGAATATTACTTTGCAACTCTAGCCAACGTCGAAAGGGTGGTCTCTTTCATAAACGCCCAATGGGCAAAGGAACGCAATAAATTAAGTTAAAATTATTCTGCCGCTAGTTTCACGAAATAATTTGCAAGAAAAATAACGTTCCACATAAAGTGAGTTCAAATGAAAAGTATCAATACATAACTACAGAATGTTACACTACTGGCCATTAAAATTGCTACACCACTAAGATGACGCGCTACAGTCGCGAAATTTAACAGACAGGAAGACGATGCTGTGATATGCAAATGATTAGCTTTTCAGAGCATTCAAACAAGTTTGGCGCCGGTGGCGACACCTACAACGTGCTGACATGAGGAAAATTTCCAACCGATTTCTCATACACAAACAGCAGTTGACCGGCGTTGCCTGGTGAAACGTTGTTGTGATGCCTCTTGTAAGGAGGAGAAATGCGTACCATTACGTTTCCGACTTTGATAAAGGTCAAATTGAGAAATGCGTACCATCACGTTTCCGACTTTGATAAAGGTCGGATTGTAGCCTCTCGCGATTGCGGTTTATCGTATCGCGACATTGCTGCTCGCGTTGGTCGAGATCAGATGACTGTTAGCAGAATACGGGATCGGTGGGTTCAGGAGGGTAATACGGAACGCCGTGCTGGATCCCAACGGCCTCGTATCACTAGCAGTCGAGATGACAGGCATCTTATCCGCATGGCTCTAACGGATCGTGCAGCCGCGTCTCGATCTCTGAGTCAACAGATGGGGACTTTTGCAAGACAACAACCATCTGCACGAACAGTTAGAAGACATTTGCAGCAGCATGGACTATCAGCTCGGAGACCACGGCTGCGGTTACCCTTGACGCTGCATCACAGACAGGAGCGCCTGCGATGGTGTACTCAACGACGAACCTGGGTGCACGAGTGGCAAAACGTCATTTTTTCGGATGAATCCAGGTTCTGTTTACAGCATCGTGATAGTCGCATCCGTGTTTGGCGACATCGCGGTGAACGCACATTGGAAGCGTGTATTCGTCATCGCCATACTGGCGTATCACCCTGCGTGATGGTATGGGGTGCCATTGGTTACACGTCTCGGTCACCTCTTGTTCGCATTGATGGCACTTGGAACAGTGGACGTTACATTTCAGATGTGTTACGACCCGTGGCTCTACCCTTCATTCGATCCCTGCGAAACCCTACGTTTCAGCAGGATAATGCACGATCGCATGTTGCAGGTACTGTACGGGCCTTTCTAGATACAGAAAATGTTCGGCTGCTGCTGTGGCCAGCACATTCTCCAGATCTCTCGCCAATTGAAAACGTCTGGTCAATGGTGGCCGAGCAACTGGCTCGTCACAATACGCCAGTCACTACCCTCGATGAACTGTGGTATCGTGTTGAAGCTGCATGGGCAGCTGTACCTGTACACGCGATCCAAGCTCTGTTTGACTCAATTCCCAGGCGTATCAATGCCGTTATTAGGGTCAGAGATGGTTGTTCTGGGTACTGATTTCTCAGGATCTATGCACCCAAATTGCGTGAAAATGTGATCACATGTCAGTTCTAGTGTAATTTATTTGTCCAATGAATACCCGTTTATCATCTGTATTTCTTCTTGGTGTAGCAATTTTAATGGCCAGTAGTGTATTTGCAAGTCCAATTGAAATGACCAACGTTATTGAATATCTTCCCGTGTTCCGTCCCTGAAGAACAGATAATTGTTATTTTTTTATATAAAATCATATTAGGAAGAACCATCAATTAAGAAGACAGAGGACTTAGTCGCTATTGTAATTGCGAAATTAGAAGACTGTTCACTGATTTCTTTTAGGCATTTTTAAGGTCGATTTCACAAAGAAATACTGTCACTGATTATTAATAAACTATTGAAATTGCCCAACGGACTATTTCCATTTAGTGAAAACTCTTGGGCTAATCATAATGCAAGGTCCGGCGTTTCTCTTTTTGAATCTGACAACCCTGCGAGAAGCATAACGTGGCTACTACGAGAGTGGTTTGATAAGACTGGTAGAACAGCAAGAAAAAAATGTTAGTTTCGTAAACGATCACCTTATTTCTCGACATGGGCTCCTTTGAGTTATATACTCCTTGTTCAGCGATCCTCCACCTTTTCCATTCCATCGGAGATATAAGTTCTGTCAAACTCTCCTAAATACTCGGTAACTGCAACTATCACTTCCTCATTTGATGAAAATTTCTCTCCAGCAAACCACAGTTTCAAGTGAGGGAACAGTAATACGTCACTTGGGGCTGGGACTTGACTTCTGAGGTCATCGGTCCCCTAGAACTTAGAACTACTTAAACCTAACTAACCTAAGGACATCAACACATCCATGCCCGAGGCAGGATTGGAACCTGCGACCGTAGCGGTCGCGCAGTTCCAGACTGTTGCGCCTAGAACCGCTCGGTCGGCCACTCCGGCCGGCACAAAGAACAATTCATGCACTTTCGCAATTAGTATTACTGAGTGTGGGATGGTGCATTACCCTGGTGAAAGAGCCTTTTTTTTTGTGTGGCAGACTTTGGTCTGTTTTCAGCCAATGCAATTCTGAAACGATTCAACAACACGGTCCAGTTATGGTTCTGCTTTTCTCCAAGTAATCTACGATGATTATTTCCTGGGAATCCCAAAAAGAGCGGTTATCAACTTGCCAGCTGACAAAGTGGTCTTTGCTTTTTCCTCTGAACTTTCACCGGCCACTGTACATTGTTTTGACTACGGTTTTGACTCTGGTGTGTAATGACGGATGCCGGCTGGAGTGGCCGAGCGGTTCTAGGCGCTACAGTCTGGAACCGCGCGACTGGTACGGTCGCAGGTTCGAATCCTGCCTTGGGCATGGATGTGTGTGATGTCCTCAGGTTAGTTAGGTTTAAGTAGTTCTAAGTTCTAGGGGACTGATGACCTCAGAAGTTGAGTCCCATAGTGCTCAGAGCTATTTGAACTATTTTGCAATGACGGATCCAGGTTTCATCAACAGTCACACGTCGCAGCAGAAAGTCTTGCGGATTGCGATTAAACATCGCCAGACGTTGAGTTTAAATGTTGTTCCTGGAGCGCTTTCGGTCGACGGTAAGCAATCCCGGCCCCCACCTCGTGCACTGCTTCTTCATACCCAGTTCTCCAAGCAGGATATAATGCACTCGCTCTGTTGAGATACCTACAGTTTCAGAAAAATTTTATTCGGCGGACTTGCATTACCATATTACTGATTCTGTCAATGGTTTCCTTCGTGATGACCTCAGTTGGATGGCCAGGGCACGCTTCGTCTTTGGTGCTTGTCCGACCACGTTTAAATTCATTAATCCAAAATTAAATGACCTTTAATGACGGTGCAGAGTCAGCATGAATTTCATTCAGTTCTGTTTTGATTTGTGCAAGAGTACAATCCTTAAAATCAAAATGTTTAATAACAGCCCGAAACCCGGTTTTCTCCATTTTCAAACACAGTCAACACACTGACCAATTCAAACGGCTGTCAACAATAAATTGTATGCTGTATATTGTTGAAATTCTTTATGTGATTCTTGGAATAATCAAGCTTATCAACCACGAAGACGCGACAAACATGTTCCATTCTTTGATGGAAAGTCGTCAGACTTATCGAACGACTCTCATACAAGCTGACCCTCCAGCTCTCTCCCCTCTTGAACGAGGAGTTGAAACCTTACTACAGACATAACATTTCAACTTGCCTGTTGTATCCTCATGTCTACTTTCAATCACTGCAACATACATTGTCAGAAATCTTTTTTCTTTACTTTCAAGAGGTTGTACCTCCCTTCGAATGCATTTCTGGTCATACGTCTATATGACCTTCTTGAGTCCTTATCCTCTTAGGGATTCCTGAAGTTTGTCAGCATTTAGCAACATCAACCCGTATACAGAGACGGGACTATTCAAACAGTTCGTCCCTTCTACTCATACAGTCTACAGGGTGAAAAGTATTTAAACCGACAAACTCTGGGAGGTTGTAGGTGACATCAAAACAACTATTTTTCCCTGCAAGGATTATTTAAACCGGTGGAGGCCATATTACGCTCTTCAGTTGTTAGAGGCCGTATTACGAACTTCAGTTGTTAGAGGGCGTATTACGCTCTTCAGTTGTAGGCAACTGCTGTCCACCAGTGTAGTAGTGCATTGTCTCTGTTTACTAATGGAGCGATACACTTGGAGTGAGTACACTGATATGGTTGGTGCGTACTACGTAGCGCACCACAACGGACGAGCTGCACAGCGGGTTTATCAACAACAATATCCTAATCGCCGAATCCCGCACCATACGACCTTTGCTGCTGTGTACCAACGTCTGTGTTAGACCGGGTCATTAGCAGATCACCTGGACAGGGATGCAGTCGCACGGTAAGAACGCTGCAATTTGAGGAAGCTGTGTTTCAGCATGTCGAGTGGGATCCTTCAATCAGCACTCATGCAATTGCACTTAACATGGGGGCAAATCAGACGAATGTAAGAACAGTCCTTCGAGTGCAATTGTTACGTCCATTTCACTTACAGCGTGTCCATAACCTGGAACCAGTTGATTATGCACCCAAAGCACAGTTTTCGCGGTGGTACCTGGAACAATGTGAAATGTATCCTACATTTCCATCATCTGTGTTATTTACCGATGAAGCACTGTTCGGGCGTGATGGAGTCTTCAACATGCACAATTCGCATAATCCACATACCACAGTTACTAGCGTTCATCAAGTGCGCTTCTTCGTTAATGTGTGGGTCGGTGTTGTTGAGGACTGTTTAATTGGGCCGTATCTGCTACCTAGGCCATTAAATGGCAGGCGCTATTACAATTTTCTCGCCAGAATTGCTGGAAGACGTCCCGCTCCCTACAAGACAACGCATGTGGTTCCGACAAGACGGGGCGCTGGCACATTTCAGTCGCCGTGTGCGTCGATTCCTGGACCGACGGTTCCCAGAAACGTGGATTGGCAGAGATGGTCGTGTACCATGGCCTGCTCGATCCCCAGATATTTCACCTCTGGACTTTTTTGTGTGGGGAGAGATGCACTACCTTGTTTACGCAGCTCCTGTTGCATCAGAAGAGGATCTGGTTGATCGGATAGTAGCAGCAGCAGCAGGAACAATTCAGGATACTCCTGGGGTTTTTGCCCGTGTCAGACAGAACATGATCCGACAGTTTAACCTTTGTTTACGTGTCAATGGAGGCATTTTTGAACATCTACTGTAACTGAAATTGGGTTGTGTTAATGTGTCGCCTCTTGGTCATAAAAAAAAACTGAAAAGTATTGGTTTAGTTAATTTGCCACCAGAGAAATCTGCCTCTACCAGTTTGAATATTCCTCATAGGAAAAAATGACATTAGAGAAAAATATTTGTTTTGATATCCCTTACAACGTCCCAGAGTTTGTCGGTTTAAATACTTTTCACCCTGTATAAACAGCTCTTCACGATGTAATCAGATGCTTCAGGAAGGGCAGGAGGAGAACATGTCCGCCATGACAATGCTCGATCCCATACAGCCGACATTGTTCAGAAATTTTTAATCAAAGGAATCGTCCCCCAAACCAGCAAGATGAAAGCTAAGCTGAAGGGAGGAAGGTTTCATACAGTGGAGGAGATTGAAGGAGCTTTGCGGAATGTGCATACGCTGTAACAGAGAAAGACTTACAGGATACATTTCAAAAGCGACGGAAAAGTTATGATCGTAGTATTAGCTCCCATGGGAGTTGACGCTGCAGAAAAATGTCTAGGTAACATGTAATAACTGTAATAAATACATTTCGGGAACTATTGGATACCATCTCGTGGAATAGGCGTGAGAGATTCGTTTCACATCTACGAAACATGTCGCTTCCTGTTTTTCTTTCAATTTCGGTTAAACCAGCTGCTGACATATCTCCTTGTTTTCTGCCGTACTTTGGTGTCATATCTTATAATGCACTGCCGACATATAGAGGTTGGAGAAGAAACGGCTTTTCCAGCAGAGTTAAAAACATTTCTATGTGAGGTGTGTATCTGCAATGTAACTGAATATACAGGGTGTTTATAAATGAATATCAGGGTTTTAATGCTTTATTATATTTATTACATTAAACTTACAGTTATAAATGATATGTCAAATGAAAGAGCAGTTGTGTTTGGCACCAGTGCGCCACCTCACTGGCGCAGCGAAGTACGCGATTGGTACCCAACCGCAGGATAGGCCGCAAGGGCCCAATGACAGGGCTTGCTTTGCATGGCCTCCACGTGCACTCGAACCTAACGCCATGCGACTTTTTTCCTTTGCGGCTTCATCAAGGATCGCGTGTACGTGCCTTCGCTACCAGCAGACCTCCCTGAATTAAGAAACCGGATTGAAGCGGCTGTTGCTACATTCACTGAAGTCACACTTATCAACGTTTGGGAAGAACTCGGCTACAGACTTGATGTGTGCCATGTGACAAACGGTGCTCACATTGATCATTTATAAGGATCTTGGTAAAACTGAGTTGCTCTTTCATTTGACATATCACTTATAACTGTAAAATATTATAAAGAGTTAAAACCCCGATATTCATTTATAAACACCCTGTATTAGCTTAAAATAGTCTAGGCTATCATAGAATGTATTTTTGACCTTATAACAAACGTACTACCTTTAGTGTGGGTATCTTTGCTCAACAATGTTTCTCAAGGTAGTTTCCTGTTCTCTGTTTCAGATGCAGTGTAATACATCGCCTCAGTAAAGGGAATCGGTTGAAAGAACACAGTTGTTGTTGTGGTGGTCTTCAGTCCTGAGACTGGTTTGATGCAGCTCTCCATGTTTCTCTATCCTGTGCAAGCTGCTTCATCTCCCAGTACCTACTGCAACCTACATCCTTCTGAATCTGCTTAGTGTATTCATCTCTTGGTCTCCTTCTACGATTTTTACCCTCCACGCTGCCCTCCAGTACTAAATTGGTGATCCCTTGATGCCTCAGAACATGTCCTACCAACCGATCCCGTCTTCTAGTCAAGTTATGCCACAAACTCCTCTTCTCCCCAATTCTATTCAATCCCTCCTCATTAGTTATGTGATCTACCCATCTAATCTTCAGCTTTCTTCTGTAGCACCACATTTCGAATGCTTCTATTCTCTTCTTGTCCAAACTATTTATCGTCCATGTTTCACTTCCATACATGACTACACTCCATACAAATACTCTTAGAAACGACTTCCTGACACTTAAATGTATACTCGATGTTAACAAATATCTCTTCTTCAGAAACGCTTTCCTTGCCATTGGCGCTCTACATTTTATATCCTCTCTACTTCGACCATCATCAGTTATTTTGCTCCCCAAATACCAAAATTCCTTTACTACTCTAAGTGTCTCATTTCCTAATCTAATTCCCTCAGCATCACCCGAGTTCACTCGACTACACTCCATTATCCTCGTTTTGCTTTTGTTGATGTTCATCTTCTATCCTCCTTTCAAGACACCGTCCATACTGTTCAACTGCTCTTCCAAGTCCTTTGCTGTCTCTGACAGAATTACAATGTCATCGGCGAACCTCAAAGTTTTATTTCTTCTCCATAGATTTTAATACCTACTCCGAAATTTTCTTTTGTTTCCTTCATTGCTTACTCAATATACAGATTGAATAGCATCGGGGAGAGGCTACAACCCTGCCTCACTGCCTTCCCAACCACTGCTTCCCTTTCATGTCCTTCGACTCATAACTGCCACCTGGTTTCTACACAAATTGTAAATAGCCTTTCACTTCCTGTATTTTACCCCTGCCATCTTCTGAATTTGAAAGAGAGTATTCGAGTCAACATTCTCAAAAGCTTTCTCTAAGTCTACAAATGCCAGAAACGTAGGTTTGCCCTAATCAAAAGCATCTGGACGGCCATATGTAATGCGGAACTGACGACGATGTCACGAGGCATGGATCTGGAAGTGCCAAGGGTGGCAGGGAGTATTATGTTTGAACTAGAGCACCGGTAACAGCAGAATGCGTGGGCCAGGAGCGCACAGTGGATCGATGTGAACTAGTCGCTGGGCGTCACCAAGTAACAAATCCGTCAGGGATACTTCACCACTTCTGAAGCTGCCCAGGTCGCTGTGTAGACGTCACCAAGCAGACCACGTGTCCTGACGGACGAGGACCATCGAGTACTGCGGAGGGTGGTTGTACGAAAATGTCATGGAATCAGCGGAAGGAATCTCTCTTGAGTTCCAAACTGCTACGAACGATCTAGCTAGCTAGCACAATGGTGCATAGTGAGTTGAAAAGAATAGAGTACAGTGGCCAGTGCTAAGTGATGCTTGATAAGGTGACGCCACTAGACAGTGAGTGATTTGGAGTGATTACTCACACTATGTGTCAATCCGATGGAAGGATTTGAGTTTTGCGAATGCCTCGAGAACGTTACCTGCCATCATGTGTAGTGCCAGCAATGAGGTGAAGTGCGGAGCACATGGGTGTGCTAAGGAGGTATTTTTCGTGTTAGGATGTTGTCCCTGCATTATCCTCAAGAAAACGCAATGTGCGGAAGGATATGAACACATGTTACAGCATCGCGTGCTATGTACAGTAAAGAAACAGCCGGAGGCGATAATTGTATCAGCTTAACAATGCACCCTGTCATAAAGCATAATCTGCAAGGCAATGGTTTCTGGACAATAACATTCCTGAAATGGACTGGCCTGCCCTGAGTTCAACCCCGAACCCAATGAGTACCCTTGGAATGAGTCACAAGGTCGATTCCACTACAGATCACAGCATCCAACATCAGTACATTCTCCGGTTTCGGCTCTTCAGGAGGAATGCACTGCTCTTCCTCCACAGGCATTCCGACACCGCTTTGAAAGTTTTCTCAGCAGAGTTCATCATAAAGGCGAAGTGTGGTCACACTCCATATCAGTAGCCAGAAATAGGTGTCTGAATAGTAGAATTGTGAAAGACGTACTCTTGGTAGGCATTCGTGTGTGTAATATATCAGAGTTTCATGTTGTAGTAATGGTATTGTTTGTACCCCTTGTGCGTGATGTAAGCTGACAGTGGATTAAATTCACGTGGTTCTACTGACAGCGTTCTTCGCAAATCATATAGCTATCGAGGTTGCTAAGGTAGTGTTAAGGCACTGGACTTTCAATCGCAAGAAGTTAGAACCCCTGACTTATATACTATGACTTCACTGAAAGACTATGGCCTGCCTCCTGCCCCATCATTGCCAGATTTTGTGCGTTTTATATATGTAATTGTTGTGTTAAATGGTCAAAGGGTAAATAAATAAAAAATAAGTCAGTGCTACCCAAGACACGTTAAGAGACCGCACTTATCCTTTAATTTGCAGACGCGCGGGGTAGCCGTTCGGTCTTAGGCGCCTTGCAACGGTTCGAGTCCTCCCTCGGGCATGGCTGCCGGTGTTGTCCTTAGCGTACGTTGGATTAAGTTAGATTAAGTAGTGTGTAAAGCCTAGGGACGGGTGACCTTAGCAGTTTGGTACCATAGGAACTTACCACAAAGTTTAATTTTCACCAAAAAGTAGAGGCAGTGTAATTTAAGATATTTAGCCATTTCACCTCCTGTATATTAATGAACTGGTAGGGTTTGTTTGCCAGTGAACAACTATGACACTTTAAAATTTATTTTGTCTTTCAAAAATGGTTCAAATGGCTCTGAGCACTATGGGACTTAACTGCAGAGGTCATCAGTCCCCTAGAACTTAGAACTACTTAAACCTAACCAACCTAAGGACATCACACACATCCATGCCCTAGGCAGGATTCGAACCTGCGACCGCAGTGGTCGCGCGATTCCTGTCTGTAGCGCCTAGAACCGCTCTGCCACTCCGGCCGGCTTTTGTCTTTCGCGAGGAATATTTTGTATCTAGCACTACACTAAGATCCATATCACATATTTTAATGGGTGGTGAGACTTCTGCTGGGGGTGGGTGACAATACATACAAAATTCAAACGACGGTATCATTTGCGTAGTTGTGAGCAAAGCGAACATTGCGCAAGAAACTGTTAAGAGAAAAACCGAAGTCAAACGTTTACCAGTGAAAAGTAGCCCAATGAAAGGCAATGCCTCCTTGTATCGACCTTATGTTCAATGTCGCGCGTAATATTCTACAAAGGGAGAGGCGTGTCATTGTTACACTGGAAAATGAAAAAGATTTGGATTATCGGCAAGATGTAGGGGACTCAACTAAATCTTGCAAGGAGATACTGGTTGATAAGAGCAATAACTAAAAGTTACAACACCTACGCTATTATAAATAAAACCGTCCTGTGCATAATACATGGTAACAGGCGGAGTTCTTTACAACCCGTGAAGCGATCTGAAAGATTTTGTAAACAAACTGAAATGAAAAAAGAGAGGGCATATCATTTAACAGTAGTATCAGAAGCGTGCTTACAAACAGGCAGAATCAAGGGAACAACACGACATTTGATGTGTACCGTATACGTAATGGGGGGTCACACCACCCATCCCCTTCTTACCTTCTATCTCATGGGGAAGGAGGGAGAGGCATTCGCGTACATAACAAATTTCGTAATGTTCTGATTTTGGTTCTACCTGCCTATGAACAGACTTCTGATGTGATACTATTCAAGTTTGTATGTCATTTTTCCGACTGCATTTTAAAAATAAAATACAGCTGAAACAGTATGCAAGTGTTTGCAAAACACTGTCAAACGTTAATAATAAGATACAAATTTAAGCCATGAAATGAGCTTCAGAACTGGACGTTTCTCCTACAGCCTGCTAATATGCAAAGGCGATTTGCCTAGACGGGAGACAGAACAGTACACTCATTACACTCCTATTCAAAGGAGTTCTGTTGCAATGAATAATCTTAGGCACCACAGTTAAAACTCCATTACTGGAATTCTTCCACAGCTCTGGGTAGTCCCCTGCATCACACCTGCACCCACACACACACGTCTTTACTGGCAGCATCGCTGATTCATTTCACGTAAACTGCTCGTGGGAGTTCAGAAGATTAACTTGCATGGGAATGCTGTCGAACAAGAATCTGCAGCAAGGACAATTAAATTCAAGCTATATTTGCTGCTTCTTGTTCGTAAGTTTTGTAGTACTGATGACGATGAACAGACAACCGTTTACGGTCGCGGAGGCGAGCTTTCATAATGAATGTAATACGCAATTTATTAGACCATTAACCATTATAAGAACGTAATATGAACCCAATTCTACCAAAACAGGTCCATCCATACATCAGCAAATATCCTGCATTATGTCAAAGGCACGCAACCGATAAACTTTCTCAATACTTCTTCCTGCTGAATGTACTCACACAAATCTATCGTAAAACATTTCCACGTTTACGAACGGAAAAGCGTGACAGCGGACGGCTACAAAAAGTTTTGATTTCACGTTCACAGTTTCATGTTGTCACAGCCACGGTACTAAAATGTAATACACTAAAGGTGTAAACAAAACTACAAGTCATGTCATGAAAACAAAACTGCCGGTACCTCACAATATATTCCTTTCAGCTCGCCCACGCACACATCAGCAAATCAATATTTCCCCGTCACATGCACACATCCTAGCATACAGGCCTTAACAGGAGAACAATTGAATATCTTTCCCCAGCTGCATTTGTTATTAATCAGCGCATCTCTGGGGACTAGTGCAGCAGGGGATACAACCCGTCGGCTTTGAACAATGACGTCACAAGTCGCCAGAGAGCATGTATTACAGAGATGAAAGAGCTGAGGAGAATGTTGAGAAACAAAGGAATGCGAGAGAGATAAACATTGATCTTGTCAAAAGCATAATTGTTTTTTGACTTTTTAAAAAAAAAATCTCACGAGATAGAATAAACTGATCCTACTTTATTAAGCAATATCTTGTCAAAAACCGAGAAGCGATTCTTCTTAGTGTTGTAGCTCCCTTCAGTAGCTAATAAGTGTTTTTTGGCTTAAAAAAAAAATTTCACGAGATAGAATAAACTGATCCTACTTTATTAAGTAATAGTGTTTTTTTGGCTTTTTTTTTAAAAAAAATCTCACGAGATAGAATAAACTGATCCTACTTTATTAAGCAATATCTTGTCAAAAGCCGAGAAGCGATTCTTCTAGTGTTGTAGTTGCCTTCAGTAGCTGATAAGTGTTTTTTGGCTTTAAAAAAAAAAAAACTCACGAGATAGAATAAACTGATCCTACTTTATTAAGCAATCAGTAAAAAAACGAAATTGAAACATACAGCAAAAGCTTATTAGAACACAGAACTGCTTTATTATCTATGCCTCGAAGTGAAGACATTAAGATCTATGACTAAGTAATGACGTCATTGTTCAAAGCCGACGGGTTGTATCCCCTGCTGCACTAGACCCCATCTCTGTAACAAACGACACCACAGCCGTCTTGAACTTCACAACTATACGGTTTGAAATATCAAACCCACAAAGATATTACAGTCAAAGAACTTACTGTCTTTCCTAGGATGATCCCGACGCGATCGATTGTTTAATGACGTACGTCATGTTACGTACCTTAGAAGGAGGTAGAACTGGTTTCCGGATGAATAATGCTAGAAGCTGACAAGGTTGCACTGCACAGCGCTGAAACACGGTCAACTGACAATCTCCTCACGCTGCTTCTCTCTCTCACCGACTGCCGCTAGCCGTTTTCACGGGACCGAGGTCTGGCAAGCCAGCGACGTCACAGTTAGGTGGGGTGAGGGCTGGCGAGTGGTGGGGGGACAGAGAGGAAAAACAACGCTCGCGCGCCGGCATTTGCACGAAACAGCAGGCGTGCCTCGAAAGCAACAGGGAATTGAGCTTCGGGAAAAAGCACTTTTGCGGAAAAGTGTAGTTGATTGCAAACGACTGTGAAATGCACGGCAGAGAGTGCTACACACGGGCGTCACCAGCACTAAATTATTGGGGACGACGATTCGATAGATAAGGTATGGATAACAGGGGTTTCTTATTATTTTTATTTTACTTGCACGTCAAGTTCCATACGACCAAATTGAAGAGCAAATCTCCAAGGTCATGGAACGTGTCAGTACATTAAATTACGACAGAAGAGTAATAACAGATAAAAATAAAATGTTTATGAACCCGAAAAAGGTCAAGCCATAAAGCAATTGCAATCAACAATACAACAATTAGCTTAATTTTTCAAGGAACTCCTCGACAGAATAGGAGGAGTGAGCCATGAGGAAACTCCTCAGCTTCGATTTGAAAGCACGTGGATTACAGCTCAGAGTTTTGAATTCTAGTGGTAGCTTACTGAAAATGGATGCAGCAGTATACTACACACCTTTCTGCAAAATAATTATTCGATCCCAATGCTGGTTTGATTTCTGCCGAGTATGAACTGAGTGAAAGCTGCTTATTCTTGGGAATAAGCTGATGTTAACAAGAAATGGCAGTAAGGAAAATATATTGAGAGACCAATGTCAAAATCCCCAGGCTCGTGAACAGGGGTCGACAAGAGATTCGTGAACTTACACCACTAATTGCTCGCACCACCCGTTTCTGAGCCAAAAATATCCTTTTAGAATGGGAAGAGTTACCCAAAAATATAATGCCATACGACATAAGCGAACGAAAATAAGGAAAGTAGACTAATTTCCGTGTCGTTATTTTATTGTTTGTTGGTGTTTATAAAGCAGATATTACGCCATTTCGGAATAGGGCAGTCAATTAGAAACGAAGCTTTATTTTCGGAAATCTTAAGTTTCGTGCTGTTGTGTGTCAAAAAGATTTCGTCACACTTGAAAGTGTTTCATGAAGTGAGATGTTAAATGTGTTTCAGTATCTGTACCGTGCCCAAATCACGTCCGAGACAGAGCGGAATGAAAAGTCACTGTTTCGATACAATTAGTCCGTTCCAAGCATAAGTGGACTGAAACAGCGATACAGTTTCTGTGTCTGGCAAGAGATCGAATCTGATCCCGGCATCCGAGACAGCACTGTTTCGAAACACTGAATCAGTTCCACGTATCGATACACTGTATCGAAACAGTGGCCAAGTCTACTCACAGTCCTGTGTTACACTGCACTTGTCAAGAAGGAAAGCTATGAAGAGAGTTCAAGGCACTTCATCAGTACTGTCTAGCTTTAAAAGGCAAAGGACAGGTGGTAAGTAAATGTATATTACAAAATATATTCCAATTTACTCAGTTTTACCTCTTCAGTGTAGTAGAACACCTGGTTTATAGGAATTAACCAAAACAGGAGACACTAAGCGGTTGTCCGAGGGCATGGTTCCATATGAATTTCCGTCGCTTGAAGAAATTTACAGGCAAGAATATTCTGAAGTGGCTGTCCAAGTGGTTAGGCATGGAATACTTGGCCAACCTAGCATAAAGAAATAGGTTTCCTTGGAAAAATTATTGTTGCAGAAAAAACGACACGATATGGTAGCTCCATACCCGGAAACCAATATTCGGACCTTGAACACTTTCATGTAGGATACAACGTAAGATCCCTGAAAGATGCAGAAGCCGTTTTGGTTGCTATGAAAAAGAAAGCCCTTAATTATTTGCTACTGCTGAAGGACTGGTAAGACTTACACTTCTGTGTCCAGCTTGAAACTGCGAAGCAAAACGCAGTTTTACTCACAGGACACCAATATTTTACTGCTGTGCGGCAACAGAGGAACAATTTGCGTTCAACAATGAGAGAGCAATGGCTCAATCGGGTAGCATAGAGATGGGCAAACTGAAACACGGAACTGTTTCGAAACAAATGAAACAGTACAATGTAATGTTTCGATACGCTGTTTCGAAACAGTTTGTGTTTTGTAATCTAATAAACCTACACATTTTGTCATCTTGAATGTCTACTGTATAAGTATGTACATATAAACACAAATGTGGTGCGAGAGCGCTAATCATATCGCAGAAAGTATGAGACTATCATTTAGGCGTCTTGACAGTTTCGTATTTCCTGCAGCAAATGCGCTGCTTTCGTGTCGTGTGACTTTCATACTTTTCAATTGGTTGAGGACAGCCATAGCTGAAGACAGAAGAACCACCACGAACGGAACTGGAGGTGGGAGCAAACTGCAGAAACAACGGATATGCTACTGGGGTTCCCACATTCCGTTAGTAGGGGTAATATACCCATCCTGCTAATTTCCATGCACACAAAGGGAACCATTATGGATAATAGGCACAGTGACTATAGACTCACAAATAATGCCAAATAATTCGAAAAAATTTTGTCTTTCAAGGTGTTTCGAACCGTTACTATAAATTCACCATGCTTCCCAGCCCTTGCCGTTCACCATTACACAATCAGTGATATGTCAAACAGATTGCTTGCAGTTATACCTACATCAGATTTATGTATATGTCTAATAACTGTCACTCTACGCCCTTTTTTATTCAAAATGTTGTAGGCTTACTTGCGTTTCTTAATATGATTACTGTACATGAACAGATCAAACAGACTTTAGAAATGTTGCAAGAATATTTACATCCAGTTTTGACAACAGGAGAGGCTCGTAGCAAGTCAGTCGCACTCCCATTATCTTTTATTATTCTTGCAGATCTAGATTTCGGTTGTAAATAGCTACAATCAGTGCATTTTCGTTACAATTCAACACGGCGGTTGAACAGTAACGGAAACGCACGGAAAATGGCTATCTACAGCTGAAATCTAGATTTTCAAGAGTAATAAAAACTAATGGGATTGCGACTGGCTGCTGTGTGCGTCTCTTTCCTTACAGTCTATGGAATCAGAGTTAATTAACAGGAGAAATGTGTTTGGAACACCATAGGGCATAGAATGAACATTGCGTTTATTTTATGCTCTTGACGAAGCACTTAATTTCCGTTTCTGCCTTTTTTCTGCTTACAGTTTTATTCCTAGTTCTCATGGTTTTCCGTTTATGATTTTAAATGTATTTTTTATATTTGAAGAATGAAATAAATAAAATCGTGTATGTAATAGACTTAATGTCCACATTTCCAATAAAAATCAGGCAGAATTTAGTTTGAAAAAGTATTCAGTTTGAAATAGGTTCTACGGTTGTTTGTGACATAGTACGTAACAATCGGACACACTCTGTCGAGAAATTTAAATGTTAACATTATGTAACTTTTTTATACTCGGTAATCGCAAAATATTTTAACCGGGCCAGAAAATTGGTATGCTTTAGGAATTTTAAGTGCCATTGAAATATATGGTCTGAGACATCCAGAATGCTAGAAAGTGGTGTTTGGTTTCAGTTTTTCAACTTTCTTCAACGGGATCTCCAGTCTATGACGGAGTGCTTAGCAGAATATTAAGGTACCGTACTACACATATTAGCCCTGTATTTAGCCATATTTGTAATTTTTCCGTTAGGAATGGTCAGTTTCCTGAAGATTAAAGTACTCAGTAGTAAATCTGCTTTATAAAAAAAAGGATAGAGAGATAATGTAGATAATTTTAGACATATTTTATGCCATCAGTTTGCTAAAGTTATTGAAAAGTCTATGTATTTAATGATAATTGATCATTTTATATCACACGATTTGCTATCAAATGTACAGCTCGGATTCAGTAGTCGTTTAACAGCTGTAAATGCTATATTCTATTTTCTCTATGAGGTACTGGATGGGTTAAACAAAATGTTTCGAACGCTAGGCATATTTTTTGATTTAACTAAGGCGTCTGATTGTGTTGATCACAAAATATTGCTCTAGAAGTTGGATCATTACAAAATACGGGGAGCAGCTCACAGTTGGTTCACCTCTTACTTTAGCAACAGACAGCAAAAAGTCATTATCTACGATGTTGAGAATGTTTGTGATGTGGGGTGTGAGTGGGGTACAGTCACGTGGGGCGGGGGGGGGGGTGGGGGGGGGGGTGCCCCAGGGATCAGTGTTGGGGCCCTCTGGTATTAAAGGCAACTCTAAAATATTTCTGTTTGCTGATGACAGTAGCTTGGTAGTAGAGGATGTTGTCTGCAACATTAACTCGGTTTCAAATAGTGCAGTTCATGGCATAAGTACATGGCTTCCAGAAAATAAACTGACACTAAATCACAGAAAGACTCAGTTTTTGCAATTTCTAACCCCACAATTCATCAAAACCTGACGTTTTAATTTCACAGAATAAGCATATGATTAGTGAAACTGAGCAGTTCAATTTCTGGTTGTTCAAATAGATAGTAAACTGTCGTGGAAAGCCCATGTCCAGGATCTTGTTCAAAGTCTTAATGCTGCCATTTTTACTTTTCGAACGGTACTTTGATACTTTCATTTTTGGCTTTCAGATACTGTGATAAAAATTGAATTTCAACAGCAACTTAACTTTATCCCTGATTTCCTGTGGAAGTTTGTAATAAAATGATAATATATCTGCTTGCTGTGAGTACTTAAGGGCACTCCATATACCTGTACACCGAACAGACTTCCTTAACAAGAATCGTTAAGTGATGTAGAGCTAGATCTGCGCCATGATATAGGTATCACAAAGGCATTACACTGTATGAATTGCTTTAAATTTTAGTCTGGATTTTATACTTCAAGGAAACATACCGAAAACAATGGAAAATTTAGCCGTGAGTAAGAAAAGTGTGAGTGGCACAGTCAATGTTAATTCACTGCTTCACTTCCCAGCATGCTATCTCAGTAAATTATATCCCATGAAATGCATTTTCAAGAGCACATACAGAATTAGGCACTAGAATACGGGGAAACGAGTTTGGCAAAATCTGTTACGCCAAACATACAGCCAATTGGAAAATATGGAAGTCACATGATATGAAAGCAGCGCATTTGCTGCAGGAAATACGAAACTTCCAAGACACCTCAGTGAAATTTTCATACTTTCTGAGATATGATTGGCGCTCTCGCACCTCATAGACAATATGATATAATGTGTAGGCCTATACAGTTACAAAAGACAAACTGTTTCACTGTTTCGAAACATTGTACTGTCTCATTTCGTTTGGAAACAGTTACGTGTTTCAGTTTGCCCATGTCTAACTGTGAGTGGTTGCCATGAGGCGTACGATTGTTAGCCGTATGCATGATGGCCACCATTACTACACACAGCAAAACTAATCAGATTCGTGCTTACATACCTCGTTCCTTCCTCACTCGTGGCCTTACGAACACAATTAATTAAAATTTGGAATATTGTCGCTTTAGTGAATAATATAAGCGGATTTGATTTACTGACACGTTAGCATATCCTATAAACCAGGGCTTCCCAACGTGTGGTCCGCGGACCCCTTATGGGTCCACCAGCTCTTTCTAGGGGGTCCGTGGCCACCCTTCACCAAATCGTGTAAATTAATGAGTAAAATTATTGAATAAAATGTGAAAATCAAATTCATCACTTTTTTTGTGTGAAAAACGTGTACATTTACTTCAGGTCGTATCCCCAAACAGCTTTTGCGGTTCCTAAGTGAGAACGCATACACAGTTTAGTGTCGGAGAATGCGGCTTCTCTGATTGTTTCGCAACAATACGGGGGTCGTTTGTGCGCCGGCTCACGGCGGTAGATGCGCTGAAACCTTTTACGCATGCGCGGTGCGAGCTTTGTCGACCAATCACAGCGCTTGCTGGTACGTGTGCGGCCCCAGGCATCATTAAATGTTAAACTTGCTTTGTCAGTGCACTACCTATTTTATAAGTCGATTTTTGACCTTCAAGTTGTTTTCATTCATTTCTAAACCAAATACTATTGATACTTCGGGGGGAGGGAGGGTCATTGGGAACGTGGAACTTGTATTAAGAAGCTTTCAGTTCCCATGGGTTTCGCTCTGAAATTTAAAGTTACTGTGCTTTTGACTGACTAGGGGTCCGCCATGGATTTTCGACTGAAGAAGGGGTCCACCAGCTGAAAAGGTTGGGAAGCCCTGCTATAAATCCTTCATTCTGACTGCACAAGAGCTCTTAGTATGGATAATTAATTAAGCATGGATTTATACGTTCAGAGGTGTCATTTTTGTCAACTAAAAATCAAAAAATTGTTATTTTATTGCACAAAATATTAGGGTAGTGGGGGGAAGACATGTTCCTCCACCCCAACCCCACCCCTGGTGGTGACGTCCATGGTCTACTACCAGAAAGTATGATAGCATTTTGTTCGTTCCAGTTGCGTATGGACCTCGGGAAGGATCACTGAATATTTAAATGTCAACATTCGTGTCGTAATTAGTATGATATTGTCATCTCGGTCTCTATGGGGTCAATACGTAGGTCTTAAAATTCTTCACTTAACATTGCTTCTCGAAACTTTGTAAGCACATAAACCCGTTTTAAATATCCACCGGAGGCATTCAGATATTTTTTTATACATATGAACTTTATCGCGCCTTGTATTACACTACTGAGGAGCTTCGGCCTGTTGTCATTTTCAGATTCGTTGCATCGGTGATACATGTGTCATGTTTAAAAACTATTTAGTGCTGTGACAGGCATTAAAAAACTATTTAGTGCTATGAGACACATTTCGCCGACGCAGGTAAATCTGAAAATGGCCACGGGCAAAAACAGGCCAGTAATGCAATACTGTATGTAATGCAATAAAGCTTATCTGCATTAAAAATATCTGGCAGCTTCCGGTGGACATTTGAAGGGAGCGGACCAAGGCAGAATTTTTTTTAACCTAATTTTTTTATCGGCTTTAAGTGTTCCTTAGAGAGTCTATTTCTGAGATTCACGTCTACAAAGTATGTCAAGTTTTGTTTATTGTGTGAAATATTATCTTACAAATGTGTAAAAAAGTAGCCTCAGTTTTAATTAACCCCTGAAAATATAATAAAGAATATTACATATATAAATAAATTTGTATATTAATAGAAAGAAACAATATACTAATGAGATGATTTATTTTTAATCATTCATGAATTATTCTGTAAAGAAATGTCTGTGCGTTAAAATGTGTTAAGAACTCGGTGAAACAAAATGTAGTAGGTACATCCGTTTGTCTAACGATATAAAAAAGAGGAACGCGACTTCGCACTCCCTTTTTTGGCATCCGCTACCGAGATAACCTGTATAGGTGTTACTTGTACGTTTTTGTTGAATAATTACGTTAATTTCATGTTATATGTGATTTTATTATGCATTGTTTTAGTCCAGTTTCAGGCTGCATCGAAGAGAAGGTGCTGGCGCGTTGTTTGGTGGTCGCGGCCGAACATTTTTTTCTTTTTGTTGTTATTCATTCGCCGTTTAATCCTTCAGACCATTATAATTCATATGTCCCCGAGATCATTTTTACCGATCATTTTCTCTCAGAATCCGGGCAAAGTAATTACGCGAACCGCATAATATTCAGATCGGTCATTAGCCTCCAAACAATGTCGTGTACCAACGCATTCGCCTGTCTGATGTAATGACGAAGGCAGAGTTCAGCTTAATTAGAAAAGGGAGTAAATTTTTTTCTGTGCCATGTGTTATCATTTCAGTAGTACTGCTTCCAGCAAAGCAAGGAATATTACTGTAGTGTTCTCAACCAGTACTTACCCAATTATTCAATGCTTTCTTAAGTGTCATATTTACTAGCAGAAATCTAATCTATTAACTTTAAATTTTAATTCATTCATTCATATCTATCTAACCAACAATAGTATAAAATACCTTATTGAGAAACGCTACATATGGTCCTCAGTTCGAGGATTAGTTTGATGCAGCTTGTAATGGTACCTGAACTACGTAACCATTACGGCACCTCACCTAAACCTCTCGATACCAGCAATATTCTACTGTGTTTCTGTAAAATAGTTAACATATTTCTGTGACAACATTCAGATTTGATTTCATTAATGTAGAGGTACTTCGATACATCGATATGTATATATTGCAATGATATCATTCTTATGTGTATTCTTTCTTTTGTCACTATGAGCATTGACGTACTTGTAACTCTGATTTTTGGGCGCGTAAGCGGTTATAAGAGTCGAGGGACATTATGAAGGGAAGCAGTGGTTGAGAAGGGAGTGAGCAGGATTGTAGCCTATCCCCGATGTTATTTAATCTGTTTATTGAGCAAGCAGTAAAGGAAACAAAAGAAAAATTCGGAGTAGGTATTAAAATCCATGGAGAAGAAATAAAAACTTTGAGGTTCGCCGATGACATTGTAATTCTGTCAGAGATAGCAAAGGCCTTGGAAAAGCAGTTGAACGTAATGGACAGTGTCTTGAAAGGAGAATATAAGATGAACATCAACAAAAGCAAAACGAGGATAATGGAATGTAGTCGAATTAAGTCGGGTGATGGTGAGGGAATTAGATTAGGAAATGAGACACTTAAAGTAGTAAAGGAGTTTTGCTATTTGGGGAGCAAAATAACTGACGATGGTCGAAGTAGAGAGGATATAAAATGTAGACTGGCAACGGCAAGGAAATCGTTTCTGAAGGAGAGAAATTTGTTAACATCGAGTATAGATTTAAGTGTCAGGAAGTCGTTTCTGAAAGTATTTGTATGGAGTATAGCCATGTACGGAAGTGAAACATGGACGATAAATAGTTTGGACAAGAAGAGAATAGAAGCTTTCGAAATGTGGTGCTACAGAAGTATGCTGAAGATTAGATGGGTAGTTCACATAACTAATGAGGAGGTACCGGATAGGATTGGGGAGAAGAGGAATTTGTGGCACAACTTGACTAGAAGAAGGGATCGGTTGGTAGGACATGTTCTGAGGCATCAAGGGATCACCAATTTAGTATTGGAGGGCAGCATGGAGGGTAAAAATCGTAGAGGGAGAGCAAGAGATGAATACACTAAGCAGATTCAGAAGGATGTTGGTTGCAGTAGGTGCTGGAAGATGAAGAAGCTTGCACAGGATAGTGTAGCATGGAGAGCTGCATCGAACCAGTCTCAGGACTGAAGACCACAACAACAACAAGCGGTTATTAGAGAGTCAACCTTTGGTCGTCATGTTAAAAAGACGAGAATTGTAGTCTGTTTATGAAATGTGAACTTTAACAGTGAGGTAGATATTTTCAAGTATGTTTTATATTGTGAAGTGATGTTTTGGAACGAGTTACGTGATATTGCAATAAAAGTAATAAAAAAGAAGTGTAACTTAAATTCGGAGTGCTGATTACTTCTTTACATCACCATTGTCCTAACTTGTCAAAGTTTAATCTTCAAGAATGGTTTATGAAACACATCTATAAAACTTTTGAATGTCGCAGAGTAACACTTAGGCCTCTTTGCATCCGAGCTTGGAATCATCACTACCTAGATTTTCGACGATTGAGCCATAAGTTCACAACGAGACCAGCGTGGGAAACACGAAAAGATGAGTGCCTAGTTTATCCATTATTTCAAGAAATGGCTTTATTAACTGAGCTCTAATGACAGCTGCCACATAATATAACTTTGTTGTTGCCCGAAAATGCAATATTTAGCAGCGTGAGCAACACTACAATCATAATTAATTTTTGAGCTTTGTTGTGGTAGGGTTGTTAGAAGCTCTCCATGCTGCTCTATCCAGTGCAACTCTCATCATCTCTGAATAACTACCACAACCTACATGCTTCTGAATCTGCTTACTATATTCATCTTTTGGTCTGCCTCTACAATATCGACCCCCCCCCCCCCCCCACCCACACACACACACACTTCCTTTCAGCAGCTACTAAATTAGTGATCCCTTGATGTCCTTTCTTCTACTCAGATAGCACCACAAATTTCTTTTCTCCCCAGTTCTATTCAGTACCTCCTCATTAATTACTTGATCCAACCACTTAATCTTCAGCAATCTCGCGTAGCACATTTCAAGCGTTTCGAAACAAATGTCAAAATATGTTAAGACCGCGATTTACTGCATGGAGATGTGGCGCATCCGAGCGCCAGAATGCAACAGATGAAATGCTGTAATGGAATAGGGTTCCTGTCAATTTTGGACAGTATCACAGAGGGCATTACTATCAACTAAAATACTATTCTCAACAATACTTTAATTATGGTAAACAGTCTGAAAGCACGTGACTGTCTCGCGTCTGCTTAACTTGTCATTTACCTTGTTCTTTATACGAAGTAAAACGAGAGTGCTTGAAAATGAGAAACAAGCTTATTTACAAGGACAGAAAAGATTTGAAAAAGTAATTCCAGTCGTGCAAAAAACGCTTTGGTTGGGGAAAGGAAGACAATTAATTGATATAATTTCGTCAAAATGAGACTGTTTCGACATCGGCGAAAAAGCGGAAACTGTGCGATGTTGGCATTTCCGACAAAAGGTTTGTTAAATTGAAATTTGTGGTAAGGTCTTATGGGACCAAACCGCTAAGGTCATCCGTCCCTGCCGGCTGGAGTGGCCGAGCGGTTCTAGGTGCTACAGTCTGGAACCATGCTACCGCTACGGTCGCAGGATCGAATCCTGCCTCGGGCATGGATGTGTGTGATGTCCTTAGGTTAGCTAGGTTTAAGTAGTTCTAAGTTCTAGGGGACTGATGACCTTAGAAGTTAAGTCCCATAGTGCTCAGAGCCATTTGAACCATCATCCGTCCCTGAGCCTACACACTACTTAATCTAACTTAAACTAACTTAACACTGTGGGCATCACACACACCCATGCCCGAGGCAGGACTCGAACCTCCGACGGGGGGGAGCCGCACGGACCATGACAAGGTTACCCCGCGCGGCGGTTTGTGAAATATGAATATTAAAAAACACAATATGAAACTTTAAAGCCTTGTTTCTTTTTTCAAATCAACATTTTTCGAGTTGGCGGAAGCCATAACTCATGAAATACACATGCAAATACTCTATAACTTTTTGTAAGACGTGAGTCGGCGTTTTCCCTACTATAGTACTTAGGATTTATGCGATATATTTTAATTTCGATTTTTGGTGCACGTTTTTATGTCGACTTTTTTGTTGAAAAAATTGACTGTTATTTCAGAGTGTCTCCATTTTGTTAAAAACCATTTTTTTAAAAAAATCCCCATGTAGAACGTTCGACCATATCATCAGTTTCAAAGCAGATTTTGAAAATTTGTTCTCTGGTTGAAAATCGTCGCGTTCAGAGCTCCCATCAAACACCATCGCACTCCGCGAAGCCCTTTCGTCAATGTCCTGTAGTGCCCTATGGGTGCAAGTTATTTCCTTATGAAGTACAAAATACATTCTTAAGGGTGTACAATAAAGCTCTAAAGTCAGTTTTTTAATTAGTTTGTTATTTTATTGAAAAAAAACACGATTATCGGTTCTAAAATCGAGCGTCGTCATTCTACCCCCTCAAAACAGTTTTATCATTCAGAAATTACGTCGAGCCTTTGGATCCACGCATGAAGAAACTTTGTACGAGGGGCGTTTGAAAAGTCCGTGCAAAAATAAAAACTACTTACGTGTTTGGGGTAAACCTTTTTTATTTTGCGACACAGTCTCCTTTCAGAGCTATACAATTCGTCCAACGCTGTTCTAATATGTTGATCCCTTCCGAATAATAGGAATTTTCCAAGTCTGCTAAATAGCTATTAGTTGCTGCAATCACCTCCTCGTTTGAAATAAATCTTTATCCTGCCTGCCATTTCTTCAAATTGGGGAGCAAATAGTAGTCTGAGGGAGCCAAGTCTGGAGAACAGGGGGGAGTGAAACTAGTTGGAATCCCATATCCATTAATTTTGCAACCACAACTCCTGAGGTGTGTGCTGGCGCATTGTCGTGATGGAAAAGGACCGGCGTTTTTCTTGCGGCTCGGTTTTCAAACGGTCCAATAACGATGAATAATATGTACCTGTAATAGTTTTACCCTTTTCCAGATAGTCGATGAGGATTATCCCTTGCGAATCCCAAAAGACAGTCACCATAAACTTTCCGGCCGAAGGACTGGTCTTCTCCTTCTTTGGTGCAGATTCTCCCTTGGTAACCCATTGTTTAGATTGTTGTTTGGTCTCAGAAGTACAGTAATGTATCCATGCTTCATCCATAGTGACGAAACAATGCTTAAAGCCCTGCGGATTCTTCCTGAACAGCTGCAAAACATTCTTGCATCACTTCACACGATTCGGTTTTTGGTCAAGGTTGAGCAATCGCGGAACCCATCTTGCGGATAGCTTTCTCATGTCTCAATGTTTATGCAAAATATTATGTACCCGTTCATTCGAGATGCCCACAACACTAGCAATCTCACACACCTTTTCTCTTCTGTCATCCATCACCATATCATGGATTTTATCAATGATTTCTAGAGTCGTAACCTCCACAGGACGTCCAGAACGTTCAGCACCACTTGTGCCCATATGGCCACTCTGAAAATTTTGAAACCACTTACAAAAAAATGGTTCAAATGGCTCTGAGCACTATGGGACTTAACATCTGAGGTCATTAGTCCCCTAGAACTTAGAACTACTTAAACCTAACTAACCTAAGGACATCATACACATTCATGCCCGTGGCAGGATTCCAACCTGCGACCGTAGCGGTCGCGCGGTTCCAGACTGTAGCGCCTAGAATCACTCGGGCACCCCGGCCGGCAAACCACTTACCAGCTTTTCTAATCGAAGGTGCAGAGTCACTGTAATGTTTATCAAGCTTCTCTTTAGTCTCCTGAGGCGTTTTGTCTTTCGTAAAGAAATGTTTAATCACCACACGATATTCTTCTTCGTTCATTTTTTGACAATCACTCGACTTCCTTGATTCACACGAATGCCAGACACAAAGAAATAGACCAATATGGCTGAAATTTGGTGTGCGTTCTTTCCAAAGATGCTATTAACTTTTTTTTAATTGGCTTATAGACTACTAACTAAACATGACTTCGATACGCGTCGGTGGTGACATCTCTTGGACTTTGCACGGACTTTTCAAACGCCCCTCGTAAGTGCTCTTTCGCGGTATAACTAGCGTCTAATCATCAAACATCTGTTACTTCAAGTTTTTCAGCATTTCCATGACACTCTCCCATTTATCAAGCAAACCTGTGACCATTTGTGGCGTCAATCTCTGTATATGTTCGGTGTCACTCATGAAATCCACTTGATACGGGTCCCACTCACTTGAACAACACTGTAAGACGGGATGCGAAAGTGATTGGTAATCAGTCTCTTTGGAGACTGACTGCTTTTCCCCACTAACCTGCAAATGAACCGAACCCTGCACCTCCCGCACGTACTACTGAGCCTCTGTCATCGTTCCATTTCATATCCCTATAAATTGTGATACTGTAAGTAAATATTTCGATAGGAAAGTAAACCTAAGGCGTTGCTGTTACATTTCCACAGCAATCCCTCATGTGAATTACGACATTCTTTTTTTAAATCTCTCCCTCTCTCTCTGTCTCTCTCTCTCTCTCTCTCTCTTCCTCACGCAGCAGCTTAGCATGGTTTGGTAACAACAGTAGTAATCATTACTTTCGTCCATGTTTCATTCGTAGATCATTGTTGTTATCTTTTGTCACTAATGATATAAAAACTTTCTCTATTTTAGCATAACTGAAGTTGGAGGAGAGCAGTTTGGTGAGCTGTCGATTTGCGCTCCAACCACGCGTCACTGTGTGCTGATCTGCACACTACAGAAAAGTCGAAACTTTGCAATGTAAATTTATTAAACGAACTTCGATTCATGTTATTTAACAAAAGAAAAACATTTTAGCTACTCCCTCCTTCCCACTCCCTCTCTCCCCTTTTTATCGGGTGAGTTACACTGGGGCATACCGAGACAGGACTTCTTTTAACAGGACTTCGTGTATGATGCTGTTGTTGACTTCAGAGCAAAGATCGGTTTGGTGCAGCTCCCCGTGCAACTCTTCCCCATGCAAGCTTCTTCATCTCCGAATAACGTTTGTAACTTTCACCCCTCTGAATCTGCTTGCTGTATTCTTCTCTTGATCTTCCTCTACAATTTTTACCCAACACATTTCCGTACAATACTGAATCTGTGATCCCTTGATGTCTCAGAATGTGTTCTCCCAACAGATCCCTTCTTCTAGTCAGGTTGCCCCACAAATTCCTCTTCTCCCCAATTCTATTCCGTATGTCCTCATTAGTGACGTGATCTACCCACATAATCTTCAGCACTCTTCTGTTACACCACATTTCAAACGCTTCTATTCTGTGTATGTCTAAACTGTTTATCGACCACGTTTCACTTACATACATGACTACACTCCATACAAATACTTTCAGAAAGAACTTCCTGACACTAAAATCTATCCTCGAGGTGAATAAATCTCTCTTCTTCAGAAACGTTTTTCTTGCCATTGCTAGTCTGCATTTTATATCCTCTCTACTTCGACCACCACCAGTTACAGTTACTTTTCTGCCCAAATAACAAAACTCATCTACTACTTTGTCTCGTTTCCTAATCTAATTCCCTCAGCATCGTCAGATTTAATCCTACAGTATTCCATTATCCTTGTTTTGCTTTTGTTGATGCTCATCTTATATCCTCCTGTCAAGACACTGTCGATCCCGTCCAACTGCTCTTACAAGATCTTTGCTGCCTCTGACAGAATTACGATGTCTTCGGCAAACCTCAGAGTTTTTATTTCTCCTCCCTGAACTTTAATTCCTACTCCAAATTTTTCTTTTGTTTCCTCTACTGGTTGCTCAGTGTACAAACTAAATGATCAAGGCGATTAGGCTACAACCTTCTCTCACTCTCTTCTCAACCACTGCTTCCCTTTCATGCCCCTTGACACTTTATAACAGTAGTTTGTTTCTGTACAAGTTGTAAATGGTATTTCGCTCTCTGTTAATTACCTCTGCTACCTTCAGAATTTCAAAGAGCATATTCTAGTCAACATTGTCAAAAGTTTCCTCTGAGCCTACAAATACTATAAACTGAGGTTTCTCTTTCCTTGCCCTACCATCTAATGTAAGTCGTACGGTCAGTATTGCTTCTCTTGTTCCAACTTTCTCCGGAATCCAAACTGATCTTCCCCGAGGTCGGCTTCTACCAGTTTTTCCATTTTTCTCTAAAGAATTCTCGTTAGTGTTTTGCAAACATGACTGATTAAACTGATAGTTCGGTAATATTCACACCCGTCAGCACCTGCATTCTTTGGAATTGGAGTTATTACATGATTGTGTCTGTCACATTGCTATAATTATTCTTTATTTCTTTTGATGGAAACAATCCATTGATTGCGACAAAGATAAGAGTATATATTCATTAAAAAGAATATAAAAATAATAAATATACAAAAACAAAAGAACTGAAGTACTGGATTAGAATCATAAATATAAAACTAGAAAAATTATCGATGTCTATATGTCCTTATAAAATAGCAGATAAGAAAGATTATTACTTTGCTTGAGTATAGAGTTTTCCTCCTCTTCCGAGTGTAGAGTACTCGTACAGGATTCGGGTTCTGCTTCAATTTTTTTTAGTGGTATTTAGACTTAACAATAACCAGCAGCTTAGTTGAGCAAGAGGGCTGAAACTAGGATGACCAGACGTCCGTATTAATCCGGACATGTCCTCCTTTTTAGCTCTTTGTCCGGGGTCCGGGCGGATTTTTACAGTGTCCGGATTTTTCGCATAGTTGAGCGTAATACAGTTAAATTTACAATTCGTCCCGTTCTATTGCTCATTTCCTAAATAGTTTAACTATTGGCACAGCTTTAGTGATAAACACGCACGAAGGCGGTGTTAGTAGGTGGCACCAGGATCGTCGATGTTATTGTTGATCGACCTATAAGCGAATGCAAATATCGATTATTTAAAATTTTGGTTTCGTATCTTCGCTTTGTATTGGCTTAGCTTCCTGTAGTGCACGTGTAATTTTTAAGCGAGTGAGTTACGTAAAATATTTGGGTATGCCTAAACGAAAGTGTACATTTTCTGCCAATATCCGGCTTTCAAGAAAGGGAGAAATGAATTTGAAGCGGAATGTAAGATATGTGGAGCTGGAACGTACGTCTCAGTGGCCAATAAAAGTAAGAAATAACTCGACAGATTAACTGTCATGGTTTTATTTCATAGTCATTCAGTTTATTTGTATTCGGAAGGTTAAAGTGCACTTTACATGTCGTCAGCTGCTGCTTGAATCGGCGGTGCGTCGAATGAAGGGAGGTGAATGGTCTTAATGTTTTCCGCTTTGTAAACAATTCCGTGTTGTTGCCATAAAAAACAATTGACGCCACACTGTCACCACAATGTTTTTACTCTTTTTATATTGCTCAGTTAACCACCACCTGACCATCAGTAACAATTAACTACTAGTTTTACCGGGAATTCCCGGCAGTCACGTGACTTGTCCAAAGCCGACGGGTGGTATCCTCATCTGCAGTTGACCCGTTTGATGTGGCCTCTTTTTTCTTCCTTTGTCCTCCTTTTTGAAACTGTTCGTCCTCCTTTTTAAACAACTGCATCGGGTCACCGTAGCGAAAATCATAGCGCAAACATGCGTAAATACATAGCTACGGTCGACTGTTGCATTTTGTTGATGCCGTATTCGAAAACATTCTTGTTTTACATGCTTTTACATTTGTGTATCGCCATAATTTTGTTTATGTAAATTCACCAATAACTCGGTCGAGTCCGCATATCTTCGGTGCATGCGTGGGCCGTCCACAGGCAAGCTGTTTATTTGTTTTCTGCCGTCAGTATGACACACGCGGCGGCGTCCCCTGTTCACGATTCCGAGCAGATCGGAGAAGCGGCTAGTGGAGATATTCTATTTTTCTGTCTCGCCTCTGGAAGTATTTCAGATATGGTGTGCACTGTAACCCAACACAATTTTAACTACCTTTCAATCTAATTGTTGCAAAAATATAGTGGACACAGCTACTACGGTTTGACATTTCTCTACATGTAAACATGCATTTTTGTATTTTTTATTCAGTCCTATGTACACTGTAACTACGTGTAACTGATGGCTAAATTGAGTTGCTGCTCGAAGGGCCAAATAAATAAAAGCAGTAAGTGCGGTTTCGCGTTCTACTTTTCAGTCAATAGCTGTTTACTTGACGCGATTGATCCAGGTAGAACATACCTACTTTTTGTGGCAACCACTTCTTGATTTTTCATTCTGAACCAAAATTAGGTATTAATAGTTTTTCACTTATTTTCACCATATCAATGTATCACTACGGCGTGATTTGTTTAGGACCCATCCACTATACTGGAATCTGGCTGTTTCATTCTAGGACTGCCTTTTAGCGAAGTTTTGTCCTGACAGACAACGAATGTTGGGTACAAACTTTCGACCTTTTCCGCTGTAACTTTTTATTAATGTGACTTCTAACTTTTTGATATTCTCATGTAAAATTTTAAATATATTTAATTTTTTTAAATCTCAAAATAATTTACATGCCAGTGTATATCTCAGGGTTGTTATTCCTTGTGGATTTGTTGTTATTAGGTGTTCACCTGAAGATGAGGCTTTTAATGCCACGACACCGGTTGTTATTCAATAATAAAGAATTGAATACAGCTGAAGAGGTTTATTAATACCCTAAATCAAGTACATGGTGATTCACGAAGATATGCAAATATTTTAATATGTTATTCTACAAGTAAAATTAAAGAAAAAAGTCCATATAAACATAGGTCCGCAAATGTTTAGTTACGGTGCTTGAAATTTAGCAACTTCGCTGACATGAAACCATCGAAGCACTGTAGGAGGTTAAAGTAAAGCAACATTTCCATCTATTTTGTTGTTATTGGTCAGGCGAATCTAATAAAACATGTCCCAGACGTGTATCTGCGGTAGTTTTCCGGAACATCAAGAGAAGCAAAGATTATTATACAGGGTGAAAAGTATTTAAACCGACAAACTCTGGGAGGTTGTAGTGGATATCAAAACAATTATTTTTCCCTAATGTCATTTTTTCTTATGAGGCTTATTTAAACCGGTGGAGGCCGTATTACGCTCTTCAGTTGTTAGAGGCCGTATTACGCTCTTCAGTTGTAGGCAACTGCTGTCCACCAGTGTAGTAGGGCATTGTCTCCGTTTACTAATGGAGCGATACACCTGCAGTGAGTACATTGATATGGTTGGCGCGTACTACGTAGCGCACCACAACGGACGAGCTGCACAGCGGGTTTATCAACAACAATATCCGAATCGCCGTATCCCGCATCATACGACCTTTGCTGCTGTGTACCGACGTCTGCGTGAGACCGGGTCATTTAGCAGATTACGTGGACAGGGACGCCGTCGCACGGTAAGAACGCTGCAATTTGAGGAAGCTGTCTTGCATCATGTGGAGCGCGATCCTTCAGTCAGCACTCGTGCAATTGCACGTAACATGGGGACGAATCAGACGAATGTAAGAACAGTCCTTCGAGAGCAATTGTTACGTCCATTTCACTTACAGCGTGTCCATAACCTGGAACCAGTTGATTATCCACCCAGAGCACAGTTTTCGCAGTGGTACCTGGAACAGTGTGAAATGCATCCTACATTTCCATCCTCTGTGTTGTTTACCGAAGAAGCAACGTTCGGGCGTGATGGAGTCTTCAACATGCACAATTCCCATGTATGGAGTGAGCATAACCCACATGCCACAGTTACTAGCGCTCATCAAGTGCGGTTCTTCGTTATTAGTGTGTGGGTCGGTGTTGTTGGGGACTGTTTAACTGGGCCGTATCTGCTTCCTAGGCCATTAAATGGCAGGGACTATTACAATTTTCTCGCCAGAGCATTGCCAGAATTGCTGGAAGACATCCCGCTCCCTACAAGACAACGCATGTGGTTCCAATATGACGGTGCGCCGGCACATTTCGGTCGTCGTGTGCATCGATTCCAAGACCGACGGTTCCCAGAAACGTGTATTGACAGAGGTGGTCCTGTACCATGGCCTGCTCGATCCCCAGATATGTCCACTCTGTGTGTGTGTGTGGGGGGGGGGGGGGGGGGGGAGATGCGCAACCTTGTTTACGCAACTCCTGTTGCATCAGAAGAGGATCTGGTTGCCCGGATAGTAGCAGCAGGAGGAACAATTCAGGATACTCCTGGGGTTTTTGCCCGTGTCAGACAGAACATGATCCGACGGTGTAACCTTTGTTTACGTGTCAATGAAGGCATTTTTGAAAATCTACTGTAATTGAAATTGGGTTGTCTTAATGTGTTGTCTCTTGGTCATAAAAAAATGGAAAAGTGTTTGTTGGTTTAATTAATTTGCCGCCAGAGAAATCTTCCTCTACTGGTTTAAAAACTTCTCATAGGAAAAAATGACATTAGCGAAAAATATTTGTTTTTATGTCCCCTACAACCTCCCAGAGTTTGTCGGTTTAAATACTTTTCACCCTGTATAAGTAAATTTGTTTATTTACTATTAAGAATATAGAAACGTTTATGTCATTGTTGGCAACCGTCAGTGAGTTGTTTCAGTCGTTTCCTAACCTTGAAACGAGTTAGTTCTCTGTATTGTTCAATGAAAAAACGTAATAACAACAGCGTATTTAAGTGAAACCACATGGTAACTGTTGTAGTTTGTAGATTGTTTGTGAAAAAGGGATGCCTTTCAAATTTACGACAGAGGAATACGCCGATATGGTGTTTATTGGTGGCAAATGTGATGATAATGCTACGGCTCCAATTAACAAATATCGCGTACGTTATCCAATTCCCAGGATTCCGAATGCACGAGCCATTAGTAGAATATTTCGAATGTTACGGGAGACAGGTTCTCTGGGGACACGTCTGGGACATGTTATATTAGATCCAACAGACCAATAACAATAAAATAAATGGGAATCGTGCTTTACTTTAACCTCATACAGTTTTGCGATGGTTTCATACCAGCGAAGTTGCGAACTAAACAGCTGGAGACCTATGTTTATATGAACTTTTTTCCTTAGATTTTCTTGTAGGATAATATATTAAAATATTTGCATATCTTCGTGACTCACCCTGTACATGACTTCAGTTAGATTGTAAGTTTTATGGTAAAGATAAGGTAGTTATTTAAGATGGAGCCCGAATATTTACAGGAGATACAATTTAATGATGAGAGTGAAAATACTGGCGTAGTTGAACAAGAGGTAGACTGGTCGTCGTCACTCTTCACTGTTAAAGGGCTGACCTGCATTAATTAGCATGTTACGAACCCCCAATAGACTTGCTATAGTGAGATTACAATATATTGGCCACTGGCCCTCGAGTACTGATCGTTAAAAGTCGGCACAATTCGGAACACTTCGTATCAACTGTTCTGTTTCAGATTGCTGCTACATTTGGCCACCCAAAGCTGTGACACTGTAACTGTCTGACAAAGTGTTGTTGTGTTACCTGTGCCAGCAGATGATTAACTGATTAATCATAATATTAATACGTGAACACGAAAATTGAAGTACCGATTTTTAATATGAATTACACAAGGAGGCCAATGAATTATATAATTTGAAAGACACTTTGCCATAAATGTGCAGAAAGAAAAATGTATGTATATACCTAGCCATTAATATTGGTAAAACGAAGTAGATGCTTTCATATTCATAGCTCTGGTAACACCTTCTCAATAGGGCATTAAAATCTCTAGTAAGTGAACATCGAAAATTGAAGTGCTACCAACGTCAGCCCTGCGTATCGATCAGGCGCTATGGTAGAAATGACACGTGAAAGTAACAACGTTTCATGAAATCGCCACCTAGGGACGATCATGTTTCCTTGATTCATTTGCAATGACACGGGCATACCAGGCAGCTACAGTGCAACAACTGCTAGGTCTATTAAGTTTCCGCGGTGGGAATCAAAATATCGTAGTGACGAATTCTGTAAAGTAGCGTAGTATATTGCCGTCGTTATATATCTTAATTTTGTGTGAGAGTAACTTTGCGGTCATTTACTGCCGTTACCAGAATATTTGAATTAAGTTCCTAATTTTTGATTTCTTCATTTTGAATATGTATGACTTCGGACTTCCTTTATTTTACGGAAACCATGTTTGTTTTAGACTATGCCTACAAGGAGAACACTAATGGTTCTGAATGAAAGACACAGAACTAGACAGACGCAATTTTTGAATAGAGAAAGTAATAGAAATGTATACATTCATAATGATAATGCTATTGTTTTATTGAACTGTAATAATATTAAAACGTGAAAATCAAAAATTAAAGTACAGATTTCTAAAATTAATTATACAAGGAGGCCAATGAAACTTTTATAGTTCGTAAGGAACTTCGCCATGCAAGAATAAGAAAAAATCTTGTGTACATAGCCAATATGGGAGGTAAAAGGAAGTAGACATACATGATAAAAGTTTTTCTTCGCTCCACATTGCTAAACACTGGTACCAACACCGATCAGGTGCTACGGTAGAATGAAATACGAAAGTAACAAAGGTCCGTCAAATAACATTCTAGGGACGTTCATGTTTAAATGTTGCAGAAGTTCATTTGCAGTAACTCATGCATACATGGTGGCTACAATGCTACAATACAATTTACTGACTGATGCTGTCAGCAGTGGAATATGAAACTCAGTAACGAAGTCGTCTGGGGCAGCAAACGCGCTGTTTATTAACGTCCCGTTTTTACTTACATTCGTCTAAGAGTAAACGGAACTAACTTTGTGTTCGTTTGCTGCAGTTACCACAACATTTAAAGTGTTTCTAATTTTCAGTTCCTTCACTCTTAATAACTACAACTTTCCTTGTCATACGGAAACAATATTTGTTTGAGGCTGTACCTCGAAGAAGAACACTAATGAGTCGGACTGAAAGACGAAGAGCTAAAGAGATACAATTTTTGTGTAGACAAAGTATGATGATAATTCTATTGTTGCATTGAAAGATAAACTGAAATGTTCACCGCACGTAATTCCGGATAATTTTGAGAGTTTTAATTGCCATTTGATGATTTTGTAATGCAAATAATTTCGCATCTGACGTTACTGTACTCGATATAACGGCATTCACATTGTGTTATAAGGGAGTTTCGACCATGCGCGATATCAGTAACAATAATTGTACTTACATTTAACCCTTTCGCGGGTGCATTTTTTGTAGCAATTCAGCGAAGATAATTTTTTTACTATCCTATTATAAATGTGATCAAGTGATTGTATTTATTTCTTGATAATTTTATTTTTGTGATTTGGAACCAAAATAATGGTGGTACATATATTACCACGACACCGTCCTGAGGTAGTAAAATTGATGGTAAATGGATTTCCTTCTTCCGTTTTATGTTCTGTTAAGTGTTGCCATTACACGTAAAAAATAATGAACAGTGTTTTCTGCTTTTATTTTATGTTTTTTTACTGTATTTAAAAATAATTTGTTACCGACATTAATGTTGACTTACCACAATGTGAAAATAGTTCTTGAAACTTTATCACGCAATAAAGGTATGAACTGATACAGGTCACTATTATGTGTATTGCAGAAGCGAAGCAATGTGTTCCGACAACCGTAGTGATCCTACGAAATACGGAAACTGATCGTTGTAGCAGTGTACTACCACAAGATGTCAGGCATAGACAGCGATATATTATTTGTTCAGAAAGCTCTCTAGTTGAAGGGTCACGGAATGTAATTGTATGCACAGCTGTTCGTTGCACCTGGCCGATAGATAATACATTACACGGTACTGTTTTGCAGGTAGCCTAATTGGGAGGCGATAAAGGCTAAACGCCGTTCGCGAAGAATCACGTTTAGCGACGGTACAACTATAGACTGCTAATTGATTTAAATCAAAGTAAATGGTCCAGTATGAGTCTCTACGTCATTGCTTGAGGGTATCTGCGTTCAAATCAATTAGTGTGAAAAGTTCCCAGAAATAATGAACCGACGTTTTGACGCAACATGAAAACCAAGCGTATTTACTGCGTTTGCCCACACCGGACCATTAAGTTACTTTCTTTTACCTCCATCAGGCTCAAGGGCGGTGGCAAGGGGGGGGGGGGGTCTATGGGGGCTATAGCCCTCCCCCTTAAAGGAGTACCATTTTATACTGGATAAAATGACTTCAGAAATCAGCGAATATATTACTTCAACAGATTCAATCTTTTTTTTATATAATTATGTAGCAATGTATTTCAAACACATTTTAACAAAAGAATAAGAGCGGCAAACAGCTTACTATCTAAACCAATAAAAATCATTTAACTTAAAATGGGCGTCTTATTATTTACTAATATACTGGATGTATATTAATGTACCACTTACAATAATCATGAAAGCTAAATATGCCAGGTATGCCTACCAATACTTAACCCTTTGTTGCCTGACGGTACTTAAAAGTACCAGTAAGTTTTGACTCTCATTATTTTCTCGTGGTGCAGTTTCGTGATCTAAGAGCCTGTCGGTACGTAACAGTAACTCTGCTTTACTGTTTCATAGATGTTATTGTGCAATACATAGACCTCTCTGGCGGTCAGAGCTTGAAATTGTTTTTTGCACGCTGCTGTGAAAACAGAAGATTGTATGTGCTTGTTTCAATGGTGTTACCTGAGTTTGTGTGCAATTTATTGAAACTTCCGTTGAGTTTTCCATTGTACGTTCTTACCTTCATTTTTTTTATCATAGTTTAAAGCATTACGTTACAAGTGAATGAGATAAAGTGGAAAATATAAGGCAGACTTATTAGTACCGTCAGGTTGTGCGAACACTTTATTGTAGCAACAATGCGTTACCTCTCACTAGTTGTTCTGTCCACTTTTTCTCACACAGAAACAGTGTTGCCAATTTAGCGACTTTGTCGCTAGAAATGGCGGCTTTTGCCTTCGTCTTAGCGACAAAAAAAAACTTTTTAGCGACAAAAATTATTTAGCGACTTATCTGGCGACTTTTGGAGTACTGACGACTTTTGAAGTACAAATCAAAACTATTTTGGGTCAGTATTTTCATTAATTAAACTAAGATTTTAACTGTAGAATGGGTACTATACTGACTTTGTTCTAGATTTACTAAGTTAAATTAAGTTCTTAGCAGATAATGTAGCATTGTTCAGCATTTAGTAAACCTGAATGTGGGAATTGCCTACAGAGTAAGAAAACCTTGACTATAGAACAATTCATTATTCATTACCACTAGCCTGTTATTGTTGATAGCGTATCGATCTACAATTCTTCAACTTTTGAACTCCCTTTATTTTTCGAATTGACAAAAAACATACGTCATATTAAGTATAATAAAATACATTCCTGTCCCGCAACCTCTAATTTTTTCGAAATGTTAACTCGCAGTCAAATTATTACCACATGCACAGTGGTAACGCAAGAACAATTCGGTGGGGGTATCTCAGACATTATTAAGTTTTAAACAATGAACAATAGGACTGATACCGAGTTACCGAGTGAGTAGATTCTTTCATGACCTCTAGTTCGCCTGTGTTTTAATGTATTTTCAGTGATTATAAATTGGTGAAACTTATGTTGTGGTGGCTTACATAATGGGTTTACCGCAGAAGACGGAGCAGTACGCTCAAAAATATCGGGATGCATGGGAAGCAGAACCTGAATTCAATGGGTGGCTGAAAGCAGTCGTTGGAGACTTATCCAAGGCAAGATGTCAAGTATGTGCAACAGAGTTTTATGCTAAATTGTGTGATATTAGATAACATTCGAAAACTGTTAAGCATAAACAAAAAATTGATTTAAAAAAAAACCACAAACCACCTTACCTGTGAAAATTGTTCCGAAAACTACAGTTAGAATAGCAAGCAGAGCGGAAGGCGCCCTTTCTTTATTTATTGCTGAACATTGTCCTATTTTAGCTGTAGATCACTTAGGAATACTGTGCAAGAAGGTGTTTTCCGGTGATTAGGGCGCTAAAAACATGCAATTACATCGTACAAAGTGCACTAACATTATAACTGAAGTTTTGGCTCCATATTTTACACAATCATTGGTTGAAGATGTAGGTAACCAAAAATACAGTGTACTAATAGACGAATCCACAATATATCAATATCAATATCTAAAATGCTACGTATCGTTATACGATACTATAGTGTAAACAACCAAACCATTAGATCAGCATTTCTCAAACTCGCTGTAGTATAAACTGCAGATGCAAGAAATCTGGCTGCAGTTCTTGTGAATTCTTTGAAAGATCTCAAACTTCCAATCGCTAATATGGTAGGAATTGGCACAGATAATACTTCTGCAATGGTTGGAATAAACAAAGGGCTTTTCGAACAACTCAAGAGAGAATATGGTTTGAAGCATTTGGCATTGATGCGTTGCATTTGTCACTCTCTTCAGCTTGCAGTTTCGCACGCCTCAGTGGATACCATACCTAGAAACATAGAGTTTCTTGTACTGGAAACCTACAATTGGTTCTCCATTTCACCCAAAAGACAAGAGGAATATAAAAAGGTTTATGAGATAATAAATTGTGGAAAACAGCAACAAAAAATTTTGAAGGTCTGTGCAACACGTTGGCTTTCAATTGAACCAGCAATACGAAGAATTCTGGAGCATTGGGAAGAACTAAAACTCCTTTTTTCACTTGCCATGGTTCAAGACAATTGTTACACTGCCGATCTTTTGTAAAAGATGTATTGTGCCGACTCAAATCATCTTTACATGTTTTACCTTAAACATGCTTTAAAAGACGTACAAATAGCAATAGAAGCTTTTGAAGGAGAAGACAATGACCCCACTAAATTACTAGATACACTTGTATTTCTCATGCAGTCACTCGGACAAAACATAGTTTTTTCAACTGTTGATTTGATGACAACACCAATTCCAAACGAATGTATGTACGCAAATCCGAACCTTGGCTTTATGTTTGAACAGAAATTGTCTGAGTCAAGTTTGTGTGAAGAAAATAAAGTTTATTTGAAGAGGAGATGCATTCAGTTTAGTCTGCAACTCATGAAAGAAATTCAACAAAGACTGTCAAGTAACGTTATGATGCTGAAGAAAATGTCAAGGCTGAATGATGGAGAAACACTAAAAATGAATAAAAATAATTATGTAGCGGATGTAGCCAAAGAATTGGGTTTAGTGGCGATTTCATAGACGTTATGCTGCAAGAATGGCATAATATCAACTTCATTAGGTGGACTAACACTACTAACACTGTTCGATTTTGGAGTAAGGTTTTGCAGTATAAAAAGGCCGCAGGGGAGAAACCTTTTTCTTTTATTTCACAGCTAGCACTGACTGTTCCCTGCCTACCGCATTCAAATGCAGAAGTGGAAAGAATATTCAATTCTATGAAAATTACAAAAACTAAACAACGTAACAGATTATCGTTAAAGACAATTAATGCTTTGATCACATTGAGAGACCAGCTGAAGAAACAAAATAAAGATTGTGCATCTTTTGACATACCATCAGACGTATTGGAGCTTAATGGAAGGAACAAAAGTTCCTCTTTTGCGACAAAACCAGTCGAACTGCAACATCATCTTTTGAGCGACGTTCAACCCTCTACATCAACTACAGTTCTGTCGGAGCATGAAACAGAAGAGTTGTTTGAACTTCTGAGTGACGATGATGACTAGCTCACATACCGGTATGTATATATTTTGTAACCTAATTTGAGTTCTTGCTTTCTTTTGTTACAAATATAGTTGTATATTTCTAGTATATTTGACTACTGCAACTGAAACAACAATTTATGTGTTGCGTCAATTATGATAACATGTTTAATTAAACGTTAGCGTATTTTATATGTATGTTGTTGCAAGCGATGCGTCATTTAATTAAGACAATATAGCAATTACATATGAGACAATTTTTATTAGTATTTTATTACCCCCCCCCCCCCCCCCCCCACTGGCTTATTACACAATTCACAGCACGAAATTTTCAGTACACTCCTAGTAAAATCAGTTTTAGCGACTTTCTAGCGACTTTTGATATTGAATCTAGCGACTCAGGTTTTTAAGAGTTGGCAACACTGCTGACAGAAATCCGTAAATACATTTGCCTGTGGAACAATTAGAACAAACAGGAAAGGTTTGCCAGGGAATTTACCTAAAGAAAAATGCCTAAACCATGGGGAATCAAATCACAGAGTGTCATCTTTAGACCTAACAGTATTTCAATGGAGGGAAAATAAAGTAGTGTATTTTGCGTCAAACTTCCATGGCACTGAACAGAGCGTAGTGACAAGAAAACAGAAAGATGGAACTAGTACGACTATACCATGACCAGTTATTGTATGTGATTACAATAAACACATGGGTGGTGTGGATCATGCAGACAGATTACGCTCAACTTATGGTCTTGACAGGCGATCAAAGAAATGGTGGCACCGTCTTTTCTGGGGAGCAATAGAAATTGCTTTTGTCAATGCTTACGTCATTTTCAGTGATCTACATGGGGCACTGCCACTGCTGGAATTCAGGAGTGCTGTGGCACTAGGACTAATGAATGAACAGCAAGTGCCAAATCTCGAAAAGAGAAACTCTGGTAAAGATGAAATAACTCCTCCAAAGAGAAGGAAGGATAGCTTTTCTGTTCCGAAGAATGTACATCTTGGCAACCGAGAAAACCATTTTGCAGTGTTCAGTTGTAAAAGCGGACGATGCGAAATGTGTGCGAAAAATAAAATTCCGTCGAGACCACATTCACAATGTAGTACATGTAAAGTGTATTTGTGCTACAATGAGAAAAAGAACTGTTTCCTACAATTTCATGAGGTATCACTAACACTAAATATGTGATATGTATAGCTAAGTTACTATGTATTGTGAAGTAGCTCTAGAATAAATTTATGCGAAATTTAAAAAAAAATTCAGAAATATCATATTTCTGTTAATTAATTTTCTAATGTAAAAATATTTAATGTTTATGTGGAATAAAGTACTAGTTATAAAAATTGGATCATTTTTCTGCGCATATTGTGATTCTGTCCACGGAGTTTGACGGTTCTTCTGAGTACCAGGAGAGAAAAAAGTTGTGAAAAATAAAATAAAATTTTACAAAACATCCTACCGTCATTTGAGACCACAATAGCATAAATTCTGCAAAGAAAATGTTAAAAAGTACATTTTTTCTTATGTCAGGAAACAAAGGGTTAAATTACTAACCCCTGACAAAAACTTCAAAATAGCTGGACATCTGGGTCAAATCGTATTATTTTCCTGGGCACATACATTCTGTAGACGCGTTGTAGAGCTGGCAACGCCAGCGGGTGCGCGCCACCTTCCGACCAGTAGACATAAACTACACACGAGAGTTACAGGAATTTGTGTAAGCGCATTATAGGGACGTTCATGTTGAAACATAGTACGCGTTTGTAGTAAGGAATATGAACGTAAATTAAGACTGTTTTAATACAGCTCCATGAGTAGAAGGCAAATGATATTTAAATTATTCAGTTGTCTGGCGAGCGGGGCAACGTCGCGGTGTATACGATCGCCGATTGTTGGCGGCTTCCCATTATCTCAATAAAGAAGTAAGGAAAATACAGGGTGTTCCAAAACGATCTTTACAACTTATAGATATTTCAGAAACGCGTTAAAAGGTGATGGTTCATTTATATATACATAAATTTAAAGGGCAGCCTCTGATATTAAATTTTAAAAACCAACCAAAAATTGATATGATAACCGAAAAGTCGGAAAGAGAAAGTAAATAAAATAACTCACACCCGGAAACTGAGTGTAAAATTCATATAACGGCTGCAGACGAGTGAAGAAACCGACTGCATGAAAAAACAATCGACTGACCAATCGATTGTAAAAAACCGTCAGTTGTCTTTCCAACGCTTCCACGTGCTGTCAGCGAACACTTGTTTTCCGAGTACGATTATTGATATTAGTGAAGTGTGTAACTGAGTAGTGTGACCGAATCATGCGTCGAGAAGTGTCAATTTTTTCTGAAGAAATAGTGTATTAGAGATTGGAGTGAGCGTTTAAAGACGTTACTGCAATGAATCGCAAGCTAACGGATTATTTTGGCAAACCTGAGCGTAGGGCCAAAAACTCTCGTAAGGAATCTGAAGCTTGCGCTATAGAACTGGAACCGTGACAGGCATGTGCATCTAGAGACTACAATTTCGACAACACAAAACAGTTGGTAAGAGTCATATCTTTTTAATTTTAAATAACACTTCCTTCATGTTACTGAAATTTTTTACTAATAGTTACTAGTTTAATTATGTAGGATTAGCGCTATTATGTTTAATCGATAACTAATGATAAGAATACGACTGTTTGCAAACATAAAAAGTGAGGTCAATTTTTAAAGACGCCATTCGTCTATAAGGAGGTAAAATATTTTGTGCGCAAAGCAGCATTATTTAATTATTTTGTACTGAAAAATAACACTTTATTGTTGTATTTTTTTTACTAAAGCTGGCCATGGGTATTTTTGGTATTAATAATATCGACAAAATTTGTAAGATGTGAGATGGTGGTTGTTCATTCTATGACTGAGAACACAACTGTGTATGCTGTAATGACATTTGTTTGATGTTGCAAACTGTTCAGAGATATACACGTTTTTACACAGCTTACAATGTGACAATGTTAAGACAGTAGTGAAAATGACGCATCTTGTCTTCTGAAATTTAACTAATCCTAAACACAACAATATTAAATTTTAACTAGAAGTTTCTTTACAAAATTATTCTTACAATTACGTTATGATGTTGATTAGTACAACGATAAAATATCCGATTCCGTTTCAAAGTTCGGTTCTATTTAGGACGACAATCAAGTTCACGGAGGATGGTTAGTTTTGCGACAAGTTGAGGAAAAGATTACGCAAGGTCGCTCGAGTTTACAGTGAACACAAACTGGTGAACCTACAAGTTTACGCCCCTGCACGCGGTATTTACCTTTGCTGTGATGAGCTATCATATGCATGGCCGCTCTCTGCCTCTGAAATTCCTATAAAAGCTTATTAAACGTTTGCTGAATTTTTCCCTAAGTTTCTCGTTATGCGAGAAAATAAGTACTCATCCGTAGTTTTGGAATATGGCAATATACGAGGTGTGGCTAGAAAAAAACCGGACTAGTACTGGTGAAACAATAAAACGAATGCAATAAGGCTGAAAGTCGCGTGGCCTGTCACGTGACTCTCGCTCCGCCTACTGCTCATGTTTCATTGCCTCCTGCACTCAGTCTGCCCGTGGCGTCTGTTTTAAGTAGTTGACGTTTTGTCTGTGCGTCGGAAAATGTTGAGTGTACAGAAAGAACAGCGTGTTAACGTCAAATTTTGTTTCAAACTAGGAAAATCTGCAAGTGAAACGTTTGTAATGTTACAACAAGTGTACGGCGATGATTGTTTATCGCGAACACAAGTGTTTGAGTGGTTTAAACGATTTAAAAATGGCCGCGAAGACACCAGTGATGACACTCGCACTGGCAGACCATTGTCAGCAAAAACTGATGCAAACATTGAAAAAATCGGTAAACTTGTTCGACAAGATCGCCGTTTAACAATCAGAGCAGTGTCTGAGTTAACAGCAGTTGACAAGGAAAGTGTTAGGCAGATTCTTCATGAAAGTTTCAACATGAACAAAGTGTGTTCAAAAATGGTTCCAAAGTGTCTCACAATTGAACAGAAGGAATGCCGAAGAATGATTTGTTCTGACATCCTGGAAAACATTGAAAGTGATCCCACCTTCTTACAAAATCGATGCATTGGAAAACTCCTGGTTCTCCACGACAAAAAGAAGCACGAATGTCAAAATATAAATTCAAGGCAATGATGATTGTTTTTTTTTTTGACATCAAAGGGATTGTGCACATTGATTGGGTACCAGAGGGACAAACAGTGAATCAGCATTACTACATTAGCGTCATGGCTGCCCTACGTGAGCGAGTACGGAGAAAACGGAACGATTTGTGGAGAAAAAAGTCATGGATCCCATCTTTGATCATCCACCCTACTCACCTGATTTGGCCCCCTGTGACTTTTTTCTTTTCCCTAAAGTCAAGTCAGCTTTGAAAGGAACTAGATTTGAGACTGTTGAAGCAGTAAAAGAAAAAGCGACGGAAGTAATGTATGAACTTACCGAAAATGATCTGCAGCATTGCTATGAACAGTGGAAAATTCGTATGGAGCGGTGTAGAGACCGAGGAGGAGAGTACATTGAAGGAGATAACATGAAATTGTAAATAATTGTAAATAAATGTTTTTTCCAGCATCAGTCCGGTTTTTTTTCTAGCCGCACCTCGCACACGCGCATGGCTGGAGCAGCTTGCATATTATAATGCCCTCTCAGTACTCTCAAGAACAATTAACTAACTGTCTGGTTCGTTTCTCCGCTGTTGGAGCTAATTCCTAGTTGGAGGTCAGCCGCTGTGAACGCAGTGTTCACACAAATTTCACCTCTGCGTCGTACAGAGCGTTCTGCACTTGACGCCTGGTCAGAGAAGAGTCCTCGAAAATTTCCGTCTTGTCTTTCTCGTAGCCGAACTGTCTCCACACCTGGGTTCTTTCATTCTCCGTGTCACGGCTTTCTTCGATCAATAGGGTCAGAGTCACCCGGTCTGTCGGTCGGTCGTTGACCCGCCTTGGGTCGCGCCCTAAGTGCTTTCCGTGGTACCCCCTGTGGTGTAGCCTTCGCCTCTCCTCGCGATTGCTTCCAAATCGAAACGTTTTTCCTCGCTGCTTGTCTCACCTTCTGCTCATAGACATGCATTACATGATCGGTGTGTTAATACCGTCGATTGAGTGTCATCCCTATTGCGTTACATACTTACAGGCAAATTTGCTCATTACCGCCAAATTAAGTTAGGTGTCATATTCACCTTCTACGATATATAAAACTCTTATGTAAGGTGCTAAATTGACCTTCATTTATTCTGTCACCTTACAAATTATTCAAAGCTTTCTTTCTCAACAAGATCTACCAACTTTCAGTAATAATCTATAAACATGTGAGAGCATTTCTGAAGTTTCTAAAAAGCTTTTCAAACTGCTAGAAGAAAGCTTATAGGCCCGCAGTAAATAACGTGATGCGGAATCTTTCGTGGTTTTGCTGTTATTAATCTGACTGTGACCGACTGATGGCACAGGGCGAACCAACCAACGACCTTCACTGACATAGCTAATGTCGTGCTAAATTTTGAAGCCTTTCTGTAGGAACATTTGCAAACAAAACTTCCAGGCAGAGACCACTAAATTAAGAGAAACTTAGATTTTATGTATCTTTGGACTCATAAATACAGTTCACAGACCAGTTTCACAAACAAATAAGAGTTACAGTGTGTAAACTGTATCTTGACAGTCCTGAATTAGTAAAAGTCAGGTGATGGCAGTCACTTGTTCCGGGCTGCTGGTAACATTAGGGAGCTGAAACACTGTCTGAAGAAGCCATGCTTTTCTGCTTTCTTACTCTTTACTGCTTCACTGTTCTGTGTCTTTTTTCCTTGTCATTAATGTACGGAATTGCTGGAGTTAGTACTTTCATTAAGCATGTCAATACACAAGACCATTTCAATACTGTTTACCGAGGGCGCCCATACGAATGTTTGTAGGGGGAGGGAGCAAGACCGAGGGATATGGGGTAACGTTAATGTTTTGGAAGACAAATTGTGACTTTTTAGTGGTCATAATAAATTTAAATTTTTTATATGTGTAAATAACGCTATATACTTTTGTGTTGAGCCACTTGTACGTAATAAAGACATTTAAAGCATATTTAATTCACAGGAAGAAAGATCAAAAAGGACTGAAACATATTATGACCCATATGACATAGGAAGAGCTGTTAAAGGCGCCTTACGTGATGATGAGAAGCTTAAGTTTTAAAGAATACTTGGAAGCCTCCTGCACACTTTTCTTTTCCTACTCAATTAGAAGGGAAGCAAAACCGAGGATTTAAGCATGAATGGATGAGCCAGTACAACTGGCTTTCATACAGTAAAATGTTGCGTGGTGCATTTTATACTGCATGTGTTCTGTTTTCTGCTCCAGGTGCCGGAATCGGCTCCCAGGTACTTATTACAGCTTCCGATTATTCTAAATAACTGAAACCTTTAACTGGCTTGATAAAAAACGTAAATAACTTGAAGGTGTCGTTTTTAAATAGAAACACTTCAGATACAAAAACATAATTATTCAAATAGTTTTCAGGCTTGCTTTCTCAGCAAAAATTTCTATGTTGCTAACATTTCGAGTGCTTGCAAGGTTTGGTGTTTGCGCTATTTTTTCTTTACTTAATTCTTTGCCTAAGACATTTTTAATTTATTTTTATAGGCGTTGAAAACACTGGTAAAAGAACCATTGGTCAAATACAAGAAGGCTACGGAAGATCCTCGACACCATGAAAACACAAAACATCACAAATTTTCCATGGAGAAGGCTATAGAGTTCACAAAGTCTATGGAATAAAGTAAAAAAAGTATTGCCGTTGTCCTCGATACCAAGAAATCTTCAGTTATTGAAGAAAACCGGAAACGCTTGAGGCCTATTATAAAGACTATAGTCCTGTGTGCTAGAAATAACCTACCTTTACGAGGACATCGTGATCATGGTTTAATTCCTCAGCTAAAAGAAGAAAAAACTGGTGATCTTCTAGAGGGTAAACATAGAGTGTTTCAGAGTTCAAAAAAATGGCTCTGAGCACTATGGGACTCAACATCTTAGGTCATAAGTCCCCTAGAACTTAGAACTACTTAAACCTAACCAACCTAAGGACATCACACACACCCATGCCCGAGGCAGGATTCGAACCTGCGACCGTAGCAGCCTCGCGGTTCCGAACTGCAGCACCAGAACCGCACGGCCACCGCGGCCGGCTTGTTTCAGAGTCTTTTGGCTTTTCGTATGGATGCTGGAGATGAAGATTTAAAACATCATTTCAGTACATGTGGCCGAAACAGTTCTATGGTAAGTAACACAGTCCAAAACGAAGTCATACACTGCATTGGTGACGCTATTCGCTCCTCAATATCGAGGGATGTGAAAAAGGCTAAATTTTTTAGCATTATGTGTGATGAAACAACTGATGTCACCACTAAGGAACAGATGACATTTTGTGTTGGGTACATTGACATAGAGACCTTTGTTACCAAAGAAGACTTTCTGGGTTTTACTGAGCTTAAATCAGCTACTGGCACTTCGATTGCAGAAGCCATCGATGAAGAAATCAAGATACTGGGGCTGAGCTATCAATATCTTTGTGGACAGGGCTATGATGGTGGCTCAAACATGGCTGGGAGATTTAAAGGAGTTCAAGCTCTTGTTTTAAGTAAACAACCGTTGGCTCTTTATACCCACTGTTTTAGCTACTCTTTGAACTTGTGCATTTCTAAGTCTTGTGATACTCCAATAATTAGAAATATGATGGGAATTGTAGGACCAGTTTCAGCATTCTTGTCTGCCTCTGCAAACAGAAAAAGTTCCCTAGAGGAAGTTATATCACGAGTACCGTTCACGGAGTCAAAGAAAACAAAGTTTAAGGCAATGTGTCCAACAAGATGGGGGGAAAGACACGACACCTTTATTACTTTCAAGGAGCTATTTGCCCCGTTCGTGACCTTGCTTGATGAACTTTCAAGTAGTCGTGAAACCAACGCAGAAACGGCTAGTAAAGCTTGCATGTTTAGTTCTGCTGTCCGAAGAGGAGATTTCGTAATAGCGTTAGCAACTGCAGCATATTGCTTCTCTTTAAGACTAAGCGAACAGCTCCAAAGTCCTAAAATGGATTTAACAACTGCCTTAAATCATATTAATGATGTGCTTGAGGTGTTCAACAATATAAGGACGGATTCGGAAATAGAATTCGGAAGTATTTTTGAAGACGCTGTTAAACTGGCAGAAGATATTGGAAGTGTAATAGCAATGCCAAGAACTATTTCAACACAAACCAAAAGAGACAACGTTCCTGCTTCAAACGCCGAGGAATACTTTTACCTGTTGTGGATCGTTTTATTGCCGAGTTAGAAACAAGATTTCACCAAGATTTTCGCACCATATTACCACTTGAAGGACTTATTCCTGCATACTGTTTAAAATACAGTGAGGATGAAGTGATCCAGGCATCCGAGAAATATGAACAGTTTTTGGACAGTTCTTCGTTTTTAATGAAAGGAGAACTGAAACTATGGAAGAAAAAGTGGGTTGATGAAAGTTAAAGACCTGAAACAGTAACTGAAGCATTAAAGAACTGTGACAAGCAGTTTTTCCCAAATGTATATGTTTCACTCAAAATATTTGGGACTATTCCTGTCACCACAAGCACTCCTGAACGAAGCTTCTCTACTTTGAGACGAATAAAGACTTATTTGCGTAACACAATGGGGCAGGTGAGACTAAATGGATTGGCTCTTGCAAATATCCATAAAGAAAGAGATATGGACATTGAAAATCTCATTGACATATTCAGTAAAAAGAAACACAGGCGAATGAGCATGACAAATTGGGCAGAAGACGGAAATATACAGTGAATTTTGTTACAGATTTTTTTTATATTCAAGTCAAGTTCAAGTTTCTACATTCATGTCACCTTCTGTATTAAATTAATGAAAACTTATTTGTTGTAAGTCGACCTTTTTCATGGTTTATGTAATTTATAAAATCTCCCACGTGAAAATAAGTTTCTTTTACGTTGAACTCCAAAACAGTTACCAAAACCTACTTTAAGCAACACCAAATTTTACCAATTTGTCGGCGTAGGACCCCAACTCTCCTTTTGTTAGGTGATATTCCACTCCCCCAATACCCTCCCTCCCCCAATTAGCCCCCTCTTGACCAACTTCTAGAACCGCTCCTGATTCAGGCTCCTTTACAATTATCTGTTCTTTGGTACAATTCCTTGTTGGAAGTTATACAAAATTCGTAACGTTTGTTCATCCTGGCGATCAATAGCGTCAAATAATGAAATACATGATATTGTCAATATTAGAGTATGTAGAATGCCACAGTAACGTTAATGTTGGCTGTTTGTATAATATGAATCAGTGCACTGCTTGGCAGATTTTTATGACAGACGATGTAATTTGTATTACTATTTGACAACAGTGACGAATACATGGATTTTATTATTTGATGCCATTCATTTTATATCGCCTAGTATGATGAAAGTGTTTTATGAACCTGATGATGGTCCTTGGACCGAAAATGGTTGCTCAACAGAGAATATATATCAGCTCCTCTTGGAGGTAAAACAAAATGTTCAAATGTGTGTGAAATCTTATGGGACTTAACTGCTAAGGTCATCAGTCCCTAAGCTTACACACTACATAACCTAAATTATCCTAAGGACAGACACACACACCCATGCCCGAGGGAGGACTCGAACCTCCGCCGGGACCAGCCGCACAGTCCATGGCTGCAGCTCCTTAGACCGCGCGGCGAGGTGAAACATGTAAGTAGGCTGTTTAGGTTTTTGTATTGGTACCGCGACGTAGCGCTCTGTATGAAAATCACTGGCTATGCTGTGTGCAGTCTGGCTGTGCTGTGCTGTGCTGTGCTCTGCTGGGTGGCGTTGTTGGAATAGTCGCTATTGTAGTGTTGGGCAGTTGGAGGTGAGCCGCCAGCAGTGGTGGATGTGGGGAGAGGAATGGCGGAGTTTTGAGAGCGGACGATCTGGACGCGTGTCCATCAGAGACAGTAAATTTGTAAGACTGGATGTCACGAACTGATATACACTCCTGGAAATTGAAATAAGAACACCGTGAATTCATTGTCCCAGGAAGGGGAAACTTTATTGACACATTCCTGGGGTCAGATACATCACATGATCACACTGACAGAACCACAGGCACATAGACACAGGCAACAGAGCATGCACAATGTCGGCACTAGTACAGTGTATATCCACCTTTCGCAGCAATGAACGCTGCTATTCTCCCATGGAGACGATCGTAGAGATGCTGGATGTAGTCCTGTGGAACGGCTTGCCATGCCATTTCCACCTGGCGCCTCAGTTGGACCAGCGTTCGTGCTGGACGTGCAGACCGCGTGAGACGACGCTTCATCCAGTCCCAAACATGCTCAATGGGGGACAGATCCGGAGATCTTGCTGGCCAGGGTAGTTGACTTACACCTTCTAGAGCACGTTGGGTGGCACGGGATACATGCGGACGTGCATTGTCCTGTTGGAACAGCAAGTTCCCTTGCCGGTCTAGGAATGGTAGAACGATGGGTTCGATGACGGTTTGGATGTACCGCGCACTATTCAGTGTCCCCTCGACGATCACCAGTGGTGTACAGCCAGTGTAGGAGTTCGCTCCCCACACCATGATGCCGGGTGTTGGCCCTGTGTGCCTCGGTCGTATGCAGTCCTGATTGTGGCGCTCACCTGCACGGCGCCAAACACGCATACGACCATCATTGGCACCAAGGCAGAAGCGACTCTCATCGCTGAAGACGACACGTCTCCATTCGCCCCTCCATTCACGCCTGTCGCGACACCACTGGAGGCGGGCTGCACGATGTTGGGGCGTGAGCGGAAGACGGCCTAACGGTGTGCGGGACCGTAGCCCAGCTTCATGGAGACGGTTGCGAATGGTCCTCGCCGATACCCCAGGAGCAACAGTGTCCCTAATTTGCTGGGAAGTGGCGGTGCGGTCCCCTACGGCACTGCGTAGGATCCTACGGTCTTGGCGTGCATCCATGCGTCGCTGCGGTCCGGTCCCAGGTCGACGGGCACGTGCACCTTCCGCCGACCACTGGCGACAACATCGATGTACTGTGGAGACCTCACGCCCCACGTGTTGAGCAATTCGGCGGTACGTCCACCCGGCCTCCCGCATGCCCACTATACGCCCTCGCTCAAAGTCCGTCAACTGCACATACGGTTCACGTCCACGCTGTCGCGGCATGCTACCAGTGTTAAAGACTGCGATGGAGCTCCGTATGCCACGGCAAACTGGCTGACACTGACGGCGGCGGTGCACAAATGCTGCGCAGCTAGCGCCATTCGACGGCCAACACCGCGGTGTCCGGAGCAAGTATGGTGGGTCTGACACACCGGTGTCAATGTGTTCTTTTTTCCATTTCCAGGAGTGTAGATTTGCACCAAGTATTTCGCAGCTGCGCTTGCAATTAACTAGATATTATTTTCAGTGCTATGTTTATGTGTTTTCTTATTTTTGCTCTTCAAATTGTACTTTTCTGTGTTATCGAGTGAAATATTGTGATAATTATGGCGTGTGAAAAACGTAATACTAGGCTCCAAAGTAAACTAAGAAATGACAGTGAAGACGAAAGCAGTGTGTTAGCGCCACCTTGTAATGAATTAACTAATGTTCAACATAGTAATTTGGTAACTGTGTATAGGGAAATGGAGCGGGCGGCAAACAATGGTGTAGATAGTGAAACAATTAGTGAACAGGGAAGCATTATCGATCGATCGGTCGGCAACAGCTCGCCGCAGGAATCCGAAATAATAGGACACAATCTTGCAAATACTTCAGATTCAGGTTTTGGGTCCTCACCGTTTTCTCAAATGAGTCAAGACACATTTTCTGCTTGTCAAAATGTGAATGTTGCCGGTGAAAATGCACTGCCGAAGTGCGTAGAGGAACAGATTCCAGACACTAATACATTATTATTGCAATTAATGCAACAAACGAAACAAAATCAGACACACACGGCAACAGTTAGACACGATGGAACAAAATCACAGACTGCACACAGCACAGCTAGTGATTTTCATACAGAGCGCTACGTGGCGTTACCAACATAAAAAGCTAAACAGCCTACTTGCAAACATCACGTTTTTCAAAAGTGTTGGATTCGTGTCTATTTTGGCTACGATAATACGTTTCCTACCCACTGAAGTGGCAAAAGTCATGGGGCGCCCCCTAATAAAGGTCTGATCTCGTTTCGTCCGGCTTAGCATCTTGACGTGGTGTGGACTCAGCACGTCGTCGAAAGTTCCCCGCAGAAATATTGAGCCACGCTGCCTCTATAGCGAAAGTGTCGCTGATGGAGGATTTTATGCACGAACTGTCTTCTCGATCATGTACCATAAATGTTCGATGAGCTTCATGTCGGGCGATCTGGGTGGAAAAATCATTTGCTCGAATTGTGAAGAATGTTCTTCAAACCAATCACGAACAGTCGTGGTCCGGTGACATGGCGCATTGTCTTCCATAACAATTCCATCGTTGTTTGGGAACATTAAGTCTACGAATGGCTGCAAATGGTCTCCAAGTAGCCGAACATTACCATTTCCAGTCAATGATCGGGTCAGTTGGACCAGAGGGCCAAGTAAGTCCACTCCATGTAAATAAAGCCCACACCATTGTGGAGCCACCACCAGCTGGACACATCTGACCAGGCCACGGTTTTCCAGTGGTATAAGGTCCAACAGCCTAGGAGAGGCGCTGCAGGCGATGTCGTGCTGTTAGCAAAGGCACTCGCGTCGGTCTTGGTTAACACCAAATTTCGCCGCACTGTCCTAACGAGTACGTTCGTCGTACGTCCTACATTGATTTCTGCCCTTATTGCAACAGTGTTGCTCGTCTGTTAGCACTGACAGCTCTACGCAAACTACGCTGCTCTCGGTCGTCAAATGAAGACCGTCAGCCTCTGCGTTGTCCGTGTTGAGAGGCAATGCCTGAAATTTGGTGTTCTCGGCACACTTTTGACATGTGGATCTCGGAATATTGAATTCCCTAAAGATTGAAACGTCCCCTTAGAGAAATTAATGAATTACTGTGCTGATAAACCTCTACGTTATTTGATTTTCAAACAGCTGAGCAACAGACATTACTCTCTTTACTTATTCTGGTCATCACTAAAATGACACACAATATTTTTAGCGCAACGCAATCTGACTTTCAATAATCCCTAGAAAAGAATGGCCCTCACTAACAATAACCTATACCTTTCATGAATCACATACCTCACAAAAATCTTTGTTACTTGAACTACTGCAATACAGCGAGCGCCACTACTGTCAGCTAAATAAAAGATTCTAACTACTGAAGGCACTAACTACTGATAATCATAGTTATATATATATATATATATATATATATATATATATATATATAATGCTTTTTAACACTATTAAGGTAAATAAATTGTTTGCTCTCTATCAAAATCTTTCATTTGCCAACTATATATATATATATATATATATATATATATATATATATATATATATATCACATCAACAAAAGCAAAACGAGGATAATGGAATGTAGTCGAATTAAGTCGGGTGATGTTGAGGGTATTAGATTAGGAAATGAGACACTTAAAGTAGTAAAGGAGTTTTGCTATTTGGGGAGCAAAATAACTGACGATGGTCGAAGTAGAGAGGATATAAAATGTAGACTGGCAATGGCAAGGAAAGCGTTTCTGAAGAAGAGAAATTTGTTAACATCGAGTACTGATTTAAGTGTTAGAAAGTCGTTTCTGAAAGTATTTGTATGGAGTGTAGCCATGTATGGAAGTGAAACGTGGACGATAAATAGTTTGGACAAGAAGAGAATAGAAGCTTTCGAAATGTGGTGCTACAGAATAATGCTGAAGATTAGATAGGTAGATCACATAACTAATGAGGAAGTATTGAATAGGATTGGGGAGAAGAGGAGTTTGTGGCACAACTTGACCAGAAGAAGGGATCGGTTGGTAGGACATGTTCTGAGGCATCAAGGGATCACCAATTAGGTACTGGAGGGCAGCGTGGAGGGTAAAAATCGTAGAGGGAGACCAAGAGATGAATGCATTAAACAGATTCGAAAGGATGTAGGTTGCAGTAGGTACTGGGAGATGAAGAAGCTTGGACAGGATAGAGTAGCATGGAGAGCTGCATCAAACCAGTCTCAGGACTGAAGACCACAACAACAACAACAACAACAACAACAACGGTTTCCGAATTGGAATGTCCCATGCGTTAGTCTCCAACTACCATTCCGCATTCAAAGTCTGTTAATTGCAGCAACATCTGCCGATTCCCTATTCTGCGTGTAACATTAGTCGTCGTACTTCTTTGCTCAAGGGCTAATAATGAAATTGGAGAGTGGTACCTTGGACCACAAACTGTTGGATCTTATTACTGATTGATAACCTTGTAAGGTGGCAGAATAAATTGTCTGATTCGCACCTTATATGAGACCTTTACAAATCGCAATGAGAGGGTGTAGATGACACCTAACGTAAATCGACATTTATGAGATCATTTGCCTATCAATATGCGTTTTAGTGGCCGCATACACACCATCAGAATGGCCTGCAGGCGGCAGCATAGTGCGCATGCACACATACTGTCACAGAATCAGTGTGAAGTTGGCCGCCCCACTTGCGAGTTGCGCCAGGGAAGAACAGCGTTCTGTTATTCGGTTTTTGCGTAGTGAAGGTGTGAAACCTATTGAAATTCATCGACTAATGAAGGTCAGTACGGTGATGCATGTTTGTCACAGCAGCAAGTCTACGAATGGAGTAGGAAGTTCGCAAATGGTGTGACTTCAGTGGAAGATGCTCCTCGTCCAGGTCAGGCACAACGAGTTGTGACTCCACAGAACATTGCAGCAGTTGAAGCCATAGCGAAGGAAAACCGCCGAGTGACACTGAATGACATTGCAGCATGTTTACATATTCGTCGTGGGTTAGCACACCACATTGAGCATGATGTGCTCCAGTTTCACAAAGTGTCTGCAAGATGGGTCCCACGGCAGCTGACTCCTGAAATGAGAGAACGACGTGTTGATGGTTGTGAAGAACTTCTTCGGCGCTTTGAAAGAGAAGGTGACGGCTTCCTTGCAAGAATCGTTACTGGGGACGAAACCTGGGTTCACTTCCACCAACCGGAAACGAAGAGAGCGAGCAAGGAATGGCTCCATTCCTCATCACCAAAACCAAAGAAGTTTCGAACAGAAGCATCAGCAGGGAAGGTTATGCTGACTCGCTTTTGGGACGAAAAAGGAGTCATTTTGAAGTGTTACATACCTAGAGGGACCACTGTCACCAGTGCATCATACAAAGATCTCCTAAAAAATCATCTGCGGCCTGCAATCAAATCAAAGCGACGTGGATTGCTGTCAGCAGGTGTCCTTTTGAAACATGACAATGCAAGGACCCACACTGCCCGTACAACAGTTGCAACAATCACAGACCTGCATATTGAGTGTCTTCCTCATCAACCATACTCGCCAGACCTTGCCCCAAGTGATTTCCATATGTTTGGATCACTCAAAGACGCAATGGTTGCGCGGACTACCAAAAGAACTTTTTTCTAAAGGAATTTATGCACTTTGTAAGCGCTGGAGGACTTGCATTGAGCGTGGGGGAGAATATGTTGAAACGTGATACAGCTTTGTACCACTTCTGAACAATAAATAATATTTTTTTTAAAAATTTAAGGTTTTCATTTAACTCACCCTCGTACTTATATTGGATTGGAGCGTTAGTTCATTGCATTTCTTCATAAGTTTAATAAACACAAGAGATACACATAAAAGAGACCTTAGTCATCAATAATATATTCTTCTTCACAATTTACAACAGTCTGCCACTTTTCGATTCCGTGACTGTATAAATTACATAGTTTCGGGGTGAAGGACTCGCCAAGCCATGTTCAGAGCGCATTTTCATCTGCAAAGGAAGTTCGTTGAAGGTAGTTCGATAGAGAGGAGAAAAGGCGAAAATCTCACAGCGCAAGATGAGGTGAATACGGTGGATGCAGAATGATTTCCCAACCCAGCCTATGTATAGGCCTACATCTTTTTTGACAGAATGCAGGTGGGCGCTACTGTGGAGAAGCATCGCTTCGCACAGTCATCCTGATCATTATTCTTCGACTTCATCTGCAAGACGTGTCAGTCTTTGACAGGAAATGTCGGCGGTGAGGCTACACCTTGGGGAAGCAATTCGCAGTACACCTCACCAATAGAGGAGCAAAGCTGGGATCAGTCGATTTTGTTAATGCCAGTTCTATACAATGAGGGGCAAACTTGACTGGTTTACGACCTCCTCCCTCTTCCCAACCTATAATTCTGTTAATTGATTTGTGACTACCTGGGGGTACTCTGCCCCTCTGACAAACCCCTCCCCACTTCCCCCTCCTCCCCCTCCTCCACCTTCTCCTCCTCTTCCTCCCCCACCTCTCTGGGAAATCCCCTCGCTGCAACAAGCATACTTTTGGTATCAAATTACTGACTCATTAATTAAATTGTAAATTAATTAACCTCTCGCCCTCTGGGAAATCTCACAGCTCTCTACTCCAATCCTCACTCACCTCTCCTACCACCACCCCCTACTCACTCCTGCCCTCCCCATCTGGAAAATGGTGGGAAAAGGACTCAGTCTGTGATGGAGTGGAAGGATCTCATGACAGGAAATTCAAATCAATGTCAATTATGTATCAAACGATGTACTGTTTATTTATAAAATTCAATGCACAGGGGTTAGACCCCTCTTTTATTTGGTGGTAAAAGCTCGTCAATCTCTGCTGTTTGAGAAGATGCACGTCTTGTAAAACAAATCAAAAAGAAGTAATTAAATAGATTGCTTTTTCCTAATTGCACAAGGAATACTGTCACAAAATCGACATCAACATTACTCGCCACATGTAATTATAATGTTAAATAGTTTTCCGATCTTTTCTTCGCTCCAAGCTCAGGACAGTCGTGACGGGATCCACACTGGCCGGGACACTGTGCCCCCGTGCCCCCACTGCCTTGTGTATCACCACGCACGCAGTGCTGGCTCGGGCAGTGTGCAGACCGGAAGTCGCGCTACCGCCAAACAAAGTGTCAGTTTATGGCAACCCTATGATATTAAAGTTTATACTTGAGAAATTGCTGTCAAAACACATGCTCTCTCTCTCTCTCTTTCTCTCTCTCCCTCCCGCCCTCACACACTCTCTCTCTCTCCATCTCTCCTTCCCCACCTTCCCTCCCCCCCCCCCTCCTCTCTCTCTCTCCATCTCTCCTTCTCTCTCAAGTGGCCACTTCCTGTAGCATGCCACTACTGGGCCCACATGTGCCATTGGTCATGACCAAACTGAACCAGAAACGAAGCAGCATTTACCTGGGAAACCCCCAAACCTCTCCTGCAGGACACTAGGACATGCCAGAACTCATCCCAAGGCAAATGCCTGACAGGAAATCGATCCAGAAATACTGCTGAAGTCACTAGATTGATTTACTATTAATTTCCAGAAATGTAATGATGATGTAAAGGTTATAAGGTGGATGCCGTAGCTCACTGATCTCAGTAACAGTCAGTGACTGGAAGAAGATGAACCATGAAGTATCAATAGCAGCCTAGATCCTTCTCTGCCTCTCCATCACAAAAAAAGTATGTCATTGCTACTATTACTGCATGTAGCGATTCCTCTTCCTCTTCTTTGTCAAGTACCCTTTGTTTGTTCAACTCCATGTCATTGTCCGTGGATGCTTATTGTTTCTTCTTTTCTTCTTCTTCTTTGTTCAGAAACCTCTGGCATGCCCAGAACTGTAGCAACATCCAGCGTATCTGGGCTAGCAGCAGCTACCATCGGCTCATTGGGATCTGCAGCAAACTCTGACCTGTCAGGACTAGCAGTGGGATCCTGCAGCGCACGTGACCATGGTGTTGGAGCAGGACAATGAGTTGCAATTATCCATCCTGCTCGGTGATTTGTGTAATGAAGACACCCAGCAAGTCCATGACTCTCAGAAGAACTGTTCTGGGAGCCCTACACCACATGGTGCAGGTCAGTACTGGTCTCTGACATTCACACCATCCCAGAACATTGTCGTGTTAATGCAAGGGCAGAGTGTTGATCAGGTGGATGAGAAGCCACCAATGCCTCCCTGTGCTCTACCCCCTTTTCACTTCAACTTATGGTTTAACAGATATAGGTCCAGAGAACTTAAATAGTGGTATAGAAGCATCAGTGGACAGTGACTGGCATGTTGCGTCAGAGATTGAAAATGCATCAAGAAATGTTAACGTGCGGTTTATGGACTTGGAAAGGGGTGAACTGTGTCGTGCAGAACACTACATCACCCATTTCTGGACATTTACTGTGCTGACCTGGTGCTATCTATGGCATTATTGTTTGATGGCATGACATTCATGGTGGGATCTGGAGGTCGATCCATTTATCTGCAACAGTCCACCGTTACAAACTTGTTTGGCCTATGGATGCTGCTATTCCATGTGCTGGAAAGAGTGAACTGTGGGCTGCCGTGTATTCAAAGCGTGTATAAAGGCATTGTGAACTATCTCTGTACATATAGTATACACATGGATGATTTAGAACAGTGCATTAATATGATGTCAAAAGAAGAAACTAAAGGAACACTCATCATTTTGAGAGAAATACATGCTGAATTTACTGCATACAAGAAACAAAGAAACAGTTACTCGGGATATACTGTAAAAAAAGTTAATCAGTTGTTTCTGTTGTTGATGTAATGCAGCGTTTGTATCAACGCCGAAATGTAAATTGTATATATAGTGGCTGCATATATTATTATTACAAGCATTCTTTTCTTTGAGAGCCCATTCCACACCCAAATCTGATGTAGTCAGTATGATGGCCAGCTGGGTGAAGCACCAGGACTTTGTTGTGAGTAGTACTGTGATGGTGCAGAAGAAGAAGCTTTGGGTACTTCTACACAATGACATAAGAACAATAACTGTATGTCCACCCAACTGTGGCAAGACAAATGTTCTCGTGTCACTGCTAACACACCCAGATGGTGTCCACTTTGAGCATGCATATGTATTTTCAAAAATGCTGTTTCAACTCAAGTGTCAGCTACTACTAAAGATACTGCAGAATGTTGGTGGTGTAACATACACGACATTCAGTCACAGCAGTGAGATCCCCCTGCCAGAAAAAGTAAAGCCAAAGACAATGTCTGTATTTGATTATGTTGTTGTGGAAAACCAACATAAATTCTACAATATTTCTGTTTTGGTCGTCACATGGATATTGACATATTTTATTTGAGTCAGACATATTTCAGAATCCTGAAACAGAGGGATAATGCAGATCTCATTATAGCTTTCAGACAAGACAGTTTCAATCTAAAACCTATTTACCAGTTACCTGTAGGAGCTGAAATGTTATTCAATGATTTTATAAAGATATGTGCCGATTGCTGGAATTACACGCAGTGTGGACTTTTTGTTATTAATAAGTCAAGAAAACTGAATGACAGCAGTTATAGACAGAACTTCCAGGAGTTTCTATGTATAAAGTGATGAGTATGTTAGTATACATCACACCATGGACAAGTTTGCATGTATGTCAGGCATTCAGGCTGAGAGCATAGATGTGCGTAGACAGAGAATGCGTCTGTACATAGATGGAAAATTTCAGTCTCACAGACATAAAGTTAAGAAGCTAGAGATGTATGTCCAGACCCTTCTGAGACTGATCAACGAATTAAATGCTAGTGTTAGGGAACTAGAGATGTACACCTGCATCATTCTGAGAAAGAAAATAGACGACTTTGTTGTAAAGATTGATGGATTTGAAAAGAAAGTACAACAGTACCTGCAAAAACTGAGGGAAATGCATATAAGTTGGAGCCAGGGAAGCAGCCCGCTTAGTATATAACAAGATGTCAACTAAGCATGAGGTCATTCAACAGAAGTTACAGTTGCTAAGGTTAGGACATTTGGATCGAGAGCATGTACTGTGAGAAATGTTTAAATCAGTTACTGAATCTCTCAATGAACTCTCAGCAAAATTACATGATGACGAAGATGCTGTTTCCAGTTTCATTAACCATCACACTGCTTGGATAGACAAAACATTCGATGTCAGTGGTAAAAAACTACACAACCTACAACTTTAGATGAAGAAAAAAATACAGATAAGGTATAGGCAATTTCAAAGAGCACCAGGTCTACTGAACCTCATTTTCCTAAAATCCTCAAAAACAGTAAAATTTCCACCAAAGGATCTGAAGAAATACTACCATTGACCAGTGTACATAGGAAAGCAAGAAACCATTGCAGTGCGAAATATAGAGACACAAAAAACCATTATTATTAGATGGTCAGTATAGCAGTAGTGATCATGGTATTGACATTCAGCATAAGAGTCAGCAATCAGCCTCTTCAATATATATACTATGGAAAACCCAATGAGATAATACATTGCCTATGACTGCTCATTGCACCAGCTGCTGCCAGCAATACCACTCATTCGTATGAGGTTGTCTCAATAATTTCAGATATTAGAGAGAGAGGTATCATCAAACAAGTAGTTCAAGAACTGCACAAACCAGCACATAAAACATACCCTCGTCAGCACATTACGATTGAAGGTTTGAATGACCTACGACAAGCTGATCTTAGAGATATGAGAGAATATTCACATGAGAATAATGGATTCAAATATATTTTAATGGGTATTGATACATACTTCCAATTTGACTCAGCACTATCTGTTGAAATAAAAATTGTGAGAAATGTCGATGTGATTGTGCGTTTGTTGCAGATAGGGCCAAATTGATGCACAGACAACCTCCAAACCAATCATGATGGAGAATTTTACAATAGGTATTTCAAGACCGTGATGCAGCGGTATGGAATGCATCACTACTCAACATTCAACCACCTAAAGGTGAGTATCATGGAACATCTGAACAGAACAAAACAAGGTCAAATGTGGATGGGTTTCAATCTTCACAGTTCATAGAAATGGACAGAGATAGTCCCAGAAATAATTGCACAGTATAATCGGATCAAACATAGCACAATAAAAATGAGACCAATCGATGATCATGATAATGGAATCATGGATACGGTGTACTATCGTGTTAATATGCTGGATCCATGTAAACAGAAATTTTATGTAGTGATTTGGTACAGATCTCAAAACAAAAGACAGCATTTGAGAAGTCACACTCCCAAACTGGTCGAGTGACATCATATTCAGAGTTTCTGAACTGCAGAGAACAAATCATAGAACTTATGTCTTAAAGGATAGCAACGGCACTGAAATTACGGGATGCTTTTACACCGAGGAAATGCAGAAGAGCTCAGAACCACACATGTTTCTCAATAGAGTGTGTCATATGTCAAGGGAATAGAGCACTAGTTAAATGGCTTACTTTTCCTGCAACACAAAACAGCTGGATTCACGCTGACGATTTGCTGTATAATGCGGTGCACAGAGCACAAGCAGTACAGTAGCATAACATGCATGATAGGAGCTGCGTAATAGGAGGTGGTGGTATTCTCGACAAACTTCTCGTCAAACTGCACATTCCAGGGTACTATTACTGTGGATCTGATAGAAAGCTTCAAAAACGTTTGGCTAATGGTAATAATGGGATTAACCTGCTTGATGATGTGTGTTTGGAACACGACACAATATATGCAAAGCACAAATATCTTCCAGGACGTCAGGAATTTTAGCTTATAAAACAAAGGCAATATGTACAAGAAAGGATATTGGTATAGGACTGTGCATTGCAGCATTTGTAGTTGATAAAACCATGCGTGGTAAAATTATATTGGGTGTGAATTTCAAGCAAGTCATGAACACTACACATAGTCCACTGAAGAAGAAGATAGCGATGAAAAAGCCAGGGCAATGGTGTTTATAAAATTGTATCCTGACAGCGAAGTGTGCAGCTAGAAGCGCCCTGAAGTACAAAGACCCAATTAAAGCACCCAGGGTTGTGCTGGTAGGCAAGACTTCAGGTGGAATACCCCATTCCCCATTCGTGGCCTTGCAGGTCTGCCAGCTATGGGTTCACAGGCTGTTAGTGCTGCAGCTATTGCCAGAAGAGTGAAGAATGCACAGAACTCCCAGGCGGAACTAGAAGAAGACACAACCGCATGATGGAAGCAGCGGCCGCCAGAAAACAACTATCCCTGAAGCCATACAAGAAAGGACAAGGCCTCTTCATGAATAAAAAAAAAGGCCCATAACCTATCCTACTGGATAGACGGCTTACAGATACAGATCAGTTCAATTCTGCCAGGAAAAAATTAAGCATTTCAAGATTCCGTGGTGTGTTTATGCAGGATACATTACCGAAGTCTATGTGGAAATCCGGACAATGTGGAATTGTTAGTGCAGATGCTGCTGGAGGACCAGGAACCCACAGGCTGGTGTGTGTTAAGAAAAATACAAATAACGTCTACTATTTCGACTCATTTGGAGACTTGCAACCGCTAGAAGAGTTACAAACATACTTCACCAACAGAAGACGTGTGTTATACAATTTTCGTCGCTACCAAGATTTTAAAACCTACTTATGTGGGCATTTGTGCATCATATTCGTCCTAACGCTTAAAGAGAAGTATAAATATATATACTCGGTCTTCAGGCCACAAGTGGACCATGGGGACCATCCGAGCGCCGTGTCATCCTGAGATGAGGATGCGGATAGGAGGGGTGTGTGGTTAGCACGATGCTCCTCCGGTCGTTCAGGATGGTTTTCTTTGACCAGAGCCGCTACTATTCGGTCGAGTAGCTCCTCAATTTGCATCACGAGGCTGAGTGCACCCCGAAAACCGGCAACAGCAGCTGGTGGCCCGGATGGACACCCATCCAAGTGCCGACCACACCCGACAGCGCTTAACTTCGGTGATCTGACGGGAACCGGTGTATCCACTGCGGCAAGGCCGTTGCCACATATACAGGGTGATCAAAAAGTCAGTATAAATTTGATAACTTAATAAACCACGGAATAATGTAGATAGAGAGGTAAAAATCGACACACATGCTTGGAATGACATGGGCTTTTATTAGAACAAAGAAAAAAAAAGTGCACAAAATGTCCGACGGATGACGCTGGACAGCAAAACTGCTACCGTGACGGGTGAGAGGTACGCCGATATGTTGAAACACGTATGTATGCAGGGTATTCAGTACCAGCGATGGCGAGCCATGACAGAATCTCTGACCAGAGAGTTATTTATCGTTGCTAGTCTGCGCTTGACCCCGCGAGAGTTCAGTTCGGTTCGAGAGTAGTAGCGCATATGAGATTACATGGTCAGTGCTAGTAGCGCGCGAGAGACAGTCGGAGTATGTGAGGAGTCGGCGGGCGTCGACATGGGCCTCTGGTCAAGATTCAGGACGAGGTATATTTTTTAAATAAGGTAATGAAGCAGCATTGCGCACATATGAGAATGTAATGTATATTTATTGTAATTAATTTGTCCAAGAATCGCCCCAATAATAATTTTGTTTTCAAAGCAATTTTTTAAGAAAACAATCATTTGAATTGAAAGAAAGTTTCCCATGCATTTCCTTAAAGAAAAGTTTTACTTAAATTCAAAATTGCACAGGGCCTAAGATCGACATTTCGGTCTATTTGCGTTTTCATTGTCACTGAGATTTCATTATCATTGAATTGACTTACATTTTTGTGGGAGCTCAACAACATTTGGGTCATTATTATTCAGTAATCTTGTGGGGAAATGACCTTTGGCACGTTTTCATTATCATAGGCTTTTCATTTATTTTTGTGGGGAGGTTACACTTGGCTCTATTCCCATTTTACATTTAAGTATTGTCATCTTTCAAAATTTTGTGGGGAGGTTACACTTGGCGACGTCCGGCCAGGATCGTATTTCTTTGGGAATCTTCTAAGAAACAGATATCTGCTCTTATTTGCTTAAATATAATTAGCATTTGGCGCAACGCTTTTACTAATTTTGTGACTTTCTTTCCTCAGATCATCGGCAATTCTTTGCTCTGTTGTATTTGTGTGTTGTTTTTGCATTGTGCTTATTTCTTTTGTGAATAATTTTGACTATAGCAAAAATGCCGTGAAAGACTGTGAATAGTGTATCGCGAAGTATTATGAACGAAATTACCGACTTAAACAACGTGACCGATAGTAATTGTGACACGCAGTGTAATGATGACAATCCTGCGTTCACTGACAATCAATGCGTTCCAACCACTAATGATGATTTTTATCTTACTGATGAAGGAACGAATTCAATTGTCTCCTCTGTTAATTTGACGACAGTTGATGACGCGGAGCGCCCTATTGTAATGAGCGCTGCCCGGCTTAACACACCCGGTTTGGAAAATTCAAGTAACGTGCAGAGAAATTTTTCTAATGAAAATGGACAGTGTACTGAAAGTACGACGGATCTATTTAATTCCGAAATAGTGTCTGACAGTGTACATCCGGCTGATAAACCTTTTTGTAAATTACAGAATGACCAAATGGTCATACAAAACGCGACAATTGCAAATACACCGTCAAACAGTACAGAGAATGGAGTAGATAATGTTACATTGGGTCAAATTATGGCAATATTGCTACAAAATAAGGAAGAGTCCAAACGACAGAGTGAAGATAACAAACAATTTAAAGAAAATTTCAAACAACTTAGTGAACAGGTCAGACAACAGAATGAAAAACAAGACAGTCTTAAAGAAGATCTCAAACAACAGCTTAGTGAACAGAACGAACAGTTAAATGAAAAATTAGACAACAATTCCAGACAGTTAAATGAAAAATTAGACAACAATTCTAGGCAGCTTAGTGAACAAATTAGAGCCGTTACCGCGCAGTGTCATGACACTAAGGAACAGTTACGCGAGGAAATTGAGGCTTGTTCAAAGAAAAGTAGCAAAGAAATTAGATCTGTTGCTCAGGAATTAAGGGACATGCAAACAGTTACAACAGAAACACTTAGAGAAGAAATTAGCGCAGTCGGTAAACAATGCTCTGAAAAGGCTACACAATTACGCGACGAGTTTAAAGCAATGACAGCAGAACTTTCGCGCACAATGGATGAAAAGATTGACGCGAAATTCGACCAACAGAACACTCAGATTGACGAACGTTTTAATCACCACATACAAAACAGTGATACGCGTTTCCGCAAATTTATTCAGGATCAAAATAAAGTAAAACGTCAAGTCATGGAAACAATCACTGCTCAGACACAAGAAGACAAACGTAAAATGTTTGCGAAGACAAAAACATACGTAGACAACAATATTGCTACAGTGTCCGATGAAATTATTACCATCAAACAGTTGAACGCCGAATTACGTGATGAAATTTCTGATCTTAAATCAAAAACAGATACACACACAGCAGATATTCAGACAGTGACAGACAGATTCGAACAATTAGAACTAACACAGGATTCCGATGTTGTCAAAGCTGACGTTAAAAAATTGAATGAAACCACACGTAAATTGCAGAAACAGATTAATGCCTCTGATACTAAAACCGATGATCAGGTGAAAATACTGACTGAAAAATGTGATGAATTGGCCAGTCGTATTGATATTATTGAAAGTAATAATGACAGCAAATTAGACGATACTGCACCGATTTTGTTTAACCAAACACCTGAATTCCAAAATCTACAACAGACAATCAATGAGATCGATTCGTCTAATAACACATTGCATAGAAAATTGTCTAGTTTTCAGCAAGAGGTAGCAGAGATAAAAAATGTTTCAGTTAATAACACATCACGGCAGACGCCACTTTGCGAACATTTGTGAGACTCACGCAGTGCATATAATTTAGGTAATCAACAGAGAGTATACGAGTTAGATTCTGAACAGACACAGACAAATAGATTCTCTTACAATCATGAACCTGTTCCAACATACAGAGACGATAATTTTGATTACAAACATTTTCTGTCAGTGAGAAAATTTAAAGTGTTTAAGAATGACAGAACACAGATTCACCCACTGAATTGGATTCAACAATTTAGCTTTGCTTTTCCACCGACTTGGCCCGTAACACACAAACTTGAATTTATTTGCAGTTTTTTGGAAGGGGAATCGGCAACACGTATGAGACCGATCACGAGACAATGCTATTCAGTAGAAGAGTTTCAGAATGCTTTTCTATCAGCGTATTGGTCGAAGACGACACAGCGCGGAATTAAAGATCAGTTAATTAGTTTACCGAATTATGAGAACACCAATTTTCCCAGTGTCACGCAATTTTTTGAGCACATGGTGCAACAAAACCAGTACCTAAGTGAACCGTACAGTGAATCTGCACTCAATCAATTATGAATCTCTAAATTACCACGGTCATTAAGAGTTTCACTTCTAACGGGTCAACAAAAAGAAAATATTTCAGCATTCAGAGATCTGTTACAGCTTTTGGAAGTACAGCAATCTGATTATTCTTTCGTAAACAAAAACTTTTCATTTAATAACCAAGGTCAACAAACGTACAGTAATTACGATCAACCACGTAAATTCAATAGTAAAGGTAATAGACGCTTCAGGAACGACAACCAACAGAACTTTAATAACAGGCAAAATTTTAATTATCGGTATCGTCAAAATTATGAGCAACAGGAACCACATTTTGGTAACAATAGACGTTTTCCACCACAACAGCATGAAAGTCAGCCTGTTAGCATACCTAACCAACAATGTAATGCACAAGGTCAACAAGGCTTTAATGTTTCGCCACGTGCACGTTTAGTCCCAGATCCAACAAATAGTAACGCACGGCAGCAATGAAATAACTACGTACAGAGAAGAGAGTATTTCAATTCCTATCGCAATGCACCGTATAGGAATGACTATCACAACAGACGTAAAAACGATGAGCACAATTATCAGCGTACATATAATAACAGTCGGTCTTACCAACAGCAAAATCACCCGCAAGAACATATTCTCATGAATGAACCCGACAGTAGGTATCATCCAAAGCGTAATACGTCTGGAAGAAGTAATAGACCAGTTCAAATAGTAGAAATGCCACAGCATCCTCCTGACAATAATAACACGTCAGATAGAATTTGACTAGATACAGTACAGGTCGCATCTTCCAGTAACACAAGCACAACTTTAGACACGCAGAATGTTATTCACGAAAATGTTATTACTTTTGACGATATACGAGACACTCTTTTGCAAGAAAGACCAGTTGTTCAGAAAATCATTTCACATCCTGTCATCGAAATTAAAATAGGTTCATCGAAATTTTCAGCAGTAATCGATTCCGGATCACCTATGTCAGTAATAAATGAAGAAACTTTTAACGAGTGTAACAAAGAGAATACCTATCCCACATTACCATTAGGCAAAACGAAAGTAAAAGGAGCAGTATCGAGCAAAGGAGTAGACGTTAAATTACAGACACATTTATCATTTTGTATTGCAGGTCACACATTTCACTCAAATTTTTGGATTGTTCCTTTATTGGCAACAGACGTCATTTTAGGTACGAATTTTCTCGTACAACACGACGCAGTGGTTGATTTTCAGAATTCTTATTTAATGTTGAAGGACGAAAATGTGCAATTGGCTTTAGAGTTTCAGCATTCTTTATCTGCGGAAGAACAAACAATTAATCGTACAGAGGTCATTTCCGCAACACGTAATATAGACTGTAATTCCACAGTGTTCACTGATACGTACGTGCATAACTATAACACTCCAGACGAAGCTGACTACGACGTAATGCAGATGATTTCTGACAAAGTTAAACAGAGCTGTGCAAATACAGACGACGAACGCATGCAACTACACAAAATTCTTTTGCAGCAAGCTCCAGTTTTTGACAACATTCCTGGTACTATGTTCGGTTTTATGTATGAATTTCAAGTTAAACAGCACGATACATTTAAAGCCAAGCATTATCCCATTCCGTATATTCACAGCGAACAAGTTAAGAAAGAATTGCAAGCTATGCTTGATCAAGGAATTATTGAACCGGCAGTTAGTCCGTACATAAACCCGCTACATATTGTTAAGAAAAAAGATGGCTCACTGCGCCTCGTACTTGATTCACGTCACATTAATGACATTATTATTAATGAAACAGATCGACCACAGACATTAGAGGAACTTCTACAAAAATTTCACGGTACTACTATTTATTCCACATTAGATTTGAAATCAGGATTTTGGCAAATTCAGCTTCATCCGAATTGCAGAAAGTACACAGCTTTTCTCTGTTTTGGTGACTGTTATCAATTTTGTAAATTACCGTTCGGCTTAACTATTTCTTCAGCAGCTTTTATTCGCGGTTTGAACACAATACTTCCGACAGAACTTAAAGACAGAATTACGACGTACGTAGACGACATTCTTATCGCAGAAGCTAACTGGTCTGAACACAATATGATTATTGAACGACTGTTACAAACTTTTTATGCACAAGGACTCACAGTTAATCTCAGTAAATCGCACATTTCTTGGACACGTAATTTCAGCAGAAGGCATTGCGCCTGATCCGGAAAAACTTCAAGCTCTACGTGACATTACTGTTCCTATGACGAAGAAACAATTACGCAGTTTTTTGGGCTTAATTAACTTTTTTCGTAAAATTATTCATCACTCTGCTTTAGACACACCTAGATTATGCCAATTAACAGGTAAAAATGCTATTTGGTCATGGGATAAGCAAGCACATTCTGAATTTGTGAACCTGAAAGAAGCCTTGTTGAATGCTCCACTTTTATCGCACCCCGATCTTACCAGAAATTTTTCCATTGCCACCGACAGTTCTAACACCGCTTTAGGCGTACATATTTTCCAGGAAATTGAAGAAGATGGCTCTACAGTAATCAAAAACATCGCATTTGCAAGTCGCATTTTGTCACCTGCTGAACGAAATTATTCCGTTACAGAATTGGAAACATTATGTGTTGTATGGGCTTTTATGAGATTTAGGCACTTTCTTTATGGCAGATATACCACCGTTTACACAGATCACAGAGCGATACAATTTTTACTTTCGGCTAAATTCACTCACGACAGATTAAGCAGATGGAAACTTTATTTACAGGAATTTAATTTTACAATAGTCCACATTCCCGGCACACAAAATGTTATGGCAGACGCACTATCTCGTTCTCTCAGCAACAATCAGCAAGACGTCGCAACCAACCTCTGCAAAGCAAATTTCAGCATTATGTACATTCAGCAAGTTGCATTTGAACATTTTATTTCGTCGTCATTACAGGACATAGCAAAAGAGCAAAATAAAGACAACGTGTGGAAAGAAATTAAACACCTTTGGCAAGAAAGGGAATAATGTTACGATTAGAAACCATTACACTGTACGCAATGACATTCTGTTTCTCCGCTCTCATCCTGACAGCAACAATTGGTTATTATGCATTCCTGACGAACTGGTTAACAAATTAATATGGTATACTCATTTAAGTTATGCACATTACGGAGCCAGAAAATGTTTTCTTATACTGAGACAGAACTGTTATTTTACCAACATGGAAAAACGTATACGACGAGCTTTAGCGTCATGTAACATTTGCCAGAAAGCTAAGTCAGACACCACTTCACATATTCCTCCATTATATCTCATTGTACCTGTCAAATTAAGACATATGGCCGCAGTAGACATTTTTGGTCCAATTCCGAGAACTAATAGAGGTTTTTGCTACATATTTGTCGCTGTTGAGCTCACTTCAAAATTTGTTACTTTCACTCCGTTACGCAAAGCTACTGGTAAAACTGTTTCGAAAGCATTTGTAAAACATTTTCTATTTCATGTAGGGCATGTGATGAGAGTAATTTCCGATAATGGATCACAATTTCGTTCTGCTATATGGACATGCATGTTACGAGCTAGAAACATTTCTCCGATCTATATATCTAGGTACCATGCTTCTTCGAACCCTTGTGAACGATTAATGAAAGAAATTGGTAAACTGTGTAGAATATACTGCCACAAAAGACATATTGATTGGGACACACACATATTCTCATTCCAAGATGTAATTAATTCCATTCGAAATGAGTCCACTATGCTATCTCCGTCAGTTATACTGAAAAATGTTGAACCACCTAACAAAATTAAAGAATTAGTAACATTTCCTACATCTCGTCGATTACGACACCACGAAATAATTGACATTGCGCTGAATAACATCAAACGTGCCGCAGAGCGCCGGAGAAGACAGCAAAAACAGGTTTGTATACGCCGTGACTTTCACATTGGACAGAAGATATTAGTATGTACACACTATTTATCCAGCAAAATAAAAGGTAAGTGCAGTAAATTTGAACTTCTATACGCAGGTCCACATCGGATTCGCAGCATTCCTCACCCCAATGTTGTACACGTCGAAACTTTGAGAACCAGAAAATCGAAAGGAAACCACCACTTATCCAACATAAAACCCTTTATTGAGTGAACATACTTATGATTTATCACACTGTAATGCTATTTACTAATTTTTATGATCACTTATGCAATTATATTTATGTGCCTACTTATTGATGATTATCGTATTTTTTCTTGGCAAGTGCCCGGCAAGGCTAGCAGGTCGCTCTTCTTGTCGTTACACATCAGACCGTGCATATTTTTCCAGACAAACTTACGTATTTTATGAATGATTATGCAATTCTATGTAGTGACGTATTAATTTTATCTAATTCTCTCTCCATTAAAGTCTTTAATTGTCGCCTCTATTAACTACATTACATACAAGCTGAACACAACGAACGTCATATTTTGTCTTTCTTATGTATGTACGATTGTTTTCATGTTTTGTTTGTATGCACTGTGAAATAGTTAAGGTATAACACACACCAGTTGACTTTGACATTTTTTTTTTTTTTTTTTTTTTTTTTTTTTTTTTTTTTTTTTTTTTTTTTTTTTTTTTGCTGCTGCGTTGTGATATTCTCTGTACATTTTTGCCTTTGAACACTGTCTATGCTTTTGACATATTACGTTTTCTGTCATGTTATGCTGTATGCTTAATTATGTCACCATAAACCAGTCATTATTTAGTGGGTATATGATTTAAATGCAAGACATTAATCTTTGTTCATCAATTTCAGAAAGAAATGATGCGTAAAGGAAATAAATTAAACAGAAATGGGAATTTCAACTACGGAATAGACGAAAGAAGATACAAAAACCTTATGAGGAAGAGTAAATGGATCAGAATTAACAAGCATTAACAAGAATATACTGTACACATCGTAGAATACCAGTCTTAACTAATTTTTTCTTTCAGAATACGAAGCGATTGATGCAGGCTGTCAGACAGAACTACACATCTTAGTTTTAGTGATGAAATATGCTAGAGATAAGGAATAGTTGTATAATGAGTAATGAAGTGATTTTTTGCAGATGATAATGAATGCTGATGAATAATGATGAAGAATATGCTACTATGAATAATGAAGTTTTTCTTTACAGGTGATGATGATAATGGAGTTATGATGATATGGATAATGAAGTTTTCTTTGCAGATGAGGATAATATTGAATTTATGTATTTATGCTATGTAGTTATTTAAGTATTTGTTGCAGTTCGCTTTGACAGCAGGTGTTATATTGCATAGTATAATGACTGAAGGTTTTGGAAAGGACAGCTATGGGACACATTTTTTATACACATTTCACTACCTGTTTATTCGAAGTTCGCTACTTTTCAGCACAAAATGCATTTCTTCTTTCAGCTTAATAGTCCATTTTTTATATATTTTTTTGCAGGAGAAATTATTTATGAGATTAATGCGCTATAAGCAGTTGTTCATTAAATCTATGTCACTATATATACTCTACTTGTTTCATAACCTTGACTCATGACGAATGACGTTACACATTTTCATTTACAGGAACAAACCAGAAGCAAATTTTTTTTTTCTTTTTGTCTTATGGTTTCCCCTATAATTACCCCAAGCAATGCATTGCTAACGAATAATGCTACCCATTTAAGAGAGTTCTGAGTAATACTGTATGATTTTTTTTTTAGTCACAGACGTTGAGTAATAATTACAGTGTGTTACATTTTGAATACTGTATATGTCACTGGAAGAATTAAAAATGTTGTGTACTATTCAATACTTGCTGGCCTATTAGTGCCAATAATTTGTATAACTAAATGAATTATGTTAATACTATGCCATTCATTAGCTCCTGTTTTCAATGATGACTTTTGATGTCAGTAAATGGCCAATTAGTGCCAATAATTAGTATACCTAGATCAATTATGTTAATACTATGCCATTCATTAGCTCCTGTTTTCAATGATGACTTTTGACATTTGTAACTGGCCGATAAGTGGCAATATTGATTGTAATCAGATGATTTATGAACATTATTCTGTAATACTAAATACATGGTACAGAAATGTTCAATAACTGGGCTATGAATGCCGCAAACTACTAATGTAATTCCCAATGAAGACTAGTATGTGACTTAATGTCCTTCAACTATTGACCTAACTACCCTGAATTACTGCAATATCCATTTGTCCTGTCTATCCCCATGATCATGGAGCACTATATTTGGTTTTGCACTGATTCTACGTTGGTGTGCCTTGTAGAGCGTGGTGTTGACACGACATGCTGTCCACCGCCGTGGGCGATGGAGACGTTATTATGGTCCCACTGATTGGTGTACCTGATGTACTGCCAAAATGATAATATGGAATATTACTATGACATTCCAATGTCTTGGCTACGCTGATAAATACTTCTGGGAAAAGAACTTCAAATTGTGTCACTTGGTGTTGTACTTCTGTGGAAAGATATGGACTTTCAGAGCAGCTGCGTGCAACCTAAAGTGCTACAACCATGATGCAATCCTTCCCTTTCCTATCCTAATTCTTGTAACATAAAAAAAACATTTTTTGCTAACATGATTTGTATTCATGACCTATACATTTTTTTGATTTGATGATATGTTCTAAACTACAGTACATGTGCACTTATGTCATTTGTTAATATGTTTTCTACTGAACTTCAGTGCCTGTGCACTTTTCTCATTTTTCAATATGATCGGTACCCATTCTGTATACATTTAGTGATTTCCTGATATGTTCAATACTTCAGTGCGTATGCACTTATGGCATTTGTTACTCATTGTATATACATTTTCTCATTTCCTGATATGTTCTGAACTGCAGTGCATGTGCACTCATGTCACTTGTCAACATGATTTTTTGCCATTCTGTTTATTTATTCTGAAAATGCTAAAGAGTTTTTCAGTGCGTGTGCACTTTTGTTATCTATCAAATAATTTGTATATACATTTTTCTGATTTGCTAATATGTTTTGTACTCACATTTTGTCATTGTCTGATATGTTATGTACTCGGTGCATGTGCACCATATTTGCTACGTCAGTACATTCTCTGTAATTGTAAAGTTAATTAGTTAAGAAAAAATTTGTTGCTCATGGCAAGTCCAAATGACTCACCATCGCTGCCAAATTCTTGCCCCCCCAGTGGAGGGTTATGAAACACTTATGTATGCAGGGTATTCAGTACCAGCGAAGGCGAGCCATGACAGAATCTCTGACCAGAGAGTTATTTATCACTGCTAGTCTCCGCTTGACCCCGCGAGAGTTCAGTTCGGTTCGAGAGTAGTAGCGCATATGAGATGACATGGTCAGTGCTAGTAGCGCGCGAGAGACAGTCGGAGTATGTGAGGAGTCGGCGGGCGTCGACATGGGCCTCTGGTCAAGATTCAGGACGAGGTATATTTCTTAAATAAGGTAATGAAGCAGCATTGCGCACATATGAGAATGTAATGTATATTTATTGTAATTAATTTGTCCAAGAATCGCCCCAATAATAATTTTGTTTTCAAAGCAACTTTTTAAGAAAACAATCATTTGAATTGAAAGAAAGTTTCCCATGCATTTCCTTAAAGAAAAGTTTTACTTAAATTCAAAATTGCACAGGGCCTAAGATCGACATTTCGGTCTATTTGCGTTTTCATTGTCACTGAGATTTCATTATCATTGAATTGACTTACATTTTTGTGGGAGCTCAACAACATTTGGGTCATTATTATTCAGTAATCTTGTGGGGAAATAACCTTTGGCACGTTTTCATTATCATAGGCTTTTCATTTATTTTTGTGGGGAGGTTACACTTGGCTCTATTTCCATTTTACCTTTAAGTATTGTCATCTTTCAAAATTTTGTGGGGAGATTACAATGTTACAGAATCGCATCATCCCCAGCCTGGCTGATAAACACCTGCTGGAACGTACGATGTTTATGCAGGATGGCGCTCCACCCCATATTGCTAGACGCGTGAAAGATCTCTTGCGCGCGTCGTTTGCTGATGATCGTGTGCTCAGCCGCCACTTTCGTCATGCTTGGCCTCCCAGGTCCCCAGAGCTCAGTCCGTGCGGTTATTGGCTTTGGGATTACCTGAAGTCGCAAATGTATCGTGATCAACCGACATCTCTAGGCATGCTGAAAGACAAAATCCGACGCCAATGCCTCACCGTAACTCCGGACATGCTTTACAGTGCTGTTCACAATATTATTCCTCGACTACAGCTATTGTTGAGGAATGATGGTGTAGCATTTCCTGTAAAGAACATCACCTTTCCTTTGTCTTACTTTGTTATGCAAATTATTGTTATTCTGATTAGATGAAGCGCCATCTGTCGGACATTTATGAACGTTTGTATTTTTTTGGTTCTAATAAAACCCCATGTCATTCCAAGCATGTGTGTCAATTTGTACCTCTCTATCTACATTATTCCGTGATATATTCAGTTTTCAAATTTATACTGTCTTTTTGATCACCCGGTACATAAGGACATGCATTAAATGTTCACCCATCGGTCATGGTTCAGATGCAGTGTTTTATATTCTGACTTTAAAAGAATGATCGTTAGTATTATGTGTGAATTACTTTCCACCGATTTATTTATGCAATGGGGAGTGCAGTATTGTGGTGATTGGCCTGGATACTTACAACAGCATTCCGAATATTACAGAGGCTAACAATAAACTTCTTCTGTAAATTAGTAGTGGAAAAGAAATTGTGGAAATAGAACGTGGTGCATACGATATTGACGATTTAAACGAAGTCTGGTAACGGTCAGGGAAAGGGATTGCGCTATGTGTAAACATCAATACACCTAAATTTGAAATAAAGACAGCGAGTGCAACGACTACTTTAACCAGAAACAATCAATAGAACACCTACTAGGTTTCACAAAAGGACCGGTTTTGAAGAAGGGTCCCAATAAATTCTACAGATCCGACCAGCCAGTGGATATATTCCATGTCAGTACAATCTATATCGAGTGTAACATTGCAACAAACTCATATCTCAACAACAGATTGACTCGTACAATTTAAGGATTCTTTCCATCAGTGGGAACGGGGTGTAAGGTCGTTGAGATACCCACCAACGCTATTTACCTTCCAGTAACAGTTCAGGCTTTAGTCTATGTGGAGCTACATATTGTGGAACAGGATAATCAACTTGTTGATTTTCGCAGTGAGGAAATCATTCTAAGGTTACATCTAAAGCGGAACCAGCAGTGACCGTGTACGTACAGCGACTCAGAAGTAATGGCAGTCTTCTACCAACTGGGACCTGTTGGAGGCGGACTCAATGACCTTTAACTTGCCAGACCAGATGTGCCGGGGATGAGCTTCAGCCAGTCAGGAATTGCAGCAGTCCCATATTGTCAGTGAAGACAGGATGGGAGTAAGGTATAAAACCAAAGTGCACATTGTGGCACTTCGCAACAGAACAAAAAGGACACAACACGCCCAAACTACAAGTTTCTTAAGTCAGTAGGTCTGAAGCCATGCAGTGGTGTTGTTCGATATATACTGCTGGAATACGACGAGTATATAATACGTCAGGAACACTTCTGGCATAAACCTTATGCATCGACCTCATTTAACAAGAACGATGGAATTAGAATTGTCATCCAAAACCAAGACGCTTTAATACTCCCATGCAAGAGCTTCATATACAGGTTGACAATTATTGACCTATATGAAACAAAATCGTCTAACTTCTGAACGGTTTGCGTTAGGACGTTCAAACTGCACAGTTGGCCACAGGGTATGATGGGAATTAGTATGCACATGCGCATGTTGTTGGCCACTTGCACGTGAAAATTTCACGTGGAGGCCTACCATGTGAGCAATAACAGCCCGACTGCGGCTCAAAGGAAATTTGCCGCCGAGTTCAAGCTGAAGACAACCTGTTCAAATATACCAGCAATCCAAATTTGATTCACAAGTTTGAGAGAATGGATAGCGTTCGTGATGACAGTGTTGACAATGTCGGTTGTCCAAAAAGGGTGAAAACGCCTGAAATCATCGAGAAGACAAGCGCTGTGATTCATACCAACCCAAGGAAATCGATTAGGAGAGTCGCACAGCATGTGGGAATCAACCAGGAGACACTGTGACAAATTGTTGTTGAAGACCTGCGTCTCTTCCCACACAAAATTCAAACCCATCAGCCATTAAGTACCAGGGCCATGGAACAGCGGTTGTGTTTCGCCAACACTATTGTCCACAGAATTGAGGAACAGGACTTTGATGTGAATATGTTTAGGTTTAGCGATGAAGTCTGCTTTCATTTGGATAGGTCTGTCAATAAGCAAAACTGGCATTTGTGGTACTGAGAATCCGCATTTCGCAATCGAGAAGTCTCTTCACCCTCAACAGGTGACTGCGATATTCGTTGATGGCATGGTGACTAACGAACATTACATGAAGGTTTTGGAAGATGATTTCATCTCCATTATCCAAAGTGGCCCAGATTTCGACAAGATGTGGTTCATGCAAAATCGAGCTCGACCCCATCGAAGCAAGAGAGTCAAGAGAGTGTTTGATGTCCTGGAGGAGCACTTGGGGGTACCAAGAAGCTCTGGGATACCAAGAGACCACTGGCTTGGGCCTATAGTGGCCGGCATATTCTCCAGATCTGAACACATACGACTCTTTTTTGTGAGGGTATATTAAAGACAAGGTGTACATCAATAGCCCCAAAACCATTGGTGAGCTGAAAGCAGTCATTCAGGAGGTCACCGACAGCATCGATGTTCCAACACTTCAGCAGGTCATGCAGAATTTCGCTACTCGTCTGCGCCACATCATCGCCAATGATGGCAAGAATATCGAACATTTCATAACCTAGCTCCAAATATTTGTATTGACGTTTACATGTTGAATAAAGGGTGTGCACTCCATAATTTGTAACTAATTCAAGTTTTTTTTCATTAAGTTCAACAATTGTCACCCGGTATCTTGTTGTATCGTTTACAAAAAGGGGTGGTATTGCTGTAGTGGCATCAAACCTTACACGTATGCTTTACTGTTCGTGTTTCATGACATACGATATGAACGTAACGGGTTCGAGATTGACCATACACGCAATGTACGCATAACATCAACTTTTAACGTATGTCTCTGCTTCTCTCCCGGATTTGAACGATTTAGAAAATTCTGGATGGTTCATTGAAGAGCCAGCAGATAGAACAGTAGAAAAAGTACAAGAGATTTACTGCGTGCATACCTTTAAAACTGCTTATAGGATACTTTGAAGAAGTGCAGCTTATTTTTCTGAATGCCAAAGAGAAATTTGCTCTGGTACGGAGTGCAGTGGATAACAACTCATACATTCAAGGCGTTCAAGAGGAGAACGAGATCGCCATCAACAACATACTGAGGAAAATGCCACTCATCACAGTACTGGATGAACATCATTTAAAGCTTTTAAAAGTTCTGAATGCCAGTGTATTTCTCTTATTATCTTTCCGTTCATGGAAGGTTTTCTAGTACCCAGTGCTACAGACTGCAAGCAGACAAACATGGTCTATTAAAACTTCTGCTAAGCTGAAAATGCCCAGGTTCATCATACTTGCGTTTCAGATCAGTAGCAAAGGGAATATAGCAAATGATTCCACCAGATTTGGTAACTGCAGGTAAACCAATGCTAGAGGCTGCCTGAACTCTGTATTCTACCCATATGATAATTTACATCTGTAGTGGGATGAAAGTGTATAAAATTGGCCTATAACATGTATGCAAGGTTGTGTGATTCATACTATGAAGAGGAAGGATGTCTACTCAGTCCACAGAAATCCATGAAGCTGGCGCCAACGTACACTATGTGATCATAAGTATCCGGACACCTGGCTGAAAATTAATGCTGGAATTCGATATCATGTTGATCCACCCTTAGAGTTGATGACAGCATCCACCCTCACAGCCATACATTCAGTCAGGTTCTGAAAGATTTCTTGGGGAATGGCAGCCCATTCTTCACGAATTGCCTCATTGAAGAGAGGTATCGATCTCGGCCGGTAAGGCCTGGCATGAAGTCGGCTTTCCAAAACACCCCAAACATGTTCCATAGGATTCAGGTCAATACTATGCAGGCCAGTCGATTACAGGGATGTTACTGTCGTGTAACCACTCCGTCACAGGCCATGCATTATGAACAGGTACTCTACTGTGTTGAAAGATGCAATCGCCATCCCCGGATTGCGGAGCAAGAAGGTGCTTAAATCTCCAAGTGGATAACAACTCATACATTCAAGGCGTTCAAGAGGAGAACGAGATCGCCATCAACAACATACTGAGGAAAATGCCACTCATCACAGTACTGGAGGGGTGCCAGCCCCTTCCATGAAAACCACGACCACACCATAAAACCACCGCCCCGAATTTTACTGTTGGCGCTACACTCGCTGGCAGATGACGTTCACCGGGCATTCGCCATACCCACACCCTGCCACCAGATCGCCACATTGTGTATCGTGATTCGTTACTCCACAAAACGTTTTCGCACTGTTCAGCAGTCCAATGTTTACGCTCCTTACATCAAGCTAGGTGTCGTTTGCCATTTACCGGCCTTATGTGCGGCTTATGAGCAGCCGCTCGACCATGAAATCCAAGTTTTCTCACCTCCCGCTTAACTGTCATAGTACACTCCTGGAAATGGAAAAAAGAACACATTGACACCGGTGTGTCAGACCCACCATACTTGCTCCGGACACTGCGAGAGGGCTGTACAAGCAATGATCACACGCACGGCACAGCGGACGCACCAGGAACCGCGGTGTTGGCCGTCGAATGGCGCTAGCTGCGCAGCATTTGTGCAACGCCGCCGTCAGTGTCAGCCAGTTTGCCGTGGCATACGGAGCTCCATCGCAGTCTTTAACACTGGTAGCATGCCGCGACAGCGTGGACGTGAACCGTATGTGCAGTTGACGGACTTTGAGCGAGGGCGTATAGTGGGCATGCGGGAGGCCGGGTGGACGTACCGCCGAATTGCTCAACACGTGGGGCGTGAGGTCTCCACAGTACATCGATGTTGTCGCCAGTGGTCGGCGGAAGGTGCACGTGCCCGTCGACCTGGGACCGGACCGCAGCGACGCACGGATGCACGCCAAGACCGTAGGATCCTACGCAGTGCCGTAGGGGACCGCACCGCCACTTCCCAGCAAATTAGGGACACTGTTGCTCCTGGGGTATCGGCGAGGACCATTCGCAACCGTCTCCATGAAGCTGGGCTACGGTCCCGCACACCGTTAGGCCGTCTTCCGCTCACGCCCCAACATCGTGCAGCCCGCCTCCAGTGGTGTCGCGACAGCCGTGAATGGAGGGACGAATGGAGACGTGTCGTCTTCAGCGATGAGAGTCGCTTCTGCCTTGGTGCCAATGATGGTCGTATGCGTGTTTGGCGCCGTGCAGGTGAGCGCCACAATCAGGACTGCATACGACCGAGGCACACAGGGCCAACACCCGGCATCATGGTGTGGGGAGCGATCTCCTACACTGGCCGTACACCACTGGTGATCGTCGAGGGGACACTGAATAGTGCACGGTACATCCAAACCGTCATCGAACCCATCGTTCTACCATTCCTAGACCGGCAAGGGAACTTGCTGTTCCAACAGGACAATGCACGTCCGCATGTATCCCGTGCCACCCAACGTGCTCTAGAAGGTGTAAGTCAATTACCCTGGCCAGCAAGATCTCCGGATCTGTCCCCCATTGAGCATGTTTGGGACTGCATGAAGCGTCGTCTCACGCGGTCTGCACGTCCAGCACGAACGCTGGTCCAACTGAGGCGCCAGGTGGAAATGGCATGGCAAGCCGTTCCACAGGACTACATCCAGCATCTCTACGATCGTCTCCATGGGAGAATAGCAGCCTGCATTGCTGCGAAAGGTGGATATACACTGTACTAGTGCCGACATTGTGCATGCTCTGTTGCCTGTGTCTATGTGCCTGTGGTTCTGTCAGTGTGATCATGTGATGTATCTGACCCCAGGAATGTGTCAATAAAGTTTCCCCTTCCTCGGACAATGAATTCACGGTGTTCTTATTTCAATTTCCAGGAGTGTATTTGCAGTGGGCCCTGAAGCAGTTTGGAATTCCTGTGTGATGGTCTGGATAGATGTCTGCCTATTACACATTACGACCATCTTCAACTGTTGGCAGTCTCTGTCAGTCAATAGACAAGGTCGGCCTGTACGCTTTTGTGCTGTATGTGTCCCTTCACGTTTCCACTTCACTATCAAATCGGAAACAGTGGACCAAGGGACTTTCAGGAGTGTGGAAATCTCGTGTACAGACGTATGACACAAGTGACACCCAATCACCTAACCACATTCGAAGTGCATGAGCTCTGCGGACGCCCCATTCTGCTCTCTCACGCTATCTAATGACTATTGAGGTCGCTGATATGGAGTACCTGGCAGTAGGTGGCAGCACAATGCGCCTAATATGAAAAAGAATGTTTTTGGGGGTGTTCGGATACTTTTGATCACATAGAGTAGTTGTTATATTGCTAGAGGAGGCCGAAATGCACGCTATAAGCTCACGCAGGATGGCGTGAGGTCTGAAACAGGATACGTAATGAATGCTATAAAGAAAAGTACGTAGCTTCTGGAATACTCAACCTTAATCCATCATTTGTATACATCGTTCTTGATGAGACATGCTTCATACGATAACTATCAATTGCCATGGCGCCCTGCTAGGTCGTAGCCATTAACTTAGCTGAAGGCTATTCTAACTATCTTCTCTGCAAATAAACGAGGCTTCGTCCGTTGCATCGCTAGCTAAGTCGTCCGTACAACTGGGGCGAGTGCTAGTAAGTCTCTCGAGACCTGCCGTGTGGTGGCGCTCGGTCTGCGATCACTGACAGTGGCGACACGCGGGTGCGACATGTACTAATGGACCGCGGCCGATTTAAAGCTACCACCTAGCTAGTGTGGTGTCTGACGGTGACACCACAGTAGTAATAGACTGCTCGAAACAGAACGAGATAATTAAATCTGGACCTATAGATGTACGTACTGAATTTGAATCTTCAGAAAATTTCTCAGAAGTCAATGCAGCATATGTTCTAGTTCTATAGGACCATAATATTAGCTACTGGCCACTCACCAGTGTTGTGCAACGAGCTGTATAAATGAACAGGTGCTGCGGTGTACACAGAGCATTCCACAATGCTATCTCAAGGCGTGAACATCGTTGCAGAAGCTCAGGGTTTCAATGATGATGAAGTACACAGTTCATATTTAAAGATGTTGGATTCATAGAGAATATGCCAGAATAATAGAGCCATCCTCAGCAAACATTGCATAACCAAGGTCTTTAAAGGATGTGAAGTGTTTTAAAACACGGAGGAGTTCAAAGTGGTTAACATGTTTGCACCATACAACTGACTGGGATGATCCTGGCATACCCTGTAAAGATATGGTGATGTTGCTTCAATTATTCGACCACTCAGATACCAACATGTACATGAAAGGGAAGGAGAATATTGCGTGGATACGTCGAAAATTCAAGCTTGCTGCTATTCAAGGCCTGTAATTCTATGGGTGTCGTGTTCTTCACTGATTGAAGAAGAAGATGTGTGAAAATGGTGTTTCTGTGTCTGCTTATGAACATGTAAAATTACTTTGAAGTTGGATGAGAAACAAATCAATTTTTTTACCTCACAATCTATGATTTCACCCTGTTCTCACTTCTGACACCTCATGTAATAGGATGACCGGAGCGGGTGATGTGGTCAGGGTCGTAGGGTGTGGCTGGGTAGAAGAAGGTGGCTGTTTTTAGCAGTCTTCCTCTTTATTGTTGGTTCTCCCAATACATTTTCCAGTAGCTCAGCCCCACCTCTCGTGTCGTGGTGGAGACGTGCTGATGCGCGCAGCCCAGGGAATGCGACGCCGTGCTCGGTCAGCGGCTGCGCAGCCAAGGGGAGGTTAGCCGCACGAGGCCCGGCCCAGCTCGCCTCCTGCAGACGCGGCGGCTCGTGACGACGCCGGGAGTCGCCGGTGCAGCAGCGGGCAACTCCCTCCATTGGCAGGTCCTCGGGGACACCGTCACTGATGAGGACGACGTAACAGCGACCGAAAGCCCAACCTGTCGAACCGATGCCAACGCCCACCTCTGGTGCCCTTAAATAGTGCAGACCGCTGCTGAATCCGCCGGTTACAGGGCGCCGTGTTTATTAGAATGTTCTCGATGAGTTGGCTAACGCAACCGCACCACACGCGGCCCGCGCCTGCGTAATTCTGCTAAAGCTGCGTTCTGGCTGTTGATGGCTGTCGCGCATGTACACACATACCGACGCTTGTGCTAAATCTGTGTCACCTGCATAACACGCCGGCCAGCCTTCGCCAGCCGTCTGCTGTGAGGCTGGCGCATTGCGCAATGAAACACACTAAATCACAATTTCGCACCATATTTCCTAAAAATAACCCCTTCTCCTCTACAATTGCCTACAGTTATGCCCAGATACTACGTCTATGATTTTCTTCAAGCACAGGAGATTTAATTTTACACATGTCTGCTACATGTCTTTGGAAGCGGACATGGTCACATGCCTCCTGCTCTCAGAACGCAATTCATGCAGCACGATAGGCGTAATCCCATGCAACCATTCTATATATTTTGCTATCTTCCGTCTTAAACTTCACCTCCTTAATACAACTTATCTCCAGAAAAACTAATGTCATTTGTGTCCTGCCCATCCTTTATATACATAATGCAATAGGGATAGATTTTTTTGTAAATAATAACAACAAAGACATACGGTCACAAATTTTTTTCATTTATTCAATTCACACACTTACAGTTTTAGTTTTTTACATAAAGTTCAGTCCTTGAGATACAATTTGATTCATTTCAATGCATAGGTACTTGTAACTTACAAGATATTACTAATAACTGGGAAAAGGAAAAGAACCTTGCAACAGTAACACTGGTTGAGAATATTTTTTACATTTTTTTCCAGTAGCACTGGATGAGAATATTTACGTTTTTTTATAGATATACACTAAAAAGACTAATGCAGAGATATTTTTTTTATTACGAATAAATTTCACAGTCCCAGTAGCATTGGCTGCACAGTAATTTCGATGGGCTATGAACTCTGCACATTTAAAAAGCAATCAGTCTTCGACAGATAGCGGTGGATGAAACTAAAAAACTAATCTGTTTGCATGCGGCAGATGGTCCATAGATATATTCACATGTGTGTACATAGTACACATACTCTGGGCATGAATAAATAAATATTTAGATGCCAAATAATTGTTTATCCTTTTTAAATTTTACTTTTTTACTTTTTTCACAGCTCTCTCTCTCTCTCTCTCTCTCTCTCATTCTCTCCCTCTCAGTCAATCATGAGTCTCCCACGTCTTCTCCCCCTACAGGTGCATAGCGTGAGTGTAGACGAGTTTCAATCTCGTCATCACAAATGACCCTTTTATCGTCATGAGGTGACATACTGATTTTAGGCTGCAGCACGGTACACCAAATACTAGTTTGCCGTACCATATGCGGTGGCTGCCGTGGAGCGCCATGAACACCACCCTACAGGCACCACAAATAGTCTTTGTTAGAGAGGGCTCTCGATGCCAAAAGACGTACGCCCTTAGCTCACATCTGGGTGGCACCTTTCAATGTGCCATACACATACATTTTTGATTGTAGACCTACAAACTCCACAATCAGCAATCCATTTGCTTCTTCTTTCATAAGGCCGATAACCTTTTTGCTCTGTGAAAAAATACCATAAGGATTATCGGCCGTGTATGAGGACGTGTCGAATTTACTTCTGTGGTACCTCATTACTTCACAAGGATCACAGTTTTCCACCCAATACATGAAGCTATCTCTATCCATGTAAAGTAATTTAGGATCTGTGAAACGAATTTTTGCAAACTCATAATGAAAACAGTGCGTGTGGAGTTTGGATAGGTCTAGTACACACATCCTCACATAAATAGGTTTCATAAATTCTACTGAAGTCTTCGCCATATCCACAGGAACAAAGTGCTCATCGAGTATGGTGACCGAATTAAAATTTGGTCTGGTGGTGCATTTTCTTGCGCCACAACGCCCATCCCATTCGGTCTTAATCAAAATTTCACGTCGTTCCCTCATATCCTCCATTGTTTTACCAAAAATTGAATTATTTATTAATTTATAAAAAATATTTCTCGAAGTCACACATCGTGGAAGCTCTCCGCCTCGTATTCAAATCAATATACTCCTTCAACCAGCGAGAGTTCTTAAAGGAGACAGCCTGGGTGATTCTAACCAGCTCCATCCCCAAGCTGAGAGACTGCTGGAGCTTATGATAATGAATAATATATCTCTGCTTATTCCCTGGCGTTGTCATCAGTTCTGGAGTGGAACCTCCTCTTGGAACTAGTTGCTCTGGACACAATGGTAAATCGTCGTGAGCATCATGCAAATTAATAGGGTATGCGAGTTCTGTCTCCACCACATACTCCACATCGGAATCAGCCACCATGGCCTCACTGTTTTTCCACCTAATCCCTTGCATTTGTCTTTGGGCACTCATCGAAAGTCACCAATTGGCACTGATTGTTGCATAGCATGCCTATACAGATTATTTACAATCAAGTACATGATGTAACTCGAATCAAGGGATGTGTTGAAGCTGCCATCCATGGGCTGATGCCTTGGCGTGCCTATTGACACATTAGCAAAGTCCCCCATGGATCCCTTGCTCAAAGAAAAGAAGCGTGTCATCATCGGTCAATAATTCAATGCTACACTTCCTTTTCTTGAGCGTTATGTCCCAGGACAACCCAGGTGCTACAGTATGTGGTGATGTTCAGACTCTGGAATTTCTCGAAAACGTCCGCAAGCAAGTGCACGTCTGCGTCCATGTAAGGCCATGCATACTCTCCTAAAGTGGACATGTTGGAGTCCCGCCAGACATTCACGACATGCTCACACTCTGCATCCGCTTTGCAGTTGTCAGGTAGCCGGATTTCGTTGAGTTTTGCCATACTATCCAGATACTCGTATGAGAGAATCCTCTTTCTAGTCACAAGTTGAAATTTTTCCTCATCGGGAGATGCAGCTCGAGTGATACGCATATCCTCCCAAGGTAGAGTTTCAGCAACTTTCTGGAGTGGTGCCTGCATAAAACGTAGTGTGAGAAGGAAGCAGAGCGTAATTCTCAGCGTCATTCAGTTGGAGAATGGAACACATATCTCAATGTTCTCAGGTAGAAAACTGGCTTGGTCTTTCTCCATGAGAAAATAATCAGCCTAGTGCTCAACAAGAAATTGAGCGTCATAGCCACTTAAATTATGGAAGAAAATGGGTACATGCCTTGCTGACTGGTACTTGAAAATCCACGTATTATGAGCTGAGTTACAGAACTTCTCCTTAAGGCGATGGTGTTTCCTACGAGGAGTTTCCGCTTTTCTATCTAACAGCAGCCCACAAATATGACAGTCGACCATGTTATTGTACAAATCTTCATTCTCCTTCGATTTGGTCGTGGGAATGTTGTCGCTGTAAAGCTTATCAACATCCCATGAAAGTTTTTCAAGCACATTGAGAAGCCAAACTGCAGGAATGCATGTGGCAGAAGGTTTGTAGTGGTTAAGAGTTGAATCATAGGACGATACCATTTGGTACACTGCCACATATGGCAAGTGTTTCTCTGTGAAGATGGTCAGCGAGGCTTTGGGGTCATCTTCACAGAAGGTCACAGGAGCGAGGACACATTCAAAGTTAGTGTACAATACAAATGGGCATCGCTGTTGATGGTGAGCATTTTTAAACTTTATGAATTTGTCTTCCCCAGAAGGCACAATAATATGTACTGGGTCCTTGGAAGCGCAATGTATTAGATACGCTGCTAAATATGCTATTAATGTTAATGTCTACTCATCTGGGAGGCGAGAGGCGGGACATTTCTTTGATCCAAACATAAAGATAGTTCTCTTTTTTCTCATAGGAGAATAAGAGCATGTTTACGTGGGTCTTACGCTCACTGACAAATTTAAGAAATAAATTTTTCCGAATAAACTCGTTGTACACACGTGAGCAAGAAGACAAGAAGACCTGTGAACAATAGCAGAATGAGGGTGGAGAGCGTAGGGTTTATACAGGTGGAAGCTCTACCCACTAATTTGGTGGGAACCAATCAGATTGCAGTATTTGGGGATACCTTGGTCAACAGGTTAGTTCACATACGCACACTCACACACATACTCACACACATACTAACACACACACGCACAGACAGGACGCAACCACCTGAGAGAGAGCAGAAGTGGTTTGCCAGGTATCAAATATCTGAAGGAAGGAGACTTCTGCTCTGGGGTCGCTGGGCTGTCCAGTTGGCGACGTTCGAGGAATAGTGAACTGCTGCTGTTCACTATGCGTTTGGCTACCTCCGCAACCACATGGATTACGGGCAGCACATGGAGGAGTGTGCTCGTGTTCTCAAACATCTCTGCATTTAAGACCCCTGATATTTGTCTAGTGTTCTTGAAATTTAATTACTTGATTTGCTCTGGTCTGTCTCCACACGTGCGAGAGGATGATGTCACTATTTGTGATGCGACCACCAGTCAGCAGTTCCCGCCGATGCCTGGATCACGGCCTGGGCATAAGGCTTCCAGACACCGTGGGAAGCAGCCATGTTGTCCCGACAGTCCAAATGAAGCGTAATAGAGGAGTCACTTTTCTAGCACTGTACATTTACTCAGAACTGTAGGGGTGCATGTTTTATAGAATTTACTTACAGTATATGTGTTAAGCTGGGGTTTTTTGATGATACGTTATTCCTACCGCCAATCTGTGGCTCTGTAATCGGAGCAGGGCATCATTTGTGGCAGCAGAAAGCTAGTGCTTCCTACCACCTCTTACGTTTTGCTACAGCTGCACAAAGAGTTGCTGTCAGCTGATGCTTTGTTTGAGGGTTGGTATGATTAAAAAAATGGTTCAAATGGCTCTGAGCACTATGGGACTTTACATCTGAGGTCATCAGTCCCCTAGACTTACAACTACCTAAACCTAACTAACCTAAGGACACCACAAACACCCATGCCCGAGGCAGGATTCGAACCTGCGACAGTAACGGTTGCGCGGTTCCAGACTGTAGCGCCTAGAACCGCTCGCCCACTCCGGCCGGCGGTTGGTATGATTTCCAGCCTGTGCACCACAAGAGTATACATGGTAACATGTGAGGTGGCTGGCACTCGGAAGCGCAAAATCCCGGCCAGCATGGCTCCCAGCACGTCTGCCCTATGGTTAGTGTGAAGATAGGATTGGAAAATTTTTTAGCGGTCTAATTACATGTGGTGAGTTATCTTGACGTCGATTTTGTGATGGTATTCCTTGTGTGATTAGAAAAAAGCCATGTCTTCAATTACTCCTTTTGATGAATTTTACAAGACCTGTAACTTGCCAAACAGCAGAGACTGATGAGCTTTTCCCATCAAATAAAAGAGAGATCAAAGCCCTGTGAACTGAATTCGGTAAATAAACAGTATATCGTTTTCTATGTAAGTGACATTGATTTGAATTTCCTGTCATGAGATCCTTCCTCTTCAGCAGAAACTGAGTCCTTTTTCCACCATTTTCCAGGTGGGGGAGGAGAGAAGGGCGTGGACAGGTTGGACGTGGGGGGGGGGGGATTTCCCAGAAGGGGAAGAGTTAATTAATTTATCGATTTTTGTTAATTTGTCAATCAATTTAACATCAAAGGTGTGCCTGTATCAGCAAGCAGTTTTCCCAGAATGGTAGGAGAGGAGGGAAATGGGGAACAGTGGGGGTTCTCAGAAGGTCAGATTGTCCAAAGTGGTCACAGATCAATCTCCATGGGGTCATAAATCTATTAACAGAACAATACGTTGAGAGAAGGGGAAAAGGGTTAAAAATCAATCAAGTTTGCCCCTGAATATATCCAACCTGCACTAACAAAATACACTCATGCCGTCACTGTTCCATCAGATGTGTAACATTACCTTCTGCAGATGCACACAGGTCATTATACAGGGAGTTGCTGCTTTGTTTGGACTCAACCATTCCTTTCTTTTCTTTATGTTAGCATCAAGGCACCATTTCCCATCACCAGTAACGATACAGGATAGGAATGGTCAGCATTATTCAAGAGCCAATTAATGACGAGCAAGCAGAGATGAACGTATGGCTACCCACTGATTTTCGTGATTTTGGCGGTAAAAGTACGCCCGATTTTTGAACTTTTTCCATTGCATGCAAATGTCGCCTGATGGTGGAATTGATCGCAGATGTCCGCAGCTCGTGGTCGTGTGGTAGCGTTCTCGCTTCCCACGCCTGGGTTCCCGGGTTCGATTCCCAGCGGGGTCAGGGATTTTCTCTGCCTCGTGATGACTGGGTGCTGTGTGCTGTCCTTAGGTTAGTTAGGTTTAAGTAGTTCTAAGTTCTAGGGGACTGATGACCATAGATGTTAAGTCCCATAGTGCTCAGAGCCATTTGAACCATTTTGATTGCAGATCGTCACGTTTGCCACTTCTCGAGTTCTCTGACAGGGATCGTTGTGGATTAATGTGTTTAAACGACCATCATCAAACCAAGAAAATCTTCTCGAATGTGGAGAGTTACTAATGTCAAAATCATCCTCCTCAAAATGAGGAAACCATTTTGATGATGATGATGATGCTGGTTTGTGAGGCGCTTGATATCGTGGTCATCAGCTCTTGTACAAGTTCCAAATCATTCCATTTACTGTTTAGGCACTTCCCAAATGGTGATGACATGATGAGAACAACACAAAAACCCAGTCCCTGGGTAGAGCAGAAAAGCCGGCCGAAGTGGCCGTTCGGTTAAAGGCGCTGCAGTCTGGAACTGCAAGACCGCTACGGTCGCAGGTTCGAGTCCTGCCTCGGGCATGGATGTTTGTGATGTCATTGGGTTAGTTAGGTTTAACTGGTTCTAAGTTCTAGGGGACTAATGACCTCAGCAGTTGAGTCCCATAGTGCTCAGAGCCATTTGAACCAAGAGCAGAAAACCATTTTCTTGCCATGCTCTGTTGAGTGGCATTATCCCTATACACGGCGCACATATTTCTGGCTGCCTCTGCTGGTGTCACTGCTCTAGTGAATTCAGACAGAGGAATATGTCGGAAACGTTTCGATTTCTCCGCTTGGCACTCCATTTTCTAGCTCCACAGCTACACTCACTATCTGCTAATGATAAAACCACAATATGTAAACTCCGATAGAAACAGTGACCTACATATAAAAATTGACAATCGATAAATAATCCCATGGCAATCGGAACTTATGTACCAACTTAATATATTATATGTAACCGCAAGTAAGTGTAGAAAATGTTGTACATATGGTACTCTTAAAAAACTTCCAAACATTCGTTTTTGTTTTGTATGAGTAGAATGTCCCAGCTCTGAGCCTTGATTTTCTTTTTTGTTTCATCACCCTACCAATATCAGACGCATTGACTTCTGTTGTGGACTAGAGGCATCCACTTTTCAGCCGCTCAAAAAGACTAATACAGCTCTTGATGTGTCGACAGAAGTGCCGACACAGTGTGATTTGAGGGGACCGTAATGCACGCTATAAACACACGAAGGATGGCGTGAGGTCTGAAACAGGATACGTAATGAATGCTATAAAGAAAAGTACGTAGCTTTTGGAATACTTAACTTTAATCCATCCTTGTTGTATACATCGTTCTTGATGAGACATGCTTTATACGATAAGTATCAATTGCTATGTAAGGCTAATGGCGCCTTGCTAGGTCGTAGCCATTGACTTAGCTGAAGGCTATTCTAACTATCTGCTCTGCAAATGAGCGAGGCTTCGTCAGTGTGCATCGCTAGCTACGTCGTCCGTACAACTGGGGCGAGTGCTAGTACGTCTCTCTAGACCTGCCGTGTGGTGGCGCTCGGTCTGCTTTCACTGAAAGTGGCGACACACGGGTCCGACATGTGCTAATGGACCGCAGCCGATTTAAAGCTACCACCTAGCAAGTGTGGTGTCTGGCGGTGACACCACAGCTCTTGCATTTTCCTTGTTGTCTACAGTGGAGTACCATAGCGCGTGTCAATAGTCGTTTCTTCGTTTGTTTTGGAAGCTAGTGACCGCTTGTTGCCGTTAGTCAGCTAGTCAGGCAGCAGCAACCGGCCGAGACACAAGCAGCCACAGGGAAGTAACAGATTTTGTGACATTTTACGAGTTCCTAACCAGGAGTGAATTGTGTAGTTTCATCTGTGTTCTTTGGTAGTTTAGTTTCTTGAGTATCTGCATGTTAATTTAATATTTAATAGACACAGTTCTCGCGTTTTCGTTTGCGTCGGAAAGTAAACCGATTTTGTGACATGTTACAACTTCCTTATCAGGAGCATATTATTTAAAGTGCGTGTCATTTATGACGGCGGCCGAGTTTAGGTTCGTTCTGCGCATCTGACGTCACAAAACATAGTCAGCCAATGAACAGAGAAGTTGCCAGAGCCCGACTGCAGTGCACAGCGCGGACGAGTGTCTTCAGTTGTAGAAACGTTCAGTCATAAATAAAGTAATTGAACAAAAGCAATGTCTTGATAGCAGACTTTCTTTTATAGAACGTTTGGAAAAAGCATTCTTTATACCAATTGCTTCATGTTCTATTAATTAATTAAACCAAACAAGCAATAAGCCTCCTAATTCAGGCGATAGCAAGGAAAGGTGTTTGTATCATTCTCACTAACAGCTCTTTCGCAATAAAGAACAGCGGTAATTGTTTATTTCCTATTGTACTTTGACGAAACGTGAGTAATTCATAGTCATACCCAAGGGCGTACCCAGGATCTGAAGGGGGGGGGGGGGACCAAGGACTTGAGACAACATACAGCACTTCTTATTAAATAAAACAGTAAACCAGTGAAAAACTGCTTTTAATAAACATTTTAAATACAAGAACGCACTTGTACAATCCGAGAAAACATGCAGCATTTCTTATTAAATAAAACAGTAAACTAGTGAAAAACTGCGAATATCTTCTGGAGGAGGGGGGCAGCTGCCCCCTCCTGCCCCTCGCTGGGTACGCCCGTGGTCATAACAACAGTGTTTGTCGGTATTTTGCGTGATCTTTTAAAGTCCTCCGGGAGAAACATCGAATGACGAGCTGCGTTAGCGTAATGGTTAAAGTGTATGGTTGCTAAGCAAAAGGTTCTGAGTTCAAACCACTTTCAATGCTTAAGATTTTTTTTATTTAAAAACAATATCGAAGTGTCTTACTTCATGAATTTTATTCGTTTGAATGTAATTTTTTGAAATTTCTAGTGGCATCTAAAATCGACCATATGGAAAGTGTACGCTATGGACTTTTACCTCTGCAAACTCTTCAAAATTCCTTGCAATGATTTACTACATCTAATGCTGCACAATAACTGCATTGAACATCGAAACAAAATTAAGTCATTTATGGGGGGAAGGTATCAGTCAAGAAGATGTGTAAAAATCAAATTTTTGGGCCAAATAGTTTTTATGAAATCGAATGATAAAGTATGTCAAAGCAGTCGAAACACCATGTATCTGCACAGGCGAGCAATGCAATGATGACAAAATCGCGCACATCGCGGAATGCGGGGAGTACGTCTCTGTAGCAGCGAAAAGGTTAATGCGGCCATGATGGCTTTACTTCAGAAACTGCGCGCTCCCCCCTAAACGTAAGTTTGCGAACTATACTATGGCGCTGCTTCTCTTGGCGCATACAACTGGCAACGCAGCAATCTCGCGCGAACCGCCAAGATAAAACAATTGAATTATAGTCATACCTGAGTGCTTTGGCAATTCAGTTTTTGAATCGCTGCATGGTAATCTAATTTACTGGACACAGCTCTTGCATTTTGCTCCGTGTCCACAGTAGAGTTTCGTAGCGCATGTCAATTGTCCTTTGTCAGTGTACTGTAGTTTTCCACTGTCTTTGGTATGGATGGTGACTGTGATGGCTGTGTGCGGATGTGAGCCGAGTTGGTGACACTTTGCGCTCAGCTCCAGGCTGCGATGGCTTCGTTTGCACAGCTTGAAGCTGCAGTGAATGGGCATTACTGTTGTCGGCCAGCTGTGCAGATCCAATGGACGTCCAGCACGATTGAGTCCGCTGATCGGCCCTCACCAGTGACCTGTCCAGTTACTGCTCACACTGGCCTTGGGGCGTGACAGGTGGCGGAAGACTTCCCAGGGCCCTCCCTGAGTCTGATAAACAGGTTCTAGTTGCTGTCTGTGGCTGACACTGTCCCTCAGCCAGATGCACTTGCCTGTCGTGTTTCAGAGGAAACCTCTCAGCCTGCAAGACGTGGGCAATTACAGAGGGTGGGATTTATTGCTAGTTCGGAGCTCCAATGTTAGGCGCCTTATAGGGCCCCTTAGGGACATGCCTGTCAAGGACAGGAAGAAAGCCAGCGTGCACTCCATGTGCATATCGGGTGGAGTCATTCCAGACGTGGAAAGGGTCCTTGTGGATGCCATGAAGAGCACAGGGTGCAGCCAACTGCAGGTGGTGGCTCACATCGGTCCAATGATGTGCGTCACTTTGGCCTGGAAGATATTCTAGTTTCGAGCGGCTAATAGAAGTGGCAAAGGCTGCCAGTCTTGCTTTCAGGATGAAAGCAGAGCTGACGATTTACAGCATAGTCGACTGGACCGATCACGGACGTCTGGCACAGAGCTGAGTGGAGGGTCTGAATCTACATGTACATCTACATCTACATCCATACTCCGCAAGCCACCTGACGATGTGTGGCGGAGGGTACCTTGAGTACCTCTATCGGTTCTCCCTTCTATTCCAGTCTCGTATTGTCCGTGGAAAGAAGGATTGTCGGTATGCTTCTGTGTGGGCTCTAATCTCTGTGATTTTATCCTCATGGTCTCTTCGCGAGATATACGTAGGAGGGAGGAATATACTGCTTGACTCTTCGGTGAAGGTATGTTCTCGAAACTTCAACAAAAGCCCGTACCGAGCTACTGAGTGTCTCTCCTGCAGAGTCTTCCACTGGAGTTTATCTATCATCTCCGTAACGCTTTCGCGATTACTAAATGATCCTGTAACGAAGCGCACTGCTCTCCGTTGGATCTTCTCCATCTCTTCTATCAACCCTATCTGGTACGGATCCCACTCTGCTGAGCAGTATTCAAGCAGTGGGCGAATAAGCGTACTGTAACCTACTTCCTTTGTTTTCGGATTGCATTTCCTTAGGATTCTTCCAATGAATCTCAGTCTGGCATCTGCTTTACCGACGATCAACTTTATATGGTCATTCCATTTTAAATCACTCCTAATGCGTTCTCCCTGATAATTTATGGAATTAACTGCTTCCAGTTGCTGACCTGCTATTTTGTAGCTAAATGATAAGGGATCTATCTTTCTATGTATTCGCAGCACATTACACTTGTCTACATTGAGATTCAATTGCCATTCCCTGCACCATGCGTCAATTCGCTGCAGATCCTCCTGCATTTCAGTACAATTTTCCATTGTTGCAACCTCTCGATATACCATAGCATCATCTGCAAAAAGCCTCAGTGAACTTCCGATGTCATCCACAAGGTCATTTATGTATGTTGTGAATAGCAACGGCCCTATGACACTCCCCTGCGGCACACCTGAAATCACTCTTGCTTTGGAGGACTTCTCTCCATTGAGAATGACATGCTGCGTTCTGTTATCTAGGAACTCTTCAATCCAATCACACAATCAGAGGCTCCGGTGGTTCTGCGACCGTGTAAGGTGCAAATTCCCCGATTTGCGCCATAGGGTGGTTGGGTTTCGGATTCCGCTGAAAGTAGGTCAGGAGTCCACTACACGCAGGAGGCGGCTACGTGGGTAACAGGGGCTGTGGGCGTGGACTGAGTGGAGTTTCAGGTCAGAGAGTGTCGGGGAAATACAAAAAGGGTTTCAATCTCAAAAGGTGCAAGTCGAACACAATAAGAACGTGGATCCAGGAACCATCGGTATAACAGTTGTAAATTGTCGTAGCTGTGATGGAAAGTGTCAGAGCTCCAAGAGCTAATAAAAGCGCCACTGCTCAAATCGTTATAGGAGAAATTTTTCGAAGAACCTAACGGTGTTCAGAAAGGATAGGCTAAACACGGCTGGCTGTGACTTGTTTCCTGCTGTTACAAATAGTTTATCTTGTAGCAAAATTGAAATAGTTCCCATGAGTTGATATGGACAGAGCTCATTCTAGGCAAACTGAATAAAATAATAATTGGATCCTTTTACCGACCTCCCAATTCTGACGATGCAGTTGCTGAAAGGTTCAAAGAAAACTTGTGTTTAATTTCAAAAACGTACCCAACTGATACAATTTTAGTTGGTGGTGACTTTAATTTATCGTCGATATACTGGGGAAAATACGTGTTTAGGTCCGGAGGTAGGCATAACACATCATCGGAAATTGTGCTAAATGCATTCTCTGAAAAGCCGCGCGGGGTAGCCGTGTGGTCTTAGGCGCCTTGTCACGATCCGCGCGCCCCCCCGTCGGAGGTTCGAGTCCTCCCTCGGGTATGGGTGTGTGTGTTGTCCTTAGCGTAAGTTTAAGTTAAGTAGTACGTAAGCTTAGGGACCGATGACATCAGCAATTTTGGTCCCATAATTTCCAATTTGACATTCTCCAAAAATTATTTCGAGCAGTTAGTTCACGAGTCCACGTGAATAGTAAACGGTTGTGAAAGCACACTTGACATCTTGGCAACAAACAATCCTGAGCTAATAACGAACATCAAAGCACGTGCAGCGATTAGTGAACACAGGGTAGTCATAGCAAGAATCAATATTGTAACCCTCAAATCCTGCAAAAGTAGACGAAAAATATAACCATTCAAAAGAACAGAAAAAAATTCGCTTAACGCCTTCCTGGGAGACAATCTCCACTCCTTCCAAATTAACAATGTAAGTGTAGACCAGATGTGCCTTGAATTGAAAGATATAGTTTCGACAGCAATTGAGCGATTTATGCCGATTAACAACCGACGGAGCTGATCCCCCTTGGTACACAAAACTGATCAGAGTACTGTTGCAGAAGTTCAAAATAAATTGCGAAACGATTTAGAAAAGATATCTGTATGGCGCGAAAATTGCCAATTGACCCTAAATGCCGGCCACGGTGGCCGAGCGGATCTAGGCGCTTCAGTCCGGAACCGCGTGACTGCTACGGTCGCAGGTTCGAATCCTGCCTTGGGCATGGATGTGTGTGTTGTCCTTAGGTTAGTTAGGTTTAAGTAGTTCTAAGATCAAGGGGACTGATGACCTCAGATGTTAAGTCCCATAGTACTCAGAGCCATTTGAACCATTTGACCGTAAATAATGAAAATTGTGAGGTCATCCACATGAAGGAATCCGTTAAACTTCGGTTGCACGATAAACCAGTCAAATCTAAAGGCCGTAAATTCAACTAAATACCTAGAGACTACAATTACGAACAACTTATATTCGAAAGAAGATGTAGAAAGTGTTGTGGGGAAAGCAAACTAAAGACTGCGTTTTATAGGCAGAACACTTGGGAAATGTGACAGGTCTGCTAAAGAGACTACCAACACTACGCTTGTCCGACCTGTTTTGGCGTACTGCTGCGCTGTCTGGGATCCGTATCGACAGAGATCAAAGAGGAGAAACAAGTTTTGTATTATCGCGAAATTGAGGAGATAGTGTCACGGACGTGAGACAGGATTTGCGACGGACACCGTTAGAACAAAGGAGTTTATGGTTGCGGCGAAATCTTCTCTTGAAATTTCAATCACCAACATTCACCCTCAAAAGCAAAATATTTTGTTGACGCCGACCGACATAGGGAGAAACGATCATCAAAATAAAATAATGGCGCCAGTATAAGGCGTTATTTCGTCACTACGATATTTTGATTTCCGCTGCTGACAACATCGACCTAGCAGTGGTCGCATTATAGCTACCAGGTTTGCGAGTGTTACTGCAAATGAACCACGTAAACATCAACGTCCATAGAATGCGATTTCACGGAACGTTGTTACTTTCGTATGCCATTTCTACCATAACACCTGATCGGTACGCAGAAGTCCACTTCTGTTTTCGATGTTCACGTACTGGAGATTTTAATGCGTGGTAGAGAAGATACCAACCGAGTTATGATATGAAAGCATCTACTTCCTTTTACCGCTCTTAACGGCCCCGTAAACACGTGATTTTTTTTCTTTGGGCACATCTGTGGCAAAAAATCTCTCGAATTATGTAAGTTTCATTGGCCTCTTTGTATAATTAACATTAAAAATCGGTACTTAAGTTTTCGCATTGACGTATTAATACACTATGCGATCAAAAGTATCCGGATACCTGGCTGAAAATGACTTACAAGTTCGTGGCGCCCTGCATCGTTAATGGTGGAATTATGGTGATGACCTATCCTTAGCCTTGATGACAGCTTCCACTCTCGCAGGCATACGTTCAATCAGGTTTCTTGGGGAATGGCAGCCCGTTCTTCACGTGCTGCACTGAGGAGAGGTATCGATGTCGCTCGGCGAGGCCGGGCACGAAGTCGGCGTTCCAAAACATCCTAAAGGTGTTCTATAGGATTCAGGTCAACACTCTTTGCAGTCACGTCCATTACAGGGATGTTACTGTCGTGTAACCACTCCGCCACAGACCGTGCATTACGAGCAGGCGCTCGATCGTGTTGAAAGATTCAATCACTATCTCCGAATTGCTCTTCAACAGTGGGAAGCAAGAAGGTGCTCAAGACAGCAGTGTAGGTCGGTGCTGTGATAGTGCCACGCAAAACAAGTGGTGTAAGCCCCCTCAATGAAATACACGATCACAACATAACACCACCGCCTCCGAATTTTACTGTTGGCACTATACACGCTGCAGAAGACGTTCAGTGGGCATTCGCCACACCCACACCCTGCCACCGAATTGCGACATTGTGTACCGTGATTCGTCACTCCACGCAAAGTTTTTCCACTGTTCAATCGTCCAATGTTTGCAAGTTTTCTCACCTCCCGCCCACATGTCATAGTACTTGCAGTAGATTCTGATGCAGTTTGGAATTCCTGTGTGACGATCTGAATAGAAGTCTGCCTGTTACACATGACGACCCTCTTCCAGCTCTCAGTGGTCTCTGCCAGTCAATAGACAAAGTCGGCCTGTACGCTTTTGTGCTGTACGTGTCCCTTCACGTTTCCACTTCACTATCACATCGGAAACAGTGGACCCAGGGATGTTTAGGAGTGTGTAAATCTCGCGTACTGGCGTATGATACAAATGACACCCGGTCACCTGGCCACGTTCGAAGTCCGTGAGTTCCGCGGAGCGCCTCATTCTGGTCTCTCACGATGCCTAATGGCGACTGAGGTCGCAAATATGGAGTACCTGGCAGTAGGTGGCAGCACAATGCACCTAATATGAAAAACGTATGTTTTTGGGGGTGTCCGGATACTTTCGATTACATAGTGTATTATGATAATCTTACGTGAAAAGTTTAACACAATAAGATAACTACTGTGTGTTTGTCTCGAGGTAACATAACGGACGGCGCGCAAGTGCCAGAACTTTATTCATCCAGTATTGGAGAATGAGAGGACTTGGCGACTCCCAACAGACTTTACACATAATTTCAAAGCTTTTCGAAACTTTCTTTCTCTGGCACCTCCCAAAAAATGATGAAGAGAGAAAAGTTTACCGCTTACTACATTTCTGCTGTTCGTGCAGTAAAGCAACAGCATCAGGCATAACGTTTTAATTTATAACGTCTTTAGTACTAACCCTATTCGTAACAGAGGTTGCAGACACAATCCACATATACCACTGAATGTATTTGTAGAATTATATCATTGTGCGATAAGTAGTGCACGAGATATGAATTCACGCACATTTAGATGACATACTGAAAGCTTTCGATCAAAGCAACCAGGTAATGCAGTATTTCTCAATTTTCGAAAAGCATTTCACTCAGTAGCACACCTTCGCTTACTGTCAAAAGTACCATCAAAAGGAGTATCAAGTGAAATTTGTAACTTGATTGAGGACTTTTTGATAGTGAGGACACAGCATGTTATCTTGGATGGAGAGTAATCGTCAGATGCACAAGTAAGTTCCGGGGTGTCCCAGGGAACTGTGTTGGGACCCTTGTTCTTCATCTTGTGTATTAATGACCTTGCTGACAATATTAATAGCATAATCAGGGTTTTTGCAGATATCTATAATGAAGAGAAGCTGCATAAATATTCAGTCAGATCTTGATTAGGTTTCAAAGTGGTGCAAAGATTGGCGATTTGCTTTGAATGTTCAAAACTGTAAACTTGTGCACTTCACAGATCGAAACAAATAGTACTCTCTGACTATACCTGTGACTGTAATATCAATGTATCACTGCTGGAACCGGCCGTGTCATACAAATAGCTGGGTGGTGTACTTTACAGCGGAATGAACTGGGATGACAACATCGGCTTAGCCTCAGTCGTGGCTAAAGCAGGTTTACTGATAGGACACTCGGGAAGTGCAGTCAGTCTACAAAGGAGACTGCTTGCAAATCTCTCGTGTGATCGGTTCTCGTATATTGCTCAAGTGTGTGCGACCTGTACCAGAAAGGACTAACGGCGAATATTGAACGTATACAGAGAAGGGCAGAACGAATGGTCACAGGTTTGATCCGCGACAGAGTGTCGCAGAGATACTCAAGGAACTGAACTGGCAGAATATTGAAGATAGACGTAAACTATCCCGAGGAAGCCTATTAACAAAGATTCAAGAACCGGCTTTATATTATTGCTGTAGGAATATACTAAGTCCGCTACTTATCGCTCACATAGGGATCGTGAGAACAAGATTACACTACTGGCCATTAAAACTGCTACACCAAGAAGAAATAAATGCACATGATACACGGGATTGGACAAATATGTTATACTAAAACTGACATGTAATTACGTTTTCACACAGTTTGGGTTCATAGATCCTGAGAAATCAGTACCCAGAACAACCACCTCTGGCCGTAATAAAAATGGTTCAAATGGCTCTAAGTACTATAGGACTTAACTTCTATGGTCATCAGTCCCCTAGAACTTAGAACTACTTAAACCTAACTAACCTAAGGACATCACACACATCCATGCCCGAGGCAGGATTCGAACCTGCGACCGTAGCAGTCACGCGGCTCCGGACTGAGCGCCTAGAACCGCTAGACCACCGCGGCCGGCTGGCCATAACAACCGCCTTGATACGCCTGGGCATTGAGTCAAAGAGAGCTTGTATGGCGTGTACAGGTACAGCTGCCCATGCAGCTTCAACGCGATACCACAGTTCATCAAGTGTAATGACTGGCGTATTGTGACGAGCCAGTTGCTCGGCCACCATTGAGCAGACGTTTTCAGTTAGTGAGCGATCTGGAGAATGTGCTGGCCAGGGCAGCAGTCGAACATTTTCTGTATCTAGAAAGGCCCGTACAGGACCTGCAACATGCGATCGTGCATTATCCTGCTGAAATGTAGAGTTTCGCAGGGATCGAATGAAGGGTAGAGCCACGGGTCGTAACACATCTGAAACGTAACGTCCACTGTTCAAAGTGCCGTCAATGCGAACAAGAGGTGACCGAGGCGTGTAACCAATGGCACCCCATACCATCACGCCGGGTGATACGCCAGTATGGCGATGACGAATATACGATTCCAATGTGCGTTCACCGCGATGTCGCCAAACACGGATGCTGTAAACAGAACCAGGATTCATCCGAAGAAATGACGTTTTACCATTCGTGCACCCAGGTTTGTCGTTAAGTACACCATCGCAGGCGCTCCTGTCTGTGATGCAGCGTCAAGGGTAACCGCAGCCATGGTCTCCGAGCTGATAGTCCATGCTGCTGCAAACGTCGTCGATCTGTTCGTGCAGATGGTTGTTGTCTTGCAAACGTCCCCATCTGTTGACTCAGGGATCGAGACGTGGCTGCACGATTCGTTACAGCCATGCGGATAAGATGCCTGTCATTTCGACTGCAAGTGATACGAGGCCGTTGGGATCCAGCACGGCGTTCCGTATTACCCTCCTGAACCCACCGATTTCATATTCTGCTAACAGTCATTGGATCTCGACCAACGCGAGCAGCAATGTCGCGATACGATAAACCGCAATCGCGATAGGCTACAATCCGACCTTTGTCAAAGCCGGAAACGTGATGGTACTCATTTCTCTTCCTCACACGAGATATCACAAGAACGTTTCACCATGTAACGCCGGTCAACTGCTGTTTGTGTGTGAGAAATCGGTTGGAAACTTTCCTCATGTCAGCACGTTGTAGGTGTCGCCACCGACGCCAACCTTATGTGAATGCTATGAAAAGCTAATCATTTGCATATCACAGCATCTTCTTCCTGTCGGTTAAATTTCGCGTCTGTAGCACGTCATCTCCGTGGTGTAGCAATTTTAATGGCCAGTAGTGTAGAATCATTACTTCACGCATTCAAATAATCATTCGTGCTTCGCTCCATACGTGAATGGAAGAGAAAGAAATCCTAATCACTGCCACAATGGGACGCACCATCTGCCATGTACCTCACCTTGCGAAGTATAGATGTAGATGTGCATGTAGATGCGTGAAAAAGTAGCGTTTGCGTGAAATGGCGCGCAGTAAAACTCTATCGATCATGATGTTTTAATTGATTACTTCCTTACAACTAACTCTATCCGCAACAACCTTTGCATACATTATTTACATGTATCACCGAGTGTACCTGCAGAATTATATCTCTTTATGACACACAGTTTAGGAGATATGACGCCATAAACATTGAGATGGGCGATGAAGTTGCTTTTGCTTAAAATCTAGCGCAGATTACCCGGTTTATATTCGAGTGTTTCATAATCACAGCACTTTCGGACTTCTAACAAACATTACGCGTAATTTCAAACCTTTCCTAAACTTTTTCTCGCTTACATGCTTAAAGCAAATATTTAACACATTCTGCTGTCAGAAGTTTGAAGCAGTTTTATACATGGGTGTTCGATTGTTTAAAGTATCGGGCGTTTACTGGTTTGATACTAACACACTTCTCGTGGTCAGGAATGCTCTTTTTGCCTGTGCTATTCTTCTTGTTACAGCCTACTTACCTCGTACATCACGCGTTATTTTGCTTCCAAAGTAGCAGAATTCTTTCTCTTCGACTACTTCGTGGTCACCAATTTTGACGTTAAGTTTATCGCTGATCTCGTTTTCGCTACTCCTCATTACTTTCGTCTTTCTTCTGTATTTTTTAAATCCACGTGTATGCTTTTTACATAGTTCTTTTCATTCCACAGGTCTTGAAATTCTTCCTATTTTCACTTAGGATGGCAATCTTAATATCCTTTAAGCCCACTTCTGAACCCTGGTTTTATTTTCATCCCTGCTTTCTCGATGTATAGATTGACCAGTAGGGGCGAAAGACTACATCCTTGTCTTAAACCAGTATCTTTTTAATCTGAACACATCGTTCTTGGACTTCTGTTCCAACTGCCCCTCATGGTTATTGTACATACTACGTATTACCGGCCGTTCCCTTTAGCTCACTTCCGTGCAATATTATCACGCTGTAAAGGTAAGTACATTTTGTAGTGAAGTCAGAGGACGCAATGATACCCCATCTAAGGGTCCATAAGGCATAAAAAACAACTGTTTGTGCTGTTGACAGAAAGCTATAAGTCTAGGTTACACTTAACAATTAACAGCAAAATCTAAGGTCTTTTTTTCCTAAAATCATATTCGAGAGTGGTTCGAAAAGTTCTGGGAATCACCACGAGAGGTCAGCGCTAGCACCAATGAGTTGTTCACGTGATATTCATTGGACTGTCGCCTGTAGCCGGCCGCTGTGACCAAGCGGTTCGCCGGCACGGTACCTCAGCGTGTTCGGTCAGAGGGCTGCTCGCCCTCTTTTAAAAAAAACTGAGTAAAGGAATCCACGATCAACTTGAACGGATGTTCTGTGACGTCCGCCCAGACCAAACACATAAAAAAAAGGCGGTGCTAGGCGCTTCAGTCTGCAACCGCGCTGCTACTACGGTCGCAGGTTCGAATCCTGCCTGACATGGATGTGTGTGATGTCCTTAGGCTGGTTAGGTTTAAGTAGTTCTCAGTCCAGGGAACTGTTTACCTCAGAAGTTAAGTCCCTTAGTGCTTAGAGCCATTTGAACCATTTTTTGTTGTTGTCTGTAAACACATGCCACGCCAGTGCTCTTGAAATAGCGCTGTCGCGGTGACGTGGCTCTGTAGTTGTTCCCGCATAGTGATTTGCGAAGATGGAAAGATGGAAAAAAAATCTAGATTCGAGCAGTGATTAAGTACTTCATAAGGAAATGTATGAAAACAAAGGACATTCATGCTGATTTCCAGAATACACTGGGGGGGGGGGGGGGGGGGGGGGCGGAATGCTCCTTCATATTCAACTGTTGCCAAGTGGACAAACGAATTTAAATTTGGCTGGTAGAGCTTAGATGTTGATCCGCGCAGTGGTCGGCCGAGGTGTGTCACTACTGCAAAATTCATTGCAAAAGTGTACAAGATGGTCATGGAGGATCACCGATTGAAAGTGTGTGGAATTGCTCACGCTTGCCAGATGTCATCTGAAAGGGTATATCACATTTTAACTGAAGAATTAAAATGAAAAAATTATGTGCAAGATGAGTGTCGCGACTGTTGACGCTGGATCAAAAACCCATGAGAATGGACACATCGGAACTGTGTTTTGCCCGTTTTAGGAGAAACGAACAAGATTTTTTGCAATGGTTTGTGACCACAGATGAAGTTTGGGTGCACTACTATATCCCAGAGACAAAACAACAGTCAAGACAGTGGAAACATGCTGGTTCTCCGCCACCAAAGGAGGCAAAGACAATTCCTTCGGAGGAAAGGTGTTCTGGGATGTGAAGGGGATTCTGTTTGTATGTTATCTCGCCACTGGGCAAACAATTACTGGAGAATACTACGCTAACCTCCTGGACAAATTTCAACAAAAGATACGCGAAAAAAGGCCAGGTTTATCAAGGAAGAAAGTCATCGTCCGTCAAGCCAATGCGCGCCTACACACATGTGCCATGGCCATGGCAATATTACATAATCTAAGGTATGAATTGTTGCCACAACCACCTTATTCACCTGATATGGCTGTGTCAGACTTCCATTTTTTCTCAAAACGGAAAATTTTTCTTTGGTGGACGAATATTCACTTCAAACGAAGAATTGATAGCCAGAGTTGGCAACTATTTTGCAGGCCTGGAAGAAACACATTTTCGAGATGGTATCAAGGCACTGGAACATCGTCGGACCAAGTGCATTAATCTACAAGGAGACTACATTGAAAAGTAAAAAAAAGTTTTAGTGATTGAATTTTTTTCTGTTCCGTTCCGATAACTTTTCAAACCACCCTCGCAAAAACAGCTTTCGTACAAAATCGACAATGAGCTAGATAAAAACGTGTATATTAATGTTTCAGACGACTGACGGTTTCGCACAGCTTTAGCTGCGATAGAAATAAGCACAACTACTGTATAACACAACCTCATTCTTCTGGTCTAGTCCAATGATCTGTAACGTAAATCTGAATTGTCTCCACGTGCTATATTCAGCTACATCGGGTATCGTGAACTGACAGGAAAGAAGACTGATGGCTCTGTTTCGGCACTGTTCTGCAAAGGTTCAAATCTGCCTTGAATTTAGGTCAGAGCAAACACCCAACTGTGTCGAAGGAAACTGCATGCTTCCCGTTAACTGTATGACAGCCAAATAAACATACACTATTCGACCAAAAGTATCTGGACACATCCTAGTGGACACTGATACGGGTTAAGTCAACCTTACGCCTTGAACTCTGCTGAGGACGCTTCCAGTAGGATGTCTAAATGTCTCTGAAGGAATGGCTACCCAATCTTACCTCAAGAGCTGAAACCAGGGAAGGTAGTGATGTTGGATTCTGGGGTCTGAAGCGAAATCGACGTCGTAATTCATCCCAAACGTGTTCCATTGGCTTCAGATCAGGGCTCTAAGCAGTCCAATCCATTTCAGGTATGTTATTGTCCACAAAATTTGACCTCACGTCTCTGTTCTATGATAGGGTGGACTGTCATGCTGATATAAACAGACATCGTCTCCAAACCAATCCTCTACTGTACAGAGTACACACTGCCCCAAAATGTGTTCATATTCTTCAGCGTTTTCTTCAGCTCAATAAGGGAACAAATAACCACATAAAAGAACCCCATACCATAGCACCATCACTTCCATACTTCACTTTGGCATTGCATACGATGGCAGGTAGCTTCCTGCGGGCATTTGTCAAATCCCGACCCTTCCATCAGATTGTCATAGCGTATGGCGTGATTCGTCATTCCAAATCACTCGTTTCTAGTCATCCACTGTCTAATGGTATCACTTAGCACTGACTACATAAATGTGTGGATCACATACCCCATTCTTTTTACCCCCCCCCCCCCCCCCCCCCATGCACAGTCATTGTGTTGTTTGGACTGCTGGTTAAACTTTGGAACTCATGAGTGGTTCCTTCGGCTGATTTCATCTGTAGTGTCGCAGAATAGTAAAGAGTTGGAAACGTGGAACATTGTCAAAGTTTCGTTGCCTATGCCGAGAGCCAGAGGCAGTAGGTTAGCCAAGAGGTAGGAGGATTGCACATATATCAGAATGTGTCGTCATGCAGGGGCAACGGCCTGGTTACACACAACAGGCAAGAGAGAATTGCTTAGCATGCGGGTTTGTACTAGACGGAGACTTTCGTAGAGTGTAAGATAGAGGTACAGCGTCAGCTGTACTGCATTTCACAACTTCGGGTAAGTCTGCCGTAACAACACGTAACTCTGTCGCAAGAACACCTAAGGGGCGCGTACGACAGATGAATTAGCAGTATAAGTGGAACTAATGCCTTCATTACAAACGAGCATGACGTCAGGACGTCGCTCGTGCTTCCTTTAAATACGCCAGCTTTGATAGCAACAAGGCACTCGCAGTTAGACTTGCAGTTATATGTGTACTGGGACTCTGCGTAGCGCTCAGCTCGGTGATCGATATGTTAATATTTATTAAGGAGATGTTGCAGTAAGGGCGGCCCGTCCAGCAGCAGACATGAGGGGACAGTACCAGCTCTGGTCCTCTCTGCTGCCGCTGACAATCATCGACCCAGGATTAGCAGACACCGCGGCAGACTCGCTCGCCGCTAATGCTGACCACATCGGTGAGCTGTCGTCGAGATCGTGCAGGGCCAAGGCCCTGTGCATCCGCCGTCACAACTGGGTGAGCCGACGACGCTGGGGGACTGTAGCCCGTTCTGCCCGTCCACCGCGGACGAGCCACCAGGAGGAGCAGGGAAGAAGACGGGGTGGGATAGAGTACACTCCGCACTACGAGAACGACTCTCGTGCCGACAACGCTGGGACTCCAACCCGGAGCCTCCTGCTGTCCGCTGCTGAGCCGGCTGGCCAGCCAGGCAGCACCAGCCACGTGAGGCCAAAGTAAGGACATTCCTCCGCTACGTCACAGCACGCGGCGCTGCGCTAGTAAGACTGGTGCGGCCCGGAGCTGGTGTCATCGCTACAAGTCAACGAGGACTCGGGGAAGGTCGTTGATATCACCAAGCTCAGCCAGGCTGTGTTACGCGGGCCACATTGTACTTGGCAGGAATAAAGATGTCATGAATTAATAATGTTTCTTTGGCGTTTCTGACGCGTCCACAGTCATTTCCTAGCATCCTGAGAACTGGAGAGGTCACCGCTCGGCCTCCAGTCCACCGTAGGCGACTGGGACCATCGGGGCGCCTACACATCCTATTTTTTACAGTCACCTATCGTCGTGCTCGATAGTCTCTGTCTGTCAATATATAATGTCTCTCTTGTCTTGGTTTATATGTGGTTGCTCATTAGTTTTACCACTGCATAATCGCATCACCATCACAATCTACGTGGGCAGCTTTCAAAGGACTGAAATGTCCCTGATGGATTTGTTACTCATATGACATCTAGTGACTATTCCACGTTCATAGTCAATAGTGTCTCCTGACAGCCCTATTCTGCTGTTACTACTGCTTCTCCACTGACATCACAGAACCCTCCGTGTCCTATCAGGCCGCTGGGTCTGCCTTTCGTGGATCGAGTGGTCAGTTCTGCACTACACAGGAATGTCCTCATCGTTTTGATAAGATAGTGTAAATTGTATACCGATTGCTAAACCATAGTGTTTCGCACTGTTGTCATCCATGTTAGGCTAGAACTGCCAGTAACCCACAGTATACTGTTAACAAGGTTACGAACATATGGAGTAGGTTCCCAGATTTCTGAGTGGCACAAAGACTTTTTAAGTAACAGAACCCAGTACGTTGTCCTTGACGGCGAGTGTTCGTCAGAGACAAGGGTATCGTCTGGAGGGCCCAGAAACGTGTGATGGGACTTCTCTCATTCTCTATATGCATTAATGATCTGAAGGACAGGGTGAGCAGCATTCTGTGATTGTTTGCTGATGGCTCTGTGGTGTGAGGGACGGAGTCGTCATTGTGCGACTGTAGGACGATGCAGGATGACTCAGACAGAGTTTCTAGTTGCAGTGGTGAAAGGTAGCTTGAAAAACGTAAGTTAATGCATATGACTAGGAAAGAATCACAGATTGAAACCTCGTTCCACAATAGTTTGGATCAAAACCTGGATAACGGTACACCAATCAAATCCTATCCCTAACACGTAAAGGAACGGTTTGAAAACAAACACAGATGCAGTTCTGGTAAACTTAAGCTTTGCGTATAACACCGTCGACCATAGAATGCTCGTGAAAAACTCTGTAAGACATTTACAGAACATCATATCACAAAAACAGTCGAATCTCTGTTACAAAACAGACAGTTTTATATAACACTCGAGGGTAGGAAAAGCCGATGGCATTGACTAAAGAATGTCTTGCAAAGGGCAATGTCCTAGCCCCGCTTTTATTTAATCTGTACACAAATAATCAACCAACACCAGACCATATTATGAATTTCTTTCATGCCACTGTTACAGCTATTACTGCACTAAAAAAGAGCTTTGAGGAAGTAGAAAGGAAACTGGAAAACACATTAAACATTATATCTGAATATTGGCAACCAATTCCCTCAAACCAAATCCCACGGAGAAACAAGTTAACATTTTCCACCTTTGCTCGAAACAGGCAAGCAGAAAGCTGAACGCGACATGGAACAGCAGCAATCTAGAACATACAAACAAATCAACACAGCCAGGTGTCAATCTGGGCAGATCACTAGCATACAAATGTCAAAAGGTTGCCGCCAGGAACATCATCTCGAGGAAACTAAAAAACTAAAACTTAACTCTGCCCAAACAGGCCATGAGGGCCCAATGGTACCGACCGGCCGCCGCGTCACCCTCAACCATAAGCGTCACTGGATGCAGATATGGAGGGGCATGTGGTCAGCACACCACTCTCCCGGCCCGTATGTCATTTTACTGAAGTAGCACTAATCCCGCAAACAAAAGCTTCAGGTGGTGGCAACACTTCGATATTTGATACCTGAGAAATTCCTGTCGAAACACATGCTCTCTCTCTCTCTCTCTCTCTCTCTCTCTCTCTCTCTCTCTCTATATATATATATATATATATATATATATATATATATATATATATGTATATATATATATATATATATATCTCTATTGCCCACGTCCTGTCACATGCAACTGCCGGACCTGCATGTGCCGTCGGTTGTGGTCAGACCGGACAGCAAACAAAACAGGGTTAACCTGGCAAAACCCGAGCTGTAGATGTCTTGGAAATATTCCCTCACTCTATCAGGTTGGTTGACTATTAATTAAATCGACGTACTTTGTGTAGGACAGTTTTTCTTTGCTTCCTACTGGTGCTTACAAGGATTGGGATATTTGGGGGGATTCAACCCTGCAAACACCCGATTTCCAAACCCAATTGGGGCCTCCTATCGGTGGATACTGGCACAGTTAGGTCATTTGGTAGGAAGTCCGTTACATTGGAGGTAGCTGAAATATTTCAATTTTCGGCTCAGTCGCATGCTATGACCTTAAACAATCTGTGGAGTGATTGCACTGATAAATGTGTGCTCGCAATACCACTATTGGAGATAATAAATTGATAAATCTGGAATTTGATGTTGCGACTGGGTTTTTAAAACACTATATAACCCCAAAGTTGGTTCTCTCAGCTACACCTGGACGAAGAATTAGCAAGAGGAGGAGAAAGATGAAGGTTCTACTACGTGATGGGATAGTTAAGTTGTTGTGGTCTTCAGTCCTGAGACTGGTTTGATGCAGCTTTCCATGCTACTCTATCCTGTGCAAGCTTCTTCATCTCCCAGTACCTACTGCAGCCTACATCCTTCTAAATCTGCTTAGTGTATTCATCTCTTGGTCTCCATCTACGATTTTTACCCTCCACGCTGCCCTCCAGTACTAAATTGGTGATCCCTTGATGCCTCAGAACATGTCGAGACAGTTTCCACAGGACTGTATTGAGAAGCAGTGAACACCACACACTTAATCCTCGTTCTATTCCATCGTACTAGTTGTCGCAACTAGACATTGGAGATTGCGGAAATATTCGTAAATCCCTTGCACTCATGTTCCATTGTCCACAACCACCATCCAGGCCAGGGAAATGTGCAGTGGTAGTTGCCGCAGAGTACGCGTGTCTCAGTGATTGTGCCAGGTGATCAGACAGGCTTGGCCCACCATAGGGGACCGTCTGGTCATGGAGGGTGTCCGGGGATGATTGGAGTGGTAAGAATTTTGATGATATCGATATATCCAGTCCTAACACTTGTCAGTGATCGATACCGAAACTTCTCACGGAGTACTCACAACACACACACACTCACAACGGCTGCCCAACCCATACTGAGTATTAGTCCACCATTCAGCTATCCAGAGGCCACCACGACCATGCAACTGTAAGCAAGAACTGACTAGCTGGCCGGACAGACTTTTCTTTGTTATCTGCCACTTACGAGAGTCGTAAGCTGGAAATGCCCATTTGTTCCAGCCACATACTACCTCTGCCATGCAACCTGCACACCAAACGGTGTCGTTCTAGGAAACCAGCCACATATACAGGGTGTTACAAAAAGGTACGGCCAAACTTTCAGGAAACATTCCTCACACACAAATAAAGAAAAGATGTTATGTGGACATGTGTCCGGAAACACTTACTTTCCATGTTAGAGCTCATTTTGTTACCTCTCTTCAAATCACATTAATCATGGAATGGAAACACACAGCAACAGAACGTACCAGCGTGACTTCAAATACTTTGTTACAGGAAATGTTCGAAATGTCCTCCGTTAGCGAGGATACATGCATCAACCCTCTGTCGCATGGAATCCCTGATGCGCTGATGCAGCCCTGGAGAATGGCGTATTGTATCACAGACGTCCACAATACGAGCACCAAGAGTCTCTACATTTGGTACCAGGGTTGCGTTGACAAGAGCTTTCAAATGCCCCCATAAATGAAAGTCCAGAGGGTTGAGGTCAGGAGAGCGTGGCGGTCATGGAATTGGTCCGCCTCTACCAATTCATCGGTCATCGAATCTGTTGTTGAGAAGCGTACGAACACTTCGACTGAAATGTGCATGGGCTCCATCGTGCATGAACCACATGATGTGTCGTAGTTGTAAAGGCACATGTTCTAGCAGCACAGGTAGAGTATCCCGTATGAAATCATGATAACGTGCTCCATTGAGAGTAGGTGGAAGAACATGGGGCCCAATCGAGACATCACCAACAATGCCTGCCCAAACGTTCACAGAAAATCTGTGTTGATGACGTGACTGCACAATTGCGTGCGGATTCTCGTGAGCCCACACATGTTGATTGTGAAAATTTACAATATGATCACGTTGGAATGAAGCCTCATCCGTAAAGAGAACATTTGCACTGAAGTGAGGATTGACACATTCTTGGATGAACCACTCGCAGAAGTGTACCCGTGGAGGCCAATCAGCTACTGATAGTGCCTGCACACGCTGTACATGGTACTGAAACAACTGGCTCTCCCGTAGCACTCTCCATACAGTGACGTGGTCAACGTTACCTTGTACAGCAGCAACTTCTCTGACGCTGACATTAGGGTTATCGTCAACTGCACGAAGAATTGCCTCGTCCATTGCAGGTGTCATCGTTGTTCTAGGTCTTCCCCAGTCGCGAGTCATAGGCTGGAATGTTCCGTGCTCCCTAAGACGCCGGTGAATTGCTTCGAATGTCTTCCTGTCGGGACACCTTCGTTCTGGAAATCTGTCTCGATACAAACGTACATCGCCACGGCTATTGCCCCGTGCTAATCCATACATCAAATGGGCATCTGCCAACTCCGCATTTGTAAACATTGCACTGACTGCAGAACCACGTTCGTGATGAACAAGAACCTGTTGATGCTACGTACTGATGTGCTTGATGCTAGTACTGTAGAGCAATGAGTCGCATGTCAACACACGCACCGAAGTCAACATTACCTTCCTTCAATTGGGCCAACTGGCGGTGAATCGAGGAAGTACAGTACATACTGACGAAACTAAAGTGAGCTCTAACATGGAAATTAAGCGTTTCCGGACACATGTCCACATAACATCTTTTCTTTATTTGTGTGTAAGGAATGTTTCCTGAAAGTTTGGCCGTACCTTTTTGTAACACCCTGTATATCACTGTATTTAAGAGTGCAACCTCAATCTGATGTCATTTGACAATGAGCAAAGTATTGGAAATACGTCCTTCTGACAACTGTAGCTCAATATCAATATCCTTCTTATGACTGGACATAATTTTCCATGGACAATCCTTCATCTCCCTTAAGACTATTGGTACAGTGAAATCGCAGTCTCCCACATGAAATCCATAGCCACCCCCCCCCCCCCTTTATGACCAGACATTGTCATTTTCTTTGCACATATTGGAATAATGATCACAGTAACCTTACAGACCAATCACAGCGAAACTACCACCCATCCCCTACTAAATACAATACTTCGCTAACAATTTAATACTGGTGGCACCAAATAATATTGATGGAAAATCCGCTATGGATGGACAGGCATCATTCGTTTTTCATGCGAGTGGTTCCAGGGCGTCTTCGGAAGAGAGACATAATCGTCAGATTAGCGACCAGTTGTTAGAAACAAGATCGCAACGACCCTGTTACTGTCGCCCCACATAAAAAAGCAGTCTCTGTTCTACAGGTACACACAAGTATATGCGCTTTATATATCGAGATACGGTACTGCTTCTGAATGAAGTGATCTTCTACACAAATACTGTGAACTTCAATATACATGGTGATCGCAGGATGTGTATTAGCAGACAAAGTGTAGTGCACGTCGCCAGCGGTCTAACCTCATAATAAAATTTACAAAGTGATTCGGTTAAGGAATGTGGAATTAAGCCTATATTTGCAACTCCCTCATGCCGCTGTTAGACATTTCCCACGCTAACAAACAGTATTTGTAATACATTCTATCTCCAGAATGAGATTTCCACTCCGCAGCGGAGTGTGCGCTGATATGTAACTTCCTGGCAGATTAAAACTGCGTGCCCGACCGAGACTCGAACTCGGGACCTTTGCCTTTCGCGGGCAAGTGCTCTACCATCTGAGCTACCGAAGCACGACTCACGCCCGGTCCTCACAGCTGTACTTCTGCCAGTATCTCGTCTCCTACCTTCCAAACCGAGTTCGAGTCTCGGTCGGGCACACAGTTTTAATCTGCCAGGAAGTTTCATACATTCTATCTCAATACCACATAGACAGTGTAACAGAGGTTCTGCAATATAAGCATGGAGCTATAGGAGAGGGAGGATCTGCATGCGAACATCGCTCCAGATATAACGCGTGGTGGATTGACACTTGAACACTACCCTGGGGTCTGCTCTGAGTCATGGGAGCCATCTGCAACAAACACACAGACACAGACATACTGAAAACAGAGCAAATGCACTGCAACTGTAGAATATGTGGTTGGAAGTGACTGGATGCATTTGAATATAGTGCTACACTAAACTGTCTGACCGAGAGAGTAATGCATTTGCGATATGTGTTGACAACTGTACTGCGTTTACAAGAATTTCGAAATTCATGGCGAGAAGTGATGTCATGATTTCACGGGCAGAAGTGACATAAAGTCGATGAAATTACGAAAATTCACGGAAAGTACATATAAATTGAGGGTAAATACGGTAAAACGCGGGGAAATTGGGGGAGGGAGGATGAAGGAGTACTTGCATGTCTTCTGCTTGGTGCAGTAAAATCCTTGTACTTGGGACGAACATGTGACACCAAGAGGAATACAAGAAAACATTGACATGGAAGCATCGGGAACCAGGAAAACAGTAGTTTTTCGTCGACAACACTAAGACAGCTTGAACAGAATGTTTAACATGGATGACCACTAAATGTAGAGTAATAAATTTATGTATCTTGGATCACAAGCATACATAAAAGTTGACTGCTGCCTTTGATACTTTTCTAGAAAAGAGAACCATCTGCTTCTAAATTGACATGGATCTGCATTAAAGGATGACAGAAGGTGAGTGGAGCAATTGGTTAAGAAGGTTTGTAAGGAGGTATCATTTAATGGTAAACTAGAGAGAGAGAGAGAGAGAGAGAGAGATGTTGTTCCAGGTCATTTATCACGCATTTAACCATTTTTTCCGTTGTTCTCTCAAAGTACTTCTGTTGGGTGGTGTTACCTGCATTTGACTCATATACAATTGCGTTTTCCTTGTGTGACTTAGAGCGCTATTTACCTGCAATCGTTAACAGTAAATGTGTCCATACCATAGTTAACAGAGGGCTTCGACCCATGTGTGATGAATGATGTCCATCTATGGAAAACCTATTTCAACATCCTCCTCTAGACGAATGAAGATGTATGCGAAGTACTCCATTTCTCTGCCGCATCTTGGACGTAAATTGAGTCTTCAGTTTCATAACTGTAGCGATTCTAAGTTAGTGACAGCTGTTTGTGAAGTACTGCAAACCCTATGTATACATCTGCTTGACTGTTGTAGTGTTTATGGAGTTAGTGCACCATGGCACGTAATTTTACACGTCAAACACCGCTGCTATTCATTTGTCTGTTTCCTTCTGCGAGGCAGTCTCCATTGGTGACGATCATTTTACAGGACTGACGCGAGGATAGCATAATTTCTGAACCATAATTGGATGTGAACATTGGGTGCTAGACACCTCCACATGCACAGTATAGTGCATGTATCACAAAGACTCTATGTTTCTCTCTGGTGTAGAAGGAAGTAGTTTTAGCATCTTAAAGTTTGTCACTGTAGTGAGTGAGATAGAGAACTTGTAGGATGGATGTATCTCAGATGGTGGACGTACACATCCTGCATTAGAGCATTAAGAGCTTTACACTCCACATGACTAATTTTTGGAAATCACATGGCCTTAACATTATAGTGTGTTTAAGTGCACAACCGTGTAGCCTTAGGATTGCATGTGTTTATGTTCCATGATCATTTATCTCTTACCAGTATCTTCTTGGTACTGACGCCAGACACTAGAACAATACTTCAGACATGTTTGTTCTTAACTGTCTGTTATATCATCACAACACTCTCATATCTGCTATTCACCGATAAGTGTATGCGTGCATCTGGAGAGATCTTGTGCACTTGAATGGGGGCCGTGAGTAAGACTGGTGCAGACAGTCTTTGCTTAATAGCAGTTACGCTCTGTTCCTACACGAGAGATGAACTGTATAGTGCATGTATCACTCTGGTGATAGTATAGTACCCTCCTACTTCTGGTCAGATGAAAATTAAATCAATGACAGTGTTGTGTGGAGGGTTGGTGAAAGACAATGCGCAAAGATCTTTCTATCTCCAACTTTATCGTAAGAATGCAAGAATGCTCTGTGACTCCCTTCTACATAGGGAAAGATGAGCAATCGTAAATTACACACAATCATTGAAGTGCTAGAAATACGTAGGTAACCTAACTGCATAGAATAGGGCACTGTCTGGTATGCTTTGGTGTATATGTTCGATAATTAATCATGAATGGATGTATTGCACAGTCATCTATCTGCATTTGCAATCTAGTACATGGTACACGCAAAATAGCATTGGAGTGGTTTAATGATAATACAGAAACTGGGAAGCATGCTGTTGTGTCATAGAAATTACCAAAAATCTGGTAAAAGTGCTAAAATTGGTCGCACTATCAACTGTGATGCTTATTACAGTACATTATCCCATATTGATGGTGTCTCTTCCACCCGTCCATCCACTGGTACACTATCGATTACCACATAATGATAGACTGATATCACTTCTTTGAGATGGGGAGTGTCTTAGTGGAAGCAACAAGCAACAACATTTGGGGATGGACAGCCCCGAAACACTGACTACATACATGGGTGCAATGTAAGGAATCTATGCTCTTGGTCTCTTCAAAATGGAACACCGAGCCATCTACTACCCTGTCACTCTGAAAGATGAGATTAAATGTACAAACCTCTGGGCAGCTGTTTGGAAATGCTCCACAGTGGTGCAAACTCTTGGAGTTTCCATAGGTTGCAACATCTTCTGCAATTTTGTCAATAAGAAACATCACCTCTGTCTTTTATTTCAACCAATCTGTGTCTTGTGGGGGCAGTACAGTTTACACCATGTGATGTCCTCCTTCTTTTGTGAGAGCATGTGGATGTAAAAATGTTAATGTCGGTTTAGCAGCTGATACAGACCTCAAAATCGTGGTGGAAAAACAAAATGTGTGGTGCTGTACAAGGCTGTAGTCATATACTGCTTGGATGTGTTACAGTAGGAAAACAATGTATCGAACTATTTATGGAAGAACAACACAGGGACTCTCTCTTGCAACTGATGGTCTGTGGGGTGTGGTCCTTCTACAGTACGGCCAATGAAACTTTACTCTGGTCTGTGAAAGTGACTTCAATCACTGGCCCCCTGCTCAAATGGACCAATACATGTATATTTAATAGGATCGCCACGTATGCTCGATGTTGGCACACAGATAGAATTTTTTCTTTTTCACCATATTGTGTGAGAGGGACGTGGTAACATCTTATCGAGTTCCTTATCAGGTGACATTAGTGGTGTTTTTATAGTTCGTAGTTTCTCTGTTGGACGGTACCAAATAATGAGGATAGATAGGAAGTTTTTGTGACAGACATGGATGCACCCTGATGGACGCAGATCTCCTTTGGACAGCTGTACCTGTATGTAGTTTGGAAACACATTGCAATGCAGTAGCAAAATCCTCATCATCCTTCCAGTTCCTGTATGATGTGGAGTCTTCCTAATTTTGCCAAAAAGAAACACCACCGTAACTGCTCATACTGTCTTTTCTACTATGTCATGTGGCAGGAGAAGACATTATTTGTGCTGGCTGTACACACTGTACACGGTTGGCAGAGCTACGACAACATATTCTTATTTCCAACTAGTGGTCAAAACACAGTCCTGTCGCATTAACTCGGCTCACGCTGTTTCTCAATGGGATGCAGAAGGTGGTAGATATAGCGCTCTCTGACTTTCACTCAGTCCAGACTTAAAGTTGTGGTGGTCATATTGACAAAGCTGCAGGGAGGGTGGAGCAGAGCCTTAGGAACAAGACAAGATGCAGAGGGACTTTCTAAAGCCACGTTGGAGTTTAGCTGTTTGGGGTTCTTAGCAGACAGGTTCGAAATAGGTGACTCGTTTCAGGATACGGGAGTGCCACAAATATGATTAATCTATGGCTATAATCAATAAAAGACATCTCCATACGATCCAACGCAAGTATGTGGTTGAATAGAGACTTGATTCCATATTACAAATAGTGTTTCTACCGGAAAGCAGAAAACTATGGATCTGAAAGCCCACTGTATTGATCAGAGGATTTTGTACATTTCTTATGACTTTGATCTAGAGTTGCATTTGTAAGTGATTCATTACATAGCACACCATATACTGTATGTGATAATTTTCAATCAACCCTCGTCCTCTGTTGCCTATAACCCGTAGATTAGGGTGTCCATTTCATTTTCATTGAAAAAGGAGACATTTAAAATAAATTAGAGAAAAACCCGGTACAATGAAGAAAAAAAAAATAGCACACCATATACTGTATGTGATAATTTTCAATCAACCCTCGTCCTCTGTTGCCTATAACCCGTAGATTAGGGTGTCCATTTCATTTTAATTGAAAAAGGAGACATTTAAAATAAATTAGAGAAAAACCCGGTACAATGAAGAAAAAAAACGGGAAATAAATATTGTCTAGACTAATTTAATACACATACAAGTTTACCTTTAAAATGTGCACTCAGATGACCCCAAATAACTTTTTACAATTATTCTGCCACACTATCACCGTACTTTTCACTTTTATGTACTTTATCAAGAAGTGAATATTCATTTGAAATTGTATAATAAAAGTCAGTATATGATACACCATTAAAGTGTGTTTTGACGATGAGCAAGGCCCTCACTGTTTCAACTTTCATTCTGTTTTTTTCATCTGACCACAAAGAGTTCACTAACGAAAACACACGTTCCACAGCAACATTTGACCCAGGAATTGCCAGACAAAACTCCACCAAATGAATCATGTTTTTCACGTTAATGTTTTTACTTTTGAAATAAGCAAATATTTTAGACCATGTTGCACTAACACTTTCTTTGTCTCCTTCTTCACTTTTTATGAAGTTCTGTGCACATGAAAATTCATCAGACAGTTCGTCTTCAACAACAGGAAAATTTGGTATAATACTTTTAACAAAAATCCTTCCACTGTAGCTGCTCCTTTTCTGTATTAACCCAGTCAAATGCTTTAAAAGGTGTGAGAAATGGTAAACACCATTCTTTAATATACTCAATGCAAGAGTCATAGAAGACGTCGTCATAAATATGAAATTGTTCTACAGTAATTTCACCCTCTTCTTCCAGCTTTCTTAGAGTCTCATGTACAAAGGGTGTGGGAAATCTTTCAGATTTTCTACAATGAATTTGCCTAATTATTTGATTATTTCTTGATAAACTTCCACTATTGTGATCTCTTGTTTCTCAATACATTTAAATGTTGTGGAGAAAGGTTTTAGCTGGCTAGCAAGAAAATGTAGAAGAACAATAGACACCAGGTTATCAAAGAATTGTTTAAGGATAACAGGACACTTATCAAGGGAAATGAAATATGATTTCAAAGCAGGAAATATCTCTACAATTCTTTCCAATGCTGGTAGCAGAGATAGCCACCTTGTCTTGCTGTGCCCAAGTACAGTTTTGTATACAGTTTCAGTAAACTTACAGAATTACTTCAGAGATTCAACCCTTACTGTATATATGTGGAAATGCTGGTAGATTTTGTTTACAATTAATTGGCAGTCAATGGGTAGGCAATCTGAGCCAGTTTGTAAGGAATTGTGCACCACATGTGTCGACAGCCAACACCTACTATATTATTCACAGTGTTCTGTTGCAGTTTATAGAACAAATTGTTTTCTTCCTTTCCTCTGCTTGCCACCAAAATTGGTGTTAGTGTTGTCTGCAGAAACTACAATCACCTTTCCCTCAAGATCATATTTCTTTAAAACCTCCAGCACATAATTCTGAAGTAAATCTGAAGTTTCTCCAGCTAAATTAAAAAATTCGAGCACTTTCACCGTGATGCCATTTTCAGGGTGAAAATACCTGATAAGGAGAGGAACCAACTTCAAATCCAGATGATTCGATGTATCAGAAATGAATCGAGCACTTTTCAGTTCATTTAAAACCTGCTGAGCTGCATACGGTGCAATAACATTTGAAACGATTGCATTACATTTTGTGTGTACACATGTGAATTTAGGATTGAAAAGTTTTTAACAACTGCTGTAGTACAGTCCATTGACTTAAAGCTATGGTTATGCATTGCACTGTGGTATGCAAACGTAGCTTCTTGTGCTGCCAACTGCCTATCCATTTCTGCTACTGATTTTAAGTTTACATAGTAGTCACTCACGCATTTGTTTGCTCTTTTGGTTTGATCACTCATGCGATGTATCTTAGTCTTAATGTGATTCACATTGTCAGACCTTACACCATGATCAATAGCAAATTTTGATCTGCACAACGTACATTCTACAGTTTCTCCACTATCAGTGGTAAAAGGAAACTTGCTTTTTATATTGCTGTTAAAATTACACTTTCTTTTTGGCACAATGAAACTGTGATTGCACAGTGCAAAACATTAACAGTGAGGTGATGAAAGCCAGAGAGCAAGTATTAGTGGTGTAGAGTATCTCTGGACCGAAAGGACGGATTCAGTGGATCGATTTAGAAGAGAAGAATCTTCGTTGTTATCCGTAACCTAAAGTGCGTTTAAAATTACTTGCGATTGTTGACAGTTCGGTACATGTTTGGGGTATGCTGAAAGTCATCACACGCTTCCTACGTAAATAATTGAGCAGTTAATAGCAAGTCAAACAACCAGTAGCGTAAAATACTCTAGCCAAGTGGAATCATAAAAAAACGGGACATTTGAGCGTCCCCATAAAAACTTTCGGGACAGCGGGACGTTTTGGTAAAAAACGGGACAGTCCCGGGAAAAACGGGACGAAAGGACACCCTACCGTAGATATATCGCAGAACCCCTGTTACAATGTCTGCTTGGCATCGAGATAGAATGTTACAAATACTGTATGTTAGTGTGGGAAATATCTAGAAACGGTACGAGGGAGTTGCAAATATCGGCTTAATACCATGTTCCTTAGCCGAACCACTTTCTAAATTTGGTGATTAGGGTGATTTTATTACAAGCTTACACTGCTGATGATTTGCACCCGCACTTTCGGTCTGTTACTACAAACACCATGATGATCATCCGACACCTATGCGAAATCAGTTTTGCATTGCACGTTTGGCTCACGTTCAAATTCAATCAAATCGTGCCGTACGGTCCCTATTGGTTCCACCACGAACACCAGAACAAAAATTGTGGTCACACTACGCTCCGAACGTGTCGGAGGATGTTCAATGTGGTTGCAGCTCCTCAATGTCCTTATAGAAATGTTGAATCTTCCAGAGGGTGGCAGCAGCGGTACAGGTTTACAAGAACGTCATTCTGTTGTATATCACATTGCAAACTGCTTATGTGACAATCATTCGGAATGTTTATCGAAATAACAAAATACTGTTATTAGCGAGTAAATTTAGTAGGATAATTCTGCACCAACCCAGGAAATAAACGGCTACGTAGCTGACAAACGTATTCTACAACGTTTCGATTTCTCCATTAGACTCGCCACAGCCAGAAAACGTTCATTAGCCGAAGCGTTTCTTAAGCTAGCTAGCAATGGACACGCTCGCACTTCTAAAACGCGGTGGCATTAATACTGGGATCTGATTACCACGTGTATAGGCAAATGGATTTCATTTGCATTCCTGTAAACGTGATTTGGATCGAAAGCGCAGCTACGATTAATATACTGATGTATCGACTGCAACTAGAACATTTAGAATAAAGGGTAGGGGGAATTATTTATGCGGCCCTCATATTCAGTAAGTGTTGTAGCTATTTTCAAAAAAATGGCTCTGAGCACTATGGGACTTAACATCTACGGTCATCAGTCCCCTAGAACTTAGAACTACTTAAACCTAACTAACCTAAGGACATCACACAACACCCAGCCATCACGAGGCAGAGAAAATCCCTGACCCCGCCGGGAATCAAACCCGGGAACCCGGGCGTGGGAAGCGAGAACGCTACCGCACGACCACGAGATGCGGGCGTAGTAGCTATTTTCGTTGTTAGGATTTCGTCACCTAAATCGGTAAAAATGGAACCCTACTAGTCTCACTTTCTTGACCGTCTGTCTGTCTACCCAATCCTTAAAAGCCGTTAACCTCGAGTACAGGTAGACCTAATATGCGGAAATGTATCGCTCTTCCTGCGGTATACGGTCCCTTGGTGGTGTAAAAAATTCATTTTTATTAGTACAGTTCATGCTAATTAGCACTTCTTCTTCCATTTACATCTTATATTTACGTGTTGTTTAACACACTAATCAGCATTAACATAGTCTTACACGTGATTGAAAACAGTCTGACAAAGTTCGGATAGTTTTTCAATTTCACGCCTGTGCATAGTATGTTGGTAGCACTTCGTCGCCTTGCTTTGTATATTATGTAGCAGACTTTAAAGCTGTGCGGATCAGCATAACGAAAAGGCGAAGGGTCTCGCTCGTTTTGTCCACGACTGTACATGTTTTAACCTGAATATCATTAACGATACTTGTGTGTACCTATAGAACAGAGACTGCTTTTTATGGGGGTGGGGGGTGACAATAACATGGTCGTTGCGATCGTGTTTTTAACAGCTGGTCACTTATGAGACGAATATGTCTCTCTTCCTAAAAGACACTGGAACAATTTGCATGAAAAACAAATGAGTCACGTCCATCCATAGTGGACTTTCGTTCAGTACTGTTTGGTGCCACCAGCGTTAGGTTACTGGCGAAGTATTATATCTAGTAGGGAATGTCTGATGGTTTCACTGTGATTGGCAGAAACATAAAGTTTGTGTTGGTGTGTAAAGTTACTATGATCATTGGTACAACATGTGCAAAGAAAATGACAATATCCGGTCGTAAGTGGGGGTATGGATTTGAAGTGGGAGATTGCGATTTCAGCACACCGATAGCCTTAAGAGGGGTGAAGGATATTATGTGGAAAATTATGTCCAGTCTTAAAGAAGATGTAGATATCGATATTTCCAGAGCCACAGCTGTCAGGAGGAGGTATTTCCGATATTTTGCTCATTGTTGAAGTCATCAGTTTGAGGCTGCAGTCGCAATTACAGTGACAAATATATGGCTGGTTTCCTAGGACAACACCACTTGGGACGTATGGCAAGTGGCGGAGATAGCCTGTGGTTGGAACGAATGGGATTTACAGTTTAAGGCCTCCCAAGCAGTGGGTACAAGGACAAGTTCTGTCCAGCCCGCTAGTCGGTTCTTGCCTATACAGGGTGTTACAAAAAGGTACGGCCAAACTTTCAGGAAACATTCCTCACACACAAATAAAGAAAAGATGTAATGTGGACATGTGTCCGGAAACGCTTAATTTCCATGTTAGAGCTCATTTTAGTTTCGTCAGTATGTACTGTGCTTCCTCGATTCACCGCCAGTTGGCCCAATTGAAAGAAGGTAATGTTGACTTCAGTGCCTGTGTTGACATGCGACTCATTGCTCTGCAGTACTAGCATCAAGCACATCAGTACGTAGCATCAACAGATTAGTGTTCATCACGAACGTGGTTTTGCAGTCAGTGCAGTGTTTACAAATGCGGAGTTGGCAGATGCCCATTTGATGTATGGATTAGCACGGGGCAATAGCCATGGCGCGGTACGTTTGTGTCGAGACAGATTTCCAGAACGAAGGTGTCCCGACAGGAAGACGTTCGAGGCAATTGATTGCCGTCTTAGGGAGCACGGAACGTTCCAACCTATGACTGGGGAAGACCTAGAACGATGAGGACACCTGCAATGGACGAGGCAATTCTTCGTGCAGTTGACGATAACCCTAATGTCAGCGTCAGAGAAGTTGCTGATCTACAAGGTAACGTTGACCACGCCACTGTATCGAGAGGGCTACGGGAGAACCAGTTGTTTCCGTACTATGTACAGCGTGTGCAGGCACTGTCAGCAGCTGATTGGCCTCCACGGGTACACTTCTGCGAATGGTTCATCCAACAATGTGTCAATCCTCATTTCAGTGCAAATGTTCTCTTTACGGATGAGGCTTCATTCCAACGTGATCAAATGGTAAATTTTTACAATCAACATGTGTGGGCTGACGAGAATCCGTACGCAGTTGTGCAATCACGTCATCAACACAGATTTTCTGTGAACGTTTGGGCAGGCATTGTTGGTGATGTCTTGATTGGGCCCCATGTTCTTCCACCTACTCTCAATGGAACACATTATCATGATTTCATACGGGATACTCTACCTGTGCTGCTAGAACATGTGCCTTTACAAGTACGACACAACATGTGGTTCATGCACGATGGAGCTCCTGCACATTTCAGTTGAAGTGTTCGTACGCTTCTCAACAACAGATTCAGTGACCGATGGATTGGTAGAGGCGGACCAATTCCATGGCCTCCACGCTCTCCTGACCTCAACCCTCTTGACTTTCATTTATGGGAGCATTTGAAAGCTCTTGTCTACGCAACCCCGGTACTAAATGTAGAGAGACTCTTCGTGGTCGTATTGTGGACGGCTGTGATACAATACGCCATTCTCCAGGGTTGCATCAGCGCATCAGGGATTCCATGCGACGGAGGGTGGATGCATGTATCCTCGCTAACGGAGGACATTTTGAACATTTCCTGTAACAAAGTGTTTGAAGTCACGCTGGTACGTTCTGTTGCTGTGTGTTTCCATTCCTTGATTAATGTGATTTGAAGAGAAGTAATAAAATGAGCTCTAACATGGAAAGTAAGCGTTTCCGGACACATGTCCACATATTTTCTTTCTTTGTGTGTGAGGAATGTTTCCTGAAAGTTTTTCCGTACCTTTTTGTAACACCCTGTAGATGCAAAGGCAAGTCCCAGCAGTGGTGCCCTCTGGATAGTTGAATAGCGAGCTAATATGCAATACAGCTTTGGCAGCCTTTGTGAGTGCGTGTGTTGGGAAAATTCTCTGCTTTTTACGTGGATATTGGAGAGCATTCAGTATCAATCACCAACAAATGTTGGTACTGGAAACCCGCATTCCTAACATTCAAATTATGCCTGGACACCCTCGACTGGTGGGCAGTCCTCTCCGGTGGATATTGGGGCATGGGCGCATGGAATGTCATCCGCCATCTCCGATGTTTAGCTGTGACAACTACTACTATGGAAAGTAACGAGGATTAAATACGTGGTGTTTACTGCTTCTCAATATGCGCGCGCGTGTATAACAATAGGTTAAGGAATTGTCAATCAAAATAGAACAATGGGTTGATTAATTAGTCGATCAATCTGATAGAATGAGGAAACATTTCCAAGACATCTACAGCTGGGGATTTGTCAGGTTAATGCTGTTTTGTTTGCTGTCCTGTTCAACCGCAACCGACAGCACGTGCAGGGCTGGCAGTGGTAAGCGAAAGGATGTGGCACATGAGAGAAAGAGAGAGAGAGAGAGAGTGAAAACACGAGGGGCGTTTGAAAAGCCCGTGCAAAAATAAAAACTACTTACGTGTTTGGGGTAAACTTTTTGATTTTTTGACATAGTCTCCTTTTAGACTTATACACGTCATCCAACGTTGTTCTAATTTGTTGATCCCTTCCAAACAATAGGAATTGTGCAAGTCTACAAAATAGCTTTTAGTTGCTGCAATCACCTCCTCGTTTGAATAAAATCTTTGTCCTGACAGCTATTTCTTCAAATTGGGGAACAAATAGTAGTCCGAGGGAGCCAAATCTGGAGAATAGGGGGGATGTGAAATGAGTTGGAATCCTATTTCCATTAATTTTGCGACCACAACTGCTGATGTGTGTGCTGGTGCATTGTTGTGATGGAAAATGACTTTTTTGCGGTACAATCGCTGGCGTTTTTCTTGCAGCTCGGTTTTCAAACGGTCCAATAACGATGAATAATATTCACCTGTAATAGTTTTACCCTTTTCCAGTTAGTCGATGAGAATTATTCCTCACAGTCGCCATAGCCTTCAGGCCAAAGGAATGGTCTTTGCCTTTTTTGGTGCAAATTCTCCTTGGTAACTCATTGTTTAGATTGTTGTTTGGTCTCAGGAGTATAGTAATAAATCCAAGTTTCACCCACAGTGACGAAACGACCCTTAAAGTCCTGCAGATTCCTCCTGAACAGCTGCAAACCATCCTTGCAACACTTCACACGATTCCGTTTTTGGTCAAGCGTGAGCAATCGCGAAACCCATCTTGCTGATAGTTTTCTCATATCTAAATGTTTATGCAAAATATTATGTACCCATTCATTCGAGATGCCCACAACACTAGCAATCTCACACACTTTAACTCTTCTGTCATCCATCACCATACCATGCATGGATTTTATTAATGATTCCTGGAGTCATAACCTTTACAGGGCATCCAGAACATTCAGCATCACCTGTACCCATATGGCCACTCCGAAAATTTTGAAACCGCTTATAAACTGTTATAATCGAAGGTGCAGAGTCACTGTAATGTTTATCAAGCTTCTCTTTAGTATCCTGAGGCGTTTTTCCTTTCATAAAGTAATGTTTAATCATCACACGAAATTCTTTTTCGCCCATTTTTTGACAATCACTCGAATTCCTTGATTCACACGGATGCCAAACACAAAGAAATAGACCAATGAGTCTGAAACTTGGTGTGCGTTCTTTCCAACGATGCTACTAACTAAACATCACCTCGATAAGCGCCGGTGGTGCCATCTCTCGGACTTTTCAGACGCTCCTCTCATGTTTCAATGGGGATTTCTCAGGTATCAGTTGCCAAAGGGTTGCCATCACCTGAAGTTTTTGCTTGGGGGATTAGTGCAGCTTCTGGTCTGCACGCTGCATAAGCTGGCTGGCTGTGCAGCAGCCAACAGTGTTTGTGGAGCTTGTGTGTGTATGTGAAAATATGTGAGGTGGCTGGCACTCAATGCGGCACGGAGGACAGCGCGTACTTTGTGATTGAAAGGCTTTTTAACAGTGCAACTACGTGCGATGATTTAGGTTGATGGTATTCTGTGTATGATCGGAATAAAAAAGCACCGCAATTGTTTAAATATTCCATACTGCCTTGTAACCCTCAAAATGTCTAAATAAATGGTTTTCTATGCACTGTAGTCAATTTCCCAACAAATCCTTTAAATAAATATCCTATAATCCAAACATTTCCTTATATCCCATAAATTGTTTAAACACACAATATTCCACATAATGCCTAGTCTATCAGAAATTGCTTAAACACTATTCCACACACTATAATCGACTCCCCGCCAAACAGCCAGTCAATTGAGTCTTTTTCCCGCCAATTTCCAGGTGGGGAGGTAAGGTGAGGGCTGAGGGGTTGCCCATGCGGGAGAGGTTAATTATTTTATTGATTTTATTAATAATTAGTCAATCGCCCCCATGAACCATGGACCTTGCCGTTGGTAGGGAGGCTTGCGTGCCTCAGCAATACAGATGGCCGTACCGTAGGTGCAACCACAACGGAGGGGTATCTGTTGAGAGGCCAAACGTATGAAACGTATGGTTCCTGAAGAGGGGCAGCAGCCTTTTCAGTAGTTGCAGGGGCAACAGTCTGGATGATTGACTGATCTGGCCTTGTAACAATAACCAAAACGGCCTTGTTGTGCTGGTACTGCGAACAGCTGAAAGCAAGGGGAAACTACAACCTTAATTTTTCCCGAGGGCATGCAGTTTTACTGTATGGTTAAATGATGATGGCGTCCTCTTGGGTAAAATATTCCGGAGGTAAAATAGTCCCCCATTCAGATCTCCGGGCGGGGACTACTCAAGAGAACGTCGTTATCAAGAGAAAGAAAACTGGTGTTCTACGGATCGGAGTGTGGAATGTCAGATCCCTTAATCAAGCAGGTAGGTTAGAAAATTTAAAAAGGGAAATGGATAGGTTAAAGTTAGATATAGTGGGAATTAGTTAAGTTTGGTGGCAGGAGGAACAAGACTTTTGGTCAGGTGAATACAGGGTTATAAATACAAAATGAAATAGAGGTAACGCAGGAGTAGATTTAATAATGTATAAAAAAATAGGCGTGTGGGTAAGCTACTACAAACAGCATAGTGAATGCATTATTGTGGCCAAGATAGACACGAAGCCCACGCCTACTACAGTAATACAAGTTTATATGCCAACTAGCTCTGCACATGATGAAGAAATTGATGAAATGTATGATGAGATAAAAGAAATTATTCAGATAGTGAAGGGAGACGAAAATTTAATAGTCATGGGTGACTGGAATTCGTGTATAGGAAAAGGGAGAGAAGGAAACATAGTAGGTGAATATGGATTGGGGCTAAGAAATGAAAGAGGAAGCCGTCTGGTAGAATTTTGCACAGAGCATAACTTAATCATAGCTAACATTTGGTTCAAGAATCATAAAAGAAGGTTGTATACATGGAAGAATCCCAGAGATACTAAAAGGTATCAGATAGATTATATAATGGTAAGACAGAGGTTTAGGAACCAGGTTTTAAATTGTAAGACATTTCCAGAGGCAGATGTGGACTCTGACCACAATCTATTGGTCATGAACTGCAGATTAAAATTGAAGAAACTGCAAGAAGGTGGGAATTTAAGGAGATGGGACCTGCATAAGCTGACTAAACCAGAGGTTGTACAGAGTTTCAGGGAGAGCATAAGGGAACAATTGACAGCAGTGGGGGAAGGAAGTACAGTAGAAGAAGAATGGGTAGCTCTGAGGGATGAAGTAGTGAAGGCAGCAGAGGATCAAGTAGGTAAAAAGACGAGGGCTAGTAGAAATCCTTGGGTAACAGAAGAAATATTGAATTTAATTGATGAAAGGAGAAAATATAAGAATGCAATAAATGAAGCAGGTAAAAAGGAATACAAACGTCTCAAAAATGAGATCGACAGGAAGTGCAAAATGGCTAAGCAGGGATGGCTAGAGGACAAATGTAAGGATGTAGAGGCTTATCTCACTAGGGGTAAGATAGATACTGCCTACAGGAAAATTAAAGGGACCTATGGAGAAAAGAGAACCACTTGTATGAATATCAAAAGCTCAGACGGAAACCCAGTTCTAACCAAAGAAGGGACATGCGATACTGCATGAAGAGTTTGACGGAGCACTGAAAGACATAAGTCGAAATAAGGCCCCGGGAGTAGACAACATTCCATTAGAACTACTGACAGTCTTGGGAGAGCCAGTCCTGACAAAACTCTACCATCTGGTGAGGAAGATGTATGAGACAGGTGAAATTCCCTCAGACTTCAAGAAGAACATAATAATTCCAATCCCAAAGAAAGCAACTGTTGACGGGTGTAAAAATTACCGAACTATCAGTTTAATAAGTCACAGCTGTAAAATCCTAATGCGAATTCTGTACAGACGAATGCAAAAACTGGTAGAAGCGGACCTCGGGGAAGATCAGTTTGAATTCCGTAGAAATACTGGAACACGTGAGGCAATACAGACCTTACGACTTATCTTAGAAGAAAGATTAAGGAAAGGTAAACCTACATTTCTAGCATTTGTAGACTTAGAGAAAGCTTTTGACAATGTTGACTGGAATACTCTCTTCCAAATTCTAAAGGTGGCAGGGGCAAAATACAGGGAGTGAAAGGCTATTTACAATTTGTACAGAAACCAGATGGCAGTTATAAGAGTCGAGGGGTATGAAAGGGAAGCAGTGGTTGGGAAGGGAGTGAGACAGGGTTGTAGCCTCTCCCCAATGATATTCAATCTGTATATTGAGCAAGCAGTAAAGGAAACAAAAGAAAAATTCGGAGTAGGTATTAAAATCCATGGAGAAGAAATAAAAACTTTGAGGTTCGCCGATGACATTGTAATTCTGTCAGAGACAGCAAAGGACTTGGAAGAGCAGTTGCACGGAATGGACATTGTCTAGAAAGGAGGATATAAGATGAACATCAACAAAAGCGAAACGAGGATAATGGAATGTAGTCGAATTAAGTCGGGTAATGCTGAGGGAATTAGATTAGGAAATGAGACACTTACAGTAGTAAAGGAGTTTTGCTATTTGGGAAGCAAAATAACTGATGATGGTTGAAGTAGAGAAGGTATAAAGTGTAGAATGGCAATGGCAAGGAAAGCGTTTCTGAAGAAGAGAAATTTGTTAACATCGAGTATAGATTTAAGTGTCAGGAAGCCGTTTCTGAAAGTATTTGTATGGAGTGCAGCCATGTATGGAAGTGAAACATGGACAATAAATAGTTTGGACAGGAAGAGAATAGAAGCTTTCGAAATGTGGTGCTACAGAAGAATGCTGAAGATTAGATGGGTAGATCCATAACTAATGAGGAGGTATTGAATAGAATTGGGGAGAAGAGGACTTTGTGGCACAACTTGACGAGAAGAAGGGACCGGTTGGTAGGAGATGTTCTGAGGCATCAAGGGATCACAAATTTAGCATTGGAGGGCAGCGTGGAGGGTAAAAATCGTAGAGGGAGACCAAGAGATGAATACACTAAGCAGATTCAGAAGGATGTAGGTTGCAGTAGGTATTGGGAGATGAAGGAACTTGCACAGGATAGGGTAGCATGGAGAGCTGCATCAAACCAGTCTCAGGACTGAAGACACAACAACAACAACAATTAGTCAATCTAAATGAGAGAGTGGGATGGGGCTATTCAAGTAACTCAGGCCTGACAGTGTGTTTGTATTGGCGAGGGGAATTCCCTGTGGGGTGAGGATGGGAGGGTGTGGGGGTGGTTTCTCAAAAGGACGGATTGTCCCCAGTGGGTCACAAAACATTTAGCAGAATAATGGGTTAATGGGTGTGGATGGAGTCATAAATCAATCAGCTATCACAATTTAATTACTTTGCATATCAATTTGATATCACAAGTGGTGTATAACAACAGGTTAAGGACCTGTCAATCGAAATAGAACAAGAGGTTGAGGACTGGTATGCAGCAAAACAATAGGTTGGCCCCTGAATCTATGCTTGCCCCTGATGTAGGCAATCCGCAATAACAAAATGGCCTGATTCCGCCATTGACCCTACTACTGACGTCATGCTCAATCACATCCCAGATGTGCTCGATCACGTTCAGATCTGGCGAGTTGTGGGGACAGCACATCAATTGGAACTCGCTACTACACTCCTCGAACCTCTCCATCGTACTCCTGGCCTTGTGACATGGTGCATTACCTTGCTGAATGTGCCACTGCTGTGTGGAAATACGATCGTCATGAAGGGGTGTATGTGGTTTACAGCCAGTGTACAATACTCATTGGCCCTCACGATCCATTGCACAAGTTCAGCGTGAATGTTCGCCGGAGTATAACAGAGTCGCTGCCAGCTTGTCTGCATCCTGCAGTACAGGTGTCGAGGAGCAGCTCCCCTGGAAGATGATGGATTCGCACCTTCCCATCAGCATCATGAAGAAGGTATCAGGATTCGCAAGTCCGTGCAATGCTCTGCCACTGTGCCAAAACCAGTGCTGATGGTAATGTGCCCATTTCAGTCGTAGTTGCTGATGTCGTGGTGTTAACATTGGTAAATGCATGGGTCATCAACTGCAGAGGCCCATCATTAGGAGTGTTCAGTGCACTGTGTGTTCGACACACTTGTACTCTGCTCAACAATAATGTCTGATGTTAGTTCTGCCATAGTTCACTGCCTGTCCTGTTTTACTATTGTGCAACATCCAACATCTCTAATGAGCGTGGCTGTCCAAACTCATGACTTGTGGATTTGGTTCCACTTCGGTTTCATCACATGTTGAAGACACTCACCACAGCACTCCGTGAACACCTGAATTGAGCAGTTTTCAAAATTTTACTACATGCACCATACATGTGTGTGACTAGCAGTCATTCCTCATCAGGAGACACTGTTGTCGCTTGGATAATAGATCGGTGGTCATAACTTTCTGGCTGATCAGTATATTTCCGTCACTGCCTCTTTGATGTATAGATTGAACAGTAGGGGTGAAAGACTACATCCCTGTTTAGTCCAAGCTCTTCATTCTTGATCTTCCAGTCTTATCATTACCTCTTGGTTCTTGTACATACTGTATATTACCTGCCTTTGCCTACACCTTCTCAGAATTTCGAATCTCTTGCACTATTGTCACTGTTGAAGCCTTTTTCCAGGTTGACGAACGTGTCTTGATTTTTCTTCAGTTATGCTTCTATTATCAACTGCAACATTGAGAACTGTCTCTATGGTGCCTTTCTTAGAGCCAAACTGATCGTCATCTACTAGATCCTCAATTTTCTTTTCCATTCTTCTGTATATTATTCTTGCCAGCAACTTGGATACATCAGCTGTCAAGCTGATAGTGCGATTGTTCTCGCACTTGCCACTCATTCTCTCTTCGGAATTGTGGGGTGAAGTTTTTCTGAAAGTCTGACGGTGTATCACCAGTCCCATACATTCTATACACCAACATTAATAGTCGTTTTGTTGAACTTCATAGCGTTATTGAAAGTCTGAATATTTTCTAAACTTGTACATAGCCGAAACAAGAAAGAACAGTAGTGGCCAAATCAAAGACTTGAACAGTTTTGAATATAGGTTGGTTCTGCTCATAAGGAATATGAATACCGCCACGTGAACGTACACTGACGAACGACTGGAAGAAGAAAGGAGAAACTTTGTGCTGAGCTGAATCTCGCAAGTACATCCGACACCTATGCGAAATCAATTCTGCATTGCACGTTCGGCTCACGTTCAGATTTCATCAAGTGGTGCCGTACGGTCCCTAGTAGCTCCATCCCGCATACCAGAACAAAAATTGTCGTCACGCTATGCTGCAAAGGTATCGAAGCATGTTCAATGTGGTTGCAGCTCCTCAATGTCCTTATAGAAATGTTGAATCTTCCAGAGGGTGGCAGCAGCGGTACACGTTTTCAAAAACGTCGTTCTGTTGCATATCACATTGCAAACTGAGATTTTCAATCATGAACTATGTGTAAATAAATGTTCCAAGTGAATGGGTTGTTTCACTGACGCCCTTTATGCCACCTCCAGAGACATTCTCATGTCGATTCTGGCGGCAGTGTGTGTGAAATGTTTTCCTCAGCCATTCCTAAGAAAACCACGTGATTTCAGTACTCTGTGTCGTAGTTCTTGTCTCCACCTGAGAGGTGTCAAGTGAATGGGGGGTGAGGTGTGAATGAGAGGGGTGTGACGACCTTTCCAATGAGTGGTATGTACACGGTGGAGTTGGACAAGAGCTGTAGTGAAATTTCGTGCAAATGTGACATCATTAACAGACGTTTCACCTGACATGAACTTCTGAACTTTTTTTCACACGTGTTGACACTTTGCTGTTTGAAGCATCACCGAGCCTGAAGCTAACACTACAAGGTGTCATGCATTTGTACCATTTCAGAGGAAGGTTGTAACCACATCTGAGACAATTTTGAAACATATGCATCGAAATAGGGGAAATGATGGGGTTCCAAAAAAGTGACCCTCTAACTGTTTGTGCAGTGTTCATTGTCAATTACAATTGCAATCAACACGGGATTGGACAATAGATCAAATGAAAAGTGTGGTCTGGTCAGATGAATCACGTTTCTTATTATACCGTGTCAATAGTTGTATTCAGATACATGACGATCAGCTGCTAAAAATATGCGTCATGCCATGGATGCAGGCTGATCTCACACACACACACACACACACACACACACACACACACACACACCTGAGCTACCATCATCAGACCTGCAGTAGTAATCAAAGGCATCAAGGCAACTGTGGACTATTACCACTTTATTGCAGACAACCTACATCGCTTCATGCTTGATGACTTGCCTGATGACGATGATGATAGCGTCTTCCAACAGCATAAATGTCTGTGTCACAATGTCAAAATCGTGCAACAGTGACTTGAGAATGATGATAGTGAGCTTATATTGATATCTTGGTCACCAAACTCGTCTCCTTTGAAACCAATGGAACACACTTTCACACTCAGAAACAACTGGGCCATAATCTAGAGGAATAGCATCCACAGGATAGTTTGCATCAATCTTCAAGCATTCACCCTTAAAGTTGTTCCAGCACCTCCGTATGTTTTCCCACAAGTCAAACCAACCTGTTACCATTCATAATCCATGTCTTTAAACACAATGATGGAAAAAAAATTAGTACACCCTTTTAGAGGTTTCCAGTTCACGTAAGACTTAATTCCCCACCTGCTTGACCTGTTCACCTAGTTCTGTAAGAGTTGTTACCTGGTGAGTCCCACGAGACGCTTCTCGTCCCATTGTAAACCACATGTGCTCTATTGGAAACAAGGTGAAAGATTGTGCTGGCCAGAAAGTCACTGCTCATCTTACTCTGAAAACATTCTGCTCATACCAAGCGCCAATTAGTGTTTCCTCCAAAGATGAATGAGAGTTGAAGCTTATCACACCACAGACCACTTTTCTTGGATGAATGCACTTTACAAGACAGCACTACCAAGTGCCAATTAATGTTTCCTCCAAAGATGAGTGAGAATTGAAGCTTATCACACCCCAGACCACTTGTCTTGGATGAATGCACTTTACAAGACAGCACTCATCAGACTCACGTTGTATGTGCAAATGACCATCACTTGCATACAGGCAGATCCGCTACCATTGCTTACGAGTGCGTCATGCCATTCCATATGCCAAGTGACCTCTGGAATGAGTCGAGCTGTGCACGTCAATGCAGTGGCTTGAGTGAAAGACATGCTACAGGCGTGTGTGCCCATGGTCCCACTGCTTATAAGCACAACAGTTCATGTTGAAACATCTAGGCTCACAAGCCCTCTTACTTGTTCTGTGGTAGCTGTACGATCTGTCACTGCTGTCCTTAGAAGATGACGATCCAGGCAAGCGTATGTGTTACATGTGTGTCCAGAACCTTGTCTGCAGGTGTGAGAATATTCATGTGACCATTGATACCTGCACTGTTGCACAACTGATAAACCACATCCAACCTGTATGGCAATTCTGTTTAAGGACCACCCTTTCAAACTTGCTCAGTTGGCTGTAGGAAGCACGAGAGCATCTCTGTGGCTCCACTCCATGCCTTATGCCTGAGAGCATTTCCTGCTAAAGAATAGATGCAGATGGGCTCTGGTAGCTATGCCACTAAGCGGATGATGTTGCAACCATTATCAGCACATCTACTTTCCCCTAGGTTGTATATGCTGTCATCAGATCAAAATTGACAATGTCTTTCCAGGTGTACTAATTTTGTTTCCAGCAATGTATATTTAATACCCCTTGTTGTCTCCCATTATACACATGCAACTCACTAAACTAAAACACAGAGACCATGGACTGATCATATGCAGTGACTGGAAAGTTATTTCCACATTTCCTGGACAATAGGGGGAGGAGTAGAGTACACAAAAGTATCACTGCATTTTATGGAAATGGGACATGCACAATAAATGCACAGCACATGGCACCATTACACACTGTAGTTGTTATGGTCTTCAGTTTGAAGACTGGTTTGATGCAGTCCTCCACACAAATCTATCTTCTGTAAGCTTCTACATCTCCGCATAAATGCTGCAATCTACATTTATTTCAGAGTGAAATTTTCACTTTGCAGTGGAGTGTGCACTGATATGAAATGTCCTGGCATATTAAAACTATGTGCCACACAGATACTCAAACTTGGGACCTCTGCCTTCCATAGGCAAGAGCTCTACTGAGTGAGCGATGCAAGCACACCATCCCCACAGATTTACTTCCACTATTACCTCATCTCCTACCTTCCAACTTTACAAGTCTCCTACACAACTGGCAAGACAACACCCCAGGAAGAAAGGATAATGTGGAGGCTTGGCTTAGCCACAGCCGATGGGATGTTTCCAGAATACAGTTTTCACTCTGCAGCTGAGTGCATGATGATATGAAACTTTCTGGCAGATTAAAGCTGTGTGCTGAACCGAGGCCTGAACTCAGGAAATGTCCCCCAGACTGTGGCTATGTCATATCTCCAAAGTATCCTTTCTCCTACGAGTGCTACTCTAGTAAGTTTCACAGAAGAGCTTCTTTGAAGAAGATGAATTACTGGGCGAAAATAAAGCTGTGAGGACAGATCGTGAGTCACACTAGAGTAGCTCGGAAGGGCACTTGCTAGTGAAAAGGAAAGTTCCTAATTGAAATCTCCATCGGGTACATAGTTTTAATCTGCCTGGAAGTTCAACATTAATTTCAACCTGCTTACTGTACTCAAACCTTGGTACCTTTTATGATACTTACTCCTCCTCCATTATCAAATTAATGTGTCCTCGATGTTTCAGAACAACCAATCCTCTTAATATGCTAATGCTTTACATTTCCTTTCTCCCCAGTTCAGGCCAGTAATTGATTAGTTATTCGACACTCATCCATACAAGGCTACACTCCACAAGAATAGATTTGAAGGACATCCTAACATTTAAATACATATTATATGATACCACATTTCTCTTTTTCAGCAATGCTTTTCTTGCCACTGTCAGTCTGCATTTTAAACCCTCTCTACTCTTGTCGTCTTTAGTTAGTTATTTTGCTGCCCAAACAGCAAATCTCAGTCACTTTTTTTAGTGTCTGATTTCTAATATAATTCTCTAAGCATTTCCTGGTTTCATTAAACTACATCCAATTAATGTTGTTTTACTTTTGATACTGTGCATCTTATTATCTCATTTCAAGCTACTGTTCATTCCATTTAACTACTCAGAGTCCTTTCTTCTCTTTGTGTGCTGATCCTGCAAGGCAAGATATGCAGCAGAACTTCTGTGAGGTTTGGAAGGTATGAGAAAGGTACTAGCAGAAGTAAAGCTATGAGTGTGGGTTGTGAAACTACATTTCCTTAAATCTTAATAACGTCAGTGAAGAAAAAGTAGAAAGGCTCCACATGGCTGTCACAGATAGAACACAGTTACTGGAACAGATGGTATGTCAACATAATTGCCGATTTCTGCTGTGTGTCAAGCAGGCAAACAACTGCACATTGTTGGCATAGTAATGCCAAAACAAGCTTTGATGAATAACAAATTAGCAAACATATATTGGTAGGCATGAATTTTGACTCTTTTTCATAGAAAAGCATTCTGCTAATTTCTTTTAATTTCCTTTTTTTTTAGGCAATTACATACAATATAAAAACTGGCATTTCTTCAAAGTTTTGTGGTCAACTTAAGAATCACTGTAATATACAAGAAAAAAACTTGGGTAATATTTAAAACCAATTTATCACACAGCATTACTATCAACTGAAATTTCAATTAAAGTTTTTTGGAGGCACTTGTTATTCAATAGCTTTATAGCTATGAAAAATTTACACCTGGCAATATTAACCTGTAGCTGTTCTGCAGGAACACTGACATTAAGCATCTTTCTGATGACAAGGTCATGACAGATCCCTAGATCTGTCTGGGCAAAATGAGGCAGGAATCACAGACACAGCAAAGGAGCCATCCCATCTACCTCAAGTGATGTAGTGATATCATGTGAAATCTACATCAAAATGATTACACAGGAATTTGAGCACTGCTCCTCTAAAATACAGGACCAGTTACTTATCATTATGCCATCAAAATGGACTTCTCCCATATACAATAATTGGCTGGAAAATGGACATACTATTCAAAACTATATGCCAAAAAGTTTGACTTTGAAGGCAACTATTGGGTTGGTGCATAATTTCATAGTGTTTTAACGTAAGTTTAACAAACACCACACATAAACATAACAATACTTTAGTCATAAATAATATATTCTCCTTCACTATTTACAGCAGTCTGCCAATGCTGGGGTAACTTTTCAACTGTAGAAATAACATTGATTTGGGGCAAAGAACTTGTAGATCCATGTTCGGAGCACATTTTCTTCCGGAAAGAAAGTTCCTTGAAGGATGTTCTACAGAGCGTAAGAGTTGAAAATCTGAGGTCGCAAGATCAGATGAATAAGGTGGGTGCTGAATGATTTCCAAATCCAACTATTTTACAATGTTTTTTGTCGTTCAGCAAAATGCTGGCGGGTGTTATTCGTGGAGTAGCATCACTTCATGTTCTTGGACTGCGTCTGCAAGACATCTCAGTTGTTGACAGTAATTATCATTAGTGATGGTTACGTCTCAGGGAAGCAATTCATAGTACACCGCACAGTCAGTGTTGCACCAGACGCATAATGTTATCTTTTGTGGAGTCCAGGTCTTTGTACAGGTAGCTGTTGCTATTTGGGCTTAACCATTCTTTCCTTTTCCTTACATTAGCAAAAAGACACCATTACTCATCACAAGTAACAACACACGATAGGAATGGTGAGTGTTGTTCCCGACCCAATTTATGACGAGCAAGCAGAGATACCAGGGTTGCCACAAGTTTCCCCAAGTGAAATTCCCTGATTTCCAGATAACTTTTAGCATTTTTCCATGACAAATTTTGAGATATCAAGGGTAAGTTAAGATGTAAATTGACAACCTGTCCTTGCAGCTACAGAAAAGAAACAATCATGCAAATGAGGAGATATAAAAAGAAGCAGATGGCATTTCCTGGTGTGAGCAAAAATCTCAAATGAACATCTTTTTTAATGAATTGCTTTAGGTGCTATTTTAATGAATATTTATTTCAATAAATCAAAACACATTTGGTGACAAAAATACACATTTTCTTGGAATCACAAGACAGATTTAAAATACCTTTAGCAATAACCTCAGAAAAAAGTAAGTCTCTTGAAAGAAGTGGATTTGGTGGGAAAGAACTGTGTAAACAAACATTGTTAAGCGACTGGGAATCAAATGTTGGTTCTACTATGTTCGTTAAAGTCAGTCACTGCCCACTGTGTTATATGTATTATTTTACAGGTATTGTGTGGAAATATATGAGTACATAGCGTATGAACTGCCAGCAACAGACACACTTTTCTTCATCTTATCGTCCGTACTTTATAATACATAAACTACCTTTGAAGTGCTAAAATGTACAAGAACAAATAAAATGTGTCTAAAACTCCACACTGTACCACGTACTTGCAGTGAGACAGTCACAATTCCTGAAATCCATCGCCTGTGGCTCTGGCCTGCTGAGGAACACCACAGTCCTGGTTCCATGGATAAAGCACGAAAATCTCTTGCATTACGCCACACATATACAGACCCGAACTGTGGGCAGATCAGTGACACTAGATCCAACGCGCAGGTCATGCACATTAGTGGGAACCGAATGGCTTCAGATCAGCAGGCCTGATCCATTACAGATACCCACAGAAACGGCCTGCAGTTTTGGCCCGTCACGGAATTCCACTCGTGTGGCCAACTATTCAAGAGCCACAGAAAACGTGTTGACGAAATGTGACTGCAGTGATCAATCCATGAAGCAGATAGCTTGTTCAAATACTCTGAGAATCAATAATAATGAGGATAGGTAGCAACTCACCGAAGAGATGATTGCTGAGCCGCAGATAGGTACATATAAAAGACGGTCACACTCTCACAACTAAATTTTCAGCCATAGCCTTTGTCAGAAAACAAGAGTGCACACACATTCACACAATCACTCAGACACAACGCGTGCACACATGACCCCCGTCTCCAGCTGCTGCATCAACGATCTCTGAGAATCAGATCCCAGCAAACCCCTCCTCATGTGTCCCTGCCTGTCGTCGGCAGCTGCTAGGCTAGCGGCAAGAAGTGTCGGCAACACTGACTGCAAGCTGATGGGAGTGGTAGAAAGGGGAGAAGCAGTAGGGAAGCGACGAACGTACTTCACTGCACCCAACCAGTGACGATGCATGACACCTTAGTAAACAAACCATTTCATGTACTGAGACAAACGAGACTTTTCCAGGTTTTCTTCAAATTTCCCTGACACGTTTGAAATTTCCTGATTTCCAGAACCAAGGCAATCCTGGATACACATATGGACACCCGCTGATTTATGTGATTTTGGCTTAGAGCATGCGGTACTCATACCCGATTTTTGAGCCTTTCTATTGCACGCAAATGTTGCATGACGGTGGAATGATCACAGTTCCTCACATTTGCCACTTCTCGAGTACAATGATGTGGATCACTGTGGAGTAACTTGTTTAAATGATCTCCGTCAAACATCAACGGTCTTCCAGACTGTATAGAGCCATTAATGTGAAAACGATCCTCCTTAAAATGAGAAAACCATCTTCATGCCGGTTCCGTCCAGTGACATTATCCCCATACGCAGTGCTCATGTTTCTCTCTGCCTCTGCTGCTGTCATTCTTCTAATGAACTCTAGCGAAAGAATATGTCGGAAATGTTAGGATTTCTCCACTTGGCACAACATTTTCCAGCATCCACAGCTTCACTCAGTATTTCCAAATGACGATATGTAAACTTGGATAGCAACAGTGAATTACATACAAAAAATGACAATCAGTAAATAAACCAATACGAACCAGAATAACACCATGTGAAACAAAAATGCTACAAATGTATGCACCTACCTAATGCATGAGAAAACAAAAGCACTTAACACTTCTGCTGATACTTTCATTATCATTTTGGTATTCCTAAGTAACTATCATAAGTTGTGATAATGAATTTGACAGTAAAATGACACTGTGTTATGCAGAAGGAGAGCAGGAGTCAAGACCATGAGCATGAGAGGAACAATCACATGCTAGAGGTCAAACCTTTCCAGTTCTGAAGGGGCTCTTGTTGATGACCAGAAATCGGATAATAATCTGTGAAAAGAAGGAACATCAGAGTTCAGCATCTTGTCAGTGCCACACTGATAGTATACAGAGTACCAGCTCCAACTCGATAACAATGACAGAAGAAACTGGCTGTGGCATTTCTGAATGAATCATAAGTTATTTAGAGAAAACATGTGAATGGTCAGACATAGGGTGTTGCAGAGCCTGTGTTGTTCAGAAGCGCTATGCCATGCAGCTTTACTGTATGGTTCAATTATGATGGCATCTTCTTGGGTAAAATATTCCGGAGGTAAAATAGTCCCCCATTCGGATCTCCGGGCGGGGACTACTCAAGAGGATGTCGTTATCAGTAGAAATAAAACTGGCGTTCTACGGATCGGAGGGCGGAAAGTCTGATCCCTTAATCGGGCAGGTAGGTTAGAAAATTTAAAAAGGGAAATGGATAGGTTAAAGTTAGATATAGTGGGAATTCGTGAAGTTTGGTGGCAGGAGGAACAAGACTTCTGGTCAGGTGAATACAGGGTAATAAATACAAAATCAAATAGGAGTAATGCAGGAGTAGCTTTAATAATGAATAGGAATGCAGGTAATCTACTACAAACAGCATAGTGCACACATTATTGTGGCCAAGATAGATAAGAAACCCACACCTACCACAGTAGTACAAGTTCATATGCCAACTAGCTCCACAGATGACGAAGAGGTTGATGAAATGTATGATGAGATAGAAGAAATTATTCAGATAGTGAAGGGAGATGAAAATTTAATAGTCATGGGTGACTGGAACTTGATAGTAAGAAAAGGAAGAGACGGAAACGTAGTAGGTGAATATGGAATGGGAGGAAGGAATGAAAGAGGAAGCCATCTGGTAGAATTTTGCACAGAGCATAACTTAATCATAATTAACACTTGGTTCGTATATATGGAAGAACCTGGATTAGATTAGATTAGATTAATACTAGTTCCATGGATCATGAATACAATATTTCGTAATGATGTGGAACGAGTCGAATTTTCCAATACATGACATAATTAGGTTAATTTAACAACATACTTAAGTTAATATAACAACTTTATTTTTTTGTGGTTTTTTTTCTTTATTTTTATTTTTTTTAGTTTTTTTGTTTTTTGTTTTTTATTTTTTTCTTAATTTATATCTAAAAATTCCTCTATGGAGTAGAAGGAGTTGTCATTCAGAAATTCTTTTAATTTCTTCTTAAATACTTGTTGGTTATCTGTCAGACTTTTGATACTATTTGGTAAGTGACCAAAGACTTTAGTGCCAGTATAATTCACCCCTTTCTGTGCCAAAGTTAGATTTAATCTTGAATAGTGAAGATCGTCCTTTCTCCTAGTATTGTAGTTATACACACTGCTATTACTTTTGAATTGGGTTTGGTTGTTAATAACAAATTTCATAAGAGAGTATATATACTGAGAAGCTACTGTGAATATCCCTAGATCCTTAAATAAATGTCTGCAGGATGATCTTGGGTGGACTCCAGCTATTATTCTGATTACACGCTTTTGTGCAATAAATACTTTATTCCTCAGTGATGAATTACCCCAAAATATGATGCCATATGAAAGCAATGAGTGAAAATAGGCATAGTAAGCTAATTTACTAAGATGTTTATCACCAAAATTTGCAATGACCCTTATTGCATAAGTAGCTGAACTCAAATGTTTCAGCAGATCATCAATGTGTTTCTTCCAATTTAATCTCTCATCAATGGACATACCTAAAAATTTGGAATATTCTACCTTAGTTATATGCTTCTGATTAAGGTCTATATTTATTAATGGCGTCATACCATTCACTGTACGGAACTGTATGTACTGTGTCTTATCAAAATTCAGTGAGAGTCCGTTTACAAGGAACCACTTAGTAATTTTCTGAAAGACAGTATTGATAATTTCATCAGTTAATTCTTGTTTTTCAGGTGTGATTACTATACTTGTATCATCAGCAAAGAGAACTAACTTTGCCTCTTCATGAATATAGAATGGCAAGTCATTAATATATAATAAGAACAACAAAGGACCCAAGACTGACCCTTGTGGAACCCCATTCTTGATAGTTTCCCAGTTTGAGGAATGTGCTGATCTTTGCATGTTACGAGAACTACTTATTTCAACTTTCTGCACTCTTCCAGTTAGGTACGAATTAAACCATTTGTGCACTGTTCCACTCATGCCACAATACTTGAGCTTGTCTAGCAGAATTTCATGATTTACACAATCAAAAGCCTTTGAGAGATCACAAAAAATCCCAATGGGTGGTGTTCGGTTATTCAGATCATTCAAAATTTGACTGGTGAAAGCATATATGGCATTTTCTGTTGAAAAACCTTTCTGGAAACCAAACTGACATTTTGTTAGTACTTCATTTTTACAGATATGTGAAGCTACTCTTGAATACATTACTTTCTCAAAAATTTTGGATAAAGCTGTTAGAAGGGAGATTGGACGGTAATTGTTGACATCAGATCTATCCCCCTTTTTATGCAATTGTATAACAATAGCATATTTCAGTCTATCAGGGAAAATGCCCTGTTCCAGAGAGCTATTACACAGGTGGCTGAGAATCTTACTTATCTGTTGAGAACAAGCTTTTAGTATTTTGCTGGAAATGCCATCAATTCCATGTGAGTTTTTGCTTTTAAGCAAGTTTATTATTTTCCTAATTTCAGAGGGAGAAGTGGGTGAGATTTCAATTGTATCAAATTGCATAGGTATGGCCTCTTCCATTAACAGCCTAGCATCTTCTAATGAACACCTGGATCCTACTATATCCACAACATTTAGAAAATGATTATTAAAAATATTTTCAACTTCTGACTTTTTGTTCGTAAAGCTTTCATTCAATTTGATGGTAATACTGTCTTCCTCTGCTCTTGGTTGACCTGTTTCTCTTTTAATAATATTCCAAATTGTTTTAATTTTATTATCAGAGTTGCTGATTTCAGACATGATACACATACTCCTGGATTTTTTAATAACTTTTCTTAATATAACACAGTAGTTTTTATAATTTTTGATAGTTTCTGGGTCACTACTCTTTCTTGCTGTCAGTTACATTTCCCTTTTCCGGTTACAAGATATTTTTATACCCTTAGTAAGCCATGGTTTGTTACAAGGTTTCTTACGAGTATATTTAACTATTTTCTTGGGGAAGCAGTTTTCAAATGCATTTACAAAAATGTCATGAAATAAATTATATTTTAAATTGGCATCAGGTTCACGGTACACCTCATCCCAGTCTAACTGCTGTAGGCTTTCCCTGAAATTTGCAATTGTTAAATCGTTGACTGAACGTACTACTTTGGAGGACTGTTTAGTATTGCTGAATGGAGCTATGTCATATATTGTAACTAGCTGTGCACCATGATCAGAAAGACCGTTCTCAACAGGCTGAGCATTTACCTGGTTAAACTTATCTTGGTCTATAAAGAAGTTATCAATCAGTGAGCTGCTATCCTTTACCACCCGAGTAGGAAAATCAATAACGGGTGTCAAATTGAAAGAACTGAGTAATACTTCAAGGTCATTTTTCCTATTACCCTCTTTCAGAGAATCTACATTGAAGTCCCTACAAATAATAATTTGCTTCCCCCTGTCTGACAGATAGCACAACAAGGAGTCCAAATTTTTCAGAAATAGATGAAAATTTCCTGACGGGGACCTATATACAGTTACAATTATAAATGTGCCTTTATTTAATTTAAGCTCACAGGCACATGCTTCTATATGTTTCTCTACACAAAACTTTTTTGTTTCTATACTTTTTGCACAATGATAACTTTTGACATATACGGCAACTCCTCCTTTCTCGATATTTTCTCTCATTACATGTGCAGAGAGCTTATAACCACTTACATTTACCTTATCCATATCGGTAACAATGTGATGCTCAGACAGGCATAGTATATCTATTTCATTCTCAGCTTCTAAATCTTCTAAACAAACCAGAAGCTCATCTACTTTATTCTTTAAACTCCCAATATTTTGATGAAATATACTTACATTATTTTTAATTATACTTTTATGAGAACCTTTCCTTATTCTAACATTTGCAGTACTCTCCTGTCTGAGTTTCTCATTGTGCTTAGGCCTAGTTCCTATACCAGTGGTCACATGGTGTTCAGAGAGGCAGATTATGTCAACTGGGTTGGGTGACTAATTCATCAATGCAATTACCTAGGACTGAGATACAACTTGGTGGAGATAAAATTTCTGGTGATTGGTGAAAATTTATAATTGGTAGCTGTGATTGGTGATCCAATGTGCTAGAATTGTGCTGTTTAATTTCATTCCTAAACTGAGGATTTGTTTCAATCCTGACCTCTCGTAGAACTTGACATCTTTCTGTCTTACCTATCCTAAAAAAGGTGCTGCTCCAACACCTGTAACCACTGGTATTTTACCATTCATGGCAGTGCCTCCCCCCCTTAAATTTCCTGCTATTACCCCAGCCAGTTTCCCCTTCCCTTTCCTGTTGAGATGTAGGCCGTGCCTGGTATAGTCCCACCTACTGAGATAATCAACAGGAACCACACCAATATGAGCCCCTGTACCCGACCCAAGCAGCCGTTCCAACTCCAAATTAACTCTCCCAACAGAAGAGTTCAAATGAGGCCAGTCATGGCGTCTCAGGACAGATACAAATTCAACATTGGTGTGTCTCGATGCCGACGCAATCTTTACCAGGTCACACTCTATACTGTACCCAGGATCTCTGTCAATGCTGTTCCCTGGCCCTCCCACAATAACCACGGTGTCTTCCCTGGTAAATCCTTTACAGAGTGAACCTAAATCCTCTGTCACCTGATCCAGACTAGTACTTGGTTTGAAAAAATTTGTGACCTGGTATTCTGGTCCTAATTCCTCCTGCAGAAGTTGGCCTACACCTCTGGCATGAGAACTGCCTAACAACAAAACTTTCTTCCTTTTCGATGACTTTCCTACATTCTTTTTCAATTTCCTATTGAAAGTTTGTTGTGTCCTGTCTACACCTACCTCTGCTTGAGGCTCATCAGTTTCTAACTGAAGCAACAGGTCAAACTTATTTTTGACATTCACCACAAAACTGTCAGACTTAGTTCTAGGCGTGTTCCTTCTGCTACCTGTTGCCACTTCCCACCTCTCTTTGCCCTTCTCCCTCCTTAACCTGTCCAGATCTTCCCTAGCCTGATCTAGCTCAGCCTGAAGGGCAGCAATTTTCCCCTCCAGTTCCACTATCTTCCTATCTCTGCTGCAAATCCTACATAACCACTGATTTGCCTGATCCACTTTCCCAACACCCACGCCACTGCAGTCCCCCCAGTGAAAAAAACTACTGCATCCATCACACCAAACCCCGGAACTAACAATTCTACGGCAAGTCAGGCACTTCTCACTCATGGCAAAAATGATACTTTAGCTAGAATAAATCAATTAAATTACCGAAAATCAAAAAAGACGTTACAAGAATTAAGCCTATTCACAAATGTATATAAGCAAGTTTCTGATTTAAAATTCCGCTGTTTTTCTGAGATCTGTATAAAACAACGAAGGTATACGCTATTTATTATATATTTCACTCGATGGAATGAAAAAAAGGACAATTAAAGGAGATACTTTAAGTTTGATTCTCCAAAAACGTTACGAGAATTAAGCCTATAAACAAATGTATATAAGCAAGTTTCTGATATAAAGTTACGCTGTTTTTCTGAAACCGGTTTTAAAACAAAGAAGTTATACGCTGTTTACGGTAGTTTACTTATTTGTTACCGAGAAACTAGTTAAATTACCGTGAAACAAGAAAAAAAAGTTTACAAAATTTAAGCCTAAGCGCGACTTCGCGAAGTTACGATCTTATCGTGTTTTCTGAAAAAATACGCAAAGAAAAGTCAAACCTTTAACGGCAAGACTAAACGATACACTAATGCACGTATTTAATTTGTTGTCGGCGTTAAACTAAATTATATTCCTGTCTAAATCACTTAACTTTCTGGAAATGGTTTCTGGCGTCACTTACTCGGCGGCCATCTTGGTACCTTTTTGAGATACTGGAAGGTCTCAGATAGATTATATAATGGTAAGACAGAGATTTAGGAACCATGTTTTAAATTGTAAGACATTTCCAGGGGCAAATGTGGATTCTGACCACAATCTATTGGTTATCAACTGTAGATTAAAACTGAAGAAACTGCAAAAAGGTGGGAATTTGAGGAGATGGGACCTGGATAAAATGAAAGAACCAGAGGTTGTAGAGAGCTTCTGGGAGAGCATTAGGGAACGATTGACAAGAATGGGGGAAAGAAATACAGTAGAAGAAGAATGGGTAGCTTTGAGAGATGAAATAGTGAAGGTAGCAGAGGATCAAGTAGGTAAAAAGACGAGGGCTAATAGAAATCCTTGGGTAACAGAAGAGATGTTGAATTTAATTGATGAAAGGAGAAAATATAAAAATGCAGTAAATGAAGCAGGCAAAAAGGAATACAAACGTCTCAAAAATGATATCGACAGGAAGTGCAAAATGGCTACGCAGGGATGGCTAGAGGACAAATGTAAGGATGTAGAGGTGCATATCACTAGGAGTAAGGTAGATACTGCCCACAGGAAAATTAAAGAGACTTTTGGAGAAAAGAGAACCACTTGCATGAATATCAAGAGCTCAGATGGAAACCCAGTTCTACGCAAAGAAGGGAAGCAGAAAGGTGGAAGGAATTTATAGAGGGTCTATACAAGGGCGATGTTCTTGAGGATAATACTATAGAAATGGAAGAGAATGTAGATGAGGATGAAATAGGAGATACGATAGTGCGTGAAGAGTTTGACAGAGCACTGAAAGACCTAAGTCGAAACAAGGCCCCGGGAGTAGACAACATTCCATTAGAACTACTGGCAACCTTGGGAGAGCCAGGACTAACAAAACTCTACCATCTAGTGAGCAACATGCATGAGACAGGCGAAATACCCTCAGACTTCAAGAAGAATATAATAATTCCAATCCCAAAGAAAGCAGGTGTTGACAGATGTGAAAATTACTGAACTATCAGTTTAATAAGCCACGGCTGCAAAATACTAACACAAATTCTTTACAGACGAATGGAAAAACTGGTAGAAGCTGATTCCGTAGAAAAGTTGGAGCACATGAGGCAATACTTACCCTACGACTCGTCTTAAGGAAAGGTAAACCTACAGTTCTAGCATTTGTAGACTTAGAGAAAGCTTTTGACAATGTTGACTGGAATGCTCTCTTTCAAATTCTGAAGGTGGCAGGGGTAAAATACAGGGAGCGAAAGACTATTTACAATTTGTACAGAAACCAGATGGCAGTTATAAGAGTCGAGGGACATGAAAGGGAAGCAGTGGTTGGGAAGGGAGTGAGACAGGGTTGTAGCCGATCCCCGATGTTATTCAATCTGTATATTGAGCAAGCAGTAAAGGAAACAAAAGAAAAATTCGGAGTAGGAATTAAAATCAATGAAGAAAAAATAAAAACTTTGAGGTTCGCCGATGACATTGTAATTCTCTCAGAGAGAGCAAAGGACCTGGAAGAGCAGCTGAACGGAATGGACAGTGTCTTGAAAGGAGGGTATAAGATGAACATCAACAAAAGCAAAACGAGGATAATGGACTGTAGTCGAATTAAATCGGGTGATGCTGCAGGAATTAGATTAGGAAATGAGATACTTAAAGTAGTAAAGGAGTTTTGCTATTTGGGGAGCAAAATAACTGATGATGGTCGAAGTAGAGAGGATATAAAATGTAGACTGGTAATGGCAAGGAAAGCGTTTCTGAAGAAGATAAATTTGTTAACATTGAGTATAGATTTAAGTGTCAGGAAGTCGTTTCTGAAAGTATTTGTGTAGCCATGTATGGAAGTGAAACATGGACGATAAATAGTTTGGACAAGAAGAGAATGGAAGCTTTCAAAATGTGGTGCTACAGAAGAATGCTGAAGATTAGATTGGTAGATCACATAACTAATGAGGAGGTATTGAATAGAACTGGGGAGAAGAGAAATTTGTGGCACACCTTGACTAGAAGAAGGGATCGGTTGGTAGGGCATATTCTGAGGCATCAAGGGATCACCAATTTAGTATTGGAGGGCAACTTGGAGGGTAAAAATCGTAGAGGGAGACCAAGAGATGGATACACAAAACAGATTCAGAAGGATGTAGGTTGCAGTAAGTACTAGGAGATGAAGAAGCTTGCACAGGATAGAGTAGCATGAAGCGCTGCATCAAACCATTCTCTGGACTGAAGACCACAACAACATGCATGCATGTCCGAAGGAACAGACACTGCGGCAACTACAGCCATTACGAAATACATGTACTGCATTTGCCGTTGTGAATATGGATAACGATTAGCTGTACAACTGTTGTCATTCCATTATACAGCCGATGGCTGTCTGCATATGCCGTTGTAAATAGATTTCATTTAGTTCGTAATGACGGTAGTTGCCACAGTGCTTGATCCGCCAGCAGCAGTCAAATGAATTTTAATTTAAATGCCTCTCCTGTACGGGAACATAGACACTAGATGTATGAGTACAGGTTGAAGACACATGGTTAATTAATACAGAAGTTTGGTTCTAGCCATGAGAAATGCTCAGATAGTATAATGGTAAGGCGAGCACTCACAATAAACAGGAAACCTGGGTTAGAGTCCCTATCCAGCACAAACATTCACTGTCGTCATTCCATTAAAGAGCTGATGGTGATCTGTATTCACAATTGTGAATATACTTCATTTAGGTTAGGTGTAGATTTCAAACCTAATTACATCAAACGCTACTACAGTGTCTTGGTCACTGCATCTCTTTGGAAAGTGAATTAAGTATCTGATAGGTTACTGTAATCACATTACAGAAATTGCTCTGATAGGATTGCTTTTAATACCAGTGGACACACATTTGTCCCATTATTCTTTATGACACCTCACTACATTAACAGAAGTGAATAGTGTTATATCATGAAGCACCAGTCCAATATTCCAAGCCAATTTGATATAATTTTTTCCACAGAAGTGACTTACCACTTTGTTCCTCTCCTGCCATTCTCTCATACACTTTCACCTGCGTCAGTTTTTGCTACTAATGGTGATAGACAATAGTGATAGACACTGTGTACAGATCTTGCACCTGGGTGCCCCTCTTTGCTTGGCACCCCAAGCAGTGGCTAGTGTCACTTAGGCCTTAAACAGAACCTGCCAATATACTGGAATGATGGCAATGAAAATTTGTGTCAGACCTGGATTTGAGCCCGAATTTCCTATTTTACATGAGCTACCACCTTCACCACTTCAACTATCCGTGCATGAATCATGGCCAGACCTAAACTTCCGTCCCATCATCCATAAGTCACAACCTGCACTTGTACATTATGTATATTATTGCCTGAGGAGGACATATTTAGTTGAGAATCGAGGGCCTGGTATTAGCGAATAAATATGTTGTTAAAAAGTACAATGCGATGTTCCTTTGTACATGCATACCTGTACTTTTTGTTTATTTGCCAATACCAGGCCCTTGACACTCAATAAATATGTCCTTCCTGAATGGGAATATACGAGTGAAGGTTGTGACTCATAGACAATAACATATGGAAGCTTGAGCCTCACCATTATTCATTCATGGGTAGCCAAAGTGGTTAAGGTGACTGCTTGTGTAAAGGAGGGAACTGGGTTCAAGTCCTGGTCTGGCACAAATGTTCACTGTCGTCATTCCAATATACAGCCAATGGTGATTCACATTTGCAATTGCAAATACATTTCCTGCATTTTTTGACATCTGCACTTACTGCAGTGCCTGTTCCTCTGGAAATGCATGCATGTTCGAAGGAACATTGCATTGTTATTTCGTACTCTTGTTTTTATTGTGGCATGGAAGCAAACAGCCTCCGAATATTATCTTTATAAAATTCCTCATCCCGCCTGAAATACGTTTTGTTGGTTCCCAAAGACAGTGGGATGTAAAATGTACGTCTTTCCATCACATTCATGCTCTATGGGTAAAAAATCAAGGACTGGTTAGGTAAATCAAGAACCTGTATATTCCTCAATGTGTTTGAGATGCAAACTACAGTGTAGGGTCTTGTACGAGGTGTGGCTAGAAAAAAACCGGACTAGTACTGGTGAAACAATAAAACGAATGCAATAAGGCTGAAAGTCGCGTGGCCTGTCACGTGACTCTCGCTCCGCCTACTGCTCGAGTTTCATCTGCCTCCTGCACTCAGTCTCCCCGTGGCGTCTGTTTTAAGTAGTTGACGTTTTGTCTGTGCGTCGGAAAATGTTGAGTGTACAGAAAGAACAGCATGTTAACATCAAATTTTTTTTCAAACTAGGAAAATCTGCAAGTGAAACGTTTGTAATGTTACAACAAGTGTACGGCGATGATTGTTTATTGCGAACACAAGTGTTTGAGTGGTTTAAACGATTTAAAGATGGCCGCGAAGACACCAGTGATGACGCGCTGGCAGACCATTGTCAGCAAAAACTGATGCAAACATTGAAAAAATCGGTAAACTTGTTCCTTGTCAACTCCTGTTAACTCAGACACTGCTCTGATTGTTAAACGGCGATCTTGTCGAACAAGTTTACCGATTTTTTCAATGTTTGCATCAGTTTTTGCTGACAATGGTCTGCCAGTGCGAGTGTCATCACTGGTGTCTTCGCGGCCATCTTTAAATCGTTCAAACCACTCAAACACTTGTGTTCGCGATAAACAATCATCGCCGTACACTTGTTGTAACATTACAAACGTTTCACTTGCAGATTTTCCTAGTTCGAAACAAAATTTGATGTTAACATGCTGTTCTTTCTGTACACTCAACATTTTCCGACGCACAGACAAAACGTCAACTACTTAAAACAGACGCCACGGGGAGACTGAGTGCAGGAGGCAGATGAAACTCGAGCAGTAGGCGGAGCGAGAGTCACGTGACAGGCCACGCGACTTTCAGCCTTATTGCATTCGTTTTATTGTTTCACCAGTACTAGTCCGGTTTTTTTCTAGCCACACCTCGTATTATCCTGTCGGAATATGCCGTTTGGTACCTGATCGTCAAGGATATGTCATTAGTATTTACAATACTTGCCACATACTGGCAAGAATTCAGCCTCCCTTCAACAGTTATCAAATCAGTTCTGTAGTCATATCCAATTTTTCCCCACGCCTCAAATCCAGGAGTAGTTGTGGTACGAGCCTCTACAATCACTGTTTCTACTGATGTTCCACCATATTCTCTATGGGCAGATTTGCGTCGGCACTAGCAAAATGAACAAAAATGAAACTCGTCACTGACCACCACAGAATATCACTCAATGTCCTTGCTGATTCTGCCTCTGCACCATGAATATCTCTATTTGTCTTTGGTGATTGATGGCAACTTGAGATCTCAACCTACCTTCCAGTAGTATTTTCCTTATGGTACGTGGTGCCTGTAACCTCTGCTTACATTTCAGATGTCATCCTTTAAAGAGAGTCGATCAATCCTAATTTTAAGATTTTTTTATGGTGTGGTCCTTCTGGAAGGACTTCTGCCTACTCTTCTTGCATTCTATTATACTGAATCAATCTCATCAACACTTACTATGCAGTGATTCCACTACAGCCGACTGTCATATTCGGTCACACTGACACACTCCTATCTCAACCGTGCCAATGATTTGACCTGTCTCAAAGTCCAAATGATGGCAATCAGCAGCATGTGAATGTCCCCTGGACAAGCAGTATTGCGATCTCCACCTGAAATGTTGCAGTGATGTAGGACACATCCGATAACCATTACGAACTCACACCATTCTTCATATGTAGGAATGGCTTTTTTCTTTACTATAAGCAAGTGTGAATAAGGATTAAATTTTAATCACATCTGACAGGTATGGAAATACTAGTCTCAGGTTGGTAGCATTCTGTAAGGTGTTCATGGTGGAGTACTTTCCAATCCTGTTAATGTGAAAGTCACGGGATAGCGATAGGGACAAATACAGATGGTAGTAGTATCACGCACACAAGGTATAAAAGGACAGTACATTGGCGGATCTGTCATTTTTATCATGATGATTCATACGAAATGTTTCTAACACCGCACAATGGGAATTAAAATACTTTGAACTTAGAATGGTACTTGGAGATAGAAGCATGAGGCATTCCATTTTGGAAATCATTAGGGAATTCAATATTACGAGACCCACAGCGTCAAGAGCCTGTCAAGAATATCAATTTTCAGGCATTACCTCACACCGTGGACAGTGCAGTGGCCCACGACCTTTATTTAATGATCAAGAGCAGCAGCGTTTGCATAGAGTCGTCAGTGATAACAAATAAGGAACATTGCATGAAATAACCACAGAAATCAATGAGGGACACACGAAAAACGTGTTCATTAGGACAGTGCGGCAAAATTTGCTAACAGCATATCGCCTGCAATACCTCTCCTGGGCTCATGACTGTATCAGTTGGGCCCTAGACTGAAAAACCATGGCCTGGTCAGATGAGTTTGGTAAGAACTGATGGCAGGATTTGAGTGAGGTGCAGATCCCATGACACCATGGACTCAAGTCATCAACAAGACATTGTGCAGGCTGGTGGTGGCTTCACCATGCTGTTGGCTGTATTTTTATGGAATGAACTGAGTCCTCTGGTCAAGCTGAACTGATCACTGACTGGAAATGGCTATGTTCAGCTATTTGGAGACCATTTGTAGCCATTCATGGCTTCAGGTTTCCAAACAACAATGTGCCGCATCACTGGGCCACAACTGTTCATAATCGGTTTGAAGAACATTCTGGACAAATCAAGTGAATGAGTTCGCCACTCAGATGGACAATGTGAATTCCATTGCAAAGTTACTGGACACAATCGAGAGGTCAGTTTTTGCACAAAGCCTTGCACTGGCAACACTTTCACAATTAAGGATGCTTATAGAGGCAGCATTACTCAGTATTTCTGCAAGGAACTTCCAACAATCTGTCGAGTCCATGACATGTCGAGCTGCTGCACTACGCCATGCAAAAGGAGGTCCGACATGATATTAGGCGATATCCCATGACTTTCTTCACCTCCGTGTATATACATACCACATAGAAAATCTCTTGTATTTTGGCTAGTAAGACGTGGGTCATCTCATTGGTTGCTCTCCCTCTGATGAAGAAGGTATTGCCAATTAGAGGACTGTTTGATGTAATGCTATGCCAATACACTTGACAGTTTTGCAGCAGGGTGACAAGGATTAACAGGTCGTCATTATGGAATGACATGAAAAAATTCACAGAAATATATAGGTTTGGAGCACGACGGAAGTTACTCCGGTTAGTTTTTAGTGAGTAGTACCGACATAATTTCAGGCACGGCAACTGGAAATCTTACTCTCAGTTGAGGTGCCTGATGCCACTTAGCCTGATTTAGACAGTAATTTCCTTAGCATTTTTTAACCCTCCTAAATAAAAACAACACTGACTAATCTGAAAAATGAATCAGAAACATACCTAGGCACTTATTTATGCATTGTCAACTTGGAAAGAGAATACGAGGATGCATGCAATGCCTGAGAGGGAAAAAGTGTCAGTCACATCTGCTGTGTCTTTAGGGACACATTGTTGATGTTACATATGTGAACAAAAATAACTTTTGCTCCTCCATTCTAATATCCACAAAGCTCTATGATTGTTGTGCTGCTGTACTATGAAGCTGGAAAGTTGGCATACACTGGTTAATCCAGTTTTACATTCAGTCTCATTAGAACCTCACATAGTCTTTTAGTAGTATCAGTAGAATTGCTTTACAGTAAAGCAGTGGTGTTCATTTGAGAAAGTCTGCAGACCGGTAGTGTAGTAAGTAGTTACACTGCCAAAGAAACAATCTTTATACGATTTTCGTTATGTAAGTAGATAAATTACACAATCTTTGTCATTTTCTAAGGATGCTGATTCCAGTTAGTAGACGTTTAAGTGTCCTACATCGATGACACACCTGTGAACAATACTTAATTGGGGGTTTCACTTTCAGTTTTCTTTTTTGTGTGAATACACACAATGAAACCAGAACGTGGAATACTCCAAGCTAAGTAGTGTTGTATTGAGAGCACAGAGTGACTTAAGTCGGACAAAGATACCCTCAATAGCAATCAATTGGATGACAGAACAAGAGAGTGACGTGTGTGTGTGTGTGTGTGTGTGTGTGTGTGTGTGTGAGAGAGAGATAGAGAGATTGGCTGTGTATAGTAGCATGAACCGATGCATCAAATTTACCTTCCCACCGACCAGCGCAAAAATTATCACACAATTTTGTGGCGTGCTTAGTTTCTGCATCGTAGAACACTTACACCAATGACAGGGAAGGGTAAACTTTTCTGTAGCCAGGAGCACAATAGGTATTTACATACAAGATGTGTACATCTTCTCAGAAGCAAAATAAATCCTATGATATTTTATTCACTGTGCCATATAAATTCTTGCATATTGATGAGAATAGAATTTAACAAGTAACAGAGAAATTGTTTGGATGGTGTGGACTGATAGCAAACTTCACTGGACCCACCACAAAAACTGCTGAAAATTTTCAGTTGTCTCTACTACGAATTTGGAATTCTCAGGCAGTTGTGCCATTGAAAATTGTGTATCCTGAGCCAGCACACACTAGAATAGCATCTCTTTCTCGAGAAACAAAAATCTTGGCCTGTATGTAACAGATGGATAAATGCATAACCATGACACAAACCGAAGCAAACATTCGTCTGGTGTGTCAAAGATTGAACAGGTGTTGTGACTGGGTGAGAAATATGGACAGCTTACTCTTCAATGAACAACCCCTCTCCATTAGTAATAAATCCACTAATGAACACTGAACAATGTAACAGAAATGTAAGTGACACACACTTTTGTTCCATTGACAAGGGCAAACTTGCATATGACCTCAATTTCTCCCTCATCTTAAGATGTGTGTTCAGAAGGTACTAATGTACACAGAGGTCAACTATGCGTATAATTCAATTTTATATGCATATATTGTCCTAGTGACAAATATTCTAGTTTGTCTCACATCTTTCACACCTGTACAAATGCACACACCAAATGAAGCAAGCACTGATACCTGGCACCAACTTAGTCTTAACTAAAACTGATCAGGGCCTTTTGTTTCCTACCACTTGTTCTCTGCTAAATTGCACGCAACTTATTCCTACCACAATCTTCCCAGACCACAAGCTATTAAGTTTTCAGTTCCAGTTGTTCATATATTTTGTCTGGCATTGTAGTGTAACATGGGTTATTTGTTAGAATGATCTATGTTCCACTGAGGATGCTCACACTGGCACAAGATGGCCATTCTCTACCTAACATTTTATGTAGTGGAAACAACCCACTGTGCATACCCCGATCTGTGCAGATGGTGTATATGCAGTGATGTAATGTAGCAGGGGCAAGGCGCAGTGTGGTGAGCGCGGTAGCACTTGCTGGTTGTGGGCGTTTATGCCTTGGTAATGACCCTTAAGGCATCATGAACACCTCAAAGAAAACAGACGTACTGCAATGTTAACACTCAAGAGAGATGAAGATTGCAAATTTTTACCTTTAGTCGGGTCCTATATGGTCGGATATATTGAACGATGTGTTTGAGTTCATGAGATACTGATATTTGGATCTGTCTTCACAATTGATGTAAATAGAAATTTGCAAGCTAACATACTTTCACTCTCTAATGTCATACCGAATAATATTTTGGGATAACTCTACACTTAGGCAAAAAGTATTTACTGCACAAAAGAAAGTGTTTAGAATAATGTGTGGGGCTCACAGCCGCATATCTTGTAGGTAGCTCTTTAAAAGGTTAGGAGTTCTTACAACAGCGTCACAGTAGATTTACTCAGTAATGAAATTTGTTCTCCACAATATGGACCAATTTAAAAACAACAGTGACATTCATGATTATAATAACAGTAGAAAGAAAGACTTACACTATCCTCTACTTAACCCACCTTTGGCACAGAAAGGGGTAAAATATGCTGCTGCAAAACTTTTCGATAAATTACCAGATGAAATAAAATGTCTGACAGACAGCAGTAACAGTTTTAAAAGTAAACTGAAATGGTATCTCCTTGACAACTTCTTCTATACCACAGATGAATTCTTGAATAGGAGTAAATAAATCTATAGGTATAATATAGGCATTTTGCAACATTTAAAGGAATGGGGTAAGTCAAAGTAAGTTTGGGCATGGCCATAGTACAGAGTAGCCATACCATGAGAACAAAACTAAAAGGTGACTGTTTTGCAAGAACAATAATCAAAGGTAACTTAGACCACAACCCTACTCACGGTGTTACAGCTAAGTAGTGTGTCCACACATGGGAAGAAACGCAGCCGTATGCTGACTAATCTCTTTGTCATCCAAAAAGGATGAGTTGGGGAATTTTAAGACAGGAAGCAACCATGAAATATTAGTAACAAATGAGACATAAAGCAACTCTTACTTAACCTCATACTAAGTCCTTTTTTCTAACAATCTCCTTCATGACAGGCGTGTTCAAAGGCTAGCTTTAGTAAATTTGTGTCTGTCACAAAAAAGTTTCAGTCATCTCTGTTAACTGTAACGGGATATCCCTTCGAAGATAATACTTCCCTCAGTCACCTTTGATAAAATCTTCTAAACACAATGATGGAAACACTATGTAGAGGTGGAAAATTGGATAGACTTTCTTATAGGATGTCAAATCAAACTTCTTACAGCATCATCAGATTTTTGCTATAGCCATCACTTCCCGGTTGAAGTGATCACTATATAAAAAATCTATGGATACCAGTATTTGAATGCTGGTCCCTGTTTTGACCCGAAGCAAGATGGAATCTTCCTACACAATGGTCAAGGGCCTGAAGATGGCGTAGACAACTGATGAAACTGGTAGCCAAATAAAATAAGTTTGGAAATTAGATGGCTGAAAGGTGTTTGATTTGACATTCTGTAGCGAACAGCCAATTCCTGCAACCATCTCTGAAAGATGGACGTACAGAAACTTTGTTATGTCTCTGAATTTCAAATGTCAGAACTTTCATTATATTGACCCTGCCCAATTGCAGACATGCTACAACTCCAACTGACTGAATCTATCATGATGTAGTATGCTTCTTGTATAATCTCACACGATAAAAATTTGCTGAAAATTCAGCTTTCATTAACATTATCTTACTTTCCTGAGAAGTTGACTGAAGAAGTTTTTTCTAACACAGTGCTGAATCACTGAATTATGATGCACACACTGCTACGGGTAGACCGTGTGCCCACTGAGCCTGCAACCCGAACCACATCCCAGTTACGCAGGCAGCCTACTTCCTTGCAGAAGATGTTCGGGGGCTGTCACAGCACACACTACCATCAGATGGCATTGAAGGCTGTATTTAGGGCGAGGCATGAGTCCTGGACAGTGAGTTCCCAACAAGGGAGCATTCTGGGACAGATGGTGAAAGCTTATTGCATTTCTAAAATCGAGAGCTCACTCCAGGGTTGTTGCTAAGCTGCAATCACTCCTCCCCCTGGAGCCTGCAGCATGGCCCATCTACAGAACATGTGGCCCCGACAGGAAGACTTACTCTCGATTTTGTAATATTTCTATGATTGCCTGCTGTTTGGCTTCCCCAGACGTAGAATATTCCTCTTTGTCACTTAGACTACAGGTGTTCCCTCCTGGATTGTGTTGTCTGATTTAGGATTTCTGTCAAACTTCGTCATTATCCTAAATGAGACTTAAAGCAACTTCTGAGCAGACTTCGTAAGTTTTCCAAGTGTCTCAAGAACTTTACTCTGACAGTGTTTATCTGATGTATATTAAGAACTTATTATAAGAGTTGTTTTGATATCTTTTAGAGTCAAGGCTTAGTTCACCACTTTGGTTTCATCACCAACAGACAGTTGAAATACTTTTCTATTCTACTCAGATGATTTCATTTGGGTTTTTCCATTACTAAGATAGTTCAGAATTATCAAACTTTTGTTTTCTCCTTCCAGAGTTGGAAGACTGTTTCTGCTTCACCAACAAGTATAGTTGGTTTCACGGTTCCGAAGACTTATTAAGTTGAATTGAGTTTCTCTCTATTCAAATAAACTTTGGTAATTTGTTTACACCTGGGCTGTTTACTTGAGTACCACCTACAGCAGGCACTTTAAACACCATTACATACGATAAGTGAACAGTCACAACTTACTGTACAAAATTTTCATAGTACAAAATTTATTTTTTAATACAAATGAGATTCAATTACAAAATAGTACACAAGAAAACAACTTATTGGGAAAAGTCTTACAAAGCTTCACCTTTGTGGTGCAGAACATAACAATTCAGCTCAAATTTTACACTTCACATGGAAAATAAAAATATTACAAAAAAGAAAAGGAAAAAAAATCAGTCTGTGCATAAAATAACCTCCCCTCTTTTTGGTTACTTTCATGGAAATGCGATGACAAAGCCACAAAACTGAAGTTGTACTAAGGCACTTATGCAAATAACATTTACAGAAATATGTCAATGAATACTTAAAGAAAATGGTGTTTCTACACACACTAATTATTAAGCTCAACAAAAATATAATCACAGCCTACAATGCTTATTTCACGAACTACTAACTACATTTATCTATGGAGATTCAGTTTGCTTATGTATACTAGTAAAATAAATTTAATAAAAGTTGCAATCTAAACTGTTGCGTAATAGAAACTGAACTTCATTTTTATCACAGAAAAAAATATCTTTGTACCATAAACCAATGAATAACTTACAACATTGCATTGAGAAGATTTCATACCTGTAGAAATATAAACTGCACACTTGTGAAATACTGCACCTCAACAGAAAGTATTTGCTTGAAGTTTTAATACAAGTCTACAAAAATGTGATTAAATTACTTCCATTATTAACAGCAAATGACTACACATTTTCTTTTTTTTTTTTTCCAGCAACACAAACTTTAGATAGACATGTATCACAATTATTTCTGTTTTGATTACATCAAGAATAAGTTACAACTTCTGTAAAGCCTGAGTAAAATTGAGCAGGCAATTAACTGAAGGTGTTGATGTACAACATAGACACAGATAAGAGAGGACAAAAACTTCAACCGGTAAACTACACACTTGTTAAATTTGAAATCTCTAATGAGCAATATTTTGACTGGATATATTAAAAAATAGACATCCACATAAAAAACTATGTATGCTTCCTTGAAGAGACAGAACATGTCTTTTGCTTGGAGTTAAACACACTGTAACTCCCATTTGTCAAACAAGCAAATACTCACAATATTTGCTACACAAATAATTTTATTTGTGAGATATTCTGCGAGTTGACAATTAATTCTCCTCATGTCTTACTTTTTTAAGGAACTGAAGAAACTGAGCCTATCAACGAAAGGTCCCAAAAACTATGCATGATCTAAGGAACTTATTACTTGCAAAGCAACAGAAATACAAACTTATTTGTAAAGATATTTATATGAGAACTTGTAGACAGCTCAACAGACATGGGAACGAGATTTTAGCTGCCATATTAGACATTTACCCTAGGAAATAGAAGTATTCCAACAACTGCCTTTTACAACAGCTATTCCAGCAACTTCCTGATGTCATGCAGTAGTGGTGTTGAAAATAGTAATTCCAAGACAAAGCAAGAACATTAAATTAAGATAAGTATTTTAACTAGATGTGTTTCTGCATATTTTGAGATTCATGCCAGATTTCTGTTTGGCGAAATAAGAAAAGCAGGCGCAAGGGAGATCCAATATTAAGCTTTCCACTACATACCTGTCTTCTTTGCAGGCAAAACAATTTTTTTTCTTTTTGCAATTTATGGTTTTTGACACAGTACACTTCCAAGGACTGCATTCAATACAAAAAAAGCAGAAAGTATGGTGTGTTTCTAAAGAAGTTAGTGAGGACAGCTTTGTCAGCTAGTCGGACCAGGTAACATTTCCTGATTAGCAACAACACAGTAACTAGCACAATATTTAACAGGAATATTAACTGCGGGCTGCAAATGAAGAACCACAAATACTCACATTCTCTCAGGAAATCCATGAAACTTACATTATTGACATACGAAGACGATACGGCACTGTAGCCAATTAACACACGACTGTGACAATTATCTCACAATTTCTTTTTTGCACAGGCACCTCGAATGTCACAACAGTTCCAGAGTCACCCATCAACATCACGCAACCGGCCACGGCCTTTGCCACGTCCCCTCGCCGCCACGGTGTAACCTCCCTGTGACTGGCTGGGATGGAGCCTCTCTTGAACCACCTGTGCACTGTGAACCACTGGCCACACTTCTGCAGTAGGCGGGACTACGTATCCTTGAGGTCCGACAGCAGGCCCAGCAGATGGGTCTGCGACAGGAGCGACACCCGCATTAAGGTGCATCTGTTGAAGGAGACGGCTAACGACTTCTGGTGGCTGGCACAGGAGGCTTTGAACTTTCTCATAGTACAACTGCGCCTTCGGAGTTGACCCCTGTAGTGCGGGAACAGACTGAAACGTGCCCTGAGGTGTTGCGGTCGTCTGCATCCCTTGAGCTGCACCACGCTGGGATGACTGTCTGAGCTTTTCGGCCAGGTACGAGATGTCCACCCGGCTTCCATCTCCAGGAAATGGGTAGCGACCTTCCTGTGAGTTCTGACCTTGTGAGCTCTGAGCCCTGGGCATTTTCTGGACGTTCTTAGAATCGGAGCTCGATCCATCACCGATAGTAGATTCAGACGCAATCCTGCCCTTGGGAACTGTAGCTGTCCCTGGCTGTCCTGAAGCACTTCGTTGAGAATTTCCTGCTGTTGCCAGACTATTCGCATTTTGACACATCCCAGTGTGCAGGATGCCTGGGGGGTGCTGTGTGAAACCAATTTGTTGCTGGACTGTCCCTTGAGGAAATGGTGGCTGTGGTGGTAATCCAGGTGGCACTGAGCTGTGTCCCACAGTATTAGCTGATGGAGTACTCAGTTGGGTCTGTGCAGCTATATGGCCAATACCTGGGAAGTAAATCTGCGAATGTTCATTCAGCTGTTGAGATTCTGGACCAAACTGAGACATCTGAGTAGCGTGTGTGCCCCGCATCTGTGGCACCATTGCAGCCTGTGCATCCAAACGCATATCTGGTACACTGCTAAACTGTTTCGTCTGATTGTTCCGACACATGTTGACACCGTCATGCACTGGCAACAGAGGCGGTACTCCTGGATACCATATGTGATCTACAAGTGGGGTACCTGGCTGTTTAAATGACTGTTGCATTCCAAACTGTGCCATATCCGGAAAATGACTCACTGTACCATCAGCATTCATAATTTGAGGCATTCCTTGCAACTGTGTCAAGTCAGTTTGAGAGAAACAGCAGAGTGGCCACTGAGACATACCTATAGCTGTCACATCCGGCGAATCAGCAATTCCGTTCTGGTGCAATGTGAGGAATGTATTCATGTCATTTGGCTGTACAGATGTATACATAGTTGGTGGGTTCGAGTTACCGGTATTTGTCGGAGGCACCTGGGGTTTCGTACTTCGGTTCAAAACTGTGTGTGAAGATTCCTGAGAAGCAGGTGTCTGGCCATTACCAGATGCAATCTGGGTATTCTGTGACACTCCGCTGGCTTGAGGAACGTGCGGAATTGCTTGTGTGGCACTGGAATATACTTGGCTCCCTCTAGCATCCTGCACGCTTGATGCAGCAGCATTCTCTTGTCGAGGTGTCACCTGTCTATCGCCGATATTCTCTTGGGGCACCTGCATCGGCTGCAGCACTAAACCCTGCTGTATTTGGCTACAGCGAGGTGGTGAGACACCAGTCAAAGGTGTAACTGCAGGGTATGCAAATACTCCAGGTGGAGGAGGAACTCCAGCGGGCTGAGACGTGCCCATTCCTGGCATCATTACCTCCACTGGCATTAATGACGAGGCTGCTGCCGCTGCCATATTCCCATAACCTGTCATTCCTCCATTTTTCAAAAGACTACCCAGATGATTGCCATTAAATGTCTGCTGTCCACCCTCAAAGGTGCATGACCCAAAGCTAGGGTATGCGCCTTCAGGGGACTGCGAAGACAGAGTGACAGGTACAACTGTCGGTCTCTCACTGTTGTTACCTCCAAAGCGAGAGCTTGCCTGAGGAGCTGCACTGGGACAGCAGTCACTGTTATTCTGCAGCATAGCATGATTCTCTAGCAATGGCCTCTGACTTGTTCCATCAACGTAAGTGTAAGTGCTGTATGGTAAGGCAGTGCCCATGTCGGGTAACATTCCGCAAGGTTGGTACATCTGCGGTACCCCACATACACGAATCTGAGTTGGATGTATAGTAGGCACTCCTGCTGCTCCCTGGATCACTGGTGCCTGAGCACAATTGGGTTGTATTCCCAAACCCGGAGCAGACCCCCCGATTCTGAATGCACCCATCGGCAAGCTGCCGTCTGGCAACCTGACAGCCTGCCCAGAAGTACTGTTGTGCTGGGCGTACTTCCGAAAGAACTCGTCGACAGATGACTCTTGCTCTGGAGGCTTGCTCTCTGAAGTTTGCTTCGCAGCAGAGACCAGATCCCTCGACACTTGTTCGTTTCTCTGCTGCTCGCGGCACGGGAGACCTGGTGGAGAGGAAACCTGTACTCTGGCATTTGTACACTCTCGGTTGTATTTCTTTTCTGCTGCTTCCTCTTGTTTCAATACTTGGCTTTGTTGCTGGAGCTGACCACTGGAGTTGTTTCGCTCTTGATGCACCTTCTCTTCACACTGATGTGAACTGTTCCCCGTCTTGGCATTCCACACTGCAGCCCTCTCAGTTACATTCACTGGAACGTTTGAATCAGTCTGCTCGTGTGCTGCCGAAGATACTGGAAAGTCTGTATTGTTAGCAGACTTACTGCAAACATTGGTAAATGAGCTCTGAAAGCTATTTTGACTTGAATTCAACAAGTTTCCTTCGGTACCATCACATACAGAGCTTTCTTCCGAGTTTCTGCTGTTTCCTCTGCTTATGTTTGCTGTTACAGAAGGAGTACTGTTCCTGAAGTACATACTACGTACATTCGTGTACTTACTGGTGCTGGTATCATTGCCAATACCTTCACTGTCTTTATCTGCATTTTGCACACTGTCATTCTCCAATGATTGTAAGGAACCCTGACGATTCCTACGTTTCGATTCTGATCTCTGCTCTTTGGGAGTTTGACGGTCTGTTGAAGAGGAGCCATCAGCAATGTACATCTCATTTGCTTCCTCAGGTTTTCTTCGTGTAACACTGTTTTGATTGCTTAATTTTTCATTAAAATCATTTCTTCTGTCTTTCCAGTCTGATCTCCATCTTTCTTTGTTCACAATCTCCTTTGGAGCAACCTGAGATTCATTATATATTCCAGTTGTTTTCTTGTTATTCACAGGTTCTGGTTGGAACCTGTCAGCAGAATTCTTCATGTGTGAATCTGTTGACAACTCACTTTCCTGAATGGGCTTTTTCCACTGCACTACTTTTTCACTTGCTTTTTCTTCCGTGTATAATGAAATCCTTGTCTTTCCATCCCCTTTACTTCTGATAGTCCTTTCCTTTGTGGATGACTGGTACCATGATGAGGCATGGTTATCATTTCTAGGAACTCTCCTTGAGTAGTTAACCGTGTTAGATACAGAGCTGTGATCTGTGCACTCCTTTGAAGCAGAAGGTACAGTTTCAGTGTTACTTTTTGTTTCTAAAAAAGATTTCTCTGAATTTTTATCACTGGCTTCCACTTTCTGCTGGAATGCCTGTTTTTCTGTGCCATTTTTTGACAACTTCTCCGCTGTGTTCCTGGTAAAACAAAGAGCAATGTTTAACATCATCTATATTACATGGATAGATATGAATGTGTACATTAAGAAGAAAATGAAAATGTTACCAATATTCATCTAAAGAAGTATGTTATAACAGCCAGCCATGCAACAAAGTAGTTGTATATGATCAACAAAAATTATCATTTTGAAAATGTAATATAACTGGAATCATAAAAAATTCGCCCAGGAAATGGTGGCAGAAGGACACGTGTGTAAAGATGAATTAAATGTGCGAGCTTTTGGAATCTGTGGCTTTTGGGTCATTCCACATTAAAGGAACCAATATTAGAAAGTGTTCCCACTCTGTCGTCTCCAAATTTAACGAAATTTTGTGTGAAGGTTCTTTATGGTCTTTGATCGTTATATGCCAAATTTCAGTCCAGTATCTTCAGTGGTTGAATTTTTAGGGGCTTTTAAAGAGAAGCTACTCACCTTCACATCATGTACGAAGGTGCAGATGTGTCAAGTTTGCTACACTTTTTTTAAAGTTCTAGCACACATTTGGTCATTTGCTTTAACGTAGATTGACAACTTTTTATGCTGAATCACACCATGACAAAAATTTGGGATTTAGCCACACCTAAATATAGATATAAGCCTCTAAAGTGGCTAAAAAATTCTTCATGCTACTTTGAGAGCCCAGGTTTGACTGACCACTGCTACTTTTCATATGAAGCAATCACACCAAATTTTAGAGTATTTTTGGGGGGCAATATCTCAACAGTTTCTTTTTCAATCCTATTTTTCTTGTCACAGCTAGAAAGAGCATGCTTTAAGCTATCAAAGCTATATTGTTTAATTTCTAGACCTTGCATATTGATGAGTAAGAATATACACTCAAAAGTAGGGAAAATGGATTATCAATACATACGAAAAATTAATACAATTTGAAGTTGTAAACCAAAAAATGTGGGAGTGTGTCTTTTTGATAGTATAAGATTTGCCTGCAGTTTAGGGAAAGTAACTGTCTAATAAGTGTTTTAACAATATTTTACAGTATAGAATATAAATATAATAAAACGTCAGAAAACACTCTTAAGATCATAAAATCTACATGAATAGAATGTTATATATCTAAAAACAAAGATGATGTGACTTACCAAACGCAAGCGCTGGCACGTCGATAGACACACAAACAAACACAAACATACACACAAAATTCAAGCTTTCGCAACAAACGGTTGCCTTATCAGGATGAGGCAACAGTTTGTTGCGAAAGCTAGAATTTTGTGTGTGTGTTTGTGTGTGTTTGTTTGTGTGTATGTTGTGTGTATGTTTGTGTGTCTATTGACGTGCCAGTGCTTTCGTTTGGTAAGTCACATCATCTTTGTTTTTAGATATATTTTTCCCATGTGGAATGTTTCCCTCTATTAATTGAATAGAATGTTACATTGTTTAGAATGTTCTAAGCCTACAACACATGGTGGTGTATATGTACGCATTGTCACTCAGTTTCCATCGACATTATAAAGCAACAATAGTTTTTTAAGGCTCGTTCCTTGTAGCAGTGATAGATTGCTGAAATATCACTTTCAACTGATGCTTTCATTATTGGCAATTTTCACTGTGTCAGTCTTCTGTGTGGTATAATCTTAGTGTTGAGTACTGAGTGTTTGAATAATCAATAACCATTGTTGTAGCTGAAAGTAAGCTCTAAAAAAATGTGTTCTGATGGCGTAATTTGTGTATTTTATGTATTAACAAGACTGAATCTCCTATGCTTCAAATCCGGATATTCATAAGCTTTCAAATTCGCTTGTTATGGGTTAATAAAATATTGTATAAAATGAACCAAGAGACCCCTTCACACAGATACTTTGGTGGATCAGATGGAGCTGATTGTCATAAGTCATCACCATTCTATTATGACAGTAGTCAACTACAAACAGATAAGGAACCGTCACCAATAGACAAGGAGCTTCTACAGCATAGGTCTGGATGTGATTTTACTGAATGTCTAAATCTGTCCATACCTTAACACTTTGTTGATGACATTTCAGTTCCTGCAGAAAATCTGCTGCTACACATTTGATAAAGAAAAACATGTACCCAAGATGGCTTGAACAGTGTAACCATTGCAAAGTCTGATAGGTTGAAGTTACTGACAAATTTTTTTAAACCTAGTCAGAAAACTTGTACCAGAAGTGGCCCAAAAAGAATGATTCCACAATGATAAGAAAGAATCACCATCCACTGAAGACATGGATGTTGTTGATGCTTGCTTTACTGCTAATACTTCATTATCATCACTTTGAGAGCCACCATTAAAGGTTTAAAGGGTCATCAAAAGGGATTCAATGGGATACATAAAGTGCAAAGTTCTGAAAGCCCAAGCCAGCAATACTAAGGTAATTGCCACAGCTGTTGGTGTTAGCCAAGTACGTACTGCTCAAATGCAAACGGAAGTGTGCCATAAATTTAAAGATATGGATATCTTAATTGAAGATTAAGCTTTAGGCTTCAAGAAATTGCAGTATAGTTCAAATTTTGAACCTGGCCCCAAATAGATGGACTATCGAAAAAATGACTAAAGAATGTGATGTTCTGACTAAAACGGAGAAGTAGTCTAGGAAACTAAAGATGGAGGGTGGGATTTTGGCAACACCTGCAAACTAAAAAGGGAAAGAACTTATCAATGAAATAAAACAAAATGTCCTAACTTTGTTTTTGGAGATGATGAGTTTTCTTGTTTACGCCCAGGCTAAAAGGATTGTGTTACAGTAAAAATAAATGGGAAGAAGATTCACAAGCAGAAACATCTGCTCCTTTGAAATTTGAAAGAAATGTTCATTGTTTACTAAAAACAGTATGGAAATCAACTGAGTTTCTCAAAATTTTGTGAGCTCAGGCTGAAATGGTGTACTACAGTTGGTGCTTCTGGATCACATTCAGTATGTGTAATTTATCAAAATGGCAAATTAATGTTGGCTTCAGAAACATACATCCAAGATGATTATGAGATAGAGAGAGAGAGAGAGAGAGAGAGAGAGAGAGAGAGAGAGAGAGAGAGAACTGTGTGCAGTTTGGAATCAAAAGATTGTATGCTGCAATGTTGTGAGGAATATCCCAGAAAAATACAACTAGAGGCTTTTCTCAAAGACGCTTTTAATGACACTGACCCAGAAGAAAAAATGTAATACCAACAATAGGTCCATACTGGCAGGCACACATTCGAGACAGGTCAGAGAACTGTTGAAGATAATATGGAGGCACTGATTTTGAAAATTCCTGGTTTAAGAAGCCATCACTTTGTGACACGACACTAAAGTTTATACCTTAAGCAGCAAAAATGAAATCCTGCAGAAAATGAATTAATTATATTGATAGATTTTGTTGACAATTATTCATTTGTTGGTCAAGATGCTATGCAAGGATTTCATGGGGAGAATAGTCAGGCCACATTACATCCATTTGTTATCTATTTTGATGGCAAAGAGTGTCAGAGTATTAGCATTTGTATGATCAGCGACTGTCTCCATCATGATACCATTGCTGTCCATGCCTTTCAAATAAAGTTAATAGCATACTTAAAGACAACCATTTAAAACATTTATTTCTTTAGTGATGGTTCAGCTGCTCAATATAATAATTTCAAAAATTTCATCAATTTATGTCTGCACGAAAAGGATTTCGGCATCACTGCCAAATGGAATTTTTTTTTGAACAAGCTAAGGTAAATTGCCTTGTGATGACATTAGGGGAACAAGAAGAAGACAAGCAGACCATGCTAGTTTGCCGAGGCCCTTAGATAACCAAATATTGACTCCATATGGTTTGTTTAAAGTCTGTGATGATAATATTCCAGGCATAAGGCTTTTTATGTACCAAAAGAAAATTTTGAAAAATTCCAAGGTTTGCTACGGAGCAGACAATATCTGGAATAAGAGAAAAACATCAGTTTAAGCCAATTAATTGTAATCAGCTCAGAGTAGGCAGAGTTTCCAATGATGATACAGCATTTTCACAGTTAATGCCTTCAAAACAGATGAAGAAATTCTAGCAACCTCAATTGCAAGTTTACAACCAGGACAGTATGTTGCGTGTACGTATGACAACTTTTGTGGGTTGGAAAAGTGTGTGAAGTTTCACAAGAACAACAAGATGTCTTCAGTAGCTTTATACAGCTACATGGTTCTGGTCATTCCTTCCACTGGCCAGCTGCTAGACACCTGCTGGATTCCTGAGCAAGATTTTCATGACTTCAGAAGCACCACCACCATCACCATCACCATCAGGAAGACAATAAGTTTTCCTCAGTCTGTCTTTGACAAAATTGTACAACTATTCAATCAAAAATGGAACTGAGTCTTTAGCGTTTTTATTTTGCAAATTTACTGTGTTGTGTATTATACTTGTTTTATAGCATACGTTAAATTAACTTTTGAAACTGATTTATATACTGAAAAAAATTTAATGTGGGACTTAATGAACAAAATATTTCACTTTTCAATCTTCTCGAAGTGCTAAAATAATAACTTTTGAAATATATTCTTACCCATCAATATGCTAGATTCAGAAATTAAACACTATAGCTTTGAAAGCTTAAAGCATGCTCTTTCAAGGTGTGGCAAAAAAAGGAGGATGGAATGAGAGACAGTTTAGATATTGCCCCCCAAAAATACCCTAAAATTTGCACATAGAAAATTTTGTCCAACTTTGCAGATTCATGTCTTTTATTCTAGGCATTCAATGTTAGTTAAATTTGATACATATATAGACAACTCAGGTAGGAATAGCCCTCTGAAGTTTTGATGTGATTTCTTCACATGAAAAGTAGCCATGGTCGGTCAAACTTCGGCTCTCAGAATAGCACGATGAATTTTTTAGCCACTTTAGAGGCTTATATCTATGTTTCGGGGTGGCTAAATTCCAAGTTTTTGCCATGGTGTCTTCAACATAAAAGGTTGTCAATGTATATTAAAGCAAATGACCAAATGTGTGCTAGAACTTTTAAAAAAGCTAAGCCAACTTAGTGCATTTGCACCTTTGTATGTGATGCGAAGGTGAGTAGCCACTCTATAAAGGCTTCTAAAAATTCAACCACTGAAGATAGTGAACTGAAATTTGTTATATAACCATCAAAGACCGTATAGAACCTTCACATCAAATTTCATTAAATTTAGAGATGGTCGAGTGGGGAGCCCTGTCCCCTCGACGTGGAATGACCCTTTCCCTTCAGGGAGAAGGATTGAAGGGAAAGGGAGAAGGATTGAAGGGAAAGGAAGAGGGATGAAAGAAAAGGACTGACGAGGTTTAGGAAATGGGAAAAGTCAGGAAAGTCCCCCAGAAGCCTTGTTCAGGGAAGACTTACCGGCTGGGATCAGAAAGGAAGACTGATTGTTAGGACTGCACTGCATGAGACTTGAAAATCTGAGAGCTTAAAGTTAGAAAAAAAGGGTCATAAGAAAGACAGAGATTACAGACAAATCATCAAACAGCAGTTAATAAAGAGCAGAAAACTAACTGCATTGTAGATGGTAGAGGTGGAAAGGGGGAGGGGGGGGAATATACAAGTCATAAAAGATGTAGAAACTACAAGGGAGCGAAGAAAAGAATAGTTACTGGAAGAAATGCTGAGGCTAAAGAAATTAGTGTAAATTAAGGCCAGGCAGATGGTGAGAACCAAGGACATGTAATGCTAGTTCTCACATGTAGAGTTCTGAGAAACTCTTGTCTGGGGGAAGAATGTAGATGGTATGTGTGGTTAAACAGCAACAACAGTACTGTCAAACGGGGTGATTTTGGATGGTTTTGTCATTATTTTGATTGTAACTTTCGTATATACTGTTAGATTAAATTGATTGTTATGGAAGTGGTAGGGTGTATGTGTAATGAATAAAATATCCCAGAACCAGAAAGTGTATGTGAAGATATATTTATCTGAGGCAGTTAAATAAAGTGTCCGAAGCAACCCCGTGGATTGGGGTGATTTCGGACACGTATGTTTTTTAAATCTCTGTCCAAAATTGCAGTATATAGAGGGCGAATTTGGACACTTACTGCCTTTTTTTAAAATTCTACATGCTTTTTATTTGATTTTGGTGACATTTTACACATTTTAAGGTAGCCCTTTGCTACAAATAAGTGATATGGAATGATACAATGAATTTTATATATTACAGGTAAGTTTTTATTTTGCAAGAATTTAAATAAATTTTTTTTACAGTTCTTAACTGAAATATTAGAAACAGACAGAAACAAACAAAGTAATTTAACTAAAAGGTCAAAATAATTTTTCTCACTCATCATTCTAAATTAAGTTGCAAACACTTTAAATAAACAATTGTCTTCGAGTCTAAAGCACATCTTCTCGAAAAATGAACATTCCTCTCTTCTCAACTGGTGTGGGAAGTATTCTCGAAATTAGCAATTTTTGTATTGTGTCTTCATCAGGGACATTAGGAAACACAAATATGTTTTTACTGTTCTTGTGTGGGTGCAAGAATTTCACACCTACTTCCGTAGCGCCAACATTTGTGGCCACTCCAACATACTGCCTTGTTAGCTCCTTGTTTCCACATTTATATTTGTACTCTGTAACAAGAAAAGTCTCTTCTTTCAGCAGTAAAACTTCATTGGATGATGTGTCGTTTTCACTTTCACTACTGCTAGAAGCACTGTCACTTGTTTCAGCTCTGTTTTTGTTTCCTTGAAAATCTCAGCCAGTGACTGATTTTCTAAGTTGAATGTCTAGTTTGCGGTGGCGGCACGAGCCACCAAGCTTATTTGGAGGATAACAAATTTCTTTGAGCATTTCTTCAGAAGTGGAAGACCATGTGTCTGCATTGCTTTGTTGGCTCTCCTCATTACCAGGCAATTTTCGTAATACATGATCTGGATCAAATAGGATTAGGCCCTTGGTGCGAAATCCACCCTTTATATCTTCCTTGGAGTTTGCTGAAATCTTAGTGTCTGCTTCAGAAGAGATGGGAAGGAATCCTTGGAAATGGTCCAACGAGTGTGTTTCTTCCAATCAGTTCATACAGCTCGCCACGCTGCTTTCATTGGCCTGAAGAAGCTTACATCGAGCTGTTGGAGGAGGTGCATGCTATTGGGGGGAAGGAGAATGAATGAAATGTTGTTCCACTCATACTCTTCAATAACACGTAAAGACACGTGGCTGGATAAGTTGTCTCCAATCATGACTGTTGGCCCATTTCACCTCTTCAAATAGGGCAAAGCGATTGTAAAGAACCAGTCTTCAAATACTGGCAGGTCAAACCATCCCCTTTTGTTCCTATTGAAACGGGTTCCTTGTGGTCCACCTTCTTGCCACAAATGCTCTGATTTGTAAAGGACATACGGAGGAAGCAGTTTACCATCAGCACTAGCTGCCATCATTATTGAGACACTAGATTTTGATGAGTCCATTACTTTTTCAGCATGCTTACTCCCTCATTTTGTAATTATCTGCTGCTTGCCTGGATCGTCTGACATGTTGGTTTCATCATAGTTGATCAGGTTGCTACATGGGAGATTTTCCAGCTTTGCCTTGATATTGGAGAAAAACATCTTTAACAGTCTCTTTGTTCACTTCTGCACGAGCTCATTTAATATTTTCACTTAAGCGAACGGAAAGCTCTTCTGACTGTCATTTGAGGAATAAATGCACCCATTCTTCTCCTGGTAAATTATTACGATATTTCTTCTCTTTTCGGCCAGATTTATCAAGGTAGACTTTAACTAAATATCTAATATCCAATTTAGTGAAGGGAAATCACCAATGTGCAGCCGTCAAGATACCTTGCTTCAACATTTCTTCTTCTTCTTCTTCCTCTTTATTTAGCACTGGCTGTCCTCCCACTTTTTTCGGATGTGCTTCCTGCACTTTATTTTGTAGGGTTGATTTAGGTATACAATACAAATCAAACGTTTTTGTGTACGATAATTTACCACTCTGAATATCATGAACAGCTTTATCTAAAAGTTCCGGGTCATAATTACACTGTACTGTAGCACCTCTCCTGCTCTTATACATTCTTGGCATTGTCCGAAATCACCCCACACAGTACACAGTTTTACAAAAACCATCGTTATTTTATAACCTTGCACGAGAAACTCGACAAACTTGTATAGAAATTGTCTCAATGCTGTTAGCTACTAAGCACATCGACAATTATGGTTACATTAAATTCCCGCTCGGCGCAACAATAGAAAGTTTCCACTTTACAATAATGCATGGATTTTTAACACTGAGACTGTTCATCAATTATTCACCGAGGGAAACAATTGACGCAAAATAAAAGTTGTGGAAGGCGATAAATGCAATCTTACGCTTAAAATAACTGGTGCACGGACGTTAAAATAAGTAACTCTTTGTTTCTATGCAGTGGCAAAGAGCAAATAAGCCATACTGTCCGAATTTGCCCTGGTGTCCGAAATCACCCCGTTTGACGGTACTTAACATTCTGACATTTGCCGTTCTTTCCATCTCAACTGTTCCCTCCCATACAGCCTTGGCTTTCAAGGCAAACATATTTGTTCAGATGTGAACTCTTTACACTAATATATCGCCAGTCTCATCTCAGCCATAATTATCCTATCCACCTAGTTCAGAAGCAGATTTTTCTGGTCATCACATCCAATCCTGGTATTGCTGATCCCTCCAAAAAACAGCTTGGGAGTATACCTCATCACTCAGTATTATACTAGTATTAAATGTATTAATCACCTACTTCAACAATGCTGTGAATTTCTAAAATAATGTCCTGCAATGAGTCCCATTCCGTCCAACATTTTGACCACCACATCTAGAATAGCTTTTCTAATTTTCCTATCCTATGGCTCCCACCTCTGTGACCGTCTCCCTGTAAGACTTGCCCTATGCTCCCTCCTACTGGCCCTGTAACTGTCAAAACATGTACGACCAAATGTAGAACCACCTGTTAAATGACACTTTGTGTACTAGCTGTTATGTAAACACTGTTTGTCCTTCTACAGTGGTATTACTACCACTGAGATATCAGTTAGGATGAATGGACATAGACTGAGGGTGTTTACTGATAACTCACAATATCTTGTTGTACAGCATGCTCTAGAATATGACAGCCATGACCATACTGATTGTTTCACCATATGTGTCACCTGGATTCGTCCCCAAGACACCAGATTCTCAGAATTCCTCAGGTGTGAATTGACATTACAACATGTCCTTGGTGCTTGTCACCCACCTGATCTTAAGTTACATTAATTTCTTCTCAGTAATGATTCTCTTTTTCACTCCCTTTCAGTTTTCTATCTCTCTCATTTTCAGACCTGTCTACTGTTTCTCATCCTCTACCTCTACAACATACAATGCATATACTTCTGCATTCTTATTAACTCTTTTATGATGTTTTGCCATTAACATCCCTCTTGTTTATTATCCTATCTTCCACATTTAAATACTCTGATTTTCAAAACTCATCCGGTGCAGGCACAAACAATCAGTCTTTCTTTCTCATCCCAACCGAAGTCTCCCCTGACCCTGGATTCTGGACAACTTTTCCAAACTCCCTATTACCTAAACATTGCTAATCCCTTTCCTTCTTTGCTCTTCCTTCCCCCACAACCCTTCTGCCAGACAAGGGGCTAATGGCTCAAAGCCTACACACTTATTTCACCTTTATTTATGCTTTCTGCTGCTGCCACTTGGTCAGCAATTTTTTTTTTTTTATCTATCGAATTAAATTATAATTACATATACATAACAAAAGAAGTATACCAATGAGGAATCTTTTTGCTGTGTGCTCTACAAGACATTATGAGCGATCATGTTTTAAAAAGTTTTTCAACAGAAGTACATTAATTATCCAAATCCTAGAAACTACTGCCAAATTGCATAATTCTTTTAGTCCTGGTATTACAACTGAGCTTCACAGTACTTTTTGGGAACAGAGAAAGGTTACTGACAATGAAAGCACTCGAGTACCTTTATTGTAAAACAGCTGTCAAAAACCTTAGTGGTCTTGTCTGTTACAATATGCTTCCGTACTCTGAAATTGTTAGCTGTTAGTTGAGTTTCTGGGGGGAAAGGGAAGGGGGGAGGGGGGGGAGGGATGGAGATATATATATATATATATTCTGTGATCAGTTACATTTAGAACTAATTGGAATAATGCAGTTCTCAATTTTTAGAACATACAGGTGTAACCAAGTGTATTGCAAATGTTGCTGAATTAAGGCACTTCCCAAAATTTTCTGCATCATGTCTCCTGTGCCAAGCACTGTATAGTATTTACTTTGTCGACTTCATTTGTGGGTATTAATATTTTGTATTGCTGCATCTGCACTGATTACATCCTCATTGATCCAATCATTCAATTTCGGGGTAGTTGATTAATTTCATGTATATCTTTTCTTTCTTTAGAGTTCAAATTTCTTCCATCAAACTACTTCTACATTGGACATTCACGTGCAGTGGCAACTTTCTGTCTCTACGAATTTCTGTCTGTAACTTCTTAGCAATTTATCTAACATTTTCACACCCTTTTTTACTTGTTGAGCTCAAGGTATAATTTTCTGTAAATAGTGCTGCACAACTTCACTGTATTTGAAGAAGGGCATCAGAGAACCAACATTGGGCTACAATAATGTGTATTTATTTATGAACAACCAGTTTTGGTCAAACAACCATGATAAACTCATGTAGTCAAACTACCATTTTCAACTCGCAGATTAACATTATGCCAGGTTAAAGTAGGGCGTCAAATATGTGTATCGGATTGTTGTTACGGGAACGTCTGGCGAGCAAAGCTGGAGGGGAGTGGAGGTGCTGGTAACATTGCTAAAACTCTTTGTTAGCAATCGTAAATGCAATGTGGATCAGTGCATCGGAAGTGAGCAGACAGTAGATGGCACATGTCGATGAGCCATACAGCAGAGAGGGTTAGGCAGGCTAGTGTAGCAGGAAAACTCGGCAGAACTGCAGACTGGTTAGTGGTGGTCGCTGCTAGGCTGTCCAGAATCATGGCTCATCCTGTATTATGGAGGCAGTGGCAAGTGCTGGCAACCCCGTCTGTCTGCAACAGCAAATGCTCAGTGTTAAGAATCTAACAGCCCAACATCAAGTTTGCTGAAGAGCCTTGTTTCTGTGTTTCTTGCAAAGGTCTGGAAAGGAGACCAATGGCCTGGTACAGCTGTTGTCATGCAGCAGCCAGTCTAAGTGCAGAAGCTTCCTGAAGGTTGTCCTGCTACCAGGTCATTAGCATGCAGGCACGGCTTTTACAGAAGAGTCGGCGTCTGCAGACCTGCAGTGTCAGCAGGTGCGTTGTCCAACATGCTGACAGATTGTGATGTGGTTTCGATTCTGGGCAGGCTGCCTGCCATGTCGCTAGAGCTTTAGCTCATCACATACATAATTTTTAATAATTAAAGTAAAGCTGGTGTCAAATACGTAATTATCAGTTCCAGCATGTTACTTATACATACATCAATTATCATAACACATTTCTCCATCAATCACTAAGTGCACAAACTGACAATCCATTGAACGTTCAGTAACTTACTGACTGGAAAGAAAAATGTATAAAATAATGGACACACGTGTAAGTGACAAATGCTGCAATTGGTGATAATTGTATATTTGACTCCAAGGAACCTTACTTTGACCTGATGTAATATAACACTGAGAGTTTAAGACTGTCGCTTGACTAAAACTGCCTGTCCATGAATAAACACAAATTTCAGCAGCTTAAGGAAGGTTTTCTGATGTTCTATGAAATTTTGTGGGTCTTGTTGGTGGCAATATGTGTACATATCCACAAAATGTTAATCTCTTTCTAATGTCTGCTCCTTCCCAGAACTTTTATCTGCAGTCACCTTCCCTGCTATTTGGGCTGCTTTTTATTTTTATTATTAATTACACAATGACTGCCATTAAGTTTTCATGCTTTTGTAACATTATCAATTTTTTGCTTTTACGTGACTGAATTTTATGTGATCCTTTAGTACCATAAATTTCAGCCTCTTCCTGAAACACTCCAGTACCAGGAATGTAATAACCCTGTCCAACTGTTCCACTACCTTTTTTCATCACCTATAACAGAAAATCTGCCCATGCATTTGCAGCAGCATAGCATATTTACTTTACAGGAATGGTCTAATCATTTGTTTCAACTCCATTTCTCCTCATTTTAATAGCAGCCCTATACTCTTTACCTTACCTGGACAAATCTTATTGCTCTTCATTGTATACCTTCCAGGCCTTATATCAGATGAGACTGATATGAGACCCATAAAGAATTGTATATACATGAAGCCTCATCAAAGAACAGTATGCCTCTTTTCTGCCTTCCTTGAACAGCCTTTCAAGATTATCACACTGCTTGGAATATAACACTATTTGCCTTAAAACGTAATATTCTTACAAAGAGAAAAATGCTATTTGCTGTCAAACTTATCTCATGTATAATAAAATAATTTTTAAATTTCTCCAACTGTTCCACTACCTTTTTTCATCACCTATAACAGAAAATCTGCCCATGCATTTGCAGCAGCATAGCATATTTACTTTACAGGAATGGTCTAATCATTTGTTTCAACTCCATTTCTCCTCATTTTAATAGCAGCCCTATACTCTTTACCTTACCTGGACAAATCTTATTGCTCTTCATTGTATACCTTCCAGGCCTTATATCAGATGAGACTGATATGAGACCCATAAAGAATTGTATATACATGAAGCCTCATCAAAGAACAGTATGCCTCTTTTCTGCCTTCCTTGAACAGCCTTTCAAGATTATCACACTGCTTGGAATATAACACTATTTGCCTTAAAACGTAATATTCTTACAAAGAGAAAAATGCTATTTGCTGTCAAACTTATCTCATGTATAATAAAATAATTTTTAAATTTCTTTCCTTAGCATACAGGGGTAAAGTTTGTCCTATTCTGTTAATATCATAACAACTGAAAACTCAATGTTAATATTTAAGAGAGCAGTATAACAGTGGTATTTAATCTGCTAATGGTTAGTAATAAAAATATACTTATGCAATCCTACTAAGTGAAAGCACAGAGACATGAAATAATGGAACAAGGAACATAGTTGCTTCAAAATGGTAATATCAACAAACCAGATAAAAGCATCACTGACACATATTGTGATGCACAAATTAGCTTATTACATGACTTTTTTTAATGTGCTATTTGCAAAGTCTCTGTGGTTGCATGGTTGTGAAATGACAAAAAGTGATGAAAACTTAAGTTGAAGAAACCAATAAATTATGAAGCAGAACTACTTGCCAGTAATTCCTATCAGAAACTGGAATGTTCAGTACTGCCAATAAATATGCAGACGTACCGAGTGACACATTATCCTAGTTGCATAAACCAACAACTCCTTCCATTAGGATAAGAGAGGGGTAGGTTAAACAGTAAAGGACGTCATTCAGATCACGGGATGAGAAACAACCTTTTCTGAGGTATCACAACTTACGGTCCGAATCATACTGCAGTCTCAGTGACACAAACTTCCTACTTAACCTTTACCAACCTATCCCTCCCTGTCCCCTAGAGTAGGTTCTAAATCTAAGGTAATGGGTGACTCACATTTTCGTATTGGCAATACAAAGCATTCTGACTCATTCAGGCTTCACGTTTTACAGAAAGTGGAAAGGAGAAGAGAAAAGAACAGTGTGGAGAAAGTGGTGAAGGGGGGAGGAAAGGTCGAAGGATGCCAGACAAAGGGGGCCATAGGTGGAGAGGCGAAGGGTTACGAGTGACCAGGCTGGGTTACGAGTGACCAGGCTGGGTTACGAGTGACCAGGCTGGGTTACGAGTGACCAGGCTGGGTTACGAGTGACCAGGCTGGGTTACGAGTGACCAGGCTGGGTTACGAGTGACCAGGCTGGGTTACGAGTGACCAGGCTGGGTTACGAGTGACCAGGCTGGGTTACGAGTGACCAGGCTGGGTTACGAGTGACCAGGCTGGGTTACGAGTGACCAGGCTGGGTTACGAGTGACCAGGCTGGGTTACGAGTGACCAGGCTGGGTTACGAGTGACCAGGCTGGGTTACGAGTGACCAGGCTGGGTTACGAGTGACCAGGCTGGGTTACGAGTGACCAGGCTGGGTTACGAGTGATGAGGGAGTGTTACCAGTGACTGGGGGGAGGGAGGTTTAGAATGACAGAGAGGCGAGTCTGCAGGGCGGCGACGGGGTGGGGGAGGGGTCGCAGGGCGGCGCCGGGGTGGGGGAGGGGTCGCAGGGCGGCGCCGGGGTGGGCGAGGGGTCGCAGGGCGGCGCCGGGGTGGGCGAGGGGTCGCAGGGCGGCGCCGGGGTGGGCGAGGGGTCGCAGGGCGGCGCCGGGGTGGGCGAGGGGTCGCAGGGCGGCGCCGGGGTGGGCGAGGGGTCGCAGGGCGGCGCCGGGGTGGGCGAGGGGTCGCAGGGCGGCGCCGGGGTGGGCGAGGGGTCGCAGGGCGGCGCCGGGGTGGGCGAGGGGTCGCAGGGCGGCGCCGGGGTGGGCGAGGGGTCGCAGGGCGGCGCCGGGGTGGGCGAGGGGTCGCAGGGCGGCGCCGGGGTGGGCGAGGGGTCGCAGGGCGGCGCCGGGGTGGGCGAGGGGTCGCAGGGCGGCGCCGGGGTGGGCGAGGGGTCGCAGGGCGGCGCCGGGGTGGGCGAGGGGTCGCAGGGTGGCGCCGGGGTGGGCGAGGGGTCGCAGGGCGGCGACGGGGTGGGCGAGGGGTCGCAGGGCGGCGACGGGGTGGGCGAGGGGTCGCAGGGCGGCGACGGGGTGGGCGAGGGGTCGCAGGGCGGCGACGGGGTGGGCGAGGGGTCGCAGGGCGGCGACGGGGTGGGCGAGGGGTCGCAGGGCGGCGACGGGGTGGGCGAGGGGTCGCAGGGCGGCGACGGGGTGGGCGAGGGGTCGCAGGGCGGCGACGGGGTGGGCGAGGGGTCGCAGGGCGGCGACGGGGTGGGGGAGGGGTCGCAGGGCGGCGACGGGGTGGGGGAGGGGTCGCAGGGCGGCGACGGGGTGGGGGAGGGGTCGCAGGGCGACGACGGGGTGGGGGAGGGGTCGCAGGGCGACGACGGGGTGGGGGAGGGGTCGCAGGGCGACGACGGGGTGGGGGAGGGGTCGCAGGGCGACGACGGGGTGGGGGAGGGGTCGCAGGGCGACGACGGGGTGGGGGAGGGGTCGCAGGGCGACGACGGGGTGGGGGAGGGGTCGCAGGGCGACGACGGGGTGGGGGAGGGGTCGCAGGGCGACGACGGGGTGGGGGAGGGGTCGCAGGGCGACGACGGGGTGGGGGAGGGGTCGCAGGGCGACGACGGGGTGGGGGAGGGGTCGCAGGGCGACGACGGGGTGGGGGAGGGGTCGCAGGGCGACGACGGGGTGGGGGAGGGGTCGCAGGGCGACGACGGGGTGGGGGAGGGGTCGCAGGGCGACGACGGGGTGGGGGAGGGGTCGCAGGGCGACGACGGGGTGGGGGAGGGGTCGCAGGGCGACGACGGGGTGGGGGAGGGGTCGCAGGGCGACGACGGGGTGGGGGAGGGGTCGCAGGGCGACGACGGGGTGGGGGAGGGGTCGCAGGGCGACGACGGGGTGGGGGAGGGGTCGCAGGGCGACGACGGGGTGGGGGAGGGGTCGCAGGGCGACGACGGGGTGGGGGAGGGGTCGCAGGGCGACGACGGGGTGGGGGAGGGGTCGCAGGGCGACGACGGGGTGGGGGAGGGGTCGCAGGGCGACGACGGGGTGGGGGAGGGGTCGCAGGGCGACGACGGGGTGGGGGAGGGGTCGCAGGGCGACGACGGGGTGGGGGAGGGGTCGCAGGGCGACGACGGGGTGGGGGAGGGGTCGCAGGGCGACGACGGGGTGGGGGAGGGGTCGCAGGGCGACGACGGGGTGGGGGAGGGGTCGCAGGGCGACGACGGGGTGGGGGAGGGGTCGCAGGGCGACGACGGGGTGGGGGAGGGGTCGCAGAGCGACGACGGGGTGGGGGAGGGGTCGCAGAGCGACGACGGGGTGGGGGAGGGGTCGCAGAGCGACTACGGGGTGGGGGAGGGGTCGCAGAGCGACTACGGGGTGGGGGAGGGGTCGCAGAGCGACGACGGGGTGGGGGAGGGGTCGCAGAGCGACGACGGGGTGGGGGAGGGGTCGCAGAGCGACGACGGGGTGGGGGAGGGGTCGCAGAGCGACGACGGGGTGGGGGAGGGGTCGCAGAGCGACGACGGGGTGGGGGAGGGGTCGCAGAGCGACGACGGGGTGGGGGAGGGGTCGCAGAGCGACGACGGGGTGGGGGAGGGGTCGCAGAGCGACGACGGGGTGGGGGAGGGGTCGCAGAGCGACGACGGGGTGGGGGAGGGGTCGCAGAGCGACGACGGGGTGGGGGAGGGGTCGCAGAGCGACGACGGGGTGGGGGAGGGGTCGCAGAGCGACGACGGGGTGGGGGAGGGGTCGCAGAGCGACGACGGGGTGGGGGAGGGGTCGCAGAGCGACGACGGGGTGGGGGAGGGGTCGCAGAGCGACGACGGGGTGGGGGGGGTAGGGGGATTGCAGAGAGATGGAAGGGTTAAATAGTGACAGCATGTGTTAAAAAGTGATGGGGAGGCTGAAAGGTGCAGGGGGAGCTAAAACGTGGTGGGGGATGTAAAGCTGACCAAAGGAGGGTGGAGGGTTAAAAACTGTTGAGGGTGTTAAAAAGTGATGGTGGTTAGAAATGATGGGGAGAGTGTAATGAAGAAAAGTGAAAAGGGTGAGAAACAACTGAGGAAAGATGAAAAGGATGAGTGAAAACAGGAATGGGGGAAAAAAGGAAAACCACCGTAAGCCACAAGGCATGAAAATACTAGCAAATATAGAAAAGTTTGTAAATACCTGACATTAAATAGAAAAGCTGGTAAAGTTGCAGCAGCAGGTTACCTTTCTGAGTCAGCACCATCAGCAATGTCAGCCTCCCAGTCTTCATTTTCCAGCGGAGGTGGCTGTACGTATGTTGACTTTGTACAACGTGGCCTGTGCAAATATAATGGAGGCGAATCACAAGGCATGTCAGATCTACTTATTATAAAATATTATATTATTCTTTTTCTAGTGCCTTTCTCCTGCACTGGCACAGGATCAGCGTGGTTTTTGACGGATTTAAGATGTTTAATTTAATAGGATGTGTACCCGAACTTCTGCGCGTAGCGATAATTATGTAAACGAGAAAGGAAGTTTTATAAATGTCTGTGAATTGTGTAACTGAGACTTGGGTTGGGTACCAGCCTGGTATTCACCTATTGGGATATGGAAAACTACCTATACATTGCATCTAGGCTGGCCAACACACTGAACCTCATTGTTAAACTCCTGGGCAGATCTGATCTGGGTTCAGCGCAGCTCCCCATCCTGGAAGCAGTGCTTTAACATGCACAGCTATTTTGCTGGGTATTATTAAATTTCCTATTACAAAATGATTACAATTGCAATATCAGTAATTTTATTTTTACAAGTAAGGACAATGTGTAATCTACGACTACATACACACCCAAGAACCACAAAAGTGCAGGGCTCAGAATAGTTCCCACTGTAACATATACTACATTTTCTTCCTGTTCCATCAGGGCATGGAGCATGGGAAAAGTTATTGCTTAAGTGCCTGTGTACACTAGCAGTCCCTAGGGCACAAATAAAGAGGGGGCTGAAGACCATCTTAACATTCTATTTTGACACTTTGCAATCGTGCTTTGTGGAAAAATTTAGGCCTACCTTCAAGTGCTGTCAATTCATATTTGTCAACATTTCAGTGGCATTCACCCACAAGTCAAACCTGTGACCATTCTTGCTGCCATTCTTTAAATGTGTTCAGTATACCCTGTTAGTCCTATATGATACAGTTCCCATACACTTGGGAAATACTCTGAGATGGTATGCTGTCTCCTTTGTAGACTGACCACATTTTTCCAGTATCCTGCCAATGAACCTAAGTCTACCACCTGTCTTGCATATGACTGAGCCTATGTGATTATTCCATTCCATAATATTTTATATTTCTGAACATCTGAAACAAGTTGCCAATGTCTGCACGGCTTAGGGTATTTGTGCAGCTTTCTTTACACAGTATTTCATTACAGACACTTGCATTGTCTGAAATGTAACATTCTGCATCGTCCCTAGCATGTAATTCTATCTTCTCAATCCAATAATAAATTTATATCTAAAAACAAAGATGATGAGACTTACCAAACAAAAGCACTGGCAGGTCGATAGACACACAAACAAACACAAACATACACACAAAATTCAAGCTTTTGCAACAAATGGTTGCTTCATCAGGAAAGAGGGAAGGAGAGGGAAAGACGAAAGGATGTGGGTTTTAAGGGAGAGGGTAAGGAGTCATTCCAATCCCGGGAGCGGAAAGACTTACCTTAGGGGGAAAAAAGGACAAGTATACACTCGCGCACACACACACATATATCCATCTGCACATACACAGACACAAGCAGACATTTGTAAAGGCAAAGAGTTTGGGCAGGGATATGTGTGTGTGTGTGTGTGTGTGTGTGTGTGTGTGTGTGTGTGTGTGAGCGCGAGCGTATACCTGTCCTTTTTTCCCCCTAAGGTAAGTCTTTCCACTCCCGGGATTGGAATGACTCCTTACCCTCTCTCTTAAAACCCACATCCTTTCGTCTTTCCCTCTTTCCTGATGAAGCAACCATTTGTTGCGAAAGCTTGAATTTTGTGTGTATGTATGTTTGTGTTTGTTTGTGTGTCTATCGACCTGCCAGCGCTTTTGTTTGGTAAGTCTCATCATCTTTGTTTTTAGATATATTTTTCCGACGTGGAATGTTTCCCTCTATTATATTCATATCAATAATAAATTTACTTTGATATTTCATAAAACTATTTTCTCATTCCTAAATCTAGGTGTGGTATCGAGACAAATGCTTTTCACAACTCAATAATGACCATGTACCCGATTGCCTCAATCTATGGCTTCGTCATGTCGTGATAACAATTTGGTATTTAAATGACTGATGTTCTTGGATTCCACACTGGTGGAGGTCATACAGTCCAATGTACATCACAGATTGAAATGAGAGAATAACAGTTATGTTGGTAAGAATGGGAGGGGGGAGGGGGGCAGAGGGGGCGGGGGGGGGGGAGAATAGGTGCATATCACACAAATTTTGTAATTTATTTCTGCACCACAATGTGTGTGGAATGGCCCTAACTATTAAGATAACATGTGTTTTACAAATAGCCAGTAACTTAGAAACCACTAAACAGTAAGAATACCGGTTTTGCTATTGGTGTGTCCATATAGATCATGAAGAACTGCAGTGACATGTGCTCCTGTGAATAGAGTAGCCTCTCCTGAATTATGTTAATTAAATTTGTATTTAAACTCAGTTGTTTGGAGAATTAATCTCAACCTACAAGCTTTCTTTGCTTCATTATGTTGTATCACCTGGCTAATGCTTGAAAAGCAGCCACCAACCATACAATCATGTATTGTGGGTTGCCCACAGCTCTGGCTCGCTAATGACACTTCCTCAAGACCAGATGAAAACAATCCACATCAACAGACACATGTGTCACGTAGCCTTCAACCAAACCTCCAGCAGCTGCCACAGTACCGTGTGGCACCAGCCTCACTGCCAAAGCCACAGGGAACGCTGCAAATGGCGATGCCATCGCGGCACTACTTCGCTTCATCGAGTCGTCTGCTTCATGCAATATCCTTCCCCAGCCAATTATTTAGGTCACCACCCAACTACCCTGCTGCCAGTTCACACTCCAGGCTTATGCTGGCACAATCAGAGCTCACATTGGCAAGCCAATGAGGAGTGTCTCGCTGCAGTGCACATTAACTTCGAGCATTCTCAAATTCGACACCTCGCTGGACTTAAGTCTTCACTGCCCTCGAGCAGCCTCCCACCTCGTGGACTTTGTTTTGTAAGAAGATTCAGTGTGCAACATCAGTGACTTGCAGCTTGAACAAAGTAATGCAGACTGACGTCCCCAGGAAACTGTGTTATTTTATTCTGATCATTAGACTTAATAAAAGTACAATTGCTCCTTGTTACAGGGGCACATCAACACAATGTGCGAACCACAGTCCGGCCATCCGTTCACCTCAAAAACAAATTAAAATGTTGTGAAAGTTTCCGACGTAGTGCGCTCTGATCACAGACTTACAATTCGGGAGATGGCTGATGAACTTAATTTAAGTTTCTATGTACTTCAGTCAATTTTAACTGAAGATCTTAACATGCACTGAGAGTCCGCATAATTCATTCCGTAAGTAGCTTACAGATTAACTTCATAAAGAAAACTCTGTTTTTAACATAAAAGTATAAAAAAGGATAAATATATGTATCCAATTTACAGAGTGCCACAGAAGATGCTTTATAAATAAAAGCGAAGTGTGTCTGGTGTAACTCCTTTTTAATTACATTGCAGTCAGCTCAAGACAGGTAACATATAACAACAGAGCATTCCAAAAGTATTGTCAAGTGACCAATACCAAGTTGAAGTGGCCAAAAACTGATTAATTGGACTAAAAATGACCCAGATTTGTTAAATCGGGTAATTACAGGTGATGAATCATGGGTATATGGATATGATCCTGAAACCAAAGTGTAGTCTTCACTGAGGAAGACTCCAGGTTCACCACAACCGAAAAAAGCACGGCAAAGTCGGTTGAAGGCGAAGACAATGATGGTAATTTTTTTTCGATTCTACCGGTATTGTGCATCATGAATTTACTCCTGGAGGACAGACAATTAACCAGGATTACTACAAATGTGTCCGTGAGCATTTGCGCGAAAAGGTGCGGAAGAAAAGGCCTGCATTGTGGAAAGACAGGAGTTGGGTGCTACACCATGACAATGCTCAGATCCAAAACGATTACTGCATCACGCTATCTGGACATTCTTCGTGAATTTGTGGCGGTACAAACTGCCTTAGACGACACTGCGAACACGTCGTGGTTTATGCAAGATGGTGCCCGGCCACATCGCACGGCCGACGTCTTTAATTTCCTGAATGAATATTTCGATGATCGTGTGATTGCTTTGGGCTATCCGAAACATACAGGAGGCGGCGTGGATTGGCCTCCCTATTCGCCAGACATGAACCCCTGTGACTTCTTTCTGTGGGGACACTTGAAAGACCAGGTGTACCGCCAGAATCCAGAAACAATTGAACAGCTGAAGCAGTACATCTCATCTGCATGTGAAGCCATTCCGCCAGACACGTTGTCAAAGGTTTCGGGTAATTTCATTCAGAGACTACGCCATATTATTGCTACGCATGGTGGATATGTGGAAAATATCGTACTATAGAGTTTCCCAGACCGCAGCGCCATCTGTTGTTGAAAATTGTAACTACTGTAATTTCGAAAGTTTGTCTGCCTGAAAATGCACTGTTGTCCCAAGCATATTGCAACAAACGGTGTATTTCTATCGCTGCTCGTTTAGTTTTTATTGCCGTTTCAAATATACCGGCCATTTTTGAAACACCCTGTATTTACACACAATATTACGGACCACTGAAGATGCTTCACCTTCATAAAGCCAAATGTGCTGGGTGAAAAAAGCCATGCGTTTTCTTGTAGTTGTAACAACAGAACGAAAATACTCTCAGGAATTTTAAAGGAACTATGCACAATATGGTCACACAAATGAAGAATTTAGAAGTTCTTAGTGTTACAGCCGATGCACCCCTATGTCATTCCACAAAATTTCTGCAAGATGTTTCTTGTGTTCATCTTAGTGGCAGTTTACAGCAAGTGCTCTTCCAAGCTGAGTATTCTGTCAGGAGTGACACTTTGATGTCAAGGACTTCTGTTATGCAGTGAAACACAGAAAGTTGCAATATAATTCATCTGTTACATTTTCTGGTCCGAAGAATAACTGAAGTTTTTTTTTTGTGCGATTCCAAATCTACTGCAGCTGCCCAAGTAATAGGTCACATATACAGAAATGTGTCAAATTTTTATTCACAAAAAGCTCTTAAATTTCTATCTCAGTTGTTTATATTCATGAGCATAGCGATGCAATTGGTTTTATGGGAAACCTAAGTGAAACTTGCGAAAACTGACATCAAAAGTTCAGACCCCTCCAAATTTCGATCACTTTACTCTAAAGACAATATAATTTTACTGCTGTATTTTTTCTAAATTAGACAACACTTCTCATGAATTAATCCAATCAGTAATTAAGATTTCAAATAATTTAAAAGGAAAAGGAATTAATTCAAGATGAATGCCATACTCTCAAGTATGGGATTTCAGAAGCTGCACAGCAATAATGTTCCAGATACTTCTGTGAATTACTAACCTGAGACTTTTTTATAAATCAAACAGCAAAGATTTAGAGTCTTTGCCAAATAGTAGAATGTAACTTAATTTCAAAGCATTGTGTAATTTCTGAATTCGTATCATGCCTGTACATTTGTCTTTAAATAGCCACCCTGTAGTATCACATCGAGAGAATTTGGTATGTCCTCGTATTCTCTGTCTTATGATGCCTGTGCAGAAGTGGTAAAAGTGTCAACAAGGTGGAAATGTTTTTTTATCTTTGTTAAAAGCTAGTAGTGGCCAAACGTTAACTTCGCTCATGTTTTGAAATGTACTGCATTTTTCTTTTAACGTCCGATCTGGACAGACTAAGAAAGCTATACATTGTTTTGTATGTTACAAATTACAACGGTAATATTGACACTCAAAGATATAGTGGCTGCAAGCGGCAGCAGCGATGCTAAAAAAGAGACTGTTGTACATTGTATCTCTGGCTTTGTTAGCCGACTTAGATGTTTTTTTTTTTCCCCATTGTCTACCTTGGAGGGACAGTTGTATGAAAGGGACAGTCCACCATTGCAATCAGAATTGTGACTTTAATGTTTGGTGTCTATATAGAAAAGGTGGAAGGATTAAAAGACATTGTATTTTGAATGAGCTCATCTTGATGAATAAACGGCAAATGTAATTATCGTCAAAGACAACAAAACAGGAAAAGGGTATTCATTCTTTTAAAAATCCAACACTTCACATGGGACATTATACAGGCCGAGTCAGGAGGAAAGGTACATGCTTTGAGACACGCTAGTATTAAGGATTCTAAACAAAAAACTTCATATGGACATGGTTTCCGAGATAGAACACGTTTTTCTTCAATAACTCGAAAACCGCACACTCCAATGAAAACGCGTATCAGTACACAAAGTAAATTAAATGTGCAACAAAAAATGTCCTATTTTTTATTGTCAAGGACTAACAGTTTGCGTGAAGTGATCGTGAGAATATAGGAAACCTCGCAGGGGTCATGTGCGCTGTAGCGTAAGTACGTTTTGTAGGACAGTTTGAGATAGTTTTCCTACTTGATAGATGAAAAGTGTCCTGTATCGAAATGTTTTTCTCAACTTCCTCTATACTACTGTGGTACGTTTTAAACAATGACAATGAATAATACAGAAAATAAATAGAAATGTACATTAAAAGTGTTCTATCTCTGAAACCATTTGGAACAGGGCATATTTCCACATCAAATTTTTTGTTCATGCTATCACCTGTCAAAAAACGTACCTTTCCTCCTGACTCGCCCTGTACATGTTTAAGTTTTACCAGCAAGATTTACATCTTGTCCAAAAATAATTTCAAGAGCCTGCATCGAATTTATAACAACACGGATCAAAACCAGTGACGAGTGACATTTCATCTTTCCTCAAAAGTAACATTCAATAGCCCCAACGTGGATTTATTCTCGCTACGACGACTAAGGGTCTGCTGTTATTTTCATTCCCCTCCCCCCCTCCCTTTTTTTCCCCAAGACTGTGCAGAACCATACAAAATAGCCGATCGCTGCAGCTGTGGAGTCCTGGGATCGACATCACTGAGATTCAGAAGAATTCTTCCTCCAGTGAATCTCTCTTGCTGGAGATACAAAAATTCTTAGAAAAATCCTGCAATTAACTTCACAAACATTCATAATATTTTTTTTCTGCAGTCAACCTGTACAGTACATATTCATTCAAGAGAGAATTAGTACATTATTGCAATTAACTTGGGGAAGGGATATTATAACCCCTATCCCAGAATTGGCAGTCTGCATCCAGGGAGCAAACACATCATCATCATCATCATCATCATCATCATCATGTCAGTATGAATAATGAATGGCTAACACACACCACGAACACCTCTACGTCAAATCATGTATGGTGTGCAATTGGGTAACATTTAGGTGTTAGTAGAGCATGCGCCTGGAATTATTCAGTGAACATTTATATGACCATCCACATTGCTCCATTAACATCAATGTGTCATTTCGCTCCATAGTGCACATTTCTGTGTCAGCCAAAGTGAGGTACTGCATCTCAATGTAATACATGTGATAAGTAAGACCAAGGATACGGATCGGTGTCTAAAGACTCTCAGATGAGCCAACGGATAAACAGCCTGCCTGTGGTAATGATCTAGAAACTGTGTGTGCTGGACAGTGTTATGTAGGCTGGTAACAATATTGCAAACCCTTTTATGTGCACCAATCCAGTCTTATTTCTGACATCATATATTCTGCCACTGTGAACTTTAACCAAATCTTTGATGTTGCTTAGCAGTCTGAGGATTCTCCTTCCTTACGGGATTACAAAGAAAGAAATGCACTACTATTTACCTGAATATACTGTGAATTGTGAAACCAGAACTGGTCATCAACTATAATACAGTGCAAATATATTGGGATGAACCATCTTTCACCCTTTCACTGGTACAGACAAGCTCTCTACATTCCATGGCGAGACAGCTTTTCTTATTGCTGTACAGATCACCAAATCCTGATGCCTGTGCCGAAAGAGAGGATTCTGACTGATATGAATTATTTATCATCCGATTTTTCGAAAACTATTAGTTGAAAAAATTTGATCTTTGCTCGATGAATAACTGAATTTCTTTTGAACGGCTTAAGATATCAAAACAAGATATTTTGCAAATGATAGTGCACATGAGGCAAATAGGTTGTATGATGAATACTCTCAAACATTTTCATTCTCCTAGCTATTGAAATAACTTGTCCACAGCTGTGAGATGTCAACAACTCAGAACGCATTTAGATGTCCAGAGCACTGCAGAAAAATCCAAATGGCACACGATTCAGTTCTCAGTAAGTTATTTCTGTTTGACTAGATGTGAAACTTCAACATTCTTCAAAACCTGCAGTCTCAGATGTTTCGCTCCAAAATATACTTTTATTTCTTTGTTGGGGAACTTGTTCAAATGGTTCTGAGCACTATGGGACTTAACAGCAGAGGTCATGAGTCCCCTAGAACTCAGTACTACTTAAACCTAACTAACCTAAGGACATCACACACATCCATGCCCGAGGCAGGATTCGAACCAGTAAACAAAGCGGTCACGCGATTCCAGACTGAAGTGCCTACAACCGCTCGGCCACACCAGCCGGCGGGGAACTTGTTGTTAAGGTGGAACAGGTGTCTTTTATTTTACCAGCACTTTGCTGTAACCTTCAGGCATGGGAGTATTTGCCACCAATTTGTAGGTCTTTGGTCAAGACAGACTCAGTAATACCCAGGTCTTTGTGGTTTGCAGCAAGAGCCTTATCATCAGTGTACCCAAATTCCTACAGGTTGTCTATGGCATGTCTGCTGTATACAGAAGAGGCACTAGCACTGATCACTGGAAAAGGCCACTATTAGGCATCATTGGAGGGCTGAACTTATTCCGTATCAGAACTTCGAAGATTCTACTGCTTAACACAGCTCTGATGAGGTTTCCAGTTTTAAGACATGGTATGACTACAAGTTTTAACATTACTGATTGCCTCCACATAGTGTTACAAACCACAGTTAAGTCCATAAATACAGTAGACGTCATTTTTGTTTTGAAATACTGCTTCAATAAAAGTTGTCTGTGAGAAGACCCGGTCAGTGCAGCTGTGGTTTGGGTGGAATTTTGCCAGTTCAGCAGAAATTTTGTGGCTGATTCTGTTATACAGTATTCTTTCCAAAAGTTTATACACTGTGCTAAATAAAGCAATGGGTCGGTAGCTTTAGCCTGCCATTTGATTTTCCTGCTTTTAAGAAGGCTACGATCTTTGCTCTTTTCAAGTCATAGAGTTTGTCACCAGTTTGGAGAATATCAGTAAAGACACTACCAGACTTATTTCATACTTCCCACAGTGGATTAGGAATTCTGAATGGATGCCATTAATACAAGGTACCATCCCTGCTTTCATTTCTTTGAGAGCTGCCGTAGAGTAATCTGACTCACATTAACAAGCTAGTTTGAGAGCCTTCAATTTGTTTTTGAAATTAACTGAATGTGATCAAATCTTACGAGTTCTAGAAGTGGACACAATGTTGTTTGCTACTTGCTTGTGAGCAACAGCCTTCTTCACAATGGCTGGGGGTTGGCATCTCCAAATTTTCTCACCTAGAACCAGGCTTTCCTGCTTGAGGTTGCTCATGCTAGTGCACTTTTAACATGCTTTGATCCTCCTTGGCACACTGTCCACAAGGTGGTCAAGATATTGCTGCTCAAGCCTGATCCATTCTCTGATGACCAAGTGTAAGGTTTGCTGTGGTATAGCACTGGACGTTTCCATAGGTCCTGAGAATGTTCAACTGGTTTCATTTCAGCAGATACTGAAGGCCATTCCATTCAGTTGACTCCTGCACCCCCTACAGCAAAGTGTTCGCAATGTGAACATGATGGGATCTTTCGTTATCTCTAAACACAAACTCATCACTGAAGTGGTGACCGCATAGATGCACAATCGACTGACTGATCTTGTTGCAATACTACACGTAGAAGTGGCCCACCTCCCTGCCTGAATATGTGGGACTGGATGCCCAAGGTATGACTTTGTGCCTGGGCCGTCTACAGACTTCTCTCCGGCAGTCTGGAGGCGCCACACAAATCCTACGCTCATCATGACAGAGCACCAAACAACTGTAAAGATGTTCCCTTGCCCATCCTCTTAGTGAACTATGGTCCTGGGGGATTTATACTGATGAATGTAATAGTACCTAAGGGAAAAACTCATTGGCCTGGAGATGGCTGCAATGGATTGACAGCACAGAGTTTGCTGGGGAGGGAGGAGGGGCAGTGGCGCAGCACCCTTATTCTGATGCACTCAGCTCAATATACCTAATAATTTGCAAGTAGGTTTCATCCGCTGGAGTTGTTGACACAAAAAGTCTGAACAAAGCAACCTAAGGTGGTCTTACATATGTTAAAACTGTCTACGCATTAGGGCTACTACGGTGATATATTTTTTGTGAAGTGGGTGTGTATCTGAAATGATAATGGTTAACCAGCTCAACATTCACATCAACAAGTGTGGAGAAATCCGCACTCAGGCTGGCTGTCTGAACCAACTTGAAATGAGTTATCAAACTAAAGTGGCTCTCACCTCACCAAGTGTAACGCAAAGTGGGCAGACACACTACTCCGGCAGTCTGTTTACAATTTTAAAATAAGATCTCAAAATTATTCAGTTTAATTACATTATAATATCCTGAACCCTTGTTCTAATAGCAGTAAGTATACTCACCGAATGTTACTATGGACACAAGAACATATTCTAGTTGATTACACAATGAAAAGTCCAGGTTGGACATCAACAATATTATGCAAAAGGGTAGATCGCTACTCAAGAAAAGATGGCTCATTAATATGCAAACACGTCGAACAGAATCAAAATCTGGAGTGGAACGGGGAAAAGGAGGGATAGCTGGGTACGGGTGGAGCGGAGGAAGGGGGGTGGGGGTGGGGGGGTTGGACAATGCATGGCGGGGCATGCTGGGCTGAATTGTTGCAAGACCAGGTCGTCAGTAGGCTGCTGGGGAGGGAGCGACACCCTGTGGCACAACATGCAGCCGAATGTAACATGCTTGATTTCAATGGCTGCTTCACAACACAGGCCATCTGCATCCTCCCCTCCACAATCAGCTTTTCTGAACTATGCAGATGGGAGCCAACAGAGTCTCTGCTCCCAAAATCATCCTGACTTCAACCTATGGAAACCTACTGTCTCCACACCATCCATCCCACAGTTTCTGCTTCACCTGTCCCATCACCTCCTCCTAATTCACATCCCCTTAGCCACATTGTGCACCATTCTCTGCCAACGCACCCACCAGTCTTTTTCCCTTGTTTGTGAGTAATCAGAAAAAAGTAATAGAAGTAATAGTAATACCACCATCACCACCACCACCACCACCACCACCACCAATAATAATAATAATAATAATAATAATAATGTGGAAGAAATCTGTAAAAATTACTAAATTCATGTGGACAAACATTCCAAATAAAAGGAAGAAAAAAACCGACAACAAATGAAGTTAACAGAATGGTTAAAATTACTTGGAACAGGTTTACAAATAAAAAGAAATTATATTTACGCATATTAACGTAACAATGACAGTAATTTTCCACAGGGGACAGTGTGTGTGTGTGTGTGTGTGTGTGTGTGTGTGTGTGTGTGTGTGTGTGCGCGCGCGCGCACACACACATCAACTTGGTGTGGACACGTTAATGGAATGGGAGGTGACAGGATGTCAAGACAGGCTCATTAAATGACAATAAGATGAAAGATACCAAGAGGAAGATGAATTGGTTGAGGGAAGCATTGTCTGATTAAGCGAGGAGAAGAGTGAGACAGCGTGGAGAGAAACAAAAAGAGGGAGGACAGGAAAAATCGGAGGGGCTTACATTCTAACCAGCCAGCAGCTGGAAGCTGTAGAAGACCAAGATGATATTAATTTTGGATTGCCTTGTGTGTCATTGCCTCCTCTGTGAGACCATAACGCGAACAGCAGAAACAACACAATACCAGAAAGAAAAAACTACTAACGGTTGGGGCAGCAATATAGTCCCTTCCTCTTCTGCAGTTTTCAAGCTCGCCTCTACAGCCATCTTAATCATCTTCTCTTCAGTCGCACTGGCCAATTCGTCAGCCTTCTGCAGCTCACTATCTGATACTGGCTGTTTTGGAAACAAATCCACTCCTGGTCGCTGCAACCACACGTTGACACGCGTGGGGAAGGGAGCTGTAAGAAGAACCACAATCCTATGTTAGATGGAGTCCTCAGGCATTCTTCACCTCCAGTGGCTAACAAGTTAAATATTAACTATCCACATGGCAGAAGATACTAAAAAAACATACATAAATGCTTTCGTTACAAATCTCACATACAAAGCTTTTTGAATTCATTCAACACAGTTTCATCGGGTTTAAATGGGGACTAAATTAAAAGCTTTAAATAGGAAAGTATGTTAGAAACTTTCCATTCTGACATTGCGGGGAAAAAGGAAAATAAAAGCTTACCTTTTAACTCTTACATTAAGATCCATGTTTCTTATGCAGTCAACTGCACAAAGAACTTGATATAATTTTTACCATATTGTATCAATGCAGTATGTTCTGATACACTTGGTCATAAGTACCTGGAGTGCAGTCCCAAGCCCATAAGCTGTAAAGCAAGATCTTCCTCAGATTCTAGTTCTTTAAACAAGACTCCTAAAGCAGCCCAATAGTAGTAGTGTGAACGCCTCAAATCTGGGAGCATTTGTGGCCAACCTTTTCTCTAATGTTTGTTCAAGATGGAAAAATACGCAATATGCTGAGATGCCATGACGATGAAGCATGAATGTTCAGTGGACATCTTCCAAGATGATCACTCCTTTCTGCAGGCAAATCAGGTACTGTCCATCAGCTGAAACGAATGCATCTGACAGATTGGTTGGTTGGATGGATTAAAAGAGGGAGAAAGGGACCAAACTATGAGGTCATCAGTCCCTTGTTCCGAATAAAATGATGCCACAAGTGTGAGAATAAAATAAACAAGACTGACAACCCAAAACAGAATGAAAGAAAAAACCACAACAACGATGAAGGGCAACAAACATGTAAATGGACAAAAGAGGACAAGAAAACAACAAAATGCAAGAAACAGGATGAAGAGATTAAAACAACAAGGAGATTACCATGGCTGGCTGACCATGAGCATAAAAAAGGTGAAGCCAGCCACTCTGCAACACATTGAAACCTCCAACTTAGAAGCACTAGGGTGGAGGACACAGCGGGACAAAGGACATGTGCTAAAACTTTGATCAAATGATAAAACCCACCCTCACGAACAAAACATAAAAATAAATCAGCCGATGAGGCGTTGTCAGATAATATTAGAAGCAACAAATCCAGTAACCCAAGATTTTATCACTGGGCACTCAAAGTAGGACAGTGCACCAGAATATGAGCCACTGTCAACCGGGCGCCGCATCGACATTCAGGCGGGTCTTCACAGCGCAGGAGGTAACCGTGGGTCACCAAAGTGTGGCCAATGTGGAGCCGGCAGAGGAAAACTGATTCCCTGCGAGAGGCCCACATGGAAGTCTTCCACACATTCGTAGCCTCTTTAATGACACAGTTTTCTGTGAGTACTGTTATGCCATTCCATCTCCCAAAGCCGAAAAACCTTACGGTGCAAATCAGAACGCAGGTCAGATTCAGAGATGCCTGTGAATACACTGCTGTCATCAGGCAAGGAATGCTGCTCAATAAGACCTCTGTGGACTTAGGTGAAGCCCACATGACCATCAGCCATCAAGCTCTCAGTGTAAACCACTTCAGAGCCCCGGAAGGTGTCAAGAATTGAGAGAAGTGACATTGGAGAGCAGCAGGAGTAAGTGAGTCCTTAGGGTCATGCGAAAGGTCCAAACGAATCTGCAGCCTAGGTGTATACCATGGAGGTGTATATGGACGGACCTTGATGGAAGGTGATAAAGGGAACGACTCCAATTGAGACAGAAGGGATCGTACGCGAATCTCAATCGTTAGCCCTGACCTGGGCCGCTGATGCGGGAGATGAACTGCCGCAGGTGGAAAAAGGAAACAGTAATTAGGATGCCCAGGAGAACTACGAATGAGTGCAACATAACTGGCGAGCAGTTGTGCACGTCGGATCTGTAATGGCTGTAATGGAGGGACTCTGGCCTCCACCAGGACACTGGTCACCGGACTCATTCTAAAAGCTCCCGCCGCTAGACGAATGCCACAGTGGTGCACTGGGTTTACACGCACCGCCGAGGGTGCTGCTGAACCATAAACCACACTCCCATAGTCCAGGTGGGATTGAACAACTTTGTAGAGCTGCAGCATAGTAGAGCGATCTGCACCCCAGTTGGTGTTGCTCAGGCAGCGAAGGGCACTGAGGTGCTGCCAGCACTTCCGCTTAAGCTGACAAAGATGAGGAAGCCAAGTCAATCGGGCATCGAAAACCAGTCCTAAGAAACAATGTGTGTCCACTACAGTTACTGGATCGTCATGAAAGTAAAGTTCTAGTTCTGGATAAACAGTACGACACCAACAGAAGTGCATCACACACGACTTAGGGGCAAAAATCTGGAAGCCTTGGGCTAGAGCCCATGATTGCGCCTTGCGGATGGCTCCTTGTAGGTGCCACTCAGCAACAACAGTACTGGTGGAACACTACGAAATACAGAAGTGGTCTGCATACAGAGAGGGTGAGACGGACGGCCCTACAGCTGCTGTTAGACCATTAATGGCCACTAAAATAGTGATACACAATACAGAGTCCTGCAGGACACTATTCCCCTGGATATGGGGGGAACTATGGGAGGCATCAACTTGGACATGGAAAGTACGGAGGGACAGGAAATTCTGGATAAAAATCTGAAAACCTCGGAGACCCCACCCGTATAATGTGGCAAGGATATGACGTCGCCAAGTGGTGTCATACATTTTGCGTAGATCAAAAATGATGGCAAAAAGGTGTTGGTGTCTGGAAAATGCTGTTCGAATGGCAGACTCAAGGGACACTAGATTATCAGCGGAAGGCGCCCTACCATGGAGCCAGTAGGCCACGTTGACTCCAGGACCCAACCCAAACACCAACACACCATATGTTCCAGCAGCTTACAAAGAACGTTGGTGAGGCTGTTGGGCCGATAGCTATTCACATCAAGTGGGTTTTTACTGGGTTTGAGCACCAAAATGATGGTGCTCTACCACCATTGCAACAGAAAGATGCCATAGCACCATATCTGGTTGAAGATGACAAGGAGATGTTGATTGTAGTCAGACGAGAGATGTTTAATCATCTGACTGCAGATCTGATTCGGCCCAGGAACTGTGTCAGGGCAATGTGCAAGGGTGCTGAGGAGCTCTCACTCCCTAAATGAGATGTTTTACGGTTCACTGTGGCATATAGTGAATGAGAGGACTTATTTGCACAGACTTGGGAAGGTGACGTATGGCACCCAATAGTCGACACATACCTCTCTCAACACTCCTGTTTCTGCCGTTTTATAAGCTGGCATACACGGGCACGGAGCTGCTTAAAGGCTACCAGATACTTTAAGAGAGGGTGCTGCTTATGTTGCTGTCGAGCTTGCCGACACACTGTAATTGCCTCAGGGACTTCCGGTGACCACCAAGGGACTGTCTTTCGCCGAGGGCACCCTAAAGAGAGAGGGATCGCAGTTTCTTCCACAGAAACGATTGTGGTCGTCACCTGCTCAACCACCACACCGATGTTACCGTGTTTGGGAGAGTCAACAATGACATCAGAGGCGACAGTTTCCCAGTTCGCCTTGTTTAAAGCACATCTGGGCAGGCGTCCGTGGGGCTGACGCTGGGGCAGTGACACGAAGATGGGGAAGTGGTCACTACTACACAGGTCGTCCTGTGCTCTCCAGTGGATAGATGATAGAAGTCCTCGACTGCAAACTGATGAATCAATGGCCGAGTAACTACCTCGAACCACACTGAAATGTGTAGTGGCCCCAGTATTTAAGAGGCAGAGGTCGAACAGAGACAGTGAAGTTTCGACATCTCTGCCTCAGCCAGTAAGCACGGTGTCACCCCGCACAGGATTATGGGCGTTAAAATCTCCCAAAAGTAGGAAAGGTTCAGGGAGTTGATCAATCAGTGCAGCTAATACATTCAGGGGTACTGCGCCATCTGGAGGAAGACATACATTGCAGACAGTAATTTCCTGCGTCATCCATATTCTGATAGCCAGAGCTTCAAGAGGGGTTTGAAGAGCTTAAATTTGGTCTACAGTCAGAGTTTAGGACATTAATGCAAACACCACCCGACACTCGATTATAGTTGTTACGGTTCTTATAATATCCCTTATAGCCACGGAGGGCAGGGGTCCGTATTGCCAGGAGCCAGGTTTCCTGGAGGGCAATGCAGAAAGCAGGTGTATAGCTTAAGAGTTGCTGTAGCTCAACCAGGCGGTGGAAAAAACTGCCGCAATTCCACTGGAGGATGACATCATCGTGAGGTGTGGAACATTCAGTGAGGCAGTTTACATCTCAGGGTTACCTGCTGCCACCGACTTTACGCCTGAGCAGTCCATATCTATTGTGTCTGAGGATCCAGCGAGATCCAGGTCCTCAGCGGACGTCAGAATCTCCACCCCATCCTCAGAGCTTTTAGGTAGCGTGGTGGGTGGTGTAGGTACCACCTGAAGTTCCTTGTTCCCTGGCTGGGAGGACTTCACTGAATCAGTCTCTGGGACTGAGTGTGAAGCCTTATGACCAGCTGCTTTTGGGCTCCTCAGTCACTGGTGGGTGTCATCTTTCACACTAGCAGAAACCCGGGAAGGGAGGGACCGAAGGGACCCATTCCTAGCGAAAGGAGCGGAGAAGCCTTACGCTTCTCTGACACGGAAGTGTGGACTGAAATCCCCGATGGTTTGGGGGGGGGGGGGGGGGAGGGTGTTGCTCCTGAAGTAGGTGGTACAGGAGCAACAGGGAGGGAAGTGCCAGCCACCATCAAGGGGGCAGGTGTAGTCTCCCAGTTCTAAGAGGCAACAGGAATTCAAGGAACTGATGGGGCTACAACTGTTCTCGTAGCAGCGGCATATGAGCAGGTCATAGCCACAGGATGTAGGCGCTCAAATTTTCTCTTAGCCTCAGTGTAGATCAGTTGGTCCAGGGTCTTATATTCCATGATTTTCCTCTCTTTCTGTACAATCCTGCAGTCTGGCAAGCAAGGTGAATGATGCTCTCCACAGTTGACACAGATGGGAGGTGGGACACATGGAGCATCGAGATGCGATGGACGTCCACTATCACGACAGGTGGGGCTGGAAGTACAGCGGGAAGCCATATTGCTAAACTTCCAGCACTTAAAGTACTGCATCAGGGGAGGGATATATGGCTTGACGTTACAGCAGTACTCCATCACCTCGACTTTCTCGGGCAATGTGTCACCCTCGAAGGCCAACATGAAGGCATCGGTGGCAACCTGGTTATCCTTCGGACCCCAACAGACGCGCAGGACGAAATAAACACCTCGCCCACTCTAAATTGGTGCGTAGCTCTTCGTCAGGCTGCAAAAGAAGATCCCTCTGGAATATAATACCCTGGTCCATATTTAAGCTCTTATGGGCCGTGGTGGTAACAAACATCCCCCAACTTGTCACTAGCGAGTAATGCCCGTGACTAGGCAGACGATGCTGTTTTGATGAAGACCGACTCTGACCTAATTTTGGACTAGCCCTCCACCTTCCCAAGCTTGTCCACCAAATGCTCCACAAAAAACTGAGGCTTCATGGACATGAAAGGTTCCCCATCAACTCCCGTACATACGAGGTACAGGGGCGAATAAGCTTCACTTCCATCCTTAGCCTGGCGTTCTTCCCATGGTGTGGCCAGGGAGGGGAATGACTTGGGGTCATATTTCTTAGCACTGTAGTTAGACTTTTCCCACTTAGAGACTGCTGGCGGCGGACCACCAGCAAGAGATGACGTACTACACTTCATGGCGTGTCATCTGCCCTGACGCCACCCTCTCCACCCAGGGGCCCTCCCCACAGGTGCCACCCAGCTGCAGCAAAGGCCACCTGGCAAGATGGCCATTGCCGGGAGTCCCGATGCCCCAGGGCGACGGGCATCTACCCCTCGGCATACGTAGGGAGTTAATGACACAGCCATCAGCAGAGCGATCCCTGTGTTGTCAGGGGGCTACAACCAACAGGGTAAATGGTGGCCCCACCACAATGGACTGGCTACCGTGTTGGATACGGGCTGTAAAGAAGTCCACGGTCATCGTCGGCACAGGAAGTGACACTGCGTAGTGCATTGTGGAAAATGCACCCACGAAGGTGTCCTCGCCCAAGAGATGGAGAATGGGTGGGATTGGAATGTTACAACGAGAAAGTGGGCTGAAGATCTCAATGCACAATGGACACGATGCACCGTGTAAAGTGCCCTTCCCCAATTGGCTTGCTCATCTGGAAAATTCTGAAAAATGGAGGTCAAACCCTACACGAGACCGTCACATAAAGGCCGAAACATGTGAGACTCCTTTTAGTCGCCTCTTACGACAGGCAGGAATACCTCGGGCCTATTCTAACCACCAGACCGTGTGACAGAAATGCGGCACTGAGTGATGTGTGCATCATGATGTGCTCTAGAGCAGTACAGTACCATAGATGCCAAGTTTGGAAAGAAGCTATCACTGACAGGGTCAAGAGAATTGGGGACGAAGGTCTGGGAGCCCTCGCATGGAATCCCCCCCCCCCCCCCCCAAAAAAAAAAAAAAAAAAAAAAAAAAAAAATTTGACAGTAAAAATCTGAATTTGAAGCATAATTGTAACGCCTGAAGAGTAAAAGATTAGGCTTTTAATCCTTAGTAAGAAAGACAAGAAGGAATGTTGGAAATGTGAAATAGATCAATGTTCAGAGGACAAAACAGCTAAAAACACAGCATGATTGTAATTTTGCCTGTATTTCAGTAAAACAAGACTGACTCTTAAAGCAGCAAGACAAATCATACAACACAATCAAACCAACCACATAAGGATTGAAAATGTTATTAAAGAAATATAATGGCTTGAAACTACTGTTATTTACATCCAAACAACTGCCTATACTTTGTAAGGCATAAAAAGTGTAGCACTCCATGAACACAGAATAGAGCAATGAGTATGCTGCTCATTTGAGAACTGTGGTTGCAGTTGCTAATAACGACTTGTGATTATGAAGACAAGAGAAAGACATCTAATAAATGAATTATTAGTGCACAGTATTTGTAACTTTAAAAGAAACAGTCACATTAAACATCAGAATCAACATTCATTTACCTAAGGCCTAAAGAGACCAAATCGCAATGTAACTACAAGCTTATGCACACACAGTAGCAAAGTTGGCAAGGCACCACTGCAGTAGAGAAGCGTTTGCGTATATTACACAGTCTATGCTGAACATATGACAAAAGCTTATTGAATTACTTCTGAAACAATATTGGTTCACAAAATGATGCAACAAAAAACATTGTGCTGTCAAACTAAAACAAATTCTGTAATTTTAGCAGTAGGTCCCATTAAGGCCACAATTTTAGCCTAGAAAACATGATAATCATCAATGAATAGTAATACTTTTCATGTCAGCAGCATATGTTATCCTAAAAACATTTTCATAGCAGCAAGTACAGTGTAATCAGACTTTTATACTCTCAAATTAATGTTTTCTCACTGTTTAAGACATTTTTTTATCAGACTCTTCAAATTGTCTTTGTTCACAATGATAATTAGCACCTATCATAACTATAAATCTCCCAGCAAAGTAGAGTAACTTGCTGTTCCAAGTTCAGAAGTAAGGAAGAACAAATTAATTACTTTCTTCTTTCCAGCAAGAACAAAATCAAGAGGGCACAAGCTCAGGAATGCTGACATGTGAAACAAGTTATTCATACAAGTGTAATAGTCTCAATTTACTACAAATCTATGCACAAGCACTAACCTTTCCACTACCCTTTCTTCCCCTCAACAGGTGCAAACATCCAGTAAAAACTGTCAAATGTTGTGTGCAAAATTTTGTAATGTTATCAATATAATAGAAGGAAACATTCCACGTGGGAAAAATTTTATATAAAAACAAAGATGAGGTACTTACCGAACGAAAGCGCTGGCGGGTCGATAGACACACAAACAAACACAAACATACACACAAAATTCAAGCTTTCGCAACAAACTGTTGCCTCATCAGGAAAGAGGGAAGGAGAGGGGAAGACGAAAGGAAGTGGGTTTTAAGGGAGAGGGTAAGGAGTCATTCCAATCCCGGGAGCGGAAAGACTTACCTTAGGGGGAAAAAAGGACAGGTATACACTTGCACACACGCACATATCCATCCACACATACAGACACAAGCAGAACAAGCAGACATATTTAAAGGCAAAGAGTTTGGGCAGAGATGTCAGTCGAGGCAGAAGTGTAGAGGCAAAGAAGTTGTTGAAAGACAGGTGAGGTATGGGTGGCGGCAACTTGAAATTAGCGGAGATTGAGGCCTGGCGGATGACGAGAAGAGAGGATATACTGAAGGGCAAGTTCCCATCTCCGGAGTTCGGATAGGTTGGTGTTGGTGGGAAGTATCCAGATAACCCGGACGGTGTAACACTGTGCCAAGATGTGCTGGCTGTGCACCAAGGCATGTTTGGCCACAGGGTGATCCTCATTACCAACAAACACTGTCTGCCTGTGTCCATTCATGCGAATGGACAGTTTGTTGCTGGTCATTCCCACATAGAATGCATCACAGTGTAGGCAGGTCAGTTGATAAATCACGTGGGTGCTTTCACACGTGGCTCTGTCTTTGATCGTGTACACCTTCCAGGTTACAGGACTGGAGTAGGTGGTGGTGGGAGGGTGCATGGGACAGGTTTTGCATCGGGGGCGGTTACAAGGATGGGAGCCAGAGGGTAGGGAAGGTGGTTTGGGGATTTCATAGGGATGAACTAACAGGTTATGAAGGTTAGGTGGACGGCGGAAAGACACTCTTGGCGGAGTGGGGAGGATTTCATGAAGGATGGATCTCATTTCAGGGCAGGATTTGAGGAAGTCGTATCCCTGCTGGAGAGCCACATTCAGAGTCTGGTCCAGTCCCGGAAAGTATCCTGTCACAAGTGGGGCACTTTTGTGGTTCTTCTGTGGGGGATTCTGGGTTTGAGGGGACGAGGAAGTGGCTCTGGTTATTTGCTTCTGTACCAGGTCGGGAGGGTAGTTGCGGGATGCGAAAGCTGTTTTCAGGTTGTTGGTGTGATGATTCAGGGATTCCGGACTGGAGCAGATTCGTTTGCCACGAAGACCTAGGCTGTAGGGAAGGGACCGTTTGATGTGGAATGGGTGGCAGCTGTCATAATGGAGGTACTGTTGCTTGTTGGTGGGTTTGATATGGACGGACGTGTGAAGTTGGCCATTGGACAGGTGGAGGTCAACGTCAAGGAAAGTGGCATGGGATTTGGAGTAGGACCAGGTGAATCTGATGGAACCAAAGGAGTTGAGGTTGGAGAGGAAATTCTGGAGTTCTTCTTCACTGTGAGTCCAGATCATGAAGATGTCATCAATAAATCTGTACCAAACTTTGGGTTGGCAGACTTGGGTAACCAAGAAGGCTTCCTCTAAGCGACCCATGAATAGATTGGCGTACGAGGGGGCCATCCTGGTACCCATGGCTGTTCCCTTTAATTGTTGGTATGTCTGGCCTTCAAATGTGAAGAAGTTGTGGGCCAGGATGAAGCTGGCTAAGGTAATGAGGAAAGAGGTTTTAGGTAGGGTGGCAGGTGATCGGCGTGAAAGGAAATGCTCCATCGCAGCGAGGCCCTGGACGTGCGGAATATTTGTGTATAAGGACGTGGCATCAATGGTTACAAGGATGGTTTCCGGGGGTAACAGATTGGGTAAGGCCAGACATACCAACAATTAAAGGGAACAGCCATGGGTACCAGGATGGCCCCCTCGTATGCCAACCTATTCATGGGTCGCTTAGAGGAAGCCTTCTTGGTTACCCAAGTCTGCCAACCCAAAGTTTGGTACAGATTTATTGATGACATCTTCATGATCTGGACTCACAGTGAAGAAGAACTCCAGAATTTCCTCTCCAACCTCAACTCCTTTGGTTCCATCAGATTCACCTGGTCCTACTCCAAATCCCATGCCACTTTCCTTGACGTTGACCTCCACCTGTCCAATGGCCAACTTCACACGTCCGTCCACATCAAACCCACCAACAAGCAACAGTACCTCCATTATGACAGCTGCCACCCATTCCACATCAAACGGTCCCTTCCCTACAGCCTAGGTCTTCGTGGCAAATGAATCTGCTCCAGTCCGGAATCCCTGAATCATTACACCAACAACCTGAAAACAGCTTTCGCATCCCGCAACTACCCTCCCGACCTGGTACAGAAGCAAATAACCAGAGCCACTTCCTCGTCCCCTCAAACCCAGAATCCCCCACAGAAGAACCACAAAAGTGCCCCACTTGTGACAGGATACTTTCCGGGACTGGACCAGACTCTGAATGTGGCTCTCCAGCAGGGATACGACTTCCTCAAATCCTGCCCTGAAATGAGATCCATCCTTCATGAAATCCTCCCCACTCCGCCAAGAGTGTCTTTCCGCCGTCCACCTAACCTTCGTAACCTGTTAGTTCATCCCTATGAAATCCCCAAACCACCTTCCCTACCCTCTGGCTCCCATCCTTGTAACCGCCCCCGATGCAAAACCTGTCCCATGCAACCTCCCACCACCACCTACTCCAGTCCTGTAACCCGGAAGGTGTACACGATCAAAGGCAGAGCCACGTGTGAAAGCACCCACGTGATTTATCAACTGACCTGCCTACACTGTGATGCATTCTATGTGGGAATGACCAGCAACAAACTGTCCATTTGCATGAATGGACACAGGCAGACAGTGTTTGTTGGTAATGAGGATCACCCTGTGGCCAAACATGCCTTGGTGCACAGCCAGCACATCTTGGCACAGTGTTACACCGTCCGGGTTATCTGGATACTTCCCACCAACACCAACCTATCCGAACTCCGGAGATGGGAACTTGCCCTTCAGTATATCCTCTCTTCTCGTCATCCGCCAGGCCTCAATCTCCGCTAATTTCAAGTTGCCGCCACCCATACCTCACCTGTCTTTCAACAACTTCTTTGCCTCTACACTTCTGCCTCGACTGACATCTCTGCCCAAACTCTTTGCCTTTAAATATGTCTGCTTGTGTCTGTATGTGTGGATGGATATGTGCGTGTGTGCAAGTGTATACCTGTCCTTTTTTCCCCCTAAGGTAAGTCTTTCCGCTCCCGGGATTGGAATGACTCCTTACCCTCTCCCTTAAAACCCACTTCCTTTCGTCTTCCCCTCTCCTTCCCTCTTTCCTGATGAGGCAACAGTTTGTTGCGAAAGCTTGAATTTTGTGTGTATGTTTGTGTTTGTTTGTGTGTCTATCGACCTGCCAGCGCTTTCGTTCGGTAAGTCACCTCATCTTTGTTTTTATATAAAATTTTGTAATGTGGTCAATGAAGTATGAAGGTGTAATTCAATGTTAGTACACTACTACCAGGTGTTTCACACTTGTGTAAAAATTCAGGCCACCTTGCTAGCTTTATCACAAACAGATTGCTCTCCTTCCAAAATAATACTGAATTATCACCACTTGATACCACAACTATAACTGCTCAACAGCAGCATGTTTCTGGCCATTTTGTAAAGATGCCTTTGGGTACATGTACTACTTAATGACATTTCCAGCCTATTGATCTTGTATAGAATGCCATGGCATGAGATGAACACAACTTGGGACTTACTCAACTCTAATTGGGGGTGTCACTAGGCATTTTCACTTAAGTCTGCACAAATATTCTGATATTCAGATGTCGACTACTGGAAAGTAACAAATACAGTACAAATTTTAATTTATCACTGAAACGCTCACTCAAATGTAAACTAATTGGTCACTAAGGTAACTGCCAAATTCTGCTTTTTACACTTCAGAAGACAAACCTATACAACACAGTAATAAGTATTTTCACATCCAGAACATTTGAAATCCTTCTAAAACATATTTTTTTTGTTACAGAACACTGCATAAATTATTAGAACATTTAAAACTAATCTTAAAAAAATCTAAAAATTTTCTGAACTGAATCTGATAATTTCAGCATATTATGGTTAAAGAAGTACATTTCTTTAAAACTGAGCATGGTGCTGTACGGGTCCCCACAACATGGTGTTTCCGACAGCACTCTATCCCATAAGGGTGGCCAAGTGTCAACTAGCTGCCTGAAGGTCATTTGACATATCAAGGACACAATTTCAACATGTAATGTGGAGGTACGTTCCACTACCAGAGGGCTGCATTTACCCATTTTGTTAACCTGGCAGCAACTGAAAGAAACAGAAGAGAATCACTTGCAGTTTGTTCGCAGGTGTTTACGAAAGAAGAAGTGGTGTGTAGGTAGGTGACAGAGGGAGAGGTTTTGGATATTTCATACAGAGATTAAGAATCGCAAATGGAAGATCACAGGAAATTCATACTCCCCAGATGAAAGTATAAGTGATGAACCACCCACATCAGTGTTTCAGTTGTCAGTAAAATGAGTACAGTATAAGCCACTTTTATGTTCCCAGAAATAACATTTTCCTGCTGTTTGTGTTATTTTGTATCGCTCACAATTCTGTATCGTATCTGATTTTGTGTCAACATGTTTATAATTTTCGCGTAATTTTCGCTCTATGAAAAAATGTTCATGGAGAAAAAACTGACGTAAAAATATGCTGGTGGTTAAGTAGTGTTTTTACAAACATTACATGGTTAAGTTTCTTGACACCAGAGTGCTCTACTCAGCGGATTTAAAGCGGTAAACATGTAGAAGTTTGAACAATTCGTGCCGTGTCTCCTGTCGTTGCAAAACTCTACTCTGCATGGTGGCTGATGGAAGTAATTAGGTTCATTTAAATAAAGATATCATGACCAATTACAACCATTTTCGAACTCTCTCTACAGTGCATGCGCACTTTTGTGACTGTTGTAATCATGTCGCACCTCTGTCAAACCATATTTAGCGTGTTATGTCTTTTGGCCGCTTATAGCACTAGCTGACACCTTCATTCACTTTGTGTTGCTCTGATGTTTTTGGTTTAAGCGCAGTGTCAATTACGTATTTTTCATGCTGAGCAAAACACGTTTCAAGAATTTATAATTCAACACACTTGTCGTACAGAAGTGTGACGATAATATAAGTAAATTGTTTATCCGAAACTACAATAGCGAAGCCAGAGTACATAAAATTTTTCTTTACAAAAAGGGGTTACATTTCCGATTTCAACGAACTATGTCGTCATTTTCAAATGTAAAACATCAGTTGAAGAATATATAATAGGAATTGTGACCATACATCTGCCAACAATTACAAAAATAATGACACCAAGTAACCGAGGAAAAGTTGGCACGATCAAGTCACTACAGGCTGTGCCCATGGTTTTCCAACTGTTCATTCCAAGTCCTAATGCAGAATAGATAAATTCTACACTAGGGTAAAAATTGCCAAGGATTCTTGCAAAATGCCAATCCCAAACTTCCCATGAAGCTTGGCATTTTATAATGTGTACAACAATATTTTGGTTGTTAGATGCTATATTGAGACGAAACTTCATTTCTTTGTTATCATACCTTATCGACTATTCTTTTCTACCTAATTTTAAAGCTGTAAACAATGTATACCAGTGTTTTGCCTGTATACCAATGTGATTTGTGTTTAATAATTTCAACTAGAGACTAGTGGCGCCAGCTAGTGCCCGTTATTGGACATTATATAGGTCATGCTTTATTTCTTGTGTTTCTATGTTATGTTCACGCCCTCTTGTGGCAGAATGGGTTACCAGGCAAATGGAGCAATGTTACGTTAGCAAGTTAGTAGTGTGTCAGTCATACATGAGAGTACAGCATGTTTTGAGATTCTTTTTTCAGAACATAGTAAAATCATGTGCTGCATTCCATATGGAAGCTTGCTATGTTCAAGACACTTATGGTGAGGTTATCATCTGTGTTTATCTCACGGGAGTTCGCACCATGATGATGATTAAATATGTGTGTTTAATTTTCAGACTTGTGAACTTATATCAGCCACACAATCGTTGTGTCACAGCAGGATACATTGCAGAAGCCTCAACAATTTTTACCCTGGTGTAGTTTTTATCTATTCTACATTAGGACATGGAATGAAAGGACGAGCAACATGGGCATAACTTGTAGTGACCTGCTATCATTATTTTTCGTGATTGTTGTTACATATAGGGCACCCCATTGTATTTTCACACTTTCTGTATGTGCACATAATATGCATCAAAATACTTTCGTCAGCAACTAATAAAAACTACTGATGTAACGGAAACTGGTAACTGTCTGTTCGACACCATTTCATATTTTATATTGACATTTTTGGAAAGCCTGCAGCTGTCATTCGTTATTTAAATAATGAAATACTCTACCAATTACGTAATTCTTCATCCTCTGCACAGTGAGTTTTGAGGAATTTTTTCTTGTTATCAAGTGCAAATATTTACATAAATCATTTGTGTGGTGTTTGCATAATGTTGTTCTGCATCTCTTTAAGTGTAGTCATCTTTTTGAGGTTATCCGGTACGGTGCCTCCTCAGTTATGTTGAAAACCCCGTACACACGCAAACTCTCACTCACATTGTTTGTGTAATGTACAAAAAATACATACATAAATACAGCACTTGACAATGAGACTAAATTATTGAAATGTCAATTGACACTACAATAGTGAAGCCATAGTGACAGTACATAATATATATATATACTTTACAAAAAGGTGTTACATTACCAATTTCAACGAATTACACAGCCATTTTCAAATGTAAAACATCATTTGAAGACTTTATAATCGGAATTGTGACTGTATGCTGGTAACATAAAGACAACAAATGAAATGCAAAGACAACTTAAAAAGAAACTCTGTATGGCATAAGTGGTCTGCAGTAAAACGACACGAAACTTACTAATTTTTCAACATTACTTTGCATATTTGAGCCATCAAATTGTCAAAAGCCAGTGACTACTGGCAAACAACTTAATTATTACAGTTAGCATTTGTGATTAAATTGCCAAGGTGCAACCTGTTTAGTACTTTACTGGCGATTGCCCTTCACATTCCACAGTGCTTCCAGGATTAGCATTCAAAAATTTCTCACGATGGAAGGCAATGAAAACTCAACTCCGCCTGTCTGTGCAAACCTCTAATTCCAGCAACCAGTAAGTCCATTACTAAAGAGAAATTAGAAAGTGCATTGATTTCTCAAACCTGTCAATAACTAGGTTTGTACTATATAGTTACACATGAAGCAACATTATCACTTTTTATATATATTTTTCAAGAAACCATTTTTGCTTCTCCTGTAAAATTTAACAAATGGATTTACGAGGTTTTCATTGCCTACCATCGATATCAACTTTTAAATATTCCTATATTTTTTTGTGACTGCAGGCTACTCTATAGAACACATAAAACTCATGTTTTCATAACTTTCATGTTTTCTTTTTATAATTATCTTATCTATTAAAAAGATCGGTGTTTATATAACATACATACTTTGTGCTTTTAAATGGTGCAAGAATTATATTCCTATCACATTTATGTATTTTGCAATGCCATTTAAAAGCAATATAGAATTATGCCAGTTCACAGCCAAGTAGTGTGCGCGCAAAGCACACACAAACACACACAAACACACACACACACACACACACACACACACACACACACACACACACACAAAAACAAATATATATCCACAGTTTTTCATACATACTTCTGTCATCTTCCTGACTGGACTTGGAAGCTCGCCAGAAAGGAGTAACATCACTTGAGCGAGAGCTGACTCCAGGAAATGGAGGGGGTTGCGAGGCCACGACCAGCTGTGGCCTGTCCCCCACCTGCTGCTGTTGCTGCTGCTGCTGCTGACGGCAGCGGCGCCGGTTACGGCCCTTGGACTTGCCACGTGCATCCTCAGAAGCAGCGTCTGCCTCCTCTGCAGCCAAGTCTCGCTTCGGTGGTAAAGCGTGTAACTCTACTTGGGTCCTGCGCGATTACAAATAAGTTGAGGTAGGAAGGAAACGAGATACCAAAGAAGCAGACAACTGGGAATTGAAGAACCACTGTCCAAGAGCATCATTAATAAAAGATATAGGCCAGCTGAGCACATAAAGGGTGTTCCAAAACAATCTTTACAACTTTCATAATTTATTCTTGGAGAATGGGGATAGTAGAAAGATGTGGCTCTGAGCATAATGTTCTCATACACCTGAAGTATTTAGTAAGCATCTGACAGAGTCCAATTTGTGTGCCACCTATAGCACACAAAATGTTTAAGTGATATTCCAGACCCTCCCATGTGTCCAGCCTAGCACGTCCTCATTAATGTGTGCAATTGTCACTCTAATACGAGCTCGCAGTTCCTGCAGGTATTGCACAAAGGTCTGGCAGTCACCATCTTTCACAAAATTCCAGAGAAAAAAAATCTAATGTGGGTTGTGTCTGGAGACCTTGGGGCCCAGGAAATGGGTCCACCTCTGCCAGTCAGCAACCTGGAAAGATGCGTCCAAAGTCTTCCTAATGAACAAGGTCCAGTGAGGAGGGACACCATCCTGATGTCAGGTTGCAGTTTTTTGATCCATGGAAATGCAAACTGTTCCAAGATTTATAGATTAACAGTCAAACACCACACAGTCACAAAGCAGATCACACCAGACATTTATCTTTGGACTGTAACATACAATTTCCAGATTGAAAAGGGAAGTAGGGGGAGGGGTGATCAGAAGTGTACAGCCTCACACTGTTGGTTTACCTTTCCAGACATATGGAAGAAGCTCCCTCCATCTGTGAACACCACATTTTTCAGATAGTACGGATCATTGTCATGCGAATCAATTTAAAGTGCACAAGTTTTGCCCTTCAACCTACTGTCAGGCTGAACGTATGCAGTAGCTGCACCTTATAGGCATGAAGCAGCTCCCTCAGTCTCAAGTGTAGCATCCTGTGAACTGTGGTTGATGGTAGCTCCAATCGTCGGTGTGGTGTGGTGGCAATTTTTGTCAACAAAAAATTAAAGTAGTATAATAATAATAATAATAATAATTCAAAATTTTAGGTGGTTGTGAACACTATACTGAAAACTGTACCTTTCTGCCTATCCCCATTTCTGAAATATATGTGATCAAAGCTGTGAACGTCACTGCAGAACACCCTGTATTATGACACGAGTTACTCTTGAAAAGTGCACTCGAAAGGTCGGTGGAGGGAAATATCGCAGGGGCCAGTCTGGATATGAATACATGAAACAGATCAATAATGACGTGGGAAGTAGAACTTACGGCAAAATGAAAAACAGAGCTGGCTAGCAAAAGGATGGGAGAACTGCAGCAATCTGACCATAGGATTGATGGATGAAATACTAGATTAGAAATCAGCATTGGAGCAATACATCTGTACGGTATCCCATAAAGAAGGCAAGTTTTGAAATGGCCACCATTTGTGCTCTATTCAGTTTGTAGCACTGAACATTGCACTAATTTCATCCATTTTCTTTGCAATTAGTAACAGAGTGCTTCACAATGAAACAGCACGTTGTCATAGTGAAAACTTATCACAAATGATGCGAATGCCGTGCAGACTGTTCACACATTGTGTGGAATGTTTGGTTGACATAATGCCCAAAATACGTTGACTCTAATGAGACTGATCACTAAATCTGAGAAAACTGTTTTGGTTATAGACATTAACACCCCCCCCCCCCCAACCTCATGTTAGGCAATATGTAGAAAACGTAGCCATTATGAGTGAATGTAGCTGTAAGTCCACTGAAACCCATTTCCGACATTCACAAAAACTGGATATTCCCAGAACCAGGATGCAATGAATTCTGAAAGAATTGACTCACAAAATCCAAATCAGACAAGAACTGAAGCCAAATGAGCACAATAAACATCAAGCATCTGCGCTTTGGGTACTTAAGAAACATAGTAGACAACTTTTTCATCAAGAAAATAATGTTAAATGGTATCGTGTACTTTTAGTTGAATGGTTTTGTGACAAAGCAAAATTTCAGGATTTGGAAAACAAGTGACTTTGTGGTGTGGTATTTGGGCCGAGGGATAACTGGGGTGCACTTATTCAAATATGGGACCAGAAATACATTAAAACTGGATGGCGAATGGTACAGCAATGTTTTAAGAGAAATTTTGTGGTCTTAAGTGGATCATATGGATGCTCAAGAGGTTCTGTTTCGATAGAGCATACAAACTGTCACATCGATTGCAGGAATGGACTCATTAAGAGAGAGACTCCCAAGTCAGATGAGTTTTCACAACGTGGACGTGAACTGGCCACTCAGATCTTGTGATCTGACAACTATGTGATTTCTTTCTGTGGTGTACTCTAACTCTCGTGTGTATGCCAACCAACTGCAATTACTTCTAGAGCTCAAGACAGAAATTCATCATGTAGTTCCGGAATTATTGAGGCATGTAAACCGAGAAGCTACAGAAAATTTTATCAAAAGTATGAATGTGTGTACAGAATCACAGGTAGCACATACTGCAACAACATGTAATTTACTTAATATCATCAATAAATTTTGTGCATTATTGTGCATTCAAATGTTGCATTCTTTAAGGGATACTTTTTACAAGGTATATTTGTGCGGATGGGAGCGCGAGGTGAGGAGATGGTTTTTTTATGATCAGAAAGCTTTCCTGAAATTAAGTAAATATCAAATAGTATCACCATCTACAGTTTAATGTGACAATATCAATCTAATAAATCCCAACCATACAAATGTAGTGTTTTATAATTGTAACATTATAGATTAAATTTATGCCCAGGAGAAACCTTCAGGAGGCAAAATGTACGTACTGCCGACAGACACACACTAAAATACACAACACTATGCTAAGTTTCTGAACTAATAGTTCCTTTCTTGGCAAGGAGAGAGATATAGGTTGTGGAAGGTTAAAAGGGAACCCACACTAAACTGAAAACAGGCAGGCCTCATGTACTGACAGACAGGGGCTGTGAATTCCAAAGATTGATTGTAAATATCACACAAAGTCATTGGAAAGAATTACTCGTGAATTCCGAAGTGCTACCAAAAGTCCAGCTTGCGCAATGACCACATAGGGAGTTAAAAAGAGTATGGGCTACAATGTAGCTCCTCAAAAGCCAGCTATTTCTACAGTCAAGGCTCAAAGTGACATTTGACGTGGCATACAGAGTGACGCCACTGCACAGTGGGTGGCTGGAATTGAGTGATTTGGAGTGAACAAACATGCTACACCCTGCGGAAATCTGATGGCAGAGTCTAAGAATGGTGAATTCTAGGAGAACATTACCCGCCATCGTCAGCATAATGATAAACCACGTCATAAAACAGCATCTGTGAGGCGACGGTTTGGCAATGAAAGGACTGGCCTATCTGAATCCCAACCTGCACCCAACGGAACATATTTGAACTGAGTTAAAACATCAACTTCACTCCGGACCCCAATTTCCTGAGTCACTACCTTCAGTGGTTTTGGCTTTTCAGGAAGAATCAGTTGTCATTCCTCTACAGGCATTTAAAAACCATGTTGAAAGTGCCACCAACAGAGTTCAAGCGATTAGATATTGTACTTTGCTCCAATTGGCTGCTTTAGTGAAAGCTAGATGGGGTTATGCTCTTGTCTGCAAACCAACTCAATTATTTTAGTTTATTAATAGTAACTAAATTAATCTTCAAGTATATTCCGAACTACCTCTCCATACTTTACCATGGCACATTTATACTGTCAATTTATGGTTAACTTTCTATAAACAGTTCATGTACTGAGGAGAACTGTCAATTAAAGAACGACTGCCCAATGAAGTCGTTCACACCAACCAGACAGTTGTGATTACGATGAGATGTGGCATTAGAACACAAGTGGTTAAGGTTGGTCATCTGCGAGTAAAGCATACAAGAGTTCAGGAATGTGTAATTTGTAATGTGACACATTTACTATAGTGTTGTCACCAGACATCACTATGGAAACCAAATAACTGGTGTAACATTACTGTCGACCATTCTGGTGCCACTACCCAGTAGGGCACTAGCTATCAGGAATGCTCTGTGATGAAACCACACAAAATCTGATGCACAAGCCAGCCCAAGGCTAGTCTGAGTCAATTGCAATGTCATCAGTGAAGTGCACAGTGATCAATATATTGTTTTGGTTAACAGTGTTGGCTCTGGCTGTTATAGACACAGGTCATACTGTGCAAACTGGACTAATTATAATGCTTACTCTAACACCTTGCACTGCAGTGGAAGTGTTCCACAACAGATTCTAAACTGCCTAATGAATCAGACTTACTCTCTGTTGGTTTCATGTAAAACATACTTTTACTTACAAAGTGGATTGAATTTTGGCTAATGAAACTGGCCAATGGTTTACTGTATGATCCTGACAGGCATATACGTGACTATGATATAATGTAGAAGTCAATTTCGTCTTTTCTCTTACTGAATATAGTTATAATGAAAATAAATGTCATCCCTATAAACTATGACTTTCATTATTTAGGTGAGATAAAAGGCTGTCATCAATAACTACAAACTCAAGATCTGCATGCTTACTTCTGTGCTGGGGCCGTTGAATATGTCCTGTTGGTAGAACTATTAGGACTTTAGTATACTGTTCTGGTGGGGCAAGAAACTGCTAAGCTGCTTGTATGTTCTCTTTCTCCAAACAAATAGTGTGAAAGTGACATGCTAACTATGATAACGCAAAGAGGGGAATAGCATTCTACTTTTATAGCCACATGCTATTTCTTACATGCAAATTTAATCTCTACTGGGGAAGAGGTGTGCTGCAATTTCACCACAAGGTATGTACAGCTCAGCAAATCTGTCTCATAATGTTATACTTTTCTCAAGTGAAATTTGCTTTTGAAACAATTACACATATTTTACATTAAATCACTTCGTAACTGGGCATTACAACAAAGGCAGGCTACTAATGTCAATGTGATAAAGCAGAATGCCAGATTCCTCTCAACAGGTATCTCAAGAAATGAAGAAATCACTAACCTGACAGTCTCTGTCTTGTTCCGCTGCCACTCCATCCTGCGTAGGCGTTCTAGAGCGTTCTGCCGACTCACTGTTGGATCCGATCCCAGACCCTTCTGCTGGCCTTGTGACTTGGCCTTTTCTCCATCCTCCACTTGTGCAGGTTGCGATTCGCTACCACTGTTTGTCTTCCCACCTGCCTCTGTAGGTTTCTCAACCAGTTTAGTATCTAGTGACAACAAATAATAAATGGGGTCTCAAAACAACTGATTTATAATGATCAATAATTCACTGCAGGCAGAAATCTTACAATGGATGATCCAGCACTCTGCTCCTAACTGGAAAAGTTAGTTCCACAAGTCAACAATATTTCTGCCAGCTACTCTCATCTGTCCCTCTGTGCATCTACAGTAAGACAGACTCTTTCATCTGTTAATCCTAGAACAAGACTTTACCTGGAAACGTTCTCGCAGCAAGGCAGGCTGCAGGAGTTGCAATGGTGAGTAATGTAAATAGTCACAGGAGCCCCAGTAATCACCATCTGTACAGCTCCTGCATGTATTCTGCAACAGTAATGGGAAGTTTAAAGGTCTCACTTCTGCAAAACTTGTTCCTTCCCCACTATACCTGGCCTAACATGCATTCGAATGCAACTTTTCTGTTGATGTGCAGTACTTCCTTTTACCCTAGTGTTCTGCACTAGTCATGCAAAAAGCCCTTTGCCCTTACTTTCTAACTTGCTTAGCCAACCAATTGTTTTTCAACCATTTTAATTACATGAATTTACTTTTTTATTACAAGCCCACAATCATCTGCACTAAATTTTCATGTTTATTACGAGAATAGCAAAAAATTTACAATGCCATCATTTCTCAGCATAGCCACCCTAGTTTTTCAATGCACATGGTCCACAGTTGCACAAGCTTACCCATATACAGAAAAGAATGTCTCTGTTGCGTAGAAGATAAACACTGCTTCCTTCACCTCCCAATCATATGTGAATCGACAGCAGTCTTTGGGCAGAATAAACAAATGCTAATCCGATGGAGTGAGATGGGGACTATATGCAGAATGGTCCCTCTTCTCTAAATGAAGATTATGTAGTTATAGACAGTGTGGACAGCAGTAAGTTGTCACGCAAAAGGAAGAAGATACTTTGACAATCAAAATTTTGACCTGTGTTTGGTTCGTATTTGTAAGGCATATAACTTATGTATATCTCTTCTTGCTGACCCTTTTTCTCTAGCAATGTTTCAGAGTTGGTCCTTGTAAAAAGGAGGGTGACTACCCTGGGAGCACCATTTTTGCTCCAGAATGTTGAAACTTTAATTTCCTCTTGGACAGAAACGTCAGGTAATTTCAGGCCTTAATCTAGCATTTACACTCTGATTTGAAATTTCGTCTTCGGTGGCGACTCATTTCCAAAATGTTTCACCTTTGTTAGCATGACAGTTCAGCAGATGCTGACAATTTCTTAATTCCTCTTGTGCTCTTCACGGAGATATTTTGGGATCCATCACACACACACACACACACACACACACACACACACACACACACACACACACACACTATGGTAGTTGTGCCTGCTATGCACTACTACCTTTGTGGTTCTTATGACTAACGTGTATATTGTTTGTTGCTTCACCAATAGTCACTAATCAATCATTCAGGATCAGCACAACGCTTTACAAAATGTAGAAAACTTCTTGGTTTACTTACACTGTGTAAAGCACGTAAAACATGTTACGTGTGGCTAAGTGTGTGATGTGCAGTAAATTTAACTTCACTGGAAAACATTTATTATGTTTTCCAGAATACTGTGGGCACCAATAACTACCCAATGGTTACTAGTAACTCTACACAACTCCCACATTGCTGTGAACAATCAATAATATGTACCATCTGATGATGAATTGTTAGGCAGTTCGAAACTGGTTAATGAAATAATAAAAACTGAAGAACAAAACAAAAGAGGACTTTTTGCAGCAGTTTTAAGAAACATTTAATCTATATAATGTTAGCATAAATATTGGAGGTGAACGCATATCCTATTCTTTGCAAGCCCAGCTCATTTGGCTACAAATGGATTTCTGCTGCTAATACACCTGCAATATAGTGGAGTGTGTTAAGGTTTGGGTGGGTGGATATATGTGTGTGTGTGTGTGTGTGTGTGTGTGTGTGTGTGTGTGGTGGTGGTGGTGGTGGTGGTGGGGGGGGGGGGGGGGGGACGATGTCTTTTGGTGCCAAAGAAACAGTAGGGCAGTCATGTATATTTTGCAACACAAAACTAATTGCTCTCATACTGCTTAAAACTACCATAAACAAAGAAAATGGTGCCATTTTAAGGTTAGCAAGAGCATGAAGCCAACCCAACATACAGACGAATTGCAGACGACAATTACTGAGATACTTTCCAGTTTATCCTTAGTAAGACGCTGGTGACGTCTTAATATGATAGTTACATGAAGTGGCTGCCATTTCAGGTCTCAACAATGTAATATACTTGTATTTCCTATCCAGTTTTATCCCCAATGGTGGAAAATTTATCTTAGATAACGTTTCACTCCCTGTATTCCTATCACCTTCACAATGTCGATGAGTGCATTCCTGTAACACTGTAAAAAGCTTTCACTGAATCTACAAATGCGAAAGTGTAGGTTTGTCTTTCTTTAATTTTTCTTCTAAGTCATTATTGCCTCACATATTGTAATATTTCTTCAGACTCAAACTGATCTTCTTTGATGTCATCTCCTACCAGTCTTTTCATTCTTCTATAAATAATGTATATTATTGGAATGAGATTTTCATTCTGCAGCGAAGAGTACACCGATATGAAACTTCCTGGCAGATTAAAACTGTGTGCCAGACCGAGACTCGAAGTCGGGGCCTTTGACTTTTGCAGGTAACTGCTCTACCATCTGAGCTACCCACGCACGACTCACGCCCCGTCCTCACAGCCTTTCTTCTGCCAATACCTCGCCTCCTACCTTCCAAACTTTACAGAAGCTCTCCTGCTAACCTTGCAGAACTAGCACTCCTGGAAGAAAGGGTATTGCGGAAACATGGCTTAGCCACAGCCTGGAGGACATTTCCAGAATGAGATATTCACTCTGCAGTAGCATGTACGCTGATATGAAACTTCCTGGCAGGTTCAAACTGTATGCTAGTTCTGCAAGGTTTGCAGAAGAGCTTCTGTGAAGTCTGGAAGGTAGGAGACGAGGTACTGGCAGAACTGAGGCTATAAGGATGGGTCGTGAGTCACGCTTGGGTAGCTCAGATGGTAGAGCAGTTGCCCGCAAAAGGCAAAGGTCCCTAGTTCGAGTCTCGGTCTGGCACACAGTTTTGATCTGCCAGGAAGTTTCAATCTGTATTATTATTTTGCAACACTCGATACTAAACTGATGCTTCTGCATTATTCACACCTGCTTCTTTGGAATGCTAATTATTTCATTCTTTTTAAAGTCTGAGGGCTTGTTGGCTGTGATATATACACTGTATACCAGCTGGAATAGCTTTGTCTCCCAAGGATTTCAATCATTTTGATGACTGTCTTCTGCTCTAGAGGCCTCTTTTTGATTTAGGTCTTTCAGTTTTCTGTTGAATTTTTCTCTCTTCTCATCTTCGTCTTCACATATTTCCTCTTTCTTTTCCATAGAACTGTTTTAAGTTCTTTCCTTTCATATTGCCCACCCAGATTTCTACTTTTCTTAGTACTGTCTTACCAAGTGAGATATTTATATTCAAATGACGACTTCCCTTTTCTCCGAAGGCCACTTTTTTCCTGATCCCCTATAGCAACATTTATATTTCACAAACTTAAAATACTTTTTCACATAGGTGACAAAGCTATGTGATTCCTTTTAAAATCATGTTGGAACTCCTTTTGCCTGATGAAGTGCAGCAACTCGACATGGCATGGACTCAACAAGCCATTTAAGTTCCCTGCAGAAATACTGAGCCACGATGCCTGTACAGCTGTCCACAATTGCGAAAGTGTTCCCGGTGCAAGATGATTTACATGAACTGATTTATGTTGGGGGATCTGGATGGCTAAATCATTCGCTGAATTGACCAGAAAGTTCTTCAAACCAGTCACAAATAATTTTGCGCCGGTGACATGACATCGTTGTTTGGCAAAATGAAATCCATGACTGGCTGCAAATGGTCTGGGTAAGTAGAACATCATTTCCAGTCAATGATCGGTTCAGCTGGACCAGAGGACTCAGTCCATTCCATTTAAAAACAGCTCGCACCATTATGGAGCTACCACTAGTTTGGACAGTGCTTTGCTGACAACTTGGGCCCATGACTTAGTGGGGTCTGCGTCACAATCTAACATTACCATCAGCCCTTAAGGGGACTGGTCTGTGAATACCAGGGGAAACCTTGAAAAAATTGTCAGTTTTCTGAATAGTGTATCTCAAAGCATAAGATTTGTAAGCCCATATAATGCTTACAATTTTTAAGACATCTTTTGAGAACATTTTAATGTATGAACTACAGCTTTAACTCTCACACTTTTTTTAACTGTATTTTTTTGTTGCAAATGAAATAAAGTATGCTAATTATTTATGTACATCATAGGTACACATTACTAAAAATACAAACAAAGTAGACAGTTTTTTTCGTGTAAGTTCTTTACTCTATTATCTTTAAAGCACACTATCGAAAAGATCGTGCTGTCATAATTTGTGGCACAAAAAATTTCAAATATGATTATCAAAAATTTTGGAAATGAATTCAAGGTTTTTCTTAAAAAAAAAAAAAATTATTTTCAAAGTTAAGTCCCAAGAATAATCTACTTTTTAGTCAAGCATGTTTTAAGGCAGTATAAAAAATTTCAGCACTCTATTTTTAATAGTTTTTAGCCAAAGTGTGCGAAAACACGAAACAATTTAACTTTTGAAAAATTCAAGTTAAAGTTAATACTTGCTTTTTCTATTCAGCCTGCATGGCACTAATGCAACCCAGGTCCATATTCATCTTGTTTTATGTGTTGTTTTTCCTCCCTTCTCTTTTTCACATTTCTTCTTCTTATTCTTGCTTCTTTGGTGGCTTCCAACACTGATTTTTCTGCTTCGAAGAGTCTCCTTCGGTCAATGGCTATTAGAGTTCTGTGCATATTTAGTCCACCAGGCACTCCCATCAGCTCCATAACATTAAGTCTTGACACTTCACTGTCATTGAAACATAGCACAGCATCTAGCACACCTATTTTCAAAGTATTTAGTCCTACTAAAATAGTTTTTGGTATCCGTCGCCATATACAATTGTTGATACTTTCATTTGGATTTTAGGTCCTACAATGTAAGCATTTCTCTAATAATCTTGTGTCACTAAGATCCCTATACATAGGTTTTATAGCTTCCATTATAGCAAATGGCAAAGACTGTTTAAAATTGTAGGTCTTACCTTGAGTAACAGCCCTCTGGTAGCCACTCCACGAATCACTGCCAGGTGGGCAGCGTACATGACATGGTTTGTCATCTGTGGAGGATTTATGAAAGAAGGTAGCCCATACTGCCTTTCCATTCTATCAAGGTCATTTTTATTTTGTCTTATGTCTTGTACATAATAATATTGCAACCTGTCTATTTCTTCACCTATAAGCCACCACATCCACTAATGCTCTTACCATCAGCTAATTTCTTTCCCTTCAAATTCCTCAATCTTCTACCTAACCTTTTCTGGAGTTGTCCAACACATTCCATTTTTTCAATTTTTGTGTCACCATAAGGTTTCGAGTTACAAACTTTTTGGTACACTCTTGAGTCTCCATGTCCTAGGTAAGGTATATACATCCAACCACATTTCTCCAGTGACCTGTGAAATATCTTCACAACACTTTCAGATTCCATCCCTCTACAATAACCACTAAAATTAATCAAAAATTCATGATTTCCAGTTCCACTACTGCAGCCATGACCAATGACTCTTCGTTGTCAGGATTCAATCAGGGCTGCAGACATACATGTATCGCTGTCATTCATGCCTATACTTTCCTGAACAATATTTTTCATACTATCATTTGCTACTTCTTCTAAAGTCTGTAGAATAATTTTATTTATTGTACCTGTCAAACATTGTAGGGGGAGGTAAGTCCATAAGAGCACAGAAAATTTGTGCGCTTCTTTACCCTTTGCCAGTACACCTCATAGCATAAGCAAGTTTAATATATCTGTTATACACTATGTTTAGTTATGCCACAAGTATAACCACACTCGCTTGACTCACAAAATCACAAACAATTCTTAATTTAGATGTACAACCTCTTCTAGCACGTATCTCCTCAGCCACCTTCTCACCACACTACTGCCACACTCCTTACACTGTGAAGCTTGCTTTATTAGCTCAGAGAGAGCAGAGTGTTCCACAATAACACAAACTGAATCAACACTTGGTGTGTGTATTTTATCAGCATGAATACTGTCAAGCCCACTGTCCAAATATTTCAGTTTTACCTTCAAAGCACTTGGAATAGTTTAAGCTGATTCAAGTGTTGTATCATGTTGTATTTCAGTATTAGCAGAGTTAATCAATTTGGTGAACTGATTCCCATAAAATTTATGTTGTTTAGCACGATGTTTCCCATTGCTTTGAAGTAGAATAAGAACCCCGCGCACGCAGTTAAGAAACCCGCGCACGCAGTTAAGAAACCCGCGCACGCAGTTAAGAAACCCGCGCACACATTCAGAAACCCGCGCACACAATTACGTTGCTGTAAACAAAATATTTGTGCCAAAACAACAGCAAACAATTACTAAACTCCCTGAATAAACTAAAGATAAGCAACTGTAAAGCCAACTAATGGGACTAAAAAGTCATGAAAACGAAACAAAGGAGAGCAAAAAATTTTTTATAACAGAGCTGACTGTGTGCCATGGGAATGTCATGGTGCGTGCAGCCATTTCTAATCTCCTCTAATTTTGGTAATTTCTGTGGTCCATTTCCCTAGAAGTAAATTTTTCTCGTTCAGAAAACTACGGAGAATTTTTTAAGACAAAAATTAAAAAATCGATTTTTTGAGTGTTATTCACATACAAGTTCCCTTAAAAACTGAAAGCAGGACAAATTTAACCAGACCACAGTTTTCTAGTCATCTATGGTTCAAACAATATGTCACAAGCCGAGGAGAGGAGCTGCACGCAGCGTCGCGCTACTAGCAAAGACACTCGCATTGGTTGTCAGCTGCCATAACCCCTTAACACCAAATTTCACTGCACTGTCCTAATGGATACATTCGTTGTATGTCCACATTGAATTCTGTGGTTATTTCACGCAGTGCTGCTTGTCTATTAGCACCGACAACTCTACACGAACACTGCTGCTCTCTGTCATTAAGTGAAGGTTGTTGGCCAATGTGTTGCCCAAGGTGAGAGATAATGCTGGAATTTGGTATTCTAGGCACGCTTGACACTGTGGGTTTTGGAATACTGAACTCCCTAACAATTCCCGAAATGGAGTGTCCCATGCGTCTATCTCCAACTACCATTCCAAGTTCGAAGTATGTTAATTCCCACTGTGCAGTCACAATCATGTCAGAAACCTTTTCACATGAATCACCTGCGTTCAACGACAACTCTGCCAATCCACTGCCCTTTTATACCTTGTGTATGTAATACTGCTGCTGTTGGTATATGGGTGTATCACTATCCACAACCTTTGTCATCACGGTGTACAGTTTTGCATTGTTTTTAGCTAATCCTGTACAGCCATTCTGCACTTTCAATCAACCTCATTTATAAGTATTCACTTTTGCCTATTTCATTTTCATATTTTCACGGTTCTTCAATTAAATTCAATGACTCATGTCTTACTCAACAATTTCTACTAGGCCTTTTATTTTTGTCTATTTGCTTAACTATGTCCTCTCTCAAAGCTACCAATTTCTATTCTGTTGTGTCCTTTTGTTCAATTTCAGTCAATTGTTGTCCAATGCTTCCCCCCAACAGCCTCTGTTTCTTTCAACTTATCCCTGTCCAGACTCCTCAATCCCTACCCTTCCCTCAGTTTCAATTTCTGCAGCTCATAGTCAATCAATTGTGGCCAGATTTCGCACCTGCCCCTGGAAATATTTTGAAATTTAAAACTGGTTTTGAAAACTCTGTCCTACCATTACATAATCTACCTGAAACTTTTCGATGTCTCTTCCACACACAGAACTTTCCATCATAAATGTTGAATCAAGTGTTCATAGTGATTAACTTTTATTCTACCCAAATTCTATCAAACAGCTTCCCCTTTCATTCGTTTTCCTTAGTACACATTCTGATACTACTTTCTTTATTCTTTCTTTGTATCCTATCAAATTCCAGTACCTAACCAGAATTAAATTTTCATCTCCCCCAATGATTTAACTAATTTCTTTTATCAAATATTCTTGGATTACAAAATAAGATTTCCTTTCTGGCATTGTATACTGGCTTAGAATTCTCTGGTGTCCAAGTACAAGTGAATGTGCCAAGTTTCCAAGTCACCCAATGAACTACTACCTTCAGTTGATAAACAACAAACGAGCAACTGAAAAGAAACGGAACATAAGATAACAAATGTCAACAAACTGGACGTCAACATAAAAATGATTACAAACAAACAAATAAATAAATATTTGGTTAGTGAAACAACAAGAATATGGGTGTTTGGTGATACGAGTAGAAGTCACATGTGCAGATTATCACTAAAATGCGGTGTTTACAAAAAACAACCCTTGTCAAAAATTTATAATTCTCAGTAACGACAAAACATTGTACATCTCTGCATATTGTCTTGTTCTCAATTATATCTTTTACTCTTCTTCCTAAACATACTTAAAACATTCATTTTAAATTGTATTATGTCTACAACTTCGCTTCTGCCATTTCCCAATAGATGGCAGTAGCGTTAAAGTGGTGGTGCCGGATATGGTTGTATGTATCATACAATAAGCTTTGGAATTTGTAAACTTAACACAATCTGTGATTGTGTCATGAAATTATTCTCGATTGAATATATTACCTTACAAGTCCAATTCTAGTCATTTGCAGATGTCTTAATTTTCTGCTTTAAAATGTAGAAATTTGCAATTGAAGCTCATAAAATGCTGGGTAAGACCTATGGTGAGACAACTATTAGTGAAGGAGCATGCAGAGAATGGTTTCAATACTTCAAGAATGGTAATTTTGATGTGGAACGCCAGCATGACAGAGGAAGGGTGAGAGTTTTCAGAGTTGTGGAACTATAGACGTTACCTGATCCCAGCACATGCCAAACGCAACAGGAATTGGCACAATTCTTGGGAGCAGTTAACAAGCCATTTCCCTCAAACACTTGAAACCCATGGGAATGATACACGTGCAAGGACATTGAGTGCCATGAGAGTTGAAGCTGAGAAATGTTGAGCACTGTCTGCTCATTTAACAACAGCTTGCCTGGCAAAAGTGGAAGGGATTTCTGCATCATACTGTAAGCAGGGACAAGAAATAGATTTCTTACAATAATCCTATGAGCAAGAAATCAAAGGAACATCCTGGTCATGCTTCCACATTGACAGCCAAACTGAATATTTATGGCTCAAAGGTCATGTTCTGTATTTGGTGAGACCAGTTCAGCATCGTATATTATGAGCTTCTGAAACAGACTGAAAAAAACCACAGGAGATCGTTATCAAAAGCAACAGATGCATTTGAACCAAGCAATGAAAGACAAATGGCCACAATACAGTAATAGACATGAAAAGATGATTTTGCTGTATGACAATGCTCAACCTCTAGTTTCAAAACCTGTCAAATCATACTTGGGAATGTCGACGAGGGAAGTAACACCTCACCTGCCATACATCTACATACATACTCCGCAATCCACCATATGGTGCATGGCAGAGGGTACCTCTAACACAACTAGCATCTCCCCCTGTTCCACTCCCAAACAGAACGAGGGAAAAATGACTGCCTATATGCCTCTGTATGAGCCCTAATCTCTCTTATCTTTGTGGTCTTTCCGCGAAATATAAGTTGGCGGCAGTAAAATTGTACTGCAGTCAGCCACAAATCCTGGTTCTCTAAATTTCCTCAGTAGCGATTCAGGAAAAGAACGCCTCCTTTCCTCCAGAGACTCCCACCCGAGTTCCTGAAGCATTTCCGTAACACTCGCGTGATGATCAAACTTACCAGTAACTAATCTAGCAGCCCGCGTCTGAATTGCTTCTATGTCCTCCCTCAATCCGACCTGATAGGGATCCCAGACACTCTAGCAGTACTCAAGAATAGGTCATATTAGTGTTTTATAAGCGGTCTCCTTTACAGATGAACAACATCTTCCCAAAATTGTACCAATTAACCGAAGACGACTATCCGCCTTCCCCACAACTGCCATTACATGCTTGTGCCACTTCATATCGCTCTGCAATGTTACGCTCAAATATTTAATCGACGTGACTGTGTCAAATGCTACACTACTAATGGAGTATTCAAACATTACGGGATTCTTTTTCCTATTCATCTGCATTAATTTACATTTATCTATATTTAGAGTTAGCCGCCATTCTTTACGCCAGTCACAAATCCTGTCCAAGTCATCTTGTATCCTCCTACAGTCACTCAACGACGACACCTTCCCGTACACCACAGCATCATCAGCAAACAGCCGCACATTGCTATCCACCCTATCCAAAAGATCATTTATGTAGATAGAAAACAACAGCGGACCTACCACACTTCCCTGGGGCACTCCAGATGATACCCTCACCTCCGATGAACACTCACCATCGAGGACAACGTACTGGGTTCTATTACTTAAGAAGTCTTCGAGCCACTCACATATTTGGGAACCAATTCCTTATGCTCGTATCTTAGTTAGGGGTCTGCAGTGGGGCACCGAGTCAAACGGTTTCCGGAAGTCAAGGAATATGGCATCCGTCTGATACCCTTCATCCATGGTTCACACGATATCATGTGAAAAAAGGGCGAGTTACTTTTCGCAGGAGCGATGCTTTCTAAAGCCGTGCTATGAACACTCACCATCGAGGACAACGTACTGGGTTCTATTACTTAAGAAGTCTTCGAGCCACTCACATATTTGGGAACCAATTCCTTATGCTCGTATCTTAGTTAGGGGTCTGCAGTGGGGCACCGAGTCAAACGCTTTCCGGAAGTCAAGGAATATGGCATCCGTCTGATACCCTTCATCCATGGTTCACACGATATCATGTGAAAAAATGGCGAGTTACTTTTCGCAGGAGCGATGCTTTCTAAAGCCGTGCTGATGCATGGACAGCAACTTCTCTGTCTCAAGGAAATTCATTACATTTCCAGTCGCTCGGAACTTTACGTTGGGCAAGAGATTCACGATAAATGCAAGCTAAGTAAGGAGCCAATGCAGTAGAGTACACTCTGCAAAACCGAATTGGAATCCCATCAGGACCTGGCGAATTTTCAACCCATTCAGCTGCTTCACAACCCCAGGGATGTCTATCACTATATCCTCCATACAGGAATCTGTACGAGACTCAAACGGCAGTATGTTTGTATGATCCTCCTGCGTGAAAGATTTCTCAAATGCTAAATTTAAAATTTCAGCTTTTGTTTTGCTGTCTTCCGTTGCCAGGCCACACTGATCAGTGAGTGACTGGATGGAAGCCATATTCTCCAGAGACTGCTCTCTCTGACAACCACCTTTTTTGATCAATTACATGCAGCCTGGCTGCCACCACTTCTGGATATACAGGGTGGGGCAACTAAAAAGTTGTCCAGATGAGCCGATACAACTGGACGAGAATGTATGCATATAACCACAGCCCGTGTACATCAGCCACATGATCCACATTGGTTCAAAGCATAGTGCGAGCAGCGGGTGTTTGTTGTGGAAAGTTACATGAAAAAGTTGTGGAAATGTTGTGGTCAGTTGTTTGCTGAGAAATTTAATGGTGTCAAAGTGCGAGCAAAGAGCACTAAGATCGAAAATGGCGTCAGACAGTATGTGTTTTGAACAAGTCGAAAAACATTCCAAAACATGCCTGCACACCAGAAAAAGTGGCTGCAGTCCAGAGTCCTGCCAAATCAACCTGACGCCTGTCACGAGAGACTGACATATCACATCGACCATGTGGGCGAATACTCCACCTGGATCTGCATAGTCATGGCAATGGCTGGCCATCCAGGTCACCTGATCTGTCAGTGATTACTTGGTGCGGGGACGCCTCAAAACTATCGTAACAACCCTTGTAGTCTTCAAGAACTGCAGCAGAAAACATTTCGGATGTGACTGCAGCAATTCCGGCAGGCCAGCTTCAATCCGCCTTCAGCAACTTGCTGACCAGGGCCCAGAAGTGCCAGGAGATGAATGGTGGTCACTTTCATCATCTTCTATAGTCATGTTAGTACTGTATTTCCTTTCTTCTGACGTGTTTCTTTGTCTGCAACTCTCTTCTCCAGGCCACTTTTATGTGCCCCACCCTGTACTAACAAGTGTAAAACTGGACTGATTCACAAATCTCCTCAAAAGATACACAGTTGCCCACCGTAGGATTTGTATGCTGCTCAAAAGATGGGAAAAGTAGTGGCCAGCGATGGCCAATACTTTCCATCACAAACTGTTTCCACGTTTTTCACAATAAAGCCGTGAACTTCAAAAAAGAATGGTGGAAACAAAGTTGTAGGCCTAATACTAAGTTACCTTCCTGTCTAAATACAATGAATGTTTTTTTAAGCACAGTACTCACTGACATTGGCTGAGAAAATTTAGCTGGTGGCAGAATTCCACGCAAAAGGGCCCAGGTTAGCTTCACAGCTGGGTCAGATTTTCTCTGCTCAGTGACTGGGTGTTGTGTTGTCTTCTTCATCATACCATTCTCATTGACATGCAAGTTGCTGAAGAAGCATCAACGCAAAAAAAGGAGGCCCCAGCCACATGCCATTTCATTTTCACTTACATCACGGTATGCTAATGCAATACAGGAGACAAATTGAAGTTATATTAAAAAATGAACAGAACTGAACAAATCTAACTTTCACTTGTCTTCTCTAGGTCTGTTGTTAGATTGAACCAAACCAAGTATGGTCCAGCTTCTTCCACTCCACAGGCTGTTAGTATATTGAAAAAGTTCTCTCTCTCACTCATCAAGAAAACAGAAACAGCCTTGAGGTCTTCAGCTTCTGACTACTTAATCTTGATTACATTGTATAGCTGATGATGTCAACTCATGTGCAATTTCTACTTTGTTCAGAAATGCAGTCATATGATAAGGTCTTGTCTAATTGTTCCACACAGAAATTAGCTCTTGAATGTCTTGTTTAAATACACTTAGTCCATTCAGTATATTTTCTTTCCATATAGTTTGAAGTGGTGGAGGAGGAGGAGATTAGTGTTTAACGTCCCGTCGACAACGAGGTCATTAGAGACGGAGCGCAAGCTCGGGTGAGGGGAGGATGGGGAAGGAAATCGGCCGTGCCCTTTCAAAGGAACCATCCCGGCATTTGCCTGAAGCGATTTAGGGAAATCACAGAAAACCTAAATCAGGATGGCCGGAGACGGGATTGAACCGTCGTCCTCCCGAATGCGAGTCCAGTGTACTAACCACTGCGCCACCTCGCTCGGTTGAAGTGGTGGTCAATAACTTTCTTGATGTTGAATATTAATGAAAGAGTCTACCTTTCATATGCTGAAAGCTACAGTTTGTTGCAAAGAAGAGTAAGTACTGTGTGCCAGTCATATGGAACTTCAATGTTGTGTTTTTGTTTCTTAAGTGAAATAGGTAAGAAATCCTAATCATTTTCCAAAAAAAGAATTATCTCTAATGGGGAAGTGATAGGGTGGCCTTTCAAACTATGCACTCCCTTTCAAACTATGCACTAACTTATATAAAAAAGAAAACCATGACAAAATTTTTACCCAGATCAGCACTTCCTTTTAAATCTAAATCTCTGTGAAAATGTTGCGTATTTTTCAAGTTTTGAAAGAGATCACTTTGTTCTGCCCCTCTTGGTAACTCCTTCACGATAATTTAACATTATGGGTCCCTTGCTGGAAAGACAGAACACTAAACACATGTCATATATGTTGTGCATAAAATATCCCATTAGTTGTTAGCTAAAGTGCATGAAGGTTTTGCATTTAATTGAAAAATAAAACAGTTCTGCATTTAATTGAAAAATACAACTGTTTTGCATTCTACTTGAAAAGTCTATTTAGCTCATGAAGGACTTCCAATTTTTTCAGGTGAACTACAGCTTGCACAATCAATCTGGCTTCTTCACCACAAACAAAAGTTATCTGCTTCTGTAGTATGACAGATGTTGAACAAGGGCTAGATGGAAGATATCCCAATAATAAATTTAAAGTTCTGAACACTTCAGTTGACTTTTTAGGGCAAATAAATTTGCTACTTGTCCAGAAATACTTCTTGCATTTTCTTCACAGTCAGAGTTTCAGGCAGATACATTTAAGACAGATTTTTATGGAATGACTTAATGAGAAACCAGTAGTGTAAATAAGAATATGAGATGTTCAGTATGGTCTGAATGGCCAAGAAACAGCATAAGGCTCGTGGAAATTTATTCCCTTCGTTCAACTGTAGTCAACTGACAGTGTCACAATATTTTGTACCATCACCCAATCAGTATAGGTACAGTTCATGTACAAACATTACTGTCAACAAGACAAGATGGAAAAAAGTACTGGCACAGAAAAGAAAGGAGACAGTGCTTACATGCACTCTCCACCAACATGTTTTTCTTGACATCTTTCTTTATGACACTGGACACACTTTTCAGAACACAGGCAAGCACCAGGCAAATACCCCAACAATTGCAAGGAAGGTGATAAATATTCAGATTACAATTAATCAGCCTTTACACTAAATATGCTCCGTTAAATGACAAAGCCTGTATCTGTCAGCTACATATTTGACAAGGGTTATTTTTGTAATACCACCCTCTCTCTGAGCTGCAATAACTCAGCACATGAGCTGTTACTGCCTGATTTGATTAATGGAAATGGTGTCTTAGGCATGGCTACCAGGATGTGCTGAAACTGTTACAACAAAAAGAGATAGGGGTTGTTTTTGTGATTAAATCTTCAACCGTTAATGGATGTACAGCTAGTGAACACAAAATACACAAGAAAAACTAATCAAATTAACTTTACAATGCATAACCATAAGCTTCTGGCAAATTGAAGCAGGCAGTTAGAGTGGGCAATGGTGCCTAGAAGTTATGTATAAAGCTGCAAGCTAGAGATTCAAATAAGAGTAAGGAGTTGTAGTAGTAGTAGTAATAATAATAATAATAATAATAATAAGGAAAGTAGTAGTAGTTTGGGTTCACAAACACACAAAATTACAAGTGTTAGTGCTGATTTAAATTATTAAGTAAATTATAATGCTCCCCAAGCAGGAAATGTTGGTTGTGTTGAATCAGCTTGATGACCATGTTACGGTCACTTCAACACTTTTCATAAAAGCCACCACGCTAATGCAGCTCTTATTTCTTTATTTTATCATTAATTTTTCTATCAGTGCTGTTTTTATCATTATCTTTCTTCGTTTATTCCAGGAGCCCTTGTTATCAAACAGAGAACACAGTCGTTTCACATCTGATGAAGACAACAAAATTTCAAGTCTCTCCATCCTGCATTTGAGTCAAGACTGCAGAGGACCAAATCATGAGCAAAATTCTATCAAAGACCTGGATAACCAACACGAGGCAAAGGGACTGGGACAATGACACTGTTGTGTGTACAAATTGTTCTGCACAATGTATTTCATAATGGAGCACGGACTGTATCATCTCCATTTGCACAAAACAACAGAAGACAATCAAGACAGATGTGAATGTGGAGAGCTTGGTAGAACACACAATGTTTGTTACAGTATCTTCCAAACCATGATATTCAAGCCAACAGACTGCAGAAGTGGCCCTTCACTTTATGTTAAAGAACCACTAGTCATAGGCAACTATAAATTAACACTGCCAACAATACAACATACAGGTAGCTGTTAACATTCAGGGCAGAAAAAAGAACAAACAGCTGAAGCAAAAACATTTCTCAAGTAACAATAACAGGGAGGGAGCGAGGCACAGAGAGATGGGGTAGTGGGGGTGGAGATGGGGGAATGGTTTATTCAGGTGAGCTGAGGATATAGAGAGCACATGTGGGGCCAGAGTGGGAGCAGGGAAGGGCCCTGAGGCAGGTGGAGGACGGGGACTACAGTCCCTTTAAAATTACCTGGTAGTTGACGTTTATCACTTACCGTTACAGTGTCGTCACATCGGCCGCCGTCTACCACTCAATTATAGGCAACACACAAACACAGCAAGTCACTTCACAAATCCTGTTATTGTGTAACACAATGCTTTGTCGGAAGTGGATGCCGAGAAATATGTCGGAAATGTGAGATGCACTATTGACAGGTGTTTCCAAGTGGCCAATGACTGAAGGCGTTCGATACAGTTCCCCACAGTCGTTTGATGAACAAAGTAAGAGCATATGGACTATCAGACCAATTGTGTGATTGGATTGAAGAGTTCCTAGATAACAGAACACAGCATGTCATTCTCAATGGAGAGAAGTCTTCCGACATATGAGTGATTTCAGGTGTGCCGCAGGGGAGTGTTGCAGGACCGTTGCTATTCACAATATACATAAATGACCTTGTCAATGACATCGGAAGTTCATTGAGGCTTTTTGCAGATGATGCTGCGGTGTATCGAGAGGTTGTAACAATGAAAAATTGTACTGAAATGCATGAGGATCTGCAGCGAATTAACGCATGGCGCAGGGAATGGCAACTGAATCGCAAAGTAGACAAGTGTAATGTGCTGTTAATACATAGAAAGAAAGATCATTTAGCTACAATATAGCATGTCAGCCACTGGAAGTAGTTAATTCCATAAAGTATCTGGGAGTAGGCATTTAGGAGTGATTTAAAATGGAATGATCATACAAAGTTGATCGTCAGTAAAACAGATGCCAGACTGAGATTCATTGGAAGAATCCTAAGGAAATGCAATCTGAAAACAAAGGATCATTTAGTAATAGCAAAAGCTTTACGGAGATGATAGATAAACTCCAGTGGAAGACTCTGCAGGAGAGACGCTCAGTAGCTCGGTACGGGCTTTTGTTGAAGTTTCGAGGACATACCTTCAGCGAAGAGTCAAGCAGTATATTGCTCCCTCCTACTTATATCTCGCGAAGAGACCATGAAGATAAAACCAGAGAGATTACAGCCACACAGAGGCATACCGACAATCTTTCTTTCCACAAACAATACGAGACTGGAATAGAAGGGAGAACCGACAGAGGTACTCAAGGTACTCTCCGCCACGCACCGTCAGGTGGCTTGCGGAGTATGGATGTAGAAGTGCAACAGGAGACACATTTGTAGCCCTGAATTTAAACTTGTACCTTAAGCTAACCAGAACCCTATGATGAGTAATGTTCTGAGAAAGCAGTGGTGGCCAATCTGCAGCAGAACTAAAATTGTGATCATTCTGTTCATGGCGATCGAAGCTAATCTGCTAGATCAAACTCAAGACAGAAAAAGTTTAGTTCCAGTGCTAAAAGCAAACTGTAATTTCTTGCTATCACTGGTTACCTGAAACTATCCTCTCACTGGCTAAACGAGCTTCCTGGCGTTCCCCAAGGAAGTGCTATAAGCCCTCTATTGTTCCTGATCTGTATTAACGACATAGGAGACAATCTGAGTAGCCCTCTTAGATTGTTTGCAGATGATGCTGTCATTTACCATCTTGTAAAGTCATCGGATGATCAAAACGACTTGCAAAATGATTTACGTAAGATATCTGTATGGTGCGAAAAGTGTCAATTGACCCTGAATAAAGAAAAGTGTGAAGTTATTCACATGAGTACTAAAAGAAATTACGCGACAAGTCACACAAATACAAACAACCTAAATTTGAACAATCACACAAATAATATTGTGGGTAGGGCAAACCAAAGACTGCGATTCATTGGCAGAACACTTACAAGGTGCAACAAGTCTACTAAAGAGACTGCTTACACCACGCTTGCCCGCCCTATTCTGGAGTATTGCTGTGTGGTGTGGGATCCGCATCAGGTGGGACGGACGGATGACATCAAAAAAGTACAAAGGAGGACAGCTCATATTGTATTATCGCGAAATAGGGGAGATAGTGTCACAGACATGATAAGTGAACCAGAGTGGCAATCATTAAAACAAAGGCTTTTTCGTTGCAATAGGATCTTCTCATGAAATTTGAATCACCAGTTTTCTCCTCCAATTGTGAAAACATTCTGTTGCCACCCAGCTACATAAGGAGAAATTATCATCACAATAAAATAAGAGAAATCAGGGCTCGTGCAGAAAAATTTAAGTTCTCATTTTTCCTATGTGCCGTTCGAGAGTGGAACAGTAGAGAGACAGCTTGAAGGTGGTTCACTGAACCCTCTGCCAGGCACTTTATTGTGAATAGCAGAGTAATCACGTAGATGTAGATGCATTACCAAATGGTGAGCATTCCTTGTTGGCACTTGGTGCCAGATCATAGATGACACAGGCAGATTCCAGATGAAAAAAGAATGATAGGTAGAAAAACAACGGCAAATAAATTCAGCACGATCATGAAAGTGATGTGACAAAGAATTAGAAATAAAAATTACACATAAACCAATTAACTGGATACAAATTATAGTCAAGCACTTTCGATTAGATTTAGAAATAAAAAGCATTTGTGACATTTGACGAAATCCAAACCGGTGATCTTCAGCACGGCACGATAATGCGCTAACCTTTGTGCTGAAGAACAATAATACGATATTTTGTTATATTTTTGACTGTGATCATCCAGTTGCAATGACAAATTGCAGCCTTCAAAAACTCTGTTTCGTGCTATATCATAAGAAGCTTATCTAACGTAAACCGATTTCTGGATTGCATGTTGTGCTCATTATCCAGTAGTGTTTAATTGGTGCTGTGTATCAAATACGTGTATTTCATTAGCATTGGTATGTGCGCATGTTGTTTGTGGTGTGGTTACCACGTACGACGAGATACAAAATAAAAGTGCGAGGCGCACGATTCAATATCCAAACACAAGTAAGGATGGCGGACAAGGAGCTGTAAATGAACTGACCGATTATTGTGGCAGTTTGGCAACAACAAACTGTTTGGGTGTGACGCTGAGCGCTCTGACTGGTGGGAACCATCTGCAATATGTGAAGTGTCAACTACCAAGTAATTTTAATCAGACTATAGTGAAGGTTAAGACCTGGGGAAAGGGTTAACAGAAACGAAGGATATGTTGTATGGAAGAAACCAGATGGTACAAGCTATCAAGCAGCACGCCATACAACACAGCATGTTTAACTTCAAACCTCTTCTGTAACACCACTATCTATCCCAACCGCGATCACTACTTGCGCCAATGAGGTTATATAGTTCTGAGATAACAGTGGCCACGCGCGCAGGTAGGGGTGTGTGTGTGTGTGTGTGTGTGTGTGTGTGTGTGTGTGTGTGTGTGTGTGTGTGTGTCCTGTTATTCATATTGTAATTGGTATTCCATCCCAGATTGTCCATTGTTAGACCATAAATATTTTCCGATTTCCTTTTATATTTCGGTTTACTGTTTGTTACTTGAGCTTGTTGATCACTTATTGTTTGTGCAGATAGGTGCAGGTACTTTTTTTTTGTTCGTGTGTGTATCAAATTAAAACACGTGAGAACTCTTCAGGTGAAGACCTTCTATCAGCTTCCACAAAATTGTTGGATTTCATTTACAAAATAGAAAACCCAGGCAAACAGTATAGAGAGTGCTGTGCCTAGCATTATCGAGGTCGGTGCAAACTGGTTGGTAGTAGAATAAGTTTAGAATTAATTTGTGAACTGGCGACAGCTTATTTATACGTTCTATTTGGAATCCATCTGTGCATTTATTTCATTTACAAATTTCTTTCACTTTTTTGCCATCTATCTTTTACTCTTCCTTTTTCCCTTTTTATTTTATCAATTCACTTTTCTGTTTTTCCACAGGCTTTTATTTTATTGTTACTGTTGAAAATCTTTTTAATTTATAAATATTTTACTATTTTTTTAACTTTATCAGCTATTATTACAGTGTTATGGCATTCTGCAACATGTCTTTATGTGGCCTGCTGTGCAACAAAGCGAGCAGCACGTCATGTAAATTGATAGCCTCAATAAGTAAACAGCTGCAGTCATCTCCAAACATAAGGGCTTGAATCTGTTCACAACAACTGTTAGTATGCCAGCATCTGAGTGGATACCAAGAAGCCTTGTTCATTAATAATTTACAAATAGAATTTAAAGGTCTAGACACTAGACAAGTTGCCCAACATAGTAACTTAAAAGTATACATCCTCTGTGTAATAAAGCAACTCAAATCAGTTAATAAAGGCAAGTCTTGCAGTCCAGACCGTACACCAGTTTGATTTCTTTCAGAATATAGTGGTATGATAGCTCCATACTTAATAATCATGTACAACCATTAGCTCAACAAAAGATCCCTACCAGAAGACAGAGAAAACTGCACGCTAGGATCCAAGAAAGGAAATGTGAGTAAACCGCTGAATTACATACCGATATAACTGCAACAGGGTTTTGGGACATATACTTTGTTCACACATTATAAATTACCTCTGAGAAAAGTACCTGATGACACAGTCAGCATGGATTCAGAAAATATCTTTCTTTTGAAATACAACTATCTCTTTATTCTCATGATGTAGTGGACTGTTGTTGACAGGGGACCTCAAATGGATTCCATATTTATAAATTTCCAGAAGGGTTTTGAGACCGTTCCACGAGTGACTTCTAATGTGCCTATGGTGTGTTGTCTCAGCTAAGCGACTGGATTTGTGCTTTCCTGTCGGAGAGGTCATAGCTCGTAGTAACGGAGTCATTAAGTAAAACAGAAGTGATATCTGGCATTCCCAGAAGCATTAAAGGTTCTCTACTGTTCCTAATCTACATATGTGATTTAGAAGACAATCTGAGCAGCCCTCTCTGATTGTTTCCGAATGATGCTGTCATTTACCATCTAATAAAATCTCAGAAGATCAAAACCAATTGTAAAACGATTCTGACAAAATATCTGTATTGCACAAAAAGTGGCAATTTATTCTACAAAATGAAAAGTGAGAGATCATACACGTGAGAACTAAAAGGAATCTCTCTAATTTCGGTTACATGATGAAATATACAAATCTAAAGGCTGTCAAATACCTAGAGACAATAATCAACATAAATTGTAACGACCACATCGATAATGTTGGGGGAAAGGTAAACTGAAGACTTTTTTTATCGACAGGTCAATTACAAGATCCAACAGAGCTATTACAGACAGTATCTACACTTCTCGTCCATTCTTGCTACAGTATTTCTGTGCGGTATGGGATCCTTAACTGATAGGATTGACGAACAACACTGAGAAAGTTCAACGGCTGGCAAAATCGGGGAGTGTGTGTGTCATGGATATAACGTGCAATTTAGGGTGGCAATCATTAAAACAAAATGATAAGTTGGGGTGGCAATCATTAGAACATGTGGATTTTTCATAGCAACGAGATCTTTTCACAAGATTTTAGTCTCCATTTTTCTTCTCGAAGAATGAAAACACTTTGTGGCCCGCCTACATAGGGCGCAATGATCATTATAATAACATAAATCAGAGCTCATACAGAAAGATTAAACTGCTTGTTCTTCCCAAATGCTGTTCAAAAGTGGAACAGTAGAGAAATAGTATGAATGTGGTCTGATGATTCATCTGCCAGGCACTTCAAGTGAAAATTGCATAGTATTCCTGTAAAGGTAGATAGAATACCTGTGACTCAACAGTAACCAGTACATTTGTTGCACCAAGTGGAGTTGCCACTGAAATGCTGGTGGGAGTTCAACAGCCTTGCACAAAGGCTGGCTACATGTCTGATTCTGTAGGTATTTGTAGCCAGTCTTATCCCTTGAAGGTGGGTAGAACCACAACACAAAAGGCTACTCATTTAAAAAACAAAACAAAAATAAAAACGCATGCAAGTATTCTGTTTTGGTGAATTTAATTAATTAGTAAAGTTTCTGTTTAATGAAAGAAAGATATTCTGAAGTGTTTATAGTTATAGCTCCAGACACAGACACACTTGCTCGCTAATGAGGAAAGGCTATTTTCTCCTTGGCATTCACCCCAAATCTTATTAGATTAGATTAGACCAATTCTGTGGACCCCACAGTGAGTAATCTCTTGGATGTGGAAAGAAATTGGAGATATACATTTAATTTAAGGGCAATACATTGAAATGACTTTACTGTATTACACTGCAATTTCTAATTATAAACTAACATAAAACATACAAATTAAGTGTTACTGTGAAGATGCTCTTCAATGGAGTAGGAGGAGTTGGCCATTAGCAAGTCCTTTACTTCAGTCTTAAACTCCACCAATATATGACCGACAAGGCATATAATGTGTTCTGGTAGGTTGTTGGACACATACAGACTCTTATCTGATTCCTTTCTGCACCAACGTTTGCTTCAAATCTCTGTGGAGGCTGTTCTTGCTCACAGCATTATATTCATGCTTTTTACCATTTTAATTGTCAAAATGTCCAGTTTTTGAAGAGGTCTCTACAAGATTTTCCAGAATGAAGACCAGATGCAATTCTTGCAACACACTCCTGTGTTCCGGAAACACTGCCTCTGAACCCTGTAGCACACCATGACAGACTGTCAAATTTTAAGTGCCCATTATTGTGCGATTGACGTGGAACTTATACACACTGCTTTCTGTCATTCACGTCAGATAATATCTCACATGAGTTACATTGAACACTGAAATAAACAGTGGGGAAGAGTTTATGTTCTGTCTCTCTAAGAGAGAGACCAAGCTCCGAGGATGGAACACGAATGAAAGGAAGAAGAATACCATATTTCCAAAGGAACCATTCCAGCATTTGCCTTACGTAATCTAGGGAAGCCACAGAAAACCTAAATCTGAATGGCTGGGAAGGAATCTGAACTGCCGCCATCCCAAATGCATGTCCAGTGTTTTACCGGTGAGCAAACTTGCTAAGTAAATGTCAAAAAATTACTATTTCACAATGGGACGTCATACAACTAAACGATAGCGCACAAAAGTAACAGTTTCACACACAAGAGTTTTTAACTACACACAAGACAACAGTTAAATAGGCAACATCTACCACCACCTAGCACCCATATACCAGGCTGTTAGAGAATCATGACTCGTTTGAACATTTATGTTACCTTTATTGTCTTTTCCACTCAAGACCAGATTACCACTGCCTGACAGCTTCGAACCTCCTGTGGTGCCTTCCCCACTCTTCGGGTCTTGCCAGGCACAACTCCTGCACATCAAAATAACTAGTCCTGAACAAGCTAGTATACAAGTATCTACGTGTCCGTTTAGGATGCAAATAGTGTACATATATGAACAAATAAAACAAACTGAAACTTATGAATGCAAAATAAGGTGAAATAACGCATATATCATGGCAGTGATATCATAAAGTATTTGATATTTATGTAGAAAATTAGTACAAACGCCATTTAATTCCGTAATATCTTAACCACAACTTGAGTCCAAACATGAAAGCAGGGTTTTTAATTAATTACAAGATTTAGCACTGAAATCACGTACGTTAAAAACACCAATGTACAGACAGAACAGAACTCAACTCTTGAACAGAGTGCTGCTATTTATAAAAACACTGGTTACTGAGAAATATGCAAACATAAAAACCGCAATAAGTTTTAAGAAATGCCTGTAAGTGATAAGTACTAAATAACAAATAACTGGCGATTGGGTTTGAATTGGCAACCTGCAGCATGGCAGAAACTGACACTAACTGCCATGCCTCATCGCATGCAGCACAGCTAACAGCATTGCTCCTTCTCCTCAAAACATGACAACCCGCTTGTTCACAAGTTCTCATCAGTACTGAGTAAAGACAGTGCTCTTGATCTAGGTCTTGTCAATGGTCTTCCGTATGGCAGTGCTGGCAGATAATCATGTTCTGATCTTCTTGTCACATCCTCTCCATTTTAATGGACATCAAAGATAGCTTCCTCCCATCGATGATTTGTGATCGCCAAGCGGGTCTTTAATTTCTATGAACAAGAAGCCCTAGTGACAAGGGTGCAAGAGATGTATAACACAATTGATGCAGTGTTGCCGATTTAATAAATTCACTCTACGACAACATTTGAAACTATCCTGTAATTCACGAGACATCATTTATACTGAGAATCAAACAACAGAATAATAACAAAACAGAAAATACACATAAATTAAAGAGATATTCTGACAAAGATAATCACTGCACAGAGTAATCAATTGCGTGTGTACCACTACACTTCGCCTCCATCATCAACCTGCATTTGAGGACTGTAGTACGGCTTCATACGCAGGTTATAAACAATGTGTCTGCGGTTTTTTCTACTTGATGAAGGGCCATAATCCTCAGCTTTGTATGTGACATCCAATGAGCAACAAATGATACACTATGGTGCAAGTCCTATTTTGAATACAGCAGTAAAAATCCCTAGCAAGTGTCCCAGGCTGTATCTCACTGACCTATGCTTGACATTATGACGCTCTCAGTGCTCCTCCTGTGCATCCAGAGATCAAATGTGAGCCAGCTGTCTCTTCTTTTGTCCTAGTGATGAGATGTTTCAACTAGTCATCCTGAGTATCGTCCAGTGGAAGCAGGAAGAGCGTATCATTTGTACTCTTGATTTCCGTCCTTGGAACACAAAGAATGGTGTAAACATGCATTTTCTTGTTTCACTGTGTTACTTGCGAATGTCACATTGGGCAGTATGGTATTCCAATCTTTCCATGGGACAGCAACATACATCGACAGCATATTGGCCAATGCCTTATCAAAACATTCTTGAAGCCACCCACACGTGTGTTGCAAGTAGCTGTCATCCTTGGGTAATGTCTCAACATGAAGACTTTTTCACACTGTCCTGGCCCTGGGTTCTGAGCAAATTTTCCATACCTCTCCCCGTATCCTAAACGTCACCAGTCCCTTCAACCCATTTGTCAGGATGAGGAGTCACTGGCTCTGAAAGCTCGCACACTTTCGTATCTTTTATATGCATTTCTGCCACGCTACTTGGCGAGCAATATTTTTTTTTTTTTTTTTTTTTTTTTGCCATATTATACTATTTTTTTCAAATGTGTGAAAGACATGTAGGACAGCAACCCTTTTATTTAAAGAAGTATTTATTAAAAATCTGTCTTAGTTGCAGTACACACATTTTGACGACTAGTTGCGAACTGACTGGCCCATTCTGAAGCCTGACCTCCTGAGACTGCACTGAAAGTGCCAAACTTAAATCGGAGTCAGTGGGAGAATGTTGTCCCTATGAAGTCCTGTTGGCCAATTCACAGAATGTGAGTTCAAAATAGAAGTAGTTGTTACACATTTAGGGTATACATTTTTCACAGCTATTTCAACAGAATGGTAGTGGGAAGCTACACACCACACCCATGACTACATTGTCCCATACCTAGTCAACAACTTGCCAGCAATGCTGATCTTGTTTATGTGCTTATCAACTGCTCAATGCCCCAACCATACAATAAATGATTACTTTTATTCCTCTCATAATTCATATTCCACAGAGGCCATTTGAGTATCAAATTAATTACAGTGTTTATGAAAATACTCTAGCATATAGACAGTCATTATTACCTCACTCCATCCATGTAAATGTTGTGTGACTAGGGCCTCTTGTAGGGTAGAATGTTTGCCGGGTGCAAGTCATTCGATTTGACGCCACTTTGGCGACTTGCACGTCGATGGGGACGAAACGATGTTGATTAGGACAACACAACAGCCAGTCCCTGAGCAGAGAAAATCTCCGACTCAGCCAGGAATCTAACCCTAGCCCTTACGGCTGACATTCTGTTGTGCTGACCACTCAGCTACCGGGGGTGGACACTCCATCCATGAATGGATTAGAACAAAACTTGCAAGTGAATAAATCAGAGCCGTGAATATATCAGAGCATCACTCCAAAAGAACTGCGTAACTTCTTTTTTCAGAAATAGAACTTCCATTCTACATAGTTACTATTCGTGGAGGTCCCAGATACATTCTTCCCATACGCTTTCAAATTTAATTCGACCTGTTTCCACAATTTGAACTCCATCAGGATGGCCGCTGCAAATGATGTTCATCTGAAGCAAAGTGCTGTTCTAATGTTCCTGCATTGTGAGAATGAGTGTAACAAACATGAAAAAGTGACCAAAGAAGGTGTAAAAGGATGACTACTGTTAATGCCAGTACTGTTAGTTGTTGGGCTAGCCAGTTATCTGGTGAAATGGGCACGTCGATAATCATGTCACGTATAGCAACACACTAAGCACTGCACGGACTCCTGACAACACACACCACATTCACAATCTAATTTTTGCTGCCGAATGTACTGTCAGTCTGAGTGGGCTAGGAGAAGTGAGTGTGTGTAATTTATAAACACAGATTAAGTTCAAAAATGTTTTTTAAACAGGTCACTGAAGAAACGAGCACTGTCTGAATACCACCTCTTTGGTAGAGAAGGGCTTTGTAGAATGAGATTTGAAACAAGGACTCACTTGTGAAGCAGGGATGGCGGCTATCACCGAAGCTATCAATTTTCAGTTAAACCTTTTTTATTTTCTTTTTTTCAATGCCAGTTTAACCTGAGTGTTGAAACCGCTCAAAACAAATGGTTTCCAAAATAACTGATTCTTGTTTTTTAATTCTTATTATTTCCTGTAATGAAATAGGCAAATAAAAGAAAACTTAGCCTGTCCATTGTTTGCTGCCTTTCTCGAAAAGTGGTAAGTGGTTGATTTAAAAAAATTACAGTATTCTTCTATTGATTCTAATTTTTTGAAACTCTGCTCAAAATCATGTTGTAATCGAGGATCATACCACTTTTTGAGCATTATGAATGGTCAGAGCTAAAAGGTGAAAACTGAGCTTGAAAAACTATTTCTCATGTTAATCTGTCCATTTCAAAAGCTAGAAGCAGAGAAAGGCATAATACGTAGACACAGGCGACAGGTCAACTACTCTCCATTTTTCATGTAAACTATGAATGAAGTGTTAAGTTAAAAGTTCCTCCTGACATTATTTGGCACGTTTGTTGTGGCTCCTCCCGTTTCTAATCTTTTAAAGCAAATGGAGCACTTTACTTCACTGATACCTAGCACTCGACGACAACAGCGAGAAACTACCATATAGACACACGTACCATACAATACGCCACACCACAAGGGTAAAACGTACAGTTTGGGGCAGTAATGCTGTGCCAATCCTTATGTCATATGTCTGTTGCTCGTTTCTGTTGGCATTTTAATCGAAACAGCACTGTTCACTTTTCCCATTTTCTATAAAAACAGAATATTCCAAAGCAGTGCAAATTTTACCAATAAAAATTACTCGTTCTTAAAAAAATGGTTGTTTAAGAATGAAAAAAATCAGCACGGCTGCCATGGCTAATTGATATTTCAGTATTTTTTACCAGGTTATTAGTAAACAATATCAAACACCTATTATAGCAGAGAATAAAGATATACCAGAAAATACTGGTTACTCTGAACTAAAATACTATTAGCACTTTTAACCCATCAGTTTTTCTCACCCCTATTGCGAAGGCTGCTAAAAATGGCTGAAATATATTGGTCCGAACTTCTACCGTGCAGGTATACAAGCTTTAGTTCCATGGTGGCATAAAGCAGTTGAAAGGGATTGAGATAATAAAGTAAAATGACAACTAATCTCTCAAGAATTTATCAACTCAGTGTCAAAACATCCAAAGTATAAAAAGCAAAGTGGATTAAAAGAAACGCCTGCATTTCTTTTGGAGGGACTGTTGTACTGACAACGTCGTGAGTGGAGTGGCTCATTAACGGCTTAGGGGAAAAACTGGATTAACGAGCCTCACCTGTGTATTCTGTGGGCCACACTGCGCACCAGTGTGCAAAACACTTGCAAAAATGCAGCAGTATTATCCCAGCACAAAGAACACACTGCCATGCAGTGTACAGTATCTTGTACAGCATGTATGTGGATATAAAAACCACTGTTTTGAGTCTGACAAGGAACAAATGTGAGAAGGGTAACCAAAGGAACAAAAGAATTGAGATAAGCAGAGAAGTGCACTAGTTTGTTGATAGCAAACCATAGAGCAGCGAATCCATAACTCTCACCCCAAACACACAAGTATAAAATACTCATATACATTGCCAATAGCCAAAAGTCAACAACATCTTGCAATGCAGAGTTAGTCTGTGTGGTTTCATCTGATCATGCAACTGGTAGAAGTACTTCTGTGCATATTTTCTTTAACACTTGGCTCCTTGGTTCTGAACTGGTATAAGTCTGAAGACTACAGATCCTTACCCTTTGGCCTCAGACCACCACTAACCTTTGTGATGTAACAACAATACATGCAGAACACTGTTGTACCCCGTAACTGAATGCTGTGTTATGCTGTTTGTTTATGGTGCAGTGAATGATAACTCATATCCTTCTCCGCTTACCTCCCCGCGACTGTCTGTCTGGGGCATATATTGCTCTCACCCCTCCCAACCTGTTAACATTAAGAAATAAGTGCAGGAAGTATCCAGGTTCGAAGCAAGGTCTGGGACAGAATTTTAAATTTGTCAAATATAACAAAGTTTTGCAGATTTGAATTGTTGTTTGCCTCACAGAAGCAAACAGCAATGACAGTTTAAACTTTGCACATGGCACATATTTCACTCTAACACTGGTGAACTCTGATATTAAACGCATGCAAAACTGTACAACAATCATTTAACAAGTAACACAAAAACTTTGAAGAATGTAACAGGTATCACATGGTAATATTGATCATACCTGGTGGAAGTAGGAAGCTGACTAAGTATAGCAACACAAGTTAAATTAATTTGCACTCTTACCTGACAGTGTAAACTTGCTGCTAACAAAATTAAAATTACTGTAGATTAGGAGGAGAACACAGACAGAGCAGATGGAATAGGTGACACAATGCACAAGCAAAATTTCATTTAAGGTAAGACAGTCGATAGACAGCAAATTATGGCAGGAAACATGTGATGCTAAGATGAATGGAATTTAAGTATTTATCCCACAGAAAAGAAAAGGCAGCAACATGCACACAACAAATATGTCACTGGCAGGACGGGTAAATGTGTTAATACACAGAAATTTTTGTGAAATTGTGAATAATGTAAGTAAGTGCTGACTTTGCAAGAATTTCACAGCTTATGTCATACAGAAACACACCACAACACCTGCAAAGGAACTCTGCGAATACAAGAGAGCGTAGGTCAGAGATGGCAACCAGACAACAGATTGAAGGGTGATATGGTTTAAGGTACTAGCTATCTGATATTTAAACCATTCGTCATCATAGATCCTTTGTCCGTAGATCCGCAACGAGATGAATTTAGTTAAGACCCATCAATATTACTCCATTCTTTGAAACAGCACCATAAAATATTGTGCCAAGTCACAAGCTAAAATAGTGACTGCAGCCAGAATCTGATTCCATTACATAGCATCCCTCCCCCTTTCCCTCTCTCTATTCATACTCTACTTTCACTTTTTATAGTAACTGTACAAATTAGATGATAAAGAAATAAAAACACAACTGATTTCAAATTTAATATGCTGCAGATGCATACAAATTTACATACTGTTGTTGTTGTCTTCAGTCCAGAGACTTCATGCAACTCTATCCTGCGCAAGCTTCTTCATCTCCCAGTACTTACTGCAACTTACATCCTTCTGAATCTGTTTAGTGTATTCATCTCTTGGTCTCCCTCTACGATTTTTACCTTCCACGCTGCCCTCCAATACTAAACTGGTGATCCCTTGATGCCTCAGAACATGTCCTACCAACTGATCCGGCCTTCTTGTCAAGTTGTGCCACAAATTCCTCTTCTCCCCAATTTTATTCAGTACCTCTTCAGTAGTTACGTGATCTACCCATCTAATCTTCAGCGTTCTTCTGTAGCACCACATTTCGAAAGCTTCTATTCTCTTCTTGTCTAAACTATTTATTGTCCATATTTCCCTTCCATACATGACTACACTCCATACAAATACATTTAGAAAAGACTTCCTGACACTTACATCTATACTCGTTGTTGGCAAATTTCTCTTGTTGAGAAATGCTTTTCTTGCCATTGACAGTCTATATTTTATATTCTCCCTACTTCGACAACCATCAGTTACTTTGTTCCCCAAACAGCAAAACTCACTGACTAATCTAATTCCCTCAACATCATCCAATTTCCAGAATGAGATTTTCACTCTGCAGTGGAGTGTGCGCTGATATGAAACTTCCTGGCAGATTAAAACTGTGTGCCCGACCGAGACTCGAACTCGGGACCTTTGCCTTTCGCGGGCAAGGTCCCGAGTTCGAGTCTCGGTCGGGCACACAGTTTTAATCTGCCAGGAAGTTTCATATCATCCAATTTAATTAGACTACATTCCATTATCCTCATTTTGCTTCTTTTTATGTTCATCTGGTATCCTCCTTGCAAGACATTGTCCATTCCATTCAACTGCTCTTCCAGGTCCTTTGATGTCTCTGACAGAATTACAACGTCATTGGCAAACTGCAAAGTTTTTACTTCTTCTCCATGGATTTTAACTCCTACTCCAAATTTTTATATTGTTTCCTTTACTGCTTGCTCAATATACAGATTGAATAACATCGGGTATAGGCTATAAACCTGTCTCACTCCCTTCCCAACCACTGCTTCCCTTTCATACCCCTCGACTCATAACTGGCATCTGGTTTCTGTACAGACTGTAAATAGTCTCTCTCTCCATGTACTGACCTCACACTAGAAACGTATGTTTGCCTTTCCTTAATCTATCTTCTATAAGATAAGTCATAGGGTCTGTATTGCCTCATGTGTTGCAATATTTCTACGGAAACCAAACTGATCCCCCCCAAGGTCAGCTTTACCAGTTTTTCCATTTGTCTGTAAACAACTCATGATAATATTTTGCAGCTGTGACTTATTAAACTGATAGTTCGCTAATTTTCACACCTGTCAACAGTTGCTTTCTTTGGGATTGGAATTATTATATTCTTCTTGAAGTTTGAGGGTATTTCGCCTGTCTCATAAATCTTTCTCACCAGATGGTGTCATGGTTGGCCCTCCCATGGCTATCAATGGGACTTGTTTTGACTTAGATCTTTCAGCGCTCTGTCAAATTCTTTACGCAATATCGTATCTCCCATTTCATCTTCATTTATGTCCTCTTTCATTTCCATAACATCGCCCTCAAGTACATTGCCCTTGTATAAACCCTCTATATACTCCTTCCACCTTTCTGCTTTCCCTTCTTTGTTTAGAACTGGTTTTCCACCTGAGCTATTGATATTCATCCAAGTGGTTCTCTTTTCTTCAAAGGTCTCTTTAATTTTCCTGTAGGCAGTATCTATCTTACCCCTAGTGATGTAAGTCTCTACATCTTCACATTAGTTCTAGCCATCCCTGCTTAGCCATTTTGCACTCCCTGTAAACCTCATTTTTGAGATATTAGTACTCCTTTTCGCCTGCTTCATTTACTGCATTTTTATATTTCAATATATCTTCTGTTACCCAGCGATTTCTACTAGAACCTTGTCTTTTTACCTACTTGATCCTCTGCTGCCTTCACTATTTCATCCCTCAAAGCTACCCATTCTTCTTCTACTGTATTTCTTCCCCCCCCCCCCCCCCCCCCTCCCTTCTTGTCAATTGGTCCCTAATGCCCTCTCTGAAACTCTCTAAATCTCTGGTTCTTTCAGTTTATCCAGATCCCATCTCCTTAAATCCCCACCTTTTTGTAGTTTCTTCAGTTTTAATCTACAGTTCATAACCAATAGATTGCGGCCAGAGTCTACATTTGCTGCTGGAAATGTCTTACAATTTAAAACCTGGTTCCTAAATCTCTGTCTTACCATTATATAATGTATCTGAAACCTTCCACCATCTCCAGTTCCATTCCACAAATACAACCTTCTTTACTGATTCTTAAACCAAGAGTTAGCTATAATTAAATTATGCTCTGTGCAAAATTCCATCAGGTGGCTTCCTCTTTCATTCCTTACCCCCAGTCCATATTCACCTACTACTTTCCCTTCTCCTCTCTTCTCTACTATCAAATTATAGGCCCCCATGACTATTAAATATCCGTCTCCCTTTAACTGTCTGAATAATTTCTTTCATTGCCTCATACATTTCTTCAATCTCTTCATCATCTGCGGAGCTAGTTGGCATATAAAATTTTACTACTGTGGAGGCATGGGCTTCGTGTCTATCTTTGCCACAATAATGCATTCCCTATGCTGTTTGTAATAGATTATCCGCACTCCTAATTTTTTATTCATTATTAAACTACTCATGCATTACAGTTATTTGATTTTTTTATTTATAACCCTGTATTCACCTGACCAGAAGTCTTGTTCCTCTTGCCACCAAACTTCGCTAATTCCCACTATATCTAATTTTAAGCTATACATTTCCCTTTTTAAATTTTTTAACCTACCTGCCTGTTTACGGGATCTGACATTCCACACACTGATCCATTTCTTTTGTTTTGTTTCTCCAGATATCTATGTCCTCCTGAGTAGTCTCCACCCGGAGATCCGAATAGGGGACATTTTACCTCCGGAATATTTTACCCAAGAGGACGCCATCATCATTTAACCATACAGAAAAGCTGCATGCCCTTGGAAAAAATTATGGCTGTAGTTTCCCCTTTATTTCAGCCGTTCACAGTACCAGCACAGCAAGGTCGTTTTGCTTAATGTTACAAGATCCGATCAGTCAATCATCCTGACTGTTGCCCCTGAAACTACTGTAAAGGCTGCTGTCCCTCTTCAGGAACCACATGTTTGTGTGGCCTCTGAACAGATATCCCTTTGTTGAAGTTGCACCTACAGTACAGCTATCTGTATGGGGGAGGAGTTACATATTATGCTTTATGGCAGGCCACTCTAGAAGTCATTAATTGTAGCATTTACATACACTACTGGCCATTAAATTTGCTACACCAAGAAGAAATGCATATGATAAATGGGTATTCTTTGGACAAATATATTATACTAGAACTGACATGTGATCACATTTTCACGCAATTTGGGTGCATAGATCCTGAGGAATCAGTACCCAGAACAACCACCTCTGGCTGCAATAGTGGCCTTGATATGCCTGGGCATTGAGTCAAACAGAGCATGGATGGAGTGTACAGGTACAGCTACCCATGCAGCTTCAACACGATACCACTGTTCATCAAGAGTCGTGACTGGCATATTGTGACAAACCAGTTGCTCGGCCACCATTGACCAGACGTTTTCAATTGGTGAGAGATCTGGAGAATGTGCTGGCCAGGGCAGCAGTTGAACATTTTCTGTATCCAGAAAGGCCCGTACCGGACCTGCAACATCCGGTCGTGCATTATCCTGCTGAAATGTAGGGTTTCGCAGGAATCGAATGAAGGGTAGAGCCACAGGTCGTAACACATCTGAAATGTAACGTCCACTGTTCAAAGTTCCGTCAATGCAAACAAGAGGTGACCGAGACGTGTAACCAATGGCACCCCATACCATCATGCCGGGTGATACGCAAGTATGGCGATGACGAATACACGCTTCCAATGTGCGTTTACCGCGATGTCGCCAAACACGGATGCGACCATCATGATGCTGTAAACAGAACCTGGATTCATCTGAAAAAATTACGTTTTGCCATTGGTGCACCCAGGTTAGTCATTGAGTACACCATCGCGTGAGCTCCTGTCTGTGATGCAGCGTCAAGGGTAACCACAGCCACGGTCTCCGAGCTGATAGTCCATGCTGCTGCAAACGTCATCGAACTGTTCATGCAGATGGTTGTTGTCTTGCAAATGTCCCCATCTGTTGACTCGTGGATCAAGATGCGGCTGCACGATCTGTTACAGCCATGTGGATAAGATGCCTGTCATCTCTACTGCTACTGATACGAGGCTGTTGGGACCCAGCACGCCGTTCCGTATTACCCTCCTGAACTCACCGATTCCATATTCTGCTAACAGTCATTGGATCTCTACCAACACGAGCAGTAATGTCGCGGTACGATAAACCGCAATCGCGATATGCTACAATCCGACCTTTATCAAAGTCGGAAACATGATAGTACCCATTTCTCCTCCTTACACGAGGCATTACAACAATGTTTCACCAGGCAACAACGGTCAACTGCTGTTTGTGTATGAGAAATCTGTTGGAAACTTTCCTCATGTCAGCACATTGTAGGTGTCGCCACCAGCACCAACCTTGTGTGAATGCTCTGAAAAGCTAATCATTTGCACATCACAGCATCTTCTTCCTGTCAGTTAAATTTTACATCTGTAGCACGTCATCTTCATGGTGTAGCAATTTTAATGGCCAGTAGTGTATTAAGCTAAAATTAATGATTTTTAGAGTGTCCTGTCATAGAAATGACAATAAGGAATTGTCCTCATGAACTTTAACGCTACCTGAAGGATACCTTGCCACAATGGTATTCAAATTTTCAAAACAATTTGTGAGAAAACATCAACATTCTACAATACTGGCTTTTCATACACATTCTACTATACTGGCTTTTCATCACTAAATCTGCATTCATGACCAAGTATCCAAATTAAATTCAGTTGTCTTGTACCTAATTTTTCGTCATATACACTAACACATTTCTAAGTACACACTCTACTTTCAACCTTCTTAATAAGATCGCTGTTTTACTGGATACTAACTTATCTCGCCAAGCCAATGACGATATCTCCTTTATAAAAGCCCACCAGATTGAGTGGTTTTACTGAGAGAAAGCCGGTAGCTTGCGCAACAGTAGAATACAAAACATTCAGTCATTATTCTGATCCCCCCAAACCACTCATGGCCTCATGTTGTGAAAGACAGTGTTTGTTCTGTGAAATTTGTTCGTAAACTTTGTCAGAATAAATAAGTTATGATATACAAACAAGATGACTGTTTCAAAGAAGGCAAATGATATCATACTTTTACAAAAAAGAGATGCACTAGAATTAAAGCAGCTATTGGTTTATTTAGATGAAATGTGTATTCATACACACCTGTATTAAATAATGATAATAATAATAAGAATGTTCTTTGAATAAATGAAGGCAACGAACAAAAGGCTGATTTACGTTGAATTACTGTGCTATGCAGAGCACTGACATACAGACGTGGAGTACGTGACAGTGCTCCACTTTTAAGAATACTGGAGTGTATGAAGTTAACTTTCTGTAATATTTCTCGAATGTAAACATGAAAGTGTTGTTACTCTGAATTACTAATAGTTCAATAAAAATAAAAAGTCAGTGCAAATTACTTAAACAGAAAATTCCACACTGTCAACAGTGTAACGTAATTTGAGCAGTTCCCCATTGTTTCACATTTGTGTCTTACTATTTTCTATCAGTGGATATTATAATAAAAAACCACTCAGTTTATACTGAATTACTGATATCATAGTATTAAGTATGACTTGACTTTATAGATTTGACGATGATCTGTGTCACAAATGTGAAAGTGCTGTTGTGGTGTACCTGAGTATACCGTTGTGTGACGCAGTTGGCAACCGCGCAGTGCGTGACTGGAAGTTACGACTAATGAGGAGTCACTCTTTAGTAGTCAGTAAGATTCTTCATTCGTAGTGTTGTGCTGTGTATATAAATTTAGTTGACATACCAAAATATCTGTGACCTGAAAGATAGCAAATCTCATCAGTAGTAAAAATAGCGAAATGTTTCTCAGAAGCAAGTTTGTAAATGTTATTTCTGCTTGTTCCAATTGTAGCAATTTAAAATTTGTCCTTAGGTAACACACCGTAATCCCGACCTTGGAAATCTTCAACGTAATTGTAATAAGAACAGAAATGTGTGAGGGAAGCAATGTTGTAAATGTTTCAATCAGAACAATTTAAACTGTGTTCTTAGGTACAACCCTAACCATAATTTCAAAAACATTGACATAACTGGAAAAAAAGACTGAATATCAACAAAATAACGTAAGAACTCATAAAACTTTGGAACAGGTATGGAGAAAGTTAAAAGAAAGTGGAATACATATGCTCAATACAGGGTGGCCAAAGTGAACTGGTGGTGTTGACTGATTAGGCCAGGTGGTGGAACCAATGAGATAAGTGCATTTGGTGATCATCATTATGACGTCTAGTGTATGCAATCAAATTTTTCTGAATGCCTTCATATAATAAAAAATATTCCATGAAATTTAAGCTATACACTTAGGTTTCCGGCTAGCCACCACCTCAGAAACCTGTATGTTATGAATACACCCCACAAAATTTTTGAAACTATCACTGCAAAAGTGATTTCTGAGATTTAGCAACCAAACTTAACCTACATCTCAGGCTACGCTACAGGTTGGTCAATCACCACAAGTCAGTTTTTCTCCAGCGAACTACAAAATTATTTTCGAAGGTCCAGACATAGGTGTGCACACTGGTAGTGCAGATGGCAGGTGGTCAGCTATAAATCATTTCCTGTGTGGAACAGATCAGTACAAGAACATGATTTATGTCTTATTTGCTTAAGTAAATTTAGAGGAGGAAGTGGAGTGCAGAAAGTTATTTTTCATTAAGCTTACGGAAGCTGTTTGCAAAATTACAATCCAGGAAACGGTTTGATTTTTTGTTCTTTTTTATATTCTTCTTTTCAATTAATATTTCCCTGCAGTAACAACTTTTTAGGCTTTGCAAACTGACAACCAACTAACATTTCAATATAAATTACATTTCGGGCTATGTTATTCGAGTCATCAGTCTTCTGACTTATTTGATGCGAACCGCCACAAATTCTTCTACTGTGCCAATCTCTTCATACCAGAGTAGCACTTCCAACCTACATCCTCAGTTACCTGCTGCATGTATTCCAATCTCCATCTTCCCCTACAGTTTTTGCCATCTACAGCTCCATCTTGAACCATGGAAGTCACTCCCTGATGTCTTAACAGATGACCTATCATCATGTCCTTTCTCCCTGTCAGTGTTTTCCACATATTCCTTTCCTCTCTGATTCTGCACAGAGCCTCCTCATTCCTTACCTTACCAGTCCACCTAATTTTCAACATTTGTCAGTAGCACCACATCTCCAATGCTTCAATTCTCTTCTGTTCCATTTTTCCCACAGTCCATGTTTCACTACCATACAATGCTGTACTCCAGACGTACATCCTCAGAAATTTCTTCCTCAAATCAAGGCCTATGTTAGATACTAGTAGACTTCTCTTGGCCAGGAATGCCCTTTTTGCCTGTGCTAGTCCGCTTTTATTGTCCTCCTAGCTCCATCCATCACTGATTATTTTGCTGCCTAGGTAATAGATTTCCTTAACTTCATCTACTTCGTGACCATCAATCCTGATAAGTTTTGCACTGTCCTCATTTCTGCTTCTTCTCATTACTTTAGTCTTTCTTCAATTTACGTCATCAGCAAATCTTATCATTGATATCCTTTCATCTTGAATTTTAATCACTCCTGAATCTTCCTTTTATTTCCATCACTGCTTCTTCGATGTATATATCGAACAGCAGGTGCAAAAGACTACATCACCGTTTTGCACTCCTTTTAATCTGAGCACTTCATTCTTGGTCGTCCACTCTTATTATTCCGTCTTGGTTCTTGTACACAATGTATATTACCCATCTCTCCCTACAGCTTACCCCTATTTTTTTCAGAATTTTGAACATGCACCATTTTACATTGTCGAACGCTTTTTCCAGGTCGACAAAGCCTATGAATGTACCTTGATTTTTCTTTAGTCTTGCTTCCATTATCAACTGCAATGTCAGAATTGCTTCTCTGGTGCCTTTACCTTTCCTGAAGCAAACTAATTGTCATCTAACACATCCTCAACTTTCTTTTCCATTCTTCTGTACATTATTCCAGTCAACAACTTGGATGCATGAGCTGTTAAGCTGACTGTGCGATAATTCTCATGTTTGTCAGCTCTTGCAGTCTTCAGAACGGTGGGACGATATATTTCTCAAAGTCAGATGGTATGTAGCCAGACTCATACATTCTACTCACCAATGTGAACAGTCGTTTTGCTGCCAATTCCCCCAGTGATTTTAGAAATTCTGATGAATGTTACCTATCCCTTCTGTATCTCTTAAATTCTGATTCAAATACTGGATACCTTATCTCTTCCCCATAAAATCCTGTTTCTTCTTCTATCACATCAGACAAATCTTCCCCCTCACAGAGGCTTTCAATGTACTCTTTACATCTATCCACACACTCCTCTGCATTTAACAATGGGATTCCCATTGCACTCCTCATGTTAGCACCTTTGCTTTTAATATCATCGAAGGTAGTTTTGACTATTCTGTATGACGAGTCAGTCCTTCCGACAATCATTTCTTTTTCGATCTCTTCACTTTTTTCATGCAGCCATTTCGTCTTAGCTTCCCTGCACTTCCCATTTATTTCATTCATCAGCGACTTGAGTTTCTGTATCACTGAATTTCCCTGAAAATTTTTGTACTTCCTCCTTTTGTCGATAAAATCAAGTATTTCTTCTGTTACCCATGTTTTCTTCGCAGTTACTCTCTTTGTACCTCTGTTTTTCTTTCCAACCCTTTTGAGAGATGTCAATTCCTCTTCAATTGTACTGCCTACTGAGCTATTCCTCATTGCTGTATCTACAGCTTTAGAGACTACAAGTATGTCTCGTCATTCCTTAGTACTTCCTTATCTCACTTCTTTGCATATTGGTTCTTCCTGACTAATCTCTTAGACTTCAACCTAGTCTTCATCACTACAAAACTGCGATCTGAGTCTGTATCTTCTGCTGGGTAAAACTTACAATCCAGTATATGATTTCAGAATCTCTGCCTGATCATTATGTATTCTAGTTAAAATCTTCCCTTATCACCCAGCCTTTTCCAAGTATATCATCTCCTCATGTGATTCTTGAACAGAGTATTCACTATTGCTAGCTGAAATTTATAATGGAACTCAGTCTTTCACCTCTCTCCATCCCTTGTTCCAAGCCCATTTTCTCATGTAATCTTCTCTTCAACACATTCCCCTACAACTGCATTCCAGTCCCCCATGACTATTTGATTTTCATCTCCCTTTATGTACTGAACTACCTTTTCAGTATCCTCATACTTACTTTATCTCTTCATCTTTAGCTTGTGATGACGATAGTACAGGTAGACACGCAGACGTCATTGTTTGTTTGCTGTCCAGCCTGGTGAGAACAACACTATCACTGAACTTTTCACAGTAACTCACTCCTTGTCCTTCCTTCCTTTTCAGAATGAATCCTAATCCCATTATAACATTTTCTGCTGCTGTTGATATTACCCTATACTCATCCTTGTCTTCTTTCCATTTCGGTTCACTGACCCCTACTATATCTAGATTGAGGGTCACATATCCCGTTTCAGATTTTCTACCTTCGCAGCCACATTCAAGCTTCTGACATTCCACGAGCAGACTTGTACTTGGCAGTCCCCTCCCAGATATCCGAATGGGAAACTATTCTGAAATCTACATCTACACAATTACTCTGCTATTCATAATAAAGTGCCTGGCAGAGGGTTCAATGAACAACCTTCACTCTTTCCCGTGTGCCATTCGAGAGTGGAATGGTAGAGAGACAAACAGCACTTAAATTTTTCTGTGCAAGCCTTGATTTCTCTCTCTCGTGATGATTGTTTCTCCCTATGTAGGTGGATGCCAACAGAATGTTTTCGCAATTGGAGGAGAAAACTGGTGATTGAAATTTCACAAAAAGATCCCGTCGCAATGAAAATGCCTTTGTTTTAATGATTGCCACTCCAAGTCACGTGTCATGTCTGTGGCACTATCTCCCCTATTTCGCGATAATACAAAATGAGCTGCCTTTCTTTGAACTTTTTCAAAGTCACACGTCAGTCCCACCTGATGCGGATCTCACACCACACAACAATACTCCAGGATAGGGCGGACAGGCATGGTGTAAGTAGTCTCTTTAGTAGACTTGTTGCACCTTCTAAGTGTCCTGCCAATGAATTGCAGTCTTTGGTTTGCTCTACACTCAATATTATCTATGTGATCATTCCAATTTAGGTTATTTGTAATTGTAGTCCCTAAGTATTTAGTTGAATTTACAGCCTTCAGATTAGTGTGACTTTCATGCAGTCAAAATTTACCAGATTTCTTTTAGTACTCATGTGAATAATTTCACACTTTTCTTTATTCAGGGTCAACTGCCACTTTTCACACCATACAGGTATCTCATCTAAATCATTTTGCAATTCATTTTGGTCATCTGATGACTTTACAAGACGGTAAATGACAGCATCAGCAAACTAAGATGACTACTCAGATTGTCTCATATGTTGTTAATATAGATCAGGAACAATAGAGGGCCTATAACACTTCCTTGGGGAACACCGGATATTACTTCTATTTTACTTGATGACTTTCCGTCTATTACTATGAACTGTTACCTTTCTGACGGGAAATAATGAATCCAGTCGCAAAACTGAGGCGATATTCTATAGGCACGCAGTTTGGTTAGAAGACACTTGTAAGGAACAGTGTCTAAAGCCTTCTGGAAATCTAAAAATATGGAATCAATTTGACATCTCCTATCAATAGCACTCATTACTTCACAAGCAAGAAGTGCTAGTTGTGTTTCACAAAAACGATATTTTCTGAATCTGTGCTGACTGTGTGAACGAATCTTTTGTTCGAGGTAATTCATAATGTTTGAACACAGTGTATTTTCCAAAACCCTACTGCAAATTGACGGTAGTGATATGGCCCTGTAATTCAGCGGATTTCTCCTATTTCCCTTTTTGGGTATTGGTGTGACTTGAGCAGTTTTCTATTCTCTAGGTATGGATCTTTCTATGAGCGAGCGGTTGTATGTAATTGCTAAATATGGAGCTATTGTATCAGCATATTCTGAAAGGAACCTGAGTGGTATACAATCTGGACCAGAGTCCTTGCCTTTATTAAGTGATATAACAGCTACACCGAGGATATCTACTTCTACGTTTCTCATCTTGGCAGTTGTTCTTCATTGGAATTCAGGAATATTTACTTCATCTTCTTTGGTGAAGTAGTTTAAGAAAACTGTGTATAATGACCTCTGCGTTAGTGGCACTGTGATCAGCGACTTCACAGTTGTTATCGTGCAGTGAAGATACTGACTGTGTCTTGGCATTGGTGTGCAGATTCCAAGACAGTGTTTCATTGTGGAAATTATTAAAATCATCTCGTATTGAAACACATGTTATATTTCAAATTTCTGCAAAACTTTGCCAATGTTGGGGATTTTGAATTCTTTTAAATTTGGCGAGCTTTTTTCATTGCTTCTGCAACAGCGAATGACCTGTTTCGTGTAGCATGGGGGATCAGTACTATCACTCATTAATTTATGTGGTATATTGCCGTTGATACTATCTCTATGAAATCATTCCCATCTTTTCTATGCTTACGCGGTCAGATCAGAAGGAGACTCTCTCTTAAAAAGGCGCTGAGAGCATTTTTTTCAGCTTTTTTAAATAGATGTACTTTGTGTTTCTTTTTGATGGTTGTGGGTGTTACCGTATTCAACCTAGCAGCAACTACCTTGCAGTCACTAATCCCTGTATCCATTATGATATTCCGTATTTGTCCAGGATTATTTGTTGCTAAGAGGTCAAGTATACTTTTGCAACCATTTACGCTTTGAGTGGCCTTATGAAGTAATTTTTCAAGAGGAAGCATTCCGTACAACACTTTATGCCTGCTACCAGTTTTAAACATGTAATTTTTCCAGCATATCGAGATTAGATTTAAGGTACCACCGACTATAATTGTAAGAGCGGGGTACCTATTTGAAATGAGACTTAAGTCTTCTTTGAACTGTTCAGCAACTATGTCATCTGAATCGGGAATCAGTAAAATGGTCCAGTTAAAAGTTTAGTCTGATTGCCATACTATTTTGCAGGAGCTATCTACTTCAATTTCATTACATGGTAAACTACTGCTGACAGCAATAAATACTCCACCACCAACTGTATTTAGTCCATCCTTTCTGGACACTGTTAGGTCATTTGAAAAAATTTTGGCTGAACTAATTTCCTGCTTTAGCCAGCTTTCCGTAGCTGTAACTATTTGAGCTTCAGTGCTTTGTATTAGGGTTTGCAGTTCTGGTTCTTTCCCAACACAGCTACGACAATTTACAACTAAAATCCCGATTATTGCTACAACTACCTTACTGTGTTTTACCTGCCCCCTTTTAGATAGATGCCCTTTCTGTGGTTTCCTGAGACATAAAAAACCACCCAGTCCCTTCCTTTGAGTAGCCTCCACTACCCAAGTAGCCGCTTCCTATATGTAGTGGACTCCTGACCTATTAAGCGAAACCCTGAAACTCACCACCCCTTGGCACAAGTCAAGGAATCTGCATCCTACTCAGTCACACAACTGCCCGAGCCTCTGATTCGAACCCTCCACTTGGCTCTGCACCGAAGGACCACAGTTGGTTCTATCAACAGTGTTGTGGATGGTGAGCTCCACCTTTATCTCGCAAGCAAGACTGGCAGTCTTTACTATGTCCGCTAGCTGCCCGAAACCAGCGAGAATCTCCTCCGATCCAAAGCAACACATGTCATTGGTACAGAAATGAGCCATCACCTGCAGTTGGCTGCACCCTGTACTCTTCATGGCATCCGGAAGCACCCTTTACCCATCTGGAATGACTCCTCCCGGTATGCACATGGAGTGCACACTAGCCTCCTTCCCCTCCTTGGCAGCCATGTTTCAAATGGACCCCATTATGCACCTAAGTTGGAGCTCCCCACACTCTGTCAATGCCCAGATCTTGCGGGCTGAGAAGCTCCCTCTAGAATAGGGTGGACGACTGCATCTGGCTTAGAGACTTCGTCAGCCACAGAAAACGCTTGAAACCTGTTCATCAAATGAACTGGGGAGGCCCTAAAATCAGCTACTCAGAAAGTCTTCTGCTGCCTGCCAAACTTTGGAATGATCTTCCACTCTACCACGGGTCAAACCTCAGTGCAGGGCGTACATGGGGCAGTCACAGCAGTGGACTGATCGAGGGGCATGTGGGACGTGCATCCCCACCTCCAACCCCCCCCCCCCCCCCCCACAGTGATGCCCCTTGGCAGCAGCCTCAAGCTGCGACGGAAGCCAACATTGCCTGGAGCTGTGAGCGAAGGGTCACCAACTCAGCTCCGATCTGCACACAGCAATCACAGTTCCTATCCACTATTGAAGTTGCTCCTGTTTGAAGCTCGTAAAAATAACAAACGAATGGTGTACTCGGCTTATTTGCAGCAGGAACTCGACATACTCTCTCACTGACGGTCCAACCAACACATTTTTCTGCCAATGGAGAGATCATCATGATACTTTTTCAGTTGCAGGCCACATGTCCTGTGGATACACATAATGTGTCCTTAATGCAGTGATTTCCATTGCCTTCTGTATCCTCACACTAATTGATCACTGCCAATCCTTCTGCCTTTACGGGCAGTTTCCCACCCCAAAGACAAGAGTGTGCCCTGAACTTCTGTCTGCTGCTCCACCCTCTTTGACAAGACTGTTGGCAGTATGAGGATGACTTCTTATGCCAAAAGTCTTAGGCTGCAAATGCTGATAATTAATCAAAATTTAAGCGGTGATGGGTTTCGAAGCTGGAATTGATGATGCTTTGTTTACTAATCGAAGATGTTACCCCTAAACCACAGGTGTCTATTTACATATCAGTTTGTCACACATACAGTTTTCCTTCTATAATTATTCGTCTATGTGCCAAAACTGCTGTTACTTCAATTACAGGGACACTAGTTTGTATATCATTTTCTATAGCCACAACTTCACCCCACAATCAGCGTTGCCAACTTTCCAACAATACTAGTACTCTGTTTAGGCTAAGAAGTTGTTACTGCAATGGAAATAGGAATAGAAAAGAACAATATACAACAAAAATAAAATCTTGTTCTGGATTGTAATTTTGGAAATGGTTTTCCTAAACTTTATGAAAAATAGTTTTCTCCACTCCACTTCCTCCTTCCTGCATCTAAGCAAGTACAACATAAAATATGTTACTTCCATGTAGAAAATGCTTAATTGTAGAGAATCTGCTTTCTCTACCACCTGTGTGCACACCCATGTCTGTACCTTTAAAAGTAATTTTGTGGTTCACAGTTAAATGCACTAAAGCTTTGTCACAAAGGCACTTGTATGATCAGAAGCAATCCGATATTACTGTTGTGCCAGGTAACACATATTTATGAAATTCAGAAGAATGTGGTTTGTCCTTTCCTCAACAACTTCAAAGAAGTACTTCCTGCTTCCTAAGTGCAACCACTCACTCACTCTGTAACGTAATCACTACTTCTTCCAAAGCTTCTCCTTTCAAACACAAAATTGACCAATCTCTACAATACGACGACACCAAGTCTGTCACCAGTCTTCACACAGTACAAACTAAGTGACAATACCTGTGCCAATTGACAATAGTACAATTTGATAAAAGCATTTGCTCAATCACAGAAGTTGTATATTTCCGCATCCACAAATGAGTTCTTTTGAATATGCATCCCACGGTGAGTCTGTCTATCACAAACCAACTTTTTTTGTCCTGCAAATTAAAGCAACTGCATTGGAATATGAAACAATATACCAATAAGTGTCATCATTTTTCAAGTTACATACAACACAAAAAATATACACAAAAATTGATAACCAATCTTATAATATATACTCACCATATGACAATCGTCAATCAATCAGAGCTCTTCATTCCATGAACAGAAGTAATGATATCGTGGAATTTTATTTTGCACCAAAACAAATCATTAGAATCAGTGATTCTCACTGGCTACCAATACTATCACCTGATTGGGCCCGAGAAATGCAAACTAATGAGCAACAGAAAGAAACTGCCACCAGCTGTGTGCAGTGCAACAGCTCAGTACACCGTAACAGCACTTTACCTGAATGACCTAGCTTTTACTCGAGCAACAGCTTACTCTGGTGATTGTAACATTCCTGAAGTATTTACAAATGGTGGGGAATTGTCTACGTAAAATTACACATGCTATTTTAAACAGAAAGAAGGAAAAACAAATGTAAGCACCTCAGTGGTACGTCTCTCTCACTCACTCACTCACACACACACACACACACACACACACACACACACACAAACTAACTGACCTTTGCTGTTGCAGCTGGATGCGGGCTTCTCGGAGGATCTTTTCAAGGCGTTCGTCATTCTGTCGTTTGAGTTCTGCTGCGTCCGGAAGCGGTTCCGGTTCTTCGGCATTGTCACTTTCAGCAGAGCCAGCAAACAAGTTCTGTTTACGCAAGAAGGACATAAGCGGGAAGTCGTCTCGTGACGACTTGCCCAAGTGCCCTGGTGCGATACCCACTACCTGGAGACCACGAGCATTGCTCATTGTGGATCACTGCATAATATCTGCAACAGAGAAAGGGGCAGCTGAAGTTTATCTTCAAGCGTCTACCATCAGGATTTATTTCTTTTGGATTCTGTTTTTATTAAAAAATGACAATGAGGGAATACACCATTAGGTCAGTATTGTGTAGCCTGCTTTTGGGTGTTAGAAGGCAGCAAATATTCTCCTGCATTGTCTTTCTATCTTCAAGACTGATCCATGCAGTAATGATACTTGCACATTCACTATGTGGACAGTATTAGTCTTCAATCCAAGGTTGAACAGTTTTCTCGACACCCAATTTCATTGCTGTGTGAATGCCAGTCAGAACAAGTTCATTTGCACTTTGTGACTGTTTAAAATGGTCTGTTAGATATAAATTTCTCCCTTATTGAGATAAGATGTGTTATTTGAAACGTAAATACCCAGAAGTTTAAAATTACTGAAATTTATAAACAATAAAAACAAGTGTATGGTGATACAGTGATGAAAGAACGAAATCTAAGAAATTGGTCTGAAATGCCCAACAATAAATGAACAGACATGCATGAGGAAACAATCCAGATGTCCACTACTTATCACACGATTTGAGGAATCAATGCCTCTGTATCAATTTATCCACCTTACAGACCAGACCTCGTCCTTGGTGATCAAGTCATTATTGCAATGATGACTGTGTGGACGATGCGGGCTATTCTACACCTTATTTTAGATCTAAATGACGATGCTATGCTGATTATATTTATATGTTTTGACGATTCCATTATGGCCTTATCACTTTAGGACATGGTGTAAAAAAGATCTGAGGATGGTCATTACAGACTGAAACCGGTCATCGTCTAAAGAATTCATATTGTGATCAAAGACTGGAACAAAAAAATTTTCAGTATCTCTACCTTGGCAGTAAGCATGGTGCAACCCCACAGGGGTTATGGGTGTTAAAATCTTCCAAAAGCAGGAAAGGTTTAGGGAGTTGATGAATCAGTGCAGCCAATATGTTCAGGGGTACTGCATCAACTGCAGGAAGATGTACGCTGCAGGCTGTTATCTCCTGTGCTGTCCTTAACCTGACAGTCACAGCCTCATGAGGAATTGGAAGGGGCACAGGTTTGCAACATATCGACTGCATGACATAAGACGCAAACCCCATCTGAAACACTATTAAATTCCCTTCAGTTTTTGTAGAAACCCCTACAGCCGCCAAGGGCAGTGGTCCTCATTACTGGGAATCAGGTTTCCTGAAGAACAATGCAAAAAGCAGGTGCAACACTTTGAAGCTGCCTGGTGGGAGAGAAAACCGCCACATTTCCAATGGAGAATGACGCTTTCTGTCGTCTGAGGTAGCATGAAGCGACCAAGGAGGCAAACTAGAGCTCAGCATCACCTGTTGCCATCGGTTGAGTGTTGGCATCCAGTACCATTGCATCCGAGCCGTCCTCAGGGGACGCCATAATCTCCACCTTGTCCTCGGATGCAGAGCCGTGGGGGGAGTGCTGCTGCAGGGGCAACTGCAGGCTCCCATTTCTTAGCAAACTACTACTTTGGTGGTTTGCCCTCTCGTCACTCCTTAGGAGCTTGTTGGGAGAGCTTCTTGGAAATAGCTTCAGGGACAGAGGAAGACCGTGACGCCCTTCAACCAGCAGCCAGTGGCTCTTTCAGCCACTGGCTGGTGTCTGCTTGACCAACAGGGGGAGGGGGGAGGGGGGAGGGGGGGGGGGGGGGAGGGACTGTGGAAGGTTGAGTCCCAAGGGACCCCTTCCGCTTGAGAGGAGCTGGAGGAGGCTGTTTCTTCTCCGGCTGAGGAGAGGGAACCGATGTCACAAGCATACTGTTGAGTGAAGGGCCGGCGATGCTCCCAAAGCAGAAGATTAGGGAGCAACAGAAGACAACTTGCCCCCAGCCAGATGGAGGGGGGAGGAAGATGGGCTGCCCTGAGGGCCCACTGCAGTAACCTTAGACATGGGCGTAACATTGTCATCAACGGTGATGCTGTTGTGGAGCATAGGAAGATAGTATGCTAGTAGTGTTTAGCCTTTCATATTTGAGTTTAGCCTCACGGTAAGACAGCCTGTCCACGGTAGTCTATAATTTTCCGCTCCTTTGGGAGTACTGGGCTGTCCGACGAGCAGGGGAATGGTGCTATCCACAACTGACACAGGTGGGAGGATGCGCACATGGAATATTTGGATGCAGTGAACATCCACAATCTCAAAATATGGCACTGGAATTGCACCCAACTTCCAGCTCTTAAAGCACCACATAGGGGGAAGGTCATAAGGTTTGATGGCACAGCAGTACACCATCACCTTGAGCTTTTCAGGGAACGAATCACCCTCAAAGGCCAAGATGAAGGCACCAGTAGCAACCCTGTTGTCTTTGGGTCCCCCGTACACGTGCTCGACGATATGAATACCCCACCATTCTAAATCTGGACGTAGCTTGTTGTCAGATTGCAACAGGTGGTCACAACGAAAAATAATTCCCTGGACCATGTTGAGGCATTTTTGAGGAGTGACCGAAACAGAAATATTACCCAGCTTGTCACAGGCAAGTAACGTCCCGGACTTTGTTGTGAAGCCATCTGAACCAAGAAAAACCTATTGCGCATTTTGGAGAGTGCTGTCACTTCCAAAACTTATCTATCCTCCAGGTGCTCAACAAAAAACAGAGGCTTCGTATCCAGAAAGGAGTTCCCATCAGTTCTGCTGCACACAAAGTAATGAGGCAAATACTGATCCTGTCGTTCTGAAGCCTTATGTTCCTCCCAAGATGTTGCTCAGGGAGGGGGGACACTTTAGGCTAATACCTGTTAGCATTGAAATCAATCTTTGCTTTCTTAGAGACTGCTGGGGCCATTTGGTCCCCAGTAAATGATAACTTGGTCCACTTCATCGCAAGTTATCTGCACTGATGCCACCCACTCCGATCAGGGGCCCTCCCAACGTGCGCCACCCAACCACAGCAAAGGCCACCTGGCATGATGGCAGTTGCCGGGAGTCCTCATGCCCCAGGAAGACAGGCACCTACACTCATGTTCATAAGTTAAGGATAATTGCACAATGTGGTGCCACACAATGTGCGACTACACAAAACTAGTGCTAATAGCATAGGCACACAGGGAACACACACAATACAGATCTGTAAGTCCATGGTATTGGTGATAAGTTGAGAAAACTGTCCCAAAACACACGTGCTACAAAATGCCACAGTTTCCTGCACATGTACCCCGACATCAATATGGGATATGATCACCATGCACACGTAAACAGGTCGCACAACGGGTTGGTATACTCTGGATCAGGTAGTTGAGGAGCTGCTGGGGTATAGCCTCCCATTCTTGCACCAGTGCCTGTCGGAGTTCCTGAAGTGTTGTAGGAGTTTGAAGACATGCAGTGATATGTCGACCGAGAGCATCCCAGATGTGCTCGATGGGGTTTAGGTCTGGAGAACACGCAGGCCACTCCATTCGCCTGATATCTTCTGTTTCAAGGTACTCCTCCATGATGGCAGCTCGGTGGGGCCATGCGTTATCATCCATCAGGAGGAAGGTGAGTCCCACTGCACCCCTGAAAAGGTGGACATACTGCTGCAAAATGACATCCCAATACACCTGACCTGTTACAGTTCCTCTGTTAAGATATACAGGGGTGTACATGCACCAATCATAATCCCACCCCACATCATCAAACCACGACGTCCATACAGGTCCCTTTCAAGGACATTAAGAGGTTGGTATCTGGTTCCTGGTTCACACCAGATGAAAACCCGGCGAGAATCACTGTTCAGACTATACCTGGACTCGTCCATGAACATAACCTGGGACCACTGTTCCAATGACCACGCACTGTGTTCTTGACATCTGGCTTTATGAGCTCTCCTGTGACCAGGGGTCAATGGAATGCACCTTGCAGGTCTCTGGACTATGTCTGTTCAGTCGTCTGTAGACTGTGTGTCTGGAGACAACTGTTCCAGTGGCTGTGGTAATGTCCTGAGCAAGGCTACCTGCAGCACTCAGTGGCTGTCTGCGGGCACTGATGGTAAGATATCGGTCTTCTTGTGGTGGTGTACACTGTGGACGGTGGACGTCCCATACTGCAGTGCCTGTACATGTTTCCTGTCTTCTGGAATCGTTGCCATAATCTTGAGAACACACTTTGTGACACACAGAGGGTCCGTGCTACGGCCTGCTGTGTTTGGCCAGCCTCCAGTCACCCTAGTATTCTACACCTCATAATGTCACCAATGTGTCTTTGAGCCATTTTCAACGCAGTCACCATAGGCTGTCTGAAAACGTCTGCACATTTACTCACTGCACCATACTCTGACATGAACATTGCGTATGTGGACTGCTGCCAGTGCCACCGTGTGACAACCGCAGGTCATACCCGAGGTGATTTAAACCTGCAAACTGCTCACCAGAGCATTGTTTCACCATGTATCAGCATCAGCAGTGCAATCCCTGTGTTGTCAGGAGGCTACCACCAAATGGGTACACAATGGTCCACCACAACGCACTGGCTGCCGTGCTGGATATTGGGTGCAGAGAAATCCGAAATTGTCATGGGGGCAGAAGAGGGCAGGAGACAACAAAAGTAGATGATGTATCCCAGGTGTCCTCGTCCAAATAGCTGAATCGCAGGTGGAGATGCAAAGCCACGTCAAGAAAAGTTGCAGGAGATCGGATCTAATGGCACTATCTATAACTGGTGCACCCTGTAAGGCATCCTTCCTTAAATGGCCCACACTTCTGTAGAATTTGGGAAGTTGGAGGTTAAACCATGTTCTAACCCCCAGACCTGCAGGGGGGAGTATTTTTGTCATCAGTCTTCTGACTGGTTTCAGGCAGCCTGCTACGACTATGACTTCAACATCTTTCTCTTAATTTCATCTCAGAGAAGAACTTGCAGGAGATGGGAAAAAATATGGGAACATCGTAAGAAATGCATGCTTGAAGACAAAGGCAGATGCTAGCGATGCCTGCGGCTGTGCTGTTGTATCTGAACACAATTGGCACCTGTATAGTGTCCTTAACACATTACAAGTGTCAGTTGTGGTCAGAATAATATTCTGTGCAATTATATGTGCATTATGTTGGAAAAATAAGACGATGGCGGCTTCAAAAATCACTACACAACTGAATGCCACATTCACCAACCCTGCCAGTACCAAAACAAGACAAAGGAAGCTCCTAAGCTGGTAAATAAAGGGTGAGCTGGAATTCGAAAACAACTCATCAGTGATGCAAATACCCATACGAATAAAACATGGTGCTGACACTATAAGACCTGGACTGTGGACAAATGAAAGAATGCCTTTGGGTCGGATGTGTCTAGTTTCACACTGTCTCCAACTAGAGGCCAAGTTTGATGTGTTTCACTCTTGGGACATAGAGGTCCTGTGCTGATTTGGGCAGCAGTACTTCATGGGCTCAATAGTTACTCTGCAAGACTGCATTACTGCCAAGGATTATATGAGCATTTTGGCTGATCAGTACCATGTTTGTTCCCGAATGGTGGGACAGTGTACAAAGAGGATAGGACCCCTGTTCACAAGCCCACATCATCCTGTACTGGATTTGAGAGCATGAGGATGAACTGTCGCATATTCCTGGCCACCACAGTAACCAGACCTTAGTATTATTGAGTCTTTGCGGTCTACTTTGGAAAGAAGGGTGTGTGATCACTATCAACCTTCATCATTGTTATCTGATCTTGCCACTATTCTGCTGGAAGAATAGAAGAAGACTTCTTTGAAAACTGTATGGGATCTGTATTTATCCATTTGGGGATGACAGGAAGCTGTTTCGAATACTGATGTTTTTCTACAGTGTTTTCAATAGAATAATGTAATGTGCTTTTAGTGCTTCCATACTTTTATCCAATCCCTGTATATCCAAAATCCTCAATTATTTATTGTATACATCTCAATACTTGTCTTGCCCTACAGTTCATTCAAGTATCAAGGAAGTTATTCCCTGATGTCATTACCCATGTCCTGTCATCCTGTTTCCTGTTTATTGTCCCTGTTTTCCATGTACATACTTTTCCTTGTCTGTTCTTTGGATTATCTCTCTATTTCTGATTCTTATCATTTCTGATTCTTCCAATTAATTTATAGCATCCTTCCAGTGCAGCACTTCTCAAACACTTCATTTCTCCCGTTCTGAGTATGTACCATAATTTACAATGGAAAGAGCACAAGGTTTGATACAGAGAACAAAGATCTTACAGATAACAAAGGTCTTCCAATGTATTCACAATTAGAAACATTTATTAAATCTTCCTGCAGAATGACTACTGTAGCTGGCAATGTTTTAACATCCCACTGGTGACAAGATGATTATAGAGACAGCACACAAGTGCAGACTGAGAAAGATAGGGAACAAAACTGGCCATGCCTTTTCAAAGGAAGCATCACAGCCTCTTAGTGGAGGCACAGAAAATTTAAATCCATATGGCCACAAGGGGATTTCACTGTGCCACCATTCTAGGTGTAACTAAGAAAAGACTGTGAAAAAATTCCACCTAGAATAAAAATCGAGACACTGAATAGGAAAGAGGCTTTGGCAGGAATACAAATGAATGGATGTGAGCTAGAAGGATGAAGCTGGGTGTATATTGAGGTGCAGATTGTGCAGTTCCGTGAGTCACAAGATTTCTAATGGCAGGATGTACATCGCTGCGCAGGCCAGTCATGTGCCTTGGCGACTGACTGACTGACTCCATGACACTACACAGTTCTCTGAGGACCTTGGTCTCCTCAAACACCGATTTCCAGTTGTCTCGGTCTTCAGCACACCTGCGCCGCCACCTCCTCACTCCCACTGCTCTCAGGTCAGCTTCCACATCTTCCTGCTGTCTCACACGCAGTCGTCCTCTCCTCCTTTTACCACCAGGATGTCCCATCATCTTCTTCGGGAGCCTTTCTTCTGTCATATGCTGGACATGTCCTCACCATCTTAGCCTTCCCATTCAAGTTCTTTGTACAGAGCCCTTATTTTTTCTTTAGTTCTAATTCTGCATATCCCATCATCATTTACAGGACCAAAAATCTTCATCAGCGCTTTCCTTTCCCATATATTTGGTTTCTTCTCCAAAGTCTCGGTCAGTACCCATGCCTCACTGCCATACATAAGAACTGGTTTGATCGCTGTTTTGTAGAGTGTCAGCTTTAGTTTCCTAATTAGGTTCTTACTTTTGATCATGGTATATAGTGCTCTATATGATCTGTCGGCGGCCTTAATCTGGTTTGTTATATCTGCCTCCACTTTGTTTCCTTAAATAAAGCTATCTACTCTTTCAAAGTTGTACCCTTCTAACTGGAGATCATCTGTGTTTCTTCTGTCTCTCTCAGTTACCATATACTCAGATTTTGTCTCACTAGTTACTAAACCAAGGTGCTTGGCAGCGACTTCAAACTCTTTGAAGGCTGACGTGAGCGCCTCCATACTTCTAGCACGTATTACTACATCATCTGCATAGGCTAAGATTTGCAGAAGTCTATTGTAAGTATTGCCTTCTGGGTTTGTTGTTATTGATCTTACTGCATTCTCTAATTCTAGGTTGAATAGTATTGGGGATAAAGGGTCTGCCTATCTTAGTCCTCTTTCCGTTGGGAACGATCTCGACAGACATCCCTGAACTTTAACCTGGCTTTTGCCATTTTCCAGCGTCATCTTAGTTAATTTTATTAGCTTCTTACGAAATGTGAATGTCTGCATTGTTTCCCATAGTGTGGATCTTTTAACTCTGTCATAGGCCTGTTTAAAGTCTAAAAAGAGATGTTCTAATCTTACATTATATTCGTAAGTATTCTCCAGCATCATATTTACTGTAAATATATAGTCAGCTGTAGACCTCCCAGTTCTAAAAACTGCCTGGTATTTGCCTAGAATACTTTCTGCTTTTCTACTTACTCTCCTTGTTATAGCCGTATAAAGGATTTTGTAGATGATACTAAGCAGAGATATTTCTCGGTAGTTCTTACACTGCATGCATGATCCTTTCTAATGTATAGGGTAGATGGTTGTAAACGCCCAGTCCTCTGGCATTTTCTCTGTTTCCCAGGCCATTGTAATTATTTTATGTATCCTCCGTACTAATATTTGACCTCCATGCTTTTGTTATTCCCAAGTTGCTTTATAATTACTCTTAGCTGTTCTATCGATGATAGTTCTGTGTCCACTGCATCATCATCATCTCCAACCACCTCTTGTTCTTCAGTTTCTTCTCTAGCCCCCCCATTTCTCTCTTCACTTACAATGTGTGTTTGACAGTAACACTTCAAAATGTTGTGTCCATGTTTCTATTATTTATTCCTTTCCAACTATCGAACTGCCTGTCTCATCTTTCAGAGTGTCCTTTCTTGGCTGATATCCTCTCTTTATCTGTCCCACCCCATAAAAGAATTTCTTCCCCTGCTTATTTTCAAAGTTCTTCTGTATTTCATCCATTATTTCCCTTTCCTCTATTCTCTTTTTAATCCACGCTAAATTCTTAGCTACTCTTCTCTTCCCTATAAACACAGACACATTATTTTGTGTAGGTCTCTGTAACGTTCTTTGCCGAGCTTGATTTCTATCATCTAGCGGCTTTGACATCTCCTCATCAAACAATCCATTTCTTTTCTGTTTTCTTCTTTCTCCAAGTACCTCTTGAGCTCTTGTCTTTAAAGCTATCTTAGTTTCCTCCCATAGTACGTTGGTATCCTTGCCCTCCATCCCATTGATCTTTTGCACTTTGTTCCTATACTCTTCCTTTTTCTTCTGATTTTGACCATCTCCACATTGTAGACCTCACATTTCTCAAACCCAGCCCTTCTGGCATTAACTGAAATTCTTTCTACAGTTTTGATCCTTACCAAAATATGGTCTGAGTCAATATCCACTCCTCGGCGGCTAATCACATCCAAAATATCTGAGGCATGCCGTCCATCTATCAGTACATGATCTATTTGATTTCTCGTCAACCCATCTGGTGATATCCAAGTCTCCTTACGAATGTCTGTGTGTGGGAAACACGTGATTTTAATCACTAGTCCTTTGCTAAACGCAAATTCAATCAGTTTCTGACCATTGTTGTTTGATTCCCGGTGTTTACTATTAAGACCTGACACCGGTTGGTTCTCTTTCTCTTTACCTACTTTAGCATTACAATGCCCCAGTATAATTTTGCTCCAATTTCTCATAAAATTCTCCTCTCTCTTCTTCAGCTGCATCTTCCATTGGGCACGCACACTAATCAGTGACAAGTTGAAGAATTTTCACTTCAGCCACAATCGACATAATATGGGTTTTATTGTTTCATATTACACCATGGCGTGACTAAAGGACTTCTTTACCATAAAACCTGTTCCCAATCTATTTTCTTCTTCCCCGCTATTGATCAAAGTATAATGCTGGAGATAACCATCTCTGTTTGTTTCCACCTTATCTCTTGCACTGCTGCAACATCAATTCGGTACCTCAATAATTCCTCCTAGAGCTTCCCAGTGGCTCCCACCTGAAAGATACTTCTTACATTCCATGTTCCGATATAGCAAAATCGTTGCCGTTTGACATGCCTTGGTTGTCGTATGTTTAAGATAGTATGTTTTTCTCTGTGAATTGGTTGCTGAACAACGAGGTTTTTTTTCTGATGGGGTTGTTAGCCCCATGATCAACCCCAACCTGGAGGACCTGGTTTTGTATCTGGTTTACTCCCTTAGGGAGACTGGCTTCACCACACCTCTAGAGCCCACCCTGCCCTATGTTGTACGGAATTGAAGATGACAAGAAAAAAGGATAGCCTTAGGATAGGATAGGATAGGACAGGAAACAGGACTGATAGGTCGTTGTGGGACACACTTCGTCTGGCTCCTCCCCTTTGGTCTGTCCGGTATGAGTGGCCCTGCCGGTAGCTATGTTACCACAGGTATAGCCCTCCGGATCCAGAGTACGCAAACCTCCTCGCCCACACAGACAGTGCTACGTTAAGGCGGTGTCTCAATAAAAATCAAGATACTGAATAGGGAAGAGGCTCTGGCAGGAAGACGAATGAATGGATGTGAGCTAGAAGGATGAAGCTGGGTGTATATTGAGGTGCAGATGGTGCAGTTCCCTGAGGCACAAGATTTCTAATGGCACAATGTACATCTCTGCCCAGACCGGTCAAGTGCCCTGGCTACAGTGCGCACAAATTGAGTTGGCGTCTACCTGTACAAACGGCTTGCTAGGGAAGGAACCAAGAATGGTGGCAGAGGTTGCATTGCCAGCAACTGGCACAACAGACGAGGCACAGTTCCAGTGCTGAAGCCTCTTACAAGAAGAACTTGTAAACTACAAACTACTAAGTCTCGCATGATGAATAATTAGGCAAGTCTACCCTTTATTATTAACACTACAGATTACAGACTTAAGATGAAATTGCAAAAGAAGGAGCAATTTACTTTCACTCTACTTCTAAACCATTTGCATTTTTCTCAATGTGAATTTATAATCAGCCTTCTCGGCCAAACCACAGTGGGTTTTACACAACATCCCCTTACTAACAAGCTAATGGAGACAGAACACGGAATCAGCCTATTATCAAACAAACAACTGACAACACGTCACATCAATAGAAAATCTCATACTCCGTACAAAAATAAATTGGTAACATCTTCACTTATGTTGTTCCAAACCAATAGTTCTCGTTTCACCAGCTGTCAATGGACCTTAAAATAATTACTTTATTTTATTGAAAAATCTGAAGTTACTCTTATACCGTAGTGCATTAGAAAGTTTTGTATGGCAAAATACTCTCCGCTTTGTGTGCTATGATTTGCCAAAATGTCATTTCTATACCTCTATTTGTTTATGGGAGATGAGGGATGTTATGAATACTCCACTATTAGACACACTAACAGTATTGAGTGCACTACATGTAATTCATTTCGTCAAGACTGGAAGTACAAGGGTGGTTTGATAAGTCTGGTAAACATTCATGCAAGAATATAAAATTTTTGTTGGGCCTTCATGGTTTGCAGTCTCCATTATTCCAAGGATCGTATAAAGCATGTCAACAATGTACAGTGTACAGTTCACTGTTGACAGCCATCTGAATAGTCAGCCAGTCGACCGCAACTGCAAAAGGAGAAAACAGAGTTTTGTGCTGATAGCAAACATTTGAAGGATTGGACAGCTGCATAAAACAAAACAGAATCAGATGACGTTCACATGGACTCTGCACCATGAATGAAGACCATTTACTTTTGGATTAATAAATTTAAAAGTGGTCAGACAAGCACAGAAGACGAAGTGTGCTCCAGCTGTCTAACTGAGGTCACCACACAGGAAACCACTAATAAAATCCATGATACAGTAATGCAATAATGATGAACAAAAACTCTTGAGATTGATGAGACTGTAGGCATGAGCAACTGCATAACATCCTGCACAGAGAATTGGCTATAAAGAAAATGTGTGTGAAGTGGGTACCACAATTTCTCACAGTCATCCAAAAGTGCATTCAGCACAACATTTCACCCCAATATCTGGTGATGTTTAACTGCAATTTGCAAGACCTTTTGTGCCAATTTGTGTTGTCAATGAAACCTGGAGCCATCATTCCACACCAGAGTCAAAACAGCAATCAAAACAATGGACAAAGGCTGGTGAAACAAGGTTGGCATGGAAAAAGTGCTCTTTCACCATGGCAAAAGTGCATCAATTGGACTTTGAATTGGTTCCTCTTCCACCCTATTCACCAGATTCACCACCAATTGACTACTTCCTGTTCCCCAACTTGAAACTCTGGCTTGCTGGGAAGAAATTTTCATCAAATGAGGAAGTCATAGTTGCAGTTAATGAGTACCGTATTTTGTAGTGTTTGACAAACTATTTTTCGATCGGATGAAAAAGCTAAAGGATCACTGGAACTGTATATCCCTCAAAGGAAACTATGCTGAGAAGTAAGGCATGTTGTTTACGAAACAAAAATTTTTTCTTGATTTTTACCAGACTTATCCAAACCACCTCCGTAGATTTAGGTCTCGTCTCAGGGTCAAAGGGTAGTTCCAAATGTTAGCTACACTTTGTATGCAGCAATGTATGATCTACCCTGCACTAAAAGCAAACTCATAGCTGTTATGATCTCCTCTGCATGTTATGTTGTTCTGTAGGGGATGCAGGAGAAGAACAGATGCTGGTCACGAACAGAGAATTCAAATATTAATTTATTCTACATCTAATACCAAATTACAAAAATAATAAATAAATTTGTTGCTGTAATTTCAGTGCCAATTGCTAACAGAAGACCTGAGTGTAGTAATATATACAGACACAAAAGATTTATAAATCTGTCACACTACAATACAATGTCTACCTTGAAGATGTCGAGTCATGGCCACTACGAAAGTCTGTAAATGTTCTTGAACTGGCAAAAACACAAAATGGGGTCAGTGCATGAATGTTCAAACTTAAGTATAACTGCCACTGGAGCTCCAGAGAGGGGATGCTTGCATCTCATTGGCAGCGGCACGATCGTTTATTGTATCCCCCCCCCCCCCCCCATGCCACAGTGGCGGCGGTAAGGAAACGCGGCGACATAATTGGCAGCATGCGTATCTGAAAATGTGGCTGATACTGCAATAGCGACCTTTACTTTCCATTGTAAACTATTCAAATTTTGTGCAGTAGATTACTTAATGTTGAAATATCACAATGTCTACAACCATTAACAAAATTATTTCATGAAGCTGCCAAATGAGATTATGAGATGCAAGAGAATAGATGTTTTTTTTACTGGACAGTGATTATTGTTACTACTACTACTACTACTACTACTACTACTACTACTACTACTATTATTATTTCTTTCCTTTCTCAGACGTTATACCTGGTTAAAAATGGAAAGTGACGCGGACTTTGATCAAGCGTGACTTCCTTTTAACTTTACGGTATATATTACATTGCATTTTGGAACTTTTGGGTAACTGAACATGTATCAATAATTACAGATTTCTGTAGTCGTATATATACGTTTGGATGTAGCTGTATTGCATTGATGTACTGGTGGATACTGTGTGGTGTGACTCCTGTAGTTGATAGTAGAATTGGTATAACGTAAACTTTATCCTGATGCCACATGTCCTTGACTTCCTCAGCCAGTTGGATGTATTTTTCAATTTTTTCTCCTGTTTTCTTCTGTATATTTGTCATATTGGGTATGGATATTTCGAGTTGTGTTAATTTCTTTTTATTGGTGAGTATGATGTCAGGTTTGTTATGTGGTGTTGTTTTGTGTGTTATAATGGTTCTGTTCCAGTATAATTTGTATTCATCATTCTCCAGTACATTTTGTGGTGCTTACTTGTATGTGGGAACGTGTTGTTTTATTAGTTTATGTTGTATGGCAAGTAGTTGATGTATTATTTTTGCTACATTGTCATGTCTTCTGGTGTATTCTGTATTTGCTAGTATTGTACATCCACTTGTGATGTGATCTACTGTTTCTATTTGTTGTTTGCAAAGTCTGCATTTATCTGTTGTGGTATTGGGATCTTTAGTAATGTGCTTGCTGTAATATCTGGTGTTTATTGTTTGATCCTGTATTGCAATCATGAATCCTTCCATCTCACTGTATATATTGCCTTTTCTTAGCCATGTGTTGGATGCGGCTTGATCGATGTGTGGCTGTGTTAGATGATACGAGTGCTTGCCATGTAGTGTTTTCTTTTTCCAATTTACTTTCTTTGTATCTGTTGATGTTATGTGATCTAAAGGATTGTAGAAGTGGTTATGAAATTGCAATGGTGTAGCCGATGTATTTATATGAGTGATTGCTTTGTGTATTTTGCTAGTTTCTGCTTGTTCTATAAAGAATTTTCTTAAATTGTCTACCTGGCCATAATGTAGGTTTTTTATGTCGATAAATCCCCTTCCTCGTTCCTTTCTGCTTAATGTGAATCTTTCTGTTTCTGAATGTATGTAATGTATTCTATATTTGTGGCATTGTGATCATGTAAGTGTATTGAGTGCTTCTAGTTCTGTGTTACTCCATTTCATTACTCCAAATGAAAAGGTCAATACTGGTATAGCATTAGTATTTATAGCTTTTGTCTTGTTTCTTGCTGTCAATTCTGTTTTCAGTATTTTTGTTAGTCTTTGTCTATATTTTTCTTTTAGTTCTTCTTTAATATTTGTGTTATCTATTCCTATTTCTTGTCTGTATCCTAGATATTTATAGGCATCTGTTTTTTCCATTGCTTCTATGCAGTAGTCGTGGTTATCCAATATGTAATCTTCTTGTTTAGAAAAGCCATATTTATATCATTGCTGAATACTTCTGTTATCTTCAGTAATTGGTTGAGTTGTTGATTTGTTCCTACCAGTAGTTTTAGATCATCCATGAATAGCAAATGAGTGATTTTGTGTTGGTATGTTCCAGTAATATTATATCCATAATTTGTATTATTTAGCACGTTGGATAGTGGGTTCAGAGCAAGGCGGAATTATTATTATTATTATTATTATTATTATTATTATTATTATTATTATTATTATTATTATCATCATCATCATCATTATTATTATTATTATTATTTGAGGTAAGGGACGCTCAACACCATGGTCATTAGTGCCCTGATGAAAAGTCAGCATGCCACTCTCATGATTGGGGATGAAGGCTGTCCCCACATGTGGAGCAGTTGAAGTCTGCTTCCCTTACCCACCAATTTAGGAATGAGGCCTTACAGATTACAAAATTTCACCATTCTTGTTACATTGAAACCCGTATCTGCAAGGATGATGGGTAGATCTCCATCGAGACTGAGGGGTGCCCTAGCATATAGGAAACACATCACCAAAATACGCTGTGGTGAATCCAATTATGGATTGTATTCCACCTAATGTCTCAGGCTCTCTCTTTGTCGATGACTTCGCGATCTACTGCAGTGCCCAGAGAACATGCCTCCTGGAGCGCTGCCTTCAGCGTTGTCTAGACAGCCTCTGCTCATGGAGCGTGGCAAATGGCTTCCGGTTCTCTGAAGAGAAGACAGTTTGTATCAACTTTTGGCGATATAAAGCGTTCCTTCCGCCATCCTTACATCTCGGTCCCGTTGTTCTCCCATTCGTGGAAACAACTAAGTTTCTAGGGCTCACGTTGGACAGGAAACTGTGTTGGTCTCCACATGTCTCTTATTTGGCGGCCCGTTGTACACGTTCCCTTAATGTCCTCAGAGTTCTTACAGGTTCATCTTGGGGAGCGGATCGCACTGTCCTGCTTCGCTTGTATCGGTCCATTGTCCGATCGAAGCTGGATTATGGGAGCTTCGTCTACTCGTCCGCTCGGCCATCCCTCTTACGCCGGCTCAACTCCATCCACCATCGGGGGATACGTCTTGCGACCGGAGCCTTCTACACTAGTCCTGTCGAGAGTCTTTATGCTGAAGCTGCCGAATTACCATTGACCTACCGGCGCGACGTACTGCTGTGTCGGTATGCCTGCCGGCTGTTGTCTATGCCCGACCACCCCTCTTACCAGTCCTTCTTCGCCGATTCTCTCGACCGTCAGTATGGGTTGTATATGTCTGCCCTGCTGCCCCCCGGAGTCCGCTTCCGTCGCCTGCTTCGACAATTGGATTTTGCCCTCCCTACCACCTTCAGAGAGGGTGAGAGCCCGACACCACCTTGGCTCCAGGCTCTGGTTCGTATTTATCTCGACCTCAGCTCACTCCCGAAGGAGGGTACTCCGGCTACAGTGTATTGCTCACGGTTTGTCGAACTTCGTGCTCGACTTGCCGGTCACACCTTTATTTACACCGATGGCTCCAAAACTGACGATGGTGTCGGCTGTGCCTTTGTCGTCGGGGCCGCCACCTTTAAATACCGGCTCCTCGACCAATGTTCGAGCTTTACGGCCGAGCTTTTTGCTCTACATCAGGCTGTTCAGTATGCCCGCCGCCACCGCCATTCATCGTATGTACTCTGCTCTGACTCACTCAGTGCTCTTCAGAGCCTTGGAGCTCCCTATCCGGTCCATCCCTTGAGAGTGGTGGATCCTCTCACAGGAGGAGGAAGCAATGTGTTAAAGGGCTACGTCCGATGCACAGCCTAGTAAGCAGAACCTCCTCCCAGCAGTGAGGCTGACATGAAATACGCCACGTCTGTGTGGTTGATTTGAGCGACTGCATTTTATTTTCTGTCAACTGCAACCATTCAGTCTCCCACAGAAGCACGATGTGTTTGTCAGAAAATGAAATGATGGTATGCAACGGGATGGGAAACTGACGGACAACACCATCCCCACATGCTTCCTTGACTCCTTTGTCGGCCATCTTTTCCTGTACCCCGATGTGGCCAGGTACCCAGCAAATGACCACCACCTCACCACAGCGTAGGAGCCGCTGTAAAGTGTCATGGATGAATTGAATCAACTGGTCTACTGGATAGATTCGGTGAAGTGCTTGTAGAGCACTAATTGAGACAGAGCAGACAACAGACTTGTATGGTGATGTCCGTGAATCCTCTCCAGTGCCATCATAATGCCATGTAACTCCACATCATAATTTGTAAATTCTTCCAGAAGATACTGAAGAAGAACTATTTAAATATTCATTTTTTTATTTTTATTTACTGTTTTCTCTCTTTTCTGCAAATATTATAATAATTTCCAAACAGATTTATTTTCAAAGACTTATGTAAGCTGTAGGAAGGCATAATGCAGAAAAGCAAAGAACTGCTTCACCTTCATTTCTTTCCCCCGACAAAGAGTCATTTTTAGTTATATGTGAGTGGAACGCAAAGACATATGAGAATGTGTTGTGTGCAAAATGCTGAATAATTACCGTATAAAAATGTATCAACACCGTTTTTCATCGACGGTCCAACAAATCCACAACCTCGGAATCCTGTGAAGTTATTTCCTGGAAATTTTCTTTTCAAAATCTTAAAGATTGGGCGCCAATCTTTGATATGACGCTGCATAATAACTAAGGTACGTGAATGCACTTACGTACTTCCTTTTGTGGTCACCATATTTAATTTTGTTCCTAGGACATTGTAAGCCACAACCAGGAACCTGTAACTATTTTATGATGATGATTCTTTTTTTTTTTTTTTTTTTTTTTTTTTTCCCCCTTGGTGGGGTTTAAGGGCGCTCAACTACTGAGGTCATTAGTGCCCAGTCACTGTTGTTAGAGCACACGGAATCTAGTAAAACTCAAGGGGATGGGGGGGACACCAGAAGGACCTGACAAAGATGCAGATAAAATAAGTAAATAGGTTAGATGTCTTTGGACAAGCCAGTCAAAGTTATAAAACGCAGAATACGAGCAGCTGCTCGAGCGTCATCAGCTAAAACATCTGGTAAAGTAGATGGCAGGGACAGGACAACACGAAATTGACTAAAACGGGGACACGACAATAAAACATGGCGCACTGTTAATGCCTGACCACAAGGGCACCGCGGGGCTGGGTCACCGGAGAGCAGGTAGCGGTGGCTAAACCGGCAATGCCCAATCTGCAACCTGGTCAGAAGGACCTCCTCTCGCCGAGATGGTCGGGAGGAGGTTGTCCAAGCAGTTGGGAGCGGTTTTACTGCCCGGAACTTGTTTCCTTGGAGGGATGACCAAGCATCCCACCACAACGACACAAGCCTCTTACATACATCCCCACGAACGTCAGATGACGGGACACAATGGGAGGCTGGCCGAGGCAGGAGGACTGCAGCCTTGGCTGCAGCATCCGCAGCCTCATTCCCAGGCACTCCTACATGTCCGGGAACCCACAGAAAGCTGACAGGAGAACCATTATCAGCGAAAGAATGGAGGGACTGCTGTATCCGTTGAATCAAGGGATGGACCGGATAGGGAGCTCCAAGGCTCTGAAGAGCACTGAGTGAGTCAGAGCAGAGTACATACGACGAATGGCGGTGGCGGCGGGCATACTGAACAGCCTGATGTAGAGCAAAAAGCTCGGCCGTAAAGCTCGAACATTGGTCGAGGAGCCGGTATTTAAAGGTGGCGGCCACGACGACAAAGGCACAGCCGACACCATCGTCAGTTTTGGAGCCATCGGTGTAAATAAAGGTGTGACCGGCAAGTCGAGCACGAAGTTCGACAAACCGTGAGCAATACACTGTAGCCGGAGTACCCTCCTTCGGGAGTGAGCTGAGGTCGAGATAAATACGAACCAGAGCCTGGAGCCAAGGTGGTGTCGGGCTCTCACCCTCTCTGAAGGTGGTAGGGAGGGCAAAATCCAATTGTCGAAGCAGGCGACGGAAGCGGACTCCGGGGGGCAGCAGGGCAGACATATACAACCCATACTGACGGTCGAGAGAATCGGCGAAGAAGGACTGGTAAGAGGGGTGGTCGGGCATAGACAACAGCCGGCAGGCATACCGACACAGCAGTACGTCGCGCCGGTAGGTCAATGGTAATTCGGCAGCTTCAGCATAAAGACTCTCGACAGGACTAGTGTAGAAGGCTCCGGTCGCAAGACGTATCCCCCGATGGTGGATGGAGTTGAGCCGGCGTAAGAGGGATGGCCGAGCGGACGAGTAGACGAAGCTCCCATAATCCAGCTTCGATCGGACAATGGACCGATACAAGCGAAGCAGGACAGTGCGATCCGCTCCCCAAGATGAACCTGTAAGAACTCTGAGGACATTAAGGGAATGTGTACAACGGGCCGCCAAATAAGAGACATGTGGAGACCAACACAGTTTCCTGTCCAACGTGAGCCCTAGAAACTTAGTTGTTTCCACGAATGGGAGAACAACGGGACCGAGATGTAAGGATGGCGGAAGGAACGCTTTATATCGCCAAAAGTTGATACAAACTGTCTTCTCTTCAGAGAACCGGAAGCCATTTGCCACGCTCCATGAGTAGAGGCTGTCTAGACAACACTGAAGGCAGCGCTCCAGGAGGCATGTTCTCTGGGCACTGCAGTAGATCGCGAAGTCATCGACAAAGAGAGAGCCTGAGACATTAGGTGGAATACAATCCATAATTGGATTGATCGCGATGGCAAAAAGGGCTACGCTCAAGACGGAGCCCTGAGGCACTCCATTCTCCTGGAGGAAGACGTCGGACAATACGGAACCCACACGTACCCTAAACTTTCGATCCGTTAAAAAGGAATCAATAAAAAGGTGCAGGCGACCGCGTAGGCCCCACCTGCGCATAGTGCGGAGGATACCTCCTCTCCAACAGGTATCATAAGCCTTCTCTAAGTCGAAGAACACGGCTACCGTTTGGCGCCTTTGCAAAAAGTTGTTCAAGATGAATGTCGACAAGGTCACAAGGTGGTCAACAGCGGAGCGGCGGCGACGAAAGCCGCATTGGACATTAGTAAGTAGCCGTCGAGATTCAAGAATCCAGACTAACCGAGCATTAACCATGCGCTCCATCACATTACAGACACAGCTTGTAAGAGAAATGGGGCGGTAACTAGAAGGAAGGTGTCCATCCTTCCCGGGTTTGGGTATAGGAACAACGACGGCGTCACGCCAACGCATGGGGACCTGACCTTCGGTCCAGACGCGATTGTAGGTACGAAGAAGGAAGCTTTTGCCCGCCGGAGAAAGGTGTGCCAGCATCTGAACGTGAATGGCATCTGGCCCCGGAGCAGAGGACCGGGACAGTGCAAGCGCACGTTCGAGTTCCCGCATAGTAAAGGGGGCATTATAAGTTTCCAGATTCAGCGAGTGGAAGGAAGGTCGCCGAGCCTCTTCTGCCTCTTTCCTGGGAAGGAAGGCAGGGAGGTAATGGGCGGAGCTTGAAACCTCTGCGAAAAAGCGGCCAAAGGCGTTGGAGACAGCCACAGGATCAACAAGGACCTCATTACCTGAGGTCAGGCCAGGTACCGAGGAGTGGGCCTTAATGCCCGACAGCCGGCGCAGGCCACCCCAAACGACGGAAGAGGGAGTAAAACTGTTAAAGGAGCTGGTGAAAGAGGCCCAACAAGCTTTTTTGCTGTCTTTGATGACTCTACGGCATTGCGCTCAGAGTCGTTTGTATTAAATACAATTCGCCAACGTAGGATGGCGGCGAAAGGTGCGTAAAGCACGTCGTCGAGCACGGATAGCGCCCCTACAAGCCTCGTTCCACCAGGGGACGGAAACGCGACGTGAAGAAGAGGTAGTACGAGGAATGGAACGTTCGGCAGCATTGATGATAACAGCCGTGAGGTATTCGACCTGACTGTCACAACTGAGAAAATCTGTGGTCCGGAAAGGTCGCCAGGAGTAAAGTCGCCAGTCAGCTTTCGGTATGTTCCAGCGCGAAGGACGTGGGGATGGGGTGTGGTGCAGGAGACGAACAACACAGGGGAAGTGGTCGCTCGAATAGGTATCAGAAAGGACATACCACTCGAACCGACGGGCAAGAGTGGTAGAACAGATCGAGAGGTCCAAGTGGGAGTAGGTGTGAGTAGAGTCCGAGAGGAAAGTCGGGGCGCCGGTATTGAGGCAGACAAGATTGAGATGGTTGAAGACATCCTCCAAGAGTGAGCCTCTTTGACAGGATGCAGGAGATCCCCAAAGGGGATGATGGGCATTGAAGTCGCCAAACAATAAAAACGGCAGGGGAAGCTGAACGATCAGGTGCATCATGTCAGCCCGACTAACAGCATATGACAGTGGAGTGTAGATGGTACAAACTGAAAAAGTAAAAGCAGAAAGAGTAATACGGACAGCTATTGCTTGGAGTGGGGTGGTCAATGGGATGGGATGGTAATAGACATCGTCCCGAACGAGCAACATGACCCCACCATGAGCTGGGGTACCGTCCACAGGGGTTAGGTCATACCGCTCCGAGGTATAGTGGGTAAAGGCAATACGGTCAGTCGGGCGCAACTTGGTTTCCTGGAGACCAAGGACGAGCGGACAGTGCAGGCAGAGGAGCAGTTTTAATTCCTCCCGATTAGATTGAATACCTCTTATGTTCCAATGTAGCAAGGCCATCGCTAGTCAAAAAGTTGGGGGAACGAGACGGGGGAAGAGCTGGTCACCTTGACGGCCGCGGAGGGCCAGGTTGCGAGGGAACAACGCTACAACCGGCGGGAGGCGGATCCGGTTCCATCGAGTCGTCGCCAGCTGCGGTCGCTGTCCCTGGTTGTGTAGGAGGGGCAGCATCATTTGCCGACGAGAGGCCAGCTGAGCGCCTGGCAGCAGAGCGTCCCGGCGAAACTGAGGATGGCCGGGAGCAGCGACTCACGGATGGAGCGTCAGACGAAATGCGCTGGGGTGGAGAGGGGGATAGAGACTTCTTCTTGGAGGCCTTCTTGGAAGGCCGAAGGGGCACAGGGATGGTGGGCTGGACCCGAAGAAGGTCCTCACGCGCGTGGTCCGTTTTGGAACGCCGGACCTCGGAAGCTGGGGTCCGGAACGTTTCCCCGATGGACGCCTGAGAAGAGGATCGCTTCTCAGGTGGCGGGGGGAGAGGAGGAGGAGGAAGGGTGGCCCCTGGGGCAGAGGGGGCGGGGGCCACGGGGGAGGAGGATTTGGAAGGGAGGGATTTGGGAGGCGGAAGCAGAGCCCCCTGATGGGCGCAGGAGGCGGAGGGGGGACAGGATAGGGGTGAGGATACCGCGGAAGGAGTGGACACAACTGAGGCAAACGAAGTGGTCAACGGCACAGGATGGAGGCGGTCATACTACTTCCTGGCCTCAGAATAAGAGAGCCGATCCAAAGTTTTGAGTTCTTGTATCTTCTTCTCCTTCTGATATGCGGGGCAGTCTGAGGATCTGGGCGAGTGGATGCCAGGGCAATTAATGCACCGAGGTGGTGGGGTGCATGTATGTTCCTCATGAAGAGGACATCCACAATCGCCACAAAGGGGCTCAGCCTCACACCGTGACGACATGTGCCCAAAGTGCACACACCGAAAACAGCACATAGGAGGCGGGACCGTAAGGTCGCACGTCGCACCGGTAGCACATCACCTTTACCTTCTCTGGGAGAATGTCCCCCTCGAAGGCGAGGATAAAGGCCCCGGTGTCGATGCGACGGTCTTTGGGGCCGTGCTGGACTCGCCGGACGAAATGCACGCCTCGGCGCTCCAGGTTGGCCCTGAGCTCCTCATCAGATTGTAGCAGGAGGTCACGATGAAAAATAACCCCCTGCGTCCTATTTAGTGCCAGATGCGGGACAATGGACACTGGGATGTCCCCTAGGCGGTTGCACGCCTGGAGCGCCGCCGACTGTGTGGCGGAGGTGGTCTTGATAAGAACGGACCCTGAACGCATCTTGCTGAGAGCCTCGATTTCCCCGAAGATGTCCTTAATGTGCTGAACAAAGAACATAGGCTTGGAGGTGGCGAACGTCCCCCCATCGGTTCGAGAACAGACCAAATAGCGGGGGAAGTACTTCGCCCCAAGCCAGCGGGCCTGTCCCTCCTCCCAGGGAGTGGCCAAGGGGGAAAGGGCAGGAGAACCAGAACTAGAAACGGTACCTTTTCTTTTGAAAGACTCGGCCGCAGAGCGACCTGATACGTGTTGATGTTACATCTGCGAAACGTCCGCCCCGATACCACCCACTCCGACCAGGGGCTCTCCCCACGGGTGCCACCCAGCCTCAGCAAGGGCCACCTGGCAGGATGACCGTTGCCGGGAGTCCTGGTGCCCCAAGGAGACTGGCATCTACTCCTTGGCCAACGTGGGGAGGGTGCAGCTCAGGTATTGGCAGTACGATCCCTGTGTTGTCAGGGGGCTACAACCTAGAGGGTACATGACGACCCCACCACAACGGGCTGGCTACCGTGCTGGATTTCTGGTGCCATGGAAAGTCCATCATGATCGCTGGTGCAGATGGGGACGCACTATGGGCGTAACTTGTACAACCCATCAGGCGTTTAGGCCCAATATGAGGAATAGTGGGTATGGTTACAACGCCGGTACAATGCTGAGTGCCAAGGTCTTAGTGCACTTAGGACCAGTGGTACACCACGTAAGGTGTCCTTCCCCAAAAGGCTCGTATTTCTGTAGAATTTTGAAAAATGGAGGTCAAACCCCAAGGGGGACCATCACATGGATGGCCGAAACAGTTGAAACTCCTTTTAGTCGCCTCTTACGACAGGCAGGAATACCTCGGGCCTATTCTTACCCCGGACCCGCAGGGGAAATGATGATGATGAAATGATGAGGACAACACAAACACCCAGTCCCTGAGCAGAGAAAATCCCCAACACGGCCGGGAATCTAACCTGGGACACCATGATCCAGGGTAGCAACGATAGTCACGAGACCATCAGCTGCGGACGTGCATGCCTCTGAATGATGTGTGCGTTCCTGATTTTCACATAGGCACACGTAACTAACCAGTATAAATATCTGAGATACATACGATTATTTTTTATTTGTAGTCTCATTTTATCGCGAATGTACATTCTCTCTTATTCTTCAGCCAGTCTGGTTCCCATTTTAGTAACTTTTGTTCCATATCTTAATTGCGCTGCCACTTTATGGCAAAATTTATTACATAATATGTCAGAAAGCTTTCTGTTTCCAAATTGCAGCACCGACTAGCCAAGGTGTAGAACAATAAACATTAGTATAAGCAAAGGGAGATCTTACAATGCACTTTAAAACCCTATCACGCAAAACAACAGAACAAGCGAGGACATTCTCTTGCTAGGATCAACCTGTATAAACAATGATGAGACTGTAGTATGTAATTAAAATGGAAGAAAACAAAGTTATAAAAACATAATCTGGAGTACAAGTTTTCTCACACCAGGTCAAGCTTAAATTCATTTTGGGCCTCTGAAAACATCAAAGTGGCAAAGCGTTCCAACCTTGGTTGTGTATTTGGAGGACTGATAGGTCCAGATTCTTTAGACAGTCAGTAGCACGTATCCCAAATGGCTTGGTCGCATGGGGCCAATTCCTGAGCAGCTGTTCAAAGTTGGGTTGGAGCACTGCATTAAATGCCAATGACTTAGGTGACGCTGAGATTTTCAGTGTCCATCGATCCAATGAATAGTGGTTCATCAGCCTCTGCACACAAATTCTGAAATGGATTGGACCGAAAGGCTCCAGTCAATATCTCTATGCTCTCATGGTGTAAAGGGTCTAACATACTGAGGTAGGAAATACAGAGTGATTCATAGACCATGCTGCCATAATCTAAACATGATCACAAAAATGCCATATATGGGTCATTCCACGTCAAATCAATAAGTGAAACCATCATTTCAACCTTACCCTCTTGGATTTAAATGAAATTAAGTATGCCTATAGTACTCATAAATAGTACCACAAATTAATTTTTTCACATTTTTCTGATAAACAGTTACCGCGTAATGGACTTTCAAAAAAAAAAGAAAAAAGACAAATTTTTGACTCGTGGAACAATGTTGTTTTCTTTATAAGTCGTGTTCTAATTAGGCTAGAACAATAAAATTTACTTCATTTGAAAGCTCTTTTAAAGAGCTTTTATATGATACCAAACATCATTAGTACACACACACACACACACACACACACACACACACACACACACACACACACACACATTGTTTATAAAAACAACATTGTTGAATTTATCAAATTTTGAAAAACTGTATTTTTAAAATACTTTTAAAATACTCAAAAAAAATATATATATGAAAGATTCACTTTACATCTACATATTCAGAAAGTTTCAACTTGGGATGAGCATGCGATCACTATCAAAAGCAATTTTATGTTTACCACGATTCTCCAAAATCACAGTCAGATAGATGAATTTCTATTATTTTGCTACACATGAAAATATTACAGTGTTGGATTTTGTTACATGGTCCAAAAATTGTACTTTTGAAACGAATAACTGCTTATTAAACTTTAGTGCTAACTATTTATTAATAGTTGTAAAACAATGGGAAGAAAAAGAAAAAAGGAATCTATCTCTCATTTTAAAGATTTTATATAAAATGATTCTTTGGTGTTACTATCTGCAATTTTATCTCTGGTTAATATTGTCAGCAATTTTCACCTATTGTTGAAAGTGACCCACACATTCTTTTGTTGTGAGGCAGCTGTAGTGAAATTATGTGATTAACTCTGAAATGTGTTTTGAATCTAGCTTAAAGGTACTTTTGTACTAACCTCACAAGAGTCTGTACGTCTGTATGCCTACAACCAGTTCCATGTTTCCATACTATTAACATAATGAAATATTTTTTTACAGGAAGTGAAAGAATAGAGAAATAATATTGTGTAGTATTGAATATAGAAAGCTGGGACATTCACCTTCTGAAACATTTTTTAAAATTAGTTTGTTCTCTTGAGAAATATAAAACGCCTAAAATTTCAGCTTTGTGCTGTAATCCAATTAATGAAAAGGGCCACAATAACAACAAGAAAAACTTACGGCCTGTTTCACAATGGATGATAGCAAGAAAACCTCTCTTAACTTTAAATCAAAAAGTGTGTGACAACTGCCGTAAAAAAAATTGCACGAGTAGAAATTTGTGATACGTCTAGCACCAAAAATAATGACGATCTACCGTATTCCGTGGTGAAAAGGTTTTATGTGATAGTGACACACAAGACATTGCAGCAAGTGAGGCCTTAGAAAGGTTGAATGCTTCTTCGCAGTCCGTTGGTGCTTTGCAGTCCGTTGGTGAATCGCCAATTAAGAAGAAAAGACTGTGTGAAACAAAATATCCTAAGGAAAAACTAATTAAATTAACTTCAACAATTCAAACAAAGGTATTATTGCTTCCTTCCGAAAAAGAAGAAGAGGTACATGATGGTGCAGAATCCGAGATGATCAGTCAGCTAAAAGATAAATTTCGTACATGTACATCTCAAAGTAAACAGATGGAAATTCTTACCATTTTACCTAAAAGCTGGAGTGTTAAGATGCTTCAAGATGAATTTTACGTAAAAAATTACATGGCTCGAAAACTAAAAGATTTGGTGAAAGCCAAGGGAATTTTGTCTTCACCAAACCCAAAACCTGGCAAGACTCTTGATCAAACAACTGCTGATTTTGTTAGAAACTTTTATTGTTCTGATGAGGTGAGCAGGGCAATGCCTGGGAAAAAAAGATTTTGTGCTTGCGAGAGATAACGGAGAAAAACTGCAAGTACAAAAATGGTTAGTTTTAAGTAATTTGAAAGAAATTTATGCGAACTTTAAAGACAACCATCCAGAGCTCCACATTGGATTTTCGAAGTTTGCAGACCTACGTCCCAAAAATTGTGTTTTAGCTGGAAGTTGTGGTACACATAGTGTCTGTGTGTGTGTGTACTACCCACCAAAACTTCAAACTCATGCTGACTGGACGTAACATTCTTCAGCTGACAAAGGATGAAGATAATCCAATAAAAACTTACAAAGACTGCATTGCAAGAGTTGTATGTAATCCGTTATTACCTGCTGTCATTTTGGTGAATGTAAATTCTGCCCTGGCCCAGAAACATTTAAGACATATTTACTAGATTTGTTGAATACTAATGACATTCATAATATAACTTATCAGCAATGTGTTTCCGTTGATCCCACATTTCTAGAAACAATCATAAAATCATCTCACAACTTTGTTGATTGTTTTTTTGATAAATTAAAATCGCGTACACGACATTCATTTGTTGCTAGTCAACAATCAACCTTCCAAAAGAGACTGAGAAATGAACTTAAAGGAGGCAAGATCTTAGCGATCTGTGACTTTTCTGAGAATTACTCCTTTGTCATCCAGGACAAAGTTCAAGGCTATCACTGGACAAACATGCAAGCAACGATTCATTCCATTGTTACTTATTACAAGGATGGGAACAAACTCGAGCACACAAGTCTTATAATCATATCAGAATGCCTAACAAATGACACTGTTGCTGTGCATTTGTTCCAATCGTACTTGATGGACTTCCTGAATGTTAAATTCGGTAGAAAACCAAGAAAAATATATTATTTCTCTGATGGAGCAGCAACTCATTATAAAAATAGGAGAACTTTATCAACCTGTGCCATCATGAAGAAGATTTCCAAACTGAAACTGAATGACATTTTTCAGCCACCTCGCATGGGAAGGGAGCTAGTGATGGGGTTGGTGTAACAGTTAAACGACTTGCAGCTCTAGCAAGTCTACAACGGCCATAAAGTGATCAAATTATGACACCAAAACAACTTTATGTGTTTGCCAAGATAACATAGAAGGAATGAACTTCAAGTATCCTACTAAAGAAAAAATGAAACTTATGGGGAGATTTGAGAAATGCTGCAAAATTGTAGGGACATAAAAACTTCACACTTTTATTCCTTTTAGCAAGGACAAAATAATAACAAAAGTGTATTCAAACTCTCATGATAGTAAAATTGAACTGGTGACAGTTTCTGACAGTCACACAATGCCGTTCAAAGACATAAAAGGATATGTTGCTTGTGATTATAATGGACACTGGTGGTTAACCTGTGTACTTGGAAAAAAAATCAGAAGGATGAAATCACAGTTAGTTTCTTACATCCACATGGACCGTCGTCATCTTTTGCATTTCCGAGTCATCCAGACATTCTTTCCATAAGCAGTAAGGAAGTAGTGGCAATCTTGAACCCTCAAACTGTTACAGGGCGAACATAAGTTATCCAGTGCGGAATGTTGATGTGCAACAGACTGATTAGTTCGAAGTATGAAGAAGTGCACTAATGGGACACCTATTTGTAAATAATAGTAATTACTAACTGAATTTAGGTCTGATCTCAGGTATTCATCTTTCTGTGCTTTTTTATTTATTTTTTTAAGTTTTCATTTTGTATTTATTATTTACAGAAGCATAAAACATATGTTCTTTGTCAACTATAAGTTATTTTTAATTTCCACATTTTACAACAACATACAGCTGGTGAGAAGTAGGCCTAATATCTTTTGCTTTTGATGGTGATCCTATGCTCATCCCAAGTTTAAACTTTCAGAATATGTAGATGTAATGTGTATCTTTCACATGTATTTTTTTTGAGAATTTTAAAAATACAGTTTTTCAAAATTCAGTAAATTCAACAATTTTTTTAACAGTTTGTGTGTGTGTGTGTGTGTGTGTGTGTGTGTGTGTGTGTGTTATATATATATATATATATATATATATATATATATATATATATATATATATATATATACACACACACACACTCCTGGAAATTGAAATAAGAACACCGTGAATTCATTGTCCCAGGAAGGGGAAACTTTATTGACACATTCCTGGGGTCAGATACATCACATGATCACACTGACATAACCACAGGCACATAGACACAGGCAACAGAGCATGCACAATGTCGGCACTAGTACAGTGTATATCCACCTTTCGCAGCAATGCAGGCCGCTATTCTCACATGGAGACGATCGTAGAGATGCTGGATGTAGTCCTGTGGAACGGCTTGCCATGCCATTTCCACCTGGCGCCTCAGTTGGACCAACGTTCGTGCTGGACGTGCAGACCGCGTGAGACGACGCTTCATCCAGTCCCAAACATGCTCAATGGGGGACAGATCCGGAGGTCTTGCTGGCCAGGGTAGTTGACTTACACCTTCTAGAGCACGTTGGGTGGCACGGGATACATTCGGACGTGCATTGTCCTGTTGGAACAGCAAGTTCTCTTGCCGGTCTAGGAATGGTAGAACGATGGGTTCAATGACGGTTTGGATGTACCTGCACTATTCAGTGTCCCCTCGATGATCACCGGTGGTGTACGGCCAGTGTAGGAGATCGCTCCCCACACCATGATGCCGGGTGTTGGACCTGTGTGCCTCGGTCGTATGCAGTCCTGATTGTGGCGCTCACCTGCACGGTGCCAAACACGCATACGACCATCATTGGCACCAAGGCAGAAGCGACTCTCATCGCTGAAGACGACACGCCTCCATTCGTCCCTCCATTCACGCCTGTCGCGACACCACTGGAGGCGGGCTGCACGATGTTGGGGCGTGAGCGGAAGACGGCCTAACGGTGTGCGGGACCGTAGCCCAGCTTCATGCAGACGGTTGCGAATGGTCCTCGCCGATACCCCAGGAGCAACAGTGTCCCTAATTTGCTGGGAAGTGGCGGTGCGGTCCCCTACGGCACTGCGTAGGATCCTATGGTCTTAGCGTACATCCGTGCGTCGCTGCGGTCCGGTCCCAGGTCGACGGGCACGTGCACCTTCCGCCGACCACTGGCGACAACATCGATGTACTGTGGAGACCTCACGCCCCACGTGTTGAGCAATTCGGCGGTACGTCCACCCGGCCTCCCGCATGCCCACTATACGCCCTCGCTCAAAGTCCGTCAACTGCACATACGGTTCACGTCCACGCTGTCGCGGCATGCTACCAGTGTTAAAGACTGCGATGGAGCTCCGTATGCCACGGCAAACTGGCTGACACTGACGACGGCGGTGCACAAATGCTGCGCAGCTAGCGCCATTCGACGGCCAGCACCGCGGTTCCTGGTGTGTCCGCTGTGCCGTGCGTGTGATCATTGCTTGTACAGCCCTCTCGCAGTGTCCGGAGCAAGTATGGTGGGTCTGACACACCGGTGTCAATGTGTTCTTTTTTCCATTTCCAGGAGTGTATATTAAACTAATAATGTTTGGTATCATATAAAAGCTCTTTAAAAGTAAGTTTACTTGTTCTAGCTTAATTAGAACAAGAGTTGTAAAGAAAACAACATTGTTCCACGAGTCAAAAATTTGTCATCTTTTCAATTTTTTAAGGCCCATTACTCGGTAACTTTTTGTCAGAAAAATGTGAAAAAATTAATTTGTGTCATAATTTATGAGTAATATATGGATACTTAATTTCAAAAAAATCTGAGAGGGTCAGGTTGTAGCACTTGTTGATTTGACACGGAATTGTCCATATATAAGGGCAGGAGGTGGAACTTGTCAGCTACCCATGCTTTCTGCTAGTAAGGCATTTCAAAATATTCAATGATTGGAACCCCTTTGCTTACAGGTCTGGAACCAAGTTAACTGTAAGTCAAATAATAAACCCAAGAAACACACAGTTTCCTGAAACATAAAATGTTGTGCCCCATTGTGAGCACTGGTTGGTTAAAACTGACACATGTAGGCTTCTCTGGTGAGAAGACAAAACCAGTTGTCCTGGCCCAGTTTTCCAGCCTCCTAATGGTCAGCTGTAGCTGCCTCTTCAAAAGAAGAGTAAAAGATTGTGAAGTCATCCACAAACAAAGAGCATTTGATTGGGCTCCTGACTGTGGAGGAAATGCCATTGGTAGCAATGGAAAGCAATGTGACACTGAGTAAACTGCCTTGGTGGGACTCCCATTCTTTGGAACGTAGCTGTCACACAAGGCACCATCAATGTGATATCGAAAACACTGGTCCTCAAGAAAGGATTGGATAATAAGTGGCAGATGTCCACGTAGTCCCCATTCATGATGTTGGCAAATGGCGTTGTACCTCCAAGTAGTGTCGTATGCTTCTTCGAGGTCAAGAAACAGACAAGGGTTTCGGCATAAAAAGGGCCCCTGTATCATTGTGCCCAGTAGAATTAAGTTGTCAAGGGTGGAACAGAAACATCTGAAACTGCACTGGGAGCGGCTGAGGTGACCTCGGGATTCGAGCGGACAGAGGTGGCAGTGGCTGACCATGTGTTCAAAAGCTGTACCCTTACAACTGGTAAGGGTTCCACTCTGGTAACTGTTAGGCATGTTATGATCCCTTGCCTGGTTTCCCTAATGGAATTAAATTACCTCCTTTCAAGTCATGGGATACTGTTCATCAAACCAAACCAGACTGAAACAAGAGAGGAGCTGTTCTTTCGCTTCAGGGCAAAGCATGGCATAATGAATCTCATCAGGTCCTGGAGCAGTGTGTCTGGCCACGGACAGAGCTGATTCCAGTACCCACACGGAGAATAGAAGGTTGTATACTTCCTCATTATGCGAGAAGAAATAGAGCTTCCTCATCTCCGCAAGCCTATGGAACACCTGAAATGCAGGAGCTTGTCTGGATGATGCAGTGACTGCAAAAAGTTTTCAGCTAATACTTGAATCATATCTTCAGGCGTGTCCATCAAGGCCCCATTTCTTGACATGGCTGTAAGGGGATGTGTACTGCCTTTGCCTGACATCCGCAATATTGATTCACAAACTTGCGCAGTAGAAGTTGACAGATTAATGGAAGTTGTGAATTCCTTCAACAAATCCCTCTTCCATTCTTTTACCACTCACCTTGCATGTACTCTAGCAGATCTTAAGGCATGAAGGTTTCTGTAGTTGGATGGTGTTTGAAGTTCCGCAGAGTGACAGTCATCATCACAGGCCTTCGTCTGAGCTGGTTACTAGACCGGGGAATGAAATCTGCAGCAGCCCATTGGAGCTAACAACTGATAAGGGCCACCGTCTTCTGTGCACAATCCTTTTGTTCAAAAATAGCCTGTCGACTGTACTGCAGCCAACTTTCCCTTCGTATCATCCATGTTCATGGTCTTTTGTGGACCACCGTCCAAGTTGGCAGATGGATCCACACTGGGAAGTGGTCACCAGAATGTAAATCTACAGCCACTTCCCACTAAACTGAGTCAGCAGTAGTTGGGGAGCAAAAACAAATGTCAATGGCTCAAAAAGATGCTGTAGCTGTGGAAAATTGTGTCATCTGACCCGAGTTCAAAACATGGATATTTTCTAAATGGACAAGTCGCTCTATCATTCGACCCCTGGAGCAAGTGGTAGCTAAGACCCACAGCACATTGTGTGCACTGAAGTCCCCCACAAGGAGGAATGGGCATGGGAGTGCCTGGAAGAGTTCTGTCTTTGCATCTGCATTCAAAGCATCACAAGGTGGAAGATACGGAGAACACAGTGTAATGTTAAATGGTGGTAGAACTTTCATAGCAACTGCTTTTATGGCCATGGTAAGGGGGACAGGACAGGAGTGGCATCTGTCATCAATGAAAACAGCCGCTGCACCTTTAGTCCAGTATCCAGTAATATCATACTTCCTGAATGGGTGGTAACCCCATAATGCAGGTGTGCCTGTGACTAAAATGAGTTTCTTGTAAGCAGGTGCAGAATGGTTTCTCCTGGACGACGAGTTTTAATTCCTCCAAATGTGATCCGTAACCATTTAAATTCCACTGCAACGCATCAGTCCCTGTGGGAGCCATTGATTAGTGGTGGTTGGTCTTTTATTTCTCCCACAGAAGAGGTTATTTACCCAGGAGGTCAGGGGAAATGTTAGCCGTTTGACGGCCAGAGTGGCCGAGCAGTTCTAGGCACTTCAGCATGGAACCGCGCTACCGCTACAGTCGCAGGTTCGAATCCTGCCTCGGGCATGGATGTGTGTGATGTCCTTCGGTTAGTTAGGTTTAAGTAGTTCTAAGTTCTAGGGGACTGATGACCTCCGATGTCAAGTCCCATAGTGCTCAGAGCCATTTGAACCATTTTTTTTAAGCCATTTCCTACAGTTAAAAGTCCATTTCCTGAAGAGCTGAACTACTTTTTGAAGAACTTTTTTCCTTACTTACAGGAGGAGTTGGTTGGGTAGAGGGGATGGTTTAGTAGGCTTCTGATGGTGGGCAACGGTATGTGGCTTAGGTGGTAAGCCCATCACTGACAGCTTCTAAATTATTTCTGGTTCAGGTGTAGCTGGGGTCTGAGTTTGTATGGAACCATCCTAGTTGGCGATTAGCTTCTTAGGGCCGATGCAAAAGAAGTAGCAAAGACCAGAGATCCCATTGCTTTAAATGATTTTTTAGTTTCAGCATAGGGTATACATCTCGGGACTCTGGAATTTTCTTTTTCTCGTTGCAAACCTCACACTTTCTGCTCCATAATGGGTGATTCCTGGAGCAGTTTATACATTTTGGATTAAGTGTATAAAAATTGCCTGAAATTCCACACATTCCCTCCCATTGCATCCCATAGTGGTGTGGCTAAATCTCTGACATTTGCAGCATCACATTGGGTTAGAAACAAATAAGTGAACCTTCAGACGGACATAACCTGCAAGGATGTGTTCAGGTAATTCTGGAATACTGAATGTTAGAAAAAATGTTGCAGATTTTTCCAATGTGCCATTGACTCTCCTCATATAGTTCAGCACTTCCAGGACAACTATATTTTTCCATTCTTCATGTAACTCTGCAGGATCCACCTCCTTTATATCAAAGCAAGTAATTGCACCTTTACTTAAGGATGTTATGCAACTCAGCCTCAACTGGTTAGTCACCTAAGGCCTTGCATCCCAGAAGCTTAGATACTTGTTTTGACTTAACAGTTTCAACTAAAAGTGTTCCACTATGATGTTGTTTGCCACTTTTTATGGACCCAGCAATACCCTCCAATGCCTTGAGAATATAGAAAGGCGAGACCTTCCCAAAGATTCTCTCCATTCTCTTGATTACAATGAAAGTGTTATGGCACACCAATGCCATGTTACTATGATTCTGAAACTTGTTCTTAGGAGGACTGACCAACCGAGCTCTCTTTGACAAGATCTTTCCATAGGGGTCCCATGAGGCACTAGGGAAACAAATGTTTACCCAGGCAGAGCCCTGCATGCCTGAGCAAGCCTTATACAACTGAGGAATGGCAGGTGCACCAGAGGTTGCCTGCTAGAGACTTATCTCAAGGGCCATTCTCATCTTCAGCACATGGCACACTTTGAAGTTGAGGTTTATTTTAAAAGGCTGTATACCTTCCTAGCGATCCCTGTGGTGAAGCCAAAGCCCCTGTTCTCCAAAACACACAACATTTCACCGCCGCGAAGCACAGTGGTCGCTGAAGCATGCAGGGGGGTTACAGTAACAGGGGACTGGTGGTGCTTAGCAGTCTCCAGCTGAGGAATCCAGGGTACTGAACAGTTTCTTCAAAACCACTCAAGAAAGATTGCAGAGCACTCAACACCTGCACACCTTTGTTTCCAAAGTGCTCCGAGTTGGTCACTGCCCATGCCAAAGTGGATAAGGACTATTTCATTCATAAAGGACAAAGTTCACAGCTCTACAGGCGACAGAAAACTGAGGTGACCGCCCTTTCCAACAGATACGCCCAGACTAAGAACTAGAATGTGCTTCCACATAGAGGCCATGTTGACATGAGTGAACTCTACCTGCATCTCAATGTGCAGGGCTTATTGACTGATTCAGGAGTTAACGAGGCTAAACAGGGAGGTCATCAGTCCCTTTCGATTTAGAGAAATCAGCCAGAAATCTGATCAACTGGAGGTAGTATGTAGAACTGGTAAAATTGAGGCTCTAAAAGTACTATTGAAACAAGGGATGAAAAATAATAATTGCATGTGATAAAAGTATATTGGACAGGCCGCTCTTCAATCAGGAAAGTTACCCAGAAATCTTCAACCCAACCACAAACTTGTTTGGTAACCTACATAATCTCTGTTTTCTAATAAACGTTTGTGAGCTATCAAGTAAAATGCTTTTTGGAACTCAAAAAATTCTGCTTTTTGGAACTCAAAAAATTCTGTGTATACCCGATTTCCTTTGTCCATACCTTTCATTAGGTCACGGAAGAAAACTCGTAACGGATATTAAATAATCAATGTTTTGGTAATCCATGGTGACTGGCATGGATTTGCAAATACATTTCCGTTGTTAAATTGAGTCACTGATTATGCATCAATTGCAAATATGTAATTTGGGTTACTGTTACTGTAATTACAGGTGAAAACAATTTTTGTAATTGTTAATAAATGCAGATTTAGCAGCTGTCATCAATTGCATAACAAGGAAATTGCATCACCACCATCAGCAGACTCTCAATCTTTCACGAGAATTTACTGCACCTGACACTGCATCCCTCTGCAGGACACTGGTCTGCATTGTGCTTCTCTGCCTTTTCTCAAATTGGCCAACCTGGCTGTCCTATTCTGCACTGCCCTGTATCCCTGTGAACACCTAATCTAAGAGAGCAACTGTGCTGATCAGCTCCTATCAACAACGAAACAATAGAAATGTTCTGTGGTAGGGAGAAAGCAGCACTTTATCACAGATGAAGAGTTATCATCATTTGCAGAAATAGCTTGTCTCGTGCAAATTTACTCACTTGGCACCGGTAGTGCTAATTCGGATTACTTGGCTTGTCGTTGGCCGTTCTTGACATTGATATTAAACTGTTAAGTTTTACTAATCTCATTGTTAGTTCTCATAAGTTCTCAACACTGTTCTCCTACTTAAATGAAATTTCGAAGATATACATATGTAAATAAATTAAAAATTTGTTTGTTTCATATATTTGTTTATTTGCATTGTCTTTGGTACTTAGTATTTCTCTTTCATATGATACACAGCAAAGCAGTCTCCAAGATGTAACCCTACTCCACAAAACTTGCAGATTAAGTTTGTTGTCGTTCTTTTTTGTTTTTGGAACATACATGACAGTTTCTTCATTTTCGTTTATTCATTTCAGAAATAAGTATTAGGTTGTGTTGCTTTATGTGACCAGAAAATGTCAACTGGACCATGAGATGTACGCGATGTAGTGGCAACCTCCAAGTTTTGCTCAGAAGCAGGTACATGGTCTTTTATCCATGACTCACACACACTCAATAAATCTTGTGAAATTGGAGACTGTGTTCTGTATTGAAATATTGACATGTACGGAAAGCATTAAATAATGCGCAATTAAAGAGGTACATGCAAACCTTTTTTGACCATTTTCTAGTTTTTCTTTATATAGGGTAATAACTCAAATATTAGTCTGCCCAATCCACTCCTTTCATGTATTTGTTGTAGTTTAATATACTTTCAGGGTTTTTTATAGTGTAATTGGATTTTCTACATTTTCTTTGAGTGTCAGTCAAAGCAGCATAATGTATTGTAGAGATCATTCATATCATTTTAGCTCTTGAAGCTCTCCACACGTGTGCGACTACTTCACCTTTCTGTTGACGACAAGCTTTAAACACATTGACTTTTGCGCACTTTAATTTTTCCGGAAATCCTCTATTTTGCTGTATCGTTCCACAAACTCGAATTTTCTTTTCAAATACCTTCTCTGTAATTTCTACACTGTTATAATAATCATCCGTATAGAGGTGATGCCATTTTCCATAAGAAGGCGTCAATAGTTCCATCACTGTTTTTGTTAAAAGCTGTCCAGTGCCAGAATATATCTTGAATGTGGAAATGTATCACATACTTGAATCGTGCAGCATCCGAATGAGTATGCCATATTTTGTAATTTCAACAAATTGTAAACTTTAAAATTTAACCGTCCTCACCACAGTACTGTTCCTTCATCAATTGACATGTTTTGAGTTGGATTAAGAATCTCTTTAAACTTTTTTGGAAAAATAATCAATTACCAATTGCACTTTGAAAAGCTGGTCAGCATTATCTGGTTTATTGTTGTTATCGTTTTTACATTTTTCCGACAACATTTGTCTGAATCGGTTGCAGGGCACTGTTTTGCAAAATATCGGAAATATTGGTGTGTCTATCATCAGATTCGCTGTCCAATGATCATCGATCCTTGACCCCCCCCCCCCCTTCTTTTTTTTTGCAATTCCCATAAGGATAGCAAGCCCAAACCATTTTCTAAGTTTGTCTCGTAGCGAGAAATTTGGTAATTTTTTTTTTTAAATCCAGTTTCCTTCTGTTGCAATTTTGACTGTAGTACTGTTGGTTTCTTTGCTAATATATTCAAATAGATCGTTCCCAATATATAATTCTATGATATCCTCAATGCTCTGTGTGTCTTTGGGAAACATGTTTTGACCCGGAGATCCTTCCGTCAAATTTATTACTCGTCTTCGGCAAATCAAAGTCTGACCATTGTGCACTGTCTTCTTCGTCTGATTCATCCGAGTCAGTTGGCAACTGTAGAGTTCATTGAATTCTTCTTGGACGTATTTCACTATCTTCCAACGATTCTGCTTCACTTTTATTTCTTTGATATCCAATGTCTTCTTTCTAATCAGCCAAGTCATCCGGAACGTCAGACAAGACGTCCGCGCATTCAATCCAAATAATCATATGATATCTTTCGTCTGCCGTGATGAAAGGACACAAGTACTTATAAAAACAAAAAACTTGTTGACATGTGTAATGTATTTGTTAGCTAAACAAAACACCAACAGAAAGCAAAAGATACTAAAGTGCTGTTGCCAGCCACTGCAAGATACTATGCACACGACAACACTATGGTGTCGCCGGCCGCTGAGTGCTATTTCGCACACGACACCACTGTGGTGTCGCCGGACTGCATGGTGTTACCTTCAGACTTTTCACAGACTATGCAATTATCCATAATTGAGTACTGTCTGAATAAAGCTGCAAAAATATACAAACACTGACAAGATTTCAAAATGGTACAAAGTTTGGGAACTTCCCTTAAATATTCAAAATTATAAAATTTTACACTTCACTTCACATAATGAAAAACTGTAGTATCTTAAGGACCTTAAAAGACCATGGGAATATGGGGCCCCCAAGTGCTTGACTTGCAGCAATCACTATGCACATTCCCGCATCAGCTGACTCCATGTGAAACCTCTGGCATTGAATAAAAGGTGTCCATGTGGAATCAAAGCTGTCTGTGATCTGAGTGCTATTGTCGCCACCAGTGACGTCTACAACAGGTTGAAGTTGGTAGACTGCCAGGGCCTTTATCACATGCGTGTATATTCATATCATTGAAAGAATAAACGTATATGCAATTAACTGGACTATGACTATTAGTATTTATCACCTGCTCACCCTTCACAATTCCAAACCATACCACCCCTATCCTGAACAAAATACCTTAAAAACTATAATATCAATGAGTCACAATTCGAATCTATCAACCCATAAAAATACCTTGGTTTAACAATTTGTAGGCAATAAAGTGAATATATCACACAAGTCTAGTAACAGGTAAAACAAATAGCGGACTTTAGATGACTAGTAGAATATTAGGGAAATGCCATTGCTTATGACACAGTATGACTCACTCTAGAATATTTCTCATGTATGTGAGGCTCATATAGGACCAACAGGGAATATTAAATATGCACAAAGAAGGGCGGCATGAGTGGTGGCAGGGATAATTGACTACTGGTGGGCACTTAAAGATGGATGCAAATGATCCTATAAAAGCTGACTTTAAAGATTCAGGAACCAATTGCAAGTGATGACTCTAGGAATCTATATTATTAACCGACTAACATGATTCATGGTTAATGGTCCACAGTCCCAGTTACAGGCTGCGTAAGTTCTTCCAGGGGCAACAAAAATTTTATTTTTAAGATACGCAAATAGATTTATTCATCCCGCAACATACAATTTCAAATCATTGTTGATTTGATATATTTGAGAATATCAGGATGTTTACATTGTTTTATGCAAACTTCTGAGATATTGCTAAACAGTTACATACTACACTTTTCAGTATACAAAAGTAAATGTATAATTTCCTTGCTCAAACTGTAAAACTGTCCTCAAAGATTAGTGACACTTTCCCAACAGATAGTTACAGAGTAATCTTTTTCAGTGAACCTAATTCCATATTAGATAATTTCTGCCTTTTATTTTATTGCAAATTTGTAACCCTATATAATATGCTGTTTGGGCATTAACTTTTAATTTCGTATAATTTCTGACTGAACTGAAAAGGCTGTCATGATCTACCCATTAAAAGATATAATCTTATGCGAAAGGTTTTAACACAGTACAGAGAGTATTGCTGTTAGAAAATGTGTATAAGCCTTGAGACAGCATAACTCACAGCTCATGCGAATTATAGACTGTATTCATCCAGTGTTGGATAATGATAGCACTTGGCAATTTGCAACAAGCTTAAACCTAATTTCAAACCTTCTCCAAACTCCATCTCCCTTACTAAATTAATGCCACATATTTACAACATTAACTGATCTGTAAAGTAATCTAAATAAATGAAAAATGCTGGTTTGCTTTTGTTCTACAGTACTATTTTTACAGTGTTACCGGTTTCCGGCTTACAAGGCCATCTACTGACAATTACTTTTACTGTGTCAATAGGTTTTCAGCTTCGAAGGCCATCTTCAGACATTGTTCTACCAAGAACCAATGGAAGATTCAGTTAACATAAGTAATCTTAAGTTGCTTTATACTTGGATGTTTGATTCTTTACAGAACTGGGGATTTACTGCATTTCACTTGAGAGTGAATGGTAGGGTATGCACATAGATGTAAAGAAAAGTGGAAATGACAAAACCACAAATAGCTCTCACCTATAATAATACAATTCACAGAGTTCCGCAACATTTTAGGAAGTGCCAGTACTAGGAATGAAGATGCCATTTCTTTTAAATAAATTATTTCAAGAGCAATATTCATTTCAAAATTGTATAAAATTGTGAGATAATGTTGCTGACCAGTGAATGTTCAGCGAGGGAAATTTTTAGTGCTGCCAATAGACACAGATAAAAGTTTACAGGATGATGTCAGGACAGGTTGTGGAGGGTTAATAAGGGAGGTCACTCAGAGCCCAGGATGAGACAGATGAAAGTGTTGCGAGGACAAGGGGAGACAAACTTTTTCCAGGCACCTGTGACCTATCTTACCTTTCCTCTCTGGGAAGGAACAAAGTTCTGAAAGTTAGCATAGTTTCTGCAACTGTATCACAATATCAATACAAGAAAAGTGTTTAAAGTAATTTTTTGCTTCAAATAAGTGATCAACTTCCAAGCCGATTCTGGGAGGACAATTAGAGATTAACAATCTGTTCATGATGACGTTATTTAGAACTGGATCACAGCTCAGATAGGCGTACACAAATGTAGTGGTACAAAAGATGGAAACTGATCACCCATCACCAAGGTGCTGATGTCAGCTAAATGTATGTGTAATGTTACATCACAAAAGAATGTGTACTTGTATCAAGCCTGGTGGCTAGTAATGTAAAATGAAGGAACAATGTAGAACTAGCTTTTAACATTAATGAAAAACTTCGATGAAATTGCCTAGTGTACAACTTTGCAGTTTCCATTGTTTGTGCATTATATATCCCATAATCTCAAAAGAGAAGATAAATAAAAACTATAGAAAAGTTAAGATGGTCATTTTTAAGCTCCAGGTACTCAACACAGTCTCCGCCTAAATGATTACAGTACATTCACAGAACCACAAGAAACTGTCAGGGAAGTATTCCTTTTAGATGATGTTCAACTTGCACATCACAGATGCTTGAATTTTGCTGATGTCAACAAAGCCCTGATCCTTCGTGTGAATTTCCGCACTTTCATCAGTCCGTGGTACGTTCACACTTATGTACGAAGTCTTGTCATCCACAATGATTTTGCTGTCTGTGTTTTGCATTTCAACCGAGTCACAGTGGTTGTCCACATATTGACATTTCTGTTCAAGTGTTGAGGTGCGTGTGACAAACCTTAAACACACTTTTTTCTTCTTCAACTCATTATAGGGAATGCCTTGAACACTTTATTTAGATGTGCTATTCCAATGTAATTAGTAACACAGCTTGGTAGCTCCTAAGGCGACTCTTTTAGAAATTAGTCATATTTCGTACATGTATACCTTCATGTTTTAACAGTAAAACTGCCAAATAGCACCACCCTAGCTCTACATTTTTTGAGAAATTTAGGTTTGAAGGCTCAAGGGTGAGTACCTGGTTATTAGTCAGGTAGCAATTTCCCCTTTTTCAGAGACATATTACTCAATTGACCTGCAGGCCTCAATTTTTTTATGCACTTAGCGTGTAGGCCATTAAGCTGATGTATAAGAAGAAGCATACATCCTTCACATTTTTTATGAAAAATGCACTTTTTCCATTCTGCACTTTAAATCTATGATTTTTTTAAAAGATTGCAACTATGCACAGGGAAACAGTACAGACCTCAGCTTGTGCCCTTTAAGTCTTTACTCGTAGTACTAAGTATAAATAATAATAAAAAGCTTTTGGCGTTGCCAATAGTATTTCTGATCTTCACTAAAAGAAGGCTCTATTGAGGAAAAAAATCAAATTTGACGAACTTCAAAGTCGTGGGGTAGTATGTAGACAGTGGAATATCAATTTCAATTTTCACTGAAAAGTTGACATATCTGGTAGCAACCTTAGGTGCAAAGAAAAATATCCTAACTCACTTTATTCATTGGCAAAAAATAAAATAAAAATGACACTTACACGTACCATCCACAATCAAAATAACAGTGAATTCTGAAATAAAAACCATATGTATTCCTTGAAAAACTGTTCCTAAAATATTTGTGATTGACATGTAGGTCAGAAATGTGATTAGGTGGGAGTTGGAAACAGTTATCAATTATTTTTGATAATGTACATGTTGCATTTCACTGTTAAATGTCTTTTCAACGAAACAAAGGAAGGAAGGATTCAAGCATTAATGAGAAACATTAATAACTTTTTACATATATACCAGTATATATAGATACAAACATTCTGCAAGGAACGTATTCATAAGCAAGTTAAAATATAAAGGAAAAATTATATCTTGCAAAAACTTCGTTTCCCTCGACCTCTTAATCCAAACACCAAACAATTTCACTTAAAGGTGAGAGGACCTACTGTCTGGTTTACACAATCGTGCACTGTGACTGTATGATGCTGGGACATCCACTTAACATACTACATTGGGGTAGGGGGCCTAGGCATTATCTTTTCTATTCTGCCATGAAAGGGAGTGAGATTCAGCAGGAGACAACATCTCTAAATTCATGTGATACCCGGGAAATGTGTACTATATACCAGTTTTAGTTGTATTTGAAAGCCACAAACAGCTCAACTTTGTGTGTGTGTGTGTGTGTGTGTGTGTGTGTGTGTTTTGAACTCAAGGGCACCGAACAGTGAACAGCAGCCTTAAACTCATTAAAATAAATGAATGTGGCTAAAATTGTGAAAATTGTTCTATCCTCCACTCACTCACTCTCCCTCTCTCATGTGCACTAAAACAATGAAGAAAGAGTAAAATAAGCTATACATGAGATTAAAACACAAGTAAAATGACAAAGGAGCTAAAAGAAAGGCATAGGCAAATGTGATTGGCTGACTACTTCAAAAATATGGGTAAGCCATTCAATCTTTGGAAAAACGTCAGACAACTCACAAAACATTAAAACGCTAATGATATTGGTTTGAACTATCGGCAAGCCTATTGCGGCCGCTGGTCAGAAAATAACACAAAGACCAATAAAATGTTGCACACAGTGATCTGTACACCACAAGCATCACACACTGGAGGGTCCTCTCGCCAGAGCAAGAAGCCATGTGTTATGGAGCTGTGGTCCATGTAAACACGATTAAGGAGCATCTCGTACCACTATCACATTGTGGTCTCTGCTAGACGGAGTTTTTTTATCTGTCCATCCTCCCACCAATGCAAGACTCTTGAGCTTAACAGTGAGGCTATAGCATGTAGGTGGATAACTAAACTAGCACCATCTGAAAAGGCCCAACGGTACCGACTGGTCGCCATGGCATCCTCAGCCCACAGACTTCACTGGATGAGGATATGCAGGGGTTTGTGGTCAGCATACCGCTCTCCTGGACGTTTTGTCAGTTTACGAGCATGCAGGTGGGTGGCATGCTGAAATAGCTTAAAATCACAACACACCTCCTTGGCTGCTAGATCCACCCTTTCATCCCCCACAATACGCATATGCCCTAGTACCCAGCAGAAAGACACCACCTTCCCCAGTAGTTTTAGTTGCAGGAAGACAGCCTGGATTCTGGATTACTTTATCTACTGGGTAGAAATGTCAGAGACTGAAGGGCACTCAGAGAATTGGAACAGACAAGAAATTTAGCACTGGAAGAATGTCTCATCTGCTCCAGTGCCTGCAAGATTGCATATAATTCTGCATTGAAGACAGTAAAGTCTTGAGGCAGTCGGACCTAGAGGACACAATCGTGGGAAGACAAAGGGTGACCAACTGATGGCCCCTGTTTAGACTACTTGTAAGGACAGCAACATAGTTGTGGTGCTCATTTAAAATGTCAGAAAATACCATATTAAAAACAGAAGCTGTACTGCACCAAATCAAAAAGTATTCTGATCCTCCACATTAACCAGGGCGGCAGATGGTTAAAACCCTGGAGTTGGGGTTGTACTTGTTCCACACTGAATGACTCCAGCCCATGCTGCACGTGGATCCCAAATGGCATTGCAGCTCATGTATGGTTGTAGAAAAGGCGTTCCGGAGGAGGACGAGCAACAGTATAGTATGCAGGCATGGGATTCGTCCTACAAGCAACCGTGGTCAGCCAAATCCCCTCATGATGGACAGCGTCAATGATCTTCAAATAAGGTGGTCTCACCTATCAATACACTGTGCATCCATAGTCCAGCTGCGAAAACATGAAAGCCCTATAAAACTGGAGCTGACTCACCCTGTCCGCTCCCCACAATCTGTGGCTAAGACACTTGATGACGTTCAGTGCCTTGAGGGTTCTGGATTTCAGGTCTCTCAGGGGTAGCAACCACAACAATTTGGAGCAAAAAATAAGGCCCAGAAACCTCACTGAGTCTCTAAATTGTAGAATGGTGTCCTCATATCCAAGTCAGATACATTAAAAATATCAAGAGAATGATTAAAATGCGTGCGCGTGCGCACGCACGCACGCACGCGCACACACACACACACACACACACACACACACACACACACAAAATAATCTGCACAAAACTGAAAACTCGTTTTTGCATCCCACTCCTCTAGCCTCTGCAATTTAAGTTGCAACTGATGAGCTCACTGTTCCAACACTGGAGGAGGAACAGAAAACAGCAAAATTGTCCACAAATAGGGAGCACTGTAAAGGACTCCTTTACAGTTTATAGCTATGGCAAAGAGGGTAACACTTAAAACACTGCCCAAGGGACACCATTCTCCTGCTCCAATTGACTTGACAGTGTGCCACCAACTTGGATTCTAAAAAACTGCTTAGACAGTAAATAATGTAAGAAGATGGGGAGGAGCTCACAAAAGCCCCCTTGATGGAGTAGTGCAAGAATATTGTGTCTCCAAGTAGTATCGCACACTTTCGACTTCCAGGTGTTCCCACAAAGCATTTTCATGACCTTCCATAGCAACAGTGCTCCCATTAGAAACAGGTTAGTAACAATAACTATAAATACATGGTGTGACAGTGTTCCTGGAACAGTCTTCATTGTACTGACCCGGGTTCCAAGAAACCTCCATAGAATTTGTTTAACCCCCTGTATTTCATACAGTATCTTGGGTACAAGTCTTTCAGATTAACTAAAGTAAGTCTTTTCTGCACGAGAATCTTCTTCTTAATTGCTATGGCAGAAACACTCTTTCCTACCTTGCACAAAGTCTTAAAAATTGTCGTCTTCGTAAAACATCACTATGTCATTTCACAATTTCAGGTAACATCTTTTAATCACTCTAGAGTACAAAAGAAACAATTAAAACATTACAGCCTAACTTTTCTTGCTACATGTATCATTTACTCTGTGACTCCAACAGTATAGGCTACACTGACAGTGCTCCATGAATGTTGAGGAACTGATAAGACATCAATCCATTCAATGCAAGTTGAACGCTACAATTTCTGAGTGAGGGGCTCTATTACATGGGCAAAAAGGTTGCACTGTTCACATGGGCACTCCACAAAATACAGGGCATTATGTTTTTTGTTTCTTTGTAGCAGAGCAAATTGTATGAAGGTTTCTTTGAACACAGGTACAGTACAATGAGGACAGTTCCAGTAACACTATTGCACTATGCATTTCTAGTCATTGCCACTAACACCTTTTTAATGAAGACTCACCAGATGCAAATGAGAGTATTGTTGCAATGGCAGGTCATGAATACTTCACAGGAACAGCTGCAAGTAAGGCTGTACATTGCTTTCAGATACGATGAAAACTGATACATAGGACACAAGTTCGAGGTATCACATGAATTTAAAGATGCTGAGTTTAACTACATGTCTCCTGGTGAATCAGAATTCCTTTGATGGAAATACGGAAGCGTCCAATCCCGCCCATCTGCTTTGACCCATGACATCACAAATATGGCGGAAACAAAAACACAAACACACTTTCCACAAGAAGCCTAATGACACTAACGGGACAAGTGCGGGAAATGAGGTGTTTTGGGTGGGGGGCAAACTAAATATAAACAAATTTAGACGCCTTGCATAGCTACAACGTGTAAGTGAAGACAGCCATGCATGAATACCCACCCACCTCCCCAGAGGTCGTAACCCCTGCAACCCATAGAAGATAAAGATGCTTCAGTAGCTGATTAGTGTTTTTTGTCTAAAAAAAAAAAATCACGGGATAGAACGAACAGATCAGAGAGATAAATATAATAAACTGAAACAGAAATTGGAGGAAACAGATAATTAAAATAAGTAATAAGTGTTTTTAAATTTAAAAAAAAAATCTCACGAGATAGAACGAACAGATCAGAAAAGTAAATAAAATAAGATAAAACAGAACTGGAGACAGCCACACTCAAACCAAACTCCGCGCCGTCATGACGTCGCGCACGACAACACCCTTACGTCATGGGTCAAAGCCGACACGTGGGATCGGACGCTTCTGTCGACCCCCTTTGATAGCAGAATAGGAAAGATGCTGTTTGGACCCCTTTCTCCAATGTTATATTAATGTAGAGGTCCCATGACTACAAAGTCATGGTGCACAGTTGTATAAACTTGACACTAAGTGCTCAGAAAAAACTGCATATCTTGCCTTTAAGTGAACTCATTTTGTTTTTGGATCAAGATGTCAAGGCAAACAAAGTTAGCCTACATGCAAGATGGAAGAGTTTTAAAAACATAATTTCCTTTTTATATTTTCATTTGTTTATGAAACTGTTCTTTGCACAATGTTTATATATCTATATATACTGCTATGTATGTAAAATGTTATTGTCTCTCATTGCTGCTTGAATATTTCCTTTTTTTTTTCCACCGAAGTTGTCCATTTAATTTATAGTAACAGAATAAAGATATAATCACCACATTTGAGCATCCAAGCAGTCTCTTGAAATTCTTCTCACTGAAAAGACATTTAACAGTGAAATACAACATACATACTACAAAAAATGATTGATAATTGTTTACAGGTCGACCACAGATGTCTCAAGGACTACACATGGGTCTTGTTTACCAATTCCCTGTAGTGGCAAATGTGGATGGTATTTGTAAGTGGGATTTTTATTTTATTCTTTGTCAATGAATAAAGTGACTGAGGATATTTCTATTTGCACCAAAGATTGCTACCAGATACATAAACATTTCAGCAAAAAATTTAAAGCACAACATTGAAAAAGTGCATTTTTCTTAAGAAATCTTCTTACATATTATATCAATTTAGTGGCCTACATATTCGAGGCAGTAGGTAGTCTCTGAAAAGGGAAACTGGTGCCCAAATAATGACTGGGAACACACCCCTGAGCCTTCAAACCTGAATTTCTGAAGAAAGTTAGAGTTAGGACAGTGCTATCTGGCAGTCCTATTTAGACGTATAGTTATCCATGTACCGAACATGACTAAATTCTTAGGTTGCCATCTTACCACGTCTGTGAGAATACCGGGAATATGGCACAACAATGAACATCAAAATACACTCCATACCAATCTGTTAACACAACCTTTACTTCACATTCACAATCAATGGCTTCGCCAACTCTCAGACAAATTATCACCTTTCGACCTTCCTACACCTCATATTATGCTACAGCTCAGGGTCATCCCAACCAATGTTTCAGCTGGACAGAGGGTGGGAGGGGAGGGCATTGGTCATGCACACACAACCCAATAACATCTTTGCAAAACAATCCTTTACACTAAGGGTCAAACATATGAAGTTACGCTGTTTTAAACAGACTAGACTCATTTCTGGGAGGATGGAGGCTGCAGTCTCCATCCAGTACCCATGATTTAATTTTCCTTGGTTTCTCTAAAGTAATTCAGGCAAATGCTGGATTGGTGTCTACTATAATGTCATGGCCAACTGGTTGTCCTATTCTTGTCAAAAACTAATCTGCAGTAATTTAAATGATTGTACTTATCATTAATTTTTTTACTGTAGCAGCACAAGACATCCAATAGCCTTGTAAATGTGATAGACAGATGAATAAAATAACAACAACAGCAATAACTAATAGCTATCTTTATGTAACAAAGATAAACATGCATGAGCAAAATTACAATTTAATCTTAGTTAAAGAACAATAAAATAAACACATTATAAAAGCTAAATCACTGTTTACTTAAACAATAACTAAATAAACCTCCATCACATCACTCTGCTGCCTCATACAAGTGTCACCGGGGTCGACAGAAGCGTCCGATCCCACGCGTCGGCTTTGACCCGTGACGTAAGGGTGGTGTTGTGTGTGACGTCATGACGGTGTGGAGTTTGGTTTGAGTGTGGCTGTCTCCAGTTCTGTTTTATCTTATTTTATTTACTTTTCTGATCTGGTCATTCTATCTCGTGAGATTTCTTTTTTTTTAATTTAAAAACACTTATTACTTATTTTAATTATCTGTTTCCTCCAATTTCTGTTTTAGTTTATAATATTTATCTTTCTGATCTGTTCGTTCTATCCCATGAGATTTTTTGTTTTAAAAGACAAAAAACACTAATCAGCTTCTGAAGCATCTTTACCTTCTATGGGTTGCAGGGGTTACGACCCCTGGGGAGGTGGGTGGGTATTCGTGCATGGCTGTCTTCACTTACACGTTTTAGCTACGTCTAAATTTGTTTATATTTAGTTTGCCCCCCCACCCAAAACACCCCATTTCCCGCACTTGTCCCGTTAGTGTCAATAGGCTTCTTGTGGAAAGCGTGTGTGTTTGTTTTTGTTTCCGCCATATTTGTGACGTCATGGGTCAAAGCAGACGGGCGGGATCGGACGCTTCCGTATTTCTTGTCACCGTACACCAATGGCCCACTGAAAGCATTAAACAGTGCAACTGCAATACATCGCCACCAACCAGTTATTTGATTGCTAATTTTGTTGCAGATAACTGCCTCAGTGTGGGATTATGCTGCTAGCTCAGAATAGGTGTCATTATCATGCACAGATCGTAAATTATTTCTCACCTAGTGCACTGCTTATTTTATATTATTGCTGCTTACTTGAATGTATGACAATACAACTTACCATTGTGTTAGCTGAAGCTCCAATGAAGCAACAGGTAAAGGCTTACAATTGCAAAACAACACTGGAACGGTAGATTGTGACTGTCGCACATTACACATAGGCACCTGCTCGAGGGTTGCGGGGAGGAGTGAGGCAGAACTTGACAAGATTTCAAAGTCGTGCAAAGATTACCTACTTGTTTTAAATGTTGAGAAATGTAAATGCTACACTTCACAAAATGACTCACAGTTGGAATCAATCACTATTTTACTCCTTATCTAATCATGTTACTCGTTGAAGGACCTAATATATGACTATATTTTCTAATCACTGCAAGTATAAGCTTATCCATAGAACAACCATGTCTGCTCTCTGTTTTGACACATTTGTGGCCTCAAGAGCAACCTTCTGCAGTAACTGTATCCATGACAATGGTACATGTGAGGTTGAGGGCACTGGAATGTACGAGACGCGAGAGATATGAAATACAGCTTACATATGGTCAGAGGGTCTGGAGATCCTTTTTGAGGTGGTAGGAGTAGCTCTGGACCTGGAGTAGGTTCTTCACTAATTTCAGAAGCAGAAAAGAGTGTGCACTACACAACACAAAGCAAAGCGAAGTGGGCAAAGCATTCAGTATTGGCTACAACACTATTACCTGCTGTACTGCCATAAATGATGAAGTACAGGTCCAATCTTTGCTGAATTGAGTAATCAGAAACTTAAAAATATACAAACCATTGTATTTTGTGAAGTAATAATGTCTGTATACTCGGCAACTTACGCTCCTCTTCTTCGTAGCTTGGTGTAAATTGTTCCGAATGTTATCAAGCATCAAGTCCATATACATAGCTTTCTCTTCTGAAGTATTGGTTGGTTGGTTTTGGGGAAGGAGACCAGACAGCAATGTCATCGGTCTCATCGGATTAGGGAAGGACGGGGAAGGAAGTCGGCCGTGCCCTTTGAAAGGAACCATCCCGGCATTTGCCTGGAGCGATTTAGGGAAATCACGGAAAACCTAAATCAGGATGGCCGGACGCAGGATTGAACCATCGTCCTCCCGAATGCGAGTCCAGTGTCTAACCACTGCGCCACCTCGCTTGGTCTTCTGAAGTATTCCCAAAGCTAATATTTTCTGACACTTCAATGTCTAAAGCAATTATTTTCTTTGTTACATCTTCTCCTGACTTTAAAATTTAACTTTTATACACCCTTTTTTACAGTTTTCATTAAGATCCTTTAATTTCAAAGGTGAGTACCCTGCTTCACTGAAAGTAGTATTTAAATATTTCATAACCCAGAAAACTAAAACATTTGCACTTTCTCTGGGACTACATAATTTTACATTACCTCTTTTTTCCTTGGGTGTTAAATAAGATATTATTTATTAAGATGGGCAGTAAGACTAAGAACAGAAAAAAATTGTAAATAATTGGTTCTATAGGGAAAAAAATAAATCGCAAAAGAACAAAAATCCCAATATTTTAGTTTTTCATTTGATAGTCCATGCCTTCAAATTTATTTTGTAAAAATATTTTGGCCATTATCCCATCCCTTTATGTGGTATTTAGTGTTCCACATGTGCCTTTTTCTATTTCAGGAGAGGGACTTTGTCGAAAAGCTTAAGTACTTTAACAGTCCTGTTTATTGTGCCTGTCTACAACTCTGTGCCTTCTCTAAGTGGTGAGTAGCAATCTTATCTTCTCCATATTGTTGTTATTCCATTCTGAACTATCCACTGTTTGAATTATTATTTTTATTTATATTTAGCAACTGTAATTTTGCACCATCACTAAGTCAAAAAATCAAAATTTTCTCTGTAAAATGTGGAAAAGAAAGCAGAAATATCACATGCTAAAATTTGGTATGCATATCGTATCTCTGTAAGGTGAACTAACGAGCTAGGTTTTACCAATATCTGAGATGGTGAAGAGAAAATCCCCCCCCCCCTTTTTTAGCTCAATTGACACGGAATGCCCCACCATTGGGATGAATGTCAGACGGAACAGAATTAGGGAAAAATAGGCTCTTGAATTTACATTACTTTCCATAGGTTCTATGAAGAGTGGTCACTGGGATGTGGAAAGAAGTGCATTGCAAATACAATAAATGACTTTACATTACCATATTACAGTGCTAATTCTAGTTACAAATTAACGTAAAATATCAAATTTAGGAGTTTCTGTGAAAATGCTCAACTGAATCTCCTCCTAAACCATGATATAAAATATCATTTACTTAATTCAGCCAGTGATAATGACCCTTGTGTCATGTGCACACAAAACAGCCTTATGTCATGGGTCAAAACCAACAGGTGGGATCGTACACTTCGGTCAACCCACAATTTCTATGGATAACTGGGTAGTAGATCAAAAGTTAGTGATTGCACTGCGTATCCCATTTCCTGAAGTTATAGTGCTGAGATTACCATCCCCATCTTCAATTTAGGCATATCTTCCATTTTACAATCATTTCTGAAGAAATATTCTGGGTAAACAATGATCCAAGACAACCATATTTTGGTCACTTCAGTGCCCTCCCTTTTTTGTGTCCATATGAAATTTGAATAAAACCTAACACTGTGGTAACAGCAATGAAGCTTATCAAGGTTTTTGAACAACATATCTTTCAAAGGCACTTCAGTTCAGCTGTAGGAAATTACTGTGTAAATTCGAGAAACAGCAAAACATGCTATTTACACACAATCCATGATCTAAACATAAACTGCAAATTTAGGAGGAAATAATCATAAATGTACCACTGTTAGTTACCAACATAAGCTAAAACATAAAAAAAGCACAGGAAAACCATATTTCGTAAGTAGATTTGACACCGACAGCCAAAAGATTTCAGTTTCCTAGATATACCAGAATACTCCTGAGAAAGGCTGCAGAAGAATCCTTGACACTTTGAGATGAGTATGACATGGCCTGCTCACCCAGGGGATTTTCTCTTTCATAATCTACCAAAGTCAAAATAGCTTCAGGACTACAATGCAACAGCTCAGATTCAAACAACATCTAATTCATTTAGGCCTAAATGGCTTTAATCACCATCTATTCTGGGAAGTGAGGGGGAGGGACAGATATGAATGATTACAACAATTTAAGTATTGTAACTATGTAGCCTACTCCTTAGATAAATGAGGAAGAGTAATCTAAAGCAGTTGAAATTTTACCACTGCACATCCACATAGGAGTTTAACGAGTACGTCTACAGCAATTCTGCAATCATTATTAGATTACTGAAAACTACCAAAACTCAGAATTCTTTTTAAGCCTCTCTGCTCTCCTGGCAAATAAACTGAATGGTACTTTTCAAGGAGGCGAAATTCTCTAGCTTTACCTATGAAGATTGCCTCACCATCAATTGCCGCGGTAACACGGCGTATGTTTATACAGTAACGAATAACAAATATCATTTAGATGCTTTAACCATGGTACACAAACAAATTAACAGCATTCCACACATTCTATCATCTGACGCAAAATTCGGCACACCAACCAGATCAAATACCAGCAGTAATTAGAAGTTCTTGATATTGCATTAATTTGTCAACATATATTCACATGCGTTTCTGTTATTCGCTAAAACTGTCATTTAATCTGCTACATACATTACAATGATGTATAACATTAAAAGGATGAACCATTATGTTTCCCTCAAATCTGCAATATAAAATACACGTACGATGTGATAGAATACATTTTCTCACACCGTTTGGATTCTGTAGTGAAGTTAAACACAACTTACACATACCCTGATAGGGACAACTAACCTTAACAGAAACATCCATCGCTCAATAAACAAACGCCGGCTTGTCCTTTTGACAGTCTTCAGCTACATCGCTGCATCCACTTCGTTGCTGCGTACGTAAGGTTCACAATTACAATTTTCCAAAAAATTAATTAAAAATAAATTTTTACACCTCATGCTCGAATCAAGCATAAATTCTATACCGTCCACTAAACACAAATACAACACTGCGTCCTATCCTCCGCGCACCGCAATGAACTAATCCAAACATTACTGGTAGTGCGCACATTTGTTTGCGCATCTCAACACATAAAATCACGTGTTAAAACACTGGATACAAATCAATTTTAATACGGTCACGCGCGTAGGTTACCAATAAATTTAAAACTTACAGAATCGAATTACCTTTCTCACCCGACACTGTTGTAGAACTTGACACCAAATTAAATTACGGCTTCTGGCACCAATAAATTCACGATCGTTCTATGTCATATAAGGTTTTTATTATATCTTAAACAGTTCAGACCATAAATTACAACTTCCTACCTACGGCCACCAGTTATTTTTTACTGCATACTTCAGCGCATTTTGAACAAACCATTGATAACACTAGCCGCGAAACACATTTCTACAATTGTCATCTCTGCTACTGATTATACTATCGAATATTCTTTCGATTGTTTGCGTCGAAGTTTCCTGAAATATGTTAGCCCACCTATATTAAATACACATAATGCTTTAGCTACTTTATGTCGTAGGTTTAGGATCGCTCCCAGCGACTTCAGTCATTCTAACTGTTTCTATTTCATAGCTTCTTACGCCCCTCGTTTGGTGTGAAGTGAACCACGAGAACCTTCGGTTATAAGGGCGGACAAGATAAGACAATTGCATTAATAATTAACTATGATTTGCTGTAAACCACTTGTGCTTCCTCTAAGTACCTAAGAACCTACAATTTACCGGGATGCTGAAACTAAACAAAAAGCTTTTGCTCTCCCATCCATCTTTGCTCCAGATAAAGTTTTAATTGATTTCATTTTTATTTTGGTTTCATACAGTACGTTCTGTATTTTGAATGCAATTGTAATATAAAACAAGGTAAGAAACGCAATATCATACGGATATTTTGAGTCACACAATATGTTATCACAATAGAGACTACATGTGTGTTAAATTAGGTTATATCTGGGTATTAGTATGTTTACACTTTGTTTTTATATTATAAAGTTAAATTTATGCATACCACTATAAGTTACAATATTACTTGAAATGTATTCCTTTTTATAACAGTTTTGTTCAAGCCGTGAAAAATTTTTAAGGCCAATTCAAGCTAGTCGCCACATCACGTCAAGCCGTGCAAAAAAATTCCACAGTGCATTTCAAATGGTGGCATTCACACAAGCCGTAAATGGGACGCCATTCACGTTGCCATCAAAGTTTCTCAGAAACAAAGTTCTGACGATGACGTTGTTGAGGGGAAACTACTGCTGTCAACTGAGAAGGAACAAATGATGTAGCCAAAAAGGCATAACTATAGATGCTCTAATATCAACATTAATGAACTGTCAACACACAAATGTAATCACAGTTGGGATACCCTACAGTTATGATGCTTAAAACTCGTGTTGCATCAGAGATGAAACCATGGGAAAAAACAGAAAAACAGCCAAAATAATGGAATCTTACCAAGACACTCAATTTTTAAGAGTCCCTACGAACATAGACTGGTATACTTCTCACAGACTCCATAAATGCTACAGGGAGAAGAAGAAATGGCAATAACTATGGTTGAAATCTCTGCAAAGAAGCAACTATAACCTGCAATATCACTTAAATGGAAGTATCCAGATGAAAGTGACCAAATGGTACAACCATAGTGATGTCGACAGGTAAGTGATGAGCAAAGGTATAAGAAGATCAGTCTACAGCAAAAGTATAGTCAAAAGACCAATCACAAGATTTTTGTGGTCCTGCTTAGCAGGTCCACTTCATCAAGAAACTTCAAGAAAGGCGACCTTACAAACAAATAATTAAGATAAAAGGTATTATGAATAGTATGAAGATGACAGATCAACTGGAGGTAACACTGGAGAACAAAGTCCTTACATTCCACACACTCTTCAGTAACACTTACTAAGCCAAATGTTGTAGACTATACAGTTCCAGTTTCTGCAACACCAGAGATGGCAGACACATCAGCATTTTGTACAAAGATGGCAGGCATTTCAGCATCTCTTATGATAGCTGGGCGGACAGAATATAAGTTGGAGCTCCAGAAACTCACTATGGCCAAAGAGAAATAAACTCTCCCATGACGCCGGGACCCAATACGTACGTAAGGGAACCAGTTCAGTGCTTTATAATGGAAGACAATCACAGTGACCAACAAAAAATGACACAAAACTTATGCACTTATGAATCTAAATACACAGTAACTTAGAAATAAGCTAAATGTGTTGCAGCTCTTTGTAAATGAATATTCACTTCATGTGTTAGTGTTAACCGAGCATGGGTGAAAATCTGATGAAATTACTTACTGTAACATAGAGGGCCACTTCTTAGCAAGTACACTCTAAAAACAATAAAAAAGAAGGCATACCAAGAAGAAATTGTCCGAATGGGGCAAAAATCTGTAGATGTGATGCACATGTGCAAACAATGGCTATGATTTAAGAAAAAATGGGTTGATTTATTCAGGAGAAAGAGCTTCACAAATTGAACAACTCAAAAATGTACTGGTCCACGTCTGGTCTCTATGTAAGCAGATTCTCGGCTTGATATTGATTGATAGAGTTTTTGGATGTCCTCCTGGGTGATATCATGCAAAATTCTGTCCAATTGGCGCGTTAGATCATCAGAATCCCGAATTGTTTGGAGGTCTCTGCCCATAATGCTCCAGACTTTCTATATTGGTGAGAGATCTGTCAACCTTGCTGGTCAAGCAAGTTGATGAGCATGAAGAGAAGCAGTAGAAACGTTTGTCCTGTGTGGCTGGGCATTATCTTGCTGAAATGTAACCTCAGAATGGCTTGCTATGAAGGGCAACAAAACAGGGCATACAATATCGTCGACGAAGCTCTGTGCTGTAAGGATGTCACAGATGACAACCAAAGGGGTCCTGCTCTGAAAAGAAATGCCACCCCAACCATCACTCCTGATCCCACCACTCCCACCACTCCCAGAGGCATCTTCAAACACGTCTTCACTGGTCATCGGGATCAATTCGAAGTAGGACTCATCACTGTAGACTACTCTACTCTAATTAATGAGACTCTAGACCAAAGACATATCTCGAAGCGCCCCTGACAGTGGTAGGATACCTAGCTGACTGTCACCTGCCACACAGCCTGACAACTAAGACTGATGGTCTAGGGTGCAATTTCTTTTCATAGCAGGACCCCTCTTGGTTTCATCTGAGGCACCCTTCCAGCATACTCATACATCGGAGATATTCCGTGCCCCGTTTTGTATCCCACCATGGCAAGCAAAATGATAGGATGTGACATTCAGTCTATACATACCCTGAAGTGGTGGTAATGTGATGGTCCATTCATATCAAGTGTGAATCGACCTTTAGGCTGATGGAACTTTGGCCAAATTCAAGTATCATTGCTGGGGAAGAGATGCAACACAAGTCGAGGTGCAGTCAAACATGGAAAACACACACATATATATACACTCATGCCCATAAATTAAAGATAATGCTGATACATAGTGAAAAAACGCTCTGGTGGGCGGTTTGTGAGTTTAAATCACCTCGGGGTATGACCATGTGGTGCATTTGACTACCGGTAGTCGCACGGTGCTGCTGGCAGCAGTCCAAATACGCAGAGGTGTGTTGGTGAATATCAGAGTACGGTGCAGCGAGTAAGTGTGCAGAAGTTTTCAGATGTGCTAATGGTGACTGTGTGTTGAAAATGGCTCAAAGAGCATATATTGATGACGTTATGAGGGGTAGAATACTAGGGTGACTGCAGGCTGGCCAAACACAGCAGGTCGTAGCACAGGCCCTCCGTGTGCCACAAAGTGTGAACTCAAGATTATGGCAACGACTCCAGCAAACAGGAAACGTGTCCACGCGCTACAGTACGTTTTGTATCCCGCCTGTAAGGCGGCACGTGGGTCTGCATCTGTAAACGGAATGGGTAGGGCGAAAGTGAGAAGTGAGTAGTAGCAGGTGAAGTAAGATTCTCAGTACAGCTTTTTACGTGAAAGTTCATTTAATTATTAGTCAATGAGATACGTAACTTTACACTAAAGAGTACATAGGAGCGAAACTGTATTCCCGTCGTAAGTAGATACATAGTCTCAATAGCAAGCTGAGGTTGAAGCAATGTTTCCAGGCCGTCTGCTCTTGATGAAATGGGCAGAATCCAGACAGCACTGACTAGAGGGCTATGTCGCCGGTGTCTGTCGTAGTGACAACTTAATAACTTGCACCTAAGCCATGGCATCGTTGCTATCGATACCACAGTATGTGACGTCCACAGTGTACAACACCATAAGAAGACCGATCGATATCTTACCATCAGTGCCCACAGACGGCCACAGATTACTGCAGGTAGTCTTGCTCGAGACATTACCGCAGCCACTGGAACACTTGTCTCCAGACACACAGTCTACAGACGACTGAAAAGACATGATTTGTTTGCCCAGAGACCTGCAAGGAGCATTCCACTGACCCCTGCTCACAGGAGAGCCCGTAAAGCCTGGTGTCAAGAGCACAGTACATGGTCATTGGAACAGTGGCTCCAGGTTATGTTCACGGACGAGTCCAGGTATATTCTGAACAGTGATTCTTGCCGGGTTTTCATTTGGTGTGAACCAGGAACCAGATACCAACCCCTTAATGTCCTTGAAAGGGACCTGTATGGAGGTCGTGGTTTGATGGTGTGGGGTGGGATTATGATTGGTGGTGGGAAACAACTTGACGAGCACACGGTACAACACAACACCCCTGTTGGCAATGAAAAAATCAAGCCGCTCTGTACCTGGTATGTTGTATGCTACGAACTGTGCCTCGAGCTCGGCGATGTTTGCTGGCCAGCGTTCAACGTCAGGATTGAAGGCACGAAATGGCGGCGCCACTGGCGACGGCGTCGTTACAGGCGGTGGCGTCGGAGGCGCCGAAGAAGCTCCAGTTTGTAGTGTGACCAGTCCATTTATGGCAGCAAGCAGCTGCGTCATTTGCTGAGCCTGAAAACGTACAAGATTGGACAGCAAAGCCTGTTCATGTGGCGAACCAATGGTTTACACAAATGAAAGTCTTTATAGCGAAAGGTGGGAAGCAGTCATACACCCATAGGGAAATCACAAAAAACCTCAAGCAGTAGGGAGCAAAAAAGGAAATGATAGGAGGAAAAAAAATTTAATCCCATCCTCGTCGCCAAGCTTTTGTATCCCGCCTGCAAGGTGGCGTGTGGATCTGCGCCTGTAAATGGAATGGGTAGACTGAATGTGGGAAGTGAGTAGGAGCAGGTAAGGTAAGATTCTCGGTACAGCTTTTTACGTGAAAGTACATTTAATTATTATTCAATGAGATATGTAACTTTACACTGTAGAGCCCGTAGGTGCGAAACTGTATTCCTGTCGTGAGTTGATACATAGTCTCAATAGGAAGCTGAGGTTGAAGCAATGTTTTCAGGCTGTCTGTTCTTGATGAAATGGGCAGAATCTGGAGCGGAGCTAATAGAGCCGGCCAGCACTGACTAGAGGGCACTGTCGTCGGTGCCTGTCGTAATGCCAATTTAATACTTTGCACCTAAGCCGTGGCATTGTTCCTATCGATACCACATCCCTCCCACCTGAAATGACGCACCGTTGTTGAGTATGGCTTCCGACGGTGCGTGGAGGGACCCAGGGGCGGCGCACCTGAGGGGTCAGACAGCAGAACTGCCAGGGTGCGCTGTCCGCCTGCTACCCCGAATTGCTCGCGAGGGGTCGAGGGAAAGGCTCCATGGAAAACCTGACTAGGCCGCGCACCCCCACTTGGGATGCTCGGATGAGGAGGCGGAGCAACGACCTCCGTGGGCGGCGGTAGGATGTCAGCCTCAGCGTCCATCGGTTCTGCCACCGCGGAGGAACACAGCGGCTGCGGCGACGGCTGGAGGTGGGGCCGTGGCGGCCGAGAGAGGAGTCCGGCCGGTGCAGGTGACCGGACCGGCAGCGGCGACGATGGCAGGGGCGCCCGTGGAGGCTCGAGCAGCGGAGGCGCCGTCGGTGGAGTCGTGGGCTGAGGCGGCAGAAGCCGCGAAGCCTCCAATTCTGCCAGAAAACAAAGAGCGTCAGAAAACCGAGGACAGCACAAACGGATCTGGTTCTGGTATCGCTTGACAGTGCCGGAGGGACCAGAAATGATAAATACGGCGCGGCCAAGCTGGTGAAGAATGCGTCCCTGCTCCCAGCGCTGCCTGCCAGAGAAAACCCGATATAATACCAAATCGTGCGGTGCCAAGCCAGAATGAGGTGAAGCAGCGGGAGCGCGCGGTGGCGGGAGCAATAGCTGCAGGAGCGACCGATGGGGCGGCCATGTAGCATTTCCGCTGAGGAATGGGTGCCGCACGGCTGAGAGCGATATGAAGCAAGGAAGGTCCAGAGCGCGCGCTCGCGAGAGTGCGTGGCGTGCAACTTGCTCATCTGAGACTTAAACGTACGCACAAAGCGTTCAGCCTCGACGTTCGACTGGGGGTGGAACGCGGCTGCAGTCAGATGGCGAATGCCATGAGCAGCACAGAACGCTTCAAACTCTCAGGACACGAATTGGGGGCCATTGTCGGAGACAATAGCTTCAGGAAGGCCCTCAATGCAAAAAATAGACGTACTGGCAGATGTAGTAGAAGATATTGTTGTTATTGTGGTCTTCAGTCCTGAGACTGGCTTGATGCAGCTCTCCATGCTACTCTATCCTGTGCAAGCTTCTTCATCTCCCAGTACTTACTGCAGCCTACATCCTTTTGAATCTGCTTAGTGTATTCATCTCTTGGTCTCCCTCTACGATTTTTACCCTCCACGCTGGCCTCCAATACTAAACTGGCGATCCCTCGATGTCTCAGAACATGTCATAGGTACAAAAAAAGGAAAGTTGCTGAACGCATCAATAACAATCAACCTGCGGGTGTCCCAGAAAGGACCCGCAAAATCAATATGAACGCGCTGCCAAGGCGCAGTAGGAGTCAGCCACGCAAAGAAGTGCTGGTGGGAAGCAGATTGATGCCCCGCGCAGGAGCGACAGTTAGCAAGCAAATTCTCAATGTGATTATGGATGCCGACCCAAGTGCAGTGACGACATGCTAATTGCTTCATCCGAAATATACCCCAATGACCAGCATGCAGCAATCAGAGGATTTGCGACTCCAACGAACAAGGTACAATCACACGAGACTGATCATTGTCTGTTCGTAACAAGATAACACCGAGGTGTACAGACCAGTTGTGACGTTGGTTAAGTAACGTCGAACAAGTGGATCTCGAATCTGCATAGCAGATGTAAGCCATTCAGTACAAATAAACTGCAAAAGAATCTGCAAAGAAGCATCGGCGGCTGTCGCGGAAGCAATGCGACAAAAATCCACTGGAAAACCATCAGCTAAGCGAATCAATAAATATGCAGGACAGTTCGTAAGAATCAAACACTTCGACAGGACTGATAGGCAGACGAGACAAACCATCAGCATTGCCATGCTGGGCCGTAGGCCGAAACAAAATTTCGTAATTGTAGTTAGACAATAACAAAGACCAACGTTCCAACTTTTGTGCAGTACGGGCCAGAACTGGCTTTGACGGGTGGAACAACGACTTCAAAGGCTTATGGTCGGTGGCCAAATAGAACTTTCGACCGTACAAAAAATCATGAAACTTAGTCACTCCATATACAATAGCTAAAGCTTCTTTCTCGATTTGAGAATAGTTTTGCTGGGCAGAATTGAGCAACTTAGATGCAAAAGCGTTCGGGCGATCGACAGAACTAATGCGGTGCGAGAGAACCACGTCGATGCCGTGCGAAGATGGATCGACAGCCAAAACAACTGGTTTAGAGGGATCGAAAGGAATCAAACAGCGATCACTCAGCAAAACAGATTTGAGCTTGTGGAAAGCAGCGTCAAATTCCGAAGACCAAACAAAAGGAACGTTCTTACGCCGAAGGCGATGCAATGGCACTGCAATCTGCACTGCATTTGGTATAAACCGAATATAATATGTAATTTTGCCCAGCACAGACGGAAGTTCTTTCAAGTTCCTGGGCGCTGGCAAGTCTCTGATCGCATTGAGATGTGACGGCGAGGGGTGGATACCCTGCCCATTAACCGTATGACCTAAATACTGAATCTCAGTTTCAAAAGATTTGCACTTGTCTCTGTTGCACTTTAGTCCTACCTGTAAAAGTAGAGTAAATAAGGCACGCAAATCTACAAATGTTCGTCAGGGGTGCGACCTGATACAACTATATTGTCCAGATAGCTGGAACAACCAGGGACGGTGGCACACAACTGCTGCAAGTAAAATTGAAAAATAGCAGGAGCCGAAGCAAAACCGAACGGAAAGCGGCGGAAGTTGAACAAGCCAAGATGGGTGTTGATCAAAAAATAGCGCTGCGACTGTTCGTCGAGCAGTATCTGGAAGTATGTGCCCCGCAAGTCAATCGTGGAAAAGAGTTTTCCCGCGTCAAGCTTATCAAAAACGTCTTCAGGACGGGGTAAGGGAAATGTAGCTACCACCGTCTGGGGATTTAATGTAGACTTAAAGTCAGCACAAATACGGAGACGACCGTTTGGTTTCTTCACACTCTCTATAGGCTGAAGTGCAGAAGCTAGGCGTCGCGCAGTATGTGCAGTACCGGGCGTGCACACCGGAAAACAGGCATGGCATTGTCTTTAACTACAACATGCGCTGCATAGTCCGTGGCACAACCAAGGCCATCATAAAAAAGTTCAGCAAAATCATCGCATAATGCGGCAACACTGTCTGCATGGTCACTAGCGCTGATGAAAGTACATTGTCCTGAACTGCAAGGCCAAAAAGTTCAAATGCGTCCATGCCAAAAATGTTCGTAGCATCACTAGAGTGGAGCACATGGAAACACACTGTACGGGTCGTTGCACCATACATGGCTTGCAAACTGCACACGCCGAGGACTGAGATTTCCTGTCCAATAAATGCAGTCAGTGTGGAATGTGAACGACGAAGCAAGTTCAAAAATGGTTCAAATGGCTCTGAGCACTATGGGACTTAACATCTGAGGTCATCAATCCCCTAGAACTTAGAACTACTTAAACCTAACTAACCTAAGGACACCACACACATCCTTGCCCGAGGCAGGATTCGAACCTGCGACCGTAGCGGTCACGTGGTTCCAGACTGAAGCGCCTAGAACCGTACGGCCACACCGGCCGGCATGAAGCAAGTCATACGTCGATCTGTTCAGTAAAGAAACAGACGTACCAGTGTCCAGCTGCGCGAACAGAACGTCCACAAATGTGCAAAGTCACAAAAAGTTTCCTCGCATCGCGCTGAATGCGAGAGGAAGTGTCTGGCAAAACTTGATTCATGTGACGAGCTGTAGAAGCACGTGAAGCAGAAGGCTTTGAATAAATGACATTAACGTCCATAGGCTGACGTGAATCATGACACGGCGGTTTCCGTTGCAGTGACGCCCACACGAGTCACACGAACAGCAGACATGTTGTGAATTAGAGTTTCTCTTGCTACACGCAGCTTGCACATGTCCTTTCTTACTACAAAAATGACACTGTGCTTGACGGGATCGGCAACTGTCCCGTGGGTGGGCACGAAAGTAATTTGGACATGATTTCAGTTTCTGACTAGGTGCCAGGCGTGAAACGTGTTTACTTGCGCGCAAGCGGTGCGGCGTGGCTGGCCGTGCTGGGGCCAGGCGGGGGGCACGTGCTGTGCCGCGCCAACAGGACACACACCCGAGGTCACGTCGAACGCGGAAGTAGCCATGTCTAATGTACAGGGTGTCCAGAAAAGGACTCCCTGTTTTCAAAATTAAATATCTCGAAAACAAAGATCGATAGAGGAATACAGTAAACGGTATGTTTATTGTGAAAGCTGTAAGAAGTTTATACAGCAGTTTGAAATAACAGTTACAAAAGCTGCTAACAGATGGCGCTGTACGCTGTACAGCTCATATCAGCATACACAAGTGAAATAATCGTATGAAAACAATCACATCACAATGTTTTCAAAATGTTCACCATTGGCACTACAGAGGTGGCGCAAACGAAGAATGAAATTCGCCACCACATTTCGTAGTGTCTCAACCGAAATGGATTCACATGCCACAGAGATCGCCGATTCAAGCTCGTCCAACGTGGCGGAATGATTCGGGTACACCATGTCTTTCACTGCGCCCCACAAAAAAAAAAGTCACAGGGAGCCAAATCCGGCGAATATGGAGGCCAATCCATGCCTGCACCAGTAAATTTGGGATATTCCAAAGCAATGAGTTGATTCCCGAAGTATTTCTCAAGAAAGCGAAACACTTGTTCGGTCCGATGTGATCGGGTTCCATCTTGCATAAACCATTCAGTACCTGGTCGATCCTCTAACTCTTGCTGTGTGGCGACAAATTGTTCCAAAATTGCAATGTAACGTCCACCAGTGACTGTTTCTCGAATGAAAAAGGGCCAATAATGCCTCTACTGCATACTGCAGCCCACACAGTAACTTTGGGAGAATACAGAGGTTTCGCTTCACACCAATATGGCTTTTCGGAACTCCAAAATTGCCAGTTCTGCTTATTCACGTGTCCATTCAGGTGGAAGTGTGCTTCATCTGTAAACCAGATGCAGCCAACATCAAATCCTTCACTATCAATCATTTTGAGCATCTGATTAGCAAAGGCAACCCTTTGTTGCACAGCTCGTACGGGTATGGCCTGGTGCGTGTGAATTTTGAATGGAAACATGTGTAGGCTCTTTCTCAGTATTTTCTGCATGCTGGAGCGCTTCAAACCAGTCTCAGATGCAATTCTACTGACGGATGACATTGGATTTCGCTGAATAATTCCAGAAACTGTGGCGATATTTTCAGGCGTAACTGCGGTTTGCTTGCGGCCAACATGCCCCACTAGATCATCAGTTACGCTGCCTGTTCGATGAAATTTTGCGAAGAGCGTACGAATGGTTTTCGCATCGGGTCCTTTTGGAACATTAAATCGTGATTGAAAACTTCGCCTTGTTGCCGTAGCACTCTCTTCTAACCTGTTGTACTCTAGCACCAGAAAAACGCGTTGTTCAATGGAGAACATGGTCTTAATCTCTTCCTTCGGTACGCTAACCTCCTTTCACGTTTCTATAGTGGAACTGATCGCTCTGGTCTTCGGATCACTATTTATACTAGGCATTACGTATGGCGATTACAGCGCCATCTGCTAGCAGCTTTTGTAACTATTATTTCAAACTGCTGTATAAACTTCTTACAGCTTTCACAATAAACATACCGTTTACTGCATTCCCCTATAGATCTGTGTTATCGAGATATTTAATTTTGAAATCAGGGAGTCCTTTTCTGGACACCCTGTATCTTGTCTGTCTAGCAACTCCACTACTTCCTGCAAAGACGGGTTTGAGGATCTGCTCGCGGATGCGGTGATCCGCCACATTCTGCGCAATAGCGTCTTTAATCATTATATCCGCATACGAGCGTCCACACGAGAAGTTAAAGTCACAATCAGAAGTTAGGCCCTGAATGTCCGCTAACCAAGATTTATTGGACTGAGTTGGGCCACACCCCCCCCCCCCATGAACCATGGACCTTGCCGTTGGTGGGGAGGCTTGCGTGCCTCATTGATACAGATAGCCGTACCGTAGGTGCAACCACAACGGAGGGGTATCTGTTGAGAGGCCAGACAAACGTGTGGTTCCTGAAGAGGGGCAGCAGCCTTTTCAGTAGTTGCAAGGGCAACAGTCTGGATGATTGACTGATCTGGCCTTGTAACAATAACCAAAACGGCCTTGCTGTGCTGGTACTGCGAACGGCTGAAAGCAAGGGGAAACTACAGCCGTAATTTTTCCCGAGGGCATGCAGCTTTACTGTATGATTACATGATGATGGCGTCCTCTTGGGTAAAATATTCCGGAGGTAAAATAGTCCCCCATTCGGATCTCCGGGCGGGGACTACTCAGGAGGATGTCGTTATCAGGAGAAAGAAAACTGGCGTTCTACGGATCGGAGCGTGGAATGTCAGATCCCTTAATCGGGCAGGTACGTTAGAAAATTTAAAAAGGGAAATAGATAGGTTGAAGTTAGATATAGTGGGAATTAGTGAAGTTCGGTGGCAGGAGGAACAAGACTTCTGGTCAGGTGACTACAGGGTTATAAACACAAAATCAAATAGGGGTAATGCAGGAGTAGGTTTAATAATGAATAGGAAAATAGGAATGCGGGTAAGCTACTACAAACAGCATAGTGAACGCATTATTGTGGCCAAGATAGACACGAAGCCCACACCTACTACAGTAGTACAAGTTTATATGCAAACTAGCTCTGTAGATGACGAAGAAATTGAAGAAATGTATGATGACATAAAAGAAATTATTCAGATTGTGAAGGGAGACGAAAATTTAATAGTCATGGGTGACTGGAATTCGAGTGTAGGAAAAGGGAGAGAAGGAAACATAGTAGGTGAATATGGATTGGGGGACAGAAATGAAAGAGGAAGCCGCCTGGTAGAATTTTGCACAGAGCACAACATAATCATAACTAACACTTGGTTTAAGAATCATGAAAGAAGGTTGTATACATGGAAGAACCCTGGAGATACTAAAAGGTATCAGATAGATTATATAATGGTAAGACAGAGATTTAGGAACCAGGTTTTAAATTGTAAGACATTTCCAGGGGCAGATGTGGACTCTGACCACAATCTATTGGTTATGACCTGTAGATTAAAACTGAAGAAACTGCAAAAAGGTGGGAATTTAAGGAGATGGGACCTGGATAAACTAAAAGAACCAGAGGTTGTACAGAGATTCAGGGAGAGCATAAGGGAGCAATTGACAGGAATGGGGGAAATAAATACAGTAGAAGAAGAATGGGTAGCTTTGAGGGATGAAGTAGTGAAGGCAGCAGAGGATCAAATAGGTAAAAAGACGAGGGCTAGTAGAAATCCTTGGGTAACAGAAGAAATATTGAATTTAATTGATGAAAGGAGAAAATATAAAAATGCAGTAAGTGAAACAGGCAAAAAGGAATACAAACGTCTCAAAAATGAGATCGACAGGAAGTGCAAAATGGCTAAGCAGGGATGGCTAGAGGACAAATGTAAGGATGTAGAGGCTTGTCTCACTAGGGGTAAGATAGATACCGCCTACAGGAAAATTAAAGAGACCTTTGGAGAAAAGAGAACCACTTGTATGAATATCAAGAGCTCAGATGGAAACCCAGTTCTAAGCAAAGAAGGGAAAGCAGAAAGGTGGAAGGAGTATATAGAGGGTCTGTACAAGGGCGATGTACTTGAGGACAATATTATGGAAATGGAGGAGGATGTAGATGAAGATGAAATGGGAGATACGATACTGCGTGAAGAGTTTGACAGAGCACTGAAAGACCTGAGTCGAAACAAGGCCCCTGGAGTAGACAATATTCCATTGGAACTACTGACGGCCGTGGGAGAGCCAGTCCTGACAAAACTCTACCATCTGGTGAGCAAGATGTATGAAACAGGCGAAATACCCTCAGACTTCAAGAAGAATATAATAATTCCAATCCCAAAGAAAGCAGGTGTTGACAGATGTGAAAATTACCGAACTATCAGCTTAATAAGTCACAGCTGCAAAATACTAACACGAATTCTTTACAGACGAATGGAAAAACTAGTAGAAGCCAACCTCGGGGAAGATCAGTTGGGATTCCGTAGAAACACTGGAACACGTGAGGCAATACTGACCTTACGACTTATCTTAGAAGAAAGATTAAGGAAAGGCAAACCTACGTTTCTAGCAATTGTAGACTTAGAGAAAGCTTTTGACAATGTTGACTGGAATACTCTCTTTCAAATTCTAAAGGTGGCAGGGGTAAAATACAGGGAGCGAAAGGCTATTTACAATTTGTACAGAAACCAGATGGCAGTTATAAGAGTCGAGGGACATGAAAGGGAAGCAGTGGTCGGGAAGGGAGTAAGACAGGGTTGTAGCCTCTCCCCGATGTTGTTCAATCTGTATATTGAGCAAGCAGTAAAGGAAACAAAAGAAAAATTCGGGGTAGGTATTAAAATTCATGGAGAAGAAATAAAAACTTTGAGGTTCGCCGATGACATTGTAATTCTGTCAGAGACAGCAAAGGACTTGGAAGAGCAGTTGAATGGAATGGACAGTGTCTTGAAAGGAGGATATAAGATGAACATCAACAAAAGCAAAACAAGGATAATGGAATGTAGTCTAATTAAGTCCGGTGATGCTGAGGGAATTAGATTAGGAAATGAGGCACTTAAAGTAGTAAAGGAGTTTTGCTATTTGGGGAGCAAAATAACTGATGATGGTCGAAGTAGAGAGGATATCAAATGTAGGCTGGCAATGGCCAGGAAAGCGTTTCTGAAGAAGAGAAATTTGTTAACATCCAGTATTGATTTAAGTGTCAGGAAGTCATTTCTGAAAGTATTCGTATGGAGTGTAGCCATGTATGGAAGTGAAACATGGACGATAAATAGTTTGGACAAGAAGAGAATAGAAGCTTTCGAAATGTGGTGCTACAGAAGAATGCTGAAGATTAGATGGGTAGATCACATAACTAATGAGGAGGTATTGAATAGGATTGGGGAGGAGAGAAGTTTGTGGCACAACTTGACCAGAAGAAGGGATCGGTTGGTAGGACATGTTCTGAGGCATCAAGGGATCACCAATTTAGCATTGGAGGGCAGCGTGGAGGGTAAAAATCGTAGAGGGAGACCAAGAGATGAATACACTAAGCAGATTCAGAAGGATGTAGGTTGCAGTAGGTACTGGGAGATGAAAAAGCTTGCACAGGATAGAGTAGCATGGAGAGCTGCATCAAACCAGTCTCAGGACTGAAGACCACAACAACAACAGGGCCACACCGGAGGCGAAAGAATTTGTAGCGTGCAGCTACCACATTTACACTATCACGGAAGTGGGGGTTCAAAGCATCAATCACTTCGTCATTCGTTTTAGTTTCTGGGCAGGTGGTGGGAAACAACTTGACGAGCACACGGTACAACACAACACCCCCGTTGGCAATGAAAAAATCAAGCCGCTCTGTACCTGGTATGTTGTATGCTACGAACTGTGCCTCGAGCTCGGCGATGTTTGCTGGCCAGCGTTCAACGTCAGGATTGAAGGCACGAAATGGCGGCGCCACTGGCGACGGCGTCGTTACAGGCGGTGGCGTCGGAGGCGCCGAAGAAGCTCCAGTTTGTAGTGTGACCAGTCCATTTATGGCAGCAAGCAGCTGCGTCATTTGCTGAGCCTGAAAACGTACAAGATTGGACAGCAAAGCCTGTTCATGTGGCGAACCAATCGTTTACACAAATGAAAGTCTTTATAGCGAAAGGTGGGAAGCAGTCATACACCCACAGGGAAATCACAAAAAAGCTAAAGCAGTACAGAGCAAAAAAGGAAATGATAGGAGAGGAAAAAAAATTTAATCCCATCCTCGTCGCCAAGCTTTTGTATCCCGCCTGCAAGGCGGCGCGTGGGTCTGCTTCTGTAAACGGAATGGGTAGGCCAAATGTGGGAAGTGAGTAGGAGCAGGAAAGGTAAGATTCTCGGTACAGCTTTTTACGTGAAAGTACATTTAATTATTAGTCAATGAGATTCGTAACTGTAGAGCCCATAGGAGCGAAACTTTATTCCCATTGTAAGTAGATACATAGTCTCAATAGCAAGCTGAGGTTGAAGCAATGTTTCCAGGACGTCTGCTCTTGATGAAATGGGCAGAATCTGGAGCGGACTTGTAGAGCTGGACAGCACTGACTAGAGGACGCTGGCGTCGGTGTGTGTCGTGGTGACAACTTAATAACTTGCACCTAAGCCGTGGCATCGTTGCTATCGATACCACAGTACGCGACGTTCACAGTGTACAACACCACAAGAAGATCGATATCTTACCATCAGTGGCCACAGACAGCCACAGATTACTGCAGGTAGTCTTGCTGGAGATATTGCCGCAGCCACTGGAACAGTTGTCTCCAGACACTCAGTCTACAGACGACTGAAAAGACATGATTTGTTTGCCCGGAGACCCGCAAGGTGCATTCCACTGACCCCTGGTCACCGGAGAGCCCGTAAAGCCTGGTATCAAGAGCACAGTACATGGTCATTGGAACAGTGTCTGCCCCTGTATCTGAGCGGTCAGCGTGACGGATTGCCTTCCTATGGGCCCTGGTTCGATTCTCAGCCGGGTCGGGGATTTTCTCTGCTCAGGGAGTGGGTGTTGTGTTGTCTTCATCATCATTTCATCCCCATCCGGCGCGCAGGTCGCCCAATATGGCGTCGAACGTAATAAGACCTGCACCAAGGCGGGCGGACCTGCCCTGTAAGGGGCCTCCTGGCCAATGACGCCAAACGCTCATTTCCATTTCCATTGGAACAGTGGTTCCAGGTTATGTTCACGGACGAGTCCAGGTATAGTCTGAACAGTGATTCTTGCCGGGTTTTCATTTAGTGTGAACCAGGAACCAGATACCAACCCCTTAATGTCCTTGAAAGCGACCTGTATGGAGGTCGTGGTTTGATGGTATGTGGTGGGATTATGATTGGTGCACATACACTACCGCATGTCTTTGACAGAGGAACTGTAACAGGTCAGGTGTATCGGGACGTCATTTTGCACCAGTATGTCCGCCTTTTCAGGGGTGCAGTGGGACCCACCTTTCTCTTGATGAATGATGATAACGCACAGCCCCACTAAGCTGCCATCGTGGAGGAGTACCTTGAAACAGAAGATATCAGGCGAATGGAGTGGCCTGCCTGTTCTCCAGACCGAAACTCCATCGAGCACATCTGGGATGCTCTCTGGCGACGTATCGCTGCATGTCTTCAAACCCCTACAACACTTCAGGAGCTTCGACAAGCACTGGTGTAAGAATGGGAGGCTATTCCCCAGCAGTTGCTAGACCACCTGATCCAGAGTACGGTAACCCATTGTATGGCCTCTATAAGTGTGCATGGTGATCATATCCCATATTGATGTCAGGGCACATGCCCAGGAAACAGTGGCATTTTGTAGCACATGTGTTTTGGGACGGTTTTCTGAAGTTATCCCCAAAACCGTGGACTTACAGATCTGTCTCGAGTGTGTTGCCTAGGTGCCTATGCTATTAGCGCCAGTTTTGTGTAATGCCACGTTGTGTGACACCACAGTCTGCAATTATCCGTAATTTGTGAGCATGCACATATATATATATATATATATATGTGTGTGTGTGTGCGTGTGTGTGTGTGTGTGTGTGTGTGTGAGTGATATCTGCAATTCTATTTTCGCAATGTGTAGCTACTCATCACATCATTTGTGTCATACCCAGCATCGATGGAAAATATCAGTTTGCTTCCTGTTATAACAAAACGATTTTTAACAAGACATTTTCTGTATCCATTTTACAGAACAGTAATAAATTAGTTTAGTGCGATTTTCTATTATCGATGTGTATTAAAAGGGACTCTAAAACACCAAGCATAACCAGCAGACCAGCACTGACAGTACGACCTGGCCTGAGCTGACTGGTACTGCCATGATAATTCTTCTTGCTTTATTCTCATTCTTAATAAATATCTATAAAATGAATATCGCACTAGACTAACGTGGGATCACTCTATCGAATGAGCACATAAAAATTCCAATTTAAAAGCTATTTTGCTTGTAATGGGAAACAAACCGACGCTTTACACTGATATTTGACATGTTGTGAAAGATGTGATGAGCAGGATTTGTTTGAGTTGACTCCAACTACATGCTGCAAAAACGAAATTGCAAATATGTGCCAAAACACCGCCTGATGACCCACAGAAGGGACACTTATACATACAATTATTGAACTATATGAAAAAACATAAATTAGTTACAAACTACGGCGTGATCACGCTTTATTCAAAATGTAAACTTCACTAAAGATATTTAGGTTATGACATGTTCGATATGCCTACCAGCATTGGTGACAATGTGGCGCAGACGAATAGCTAAACTCTGCATCATCTGCTGAATTATTGGAATATCGATACTGACGATGGCCCGCTGGATGGCTGTTTTTAGCTCAGGTATGTTTTTGGGGTTATTTCTGTACACTTTGTCTTTAATATAGTACCACAAAAAGGAGTCTCATGTGTTCAGATCTGGAGAACATGCCGGCCAATGCAGGCCAATGCCAGTGGCCTCTGGGAACCCCAGAGTCTGAATGCTCTCCCCAAAGTGCTCCTCCAAGACATCAAACACTCTTCTGCTTCGATGGGGTCGAGCTCCGTCTTGCATGAACCACATCTTGTCGAAATCAGGGTAACATTGGATAATGGGGATGAAATCATCTTCCAAATCTTCACATAACGTTTGGTAGTCATTGTGTCATCAACGAATATCACACCGATTATTTCGTGAGTGGACATTGTACACTACAAGTCATCCGTTGAGGGTTAGAAGACTTCTCGATCACGAAATGAGGATTTTCAGTCCGCCAAATGCGCCAATTTTTATTATTGATGAACCCATCAAAACGAAAGTGTGCTTTGTCACTAACCAAACTGTATTCACACACTAATTCCCATCATGCCCTGGTGACAACCGTGAAGTTTGAGAGCCCTAACGCAAACCATTCAGAAGTTATGACGATTTTATTTTGTATAGTTCAATAGTTGTCACCCTGTATATATATCTGTGTGTGTGTGTATCTCATCCTAGGTTGTGTTTCTTCACTTGCAATGACACTTGAATTTGCCCTATATATCTGGAAAATCACAACACTTCAAATGATCAATGTAGATTAATGAAATTTCGGAAATACATTTCTATAACTAACATACGTAAGCGAGAAAAACCATTCCAAATGTGAAATTCTGGTACATTAATAATCGGTTTAAGAGCCAGAATGTTGAAAGCAACCACACAAATGCAAATGCATTGTGTTATACAGGTGCAGGAAGTCAGTCTGTGGGATGGTTCAAATGGTTCAAATGGCTCTGAGTACTATGGGACTTAACATCTGAGGTCATCAGTCCCCTAGAACTTCGACCTATTTAAACCTAACTAACCTAAGGACATCACACACATCCATGCCCTAGGCAGGATTCGAACCTGCGACCGCAGAGGTCGCGCGGTTCCAGACTGTAGCGCCTAGAACCGATCGGCCACTCCGGCCGGCATGTGGGATGGAACTCTATGCCTGTTGCACTAGGTAAGTCAATACAGGGACAGTTAATGCTGTTTGTGGATGATGCTGGAATTGTCATTCGATGATATCCCTTATGAGCTCCATTTGAGACAGATCTGACGATTGGGCAGGCCAAGGTAACATGCTGACACTGTGTAGAGCATGATCGGTTACAACAGCAGTGTGTGGGCGACTATTAGCCTGCTGGAAAACACATCCTGGAATGCTGTTCATGAATGATGGGAGCACAACAAGTCAAATAACCAGAATGACTTACAAATTTTGTTGTCAGGTTGCGTGGGATGACCACAAAAATATGTAATCTCACCCTAGACCATAAATTCAGGTGTAGATCCGGTGTGTCTAGTATGCAGACATGTTGGTTACAGGCCATCAACTGGCATCCTTCGAACCAACACACAGCCATCACAGGCGCTGAGACAGAATCAAGTCTCATCAGAAAACACGACCTCCAGTGAACTCTCGCTTGATACCACTAAAATCGCAAACGGCGGTGGTTTGGAGTCAGTGAAACGGACGCTACAAGGCATCTGGTTCGGAGCTGTCTTTGAAGTAACCAATGTGAAACAGTTTGTTGTGTTATTGTGGTGCCAGCTGCTGCACAAATTGCTGCTGTAGATTGAGTATGATGCGCAAGAGCCATACGCCGAACACAGTGGTCTGCCCTCTCTTTAGTGCCACATGGCCATCTAGAAGTCCTTTTTCTTGCGTTCATACATTCTCATGACAACAGCTACCAGCAGTCATGCAGAGTAGCTACAGTCCTACCAAGTCTTTCTGCAGTATCGCACAAGGAACATCGAGCTTCTCATAGCCCTGTTACACAAACTTGTTGGAACTCAGTGAGGTGTTGACAGTGGCATCTTTGTCGCCATAAAGACATTCTCAACTAACATGAACCAATCATACCTAATCTCAGAAATAACTAAAGCTAATGAACGTTACAGTGTGTATTTAAAGCAAACCTGATTTGCATCATCATACTGGCGCTACTAGCGCTGCTCTCATGCCACTGGCGCAAAATCCGAATACACTTCGTATTTCAGATGTTGAAACATGCTCAACAACTCATTCTTGATGTTTTTGGTTTTGCGATTCTTTTCTGTCAGTGTGTGTGTTTGTGTATGTGTGTGTGTCATGCATAATAGGCTGTGTCCAAGGCCAGCTCTCAGACCTAATAGCAGATGTCAGAAAAGTAAGATTAAAGTTATACGGGTGTATCAGCAGGCTCTCACCAATAAAACTCACCAGTAGAATTCTGACAGACTGATGACCTCAGAAGTTAAGTACCATAGTGCTCAGAGCCATTTTGGAGAGAATTCTGACATACATACAAGGGTGTCAAGTAAACAAAACAACGGATCACACAAGTGAAAATTGACCTAAAACAAGTACAAATCCATCTGACAAACTGAAGATGGAAACATATACAGAGACAAGATACACAAGTGGTATATGAGGTCGGAGAATGAGTCAAAGTGGACAGAAGATACGAAGAACTCCCATGGAGAAAAAATTGAGAAAATCGTAGAAAACCAGAATATATATATATATATATATATATATATATATATATATAGGTTTTCTACGATTTTGTCATTCATTGTATGTGGCACTGTGGCCTAAAAAGGAAGCAGTAAGATAAGAAAATAAACTGGAAAATTGTCGAACCTTCGCAATTACAATACTGCAGTCCCCTTTCAGTCATTACAAAGCCTAGTGGAAGTGTATGATTAGTATTGTATCCGATGGAAATGAACAAAATAAATGTGCCAATTATGGAAAGGTTGGACAATTTAGATGAACAGCTGTTAAATTTCATAGAGTTATACACTCAACAGCCATAGATCTGAGGAAATCCTACTAGCTGATCGCAATTCATCCTGATATCAGAAAGTGGGCCATGTTTATCTGTTTGAACAGAAGCTACCAATTCTGTGTTCTACCCTTTGAGCTAAATGTTGACACTGGTGTATTGATAGCAGCACTGAATACAGTGTTGGGCCCAGAGCTGCTAAGTAGAGTGACAGTGTATGTAGATGACTTATTGATCACGATCACTACAAGAAAAAAACACACAGAATTATTAGACAAGGTGTTGGAGAAATTTTTGAAGTTTGGAGTTAATATAAATCTACAAAAATCCGAGTCTGGGCGAGAGGAAATTAAATTCTAAGATCATCTCATCTCCTGAGCAGGAATACTCATAGATACAGGAAAAATAGATGCAACGAACATTTTACAGTATGTCAAATTAAAAAAAAAAAACAGGTAAAAGCAATTCTGTGATTAACTTCACCTTTTAGGAAATTCGTACCAAAACAACTACTGAACAGTGATGTATTGTTGTATTTATGAAGAAAGAGCAACATATGGGTATGAACAAAATAATGCCAGAAGGTCTCTGACACCATCAAGAAACTTTCTGTAAATGCTCACTTATTGTGCCATCAGGACATTACCAAAGAATCTGGTTGAAGTATGGATGCTTCCTCAACAGGGAATGGAGTCTGTTTCAGATCATGGACGTTGAAAGGAAACTAATAGTATGGGTAATTAGTTTTGGAAGCCAAACCCTTACCGAATGAGAGAGATCATTTTCGGTGACTGAACTCAAGGCACTGGCAGTAGATTGAGTGTTTAGAAAGTTCCAATATTACCAATGGGGGAAACAGACAAAAGCATTTTGTGACCATCAAGCCCAGTCATTTCTCTTAATGTGCAAACTGTTACACAAACGAATGTCAAGGTTGTACCTTTTCGTACAGGAATTCAGTTTTGAGGTTGTATGTATAAAAGTAGAATAAAATATAACAGCAGACACACTTTCACAGCTCCCACAAAGTGTTAATGAATTTGCCAAATTAACAGAACAGATTTCCGTCTTTCACATTTTATTGATGCATGAAGGTACATACTGTCTGTATAACCCCAGAATGTATCGCAATATATGACAATTAGAAGAAGAAAGGAGTACGTTTTCATCATCACACGCCAAAATCGTCCATAAGGTGTGTATGTTTACATAAAACGTATATAGACGATTTTATTAAGTATAGCCACAACACCTTGTCGCATTGTGGAATATCACAGTGTACTAACCAAATTGTGTCATACTGATATTAGCCAGTGTTCATCGCAAAGTATCACAATAAATAAGAAGGTGTGTCACATGCCAGAAAGCATAACATTCAAACTGATCGTTTTTAGCAGAGTTACATCCAATCAACTCCACAAAAATACCTAGAGTTAATGTCACTGGATGCAGCTGGTCCATATGTACAGGGCAGAGCTGTGGTAAAACACAAACTTGGGCTGTGTGAAGTTTTTTCTAAGTAGCTCTGTATAAATGCTGTGAAAACAGTGATGTCAGCTCCTATTACTACTGGCATTATGGGTGATTATTTACCCAGAGTCAGTAAACTGGCAGCAATTATGATGCATAACACTTCAAATTTTACGAGTAATAAGTTGAGAGATTTTGTAAAGGAATAGAAAATTAAACATATTTCGGTTTTAACATCCCAAGAGGAGGCCAGCCCTATGGAGAGGTTATACCAAGAGTTCAATAGATTTATCAGGACATACATCTCTAATACGCAAATGAAATGGATAGAATATTTGGCTCCCTTCCAACAAATTGTCAATATTCTACCACATACTTCAACTGGTTTTACCAACACAACTAATATCCCATAAATCAGAAACGGACAAATGGATTATAACATTGTCACATACACCTCATGCTGAGTTATCATTAGAAGGAAAGGCCAGAGAAGGCACAGTAACTCTTAGTGAAAAAGCCAAAATTACGAAGATGGTTTACAACAAGAAATTAACACATGTGTATACCTTCCAAGTAGGACAGGAATTGCCATAAATCAATCAACCATGTCTGTCCTGACATCTGAGTGATCAGCACAATGGACTGTCATGCCAACAGGCCTGGGTTCGATTCCCGCCTGGGTCGGAGATTTTTTCTGCTCAGGGACTGAGTGTTGTTTTGTTCTAATCATCATCATCTCATCCCCATCGACACGCAAGTCGTCGAAGTGGCGTCAATTCAAAACACTTGCACCAGGCAACAGGTCTACCCAATCGGAGGCATTAGCCACACGACATTTCGTTTCATTTCAGCCAACCATAAGAAATTGAATTGTAAATGGCAACTGTTGTGTTCTGAACCACATCTTATAATCAAAATTCTGCACCTGTGATCTTACCTCTTAGGAAATCTGAATACTAGGAAAGTATGAGGATTGTACCCACAAGGACCTGAAAAGAATTGTATGCTAGTATTAACAGCTGATGAGACACAGAGCATGAAGACCAAGTAAGGTGATTCATATGCAAAGAGAAAGAGGATCTTAAAAATAGACAGATGTAAATATTAGTTTGAAGCTTAGGAATTAAAAAGAATAGGAAAAGAAGAAAATGATAAGTACATAACTAATAAGCACATTCTTAAAATAACTAACTACAGAGTATGATTATTTAGAAAAGAAATATTATACAAGTAACCCAACCTACGCTATAGTTGGGGACACGAACGATGGTGGTCGAATTTAGGCTTGTTCTGCACACCTAAGTCACGCGCTCTGCAGTAAACACTGAACATTCAGCAGCGTTCTGAGCACTCTGCTTTGAATGCTGTACACAATGTGATTATTGAACGTGACTGTAGCTAGTTATTTAGGGAATTTTTATTCCATTTGTTGCGAGTTGTCAAGGCTGATGGTGGTGGTTGGCGACAAATTCTACACATGTAAACAAGAAACATATATTGCAGGATATACACATTCATCATGCCAAAGCACGTGTATGCACGTAGCATAATGGTCGCTAGGAACCGGCAACAATGCAACCCCGTCCATGTCTGAATCTGTGCAAACCACCACTGTTTGTGGATTGGGCTATAGACTCTAGGACCGACGACCTTGCTGTTTGGTCTCCTCCCCTGAATCAACCAATTAACCAACCATTAAGGTTTTCAGGAGAACTATAGTACACAAACTCGGAACTATGCTAGATTACAAGATAACCAAATCCATGCTATATACAAATATTTACAAAACCCTTATAGACAACAAATGTAACAACAAAATGTTCCATGGCGGGACATGACTATTATACAAAAGGTGAGGCAATGACCACTATGAACACAACAACACATGTAATATCACGATAAGCAAATGAATTAATTCAGTGAATAAAATCATAAGAAAGTAAGTTTAGTAATGAAAGATTGACATGTTACAGTACAGAAATTAACATATGAACTCATTAGTAAAGGTTTGATGGAATAAATATAATTTTAGTACTGTGTACTCTGTGAGAGACAAGAGCAGTATATCATGAATATGGCAAATAACGCAACCTAAGCTACTCTGCTGAAAAATGTTTGAGTTATCGATGTTACACTGGCTAGCCTACGAATGGTTAACAATTTAGTCATTTTATTAGGGAATAAAGGGTTTAAGGGAATGATGCAAGCCTATATCCCAGTCAATAGAGGAAAATACTTATAAGTGCAGTGGTAGGTACTAGGAGGGTCCACTAACAAGAAATATAGTTACGTGACTGTGTAAATGTGGGTGATAATGAATGCAGAGTGGAACATAAAGTGCATGTGATACTCTCACCGTATATGATAGAGTAGCGGTGATTGTAATGGGAGACTGAGAAATGAGAGACATAAGAAGACGTGTACAAAGTAGGACATGAAAACACTGACCTACAAATCACTTGTTATCGTTCGTTTCTTGAGTACTGTATGTCAGTTCTGTTCTATTGCCAGATTGGATTTATGGAGGAAACAGAGCAACACATGAAATCTGCTCAGTCTGTCAAATGTTTGCTCAATCATAATGAGAGTATCACTTAAATACGTCACTAAATCCAAGGAAGGACGCTAAAACAGTGGAAGATCGTACTCGAAATAATTCAGGAAAGAAACTTTCAAAGATAATTCAAAACCTGTATTGTACTCTCACATACATTGCATGTTGAAGCTTATCTTATAGGGCTATATGACAGTCATTAACTACGTGCGTATGTGGCTATACAGCATGCGGCAAAAACGAGTGTTATTCTTTCTTTTGTATTTAAAAAACACTCTCCACTCTTAGCTACATAAATGAAGGTTGTGTACATTGAGCACAGGGACATTTATTGGAAACGAAAAGGATGAGTAAACTTGTCGTTGTGACAGATAAAAACGAAAACCGCAGAGTTCAATAGTGTCTCTTCTTAGCCCTTTGACTGCTGCAGACGTGTTAACTCGTTAATGCCTCGCCATTCCCCTGGCGCGCCTGACAGGTATACACGCGGCCTTGGGTCTCCCCTACAGCGCTAACGATGTGTTTACGCGTCGCGCGCCACCGGCCTTCCCACCGCTAGGGTCGTGTTTACGCGCGCTGAGTCACAGCTACCTGAACGCTACGGACACCCAGAGCTGTCTTTCCACCCCGCTCTTCTAGTAGCTATTCAGTGATCTGACTGTGTAGTTCGAGAGTGCATATATCTTTGTTGCTGTGTTCGCTCTTTGCAGAATTCGACTTAGATTCCTGTATTTTCGTCAGATTTCTCGTTTCGTACGTGAGAAATGCCACGTCGGTGTGGTTGCACAGATAAAGAAATCCTGGATATGCTCACTAAGAGCGACAGTGAGTGTCAATTATCAGACGTTGCTAACAGTGATGAGTCTTCAACAGAATCTCGAAGCTGTAGTCCTCAGTCCTTTACACCAGAGGGGAGTGCAAGAATTACAGTCAGCAGTTCCTCTGAATCAGAGGAATCAGACAGTGACAGTGAAACGGTTCAGAAAAGAGCGCGCTTAAGTGACACATTTGACTGGAAAGAAACCGCTTTCCAGCCATTTAAACCATCACTTCGATGACTCGGGTTCAAGACACAAATATCAATTATATACTGACCCAAGCATTCTTTCACTTTTTGTGATATTTGTCTCAAGAACTGTTGCAATTTATTGCAGAGGTAACAAACCGTTTGTACGTTTACACCAGAGAAAATATTACAGAATCTATGAATTCTCGACTGTGGAAGTGGAAAGACACAGGATTTGAGGAAATGTACTGTTTTATTACTGTTTGCCTTCTAATGGCGCAAGTTAAGAAGTTAAGATTAAGTGATTATTGGCCCAGAGATACAATTTTGAACACACCACTTTTCAGCGAAATTATATCCTGAGACTGTTTTTGTCTACTTCTGAGAATGTTACACTTCAGTAATAACTCTGTGAGTACTGGAGGCGACAGTCTATTTAAAATTAGGACGATTGTTGACAAAGTTCGTAAGACGTTTCGTAATTCATTTCGCCCACCCCACAAGCTTTGTATAGATGAAAGTTTCTTGCTGTTCAAAGGACGATTATCTTTTAAGCAATTTATTCCAACCAAGTGAAGTAGATTCAGAATAAAGATATTTGTACTGTGTGACTGTCAGAGTGAGTATATTTTAGATTTTATTGTACATGCAGGGGCAACAATAGAAATTGGGTTCCACAATTTTGGATAAAGTGGTGACGCAGTGGCAACTCTTATGGGACTGTATTTGGAACTGGGTCATATACTATAAGTCGATAACTGGTACTCCAGCCCGAACCTGTTCCTCTGGCTTCACAACCATGGAACAGCAGCATGTGGCACTGTTCGTAAGAACAGGTGCAACATGCCAAAACTGCAGAAGAAATTAAAACGAGGAGAAACTGAGTTTAGGCCCATTGACAAGGTCCTTGCTATCAAGTGGAGCGATAAGAGAGAGGTGTACATGTTGACCACAAGTCACACAACACAAATGGTTGAAATAGAGAAGACTGACAGAAATACTGGTCAAAAAATAAAGAAACCGCAATGTATTGTAGATTACAATTTGAGTATGAGTGCAGTTGGCCGTTGTGACATGTTACTGAGCTCTGTGGGATCAGTGCGTAAGACTGTCAAATGGTATAAGAAATATTTTTTTCACATTCTGGATTTGTACATTCTAAATGCTTATGCTCTCCACCGGTCGGTAACAGGGCGAAAAATGGCACTCACAGAGTTTCACCTTTCTCTCGTAAGGGAGATTGTAGAAAAATATGCTACAGAATGGAGAAAAGCTGGTAGGGGAAAGCGCTACAATGACGGGAATCCTCTGCGATTCACAGGGAGACATTTTCCAGCTGTTATCGTGAGTGAACATTCGCAGAAAAGTACGCTAATGCGCAGATGAGTGGTTTGCACAAAACAGAAAGTGTGCCAGGAAACTAGATACTGATGCAAAACTTTCAACGTTCCATTATGTGTTGCACCCTGCTTTGAGACTTATCATACAAAGAAGCTTTACTAATCATTGGGAACTAAATCTGAAAAAAATTATTGATGCTTCTCAATGAATTACTAAAAAAAGGCAAAAATTAAAAAAAAACAAACTATTTTTAACTTCGACAGTGCCAGTCTGAAGCCCAGATCGAAAAGAAAGGTAGGAAATAGATGCAACAGGTGTAAAATTATTCAAACGAAGCCTGACTTCTACATATGTAGCAGTTTACTGGCAAATGAACAGACTTGGTGATTGAGATGGCGCAATATCAGTACTGTGGCAAATGTAATTACTCCGAGTACATTGCGCCAGTATAACAAAACCCATACATTAATCTGCATACGATACATTTAAATTATTAACATGTAACATGGACAGTTATATTCTTTTATGCTTAGTAGTAGAAATGTAGATCACACTCGGTCTACTTGTACAAAACATGTTTTCCATAACTGATTTAAACGCCTTTGATCAACGAGAAACAACATGCCAACGTTAAAACTCTTTTCTCAGTGCCATTTTTGTTGCTACTTTGCCTCTGTTGTTAGCCAATATTGAAAATTAAACTCCTTGTTCTGGGGAGGGGGACTTAAAATTTGTTGTTCGAATGAGACTGGCTTTGAAGCATTAATAGAAAACAGTACTTGAAAAAGAAGTATCGAATACACGTGCTTTCATCTTTTCATAAAAATCAAATCTTTTCGACTAATTTGTAGATTATTGGAAAATAGCAGGAGAATAAAAAATTTTATTCCTTATCGTTGTGCAGTCAATCTATTGCACTCTAAATTTCATTTTCATCATGCATCCACAGTACCACACATGCTAACCCGAAGTTTACATTGTTTTTGGGCCTGATTTTCGCGCTCAACTTACATTCCAGTTGTACAGCTTGGTATGTTTTATGGAGCATAGTTTTCTAGCAAAATCGGAACGAAAATATCGCATTTTTGACGTTTTTACAAAATCTTCAATTTTATACTTACTTCATTCAGTTCTGAAAACTGCAAAAAAAAAATGAAACTTTACATTTAAGAACCTTGTGTTGTTAGGTTACTACATGCCACGTTTCACGTTCGTCATCCATTAGTTCAGGAGATGCAAGAAGCCATACTTCGAAATTTTTTTGGGCACCTATTTTTTTGGCCGATTTACCTACAATTTTTTGGCTCAATATGGTTCATAAAATTATTTTCATTGTTATTCTTAAGAGAACACATAAAGTTGTACAAGATGGCCAAATTTTATTTCTTTAGAAAAACTATTGCCCGAGATATTACAGCTCAAAGTCGCCAAAAATTCACACTGGCTCTGCACGAGTCGTGTTCATCCGAGAAATATTCAGCACAGGGTGGCTTGGGCAGCGCGGGGCGATCCAGTCCCGGCGGCGGCTCCAAGGCACAGGCACGCAGTGCAGGTAGACAGATTACGCCGCATGCCGCGGGGCCTCAGCGCGCCAAGCAGGTGGCGCGCCTTCAGTAGTCAAAGGGTTAAGCCGGGTTCACACACGCAACGAAAGTATCACCACAAGTCAAGTCATTCCGGAGTGGCGCTGTGAGCTGCCGTTCACACAGGACGCGACAAATTCTTGGTAATTGCGCAGTTTGCAAAATGGCGTCACCTGTCTCAGCTGAAATGATTTCCTATACAGATTAAACGGCTGTACATATTACTAAATAAGATGTTTTGGAAACATAATAAATGTAAAATATTACATACCAAAGTGTTTTTCGTCTCTCTTGTCTCGACTACATGTTTTAAGAACCGGTCTGCAGCTACAAACCAAGCAAGGCTGGGCTTATAAATACCGTCTGTAGACGCACCATTCTTAAGTGATTTCAGTACTTTTTTATGTTCATTCATGTAAGCATTTCGAATGCTTCGAATTTTTAATTTTGTTGTAGCTACATCAATTCCAGGTACATATTCACCCATACTGTTTACTATTTCAATTAATGCAGCATCCGTCAAATTTCTGTCTTTGTATGATTCGCTTTTGTGGTTCCATAGGCATTCTCGTTCTTGAAACACCTCCAAGAATCTCATAATTGTCGCTGTTGACCACTTTTTCGACATATTAATAACAAACGCACAAACAAAATCACTATCCGCGAACGAATACGCGCTAGAAAGGTTTGAATCCAGAAGGCGAGGTAGCAATCGAATGACGTTATTCGATTGTGGAGAAGGTAAAATGGCTCAACAAAGTAGAACCAAGTTCAACTTTTTGTAGCGTGACAAAAGTTGTGCTTCTTAAATGGCGCGACCGAAAACTAGGAGTTCACACATGCAACTACAAAGCAACTGCAGTTCTCCATTAGCAGTGGCGATACTTTTTTTGCCTGTGTGAACCCGGCTTTAGTCATGAAATAGGCAGCACATCAGCACCGCACGTGGCAGGCTCGCGAACTTCTTTGATGTAACTTGGTGATCATCTGATCGCGGAACTCCTCGCCACAATCTATTGGGCATTAAGGTAAAAGTAGACAAATTTGAGCTTTTACAAACACAATATTTGAATAGATGAGGGAGAGGAATGCCACTAATGCCTGAAGAGAGCAAAAGTAGATGTCTAGTGGCTCTGGTGTTGAGGTACGATAAAACTCATTAATGTTGTTAGACAGTCCGTCTGATTTTTCGAGATAATACAGCTTCACTCTCGTTCCTAGTAACCTACTGTCTGATACATAAACTACACCCCTACATGCACATACATTCCCCCCCCCCCCGAGTCTTTTTGTATTCCGCTCCTCTGCCTTCCCCACTCCCCGTCGCGTCTGCCTGGCACTCCCACCCCTCTTATGGGTCCTCATCCACCATCGGCTCCTTTCCCCCTTCCCCCCTTCGCTTTTCCTCTCCTTCCCCCCTTTTTTACTTTTCCATCATCTGTCCAGTTTCCCCCCACCTACTCTCGCCTCTCGTATGTCACATTTGCCAACTTTTTACTGCAGTGTTCCAGAGAAAGTTCAGTGTTGTTCGTCTTTCTAGTGTTGCAAACAGAAACCATGTTGTCGCTGGGTGTGACTTTTATGTCTTTTGTGAACAGAAACCAGACTGTCACCGTGTTTTTTTTAATTGTCCGTCTATTATTGTAACTGTCTGCTTCGTATGTATTTTATTAGCATCATCACCCCTTTGTTCTATGTTTTAAGTTGCACAATTTTTTTATCCCTGTTACTATTTAAGTCTCCGATTTTATAACCTGTTTTTATTATTTATTCTCTCCATCTTATTCAAATAAAGTCTGTAGGCTGAAGAGCGGCATACTAAGCTGCTGCCAGCCCACCCCCTTCAGGGGGAATTGAAATTCAATAAAGGAAAAAAAAGCACATACAAAGAGTGGTGGATGGATTAGGTGGTTTTAGCTTCTGTTCAGTTTTGAGAATATTTCCATTTATTTCTGTCCTGAGCGCTTGAAAAAAATCAATAATTCAGAGTATTTATCCATATTTAAATCTAGAATGAGTATGCCGTGACAAACAGAACGCAACATCTGATTTTACACGTAAGAGTAGGCAATAGTGATGTAAAATTAATGCTATAGGAGAATCCCAGGAAAATATGATAGTAATGCTGGTGGCAACATCGTACATTACTACTACTGCTACTGTTATTATTATTACCAACTATATATTATTCACCTGCATTGGCTGGACATACAGCATCAAGATACAATAATAGTACCACAATAAAATTAATACACTATGGTATTATAATTTAATCCATGATATTAATGTGGATATTGTAAAATATATTAAAGTTATGGACAAGATTGCAGTATACTTAAGACTAATTACACAACTACAAAATTAATAGAAAAACATAGTGTACTTTAATAGCAGAGCCGCTGTTTCTGTCGTGGTATCACTTAATGACTTGTTAGACACCGTTACTGTAATCCTCAGCTTTTCAAAAAAAACAGTAATACAGTTATCTTTGTAAAATTGTAATTCATAAAGGTTGCACAAACGTTGGTTCCGATTCTGACAATATTTCATGTGTCAAGGTAAGTATCTAGATCTAAATGTGGGAGGAAATAAAGTTGTGTACTTCACAAAATGAAAAAAATATGCTTAATTACAGGGACATACGGTTATTAAGTCACGCCTAGAGTTAATTACGTTATATAAACATCTAAGACAATCCATTTGACTCAGATATAGATAACATATCTGAACTCTTTGATTTACCAGCATACTAGTGGTTTGTGGTTTGTTGTAGATAGTCTCCAAGTCAGGGAGTTTAATACAATAGGAATGTCCTCTACCATGCGTCCCACAGTGTTTTGAAAAATGTAGATGAATCTATTATTTTGCTATTGGTAACAAACGGTACCGAATGTCATTCAAACATATTCTCTACTTTCGTAACAATTCAGGGCCTTCTTTCATATTCATTGGGAAATAGTACTTGATGTAATAGAAGTATCCTCTGCATGCACTCCACTGTGTTTTGCAAAATGTAGATGAAGCAAATAGTTTTTCTATTTGTAATGAACTATACCGAATGTCAGTCAAGCATATCCTCTGCTTTCGTAATAATTCTGGGCCTTCTTTCTTTTTCATTGGGAAATAGGTATATATTGATAGTCGATTCCTGTCTTTTTGTTGCAAGGTTTGCACCGGAGTGTCATCGATACTCGGATTTGGATTTGACACTGTGGATCGCATCGCGCTCCATCTGTGGAGAGCGCAGAGTAAATCTTTGATTTGTTCTGCTTTGTTATTGCTATATTTTGATTTCAAAACATTTCGATGGGAGAGACTGTAATTTATTGATCATAACGTATTATGTCACTTAAACGCGGTCTTTGCAGATAATGGGAAAAAAGGGCCACGGAAAATCTGGAGGCAGAGGAAAAGTACAAGAATCGAGTAACGAAACAAGCGCACCGCGGAAACTATCTCGCCAGAAAAGAAATGAACTAAATCAAGTATTGGAGAAGCTATTAAAAGGTAAGCCTGATTTGAAGTGTTTACTTTTCTTGTACCTTTTGTGTAGAAGGTGCGTTCGTGTGTCATCCGGTCAAGAAGTTACATTGACTTAACTGGACATGATTTCCGTAAGCTCAATAATGTTTTCCATATAGTTTTACTACACAGCACGATATCCTTATAAGAAATATAATTACAAATGATGAATGACTCTCTTATGTAGCTCTGATGTTTGTTTTGTTGGTGCTGTGTTGAAGTAGGTCGCCAGTGTATGTGCTATTTTTAAGGGAAAGTCCTAATGAGCACTACCGAATTTGAACATTTTTCCTTCTCAAAAATTTCGCCCTGGTTGACGTCGTGATTCAAACATCAGCCCACGGCGAATAAAGTGAAGGACAAGAGCCTGCTAAAAACAAGATTTAAGAATTCTTGAGGAAATGAACGCGTACTAGAAACTGCTAGAATTGTGTTCGCGTCGTTCGCACTCTCACGGATGATGTATGGTTTCTTGCTGTCGAGCTGTAGAAATGTCAGTCTTTCTTGCCATTCTACCACATATTTATGGATGATGAATATCACACTTCCGGAACATATTGTTTTGACTGTTATATTTTCCGCCGATCGAAACAAAAACTATTGATCGCAACTGGAAAAATGTTCACTTTTGCATAATTTAACTTATGTCATTACTACAGAGGCACATTGAAACGAGAAGCAATATGTGACTGACTGTGAAGTAGTACATGTAATTAACCTCAAGTGGTGAATTGAAAATCGGAACAATTGTATAGCAGTTATTATTACTATTTGGTTTTGTTTCACACTTAACATTTCTATCGTTTTTAAGTGGAAATGGGATGTGGTAGATATCATAGGGACTTAATATTACAGCTTTGAAGCTTGTGAATGTGTGTGCATTTTACTGTGATAATGATGTGACCAGTTGACTTCTAGGCCTATTGTACATTCTTGTGAACCGAGCCTGTTGGTCTCATGATACTCCCACACTCAAACTCACTTATTGTGGTCAATTTAACATGTATATCCCATGGCAGTACCATGAATGGAGAACATACCTGGATTGCAGATATAGTTATTGAAATAGGGGCTATGCCTGCACGGATTTGTTGACCACTTTTAGCTCACCTTTAGGCAACTGTTTGTTGTAGAATGAGTGCCTGCAAATTGTGACTTGTTTCCAGAATTCTGTGGGCCTAATGTTTATGCGCTGTAATGCTTCATCCAAACTGAAACTTAAAATGAAACCTAATAATGTCAATTGTAGAAAGCAGGCAGTTGCACAGGTCTTTTTTGCATCCACCTTGTAATTTTTGTTTCTTATGCTCTTGCCAGGCTGTGATTACAGGAATAGTTTGTTTTATTGGAGACATAAATGGTGTTCTACATTTTGATTGATTTTAATCACTTGCCACATTCTGTTTCTCACCTTATGTGAAGCCTCTTCAGTATTCAGCATGCCTGATTGGGGATATGGTTTATTCTGTTGGTACTCATAGTTCAGAGTCACTTATTATAAGCATTGTGTACACTTTTTCTTGTAATAAATATAACACTCAGTGTGACATATGCTCTCACTAGTCGCAATCCAACAGTTTATCCTAGTTGTAATTAAGAGAAATCGCCTATTTTGCTGCATCTGATAGTAATTGACTGGACGAATGTACCAGAAGGTTTTAAAAAATGAAGTTAACTTTATGCCATTTTATTGAAAATTTGTTAGATTGTGGCTGTGTATAAATACAGTTTAATTTCTATAATAAGGTAAACACAGCAACTAGCCGCTGTTAAAAATGGTATTTATCAAGAACAAACAGTGCATCAATAGTCTTCAACCAGTAGGGTTGTCATCAAACAGCTGTTGGTGTTCAAAATATGGTGAAACTATCAGTTAAAACTAGTAATGGCAATCATTGTTCTTATAATGACATTACTAACACTGGTTGGTTACTGCTTTTACTTTAAGAATTAGCACTTATAGACAGTTTTTCTCCAGAGAGACAGAAAAAGGAAAAGACGTGTCCCCTAGTATAGCGTCTTTGATTTCTAGGACATACTACAACGAAATCTTATAAAAAGGTCCATACACCTTGGCTTCCCTTTAAAATAGTGTTTAAGATAATTGTCTCATCACTTTGTGGTCATATTATTGTTTTCTAAAAAGAGCTGTAAGGGTCTGGTGTGATCCTCTAAAGTAATTACTCCAACTTACATTCAGTCATCGCTTCAGCAATCACAACCCCATGTCATCAGTTGTAGTATATTCTCAATATTTCTGCTACAGCATGTTAGATTAAAAACTTCAGCTTCAGATGATAACCTTCCCTGTTAGTATCTCGCAAGTGTTGCTGTGCTGCCGCACTCCCCCCCCCCCTTTCATAAATGGACCTAGATTGGTCGATTCACAACAGAAGTCGTGTCAATGTCTGTAGTGCAAGTGGTGTCAGGTGAAATGTAAAAAAGAACTTGGCAAATTTCTCTATAGACTCTTAAAGTCAAAAACCCACTTCTAAACACCACTAAGATTATAGTAGCTGCCCTGGTTAGAGTTTGTGTAGCACACTCTGATTCCTATGACATCTTTAATGACCGTTCCATATGCTTGTTGTATTGGGCAATTTTTTTAATTTTTATTTAATTTTGTTTTTCATCAACCAGAATTTTCAGTTTATTCATAATGCTGTAAGCAACCACAGATTTTTCAAAAACATGATTTTTACTATGGCATTAATATTCTGCACATTGAAACTTCCTGGTAGATTAAAACTGTGTGCCCGACCGAGACTCGAACTCGGGACCTTTGCCTTTCGCGGGCAAGTGCTCTACCATCTGAGCTACCGAAGCACGACTCACGCCCGGCACTCACAGTTTCATATCAGCGCACACTCCGCTGTAGAGTGAAAATCTCATTCTGGATTCTGCACATTGTTCTAAGATTGTTTGAATTTGCTGGTCTAAGATTGTTGCTTCTACACTAATAAATAATGTTGTAAATTCAAAGGATCCAGAAGCTAAGACTGTCATGAACTAGATGCAGAACCATTAATATTCTTTAGCAATTGGATTGCCTGCGAGGACTAGTTTGCAAGATTTAGTCCCATAGGTAGAAAGAAGTGCAATAGATGGCACCCACTGTCTAATACCTCCATCCCTATAACTACTCTTTCAGAACACATGCTTCTGTAGTTTTGTCATAAATGTGTGCAGATATAAGGTTAATCACTTCAAAAAATGCTGTCTAATGTCCTGAATTAATGATAGCTTAATCCCCCCTATTCCTTCAATTCCTGTAAGTCACTAACTGCATCTAACTGCCATAAGACATGTTTAAGCAGTCTCCCTCTCTTCCATGCTTCCTTTGTTTAATTTATTTTATCATAATCTACATGAGAAAGACCTCAAAAAACGGTCTTAAGTAGTCTTACATGCACTCAAGTATTCAAGAATACCCTGATGTGAAATAAAAAGTACCATGTCATTGACAAACTGCCTATTGGCTTCTGTCTCGGGTTCTTCGGCCGACGTTCATCTAATGATTTTTCTGACGTTTCGCCAGCACGAGTAGCTGGCATTGTCAAAGCTTCACCCTCCATTGCCGGTGGAGGGTGAAGGGTGAAGCTTTGACAATGCCAGCTACTCGTGCTGGCGAAACGTCAGAAAAATCATTAGATGAACGTCGGCCGAAGAACCCGAGACAGAAGCCAATAGGCAGTTTGTCAACAAGTGGCCACGAAAGCCTTAACAATTTTGTACCATGTCATTGACTTATTCATTCCCTTACAGAACACTGAGAACATTCCAAAAACATAAGAGAACAATCCAATATCATTTGAGGGGTCAAGAGGAATACTGTATACCAGGTGTCGACTTTGACAAGTGATTTAATGTTAATGGCTGCTGTGACATGCAACTAAATTTGAAAGCAAAAAAACTGTCTTTTGTTACACACTCATCTTTAGTGTAGCCTGTTTGGAAACAAATTACCATTGATATGACAATATAATCAGCATGATGTTCGTGACGTTTGTTGCGTGTTTCCTATATCGCTGGTTAAAGCTGACGATTACCAGGAATATTCTTCTTCACCCATGAAAGTGATCACTTACGTTCGTCTGTGCATAGATTATCGATGTCAATATTTATATCAGAATATTTTTATGATATGATCACAGTAGCAGAAACTGTTACTATAAATTGTACAACATATTTGATAAAGACTGACATTTACAAATACAGAACATATCAAAACATCCATAAATATTTAAGAACATTAAAGAAAACTCTAGAACTCTATGGAACATGCAACACTTTCTGGTGTTTGTCTACTGAATTTCTTGACACCAAGGTACTGACATACTTGATCTTCTCTGCCATGGATAGCATGGTTGTGTTTCTTGTATTCCTTAGTGGGATGATAATGGAGTGCTTTGTCTGCCAAACAGTAATCTCTACTTTTTTGCTTTCTACTTCTTGTACACTAATGTTTTATTCACCCATTTGTGATTGTTGTTGTCCATGAGCTTCACTAGCTGTAACCCTACTTCATTCCAAAGTCTTGTTTCCTCGACATTTTCTCTAGGTGTGCTTGTTGGTATCTCGCTCGATGCTCTTCTCTAGTTTCATTTCACTGTTCATCTGTTAGGTTTCCTCACAAATTATTAATTGTCTTCCATTGTACAGCTGAATGTGCTTCTTGCTCCGCATATATTTCATATCTTTGCCGTTCTCTCTGTTCCTTCATTTCAGTTCACCACTGACAAGATCCCCTCTTCTTTTGTGTTGTGTGATACTGTTCAATGTTCACATTAAAGTCCAGCATAATACACTGTTCACCATCCTAAACAATTTACATTCTTTGAGGTGTTGCTATTACTTTCTACTATTTTTGCAATTCCTTGATGCACTCTAATAAATTTCCAAAAGTATACTGATGCACACATCTCGCCATCACCTGTGTGTACTCTTCTTATCTGAATCGTATTCTCATCAGAACATTTGAGAAACATTTTCACAATCATTGTGGCAAATCCTCCAACATTCTTGAACTTTCTAGGAGAATTCGGCACTTGATTTCCAATTCTTTCACTGTCTTCCCAAAAGAAGTAAATTAGTGTGTTGCTCACTTTTTGACTCCCTTATCATCAAACACAACCCCTGTAGTTCCAAACTGAAACCTTCTACAAGAATGGGGAGTTGAGGGGTGCCATACCACTAACAACACCTATGGGGCTTTGGGGGTTGGTTGTAGAGTTAAGGCGGCTTACACGCAAAAAACCATGCTTATGTTTATTATATATACTGATTTGTAAAATTGTTATATAAGAAAGGAGTAACATCCTCTCACAGATGAAGACACAATTAATATAAAGCTCTCATGTTAGCAATGTAAAATGTACGATGCTTCGTTAAATATCGAAGAGGCAAAAGGCCAAGTAAATAAGTAATAAATATGCTGTAAAGTAGTAGAAATGAGGAGATAAGGAAAACTTGGGGACATGAGGCAATAATGACAATAAGGCTTCTTTAGAAGAGAGAATGAAGAAAGGCAAAACATTTATAACATTTGTAGGTTTAGACAAATCATTGGGCAATTCTGAATGGAATGCATTGTTTGAAATTCTTTAGGGGGAGGAAAAATGAAGAAATCTGGAGGTCGTTGACAACTTTTATGGGAACTGAATTGCAGTTATGAGAGTCAAAGGACATGTGTGGAGACAGTAGATGAGAACAGAGTGGCCTTGGCTGTCCTTGTGTTATTCAGTCCTCTAAAGGGAGGAACGTTCTGGGAGATGGCATTGTAATTGTGTCAGAAATGACAAGAGTGTTGGAAGTGCAGTTGGATGTTGTTCTGAAAAGCAGTTATGAGATGAACGTCGACAAAAGCAAAGTAAGGGTAACAGAATATAGTCGGATTAAACTGGGCAATGCCTAGTAAATTAGATTAGCAAATGAAACACTAAACAAAGATGAGTTTTGTTATGGCAGCTGAAATAGAGAGGGTGTAAAATTCAGACTGGGCAAAAATAAAGTTTGAGCAAAAGAAGGGAGTGGCTGACGGGACACACTTTAAGACATCAAGGAATTTGGCAATAGATGGAATGTGGCCATGGAAATCATAGACACGCAAAGGGTTGCATGGAATAACTGGCTTCAGCGGGGTGTAGATTGCACAGTTGGGGCGGAATGAAGAGGCTTGCGTAGGCTAGACAAGAGTGAAGAAATGCATCAAACCAGTATTCAGATTGGATATTATATATCCTTGGGTAACAGAAGAAATATTGAATTTAATTGATGAAAGGAGAAAATATAAAAATGCAGTAAATGAAGCAGACAAAACTGAATACAAAAGTTTCAAAAATGAGATCGACAGGAAGTGCAAAATGGCTAAGCAGGGATGGCTAGAGGACAATTGTAAGGATGTAGAGGCATCTCTCACTAGGGGTAAGATAGATACTGCCTACAGGAAAATTAAAGAGACCTTTGGAGAAAAGAGAACCACTTGTATGAATATCAAGAGCTTTGATGGAAACCCAGTTCTAAGCAAAAAAGGGAAAGCAGGAAGGTAGAAGGAGTATATAGAGGGTCTATACAAGGGCGATGTACTTGAGGACAATATTATGGAAATGGAAGAGGATGTAGACGAAGATGAAATGGGAGATATGATACTGCGTGAAGAGTTTGACAGAGCACTGAAAGACCTAAGTCGAAACAAGGCCCTGGGAGTAGACAACATTCCATTAGAACTACTGACAGCCTTGGGAGAGCCAGTCCTGACAAAACTCTACCATCTGGTGAGCAAAATGTATAAGACAGGCGAAATACCCTCAGACTTCAAGAAGAATATAATAATTCCAATCCCAAAGAAAGCAGGTGTTGACAGATTATCGGACTATCAGTTTAATAAGTCACGGCTGCAAAAGATTAACGCGAATTCTTTACAGATGAATGGAAAAACCAGTAGAAGCTGACCTCGGGGAAGATCAGTTTGGATTCCATAGAAATATCGGAACATGTGAGGCAATACTGAACCTATGACTTATCTTAGAAGCTAGATTAAGGAAAGGCAAACCTACGTTTCTAGCATTTGTAGACTTAGAAAAAGCTTTTGACAATATTGACTGGAATACTCACTCTCAAATTCTGAAGGTGGCAGGGGTGAAATACAGGGAGTGAAAGGCTATTTATAATTTGTACAGAAACCAGATGGCAGTTATAAGGGTCGAGGGACATGAAAGGGAAGCTGTGGTTGGGAAGGGAGTGAGACATGGTTGTAGCCTCTCCCCGATGTTATTCAATCTGTATATTGAGCAAGCAGTGAAGGAAACAAAAGAAAAATTCGGAGTAGGTATTAAAATCCATGGAGAAGAAATAAAAACTTTGAGGTTCGCTGATGACATTGTAATTCTGTCAGAGACAGCTAAGGACTTGGAAGAGCAGTTGAACAGAATGGATAGTGTCTTGAAATGAGGATATAAGATTAACATCAACAAAAGCAAAACGAGGATAATGGAATGTGGTCGAATTAAGTCGGGTGATGCTGAGGGAATTAGATGAGAAAATGAGACTCTTAAGGTAGTAAATGAGTTTTGTTTCCTATTTGGGGAGCAAAATAACTGATGATGGTCGAAGTAGAGAGGATATAAAATGTAGACTGGCAATGGCAAGGAAAGCGTTTCTGAAGAAGAGAAATTTGTTAACATCTAGTATAGATTTGAGTGTCAGGAAGTCGTTCCTGAAAGTATTTGTATGGAGTGTAGCGAAGTATGGAAGTGAATCATGGGCGATAAATAGTTTGGACAAGAAGAGAATAGAAGCTTTCGAAATGTGGTGCTACAGAAGAACACTGAAGATTAGATAACTAATGAGGAGGTATTGAATAGAATTGGGGAGAAGAGAAGTTTGTGGCACAACTTGACTAGAAGAAGGGATCAATTGGTAGGACATGTTCTGAGGCATCAAGGGATCACCAATTTAGTATTGGAGGGCAGCGTGGAGGGTAAAAATCGTAGAGGGAGACCAAGAGATGAATATACCAAGCAGATTCAGAAGGATGTAGGCTGCAGTAGGTACTGGGAGATGAAGCAGCTTGCACAGGATAGAGTAGCATGGAGAGCTGCATCTAAGCAGTCTCAGGACTGAAGACCACAACAACAACATTATAATAGTTCTTGTGCACTATTGCAGGCCAAGTGTCTACCATGCAATAATGATAGGAAAAGAATAAATATAACCCCTGCCTGACATTGAAAAATATGCTTTGTTGTATAAGGTATATGAAATGATGATGTGCGTGTGACATTACGTGTGCATAAACAGAACTGAACACTGATAATATTTATTTTATTTACTCAGCTTTCATTTTTGAAATGTAGGTTTTGCTTAAATAGCCTGATGTTTAGGTTAGTTTCAAAAGTGATTAGTTTACTTGTATGTTGGTTAAGTAGGGTTAAACTCTTCAGTTAATCCCTTTCTTTTATGTTCGTTCCTGTCTCTGAATTTTGACAGAATTCACAAAATGTGAAACAAGTCTTTCATGTCCATTACATTTATAGTTTCATAATAATAGCATTACTCGCAGCTGTGAGAGTACTACTGTGCCACATTCCTTTGCCATTGATGAATATGATTGCTGTGTCCCAGATGAAGCAGACAACTGCATTTAACAGTACTGAGTGGTTATAATTAAAGTGCAGCTACTCACAGAGGTTCATTGTGGGCTGTAATTATCATTTGACAGCAAAACTTGACAGGTATTGTAGTGCATTAATGCAGAACCAGTTTAATGGAAAAATTTAATTCCAATTTTGGGCACCAGATGCAAATCTGGTAGGAAATGTCAAACAAGTGAGAAAGGCATAATGTTGATGTTACTATTAACCACTGCTTACATAATTTGTCCAATATGAACTCCGAAGATGTCGACGAGGTGCTGTGAAGTGACAAATTTGCACATGGCCGCCAAAATCGAAACTTTTTTTTTCAGCATAAATTGGTTGTGCATTAATGCTCTGGTGTTTCTACGGAGTTAGGCTACCATGCAATGATCACAGCCCACACTGGACCTCCATGCATAGCCACGTTTTAGTTACAAACACCTGGTCCTTATTTTGCTCATAGCCAGATCAGGCCTTCTTAATTGACACTTCTTGGGTGACTTACAGGCCACATACATTAATGTGAAACTCTTCTGTAGGTGCCTGTGATGAGTGCAAATCCTGATACATCGTCCCATGTACAGCAAAATCTACAGTTACAACAGTGCTATTAACTAAGAGAGATTGCTTCAGTGCTTCAGGTTATGACAGGAATAGCATGTATTTTTTAAATACTTAACTATTGTAGTTGGCACATTGTTATAAGTAGGCAAGACATATGGCTCTTGATGAAAACTGTGGAATGAAACACTAATTGATGTCACATTTGTACATAAACGCTAAGACAAAAAAATGGTCAACTATGAAGAAATTATCTAAAAGGGATGGAATTCGATAGACGCGATGTTCATGTACAGACAAATAAATGATTACAATTTCAGAAAAAAATTGATGAGTTATTCAAAAGAGAGCTTCACAAATTGAGTGAGTCGAAAACACATTGATCCACCTTTGGCCCTTAAGCAAGCAGATACATGGCTTGGTGTTGATTGATAGAGTTTTTGCATGGCCTCCTGAAGGATATCGTGTCAAATTCTATCCATATGGATAGGCATATTAGATCATAAATATCCCATGATGGTTGGAGGGCTCTGCCGCTAATGCTCCAAATGTTCTCAATTGGGGAGAACATTGGTGGCTGAGGTAGGGTTTAGCATATGCAAAGACAAGCAGTAGATATTCACACCATGTGTGGCAGATGTCACCTTGCCAATATGTAAGCACAGGATGGCTAAGAGGAGTAAAGGGAATAGACTTTGAACTTCAATGCTATGATCTTAAGTGGAACAAAACATGTTGTGAAAGCTACGTTTTTTGGGGTATTTTGTAAAGTGAACTCCATGGGCAATATGTAACAAAGAGTAATGTGGGAAACCTCCCAAAAACCCCTAAAATTGGCGGTATTTATGCCAGCTAACGCTAAAAAATAGAAATAGTGAAGGTAAAGCTATTAATTCATTGATGTCAACAGACTTGAGGTTTTATAGGCAACTGAGGGAGAATTACATGATGTGTTGAATGTAAGAACAGTCTAATGAGTACAGAATATGCATTTAGAGTTAACTGAAGAGATACGTAGGAAATTAGGAGTAGCAGAAACAAGATTAACAATAAGCTGTACATCAAAATTGGGGACCATGAACTGGGTGAAGTGAAGGTATTCTGATACCTTGTAAACAAAGTAATGTATGTCATACAAAATAATAGTGTCATAAAAAGCAGACTCGTATGGGCAAGAGGGCACTCCTGTACGACTGAGCAAAAATATTGGCCTCTATTTGAGGAAGAAATTTCCCAGAATGTGCTTCTGGAGCACAGCATTGGATGGAAGTGAATTGTGGACTCTGGAGAAACCAGAAAACAAGAGAACTGAAGCTTTCAGGTTGGGCTGCAATAAAGGGATGTTGAAAATTAGAGGGACTTTAAAGATAACAAATGGAGACATTCATGCAGAATCATTTGGAATGTTTAGGATAGGATACATTAAGGCATCAAGGAGTAAGTTCAATAGTACTAGAGGGAGCTGTAGAGGGTAAAAAATTTAGGGGAAGACATACGGGAGTGCATCCAACAAATAGCAGAGGACACTGAGTGTATGACAGACCCCAGGATTTTTCAAAGGAACAACATTTGATGGGATTCTGTGAAGTTCTGTTACACATGTATTTATAGTACGTGCTCATGCAAATAGAGATTTTACAATCAGAAACCTGCTCTGATAATAACAATGGGGGTCAATAATGTAGTCTACCTCACAGTCATTTATTTATTTTATTTATTCGTTTGGCATGTACAAGGCAAATATTACAGTGTCATTACAATCCACCAGGAAATTACAACACTACACAATGCTACTTATAGTTTTGAGCCAATCTATGGCTAGGTCAGGCAAGTAATGCATGTCCTTCAGTTCACCACTATATCCTACCACTTCACACACCAGTAGGTGGTCCATTGTCTGGATTTCACCACATTCACACACGGGACTCTCCGCAAGTCCCCACTTATTCATTAGATGCTTGCATCTTCCCACGCTTGTTCTAAGGCGATTTAAGGCAACCCAGAGCTTCCGAGGGAGATCAAAACCATTTATCTTCTTGCTGGGGTCATCGATAAGCTTTTGGTTCCTGTGTGTCCCTTTGCGCCATGATTCCCCCCAGGCTAGCTTTGGGTCGAAGTCCTGTAATTCCCTGCCAATCTTCCAAAAGCGGGACCTAGATTTTAGCCTGTTGATGGATGATAAGTCTTGGTGTATAGGGAGTTCTGGATTGTGTACGATCTTCCTATATAATCTTGAGGTCGCCATGGAGCGCCTTATATCAGGGGGTTCTATGTTGGGAAGGACTGGGAGCCAGTCACATGGGGTAGCCCTGAGTGTGCCTGAGATAATTCTCATCGTCTCTTTCAATTGGGTGTCTACTTTATTTACATGCACACTTTTCGCCCAGACTGGTGAACAATATTCAGCCACGCTGTACACGAGGGCTAATGCTGACATCCTTAGTGTATTAGATCCGCACCCCCATGATGTTCCGGCCAGTTTAGACATAATGGCATTTAGAGATTTTAATTTCTGTTTGGTGTCTTCCAGATGGGAGCTAAACGTTAGTGTACGGTCTAATTTTACTCCCAGATATTTGGGCTTATCTTCATGTCTGATATGCCGGTCATTCAGGGAAAGCTGTAGTTTCCTGCTTGAAGCTCTGTTATTAAAGTGCATTATGGTACTGGTTGTTTTATTGGGGTTGGGATGCAAATGCTACTTAAGGTAGTAGGTGTTCAGCGCTTCAAGGTCCGCATTCAGTGTTTTTTCAAGATCTTCGAAATTTTTGCTTTGGTATGCGATGGCCAGATCATCCGCATACGCAAATTTACGTGACCTGGTGCTCGGCATATCAGATATGTATAAATTAAAAAGGGTCGGCACCAGGGCTGACCCCTGCGGCAGGCCATTGTTTATGACCATGCTTTTGCTGCTCTTTCCATGGAGATAGACTTTGATCTTCCTGCCTGTCAGCATATTTTTTAGTAATGTGTACGTCTGATTGCATTTGATAATTCGAGTAAGCTTGAGCAGTAGTCCTTCGGTCCAGACAATGTCATAGGCTGATGTAAGATCTATTAATACCAGGCCCGTTTTCAGCTTGTTCTGATAGCCTTTCTCTATATATGTTGTAAGGGACAAAACTTGTTCACAGCAGTTCCTTCCCACACGGAACCCTGCTTGATAGTCCGGGAGGTTCGCCTCAATGTATGGTGCTAGTCTGGCCAATAATATTCTCTCAAATAGTTTGTAAGAGGTACAAAGCAGTGAGATCGGTCTATAGTTCTTTGGATTATCTCCATCCTTCCCTGGTTTCAGTACTGCTATTACCTTAGCTTCTTTCCATAACTTCAGAAGTGCACCTGATTTAATGCATTCCGTGAAGAGCTTGGCCATCCATTTCCTCCCAATGGGTCCCAGCTCCCTCAGAAATTCTGGGAGGATTTCGTCGGGTCCGGCTGCTTTCCCTGTTTTCATTAGTGTTAGGGCCTCGGTAATCTCCTCGACGTCTACTGCTTTGACAATATCTGGATTAGTTGGGTTATTGGCTAATTCCTTGGTTAGGTTCCTGGAGATCCTTTTCTTCTCCTCAGTCTTCAGGCATATTTTGGAGGTCTGTTTCACGGCAGTCGCTATTTCGGATGGGCCCACACCCGCGGCCGATCTTCGTGGTGTTGTGGCACCACCCAGTTTCCGTAGTAGACACCAGCTCTTCCTGCTAGAATGGGTAAAGTCCAGATTCTCCATTGCCATCTTCCACCTGTTCCTACGTTCCTCGTTCATAGTGTTGATCAGTCGTTCTGCAGTCTCGTCCTCCCCACTCCTCTCATACTGCTCTAACAATGACTCGCACTCCTCTGACCAGCAAGGAATGTATCCCCTCCGGGCCCCTTGGGGGATAGCCTTTAGGGCCCTTTTATATATCAGGTTTACAAACCTTTGGTAGTTCTCTGGACTTTGTGGTATTCGATTTATTGTCTTGTCAATAAAAGATTTATATTTCCCCCAGTCTGCTTTTCTCAGATTCCACCGTGGAATCGGGGGGGGGGGGGCTCTTAATGATCGGGATGGAAAGGCCGATCTCCACAATAATCGGGAGGTGTTGGCTCCGTGGGAAAGCTTCGAGGACTCTTCTTGTAGCTTGCATTGGTACGCCCGTTGCGCCTTGTGTGACAAAGGTCAGGTCAGGTGTCACCTTTGTGCCCCACACTTTTGAATTGAAGGACGCTCTGTCCTTGGGATCAAACAGGAGGTGTAGGTCCCGGTTGTCAGCCCAGTCACTTAGTCCAACGCTTTCCGGAGTGGATCTCTGATACCCCATCTGGTGTGCTGGGAATTAAAGTCGCCGGCATAGATTGCTGGATGATTAGCCTGCGGTAAGATTCCTATAGGCCATTGCTGCGAAGGTGGTTTGTAGACATTGTAGATTGTCATCTCTCCCAGTTTAATGCCTATTGCGTGTGGAACCGATTCCACATTGTTCTTGAGGTTTCCTAGAAGCTCATTTTTCACCAGGGTTGCCATACCATGTTTGTCGTCTCCTGAGTATCCCACATTGGTGAATCCTGGTATGCATAATCGTTCGATGTTTTCATCAGTCAGGTGTGTCTCCTGCAAGAGTACGACACTTACTCTTTCTCTTGTTACAATTTTTTCAAGGATTTCTCCTTTCGTCCTTGTGTAGCCTTCTATATTGAAGTGGCACACTCTCACCATCTTCGTGGAGTAATTACGCTTCTGAATCGTTTGCCTTCTTGTGGGCCGGGAGGCATTTGAGTGTCCGGTCCCACTGATTAGTATTTTATCCATCATAAGCAATTTTCCAAAATGATTGGAAACCAGTTGCACAGAAGATATTTTATTCCTTTGCCGATTTCAGGCACCTAGTGCCCCTCTTAAGAAGGTTATAGTTACTGCATTATTTGCGAGCATCAAAAGTATGTATGCAGCACATTGTTGTGGTCATTTGATTCATAATGCTTGCACAAAAATGGTATAAGAAAACCAAGCAACAAGTGCAGACATCATGCCATCACTGGAGCTAATCAACCTTAACGTTCTGAAGGATGACATTAGGTGGCTGAAATTGGTAAAGGCGTAAAATTTGTTTTACGCAACGCGTTGCTGATTGTTGGAAAGACTGTGTGACTGGAAAATTACTGTTTTCGAGAGAATCACTGGGTTTAAAATTTAAATTACAAATTACGCTTTTCAAGTGTCAATCTTACAGTCTCATGGTGCTGGCATTACTGAGTGTTGTGATCTTGTGTAGAGGGTTGGTCAGGGATGACAATGGTCTGAAACTACTCCTTATGGGAAGTTTGCGACAACTCCTTAATTTTGTGCAGTGGCTTAAGCTGTTAGTTTTCTTCTCTGCCCACTTCTACCCACCAGTGTCACACGTGCGAGAAACTCACATAATGTTAAATCATGCTTCACAGTTGTATGCCGTATACTAGCCCAAACTGCGGCTCGAACCTTCTGCTGATGACTCATCCAGTGACCAAATCCTTTTTCATCACCCGTGAGCACTCGAGTATTCAAAGTTACAAAGTCATATTTAGAGAGTTGTGCCAGTCCTAACCTTCACATCTCTCCTCACTCTGTCATACCTGGTGATTACAATAGCTGCGTTATAACTTCATCTAGAATACACAGGAACCAGTAACTCTCAGTATTTTTTTGTATTTGAGGGGGTGGGTAGGTGGAATGCATAATTATGTGGGTATTACAAGCCCTTTTTTGACTACTGCTCCAGTGTTTGTGATCCCTGTATGTTGGATTAAATGAATACATCAAAACATTTCAAAGTCATGCTGCTGGATTTAATGGACGTTTGGAATGGTGTGTGAGTATTACAGAAATGCTTCATGAGATTAGAGGGGGGGGGGGGGGACGGGCTCCTGGAAGACAATTTTCTTTGTACTCCTTTTGAGGAATTTTAGAAAGGCAGCATTTGTAACAGTCTGCGAACGATTCTGCTATCTCTAGGATTCATAAGGCAAATTATGCCTCATACAGAAAAATAGAAGCAATCATTTTTCCCTCACTCCATATGCAATCAGGAAAAAAAAGGGATGGCAGAGGGTACTACATACCCTCTGCCATCTGTGCAATGGCATGCATATTATGTATGTATGTATGTATGTATAGCTGCATCAAACATCTCACATGTGCATTCACCTTTTGCACTACATTGTTTTAGGATTAATTGAAGTGTGTGATACTGATCGCCAATATACGATCGTACTGTTGCCTCTGAACAAACTTACACCTCGGACTAAACTACAAATAAGTATGTCACCACATCTAAAATTTCTGATTCACATTTGTTGGTTTCGTGAACTCATACGGTCACCTTGTGGCCTAACCTCAGTTAGACAAGTCACCACATCCTACATTCCAAAAGCTAATAAGAACACAAAAATACAGTCAGTACTCTGTTCTCTTTCTGTTTGTACCCATATGACATCACATGCCATGTCATTATGATCTTGGAGGACAAAGCCGACCTCCAGTATTGGTGGGCGGTTGACCTTTCTTTTCCAGATTCTGAAAGAGTGTGAAACTTGTTTTGGGATAACTTTCATGCTTCATAGCTTTCGTTTGATCACGTTTAGTGTACATAAGTTGCAGACTAGCATTGATGTCTAGTTTACCTGTACGATTGTTGCAGTAAGCACCAGTGTACCCCTCTCGCCCAATGCCAGCAGAGAATGGGAGTCGCACCTGGAGATCGACAGACTGCTGCAGAAAGTAAACCAGCTGGAGGCAGGTCAGTCTGCTTGCTCATTAGTGACCTTGTACCATTAATATTGTGTTTGTTGGTATCATATTGTTTCTCATTTGCGTTGCAGTTAGAGCTGCCATTAGCAACATCATTCAAGATATGGGAAATAGATAAGCACAGTTATTTAAGTTTGTGTTTCGTATGTCAAATCAGTAACATTGTTTCTCCTTGTTTTGACAATATTATGAAAAGGATACATTGCAACTCACCATATAGTGGAGATGTTGAGTTGCGGACAGGCATAAGAAAAAGACTGTTAAACAAGTATGATTTTGGCCAAAGGGCCTTCTTCTGGACACACACACACACACACACACACACACACACACACAAAAACTCTGGGAAATTAAACACCTTCCAATGGCTTGGACAACTTCCTCATGTCATGTACCCTATTGGTAACTGTTGTTTCAGTCACCGTCATTTGTTAAGTGGAGACCCGACATCACTCTGCTTACTGCAACACAGCATTGACAGTGTGCCATTTTCTGACCCAAGTGCTATTTTATAGCTGTTCACATTTTAATGTGTGTTTGCCATCTGAATTGTCTGATGTGTTAGCAGATACAGCACAAGCCGTAGATCGTGTTTTACTTTTTATTCGTCTTAGAAATATAGCAAAGGTAATTTAGTTTCCAACTGTTCCATCATCCTCCTGGAATGAGAAGTGATTGTTTTTAGCTATCCCTCTACTCCAGTTGATTAGATTCGGAGTATTATTGACTTCAAGCTCATCCGGTAACAGTAGCCGGATGACCTCAGATGATGTCTCTCGCAGATGGCGATGAAACATTAGGTGGAAATTTTATACTCTGACCACAGCCTCTCAGCCCGGAAGTTTCAACTGAAGACAACATCGGCCATGAAAGCCTACATTGTATGAGATCATTTAAAGTTACGAGTGCATGCTCTCTCTCTCTCTCTCTCTCTCTCTCTCTCTCTCTCTCTCTCTCTCTCTCTCTCTCTCTCACACACACACACACACACACACACACACACACACACACACACACACAAAACCACTGTACCAGGCCTAGGTGTGTGTGCGCGCGTGTGGAGGGGGGGGGGGGGAGGAGGGGACACGCACTTACATGCTACTTCAGTAGCTCGTTTGGCCAGAAACCTACTTGTCTAGGCGTCTTTTTGTTGTGCCTGTCTGCGGCTCATCTCCAACATACGGTGAGCAGCAATCTATCCTTTTCGTATCATTGTCATTATTCCATCTGGTGTTTGATTTATTCTTGTTTTGATCTACTTGGGTAGTTTGACAATGGTATTACAACACAGTGGACAGAAGACGTGGCCAGGGTTGGTGCACCATTGTGTTTAAATCTGATAAGAATGGAGAGAGGCAGTAACGGTGTACTCTCTAGTATTCCTACAAGTGCAGCACTGCCACACACTATATGTTTATACACTGTTTGATTAAAGGCTTCCAGACACTTGTTAGTGGACATTAATACGGTGTGAGTCCACCTTTCACCTTTATGGCCGCTTGAACTCTGCTGGGAAATGTCTGAATGTCTGTGGAGGAATGGTAGCCCATTCTTCCTCAAGAGCTGAAACTTGAAGTAGTGATGTCGGACATTGCAGTCTGGACTGAAGCTGTTGGTCTGACTCGTCTCAAATGTGTTCCATTGGGTTCAGTATGGGACTATGGGAATGCCAGTCCATTTCAGGAATGTTATTGCTCACCCAACATTCGCTCACAGAAGCTGCTTTGTGACAGGCTGCATACAGTCAGTCACAGTCTCCGAACTCGTGCTCTACTGTACGCAGTACACGTTGCTGTAAAGTGTGTTCATATCCTTCCATATTTAGTGTTTTCCTGAGTCTGACGAGAAGATCGCACACTAAACCCCATATTGTAGTATCATCTACAGTACTCCATACTTCACTGTTGGCACTACACAAGTGTAGGTAACATTATCAAGGCATTTGACAAACGCAAACCCTTCCATCGGATTGCAGCAGGGTATAACATAATTAATCACTCATTTCCAATGATCCACCATCCAGTCTTGTCACATTTTTAGTAACCCCAGTCATTGCTCAGCACTGATTATAGAAACTTTGCATCTTATGAGGAGGTGCTGGGCCATTGGACCCCGTTCTTTTTAACTCCCTACGCACAGTCTTTGTGCTAATGGGCTGCTGTTAGCACTTTGGAACTCGCAAGTGGTTCCACTTCCGTCATGTGAATTTTTGCAACTACCCTCTGCAGTGTTTGACGAGCTCTGTCTGTCAGCACATGAGGCCTGCCTGGCCGTGGTACAGCTGTAGTTGCTTCTTTGCATTTCCAATTCAATATTGTGGCTTCAGAAAGGTGAAAATGTCCATGGTGGATTTGTTACTCAGGCAATAACCAAGTCAGTGAGTTCTCTTGACTGACCAATTCTGTCATTTGTAGTTATCTACTGAGAACACAGTACTCTCCTGCTCCTTTTACACTGGTGGGTCCACCTCTCATGGTGTGTGGTTGTAAGTTCCACATTGTCTGGATACTTTTGATCAGAAAGTGTGTAATACAACAGCCAAACACTGGCTGCTACTTTTGTTTGATAACATTCCACAGACACTTGAAAGGTGTCTTCGTTAACAGGACCTGTAGAACATATGTACTACCATTTGTGGAAATTGCAACACACAGAAGGAAACACAGAATGAAACACAGAATTCAGTTAATTTAATACCACAGGTTAGGTATGTGACAAGTAACAAATGATTACCTTTTCAAATCTGTACATGACCTTTGAGCCCCACTATTCAGTATGTCATGTGGCCACTGTGCGCTGCAATTAGAGTTGTGGCATTGAATTGATAAGGTTCTGAATACGTTCCTGAGGGATTTCCCTCCACATAGTTTGTATCCGAGCCCACAAATCCGTGACAGCAGTTACTGGAGGACCGTGACACACCTGGTGCTGACCGACAATATCCCGTACGTGTTCAACGGCCGACATGTATGGTGAACGTGCAGGGAAGCAGTGGTACCCGTCACTCTTCAAATAAGACCTGCACGTTCTTCACAGTATGTGGCTGGGCATTGTCCTTTTGAAATGTGGCCTGTGGAGATGCCTGAAGCAGGGGGAGTACCTCGGGCTCCACGACCTGCATTAGGTACCGGTTGCTGTTCAAAGTGCCCGCAATATGTAAGAGGCGAGATCAGTTGTTGTAACCGATGGTGCCCCAAACCTTCATGCCTGGTGTTTGTCCGCTATGCCACTCCGCAGTGCAACCCTCCTAGTTGCACTCACTACGGTACCGCTTGGCCACATACGCGGCCATCACTGTAGGACACGTTGAAGCGGGACTCGTCTGAAAAGATTGCATGTTGCCACTCGGCACCCCAGTGGCAGTGTGCACGTGCCCATTGCGGTCGGAGGAGCTTGTGGTTTCTGGACAATGGAAGCGGAAGTAATGGCATGCGTACAACCGGTCCAACCTGCAGCAGACAAGTTCACACCTGTTTCCGTGCTCCAGCGAAGAGCTTACACTGTGGATGACGCTCTAGGGTCCATAATGGCCGTGCGAACAAGATGACAGTCATCCCGTGCTGTGATCATGTTCCGTGGTCCGGTTCCCGCCCGTCTCTGCATACGACCTTCCTGTATCCACAGCTTCCACACACCCGTCACTGTCATAGCAGCATGCCCTGTGTGAACCGAAATGTCACGGTACGACAACCCCTTTTCTCAGAGACCGATCACTGTGCCCCGTTCGAACTCGCTCACATGCTGATATGACTCCCTCTGATGTCAGTGAGGCATACTGGCACTCACTGTATTGTTTCCACCTTGTGTGACAGCTCTGCGCTGACTGCACTAGTCACAACACCGACCCAGTCGGACCGACACGAGAGGGCTCTGCTCGGCCTACGTATACCATATCTCGCTGCAAAACGTATCGCGTATTGCTTGCACACCTGTCGCCACTTCCATTAAGTGTGGCATTATTCGGATAATTCCTTCTCAGTGTTGCACTTTTCACAAACGACAGTGTATATGTGTGAATGCTAAATATCATATTTTACTGCACAAATGAAGTGCATGCTGGATGGGCGTGCATGCTAAAGAAGCAGCTACTGTAATTCTTCATAACCTTACTGAGTGTAGTGTTGTGTGTTAGAAGCAGGCCACACTCTTTTGTCATACACAGAGTTGATGGAATGAAGTTAAAAGGAATTTGATCTCAGTTTACTTCAGCACGTGGGATGTAATGACTTGGCATCTCAGAATTGTTGGAGGAGTCAGTTTAAATTACTGTCCTTAAGCTTCCCAATATATGGGAGTGAAAATCTTTAGTAGACAAAAAGATAAGAAAATTCTTAACTTGAAACATGGTATACTAAAAACCGAAACTAATGATTAAATGTAATTTGCTTGGATATGAAAAAGTGATCTATTACAAATTATCACTTAATCAAACACTCAAGATCACAGATAATCATTTATTTAAAAATGACTGGTTTTGACCTTCATCCTGGCCATCTATAGATTAGCAGCAACGTATGACTAAAGCTGGTGGTGCATAAGACAGTTGCACGATGCCACGGTCTACTGCTCCGTAAATGACCGTGGCATCGCACATCTGTTCTGTGGACCACCAACTTCAGCCATATGGTGCTGCTGATCTGAAAGTGGCCAGCATAAAGGCCAAAACCGGTCATCATTTTATAAATGAATGATTATTTGTAATCTTTACTGTTTTGTTAAGCAGTAAAATGTTACTTCTGTAAGAGGTGATGGACAAAATGATTATTTCGGCAAGATGACATGATCATTAGCCTCGTCATGTAAATGGAATTTCATTCTCGGGGGGTGGGATTATTAATTTTAGAGTACTGCTTGAGCTCATTAGCCAAAATTTTAGGTGAGTGGATTGCATTACTATTCTTTTTTATTTTTTACATGTGTCCTGTACCCTTATTCAGAAGTGTCTGCAGGAGATGAATAAATCACTAGGAAGGGAAAGTGAGAAGGCGTAGACCAATGGTAGTCATCAGATGGTAACAAGCCTTTAAATATTGTTATTTTGAGCTTCTGGTTTAATGTTCTAGTCAATATCAGTCTCAAATGGAAATACAGTTCCACTCTGTTATTTAGTGAACAGAATATGAGATTATCAATATAGGACCAGATTCGTGATGATTTAGAACTCCCTAGCAGATAAAACTCAACAGGACATCAAGAGACGTAAAGAAATTCTGGGAGTTTGCCACGGGACTGTTATAGCTTAGTGAAACGATTCCAGGGCATTATTGGCTGAGAGAGCACCATGTGGGGTAGTTTCGCTACCATAGTGCACATCTGTTTCTTGCCACTTCAGTGACATGCATGTCAGTTATGATAACACAACACCCAGTTCCCATGTGGAAAAAATCCCTAACCTGGCCGAAAATCCAACCCGGAAACACAAGATGTAGAAGGAGCAGAGCTAACCACTAGACCATGAGCTGCAGACATTATATCTTGATGATCTATTGGATAATGTTGGAAGCTCCATGAGGATGTTGGAAGAATGCAGGAGGATCTGTAGAGGATTGTTCATTGCCACAGGGGCTGCCAGTTGACCCTGAATGTTACAGAACATTTGTTTAACCAATTCTTCAGTGCTGCACATCAGTCTGGGACCCTTACAGAGTTGGGTTTGTTGTAGAGAGAGAGATGATCAACAAAGAACAGCACATACTGTCACAGGTTTGCTTAGCAAGCACAAAGAGTTTTACAAAGGTGCTTGACAAACTCCAGTGGCAGATGTTACAAGAGAAGTGTTGAGAAGTGGAGAGATTTACTGTTGAGTAGTGAGGTCAGTTATTCTGAGAAGAATCAAGAATTGTATTACTTTCTCCCATCTGTGTCCTGTGCACTGAGTGCAATGAAGAAATTGCAGAAATTGGAGCTTGAACAGAGGTTTATTGAAAGGCACTATTATGAAGCACCACTTGTCAGTGGAACAGGGAAGGGCGGACGTAATAGTGGGACCAAAAGTCCCATTTTCCACTCAGAGTGAGGTGGCTTATGGATTAGATTAGATTAGATTAATTCTAGTTCCATGGGTCATGAATACGATATTTCGTAATGATGTGGAACGAGTCAAATTTTCCAATACATGACATAATTAAGTTAATTTAACAACATAATTAAGTTAATATAACAATTTTTTTTATCTAAAAATTCCTCTATGGACTAGAAGGAGTTGTCATTCAGAAATTCTTTTAATTTTGTCTTAAATACTTGTTGGTTATCTGTCAGACTTTTGATACTATTTGGTAAGTGACCAAAGACTTTAGTGGCAGTATAATTCACCCCTTTCTGTGCCAAAGTTAGATTTAATCTTGAATAGTGAAGATCATCCTTTCTCCTAGTATTGTAGTTATGCGCACTGCTGTTACTTTTGAATTGGGTTTGGTTGTTAATAACAAATTTCATAAGAGAGTATATATACTGAGAAGCTACTGTGAATATCCCTAGATCCTTAAATAAATGTCTGCAGGATGATCTTGGGTGGACTCCAGCTATTATTCTGATTACACGCTTTTGTGCAATGAATACTCTATTCCTCAGTGATGAATTACCCCAAAATATGATGCCATATGCAGGCAATGAGTGAAAATAGGTGTAGTAAGCTAATTTACTAAGATGTTTATCACCAAAATTTGCAATGACCCTTATTGCATAAGTAGCTGAGCTCAAATGTTTCAGCAGATCATCAATGTGTTTCTTCCAATTTAATCTCTCATCAATGGACACACCTAAAAATTTTGAATATTCTACCTTAGCTATATGCTTCTGATTAAGGTCTATATTTATTAATGGCGTCATACCATTTACTGTACGGAACTTTATGTACTGTGTCTTATCAAAATTCAATGAGAGTCCGTTTACAAGGAACCACTTAGTAATTTTCTGAAAGACATTATTGACAATTTCATCAGTTAATTCTTGTTTGTCAGGTGTGATTACTATACTTGTATCATCAGCAAAGAGAACTAACTTTGCCTCTTCATGAATATAGAATGGCAAGTCATTAATATATGTTAAGAACAACAAAGGACCCAAGACCAACCCTTTTGGAACCCCATTCTTGATATGTAGACATTGAGCAAAGTGCATGTCCCTGCCTAACCCTTTGTTGATGAAATGTAGACATCAAGCAAAGTGCATGTCCCTGCCTAACCCTTTGTTGATTTTAATTGAAGCAGCTACACTCATGTGCAGAAAAAAACAGAACACCTTGAACAGGATATTCACTCATGCTGCACCCACCTGGTTCCAGATCATCTGGTTGGCATTGGATCACAACATTGCATCCATTGTTTCACCATATCCCACACGTTTTTGATTGGCGACGAGTCTCATGATCTTGCAGACGTGGGCAGAAGGCTGACATCCTGTGACACCAATGAGGCACGTGTTTCTGGAGCAACGTGTGGTTGCGTGTTGACCTGCTGAAAAAAAGCATCTGGAGTGTTGTGCAGAAAGGGTACGGCTAAGAATTTCAGGATGTCATTTATGTAGCTCATACTGGTCACAGTGTCCTGGACATGCACAAACTGTGATTTGTGGTTGTACAGAATAGCACCCCACCCCAAAAGGCCTTAAGTTGGTGCAGTATGTCTTGTGCTAAAGCAGTCACTGTGAAGCTGCTCTCTCTGTCTGTGGCAAACCAAAATGTGGCCATCATTTTCAAGTAAACAGAACCTGGATTCATCCGAAAGAGCTATCTGATATCATTCCTGTCCCCAGTGATGTCGTTCCATTCACCATTGCAGTCTAGCATGTTTCTGCACTTTCGTCAAAGGTAGGCAGAGAAGTGGGTGATGCACACATAATTCATGCCACAATAATCGGTGACATAATGTCACCTCTGACAGTGTACGATGTGTTACACTATTCCACTGTTACACTAGAGCTGAGGAGAATGCAGATCTATCCTGCAATGCCATTCAGATGAGGTGTCGAGCTTCATTGAGGGTGGTCGGGGTGGTGAGACATGATCCATCTCGTCTTGTTCTACGGTCTTCCGTGAACGGTTTGGCACACACCTGTTGCACTGCCAAACAGTTTGTCCCATACAAACAGCAATTTCCCAGATGGATGCATCACAGTCTCTCGTGCCAGTAGTGTGCCCTCTTTCAAACTCACTGATTTGACAGTACAGTTCACGCATACATCTGCGAGGCATCCTGCACATCTGCTCAATTCACACTGGTCCATTACCTTCAGTTTTCAGTGACAGGAGCTGCAGGCACATTTTACCAGTAGGTGGTGTTGCACCGCGATATCGATGTTGACTTGCAGACCAACACGGTTCAAATGCTGATCATTTCTGCAGAACATACTAATGTACGTGCCCTGTGAATATGAACATCCTATCTGTAATCATTCAAGCTGTTTTTTATTATCATAGTCATGGGATTTGCAAAGTTTACACTTACGATTATGAACTATTTGATTGGTATTATCAGTAATCAAATATCATGGGATTTTCTGCACGTATTAGACCAGTTTGAGATCCACTCACAGATTAATGAGACATTTGGGTTGAAGTGCACTTTCAGTATCTGCAGCTCTAGCTTTGTGATGTTGGCAGTTTGTCAGTGTTGGTTGTAGTCGGTGGGAGATAGTGTACGGTAGCCAATGAGAGTAACCGAATCTAATGATTTCATTTGACAGAAGTTAGGAATTTATTACTTTTGTTTTCAATATGGATTGCCAGAATAATTTTTACTGATGTGGTTATTATGAGTTCTGTGGCTGGTTGTTGATTTTGGTATTTATTTGTTGAATGGAAAAAACTGATTTGCCAGAAGGCTAACCTGTAGCAAAGCCCAAGGCTTAGGTCAGTTTGGAGTGCAAAGTTCTGCTTGTGGACTAGCAAAGGCAACAAATCTCAAGATGAAAATATGACAGCCATAATGATTGACGTATAGCTTAGCAAGAGTTACACATTTGTCATTGCAACAATCTAGTTGTATGTCTTTATTTCCAGGTTCGCCCAAAACAGTAGTAACGTGTTTAATTTCTCCCCTAATAGAGCAAAGTACCAGCTTACTTCATTTTCAAACTATAGAAAATTATGAACTAACATTCCAATTCAGTACTGACAGCTGATTCAGGATTCATTGTATTCAGTTCGCGTTGTTCGTCACACTACTTGTTACTGACATCAGCATACGATACATCAGCTGCTGACACTGTAAATGCTTTTCTACTGACCAGTATAATACGAATAAGTTTTTTCGCATGTATTCCTCATTGTAACTGGATTTAGGTGATATGTTGAACATGTGACTGTGCTCCAGGTAGAACAGCCACTTAGTTAAAGCTTAAAGGTGAAAGATTATTGTTTCTGTTCCAAACAGCCATGAAGATACCACCAGAGAAGGAGCGCACAGGATGCACAGAGCGACTGTTGTCATGGGCGGTGGCGAATGGTGCAGAGGTGCGTGGTGTTAAGGTCACCCACTTCCCAAACTATGGTTTGGGTCTACAAGCAGAGAGAGACATCAGTGAAGGCGAGCTAGTGGTTGCAATCCCGAGGCACATCATGCTGACAACAGACACTGCTCGAAAGTCACCAATACTCGGTAAGTCAGTTCTGGTGACTCTCATGAAAAGGAGTTGTGGTTCAGCTTAGGCTGTCTGCATGTCACTTGAATAAGAAGCTTTATTCCAAACTATAGGCTAGTTTCAATCTAGCAGCAGCTTCTACCGTACAATTATTTTATCATACATCTGCTATTGATAAATGACACGAGGGAAAAAAAAAACCAGAGAATGTTAGGGCATGTTCGAAATACTGTCGATCCCACTGAATATGAATCACATTACAGAACATAATCTCAGGTAATTGTGCTCAAACCTATTGCCAAACAAAATATGCAGCACAAAGGAGTACATGGATGAAAAATAAATTATCCCAGCTAAACATAATGTTAATATTCTGCAACACTGCTTCTAGCTTTGATGACAGCCTCAATTTGCCAAGGCAGAGATATGCAAAATCGAGCTAAAGCCAATTATTGATTATTAGATTGCATAGAGCTACCAAATTGTGGGCATGTGGATTGCTATGTTTCATCCGCTTTTCCGAATATTCCCAGATATTTTCTGTAAGATTAGGATTTGGTGATTCAGCGCGTCATTCAAAATGCCTTAGTGTAAAACCAGGAATATATGTGTGCAAGCTTGTGAACTGTCATCTTGAAAGGTGGGTTATGCTCGATGGAGCACTGCATACATGTGGGGAAACCGTGAGACTAGCGTTCGCTGCCCACAGCAAAAAATGCCTTTCTTTTAATTATGTCCACCCCAAATCCTATTTCACAATAATATAAAACATGCTGCTCTTCTTTAAACTTTCTCCACGTACTCCATTAATCCTATTTGATAAGGACCCCGCACCGCACAGCAGTACTCCAAAAGAGGATGGACAAACTTAGTATTGGCAGTCTCTTTAACAGATCTGTTGCATCGTTGTTCTGCCAATGAAATGCAGTTTTTGGTTTGTCTTCCCCACAACAATTTCTATGTTGTTCATAATTGTAATTCCTAGGTATTTAGTTGAGTTTATGGCCTTTAGATTTGACTGATTTATTGTGTAACCAAAGTTTAGTGGATTCCTTTTAGCATTCATATGGATGACCTCACACTTTTTGTTATTTACGGTCAACTGCCAATTTTTGCACCATACAGATAGCTTTTTTAAACTGTTTTGAAATTTGTATTGATCTTCTGACAACTTTACTAGACAATAAACAAAAGCATCATCTGCACTCAACCTGAGGTGGTTGCTCAGATTGTCTCCTAAATTGTTTATGTAGATAAGAAACAGCAGAGGGCCTGTAACACTACCTTGGGAATGCCAGAAATCACCTCTGTTCTATTCAATGACTTTCTGTCAATTACTACAAACTATGATCTCTGATAGGAAATAATGAATCCAGTCACATAACTGACAAGATATTCCATGAGCATAGAATTTGACTGTAAGCCACTTGTCAGATACAGTTTCAAAAGCCTTCTTGTAATCTATATACATGGAATCAATTTGAAATCCTTTGTCAGTAGTACTCAACACTTCGTGTGAGTAAAAAGCTAGTTATGTTTTACAAGAATGATGTTTTCTAAATCTGTGTTGACTGTGTGCCAATAGACTGTTCTGTTCGAGATAATTCATAATATTTGAACACAATATATGTTCCAAAATCACGCGTCATATCGATGTTAATAATATGGGCCTGTAATTCATCGGATTACTCCTATTACCTTTCTTGCATCTTGGTGTGGCCTCTGCAACATTCCATTCTTTGATTACATGTCTTTTGTCGAGCGAGCGATTGCATGCGATTGTAAAGGATGGACCTATTGCATCAGCATACTCTGAAAGAAACCTAATTGGTATACAGTCTATACTCGAAGACTTGCTTTTATCAAGTGGTTTAAGGTGCTTCACTACTCTGAGAATACTTATGTTGGTAGCTGTTCTTTGGTGAAGGAATTTTGGAAGGCTGTGTTTAGTAACTCTGCTTTGACAGCACTGTCATTGATAGTATTTCCATTACTATCGTGCAGAGAAGGCATTGATTGTGTCACGCCATTAGCATAGTTTACAAATGACCAGAATCTCTTTGGATTTTCTGCCCTGTTTCAAGACAGTTTGCTGTGGAAACTATTATAAGCAGCTTGCATTGAAGTCCACGCTAAATTACAAGGTTCCATAAAAGATTGCCAGTCTTGGAGATTTTGCATTTGTTTAAATTTAGCATGCCTTTTTTTCATTGTTTCCCGAACAGTGTTCTGACCCGTTTGTGTACCAAGGGGGATCAGCTCCCTCGTTTAATTTATTTGGTGTAAATATCTAAACTGCTGTCAATACTATTTCTTCAAATTCAAGCCATGGCTGGGCTACATTTACCGATACATTGTTGATTTGGAAGGAGTGTAGATTACCTTTCACGAAGGTGTCAAGTGAAGTTTTACCTACTTTTCGAATATGTATATTTTTCATTTATTTGTGGCGGATTTGGGAGTTATAGTGTTGAGTTTGACAGCCCTGTGTTCACTAATCCTTGCATCCATTTTGATGCTAATTACTAACTCAGGATTATTTGTCGCTAAGAAGTCAAGTGTGTTTTCACAACCGTTTGACTATTCAAGTGGACTCGTGAACTAACTGCTTGAAATCATTTTCAGAGAATGCATTTAGTACAATTTCGGGGGGATTTTTTTAAGTGTACCATCGGACTTATACCTGTATTTTTGCCAGCACATCGAGGGTAAATTGAAGTCACCACCAACAAAAATTGTATGAGTCGGGTATGTGTTTGAAATTAGACTCAAATTTACTGTCAACCTTTTGGCAATTGTATCACCTGATTTGGGAGGTTGGTAAAAGGATCCAATGAATATTATCTAAAGTCTCTTAAACTGTTAGTGGAATGCTGCTGAATGTTTTATTATTCAAAAATGTTTTTGGATTCACAGTGGGTAGTTCCAGAAGAGATCCTGAGTTTGGATACTTAAGAAGGTTCATAATATTGCAGCACACTGGCAGCTTTATAGAGAAAGTGTCAAGAGGCCATTGCAACATACAATTGGAACCTTTTTTCCACTTTTCTACACCAACTGCAATTATTGCATCACCATCTTACCTAAAACTTAAAAACAAATAGTTCACCTGTGTTACTGTTCATAACCTAGGGAGGCTTGCAACAAACTGCAGGTGTATAACAGCCAAAGAAATGTCAAAGAAATTGGGTCAAGAGTTCCAAATCATGTCATAAAAAGGAAATTTTTATTTTGAACATGATGGGAGTGAATGTAATGTGGAACCACAATGAATTATTTGCAAAAACTACAGGGGAACTGGTGATAACTCAATTTTTTGCTGAAGACGATTATGATTTGAAGGTCTTGTTTCACCCTGAATTAAAGACAATTTCAGAAGATACATCATATCGATATGCTCTTTACACGTATAGAACGCACTTTCTTTAGTGTATCACAGTGGCAGATTTTCACAAATCAAATGAACTTGCTGATGAGATGTTTGAAAAAGAGTTCTTTTGAAAATTAATTTAGAAGCAACAGAAAGTATTTTTGTTTAATAAATGACAAAGAATTGAAGCAATAAATGTCATTAGATTTGAAATTTATCTGTTATTTGTAATGTTTTTTATTAGCAGATGAACAAATATTTTTATTTGTGTAAATGAGTAATATTTGGAATAAATACTTCTATTTGTTACTCACAAATAATGAATAATAATTTTTAACCTGTATTTATTATTTGGATAAATGTGGCCCAAGTCATGTGGTACATGAACTGCATTGTGCAAATGCACACCGAAAATTTGCAGTCTGTGTGCAAGTGAGTGCAAACATGTTATATCTGCATTATGTTCAGAAGTGCACGACATCGGTGTGGCCATAGCCAAGTCCTCACTCACTAATGTGGTTAAGCAAGGAAGCATCGGTCATATTTGGCAACTTCCGCCAACATTCGCATAATGTATTCATGCTCTGTGATGTACTGCAGATGAGTGCAGACCATGCACATAGGACACACACTTGCAGGGCTCTATTGCACAGTATAGTCATTGTGAAGATGTAGGAGAAAATACAATAGTTAGTCACAAAGAAGGTTTAAATAAACATCCTGGCTCATGTCCACAATAACTTGAGTGGACACACTAAACGGCACGAAAAACACCCTTGTAACGTCACAGAATCACGTCCACCCTGAACTACAGCCTCCACACACTACAGGTTAAACAACTCATTGGGGCATTAGTGCACCCTTTGGCTTGCCTGATATGAAACCAGGGAAAATTGCGACTCACTGGGCCACACAGCATGTTTCTGGTCAGCTATTGTCCAATTTCAGTGTTGTGGAGGTATGAATTAAAAAATGCCTTCAGTCACAACTTTTCGTGTTTTATTAAGTACATGAAGCATTTTGGACCCTGTGGGTCCATCATCATCAGCTGCAAAATATGGATAAAAGTAAATTTCAGTGTTATTTGGTACATTGAAGTTGTGCAGCTTCATATGGCTCTGTGAGCAATTGTCTTTTTGGAGATAGCCAGTTCCATGCAAGTAGTTTCCTTCACATTGTTTGCTTGGAATTGGCTGTTATGGATGTAAGTTTATTGGCAGCAGCAATTCTTGTCAGGTTCAAAACAGATTGTCATTGACAAGACAGGACACTCATCTCAAATCTGTGCTGGCTATGATCTTTCTACAACCACCATTCTAAAGCTGTATTACTTGGCTGTGAATTGGTCACCGTTTCTTGTAGACCTGTTAGGCAGTCTGTGTCATTGAATGGTATTTTGTACACACGATCAGTGATGTAACCCGCAGAAAGAAGTCTTAATGTAATGACATTGGGAGAGCATAGGGTCCCTGTGATGGAACCATCAAGACCCAGCCACCTCTCAGGAAGTGTGTCACTAAGCACATCCCACATAATTGAAATCCAAACTGGGGTCTGCACTGAAATGCAGTGCCCACTCTGTCGACACTTGTTTGAGACATGGGGATATGTACACTTCGAGTAAGGTCTTTTACGCTGGCTGTTTCTGCAAAGTTTTTGAACTACCTAATTCTGCTCTTTTTTGCTGGTTGTGCTCATCCGTACTGGTATCGATAATTCCGCAGCACCCTTATCACAGATTTTGATCTGCATATGAGATGACTCCTGGTCTGTCACCATTTTGATGAATTCCAAATTAAATTTGCGGCAGAGGACTAAGGAAAAAAAGCTTTGAGAGCTGCCAAACATTTTACAATAAACCCCGATTTGCTATCTCTGATAGTTTCCAAGTTATGATGTTTTGTAATGATAATGGGACCATATTGATGCCCTGTATAGTGAGAAGTTTTCCTCCCATTTAATTGTCTGGTTTATTTATTTCAAAACGGGGCTACTGATGGCTCCTTGGAGAAGATCAGTTAGAGTACTTAATGAAGTGAGGAAAGTAATCAGCATTGTCACAGAATGCCTCTTTTTGAGAATGGATACGTAATTTATAGCAAAATGTCCTGTTATTGAAAATGTACATGACATAAAGGCACTTTGGGCATTTGCCTATTCCATATGTTCTTTTTGCTTTTGTAATGATGCCGGGTATGAGTCACACAGCACACATACATTTCTAGCTGGTCTCATCACTATGCTGGACATGGGTTTCTATATACTTGTTTCCTGCGCTCCTCACACGTTTCTCTGTAAGCAGTTGTGAGTTTACCAGATAGTTTGTTGTTTCTCATGTAGAAAAGAATTATACCTCAAAAAGATTGTGAATATTAACATTCTGTAAGAAAAATTGCTTAATTAGGAATGAATTTTAACCCTTTGACTGTTATGTTAAACCTTTATCTGTTGTGACACACTAGATACATTTGATTGACATGCTTTATCTTTTGCTATAAACCCAACAGATGATATTTCAGTGTGTGCCACTGGATTTCTCTCTGATATGGATTTTTGCGCCACATTGTGAGACTGTGTTGTTGATACAGAAGACCGTAAATAATGTAAACAGCGCAGACAAATACTTCTGACTCTGACTGCTTATCCAAAGCCCAGAAAAAAGGGCTGCAAAGTGCTGAGACTGTTAAAAGGATTCAGCATTCAACACACGACGAGTAGTGTGATGTTGCAGCATCAGACTCGGGGCTGCCGTGTCTTGCACATAGCAGCCAGAAGATTAACAAGCGTACGTCACAACTTACCACTCTAGAGATGCTCTCCAAAACTGAAACTGTTAGACAAAAAAACTTGGCCCATGACATTGACCATACAGTATTCGAAGTTGTCATTTTATTTAATGAGTATATTTGGTAATGAAAATGTAATGATCCTGTGATGTTGATGGCTTCTATATTTTCAGTATTTTTTCCAGTTTGCAAATGTGTTAACGGAGGTGACTTTATAATTGCTGTAGATGATTGACACATCCACATTCCAGTATATTCAGTAGTCACATTTTTGTTGGTAAATGCACCATTGTTCTTTCTTACAGGTCCCTTGATACGTGAAGACACAATGCTACAGCATATGCCCAACGTGGCCCTGTCACTGCTGCTACTGGTGGAGAGATTTTCCACCGACTCGTTCTGGCGCCCGTACATAGAAGCCCTGCCCAAGACGTACACCACTGTGTTGTACTTCACCACACAGGAGCTGCAAGAGCTGAAGGGGTCACCTGTTCTAGGTGAGGCCTGTGCTGCTGATGGACTCATATTTTGTACCCACTGTAATGTCACTGCCAAGATTCTCGTGTGAATAACTAATAAAGTCGTATGTTAGGTAGCTTATATTCAATTCAACATCTTTAAATGGAAATTCCAAACTTACCTCTGCATCTGAAACATTATGCCTCTGAATTTCTTATTCTGTTCTCAATATCGCTTGAGGCACTATGTGTCGTACATTTTACTCAGTCAACTTTCCTGATTCGTGGACGCAAGTGGAAACCCTCAGCCAGCAGAGGGCTATGAACTGTACGAGGGAAAATCAGAAACTCTTTGTCTCTGTTTTTTACTAGCCAAAGTAAGATACACACAGGTAATGACAAATGTACATCCTATTCTACATACCTTACACTATTTTTCCACATAGACCCCACACAGATTCACACATTTGTCCCTCGCAGCCCTAAATTTGAGACGCCCCTGCAATAGAATTTGTTCGGCTGACTATGGAACCACTGTCGGACTGCTGTCTTCGCTTCATCATTACTCGTGAATTGCTGCTTTACCGTAAGTTTCTTCAGCAGTCCAAAACTGAGGAAATCACTACGGATGAGGTCCAGTATCTCCCATGAAATACCTGAAGCTTTCTTTGTCACAGGTGAACCCGGATGTTTCCACATCATGCTCTGCGGCTTGGATTCTGATGTGAAATGCAGTATCCACGTTTCATCTCCATTAACAATATGTTCCCGGAAACATTCACATTTCTTGGAGTACCATTCCAGATGATTCAGAAAGGACATCATTTGCTTGCATTTCATCATGTCATCCAACAGCTGAGGCACCCACCCATATGAAACCTTTCAGTACCCTTAGCACCTACGAACAATGTCATAAGCACTCCCATACAATATGGCAAGCTCCCAGGAAGTGGCCATGATGTGCACATGCCGATCTACTTTCACCATGCAAGACCTCATGGCCTTTGTTGAACTAACAGCACCATTACCACTCACACTTCCCAAAGTGAGACTGATTTTCCCATATGTGGGCTGCATTTCCCTGTATAGTTCTCAATGAGCCTTCATCCCCCACCTTGTTGCCCTAATGCTGTGGATGTGTGAAACACTACCGCCATATTTAACAACTGACAACAGCGCCGTGCATGAACCAAGAAGAATCCAACACTGGGAATGGGTATGTTGACTTTGCATTTACAGCAGTAATTTGGCTGAAAAAAAAAAAAATAGGGCCCAATACTTCCCGATTGGCCCTTGTGGCATGTAACATGTTGGTGCATAACTGTGTTGGTGCATGAGAAACAGCTTGCTGTAAGAGTTTCTAACAACAGAAAATGTGGTGCCAATTGAAATCCAAGAGAGTGAAAACTGTGTATGGTGGTGGTAGTATCGACATCTGTAATGTGTGATGGTGTGTTGGTCATGCTCTTAATGAAGGAAACTGTGGTGCTGAACTTGTTTGTGATAGGGCTTGTTGCGTTTCCAAAATTAAAGAATGTGTTTGAGGGCTTCACTTTCATAGTGGTGAAGCAGTGCAAGCTGAAGTGAGGCCATGGCTTCATTAACGAAGTCAAACATTCTACAGTGACAGTATCAACAAAATGATCTCTAGTTTGGAAAAATGTTCGTCACCAGGGTGACTATGTTGAGAAAGGCATGATGAAATTGTAGAATGTTAATAAAGTCTGTTTTGTTGAAAAATGTTAGTTTCCACATATAGCATTCAGAGACATTACTTTTCATCATGCTGTTGTAAACTGGCAGATTGTATATGTTTGATACAGTTAACATTACTCTCTGCTGTACCTGCTGTATCGATAGAGGTTGAAGCAGTGAGTGTAGGCTTTTTGAGGGGAAACTGAATTCACACGTGCCTCATATTGGCCAGCAAGTGGTGCATGACATGGGTTTTTAGTTGTCACTTGTAACACAGGCTGTCAGACAGTATGGCCTTAAGGCAGAGCACTAGTTGGTGTTAAATTTCTATCAGCGTTCAGGATTCTTTCAGATTAAAAATTCCACTTGGTTAACTTAAGAATTGCTCTCATTGGATTTCGTGCTTTACTATGGTTATTACAGCAGTCAGGTAGTTTGTTAATGCAGATGACTTCAGTAATTGTTTTTATTTATTTTATCCATTTATTGAGTTTTATATCCTGGCAAGATTAGGGCCATCATGCCCTCTTACATATAACAATGGATGACATTCATTACAATAAGTTACACATGTAGGAAATACAAAATTCAGAAATTACTATGTTTCAGAAAAAAATGCAGATCACATTTATTCATGAGAAGTATAATAATAAAATAAATGAGAGGAATGTAGGTATACTCAGAGGTCACTAGCAGCAATTGACTTCAGAGAAGGGATGCAATAGAGTGAGGTAGAGAAATGTGATGAAACACAGTTAATGAATGTACGATAGTAGAAACCTGAGACAGTTGCCTTTGCTGACAATGTAGTGTTGTGGGGTGAAACAGAAGAGTATGTTCACACCAGATTTGAGGTGTGGTAATCCCATATCTATGAGTACAACCTCCACATAAGTGAGACCAAGACATTGACATTGATTTTGTGTGTGTGTGTGTGTGTGTGTGTGTGTGTGTGTGTGTGTGTGTGTGTGTGTGTTGGGAGAGAGTGGCCTGTGCATACTCTAGCTTGAGAAAGGTTGATTCCAAAAGCCAGCAAGCCACCTTCCTCTTTTGTGTCTGCATTTCGACAACTCAAAGCGTCTGTGTGTGGTCTTCTTTACTTGTAAACTATTTACTCTGTACCAGAACTTTACTGCTGTACCTGTAGGGATAATTTGACTAGACAGAAGGTTACCGGCAGTGTGCAAAAGGTTCCAGAATTCTACCAGCAAGTGAGAACCCTTTTATGGGACAGTGTGATTCCAGAAAAAGCAAAATAGGTGGTGTTCAATAGCTACTTCATAGCAATTATTGACATGTGGTGTTGTAGCATGTACCCTCACAGAGAGGCATCAAGACTCAAGGCATCAGAAATGAAATTACTGATATCCACTATCCAGGAGACCAGGATGAACAAGTTAAGGAATGGGGAGGTGATGATGAAAGCCAGTAACAAAGCATTCTTTTTACACCATATCTGCCGATCCAGACTTCAGTCATGTAATGAGATTGGATCCTACAAGAATAGCCCAAAAAACAAAACAAACAAAAAAAAAAGGCGGAAGGGTCGTATAGCAAGACCCAGAACCCTTTGGAGGCCATGATCAAGGATAACCTCACAGCTGGAGGAAGACTACAGATGATGATCTCCGTGCAGGTTTTATGAGAACTGTGTTCTCCCCATCACTTTATTCCCCCTCCTCAACCCTTCCCTCTCCTTCCAGTGTCTGATCAGACACAAAATTGAAACCACAGTGAAAATCAGAAGCAGTGTTCCGCAGTATCTCTAGTTCACCTGTCGATCATGTCATATTGCACTTATCAATTCTGACAGGATTATGAAAAGGATAGATTGCTTCTCACCATACAGCAGGGATGATGACTCTCAAACAGGCGCAATAAAAAGACTGCTAAACATGTAAGTTTGTGGCCAGAAGGCCTTCTACTGAAACAGAACACACACACACACACACACACACACACACACACACACACACACACACTATTCGTGCAAACGCAGCTGAAACACACACATGACCACTGTATCTGGCTGCCAAGGCCAGACTGCAAGCAATGGCACATGATGGAGGAAGCAGTCTGGGTGGTGTGGGTAAGGATGAGGCTAGGATGAGGAGGAGGAGAAAGATCAGGGTACTGGTAGGCGACAGTAAAGTGTTGTTTATGGAAGCATACAGGGACGAGGTGGAGAGAAGGTGTAGGGTAGCTAGGTGCTACCAGGAGAAGAAAGTGGGGGTCGTAGAGCAAGAAAGGAGAGAAGTAAAAAGACTGTGGGTATGCTTGTGGAATGCTGTATACTGCTGGAGTGAGGAGTGAGAACAGTGAAGGGTGTAGGTGAATGAAGGACAATGACTAACGAAGGTCAGGGCTACGAATGTTGCAGGAACGTAGGCTGTATTGCAGAGAGTTCCCACCTGTGCACTTCAGAAAAGCTGGTGTTGGTAGGAAACATCCATATGGCAAAGGCTGTAAAGCAGCCATTAAAATGCAGAAAGTTGTGTTAGGCAGTGTGATCGATAACTGAGTGGTCAGCTGTTTCTTGGCCACAGTTTGTCGGGGGCCATTCATGCCGACAGACAGCTTGTTGGTTGTCATGCCCACATAGAATGAAGCACAGTGGCCAATGCTTAGCTTGTAGATTGCATTACTGGTTTCACAGCTAGTCCTGCCTTTGGTGGGGTAGGTGATGCTTGTGACCAAACTGGAGTAGATGGTGGTGGGACGATGTATGGGACAGGTCTTGCATCTAGATCTATTACAGGGATATGAGCCATGAGGCAGGGGATTGGCAGCTGGGGTTGTGTAGGGATATATGAGTAAATTGTGTAGGTTTGGTGGGTGGCGTAACACCATGGTGGGAGGGGTGTCAGGATAGTGGGTAGACATCGCTCATTTCGGGGCACGATGAGAGGTAGTAGAAAATCTGGCAAGGAATGTGATTCAGTGGCTCCAGTCCTGTGTGGTACTGAGTCACAAGTGAAATGCTCCGCTGTGGTCAGACGGGGGATTTTGGGAGATGATGGGTGACCAGAGAGATAAGGCACAGGAGATTTGTTACTGTATAAGGGTGGGAGGGTAATTATGATCTGTGAAGGTCTCAGTGAGACTCCTGGCATATTATTTTGAGAGAGACTGCTCGTCACTACAGATGTGACAGCCATTGGTGCCTCTGCTGTATGGAATGGAGGTCTTGCTATGGATTGGGTGGTATCTGTCAAAGCAGAGGTATTGCTGGTGGCTGGTCAGTTTAGTATGGACATAGGTGTTGATGTAGCCATCTTGAGATGGAGGTCAACATCAAGGGTTGTGGAGAATCAGATGAAGCAAATGGGGGAGAAGATGTTAAAGTTCTGGGGGATGTGTATAGTGTGTCCCCACCCTCAACCCAAATCATGAAAATGTCTCACTGAATCTGAACCACATGAGGGGTTAGATATTCCAGGTGGTTAGGAAGGATCCCTCTAGAAGGCCCATGAGCAGGTTGGCACAGGATGGTGCCAAGCAGGTGCCAATTGCCATACATTAGATTTGTGTGTAGGTTTTTCCTTCAAAATAAGAGGAATTGTACATGAGAATGTAGTTGGCCATGGGGACCAGAAAGGAGTGTAGTTTGGAATCTGTTGGGTGTTGTGAAAGGTAGACTTCAATAACTGCTGACCATGGATATTAGGGATGTTAATGTGAAGGGAGGTGGCATTGATAGTGACAAGCAGGGCACCATGTGCTAAACGAACAGGAACTGTGGAGAGACAGTGGAGGAAATGGTTGGTATCTTTTATATAGGAAGGTTGATTGTGGATAATAAACTGAAGGTGTTGGTCTATGAGGCAGAGATTCTCACAGTGTGGGCACAGTAACTGGCCACAATGGGGCATCCTGTTTTTGTGGATTTTTGGAAGCATGTAGAAGGTGGGAGTGCAGAGAGTACTGGTGGTTTGGGGGGGGGGGGGGGGAGAGGTGGCAGCGACGGGTTAAAGGATTTGAGGAGAGACTGGAAGTCCTGCAGGATCTCTGGAGTGAGGTCACTGTGGCAGGATTTTTAGGTGGACGAATCTGACAGGTAGTGGAATGGTTCTGCCAGGTAATCCTTGCAGTTCAAAACAACAGTGTTCGTCAGCAGGTAGGATAATATGACCTATTTTTGGTGATTTCTGTTAAGGCATGATAAAATTACACTTAAAATGCACTACACATGAGTCAACACATCATGCAACTTTACTTCGTAGCTATAACAATAAGTAGACTCAAGTGTCACAGATTCATTCTCTTAATATACCTCTCTATTGTCATACATCATTTAAGTAAAGGCTAGCTGGGTTTGTCCCAATGAAGCAGCATGACATATTTTCGGAGAGACAATGTGGTGACAATGAGTCACATGCAGGTTGATTTCAGTGTGGCTGAACTGATACCTTCTGAACTACAAAAGTAAGTAGACTCAAGTGTCACTGATGCACCAGGATGCTGACTCATTATCGAATTATAAAGACAAGCAACACTGCGCCATACAAATTCTTGATTTCAGTACAGTGTATAAACTTATAATGTCTTTTCTTAAAATGTGCTGATCTATATAATTGATCACCTGTAGTATGAGGCGGTAGTAAGTATGGGGGTTATTCGGGTAGTAAGGTCTGTAGACTATCGAATGTCACTCGAAAATTGGAAAGTGTGTGGACACCAACTCCTGGCGTGCATTGCTCATCAAACAATGCCATTTGTGTTGCTTATGTCACAGTGTGCTGTTTACAGTTGCAGTTTCAAATGTTTAAAACGATTGATCAGCCTGCTGACTGTGGGATATGGTCAGTGATTAGTTTTTGATAGCAAGGAATGTTGCAGCAGTAGAAATTCATTAACAGATAAGTTGGATGTATGGTCCAAATGCGCCAAGTGACAGAAAAGTGCATAAGTGAGAGAGAGCTTTCATCGACAGACAGGAAAATGTTCCTGATGGACTGCGATCAGGCCGACCATCACTGATCGTAGAAGATTTAGTCAACGCTGTGGATTAAAGGGTTCATGGAGACTGTTGCCAAGTGATTTTCACTTGTTCCACTAGCTGAAGAAGTTTATCAGTGGTAAGTGCTTCGCAACAGATGATAAGGTGAAAGTTGTACTTGAAGACTAGTTATTCTCACAGGTGGCAGACATCTATGACTCAGGGATACAAAAGCTTGTAGAATGTTACAAAAAATGTCAAACTATGTAGAAAAATAGAGAAATGTGTAAGGAATTAAATGAAAACAGTCTTCTTTAAAAAAAAATAAAAAAAATCTGTGAGTTTATTTTATAAAAAATCAAACAATGGAAAATCAGAAAGTCAGAAAGTGAGCTTTCAGCCAACAAGGTCTTCATCGAAAATACCTCCCCCCCCCCCCCCCCCCCCCCCCTCCCCCGCACATGTGCATGAGCGACCACAGTCTCTCAGTCTCTGGCTGCTAAGGCCAATGCTTTCTTATGAGTGTTTTTATGAGAAATCTAGTCTTAATTTCTGAGTAACCTTTGTATTAATTCAGAAAATGAATTTAAAAGCTGTGTTTTATCCAAAAGATCTCCTTAGACCCTACTTTTTCTGTAAAAGTCCTATTTAGCCCTTTCTAGATCTAAACATAGGATGTAGCTCTTTTTATGTTCTACAATGTTAAAACCTTCAAATCCGGGCTCTGTTGGTTACACACTATAGAACCTAGACTTGACTCCTCTGATTTTCATCTCTTTCCTCACATGGAACACGTACTAGGAGAACAGCATTTTGGCACAAACAGTGAGCCACAGACCAGCGTAGAGAATTGGCCGGAAGCACAGGGAACTGCCTTCTATGAGAAGTGAATTCGAAAGTTGGTACCACATCACCAAATTTCTAAGTTGGATTGACAACTGTGTGAAGAAGTAGCTGGAAGGTGTAGCTAAATGTTACAAATAATATTTTTGATTGGCAACGGCCTTGCCTCAGTGGATACACCAGTTCCCGTGAGGTCACTGAAGTTAAGTGCTGTCTGGCATGGTTGGCACTTGGATGGGTGACTATCCAGGCCGCCATGCGCTGTTGTCATTTTTCAGAGTGCACTCAGCCTGATGATGCAAATTGAGGAGCTACTCGACCGAATAGTAGCGGCTTCAGTCAAGGATACCATCTTACGACTGGGAGAGCAGTGTGCTGACCCCACACGCCTCCTATCCGCATCCTCCACCGAGGATGACACGGCAGTCGGATGGTCCTGGTAGGCCACTCGTGGCCTGGACGGAGTGCTTTATTATTTTTGATTATCACTGTTGTTTCCACCAGTGGAACATTGAAGAGAGAAAGGAAAAAAAAGCCTTCTTACATGAACAGATAGAAGGGCAAGAACATAATTAATAATAACAGGAAGTGGCATAACTGAAGGCCAAAAAGAGAGAGCATAATGAGGAGAGACTGAGAGCATTTGTTTTACAGTTTGAAAGGGAGAACTAGGCATATATTGCATTGGTGCATAAGTTCATAGCAGTTTTTCGTAAGTTTAATAAACACAACAGGTACCCATAACATTGACTTCAGTCATCAATAATATGTTCTCCTCCACTATTTACAACAGTCTGCCAATGCTGGAGTAACTTCTCAATTCCGCGAATGTAGAAATTGTGTGGTTTTTGAGTTGAAGAATTCTTTGCACCATGTTTGGTGTGAATTTTCATCTGGAAAGGATGTTTGCTGAAGGTTGCTGGATAGAGAGCGGAAAAGGTGAAAATCTGAGGAGGGCACAATATCAGGTGAATGAGGTGGATGAGCAATGACTTCCCAACCCAGCTCCTGTATAGTGTTCTTAGTCAGTCTTCCAGAATGTGAGTGGACGTTATCTTGGAGTAGTGTCACTTCAAGCAGTCTTTCTGGTAATTGTTCTTGGATTGAACCTGCAAGATGTCTCAGTAAACGATAAATGTCAGCGGTGATGGTTACACCTGGGAGAAGCAGTCCATAATACACCACACTTTTGCTGCTCCATCAGATGCATAACATTGTCTTTTGTGTATACATGCAGGTCTTTGTGCAGGGAGCTGCTGATTTTTTGGGTTTGACCATTTCTTTCTTTTCCTTATGGTAGTGTAGGCACCATTTCTCGTCACCAGTAACGATACAGTATAGGAGTGGTCAGTGTTTATAGGAGTGGTCAGTGTTGTTCACGAGCCCTCCATCCTGCGAAATGATATCTAAATGTATATGCCAATGAAATAAATAGTTTGAATGTGACATTTCCTTACATGCCACCAATATTCTGATTCAGTGACATTGTTAACAAGACTGCTTGATTTTTCTAATCCATCAAAATATGTAAAATGTCAATCATTCCATCCATTACTTTCACCCAGATTAAATGATGTTTCATAGCAGTAAGTTATGTTCTTGATTTATGCATATGATTCTCAGTGTTAATTGCTGCTTGACTATTGCACCTCACAGGTATTAACTCTCCAGTCATTTATTTCAGGTCAAGACCCTTCAGTATCTCCCTCATACATACCACCTGCCTTTTGCAGGTTTCCAGTGACATGTTCGGCCTCCATTGTGCTAAATCCAACTGTAGTTTGTTTAATACTCCTCCAGTACACTGGAGATACTGTCAGTATTGTCACATATTCATTAATGCTTTAGTGATCATGTATTCAAGTAGTGCAGTCAGTATCAGCAAATGCAGGAAGCATTTGACAAGTGCAATAGTATTTGAATTTGTGATGAGCCAGAATGAGATTTTCACTCTGCAGCGGAGTGTGCGCTGATATGAAACTTCCTGGTAGATTAAAACTGTGTGCCGGACTGAGACTTGAACTCAGGACCTTTGCCTTTTGCGGGCAAGTGCTCTACCACCTGAGCTACCCAAGCACAACTCGCGCCCCGTCCTCACAGCTTTACTTCTGCCATTACCTCGTCTCCTACCTTCCAAACTTTACAGAAGCTCTCCTGCGAACCTTGCAGAACTAGCACTCCTGAAAGAAAGGATATTGCGGAGACATGGCTTAGCCACAGCCTAGGGGATGTTTCCAGAATGAGATTTTCACTCCGCAGCAGAGTGTGCGCTGATATGAAACTTCTTGGTAGATTAAAACTGTGTGCTAGACCTAGACTCGAACTCGGGACCTTTGCCTTTCCCGGGCAAGTGCTCTACCATTCTGGAAACATCCCCTAGGCTGTGGCTAAGCCACGTGATGAGCTGTTTCCTTCATTATCTTAGTACTCTCCACTCCAATGATCCTTGTTGAATTTTGAACAATACTGTGACATCTTTGTCAGCGAGAAAGCCATGTCTGGTTGAGTCCTCTATGAAATGTAAAGGAGTCTACCATTAAGCTCACAATGTGGAAGGTTTCTAGCTTCGCTAGCACACTTCTCATCGCGAAAATTTAGTTTCATTTCATTTGCGCTTTTGGATCTCTTAATATATAGAAGTCCAAAACTTTGAAGTAGTTGATTAATATACTCTCTTTGAGACTCATTGTTCTATCTTCACTGTTTCCAAATTTTGTTTCTATCGTGTGACACCATTCCCATGTGTTAGAGTTAAAAGCAATTCTGTAGTAGACTTTTCATTTTTTGCCTCATTTCTTCATTCTGTGGAAATGTTAGCATGTTATTCATGTATACTAACAGCATGTGACTTAATTCGTATACCTAACCTAACATAACCTAACCTACAGGGATCTATATCATTTTGAATAAGTCAAGCTTCTACTGCTTTGTTTCAGTCCCTATATTGACTTTTTATCTTGCAAACTAAACTTACTTTGCCCTTCTTGATGAAGCCTTCTGGCTAGAGCCCATACAGAGGGGTCCAGAAGGATGTACACACTTTTTGATAGTTAACGTGTTTGGAAGAAAATGACATAGTTGCAATTTTGTGCAGTAGCATAGTCCATTGTTTTCTCAACAGATCTTGGCACTTGTTTTCCAACAGATGACAGTGCAGCAGTGAATGAGGTAAGATTGTCACTTGTGCAGTGCAAGGCCCTATGAAGTGGTAATGGAAGTATAAAAACATGATGGAGGTGCAACACCAATGGCATAGATTGTGTATTGAACTCGGCCAACAACACACACAATGAATTTATTGTATTTGGGATAGATTTGAAGCTGACTGCACTGTCCAGGATATGTGTAAGGAAAAGTCTGGCTTACCAGAAACATCAACAAGTCCAGCTTCCAGTGCAGGTGTGTTGCAACATTTTACTATGTCACCTCAGAAACCTGCAAAGCAGGGTGCACATGAAAGTGGGGTAAGCCAATCAAGCATACGATGAATTCTGAAGGAAGCAAAGTGGAAAGTGTACATTCCAAGATCACTGCATGCTATGAACAAGGACAACATGGATCGAAGGATGGAGTACTGCAAGTGATTTGAGGGCATGCTTCAGGAGGATGAATGACATGCAGGGATGGTTATGTGGTCTGACGATGTTAAATTCTGAATATTTCTAAAGGCTGCCACAATTGTGTGTACTGGACTCCTGAAAACTGTCATGTTCACGTGGACAAACATATTAATCTGTCACATGTTAGTGTGTGGTGTAGTCTCATTGTTTAGTTTGACTGACCCATTCTTCTTTGAAGGTACAATAACTGGCGAGAAATATCTTCATATGCTACCAACATCGATTTTGCATGTCATCCGAGAGGTGTTTGGGAATGAAAGATTTACCTACAACAAGCCTCATTAACACAGGTATGTCAGAACCTACTTGGATGAAAATCTACCTGTATGATTGAGCGGTTTTTGAGTACCCATCATGGCTTCCAGATCTTTCACCTCTTGACTTCTACATATGGGGGACCAACAGAAGCCGGCTACAGTAAATGAGCTACGAGAAACCATCGAGATGTCATGTTTGGCTATCACACAAGCAACACTGACAGCCGTAGTTCAGTCAACAGTTCAGTGGCAATGATGTAGTTTGGCTGCCAATGGGGTCACTTCGAACAAATAAAATAGCCTTCTCCCATGCAAGAATTGTAACAGTATGTCATTTTGTTCCATTAATATTGACTATCAAAGAGGTCTTCATTTTTCTGGACCCCTCTGCTATGCAGATATGAACTCTTCATATCATACTAATCAGTATGCCAATTTTTCTCAACACTGGCTGCTATCAGCAGACAAATTGTTTCAAAATTTAAAATAAGAGCATAAATCTTAGTATAGTCCACACCTTATACTTGGAATGTCCTTTAAAAATCTCTCTCTCGCCAATTGTCGTCTTTACTGTTGTGTACTGGAACTGCACCAGATGGTGGCTTGACCAATTTCCAATCATCATCAGATGTTCAAGGAGTTAATTTCTTCAGTCTACAGAATCCTGAGTGTGCCCTCTATTGTGGTCAGGTGTCGTGGGGCAATGAGTGGATTCCAGACAGTTGCGCAATGTGTTGTCATAGAACTACTGTGATAATATTGTGAGAAGTCACCAATCCCAGGATGTAAGCTGTGTACAGCCTGCAAGAAGCTCTGTCATCAGTGGCGACATAACAGCTTGCTGTATTCAGCAGCCAGTGGGAAGAATCGGCAGTGATTCTGCGAAGACACTGACTGCAGCAGCGGGCAGTGGCTCACAGTGCGTACTGGATGCTCCCGGCAGCCCAGGATGGCCACACAAATGTGTGTGGGCACGGTCAACCAGTGTGAATGGGGTGGCTCACAGCAGCATCGGTGTGTGCCCACGTGAGCAGAGGCAGGTAGCAAGAAGTTTGCTTGCATGGCCGAATTTGGCTGAATGGGAGTGTGGCCCCAGTCTTGAACAATAGACTTCCAGGGTAAGAGGCCGGCAGCAGCTGAAGTAGGCCCCCAGGTGGCCTGCCGGTTGGAGGATACTAGAGTCTGCAGCTTGGACTTGGCACAAGCAGCAGGGCTGCCGTTAGCAGCGACAGTCGGGAGGTGGTGACTGGTCGATGCATATAGACTCGTAGACCATTGTAGGTCTCCCTTTCGGGTCTAGTGACTGGTAGACAGCAATACCGTGGAAGAAAAAATGATGAGAGTTTATATGTACTTGGCCTGTCTTGTTTTGCTACATTATTGATTTCTACCAAATAATTCACAACAAAACAATGGCCTGGATATGAAGCTGTCAGGCCAGCAATGCTGTAGTGACGCTGCCTGTTTGCTGCGTCAGTTTTATTACAACTCTTGTCCCTTGGCTTGCCCTGTTATTTGATAGTTGCTGGATGCCATAGTGTTATATCAGCAGGCAGCCCCTGATATAACGGCATCTGGTCAGCTCCGATCTGACCCATTTCTGTTGCTCGTGCTTTAGTCATGACAGTGTCTTAATTTTACTCAGCTGTGACCAATAAATTACGTGTGATACAATAATGCATTACAACTGTCCATTCACCTGTCCCATCATAATTAACTACTTTCAGATAAAGTAATGGTTCTTCATTGTTCTTCCTCACACAACTTGGTTCAGTATAAGCCATATTGATAAACTAGGTGTTAAGTGCCCATAGGCTCCAGGATAAGGCTTCCCTTTGGAACAAAGTGTCATTGGATAACATTTGCTGAAACCCATTTTTACTTTTGCTGTATCCTTTCTCTGCCTACAAGGTTTTTGTGGAGTTTCAGCATTTTCCACAAGTTCCTTATTACCATCCAGTAATAAAGGCATTTCTTTTAGGTTTTCCTCCTCATCTGAGAGGCCATAAAATTCCTCTTCAGTGGTTGAATCTTCTCATCCACTTTGGATTTCATCTTCATAATATAGAAATGGAAATGGTTCTTCATTGTACAGTTCAGCTGAGCATATGATATTCAGTTTTTTTCAAATATACAGTACCAATATTCCAAGACCTATTTCTTTTCTGGTATGTGGATCCTTTATCCATAGCCCTACAGAGAGTATCCAGTAAGAGCGCCTTTTCCCTGATAATTTAGAACGTTATCTTCATTTGTGAGTGTGAAAGCAAACTTTACATCCAATCATATGTAAATGATATACACAAGGCTTTCTAAGTGTTAGAAATCTATATGGCACTTTCTTTGTCGCAGATATTTGTAACAGATTTTTTATTTGTGGTGCACTGTGTATCAGCTTAGCCCAAGAACTGTTTGGTAAATAGCATCCTAGCAACAGCAGTCTTACTATGTCCATTAATGTTCTATTGAGGTGTTCAGGTGTACCATTTTTCTGCAGTGTCTGCATCCAGTGACACCTATGGGCTGAGGATAACACGGCGGCCGTTCGGTACCGTTGGGCCTTCACGGCCTGTTCGAGAGGAGTTTAGTTTTTAGTTTTATGTCATAGTTACTTCATGCTGAATACCTTCAGATTCACAGAACTCCACCATTGTCAGTGTGGATTCTTTTAGAGTTGTTAATAGTTTATTTTTCTCTTTGAGTCTTGTATTTATTGAATTCTTCAAATACTTTTTTCTTATTTTTTTTAAGAAATGTACAAATATATATCTGCTTGCATCATTCATGAAACTCATTAAATATCTATGTCTCCCAGCCTTGCAACATCAGTAGGTCCATGAGATCATATTTAACAGGTTCTAAAGTGATTGTTCATTACTTCAAATTTTGCTGTACAGTTTTTGTTAAGTTTTCATATTGATTTACACACCAAACTGCCATCACACTAGTGTAATCCACGGAAGGTACTGCCAACCTATCAGGACATGCTCAGAGACAACCCAGTTTTGGCGTGTGTACAGGTAGTATTGTGTAGTGTACGGCTTTTGGCACATGGGTTGAGGAGATGACCTTGCAAACACTGCAGTGCAGATTCTGTAATTCAGCTATTAATCAGCTTATGCAGGAAACTGTTTTCAAAGTTACTGTTACTGTACTTCTGTGATTGTAACTGTCTTTTCAGTATTATTATTATTATTATTATTATTATTGTTGTTGTTATTGTTATTGTTATGGGCTCCCTATTTGTCAGCTGATGGCCATATTCAGTTCTAATCATTTTCACAGAACTATTGAGATCTTCGGTGGAACCAATCATGATAAAATGATTCTGTTTGATGAACAGTATGAATGAGAAAGCTGAGATACCTTCAGACTCCAGAAAGAACATAATAACTCGAATTTAAAAAAGGCAGGTGCTTGCAGTTGCGAATATTACCGAACTATCAGTTTAATTTCTTAAAAGATGACCATTGTCGCTGTTGACTGTATAAAATATTTATTGTTACTATTGCAATTTCGGCCTTATCGCCATTTTCAAGTAACACTGCAAAGTTACATTCTGTCAGAATATAAAACTATCTGACATGAGTACATGTCGTCGTCAAAATGCCGTCTTTTGACTGTGAGAGTCCACAAGATCTGATGAGTACGACACTTATTAAGTTAATCACATGAGAAGTTTATCAGTTTAATGTGTGGAAGCAAATTACTGACACACATTATGTACAGAAGAATAGAAAATCTGTTAGAGGCTGACCTTGTGGAAGATGAGTTTTGGTTCTGGGAAAGTAGGGACAGTTAGGTAATACAATTTAGTTTAGAAGAAAGACAAAGGATATGTAGGTTTAGAGGAATCTTTCAACAATTTTAGCTGAACTGCATACTTACAAATTCCGGAGGCATAGGGGTGAATCACAAGGAGTGGAAAGTTGTGAATAACTTTCGCGGGAGCAAAATTACAGTTGTAAGTGTCGAAGGGTATAAAAGGGAAGCATTGGTTGCAAAGGGAGCGAGACAGGGTTGTACATCTACATCTGCATCTGCATGGTTACTCTGCAATTCACACTTAAGTTCCTGGCAGAGGGTTCATTGAACCATTTTTATACTACTTCTCTACCGTTCCACTCTCGAATGGCGATTGGGAAAAAGGAACACTTAAATCTTTCTGTAGCAAATCTTGATGTTATTCTGTCTCTACGTTGAATTATCTGTGAAATAAACCAAGGACAAATTTGAGGAGGAGGAGAAATAAACTTTGTTGTTTACCTATAACATAGTATTTGTTTCATAGATGGCAAAGGACTTCAAAGAACAGTTGATTGGAATGGACAGTGTACAGTGTAAAGTAAAACAGGAGTACTGGAATGCTGCAAACATAAATCAGACAATGTTAAGAGAATTACAAGGGGACTTCTAAATATAAGTTACACATTGTTGTGGTAGCCAGGTAACTTTTATTGAATGCCACACTACACTTCAAAGTGACAAATACACATGATATTCTCTTGTTTTCCAATGTAGTCATCAAATCTGTAAGCAAAGTTTGGAACATTCCATCAGTTGTTCAGTTCCTCAACAATAAAAATCTCCTTATTGGTAATGGAATGATATGAACACTGCTGTGTGAATATCCTTATCATCGGAAAATGTGAAGCTGCTGCAAATCAGTTTCTCGATTATCTGGACATTGTTGTCTGAGGTCAGTGTTGACAGCCTTCCTTCCTTATCAGCATTGTCCTGGTCGCGGCCTTGATCTAATTGTTGACACCATTTCACTACAGCAGGACGCAGCATTCTGGTCCATCTACTGCCAGAATTTCACAGTAAATGTGTATCCAATTTAAATTTTTGCCCTCAAGAATCCCGCTGTCCCACGTACTTCAACTTTGGAGTATGTTTCCAGTTACAGCACCATTCACTCGCCCTGTATTACACACCTGGTTAACTGTACCACAGCAGAACTGTGTTTGCAGGGAACCCAGAATATGTAGTCTCCTCCGACAGTGCACCACTCTTGTGTGCGCAGTGCAGGACGATGTGTGTAATTGACTTATTGAATTGCCCCGAGGGTTAACCTCTTCTGGGACAAATTTTTTTCTTAATTTCAATTTTGACAGTTATTTTTTAACACTATATTTGAGATGTAAGGAAGTCATTACAAATATATTTTTTCAACAAATGCTTCAATTTACTGTACAACAATGGAAATAGGAAATGGCCACATTTGTGTACATGGTGCATAGCAGGTTACATGAGAGCAAACATGGTGAAAACATAAAGAAACCAAAAAATGCGATAAATAATGACAGAATTCAAGCAACAAGAATTTGTTCACATCATGTATTTTGGAAGAACTCCATACATTCTGGGCAGACAGGAATCTTGCATTTTTTGCAAATGTATCTCCTTCTTCTTTTGCAGTTTTTATCTCTGCACCTAGGAGGATTCTTACATTCCTTGTTTTTCAGGGTAATGGGTTATTCCATCCATTATTAGATCTGCAGAACATGCAGTGTGTTACCTTTTCTTCAAGTGAATATGGTCATGGGTCTGCCACGCTTCCTTTGCAGGCTTCTGAGCTCTGTAACTGTTGTAGCCGCTGATGCCTTTAATTCCACAAAAGAAATATTTCTTTCAGTGTCTATTTTGTAAAGACTCCATGCATTTTCTAGTGCAACATTATAAAAGTGGAAAAATATTCTCAAATAAAACTTCTTGCTCTTCATTGTGCGAGGGTAGTGTGCAACCATCCAGTCAGTCATGTCTACTCCGCCCACGAATTTGTTGTAGCATGCTACAGCATATGGCCTCTATATATCTATGCAAGCATGGTTCTTCACATTCCATCTTTTGATGGTATCAGTTGGTGTCCATACAGCAAAGGTAGATACCATGTGGACAATGTTTCTATCCACTCATCACACAACTGTAATATTGTCATTAGAAGTAGTAATAGACATTGAACCTTGACTTGATTTCATTAGAGCTTTTCTGTTGGTCAATTTACTCTCTGCTCCCTTCAGTCTGTTCGACCTTTGGTTCCCAATACATGAATTTTCTTTTGCTTCAGATACAAAAGCAGTGGGATTGTTGTGAATAAATTGTCAAGAATGATCTTGTGATTGTTTCCTTCTAGCACCTGGCACAAGCTTACGACAGTATTCCCACTAGGACCAATGTTACGGCTCAGTGTGTTATTCTGTTCCTGCCTTTTCCCCTGGAACAGCTCAAAAAAGTCACATATCCATCTGAGCTGGAGCGTACCCATGCTTTGAATCCCCACTTTTTGGATTTAGACTTTTATATTGTTTTGCCCTGCTTCTACCCTTGAAGGGGATAATCATTTCATATATAGATTGATATTCAGTAGGAGTTACTGTCCCTGAAAATGAAAATGTCTCTTTCAGAATGTCCAAAATGGGTTTCACCTTCACAAACATGTCAGTGTCGTTTTCAGGGATTTCATTATTGTCTACAAAATATAAATATGTTTTTATTTTCTCAAATCTCTTTAGTGACATAATGTCAGCAATAAGATCCATTCTCAAAGCTGGATTACTTCACCAGTACATATGATAGTTTGGGTACTTTATATATGTCAAAATCAAATTAACCACTAAGAAGCAATGAATTTCACTTACTGAGACAGAGAAATTTCATTCACCATTTGAAAAAGCATACCGTGTTGTCTCTCTAATTATCATGTCCAATGCTGATTTCTATCGTTTCCTATATTAGAGATAATAAGTGTAACAGATTTATTATACAGGGTGTTACAAAAAGGTACGGCCAAACTTTCAGGAAACATTCCTCACACACAAGGAAAGAAAATATGTTATGCGGACATGTGTCCGGAAACGCTTACTTTCCATGTTAGAGCTCATTTTATTACTTCTCTTCAAATCACATTAATCATGGAATGGAAACACACAGCAACAGAACATACCAGCGTGACTTCAAACACTTTGTTACAGGAAACGTTCAAAATGTCCTCCGTTAGCGAGGATACATGCATCCACCCTCCGTCGCATGGAATCTCCGATGCGCTGATGCAGCCCTGGAGAATGGCATATCGTATCACAGCCATCCACAATACGAGCACGAAGAGTCTCTACATTTGGTACCGGGGTTGCGTAGACAAGAGCTTTGAAATGCCCCCATAAATGAAAGTCAAGAGGGTTGAGGTCAGGAGAGCGTGGAGGCCATGGAATTGGTCCGCCTCTACCAATCCATCGGTCACCGACTCTGTTGTTGAGAAGCGTACGAACACTTCGACTGAAATGTGCAGGAGCTCCATCGTGCATGAACCACATGTTGTGTTGTACTTGGAAAGGCACATGTTCTAGCAGCACGGGTAGAGTATCCCGTATGAAATCATGGTAACGTGCTCCATTGAGCGTAAGTGGAAGAAACTAAAATGAGCTCTAACATGGAAATTAAACGTTTCCGGACGCATGTCCACATAACATCTTTTCTTTATTTGTGTGTGAGGAATGTTTCCTGAAAGTTTGGCTGTACCTTTTTGTAACACCCTGTATATTGGAGTTAACAATAGCATGTGTGACAGAAACTTAATAAAGAATGCACATAGAACAACAGTCTATTGACAGTTGATGTGCAAGTGGCGGAAATACATAAGAAATGATTAAGAAGAAAATGTAAAGGAATCTGAGAAGCTAAGACCTATCACAGTTGAAATACACTGGGTAGAATTTACATTCAAAGACTGCGAGTACAAAGAGAAGGTTGAAGGCAGGAAATTGTGAATTTCAAAAGTTAACGGAATAGTTCAGTAATATGTTTGTACTTGGTATGTTTAAATTTGCAGTATACTGCTAAGGGCATATAAGACTCCTTCAGTGTTTTGTCTCCTACTGTGATGTTCAGCAATATAAAGTTCAGTGTACTGAACTATTGGAGATTGGGACCCAAGAATATTTCCATATTGACATTATTCAGTAGTGAGTTGTAAATCAGTAACTTGGTGGTTACAAAATTCAGTAGTTGAAGAGGTAACTCAGAGCCAACTGAAATTTTAATTTTTGTTACAGAACCAGCATTGAAACAATGCCGCAATATTGCACGCCAGTACGCCTACTTCAGCAAGCTGTTCCAGGTAAGAGTTATTTATTCTTTATATGTTTTTCCCTGTATTTAACTTCATTCTTAATGAAAGTCAAAAGTGCATGGCAGGGTACTAACAAATGTAAAAGTGGCAGTTGTAGTTTTTCATATGTCACTAATATTATAAGGTCACTGTACTCCTGTGGTAAAGTCACTGTGCTCCTGTGGGAATCTTGTGTTTTCTATGCAGTGTGTCCAAGAAGTCCTCATTCTCCTAGATCAGAACAGTATATTGTATATTTGAGTATTTACAGATAAAAACTATGTTTCTGTATGTACACCATCATTCCTTACACGAAGAGCTCTGTGTCTCCATTTCCTCCTCGACATGTTGCAGAGAGTCATAGGACTTCTGCTTTGAAAGGCTTCCGCAACTCTGTATTAGTCTTGAACTGACACTGAGCCACATGGGACTTGATCGTTCCCTGTAATGAGCTACCTGGCATGGTAATGTCTTGGCATCGTGGTTTGGACAGGGCTGGAGATGTTGCTAAATCACGCCACATCCAGTGGCCTTAAAATGATTCATTGAACAACTCGCCCACCTGAATAGCAATTTGTGCTGGAGCTATGTCTTGCTGTAACCAAATACCCATCATTATCTTCTGTTCGAGCTGAGGTATTAACCGAATTTCACCATGTCCAAATAAGAATTACTATTCACGTTTCCTTCAAAAAATATGATCTGGACAGGTATCGTGACGACACCCTGCCCCATATTAAAACTGTATTACGTGCTGGGCTGGGCTGCTGAATATTCAGTTATCACATTCACAGTTGTGCGTTGTGAGCCAGGTACGCCCTTGCTTTGCGTCAGGAGATTGTTTGCCAACAGAAGATTCACTCGGCTGTTTATTGCCGAGCCTCCTGCAGCTGCCACAGCATCTGAGTGGTAGAGGCTGAGCTGGTACACATTGCGCAGGTCACAGTAATCAGCACTGCAGCCATCGCCACCTATTTGTGTCTGCTTGGTTATGTGTACACAGGATGCTGCACCCATGTTCCTCCAATGATGGATACTTACAATGCCGCTCTACCCCTCGACAGCCAGCATTACTAGGATCGACCGTCAACTACTCAAATCTACACTTCAGACAACACTATCTGCCACTGCCATTCCCCATCAGACAGTGCTGCCTCAGGTGCTTGTTGGGATCATCAGCTGCTTGACATCCATCAGTCATTCCCAAAGCATGGACCCATGTCTTGATGACCCATGAGCTCACAATCGCATGGTACAGTGTCGCTGATCATCCTCGTCACCTCCCGACTCCTCACCACTACCGTGATGAGGAGCTCTGTAATTGTGGGCATCCACTACATCTTTTCAAGATGGTCTTTTATGTTGTACTCAGGTTCTGTCCTCTAAAGCTGTACCAAGTTTTGTTCAGGTTAAAAAACAGAGTTGTTATTGCAACATGTGAATTCAGTCTCAGTCTGTCTCATCCCCTGATTGAGGGCACAGCAAAACATGAGACAGGTTTCATTCCAACTCTTGCACATAATGGGAATTTTCCTTAGGCTGAAAAATGTCTTATGTGTTGTGTGAACTGTTGCACAGTCATCAGAAAATAGCACTCTTGCATGTGAGATTATTTGAAAATCATGCAAACAAAGCAGTGCAGGTTGCAACTCACTGATCCATGTCATTGTCAAATACTTCATTCACAAACATTGGTCTAAATCCTTTCATTTTGAAATATTTTTTTAATTTAGTCATACGCTGTTGACTGTGGTGCATGAAGCCCAGCTGCATCTTTGGGAACAGGTGGCCTTGGAGATGGCTCAATTTATTACTGAATGGTTTCACACATTTTGTCTCATATCTTCTTACTGTTACTGTGTGGCCTGAGTTTAACACTACCTGAAACAAACCTGTAATGTTTGGGTATGGTGTTAGTAGTGTTCTGCACGATACAGTCAAGTTGTTGAAATATCTGGGCCTAATGTTGCAAAGTGACATGAGGTGGAACGAGAATATGAGAACTGTGACAGGGAAGGCAAATGGTTGACTTCAGTTTATTTGGAGAAGTTTAGGAAAGAGTGGTTCGCCTGTAAAGGAGACCACATGTAGGACGCTGGTGTGACCTATTCTTGAGTACAGCCAGTGTGTTCGGGGTCCATACCAGGTCGGATTGAAGGAAGACATCAAAACAATTCAGAGACGGGGTGCTAGATATGTTACTGGTAGGTTTGAACAACACGCAAATGTTAAGGAAATGTTTCAGGAACTCCAGTGGGAATCCCTGGAGGAAAGATGATGTTCTCTTTAAGAAACACTATTGAGAAAATTTAGAGAATCAGCATTTGAAGTTGACTGCTGAGCAGTTCTACTACTACCAACATATATTGCATATAAGGACTTTGAAGATAAGATATAGGAGATTAGGGGTCATACTGAATCATACAGTCAGTCGTCTTCTCTCTCACTCTGTTTGCAAGTAGAACAGGAAAGGAAATACCAAGTAGTGGTACAGAGTACCCTCCACCACACACCATATGGTGGCCTGCAGAGTATCTATGTAGATGTGGATGAAACCTATAAACATGTAAATTTATGCAGAGGTGTCTGCAGAGTGTTTGTATTTTATATTATGGGTACAAACAAAAGAGGTAAGTGGAAGACAAGCAAATAATCATAATAAAAAAAGTTGAGAAACAAATGGTATCTCTGACATGCCGTATTAAGACTGTGTGCATGAATACCTCATAACAAAGTTCCTCTGGATCCAAAATGCAGATATGCACACATTACAATGTGTCTTCCAGGTGGACATCATTCATGTGAAGGCAGGTTTCTGCGTGTCTCCTATCGATTCCCGTACAAGTACCGAAGTCCCAGATATGTTTCCAGTGCACTGACAACCATCCACAGTGCATTTCAGGAGTTTGACACTATCAGCAGGGCTAGCTTTAAACACCTGCTAACAAACAAACAAAAAAGGGGTTAAAGTTAGCAGGACTTTGGATGCCTTGGTACTGGCGAGCCATGACTGACACATTTGTTGTGGAAAGCTATTTACCAGCACTTCATCACCCAGAAGGATGATGAGATCAAATAAGAGCAGTTTATGACGTTCTAATTTGTGATTGACTTGTGGTATTTTGAAATAAACATAACAGTAGACATTAAAGTGTTGTGAGATCGGTGTGCCTGCACTTCACGTATGTGCTACATCAGGGAGGCCATTGGATTCTGCACCTATGTTTATTAGGATTCTTTGGTTGTTTCATTGTCGTCCTCTCACCCACTTCTTTTATACTTACAATAATCAGACACCCAGTAGACAGCTGTTATTCCCATGCTATTGTTGTATCTTCTAGCAGTACAACTAAATAAAAAAAGTTTGAAACTGTCAGTTTGTTTGAAATGCACAAGCTTTCACCAGTACTCTTCCTTCATGTAGAGGCAGACACTGCTAATTGTAACAGGCAGGTGAGACATGTATGATGACAAGGATATCCCCATGCAGGAGGACGATTTGGGGTTGTACTTGCATTCTACTTCTTCTGCAGTGTATCTTTACTTTGCCATTACAACACTTATCGATCTCCATTAATATTATCACTCACTCTTTTGTACATCTTGTAGCTTTGTGCTATAAACATCACTGTCCATAATATACTACTGACAAACGACATTAAGCAGATGGAAGAGATGGTCCAATGTAGATGCAATACTGTGTAAATGTATCAGCAGCAGATGGCTGCGTGAGACTGCATTAAACGTTGTCACCATGAGATCATGTTATGAAGTCTGATAAGGTAAATAACAGGTATGCGATACGTCCAATAGTTCATGAGTGCATTGAAGGTCCACATTGCTATTAATGTTCTTTGTTAATGACCTGGCAGACGAAATTAAAATATTGTCATATGTTCTGTAGATGACACTCTTTGTTTGTAAGGAATCACTACAAAAATGCTACAAACAACCAGTTATTTCTTGATAAGATTTCAAAGTGCCACAAAGTCTGGAAATTAGAAATAAATACAAAAAAAAATGTAAAATTTTGCACTTCTTGAAACATGGAAAAGTAATACTATATTACTAAAATGTGAGTCTGAAAGTTCCTTGCCTGTTTTTAGGATTCTGTGCCTCAATCTGTAAACACAGAGCTCTTACAGGATCGCTTTGTTGTCTGTGTGTGTGTGTGTGGTGTGTGTGTGTGTGTGTGTGTGTGTGTGTGTGTGTGTTCATGAAACTGCTAAGAACCCTTTCTCCCAGGGACAAGTAGATGTGTCAAGTTCAAATATATCTCACATGCTAAGGCCTATGGTCTCTTGGCAGTGTAAAATTTTTGAGCTTCTAAGCCAATTCAGTCAAAAGAGATGGCCATTTATGTCACATACACTATGTGATCAAAAGTATCCCGACACCCCCACAAAACATATGTTTTTAATACTAGATGCATTGTATTGCCATCTACTGCCAGGTACTCCATATCAGCGACCTCAGTAGTCATTAGACATCATGAGAGAGCATAATGGGGTGCTCTGCAGAACTCACGGACTTCGAACATGGTCATGTGATTGGGTGTCACTTGTGTCATACGTCTGTACGTGAGATTTCCACACTCCTCAACATCCATAGGTCCACTGTTTCCAATGTGATAGTGAAGTGGAAATGTGAAGGGACACGTACAGCACAAAAGCATACAGGCCGACCTCGTCTGTTGACTGACATAGACCGCCGACAATAGAAGAGGGTCGTGATGTGTGATAGGCAGATATCTATCCAGACCATCACACAGGAATTCCAAACTGCATCAGGGTCCACTGCAAATACTAGGGCAGTTAGGTGGGAGGTGAAAAAACTTGGACTTCATGGTCGAGCGGCTGCTCATAAGCCACACATCATGCGGGCAAATGCCAAACGATGCCTTGCTTGGTGTAAGGAGTGTAAACATTGGATGATTGAACTGTGTAAAAACATTGTGTGGAGTGACAATTCACGGTACACAATGTGGCGATCCAATGGCAGGGTGTGGGTACGACGAATGCCTGGTGAACTTTATCTGCCAGCGTGTGTAGTGCCAACAGTGAAATTCAGAGGCGGTGGTGTTATGGTGTGGGTGCATTTTTCATGTAGGGGGTTGCAACCCTTGTTGTTTTGCATGGTACTATCACAGCATAGGCCCACATTGATGTTTTAAGCACCTCCTTGCTTCCCACTGTTGAAGAGCAATTCGGGGATGGCGATTACATCTTTCATTTCGGTCGAGCACATGTTCGTAATACACGGCCTGCGGTGGAGTGGTTACACGACAATAACATCCCTGTAATGGATTGGCCTGCGCAGAGTCCTGACCTAAATCCTATAGAACACCTTTGGGGTGTTTTGGAACGCTGACTTCATGCCAAGCCTCACCGACCGACATCGATACCTCTCCTCAGTGCAGCACTCTGTGAAGAACGGGCTGCCATTCCCCAAGAAATCTTCTAGCACTTCATTGAATGTGTGCCTGCAAGAGTGGAAGCTGTCATCAAGGCTAAGAGTGGACCAACACCATACTGAATTCCAACACTACCTACGGAGGGTGCCACGAACTTGTAAGTCATTTCCAGCCAGGTGTCTGGATACTTTTGATCACATAGTGTATTTTGATATTTGAAAACTTTATTAATCCTAACATATGGTGTGCTTCCTGTTGGCCCAGGATCATGAAATTTGGCAAGAAGTAAGGTTTCTCAGTATAACTAAAGGAAAAAATGTGAAATTGTTAATTTGCATTTCATCAAACTACAAAAATATATCTTTTGTCATTTGCTATCCGACTTCAAACTTGAAATTAAAATGTTCTCAAAAGTCTTGGAATCCATGGGACCAATATCTTGCTGTCAGTATCCTTAATTCTCAGAATGGATAAATTGTCTACATACATAATTACGTTTGTATTGAACCCTCAGTGTGAAACTCCTCCTCGCACATGGCCAATCTTTGTGATTGTGGTTCATTGAAATTTAGACATAAGACTGGTGGACAGATAAAGGCTCACACCTGTAGAACACATTTGTTGTTAACAATGAACATGTGTCTAGACAAATACAACAGTTAGATTTATTGTTGTGAATAGTATATTATTATTTAAAGGAAATATTGAAAAAAGAAATCTTTTTCTTTTGCAGTTTCAGTGAGTTTATTTTGAAATAGTTAGTTACTGCCTATCTATTCAAATTCACACACTTCAAGTTGATATCGCGCTACTTTTCCTTACTGTTGGAGTTATCCATTAGATGAGATTAGATTATTAGGCTTCTTAAAATTAATGCAGCATGATTTTGATTTGCTTCTTCTATCGCTCATGGCCCTGAAATTTCATAGTCAGTGGTTTAAGTATGTTTCACAATTACTGTATACTGTTCATTAGGAATTCCAATGAAACCCACAGAAACTTCGCCTATTTTCAGTACTTTGTGCTAGCATGAATTACAGTATGCTTGAATGTGAAGAACTGAACTGTAAGCTAGAATGTCTAGACCTTCATGAAAACACAGAGCAGATACACTACCTACAGCTGAAGAAATTAAAAAAAATAAGTAAATAAATAAATAAATACCCTGAAAAGCAACAAAGCCTGTGGAGAAGACTATATTACAGCTGTAATTATAAAATGGTCTCAACCAAAAATTGTAACTAGCATTCAGATCATGTTTGAAGAAGTATGGGAAACTGAAAAGATTCCACAAGATTGGAAATGGCCTTTATCCATCCTTTGCACAAGAAAGGTGACAAACATAATATAAATAATTACAGAGCTATATCTGTGTTGCCAGTGGGTTATAAAATACTTTCAACAATATATCTAAACAAGGTAGAAGTAACACCTGATAGTCATTTGGAAGAATATCAGAGTGGATTTAGAATGGTCAGATCTTGTTCGGAATAGATTTTCAATTTAAAGTCCATAATCCGTCACAGACTTATAAACTCTAAAGACATGGTTGTAACATTTATAGTTTTGAAAAGCCATTTGATTCAGTTGACAGGGAAACACTAGATAAAGCGATCTGAGGATTAGGCATTAACTAACAAACCTTATTCATGAAATGCTCACACACACCAAATGAAAAGTAAAGTTTCAGGATGAAATATCGAAGGCATTCAAAATAAAAACAGATGTAAGCCAAGGTGACAGCCTGTCTCCACTCCTATTTAGTTGCCCCTAGGAAAAATAGTAAGATACTGGAAACTAAAAGAACATAGGCTATCATGAAGAAGACTGGGGACTAAGAACTGAGGCATTGACATTCACTGTCTAGCATGATTTTTTTTCCATTCTTTCCGAAAATGTAACAAATGCAGAAATAGAAATCAGTTTCTTTGAAGAAATAGCAACAAAGCAGGTTTAAGAATATCTTAGAAAAAACAAAATTTATGACAAACATAAAAAATTCTCCAGAAATCGTAGGACAGAAAAGGAGATTACTAAATTTAAATGTTTGGGAAAAATGATTCAAGAAAATGGTGTAGAAAAATTCGCTTTAGAAGGAAGAGTACGTAAAATGAAGAGTGTATGGTATAACCAGGAACATTTACAACAAGAGGTCTCTGTCTAAAAATTTGAGAACACAGCACTACAGCACAGTAGTAAAACCAGAATGTCTTTATGCAAGTGAATGTTTAGTACTGAATTACAAATTACACAAACTTGAAATAAGAAATGAGAATAATTCGAAAAATACTTGGTCCTGTAAGAAATGCAGGTGTATGGAAATTAAGAAGTAATGAAGTATATTGCAACATAGAAAACATAGCTGAAATGCTGCGGAAGAGGTGACTGCTATTTTTTTTTGAGCTTCTATACAGAATGAATGAATGGCAACAGCTTAACCAAACTGATTTTTAAATATCGGTGGAACAAGAAGTCAACAGTAACCTGGATTCAAGAAGTGAGGAGAGATATTGAAAGAAACAACATAATTGAAAAAGACACAACAGAAAGAGAGACGTTTAAGAAGAATGTGTGAAAAATGTAAGGGTTCCAAGGGAGGAGGGAGAAGACACGATCAAAATGGCCTGAGGAGAGAAAAAGGATACATAGTGAGAAGAAGAAATAATACCAGAGGAAGAAGAAAGAACAACAAAAGAGGAAGCATTGAAATTTGTGCATGGTCCTTAGATGACTCAAACGGAAAAAAGAAAGAAAGAACAACAATATGCTTGAAGTCATCACTATATAAACTGCCATTGAATATTAGATCATTATAAAAATACTTGACTTATTCCACACATCTCGCAGACATTGATTGTACTACACGAAATCACTTGGCAAACACTGTTCCAACACAACCGCACATCTCGTGTTCCTAAGCCATATCATTGTTCTGTGCTGACAACATCTGAATTACATATGTGGTGTTTAAACTGGTGCTAGCACCAAGACAGGTAGAAGATAACCTCTGGTGGAAGAAAAGTTACACATTAGCCAATTGTGAGCATGTGTGGTACACTTTAAAGTCACAGGTGGAATCAGTCAACTTGTGCAAATACCTGTATGTAACAATTTGTAAGGATATGAAATGGAATGATCACATACACCCACGTATAGATAAGGGACGTGGCAGATTTTTGGATTGGCAGTATACTGTGAAAACGAGTTCAGGGTACAAAGGTGATCACTTACAAAATATATGTGTTGCCCATCTCAGAATATTACTGAAGTGTGTGGGAGCCATACCAAATAGCACTAACAGGGGATACTGAATGTTTACGAAGGAGGACAGCATGAGTAGTTACAGATTTGTTTAACTTGTGAGAGAGCATCACGGTAATGCTGCTGTTCCATGAATGCGATCTTCCAAAGTTAGAAAAACCAGTACTAAACAAAGGACCTAAAAATAAAATTCAGTCACCTATGTATTGCTTCCACAGGGACTGCAAAGACAAGATAGAGTAATTACATCATGCATAGAGACATTTAAGCAGTCATTCATCCTGTGCTCTGTGTGCAATCGGATCAAGAAGAAATCCTAAAATTTTATAAAGTTCTTTTGTAAGAATATGTTCCTAGAACACTGTGTGCCATTGTAACCACTACCAGCACTGAGCGGATTTATAATGGGCAGCATTGTGGGCCTGTCAATGTGTGCAACACCCTGTCAGTAGGGGCATTTCAGTGCAACAATGGCGCCGGCCGTAGTGGCCGAGCGGTTTTAGGCGCTACAGTCTGGAACCCTGCGACCGCTACGGTCGCAGGTTCGAATCCTGCCTCGGGAATGGATGTGTGTGATGTCCTTAGGTTAGTTGGGTTTAAGTAGTTCTAAGTTCTAGGGGACTGATGACCTCAGATGTTTAATCCCATGGTGCTCAGAGCCATTTGAACCATTTTTTTGCAACAATGGCCCAATGTTGGACTGAATGGTAACAAGATATGAGCCACAAACGATGTCAGTGTTCTTGTCGACCAAGTCTGATTGCACCGAGGAAGGATTGCTCTGTTGTGCACGAAGCGCATCGTGACCCCATCACTTCTGCACCTACCATCTGGCCCCAAGTAATGGACTCGTTACAGCTTCTGAAGTAATTTCACCCCATTGATCGGGACTATATTGGTGTACAAGTAAGAAGATGGGTTCGTGATATGCAGGGAGGAATGGAGAATACTTTGCAGTGTTGCCTCATGTCAATCCATTGCCCACTCTCGGAACTGGCAATGCTGAGGTGAGCACCACTTCGGGTTGCTGTTCACGACTCTGACTCTCCCTAGAAAAATTCGTATGTTCCAAAACTATCACTGCCCCCTTCTTAACGTAATACTTGTTGAACACCACAATGGCAAGCACCCTCAGTCAACTAAAATTAATACGAAAAGCGACACTAGATGTTCTACAGGCACACCAAAGCACATGCAACAGACAGGTGTGACAGACTGATGCTCTCGGTTGGAGCATCATATATCACAGTGCCCCTTGCCACTTCGCATTGTTCTGTCGACTGCCTTAGTTCGTGCTAACCCGTATAGTAGTAGCTGGGGAAGTGTGAGTAGGCTTCTGTTAACGTAACACCACAGATGACAGCCTTTGGAATTGTGTCATAGCTAGGAAGTGTGGACTGGTGACAAGTGGCATCGCATCACTTTAAATGGTGGGTATCGGTTCTGTACTACCTGAGAAGATCATCCGCAAATACATCAATACCGAAGGGGTGGAGGACATTCTGCTAATGTTCTGAAAATGCATGATAGTGTAGCAAATGGTGTTTTGAGCCATTTGATATGAATTCAGGTACAACTGGTAGTGATTCGGGGATTTCTGATGACAGAACGATATTCACTGTCACTGACCTCGTCTGTCCTTGCGTGTTACCTCTCGTCAGACAGTCTACTGGTACCAACTTTCAACAGCAAACCATTTAATCCTCACATGATACGTGTGTATATGAACTGCCTGTGTGATGTTGAGATACTTCCTCACCTATAAATATCATTAGTAGAACTTCTGTGGGACCTGCGTGGACATCAACTCTGTGTCAGTGTCAGTATCCATGACATTCAGGGGTCTAACCTACCTCTTGCCTTTACTGCCCAAAATGATAGTTATGTTATAATATATAAAATTTTTGTTAGTATTATTAGAATAAAGCCACAGTTCTCAAACACATTTTGTAAAGATAAATATGGGTATTTGTTATGAATTAACTCCTAGTAACAAGCAGTGAAGTTCTGACCCAGTATATCATGCATGTAATATTGGTGTCATGTTTTCTACTAAAGTGGTGTATTGCGATGTGAGCTAATATGAATGTAACACTGTTAAATTTCATTACAAGGGCCATTTACAGTAGTTGATCAAGAACCATCAGGAGAATGTACTATGGCTATATGTAAGCTTTCCCAATCAAATTGATGCAAGAATCCTGATGCCATTTTACCTAAAAGTGACCAGCCATGCGCCTGTACTGCCAGTTTTATTATTACTTTAACATGATATAATTGCCACTGAAACTATGTGACTTCTCATTGTGTGAAGTTTCATTTCACTTCCTCCTCTCCTGCTAGGTGCTTGACTTTGTCAGTACATGCATTATACGATCTCCACATAGGTCCACTTCAAAATAATGTATAGTCAAAATTGACTGATCATGGAAAAATGAAATCAAATGATTGTGTGGTGTTATTGGTTGAGAGACCTCACTTGGGGCTTTCCAGGCCCCATAGTATGTCTTTCTATTTGATACTAGTTTGGTGACTTGCACATTTTTGTAATGAAGATGAGCTGAAACGATGAAGACAATACAAACACTTAGTTCCTGAGCAAAGAAAAGCTCCCACCCAGCTGGGAATCAAACCCAGTACACTGCAATTGAGAGACAGGGATTCTAACCCTTAGACCGTAAGGTGCAGATGAACACGTTATTTAAATAGTACACCTTACTGCTTTAATGTTTCTTGGAGTTTGAATGCTGTGTGGCCTTTCTCCTCATGTTTGAACTGTCACCACTCATTCTGAAGTTTGATACCCACTAGCTAATGGTTTTCCAATCTGGAGCTTCCCCACAAATGGGAATCTGGAAGCATCTCCAGAAAGCATGCTGGGCGGCAGTAGCGAAATAATTGTTTACTAGAAGCGATTCCGTGGTGTAAGCATGTTCTTCACCTGTCCACTGCATCGTTGGAATGTTTTACAGATTACAGTTTACAGTAACTGGATGCCAATTCCTTCCTTGTTGTTATAATATCTCTGTAGTAATGTATCACTATGGCAATATGTGTAAACAAAACTCTCCACTCCTTAGACATTATTTATTTTGATACAGTTTCTTTATTTTGATTTATCTGTTTTTTATTTGAACTTTTAATGAGAGACATCCAGAGCAAGCCCCTACACCCTGCTGAGTGTGTATCCCTGATCACTGTTAAAATTGTTGCTATTCATTCTGATCTCAGCCTCTTCCTTTATAACGGAATCCCAATATTTTGATGCATGAGCTAAGACTCTGGTGTTTTCAAACAGTATTTTGTGTCAGTTTTCTAGGCAATGCTCAGCTATGGCTGACTTGTCAAGCTCACTTTTTGTAATATGTCACCTGTACTCGGTATGACACTCTACAACTGTGCGAATTGTCTGACCTATATACAAATAGACGTTACTGCCTTCACAATAGACACCATACATATCGGGTACACGAAGAGCTATGTTGTCTAGTGTGTCCCTTGCGAATGCAGCAGCATCTATATAGATCAGATTATTTGCACAGTTGCAGGGCATTGTACCGAGTACAAGCAACACTTTAAACACAGGCAGTTTGACAAGTCGGCCATAGCTGAGCACTGCCTGGAAGATGGACATAAAATACATTTGAAAACCTGAGAGTCTTTGCTCATGCATGAATGTACTGGGATTCCATTATAAAAGACGTGGATGAGATCTGAATGAACGGCAACAGTTTCAACAGAGACCAGGAATACACACTCAGTAAAGCATGGGGGCAGGCTTTGGATGTCAAAAGGAAACAACGCTTGTAGGAAGATAGGAGCAGCAGTTTCAAACATAACACTGTCACTGGGTCCTGTGACAGGCTGAAGTTGCCCAATCACCTATCGGGAAAGCTTCGTTTTGGCTCTCTCCGATTGGTGCCAGAGGCCAAATCGTAGCTATATAAGCGGTAAACTGTACCAGCCCTGGTGGTCAGTAATTTTACTCCTGACCACAATGGCAGAGATGGCCATAGAAAGCTCGAGTACTTTATTCGAATTGACGTGGCTTGAAGACTGAGGAGATTTCGTTCTACTAGAATCCTTTGTTTTGCATAGCATATCTTGTTGTGATTAATTACGTAACTTTTGTTTCAGAGCAATTCAGATCCTGCCAGTGAGATGCTGAAAGATATCTTCACATACGAGCTTTATTGGTGAGTACTTTGTGTTTGCTATAGCTTTCAGAGTGCTGTGCTAGTAACATTTTCTGTTTTATTTTGAATGGCACTTAATTGTTTGATAATGCAGAATTTTTTGCGTCTTCGTTTCAGTTGTTTCCAAGGGCTTTTCCTTTCCATCTCTGATCTGTGCATTCTCTAATGATGGTAAATAGGCTAAGACATTTGTTGCTTCATCATGCCCTGAGAAATTGAGGGACAATTACTGCAAGGAGTCCAGGAATTCTTGTGAGATTCTTCATAGTCTCTCAAGGCTTAGAAAAGTTACTGTGTATGTTGAAGCCATAATGACACCAGAGGCAGTGTGGGTTGTGACATAGGGAAATACAGGATTTCAGCCACTTTATATGTAACATTATTTATAATAAGATATATTCATAAGTTTCATCCATATTAAACTGGGGGAATGAACCTTCATCATTAATAAGTTGACTGCATTTTGAACACTGCAACTGCCTTATATTCTGTGTGTTGTAACTCCTTATTTAACATTTATATAAATAGCTCAAATTTTTTTTTAGATTGGCTGGCATTCTGTTGCAGTGCAGCATTTGTCATGTGATGAAGTTGTTACGTATATAAATGTGAAACACGGGGTTAAGAGACAGCATAGGAGGCAGCTGCAGCATTAAAAATGTGGTCAATTTAATGAAGTGGCCCGTATTGGGGCTTAGTGCTGCAACCAGGCCACTTACAAGACTTGGTGTTAGGCCACCACGTCGCTGCCTTCCTGGTGGTCTGTGCTGAGTCTGTTACGGTCACTTAGTCTTTCGGTATGCGACCAAACGTGACTTCAACTGCTGTGCCACAACAAAACTGCTTTGGTAGTATAAGTACTCAAGGCACAAAGGAATTACGACATGTAACTGCTAGTGGACATTGATTCACATCAATGGAAAAAAAGTTGAAAATTTGTGCTGGGGTGATAGTTGAACTTGAGTCTCCTGCCTAGTAGGCAAATGGTCTGACCAATGAGTCATCTGGACACTGTGGTCATCAAAACTGCGCAGACTTACGTAGCACGCCTTCCATCAGACCCAAATTCCCACCTTATCAGTACACTAATTGGATTGATGCCCCCTACCTTTTTTGTTGTTACTTGAGGTGTTTCACTGATGCCTGTAAGAGTTCAAGCGTGGTATGCATTATTATATAGTATGAGTACTGGCCATCTACCAGGCAGATGATCGATACAACGGTGAAACATCGAATCGTCTACTGTCATCGTGTCATCTCGTGCTGTGAGCTGCCCTGCTACCTGCTCCTGAGCCACCACCATGTGGCAAGTCTGGCGTTCATACACAGGAGCCTCCCTTACCTCACTAGTTGCCGTCCAACAGCAAGCTTCGCATGCAGCTGAGCCGAGCCTCCGTGCTGCTGCTGGGCAGCGGGTCCTGTACGCAGCCCCTCTGCTAGCTGCGTAACACCACTGGGCCATCACACTGGCATCTGAAGCAGTATTGCTGAGGTATGCTGACCACGCAAGATGCAGCATTTTGGGTTCGTGCTGTTGCCATCATCCTGTCACGGATGGGGGCTGCGAGAACAACGCTTAACCACAGCACGAGACATAGGCTTCGTGGGCTGTGACAACTGAAGATAAGGACTCTCATGAATATGATAGTGCCTAGTAGAATACTGAAGTACTGTGCTGCATATGTTAGGCCTGTACTTAAACATATTTGTAATTATTCCTTTAAGAATGGTCAGTTTCCCGAACAATTAAAGTACTCAGCAGTAAAGCCACTTTATAAAAAGGAAGAAAGGGATAATGCAGACAATTGTAGACCTATTTCTATGCTATCAGTATTTGTTAAAGTTTTTGAAAAGGCTGTGTATCATTGATCATATTATATCACATAATTTGCTATCAAATGTACAGTTTGGCTTTAGAAGTCGTTTAACAACTGAAAATGCTATATTATCATGTGAGGTACTGGATGGATTAAACAAAAGGTTTCGAACGCTAGGCATATTTTTTGATTTAACTAAGGTGTTTGATTGTGTTGATCACAAAATATTGCTCCAGAAGTTGGCCATTACGGATATGATTAGTAGCTCACAATTGGTTCACCTCGTACTTTAACAACAGACAGCAAAAGGTCATTATTCACAGTGTTGAGAATGGCTGGGATGTGGAGTCTGAGTGGGGAATGCCCAGGGATCAGTGTTGGGGCCACTTCTGTTCCTTATTTATGTAAATGATATGCCCTCTAGTATTATGGGTAACTCTAAAATATTTCTGTTTGCTGATGACACTAGCTTGGTAGTAAAGGAAGTTGTGTGCAACATTGACTCTGTTTCAAATAGTGCAGTTCATGACAAGTTCATGGCTTGTAGAAAATAAACTAATGCTAAATCACACCAAGACTCAGTTTTTACAGTTTCTAACACACAATTCAACAAAACCCGATACTTTAATTTCACAGGATGGGCTTATGATTAGGGACACTGAACAGTTAGAGTTTATCGGTATTCAGATAGATAGTAAACTGTCGTGGGAAGTCCACATTCAGGATCTTGTTCAAAGGATAATGCTGCCATTTTTACTATTTGAATGGTATCTGAAGTAAGTGATCAGTCGACACGAAAATTAGTCTACTTTGCTTATTTTCATTCACTTATGTTGTATGGTATTATATTTTGGGGTAACTCTCCCCATTCCAAAAGGATATTTTTGGCTCAGAAATGGACAGTTCAGGCAATAAGTGTTGTAAGTTCACGAACCTCTTGTCAACCACTGTTCACTAGTCTGTGTATTTTGACATTGCCCTCTCTCTATATATATTCTTTACTGTCCTTTCTTGTTAACAATATCAGCTTATTCCCAAGAATTAGCAGCTTTCACTCAGTTAATACTCTGCAGAAATCCAATCTGCATCTGGATCGCACTTCCTTGACTCTGCTACATCCATTTTCAATGAGCTACCACAAGACTTCAAAAATATTAGTTGTAATCGTGTGCTTTCAAATCGAAACTGAAGAATTTCCTCGTAGGTCACGCCTCCTATTCTCTTGAGGAGTTCCTTGAAAGGTGATTCTTTTGTTATGTTGTTGATTGCGTGTACTTAAACTTATGGCTTGACTTCTTTTGGGTCCATAAACATTTTATTTTATCTGTTATTACTTTTATGTTGTAATTTCATATACTGACGTGTTCCATGCCCTTGGAGATTTGCTCCTCAATTTGGTCCTATGGAACTAGAAGTGTAAATAAAATAAATAAAAACCACCATCTTACCATTCATGGGACATGGATGTCATGGATCAATCCGAGGCTCTGCCACCAACAATTGAATTTCTGTATCCTGTTGGAACAAGAAAGAGTTTTCAAGCATGTCTGTCTGTCTTGCTGCAGCCACCTTAGCTCTCACACCATAATCGCTCCACCCATCAAACTCACAACAGTTTGATGGGAGAGCTGGCCTATAGAAGAATGGCTCTTCCAGCCCTACATAGCATTCACTTGCACACCTGACTGTTACATTAATAATGATGAACGCATACATGTGTTATATTGATTGAAGGGGGGGGGGGAAGCCATAACATCTTTCACCATTAACAAAGCTACACAAAAATGTTGCCAGTTTTCGCATTTCTGCAAGTAATACAGTTGGGAGCCACAGAACTCTACCACTATTATTGTGGTTAAACATTCCGTCTGCAAGGAGAAAAGAGGAATTGGTTGGTGGAGGCTTCGGATTGTGGGGGTAGGTGCGGAGGCGGGTCACTCAGATCCTAGGTGGAAAGGAACCCAGGCCTTGCTGTCTGGTGTATTTTAAGTGTTTTGTACAAAAATTTTGGTATTTTTTGGCCTCCTTGGGGTAACTATTGGCCAACCATTATATCTTCTTGTAGTAGTAACAGTTTCTCATTTGAATCTTCAGTTTGATAAAAAAGAAGTTTAGTCAGATGAAGGTGGTTGCTGTTTCCAGTCCAACTTTTCACAGAAATAACCTATATTTTCTTTTTAATATGGTATTAGAAAACCTAAAGTTTGTTAACCATAAATTAGTCCTAATTAAATGACAAGGCCATGTGAATTATGCCAAATTTTGAACTGTTTAAGATAATGATAACTACGCGCACAATGGCAGTGTTGGAACTTGTATTAAGATATACACTGAAAATTGAAAGAAGAAAGTCATTGGGTTATCGTAAATGTTGAAACCAAACTAAAAGGATAGCATTCTTAACTTCAGCATCATGCATGTACAAAGAAAACCAGGGATTAGATTTGAGGAATCCTGCCATAGGGCATATGACTGATTTCTTCTGCATATAAGAAGTCCACTGTGTATATTGCTTGTTGAAGGACTATAGTGAATTCTGTATGAAATTTGTGTATGTTCTGTAGTCGTGATGCACTCTATATGCAACTATGTTTATATGTGCAACTAAATCATAAAGGAGTGTATTCATAATGAAAGCAATATGAAGTTTGACATACTGTCCATTTTATTTTTATTATAATAAATTAATACAAAACATTTAAGTATTCATATTGACAATAATTGTACAAAAATAGTTTGAGAAGGAAACTAGAATGTGTAATTATCATCACAATCACCACGTAGAAAATGGCATTGCATTTGGCAAATGTTTACACACAAAATAAACAGTCTGGGTTACTGTTTCTCCTCCCGTGTGCTCATACTAACTTTGTAACGTCATAAGAAATGAGTAAGCACTCAGTTATCAGAAAGTTGTTGAAATGTTGCACCCACTGCATAGCCAGACAGGAATTCCTTTTAAAAATGTGTATTTTGTGAACCATCACTTTTCTTCTAGCTGTTTCTGTTGGAGATACCATTACAGTATTTCCATTAAGAATATTTTTGTGGTCTTTGGAAACATTGGTCAAGAGACTTGAAGGTATTATTATTCTACCTAAGACATGTGATGCTCAGAATTAATTCCTGCATGAAGTATGAATGTGTGATACACCTTCCTGAGTTAGACTGTGTAAAAGTTAGGTTATGAAACCATAGGCACATGTACTTTCTCCTGTTGTCAAGCATTGCGAAATGCAGAAAAGACACACTCCTATCATCCAGTTTTTTCACAGTGAGCACTCCTAACTTCTTGGAATTTGCCTATGTTCCAGGGGGGTGTACTCAGCATGGACTGATTCATGCAGAACCACTGGTATGGCTCTCTTTTTGAGAGTTCGTAAAGTGTTACTGGCAGTATTTCCCGCTCTTCTGTGATTCTTATAGTTACATGCTAAACAGTCAGCCTGATCAGTCATACTCAGTTTGATGGATGATCCATCTGTCAGGGTCAGTGAAATGAGGAAAGTATCCTTGCCCTGAGTTTATATGTAACATCCTTGTGGCAAGTAGAGTAAGTTGACAGTAATGGCCTACATATTCCACTTCCAAAAACTTAGCTTTTGTGGAAGGTGGCCACATTTTAATGTCCAACTTTGTAATCCAATGGAAGTCACACAGGTGCCAACACTTTGGGTCTTTGTTTTCCATATAAGAGACAACTTATTTACATCAGTTCACTTGAGTAATGTGCCAGAGGTTTGAAGATTTGTCCATTCTCCATCTTGTGGTAAAACTGCTGGCTACTGATGTAGCCAAAGTAGTATAATCTACACATAAATGAATCACTGGGAGAGAATGTGGCAGAAATGATGGTTGTGTACCTTTGGCATTGTTTTTTTTTTTTTTTTTAGCCCAAAGCAGTCAACACAAGTTACCGCCCAGCTCATCTATTGATGTCCTGTACTCGTCTTGTAACCACTATCACTTGTACTGAAGTGTCTTGCGAATGGTCCTCCACAGATAGTACCTCCTCGGAGGCTCAGCAAAGTCGTCCTCTAGGTACTGCTGCTGACTGCCCTCCTGCTTTTTCCTCTTGTGACCCGGAAGCACGAGTGTGCCCCCGAGATTACGCTTGGCGCCGAGCGTGCCCCCCCGGTTGAGGATCATGGGCGAACGAGCCCGGGCACGGCGCCTCCGCTGTCGCACGCGGCATCCGACCAGCACTGCCAGGAAGACGAGGAGCGCTGCACCGAGCACCGTGCCGCCGGCTGTGACTGCTGACCTAGCTGACGGAGACAGCCAAGCGATGTCGTCAGACTCGGCACTGTCCCTGTTTACGCTGTCATCCTCCCTCACGGCTGCCATTTCGTCGACATCGTCTGCTGTCACGATATCTGTTTCTGGTTCCACTGTAGGATCCACTGCTGCATTGACAATTTCTTTGGGCTGTGTGGCTCCTCCAGGTATGATCTCATCGTGGTCCACCATCCAGTTCGTTTTGTGACCAGCCTCAGCTTGCTTTCCAGTACTCTGAAAATCCCAAGGCAAAAATACTTTAGTTGGCTGTGTTAGGTGCAACCCAGATCGTGCAGAATAAAACAGTGAGCTCCATAATATAGTGCTAAGCTGTTCAGCAGAAAATTTGTACGACTCAAGTTCAGCTGTTACTTTCACTAGACATAAATGAATGTGCACGTATTTCTGGCAGTGTGTGTCATTCATGTGTTCATTCATTGTGTGTTGCTTTGATTTCCTGTTCCAGCTCTTGGATTATTGTGTATCATTCATAGTGTGTTCCTAGATGTGGAGAAGACACTTGACAGTACACTGAGGCATAAAGGGGTTGCTTTGCGAACACTGTCCTACATCCTGTAATTACAAAAATTCAGATGGTGTGTGATAATTGTGACAGCAGTGTACAAATAAGACTTTGAAAATTCAGAATGGCTTAGAACAAAGAGAGGTGTACAGCAGGGCTGTTCATTCTCCACTATTCTTCACCATACTCTTGGGTTCCATAAGTAAAGATGTCAAGGAAATGCAAAAGGAAGACCTAAATGCTATATTATTTATGGGTGTCATCACCATTTGAGTGAAACCAATATGGAGATGAGGGAATTTATCTCTGTGGAACATCAAATTCAAAGAGTCTGGGTCAACTCTGAGCAAAAAACAAGACAATGAAAACAAGTGAAAAACCCACTCCATGTAACCTATACAGGTTGTCCCAGGTGGAATGGTTAGTGTTCAGGGATATGACAAGAATTATCATTTGAAGCACAAAAAGTCTAGTAAATGTGGCCACTTAAATGTGTACCTTAAGAACTATGAGCATATGTTCATCTTAGGTGCTCATAGCTCATGTTACAAATTTTAGAGCCCATGTTTACTAGACTTTTTTTGCTTTGAATGATCATTTCTGTCATATCCCTGAACTCACTGTTCCTCCTGAAGAAACTCTGTATGTGAAGAGGCAGAAGATGAGAGTATGTTGTGGCAAGTGAAGAAGGTGACAATGCTTAGGTTCTGAACAGGGTAACTAAAGGATACAAGCTCTTCAGTGTAATACGAACACTTACCTGGAATCAGATTGTTCCTCTTAACAACATAACAAGCCATGTTCAAAACTTGCTTTCTGTCCATAATGTATTATAGTCGTAACAAAAAAGATACATAATAAGCTCGTGTGTAATTATATACCTTAGACATGCTGTACTAAAGACAGAGAGAGAGAAGTCCAAAAATGAAGATGTAAGTATAGAACTGCATTGGAAGTGACCGTGGAGGGAAGGCTGACTACAGTGAGACTGAAGAAATTTGTAATATTAAAGAAATACAGCAATCACCGACTTTGTCATGTAGTTTTATTTGTGCAAATATGCATTTTGGATTTCACCTATCTTCAGTTGGCATAGTACGTAATACAATCTTCAATTAGTATATCGTTATGAATATTGGTTGCAATATGGATGCTGCACATGACTTGTGGAAAATAACATTTTGTTTTGCAGCATCCAAACTGCAGTTGACACCTATAACGATGTACTAATGGAATACTGAAATATGTATTGCACCAATTGAAAGTGGATGAAAGTCTAAAAGGTATGTTGGGATAAATAACAAAATGTAAAAATGTGGTTGGTTGCTGTAGTTCTTAAAATAACATGACCCACAGCCACAGAGCTCAACAAACAATAAAATGGATAAATTATTGAAGTGGGTTAGTCATGTGAAATGGATGCATCCCAACCATATTCCCCTCCAGTACTTGGAAAGGATCGTATCAGATGAAGACCAGTTGAACATCTGATGAGAGATAACTAGGCTAAGTTAAAGATACCTGGAAAGAACATGGGGTGCTTTGGTGAGGGAGGAAATCACCAAGACAAACCGATGGAGGAAACTGGTTCAAAAACACTGTACCCAAATTGCTGAAATACCTTCCTGATGATTATTGGAATTATGTTGTGTAATGGTGGTCACATTCAGTTTGTCGAGTTGTTCAGATTCACAAAAATATTTATATTCTCGAATTATAAGTATGGACAATGGTGACCAATCATTTCAGGCAATTTCATATTTAGAACATAAAGTTGGACACTACTGTTAGCCTTTCCATAGCAGCAGATCAGAAAGCTGTTAATGTATGACAGTTATTCTGTAAGATATATCCAAATCAAAGCCATTTATCAATGCTTACTATAGCGTATACGAGATATTGGTTTGAAGAATCTCACTGGAAGCTTTAGTGATCATTGTCATCGCCTTCTAATTGCAGAGTTGAGCAGTGTCACTCTCATGAAATATTTGTTTCTGTTATAATGTAAAACATTGTATGTCATGAACTTTTGAGCCTTCCAAGGCACACAGTGTTTTACAAAGTTACAGAAACAAAAGGTAAATGGTAGTGTACAGTGCCCAACTCTGCAACTAAAAGACAATGACTGTGGAAACTATCAGTGGGACTTTAACACCAGTGTCGCTCATTCTTATGCATGAAGAAAGCTCCAGTATGCTGCTTCGTACTCTTCAGTCCAGGGTGACAGTTATTGAACTATATGGAATAAAATCGTTATAACTTCTGAACGGTTTGTGTTAAGACATTCGAACTGCCCAGTTGGCCACAGGGCATTATGGGAATTAGTATGTGCATGTGCACACACCTTGTTGTTGACAACCATTTGCATGTGAAAAAGTCGTAGTAGAGCATGACCAAGTATATAGCACTTGCGAAGGCCCACTATGCAAGCAATAACAGCCCAACAGCAGCTGAAAGGAAGTTTGTGACGGAGCTCAAGCTGAAGACATCTGGTCCAAGTGTGCTAACAATCAAGAATTTGATCTGCAAGTTTGGGAGAACGCGTAGTGTTACTGGTGACAATGTTGGCAGTGTCGGTGGGGGTGATTCTAGAAGTCGGTCCCGGGCGGGGGGCGGGGAGGGGGGGGTTGAGTGAATTGAATATCGCTTAATAAAAGGAGAATTGGGGTCCTTCACTGACAAATTCATAAAATTTGGTGTTGTGTAAAGTAGTTTTTGGTAACTGTTTTGGAGTTCAGGGTAAAAAATGTGTATTAATAAATAATAAGATGCCCATTTTAAGTTAAATGATACTTATTGGTTTAGATAGTAAGCTATTTGCCACTATTATTGTTTTGTTAAAATGTGTTTGAAATACATTGCTACCTAATTATAAAAAACAAATTGAATTTGTTGAAGTAATATATTCGCTGTAAATGTGGTTTGGTTTAGTGATGAAGCCCACTTTCATTTGGATGGGTTAGTCACTGGGTAAAACTGGCGCATTTGGAGGACTGAGAATCAGTATTTTGTGATTGAGAAGTCTCTTCACTCTCAATGGATGACTGTGTGGTGTGCAATGTCCTGTCACTGAATAATTGGTGCAATATTCCATGATGGCATGGTGACTACTGAGTTGTACGTGAAGGTTTTGGAAGATAGTGTCATCCCCATTATCTAGCGACGCTGAATTTGACAAGATGTGGTTCATGCAAGACGGAGCTCCACCCTATCGAAGCAGGAGAGTGTTGGATGTCCTGGAGGAGCACAGTGGGGGCCACACTCTGGCTCTGGGGTATCCAGAGACCACTGGCATCGGCCTCGATTGGCCACCATATTCTCTGGATCTGAACACATGCAACTCCTTTTTGTGGGGCTATGTTAAAGACAAGGTGTTCAGCAATAACCACAAAACCATTGCTGAGCTGAAAAACAGCCGTTCAGGAGTTCATCGACAGCATCGATGTTCCGCCACTTCAACGGGCATGCAGAATTTTGCTGTTCATCTGCGCCACATCATCGCCAACGATGGCAGGCATATAGAACGTGCCATAACCTAAATTCAAATATCCGTAGTGATGTTTACATGTTGAATAAAGTGTGTGCATGCTGTAGTTTGTAACTAATTTATGTTTTTTTCATGTAGTTCAATAACTGTCACACTGTATGATTGTGTAAAGGTACACACGATCTGTATAAAGATGAGCTTGAAGTAGCTGAAAAACTAGTTACGAAATGTAAAGTAATACTTCATAAATGACAGCAATTTCTCTGTGTTTGTAATTCAGTTAATGTAGAGTCATGGTATTTAGAACAATTAAAATTAATTTCATTTGCATTCTGTTTGAAATTATAGTACCTAAGATTAATGAAATTCGCAATGTTCACCACAGTTTCTTTCATAGAATTAGCCATGCAGCTTTTATCTGTTACTCAATTTTTTTTCGTAGGACTCTCTAGCACTGTTAACTGATTGGTTCATAATTTGACCATATTAAATGAACCAACTTGACTAGAAGGAGGAATCGGTTGCTAGGAAATGTTTTAGGCATCAAGAGATCACAGAGGGAGGACAAGAGATGAATACAAGAAGCAGATTCAGAAGGATGTAGGTTGCAGTATTACTTGGAGATGGAGACTTGAACAGGTCAGAGCAGCATGGAGAGCTGCGTCAAACCAGTCTTTGGACTGAAGACCACGACACAACACAAATGAACCAATTGGGTTCATCCATTCCATGACACTGTATTGCATACTATTTATCTAGTACAGTGGTAATGTGTGACCCTGTACTTTATTTTGATATGTCAGAAGCTATGATAGTAGCTACAGGTTGGTTTGGTCAATGATATCTTCCTAAGCTGTTTGACAGGATCTAGGAGTAGCAGCCAAAAGTGAACTGGTAAGGGATTTTGTTCCACAGCAACAACATGATAGTTTACAGGGCACCCATTTTACAAGAGTCCCAAAGCAATCATTTGCATACAGTTGTTGTCTGGCTACAACCAAAGGAGTCAGCAGAAGAAAGTGATAGCCCACAATTTCAAAAGGATTAGTCTGCTCGTGTTATCTGTTGTGTTCTCAAATGAACCACATGCTTGGAATAAGCAGCTCTATATGTAAGACTAGAAAGAACTGTCCACTATATAAACTGCTTCATATCATTGTACTTACATTGTACTTAAAAAACACCCGATAGCTCTAAAAAGTCTTGTGTTAGCACTTTCTTCTACCGACCTCTTCAGTTATCTTCTTTTCTTAAAAATGAAATGTGTGGTAATTGCTCTGAATCTGTGGAAGCAGCTTCACATTTCATGAAAATTATATAATGTATTCAGTAAGTGGTTTGAGAGTATATGGAGGATACATTTTTGAATAAATCAAACGTGCATTCCTCAGATCATTATAGATGACTCTGATACAGTAAATTGTGTGCAAAATAGTTTTGTCAGAGTAGATGAACTAAGTACATTTTAATTTTTTTGCCCTGACTAGTGATTATATTGACATATCAAAAAAAGTACCTGAGATATGCAAGTTACTATCAGTTCCTTGCAGTTGTGACCTGTTTAGTCTGACCTAGCAAGGCCTTATCTTGGTGACGATAGTAGTGTGGTGCAGTTGTTTTGGTATGAAATGTCTTGAGCTAGTTATGCACGCAAGTAAAATGAATGATACATTAAGAACAACCCTTCACCTCTGTGAATGCTGAATGCTGAGTGTATAAGAATAAGGAACAAAGATATCTTGAAGAAACCGAGCTGTGTGTAGCTGAAATGACTACCACTACTCATTGAGGCACGCACACTTCGCCTGGCTGAGCTGTGTATCGCAGACTCTCACAGTGTAGGTATCCCAATACACACCTGTACTCTCTCATTTAAAATGGAAAACATTCTACTCTGAAGCCTACAGTTGAATATTCACTGTGTGCTTTGATACAGGCTTTGCTGTTGCAAAAAGCTTTCACATTTGAACTAGAGTGCTGTGGTACAGAGCCTTTAAAAATCTCGGCTTATTGCCTGAAACAGTGAAACATTCTCTAGCCACCTGTTTCATAAATTATAAACATGTGACACATGCCCCTTTACTGTTCTCAGTGTTAGTAAGATCTTGTAAGCAACTGCTTGCATTCACAGCTTGCGCACTAAGGAACGGCAAAATAAGTGGGAAAAAGCAAATTCAGTAAAAATATACACAATTGTTTTATAGAGGAACTTCCATTCCACCCAAATTTAAATTTTGTATGGTTTGGGAAAAGACATGGTATTATCCTCTCCATTCATGTCCAAGCCAAGCTTGTGTTCTGTTGCTAATTACCTTGTCATCGGGCCAACATTAAACTCTAAACTTCCTTTTACTTGTGACCAAAACAGTCACTGGGTCAAGTATCTTGAGGCTTGAGGTATGTTCATACTATTGGTTTTAATGTGTGAGCTGCTGCCTTGAGGGTTTCTTGTTGCCCTCATATATGGAAACTCCTGCATGTTATGCATAACTTAAACAGTTGACATTTCAGTTTGTTTTTAAGGTGTACTGGGAACTATTGACTGTTTAAGTGATGCATAATATGCACGAGTTTATGCATAAGAGGACAACAAGAAATTGTGATGCACCATACTAATGCAGCAACTCTCACATTACACCAAACATATCATAATACTCTACTTACTTGAAATGGGAATTATTTCCTAAAATATGTTGTGCAGAAAATAAAGAATTTTAGGACTCGACAGCTTTCTTGTGGATAAAATAAAACTACAGACTACTATAACTGTATCAAATATAGAAAGGCACTACGAACCTGCTGAGTAAGTTGATGGATGAGCACTGCCTGCAGTTCTGGACCATTTATTGCATTTGGCCGTACATCGTAGAAGCTGTTAATTCTGTGAACCGGATGATTGCTGGAACCTGCCGTGACTGGCTGGTCTCGGATGTCATTAGATTCCTCAGTCACTTCAGCAATGAAGAATCCATTGGGCTTGACTGGCTGAAGAACACTCTGCCTGTTGAGGTCGAGCTCAACTGTGTGGCCGGAGTGGCCAGGTATGTCTGTCTTTGGAGGATTGTTGAAGGTGGTGAAAGGCGGAGGTAGTGCAGGACGAGAGGGCAGTGGTAATGCATCCGGGAAACGGAAACTACCAGTTCCTCCTGACGGTGTCTGGTTTGATTCCCTATGCTGGTCAATACGTAGTCCTGGATGGAAGGCAATGCTATTACTATCACCTCCGGATGCGGACGGTTGTGATCTGTGAGCCGAAGTTCCATGATGTAGCCCAGTCATTATTCTCGGGTTCCGAGATGGGTCTGTCATGCTGATCTGCATCGGTTCATCATGTGCCAGACTCTGTGTCCTCAGCAACACTGGTAGCTGAGGAAGTGACTGCTTCTTCTTTCCACTAAAAATATCCGAAAGATGTTGGTGCGACGATCCCCTCTCTCTGTGCTCAATCAGCTCTTGCAGCGTCATATTGCGCGACTGCAATATCTTGGCAAGCTTGGCCGAGCCTGCCTGTGTTCTCAGCAGTTCCAGGATGTCTTCATCTGGAACGTCTTCACTGTCACTTTCTGTGTCAGAAACTACAGCGGGGACACCGCTCGGCATTATGACAACTCGGCTCTTGGAGGAGCTTGCTGAGGCATTCACTCCTCCTTCATCCATTGCCTTGACAGGATCTATGGCTGGTGACTCTTGCATAATGAGTGGTACATTGACTGTTGGCATTTTTACCACCGGTTTCTCATCAACCTGACCACTTCTCACCGTTACTGTCGGAAGCTCGGTGATGGGTCTGCTTGTTGGGACTCTTTCTGCTGCCGGGGACAGTTTCACAGATGGAGAAGGTGTGCTGGATGATAGGTTTGCACCACTGTTGGTCAGACTTGCATTTGCAATAGGAGTTACCTTCACTGGAAGAGTGGTGGACACGGTGATTTTGTCTCCGACAACACTTTGTGCAGTAGTGTCTTTTGTCCACTTTGTAGCCATGGATACTTCAGATACAGTTGTTGGCACTGTACTCACAGTAAGTGTGTGTGGTGTATTTGTCTTAAAGCCTGTAGTTGCAGGTATAGTGTTGACTAATGGAGGAATGGCTGTTGGTGGTCCAGAAATATTGACAGTCTGGTGTAGTGATCCTCTCTTCCTCGCAAATAGTTCTGTCGGTGTCGGTAGCCTGTGGATAGGGATTCTGCGGTGCTGTTGGGGTTGACGCAGCTTATCTCTGACTCTGGAGACCGTTGTTGACTCCCCACTCTCACGCACGATGTCACCCAATGTAATGTTCTTGATCCTCAACAGTTCTGACAGGCTTATGGGAACTGGGGTCGGTGTACTGACAGTCTCCTGACGTGAGGAAGCTCTTCTCACTGTAGTAACTGTTGCAGTAATTTCAGTTGTGATGGCTGAATTCTCTGTGGTGAAGCCTGATGTGGCATTGGGTGTCTCTGAAATCTTATTCTCAGCCAGTTCTTTGTTGCTTGCACTATTGCTAAGGGACTGGGCAGTATTGACTGCCACCAGCTTAATGAGTGCATCCTCTTGAAGTGCACCAGCTGTATCGTGATTGTTGTGTGATAGTGTTTCAGTTTGTTCAATTCTGGAATCCTCAGTTCCCACTGTCAACACAGCTGTTTTCCTCTCACTGTCTGTCTGTGGTGCTGGTCTCACATCTTCATTGTGAACCTCACCTTTAGTCTGTTGGTGCAAATCAGAAACAATACCTGCTTGAAATCTGGCAGTGCCTGTAGGTGGTGATGAGACTTCTTCTGCAACAGAACCACTATTGTCTGTGGCAGGCACCGGTAGCGCACTGTCATCAAAGTGAACTTTTGTCGATAGGTTCTGGCGCTTACGAGATCTCGTCTGGTTATCACCATCATCTGGATACCCTTCACCGAAAGTATCCTCGTGTGCTATGACAGTGTGGTCATAAAGCGGCTGAGAGTTCTGGTATCGCAGTCTGTTGCGCCTCCTAGGTTTTGGGAAGAATGTGTCGTCATCGCCAATGTTGTGAGGTGGCGGCGGATTGCCTGCCTCCAAGAGGGGAATGCCATCACCGTGACCACGTAGAGGGACTCGCTCCAGAGGAATGGGCTCATCTTCAGGGATTCTAGCGTGGAACTGGTGTACTGGGCGCCTCCTGCGTGGTGCCACTGGACCGACATCCTCACTGTACGGTGACAGACCAGCTTCCGTGTCTTCAGCACCTGCAAAAAGAATGTTGCCATTTACATCATCCTTGGGATATCCCTCACTGTCAGCAGTATAATACAGTAAACAGAATAACAAAATTATGCCACGAGGTATATTGTATCGCAATGAAGGTAGGTAGTCTGTAGTACAGCAGATAGTGTTTGGGATGAGACACCCTACAGGTTTCCTGGAATGATGTAAGGCTTTATTCATGCCAATGTTGGTTACATATTTCCACAATCTCAGTAATTTAGAGGTGATCAGTGGATGCAGTTCATTGTAGAGAAAGTCAGTTTCCAACCAATGAGCAATGTCCTGTACTCATGTAGTTGGTGGGGAGCAAATTGGAGACCAGTTGGTCATATGGCTCGAGTAGATCAGGCCAGTGGATGTGGAATTACTGACTATTGGCCCCATCCCAATTTTCAGGATGATTCAGCTGCTCCTACCTCTAGGTCTTATTCAGCCCGCAACACCTTCAAATACCACTTGAAAAAATTTTCTGTTCTCTCGCTCACTGCGCAGACTAGTAGTTCTACAGAAAAATGAACAGGTCCTGTTTGTAGGACATTTAATGCATTTAAATATTTTACTGGGACACTTTTTCATTGGAGGCCACATTTTTGAGTTGCTCAACAAAAACACTTTCAAAGGTTACTTTTGTACGCTTCTATTGCATAATTTGAAAACTATGATGTCCAACAAAAATGCATCCCAGTACAAAATTTCCTATAAAAAAAGTCCTGTGCATTTTTTCTTTAGGGCTAATAGTGTGTTTTACAATATTAAGAAAAGGAAAGTTGCCGCTCACCATATAGCGGAGATGCTAAGTCACAGATAGGCACAACAAAAAAACTGTCACAAATAAAGTTTTCGGCCAGTAAGGTTTTCATCTAGTGGAAAAGGAGAGAAGTAGGAGGAGTGGGTGTGATTGTGGAATGACGGCTGTGTAGTGCTGGAATGGGAACAGGGAAGGGGCTGGATGGGTGAGGACCGTGCCTAATGGAGGTTGAGGTCGGAAGGGTTACGGGAGTGTAGGGTGTATTGCAGGGAATGTTCCCACCAGTCTGTGTGTAGCGAGTGACAGAATGTGAAAATCCTGTGCACGATATTTGAAAGTGTTGCAGGTTCCATAAAACCCAATGTGAGGCAGCTGAATCACCCTGTTTATGGCACCGTAGATGGGCTACGGAGCAATGAGAAAACAGAGAAGCTACTCATTTGATGACAGATAACACTGTGTTTTCAAGTATACTATATGCGCCATATAGAGAAATACTTTCTCTGATAATCTGTTTGTAATCAGGAAAATAAATTATATTTAGATATTTGCAACAGGATTGTGCACTGGCTTCTGTGTTATTTAAAATTTACTTGGAAGAACTGTTAAAGACACGGAGAAGTAAACTTAGCCAAGTGGGAATATCAGAGAGACATAAACTACACTATCTGCTACACACTGATGAACAAATGGTAATTGCCACCAAAAGAGATTAAGATTGATTGCTTTCCATGCAAATTGATTACTGGACTCAAAGTTTTGGATTGCAAGATTAGACCACATCAGAAATGAAGAAATCAGAAGAATTATGGAAATGGAAGGAAATATAATTGAAATGAAGGGATTACTTTGGTATGACCGTGTAGAAAAAATGGATGATAGTAAATGGCCAAAAAAGGGTGTAGGTAGATCCCAAAGGAGAAAGGAAATCAGATTGACTGCGTACAAGATGGGTGAAAAATGTCAAGGAAGCAGCAGGCACAAGGAATCTCCAAGAGGCTGAGTAGGAAGGATGAGATGGAATGGGATGAAAACCGAGAAGTGGCATCAACTATAAATAACTCTCTGATGGGCATTGCATGGGTAGCAGTTTTTTTTAAGTGGTCATCCCCCCTTTTTTTAGGCAGGACCAACAAATTTATTAATTTTGTGTAATTCAATAATAGTGAAATTATTTTCAATAAACTTTCCGATAGCCATTGTTCTTTTCTGTTTTGGTTCTACAGCCAAAGATATGTATATTATTGTTGTTAATGTATTTGCTTTTCCACTTGTAATTTTTTTCTATTCTATATTCCAAAATTAGCTACATTCTTCGTTTAAACTGGCAAATAACTCGATGACTTCATAGATTGAAATGAAGGATTTTGTCTAAATTCTGCTTCAAAACATGCTCTCCCCCTATTCCAACGGAGGGACAGAGTTAGTGTCACTTTTGTTTATTGATGTTTCACTGTTGATGACCATCTGTGTTGGTCGTCTTTGCTGTGTAGTGGTGTCAGTTGTTTACAGTGCATGTTCTCTTCTGAAATGTGCATTTTGATCCCTGGTTGGCACAACCATACTTAGCTAGGATTCAAGTTGCTTTGCACAGCGATCCCTCGTTTCATTTTTGCATTGAAAATTATATGATGTTCACCTGTTGAAATATTGAAAGTTGCTGTATTATGTTGACCGGCTGCCTTGTCATCAGTTACTTGAACATTTGTTGTGAAATTGGTACTGCTGGAATTGCTTAGATGACTGCTGCAACCAGTCCTTTTGCCATTGGGCAGATACAAGAGGAAGAGAAACACTTCAAAAGTAATGCAAATAATGAATTTCCAGAGACAGGAAGCCGTTGTAGTTGGAAACTATTAACCAGTGCCCCAACTCTTCAGAGTCGAAGTCCAGTGTATAAAATTGTTTCTAAAATCTGATTACTTTACAAATGAGTTAATGTGCGAAATATTTGACATTATGTGTAAAATATTTATGGTTGAGTCCCTGATTATTTACCCATAGACTAATAAAAAAAGCTTAGAAAAGTCTGAAATTATATTTAAAGGTTGTTGAAAGTGAGTTATGTGCTCTCATTATCAAACACTGGAGGAGTATAGTCTGGGTAATTTGTGCTCTGTTATAAGAAAAGCTAATTTTTCATGGATCTAAATATTTATGATGTCGTATTTCCCTAACTGTGTGTTGTACAGTGGTATAATTTGCAGGTATGTTCAGTTGTATATGTGAATACTGAAACTCCCTGGCAGATTAGAACTGTTTGCCGGACTGGGCTCAAACCTGGGGCCTTTGCCTTTTGTGTGCAAATACTTTATCAACTGAAGTATCTGAGCATGGCCATGACCCATCCACACTCTTCTACATCCACAGTACCTCACCTACCTTTCAAGCTTCACAGAAATTATCCTGCAAAACTTGTCAAATTAGCACTCCTGGAAGAAAGGATACTGTGGAGACATGGCTTACAATTAGCCACAGACTGAGGAATTGTTTCCAGAAGGAAGTAAGTTTTTAAGGTAGGAGATGGGGTACTGGCAGAAGTAAAGCTGCAAGAGCAGGTCACGGTCACGCTTCAGTTGCTCAGTTGTTGCAGCACTTTCCTGCGAAGGGCCTAGGCCCTGAACTCGAGTCCCGGTTTTAATATGCCAAGAAGTTTAATATTGGTGCATACTCCACTGCAGAGTGAAAAGTCATTTTGACTACTTAACTACTGTCTGCAAAATGTGCTGCAAATAGAAATGATAAAATGCTATGCATGATGATGAAGCTTTTACTGTACGAACAGCGAAAATGTTGTAAGCTATAAACTGTTTCCCTTTGATTGTTTTGTGAGAGGTATCAGCAAGAAAAAGTTACTGTGTTAAATATTTAACGTGAGATTACACCCCCTAATGAGTAGATTATGAACAGAATTTTAAATTTGGGTAGTAATTGTATCAAATAGTGAAAAATTAAGTTTCTGTTGCACCTCAAAGCTGTTAGATACGCAACCTGCAACTGCGACTGTGTCAGTGGATAATTTCGATATTGTTCGGCCTTAAAGGAATATGGGATGCTTTTAACTAATCTGTTGTACCCTACATCCTGGATGATGCTTAATAACCGAAACCGGTAGATGAGTAATGGGACAAGTAAACAGCATATGGCTGAAATGCATTTTGTAAAATACTTTACAACTGTTGAACCTCACGTTATGGAAACATCTAGTCAACCTGTTTCGCCACTGACGTCCACGAAGTATCACTCTCAAGGTGCAATCCCGCCACTACGGTCCAGGTATTGTGCACATGGAAATGGATGGAAAGAGTTGGCAGCTAATACCTGGGCGGTAGTTATGTGCCCTGATTGAACATTAATAATTGCTAAGTAGTGATGGAGACTTTCAGCTACTGTAATGAAATAACGGTTACAAACCACGTATGTTTATTGTTATGGCTTCTGTTATTGCTCAGAACAAAAAGGATCAAAAACTCATCACTGGAAAATCTTCAGAGGAAAGGACTCGAAACGTTCTCATAAAATGGATCGAACAAACAAGAAGTTGTGTTAACTGACTGGTAATCGCGAAATTGCGGGGTTGATGACTGAATCGCAAGTCAAGTAAGAAGTAGAGCCCCAAGGAGGAAAATCGTGGCTGAAAGCTCACCACACAGTGACTAGCCGACCAATGCGCACAAACGTACCTATCATGCTGTACGAATTTGATTCGCTGCTGATGCGACACGTACATCCTTTGCGTGAGACGAGGCGCGGTGCGGTCGGACTGTAGCACGGAACGGTCCCTCTGCTCGTGAGTTGCCTTCTGCTCTGTCGGTGAGTAAAACCGTTCTCTCTGCCTCTCGACGGCCAAGTCCATCTGCTATGAATCCAGTGAGGCAGTGTCTGATACTTTTCTCTCCTGCTCCTTCTCGGTATGCGCCTGCCAAAATTGCCATTTCGGCCAATCTGACTGTTTCGCCAATAACGTAACAGCCTCGTCCTGGAAGGTTTGACGTCGGTTTTTTGGAAGATTCTGATTACCGACTTATCTAGCAACTCGAGAGAGCTTCACTTTGGCAGACCGCTGTTCCCAGAGATTCTGAGTTGCGCCAAAAAACTTTCCATAACTTTGTCTTCTCAGTGTTTACACTCATAGGCGTCAGCAGCTCGTCGGTATTAGAAGACTCACCTGTGCAGGCATTCTGTGCCCACTGCACAATACGAGGGCTGTTCAATAAAGAATGACAATTTGACAGCACACGTTTACTCATCTTAAAAATTTTGGTGGTCCTTCTCAAAGTAGTCTCACAGCTGAGGTATTTGCCCTCTACCAGGCTGTTCTTTACATCTGCCGCCGCCGACATTCTGCTTATGTCATCTGCTCTGATTCCCTGAGCGCCATCCAGAGCCTCAGTGATCCGTATCTGGTTCACCCTTTCGTGCACCGGATCCAACGCTCTCTTCAGCAGCTGGCGGACGACGGTTCTCCGGTTAGCTTTCTGTGGGTTCCTGGCCATGTCGGTATCCCTGGGAACGAAGCTGCAGATGCCGCGGCCAAGGCTGCGGTCCTCCAGCCTCAGACAGCTTTTTGTTGTGTGCCTTCATCTGATTTTAGCGGGGTCATTTGTCAGCGCATTTGATCGCTGTGGCATGTCGATTGGTCTACACTTACTGAAAACAAGCTTCGGGCCTCGAAACCCCTCCCCACGGCTTGGACGGCCTCTTCACGCCCTTCTCGGCGGGAGAAGGTCGTCTTGGCCCGGTTACGGATTGGACACTGCCGGTTCAGCCATCGCCATCTGCTGACGGCTGCGCCGGCGCCGTTCTGCCCATGTGGGCAATTGCTGACGGTACGCCACATTTTAACGTCCTGTCCGAATTTTAATACACTGCGCATTGATCTTGGCCTGCCATGTACTCTGGATGACATTTTAGCGGATGACCCAGGAGCAGCTGCTCGCGTTCTTTGTTTTATTCACTTGACAAACCTGTCCAAGGACATTTGATTATGCTGTTTTCTTTTAATCCCTTGCCTGTTAATGTGTCTTTTATAGTGTTGTCCTTTTTAGTTGCTGTTTTAAAATTGTGCCTCGCAGTGCATTCATAACTTAAGTCTCGGCGCTAATGACCACTGTAGTTGTGCGCCCTGAAACCACAAAAAAATCGAAGTAGAGTCCCATGAATGCGATGCACTTGTCCCGGCGTTTTTGCCCGTCTTGAAATACATGCTGGAAACCATTTCTTGAGAGGTCCTTCAAAGTAGTCTCCGCAGCTTTCACCACTGCGTCTGATGATTAACCGTGCTTCCCACGAAGGCGTTTCTTCATGTCAGGGAATAGGAGGAGGTCACATGGGTCTAAATCCGGACTATAGGGAGGGTGAGGGATGCACTTCACGTTGATTTTTGCAAGATATTCACCAACAACATTGGCAACCTGCGGCCGCGCATTATCGTGATGCAGCATCCAGCCTGCTTCGGGGAAATGTGGTCTTTTGTGCCTGATACGGACTTGCAGTGTTTTCAGGATATCCCTGTGGTATTGTCCAGTTACTGATGTGTGTGCAGGTACAACATACTGATAAACCATTCCATCAATATCAAAGAATGAGATGACCACAAAGTTCCCAGCAGAAGCAACCACTTACGTTTTTTTGGGGGGTTGGTGATGGCGATTTCTACTCTGAGCTTTGCTGTTTGCGCTCAGGATCAAAACGATGTAGCCAAGTTTCATCAGCAGTGATTACATTTGAAAGAAACTCCGGAACTTCCTCTGACAGACCTGCACGCGAATGTCCTTTTGTTCAGAAATCAAGTCTTGGAACCCACGTGTCAGGTGTAATTTTTTCTTTCACTAACGTGTGGGTGGCACCCAATGAAATGTTCAGTATTTTAGAAAGTGATCTTAAGGTAATTCGTCGATCCTCTCTCACAATGACCGCAGCAATGTTGATATTTTCTTCCGTAAGCGCAGTAACGGGACACCAAATCCATCTTCCTTTGAAATCGATTGTCTCCCCTCTTTAAACCTTTCAAACCACCTTCGAGCTGTGCTGTAGGGAAGAACAGACTCTCCATAGGCCTCCTGTAGCATTGTATAGGCCTCAGCCGAAGATTTGTTGCGACAAAAGCAAAAGTCGCATATTATTCTTCGCGTGTTACCTCCATTGCAGCGGTAGGCGATACTGAACATGTCTGACCTTGCCTGCCTCTCACAGACGGGATGAAACTACTACGGCGCGTTTGCTGCACAGTAATCTAACACAATTTTGCAGCCGTGGCTTTTTAAACTGATAGTTCGGTAATTTTCACATCTGTCAACGCCTGCTTTCTTTGGGATTGGAATTATTATATTCTTCTTGAAGTCTGAGGGTATTTCGCCCGTCTCATACATTTTGCTCACCAGATGGTAGAGCTTTGTCAGAACTGGCTCTCCCAAGGCTGTTAGTAGTTCTAATGGAATGTTGTCTACTCCTGGTGCCTTGTTTCGACTTAGGTTTTTCAATGCTCTATCAAACTCTTCACGCAGTATATCATCTCCCATTTCATCTTTATCTACATCCTCTTCCCTTTCTATAACATTGCCCTCAAGTACATCGCCCTTGTATAGACCCTCTATATACTCCTTCCACCTTTCTGCTTTCCCTTCTTTGCTTAGAACTGGGTTTCCATCTGAGCTCTTGATATTCATACAAGTGGTTCTCTTTTCTCGAAAGGTCTCTTTAATTTTCCTGTAGGCAGTATCTATCTTACCCCTAGTGAGATAACCCTCTACATCCTTACATTTGTCCTCTAGCCATGGCTGCTTAGCCATTTTGCACTTCCTGTTGATCTCATTTTTGAGACGTTTGTATTCCTTTTTGCCTGCTTCACTTACTGCATTTTTATATTTTCTCCTTTCATCAATTAAATTCAACATCTCTTCTGTTACCCAAGGATTTCTATTAGCCCTCGTCTTTTTACTTACTTGATCCTCTGCTACCTTCACTACTCCATCCCTCAAAGCTACCCATTCTTCTTCTACTGTATTTCTTTCCCCCATTCTTGTCAATTGTTCCCTTATGCTCTCCCTGAAACTCTATACAACCTCTGGTTTAGTCAGTTTATCCAGGTCCCATATCCTTAAATTCCCACCTTTTTGCAGTTTCTTCAGGTTTAATCTACAGTTCATAAACTATAGATTGTGGTCAGAGTCCACATCTGCCCCCTGGGAATGTCTTACAATTTAGAACCTGGTTCCTAAACCTCTGTCTTACCATTATATAATCTATCTGAAACCTGATATAAGATTAAATTTTAGCACGAGAAATTATGACCATAAAAATTATGATCAATCTTTATTGAACAGCCCTCGTATTACGGTGGTATCACATGGGACACACCATTATGGGTGGTCTGTCGTCTGGAGAAACCTTTGTATACGTATTCGCCAACTGGCGAGGACAGGGCGAGTTAGCCAAACTCAGCACGCAAGTGCATTCTTTCCAGAGCGTGGCTAATTTTGTCTGCCGCAATGAATACGACAGCGGGCGGCCGCGCACCGGACTCAGCGTTTGTGCCCCCCCCCCCCCCCCCGCCTCCCCCCCTTCTGTTCAATTCCCGCTATCAGAGTGAATTCAGAGAGCTCTTTGCAAGTAAGAGAAGTTAGCCCTGCAGTAGTTGCACGCGGATTGAGAGGTCGCAAGAATGTCTTTTTATCCTTTCCTTTCCGTCTCTCTGGACCAAGGAATAACACAACCCTGAGTTCCTTCCTGTTACTAACAGTATTAAAGGGGTAGGTAAAATAATGTGAACACCTGTACTTACTTGGGAATGGTTTATTAGTAAGGGGTTGGCCCTCCATTTTCCTGTAATACAGCTGCGATTCTCTTTGGAATACTGGCATATAATGGTTGTATAGTCTCCAGTGGAATGTAACGCCACTCTTCGATCATAACCTCTTCTAACTCTGTTTGGACGAGGGAGGCAGAAATCTGCTCCAATACCGCCCACAAGGGCTCGATAATGTTGGAAGTCTAGGGACTGTGCTGGCGAGGTAAGACACTGCAGTTCAATTGCATGCTCCTCATACCATGATTATACTGCCCTGGCTGTGTAAATTGGTGAGTTATGACATCATTGTTGGGGACAACATCTGAATCATGGGGTGCACCTGATCATCTAAAATGTTCACGTAATCGTTGGCTATAACACGGCCTTTGAGAGTCATGATGGGACGAGCAGAATACCATGATACGGCTGCCCACACCATCACACTTCCACCTCCATGCTTAACAGTTGGAATCAAGCAATCAGGATTGTAGGCTTCTTATGGCGTCCTCCAGGTGTCAACCCGGTCCGATGTTGGAAATAATGAAAACGTTGATTCGTCGGACCATCCAGCATATCAAGGGTAGATTGAACTCACCACCGACTATAATTGTATGTGCGGGGTACTTATTTGAAATGAGACTCAAGTTTTCTTTGAACTGTTCAGCAACTATATCTTCTGAGTCGGGGGATCGGTAAAACGATCCAATTAACAGTTCAGTCCGATTGTCAGGTATAACCTCTACCCATACTATTTCACACGAACTATCTACTTCAATTTCGCTACAACGCGAACTACCTCTGACAGCAATAAACACTCCGCCACCACCTGTATTTAATCTAGGGGACCGATGACCTCAGATGTTAAGTCCTATAGTGCTTAGAGCCAGGGAAGACGCAGCAGTTCAGTTGCATATCCTCACACCACGATTGTAATGTCCTTGCTGTTGAATGGGTGCATTGTCGGCTTGAAATATGGAATCATTGTTGGGAACAACATTTGAATCATGAGATGCACCTTCTCACCTAAGATTTTCACGTAATTGTTGGCTGTAACACGGACTTTTAGAGTAATGATGGGACCAGCAGAATACCATGATACGGGAGCCCATCGCACCTCCAGCTCCATGCTTAACCATTGGAATCAAGCAGTCAGGATTGTAGGCTTCTTTTGGCGTTCTCCAGACGTAAACCCGGCCCAATGTTGGAAATAACGAAAATGTTGACTCATTGGACCATATGACGTGTTTCCATTGATCAGCCGTCCAGGATTTATGCTCGTGACACGATGTTTTAGGTAATGGTTTCGGCATAGCAGCTTGTCCATGAACATTCGCTTTATGGAGTTCTCTGCGTACAGTGTCGATGGATTCGGGGTCTCGAAGATGGCTGTTGAGCTCTGCAGTCAATTTAGCCGCCGTACGTTTGTGTTGTTTTGACACAGTTCGTGTTACCGTACGAGAATGTCATTTAGTTTTGATTTGCGTCCACTGTTACGTTTACACGATAATGTCTTTCCATGTTTTGTGTAGGCTGTCTTGACTGTTGAGACAGTTGCTCTTGAAATATTCAATAAGTTGGCTGTCTTGGCTACTGATGCTCCAGCTAATCGGGCCCCACAATCTGCCCTCTTTGGAACCCTGTTAGGTCTTTTCATTGCACGTCAATCTCGGCCTCTGAATGCAAATGCGAAATGTGCACTACTCGTGAACAACCTACACTGATGCCTAGTCCGTTCTGAACACACACAGTCCAGCGCAACACTTGTCGACCGTCAAACACAGCCATCCCATTACCATGAAACACGAGGCTGGCTGCGGCAGTGCTCACCTGCAACGACGCCGGGCCTCCTGCCGCGGGTCCTGCGCCTGGGCGCCGGCAGCTCGTCGTCCCTGTAGCGGCTGTGGTAGCGCGCCGGCACCGCCCCCGCGTCCTCCTCCGCCCCCAGCGGCAGAGCCGAGGCCGGCGGCCGGCGGCGCAGCTTCCTGCGGCGCGGCCTGGGGGCGGCCGTCTCCGCCTCCGGCTCCTCGTAGGCTGGCCGCGGCCGCTGATAGGGCAGCGCGGGCAGGTCGGCCTCGGGGGCGGACTCGTCGGGGGCGGGCACGTCGAACAGCTCGGGGGGCAGAGGGCGGCGTGGGCGCTTGCGGCGGCGGCGCTTGCCCCCGGGTCGCGGCCTGCGAACACCGACCGTCAACTGTCACCTTCACATACAGGGTGGCGCACGAAATGTTACCATTTTGTTTTTGAACATAAACGTTATTTGATGTGAATCTTCAGGTTTTGGCGGCGCAAAGACTGTTCCATTAAGTTTCGGGTGTGCAGCCGCAAGAAATCTCCTTCTTCTAATATTTCGGCTGTATAATGTTCAGCCATCTTCAGAGTGAGCCGCAAGACTGCCGCTCCAGTGCTCGCTTCGTCCCTTATACTGTTGGACAGCGCGACTGCGCATGCGGCCACAGATGCAAATGCGCCAGAGACGTTGGTCGGCGACAGAGATGTGCATAATGCGCGAGTTGTATCTATGACTCCGCAGTTGATCTTTGTTGGCATATCGATATATCATTGTGAGCTGCACTGTGACGACGTCTTTGCGAGTTTATTACAGCAAGTGCCGGATTCCAAGATTTATCAAGATTGAACCACCATCTCTATTAATTAAGTTCGTCGTCAAGCGAATTTCAATTGCCTCCTTTACTATCGAGTCCCAAAAGGATCATGTAGTTGCCAAAATTTCGACGTTGTCATACAACATACTGTGACCATTATCAATACAGTGCTCTGCCACTGCCGACTTGTTAGGTCGGTTTCAATCTTTATAAATATTGGAATCCGGCACTTTCTGTAATAAACTCGCAAAGACGTCGTCACAGTGCAGCTCACAGTGATATATCGTTATGCCAAAAAAGATCAACTGCGGAGTCATAGATACAACTCGCGCATTATGCACATCTCTGCCGCCGACCAACGTCTCTGGCGTATTTGTCTGTGGCCGCATGCGCAGTCGCGCGGTCCAACACTATAAAGGGACGAAGCGAGCGCTGGAGCAGAAGTGTTGCAGCTCACTCTGAAGATGGCTGAACGTTATACAGCCGAAATATTAGAAGGAGGAGATTTCTTGCGGCTGCACACCCGTAACTTAATGGAACAATAAACTTTATTGTCAATACAATCTGAAAGGAACATATACTACAATGAAGAGCCGTCCATGGAGATTTGTTCAAGAATGTCTTCCGAGCTCCATTAAATCACGTGGACGTTTCGGGAAAATTTTTTCCTTTAGGTACCCCCAAAGAAAAAAGTCACATGGATTGAGGTCTTTCGGCGCAGAGTCTTCTGGCCATCTTCAGGTGAGTGCCACTGTACAGTGTGTTAACTGTAAGACGGCAGAGTTGTGAGGGGAGTGCGGGCCTCCTCTCGGAGGAAGCAAGCATTGGCTGGCGAGGTGAGATGAGCCGTTGGGGGGGGGGGGGGGGGGGGGGAGAGAGACGAGAAGGCACGCCTACCAGTTGCAGTGCTGGCAGTACAAACTGCGCGTCATGCGTACACGAAAGCAGACGAAAGGCTTGGAAGTAAAACTCGCTTTAAATGTTGTTCGTAAACGAAACTGAAATCGTCATGTATATTAAAATCTATATATATAAAAATGAATGTATGTATGTTTGTCTACTATGCGCTCACAAGCCATTCATCCGATTGCAATGAAACTTTGGTGAGTAGTTCTCCGAATGCCCGAAAAAGAGTAATGGAAGCAATTTCTTCTGCTCTCTTACCCTTTCGCGGCATTCAATCACACGCAATATAATTTTGCGAGCATCGCTACGTAATACTGGTTTCCTTCTAACCGTAGCCCTACCGGTAGGGGTTGTTGGCGACTCCCGAGATGGGCCAGCAACTGCCTCTTCACTCATTTTGATGATGTTTAGCACAACTGGACGATAAAAACACGCAGAACAGTACAGCGCAAAACAGACGACAATGGCTACCTTGTACAACACAGTCAGCTACGTAATGTTGGCAGCAGTCGCAACTGCGTCCCTACCGAAGCCTCCCGACGTTGACCGACTTCTACCGATTCAGGACTAGGGAGAGGTCTGCCATCTAAAAGTTTACACACTGCAGTAGTACTGGGGAGTACGCGCTGGGCTCCGCTATTTAAAGCCTTCTGAGGTGACATTGCGCATGCGCTGCTCAGCGTGCGCGTTCATAACGGCTCCGTGCGCTGCGCCTCGCGCCCTCCACTGCGAAAGCCTGGCATGTCGGTATCAGGTCGATTTCCATCTTTATGCGGATAACTACGTCGACAACGAAGTTTCTCTATAACAGGATTCCAAGCAGAGTTTAGGTGATAACCAGTATCTCGATTGATGAGAGTCTCGTTGTCAGACAATCTTATTTCCACAGATTTATTGATAAACGAACTCCAAAAGTTTGATGTATGGGCCAAAATTTTTGTGTCGCTGTAATTCATGGAATTGTCTGTGGAAATACAATGTTGGGCGATAGCGGACTCGTTGGCTTGGAGAAGGCGAGTATGCCGTTGGTGTTCCACAATGCGTTCCTGCACAGTTCGTGTTGTTTGCCCTATATATGATTTGCCGCATACACACGGAATTTTGTAAACACCTGGTTTACGCAGGCCCAGGTCGTCTTTAACTGATCCCATCAGCGTTTGCAGTATGTGGCCTCGCTCCATCTTGCATGTGTTGAAGGGCAAGGCAGTAGAAAGAAGCTGTGGAATGAAGCTATTGCGAAGTATGCTCAAATAACGCTCGCTGTTCAGTTTCTTCAAAGAAAAAGGGTCCAATAAGTCCGTGACTGGTAATTGCTGCCCCCGCTGTAATCCTCGGAGCATAATGTTGTCGTTCATGAAGCACTTGTGTGTTTTCAGTGGCCCAAAAGCGTACATTTTGTTTGTTAACCACACCGTCTAAATGAAAATGCACCTCATCTGAAAACCAAATGATGTTGAGAGTTTCTTCCCTATCCTCCGCCCACTGAGCAAACAGTAGTCTCTGCTGCTTGTGTTCTTCAGTGAGCTTCTGTGCACAGGTCATCTTGTATGGGTACATATGGAGGTCACTTTTAAGAATGCGTTGAACGGAGCGTCTGGATATTCCCATTTGCACTTGCTGCCTTTCTACACGATTTCCCGGAACTTCTCTGTACAGCAACTCGTACCGCTTCAATATTTTCCGGTGAACAAGTAGGCTTAGGCCGAGGTCGCTTCGCTTTTACTACTGTTCCTTCCTGTACAAATTTATCGTACAACCTGTGGCTGGTCTTCTTGTAAGGGACCCATCGTGTGTTGAACTGTTGTCGAAAACGCCTCTGAGTCACAACAAGGCTTTTCGTTTCATGAAAAAGTAACACAATTGCCGATCGCTGCTGTGTCGTCAGTCTTCCATTGTCAGCCATTCCTGCTTACTAGTCTCCTAGCGGCAGTATCATGAATTACACGTCATTTCGTAACTCATTTGTTTTTCCAAGCTCTGCTGGTGCTGCTGTCGAGATTCCAGCGGGATATCTACCGTGCGTCGTAAATTGTGAAAGAAACAATTGGTAACACATTTCGTGTACCACCCTGTCATACACTATGTGATCAAAACTATCCGGACACCCACAAAAACATCTCTCTCATATTAGGTGCATTGTGCTGCCACCTATTGCCAGATACTCGTTATCAGCGACCTCAGTATTTATTCGACTTCGTGAGAGAGCAGAATGGGGCGCTCCGCGGAACTCGTGGACTTCGAACGAAGTCACGTGATGAGAATCACTTGTGTCGTATGTCTATACGTGATATTTCCACACTCTTAAACATCCATAGGTCCACTGTTTCCAATGTGATAGTCAGGTGGAAACGTGAAGGGACACGTACAGCACAAAAGCGTACACGCCGACCTCGTCTGTTGACTGACGCAGACCGCCGACAGTTGAAGATGGTCGTAATGTGTAATAGGCAGGCATCTATCCAGACCATCACACAGGAATTCCAAAATGCATCTGGATCCGCTGCAATTACTATCACAGTTAGGCGGGAGGTGAGAAAACTTGGATTGCATGGTCGAGCTGCTGCCACACATCATGCCGGTAAATGCCAAACGACGCCTCGCTTGGTGTAAGGAGTGTAAACATTGGACAATTGATCAGTGGAAAAAGTTTTATGTGGCGGCGAATCACGGTACACAATGTGGCGATTCGATGGAGGATGGGTATAGCGAATGCCCAGTGAACGTCATCTGCCAGCGTGTGTAGAGCCAACAATAAATTTTGGAGGCGGTGTTGTTATGGCGGGGTCGTGTTTTTCATGGAGAGGGCTTGCAGCCCTTGTTGTTTTGCGTGGCACTACCACAGCACAGGCCTACATTGATGTTTTAAGCACCTTCTTGCTCCCCACTGTTGAAGAGCAATCCGGGGATGGCGATTGCATATTTCAACACGATCGAGCACCTGTTCATAATGCACTGTCTCTGACGGAGTGGTTACACGACAATAACATCCCTGTAATGGACTGGCCTGCACAGAGTCGTGACCTAAATCCTATAGAACACCTTTGGAACGCCGACTTCGTGCCAGGCCTCACCGACCGAAATCGATACCTCTCCTCAGTGCAGCACTCGGTGAAGAATGGGCTGCCATTCCCTAAGAAACCTTCCAGCACCTGATAGAACGTATGCCTGCGAGTGTGGAAGCTGTCATCAAGGCTAAGGGTGGGCCAATACCATACTGAATTCCAGCAGTACCGCCACGAACTTGTCATTTTCAGAGAGGTGTACGGATACTTTTGATCACATAGTGTACGAATGACGTAAAATTCGGAAGTACTATGGCTTGCGTCTGGCATTTGGCTGAAATAGTAAATCGGTCACGTGACGTGCCTCTGGCTGAAATTGAAATCCGGTCACGTGACGTCTCATTCACTATGTGGTACGGTCTTTGCCTTAACCTGCAGATTTACGAAAGCGTTGTTAATGATTCGATCGCAGCTAAATATTTGTGACAAGCAAGACTGCAAATAAGAATACAAATTTTACTGCTGGTTGTTTCACTCTCAGCAATTTTATCTTTCGTTTTTTAATCAGATCAAAGTCACGAATTCGAAGAAATTAAACGCTGGCAGAGCACGCTCTTGTATGTAAACAACATCACATATTGAAGAACATACGATGTATGTATGGAAGTGAAGCGCGGACGATAAATAGTTTAGACAAAAAGAGAGAAGCAGCCTTCGAAATGTGGTGATACAGAGGAACTAATGATGAGGTACTGAATAGAATAAGGGCGAAGAGGAATTTGTGGCACAACTTGACTAGAAGACCAGATTGATTGGTAGGACACGTGCTGAGGTATCAAGGGATTATCAGTTTAGTATTGGAGCGAAGCGCGGACGGTAAAAATCGTAGAGGGACACCAAGAAATGCATACTCTAAGCAGATTCAGAAGGATGTAGGTTGCAACAGTTACTTGGAGATGAAAAAGCCTGCATAGGATAGAATAGCATGGAGAGCTGTATCAGACCAGTCTCTGGACTGAAGATCATACCATGACCACTTCTGTTGAATGAATAGGGAAGTCTGAGAATGTGCTACAAACGGTAAGATGGAAAAGAAATATCTTTGAATATGTCGGGACACGAACCTACGTTATTTAGCACTGTAACTGCACGTCTCTAACCACTTGGCCGTGGTGAGCGCAGACAAATCTGAACAGTATTAGTCTTCATCTTAGCAATATCCTAAGGACGTGTCATTAACTGACAGTTATAACAAATCGTATGTAGAGTGACGTCTTTGATAAATTTTCAATGCACCGTTGCCTTGAAACGGCATACCGTTATAACTACAGCTACATCTACATCTGTACTCTGCAAACCACTATGAAGTGCATGGCAGAGGGTATGTCCCGTGGTACCAGTTATTTGGGTTTCTTCAGGTTCCATTCACGTGTAGAGCGCAGCAAGAACGATTATTTGAATGTCTCTGTGCTTGCAGTAATTAATCTTACCTACACGATCCCTGCGAGCGATGCGTAGGGGGTTGTAGTATATCCCTAGAGTAATCATTTATAGCCGGTTTTTGAAACTTTGTTACAGACTTCCTCGGGATAGTTTGCGCCTGTCTTCAGGAGTCTCCATTCCAGTTCCTTGAGTATCTTGGTGACACTCTCCTCTGGATTAAACAAACCTGTGACCCAAAATTGCTAAGGCTTTCGTGGCCACTTGTTGACAAACTGCCTATTGGCTTCTGTCTCGGGTTCTTCGGCCGACGTTCATCTAATGATTTTTCTGACGTTTCGCCAGCACGAGTGGCTGGCATTGTCAAAGCTTCACCCTCCATTGCCGGTGGTGAACTGGAGCCGAGCTCGCGGGCGCGACTTGCAAACCTAAGGTGTGGTACAGGTACGTCGATGATACTTTCGTGGTGTGGAGCCATGGCGAAGAACAGCTCGGTGACTTCCTAAGACACTTGAACAGCCTCCATGCCAACATAACATTTACCATGGAAGTAGAAAAGGACAAGAAACTGCCATTTCTAGATGTGCTGGTCACAAGGGACGGCGAAAACCGACACACACGGACCGATACCTGCACAAACTGTCAAACCACCACCCGAGCCAGGAAAGAGGCATGATTAGTACGCTCGTAACGAGAGCAGGACGAATATGTGAGCCGCAACACCTCAAACAAGAAATGCAACACCTGGAAACTGTCCTGAGGAGCAATGGGTACTCCAAAAATTATATTAGAAGTGTAACAGAGCCAAACACTCCGCGAAGTAAGGAACCAGAAAAAGAAATGTCGGGTACGGCCTTTCTGCCATACATTCCCAGAGTGACGGACAGAATCGGCCGTATATTGCGCAAACATGGCGTAAAGACGATTTTCAAACCGACAAGGAAGATCAAAGAGTGTCTTAGATCGGCGAAGGAGAAAAGAGACCCACTTGCAATGTCGGGAATATACCGTATACCATGCACATGCGGAAAAGTTTATGTCGGAATGACTGGACGATCCATCAACACCAGGATCAACGAGCATAAGCGACATTGTAGGTTGGGGCAGGTGGAGAAATCGGCCGTGGCAGAGCACGCACTCAATGAGACCGACCACGTAATAAAATTCGCCGACACGGAAGTTCTGGCTGTAGAGAAGCACTATCACACGCGCTTGTTCAGAGAAGTTGTAGAAATACAAAAACACGCGAACAGGTTGAACAAGAAAGAGGAAAGCCTTAAGGTCAACGGATCCTGGCTTCCCGTACTGCAGCGAACGACCGTCGCAGGTAGCAAGAGGAGAACCGCACCGGAAATGACCGCGGAGAAGCCCTCGGACGTTGGCGCGCCAGGTACATATAGTCTGCGCCCGCGAGCTCGGCTCCAGTTCACCACCGGCAATGGAGGGTGAAGCTTTGACAATGCCAGCCACTCGTGCTGGCGAAACGTCAGAAAAATCATTAGATGAACGTCGGCCGAAGAACCCGAGACAGAAGCCAATAGGCAGTTTGTCAAACCTGTGACCATTCATGCTGCCCTTCTCTGTATACGTTCAATATCCCCTGTTAGTCCTATCTAATATAGATCCCACATATTTGAGAAATATTCTAAGATGGGTACCACGAGCGATTGGTAAGCAATGTCTTTAGGAGACTGACTGCTGTTACCCAGTATTCTACCGATAAACTGAAGTCTACCATCTTCTAATCCACGACTAAACCTATGTGATCATTCCATTTCATATCGCTACAAAGTGTTACACTCAGGTGTTTGTATGAGTTGGCCGATTCGAGTTGTGGTCCCGTGATGTTACAAACACCAAACTACGTTTTTTCGTTTTGTGATGTGCAAAATTTTACATTCATGAGCGTTTAAAGCAACTTGTCAATATATGCACCACTTTGAAATCTTATCGAGATCTGACTGAATATTTACGCAGCTCCTTCCTGACAGTACTTCCCTATAGATAACTGGATCATGTGCGGAAACTCTGATGGTACCATTAATATTGTCCGCCAGGTTGTTAATATACAACTTGTCCCGCCCAGTTAGCCGTGCGGTCTAAGGCACTGCTTTCCGGGCGGGAAGGCGTGGCGGTACCCGGCACGCATCCACCCGGCGGATTAGTGGGTGGGTGCCACTGGGGGCCGAACCGCACAATAACCCTGGGTTCGGTGTGGGGCGGAGGTGGGGTGAGTGGACTGCTGTGGCCTGTTGCGGGGTTGTGAACCACTGAAGGCTACGGCGGGGACGAAGCCTCTCCCTCGTTTCTGGTCCCCAGTTCCATTCAGTACAATGTTGTTGTTGTTGTTGTTGTTGTGGTCTTCAGTCCTGGGACTGGTTTGATGCAGCTCTCCATGCTACCCTATCCTGTGCAAGCTTCGTCCTTTAAGGTGACTTTCCGAATTTTGTTCCTAAATAAATTCCTTTTATGAGTATCCATTGTGTAGGATCATATGGCGTATCAACTGAAATTTGTGACTTTGTGACTGGATTGAGGATTTTTTTTTGTCAGATGTAGAAGCAACCTCGCTGTTCACGTTGTATATTGTACTGAAAAAGGAAACAAAAGAAAAATTCGGAGAAGGTATTAAAATCCATGGAGAAGAAATAAAAACTTTGAGGTTCGCTGATGACATTGCAATTCTGTCAGAGACAGCAAAGGACTTGGAAGAGCAATTGAACGGAATGGACAGTGTCTTGAAACGTGGATGTAAGATGAATGTCAACAAAAGCAAAACGAGGATAATGGAATGTAGTCGAATTAAGTCGGGTGATGCTGAGGGAATTAGATTAGGAAATGAGACACTAAAAGTAGTAAAGGAGTTTTGCTATTTGGGGAGAAAAATAACTGATGATGGTCGAAGTAGAGAGGATATAAAATGTAGACTGGCAATGTCAAGGAAAGCGTTTCTGAAGAAGAGAAATTTGTTAACATCTAGTATAGATTTGAGTGTCAGGAAGTCGTTCCTGAAAGTATTTGTATGGAGTGTAGCGAAGTATGGAAGTGAATCATGGACGATAAATAGTTTGGACAAGAAGAGAATAGAAGCTTTAGAAATGTGGTGCTACAGAAGAACACTGAAGATTAGATGGGTAGATCACATAACTAATGAGGAGTTATTGAATAGGATTGGGGAGAAGAGGAGTTTGTGGCATAACTTGACAAGAAGAAGGGATCGGTTGGTAGGACATGTTCTGAGGCATCAGGGGATCACAAATTTAGTATTGGAGGGCAGCGTGGAGGGTAAAAATCGTAGAGGGAGACCAACAGATGAATACAGTAAGCAGATTCAGAAGGATGTAGTTTGCAGTAGGTACTGGCAGATGAAGAAGCTTGCACAGGATAGAGTAGCATGGAGAGCTGCATCAAACCAGTCTATGGACTGACGACCACAACAACAACAACAACAACAACAACAACAACAATAAGGGCTAATACTAATAAGTGATTGAAATGGAACGATGATGAAATATCACAGAAGGCAAACGGCAGACTTAGATACGTTGGAAGGGTTCTGGGCAAACTGAATGTCTCTGTAAAGAAAATAGCATCGAAGATGCTAACGCGACCAATTCTAGAGTATTGCTCCAGCGCTTGGGATACTTTTGAAATAATCTTGACAGCAGACACCTAGCGAATTCAGACGCGCTGGTAGGGTGGTAGCTGGTCGGTATAGTCCGTACGAAACTGTAACAGACTTACTCGGGGAAAGGTTTTGTGAAGCTTTGTGGGGAAATGGAGGAGGGCTCATGAAACCCTGTAAATTCAGAGAACTGGTATTCGAGGAAGTGTAAGTATCCCGCTGCCAGTTGAGAACAGGTTTAAATTATAGATGTGATAAACCCAGATAGGCGGAGAATACAGCGAGTACCCAAACAATGTTGACAAAGTCGAGTGTGTGTTCAGGAGCAAATTTAGGAAATGTCAACCAACGACGGTACTAACAAGGGAACCTCCCCATCGCACCCCCCTCAGATTTAGTTATAAGTTGGCACAGTGGATAGGCCTTGAAAATCTGAACACAAATCAGTTGAGAAAACAGGAAGAAGCTGTGTGGAACTGTGAAAAAATAAGCAAAATATACAAACTGAGTAATTCATGGCAACATAAGCAACATTAAGGACACTGGAACCGCAGCAGCGCCGTGGTCTCGTGGTAACGTGAGCAGCTGCGGAACGAAAGGTCCTTGGTTCAAATCTTCCATCGAGTGAAAACTTTAATTTTTTATTTTCAGTTTATGTGACAAACTCTTATGTTTTCATCACCTTTTTGGGAGTGATCATCACATCCACAAGAAAACCTAAATCGGGCAAGGTAGAAGAATCTTTTTACCCATTCGCCAAGTGTACAAGTTAGGTGGGTCGACAACATATTCCTGTCATATGACGCACATGCCGTCACCAGTGTCGTATAGAATATATCAGATGTGTTTTCCTGTGGAGGAATCGGTTAACCTATGACCTTGCGATCAAATGTTTTCGGTTCCGATTGGAGAGGCACGTCCTTTCGTCTACTAATCGCACGGTTTTGCGATGCGGTCGCAAAACACACACTAAACTTATTACAGTGAACAGAGACGTCAATGAACGAACGGACAGATAATAACTATGCAAAAAAAATAACTATGCAAAAATAAAGAAAGTAAAACTTTCGCTCGTGGGAAGACTTGAACCAAGGACCTCTCCTTCTGCAGCTGCTCACTCTACCACGGGACCACGGCGCTCCTCAGCTTCCGTACTCCTTCATATTGCCTATGTGGCCAAGACTGATGACCAGTTTGTATATTTTGCTTATTTTTTCACAGTTCCACACAACTTCTTCCTGTTTTCTCAATTGATCTGTGTTCAGTTTATCAAGGCCTATCCACTGTGCCAAGTTATAACTAAATCTGAGGGGGGTGCGATGGGGAGGTTCCCTTGTAAGTGTCGAATTTCTAGAGGTCAGTGCCTTTCACTTGGCCACAGTCTCCTGAGCAAACACGAGAACGCTTATGGACGTAAGCTGTGATGTAACAGGCTGAACACCAGGCGTCGTGAATGCTGTCAGGTCCATTGCACCAATTTCCGCTTGCAGTCTGTCGACATACACATTCATGTTTGCTGCCGAAGGGAAGTACAGTACTTTAGTGGGAGGCGTTTGCCCTCGAAACTTCAAACGCACTGTAGCGTCGTTTGATATTTCCTGGCATTGCATCCTGCCCTTAACTTCTTGTTACAGGCACCTTTTTACAAGTCATGTCATGCTTAATTCTTTACTTAGCTACAGTGAATGTGTGAATTGCGCTGTAAGTAGAGTTGCGCTGTAAGTAGAGTTGCGCTGTATCAAAACTACAGTTCAGTAGTTTTGGTACAGCACATACCTGACGTAGCAAATATAGGATTACTGGTGATATTGGTAGGGAAAGAAACATAAATGTGTGTGAGAGAAACTAGGGACCGACGATTTCTGTTTGTTTTACACATAATAAGAACCGCCCACACATCGTTGTGTTAGGGCATTATGTATTTTATATCCTTGCGAAATATAGAATACATATTATAAGTAATAAAAATTAGTTGCTCGCGTGACTTTTGCGCTTTTACATAACTAAAACAATTACCTTTGATGGAATTATTGTTATTTTGTAGTCAATAGAAGGTACTTCATCATGATCAGAGGCAAAACTTTGCTGTTAGTATTGAGTGTGAAAGTTGCGTAGGAATGACATGTTTTATATAAGCTCGACGAAGTATTGTAGCGATGTTTGACATTTCTAGGCTTGGCTTCCTTCCCTTAACTTGTTATCCAAGACACTTGCTTCGCGCAGTTCTTTTTTTTTTTTTTTTTTTTTTTTTTTTTTTTTTTTTAAGGAAATTATGTTTCCAAGCGCCTGTATCATAAACCTGTAATTTTTTAAATTTTTACTACAACGTGTCTCTGTTTCACGCTACAAAACAACAATTTTCGAATACAACCGGAATTAAATATTGACAATTTCAGTTTTGCAATAGATACTGTTTATTTTTAAATAACGGACAGGAGAAAAAAAATGTTACGTAGTTTCGCGGCCGTTTATACAGGGTGTTACAAAAAGGTACGGCCAAACTTTCAGGAAACATTCCTCACACACAAAGAAAGAAAATATATTATGTGGACATGTCAGGAAACGCTTACTTTCCATGTTAGATCTCATTTTATTACTTCTCTTCAAATCACATTAACCATGGAATGGAAACACACAGCAACAGAACGTACGAGTGTGACTTCAAACACTTTGTTACAGGAAATGTTCAAAATGTCCTCCGTTAGCGAGGATACATGCATCCACCCTCCGTCGCATGGAATCCCTGATGCGCTGATGCAGCCCTGGAGAATGGCGTATTGTATCACAGCCGTCCACAATACGAGCACGAAGAGTCTCTACATTTGGTACCGGTATTGCGTAGACAAGAGCTTTCAAATGCCCCCATAAATGAAAGTCAAGAGGGTTGAGGTCAGGAGAGCGTGGAGGCCATGGAATTGGTCGGCCTCTACCAATCCATCGGTCACCGAATCTGTTGTTGAGAAGCGTACGAACACTTCGACTGAAATGTGCAGGAGCTCCATCGTGCATGAACCACATGTTGTCATACTTGTAAAGGCATATGTTCTAGCAGCACAGGTATAGTATCCCATATGAAATCATGATAACGTGCTCCATTGAGCGTAGGTGGACGAAACTAAAATGAGCTCTAACATGGAAATTAAGCGTTTCCGGACACATGTCCACACAACATCTTTTCTTTATTTGTATGTGAGGAATGTTTCCTGAAAGTTTGGCCGTACATTTTTGTAACACCCTGTAGATGCTCACGCAGTTTCTAAACGTGAAGCGGTTCCGGTTTCTAAGGGAACAAAGTAAGACCCTGATCGCATACGCAAGCAAAGCAATCGAAATTAGGTAACCCCCCATGTGTATGCAACATAACTAAGGTACAGGTAACGTGGGTAAGACCTTAGCTGACCAAAGCTACCAGGAAAAATATCGTAGTGTACGCTTACTTATGATAGTCTGCGGTAGTTTTACAGCTCTTGTTGTAGGTTAATTACTTGAAAATGGACAGGTTTAAATTATAGATGGTGCCTGGAATATGTCTCACATAATTGGATGAAAGGAACATTAAATACCCGAGAAGTAATTTGCGTTAAGGTAAGTTTATGCGGACCATAAATATTGCATTTTGCCGACAGTCCGTCAGTGTTGTGCGGCAACATCGCGGCCCCACGAATTGGAGCCAAACGTACGGCAACAATGCCGGCCGCTGTTGATCGGTAATGTTTGCGGCAATGCATTTCCGGGTGAGTGTTTACCCGAGCCCCACTGTGGCTGCGGAAATACTTTTCCCAGAACGCGGAAATCTGATTTTGAATACATCGTTTATATACAATTCCCTCAACAGTTTTCAAGACCATTACCATGTGACAGACTACATACAAGCTAGAACCAGATTGGCGGTCACAATTCAGTTTTTGGTTAATGGTCATTCGTACAGAAGTTTCATGTATATCTTTAAAATCCACTTGTTGTTGTTGCGGTCTTCAGTCCTGAGACTGGTTTGATGCAGCTCTCCATGCTACCCTATCCTGTGCAAGCTTCTTCATCTCCCTGTTCCTACTGCAGCCAGGTTAGGTTAGGTTAGGCTACTGCAGCCTACATCCTTCTGAATCTGCTTAGTGTATTCATCTCTTGGTCTCCCTCTACGATTTTTACCCTCCACGCTGCCCTCCAATAGTAAATTGGTGATCCCTTGATGCCTCAGAACATGTCCTACCAAGCGATCCCTTCTTCTAGTCAAGTTGTGCCACAAACTCCTCTTCTCTACATTCTATTCAATACCTACTCATTAGTTATGTGATCTACCAATCTAATCTTCAGCATTCTTCTGTAGCACCACATTTCGAAAGCTTCTATTCTCTCTTGTCCAAACTATTTATCGTCCATGTTTCACTTCCATACTTCGCTACACTCCATACAAATACTTTCAGAAACGACTTCTTAACACTTAAATCTATACTCGATGTTAACAAATTTCTCTTCTTCAGAAACGCTTTCCTTGCCATTGCGGGTCTACCTTTTATATCCTCTCTACTTCGACCATTATCAGTTATTTTTCTCCCCAAATAGCGAAACTCCTTTACTACTTTCTCATTTCCTAATCTAATTCCCGCAGCATCACCCGTTTTAATTCGAATACATTGCATTATCCTCGTTTCACTTTTGTTGATGTTCATCTTACATCCTCCTTTCAAGACACTGTCCATTCCGTTCAACTGCTCTCCCAAGTCCTTTGCTGTCTCTGACAGAATTACAATGTCATCGGCGAACCTCAAAGTCTTCATTTCTTCTCCATGGATTTTAATACCTACTCCGAATTTTTCTTTCGGGGAGAGCCTACAACCCTGTCTCACTCCGTTCCCAACCACTGCTTCCCTTCCATACCCCTCGACTCTTATAACTGCCATCTGGTTTCTGTACAAATTGTAAATAGCCTTTCGCTCCCTGTATTTTACCCGTGCCACCTTCAGAATTTGAAAGAGAGTATTCCAGTCAACATTGTCAAAAGCTTTCTCTAAGTCGACAAATGCTAGAAACGTAGGTTTGTCTTTCCTTAATCTTTCTTCTAAGATAAGTCGTAGGGTCAGTATTCCCTCACGTGTTCCAACATTTCTACGGAATCCAAACTGACCTTCCCCGAGGTAGGCTTCTACCAGTTTTTCCATTCGTCTGTAAAGAATTCGTGTTAGTATTTTGCAGCTGTGACCTGTTAAACTTATCTTCAATACTCGTCTTGCTAGAAGGGGTTTACAACGCATTGGTGGAAGGAATTCAATAATTCACTAAAGAAGTTTGAAATAAGAAAATCCACTTATTAGTTTTCTGAGCATCTTTAATTCCTTAATTCTTCGTAGGGCAACGTGGCTCTATCTTAGAATGCTCGTCTGTCATATCGGCGTCTCAGTTTCGATTCCCGACTGAAGCAAATTTTTAAACAAAAGTGTATTTTGAACTAGCGCTTTCGCGAAGCATAAAATACGTTAGGATGAAGAAAAACCAGTAGCGCTGGAGACTGGTAATCGCAGGTTTGAGTTGTCTTTGGTCATTATTCTTTTTTCGTTTTTCCGCTCAGTTACAATAACTACTCACTTAGATATAAAATTTATCAAATATATGCAAAAATATCTAATTTCCATCTATTATGTAAAATCCATGCCTCCTCATTTCTAATTACGTATCGCAGACAAAATTATAGTTTTCATTGCAAAAATAAATTTTTAATTAGGTACTGGTACTTTTATAAAATATTGTTAATAAAGATTATTTAATTTAAAAATGAATTTTTCTCAGTCATTGTACTTTACTCTTCACGGAAATTGTCGTAGAACATACACCTTTGTTCAAAAATTTGCATGAGCTGGGAATCGAACTCGGCCGCTTACGTGACAGACGTGCATCTTACTACAGAGCCATGCGGCTCCTCGAGAAACCGAACTAGATTTTGCTAATTAAAGAAGCTGGGAAAACTTCGAAGTCGATTTTCTCGCCGACTTATGCGTAGCGTCGAACTGCTTTGGCTTATTGATGCTTAGATTCTGAACTGTATCTATCATAAAGATAAAATATTACGAAAATCCGCTTCCTGTGTGGTATCCTTCTAAGACACGGCAGTATGGATTTTCAGATTTTGCTCTTTCGATACATTTTGTGTGTTCCATAGATCTAAACCTACCTTTTTCCCAGGGAAAATACGGGACACCTAAAAACGCTGTGATCAACTGATGAATAATTTCTGAAATACTGTGTTAACAGATCATCAGGATGACGGATACGTGATACTGAAATGTACTTTGGATCAGAACAGTGTTTAATATTCCGTAATTGAAGTACACTTAAAAAAATCTTCATATTTAGTAAATGGTTTGTATTTTTCACCTGAGCGAATTTGCTCACGTAATTGCTTATTCTGTGACAATCTATCATACAAATCTCCACATGAAACGCTTAGATTACAATTGAGAATCGCCGCATTGGCAATGGTACTATCTAAAACATTCGGTTTGGGTCCTATTACGTGATTCATTTTTGAGTGTGATAGGACCGTATAGTATCGTGTACTTCCACCCGAGTCACTTTTCGCTTTTAATGATGACACACTCAGTTTAAAGACTATACGTAGATGCACAGTGTGTCCTACACTGAAGTGCCAGATAAACATGTATAGGAATAGGAATTCAGATACATGTAAACAGGCAGAATACGGCGCTGCCATAGGTAACGCCTATATAAGACAACATGTATCTGGCCCAGTTGTTAGATCGGTTACTGCTGATACAATGCCATGTTATCAAGATTTAAGTAATTTTGAACGTGATGTTATAGTCGGCGCACGAACGATCGGACACGGCATCTCCGAGGTAGGATGAAGGGGAATTTTCCCGTGCGACTACTTCATGAGTGAACCGTGAATATCAGGAATCCGGTAAAACATCAAATCTCCGACATGGCTGTGGCCGGGAAAAGATCCTGCAAGAACAGTACCAACGACGACTGTCATCGTGACAGAACTACAATCCTTCCGCAAATTACTGCACATTCCACTGCTGGGCCATCAACAATTGTCAGCGTGCGATTCAATCAACGGAACATCGTCGATATGGGCTTAGGAGCCGAAGGCCCACTGGTGTACCCTTGATGACTGCACGACACAAAGCTTTACGCCTCGCCTGGGCCCGTTAACATCGACATTGGGTTATTGATGACTGGAAACATGTTGCTTGGTCGGACGAGTCTCATTCCAAATTGTATCGAGCGGATGGACGTGTACGGGTATGGAGACAAACCTCATAAATCCATGGACCCTGCACGTTAGCAGGGGACTGATCAAGGTGGTGGATGCAGAATGAGATTTTCACTCTGCAGCGGAGTGTGCGCTGATATGAAACTTCCTGGCAGGTTCGCAGGAGAGCTTCTGTAAAGTTTGGAAGGTAGGAGACGAGATACTGGCAGAAGTAAAGCTGTGAGTACCGGGCGTGAGTCGTGCTTCGGTAGCTCAGATGGTAGAGCACTTGCCCGCGAAAGGCAAAGGTCCCGAGTTCGAGTCACGGTCGGGCACACAGTTTTAATCTGCCAGGAAGTTTCAAGGTGGTGGATGGTCTGTAATGGTGTGCAGCGTGTGTAGCTGGAGTGATACGGGACCCCTGATACGTCTAGATCACACCTCTTCAGCGTTCACACGACGCAGAGTAGACCGCAAGAAACCCTTTTTAACGTGAAATTGCGGTAGCGTTTTCCGACCGCTGTTGGTGCGTATCCGGCGCCATCTTCGGAGAATTACGGTCCGATTGCACCCTCAGCCCAAATGCCATGCGACAGTGTCACATGTTGTGGCTGTAACGGCTTCTCGATATTTACTCGAGGATTTTCTGTGCGTTAAATCTTGCAATGTTGCTTATTCTCGAAGGCATTTAACAGAAAACTTCTCATCAGTGGATGGCTGTCCGCTCTCAGGTTCACCCAGTGGGCTAATCATTTTGCTCAGTTGTTGTGTGAGGTGGTTTTTATACGCGTAAAAGTGCAGATAATCTTTCAGAATTTGTTGCTCGCTGTTTCTAGGAATATCAAGTCGTTGGCGTCGGGGAATAGGTTTCATCGGCCTTACAGCAACATTGTCGCTCACGATGGTGATGTTTTCTTCTGAACAACTTTCACGAGAACGCCCCGGGGTATAATGTCGTCAATCGAACCGGTTTTGTGGAATTTAGCAATCAGTCATCATCACATTCGACATATGCTTTGAATTATGTTGACCAATCCTTCCACGGTGTTTGCGAATAGCTGTTGCACAACACTCATCACATTTCTGATACTATTTCGCTATGACAACAAGTCTCCCGTTGTGGCGCGCTCCATTACTAACCAATAGGAAGACGGATGACATTCGTGCAACATTCAGTTCTGCCAACTTAAAAGAGCAGAAATGGTGGGCATTTAAAAGTTGCGGTCTTTATGGGAGAGACAGGGCCGATTTAAGGTCCAAGCGACAGAAACCACCACTTCGGGCACTTACGTAAAAGGGATATCACAGGAGTCACAATTTTAAGTTATCTATTCAGGACGTATCACAGTTGAAGACTTCAAATGAAAACGGCTCTGAGTGTCATAATAATGAATTTTGAGGTTTTGTGTGATATGGAATCTACATGCCAAGCCCAGCAACGCATAAAAGGCTGATACAGCCACGAATGGATGTTTAGTACCAAATCAACAGATAGTATCCGTTTTAACAGCCACTGCTATTATCATGTGAAAGGCTCTATTCCACGTGCTTACTCCGTAGTGTTAGTTTACATGGCGGAGAGAGATGATGATTGTAACAGTCTGAGTGGAAAGAAACGATAGATTGAAGGAGGAGGTTCTGTGGCACCAGTAACAAAAAAGCTGAAAAATGGAGGGAATGATTACATAAGTAATAAATGTATTCCTGCAAAGGCTCTTCCAGCAAAGGAGGTAAGTCTCAATACTGACCGTTAACCTACACCATAACTGGACAGAAGGTTATTCTGGAATTTCCAAATTTATTGTTCCAGAAAATGTAAATAACATGATACAGCAATCAAGACAAATAAAGCCATTTATCGTCAGTAACATGACTGCATCTGACGTCTTATAAGGAGGCAGCATATTGTAATAGAAACAGCAAATATAAACGTATTCCGAGTAACAGTGGCTGTTATCGAACGTACATAAGCCTCATGCTGTTAAGACCAGAAGAAGCTTAAATGGAACTGAAGCCTGGGAAGGTATCCCTGTTTTGAGAAAGAGCGTTAGAGTACAAGACGTCAGACAAACAAAACTGCTTGCCCTCGATGTTACAAGCCACATATGTGAAGAAAAGATTTGATTGACAGGATACAGTGCGGGAAAATTGACTACGTACAGTTTTACAAAGGCAAAATGAGCTGCTGTTACGTTTCTGCTGAGTATTGAACTATAGCAATTAGAACGTTCATTGCTTTTCCACTTGCAGTAAGTTTTTCATACTATTACTGTACAATGTTTGCAGTTTCTTTTCGAAACCACCCTCCTGGTAAATGAAAAATGAACTCGATGAATTCGTCGTCCCATCAGGGAGAAATTTTATTGAAACATTGTTTATGACGAATACAATACAATACACGATCACACACAGAGAGGCATATGCACACGAGTACAGTCAATGAAGCGTGCTCAGTGTCAGCGATTGTACCGTGTTTACCCTTCTTTTGCAGCAATGCAGGCTGCAGTTCTCCCACGGAGACGATCGTAGAGGTGCTGAATATAGTCTTGCGGAACTTCGTGCCATGCAGTTTCCACCTGGTGCCTCTGTTGGGCCAGAATTCGTGCCGGACGTACAGACCGTACAAAATGACATTTCATCCTGTCCCAAATATGCTCAATGGGGGACAGATCCGGGGATCGTGCCGGCCAGGGTAGTTGACGTACACCTTCAAGAAGAGCACGTCGGGTGGCACGGGATACATGTGGGCGTGCACTGGCCTGTTGGAAAAGCACATTACTTTGCCGGCCCACGAACGGTAGCACGAGGGGTTGAATGATGGTTGAATGTACCGTGCACTGTTCAACGTTCTCTCGGCGATCACCGGAGGAGTACAGCCAGTAATATTGCTTCCCACACCGTGACGCCGGGAGTTGGCCGTTTGTGCCTCTGTAGTATGCACTCGTGATTTTGGCGCTCACCTGCACGACGCCACACAATCGTACGACCGTCATTGGCACAAAGGCAGAAGCGACTCTAGACACTGAAAACAATACATGCGTCCTTCCATAAACGCGTATCGCGACATCGCTCTAGGCGGGCTGAACGATGTTGCGGCGTGAGCGGAAGGCGCCCTAACGGTACGCGAGACCTTAGCCCTGCTTCGTGGAGACGGTTGCGAGTGGTTCTCGCTGATACCCTCGGAGCAACAGTGTCCCTAAACCCGTCGGCACACGGACCGTGCTGTCGAACGTCAACGTTGAGCGTGCCAAGTTCAACGTGCTGCCGAACGCTCAGGAACGATGCGACTTGTCTTATACGGTACGTGGGCCCCAACGTGGTATACGCGATCGCAACGCACTCCAGCGGCAGTTGAGGGATGTTTCTAGTTCGTAAATCACACTGTTTATTCAACGGGCGCGCGTAAAATTCCCACGTTAGCTCTATTAAAACGCACATTTCCTCCATCGTCCACGAAAAGGATAGTACCATGTCCAATCAATAAGGACACAGGCTTATAAAAGCTTCATTACAAACATTGCGGTACAAATTTGGAATACTTCTCCGCATAAGATAAACAGTATTTCATCATTCCCACATTTTAGTAAAACTCCCAAGGTCAGTCTTACTTGATCACTGTTCCTACCCAGTAGCAGAATCTTTGCAACATGTGAATTACGAAGTGTAAAAGAAAAAGGAACAAAATATCTTTATACAAGTAGCGCAAGCTATCTAGTAGATTAAGCCAATCGAACAAAGTCACCCCTCAAAAAAAGGTGAGCTTATATTTATACAACATCAAATATTATAACATATACTTGTATGAAACTAATAATAAAGTATCAGAACCTAATAAAAACGTGAATCTTAGGAAAAAAATTTGAAAGTGTTACGACGCGAACCACCGCCCCAACAAAAACTCCATTATCGGTCAGAGACGCTACTCATTACGCTACACATTACGCTACACCAACAACAAACTCCTTGAGCTAGACCATATTGTGTTACCCCTTGCTAAAAACATTAAACGTAGATAATTATGTTACTAACTGAAATTTAACTATAACAAATTGTACCAAGAACAATGCGTTTTGGGTGGATCTTCAGTGTGTCGCTGCCTTCAAATAGCCTACTCTCATAATACGCAAGTTACAATAGTTCTTTTGCCACAGATGTGATGATTCTCTTTATTTTATTGGAATGAATAAAACAGTTAACGACGGGTTTTCCAGTAATACTCAATTTGCTGGTGCTCAGAAACGGCATATATACATATAGGCTTGAAATGAATACCGATATGGCGCCTCACAATTCCGTACTGAAGGGAGACGGCGTGCATGTGACGTAGGTGGCGTTGTGCCATCTCATTGGTCAACGCTCAGACGCACGCTCAGAATATCTGACATGCCACATTCTGCCCTGCACGTTCGGAAAGACTCCCGAACGTGCTATTGCACGCTATGACTTCAGAAACTCGGCACGGTCAACGTTCGGATGCACGGTCCGTGTGCCGACGGCTTAAGCTGTGACGGTGAGGTCCATTGCGGCACTTTGGAGGGTGCGACGGTCTGGGCATGCATCCAGGTCGACGGACACGTGCACCTTCTGCTTACCACTGGCGACAACATCGATGCACTGTGGAGACCTCTCAGCCCACGTGGGGCAATTCCGCAGTACGTCCACCCGGCCTCCCGCAGGCCCACTATATGCCCTCGCTCAGACTCCGTCAGTTGCACAGACGGTTCACGAACACGCTGTCGCGGCATGGCAACAATGTTGCGGACACAGACAGCTCCGTATGCCACGGCAAACTGGCTGCCACTGGCTCTGGCGGTGACCAGCCGTTGCGCAGCTACCGACATTCCACGGCCGATAACACGGCTCCTGGTGTGCGCACAGCTCCGTGCGTGTGATCGTCGCATGCACCGCCCTCTTTTAGTGCCCAGTGCAAGTGTGGCGGGTCTTATTCCGTTGCATCATTGTGTTCGTTTTTCACCGTCCAGGAGTGTAGATCCGTAATCTGCTTAACTTCGAAATACAACTCAGTGCAATTATTACCAGTAAATACCTATAGTACACTTGAAACTCATTTTCCCCAAATTCAAGATTTTGGCTCTTAAGAGCCTTTTTTATTTGAAGTCTATAATTATTGGAGACAATATTATGGAAATGGAAGAGAATGTAGATGAAGATGAAATGGGAGATACGATACTGCGTGAAGAGTTTGGCAGAGCACTGAAAGGCCTGAGTCGAAACAAGGCCCCGGGACTAGACAACATTCCATTAGAACTACTGACAGCCTTCGGAGAGCCAGTCCTGACAAATTCTACCATCTGGCGAGCAAGATATATGAGACAGGCGAAATACCCTCAGACTTCAAGAAGAATATAATAATTCCAATCCCAAAGAAAGTAGGTGTTGACAGATGTGAAAATTACCGAACTATCAGTTTAATAAGCCACGGCTGCAAAATACTAACGCTGGAATGGAAAAACTGCTAGAAGCCGAACTCGGGGAAGATCAGTTTGGATTTCGTTGAAATATTGGAACACGTGAGGCAATACTGACTTTACGACTTATCTTAGAAGAAAGATTAAGGAAAGGCAAACCTACGTTTCTAGCATTTGTAGACTTAGAGGAAGCTTTTGATAATGTTGACTGGAATACTCTCTTTGAAATTCTGAAGGTGGCAGGGGTAAAATACAGGGAGCGAAAGATTATTTACAATTTGTACAAAAACCAGATGGCATTTATAAGAGTCGAGGGGCACGAAAGGGAAGCAGTGGTTGGGAAGGGAGTGAGACAGGGCTGTAGCCTTTCCCCGATGTTATTCAATCTGTATATTGAGCAAGCAGTAAAGGAAACAAAAGAAAAATTCGGAGTAGGTATTAAAATCCGTGCAGAAGAAATAAAAACATTGAGGTTCGCCGATGACATTGTAATTCTGTCAGACACAGCAAAGGACTTGGAGGAGCAGTTGAACGGAATGGACAGTTTCTTGAAAGGAGGATATAAGATAAACATCAAGAAAAGCAAAACGAGGGTAATGGAATGTAGTCGAATTAAGTCGGGTGATTCTCAGGGAATTAGATTAGGAAATGAGACACACAAAGTAATAAAGGTGCAAAATAACTGATGATGGTCACAGTAGAGAGGATATAAAATGTAGACTGGAAATGGCAAGGAAAGCGTTTCTGAAGAAGAGAAATTTGTTAACATCGAGTATAGATTTAAGTGTCAGGAAGTCGTTTCTGAAAGTATTTGTGTGGAGTGTAGCCTTGTATGGAAGTGAAACATGGACGATAAATAGTTTGGACAAGAAGAGAATAGAAGCTTTCAAAATGTGGTGCTACAGAAGAATGCTGAAGATAAGATGCGTGGATCACATAACTTATGAGGAGGTATTGAATGAAATTGGGGAGAAGAGGAGTTTGTGGCACAACTTGACAACAGGAAGGGATCGGTTGGTAGGACATGTTCTGAGGCATCAAGGGATCACAAATTTAGCATTGGAGGGCAGCGCGGAGGGTAAAAATCGTAGAGGGAGACCAAGAGATGACTACTCTAAGCAAATTCAGAATGATGTAGTTTGCAGTAAATACTGGGAAATGAAGAAGCTCGCACAGGATGAAGTAGCATGTAGAGCTGCATCAAAACAGTCTCTGGACTGAAGACCACAACAACAACAACAACATAATTATTGGTGCCCAGTTGGGAGCGAAGCGGAGAGGGGAGCCCAAGTGCAAGATTTGTGTACTGTAAGGATCATAGTTAGTAGCGAAAACTGATACGGGTGAAAACGTATGAAGGAACAGGGGAACGGGGAGCACACCAGATAAGTCGCTTGTGTGGAAAAATGTTCTCGAACCGGCCTGGGGACACCTCGTAGACCGAAAGTCCCCCACCGGGCAGCCCCTCCAAGACGGCTAGAGCGTGTTGCTGCCGTACCTGTTCCTGATGGGCTGCACGTCGTCCCCGAATACGAGGTCCTCGTCCTCTGGCAGCGCGCCGCCCGCAGTCACCGCCGCCGAATCCAGCTGGCTTCCAGCTGCTTCCAGACTCGCCTCCGCGGGGTCGGCTCTTCTCCAGGCCTGCACAATTCAGAGAGGGTACGTCAGCGCAAGGATCAGGGCGCGCAGCCTGCATTACGGCTGAGAGGGGGTGGGACTAGTCACGAATACAGAAAACGTTTACGCGTTAACAACAGTTTCTTCGTACAGTTGTCACACTTTTTTTATCTACTGTGATTTCAGCTATGAGTGTATTCAGGCTGAAGTGTCAAATACGAATATGCACAAAGGCATAAACACATGCGCTAGTCCAAACATCAGGCGAGTACGAACGGTATCCATGTAATAAGATACATGAATAATTAAAAAACCAGATGAATACTTACTTACTTTCCGTGTCCGGAACTAGACTTCAGACTTCCAAAAATCAGCAGCCAATATGGCCTTGTCATTTGCCTCCCATAAGTCATTCATTGTGCAGGGCTGGTCTAAATATGGACAAATAAGCAGGCGTTGAGGATCCTGGACAGAACCACACAGACAGATAGTGTTCTCATTCTCTTTTAGGAAACCCCATTGCTGTAGGTTTTTCTTGCACTTTGGCACTTCTACCCTCATACGGTCTAGGGTTCTCCAGACTGTGCATGGTAGGTCTCCACAAGGCGCCAGTTCTTCTTTTACATCTTTATGGGGGTTTCTCAGGTCCATTTCCCACCTTTTCAAACGATTCTCTGCAGCCGACCCTTCCAGGGCTCGGGTACGTGACAGGAAACTCTTCCTCGAACAAAGCCTTCGGTCAGCAGGCTGGTGTCCATATAAAGGGTGACACATGTCCTTTTCTTGCTTGGTTTTTTCGGCTTCGGCAGCGATGTCACGTCGTATGTTGGGCGGTGCGATCCCCATTGTTAAATACATCTTGTGCACTGGGGTTGGCCTCAAGCATCCTGTAGCAATCCGTGCCATTTCATTCACCGCGACATCAACTTTTCTCGCGTGTGTTGATGCAGACCATACTGGAGCGGCGTATTCCGCGGCTGACACACTGAGCGCAAGGGCTGAAGTTCTCAAGACTTTTGGGTTTGCACCCCAAGATCCGCTGGTTAGTTTCCTGATGATGTTGTTTCTAGTTGAGACTTTTTCCCTTGTGGCATTACAATGATGTTTATAGGTCAGTGTGCGATCCAACGTGACACCAAGATATTTGGGCGTTTTACAATGCTCGAGACGTTCACCTCTCCACATTACATTTAATTCGCGATTTGCCTCCCTGTTCTTTAAATGGAATGCACAGACCTGCATCTTGGAAGGGTTCGGTGTTTGGTGGTCCGTCTCATAATAATGGGAGAGAGCTTCCAAAGTACTGGTTAATTTCTCCTCTACATCCATAAAGTTGTTACCCTGGGCTGCAACTGTAGTGTCATCGGCGTACATAAATTGGCGCGTGATGTTTGGCACTGGTTGGTCGTTTGTATATATATTATACAGAGCTGGGGCGAGGACTCTTCCCTGAGGTAGGCCGTTCCTCTGATTTTTCCACCTGCTCTTCTTGACCTGGAGACAGACGAAAAATTTCCTATTATCAAGGAAAGTACCTATGAGTGATGTTCAATGGTAATCTCTTGTCACATTATGTACTTTCCTAAGGAGCAGCTGAAAGGTCTATGAATGCCACTCCCGTGATCTCTTTCCTCTCAAACCCATCCTCGATATGATGGGTCAGGTTCAGTACTTGACCGCAGGGCGATTTGCCTGGTCGGAAACCTGTCTCCTGCGAGATGATCTGTTGTTCCAAGACGCTTTCTATGCGACTTAGCGTCAGGCGTTCCAAGATCGTAAAACAGTGACATAAAAGGTACAGAGGTCGGAAGCTAATTGGATCATCAGAGTCCTTTCCTGGTTTCAGAAGTGCAACCATTCGGGCTTTCCTCCACATCTTTGGAATATGGAGCCTTTCTACACACGCGTTTATCAAATCTAGCAGCCACTGTAGGGTGTTACTGTCAAAGTTTTTAATTTTTATCGACTCTTAAGTTCATCGATACCAGGAGCTCTGTTAATCTTTAAGCTGGAGATCAATGTAACTGCAGTAGCATATATGTGGCATTTAGCAAGTAATGAAACACATTTTTTTCTGAAAGAAAGTTGGTTGCATTCGAGATTCCAGTACACCATATTATTCCCCACTATTCTGGTCTCGAAACCGTAAGTTTGAACAGGCATCTTATCCGCATGGCTGTAACGGATCGTGCATCCACGTCTCGATCTCTGAGTCAACAGATGGGGACGTCTGCAAGACAACAACCATCTGCACGAACAGTTCGACGACGTTTGCATCAGCATGGACTATTAGCTCGGAGACCATGGCTGCGGTTACCCTTGTCCCTGCATCACAGACAGGAGCGCCTGCGATGGTGTACTCAACGTCGAACCCAGGTGCACGAATGGCAAAACGTCGTTTTTTCGGATGAATCCAGGTTTTGTTTACAGCATCATGATGGTCGCTTCCGTGTTTGGCGACATCGCGGTGAACGCACTGTAGGGAAGCAGCCTACTCATGCCATATAAAATTCACATCAGTCTTTCCATTGTGTGCCAGCCAGTCCGCTGTAACTAGCTCTGACGTCATAAATGTTGCGCAATACTATAAAAAATCCAGTAAAATGTCAGGAGTAATACTAAATCAATATGTGTTGAATATCAGTTCAATAACTCTAACCATTTTCGAAATTTGGACGTTTTTCTGTAAAAATCATTGGCGCAACAGAAAGAGCTAGAAACTTAAAAATTTATATTTAGATTCCTTTTGCATAATAATTTAGTAGAAACAGTATTCTGGATCTCACAAATTAAAATTTTAGTTGAAATTCATGATTTTCTGGTTTTTATCTTAAAAATTAAGGAAGCAAGATAGATTAAGTAGGCGAATAAATAAAGCTAGGATGTTTAAATTTAAGTAGAAGGGAGATCCGCTATAATCATAAAGATGTGAGAAGTTTCAACTGAATAAATGGTTCAAATGGCTCTGAACACTATGGGACTCAACTGCTGTGGCCATCAGTCCCCTAGAACTTAGAACTACTTAAACCTAACTAACCTAAGGACATCACACACATCCATCCCCGAGGCAGGATTCGAACCTGCGACCGTAGCAGCAGCGCGGCTCCGGACTGGAGCGCCTAGAACCGCACGGCCACCGCGGCCGGCTCAACTGAATAACTATAAAACTATAGCGATAACGTATCTCCAAAAGGCAAGTTCAGAGCTCGTCTACTGCGTGTAGTGTAATTAAATTAATTATCTCGCCCAAAATATTTGACTTAGCCACTTCAGACTTTTATAATGATTACTTACCTGTGTGCTGATTACACATTTAAATTGAGAGCTTCATCAGCCATCAGCAAAGGAAGCAATGATTTATTTGATAACTTAAAGTGGTGTGTTACTAGCCCGGTGACTAGTCGGGAGAGCAGATTTGATCAGGCGTTCCCTTAGCCGTCCGCACCGCGGCTCTATATGTAAGAACGCTGCGCGAGAAGAGGAAGGCCCCAGTTCTCTCCAGACGCTGATTAGCGCACCACCTGTGCCGGGAGTCACGTCGCGTCGGTATCGTTGATATAAACAGCCTCGGATGCAGTAATAAGTTACTCGGGATACGCGTAACCATGAAATCGTTTTCGAGTGAAGTGTTAATTTTGGGATGACGTTAATGATCTATCTTTAGTTTGCGTATGTCGTATTTTCACGTGCTGCCGCAGGACAGACATTCTACCATTATTAGTGTGGCGTTTGATGAACATTATCATCAAATTATTGCGAGCATTCACTTAAGCATTTAATTTGAACAGTTATAGTTGTATCAGCGCATTAGACTCTGAACTGCTCTGGTAGTTGGATTGTGTGTATTCTTTTTGGCCTGTGACTTTCAGAATATAGTGAACATTTTAGAGAGAATGGTTTTTGATTATGAATCCCAGACAATCTCCTAATTCCTCAGAGCTATAAGCTGTAGCTATAAATGTATTTCTCAGATGAAGTGTGCTTTAGGAATTCTAATTACAGGCTTCACGTTTTGCTAATCACTTTCTGGTTGCCAATATTGTAGTTAGAGAGCCAGTGTTGAGAACGGCAAACAACAGCATTAAATAAATAATAGGAATATTAACAATTAATCCACCTGCCGCCCCACAGCACATTGGAAGCGTGTATTCGTCATCCCCATTCTGGGGTATCACCTGGCGTGGTGGTATGGGGTGCCATTGGTTACACGTCTCGGTCACCTCTTGTTCGCATTGACGGCCCTTTCAACAGTGGACGTTACAGTTCAGATGTGTTACGACCCGTGGCTCTACCCTTCATTCGATCCTTGCGAAACCCTACATTTCAGCAGGATAATGCACGACCGCGTGTTGCACGTACTGTACGGGCCTTTCTGGATACAGAAAATGTTCGACTGCTGCCCTGGCCAGCACATTCTCCAGATCTCTCACCAATTGAAAACGTCTGGTTAATGGTGGCCGAGCAACTGGCTCGTCACAATACGCCAATCACTACTCTTGATGAACTGTGGTATCGTGTTGAAGCTGCATGGGTAGCTGTGCCCGTACACGCCATTCAAGCTCTGTTTGACTCAATGCCCAGGCGTATCAAGGCCGTTATTACGGCCAGAGGTGGTTGTTCTGGGTACTGATTTCTCAGGATCTATGCACCCAAATTGCGTGAAAATGTAATCACATGTCAGTTCTAGTATAATATATTTGTCGAATGAATACCCGTTTATCATCTGCATTTCTTCTTGGTGTAGCAATTTTAATGGCCAGTAGTGTACATGAAATATCAAAATACAGTCATAATGTTATATAATCAGAAAGTACGTGAAGGCAATCATGTTTGATACGTTGACTGCTGTTATAGACACCTAAATAGACAAAATAGTTAAAACTATATCACAGCAGATGGCATCTACTAACGGCGTGTAGAAAACACTAGTTATCTCGAGATCCGGACGTAACGGATGGAGCACGAAACGCAAGTGAACTTCAGATCCGTCCGCAATGTCTTAACGTTCATCGCGGACTCAATAGCACGGTGACAGTTAGCATTTTCCCCTTAACAAATTGTCAGACATGGAAGGAACGATTAATGATGAGAAAAAAAATCGTAGTGCACACTAAGTATTGAATCATAGCCCTTCGCATAGGTTGACAGTGACTGATCCACTAGGTCGCCGGACTTGATATACTTCACTTCCTCTGTTTTAATATAGACGGACGATTTGAACGAATGTGGACAGGAAACTGTACTCACACAAACGCCTGTAGAATGTTTTGTTCCACCCGCTGGAAGGCTTGGAACTCCTTCAGTGAGTTATGAGCAAATTATGATATTTTAATGGCCCGAGTAACTCATATTCCCCCCCCCCCCCCCACCCCTTCTTGCTCAGCGGCTACGAACGCGGTTCAGCGTCCTTTACTTCCCACGATAAACTGTGGAAAAGTGCCTTCTGCGGTCCGCTTTCGCTGGAGGTTCCTCCCCAACAGTGATGCCCGCGGAATGGAAGAGTTGTTGCCTCTGGAGAAACAGCGGCTTTCTCTGTTCGTGCTACTACTTTGCTCCAAAGCGGTGACAAATTCTTCACTAAACGTGTTCAGCTTCTCGGCTGTAGTTAATGACACTCGTTCGACAACTGTAACTGTGTGAAACCCAAGTATGAGCTGAAACAGTCCACATAGTACTCGCCAAGTGTCTCCCATAACTTCACCTGGTTTCTCGCTTCGTAATAGATTCTGTCGTTTCGTGCAGTCGTTACTGCAGGTGATGTTAGAAAAACAATCACTTCAGTAGCTGGAAGGAGTCATTATCCATGTACACAGATGATTCCCCGTACCGGTGTCAAGATCCAGTATGTGACAGAATTAACGGATAGGCCAGCAGCTCGGAGCCTTGGGTAAGTGGAGTAGAAGACCTAACTACACAAAAAAAACGGCCAGTTAATTTTGTTCAGACACAGACGACTCACACACAAACTAAAAAATTTGACGCTGGGGGCAAAAGACCACCCCCACAAGTACACTGAATTACTTTGGAATTCACTTACGCGCATTATTAATCCGGTAAAAAAAAGCACGATAGAAAAATAAGAAAATCAGAAAATCAAAGGATGAACAGAGAACTTAGCTCGACTTGCGAAACACAGAATGCTTTGTACGAACCCGCCAGTGTTATTGTTAATATACAAAATATTCGTTCGCCCAGTACTTGACTTGCTTGGAATGCTAGCATGGGTGACGTCACTTAACTAAGATCATCATGCCTAAAAATAGGATGTTACCAGTAGCTGGAGACTAAGCATGCGAGTCCTCTACTACTCATTAAATGTAACTTTCAGTGCAAAGGAACTATAGGGCAGGCTCAGAGAGAAATGAGCTAGATACGGCCTCGGCAGAATAAATCAATCTGGAGTCATGAAATTTATCCTTCAGCGCGAACCTAGAACCTTCAACTAGCCACACTTCAAGGTTATGTATACCCCCCTCACGTCATTCCCGAAGCTGCATCACACTTCACCAGTCATGAAGAAATAAACGAGATCCTTCTTAGATCAGTTAGAAAATGGGCAGATATAGCAAAAAAAAAAAGACTCCATGACAATATGAATTATTAATAATACCGTAGTCTATAGAAAGTAATTCGACGCAAAATGTCATGGCAAACAAGGTTTTTTAAGATGCGACATGACGTAGCGTAGGAGCATTACGATTATTGTCTAAGAATCCCAGCTGAGGTTTCTGTACAGGAAAGATTTTCCTCGGCGGTAAGGCGAAAGCAGGGATTAAGCAGTAAGTATGTGAACGTCCCCCTCTCTTCAACCTGCAGTACAAACCAAATAAGTACCCAAATTAGGAAAATAAAGAATGTTAGAACTATGGTAAAAACCACACACACAATTATAATTTTCATCAAGGACAATGAATGATTAATGTGAAAAATAATAATCCCAATCCTCCACATTCGACCAACCTTTTCGCGAGGTTTTCTCTGGCTGGAAGTAACAGCTAAGGGCCGTATTATACTGTAAAAGATCTGTGACAAAAAGTCTTTTATCAATCCCATTTGGACAGATTTTTGACAGAGTACTAGAGAAGCTTTGATCAAAGATCTTGGATAAAACTTAAAGCTTGGGCCTAGCTTTCGTCAAAGTTCCATCTTGTTTGCATTAGTGCCTTTAACCTATAAAATGTCGGGGAAGTATATTTGCTGCATGGCTGCCATCGCAGTGATCATTTCAAAGTATGAAGACGAAATTCTTCGCAACATAAAGCACGCTGACTACAGAAAGTACAGTAAGAAGTTAGAATTGTTTAATCAAATAGTTGCAGAAATGAGTTGTATTCGAAGTGACTGCACTGTGGATGATGTAAGGAAGAAGTTAAATTGACTAACGAGTCTTTGGAGATGTGGAAAGCCATGTGTTGCCAGTAAAATGTACATGAGTGAAATTAATTCATTTATTTATATTCCAAATAACCTAATCCAACCTTTATAAATCTCTCTCCGAGTGACTTACGTATTAGTTCCCATTTTTCTGGAATAATACGTGAAATAGTGCACTGTGCGGTTCGAGTACTCCAGCATATTGCAATCTGGAATAGCTTTAGTCTGTTGCTAAAAAGCTTAGCCTAACATTGGGACTATATTTATCAGAAATGGCACTCATGATTTAAATAATGAAACATTGCACTAGTCAGGCATTTTTTCGTGGTTAGCATGACGCGCTTATCAAGTACAAATATTTGCGGAGGTATTTTATGTTATGTTTCCGGAAATATGACAAAAGAAATCTTTCCGATTGCAGTAAAACATAAAAAGACAACTGCAGGGCAAGAGACAGAACAACATACATACAAACACCGTGTGAAATACCTAAGTAAATATTTGCTCTTGATAATAGAATAAATTCTAGAAACGCGTCATATTAAGCATGAAAAAATGCGTAACTAGCGAAGTGGTTCATGATTTAAATCATAAACTCTACAGTCGCAGGCTTTTCAGAAACATATTTATGATGAATGAAATTAAGAAATGGCATTTATTAAACGAGTATCTTGTTTGCGGATATGGGGGGGGGGGGGGGCGGGGCGGCGCGGGGCGGGGGCGCTCATTTCATAAGGGCAAATTGAATCGTTGTTCGCCCATTCTCAGATAATTTTCGTAGTTCCTTATGTCCTCTCATTGTAGCTCACGAAGCACATTCTCTTAAACACTTCGAGCTTCTCTTCTCGCTATCCACGGTTTCACTCACAAAATGCAGTGGCCACCAATATTACATTAAATGGCGTTGTACGGACGATTGATTATTCGTCAACCATTGCCGAGGTATCATGACGAAAAATTTTATGGTTGTATGTTAGCCCCAGTGAAGTGGTTTGGTCAAAGAAGTTTGACAAAATCATTGACTAATTGTAAGATATTCGTCGGAGATATATTACAGTGTACGAGCACCTACTATTTATTCCCAGTAGGGAAACGATCTCCGTCCCACTGCCAGCTATCCTCGTATTGGCTGAAAGGAATCGCAACTCTTTAATCTGCCGAATCGAAGACAATCCGCTCTACTCCATGGAGTGGAGCAAGAAAAGTGAAGAGAGGAGGGAAAAAAAGGCGGCTCTGAGTGTCGGTGTTCTCCCCTTTTCCCTCGTTCAAACATCCATGGACATACTTTGCAACTCACTGAGAAGTGCATGGCAGAGGATACTCAGCTTGGTACCGCATCTTAGGGCTTTCTCCCTTTCCATTCGCATATGGCACGCGGGATTGATACCTGCATTAAATGATTGTGTGCGCTGTAATGAAACTAATCATGTCCTCAGACTCTCTACAAGAGCAACGTGAAGAGTCTGAAATATGTGTCTATTTTCTTCGTGAAGTACTGGTCCATGAAACTTTGTAAGTAGACTTTTCGCGGGATGGCTAGCGTTTGTTTTGAAGCATGTGCCGCATCAGGTTTTCCAGCTTCTCCTCGACTCTTCCGTAAGTAAAAAAAAACCTGTAACCGTTCTACACCTCATTGTAAGTGTCGTGTGACTAGGGCCTCCCGTCGGGTAGACCGTTCGCCGGGTGCAAGTCTTTCGATTTGACGCCACTTCGGCGACTTGCGTATCGGTGGGGATGAAATGATGATGATAAGGACAACACAACTCCCAGTCCCCCAGCGGAGAAAATCTCCGACCCAGCCGGGAACCGAACCCGGGCCCTTAGGATTGACATTCTGTTGCGCTGACCACTCAGCTACCGGGGGCGGAGTACATCTACATTTATGCACCACTACTAGTCAGTTCCTTTCGTGCTCCAGCCGCAAAAAGAGAGAGAGAGGACAACTATTGTCTATATGCCTCCATACAAGCCCTGATTTCTCTAGCTTCATAGTCTTTGCTGAAACATACGTTGGCGGTAGTAGAATCGGCCTGCTTTTAGCCCCAAATGCCAGCACTCTAAATTTTCTCAATAGTTTTTCGCGAAAAGAGCGTCTTCTTCCCTACAGGGATTCCCATTTGAGTTTAATGAAGCATCTACGTAATACGTGCTTTGTAATCGAACCAAATCTAGCAGCGTTCCTGTGAATGGTTTACACGTCTTCCTTTAATTTGACGTGGCGAGGATCCCAAAAACTCGGGCAGTACTCAAGCATAGGTCGCACAATCGCTCTATACGCGGTCTCCATTGTGGATGTGCTATACCTCCCGACCGTTCGTCTTCACTTACTACCGCCTACATGTGTTCGGTCCATTTAATGCCCATATCCGTATGCAGCGCTACTACTGGAGACTTAATACTGTGTCAAGCTGCACACAACCAGTGCGTTATTCGGGCATTACGGATTGTTTTTCGTACTCAGCTGCATTAACTTAGGTTTTTACATTTAGAATGAGCTTCTATCCATCGCATGAGCTAGAAATTGTGCGTAACTCATCTCGTATTCTCCTACAGATACTCAACGGCGACACCGTTCTGTACCCCACAGTTTCATCAGCAAACAGGTGCCCAGATTCTCCGTCAGATCATCAGAGTGTAAGAGGGCTTCTGGTCTCTGATGATCGCTTGCCGTCGAGGACGTTCATTCTGCACTTCCCTGAACTTTTTTGCCCGTAAATGATATGGACTCAGCAGACTTCTGCAATTTGGATGTGTCCATAACAGTTTAATCGCCTTTTCAGGAAGCCTATCGCGAGGTTGGATCTCTTTCCTGTTTTCCGAGATTTCAGTCGGTAGCCATGTTCCAGTATCTTTGGGTCGAGATTCTTTCTCATAATTTTAGTTGCCTCCTTCAGTATGTTTTCCATGTCGCTTTTTGTGATTAAGTGTGAGCGCTTCGCAGGGAGACAGGGCTTCTGGTTTGATAACTGTATCGTAGTGCGAATTCTGTGCGCCATTTTTTTCTCCCCAAGTAGGTTCAAGGATCTCGCATGGTTCCTGAAGCATGTATAACTTTAGCCAAAGAACACAATAATGCCAAAAGAGCGAACAGATCGATTATACATTGGAAGAGATCGATTCATTACGAACTTGAAGAATCTTTTAGCACGTTATAAAGCGTACTGCAGTTACCTGGCCGTTTCTAACTCTGCTGCCCTGGAAGTAAATGGCGACATGTATACAGGGAGAACCAAAACCCACTAATAAAATTTCGGAAGTTGTTCGTGGATATTTTCAGAGTATTTTAGTGTAAGGGATCCGAGTCTACGGTTGCTCGTTAAAGGGTAATGACATTTTGTTTGATTTCTGAAGGTCTTGCATCTTTGTATCTGTATTGCACTGAAAATATCAGCAGAAAATTACAAATGCCAACAGCATTGTGTGTCTTGCTTGTTTCCAAACTTGTTTAATTAACTGACGGTACTTGCTGTTAGTAACTATAATACTCCACTCATCACTCTCAAGCAGGCTTTGAGTAGCCGACCACTTCGGTCTCGACTTTGTTGCCGTTGTTGGTTGTACGAGGGTCCTTCAGTAAGTAACGCAACACTTTTTTCCTAAGTTGTTTTCAAAAAATACAGAACTCGTTGTGGGACATTGTGGAATATTCTCTCTTTAGCTCATGTAGATCCGATAGGTGGTGGCACTATATTAGCCTACAAAATGGCGTCTGTAACGGAAATGCGTTCCAAGCAGAAAGCCCTTTTTTTTATTAATGTAAAACCAGAGCATCGCAGATACTCATAGGCTCTTGCAGAATGTCTACAGAGACCAGGCAGTGGACAAATGCACCGTAGCCGTTGGGAGGGGTGTGTGCCATCATCGCAACAAGGTCGCGCAAACCTGATCAATCTCCCGCGTGCATGCTGGACGCACATAGCTGTGACTCCTGCAGTGTTAAAACGTGCGGACACTCTCGTTCGAGGTGATCAACCGATCACAATCAAACATCTCGCTGCTCAACTGGACGTCTCTGTTGTTAGTGCTGACACACTCGTCCACCACTTGGGGTGCTCAAAGGTGTGTGCCGTGTAGCTTCCTCGCTGCCTGACGGAAACCATAAAGAGAAACGAAGAAGCGTTTGTGTGGAACTGCTTGCGCGTTACGAGGCTGTTCGTGACAATTTTTTGTCGAACCTCGTCCCAGTTCATGAAACACGGCTCCATCTGTTCGAACCGGAACGGTCAACTAGAAAGTGTATTGTGCTAACTTCAGGTAATTAAAGGAACAACTGCAGCGTGTTCGTCGCCACAAGAATGCAAACGAACTACTACTCCACGGCAACGCAAGGCCTCGCCAAAGTCTGCATTACTTTAAACGTAATGACTTTTTCAGCGGCATGTCTCATACAACATTCATTACGCGACTGTTTGAAGACCCGTCTCTGAAAATCACTGGTATCATAACTTTTATGGAGCCCTAGCGGGAAAACGGTTTGTCACATGCAAAGTGTTTGTTTTTATCTTTACAAAACACTCAAATTTTGTATAGTCTTTTAACAACCTGTATATTTAAATACCGTATCTGGAGCCACTAACTTAGTAATACATCTACATCTACATACATACTCTGGAATCCACCATACGGTGCGGGGTGAGGGTACCTTGTACCACAACTAGCATCTTCTCTCCCTGTTCCACTCCCAAACAGAACGAGGGAAAAAATGACTGCCTATATGCCTCCGTACGAGTCCTAATCTCTCTTATCTTTGTGGTCTTTCTGCGAAATGTAAGTTGACGACAGTAAAATTGTACTGTAGTCAGCCTCAAATGCTGGTTCTCTAAATTTCCTCAGTAGCGATTCACGAAAAGAACGCCTCCTTTCCTCTAGACTCTCCCAACCGAGTTCCTAAAGCATTTCCGTAACACTCGCGTAATGATCAAACCTACCAGTAACAAATCTAGCAGCCCGCCTCTGAATTATTTCTATGTCCTCCCTCAATCCGAATTGATAGGGATCCCAAAAGCTCGAGTAGTACTCAAGAATAGGCCGGAATGAGATTTTCACTCTGCAGCGGAGTGTGCGCTGATATGAAACTTCCTGGCAGATTAAAACTGTGTGCCCGACCGAGACTCGAACTCGGGACCTTTGCCTTTCACGGGCAAGTGCTCTACCAACTGAGCTACCGAAGCACGACTGACGCCCGGTACTCACAGCTTTACTTCTGCCAGTACCTCGTCTCCTACCTTCCAAACTTTACAGAAGCTCTCCTGCGAAACTTGCAGAACTAGCACTCCTGAAGGAAAGGATATAGCGGAGACATGGCTTAGCCACAGCCTGGGGGACGTTTCCAGAATGAGATTTTCACTCTGCAGCGGAGTGTGCGCTGATATGAAACTTCCTGGCAGATTAAAACTGTGTGCCCGACCGAGACTCGAACTCGGGACCTTTGCCTTTCACGGGCAAGTGCTCTACCAACTGAGCTACCGAAGCACGACTCACGCCCGGTACTCACAGCTTTACTTCTGCCAGTACCTCGTCTCCTACCTTCCAAACTTTACAGAAGCTCAGAAGGATCGCAGGAGAGCTTCTGTAAAGTTTGGAAGGTAGGAGACGAGGTACTGGCAGAAGTAAAGCTGTGAGTACCGGGCGTGAGTCGTGCTTCGGTAGCTCAGTTGGTAGAGCACTTGCCCGCGAAAGGCAAAGGTCCCGATTTCGAGTCTCGGTCGGGCACACAGTTTTAATCTGCCAGGAAGTTTCAAGAATAGGCCGTATTAGTGTTTTATAAGCGGTCTCCTTTACAGATGAACCACATCTTCCCAAAATTCTTCCAATGAACCGAAGACGACTATCCGCCTTCTCCACAACTGCCATTACATGCTTGTCCGACTTCATATCACTCCGCAATGTTACGCCCAAATATTTAATCGACGTGACTGTGTCAAGCGCTACACTACTAATGTTCAAACATTACAGGATTCTTTTTCCTATTCTTCTGAATTAATTTACATTTATCTATGTTTAGAGTTAGCTGCCATTCTTTACACCAATCACAAATCCTGTCCAAGTCATCTTGTATCCTCCTACAGTCACTCAACGACGACACCTTCCCGTACACCACGGCATCATCAGCAAACAGCCGCACATTGCTATCCACCCTATCGAAAAGATCATTTATGTAGATAGAAATCACAGCGGACCTACCACACTTCCCTGGGGCACTCCAGATGATACCCTCACCTCCGATGAACACTCGCCATCGAGGACAACGTACTGGGTTCGAAGCCTTAATTTCTGCTTTACGTCTGCAGTTGGTCCAAGGACTTGTCTGTGTCCTATCGTTAACATAAACATAAAATCATGTAAATAAGAGGAAACAACGATTTATAGTAGCGTTCACACGTTAGCAGAAAATGGACACCAGGAAAAAAAAAAGAAAAAAATTCTCGTTGACGTGTAAACGTAAACGAGGACTCGTTACAGCGAGACTCAGTGCAGGAATAAGATGCCAGGGTTGCTGTAGTAGTCTCACTTCCCACAAGTAGTCGTCTGAGGCAAAGTCGCTAGTGTAAAAGGGGCTTTAATGGCTGTCGCGACAGTTGCCTTGCCCTACGGGGCATTGCACAGATTTGTGGCAGGTGTCGCTTGCCCCGGACTGCACTGTCCGCTGCCGAAGCCCGAGACGGGATCTGTACGTACGAGAAAGCACCGGCTCCTGGTGTGTGCGGCTAGACGTCCCAGATTTCCCGACGGGAAAAGTGAGAGCGCGTGAGCTCGCCGTGTCGCCGAGCCGAGCCGAGTCTGCGTGCGTCGGCCGCCTCTGGCTGCGGAGCGTGGCCCACAGGCAGGGCGAGATATGTGTGCCAGCAGGGACGGAGCCTGCTGACGCTGTGCGGGGAGGATGACTCGCACCCAAACGTCCACATGTCACGCACTCAGATTGGCACCAAACATTGTTCGTCGAAAGAGTATCAATTTAAACACCGATTTAATTCGTGCTCTCAGCTTTCGCCCAGCAAAACGTGTGTAAACGGTAATCAAAAGTAACATGAAAACTATGGAGCACAGCAAAAGCGTATCTGTGAGCAATTGTTTCATAGATCTCGCGTGGTTGAGTTGCTAGAGCTTGAGGTCATCGTATCAAACGAAGGTCCTGCGTTCAAACCCCGCTGATAATTTTTTAACTGTTTACGCATGAAATTGTTATACGGAAGAAAATGTTTCTGACATGTGAAAGGACTTTTTCCAATTTGTGATAATGTTCTTTTGGCAGTATGCTTTCGCTACGTTAACTGAAAGTAGCAAACACATGTGCGACAGAACACCACACCTATTTACACACATGTACTCTATAGGTTTCCTACTTTCAGCTAATGAAACGGAAGGAGATTGCCAAAGGAACTCTGAAAAGCGTTTTTACGTGCTACGAAAATGTTCTCCCATATTAACAGTTTCACGCGCAAATAGTTAAAAAAAAAAGTCATTGGGGTTTGAACGCGGGACTTTTGATACGTCGACCTCACACACTACCAACTCAACTACGCGAGATTTACAAAACAGTTACTCACAGATACGCTTTTCCTGTGCTCCGTTGTTATGCTGTTACTTTTAATTACCGTTTACGCATGTTCTACTGGACGACAGCACATAGCATGAACTAAATCGAAGTTTCGGTTTATACTCCGTCGACATACAACTTGTGGTAAAGATGTGAGCGTCTGGAATCTGGATGATGATGATGATGATGATGATGATGATGGGTGATGATGATGATGATGATGATGATGATGATGATTGGTTTGTGAGGCACTCAACTGCGCGGTCATCAGCGCCCGTACAAAGCCCCTATTTTTACACAGTTCATTTTTTTTTCACAATCCAGTCTAGTCACTGTCACAAATGATGGTGATGATCATGATGATGAAATGATGAGGACAACACAAACGGCCAGTCTCTGGGTAGAGAACATCTCCAACCCGGCCCGGAATCGAACCCGTACTCGCAAACCGCCTCGCGAAGTCTACTTGTAAAATTTTCATGGTCACCTCTGCCAAAAAAAAAAGGCTACACAATTTTTTGTCTACTGACATTGTGTACATTGAAATCTTCACGCCACAGTCCGCAGCTCGTGGTCCATTGGCTAACGTTGCTACCTCTGGATCACTGGGTCCCGGGTTCGATTCCCGACCCGGTCGGGGATTTTCTCCGCCTGGGGACTGGGTGTTGGTGTTGCCCTCATCATCATTTGGGAAGTGGCGAGATTGGAACTGGAAAAATTGGAAACTTCTACGGGCGGTGATGACCTCGATGTTAAGCGCCCCACAAAGCATCATCATCACCATCATCACCCGCGCCACAGCACGTCTACATTTTACATAGATACTCAGCAAACCACCAGGCGATGCATGGCAGAGAGTGCCTTGACGACTGCTAGTTATTCCCTTTCCTGTTCAATTCGTAAATTCAAGGAGGGGTAATGACTGTCTACGAGATGCGTGCGGCTATAAAACAACGGGACTGATACTGTCAAGGTAAGTAGGCATGCGACAAAGTCGAACGACTAGTAGCTGTGAAGTGTGAAGCCTTGCCAGTCGAATGCGGCGTCTTTAGTGTATGTAGACAATTCAGTGTGGCCGTGGTCTTCGTTTGTGTTAGAACTGATCTATTGTTTTGTGAGAAGACTGGCAATCGTAGCAAAAGAGCAACGAATTGTCGTGAAGTTTCACATGAAAATTTACTAAAAACAGAGTAAGACGAAGACAGTTCTATCACGTACGCGATTTGACTGGTTCAAGCGTTTGCAAGAGGCCGAGAAGACATTGAAGATGATTTACCCCCGGGACGCTCTTCAATAGCAGAAACGGATGAAAATATCGGATAAGTAGGTAGGCTGATTCGATCTGAATGTCGGTTGAGTATTCAGTCGGTTGCTGAAACTGTAGGAAAGCAAATTTTACATAATCAATGTGACATGAGAGAAGAGTGTGTGGAACTGGTGCCGAAAATTCGCACGATCGAACAGAAAGCAGCTCGTGAAAATGTTTGTACTGACACTTTGAATACCACTGAAAATGATGCTAATTTCTTAGAAAGCGTTAATATGGCGAATGTTGATATCGCACTTACGATACAGAAACTAAGCACCAATCCATGCACTGGAAGGGTCCAACTTCAAAGAGAGCGAGAATAGCTCGGGTGACCAAATCAAAATTCAAAGCGGTGATGATTTTTTTTCGATATTCACGGAACTGTATATCTTCACTGGGTTCCTGAAGGTCAGTCTATTAATGCTCATTGAGTATCTTCAGGTTCTTGCTCAACTCCGTGAGAAAATAAGCAGAAAAAGACCCGAATTGAGAAAGACCTTCGTGGGAGACCGCAGTCGTGTAGTACTTCTTGAAAGAAATTTTTGCCGCTTGACTGTAAATTACAGTCCATTAATTAACACCATCATGTTTTTGGTTTTGTAGCCTTTCTCAAGTGTAAGTTAAATTGTCACAACAGAATTTTCTCACTGTGCCAGTTCAGTGTTCACAGCTACACTCAGCTGCCTCGTCTGCGAACAGTCTCATAGGGATACGGATTTTATCCGCCAAATCATTTGTGGATCGTGTTTCTGTAACAATAGTAAAAAATTTAAGAAGTGGTAGTGCAAACTAAGTGGAATAAAACATCTCACATAACATGTCCCCAATTTTTGATGCTGGCATAGATAAAGCTGTTACAATGTAACTCAAATACTCACAGGCGTTAAGCAAAGACAAATGGTTAACTTCAGAATTAGTTTTCAAAAGTTCCACCTCCGACTTGGGTGCGCTTTCGAATTCTCTTCGCAACACCACATATACAGAGGATGGGCAAAAGCGTGGAAACAACAGAAACACACACACACACCACCGTCCCTCCTACGATGAAGGATGCGTTGGCATTCAAAAGTGTTTCCAGTCGTTTCGAAAAGGATAAATACAGGTACTTTATAGGGAATCTCATACCGTTCTTCTCTTAGAATAGGGGAAATTTCAGGTAACGATGACTGAGAAGGATAGCGATCACGCACCCTTCTCTCCAAAGCAGACTATAAAGACTAAACAACATTGAGATCTAGTGACTGCGGGTGGCCAGGGGAGATGCATCAATACGTCCTCGTGCTCACAAAACCAGTCCTGGACGATGCGAGCTATGTTCAAACAGGGGCCCTGTCGTCTTGGAACGCAGCGTCAGCATTGGGGAACGAGTACGACGAGATGGATCTGATCAGCCAAGATTGTCACTCAATTCTTGGCAGTAATGGGATCTAGAGAAACATGTGGGCGCGTGGAATACCACGATATGGCTGCCCAAATCGCCACCGAACCCCTATCATGTTTCACTCTTGGTTCGTAAACTCGGCCAGAAGTTCGAAACGCTGTGAAAGAAGACTCATCGGACTGATGCTCTGTAGTCCAAGTGTGATGACTTCGGCACCACATTATCCTGTTATGGGCATTTCCATAAACAGAGAGTGGTTTTGCAGTTCTAGCTCGCACTGCAATTCCCAGATTCCGGATCATATTTCTCGCTTTCTGTGTGTGCAGTATAAATCTTCGATGCGATGCTTCTTGAAACACCAAACACTTTGGCCACATTGGTAACGAAAAAAAAACTAAAAACTGCACCCGAACTGACCATAAAGCCGTAACGATACGGAGCGGCCGCCGGTTATCCTCAGCCCGCTTGACATAACTGGATGCGGATATGGAAGGGCATGTGTTCAGCACACAGCTCTCTCGGCCGTATGTCAGTTTACGAGACCGGAACCGCTACTTCTCAATCAAGTAGCTCCTCAGTTTGCCTCACAAGGGCTGAGTGCATCCCGTTAGCCAACAGCTCTCGGCAGACCAGATGGTCACCCATCCAAGATCTAGCCCAGCCCGACAGCGCTTCACTTTGCTGATCTGACGGGAACCGATGTTCTTTGGTTACGAAAGTACCCGCCATATGATCACCAACAATTTGCCCACGTTCGTTCTTAGCTCCGATATAATGCACTCACAACGACACAGAACACTGTTCTGACAGTTGACACTTGGAACGTGCTGAGGACTTGCACAGACGAGCTTCGTGGTCAAGAACAACAGGCTGCAGGCTAGGAGACCGTAAGAATTTATGGTGAAGCATGCATTTATTATCGTGCTTCGAAATTTTTGTCCAACCCCTGTATAGCCTGCGCTACTCTTAATGCGAACAATCAATTCATCTCTTGTATCTACTTTCCCTTTGTGAACGTTGCCTTTCAACTGTTCTCACTGGCAAATGTCTGAAGAGGAGAAGTCCAGGAACCTTGGTGGCCTAGAAATGTGGCTGTTTCTTCTTAAATCATTTGCACTGTTTACAGTGAAGCCGTTTTCACTCTTGGCTGTATGATAACACTAGTAACTCACATTGTTGTTGCGACGAAACTCACATGATTTTGTAAAGATGCATTTTGAAGACCGTTTTGCTGTAAATGTGTGGTGTGGAATGATAGAAAATCACGTTTTGCTACCTCATCGTCTTGCAGGGCCACATTGCTTAGACTTTTTTGATAAACGAGCTTCCAGCGTCATGGAAAGAGCTTTCTTCGCCTACAGAAATGGGTATTATCTTCCAGAATGACGGGGCCCGAGCACTTCCTATCATCTGTGGCATCCCGTCCAAACCCAAGATTCACTGAAGATTGATCAACAAAAATAGTCATGTTTCTTGGCCACAAAGATCTCTGGACATTACCGCTTTAGATATTTGCCTGTGGGGATGGTTGAAAGACAAAATCTAGAAAGAAAAAGTAAACTCAACACATACACTGATCCTTGGGATATAAGAAAAGTGCTGCTCTGATAATGTAACACCAGGACGACTTCAGAAGAGTTAGATATGATGTTGTCACGAGAATTCGAAAGTACATTGAAGTCGGAAGTTTATGAAAAACAACTTTGAACTTAATCATTTCCCGTCGCTTAACGCCTGTGGGTTTTTGGTTGGGTTAATCCTGTTAGTTGTATCTCTGTAACCAATAAAAACAGAGCACATGTTATACGGGATATTTTGTTCGAATTAGTCTATGGTATAGCCACCGGTATAGAAAGCGACCTTCCCACTGGACTCGGAGCTCGGGCGATAAGTAAAAGCTGTCCCAGAAAGCCGCGAGCTGGCGCCTCTCCCGTAACACGCGCCACAAAGTGTGCCGCAGAGGCATCTGTTGGCAAACAAGCCGCCCGCTGCAGTCTCGGCGGATGCCCCAGTACTCGGCCTTGGCCGTCAGCCCTGGCGCTTGTTCAGCCTCACAGACCCAGCCGGGGTCACCAGCTCTCGCCACTTCCTCTGCTGTAGGCTTAGTCAGCAAAGGTACCAAGTACTTTTTACGTCTGTCCGCCTCGGTAGCTGCGTGGTCAGCGCGGCGGTGAAGGGGCCCGGGTATCGTCCTTTCGTCGTAATCGACATTGCTGTTGAGGTGGATGAATGGGCACGGACCGACAGCCAACAAATCGAAGGGGGGGGGGGGGGGGGGGAAACTTTACATAGAGTCTTCAGTGTCCAAACCTTTACGGTCAAAATTATACAGATGGTGTGTTGTTGTGGTCGTCAGTCAAAAGAATGGTTCGATATACTTTATCTCTCCACGCTGTTGTATACTGTGAAAGTCCCTTCAATCTGCTGCAATCTCCATGCATTTGAATCTGTTTACTGTAGTTAAGATTTGGCACCGTCAACAATTTGTATTTGCTTGTACCAGACTTGATACCACTAATCTTTTTTTTTCTTCTTTCGTGTTTAACCATAAATTTCTTTTCCCAATGCGATCAGTACCCCGCTTTTACTTATCTATCAATCAGATCTTCAGTATCCTCCTGCAACACAAAATTTCAAACCGAGCGAGATGGCGCAATGGTTAGCACAATGGACTCGCGTTCGGGAAGTCCCGGCCATTCAGATTTAGCTTTTCCACGATTTCTCAAAAAATGAAATGATCGTATGGCATTTATTGGCCGAGATAACCTCCTCGGGGTTCGGCCGCCGTATTGCAAATCTTTTCAGTTGACGCCAGTTCGCCGAATGCGTGTCAATGATGATGGACACACAACACCCGGTCCCCTGCCAAGAATCGAACCGGGGCCCCCTTGCGTGGTAGGCGGAGGTGGACAAAATTTCCCTACATCGTTCAGGACAAACGACGGTATGGTTCCATTGAAAAGAGCACAGCCGACTTCCTTCCACAGCCTTTCGTAATTCGAGCTTGTGGCCCGTTCCTGGTGACCGCCGTGTCGACGGGATGATAAACTCTAATCTTACTTCCTCCTGCCCCTTCTTTCTACATTTCAAAAACTACTATTCTAAAATGTTTGTTGTCCACGTTTAATTTTCCGTACGAGGCTACACTCCACACAAGCACCTCCAGAAAAGGCTTCGTAAAGGTAAATTTACATCAGATGTTAACGGTTTTCTTTTTCTTTTGACTTGCTTTTCTTGGAAACATACTCCGGAAGCCATCGTACGGTGTGTGGCGGAGGGTACTTTGTTCCACTCGTTTCCGTTCCTGTTCCACTCGCAAACAGAGGGAAAAACGACTGTGTACATGCTTCCGCAAGAGCCTTAATTTCTCTTACCTTCGTGGTCCTTACGCGAAATACACGCTGACGGCAGTAGAATCGTTCTGCAGATAGCTTCAAATGCCGGTTCATAATAGCGTTTCGCGAAATAGCAGAACATACAGACTTCTACTGTTTAATTTTCTAATCTAATTTGCTCAGCATCACTTGATTTAATTTGTCTACCTTCCATCCCTCTTGTACTGTTGTTGATATTAATGAGCTATTTTCAAGACAGTATTTTATTCAACTGCTCTTGCAAGTCCTTTGGCGTCTCTGACAGAATTGCAGTGCCATCCGCAAAAACTGAAAGGTTTTATTTCTTCTTCGTGAACGTTAATTGCTTTTCCAAATATACCTTTGGTTTAAGTTACTACTTGCTAAATGCATAGACTAACTAACATGGTGGGCGGGCTACAACCCTGTCTCACTCCCTTCTCAATTGTTGCATCCCATCAACGAAAGAATTGGCTTGCACAACACTCGTTAGAACCAATTATTGAGTATTATCAGTCAGTTTGGATAAGTTACCTAGTTGATTAGTAGGTGACGTTGAGAGGTACGAACGAAAAGCGGCGCGTTTCGTCACACACTCGTTAACTCGGCGCGTGAGGTTTACGGAGATGGTCAACAAACTCCAGTGACAGCTGCTAGAGAAGCATTGCTCATCGGGGAGAGGTCTGCTGTTGAAATTCTGAGAGCGTACGTCAGAAGCACACACTGTAAGGAGGTTCGCGAAGTGTTGCTGTAGAATGCACAGGGGGGGGGGAGGGGGGAGAGGAGGGGGAAGAACCCCGGGGCAGAGAGCTGCCCAGATGGCACTGCGGCCGGGTTCCGTGAAGGCGGCGGTGACTTTCACCAGCGCTCCACGACCTTGGCCCTGGGTGAAGTGAAAGTTGCGGCTGTTCAGATGGTACCGGGACTGCGCCGCCAGCGCTCGGCGGTTGCAAACGGTTCGCGGGTTCAGTCACCTGTGGGTAAAAATTCCGCATACATTCCACACTTCCGTTACTGAACGTCATTACTAATGTAGCTATTGTACATGGATACTCTTTCGCTAATCTAGCCGCGAGTGTAATGGGGGGCGGGATTTGGGAGTACAGTAAACGAATTATGAAGCTTATGTTAAACCATTTTATTTCCTTTTATTCTGATACATTGAAGAAACAAAGAAACAGGTGCACCTCCCGAATATCGTGCAGAGCCCCTGCGAGCACGCAAAAGTGCCGCAACACGACGTGACATAGACTCGACTAACGTCTGAAATAGTGATGGAGGGAACTGAAACCGCGAATCTCGTAGGGCTGTCCAACAAATCCGTAAGATTACGATGGAGTGGAGATCTGTGCTGAACAGCACGGTGCGAGACATCCCAGATATGCTCAATAATGTTCATGTCCGGGCAGTTCGGTGCCTAGCGGAAGTGTTCAACCTCAGAGGAGTGTTCCTAGAGCCACTCTGTAACAATTCTGGTCGTGTGAGATGTCGCGTCGTCCTGCTGGAACTGCCCAAGCCCGTCCGAATCCACAGTGGATATGAACGGATGCGGGTGACCAATCGGGATCCTTACGCACGTGTCATCTGTCAGAGTCGTATCTAGACGTGTCAGAGGTCCCATGTCACTCAAACTGCACACGCCCACACAATTACAGAGCCTCCGTCAGCTTGAACAGTCCCCTGCTGGCATGCAGGCTCCATGGATTCATGAGGTTGTGTCCATACGTGTACATCTCCAGCCGCTAAACAATCTGAAAGGAGTCTCGTCCGACCAGCGACATGTTTCCAGTCATCAACAGTCCAAGGTTCAGTCCTCGTTGGTCCTGTTCTTGCAGAATCTTTCCCAGCGTCAGCAAAGTCGAAGATCTGATGTTTTACCGAATTCCTAGTAGTCACGGTACAGTCGCGAAATGGTCACACGGGAAAATCCTCACTTCATCGCTACCACGGAGATGCTGTGTCCCATCGCTCGTGCGCCGACTATTACACCACGTTCAAACTTACTTAAATCTTGATAGCGTGGCATTGTAGCAGCAGTAATCGATCTGACAACTGCGCCAGACACTTGTTGTCTTATATATGGGTTGCTGACCGCAGCGCTGTATTGTGCCTGTTTATATATCTCTGTATTCGAATATCCATGCCCATATCAGTTTCTTTGGCGCTTCAGTGTACTTACAAGGGAACCTCCCCATCGCACCCCCCTCAGATTTATTTATAAGTTGGCACAGTGGATAGGTCTTGAAAAACTGAACACAGATCAATCGAGAAAACAGGAAGAAGTTGTGTGGAACTATGAAAAAATAAGCAAAATATACAAACTGAGTAGTCCATGCGGAAGATAGGCAACATCAAGGATAGTATGAACTCAGGAGCGCCGTGGTCCCGTGGTTAGCGTGAGCAGCTGCGGAGCGAGAGGTCCTAGGTGCAAGTCCTCCCTCGAGTGAAAAGTTTAGTTTTTTGTGTAATCAACTTCGCTCTCCAAAATCCCAGGACATGTTCAAATTTGCTTGAACATATGCAGGATTTGACGGTCTACACACGGAAAAATTTTAAAACTTTAAAAACATATGTTTTGACAGGGCACAGGGAAAACTGTGCGACTGTGAAACTGTTGCATACATTTGTTGCAGTTTATGTGACAAACTCTTATGTTTTCATCACTTTTTTGGGAGTGATTATCACATCTACAAGAAAACCTAAATCGCGCAAGGTAGAATAATCTTTTTACCCATTCGCCAAGTGTACAAGTTAGGTGGGTCGACAACATATTCCTGTCATGTGACGCACATGCCGTCACCAGTGTCGTCTAGAATATATCAGACGTGTTTTCCTGTGGAGGAATCGATTGACCTATGACCTTGCGATCAAATGTTTTCGGTTCCCATTGGAGAGGCACGTCCTTTCGCCTACTAATCGCACGGTTTTACGGTGTGGTCGCAAAACACTGACACTAAACTTATTACAGTGAACAGAGACGTCAATGATCGAACGGACAGATCATAACTTTGCGAAAATAAAGAAAATAACCTATTCACTCGAGGGAAGATTTGAACCAAGAACCTCTCGTTCCGCAGCTGCTCACGCTAACCACGGGACCACGGCGCTCCTGAGTTCACACTATCCTTGATGTTGCCTATCTTCCTCATGGACTACTCAGTTTGTATATTTTGCTTATTTTTTTCGTAGTTCCACACAACTTCTTCCTGTTTTCTCGATTGATCTGTGTTCAGTTTTTCAAAGCCTATCCACTGTGCCAGTTTATAACTAAATCTGAGAGGGGTGCGATGGGGAGGTTCCCTTGTTAGTATCCTAGGGATCTGTGGCACCTTAGCTCTGGGTGACTGCAAGCTGTTGGGGGTGGGGACGCATGTTGCGAGGAAGACAGTAAGAGCCTAAGATCAGAGAATGTACACGTGCAGCTTACTGCCATTTTTTTCTCGCTTTGGGAAAGGTCCAACGCCTGGTATAAGCAACGTGGGAGCATCGTAGCAACGGATCGCACAATCAACTGTAGAACGGGTGGTGACGAGATGGACTCTGGCAACAAGGGTGGCCATGGGTTCTTCCAGAGTGACAGTACCACGAGAAAGTCGTGGGATGGTCCAACTGGTTCTGACGAATAGTCGGATGACTAGAGCTAAACTCAGGGCAGAGGTTGCTGGCGGTGTCAGCACGGAGAGTCGGGGATAGGTTACTGAAAGCTTGATTTAAAAGCGTTTACTGTTGACACCATACCACAGACACAGACTTGCATGTTGTAGAGCTACGGTCGACTGGGAGCTTAAGTATCATTCTGTGATATTTAAGGATGAGTCTCGCTTTTGTTCACACTGGACTCGTATTCGGGAGGACGACGGTTCAAACCCGTTTCCGGCCATCCTGATTTAGGTTTTCCGTGATTTCCCTAAATCCTTCCAGGCAAATGTCGGGATGGTTCCTTTGAAAGGGCACGGACGATTTCCTTCCCAATCCTTCCCTAATCCGAGCTTGTGCTCCGTTTCTAATGACCTCGTTGTCGACGGGACGTTAAACGCTAATTTCATCCTCCCTCCCCCTCGCTTTTGTTTGTGGCGGTCAGATCGACGCCAACTGTCTGTAGACGGGAGGGTGAAAAGTCACACGAAACAACTGTTTTTCGAGACCCATATCTCTCACACTTCTGTAATCGTCGTGTAGAGGTGGTACGATAACGGGACTCATTTGCTAACTGGTGATGGGAGGCTGAATTTCCGCCAGTGTGGGGCACTTACCGGCCGCATAATGCAGGAACCTACACCGCAGTTGACACCACAAGCGGCTTGGTTCAAATGGCTCTGAGCACTATGGGACTTAACATCTCAGGTCATCAGTCCCCTAGAACTTAGAACTACTTAAACCTAACTAAGGACATCACACACATCCATGCCCGAGGCAGGATTCGAACCTGCGACCGTAGCGGCCGCGCGGTTCCAGACTGAAGCGCCTAGATCCACAAGCGGCTTGAGGAATCAGAAGATCAGCGACTGCCCTGTCAGATTCCCTGATTTGTCGTCCATAGAGGATGTCTGGAACATGATGGGAAGGCTTATATTTTCATACTAGCCTCCAGCCAGCAATATTCATAAACTGACACAGAATTTGTCTTGAGCAAGGCAGGAAATTCAGCAAGATTTGGAAGCTATTAGCTTCAGTGCCACAAGGAATACAAGAGAGTACTCCGTATTCATCCCCCTGGTCGTCTCACCACATACTCATGTTGATGTTGAATATCAATTCCAAATGGAATGACATTTCAGCCATTTAATATGTCTTATGTGATAAAGTAACGTAAATAATGCTCTTCTGCTTTATTGTGTAATTTTCCATGTCCATCAATTTAGAAATCAACATTGCAGTCATCTATCTATTACACGTAATTACTGCACTCGTATCTAAGTCTGTATTACGCAACGGACCTTACTGTCGGTGAGGTGGATGGTGCTTCTGACGTGCATTTATCTTCTTGCTTGTAACATTCTTGACTGGTGCGTGGTAGGCACGACTGCCAATAAGCGTCTTTTAAGCTATCATTTCTCCATATTCTGGTGACAGCCACATCGCGAAATGTGTATGGATGTAAGTAATATCTTGCCCGAATTGTCGTAGAGCGTACATTCTCGGTCTTTCAAAAGTAAAGTTCTCCGCGCTCTGTAACATCTCCTTTGTAATGTTTTAACCTCCGTTACGCTCTCCTGATTACTAAACGGTCTCATGAAATTATACAGGGGGGGGGGGGGGGGGGAGTATGGGAACACCTCAAACACAGTACATTACCATGCCTAAAATGGTGTAGGAAAACCGTTGGCATTCAAAACGGCTTCTAGTGGTCTCTGGTGGATACCAACAGGCTTGCGTGGTTTTCAAGGGAATATTGTACACCATTCTTCCTGCAAAACTGCGGCAAGTTCTGGTAACGATGTTGGAGGAAGATAGTATTCACACACCCTTCTCTCGAACTATACCACAAGGGTTCAATAACATTGAGGTCAAGTGATTGTGGTGGCCAGGGCAAAACCACTCCTGAGCGATGCAAGCTGTGTGGAACAAGGGCCCTGTCGTGTTGGAACGCAGCATCACCATTGCACCATGGAATGGACCTGATCAGCCGAAAGTGTCACACAATCCTTGACAGTAATGCGATCTTCGAGACCGACCATCGGGCACGTGGAATACCAGATCATCACCGAACCCCCACCATGCCTCACACTTTGCGTGTAAACTCGGCCATAATTTGGAATTAGTGTGCAACAAGACTCGTCGCACCAAATGGCTTTACCGAGTGAGGTGTGGCAGTGGTTGGCACACTGCACTTGCATTCGGAGGACGACGCTTCAAACCCGCGTCCGGCCATCCTGATTTAGGTTTTCCGCGATTTCCCTAAATGGCTTCTGGCGAATGCCGGGATGGTTCCTTTGAAAGATCACGGCCGACTTCCTTCCCTAATCCGATGAGACCGATGACCTCTCTGTTCGGTCCCCTCCCTCAAAGCAACCAACCAATGGCTTTCTTCCATTGCTCCATATTCAAGCTCTTAACGGTCTCGGCACCACGTTGTCCTGTTACGGACATTACTGCTGCGTGGTTTTGATTTCCAGCTCGTCCTGCAATTCCCAGCTTACGAAGGTCCCTTCGTGTTTTGGTGCTACTCGGTTCGAGAGTGCGGCATTCGATTCTGCAGTAATTTTCGCAGCTGTCGTCCACTTCTTTTTCGTCACAATCATCTTCAATGACCGTCTGTCACGATGACTCAACACACATTTTCGTGTGCTTTGTTATTTAGTGGGTGGTATTTTTCAGCTTTCCCTCTGTGCAGTATAAATTTTGGATACGGTGCCTCTTGAAACAGCAGGTACTTCGGCTGCCTTGGTTACAGAGCACCCACCGTACGAGCTTCAACAATTGGCTCATTCACTTAGCTCCGACAACTCCAACACAGTGCGCTGACAACCCCGCTCTGACCACGACTATCCCTAGCAGCGTATGCACAGATGCTGTTCGTTGTCGGACACAACAGCGTAATCTGAGGACTGGGCTAGCATCTGCGTTTATGTTCAAGCATGCATTTCTCGCGGTGTTTTCATATTTTTGTCCAACCCCAGAATCTCGTTTGCCACAAGAGCTGAAGGGTAACCGTGCAACCGAGGCCCACGCGAAAGACAGGCCGCGGCGCGCACGTCACGAAGGTAGCCCTGAACCGACACCGACTCAAAGGAAGGCCTCGGCACTTGTTCGTGATGTCACGTCAGCTAGGCACGGCGAACGCCAGGTCTGTTGCAGGCATACTCATAATGGTGGTGTCTCCCTCTCTAACACAGGAAAATGTGAAACTATTGGCGGTAGTTGACCAAAACGCATTGTTATGAGAGATTTCTGCAATCAATTAATTGTGAAATTCATTACACTTCTTGACAAATAGTGTACTCCTGAACTTAAATGTCCATCTGTTTTAAGGATTGACATACAAAAACAACTTCATGGTCCAGCAGCAACAGAATTCGTGCTTCTTTACCTTATTTGTAAATCTGAGGAAGTTACGTTTGTACTGGGTTGCTTTTACAAGAAACTGTGAACATATTGGTGCTCCTCTTTAGGTATCTTGGTTGACTATGGGGTGAGGAGCACTGAATGTTAATGAAATATCTTGCGATTGTACACGTTGTGGGAGGGGGTGGGGGACAGAAGAAGAGGCAAAAGAGAGATACTTGTTTTATCAAATAAAATTTTTTTATCTTATAAAGTTTCTCTTTCCAGTTGCAAGAGGGGAATATTTATCTTTTCTAATGTGCGTGTTTAAAAAAGTTTAAGTTCAGCAGTATTTTCGATGTATGAAGCTATTTTGTTTCCTGTTTAGAATTCCTTTCGTTGAAAACGACTGTAATCTAATGACTGGCTATAGTTGGACATTTACACATGTAAATTAGTTCACATTTCCAGTGACGATGTCAAACGAAAATAAATAAATAAATAAATAAAAGAAACGAGTTCACTGTAAGAGGGTTGGGGTAAGTTTCGATAGCAAAATGGATCAAGTAAATGTAGTTACTTGAATGTAAAATTTCCGAAGCTTGCAATGGGGCAAAGCATCTTCTCATATTGATCTACGTTTGTTTCGACAGGATTCAGTAATACAGAACTATGATCTTAATCTGTAGCTTTACGATAGTAAGAAAATCTTTCATCTACATAAAACTGCAGAATCGAAAACAATATCAAACATTTTGTCCAAATATGAGAGATTTATAGTAATAAGCACTGCCTGCAACAGACCTGGCGTTCGCCGTGCCTAGCTGACGTGACGTCACCAACAAGCGCTGAGGCCTTCGGAGTCGGTGTTGCCTGAACTCGCTCGCTCGCTGAGCTCAGCCGACAAAATGCGTTTCGAAACCTGTCAACTCGCAGCTGGGAGTGTACCTACTGACGGGAATTGCACCTTCTACAGGAATCTGCTATTATGAAGCCTCCCGGTCTGGGGCGCCCTGTCACGTTTCGCACGGCTCCTCCCATCGGAGGTCTGTCTGAGTCCTGCCTCAGCTATGGATGTGTGTGTTGTCCTTAGTGTAAGTTAGTTCAAGTTAGATTAAGTAGTGTGTAAATCTAGAGACCGTTGACCTCAGCAGTTTGGTCCCATAGGAGCTTACCACAAATTTGCAAATTTGCTATTGTGAAGTCTTAGTGATTAACTGTACTACAACAAACTTTAATATCAATAATCGATATACTTGTTTATACTAGTAGCATTTATTTTCTCCTGCTTAAGTCCTCATTTCATACAAGAAGTGGTGCCTCATGCAACTGGTAATCATTATGGCATGATGTTAATTTTATTGTACCCCAGTACAGTCGTAACAAATTATAAATGGGCCTATGGACTTCAGATCATTGTGGGACTAGTAACAGTAAGAGTCCATAATAGCGGACTCCAGTAGAAGATGCAATTCTCGTTTGTACGTACACACCTAGTTAGGAGTTGATAGGTACAGAAACTTAGTTTGTCTGCTGAGTTGAGGCCGGAGGTTGTGGCCGAGCGGTTCTAGGCACTTCAGTCTGGAACTGCGCGACCGCTACGGTCGCAGGTTCGAATCCTGCCTCGGGCATGGATGTGTGTGATGTCCTTAGGTTAGTTAGGTTTAAGTAGTTCTAAGTTCTAGGGGACTGATGACCTCACATGTTAAGTCCCATAGCGCTCAGACCCATTTGAACCATTTTGCTGAAATGAGGGAGCGAGCTAGGCCTACCTTCGTGACGAACGTGCCGCGACCTGTCTTTCTCGTGGACCTCGCGATGCAACAAAATGATGTGTCTCTATGGTTGCTATCGCTCACTTGCAGGGAGGCCATACATACCTTTACGGACAGTCCTATCAAAAGAATGCAGGCTTTCAGTTAAGCGCCGCCTGGAATCCTGCATTGGCTGCCGTTAAATCAAAACTAGGAAAACAAGAACTTCCGATTCCTCACGTCACGCAACGCACTACTGAGATCTAATCAGAATCGTCCGGCAGCACAGTCACTGCCGACTGTGCACGCGCGGAAGGCCTTTCTGCGGCGTCCAGCAGGGGATACTAGGAGCGGCTCTTTCCTCCAACTGCGAGCATCTTCCCGCGCGTGCGTGTTTCCTGCTCCCGGCCTGATGCACTATGTGATCAAATGTGTCCGGATACCCCCAAAATCATACGTTTTTCATACTAGGTGCATTGTGCTGCCACCTACTGCCAGGTGCTCTATATCAGCGACCTCAGAAGTCATTAGACATCGTGAGAGAGCAGAATGGGGCGGCCCGCGGAACTCACGGACTTCGAATATGGTCAGTGACTGGGTGCCACTTGTGTCATACGTCTGTACGCGAGATTTCCACACTCCTATACATCCCTCGGTTCACTGTTTTCGATGTGATAGTGAAGTGGAAACATAAAGGGAGACGTACAGCACAAAAGCGTACAGGCCGACCACGTCTGTTGAGTGATAGAGTACGCCGACAGTAGAAGAGGGTCATAATGTGTATTAGGCAGCCATGTATCCAGATCATCACACAGGAATTCCAAACTGCATCAGGACCCACTGCAAGTACTATGACAGCTAGGCGGGAGGTGAGAAAACTTTGATTTCCTGGTCGAGCGGCTGCTCATAAGCCATACATCACGCCGGTAAATGCCAAACGACTCCTTGCTTGGTGTAAGGAACGTAAACATTGGGCGATTGGACAGTGGAAAAACGTTGTGTGGAGTGAAGAATCACGGTACACAATGTGGCAATCCGACGGCAGTGTGTGGGTATGGCGAATGCCCAGTAAACGTCATCTGCCAGCGTGTTAGTACCAAGACTAAAATTTGGAGGCGATGATGTTACGATGTGGTGGTATTTTTCATGTGGGAGACTTGCACCCCTTGTTGTTTTGCGTGGCACTATCACAGCACAGGCCTACATTGATGTTTTAAGCACCTTCTTGCTTCCCACTGTTGAAGAGCAATTCGGGGATGGCAATTGCATCTTTCAACACAATCGAGCACCTGTTCATAATGCACGGCCTGTGGCGGAGTGGTTACACGACAATAGCATCCCTGTAATGGATTGGCCTGCACAGAGTCCTGACCTGAATCGAATAGAACAGCTTTGGTATGTTTTGGAACGCAGACTTCGTGCCTGGCCTCACCGACCGACATCGATACCTCCCCTCAGTGCAGCACTCCGTGAAGAATGGGCTACCATTTCCCAAGAAACCTTTCAGCACCTGATCCATCGTATGCCTGCTAGAGGGGAAGCTGTCATCAAAGCTAAGGCTGGGCCAACACCATACTGAATTCCGGCATTACCGATGGAGGGCACCACGGACTTGTAAGTCATTTTCAGTCAGGTGTCCGTATACTTTTGATCACATAATGTCATATTAGACGACACCGCGCGAGTATCATCAGTCACGTCTTACAGCTGTGACAGCAGCAACTACCACAACGTGAAGGTGTCGAGCAGTTACATTGATGAAATAGTGTGCGAGTTCGACAATACGATCCGGTGGCAAACCCAGGAAATGTATTTGCAACAAACGAGTCGGGAAAGCCACAGAAGCCAAACCGAAATCTCGTTTCGATATCAACTGTTTAGTTTCTGAACGTTTTCCGGTATTGTAAGTCTGTCGCTGGACCTGTCAGTACGCACGTTCCTCACGATTTGTCTCCAACCCGGAGGCCATTACGCTCCAGCTGCCGCAGTGTACGCGGCGGCATTCCGTCACGTAGTGCACACGCACTTGCGTGTGTGCCTGCCTCGTTTACACGCTGCTCTTCAGTCGTCTGCCTCGCGGAAGGCAGGCATCCGGCACGGTCTCGGGGTCCGTCGCCCTCCAGCGTACAGTTAGTGCGCGCACTCCGTCTTAGTGCGACTGCCAGCACTTTTCCTTTGGTGTGAGTTTTCAACGCTATAGCACTCGATTTACGATGTAACCAGTAATCGCCCCGCCCCATTCTCCCCGATTCTTTAAAGAACTGAACTGGGGTCTACAAAACGTCCTATCTCCTGAATTGTGTGTCAACAAAATTTTGCTGGTACATTCAGTTGTGTACGAGGACTATTCAGAAAGTAAGGTCCGATTGGTCGCGAAATGGAGACCACTGTGAAAATCAAAAATGTTTCGTTTGCAACAGTTAGCTAAACCTTCCAGCTACTTCTCTACATGGTCGCCGCTCCGACTTACATATTTATCGTAGCGTTGTACCAACTTTCCTATACCCTCTTCTTTCCGCCACTTCTCTACGTTGATTACATCTCGTTGTCTGTGTTAAATGTCGTCTTCATAGCCAGCGGTTCATATGAGCAGAAATGAAATTCAGGGGGAGCCAATGACGGGCTATGTTGTGGGTGATCAAACACTTCCCACTGAAAACGCTGCAAGGGCCATCTTCATTGGCTCTGCAAAGTGCTGGCGGGAATTGTCATGAAGAAGGAATACGCGTGAGAGTTATGTTGTGCGGGCTGCGTGACATCTGGCGGAATCTGTCACCAGCCCTAATACTTGGCGGGAGACACTGTTGTTCTAGACATCTTTAAGTGCTCACTGTGCGCTCAGAACTGAAAAGAGTGACGTGACGCAATCGACAAGCGTACTAGAGACACTGTCCAACACATCTATACAAAGCTTCATCGGATTTTCACTGTGGTTTCCATTTAGCGTCCGATCGGGGCTTACTTTTCGAATAGCCTTCGTATGTAGTTACTGTTTGCAAAATATGTTGCGGATATCGTTATTAGTAAAGAAGTGGTACTTTTGGTACCACTGACTGATCCACCTTCCCTGTTCCACTCGCAAATGGCCCGTGCGAATAATGATCGTCGGTAAGCCTCTTCGTTAGTCGTAATTTCTCGAATATTTTAGCCGTGAGAATTTCGCGAGATGTATATGGGAGGAAGTAATGTCCGAGTATTCCCTGAAATTTCAGTAATAAACACGTCTGTGATGCACAATGCCTCCCTTGTAGTGTGTGCCACTGGACTTTGTTGAGCATCTCTTAACGCTCTCGCGCAGACTAAATGATACCGTGACGAAACGCGCAGCTCCTCTCTGTCCTCTACACTTCTGTTATTGTAAAATATTTTTTTGAAAACATTATCAGCGATCATGTATTAATATGATAATTAAAAAATAGTCGTTCTGGGGATATGTAGTTTATAATCTTATTTCTGCGTATATATGTTCCTGTAAGGAACCCTCTATCTGTAAATGTGTTGTTTCCGAGTCTGAAGATGATCCTTAAGGATTGAAACCGGTCACTCCGATAAAAAGAAATTTGCGATCAAGCCTGTTTTTAATTATCATTCTGTTATTGTGCTGAATCCTTAACATAAATTGATACCTCTTAATGAATATATTATAGCAGCATTCTAAATTCAAGCAATAATTATGTGACATATTGAAAATCAATTTTTTTTTTGTCCCTTGAAGCTGTTAGTCAACCTGGAACTGGGATGGTGCACCGATGTATCTGTTTAGTAATAAATATTCATCGTTGCTATTTAAGCACACTTCGCAGAAAATACAGGTTTATAAAAATAATTGCTTCACTTAGGTCCCAGGACATCTGCTCTTTGTAAGATGCCATATTCGAAATTCTTCATAAGGTCCGTTTTCTTCCGTTTGGCGTGTATGTCGTACAGCGAACAGCACTTTAGGTATCTACATCTGTATACCTCAAGCCATCCTGCTGTGTGTCGCGAAATGTACTTGAAGTATCACAGTAATTTCACACCTTACCCGCCCCATTCGCGATCGGTACGTCTCATGAACGACTGTCGATAAACTTCGTATGATCGTCGACAACTTCGTATAATCGCTAATTTCTGTGAATTTCTTGTCGTGGTCATTTCACGAGACGTTTGTGAGAAGAAGTAATCTGTTGTCCGACTTTTACAGCAACGTCGCTCTCTGAATTTGTGCAGTACACAATGCCTCTCTCTTAGTGACTGCCACAGAAATTTTGTAGAGCATCTCCGCTAACGCACTATGGTTAACTATAACTAAACGGCCCTGTGGATGTATCTTGTTTTTTCTATTAATCCAACCTGTTAAAAGTCCCAGACTGACAAGGAATTCGGTCGAACAGTCAGTTGCCAGCCGCTGCAGCAGTCATCGGTCCGCTGCAGTTGTTCGAGCAGTTCGCTACAGTTTTCTGGCATTGCTGCCTTCCTATAGACAATAGCATCGCCTACCTGTAGCCTCATAGAGCATCCGGCGTTATCCACTATATCATTTTTATACAGGGTGATTTAACCTGTCCCTACTGATGGGTTTTATGCAACCCGCACAGCCTTCTAAAACCAAGTGCGAGATCGTCATATTTTCTCATTAGATACACGCAAACTATTAGTCCTGCAGAAAAAATGAACAGGACCTTTTTGTAGGACATTTGATGTCGTTAAATTTGGCACTGGTATATGTTTTCTCTGGAAGCCACAGTTTTCGAGTTATTCGAGGTCACTTCGGTAAATCTTTTTGAATAATGCGAAAACTATGGGTTCTAGCGAAGACGTGTACCAGTACAAAATTTAACTACATTAAATTTCTTACGAAATAGATCTGGTTTTTTCTGTAGGACTATTAGTTAGCACGTAGCGAGCAGGAGAATATGAAAATCATAGGTGTCGTATTTAAGGCGTTGCAGGTTGCGTAATACCCATCGATAGGCCCAGCTGAACCACACTGTATTAATATGTTATATAATATGGCACGAAAAGCTATGTTTACTTAACGTGTTCATTGAGATAGATATTCACCTGATGGAGGAGAAGACAAAGGGAACTAAGGTCAAAAAAGCATACATTGTTATCAGATTTGCTGTTGATGCCGAAATAGTTGTAAACTCCGAAAAAGAAATAAATAGAATGCTGTAAGTGCTGTTAGACGCTCTTCTACAATGGAAAGTAATAGTGACACACGAATGATGATATTAAGAGAAAATGTGAAAGAAATTAAAATCAGTCTAAAAATGAAACCAGAATTGATCAGGTAAAATAGTTTTGTTATCCTGGTATTATGATCACAGAGAACAGTACATGCTTAGCCTAATGCAAATGAAGAGGAGGATTGCACCGGCTAAAAACAGGCGTTTATGAATAGGAAAACCATCTTAACCTGCAAACGTTGAATATAGACGTTAGAAACTACTTTTCAAAATCATGGAAGTGGAAGTTGGATTCTGGGTACGTTGGAAAGAAATTCAGTTGAAGGTGCTCAAAATATGGATATGGCAGAAAACAAAAACGAAGTGAAAAAAGTCTTAGGGGAAGTCACCACACAACGCTTTAATCATTAACATTCTTGAAGGGGGAAAGTGCTGCGGAAAAAAAAGGAAGAGGACCGGCTAGGAAGAAGTATTTGGGAAACATCAACAAGAAGATAGGGTGCGACTTACATGGAATCTAAATGACCAGTTAATGATAGAAGAGATTGCTTCCATCGACAAGGTATTATCCTCTAGAATATGTATGTACATTAAGTTGTTGTGAAGCAGTGTCAGATGATTAAGAAAGTTGAAATCGAGAGGATTTAGAAATGGTACATCCAGTGATATCGTAGGAAACATGGGCTTGTCGTGATTGTAAAAACTGCTCAGTTAGATACATTAACTTATTTTTATGATCATGCCACGCCCATTTTTTCCTACGATATCGTTGTGCAAATCATTTATAAATTCACTCGACTTTTACGTTCTTAGTCGTGTTGTTTCACAAAGCATAATGTAATGTAAGGTACATATTTTTACTCTTATTATACTCTACAGATGTAATCTTAGTTTTTTTGTCCTATTATGTGAACATTTTTTACATCCGTATGACACATTAGCAAATGCAGTTTCCGATCCATTTGAAAATGACTTAGATGCGAAGGTCGAAATGGTCGTGATCTTGACGTATGTACACTGAGGTGACAAAATTCATAATATCGTGTCTGACATCTTTTTGCCCGGTGTACTTCAGCATCTCAACGTGGCGTGGACTACAGAAGTCGTTCGAAGTCCCCTGCGGAAATGTCGAACCACACTTCCTCTATAGTCATCCGTAATTGCCGGCCAATGTGGCCGAGCTGTTCTAGGCGCTACAGTCTGGAACCACGCGACCGCTACGGTCGCAGGTTCGAATCCTGCCGCGGGCATGGATGTGTGTGATGTCCTTAGGTTAGTTAGGTTTAAGTAGTTCTAAGTTCTAGGGAACTGATGACCTCAGATGTTAAGTCCCATAGTGCTCAGAGCCATTTTCATCCGTAATTACGAAAGCGTTGACGGTGCAGGATTTTGTGCACGAACTGACCCCTCTATTATGTCCCACAAATGTTCGATAGCACTCACGTCGTGCGATCTGGGTGGCCAAATCATTCACTCGAACTGAACAGAATATTCTTCAAACCAGTCGCGAACGATTGTAGCCCGGTGACATAGTACATTGTCATCCATAAAAATTCCATCATTGTCGGCTTCTGTGGTCTCCAAGTTGCCGAACATAACCATTTGCAGCCAATGATCAGTTCAGTTCGACTAGAGGACCCCGTTCATTCCATGCAAACACAGCCGACGCTATTATGGAGGCGCCACCAGTTTGCACAGTGCCTTCTTGACAACCTGGTCCATGGAAGCATGGGGTCTGCGCCACACTCGAACCCTACCATCAGTTCTTACCAACTTAAATCGGGACTCATCCGATGAGGCCGCGGTTTTCCAGTCCTGGGTCCAGGCGATATGGTCACAAGCCTAGGAGAGGCGCTGGAGGCAGTGTGAGGTTAGCAAAGGCACTCCAGTCGCTCGTTTGCTCGTAGCCTATTAACGCCATATTTCGCTGCACTGTCCTAGTGGATATGTTCGTCGTGCGGACCACATTGATTTCTGCGATTATTTTACGCAGTGTTGCTTGTCTGTTAGCACTGACAATTCTACGCAAACGTCCCTGCTCAGGGGCGTTCAAAGAAGGCCGTCGGCCACTGCATTGTCCATCGTGAGAGGTAATACCTGAAATCTGGTATTCTCGGCACATTCTTGACACTTTGGATCTCCGGACTTCCCTAACGATTCCCAAAATGGTCTAGATCGAACTGCCATTCCGCGTTTAGAGTCTGCTAATTCCTGTCGTGCGACCATAATCACGTCGGACACTTTTTCATATGAATCACGTTCCCTTTTATACTTCGTGTACACGATGCTACCGCCATTTGTATATGTACATATCGCTGTCGCGTCTCCTTTGTCACCTGCCGTGACTTAAACGGTAATGACCATCATTATGGATCGGTTTTAATGCACAAGTAGAATAGAATCATAATACTTTTGAGGTCGCCTGCTAATTTTTAAGCGGGTTGTTACTAATGTTGCGGACATCGTGCCCGTTCAGGCTTTAATCCGCAAAGTCAGTGTTAACTGCAGATACTCTTAGCCGTATCCACGTAGACTTGTATGTATACGGTACTTTATCACGTGTTGTGATTAGAGCCGGATTATAGTTACGTCTCCGCGCTGTGTACAAAAGGCGCCCCCGAACAGCTGTCAGCTGTAAGCGAACACGACAGGTGGCAGGGAAAGGAGGAGGGAAAGTGATGCGTGACGGTGTTTACGCACGCCGGGCACGCACCGCGGCGCTCCCAGCACTGTGTCCACAATGGGAACCGGCACCGTTTCCCTCAGCCTCTCGTCTTCTCCGCGCGCGAGGACCAACCAACTCTCTCTCTCTCTCTCTCTCTCTCTCTCTCTCTCTCTCTCTCTCTCTCCCCCCCCCCCCCTCCCTCCCTTCCCTACACCTACTCTGGACAACGGACTAAATCCTTTTATTTGTTCGGTTCTTTCACCAGTCTCTAATTTCTCACTCATCGGTACTGTTCACAAGCAGTATTTGGACAGCCTTTTCCCGTCGCGATCCTGTTAGGAGGTACATATGGGGCGAGGCAACATGTTTCGCGACTTTTCTTGAAACGTATAGACTCGGAATTTTAACAGTAAACATCTATGTGATGAACGTCGCGTCGTTTGTAGCGTCTCGAGTTCGATGAGTATCCCTTTGATGCTCTCGCAATTACTGAGAAAACCTGCGACGATACGGAACGATTTTCTTTAGATATTCGCTCTCCCTCTCCCTTTTGTCAATGCTAATCTGAGGAACTACTGTAGGGATTTTGATACGGTTTTCACTCATGGACAGACTGACTGACTAGACTTGTGTATATAATCTCTCTCTCTCCATCTCCCAGCCATCTGCATGTGCTCCTTGCCTCTCCGCCCGTCTCCTATTCCTCTCTCTCTGAGCCTTAGCCTTGTTGATGATTACTGCCAGCGAAACCTCGATCGGGAATTGAAAACGCTTAAAATGAATGAGTAAATCGATTGCGTCATTGATATCAAGGATACGAGAGACCTCTCCTACTGCTTGATCTGTGAGGATATTATCTTCAGTGACAGTATTTCGCATAGCTTTAAACTGCAAACGGGTCGAATTACAAAGTTTGGGAAGGTTCAGTTCCAATGTAGTATTCTAATCGTAAGCCAACACGGCAGAAATACAGTTTTCCTGTTTTCTGTTAAAACCGAATGCGCGAAAGAAAATGCTATGTTGTGAAATATACGGCTTCGCATCCTGTCTTGCAGTCAGTTTGTACTACGAAAACAGGGTATTTAAAAATCAGACAAATCGTTCAAGAACTTTTCAAGATTTTTGCTAACAACAAATGTTGAAAAGTTATTGAACGATTTGTCTAGTGTTTAATGCTGTAATGGCCCATATCTGTTCCACTATTTGAGTCTCGTACAAAAATTTGAAGAAAATCGGTCAAGAAGTTTTTGGGATTTTTGGTAACAATGTTCAAAGCAGACTTCCGTTCATATAAATAGTACATTTACAGATTACCGTCACTCCAGGCAAGTACGTGCGGCCGTGTGTACTAGGTGTCCCTGGAGGAACTGCTTCGTATTTGCCACTGTGAATCACATCTCTTTTATTGAAGAAATACTCATGGCTCGTGATGTATGCATTTTAGGGCCCATGGTTATTAGACTTCTATGCTACGAATGATTGTTCGTGTTATATCCCTTTTTTACGGATGACGCTGCTGTGGCAGGCTTAGTTTTGAGTTTTATTCGCGCAGGGGGCTTTTATCGCTCGATCTGATGGTTTGTGTCTTTTTTGTGTTGAGTCTGACATTTAGCCTACGGTTTTAGATTGGGATTTTTAGTGTGTCTGTAGGTGGATGGCTTTTCCTTTTTTTTTCCATGGTCGGTCAACCACTGTACACCTCTGTGTGCTTTTAATTCCTTTTGTCTGTCTCTTTCTTGCTCTGTATCGTCCCTTTGTCATCTCCGTTGCTTGGTTTCCTTCCTTATGGGTGTTTCATGGTTGTGGAAAAAGGGGCCGATGACCTTTGTAGTCTGGTCCCTTCAACCCCCACAAACCAACCAACCTGTCATATCCCTGAGTATTAACAATTCGTCCTGGGACACATCATATACACACTGGTGCGCACAACTTAATAAAGAAATGAACTTTCGCGTGATGCGCCACTGTCAAGAAAGATAGTTCGGTGGAACTTGAACCATACATGTAAGGAACTGCTACAGTATAGTACAGAAGGTAACTGAAAGAAATACGCAATGAAACGAATAGAAACGACACTTTTATCCAAAGAATAACTACACTGAAATCACCGTGATTTATGATGGAACCCTGGACGTTACGAAAGGTGGGACATCGTTCTTAATAGAATGTGTGATCACAGACTACAGTGCTTGCTGTGGAACATGCTCCCACGCTAGCCACAAAGATGCTAAGGATTATTTTGTGGCGGAGCTCTCCACTCCGCCACCAGCGCATTTGACAACTGCTGGGTGGTCAGTGGTGCATGTGGACCTCCCCAACGTATCCCACAAGTGCTCGATGGGATTTAAGTCGGCTTAACAGGCAGGCCGGTCCAATTGCTGGATGTTCTCTCGGTCCTACAGCGCCTCCAGCTGCGCTGTTCAATGCAGTCGCGCGTTGTCGTGCACAGAAATGAAATCAAGGCCGAATGCACCCGTGAAAAGACGCGCAGAGGGTAGGCATACAGTGTCACAATAACGTTGACCGGTGGTGTACCCTGTAGGACGTTAGTATGCCCATGCAGCATTATGCCTTCCCACACCGTAACACCTGGACCACCGAAAGCGATCGTGTGTGACAATGGTTGACGCGCCCTTATATAGCGAGATGTGAGAACACGTAATGGACCAACCGATTGTATGCCCACAGGACATTAAAGGGTTTATTGTGGTCCACCGCTCGTGGTCGTGCGGTAGCGTTCTCGCTTCCCACGCCCGGGTTCCCGGGTTCGATTCCCGGCAGGGTCAGGCATTTTCTCTGCCTCGTGATGACTGGGTGTTGTCTGATGTCCTTCGGTTAGTTAGGTTTAAGTAGTTCTAAGTTCTAGGGGACTGATGACCATAGATGTTAAGTCCCATAGTGCTCAGAGCCATTTGAGGATTATTGTGCCGCGGAAATGTTGGCTCCGACGAGATTCTTCTGGGATTCAGTTGTTAAGGAATCTGTGGAAATACATTTGGCGTAAGGGCTTTTTAATCGTGCTGGTTGCTTTAAACTACACTCAAGCGCCAAAGAAGCTGCTATAGGCATGCGTACTGAAATACAGAGATATGCAAACAGGCAGAATACGGCGCTGCGGTCGGCAACGCAGATACGAGACAATAAGCGTCTGGCGCAGTTCTTAGATCGGTTACTGCTGCTACAGTGGCAGGTTATACTCGGTGCACGAGCGATCGCACACAGCATGTCCGAGGTAGCGATGAGGTGGGGATTTACCGGAACCACCATTTCACGAGTGTACCGTGAATATCAGGTATCCGGTGAAACATCGTATGTTAGACATCGCTGCGCCCGCAAAAAGCTCCTGCGAGAATGGTACCAACGACGACTGAAGAGCATTCTTCAACGTGACACAAGTGCAACCCTTCCGCAAACTGCTGCAGATTTCAATGCTGGACTATCAGCAAGTGTCTGGGCGCGAACCATTCAACAAAACATCATCGATATGGGCTTTTGTAGCGGAAGGGTTACTCGTGTACTTTCGATAACTGCACGACACGAAGCTTTACGCCTTGCCCGGGCCTGTCAGTTCTGACGTGGGACTTTTGATGAGTGGAAACATGTTGCCTGGTCGGGCGAGTCTCGTTTCTGATTGTACCGAGTGGATGGACGTATACGGGTATAGAGACATCTTCATCAGTCCAGGGACTCTGCGTGTCGGCACGGGACTGTTCAAGCTGGTGGGCGCTCTGTCATGGTGTGGGGCGAGTGCAGTTGGAGGGATATGAGACTCCTGATATGTCTATATATGACTCTCATAGATGACACGTACGTAAGCATACTGTCCGATCACCTGCGTCCATCCATTCATGTCCATTGTGCATTCCGACGGACTTCGACAATTCCAGCAGGATAATGTGATTACACCACACGCCCAGAATTGCTACAGAGTGGTTCCAGGAACACTGTTCTGAGTTTAAACCCTTTCGCTGGCCACCAAACTCCGCAGACGTGAACATTATTGAACATATCCGAGATGCCTTGCAACGTGCTTTTCAGAAGAGATCTACGTCTACATCCATACTCCGCAAGCCACCTGACAGTGTGTGGCGGTGGGTACCTTGAGTACCTCTATCGGTTCTCCCTTCTATTCCAGTCTCGTATTGTTCGTGGAAAGAAGGATTATCGGTATGCCTCTGTGTGGGCTCTAATCTCTCTGGTTTTATCCTCATGGTCTCTTCGCGAGATGTACGTAGGAGGGAGCAATATACTGCTTGACTCCTCGGTGAAGGTATGTTCTCGAAACTTCAACAAAAGTCCGTACCGAGCTACTGAGCGTCTCTCCTGCAGAGTCTTCCACTGGAGTTTATCTATCATCTCCGTAACGCTTTTGCGATTACTAGATGATCCTGTAACGAAGCGCGCTGTTCTCCGTTGGACCTTCTCTCTCTCTTCTATCAACCCTATCTGGTACGGATCCCACACTGCTGAGCAGTATTCAAGCAGTGGGCGAACAAGCGTACTGTAACCTACTTCCTTTGTTTTCGGATTGCATTTCCTTAGGATTCTTCTAGTGAATCTCAGTCTGCCTCTGCTTTACCGACGATCAACTTTATATGATCATTCCATTTTAAATCACTCCTAATGCGTACTCCCAGATAATTTATGGAATTAACTACTTCCAGTTGCTGACCTGCTATATTGTAGCTAAATGATAACTGATCTTTCTTTCTATGTATTCGCAGCACATTACACTTGTCTACATTGAGATTCAATTGCCATTCCCTGCACCATGCGTCAATTCGCTGCAGATCCTCCTGCATTTCAGTACAATTTTCCATTGTTACAACCTCTCGATATACCACAGCATCATCCGCAAAAAGCCTCAGTGAACTTCCGATGTCATCCACAAGGTCATTTATGTATATTGTGAATAGCAACGGTCCCACGACACTCCCCTGCGGCACACCTGAAATCACTCTTACTTCGGAAGACTTCTCTCCTTTGAGACATGCTGCGTTCTTTTATCTAGGAACTCTTCCATCCAATCACACAATTGGTCTGATGGTCCATATACTCTTACTTTTTTCATCTCTGGCCCTCGTACTCTTACGGATTTATGGACATCCCTGCGGAATTCATGTGTCAGCTCCCTCCAGCACTACTTCAGACATTAGTCGAGTCCATGCCACGTCGTGTTGTAGTTCTTCGTGCTAGCGGGAGCCCTACACGATATTAGGCAGGCGTACCTGTGTTTTTGGGTCTTCAGTGTAGATATGGGGGAGGGCGGTGATATCTTCAGTATCTTCCAAAAGAAATCATTTTATGCGTAATGACACTTGAATGTTAACGCCGCGAAACCGCTGTCCAACAGAGAACGCACATGCAATATCACCATTACGCCTGCGGCTGCGCACCTCACAGTTGGAGCAGTATTCGAAGAGGGCGCTAAACTATACAGAGGGCGCTCATGCAGCAATAACCTTAGAGAGCCTGTATACAGAGAGAGTGGCCGTAGGTGAAGTTGCCCGTGATTGGTTGATTAGCTTTGGCACCATTTTTCTGCCAAACGTCTCTCGCGCTTCCTATGTTCACCGTGCTCTTGAGTTGAGTTGAAGTTGAGAGGACTTTTGGAAACGATTAAAAGGTATTTGAATTATTGAGAGACTTGTTATGCTTCGTGCATGCATGTTCGATTAAGTTGTATATCGTTTTTAGTACATAATTAGCGTTTGAGTGCATACTGGTAGCATCACAAGCTTTTCTGTAGCCAATATCTGACAGTCCTTGCTGGAAACGGAAAGTTCCTGTAATTGTTGTACCATGCTCATTCGACTTCATAGCGTCAAACTTTATTTCGTTCCGCATCAGAACACTAGGCATTACTTTGGTTTCAGTATTATTGCCTGACTGTTGACGCAGGCACGTTGTAGGTACGTTTCCCGCAGTTGTCGTGTTTGCTGAAACATTATTCGTAGTAAATAATTCTAGGTACTCTTCAAGAAAGTTTTTAATAGGCCTACTTACTGTGGGGTAGAAGGGATACGGTAGTTTTCTTGTTATATTTGGTCGTTATTACAGTAACCTATATTTAATATTACGTGATTTTTGTAATCTTTTTCGTTTGTTATCTACGAAAGGTATTCAGTATATATGAAAGAAGTCAAAAGCAGTTGTTTACTTGTGACATGCAAAAAGTTTGAAGACGTGACAAGAAGTACTAATACGTCTCACACTTTTTGCATGTCACAAGTAAATAACTGCTTACGACTTTCATTCATCTGACGTAATACAGGTACGTTAAATCTTTAACGTTATGCACTTCCGATACAAAACAAACGCTATACACTATATTTTTTTGATTTACGTTACTTTCATTGCAATAAGTCTAGTAAACGAACTTTAAAGGAGATAAACGTAAGTAACGAATAATTTTTACAGCCACTGTATCAAATTTTCCTGTGCTGTACGTAGCAGGCTACTATGAGTATATTATAGCTGTAAAGAAAGGCATTTAACGAATGATTTCGCCATATAGTCTTGTGCTTTTGATTCGGTGAGTGTGTACTCCACTACTGGCTATTCAAAAGTCCCGCGTGCAGTTTGGCAGAAAAATGGCCGCCGTATCGTCCGGTTGGCCACCCTCTCCCTATACAGGCTCTCCAGGTAACCTTTGCGCATGCACTTCCGCGTTAATTCTCGGTGTAAATTTACTGACGTGCACTGGCAATCCCCAGCGAAAAACACTCATCTGAAGATTGCTGAGCTGAATGGTTGGTCAGCCAGACTACCGTGTGGGAGATGTCGACTAGTGCGGCTGCAATCCGGAAATTTCTTGGAAAAGAAAAGACAATCTTTCGAATCCCGGTCCGGAGCCCGGCTTTAACCTGGCGGAGGAAGTTGCCACAGAGTGGCCACTGCCAGCCGGCGATGTATGCGCGGAAGGATCGTTTCGCCAGCTCCCGGCCGTTTCGGAAGCGATGCTGCGGCCCGTTGGTCGACTGACCCAGAGACGGCGCCGGCCGTTGCGCAAGTCGGAATTCATTAAGCGGGCGCCCCGTTGCGAAACACGAGGAAGCAGGCCCTGCTCCGCATCCCCCGTCCTCGGCGGCGTCATCAGCGCGACTTCATTAACGGTGCCGTCCGCTCGTCTTTGCGCAACGCCTCTCCCGTTACAGCCGCACTGAACGCCGTCTCCGGACTGGGAAGTGCATTAGACGGGCGTACGTGTCGGCGTGCGGGGACGACTGCGCCCAGGGGGGCACGTACACCGCGAAGAATGCAGTCCCACCTCCTCCCGCGGCCTAGTGCTTAGGCGCTCCCTTTATGGGTTGTTGTGATGTTTGGTTTGTGGGATGCGGTTATCAGCACCCGTACAAAGTCAAAGTTTTACACAATCCAATCTGTTGCGAATGATAATGATGAGGACAACACAAATACCCAGTCCCCGGGCAGAGAAAATCCCCAACCCGGCCGGGAATCGAACCCGGGACCCCGTGATCCAGAGGCGGCAGCGCAAGCCGCTAGACCACGAGCTGCGGACTCCCTTTATGGGGGTAGCGTTATCCCGTGATGCGTGGTGGAGTACGCTTCAGGAGCGATGCTTCTGTTACTTCTACATCTGAAGCGGTGAGATCTGAGTTTCTCCTGGCGTATACAACTTTCAAATAACTTCCGGGAATTCAGCCAGGTAACACTTTCAGCGTCCGCCGATATTTCGGCGGGAGAACACCCCGCCATTTTCAAGGCAAACTGCAACGGACAGGCGACGTACATGCAAATTTAAAACCTCGGTTCTCGGACTGATGCAGTAAAGATATCACACACACACACACACACACACACACACACACACACACACAATGAACACTAGTGCCACCAAAGATCACCAAAGTCAGAGCTATTGATAGTGAGACTACGAATTCCCAGGTGAGGTAGCATGTCCCTCCTTTCTTTAGACCTCTGTTGTTCGGCCTCATGGTAGGGAGAATTTGAATGTCTTTCTAGGACATCTGAACTCGATCCACCCGAACATTCGTTTTACGATGGAGGTGGAAGAGGATGGTTGCCTTCCCTTTCTTGACGTGTTGGTTAGGAGGAAGGATGATGGATCATTGGGACATGCAGTCTACCAGAAACGTACTCACACCGACTTGTACTTACAGGTTAATGGTTGTCACCATCCGGCTCAGCCTGAAGGGGTACTTCGTACCTTGGCACACAGGGCACATGTCGTTTCTGACGCTGAGACTTTGCCAGCTGAGCTGTCCCATCTTGAAGTTACATTTCGTCAAAATGGTTATAGTGATAGACAGATTGAACGTGCGTTGCGCTATGGACCAACTGTACATCGGGTGATTGATGATAATTCTGAGTCAACACATAAGTCTACTGCCTTTTTGCCTTACGTAGGAAACACGTATAACAAAGTCGGTCGTATTTTACGGAAATACGATGTGAAATGTGTTTTCCGACCTCCCTCTAAAATTAGAGCACTTTTGAGTTCCGTTAAGGATGATCTTGGACTGCGTAAGGCGGGTGTATATCGTATTCCTTGTAGCTGCGGCATGGCACATATTGGTGAAACTATCAGGATCGTGGAGGACCGATGTACTGAGCATAAACGGCACACACGATTACAGCAGCCAAGTAGATCTGCTATTGCCGAACATTGCTTGGATACTGGTCACCCCATGTTGTATAATAACACCGAGATATTGGCATGCACGTCCAGCTACTGCGACAGTGTTATTAGGGAGGCAGTTGAGATTAAATTAGCGAGCAACGTCGTTAACAGGGATGGAGGTTTCTGTTTAAACTCTGTTTGGAATCCGGCTCTCTCCCTTGTCGAAAAACAGAGGGACAGAGTCAGTGCTACCTCACCTGCGAATTCATAATCTCACTATCGATAGCTCTGACTTTGGTCATCTTTGGTGACACTAGTGTTCAATGTGTGTGTTATCTTTCCTGCTTCAGTCCGAGAACCGAGGTTTTAAATTTGCATGTACGCCGCCTGTCCGTTGCAGTTTGCCTTTAAAATGGCGGGGTGTTCTCCCGCTGAAATATCGGCGGACGCTGAAAGTGTTACCTGGCTGAATTCCCGGAAGTTATTTGAAAATCTGAAGAGGTGTCACGCAAAGGCGAACATGTCCACAGTTTAGAACAAATGATGCACAAAAGGGAACGGTGCATGATCAGGGTGTCAATTATTCAACTATATGAAAAAAACGTAAATTAGTTACAAACTACGGCGTGCACAGATTTTACTGAACATGTAAAAGTCACTACAGATATTCGGATTTAAGTTATGACATGTCCGATATGCCTGCCATCAATGGCGATGACGTGGCACAGAAGACCCGCTGAAGTGTCGGAACATGATGCTTTCGACAACCTCCTGAATAACTGTTGTCAGCTCAGCAATGCTTCTGGGGGTATTGCTGCACACCTCTTCCACATAGTCCCACAAAAAGGAGTCGCATGTGCTCAGATCCGGAGAATATGGCGGCCAGTTGAGCCCCATGCCAGTCGCTTCAGGATACCCCAGAGCCAAAATTCGGTGCCCAAAGTGCTCATCCAGAACATCAAACACTCTCATGCTTCGATAGGGCGAGCTACGTCTTGCATGAACCACAGTTTGTCGTTTCTTCTTCCTACGCATCTCCTACTGTTCTGCGCAGCAAAATGTGGTCAGTCAGGTTTTTGATAGGCGGACTGTGTATTTGGTCAGCAGTTACTAGCAATTTGAATACACTAAGCATTGTTAAAGGAGGCACATAGCTCGTATTGATTTTGCCACATTTACTCTTTCCCAACGGGAAGTATGCGGTGTGTCTCCTGTTACGAGTACTTAATGAAAATTGCTCCCCCCCCCCCCCCCCCCCCATACTCCCTGGCCCCATCCGTATTCTTTTCACAGAAACTGGCCGGGAAGAGACAGTCAATAAGATAAGATGGAGATGACGATGCGATAGAGTTGTTGAGCCCGGACAAGGCGGGACGCTGGAGGAGAAACGGCCCGCCCGTTGGGCAAGCCGGCGCTGCGCCGCCCACGGTCCAGGAACGATGCGGCGGTTTCTCAAGGCGGCGGGGCCGCTGCCGCTGCGTGCGGAATAGCCGATGGGCCGCCGCACTGCGCTTGGCCAACCCTACCGGTTGCGGGGTGCCCCACGGCCTCCGTATCACCGTTTCGTCATCGTGACACCCCGACGTGTGTTGCCGATGCTTCGCCTCGTACCGAGCGAGGTGGCGCAGCTCGCTTTAAATGTGGACAAATACACTACTCGCCATTACAATTGCTACACCACGAAGATGACGTGCTACAGACGCGAAATTTAACCGACAGGAAGAAGATGCTGTGATACGCAAATGATCAGCTTTTCAGAGCATTCACACAAGGTTGGCGCCGGTGGCGACACCTACAACGCGCTGACATGAGGAAAATTTCATAACCATTTCTCATACACAAACAGCAGTTGACCGGCGTTGCCTGGTGAAACGTTGTTGTGATGCCTCGTGTAAGGAGGAGAAATGCGTACCATCACGTTTCCGACTTTGATAAAGGTCGGATTGTAGCCTATCGCGAATGCGGTTTATCGTATCGCGGCATTGCTGCTCGCGTTGGTCAAGATCCAATGGAATCGGTGAGTTCAGGAGGGTAATAGGGTACGCCGTGCTGGATGCCAACGGCTTCGTATCACTAGCAGTCGAGATAACAGGCATCTTAGCCGCATGGTTCAAATGGTTCAAATGGCTCTGAGCACTATGGGACTCAACTGCTGTGGTCATAAGTCCCCTAGAACTTAGAACTACTTAAACCTAACTAACCTAAGGACATCACACACATCCATGCCCGAGGCAGGATTCGAACCTGCGACCGTAGCGGTCGTGCGGTTCCAGACTGTAGCGCCTTTAACCGCTCGGCCACTCCGGCCGGCCTTAGCCGCATGGCTGTAACGGATCGTGCAGACACGTCTCGATCCCTGAGTCAATAGATGGGGACGTTTGCAAGACAACAACCATCTGCACGAACAGTTCGACGACGTTTGCAGCAGCATGGACTATCAGCTCGGAGACCACGGCTGCGGTTACCCTTGACGCTGCATCACAGACAGGAGCGCCTACGATAGTGTACTCAACGACGAACCTGGCTGCACGAATGGCAAAACGTAATTTTTTGGGATGAATTCAGGTTCTGTTTACAGCATCATGATGGTCGCATCCGTGTTAGGTGACATCGCGGTGAACGCACATTGGAAGCGTGTATTCGTCATCGCCATACTGGCGTATCACCCGGCGTGATGGTATGGGGTGCCATTGGTTACACGTCTCGGCCACCTCTTGTTCGCATTGACGGCACTTTGAACAGTGGACGTTACATTTCAGATGTGTTACGACCCGTGACCCTACCCTTCATTCGATCCCTGCGAAACCCTACATTTCAGCAGGATAATGCATGACCACATGTCGCAGGTCCTCTACGGGCCTTTCTGGATACAGAAAATGTTCGACTGCTGCCCTGGCCAGCACATTCTCCACATCTCTCACCAACTGAAAACGTCTGGTCAATGGTGGCCGAGCAACTGGCTCGTCACAATACGCCAGTCACTACTCTTGATGAACTGTGGTATCGTGTTGAAGCTGCATGGGCAGGTGTACCTGTACACGCCATCCAAGCTCTGTTTGACTCAATGCCCAGGCGTATCAAGGCCGTTATTACGGCCAGAGGTGGTTGTTCTGGGTACTGATTTCTCAGGATCTATGCACCAAATTGCGTGAAAATGTAATCACATGTCAGTTCTATTATAATATATTCGTCCAATGAATACCCGTTATTATCTGTATTTCTTCTTGGTATAGCAAATTTAATGACCAGTAGTGTATTGTTGTTTGAAAAGTTCATGGAATCACCACGAGAGGTCAGCGCCAGCGCCACGAGTTGTTTGCGTGATATTCATTGGACTGTTGCCCAGAGCTGTGGCGGTGACGTGGCTCTGCAGTTGTTCCCTCGTGATTTGCGAAGATGGAAAAAATCGAGATTCGAGCAGTGATTAAGTACTTTGTGAAGAAAGGTATGAAAGTGAAGGACATTCGTGCCGATTTCCAGAATACCCTGGGGGACTACGCTCCTTCATATTCAGCTGTTGCGAAGTGGACAAATGAATTTAAATTTGGCTGGTAGAGCTTAGATGATGATCCGCGCAGTGGTCGGCCGAGGTGTGTCACTACTGCAGAATTCATTGCAAAAGTGCACAAGATGATCATGGAGGATCGCCGATTGAAAGTGCATGGAATTGCTCACGCTTGCCAGATGTCATCTGAAAGGGTATATCACATTTTAACTGAAGAATTATAAATGAAAAAAATCATGTGCAAGATGAGTGTCGCGACTGGTTGACGCTGGATCAAAAACGCATGAGAATGGACATATCGGAACAAAGTTTGCTCCGTTTTAGGAGAAACGAAAAAGATTTTTTGCGTCGGTTTGTGACCACAGATAAAGCTTGGGTGCCCTACTATACCCCAGAGACAAAACAACATTCAAAGCAGTGGAAACATACTGACTCTCCCTTCCTTCGGAGGGAAAGGTGTTCTGGGATGTGAAGGGGATTCTGTTTGTATCTTATCCCCCCATTGGGCAAACAATTACTGGAGAATACTATGCTAACCTCCTGGACAAATTTCAACAAAAGAACAAGGAAGAAAGTCATCTTCCATCAAGCCAGTGCGCGCCCGCACACATGTGCCATCGCCATGGCAAAATTACACGATCTATGGTATGAATCGTTGCCACACCCGCCTTATTCACCTGATATGGCTATGTAAGACTTCCATTTCTTCCCAAAACTGAAAATTTTTCTTGGTGGACGAAGATTCACTTCAAACGACGAATTGATAGCCGGAGTTGACAACTATTTTCCAGGCGTGGAGGAAACTCATTTTTGAGATGGGATCAAGGCACTGGAACACTGTTGGACCAAGTGCATTAATCTACAAGGAGACTACATTGAAAAATAAAAAAAGTTTCAGTGATGTAAGTACTTTTTTCTATTCCGTTCCGAGAACTTTTCAAATCGCCCTCGGACAACATGAAGCCCATAAAGCAAGACTCGTCAGTATAAAAGTATACGGCGAGTTTTGCGTTGTCAGTAGAAAAATGTTCACAGCTGAATTTGTCGGTCGGGAGAGTTCATTGCTTCGAACGTCTCCATTGCATTTAACCTGAGTAACAAATCCATGAGGGAGATTGCAACCCATCTAAAGCTGTCCGAGTGGGCTATTCGTTTTATCATTGTTGGTGGAAATGCTAATGAACAACGGCTGGCACTGACTGAGAAAGGAACCATCGACCATTGCGGAGGGTGGTTGAAAACATCGCATGAAATCGGCTGAAAGATTCACTCGAGAGCTTCAAAGTGCTACTTCTAGTTCAACTAACACAGCGAGTGTGCATAGGAAGTTAAAAAATGGGTGTAGTGGTCGAGAAGCTACTCGTACGTCGTACATGTCTGTAGTCAACGCTAAGTGGCGCTTGAGGTGGTATGAAGACAGTGGATCGCTGGAAACGAGTGCTTTGGTATGACGAATCTCATTGTAAATTATGAAAATCGGATAGAAGGATTTGCGTTAAGCGAATGTCTGGAGTACGTTCCTTGTCATCATGTGTAGTGCCAACATTGAGTACGGAGGATGTGGTGGTATTGTATGGGAGTGTTTTTCGTGGTTAGTGTCTCCCCTTTTTGCGCTTAAGGAACAGCTGAATTCTTAAGAATCCGAACATATTTCAGAGCATTGTGTACTGTGTACATTAGAGGAATAGTTGTTTATAGCAACATCGCAGTGCGCAGTATCATTAAGCAGCATCTGTGAGGCAGTGGTCTATGGACAGTAAGATTCCTGAAACGGACTGGCCTGCCGAGAGTCACCACCTGAACCCAGTGGAACACCTTTGGGACAAGTTTAGACTACTTCGTTCTCCACGACAGCCAAAGGGGCGCTCGACGCCCCAGCTTTGGAGATCGGCCTCACGGCTCCCGATCAGCAGCTGGTGTTGCGCCGTAAGGTGCTTGGGATGTGGTCTGCTGAGTGGCGAGGCTTGACAATGCCTAATAAACTGCGGGCTGTCAAGGAGACGACCGATGTGTGGCGCTCCTCCCTGCGGTCTTCTCGCAGGGACTCTGTTATCCTGTGTCGGCTCCGCATCGGCCATACATACCTGGCGCACGGCCATCTTTTGCGTCAGGAGGATCCCCCCCTGTGTCGGTGTGGGTCCCGGCTGACGGTCGCCCACATTTTATTGGAGTGTCCCCGACTGCGCACCCTTCGGCAGTCTTTTAATTTCCCGGCCACCTTGCCTTTGATTTTATGCGACGATGCCTCCATGGCTGACAATGTTTTACATTTTATCCGTGCTAGTCCTTTTTATGGATCCATTTAGGGGGGTCCTGCACTTTTCCGTTTCTGTGTCTTTTGTCCTCGCGTCTCTCCATATTTGTTGCTGTTTTGGTGTCTCATCGGATGGTTGACTCTTTCCCTTTTTTGTTGTCGTGGTCAGTCAACCAGTCTCCGGCCATCTTCTTTTCTTCTATTTCTTTCTGTCTGGTGTTCGTCTGTACTCTTCTTTTCTGTAGTGTTCGTTGCCTAATTTGTGTTCTTTAGCACCTGGGGGGGGGGGGGGGGGGCAGTCTCCTTCCCCTTGGGGTTTTATCTGCTCTGCGACTTTGTCTCGCTTGTTTTTGGAATGGGGGACTGACGACCTCAGCTGTTTAGTCCCCCTTAAACATCCCAACAACCACCACCACCACCACCTTCAGTAACACTACCCTCTCTGGTTCAGGTCGTGTTGAAAAATGGGCTGCCATTCCTCCACAGACACCTCATTGAAAGTGTCCTAACAGAGTTGCTGAAGGATGAACACACCACATGTTAATGTCTACTAATACGAGCCCAGGTACACTATGTGATTAAAAGTATCCGGACACTTAGCTGAAAATGACTTACAAGTTCGTGGCGCCCTCCATCGGTAATGCTGGAGTTCAATATGGTGTTGGCCTACCCTTAGCCCTGATGACAGCTTCCACTCTCGCAGGCATACTTTCAATCAGGTGCTGGAAGGTTTCTTGGGGAATGGCAGCCCATTCTTCACGTAGTGCTGCACTGAAGAGAGGTATCGATGTCGGTCGGAGAGGCACGAAGTCGGCGTTCCAAAAAGTCCCAAAGGTGTTCTACAGAATTCAGGTCAGGACTCTATACAGGCCAGTCCATTACAGGGATGTTATTGTCCTGTAACCACTCCGCCACAGGCAGTGCGTTATTAACAGATGCTCGATCATGTTGAAAGATGCAATCGCAATCCCCGCATTGCTCTTCAGTACTGGGAAGCAAGAAAGTGCTCAAAACATCAATGTAGGCCTGTGCTGTGATAGTGGCACGCAAAACAAGTGATGCAAGCCCCCTCCATCAAAAACGCGACCACACCATAACATTGCCTGATGCAGTTTGGAATTCCTGTGTGATGGTCTGAATAGGTGGTGGTGGTGGTGGTGGTGGTGGTGGTGGTGCACTTCTTTTCCATATACATCTGCTGCTGTCCCCCGCTGCGGTTACCGGTAGCGGTCAGACCGAGGTACGCGCAAACATTACTCATTACTCACCTGGACATCGGGTTCTTCGGCTGTGGCGTACAGCAGCCGCCGCCTCGTTGGCGATGCAGCTTGCGTCTCCCGTGGTGGGGCCACCGCAGAGACCGTGAGCAGCACAGCCAGCAGTGTCATCAGCATTGACGACGCACACGTCGCCGCCCCGCGACCTGCCATCCTGCGGAGACAGTCAACGCCGTGATCATGAGACGTCCATAATGACGGAATTTAAGCTCGTATAGCGTATGCACTATCTTGATTAAAAGAAAAGGTTGATAGGACACGTACTGAGGTGTCAAGGAATGGTTTTAATGGTAATGACGGAAAGTGTGGAGGTAAAATCTGTTTAGTGAGACTGAGGCTAAGCAGGTTCAAATGGATGTGGGTTGCTGCGGTTAGAGTTGAAGAGACTTGTACAGGACAGACCAGCGTCGAGAGCTGTGTCAACCCAGTTTGAGGTCTAAAACATTCTAATTCAATGTCTATATACGAGGTGTGACCAAAAAGTAACGAAACATTTTTGTTTTCCTTAAAGAATCTTCATTCATTCGACATCAACTTTTTCCGCCCCAAAGTAATCCCCCTCATATATAATACACTTGTGCCTGCGCTTTCCCCAATCTTGGAAACACTTCTGAAACTCACTTGTCATTGTGGTGTTCTGTACCTTCACCGATTCTGTTTTTATCTCATCAGTGGTGGCAAAACGACGTCTCTCTATGGTTCTCTTTAAACCCGAGAATAGAAAGAAGCCGGAGGGGGCCCTGTCTGGCGATTATAGTGGCTGAGGCAACATAATGGTTTTGTTTCTTGCCAAAAAAATAACGAACAAACGTTGAATCGTGATTGGGAGCATTACCACGATGCAGTTTCCACAGGTAGTTTTGCCTCAATTCTAGACGTTTTCTTCGGATTTCTTCACGCGAATGCGCTTTATTTCCAGGTAGTGTTCCTTATTGTTCTTACCACCACAAGGCAGGAACTCAGGATGCACTATCCCATTGTAATCGAAGAAAGCAGTGAGAAGAACCTTCATATGTGATCGAACTTGTCGAATTGTTTCGGTCTCGACTCTTAAGGCAATTCCCATTGGGACGATTGGGCCTTGGTTTCGTCGTCATACCCTTATAAAAAATGGCTCTGAGCACTATGGGACTTAACATCTGAGGTCATCAGTCCCCTAGAACTTAGAACTACTTAAACCTAACTAACCTAAGGACATCACACACATCCATGCCCGAAGTAGGATTCGGACCTGCGACCGTAGCAGTCGCGCGGTTCCATTCTGAAGCGCCTAGAACCGCTCGGCTACACCGGCCGGCCATACCCTTACATCCATGTTGTTTCGTCACCTGTTGCAATCTTTAGAAGTTATAGATCGTTGTCGACTTCATTCAGCAATTCCTGAAGATGTCCACGCGACGTCGTTTGTGGTCGAAATTCAACAATTTAGGAACAAACTTAGCTCCTACACGTCTCATGCCCAAGACACGCAAAAAAAATTGCTAGGTATGAGCCAAAGGATGTGTGTATATCATCAGAGACCTCTCTGTTGGTGATTCAGCGATTTTTCCAAGACCATTTTCTTTGCTACTTCCACATTGGCGTCAGTAATTGCTTTACTAGAGCATCCAGGCCGGTCGTCGTCTTCAGCGCCTTCTCGACCCACTTTGAAACTTTTATACCACTCATAAACCCTTGTCTTACTCCTCGCCAAAAATCACAGTGAGCATTTCGAATGGGGTGCTGCACTTTCTTCCGTTTTTCCAGCAAAATTTAATGCAAATTTTTTGATTCGTAATTGTCGAAAGTAAAAATACGCCGAGCACTCGAAAACACGTATAACCTTTTCGACTGTTGACAGTAAATTAATATTCAAAAAGCTGAAAATACAAACATACATAAGGAACATGTGTACAAATAAGACAAAAATGTATCTGAAAATAGCATGTATAAAGCCCGCGCAATTAAGAGATTCCCGTTACTATTTGATCACATCTCGTAAATCATGCCATCTACGTATTATAGTGTTCCGTAACACAAATTTAGAGTATAAAAACTAATTGATCTGAGGTCATAAGTTGGACAGTTTACTACGTACTGGCTTCTGGTCTGATACATCATGATAACCAGTGTTATTCGCGAGCGGTACGGTATCGTTGAGAAGGGGAACGAAACCCGTTTAATTCGGAATATGACATATATTTTGAAGTGAGCGTTCCTGTTGTATCCCCGAACGTTGACCATTCCTCGTTGGGCACCCTGTAGACCTGAAGATAGCGCGTCTCTACCCTGACTACTCATAAATTCGCGCCAAGTAGAGACAGAGGGACAACATGGCGGATACCACTGCATTGCAGGGCATACCTTACTTCAGTACTTTGTGGCACCAAAATGTGCCATTGCTATGCTCAGATATAACTGTACACCAAATACGTCCAAGTGCCGCAGCGTTACAGCCAACTGTGTCTCTCCATAACATTGCTTGATGCACCTTGTTCATTGTTCCACTCAGATTTGTCTATTTTGTGAAGTTAACGTCCAGGCTTTCGGTTTATCAGGAAACAGGAAGGAGGGAGAAAATCGGAAGCTGGACAAGAGTATCGGGACAAATCCTACTGTACTGAAACAACCAGCAATAAGGAAACATCAAAGCAAGCCAACAAAAGAGATTAGCGTCAGTGTCTTTATTTTATACTCTCTAATACCTTTCATCAATTTGCATAGACAACAGTTAGTAATTGTTCTCCAGATTTTGCTGACTCGGTAAACCGCCTCCACGAAAAGAAGAAAAACAGATTACATCTCCAAACGATAATCCATCGCACTCAGAACATGGGGACGAAATCACCAAGATTCGATACACATGACTAGAAAAGAACAGTGGCCTAATCTCTTCCCTATTACCGATGTTGTTTGTCTTCTGTTTACTTTAAACGAAGTAAACAAAGATTTTAGATAAAAATCTTGGGTAAAGTTTGCATCTTACAATTTTAGATCGATTCCAGCTACTTTAGATTGATTCCACTTGCATTTGCATTGTTGAAAGGCTCGTTTTTTTGACAACACTTTATAATCTCAACTAGCGGTAGTTTGAAACAATGTTATGATGATATTGTTGGTTTGTGGGGCGCTCAACATCGTGGTCATCATCGCCCGTACAAGTTCCCAATCTCTCCATTTCCAGTCTTGCCACTTCCCGAATGATGATGAGATGATAATACAGACACCCAGTCCCCAGGCCGGGAATCGAACCCAGTGATCCAGGGGCAGCAACGCTAGCCACTAGACCACGAGATGCGGACTTGAAACAATGTGTTTGTAGCTTGTTCAGTGCCCCTTTCGCTAGTTTATCCACGTATTCATTAAATATTATTTCTTTGGCGGTGCTTGCCCAATGTTATTGTACGTGTCGGGCAGTTGATTTTTTTCATTTCCTGTTTGATATCCAGAATTAATTGAGGTGTCTGCATAATATCGGACGAATGTAAAAACTGAATTACCCCCTTGCTGTTTGGTATGATGAGAAGCTTCTATTCTATTTCTATACTGCCAGTTATCACTGCCTCTCGAATGGCACATGCTTCCGTGGAGTATACAGACGTTTCTCTTGGGAGGTAAAATTAATATTAATCGCTTAAAAAGATTACTTACGACTTATTTCACATAGAAATGAAATGACATGACGACTCCTTGATGCTTCAGAATGTCTTTTCAGTCTATCGTTTGTTTTAGTTAAGTTATGTCATAGATTGCTCTCTTATCCATTTCAATTCACTACCTCTTGTTTAGTTATTCGATCACCATTCTAATGCTCAGCATTTGAAAAGCTTCTGTTCTCTTCTTGTCTGTGTTGCGTTTATCGTCCACGATTCATTTTCGTGCAAGGCTCACTCGAGAAAATAGCCTTACCAAAGATTGCGTAATACTGAAATTTCTATTCGATGTTAGAAACTCCTATCTTTCACAAATGCTATTCTTGCTATTGCCAGTCTGCATTTTATATTCTTTCTACGATGGGCGTAACAAGTTCGTTTACTGTCCAAATAGCAAAACTCATCTACCACTTTTAATATCTAATTTACTAATATTGATTCAATCAGCATCTCCTGATTAAATTCGGCTGCCCTCCATTTCCTTTCTTTGACTTTCATTTGTGTTCCTTTATAATATCTTTGGAAGATAGTATCCATTCCGTTCAACTCTCTTCCAAGTCCTTTGCTGTCACTGACAATTACGGTGTCACGAAACTTCAAAGTTTTTATTTCTTTTCCCATCTTTTTGAAGGTTATAATGCATGGTAATGTACAGAAAGAGCCCTCTAGCATCTTCTTGCTATGAAAACATGATCAGTATGGTATATGGAGTACGCTATACAAAAGTTTAATTATTGTCCATTAATGGTCGTTCTTCTTCACATTATCAAATCAGTCTCGTCACGGCGTTGCAGCTTCTTACAATGGGTTACGTTAGCGTAGCCTCAGTTGAGTAACAGCTCACTTCCTTCCTCTGAACTAGCGCACCCCTGTCGTTTATGCAACACACTTAGCTGCACCGCTGAGCGGGTCACTATCGCTTCTCGGCAGTATTATCTTGAGTAGATACGTACATTAATTACGTGAGTCGCTAAGGGGGGGGGGGGGGCGAGCAGAATCTCACCCAGCCTCACGTGGGGGGGGGGGGGGGCAAATATCACGTATTTTTTTCCGCAAGAAGCAGTGCAGAATTGCGAAAAAAGTGATTTAAATTAAGTAAAACATGTTTCTCCACTAAAATATGGCTAAATCCTACACAGTAATGTTTATCGCAGTTATCTGAACACCTTATTGATTCGCCACTGCCTGCCGATTCAACCTTTGCGCACCATCATTAGCATGTCCTATGATCTGTATTGCCCAAGTATATGTGGTGATCTGGAAAAAGAGCGCCGGCCGCGGTGGTCTCGCGGTTCTAGGCGCGCAGTCCGGAACCGTGCGACTGCTACGGTCGCAGGTTCGAATCCTGCCTCGGGCATGGATGTGTGTGATGTCCTTAGGTTAGTTAGGTTTAAGTAGTTCTAAGTTCTAGGGGACTGATGACCACAGCAGTTGAGTCCCATAGTGCTCAGAGCCATTTGAACCATTTTTGGATTTTGCGTCCATCAAAAAAGCTGCCGAGCACGGGTGTGCTGTTCACAGCGCATCAGCTATACCAACGCGCGAAGTGCGGCCCTTACGAATTATCACACGTCGAGGTACTGAGGTATTTGCAAGCGACAACGGTTTAGAGTAACTGAATCAGAGATTGAAGGAGCAGATGATTTTACTGAAAATCACGTGGACATGATGGTTCCAGTAGTCACTTTTGATATCTCACGAGTGTCCGTGCACTGAATTAGAATGATAATTCTTTTAAGAATTTTAATAGCTCCTTTTGTTTACGTATTTTATCCTCATTGTGATTCTAGGCTACGTTCTGTCTGAAATACTAGTCGTAATTAGTCATAAATAAAAATAATTAAGCAAATTATGTTTTTTAAAAATAAATCCAACGTAGGTAAGCACAAATTAACATATTTAAAGAAAAAGTAGGCATTTTGAAAAATCTCAGGTGCATTATTTTTTTTGGGGGTGGGGGAGGGGGTCGAGCCAAATCTGACGACATCTCACCGAGGAGGGAGGGAGGGGGAGAGTCGAAAAACGCCAGAATCGCCTTACGCAATTAGTGGGACCGAGAGAAGTGGCGCTGTGGCTAGCACACTGAACCCACATTTGGGGTGAGGGGTGGAGGGGGGGGGGGGGGGTTATACGATTCAGATATGCGTCCGGCCATCGTAATGTAGGTTTCTCTTGATTTCCCTAAATCGCTCTAGGCAGTTTCCGAAATTGTGCTCCGTCTATGCAGTGGCCAATATATCGCTATGTTCTTTTGGCTAGTACGGCTGCACAGCGTCACGTGTGTTGCTGTGTTTCCTGTATCCCTAGATTCGTTAAGTTCCGCGTATGTCTGTATGTATGTAAGGACAATACTTTGTGCTACACTAGTGTACACAACTTTTTTATATTTATGAGTCTTTGGCCGAATGTATGATAGGAAATTTAGAGCCAAACAAGTAGCCTTTCACGTATGTTAGACTTTCTAGAACATCATATCCCAGATTTGGATTAAAAATAGTTTCCGTTCCTCAGTTCTGGCCAATTATTTCGGGAAGCTTCCCTTGGTTGTAAGACAAATACTGGAAAGGACTGCATTTTTAATCATTAGTTGCACAAACAAAACGTTATTGTTTACCTGTTTAGGTGTCTCAGACCAAAGGAAGATTATCGACATAAAATTGAAAAAAGCCATGTATGAGTACAGATTATGACCAGCAAATAACGTAAACACGAAGTTTAAAGAGAATAATAAAAGTACTTACGAAGACAAAACACCAGATGGAAAAGCAATTTATCTTTCTCTTACATGTTTCGAAAGCCCACACCCTTACAATAAGTATATACGACCATCCACCATATACCATGTGACCTTACACAGCATCTAATTTGTCTTCTAATAATACGCAACCGAATATGAGCGCACTGTCATGAAGATTGATTCCATCTGACTAGAAACAACAAATATCACATGTTGAGTAAGAGCTGCGAAGAGTATGCTACCATATTCAGTATAGCTTACATACAAAGAACTATACCGCCTGCAGTCAGAGAAGTAGAAGCAATAAAGGACATGTTAGAAAAAGATCTTATTACAATGTGGCTGTGTTGTCGATACATCGTGTCACACATCCCTGGACCTGCAATACTACAGTGAAGGTATAAACCTGTGTGGCTGTGGTGTGTAGATGATATACACCATGGTACTATACAACGTCATCAATATTCACATAGGTTGAAATAGTAATGTAGCTGGTCGCTGTGGTCGAGCGGTTCTAGACGCTTTAGATCGGAACCCCGCTGCTGCTACGGTCGCAGGTTCGAATTCTGCCTCGGGCATGGACGTGTGTGATGTCCTTAGGTTGTTTAGGTTTAAGTAGTTCTAAGTCTAGGGGGCTGATGACCTCAGATGTAAAGTCCCAAAGTGCTCAGAGCCATTTCAACCATTTTGAATAGTAATGTAAATCTCACCATACCATCACATTCTGCATTAGTGCAGATGTGACTCTCCAAAATCGCGATAGTAATCGTAAAAGATAGACCTCAGAAACTAGCCCGTTATATTACAAACATTAACATAACCTAGACCTCGGTATACTGATAACTTAAATGTATACACAGTAGTATGTATCACACGGGTCCAGCAGTGTGTGGCGCGATGGGTTTACATTTGCAATACATATAACAGGTCGTGTATATAACCTGTCATATGACGTAGAGTATCTGAGATCTACGTCATCCAGTGACAAAGACATTGGTTAATCGACGTGTACGTGTCGAAATGTTTAATGCCGGAGGTCTGTATCAGATGGTTACTGACTTGCACTTGTGACATAGGTTGGCAAGTTTGACAGAGCTGTGATATCATCATCGTATCTGATGCTTCAAATTTTTTACAACATATAATGGGCAATATGTTCTAAAAAATTTTAAAACGAAAAATCCTATGGTAACAACATAGCTCTGTCGAAACCGGTCATGCATTAAAGTGTTTTTCTTAGTGATCCTGCCTTGTGCTGTTTTCTTCAGGTATTACAGTTGGTACATGTTTATGTATATTCATACATGATTGCATATACAATGTGATTTTGCACTTAAAAAGTGGTTGAAGCCTATTTATTTTTGACATAACTTTGGGATAATCTGTTTGCGGTGTGTATGTTAGTTTAAAAAGCATTTATCTTGAAAATTTAGGATTTACACAGCATTTGTTTTCACTTTGCATATCTTAACCTATTTGTATCACTCAATGAGTGATGATGTCAGCTTGTTTTCATGTAATTATAGGTCTTCATATGGTCGACAATATACACTCCTGGAAATTGAAATAAGAACACCGTGAATTCATTGTCCCAGGAAGGGGAAACTTTATTGACACATTCCTGTGGTCAGATACATCACATGATCACACTGACAGAACCACAGGCACATAGACACAGGCAACGGAGCATGCACAATGTCGGCACTAGTACAGTGTATATCCACCTTTCGCAGCAATGCAGGCTGCTATTCTCCCATGGAGACGATCGTAGAGATGCTGGATGTAGTCCTGTGGAACGGCTTGCCATGCCATTTCCACCTGGCGCCTCAGTTGGACCAGCGTTCGTGCTGGACGTGCAGACCGCGTGAGACGACGCTTCATCCAGTCCCAAACATGCTCAATGGGGGACAGATCCGGAGATCTTGCTGGCCAGGGTAGTTGACTTACACCTTCTAGAGCACGTTGGGTGGCACGGGATACATGCGGACGTGCATTGTCCTGTTGGAACAGCAAGTTCCCTTGCCGGTCTAGGAATGGTAGAACGATGGGTTCGATGACGGTTTGGATGTACCGTGCACTATTCAGTGTCCCCTCGACGATCACCAGTGGTGTACGGCCAGTGTAGGAGATCGCTCCCCACACCATGATGCCGGGTGTTGGCCCTGTGTGCCTCGGTCGTATGCAGTCCTGATTGTGGCGCTCACCTGCACGGCGCCAAACACGCATACGACCATCATTGGCACCAAGGCAGAAGCGACTCTCATCGCTGAAGACGACACGTCTCCATTCGTCCCTCCATTCACGCCTGTCGCGACACCACTGGAGGCGGGCTGCACGATGTTGGGGCGTGAGCGGAAGACGGCCTAACGGTGTGCGGGACCGTAGCCCAGCTTCATGGAGACGGTTGCGAATGGTCATCGCCGATACCCCAGGAGCAACAGTGTCCCTAATTTGCTGGGAAGTGGCGGTGCGGTCCCCTACGGCACTGCGTAGGATCCTACGGTCTTGGCGTGCATCCGTGCGTCGCTGCGGTCCGGTCCCAGGTCGACGGGCACGTGCTCCTTCCGCCGACCACTGGCGACAACATCGATGTACTGTGGAGACCTCACGCCCCACGTGTTGAGCAATTCGGCGGTACGTCCACCCGGCCTCCCGCATGCCCACTATACGCCCTCGCTCAAAGTCCGTCAACTGCACATAAGGTTCACGTTCACGCTGTCGCGGCATGCTACCAGTGTTAAAGACTGCGATGGAGCTCCGTATGCCACGGCAAACTGGCTGACAGTGACGGCGGCGGTGCACAAATGCTGCGCAGCTAGCGCCATTCGACGGCCAACACCGCGGTTCCTGGTGTGTCCGCTGTGCCGTGCGTGTGATCATTGCTTGTACAGCCCTCTCGCAGTGTCCGGAGCAAGTATGGTGGGTCTGACACACCGGTGTCAATGTGTTCTTTTTTCCATTTCCAGGAGTGTAGTCAAATTGTATACGACCTTTTTATAAGGTATACTTTGTTGCTTGTACTACTCTGACTGCAGTCAGTGTATTTCTTTGTATTTAAATTACACTGAATATGGTAGTAGACCCTTCGTACTGTGTTCTTTGGAGTTCTTTGTGGACATGTGATCTTTGTTGTTCTCTAGTCAGCTGGAATCATGCTTCATGATAATTCCTTCACATTCGATGGTGTCTAACTGAGAGACGAATTCGACGCTGTTTAAGATCATGGTATATGGTAGATGTATATTTGTTATAACACTGAGAACTTTCGAACCATGTAAGAGAAAGATGGACTGCTTTTCGGCCGGCCGAAGTGGCCGTGCGGTTCTATGCGCTACAGTCTGGAACCGCGTGACCGCTACGGTCGCAGGTTCGAATCTTGCCTCGGGCATGGACGTGTGTGATGTCCTTAGGTTGTTTAGGTTTAAGTAGTTCTAAGTCTAGGGGGCTGATGACCTCAGATGTAAAGTCCCATAGTGCTCAGAGCCATTTGAACCGATAGTCTTCCTGTGATGATGGTTTCAGAGACCGAAACCGTTTAAGTATACAAGTTTATTTGAACAGATAGTTAAAAATTTCTTTGAGCATGTGATCGCTGCCGAAACTCACCTCGCTAAAAGATTAGCAACTATTGGAGTTGGAAATCCTCCCCACTGTACTCACAGTTGAGACTACCCCTGCCCCAGTACAGCATGCCAGGTATTTGACCGAAAAAACTACGTCTTTGTAATGTGTCATAGCTCATACGTAGAGAATGGAAAATAAGAGAACCTATTCCATTTGGGATCTCCTGTTTTCGAATACTGGCTCACTTAGTATTTGCATTAAAAGGACTGAACACTAAAATGGATCAGACCTCTGAAAACCCTCTGTATCCTTCATGGTACACAACGAAATGTTAAAAAAAAAGTAGTTTATTTGACTTAGCTGTTTCGTAGAAACGCGGTTGTGGTTTCCCTTGACTGTGGCGTGCATTTCAACATAAAAGTTAATTTTGTCCAGGTGAAGCAAGGGAGGTTGAAGCCAGCCAGTTTTGCCCAAGGATATGAGAAAACAATAAGGACGTGTTTTCTTACCTCAACGCGTCATCTGTGCGAAACACGCGACAGCTAGTTCTTGGCCTGTCTTCGACAGGTTTACGAGATTTGTCTCACTGCAGTCGCAATGACGAACGGGAAGAGAACATGTCTTCGCCATTGTCGATCAAAATCTGTGTAGGACTGTTTGCCGTCTGATGTGAGGCGACTGGATGTTGCTCAGCGTGGGTAACGATTGTGCGGGAATGGGGAACAACACATCATGTATGACTCACGTTACGTGGCGCTGTTGGACACCAGCCAGCCGCCTGTGTAGGTTTGTCAGCCATACAAAATAGCGGTTTCGCATGGTGAACGTACCTGTATTGCTAAACGGTCGAGCTGCGATCTACAAAAACTACGGTTCGGTGGTTTTGTAACAGCACGTAAATGACGGAGTCTATGGTAGGATTACCGCTATTATTGGTAGCATTGGCAAGGAGACAAAAACATAAATGAATGTATGTGTGAGAGGAATTGTTTTTGTTTTTTACATAATTATAGCCGTACATTGTTCAGTGTTAGACCATTGTGTATTTTATATCCTTACAAGATATAAATTGCATCGTATAAGGGAAAGAAAAGCTGTTCGCTTAACTTTTGCACTTTCATGTAACCAAGACAATTACTTCTGATGCAGTTATAGTTAACATCCACGAACACAAAAAATGAATACATAGTGAATCTCCAGAAACTTCCACTGCAAATATTGTGGAAATGGAAAGTGCTATTGATTTGCGGTTTTCACACAATGGGTGGGTAGTCAGGGGCTCGTGGTGTTAGCCAATATACAGGTTGTAGTAATACATAGAAATGTTTTTTGTGTTGACATACATTGTTTAAAATGGAGCAGTGCTGATCGACATAAACAGACCAAAGCAGGATAACATAGAATGTCAGTGATGTATGTCGCAGGACCCTAGTGCGAGTGCTTTACGAGGTATCTTTTTTTTGAAAAGTTTCCACACAGACACTTCTTTTTGCTAAGTACGATGTTGTTTTCTGGCTTGCAGTGTGCTCCTGTGTTACTTGAGTGCATTGCCACTTGTTAGCGAGTCAGTATCACAGCATGAGGAGTATGTCGTTGATGGACGTTGGAATTGACCACTGCAGAAGAAAGCCGACATGCTCATGGTGTATGGAGAGTCTAGGAATAATGCAGTCCGTCCTTGTGCGGTGTATCCTGCAAGATATTGTAATAGACGTCAACCATGTCGCCATTATTTAACAACCTCTTCAACCAGTTACGTGAAAGCGGTAGTACAACACCTAGACAACGTTAATAGAAGAAAACAAGTGACAACAGGAGAAAGCAAATCAACGTTCTTGCTACTGTTGCAGTTGATCCGTGGCGCCTTTCATCGCTAATGCTGGAGTTCAGTATGGTGTTGGCCCACCGTTAGCCTTGATGACAGCTTCCACTCTCGCAGGCATACGTTCAATCAGGTGCTGGAAGGTTTCTTGGGGAATGGCAGCCCATTCTTCACGGAGTGCTTCACTGAGGAGAGGTATCGATGTCGGTCGTGAGGCCTGGCACGAAGTCGGCATTCCAAAACATCCCAAACGTGTTCTACAGGATCTGGGTCAGGACTCCGTGCGGGCCAGTCCATTACAGGGATGTTATTGTCGTGTAACCACTCCTCCACAGGCCGTGAATTATGATTAGGTGCTCGAACATGTTGAAAGATGCAGTCGCCATCCCCAAATGCACTTCAACAACGGGAACCAAGAAGGTGCTTAAAACATGAATGTAGGCCTGTGCTGTGATAGTGCCACGCAAAACAACATGGGATGTAAGCCCCCTCCATGAAAAACACGACCACACCGTAACACCATCTCTTCCAAAATTTACTGTTGACACAACACACGCTGGCTGACGTTCACTGGGCATTCGCCACACCCACACCCTGCCATCGGATCGCCACATTGTGTACCGTGATTCGTCACTCCACACAACGTTTTTCACTGTTCAATCGTCCAATTTTTACGCCTTACACCAAACGAGACGTCGTTTGGCATTTACCGGCGTGATGTGTGGCTTATGACCAGCCGCTCGACCAGGAAATCCAAGTTTTCTCACCTCACGCCTAACTGTCATAGTGCTTCCAGCAGATCCTGATGCAGTTTGGAATTCCTGTGTGATGGTCTGGATAGATGTCTGCCTATTACACATTACGACCCCTCTTCAACTGTCGGCGATCTCTGTCAGTCAACAGACGAGGTCTGCATGTAGGCTTTTGTGCTGTACGTGTCCCTTCACGTTTCCACTTCACCATCAGATCGAAAACAGTGGACCTATGGATCTTTAGGAGTGTGAAAATCTCGCTTACAGACGTATGGCACAAGTGACACCCAATCATCTGATCACGTTCGAAGTCCGTGAGTTCCGGGGAGCGCCCCATTCTGCTCTCTCACGATGTCTAGTGACTACTGACGTCGCTGATATTGAGTACCTGGCGGTAGATGGCAGCACAATGCACCTGATATGAAAAACGTATGTTTTGGGGGGTGTCCGGGCACTTTTGATCACATAGTGTACCAACTACACTCATTGGTGTGCGACGACGTCTTATCGCATCCTACTCGGACATCTCCGCCGAAATGCTAGCACGTGTGGAACAGTCGTTCCATACCAGACTGGAAACGTGTATTGCAGCTGCCGGTAATCATTTTAAACACAATCTGTGATGGTCAGATGTCTCGTTATTGGTCAGAATCCACGTAAGTAGTGTATGCACTTGAGTTGTCCTTTAGCATGTGACGCCACAGGTATTGTACAAGTGTCCGTGTGGGAACTATTTAAAAGACGATACCGCCTAAACGTCTTGCACTATAATCCTGAAAAAACGCCTGTGACATTCTAATTTTGATGGTGTCAGTTGGCATTGTTCCAATATGTTGGCACAAAAAATACATTTTCGGAGTAATATTACAATGTGTTGATTGGCTAAGAATGCGAACCCCTCACTGCTAACCATTCCGTGAAAACGACGCGTCAATAACACTTTCCATTCCGCAATATTTGCGGTGCAAGTTTTAGGCGATTCAGCCTGTGTAATTATTGTTGTTGGACTGCACTCAATATCAGCGTTCATCATCGGGATCAAAGGTGAGAGTTTCCTGTTATAATTGATAAATGTGTAATATGTTTAGCAGTAAAAGAAACATGTTTTATAACAGGTCGCCCAAGAATTGAAGCGATGTTTTGATATGTTTTTGATTTGCAGTTTTATTATTTTACATTTTTTGAGGAAATAGCGTTTTGTAGTGGTATATAATACATCTGTAGTGTTTCTTCTTTTATTTTTACTACAACATCCCTCTTTTCACTTTACGAATCAACAGTTTTCGAATAAAACGTGAATTAAACATCGACATTTTAAAATTTGCCGTAAATAACGTTTATTTTTAAATAGTGGATACGAGGATAATGTGTAGGTTATACGGACCTTTATATATATATATACACACACACACACACACACACACACACACACACACACACACACACAGAGTCAGTTTCTGCACAATTCACTGCTTCTGGTTTCTAGACGAATTTAGAAACTTCGTACGCAAAGATTGATATGCAACTCTCCTAACGTACGAGTAACACGGTTACGATCGTAATTGAACAAAGCTACAAGGAATACTCCCGTAGTCTACGATCATTTACAGTAGTCTGTGATAGCTTACAGTAGTTTTTCAACTCTACTAAATTGCTGACCAATCGCACGGTCCCACTTGGAGTTAGTCCGCCCCCGGTAGCTGAGTGGTCAGCGCGACACACAGAGGTTTTCTCCGCTCAGGGACTGGGTGTTGTGTTTTGTCCGTCATCATTTCATCCCCATCGACGTGTAAGTCGCTGAAGTGGCGTCAACTCGAAAGACTTGCACCAGGCGAACGGTCTACCCGACGGGAGGCCCTAGTCACACGACATTTACATTTTACTTGGAGGTTACATATCTGGCAGTTTCCACAGGCAACAATTGTGGTTTTTTACTATTTCATATAATTCATTTAAAAATTTAAAATGTCAAAATCGACTCGGACAGATTATCTTACGTCAGTCCTAAGGGCCCGTGAAACGAGTATTATTGTTAAAAGCTCTGTAGGTCTGTAAGCCTTGAAGGACTGTTAATTCACGGTGCGCATATTACAGAGACTACATTCATCTAGTATCAGAGAATGAGAGCACGTATCTGCTTCCAACAAACTTTACACATTCGTTTGAATCCTTTCGAAACTTTTACTCTCGAAATCCCACAAAATAATGAAAGGAAAATAGTTTATATCGCTTGTTACATTTTCGTTGTTCATGCAGTGAATCTTCAGCATCAGCCGTGACGTTTTAATTTATTACTTCTTCAGTGCTGCTTCGATTCGTAAGATATTTTGTATGCAAAATCAATATACATCACTGAATGTGCCCGCAAAATTGTCATTGCACGACACTTAAATAATGAGACGGTAAAAAATTAGCCTTTCTTAAAACAGAGTGGAAATTACCCAGCCTATACTCATCCAGTGTTTGATAACAAGAACACTTAGCGTATTCCAACACACTTCAGTCACAGTTTCAAACTTTTCCTCGCTGTTGTATATGTGGGAGTTATGTTCTTGAAAGAATCGGAGGTGAGGGAATTATTGGTTAATACTAAAGCATTTGTACGTATCATGCTCACTTCTGTTCCAGCAAGTCTTCCAGGTAGGTTGCTACGTCTTTTATTACGATTTTTAAGTTCTGTAGCCGTTTCTGAAGATGGTATAGAAGTTTAAGGCTGTGTCTAAAATAAAATGCACATACTTTGTATGTGAAATACTACGGTAATGTGTGACTCCCGGACATGACCATACACTGATAGTTTGCCTTCTTTTTCGGCCATACGGATAAATGAAAAATTTGTGCTACGGAAGAAAAGAAGCCAGAATGAGGTAAAGCGTCTGTGAGATACTAGGCCCGTCGGACATGTGACCGCTTGACTTGTACTAGAGCTCATGCTGACCGAGGACGTGACCCCTGCGCCGCATGTGGAGATGCGCATAAAAACGTCGCTTGCTGACGGGGATGGATTCGGGACTTCCCCGTACCCTATCAGAAGCTACGATGACCCAGACCTTCGCGCGGCATCGGTGTTCTCACGGGTGACGAGCGGGATTCCCCGTATTTCTTGTTAGTTCCAAACAGCGCAGTCGTTTTGTAACGTCCCCTTTGAAGAATTATACACGACTGTCCTTAAACTGACACACAATATTTTGTTAGCGCAACGCAATCTGACTTTCAATAATCCCTACAAAAGAATGGGCCCTGACTAACATTAACCTATAAGTTTCACAAATCACTTACGTCACAAAAATCTTCGCTACTCAAGCTACTGCAAATACAGCGAGCGCCACTACTGCCAGCTAAATAAAAGATTCAAACTACTGAAGGCACTAACTACTGATAGGGATAGTTAGCAAATGAAAGATATTAATAGAGAACAAACAATGTATTTACCTTGATATCATCATATATAAATATAGCAGTTCATGACAAATTTCAAAACTCCGCCATCTCTCTCCCCACATCCACCACTGCTGGCGGCTCACCTCCAACTGTGCAACGCTACGCGCTGTTCACAGCCAGCTGCCTAACACTACAATGGCAGACAACAATGCAAACTAGACACAGACTGCACACAGCACAGCCAGTGATTTTCATACAGAGGTGGCGTTACCAATAAAAAACCTAAACAGCCTACTTACAGTTTGTCCCATTGGACAGCGTGTCAAGTGTGAGTCGTGAAAACTGGCAGTTTCCGTTTTCTCTTGTTCGTGAAGACACTACGCCAATACAAATGAAACACGGCCTTACGGCACTTAACAGAAAGTGATCCTGTGTGTGACACCTTACATCAAATTTTGTCGGCGCGCTGCGTAAATAAAGTGTTTAATGAGATTCCTTCCAGATTCTCTACCGATTAAGTGACATAAGGATGGCATCTTTGCTCCTGCTTCTACACGTTCGTCTATACTCTGCGAATAACTTTCGAAGTGTTGGGGTAGGAGGTACTTTTTATTGTAACATGGACGATTTCTTCTCGTAACGTTCAGAGATATAGGGTGGCAAGAACAACTGCTTGTACGCTGATCTCCGAGAGACGGGCATCTCTGGGCAGGGGGAGGCGGCGGGGTGGCGGCAACAAGTATTCGCAGTTCCCACCCTAAGTGACGATTTTTGAAACATTCTAAGCTGGTTTTCTCAAAGTATTGGGTGTCCTCGATCTTATGCCTACCAGTTAAGAATTCTAAACATTTCTGTTAACACTTTGACCAATCCTGTGAGCCACTGACCACCCGCACCGCCTTTGTATACGCTCGATATCGGTAAAACCCAGTGTGGATGCCACACACTTCAGCAGGTATGAAACGTACAAGTGTTCAGCATGCAATCTCTGTGCTGAGCGTCTCTGCTGGTTGCACTTAATATTTGCATGCCACGAGAGTGTATGACACATTAATGCGGTAGTCAAAGGATACTATGCATCGACGTTTCGTGAACAGACTAGCTTTGCACTGCTCTACATTAAGAACAAGTTGGAGCTCTTTGCACCAAACTATATTTTGACGAAGTCTAACTGCATGCCAATCCAGTCCCTCAGCTGGTACGATATCTTACAAGAAATCCCACCACAAGAGTCTTTAAACTCACGTGTGTAAGACAGCTTCAAATGCCTGATTACATATGAGTTAACGTGCTAAATATGTTATGTTAAGCTTGTAAAATCTTTAAAGCGAGAAAAAATTTAGAAAGGTATGTATTAAGTCTGTTGGGAGAGTCAAGTCCTCCATTATCAAACTCGCGAAGACTGAATTATTTTACTTTCCGTTTTAAGAAAAGCTAGTTTTTCACTCATGTCAGTGCATCTTATTCTGTTAAATTTTTAACACAAGAGTTTTACCTTTTGATGAGTAGATTATGACAGCATTGTAAATTTTTAAATTTGTCCAATAATTGTATGAAATACTGAAAATATAATATTTGTCGCCCCAGCGAAGCTGTTGCTGTTATGTAATGTACACGGACGGTACTGTCTTAACAAGCCGTCCTTGTGGTATTGCGTGACCAGTTTTTAAAAAACTGGAGAAGTGGTTTGCTCTATCCATGGAACTGAGAACATGGTTTGTGAAGAGCGTGAATTTTTTTGCACATGATCAATATTTTTGGAAACAATATTCATTTCCATAGATACGTAATTTTTTCCAGGTCGGTCATTGCCTTAAATCACAACGGAGGCGTATGGCCAAGGAGTCACTAATTTTGCTCACTTTTCACAGGACTATAGTACACGCATAGATGTAACGTATGCTACACTAATTCTGGTACGATACGCTTCTGAAGCGGTTTCAAGAAACCAAGGTTCAGTGTGTTAGTAGACTCTTCACTACTGTACGAGAGCGCCAGGCGGCGCGCAGCGTCATGAGTGCAACCGGCCAAAGATGACACACACACACACACACACACACACACACACACACACAGTAGTAGTAGTCAGTCTGTCTCTCTGACCCTATTGCCTTCCAGGCTCTTTCACTTTTTCTTTGTTTTTCCTAATCTTCCACCGAACACGTGTATCATTACAGCAAGGCATGTTTCTTTGGAAGAGAACATGACGCTAGGGGGACCCATGATGGTGATGATTGCTGTTAAACGTTCATAGAGAAAAATGTCAAGAATTTACTTAACGACTCTTCTAGATTCAAATGGCTCTGAGCACTATGGGACTTAACATCTGAGGTCATCAGTCCCCTACAACTTAGAATTACTTAAACCTAACTAACATAAGGACATCACACACATCCATGCCCGAGGCAGGATTCGAACCTGCGACCGTAGTGGTCGCGCGGTTCCAGACTGAAGCGCCTAGAACCGCTCGGCCACACTGGGCGGCCCCACATTTCTGGCACATACGTTTCGTGCAATGCGGGTGTCTGTGCTGCACGTTGTACATCATATGTTAGGGGCGAGGAAAAATTTTCCGTCCGAAGGCCTTACAAATTGCGTGACTACCACACTCTATGTCTACTCCACCGACTCCCCGTCGCGCAAGCACCCCAGTACCTTGCTTCAGAGATTAAAAACCTGTCATGTCATCATAATCGAAACACGAGGTCACTCTTATTTGGTATCCTAACTGTGCCCACTCACAAAACAGAAACTTTTGCAAACTCCTTCTCAGTTGCCGCTGTCCGCCTCTGGAACAAACTGCCCCTTACCTTGCGTAAAATTCGATCTCCTGCTGCTTTTAAGAAGAAGTTGAAGCATTTCCTACTATCATCCTCACAAAGTTCTCCACAAAATTAATGTACAAGGACAATCCCCTCATCTGTCAAATAGCAAAGCTAGCGTCTCCTATCTTGCTCCTGAGATGCCTTCCTCTTCATCTTTCTCTATTAGCCACGCAATCTTCTTTTCCTTTATATTTCCTTAATTATGTTTCATCATGTCTCTATTCTTCTCCTCCCTTCACCATGAGTCTCCCTCATACTCCCTGCTGCCGGCACTCCTATCTAAAATCTGTCTCTTCAATAATGTCTAATTATAACGGTACTTGTGACCTAAGAATATAAACTCTATATGTATGTATTTTTCCAGGTGTACCTTTCAAATTGTTTATTTCACTTTTTGTACTAGATGTAGTTTAACATGCCTACTAAAACTTATGAATGTAAAATAAGTAGAATGCCTGGTTAGATGTAAGAGAGAGCCTGATGGCCCTAATCTTGCCAGGTTAAATAAATAAATAAATAAATAAATAAATTACTGTCCAGAATCGGTATGCCACTCAGCAAAATCGCTTGGGCTTCAAGAAATCGCCCCACCTAAACAGCAGGTGGAAGATACCAGGTTGGTAAAAAAACACCCTGGCCCGCTGCGTGAAGGAGTCCATAACTCCCTGCTGCACATCCTCGTCCGAAAGTCGTCGACCTTCCAAGCCTTTTTTAAGGTACCGAACCCATGATGATCGCACGGGGAGTGGCCGGCACTACTCGTGCAAGGCGGTGGTGCTCGAGCGTATCCCACGTGAGTTGCCGTAACAGCTGCTGTACGACATTTGCGATATGGGGACTTCCGTTATAATGAAGCAGCACCACTTGTCACAGTTTCCAGCCGACAACGGTGGTATTTGACAACATGCTACCTCATAATCAGCCTTCATTCTCCTGCGAACCCTGCAGATCTAGCACTCCTGAAAGAAAGGATATTGCGGAGACATGGCTTAGCCACAGCCTGGGGGATGTTTCCAGAATGAGATTTTCACTCTGCAGCGGAGTGTGCGCTGATTCGCAGGAGAGCTTCTGTAAAGTTTGGAAGGTAGGAGACGAGATACTGGCAGAAGTAACGCTGTGAGGACGGGGCATGACTCGTGCTTGGGTAGCTCAGTTGGTAGAGCAGTTGCCCGCGAAAGGCAAAGGTCCCCGAGTTCGAGTCTCGGTCCGGCACACAGTTTTAATCTGCCAGGGAGTTTCATACAATTTTTTGTGACAGCTGATGTGTAATGCTTCATTTGCTCCTACTGTTCGTGAACACACAGATATCCCCATACGCCCAGTGGTGACAACAGCTATTAAACTCATCGTCTCCTCCATTAAATTCTATGATGATAGGCTGGGATTGGCTACCGCCACATAACGAAAATGCCACATCGTGCATCCCACTGTGTCATTGCGACGGTCGAAGGATACAGACTCCCGCGAACTCGGTAAGTGATCCATTAGCTGATAGTACACATCACTAGTCGGGACAGCAGCACACAGATTCTCTCATCCATTACTGATACGATCAGGCGACTCGCTGCCCTTGCGTGCTAGTGTTTGCAGAATGCAACCACAAGTTGTTATCTTGTTTAGTTCGGAAGCTGACGCGTAGTAATGACTTGGGGCACATTAAGCGTAATTTCAAAAGATGCATCAACACTTAACATGAACTGAAGTTCTCCGAACTGTATAACAACAAACAAGAACCAACTTAAAGACAATGGAACTACCAAGAATCATGAGCAACAGTGGTGAGCTCACTGCGAGGAAAGGCACGTAATAAGGGGTATTTCGAAAACTTAGTTACACATATTGCCCCACGCTAAGCGTGGGGCGTTGTGAGAAGAGAGTACATGTTCTGGACGTTCTGTTGCAATAGGGGTAACAGGTGCATCACTGGTGCGATTGAAATGGCGCGGCAGTGGAAACGTCCCGAGTAAAACAGAAGTTATTTCTGGCGTTCCCCAAGGTAGTGTTCAGGCCCTCTGCTCTTCCTTACCCGTGTATACGATATAGGAGAAAGTCTGAGCAGACGTCTTAGGTTTTTTGTAGATGATGTTGTGGTTTACCATCTTGTAGAGTCACAAGGAGGTCAAAAGAAATTGCAAAACGATTTAGAAAAGATATCTGTTTGGTGCAAAATTTGGCAATTGACCCTAAATAACGAAAAGTGCTAAAAGGAATCCGTTAAACTTCGGATACACGATAAATCAATGAAATCTGGAGGCCGTGAACTGAACTAAATACATAGGAATTATGATTACGAACAACACAAATTGGAAATAACAAACAGAAAATGTTATGGCGAAGCCGAATCAAAAAATATGATTTATTGGCAGGAAACTTATAAGATGCAACAGTTCTACTAAAGAGACTGCCTACACAACGCCTGTCCGTCCTCTTTTGGAATACTGCTGCGCTGTGTGGGATGCTTACCAGATAGGATTAACGGAGTACGTCGAGCAAGTTCAGAGAAGGGCAGCTCGTTTTGTATTATCGACAAATAGGGTTCAAATGGCTCTAAGCACTATGGGACTTCACATCTGAGGTCATCAGTCCCCTAGAACTTAGAACTACTTAAACCTAATTTAACCTAAGGACATCACACACATCCATGCCCGAGGCAGGATTCGAACCTGCGACCGTAGCAGCAGCGCGGTTCCGGATTGAAGCGCCTAGAACCGCTCGGTCACAGCAGCCGGTGACAAATAGGGGCTCGAGTCAAAGTAAGGCAAATCAGAGCTCGCATGGAAAGACATAGGTGTTCGTTTTTCTCCGTGAGCTGTTCGAGAGTGGAATAATTGAGAATTATTGTGAAAGTGGTTCGATGAACCCTATTCCAGGCACTTAAGTGAGATTCGCGAAGTATCCACGTAGATATACACTGAAGCGCCAAAGAAACTGGTCTAGGCATGCGTATTCAAATACAGAGATATGTAAACAGGCAGAATACGGCGCTGCGGTCGGAAACGCCTGTGAGACAAATGTCTGGCGCAGTTGTTAGATCGGCTACTGCTGCTACAATGGCAGGTTATCAAGATCTGAGTGAGTTTGAACGTGGTATTATAGTCGGCAGACGAGCGATGAGACACAGCATATCCGAGGTAGCGGTGAAGTGGGGATTCTCCCGTACGACCATTTCACGAGTGTACCGTGAATATCAGGAAACCGGTAAAACATCAAATCTCCGATATCGCTGTGGCCGTAAAAAGATTCTGAAAGAAGGGGGCCAACGACGACAAAGAGAATCGTTCAATGTAAGAGAAGAGCAACCCTTCCCCAAGTTCCTATAGATTTCAAAATCCTGGATCATCAGCAAGTTCCAGCGTGTGAACCATTCAACGAAACATCATCTATATGGGCTATCGGAGCCGAAGGCCCACTCGTGTACCCTTTACGACTGCACGACACAAAGCTTTAGGCCTCCCCTGGGTCCGTCAACACCGACATTGGACTGTTGACTGAAAACATGTTGCCTGGTCGGACGAGTCTCGTTTCAAATTGCATCGAGTGGATGGATGTGTACGGGTATGGAAACAACCTCATAAATCCATGGACCCTGCATGTCAGCAGGGGACTGTTGAAGCTGGTGAAGGCTCGGTGATAGTGTGGATACGTGTGCAGTCGGATACGACTCTGACATTTGGCACGAACGTAAGCATCCTCTCTGATCACCTGCATCCATTTACGTCCATTGTGAATTCCGACGCACTTGGACAATTCGAGTAAGACAATGCGGCACCTCACACGTCCAGAATTGATACATAGTGGCTCCCGGGACACACTTCTGAGTTTAAACAGTTGCTCTGGGCACCAGACTCCCCGGACATGAACATTATTGAGCGTGCAACGTGCTGTTCAGAAGAGATCTCCACCCCTTCGTACTCTTACGGATTTACGAACAGCCCTCCAGCACTACTTTCGACATTAGTTAAGTCCATGCCACGTCGTGTTGCGGCACTTTTGCGTGCTCGTGGGTGCCGTACACGGTATTAGGCAGGTGTACCAGTTTCTTTGGCTCTTCAGTGTAGATGTACTCCAAGTTGAGGGAAACGGGACAGTACGATTCTTGTGGTGGAAAAACGTCAAAATTGCACACAAATTCATCTTGAATTTCAGGCGGTGTATGCACCAGATGCAATGTCGCGTCTAGTGAGAGTGAAACTGTACCAACAATTTGACCATGGCCGCACAGACATGGGTGATGTTGATCGGGAAGGAAAAAATGGTTCAAATGGCTCTGAGCACTATGGGACTTAACATCAATGGTCATAAGTCCCCTAGAACTTAGAACTACTTAAACCTAACTAACCTAAGGACATCACACAACACCCAGTCATCACGAGGCAGAGAAAATCCCTGACCCCGCCGGGAATCGAACCCGGGAACCCGGGCGTGGGAAGCGAGAACGCTACCGCACGACCACGAGCTGCGGAGTATCGGGAAGGAAGGCCATAAACTTCGGCCATAGACAACAGTGTCCAGGCAGTCGAGAAACTGATTCGCAGTAATAGTAGATTCTGCAGTACAAAATTTTAGGAAGCATTCTGTTATTTGGAACAAAGCAACGATCGGCATAGAATGCTCAAAATCCAATAAAAACGCTCTCGATCGCGTTTTCAGATTTTTGTTCATTAGCAACCGGTAAAGTAAGTGTGTCACTGTTGCTGTGGCATCCCTACTTTTGCGGATCTCGTTCCGTCTGCCGCCACCAGCAGCTATAATTGGTGGTGTAAAGTCTCAATATGGTCTGAGCAAAGGGCCGAAACCGGTTGCTAATGAACAGAAATCGGAAAACGCAATGGAAAGTGTTTTTATTGGATTTTTAGATTTTCTAATTATCAGTACGTTCACACAGCGGTTCTCGAATGGATTCCGGGCCAAGGAGCGCATTTCTGTCGTCGAGGAATTAAGCGACTGGTGGAATGCGCTGACCGTTTTTTTTTACAGAGACTTGGACACCGTTGAAAAACGGTGTCATCTTCCAGTGTCGCTTTCAAGCGTAATGCAGCGCTTCCATAGCCGTGTATAGCGCACTTTTTGAACTTCAGTCGCGATATTTGCTACTCAACACCAGGTAGTGGAGGTGGCTTGTTAGTGGCCAGTAGCTACCACCAAACGCCGCGGTTCCACCGTCACAGAAGTAGCCTAGGTAGTCCACTTAGAAAAGGTACTCCCACGCAGTAAGGAAGTTATGTTATTTTGCCTGCAACGAAAATTTTAACGGCAAAGCAGTTCTGACGAAGGTCCGTAAGGGAGGGAGGAAGAATGGGTTAATCAGGAAGCTGCACATTTGGATAGTCCTCAAGGGGATTGGTGGGCCGAAGAAATAGCAATTAATGTAATTACTAGATGGAATAGGGGGCATTAATCCTAAAGGTAGGGGCTTTCGGCTCCATTCAAGGCAGGAGCTCTTCCGGAGCAGTTCATTACGTGAAATGTCCACGGTCGGTTACGCAACCCCGCCGTGTTGTTGACGGTGAAAGGGGTCGCGCATTTCTCCGGCGAACGGGAAGGTAGGCGGAGGGTGAACGGATCTGCGCGGGCCTCTGGTGGCTTCCGCGGTGGCAGGCGGCGAAATGCGGAACGCAGGCGTGGCGAATGTGGAGGACACGGCGCGGGCTGGTGTTATAACGACGGCGGGTGTCACCAGCAGCTGCGAGGCGCGGATGCTCCATCCGAAAGTACAGGGTGATCAAAAAGTCAGTATAAATTTAGAACTTTATAAACCACGGAATAATTTAGATAGAGAGGTACAAATTGACACACATGCTTGGAATGACATGGGGTTTTATCAGAACAAAAAAAGCTCACAAAATGTCCGACAGATGGCGCTGGACAGCGAAACTGATACCGTGACGGGTGAGAGGTACGCCGATATGTTACAGAATCGCATCATCCCCAGCCTGACTGATGAACACCTGCTGGAACGTACGATGTTTATGCAGGATGGCGCTCCACCCCATATTGATAGACGCGTGAAAGATCTCTTGCGCGCGTCGTTTGGTGACGATCGTTTGCTCAGCCGCCACTTTCGTCATACTTGGCCTACCAGGTCCCCAGACCTCAGTCCGTTCAATTATTGGCTTTGGGGTTACCTGAAGCCGCAAGTGTATCGTGATCGACCGACATCTCTAGGGGTGCTGAAAGACAACATCCGACGCCAATGCCTCACCATAACTGCGGACATGCTTTAGAGTGCTGCAGTGTAAAGAACATCATCTTCGCTTTGTCTTACTTTGTTATGCTAATTATTGCTATTCTGATCAGATGAAGCGCCATCTGTCGGACATTGTTTCAACTTTTGTATTTTTTTTGTTCTAATAAAACCCCATGTCATTACAAGCATGTGTGTCAATTTGTACCTCTCTATCTACATTATTCCGTGATTTATTCAGTTTTCAAATTTATACTGACTTTTTGATCACCCGGTATTATACAGCGAACAGGGAGGCTTGCTCTTCAAACTGTGTAGCTCTCGAGGTCCTCTCTACGTCGTGATACCGCTGTAGACCACGTGAATTATGTAACAGTGAGAGAGTGACCGACAACAAAACTTACGGTAAACAAATACAGTGGTGAGTGAAGTGAACAACACCTCTTACTGTATTTACGAAAGACAATCGACGCTGTACTAATTACCAAAACACGCTCATGCGATGTATCTCCAGAGAAGGGCGGTTGGGTCCATGATTATTGACTTAGAGAACCTTGTATGGTACGCTGGTCAGAGTGTGTTCAACAAAAACAAGTGTAACACAGGGCGTGCCGCAAGGCACATCTAATGTTTTCAATAGACTCGTATTAAGCAGAACATTGTATTTTATGTTAACCGGGGACCTAGAAACGACGGAGAGGCTCCCCGCAGCTGCAGTGGTCCACAACCCCACGACGCTACCGCAGTCCACTTCACCCCTCCGCCGCCCCATACCGAACGCAGGGTTATTGTGCGGTTCGGCTCCCAGTGGACCTCCCCGGGAACGTCTCACACCAGGCGAGTGTGACCCCTATGTTTGCGTTGTAGAGTAATGGTGGTGTTCATGTACGTGAAGAACTTGTTTGCGCAGCAGTCGCCGACGTAGTGTAGCTGAGGCGGAATAAGGGGAACCAGCCCGCATTCGCCGAGGCAGATGGAAAACCGCCTAAAAACCATCCACGGACTGGCCGGTTCACCGGACCTCGACACAAGTTCGCCGGGCGGATTCGTGCCGGGGACCAGGCGCTCCTTCCCACTCCGGAAAGCCGTGCGTTAGACCGGGCGGGCGGACGGGCAAGCAGAACATCAGTTACTCCATTAGTTACTCCACCTTGCAGCTCTGCCACTAGTCTCAGTTCGGCGAGGATTACTTCGCAAGTTTCTACGCTTATGCCACATCCAGTTGAAACCAATCATTGGTGGTTACTATCCAACCACGGTGTTATTGCATTTGGCCGTTATCGGAAACACGTGACGACGTTACAGTAAACAAATGCAGTGATGAGTAAGGAAAATACATCACACTGCCAAAGCTTTCACGTCTGTCGTGCACATAGTTTCAACCTCGATTACGCTATGCGACACGACAAGCCACAGACACGCCCTCACTCCGAGGTGCAATGATTTTATGACGTGACTAACAGATGCTGTGAAGCACTGCGGGAATAGTGATTGCTACGTATTACCGGCTTTTCAGAATACTCGAAGACATTTTCTGAGGGACTAAAACCGGATTATTTAGTGCACTGATGGAGGTGGAACAGTGTGCTGTGATAGGATGTGTGTCTTCACAGCGGTGGTCGTCAAACATTTTTACTCAGGAGCCAACATTTACATTATGAGGTGGAACCTCCGGTCGCATATGTACCGATCTTATTAAAACTGACACTCGATGTAAATTAGCTTGTTGCGAGCCCCCTATATACGATCTAGTGTAAGGGCGCTAGAAATCGGCCGCCGGACACCAGGCCCAAGTGCAGTTTGTTAAGTCGGCGCCAATCGGAATACTTCGCGGCTCCGTTTCAGATTGTTCCCATCTTCTGCGACCCTAAAACTGAAAGACTGTAATAGCCTGATGAAGTGGTGATTGGTGGTCCGAGTGCCTATGGTATCCATCCAGAATTCCTGATCCATATGGGAGGAAAAGCTAAGAAATGGCTGGCAGAATTCTTCACTGACATCCTGCTGACTGGTCAACTTCCATTGGAGTTTAAAAAGGGGAAGATAATATCTGTCCAGAAACCTGGCAAACCCAGCAACAAGGTAGAAAACTATCGCCCCCATTGCCCTACTTAGCTGCTGCTACAAGCTTTTTGAAAGGCTAATATATAACAGAATAAGTAGCGCTATCCTAGAGAATGTTCCAGTTGATCAGGCAGGCTTCAGACCAGAGCGTAGCTGCTGCGACCAAGTATTGTCTCTCATATCCTTCATAGAGTCAGGATACCAAATGAAGCAAAAACATCAGTGGCATTTGTTGATCTAACTGCCGCCTTCAACATTGTGTGGAGGGAAGGCCTTATCTACTAATTTCTCCGCATCATACCCTGCAGAACAATGGCTAGACCGATTAACAGCATGCTATGTGATCGGAAGTTCCAGATAATCACTGGAAGCAACATAAGTAAGGAGAGGAAACTGAGCAACGGATTGCCTCAAGGATTAGTTCTCTCATCCTACTGCTCAACCTATATCTATCTGATTTACCTGACACTTCGTCCAGAAAATACTGCTATGCCGATGCCTTGGCTCTAGCCGTAAAACACCAGGAAATGAAGACAACAGAAGAGATTCTAGCCAATGACCTGTCTGCATTAGATAATTACTTCAAAATCTGGAGACTCCAACCCAGTGTGGGTAAAACAGAAGTGTGTTGCTTCCATCTAAATAACCGGTTGGCGAACGTAAAACTGGAAGTAAGTTTCAGAGGCAGAATTCTTCTTCATAATTGGAACCCAAAATATCTTGGTGTCATCCTGGATCGTACACTATGCTTTAAACAACACCTTCTTAACTTAGCTCAAAAGTTGAGGACTCGAAACAACATCCTCCATAGGCTATGCGGAACTACCTGGGGATCTTCAGCAAGCACCCTGCGATCGTCAGCTCTGGGCTTTGTGTACTCAAGTGCTGAATATTGTGCACCTGTTTGGATGAACAATCATCATACAAGGCTTGTTGATACCCAGCTGAATACGAGCATAATATCTGGTGCAGTCAGATCTACTCCAGTTTATTGGCTTCCACTGTTAACCGGTATAATGCCTCCTGATCTACGCAGATGTACTACCCTTATAAGAGAATTCCACAAGATCTCCAAGAATTCTAATCTACTCGTGCATAGCGACCTGCCACTTTCAAATCGCAAGAGACTGAAATCACGCCATCCAACTCTGTGCGATGCTGCTGACATGGTTGCAAAGGATTTCAAACCTCTTGAAGAATGGAAAGGTCGGTGGGAAGCAGTGACAGATGTGCACCTGCATAACATCTTCTCACGGGCTAAACTTCCAAGTGGATTCGACATACCACGCAAGACCTGGACTATTGTCAACAGAATCTGTACCGGCCATGGTCGATGCAGGGATGCTCTCTTTAAGTGGAAGAAGCTGCCTGATCCAGGCTGTGACTGCGGGGCTCCATACCAGACTGTTCACCACATTGTCAGTGAATGCAGGATTCGAGCCTATCACGGCGCCAAAGAGAACTTCCTGCTAGTAACTCCAGATGCAGTGCGCTGGATTGAAGGACTGGATATTCATTTGTAAAGACAAACTTAAGTTTCTTGTGTGTCAATATGTACATATGTATATGTAATTTAATTTCATGATATGCCTGTATTAGTCATACGCTAAATAAATAAATAATTGATTAATATTGGTGATTTTAATTCTGTTACATTGTTCCATAATGCAGTCAGATATGAGACACGATCACAAATGTTTACTGAATGGTTTGAATCTTTTCCCTTCCACTCATTGCTTTTTGTTAAAGCAGCCTTAAATTAATTTCGCGTTCCTTGCTACAAATACATACCGCATTTGAAGATAGCCATCTCTACAGTGCGCCTTCACGTATCCGTGTTTCTTCTGTTTCACATTTATACTATGCCACCTGATCGCTGCGAGTCACACAGGCCCGTGAGTTGTCTTTGCCGGAAGACAAACCACGAAACTTATCTCTGTCACATCCTCTAACCCAACAGTGGCCGCTTATTACACCTACGTCCCTGAGGTAAGCGGCCAACTTTACTTGCCGAATTCAGTAACGTCAATTAGAATTACGGGCATTGCAAAATATTACATCTCTGTAAGTATTTCTGGTTGTTATTGAACTCTCTTAAGAAGCTCTTAACGTTATGTGACGTTTTTGAATTCGGGTGTTAGCTGGATGCAGATTATTATGCGAGACGAGTACAAGGTGTTGCACAAAAGTAACCTTTAGTTGTGAAGAATAAATAACTTACAGAAATGTTTGATGGAGCACTGAATGCAGTATATTTTCAAATTATATTCCCGACGTTCCTGTCACTTGATATACGCGAATGAGTTATTCCAAAGGTCATCGTGGAATCATATAACGGTGCAGAGCGTCTGCAGTGTGGTTTATGTTTTCAGAATCCAGATGCGATACTACAGTTCAGAGACAATTCAGGATTAAGTGTTGCGAGCCACCACCTCAAAGGCAAATAGTAAGGCCGCCGAATTTGTTCAGTTGCTACGACAGACACTGCTGGCAGATCCTGATCCGGCGACCTATATGATACACAGCAAGTTTCGGTGAAACGATTGTACCAGTGATGGTGAAATGATGAGGACAACACAAACGCCCAGGTCCCCCGGGAGGAGAAAATCCCCAACCTGGCCGCCTGTGTTGTCGACCTGGCTTGTTCTGTTCAGCTGCAGTGATTATTTTTGCTAGCGCTGTCCTGTTCTTGTTACGTTTTTTGTGACTGCAAGTTTAAGCGAACAACCTGCAGCTATGAAATATTGTTTTCTACTCGGTAAAAATGCAGCTGAAACTGTTTTAATGCTGAAAACGTCTTACCAAGACCACGCCATGGGAAAAACTCCAGTGTACGGGCGATTTGTTCGATTTAAAAATGGTGACATGTAGATTGACAACAAACCTCCTTCTGGACGTCCATCAACTCCCCCGGTCGACAAAAATAATGAAAAAATTCGAGAGCTACTGCTCACAGACCGTCGACGGACAACTGATTAATTGTCAGAGATTAGTGGGGTATCTTGGAGATCGGTTCAGCCCGATTTGTGGCAGACAGGAGACTGGTTCTTCCACCGCGACAACACACAGCCATCTTTGTTACACAGTTTGTGGCTAAAAAAGCGTGGTTCCGCTGCCCCACGCACCTTACTCGCCTGACCTCGCTCCGTGCGACTTTTTCTTGTTTCCAGGAACGGAAAGTGACATGAAAAGACACCGATCTGACAACACTGAAGAAGTCATGAAAAAAAACGAGGGAGGAGCTGTTAGCCATTGTTAAAGGTGACTGAAAAAAATGTTTCCAACAGTGGGAGCACGATGGGACAAAAGTGTTGGTTGTAATTTGCGTGAAGACTTTGACAGAGCACTGAAAGACCTAAGTCGAAACAAGGCCGCGGGAGTAGACAACATTCCATTAGAACTACTGACAGCCTTGGGAAAGCCAGTCCTGACAAAACTCTACCATCTGGTGAGCAAGATGTATGAGACAGCCGAAATTCCCTCAGACTTCAAGAAGAATATAATAATTCCAATCCCAAAGAAAGCAGGTGTTGACAGATGTGAAAATTACCGAACTATCAGTTTAATAAGTCACGGTTGCAAAATACTAACGCAAATTCTATACAGACGAATGGAAAAACTAGTAGAAACCGACCTCGGGGAAGATCAGTTTTGATTCCGTAGAAATGTAGGAACACGTGAGGCAATACTGACCTTACGACTTATCTTAGAAGAAAGATTAAGGAAAGGCAAATCTACGTTTCTAGCATTTGTAGACTTAGAGAAACCTTTGACAATGTTGACTGGAATACTCTCTTTCAAATTCTAAAGGTGGCAGGGGTAAAATACTCGGAGCGAAACGCTATTTACAATTTGTACAGAAACCAGATGGCAGTTATAAGTGTGAAGGGGTATGAAAGGGAAGCAGTGGTTGGGAAGGGAGTGAGACAGGGTTGTAGCCTCTCCCCGATGCTATTCAATCTGTATATTGAGCAAGCAGTAAATGAAACGAAAGAAAAATTCGGAGTAGGTATTAAAATCCATGGAGAAGAAATAAAAACTTTGAGGTTCGTCGATGACATTGTAATTCTGTCAGACACAGCAAAGGACTTGGAACAGCAGTTGAACGGAATAGACAGTGTCTTGAAAGGAGGGTATAAGATGAACATCAACAAAAGCAAAACGAGGATAATGGAATGTAGTCGAATTAAGTCGGGTGATGCTGAGGGAATTAGATTAGGAAATGAGAGACTTGAATTAGTAAAGGAGTTTTCCTATTTGGGGAGTAAAATAACTGATGATGGTCGAAGTAGACAGGATATAAAATGTAGACTGGCAACGGCAAGGAAAGCGTTTCTGAAGAAGAGAAATTTGTTAACATCGAGTATTGATTTAAGTGTCAGGAAGTCGTTTCTGAAAGTATTTGTATGGAGTGTAGTCATGTATGGAAGTGAAACATGGACGATAAATAGTTTGGACAAGAAGAGAATAGAAGCTTTCGAAATGTGGTGCTACAGAAGAATGCTGAAGATTAGATGGGTAGATCACGTAACTAATGAGGAGGTATTGAATAGAATTGGGGAGAAGACGAGTTACTGGCACAACTTGACAAGAAGAAGGGACCGGTTGGTAGGACATGTTCTGAGGCATCAAGGGATCACCAGTTTAATACTGGAGGGCAGCGTGGAGGGTAAAAATTGTAGAGGGAGACCAAGAGATCGATACACTAAGCAGATTCAGAAGGATGTATGCTGCAGTAGGTACTGGGAGATGAAGAGGCTTGCACAGGATAGAGTAGCATGGAGAGCTGCATCAAACCAGTCTCAGGACTGAAGACCACAACAACAACAACAACAACGTTGTTTTGTAAACAATTTGAAAATATATAGCTTTTAAAAAATAATTCTTTTTTTTTGGGGGGGGGGGGGGGGGAGGGGAGGGGTACTCCCTAGTATATCCCAAGACGATAGCTATTTTCTGCCATTCTGTCAGATGCCAACGTGGACCCATCGTACTGCGCTGGTTCCATACAACCGACTGGCACGTGCACAACATTTCACCGCCGTGATGTACGTCAGCGGTTAGAGTCACATGACCAGTTCCGCAACACAACAAGCTCCCCAAGGCACCACTGTGCTCTTTTAAGCCGTAGAGCTTATTGTTCTGTTGAACCAGTATACATCGTCCAGCAGTCTGTTGTCACAGTTATGTCTACCGTCACATCCGTATGGCCTCGTGTTTGGGAGTGTTCTTCCTCGGCTACTTCGACTTACCCGACGAAATGAAAATCGAACGCGCGTGTACCGGGCTGGCACGGCTGTGCCCGGGGCCTGGCTTTCTCCAACGCGATCGGTGTGGTCAGCTCCAGGTGTTGCACGCTCACTTTCTCCAGGACTCGCCTCGCCGCCTCATGGAGCACGCCGCGGCTTCCCACGTGGTTCAGAGGTCCCGTAACTGGGAAAGTGTGACCGACACCAGAGGGCAATCCGTGGCCTTCAGTCCCCGGGCTATTTACCGCACAGCCGTACGCTGTTTGTTGCTGCGTCTCAAAGCGGAGCATTTGATGTCGACCCCAGAACATAGCATAAGGACGGACGCGATATATCATAAGGATAGGTATATGCAATTCGTCCACCATCTTACGACGGCTTGAAGTCTGCTGCAGAGACTTTCAATGAGCTGTCTGAATGTCTGTGGAGTAATTGCAGTCCATTCTTCCTCAACAGCCGAAACCAGACATGGTGGACACGAGTCGACGTTATAATCCTTCCCAAAGCTATTTCATTGGGTACAGGTCGGGACTCTGGGGCACCAGTCCATTCAGGATTCATATTTAACAAATAAACTACATGCAGCTGCGTATGAACCTATATATACGGAAACAGGATCGGTTTCGTGGTATCAAATCACATCCTCAGGCGTTTATCTCATTATTACACTAAGCTATTTAAAAAAAAAAAAACCTAACGATCTCTTCCAGACGAATACAAGCCCAGTTCGCTTCGCTATTGTCCACAGCGTAAAACTAATTCTAGCGATTCAGGTTAGGTTTCGTCCACAAATCATTGCTTCATACATGATGATTTATGACATGTCATGCTGATACAATGACATCGTTTCCAAAGTGTTCTCTAGTATGCATTACAAAATGCTCTACTATGGATTCATATCCTTCCGCATTTACCTTTTTCTTAAGCGTCATAACGGGACCGCACCCTAACAACGAAGAACGTCAACCTGCATGCCAAAATGTTACGGTTGAGAATGGCACAAATGCCGAGGTTGCAATAGTGAAATAAAAACACTAACAGCTAAAACCGGCATAAAATAATTCAAAAAAATACAGAAGCCGTGGACCAGTATTACAAGAAAGTAAGTTTGTAAGATATTTTACTCCTTCAGATGTTCGTTTTACAACCTCTGCGATTTTAGGCTTTCTTGCGTATCACGATTTTGATATGTTCTTTGCTTTACAGCAGGGTTGTATCGTCCAAATGGTGCGACATTTAGGCAGTCTAACTTGTTAATTTGTTCAGGCGGATCTGGTGATGGTTGCCTTCCGCAAACCAAACTTTGGTAACGCCTTAAACCACACGGGCTATAAGATAAATATATATAAAAGTCGGATAATGGAATGTAGCAAAATTAAATTAGGTGACGCTGGGAGAAGTTTATTGGGAAATGAGATACAAAAACTCGTATAAATGTCTTCCTATTTGGGCAACAAAGTAACTGATGATGAGAGAAGCAAAGAAAATATAAAAAGAGAAATGGTAACGTCAGCTATAAATTAAAGAATTACGAAGTCTGTCCAGAAAGTATTTGTTTGGAGTGTATGGAAGTATATTGGAGTGAAACTTGGACGATAAGCAGCTCAGACGAAGCTTTTTGAAATCTTCTGAAGATTATGTGATAATTAGGAAATGCTGAATCGAATTGGAGAAAGAAAAGTGATGGCACAAATTGATAAAAAGTATGGGGAAGTCTACAAAAAACATCCTCAAGTTTGCTCTAAATGTGTGAAAATGTAAGTTAATGCATATGAGTAGGAAAAACACTCCCCTTTAATGTTGGAGTACAGTATTAGTGCTCTGATGCTTGACATAGTTACGTCGATTAACTATCTAGGTGTAACGTCGCAAACGATGTGAAACGGAACGAGAATCGTAGGCTTGTAGTAGGGCAGAAAGTTAATTGGATCTGTAAGGAAACCATGTACAGAACACCTGTGCGGCCTATTCTTGACCGAGCGAGGTGGCGCAGTGGTTAGACACTGGACTCGCATTCGGGAGGACGACGGTTCAATCCCGCGTCCGGCCATCCTGATTTAGGTTTTCCGTGATTTCCCTAAATCACTCCAGGCAAATGCCGGGATGGTTCCTCTGAAAGGGCACGGCCGACTTCCTTCCCCATCCTTCCCTAATCCGATGAGACCGATGACCACGCTGTCTGGTCTCCTTCCCCAAAAACAACCAACCTATTCTTGAGTGCTGCTCCAGTTACTGGAACTCCCACCAGGTTGGATTTAAGGAAGACATGAAAACAATTCAGAGGGGTCTTGCTAGATTTGTTACCAGTAAGTTCGATCACTGCGCAAGTGGACAGAAATGGTCTGTGCACACTTTTGAGCAAATCTAGATAAACTGCACCTCGGACAGACTGTAGAACGACTCTCTTGCCACTAATGTAGCCTACACCTCGCTTAATGACCGCAAAGACAAGATAAATAAGGGCTTGTACGGAAGCATATAGGTAACTGTTTTTCCTCGCTCAGTGTGCGATTAGGGGTATCCACCGCCATGCACCACATGCTGGCTTGAGGAGTATGTATTAGGTTGGTGCATAAATTCGTAGCGTTTTTTCATAAATTAATAATAAACAGAACAGGTAAACATAACAGGCGTTAGTCGTCAATAATATATTTTCCCCCTACTATTTGCAGCATTCTGTCAACGCTGCGCAACTCTCCGACTCCGATACTGTAGAAATCACATGGATTTGAGGTGAATAACTCTTCGAGCCATGTGCGGAGCGTATTTTCACCTGGAAAGGAAGTTCCTTGAAGGTTGTTCGGTAGGGAGTGGAAAAGGTGAAAGTCTGAGGGCGTAAGATCAAGTGAATAAGGTGTGTGCGGAATGGCCAAGTCCTGAATAGCGTTTATTGTCAGTTTAGCAGAAAGCGGGCGGGATCGTGGTGTATCATCTGTTCACGCTGTCTTCCTGGCCGTTGTTCTTAGATTGCGTGTACAAGAGATCTTAGTTGTTGACAATAAACGTCAGCAGTGGTGGTTACACCTCAGGGAAGGAATTCGTATCACATGTCGCTGTTCACCAGATGCATAACATTATCTTCTGTGTATGCACGAGGCTCTTCGTACGGGAAGCTGCTGCTTTGTTTGAGCTCAACCATTCGTTTCTTTCCTTTATGTTAGCGTGAAGACACCATTTCTCGTCACCATATAACGCCTCTTCTTCTTGATGATTGGGTTTGATTTGTACTAGGCCTCGGCTAAAACTCGGCGACAGTCGCTAGAATGATGAGATCGTTATCAAGTTACGAAGACGACGTTACACAAAGTAACAGTGCTGAACCGAAATGTCGACGTGCGTGAGATATTTACTTCACCAAGAATCGTAATTAATCGTTCGTAATCGATGTTTAACTGATTAATGATGAAATATTAATGATAAAACCAATACATTTACAACAAATTCCCTACAAGCTGGTCGTAATTTCAAGTATCTAAGAAATCGTAACAGTGGGCTTGTTGTTTGAGTCAAAGATTCTACACAAGCGCCGAGTGCTACAGTCAAATATTATCGCTGCGCGTAATTATTGCTCGGGAGTTTCATGTCAATAATTTGATAGAATTTTAAATCACAAATGCACGACTTGGCACGAGAGTGTGTTTTATTGCACAATATCAGTCACTTCCTAACCGAGCCTTGGGAAGAAAACTTTCCCAGGAGTTGGGACCTATCACTGAAGTTCCATAAACCACTGGCTATTATGAGTGAAAATTGTCTATCAGTGTTCGTTGCCTAAATCACTGTCTAAGTAATGTTTAGTTCAATTATCTAGTTTTCACTTTATTCTAGTAGGTAAAAGTCCTCCGTTCGAATTGTAATGCCATGATATTTGAAGTCGGAAGATCGTATTACTGCGTCATAATAGTTCGCAATTATTCAATCTCAAAAACAATCTAAACGCGCATACATGTACGAGCATTCAAATATATCACGTGCTTCGGCTAACTCTCGTAACGTAGTGACAATGCATTGAATTATACTTAGTCATTACTCACGATTCCAAAAGAGTACTCACACGGAGTATTGTTTGGGATCGTTGGTTCTACTTTGCGAATGTTAATTTATGCTAATTTTGCGATTTATTATGATTTTTATTTTAATTTTGCTGAAATTTAATCTTTCTTTCATAGATTGCTAAATTGTCAAGTCTTAGATTCCTGATTTAATTATTATTGTCCTAATAATAGTGATAAATGGAACCTCGTTCGCTTATTCACTTTTCTGGGAATTTGGGACTTGGGGGGAAATCTTTGGGGTATTGGGAGCTAATTTTTTATTTTTATTTCTGGTTCGAGGAAGTGGCATTACATCCAGTAACAATATAAGATAGGAACTGTCGAGGGTTGTTCACGAACCAATTGATGACGAGCATGCAGAAATGTCCATATGACCATCCGCAGATTTTGTGATATTGGCTTAGAGGATGCGATACCCATACAACTGATTTTTCAACCTTTGCCATTGGATGAAAATGCCGCATGACGGTGGAGTGATCACAGTTCATCACGTTTGTTAGTTCTCGAGTACACTGAGGTGGAGCATTGTGGATTAATGCGTTCAAAAGATCTTCATCAAACCCCGAATGTCTCCCTGCATGTGGAGAGTCACTGATGTCAAAATATTACTCGTTATTTGAAACGATAAAACCATTTTGTTGCCATGCTCTGTCCAGTGGCTTTACCTCATACAAGTCGCAAATGTTTCTGGGTAGCTCCGCTGCTGTCACCTCTCTGTTGGACTCAAACAGAAGATTATGTCGGAAATGATCCGATTTCTCTACTTAGCACTCCATTTTCTAGCGCCCACAACTCCACTCACTATGTCCGACCGAAGGACGAAATGACAATATGTAACCTTAGATGGCAACAGTGAACTACAAATAAAAAATGGCTATCCACAAATAAACGCATAGCAGCCGGAATGCCAGCATGCGAAACATAAATTTAGATGCAGTAGAGGCTTTGAGGAATAGTTAATTTGCTAATGGAGGGGGAGGGAGGTAGAGATTGTAGAGGGGCACGAAGGCTGTAACATAGTAAACAAAGTGGGTGCGGAAGTAAAAAAGATTTGTGCCATATAGAGTAAAAGTGGACTGCCCGATGTAACATGTTGACATTCCGTCTGTTGGGAAAACAACTTCATTTGACTGTGACGTTCCTTTCCTGTCCGTTGATATCTTAAGTGAACCGTCATTCATAACGTGGCCACTAAAGAGCGCGGTAGATTTTTGTGGCGTCACGTAAAAGCACAAACGACACTTTCAGATACAAGCTTGCCCCGGTACGGGAATAACACGCCAGGAGGCTTGCTAAAATACTCACGCCTCAAGTGGCTGAATCAGGCAGCAATGTCGATCTTGTATGGGCTTCTTTCCACGCGCCGGCCGCGGTGGTCTAGTGGTTCTAGGCGCGCAGTCGGGAACCGCGGGACTGCTACGGTCGCAGGTTCGAATCCTGCCTCGGGCATGGATGGGTGTGATGTCCTTAGGTTAGTTAGGTTTAAGTAGTTCTAAGTTCTAGGGGACTGATGACCACAGAAGTTAAGTCCCATAGTGCTCAGAGCCATTTCCACGCGCCAGACTTGCGCGGCTGCTTTGGAGAACCGCAGACACGGTGATCAGCGAAGCACCTGCGATTGACTTGTTCCCCTCTTGCGATGTAGCGAGGACCTGTCAGGGTCCGTTCCCCTTCAGAGGCTTTATGACAGCCGTCTCCGCGTCTTGCCTTTTCTGGAGGAGAGTATGGAGAAAGTGGCCGCATGAAAGTGGAATTTCTTCGCGTATAAGCCGCATCCAAGTCGATTATCCACCGCTAAGTGATTTCCCGAATGTGTGTGCGTTTCTCTCGCCGCTGTGGAATAAAATTCTGTACTTTCAAGACGACAACAGCGTATACTTCCTCAGTGGCTTGCTACCGCCTGAGGTACGGCGAGCTACTCTCCTTACCTATCGTGTCGTAGATTTAGATGACATGGATACATCGATCTGCCGAAAATATAGTTATTTTGTAGAAATAGTATTGATACTCATAAACGGATATGGTACTGCCGATAGTTATCTGTTGCGCTCGTCAGTCCGGAGACTGGTTGATGCAGATCCTAACGTTGATCTGTCCAGAGCACAATTACTGGAACCTACACCTACTTAGACTTGTCTATATTAGTCAAGCCTTCGTCCAACTCTGCAATTTTTACCTTCCGCACTTAACCTATTTACCAAATTATCTATTCCTTCATGACTCATGATGTGTACGAACGCTTGCTGTAGTCAGAATGTGCCATAAATTTTTTCTCTCAATAACTTTCTCTTCATAACTTATCCGATCTGTGTATCTAATCAACATTCTTCTGTAACACAGCATTTCAGAAGCTTCTGGTCTATTTTCTGAACTGCTTATCGTCCACATTTACACTATGTGATCAAAAGTATCAAGACACCCCAAAAACATACGTTTTTCACATTAGGTGCATTGTGCTGCCACCTACTGCCAGGTGCTCCATATCAGCGACCTCAGAAGTCATTAGACATAGTGAGAGAGCAGACTGGGGCGCTGCGCGGAACTCACGTACTTCGAATGTGGTCAGGTGATTGGGTGTCACTTGTGTCATTCGTCTGTACGCGAGATTTCCACACTCCTAAACATCCCTAGGTCCACTGTTTGCGATGTGATAGAGAAGTTGAAACGTGAAGGGACACGTACAGCACAAAAGGGTACAGGCCGACCACGTCTGTTGAGTGACAGGGTACGCCGACAGTAGAAGAGGGTCGTAATGTGTAATAGGCAGATATCTATCCAGACCATCACACAGGAATTCCAAACAGCATCAGGATCCTCTGCAAGTACTATGACAGTTAGGTGGGAGGTCTCACATACCTTTCACACTAGGTGGAATAGTTTGATCACAGCTAGCTCTCCCAAGGAACTGAATGATTCTGTGTGAATGTCGCCTAATCCTGTGAGTTGCCTTCCATGTAGATCTTAAAGTGATCCTTCAGATTTTTCTCGCAGTATAATATCTCTCATCTCGTCTTCATCTCCTTCGTCTTCCCTTTTCTTAAGACTGCAAAGCCTTCTATTGTTACAAACACAAGTACCTGCACATTTTGTTAAGCCCTCGGTCGTCTCGGGTATATCTCTTGGGGCAGCTGGAACATTGTAGATGATGATCGATGTCCTGGACTTCACCAAAGTCGCATTTGTGGCCTGCTTCGTCGTTGAGGCCCTATTTAATTAGATTTGTTTTGACTGGCGCGACAGCCATTCTGATGTGATTCAGTGTTCTCCAAACCTTCCAGCAGTATGTGTTGCTGTGGGGCATCTCTTGTGAGGCAAGGTATGCCCTCGGACGCTAAATTTACTCACTGCTAAGGAATCTGTTGCTGGATTTGGGCCTGCAGATCCGCCTGAAGCACCATATAGGGAGGTGGCGCTCATAGAAAGTCTTCAGTTTTTCTGTAAGCTCTTCGGGATTCATAATCTGAGAATCTGGCTGTTTTATGTAGTTTCCCAAGTGATGTACTCCTCATGCTTGCAGTTGTTTGTCTGTGTATGTTTTTTAGAATTTTATTGACTTTTCTTGCATGTAGGCATCTCGACCACGCGGGGCAAGGATATTCCGCCGTGAAAAACCAGTGCTTAGACAGTTGTTACTAATACAGCTGGTCTGGCTCCCCATTTTCTATACCCTAGTTTCCTCGAGATGATGATCCTGGCGGCAACCTTTAGCCGGGTTTTCTCGCACTGATATTTGTATGTCAGTGAATTGTCCAGTTAGTGACCGAACGTTTATAGGCGCTTCGGTCCGGAACTACGCGGCTGCTACAGTCGCAGGTTCGAATCCTGCCTCGGGCATGGATGTGTGTGATGTCTTTATGTTAGTTAGGTTTACGTAGTTCTAAGTCAGGGGAACTGATGACCTCCGGTGTTAAGTCCTATAGTGCTTAGAGCCATTTGAAACATTTTTGATTTGTCCAGCACGACATCCAGCTATGTTCGTTTGACCGTATGTTCCAGGTTGCTGCCGTTCCAGATCATATAAACTTTCTGTTTACCTGTTTTGAGCGAAGTTGCAAAGCCCTAACTAGTGTCCTAGGGGTGAGGAGAGCAGTGAGTTTGAGTTTTCTTGGTGGTATTGAGACATGATACTGAACGGTTTTTCCAGTTTCTGTTCTACTTCCTCAAAGCTTTTTCCTTGTGGGGTAACAGCCATATCCTTGGCCCCCAAAAAGGGTAGTGTGGCCTGGTGTTGGCCGATCATTTGTGTATACACGGTGGTCAGAAACAGTCTGAAAACCGTGCCGTGTATTCGCAAATTGACAACTGTCAGATACAGACATAGCACTAATGACAGTCACAAAGGGCTGTAAGGTTGTTGCAGGGTGGGTTGTGCTGAGATATACAGTTCGTGTCAGTTGTTTTCATAGAGTATACGATAGCGCACGAGAGGTGCATCGTTTGGCTCGGATTCGATCCAATTTTTGTATCACCCTCTTGTTCCGGTTTCTGAAGCCAAACGAAGAACACGACTGCCGACAAAGTCTCTGGCTGACCGCTTGAATTTGCGCGCGCAACAGCCTGAGTAACTAACTTAATTGTTAATTAACTCTGAAACGGCGCAACGTACCGCATTTTTTTTTTCGTTACAGTTATTTCTCAGTGAAATCTACCCTGCAACAACCTTACAAGCTTTTCGGACTTTTTCTGACCATCCTGTTTAATAAAGGAAAGGGGGCCCAAGGACACTGACCTGGACGAGACCGTAGTTTCGTCGACGACATCGACTTTTCCTGCCCTATAGCTTTACATAAAATCGCCTGTTTTGTAAGTGAGATTCAGTAATTTTTGTGGTTCTCAAATTTATCCGGGGCATATTATGCCAGAATTTAGTTAAAGGTGATTCCATCCCCGCTTGTAGGGCACATGCCGGAACTGGATACTCTCTCCCAAATACAACTGGCTTCGTTTGGCCCACTATAGTCTTCCCCGAGTATTTGGCTGAAACGACCCTGACTCTCTAGTGGACCAGTCCTCGGCCCACGCGCTCCGTGAAGCGAGTTCTGTCGGTGAATCACTTCAGGAGCAGATCGCCCACCTCTTCCCCAGGCTGGCAGTTGCCTCAGGGCGCGCTGCGTGACATTGACCGCAGTTGGCAAAGCCACGAGCCGAGCGTTAGTGCAGCGTGGTGTGTTTTCTGGTCAGGCAGCCGACGCGCAAGGTCGCTCACCGCCCTGTTTACCTTTCGGTTAGCCACAGGCTAACAGCAGCAAGCGGAACGCGAAACACTTTCGCCACGGGCGTATCAGAAAAGCATTTCTGCGAAGACTCCCGACCGACTAAAACACTGACAACTGCGGCGGACTAGCACCCTACGTCGCCTTGATAACTTCATTATGGCGAGTTCAAACCTTTTGGTCGACAACAGATTTATTGTTTTCTCTTCGTTGCAGCTGTTTTAATTAACACATGGTGATTTCATTACCATGAAATGAAATGCATACTGTTGTAATATCAATCCACCAAAACTGCTGCCTTAAATTTTGTTGACGTAGATTACACTGCAATTAAATGTACAGTATCTGCTGAAAAGTATCAGTAAATTGTTATGTAATGCTGAATTGACCGCTATATACCGGGTGATCAGAAAGTCAGTATAAATTTGAAAACTGAATAAATCACGGAATAATGTAGATAGAGAGGTACAAATTGACTCACATGCTTGGAATGACATGGGGTTTTATTAGAACCAAAAAAATACAAAAGTTCAAAAAATGCCCGACAGATGGCGCTTCATCTGATTAGAGTAGCAATAATTAGCATAACAAAGTAATACAAAGTAAAGATGATGATCTTTACAGGAAACGCTCAATCTGTCCACCATCATTCCTCAACAATAGCTGTAGTCGAGGAATAATGTTGTGAACAGCACTGTAAAGCATGTCCGGAGCTATGGTGAGGCATTGGCGTCGGATGTTGTCTTTCAGCATCCCTAGAGATGTCGGTCGATCACGATACACTTGCGACTTCAGGTAACCCCAAAGCCAATAATCGCACGGACTGAGGTCTGGGGACTACGCCTAGCATGACGAAAGTGGCGGCTGAGCACACGATCATCACCAAACGACGCGCGCAAAAGATCTTTCACGCGTCTAGCAATATGGTTTTTTTTCCCAATAAAACCCCATGTCATCCAAGCATGTGTGTCAATTTTTATCTCTCTATCTACATTATTCCGTGGTTTATTAAGTTTTTCCCCCGGTATATATAAACCCCTGGAAATACCACGCATCTACTATGTACAATTTTTTTCTCCCGATTGGTGTGAATAATGACAACCCCGTCATATGTCTTGGAGGACTTAGAAGTAAATAATAAATTCAGCAGTTTTATTTATTGCTATTCCCAAAAGAGTGCAGAATGACATGTATTTCATTATTACATTTTACAGTGTGCGGCGAAACTAGTCGAAAGAGAGGTATGTGAGACCCATTATAAAGATCAGTCTCATATCGCGAATTTCATGTTTTTTTTTCATTTTCTGTGGGAGATAGAACATTAAAGTTCATATTTGTTGTTAGTTCAACGAGGACAGAATTCCAGATAAGGCTATCTCCCGAAACGCAATGCGACACGGAACTCTTGTCGATCGAAGTACTTAGACAATCAACCGGTTTGAGGCTGTTTTCCTTGTGGGGAAAATGTTGCAAAGAATTAATATAATTGTGCCGCTAATCCTCTAATTCAAAATATGAGCATATTCTGATATGTTTATGTACTAACGGCGTTTCAGAATGCTGCAGCGGAACATTTTAAGACGGCTACTGTAAAACGTTGTTAAGTGAAGAAACAATCTTCGCGACGCATAAATAAATGCAAACATCTGAAGACGGAGTAAACATGAAACGAATGCACTCTCAAAAGCGCGTTATTTGTCGGCGTGGTGTGTCGAGAAAGTGGTGCCATTCATATCGATGTGTTACCCCATTAACATTGCCACTAACGCTATAGGTCTGCGTTTACGCGGTAGGTGCGTTCCTGTCGCATGTGTATCAGGCCGGCGGGTCACTGCTGGTATCCGCGCCTCGTGTACAGCATCAGCCTGCAAGCCTTACAGCCGCTATACTTCAGCCGAAGTTGTCCCAACTGACGTTTCATATGAACCCTTGCTTTATCCGGCTGCGATGTTGCTTCCATATGTGTCAAAACGCCTTCAGATTAAACGCTACCGTCAACTAATACATTATCACTGATGCCATTGACATCTGACCGCTAAACGATAATAATAATTCCACCAGAAACCATGCAATCGGCCGTGACGTTATTTCGCAGCCAGACACTTACGTAATTAACACCTATATCTGACCATCATGGAAGTATTGGAAGAGTTTCTTAGCTCAGTGTGGAAACTGTGTCAGTGGCCTCACAAATGACTGGACATAAGTTGTTGTTGTGGTCTTCAGTCCTGAGACTGGTTTGATGCAGCTCTCCATGCTACTCTATCCTGTGCAAGCTTCTTCATCTCCCAGTACCTACTGCAGCCTACATCCTTCTGAATCTGCTTAGTGTATTCATCTCTTGGCCTCCCTCTGCGATTTTTACCCTCCACGCTGCCCTCCAGTACTAAATTGGTGATCCCTTGATGCCTCAGAACATGTCCTACCAACCGACCCGTTGTACTAGTCAAGTTGTGCCACAAGCTCCTCTTCTCCCCAATCGTATTCAATACCTCCTCATTAGTTATGTGATCTACCCATCTAATCTTCATCATTCTTCTGTAGCACCACATTTCGAAAGCTTCTATTCACTTCTTGTCTAAACTATTTATCGTCCATGTTTCACTTCCATACATGGCGACACTCCATACAAATACTTTCAGAAACGACTTCCTGACACTTAAATCTACACTCGATGTTAACAAATTACTCTTCCTCAGAACGCTTTCCTTGCCGTTGCCAGTCTACATTTTATATCCTCTCTACTTCGACCATCATCAGTTATTTTGCTCCCCAAACAGCAAAACTCCTTTACTACTTTAAGTGTCTCATTTCGTAATCTAATTCCCTCGGCATCACCCGACTTAATTCGATTACATCCCAATATCCTCGTTTTGCTTTTGTTGATGTTCATCTTATACCCTCCTTTCAAGACACTGTCCATTCCGTTCAGCTGCTCTTCCAGGTCCTTTGCTGTCTCTGACAGAATTACAATGTCATCGGCAAACCTCAAAGTTTTTATTTCTTCTCCATGGATTTTAATACCTACTCCGAACTTTCCTTTTTTTTCCTTTACTGCTTGCTCAATATACAGATTGAATAGCTCGGGGAGAGGCTACAACCCTGTCTCACTCCCTTCCCAACCACTGCTTCCCTTTCATGTCCGTCGACTCTTATAACTGCCATCTGGTTTCTGTGCAAATTGTAAATAGCCTTTCGCTCCCTGTATTTTACCCCTGCCACCTTCAGAATTTGAAAGAGAGTATTCCAGTCAACATTGTCAAAAACTTTCTCTAAGTCTACAAATGCTAGAAATGTAGGTCTGCCTTCCCTTAATCTAGCTTCTAAAATAAGTCGTGGGGTCAGTATTGCCTCACGTGTTCCAACATTTCTACGGAATCCAAACTGATCTTCCCCGAGGTCGGCTTCTACCAGTTTTTCCACTCGTCTGTAAAAAATTCGCGTTAGTATTTCGCTGCTGTGACTTATTAAACTGATAGTTCGGTAATTTTCACATCTGTCAACACCTGATTTCTTTGGGATTGGAATTATTATATTCTTCTTGAAGTCTGAGGGAATTTCGCCTGTCTCGTGCATCTTGCTCACCAGATGGTAGAGTTTTGTCAGTACTGGCGCTCCCAAGGCTGTCAGTAGTTCTAATGGAATGTTGTCTACTCCCGGGGCCTTGTTTCGAGATAGGTCTTTCAGTGCTCTGTCAAACTCTTCACGCAGTATCATATGTCCCATTTCATCTTCATCTACCTCCTCTTCCATTTCCGTAATATTGTCTTCAAGAACATCGCCCTTGTATAGACCCTCTATATACTCCTTCTGCTTTCCCTTCTTTGCTTAGAACTGGGTTTCCATCTGAGCTCTTGATATTTATTGGACATAAGAGCATACTTAAAACCTGACAGCTTTGAAGTTCTAATACCAAAAGCCAGGAGCAGTGTTTTAACAACACTCGATGCATCATATGCTGCGCACTTTTTGTCCGTTCATACTGAACATAGCGCGTGCCGATGGTGATTGTGTCAAGAAGATTGCTCACGAAGCACGACTCTGTTCTCAGGAAACATTTGATCCACACTCTGTGATGGCGTTGATAACCGTGCCGTTGAGTGCCCAGAAAGCATCATTCTCATCATCACTACGACCACCACCGTCAGCTTGAGATGGGCCGCGAGCGATACGCGCGGCTGCCCGGCGCACCCGCCGCTATCGGGCACTGTCCCGCCCCACGTGTGCGAGCGGCATCGCGTCGGCCATTGTGACAGGTCGCGCCCACAGGGTCAAGGCTGCCCTCGAGAGGTCGCTCTGACGTCACGCTGACCTCGAGCCAGTCCGGCGACCCGCCAACAGGTGCTTACAGATCCCCGTGGACTCTCGCTTCCAGCATTGGCGCTTCGGCGCAAAGTGTTCATCTTTGATCCACCGTACTTTGGTTCTTTTCTTCACCAGAAACTGTATTATTTCATGTATTAATCTCACCTGATCTATTCTAAGGATGTGTTCCAAAACACGCTCCTTTTCCTGATTATTCCAGAGATTCTCTCCATCTTGGTATACAGCTCTTCGTTCGGTCGTCTCCTACATTGACCATCTTCTCTTCTTCATAATCCCAATATTCACCTGAGAATTTTTCATCCCACCAGTTCTAGTCTCGTAAGCACTCCTGTTATTAATAAATTAAGAGTATCTGCTGTGTATAAGGCTTCACGGCGGATGTCTGTCTAATAATATCTCAATTTTGCGTTGATAGAAATATTGTTCTTACGGCAAATACATTCACTGGATTTCGTATTATATCACTAGTCGGAAACCGTGTACTGCCCGATATATCGGCGGATAATGCGTGCAGATTTCAGTAAAGTAGCTTTTCGTAGTAGGCATATGGATATTTTATCCATGCTAGTCGTTTTAACGTGCCCATTAAAATCATTTGCCTGTTCTCCCATTGTGGCGAGGTCAGTTTTTCACTTGTTTACATCAGAGTCACTGTAGTTCGATTTTCAAGTCTTTGTATCTGGCAAGGTTTTCAAGATGCTTCTTGTCGATTGCGCTGTCGCCTGGCAAGAAAATGTCAGTGGTTCACACGCTCATTTTCTCCGCAGTTGTGATGTCTGGTGTATTGTGTTCGAGCACTCGAGTTGTGTGAAGTCAGCAGTCCCACAGTAAATGGGCGCGTGTTCATTCTCGACAACTTTTTTCTCGTTTGTGGTCCCACCAGTTCCTTTCTGCCGTCAGATGGTAATTTTGGCTTAAATTCCAGTGTATAATTAGTTCCACATCATTATGCTTATCCTTGTAATCAGTCTGAGCGATATTTTTGCAACAACTAAATACTTACGGATCTCCATCAGACAAAATTGACGGAGGACATCGAAAAGTTCAAAGAAGGGCAGCTTGTTTTGTATTATCGCGAAATAGGGAAGATAGTACCACGGATATTATACACGAATTGGGGTGGCAGTCATTAAAACAAAGGCGTTTTTCGCTACGGCAGGACTTTCTCATGAAATTTCAATCACCAACTTTCTCCTCAGAGTGTGAAAATATTTTGTTGTCGCTCGCCTGCAGAGGGAGAAATGATCATCATAATAGATAGGCCCCGGGAGTAGACAACATTCCATTAGAACTACTGACGGCCTTGGGAGAGCCAGTGCTGACAAAACTCTACCATCTGGTTGAGCAAGATGTATGAGACAGGCGAAATACCCTCAGACTTCAAGAAGAATATAATAATTCCAGTCCCAAAGAAAGCAGGTGTTGACAGATGTGAAAATTACCGAACTGTCAGTTTAATAAGTCACGGCTGCAAAATACTAACGCGAATTCTTTACAGACGAATGGAAAATAGTAGAAGCCGACCTCGGGGAAGATCAGTTTGGATTTCGTGGAAATATCGGAACACGTGAGGCAATACTGACCCTACGACTTATCTTAGAAGAAAGCTTAAGGAAAGGCTAACCTACGTTTCTAGCATTTGTAGACTTAGAGAATGCTTTTGACAATGTGGACTGGAATACTCTGTTTCAAATTCTGAAGGTGGCAGGGGTAAAATACAGGGAGCGAAAGGCTATTTACAATTTGTACAGAAACCAGATGGCAGTTATAAGAGTCGAGGGACATGAAAGGGAAGCAGTGGTTGGGAAGGCAGTAAGACAGGGTTGTAGCCTCTCCCCGATGTTATTCAATCTGTATATTGAGCAAGCAGTAAAGGAAACAAAAGAAAAGTTCGGAGTAGGTATTAAAATCCATGGAGAAGAAATAAAAACTGTGAGGTTCGCCGATGACATTGTAATTCTGTCAGAGACAGCAAAGGACTTGGAAGAGCAGTTGAACGGTATGGACAGTGTCTTGAAAGGAGGATATAAGATGAACATCAACAAAAGGAAAACGAGGATAATGGAATGTAGTCGAATTAAGTCGAGTGATGCTGAAGGAATTAGATTAGGAAATGAGGCACTTAAAGTAGTAAAGGAGTTTTGATATTTGGGGAGGAAAATAACTGATGATGGTCGAAGTAGAGGAGATATAAAATGTAGACTGGTAATGGCAAGGAAAGCGTATCTGAAGAAGAGAAATTTGTTAACATCGAATATAGATTTAGATGGGTAGATCACATAACGAATGAGGAGGTATTGAATAGAATTGGGGAGAAGAGGAGTTAGTGGCACAACTTGACAAGAAGAAGGGACCGGTTGGTAGGACATGTTCTGAGGCATCAAGGGATCACAAATTTATCATTGGAGGGCAGCGTGGAGAGTAAAAATCGTAGAGGGAGACCAAGAGATGAATACACTTAACAGATACAGAAGGATGTAGATTGCAGTAAGTACTGGGAGATGAAGCGGCTTGCACAGGATAGAGTAGCATGGAGAGCTGCATCAAACCAGTCACAGGACTCAAGACCACAACAACAACAGCGAGGTCATATGTACAGCTATGCTTCGGGCGCATCTTTGGCGGCTGGAACAGGAAATGGGTGGGAGTGGTAGTGGTACACTTTGTAGCGCCCGTCATACGCCGTTAGATAGATTGTGGCGCATACGTGTAAATCTAGACGCCCTGGCTAACTATTGATCTCGTTGGGAGTGGGCAAGCACGTTGTCAGTGCTTGCTGAATATCGTGCTGGCGATGCGTTAAGGTTTCCTGATAGAGGGCGCATCCAAGCCTTGGCTATCTGGTTGTAAGCTCGAATGAGCAGTTAATCCAGCCGCTTGAAGAGCCTTAGCCATCGTGGCACCAGAAAAAAATCTGACTTAAAGTTATCGTCGTTGGGAGCTGGTAAATGGGAAGAGACGCTACGTGAGAGACGGAGCGTGTGCCCTCTTGGAGTGCCTGTCTAGACTAGAGGAATGCAACCCCGGGGCTTGCCTACGTGTCTGCGAGCACGTGGCGTCCTCTTCCCTCCCAGACCCTCCCAGGACGGGCTTATCTCTGCGACAGCGGCGTTTCTTTCTTCAGGGGTTGGAGGAAGGGGGGAGGGGAGGTGCAAGGGCGCAGTGTCCAGTGTGTGGCAGGGGGCCTCACAGAAACAGAGCAGGACATGGCAGAGACCAGAAGGCGCACAGCTGTCCAGTACGCCGTAATCTCCACCACGCCAAGGTTCCTCAAGGCGCCACGTGCAGGCAGATAGGACAAAGCGTATATGGTGTGGTGTACTGCAGCATGGGCTCCGATAATCTCGCACGTGCACAATACGGCCGATGCACTGCGGGTCTGTACTGTGCGGAGTTGCAGGGTGCCAGGGCAGTTGAGTTGCTCCTTTCGCCCGCCCTGCTCCGCAAATTTAATCGGAAACGTTAAGTGGAGTCCTGGATTAGTTCTTTGCACAGCCACACACCCAATCAGTGCGAATAGCAGGCACCAGCCTCGCTTTGTTCTGCGAGACAGGTTTAAATTTCACGCCAAAGCCTAAAAATCAACCGTTCGTCTAGTTTCTCGTCTCCACATCTGAGCCTGTGGATTCTGCCTACTGAGCGTGTGCTCAAAATGGCAACACTCGCCTACGAAAACCGTAAAAACGTTGATTGCTCCACACTTACACACGGGAAACGCCCTTGCCAGTTATGTGAGTTTTCAATGCTGTAAGAAATACTTCGCGGATCATTGAGTCTCTGAACAACGTAATCAACAATTATATTAGAACAAATATGCCCTCGGTCACAAATATTAAGTCAAAATTGACCAGGTTTCGACGCTACTATGAGCGTCGTCTTCAGAATTAGACTAACTGTTTTAAAACATATTAGGTATATAAAACATTAATAAAATCAAAGTTTGTACTGACTGGAAAAAGATGCAGTACTTACAAGTCACATATTAAAAAAAATCTAAGCCGGAAAGGCGACGTCATGAATAGTTGTAAATAAGATGGCGAGCCGCTAAGGGCTGCTCGTACTGTGACATAAGAAGTCTTAGCTATGCCGACGAGCATGCCGTGGCCTCCCAAGGTGAAACAACTCTCTTGATGGTGCTCTGGAAGAACTAGGCATTTACTATAAAGCGAACGACCTAAAACCCAACCCTTCAAAAACTCTGCTCTGTGCTTCCTGTCTCAGGAACAAGAAGGCTTCAAAAAATTTGAATGTCTTGGGATGGCACCTCCCCCCCCCCCCCCCGCCCCCCTGGAACATCGTTTCAGTCCACAAAATACTGAAGAGTCGCACTGGACTGATTTAGCGTCAAACAGAAAACCAGCGATCGGAATATCATCTTCAGAAAGTTGAGAGAACATCCTGTGGACTAAGCGACAAGTTCTCAGAAGTACTGCTTCGGCTCTACGCTATTCTGCAGCGGAGTATGGCTCCCCACTTTCGTATAAAAGATGTCGTGCCAAAAATGTGGACTCAGTTCTGAGCGAAGATTGCAGTCTGATTAGAGGGTGCTTAAAACTTCTCTCTTACCGGTATCGCACCTCCAAATAATCATCGTGAAGTTCTTGCCTACATTCACGACTGAACGATGAGACCTTGGATGCCCACCCACTGCCTAAGCTAAAATGGAGAAAAAGTTTCCTTCCAGACAGAGTAAGGCATTTTCGAGGGAAATCTGTACAGCAAGATCGGATCGAACCGCAAGGACATCTTCCGACCGACCACAACAAGGAACGGAATGTTTGGAGGTCCCTTAAACGTGTAAGAACTAGTGTCGATAGGGCAAAGTCCTCCCTTAAATTTTGAGATTCTATTTTCGCCATATTTAATTTGGTTTGCAAATTTTATCTATGAAATTTCTGAATGATGTTCCTGCGTAAATATGTGTATGCTATGTATAACTGTGTGGTCTGTAATTGTAGGTTTCTGACAGGAGTGAACAAATAAAATAAATGGGAAAAACACTTAACCTGAGAACCAACCAATTTAGGAGTATTAGGGGACGACAATCTCATCAGCTCCAAGCTAAAGAACAACTCCAAGCTGAAGAAAGTCTTCCTCCGCCAGAAACCGACCCTGTCTTAGAAGATAGATGCAGGAAGAACGCACAGGCGCGACAAGGAATTGATGTGTTACGGACCGAATTTGTGAGCATGCAACCGGAACATTAGTAATACTCTGCTAGAAAGTTTTGACAGCGACAGGAGACGGCATTTCGCCTCCTTACCCCTGTTCAAATGGTTCAAATGGCTCTGAGCACTATGGGACTCAACTGCTGAGGTCATTAGTCCCCTAGAGCTTAGAACTAGTTAAACCTAACTAACCTAAGGACATCACAAACATCCATGCCCGAGGCAGGATTCGAACCTGCGACCGTAGCGGTCTTGCGGTTCCGGACTGCAGCGCCTTTAACCACACGGCCACTTCGGCCGGCCTTACCCCTGTAGTTAACATTGTCTCCTTTACGTATTTCCGACGTACCGTCGGTGGAACAGTGACCAACGGAATTAGAAGAAAAATACTTGAATTTGTTTACTCACAAACTTTTATTTGTCCAACAATTACCGCTTTCGGAATGAAGTGCCATCATCATCTCACCATGCGATGAAAAACACCACAGTGCACGATCAAATTTCTCTTCAGGAAATAATTATGTAACTTTTTTTATGCGTTACCTAAAATGAAATATAGGCGGCCCCTTCCTCTAGCGCGCAGTCAAAATCGCTTACCTACGTAGGTGTAATAAGTAACGGTCAATGTTGTGTGTTAGATATACGTAAATTATCGCCAGAAGGGGAACATCGTCAAGGGAGCCGCCTATAGACGAAGTTTTCCAAAAGTCGCAATGTAAAAGATATAAATAAATTGCAAAAACCAGAGCTGGGACATAAGTCTTTCCCACATATGTCCTTCGACCCTTATTCAGAACTTGTACAGAAAAGTGGCTGCAGTTATAACCTTTCACTGCCTGTAATTTATTCGTGCTAGTTTCAGAATTTCAAAGAGTGTATTCCAACATCGTCAAAATCTTTCTCTGCATCTGCAAATGCTATAAACTTACGTTTGCCTTTCTTCAACCCGTCTTCTGCCTTTCTTCAACCCATCTTCTAAGTCCTAGGATCAGCGTACTCAGGTAGTCTAATGGTTAAGGGACCTGCGTACGTTAAGCAGGAGGTCTGGGTTTGAGTCCCGGTCGGGGAACTTTGAAGAGCTGAAAGACTTGGTGAACCACCTGTGCTAGACGTGCAACAGAGAACTATACTAGTTACTATATAGGAAGATTTACTGAAAAGAAAAATAAATGCTAATTCCTGTGGTGGGGCGTCCCCTAAATGCCGTCGGAAAGTATTACGTACTGGCGATACAACGGTGACCGCGAAGAGCTGAAAATGAAAGACACAGAATGAGGGACGCTTTGGAAAGTGGTAATCATGGATTCGTCTGTCGTGTTGGACTGCGGCCTTTGTAACACCTGTAAATCGGTGATTGTTACGTTCCAAATGGCAAGGTCTTACTGCCGATCAGCCATCCACTTAGCATAGCTCGACGGCGCACGCTCCTACCCTACACGCAGGGATACCTGCGACCTGATGCGACGTACAGCGAGTCTCCCTTAATGCCAAGGACTCGTCTCTCTTCCCACATTGCCTCTGTGCTTCCTGCATCTTCCGCGAATAAAGATCGTTCACACAAGCATTGTTTCTACAAACTCAAAGTGGCACTGCAGTTAATAGCACACGAGATCTGTTTATGATAAAAAAGAAAACAAGTACGATAATCTCCCACTAAAAACCACAGAACCATGGAAGTAAAGCACTAATGCTAAAAGACAGTCCTTGACGACTGCTAAGGAACAGACTCATTGTTAGACAGGAATAATCACAGGCTGTGACGGACAACGCGAAACACAGTATTATATGTAATAGAGATAACGAAAAATGTTACAGATTTCGCTACACGGCAAAGCTGGATATCAGACATAAGTAATGTTAATGTTTGACTCAGGTCAGACTCCCAAAATAAAGGTCAATGTCGGACTCTCAGTAAGAAATATGCACTCCTCGGGCACTAATGCCCATTTTGCACCTGTTACTCAAGCTGGTTACCAAACTGTTGGAGAGCCCTTGGGGATATTGTCCCACTCCTCTCACAAGACGGTTTTCAGTCTTTACACGGTTGCCAACAGCATCCTGGGCATGCTTTATAGATTTAGGTGTGGGAAGCACGGAGGCTGTTCCATACGTTCAGCATGTTCAGTTTCCAGGGTGTCCGACAACTTAGCGGTATTGTGTGCGTGGGCATTGTCGCCCATAAACAGAAAGTCGGGACCTACCTCACTCCTAAAGAGACGGACATGATCCAGAAAAACCGCCATTATGCTGTAACGGTACATTGCACAAAGTTACGCAGCAGTGTTTGGCCATTTTGCATATTGCTTGCCTGGACTATAAACCCTACGCCATACAGATGACGTTCATGAAAAATCTGTTGTTGTTGTGGTCTTCAGTCCTGAGACTGGTTTGATGCAGCTCTCCATGCTATTCTATCCTGTGCAAGCTTCTTCATCTCCCAGTACCTACTGCAACCTACATCCTTCTGAATCTAGTGTATTCACCTCTTGGTCTCCCTCTACGATTTTTACCCTCCACGCTGCCCTCCAATACTAAATTGGTGATCCCTTGATGCCTCAGAACATGTCCTACCAATCGCTCCCTTCTAGTCACGTTGTGCCACAAACTCCTCTTCTCCCCAATCCTATTCAATACCTCCTCATTAGTTATGTGATCTACCCAGCTAATCTTCAACATTCTTCTGTAGCACCACATTTCGAAAGCTTCTATTCTTGTCCAAACTATTTATCGTCCATGTTTCACTTCCATACATGACTACATTCCATACAAATACTTTCAGAAACGACTTCCTGACACTTAAATCAATACTCGATGTTAACAAATTTCTCTTCTTCAGAAACACTTTCCTTGCCATTACCAGTCTACATTTTATATCGTCTCTACTTCGGCCATCATCAGTTATTTTGCTCCCCAAATAGCAAAACTCCTTTACTACTTTAAGTGTCTCATTATCTAATCTAATTCCCTCATCACCACCCGACTTAATTCGACTACATTCCATTATCCTCATTTTGCTTTTATTGATGTTCATCTTATACTCTCCTTTCAAGACACTGTCCATTCCGTTCAACTGCTCTTCCAAGTCCTTTGATGTCTCTGGCAGAATTACAATGTCATCGGCGAACCTCAAAGTTTTTATTTCTTCTCTATGAATTTTAATACCTACTCCGAATTTTTCTTTTGTTTCCTTTACTGCTTGCTCAATATACAGATTGAATAACATCGGGGATAGGCTACAACCCTGTCTCACTCTCTTCCCAACCACTGCTTCCCTTTCATGTCCCTCGACTCTTATAACTGCCATGTGGTTTCTGTACAAATTGTAAATAGCCTTTTGCTCTATGTGTTTTACCCCGGCCACCTTCAGAATTTGAAAGAGAGTATTCCAGTCAACATTGTCAAAAGCTTTCTCTAAGAAACGTAGGTTTGCCTTTCCTTAATCTTTCTTCTAAGATAAGTCCTAGAGTCAGTATTGCCTCACGTGTTCCAACATTTCTACGGAATCCAAACTGATCTCCGTCGAGGTCGGCTTATACCAGTTTTTCCATTCGTCTGTAAAGAAGTCGTGTTAGTATTTTGGAGCCGTGACTTATTAAACTGATAGTTCGGTAACTGTCACACCTGCTTTCTTTGGGATTGGAATTACTATATTGTCCTTTAAGTCTGAGGGTATTTCGCCTGTCTCATGCATCTTGCTTACCAGGTGGTAAGGTTTTGCTACAGGCAGGCTCTCCCAAGGCTATCAGTAGTTCTAACGGAATGTTGTCTACTCCGGGGGCCTTGTTTCGATTTAGGTCTTACACTGCTTTGTCAAACTCTTCACGCAGTATCATTACAAATTATAAAAGTTAAAAACCCGTCAGTAGAAATGGAACATTGTGTTCTGCGAGAGGAGAGCGCGTGTGTTTGTTGCCCCCGGTCGCGAGAACGAAGAGGGCGTGCGCGCGGCGACGCGAGCACTCCGGTCGTCCTTCAGATTCCGCTGTGGTCGCGTGCGGCGTTACGCGGCGCAGCACGTGCACGTGAACGCACGTTTATCCGCGCGGGGGCGACGCGTGCACGCCAGACACAACCCAGCTGCCGGCGACCGCCGTGGCATTCCCTCCCAGCTCCGGAGAGGGCGCGGCAGTCTTGCTTCTAGCGTCTCGGCCAATTACAGCTCACTACGCGCTCCAGAATGAGATTTTCACTCTGCAGCGGAGTGTGCGCTGATATGAAACTTCCTGGCAGATTAAAACTGTGTGCCGGACCGAGACTCGAACTGGGGACCTTTGCCTTCCGCGGGCAAGTGCTCTACCAACTGAGCTACCCAAGCACGACTCACGCCCCGTCCTCACAGCTTTACTTCTGCCAGTACCTCGTCTCCTACCTTCCAAACTTTACAGAAGCTCTCCTGCGAACCTTGCAGAACTAGCACTCCTGAAAGTCTCGGTCCGGAACACAGTTTTAATCTGCCAGGAAGTTTCATATCAGCGCACACTCCGCTGCAGAGTGAAAATCTCATTCTGGAAGCATCCTCCAGGCTGTGGCTAAGCCGTGTCTCCGCAATATCCTTTCTTTCGGGAGTGCTAGTTCTGCATGGTTCGCAGGAGAGCTTCTGTTACGTTTGGAAGGTAGGAGACGAGGTAGTGGCGGAAGTAAAGCTGTGAGGACGGGGCGTGAGTCGTGCTTGGGTAGCTCAGTTGGTAGAGCACTTGCCCGCGGAAGGCAAAGGTCCCGAGTTCGAGTCTCGGTCCGGCTCACAGTTTTAATCACTATGCGCTCTTCGACTGTTACAGGCGCAGACGAGAGAAGTGAGTAAAGGCCTCCTCACTCGGACGCGGCAGCTAACGTTGAAGTTCACGCGAACGGGGCATCCGACCTCACGAGTGATTTGCGATCTCAGCGCTCGTCTTCGGCTTCATTTGACTGACACACCACACATTTTCTTTACGAAAATGGATGCCCGTTGTAATATTTCTGGCTTATTCAGCCATCATATTAGGCTCCAGGAAGCTATTCCCAGGGCAGTGGAGATGCAAGAAGCATGGAGATGACGCAATGTGGGATGAGGTACCGGTGATAGATGTTAGATTCGGTACCATTCCCGTGAGAAAGACCGCCTGCATGATGCTGCTGCTCTGTGATTGGCTGCTGTGTTCGGCGGTAGCGCGCCAAAACGTTATACTTTAGTTGCTATTATTAATTAAACCTGTCATCCAAATTACTTCATTTTTTTAAACAAACATCTCTCAACAGCCAGCTATCAATCAGTCATTTCAAAATTATTAAAATCAAAGTATTACTAAAACAAAAGACAGACCATATTACTGCCGATGCACTTCGGTGGCGTTCCGGTCACGCCTTGCTGGCTTGGCGCGCGAAGTGTCTCGGGCAGTCCGGCTCTCCAGTTCTGACCGTTCCAGTAGACAGACATGTTGTCTGTTACAGCAGTATTTGTTTCATATAATTTTATTTACTACAGTTCGACCGTCGCTAGGTACAGACATGTTGTATGTAATAGTAGTATTTGATTCATGCAATTTTGTTCTCCAGTTCTGACGGTTCCAGGAAGACAGACATGGTGACTGTGGCTGGATGTATTTCATGTTATTTTAGCCAGATATAATGACTGTGGAAAGATATGTTCAATATGTTGTGGTCAAGAATAGTTTCTCGTGTCTGTATCAATAAAAACGTGAGTGGCATCCCAAATTAGTTGTAGTATATTCGTAGCAGCAGTTCCTTGCGGAGTTAATTTCAGCCTCAAGAAAAAGAATCCACGACCTGCGTGCTGTTTTCTGCACTGGGGACATCATCATCATCATGAAGACAGCAGGTTACTGAAGTGTACAAGAACTTATGTATTCCACACAGGGCAGTGGAAACAACTAGGCACCTCACGCGTAACTGCATGCACAGAACAAATGTGCTCAGTGACACGTCATCTGCAGTAATGCAGAGGAGGTAAAGAGGGATGAAAGTATTAACACTATCTCACTTTTATTCCTTTTTCTTGCCGTACCGTACAATAGCTGCGTTAACTCTCTTAGCGATTGTCGAAGAAGAGCGGAGAAAATCGTGGAGAAGGTGCTTGACTTGTCGATTGCTTGATGAGTGAATTGCTGGTAGCGGAACACCACATAACGCTGTACTACGATCCGTGATACGTAACAGCAGAAGTTAATCGTTTCCAGTGGCTGAACTGAATTTTGATCCCATTTTCGGTTTCAGATGGAATGTAGTTAACTTATAGCGTCTGTAAGTATGCGCCTGCGTAGTATCCATATACTCGATATTGCATTGTCTAAAGTCAAAATTGACCAGGTTTCGTCGCTACTATGAGCGTCGTCTTCAGAATTAAACTAACTGTTCTAAAACATGTTAGGTATATAATACATTAATAAAATTAAAGTTTGTACTGACTGGAAAGAGATGCAGTACTTATAAGTCATGATTTAAAAAAGATTTAAGCCGGAAAGGCGACGTCATGAATAGTTGTAAATAAGATGGCGAGCCGCTAAGGGCTGCTCGTACTTGAGTGAACAAGACTCTAAAGTCTCGTTGCAACCCTGGCAGTTAACATAAGAAAACACAAAGTTTACACGATTCACTCACATAGGGCGCACAGCTTTCAAGATTCGCCTCAGTCGAAATAAAATAAATTTGTCAAATCATGAAAACAGCCAGACTCAGTACAACTGTATAAAAGCTAGGAAAGAGAGAGATGAGCAGTTCAGCAACACCTCCTCGGCTGAGCACCCCGTATGAAACTACGTTCTGCATCAGTGGTTGGCGTGATAGAGATTTTTGGTTTTAAATTCAAGGGAAGTGTACAGAGTGTTCATTCCTCAACTGATGATATTTCTCGAGGACTGTAGCTGCTAGGTAATACAGAATAATTAATATGTAATGTAGCAACAAGCATAAGATTTAATTTAAATCTCTTTTGCTAATAGTTGTCCATGGAGGTACTGCTTTCCGAATCGCTGATAACTACTGCCGCAGGAAAATGCTTCAGCCAAGGGTTGATTTCTACACCGCATAGTCTTACTACAGCTGGAAGTAGGCTCTCAACCACTTTGTATCTTGGAATGGTTTCACTTATACACATCCCTGCTGCGGGTGAAAAAAAAAAGGGGGGGGGTGTCACAGGAGTGTCCAATGACGACTTACACATGAACTTTAGTATTTGTACTTTAACTCAAACCTACATGTCCTCGTGTTTTAGACAAATCCATTATCCTACTGCTCAAATATTTTCGTTTCACAGATAAGTTTCCAACAGCTAATTCACCGAGTGTGATTGCGCAGTTATGAAGTTAATTAATTTGCATTCAGGATGAAGAGGATTCAGTTCCTGGTCAAGATGTTCAGAGTAAAGTTTTCCGTAGTCTTTCTGTCAGATTGAGCGGAAACTGTGCCTCTGAGAACGGTGATGGATTCCTCAAACACGTGCCATCTGAACATGGGCTCAGTCTCTAATGATGTCGCCGTCGACGGCACGTTACACTAATCTTTCCGTCTTCTTCTACAAATGTCTGTACACCCGAAGGCACCACACGTGTGAAGCTCCCCTGCAAGGTTTCCACAAAGAGCAATGTAACTCGCCTGTCATCGAATATGTTCACGTTCGACACCCGTTAGTGGTGCTTTGATATCAGATAAAATTGCGCCTGTGTGGTGTATCGCATTATAAATGTCAAATTTATAACTTTGTGCGTATCTCCGTAAGTGCAGTGTAAAGCTTATGTTATCGATTGTTGTTGTCTTCCGTCTGAAGATTGGCGCGATGTAGCACTCCACGTTAATGTATCCAGTCTGCATTTTGTATTCTCTTATCTTATTTCCTGCTCTTTTCGCACAGCATCGCCTAATTTAATTCGACTTCATTCTTTTGCCCATGTTTTATTTTTTTTATCGTAATGTGTAACTGTTTCCAAGACACTGTCCTTCCTGTCTTAACTGCTCACGCACGTCGTTTGCCGTATCTGACAAAATTTCAGTGTCGTCGAAAAATGCCAAAGTTTTAATTTCTTCGCTCAGAATATTAATTCTGTTTTCCAAATTCTCCTTGGTTTCGTTCACTGCTTACTCAATATCAATAGGCTGCTATTATTTACTCAGCCTATTATAGGATTGGCTAACGTTAAAGAAAAGGAACAAGAAGTATAAGAATTATTTCTGATGTTAATTCTGCAACATCCTACAGAGAACACTTCATACAACTTGATATGTCCTTTGACATCAATATTTCTCCTTTCTCAAACAACCGTAAAAAGTATTAATGACACCGGGACAAAAACCTCAACCAGAACCTCAAGGAGTTCACATTAGTACAGAAAGAAATCAGATAGATGGGTGTCCATGGATTCAACAACTGGCAGACCAAATTATATGTTATGTAGATAATATCGCTTTTAAATCTTTTTCTTTCCACATCTCAAAGACAACACCGTGGGATCCACAGAAAACGACTCTAGGAATATAAATATTCTTTTGTTAATTGTCTTGCCCAAGTATACATCTGTGTCATCAGCATGTGATTAATTATTATATTGAAATCTTAATTACTAGTTAGTTAAATTTGTAATATATTCATTAACTGGCTGTAATAATTTATTTCTACGTCCTTGCCTTCATGCATGTATTCCTGTTGAGAAGGCACTACAGAACCAACAAAATAGTACTAATTAGCATTTCATCGTCACAAGACACCATTGAAACATGTTCGGGGGGCCAAAAACTAACGTAAACTGTAGCAAAAATAGGCGCAACCGTACCCAGTTCTGAAAACTCGTACGACCAATAGTTATTTGTTATTGTTATTTTACTGATCAGCTTCTGTGGGACCAAATGAGCCGAAACTACTTGCTGATGGAACGGGACAGAACGTAGATTGTAAAATAGTGATTAGAAAATTTGTAAACAAGGGAGATTAAACAAAGAGAAGAATTCGGAAAAAATTAAGAGAGTATACGAATAACGCATTGCAGAGGAACTTTCTGAACTACTGCGAGGAATTTCTGTGCAGTGTTGAAGTGTGCTTCAAGAAAGCTTTTCAACTTAGATTTGTAGACTTTTGATTTATCACTCTCTTTTGTATCGTTTCTGCTGGAAGCCTATTGAAATCGAAACCTGCCGAATAGTGGACAATGCTTCAGAAGTTTTCGTCTGGTGCATGTCATCTTTCGTCCAGTGAACACCGAATGAATGTCGAAGTTTATAGTGGACACATTTCCGTACAATGCTTCAGAATTTTTCTCCAAGTGCGTGTCGTCTTTCCTCTGGTGAACACCGAGTGAATGAATATCTGGATGAGTGAACATTGTCAACAACAAATCCTGTGATGGAATATATGTTCAGAGATATCAGAGCTATAATTCCGTGACAACTGAAGAACGACCCACAGGAAATTCGGGAACTGACACCGCAGTTCAGTGGGACCACTCGTTTCTGGGCTGAGAATATTCAGATATGTGGAAGCGAAAGTTGCCAGAGAAAGCAAGTCCGCGCCCGGCTGGCTTATCTCGCTGATGCACGCACGTACCTGGCTGTGAGAGCGCTCGCTCTACGGCTGTCGTCTGGTCCGCTTCCTCTCGGCGTGCGCCTCTCGTGTTCTCCACCTGTTGCTCGCGCGCAGATACGCTGCTGCCGTAGAACGACGCGTCCGTACTGTATGCGGCCGGGACACGCACTGGCGTCGTTCGCTTTCACCGGCAGCTGTCTGGTCCCGCCAGTTTCCCCCCACCATCCTGCCCAGGAGGCGGTGGTGGTGGGGAGTCAGCGCGCGAAGCCACAAAGCGGAACGCAGGCGGCGTATCCGCAGCGGCGCGTCATTCACGCCCCTGAGGTGGCGGGTGAGCGTGACAAAAGCTGGCACGGCTGCTGTGATAGCGGCACGTCGACGTCATTGTCTCCAGGACTCTAAGTATTGTAACAAAAGGGCAGTTCTGTTCGCTATAGCTTGAGTAAGCTCCAGCCTAGTCCAACTAGACGGAGATTTCACCTGGACAATAAACCTACAGACATGGAACTCACAAGGGAACCTCCCCATCGCACCCCCCTCAGATTTAGTTATAAGTTGGCATAGTGGATAGGCCTTGAAAAATTGAACACAGATCGATCGAGAAAACAGGAAGAAGTTGTGTGAAACTGAAAAAAATAAGCAAAATATACAAACTGAGTAGTCCATGCGCCAGATAGGCAACATCATGGATGGTATGAGCTCAGGAGCGCCGTGGTCCCGTGGTTAGTGTGAGCAGCTGCAGAACGAGAGGTCCTTGGTTCAAGTCTTCCCCCGAGTGAAAAGTTTACTTTCTATATTTTCGCAAAGTTATGATCTGTCCGTTTGTTCATTGACGTCTCTGTTCACTGTAGCCGGCCAGAGTGGCCGAGCGGTTCTAGGCGCTACAGTCTGGAACCGCGCGACCGCTACGGCGCAGGTTCGAATCCTGCCTCGGGCATGGATGTGTGTGATGTCCTTAGGTTAGTTAGGTTTAAGTAGTTCTAGGGGACTGATGACCTCAGCAGTTAAGTCCCATAGTGCTCACAGCCATTTGAACCATTTGTTCACTGTAACAAGTTTAGTGTCTGTGTTTTGCGACCGCACCGCAAAACCGTGCGATTAGTAGACGAAAGGACGTGCCTCTCCAATGGGAACCGAAAACATTTGAGCGCAAGGTCATAGATCAACCGATTCCTCCACAGGAAAACACGTCTGATATACTCTATACGACACTGGTAGGGTTTGTCAGGCATAAAGACAAGCAGTAAAAAACTCTCGTCGTGCACAGGCGGGGATTATCTTGCTGAAATGTAATCCTAGGATTGATTTGGCGTGAAAGACAACAAAACAAGGCGTAGAATATCGTCGACGTACCGCTTTAGTGTAAGGGTGCTGTGGGTGACTACCAAATGGTCCTGCTGTGGAAAAAAAAAAAGTTGCATCCCAAACAATCAGTTTGTGGTTGTCGGGCCGTACGGCGGGCGACAGTCAAGTTGGTTCCCTCGACTGTCCGGGACGCCTCCAGACACATCCTCGATCTGGAATCTCATTGACAGGAGTAGAGTTGTCTTCAGCGATGAGTCCCTCTGCGACTCTGATTGGCTGGCGCGCGTTTTCAAGTAGCCGCACTCGCTCCTTCGTCCAGACTCGGTACACTTTCAGACTCATATCAACATCGGGTGTGGAAAATTGCTGGAGGAATTTGCATCGATGTAGCACTACGCTACCAAGCATTATGAGGCGCCAGCGACTTACCGGATTGTGTCAGCATTTAATACTGTTTGTTACTATCGAGAACAATACTCGTCACAACAGAAGGGCCTACCGCACTTCAAAGTTACGTATATGTCAGTTATCAAGATGTTACCTTTTTGTATATGTCCAGTTGTATTTATTGGCAACCTCAACTACCGATGCATCCATTCATGTACATTCATGTGATTGTTAATAATGCTCGACTACAGAAACTTGTTGAACGATAAAACGTTCGACTACGCAATTGTTCATTAAAACTAGGTTGCCGGATAACTAACGGTTACTACAGGATATTTTGCGATTGTTAATGTTCCCAGTGATAGTCGTCAGTAGCGCAAGCGAACTGTAGTGGATCTTTCAGTCAGTTTATATGCAATAGGACAGCATCATATTTAATTCCTGCCTGTCCCTGCACCAACCATTGATCTATAGGCCTTACTGCATTTCGCTGCAGTCTACTGACGCGGCGCTCGCGAGACGTAATCAGATCGTTTCTATTGCAAACAGAACGTCCCGTCACCTTGTGATTGAAGCTCACTCTTTTGTCAGAGTTTACTTTCTAGTGTATACCTGCGGAAATACGGTTCTGCAAGGAGCAACCACGAATTCTTTAAAACGCAAACATGTTTCGGAGACATTACACATCGTCAGTGCGTTCACTTTTTTTTTTGTCTCTAGACTTAACCTTACTCACGTCATTATGCTGTAAAATTATGGAACACGTTTAATCCTTGCGGATGGCGCGTTTCCTCTGGAACGAACTGCTCACGTATTATCAGCTTGGCATGAACCGCAGACATAGATGACAAAATATTATCTCGTGCTTGCTTCTGAGTTTGTTAAATATACGGACAATAGCACGAATGAGACTGCGATGTAAAAAAAAAAAAAAACTTGTGTGCCAAATTTTGCTTGTGCATAGATTGACATTTACCGTTACGTTTATTCTTTAAGCTACTGGACACTGCAAGATTAATATAAATTCTTTCACTTACAAGACAGATGCCTCTTCGTGCCACGGACCTTCGGAAAAACACATTTTTTATGCGTGTTCACCAAACGTTTAAGAATACTAAATCGTGGACAATCTCCAAAATTAAAATGACTTCAATAGGAACATAATGTTATCGAAAGCAGTACAATTTACCAACACAACAAAACCCGTGCTGCGTTGAGCGAACCCAAAATAGATGATTGGCGTTTAAGGGGGGTAGGACGTCAAACGGGCCGACTTGGAGCAGGAGAGCCACCACAGGACATTTCAATTTTTACTGTCTATACTTTTACAAATAAATTCATAAAACTTTGTCACCAGGAAGGATTGAGGACTCACACTCATCGCAGTGAAAGTTCAAAAACGTAGCAAAATACCTTTCCTCACATGTGAAATTTCATCATTTTCTCACTTATTACTGGCTGCATTTTTTGCTGTAGGTCACTTTTATTCCTAAGTAAGAGAGATTACAGGTGTATGAAACTCTAGAATTTTCCAAATCTATTGAAAAACTGTGGAAAAATTGAGATAATTAACTATGAAACCTGCCTTTTTCCTAAACATGAAGTTCAAAATGTAACAGTTCATTCATTTTTTCATAAATTAAATAACTTCTAGAGTTTCATGCACCTGTAACTATGGTTTGTATGCTGTGCAAAAGCCAACGAAGAATCTCTTACTTAGGAAGAAAAGTGTACTTATAGCAAACAAATGCAGTCAGTAGTAAGTGAAATTTCACATGTAAAAAAAAAAATGTGTGTTGTTACGTTTTTGAGCTTGCACTGCTATGAGTATGAATCCTGAATCCTTCCTGGTCATGCTGATAAAGTTTTATGAATTTATTTGTAAAAGTATAGACAGTGGAAATTAAAATGTCCTGTGGTGCCTCTCTTGCTCCAAGTCGGCCCGTTTGAAGTCCTATCCCCCTTAAGAGAAAAATTGTTCAAATTACTACGTTCGTAATTAGACGTGCATTATGGTTCGTTTTCAAATTACTGCGTCTGACGTAGAGTCTCAGTAGCACAGATTATACCACAGATTTTTTCGTCTACATTGCGAAAACCATGCAATCAATAATCCCCTTACAAACGCCAGTAATACTTCAGACGCTGCAATACTTGCGCTACGACCAGGGCTACCAAACGAAACAAATTCCCGCTGAATCATGTCGTCGTCAGCATAGGGCAAGGAACGATTGCCAGGCGAAATACGAGCAGGCCAACTCTGCCCGCGCTGACACCGGTAGCACGGCCTTAGCATTAATCTTCCTTCCTTTCGGGTACCACGTCAGTATCTAAGACGTATGCAGCAGCATCGGAGGCGTATGCAGGGACCAGTAACGAGATTGGTCTAAACACACAACTTTCAGTCATGACGTTCATCCATCTATTGGATTTTGGTTTATGTACCGTGTTTAGACGGTGTAACTAGTCGCAGTGGCGTACGTTCTGTTCTACCTGCCCAACCCACAGCAGACCACGTCGAAACCTCTCCGCATACCCATGTAGTGATCCGCTGCTGATCCAAGAACGTGGAGGCAGCTGCGCGGTCCGCACAAGGCAGTTCGATCGCACTGCGTCGCCCTGTGCTTGCTTATCGACAAGTACGATCCTCTTATACGCAGTATCTGCTTATCGGCTGCTGCGACCCTGTTGTACCCACTGGTTTTACATACTCATCTCTGTTGTAGCAGCATGCCCCCAAAGTATCACCGTATTCCGTACCTAATTTCCGTAGACGAGTAATACTGCCGTGCCCTTCACTCGAAAGAATGGTTGTGCTCAGGTCTCCATACTAGTCTGTCCATCGCAAGCTCCTTCATCTCTGGCTGACTGTTGTTGTGGTCTTCAGTCCTGAGACTGGTTTGATGCAGATCTCCATCCTACTACATCTTTCTGAATCTGCTTAGTGTATTCATCTCTTGGTCTCCCTCTACGATTTTTACCCTCCACGCTGCCCTCCAATGCTAAATTTGTGATCCCTTGATGCCTCAGAACATTTTCTACCAACCGATCCCTTCTTCTAGTCAAGTTGTGCCACAAACTCCTCTTCTCCCCAATTCTATTCATTACCTCCTCATTAGTTATGTGCTCTACCCATCTAATCTTCAGCATTCTTCTGTAGCACCACATTTCGAAAGCTTCTATTCTCTTCTTGTCCAAACTATTTATCGCCCATGTTTCACTTCCATACATGGCTACACTCCATACAAATACTTTCAGAAACTACTTTCTGACACTTAAATCTATACTCGATGTTAACAAATGTCTCTTCTTCAGAAACGCTTTCCTTCCCATTTCCAGTCTACATTTTATATCCTCTCTACTTCAACCATCATCAGTTATTTTGCTCCCCAAATAGCAAAACTCCTTTACTACTTTAAGTGTCTCATTTCCTAATCTAATTCCCTCAGCATCGCCCGACTTAATTCGACTACATTCCATTATCCTCGTTTTGCTTTTATTGATGTTCATCTTATATCCTCCTTTCAAGACACTGTCCATTCCGTTCAACTGCTCTTCCAAGGCCTTTGCTGCCTCTGACAGAACTACAATGTCATCGGCGAACCTCAAAGTTTTTATTTTTTCTCCGTGGATTTTAATACCTACTCCGAACTTTTCTTTTGTTTCCTTTACTGCTTGCTCAATATACAGATTGAATAGCATCGGGGAGAGGCTACAACCCTGTCTCACTCCCTTCTCAACCACTGCTTCCCTTTCATGTCCCTCGACTCTTATAACTGCCATCTGCTTTCTGTACAATTTGTAAATAGCCTTTCGCTCCCCGTATTTTACCCCTGCCACCTTTAGAATTTGAAGGAGAGTATTCCAGTCAAAAGCTTTCTCTAAGTCTACAAATGCTAGAAACGTAGGTTTGCCTTTCCTTAATCTATTTTCTAAGATAAGTCGTAGGTTCAGAATTGCCTCACGCGTTCCAACATGCTGACTAGTGCTATCTATATTCAACTGAATCTCTGTGCTGCTAACAAGCCGTAATTTTCCTCAACATATTCCCCACCGCCCCCACTTTCCTTCGTTATCAAATTTATGATTCCCTGATGCCTCAGGATACGCTCTGTCGATAAATCGTTTCTTTAGTTTAGTTCTGCAGTAAATGTCTTTTATCACCAGTTAGATTCAGTACTATCTCACTAGTTACTCGATCTACCCATATAATCCTCAGAATTCTTCTCAAACACCACATTTACAACACTTCTGTTGTTTTCTTCTCTGTATTGTTTATCGTCCACGTTCCACTTCCGCACAAACATACACTCCAGACGAATAATTTCAGAAAATAATTCCAAACACGTATATTCGATACCAAAATATTTATTTTCTTCAGAAATGCTTTCTTGTTGTTGTCAGTGTACTTTTTATATCCATCTGCTTCGTCCGTTGCTAGTATATTTGCTACTCAAATAGCAATTCGTCTGTTGCTCCCAACACTTCGTTTCATAATGTAATTCCATAAGCATTACCAAATGTAGTTCAGTTGCACTCCATGACCCTCAGTTCCTGCAATGGCACGCTTTTGTATCGAAGGGCTACGGTGGTACTTGAATTTTGGTTTGTCGGTACTGCTAATCTCAACTTGGCATAACGCTGAGCATTCGTTTCGATCGGGCAGTGCAGGGTACTGCTGGCCTCACATGTACGCCATATTTCTCCAGCCGTTATCACTTACTTCTGCTGCACAGTGTTGCACGTTGGGCATGAAAAGTCATTCCAGCTTTTACACTGGAGAGCCAAAGAAACTGCTACACCTGCCTAATATCGTGCAAGACCCGCGCGAGCGCACGTAAGTGTTGCAACACGACGTGGTATGGAGTCGACTGATGTCTGAAGTAGTACTGGAGGGAATTGAAACCATGAATCCTGCAGGGCTCTCCATAAATCCGTGAGTACGAGGGGGTGGACATCACTTATGAACAGCATGTTCCAATTCATCCCAACTATGCTCAGTAAGGTTCATGTCTGAGTAGTTTGGTGGCCAGCAGAAGTGTTTAAATTCAGAAGAGTGTTCCTGGAGCCACTCCGTGGCAATTATAGACGTGTAAGGTGTCACATTGCCCTGCTGGAATTCCGTCGGAATGCACTATGGACGTGAATGGAAGCAGGTGATCGGGCAGGATGCTTACGTACATGTCACTTGTCAGAGTCGTATCTAGATGTATCAGGGGTCCCATTATCACTCCAACTGTACACACTCCACACTATTAGAGAGGCCCCATCAGCTTGAAGAGTCTCCTGCTGATATGTAGGGTCTATGGATTCGCGAGGTTGTCTCACTAACCGTACACGTCCATCCGCTCGATGCAATTTGAAATGAGACTCGTCCGAAGAGTCAACATGTTTCCAGTCATCAACAGTCCAATGTCGGTGTTGAGGGCCGGCCGAAGTGGCCGTGCGGTTCTAGGCGCTGCAGTCTGGAACCGCGAGACCGCTACGGTCGCAGGTTCGAATCGTGCCTCGGGCTTGGATGTGTGTGCTGTCCTTAGGTTAATTAGGTTCAACTAGTTCTAAGTTCTAGGGGACTACTGACCTCAGAAGTTGAGTCCCATAGTGCTTAGAGCCATCGGTGTTGAGGGACCCAGGCGAGGCTTTGTATTGTGCAGTCGTAAATGGTAAACGAGTGGGCATTCGGTCCCGAAAGCCCATATCGAGGATGTTTCTTTGAATGGTTCGCACGCTGACACTTGTTGATGGCTCAGCATTGAAACCTGCAGCAGTTTGCGGAAGGGTTGAAATTGTATTACGTTGAACGATCCACTTCAAGTCAGCGTCGGTCGCGTTCTTGCAGGATCTTTTTCCAGCCGCAACAATGTCGGGGAGTTGATGTTTTATCGTATTCCTAATATTCACGGTACACTCGTGAAATGGTCGGACGGGAAAATGCCCACTTATCACTATCTCGGAGATGCTGTGTCCCATCGCGAGTTTGCCGACTATAACACCACGTTCAGACTCACTTAAATCTTAATAACCTGCTATTGTAGCAGCAGTAACAGATCTAACAACTGCGCCAGACACTTACCTTATACAGGCGTTGCCGATCGCAGCGCCGTATTCTGCCTATTTACAAATATCTGTATTTGAATGCGCATGCGTGTACCAGTTTTTTGGCGCTTCACTGTATTTCCCGTTTTTGTAAGATTCACACGAAACATGTACGCTTATTCATTTGAAAGCACGAAACTCTAATCTCGTAAACTATTTTTCCTCGTAATGCACACTTTTTTGCTGATTTCTCCAGCTTTAGAAATAATTCTGGGATGATGATCAGTTGGAGGGCATAATGTTTGATTTTGATCACAGTCGGATCCGTTTTAAGTGATTTTTAAGCGTGTGGAGAAGTTGTAAAAATATTGAGCGATATTGGTTGAGTTGGAAGTCTGATGAAGTAGCGCACTAAAATAGTCTGCCAAGTGAGCATGAATCAGATGGGAAAGAAAAGTAAGACTATGAGGTGAAGAATAGCCGGGTGAGTTATCGTGAAGGCGGTGCCAGCTTCCTTCTGCCCACGTGTGCCGTTGTTCGCACGGTGCAGGGACGGGAGGGTGACGAAAGCATCTTCTGCTAGTATTCGGGACTGTGACACGTTATCATCATCATCATCATCATCATCATCATCATAGTCGTCGTCGTCATGGTCATCAATACCAGTTTGATATCCAGTGCTAGATGAAACCCTCCTGTGGACTTCTTGCGCCGATAAAAGTTACCAATGTTGAACTTCCAGTGACGTGATTACCTTTCGCTTGACTTCATGCGTGCACAAGTAGAGATATAACAGAAAACTATTTCCTTTGTTTCAATATTATTTTTTAGGATGTGGGTTTTGATGTCAGACTGATTTGTAACGGAGCTCAGGGTCTAGGTTAACTAAAAAGATGGCAGTTTTTGAATTGGCGAAACCAACGGATTTGATATCATGAGAATAACTCCTTTTTTATGTCGCATATTTGAGTTTCTGCAGTGGTTTATGTCCGCCATTTTGTTCCTGACATCATGGGTGACCATTGGTATGCTCAATATTTGAGACGGCTACATGCATTGCATACGATATTCAGCTATACGCATCTGTTCATCGCAAAACATAAGAACTTACCAAAATTCATGGAAAAAGAAATAGGTAAAATAGAGCTAGCTGGGTAACCCTATACAACAGAATGGACGAGAAAACAATGCTGTAGATGTACGAGTTAATGAAATCCAAAGATGACATTGTTTGACTAAAAATGTGCAACGAGGAATGCATCTCTAGAAATCCAATAGTAACACACAGTGATAGCACTGTGATGGTGCTAAGACCGGAGTGTTCATATGCACGTGGATACTTAACGATGAACAGTAAGGTGGATAGAATAGACATACTCGAATGACGAGGTGATAGAAATTTACTAGTTGCAAAACAAACTATAGTTGGTTTGAAAATGAGAAATAAGGGGATGTGCAGAAAATATCAGGAGTAATGGTAAAGCAAGGGTTAATCTTTTATGAAGACGTCTCTCGCATGTATTAGGACAGGCTAACGAAACCAAAATTCCTGTTTTTGTAGAAAAAGAAGGCAACAATAGGATGGATTAAAGAAATGTTACATTTAGGATGCTGTCAAGGGGGGAAGAAAGAAGTCGGGAGCAACATGGACAGAAGGGGAAAAAAAGGCGAAAAAAGAGGAAGACGGAATACTGGGAAAACAGGAAACAACGTTGAAGGAGGAGGAATTGAAGCTTCTACATGGTGCCAAATAGTAACTACGAAGATAAAAGACTCTATATCCGGTTAAGTGAAGCTGGTGTTGAAATTTTCTATAAATATAGCATGTATGGAATTACGGCGCATGTATAACAAAAGCTTATGCTAAAACAGTTCAACTTTCCACTTAATATACATTTACATCTACATGATCACTCTGAAATTCATTCGTAAGTGGTTCCCAGATGGTTCATACAAGCAGTTTGACTGTTAATGTACCGTTCAACTCTCGAATAGCACCTGGAAAAAATGAAAAACGTCAAGCTTTCCGTGCGACTCTGCTTTCTCTTTATTACGCTGATCATTTCTGTGTGTATAGGTGAGAGCCAACGAAGCCTTTTCGCATTCGCTGTAGGAATTTGGTGATCCCACCACAAGGAAGAACACCTCTCTTTTAATGATTACCTCCCCAACAGGCGTATGATATCTTTCACAGCCTCGACTCTATGTTCACGTTAATACAATATTATCTGCCTTTATTTGATACTTTCTTTGAATTTTTTCGATGCCATTCTTTGAACTTTTTCGATGCCTTTCTTTGAACTTTTTCGATGCCTTTCTTTGAACTTTTTCGATGCCTTTCTTTGAACTTTTTCGATGCCTTTCTTTGAACTTTTTCGATGCCTTTCTTTGAACTTTTTCGATGCCTTTCTTTGAACTTTTTCGATGCCTTTCTTTGAACTTTTTCGATGCCTTTCTTTGAACTTTCTCGATGCCTTTCTTTGAACTTTCTCGAAGCCTTTCGATGACTTCATACGTGCACAAATAGAAAAATGGCTCGGAGCACTATGGAACTTAACATCTGAGGTCATCAGTCCCCTAGAACTTAGAACCACTTAAACCTGACGAACCTAAGGACATCACACTCATCCATGCCCGAGGCAGGATTCGAACCTGCGACCGTAGCGGTAGCGCAATTCCAGACTGTAGCGCCTAGAACCGTTCGGCCACCCCGGCCGGCGCACATATAGAGATATAACAGGAAACTGACAATATATCTTTTGTTTCAGTATTATTTATAAGGCGCCTTTCTTTGAAGTTTTTCGGCACCTTTCTTTGAACTTTTTCGGTGAAAGGTTTCCTGTTAAGTGATCAGGCTCAGAGCAGTATGCAACAGAGTAGGCAGCAGTAACGAAGTAATACCCGACACTAGGATCGTCCATCTGTGCGAAGTAAACAACTTGTGAGAGGGCAGTGATGCGATGCGGCAGGGACGTCGCACAGCTGAGGAGACGCTTAATTGCTATGTGGCCGGCATCCTCGCTCGTTCGCGTTGAACCCATTAGCGGCGCTGGGCGCTGACTCACGGCGGGGATATCTGCCTGTCCGCCTCTCTCTGTGACCCCGCAGGGCTTCTCGCATGCCCTTATAGGGCCTTGCCTGGTCCTGCTCCGGAATTCCACGAGATAGCAGCGCCCAGTGCTGTCCTGGCCCCTACCGCTGTTTGTCCACCAGGGACACGCGATCGGCCGTTGTCGACGCCGTGCCACAGTTCATCTGACACACACGCCCTCGCGGAGGGCGAGAGAACTTTACAAAGCCGTCTCAGATAGCGCCACACATTCTGATGACGCGCTGCGGGCGATAACGGCAGTTCTCAACGAAACCCCCAATAACACTTCCGAAAGTGTTGCTACTCGTCAGGCATTGTGCAGTATGGATAACCGATCAGATTCTACGTCAGCACATCCAACATGAAGCGTCTCCTATGTTTTTTGCCTTACATCGCGTGTAGAAATAATGTCGTCCATTTTCAATAAAATATTAAGTAGTAATTCAAGAACTTGTTTTAACACGTGAGGCAATACCGACCTTACGCCTTATCTTAGAAGAAAGATTAAGGAAAGGCAAACCTACGTTTCTAGCATTTGTGCACTTACAGAAAGCTTTTGACAATGTTGACTGGAATACTCTCTTTCAAATTCTAAAGGTAGCAGGGGTAAAATACAGAGAGCGAAAGGCTATTTACAATTTGTACAGAAACCAGATGGCAGTTATAAGAGTCGAGGGGCATGAATGGAAAGCAGTGGTTGGGAAGGGAGTGAGACAGGGTTGTAGCCTCTCCCCGATGTTATTCAATCTGTATATTGAGCAAGCAGTAAAGGAAACAAAAGAAAAATTCGATTTGGAGTAGGTATTAAAATACATGGAGAAGAAATAAAAACTTTGACAGAATTACATTGTCATCAGCGAACCTCAGAGACAGCAAAGGACTTGCAAGAGCAGTTGAACGGAATGGACAGTGTCTTGAAAGAAGGATATAAGATAAACATGAACAAAAGCAAAACGAGGATAATGGAATGTAGTCGAATTAAGTCGGGTGATGCTGACGGAATTAGATTAGGAAATGAGACACTTAAAGTAGTAGAAGAGTTTTGCTATGGGGAGCAAAATAATTTATGGTGGTCGAGGTAGAGAGGATATAAAATGTAGACTGGCAATGGCAATGAAAGCGTTTCTGAAGAAGAGAAATTCGTTAACATCGAGTATTGATTTAAGTGTTAGGAAGTCGTTTCTGAAAGTATTTGTATGGAGTGTAGCCATGTATGGAAGTGAAACGTGGACAAGAAGAGAATAGAAGCTTTCGAAATGTGGTGCTACAGAAGAATGCTGAAAATTGGATGGATAGATCATATAACTAATGATGAAGTATTGAATAGAATTGGGGAGGAGTTTGTGGCACAACTTGACAAAAAGAAGGGACCGGTTAGTAGGACATGTTCTGAGGCATCAAGGGATCACAAATTTAGCATTGGAGGGCAGCGTGGAGGGTAAAAATCGTAGAGGGAGACCAAGAGATGAATACACTAAACAGATCCAGAAGGATGTAGGTTGCAGTAGGTACTGGGAGATGAAGAAGCTAGCACAGGATAGAGTAGCATGGAGAGCTGCATCAAACCAGCTACTACTACAATTCAAGAACTAAGCATCAAATGCACATCTACATTGTGTATACATGTTTTGAGAGGGAGTACGATTCCGCCTTTAGAGACAAGCGCACACAAATGGTCAGTAGTTGCCATTGCATCGAACTGCACAATTAAGCTGAGCTAGTTGAAGTTAGTTGACACCGGTTAAATTGATTGTTAGATGTTCTGGAGTTACAAAACACTAGACCTCGGACACTCAAAGCGTTGTGCCAGTCTTGCAGAACAATAAAAAGAAAGTGGCGTATAAAATATTGTTATTATTATCGTACTGGAATTTTGAGCTCCGTTCCAGTGCTTGCAGAAAATGAGGACGAATTAAGGATGGGACCGCCTTTTTGCAAGTACACAAATTATTGTTTTGCTTTAACGCCGAGACGAGTTCCACCACAGTTATCACTCTCAGTGCGTTTTTTCTTTTATTTTTCTGAAATACGAACACACACACACACACACGACGTAAAATAAAAGGTTAAGTGCGTGTATAATTTAAATACCAACGGAATTCGATCTAACATATTTCAGAACTTGAACGTAATCTGTACGTACGTATTGCCGAGAAATAAGAGAAAAAACCCACTATGGGTGTCGTAAAAGTGGTGAAACATGTCATCGTATGAAAGCAAAACAATAATTTGTGTACTTAGTAAAGGCAGCCCTTTCCTTCATTCTTCATTGCTGTTATTTTGTGATAAATGGTAAGAATCCCATTCAAAGTTGGATTCGCAGATCCTGCCTCATCTCAGTGGTGCAGATTATTTTTATAAGCTCTGCCCCATATGTAATTTACTTTTCCTTTGTCACACTGGTCGCCAATTACGGCATTTCATGCTGACAGCGGTATATTCTACAAGTGGAAGCTCTTTTATCCGGCCCTCATCAACGCTGAGTCTGGAGCACGCGGTCTAGACGATACCGTCGCTGCCTCTAGATCACGGGGTCTCGGGTTCGATTCGCGGTCGGTTTCGAGATTTTCTACCCTCGGGGAATGGGTGCTTGTATTGTCCTCATCATTTCATCTCACATAAGTTGACGCGCAGATGGCGTCATACAGGAAGGCCTGCACCAGGCGATTGATCCGAATAGGCTCTTTCATTTTATAGCACAATGTTTGATACTCCAGAAGTGGTAGCTCTAACAATTTACGACGACAGCCATCAATTTTAAATTCAACCAATTGCCATATACGGATTCTGGAACGGTGTCAGTGAAGAAGTTAATCCAGGCCTATGCAGTACTGTATGACCCCCCCCCCCCCCCCCACCGTTGTTTGCGACTGTAAAATGACATCAAAGAGAGACACGGTGTTACTGTGTCAGTGGACAAAACGTTTGTGCCACTGCGTAGCCACTGGGTAAAGGAACACAACGCAGCTAGACAAAGTAAACCATTATTTGGAACGCCAGGCGCAGTCAGCTTCGGCCGAACTGCTGCTGGGCAGAGACCCGCGTGATAGTGCTGCACGAAAACGGTACACTGCTGAGTTTTAGAAGAAACTTACCGATTCCTTCACTGCACAAAAATCATGGTGCTTCTTTCAGTACATATTAACCAGTCTTATTCTGTTGTATCCGACTTCCCGGATTAACCGGATTAAGATTATGTGGTGACTTACGGTCCCCTCTAGTCCGGATAAACGAAGTTCAACTCTTCCGCAATCCTCTGTCAGTACTTGGCGACGGGTACTTCGTATCAATATCCATTTTTTTTCCTATCTCATGTATTGAGCGAGGGAAAAATATTTTTGCTTATGCCACTACTGCGCCGCAATCTCTCTCATCTTTTTGTCATCTACATCTACATGACTATTCTGCACTTCACAGTTAAGCGCCTGGCAGAGGGTTTATCGAACCACCTTGAAGCTATTTCTCTGCCGTTCCACTCTGGAACAGCGCTCGGGAAAAACGAACATTTAAATCTTCCCGTGCTAGCTTTGATTTCTCTTATTTTATTACAATGATCATTTCTCCTTCTGTAGGTTGGCGACAGCAAAATATTTCCTCATTTAGATCTGAAAGTCGGTGTCGTGAAAAAACTTCGCCTCAAGGAAAAACGCCTTTCTTTTAGTTATTACCACCCCAAATCCTGTATCATGTCAGTGACAGTGTCTCCTCTATTTCACAATCCTACTTTGAACTTTGTGGATGTTATTGCTATCTGATAAGGAGCCCACACCGCATAGCAGCACTGCAGAAGTATAGGGAGGGATAGACTTACTGCCCACCCACGATATCATTGCACTTGGTTTCCTGTGGTTGTTATCGGAAACAGGCGGTGACGTTACAGCAAACAAGTGATGACGAAGGAAAGCGCATTGCGCTGCGAATGATTTCAAAACAATTGTGATATACTATCAAGTGGTTGAGCGTATCTTCGTGAAATGTCACGATAAGACTCGTGATATGCCGACCAAAGCGCCCTAACTCTCAGGTGCAATATGTTGTGGTCGAATAGTACAGCTTGTTAACAATAACAAGCGTTCCGCGCTTTGTGTGTTCATGAGTTTCAACACAGTATGAAGCAGCATAGTCCTATCGCCGTTAGATCTCACATCGTCCGTGCCCTTAACGGGACTCTGAGGACGGAGGTCAGTTATTCAGAGGCGCTGCAGAAATGTCGTGCCTTACCGTCGCCATTGCATCTCTTCCCGTGTCCTCCATTCACGTAAGTGGACGGGACTTTATTTCTCTGTCATACACAAGAACCAGTGCAGTCATGAAAAGAACGGGAGACATAAAAACCGCTGATGATGCCTGACACGAATAGGGGAACACGTTTGGTTAAAAACAAAATACACATTCAGTTGCAAAAGTCGAATGATATTTGGTTTTCTCTACGTGATAACTACAGTCTGAGTTACGGTGATGCTGATAACGGTCTGCTTTCGAAGTAATAACAGTGGTAAGTATTTGAAGAAGGAAAAATGTGTCTTCGTGAAACTCTATTGTAGCTCTTGTCTGTCTAGGAACTCTTTCGTAATGTATTGAGGGGAGCTAGATGACTCGTGTTCACAATACAGGTCGGTACAGATACCTTTGTTCAAGTTCTTCGTTGAGTCCTAACGAGAGGAAGAACTCGGACATGTCCAACCGATTCGGCTCATATTACCAATAAAACGAAGGACGCTAGTTCGATTCGTACATTCATTTTGAAGTATTTTTTCCATATCTATATTGGTGTGAATAGAAGAGTTAGTATGGTAAGTAAATCAATGTGAAATAATACCCAGGCAGGCGAATAAATTTCTCATACAACTTAGATTAGTAAAGGCGAGACAAACTTCAGGTTTGCACTGTAGTATCAAGAGGTGGGCTCCACGGGGTATCCGATCGATCGTTTACGACTCTCGGTACTTGCTGTTTTGTAGAGGGGAGATTTCAGCTCAGGTGTAATACACTGTCACTCCAAAATTGTCGATAGTGGATTAATAAAAATAAAGATGAATTAAGAAGATTGTGGTTTTAATGCTTCTTGTTTGTACGTAGTCCTCTCCCTACCCTCTTAAATTCCCCCCCCCCTCCTCCTACCCCCTGACTTGAGTACAACGCACAGGACGTTCGTAGAACCACGTGAAACTGCCCCAAATTCTTCCTGGCAATATTGTTCAACTCGGGTGTAACATTGAATTTCGTTTACGTCGTCAAAGTGCTGACCCTTCATGTGAATTTCTACTCTTTGCCGTTTTGTGGTAGGTTAGTAGGCTACTGACAGCATCGAGTGTCGTCACTCGTGACGATATTAAAAAAAAAAAAAAAAAATTGTCTGCGTGTTGCATTGCAGTCATGTCGCAGGAGGCGCCCATGTGTGGTTGTTGTTGTGCGGGAGTCAAGGTGTGTGGGACAAACTGTGCACCCATTTATCTTGTTCAAAACATTATGGAGGATTACAGATGTCAGTTCGTTGCTCCATTGCGATTTGTGCCCCTACAACGTTGGCACACATGTAGCCGCACGTCCAGTGCTTGACGCTGACTACTAACAACTGACTTGTCGAATGTATATTTCTCGTGAACAGTTGTTAGTTAAAGCATCGATCGCAGTTACTACCCTGACGTCGTTTCCACGCCAGCAATAAAATCAGTCTCGGAACTTTTATGTAGTGTGACCTTCCAACACGGGCGATTCGTGAACGACTTCCATGATCTACACGTGGGGAGTATCTCGCACATGTCTTACTTGTAAAATAGTAGCTTCTAAATAGAATAGGTAAAGAAAGAACTTACGGAAGGTACGAGAAGAAGGCAACGGTTAGTCGGACTTAGGCCATCTAAGAGTAGTGTATCTTGTCGGCTGCGGAATGAACTCGCCTCTAATGACCTCACCGTCAACTGGATTTTAGAACCTAAGCTTTCATCTTTTCTATAAACAGAGTTGCAGGGCACACATTCAAGGCATTACTCTGTCAAATTTCTTTGACAAAGATCTTCGATCAAAGCCCATTGGTTAAATCATTGACAATGTACTATGGAAGCTTTTATCAAAGATTTCTTTCATCATAGATCTTTGTTTAGAGTCAGAGCGTGATCAAAGTTTGCCATCTTCTCCTCAGCGGTCACAGGCCCTGTAGACCACGCGCTGAATCAAATATGTGCTTCCACCGCCTTCTATCTCTCGCAGTCTCTCTCCACGCTGCGCAAATTCCTAATGCTTCGATGTCCTTCTTTCCATCTTGTACGAGGTCGGCCCAATGGTCTTGTTGCCTGGAGAGTTCCTTCAAATGCGTTTTTGGTGATTCTGTTGTTTTCCATTGTAGCCACATGTCCAGCCCATTGCAGTCTCCTACTTTTTAATTTCTGGATGATAGTGGGCTGCTTCATTAACTGATAAATTTCATTGTTCTTTCGAATTCTCCATACGCTTTTCTCCAACACAGGTCCCCAGATTTTTCTCATTACTTTTCTTTCGAAAACATTCGGTTTTTCTCTTTCATTCTTTGTAAGTGTCCATCTTTCAGAACTGTACAGTACTATGGGGCAGATGATAGTGTTGTATATCTTCGTCTTTGTCGTGATTGACAAAGCTTTACTTTTGAGTGGATTCTTAGTAAATACAGACATCTTGACCCTGAGGTTGTTCTCTCGTTTATATCCATTGTTATGATATTTTTACTGTTGAAACGTCATACGAGGTATTTAAACTGAAGAACTTTTCTCAATTTATAATGTTGGTCAGTTTCAAAGTAAAGATTTCGGTTTATGACTGGACCTGTTTCCATATATTCTGTTTTCTCTTGGTTAATCAAAAGCCTAATTTTGCTGGCACTGTGCCTGAGAGATCTGTACATGTCTGTCAGTTCATCTTCAGTTTGACTCAGCAACACTATATCATCTGCATTAGCCAGGAGTTTTATTTCACTGTGTTCGAATCGGAGATCATTGTATAAATGTAAATTACTCTCCCAAACCACTTTCTCTAATGCAAGGTTGAAGAGGGCACAAAAGAGCGTCTCCTTGTTGTAAGCCTGTTTTGATTGGAAAGGCGGGGGATATGGATCCTCTGAAATTCACTGCTGCCTGGGAGCCATCCATGCACAGTTGTATCATCCTAATGATTTTACTGGTTATACTAAATTTTCGTAACGTGTTGTACCGGCTACTTCTGTGGATGCTGTCAAAGGCTCGCTGGAAGTCAATGAAGAGACAGTGGATATTTTTGTTGAATTACCAGTATTTCTCAAAGATCTGTCGTATAGTAAAGAAATTACCAGTTGTGGAACGTTTTGTTCGAAATCCAGCCTGGTAATTTTGAATAATGTTTTCTGCGTAAGGTTTAAGTTTTTCCAGGATGATCATTGACAGGATTTTGTATGTTGTGTTCAGCAAACTGATTCCTGTGTAATTTGCACATTCCATTCTGTTTACTTTCTTGTGTATGGGACAAATTATTGCAGTTTTCCAATCTTCAGGCAGTGTGTCAGGTTTCCATATCATTGTGATAAGGTTATAAATTTCTTTGTGCAGTTTGCTTCCGCCTTCTTTTAACATCTCTGCTGATATCTGGTCCTCGCCTGCTCCCTTGTTGCTTTTCAGCTTCTGAATGTTGTGGATCACTTCTAGTTCTGTGATTCTACATTCGTCATTATTAATGCTGTCACTGTTAGACATTGCGTAATTGAAGGTTATGTGCGGATCAGTGGGATTTTACATTTCTGAGAAATACTCTTTCCATCTTTCGAGGATATCTCCAGCTGTGTTAGCATATTTTGATTTTTCTCTTTCATGAATAGGTTTTCACTTTGATAACCTTTCTTACTTTTCTTTGTATACTGAAACAACGTCTTTGAGTTTCCATTCCTGCTTTCCACTTCTATAGATTCTAGGTCTCCAGTTATATACTTCCTTTGCTCTGCTCGTAGAACTCTTGCTGTTTCTCTTACAACCGCCCTGAAGGTCTCTCTCCTGCCCTCACTGTCCTAATTGTGCAGCTACATCTTCCTGGCTTCTTTCTTCTTTTCCACTGCTCTTTGACACTTTTCGTTGAACCGTTTCTGTTTCTTCGTTTTCTTTTTCCTGCCCAGTGTTTTTTCTGCTGAATCTGTTGCTACAGTCTTTATTCTTTCCTACGCCTTCTCGACACTGTTTACCTCGTCAGCTTCTTGCAATGCTGTAGATCGGTTATTTATTTCGATCGCATAGGATAAGTGAAATTCATGTATTTCTTTGTTGTTCTAAATAACGTCACCTAACCTTCATAAATTCCTCCTTAAGTGATTTACATATGGGTTCACATAGTTCTCGAACTCTACGTGACCTGGTGCTCTGTGGGATGCAAATACTATATTGTAAGTTCGAAGACTTTTCTTGTTCTGTTAAATCTTAACGCTACCATGAGACAATCGTTAGCAGAAGTCGCATTTCTTGAATGAGAATCTTGTTCGCCTATGTGTGAGGCCAGTTTCATAAAAACAAATTGAAGTGTTTGTTCTTCCATTATCAAATAATTTCGGAAGCTCTTTACGTCTTTGCTTTGTACTCGTAGTTCACCAAACAAATTCTAGTGGATACTTCGAGCTTCTCGTCGCGTATCAATGGTTTCACCCACAATCTTTTTCGTTTCTTGTTCTTTTTCGGGAATGCGCTTGTCGCCAGCATTACATTAAATGCTGCTGCACAGACGGTTAACTGTTCAGCATCCATTCTCGAACAACTACGACTGAAATTTTTTCCGACAGTGAAACAGCTCCAGTGAAGTACTTTGATCAAGGAAGTTTGAGCAAATCCTGCATTTTGATAGTGTAAGGAAACGCGTAGAAAACGACCTAGTACGAACCACTTTCCGGTGCACACGCTCTGCGACATAGGTGGAGAACCCATTAAGGACAGTGGCCGGCGAACATCAGCGGATGCCGATACTTAACGCCGCAAAGCAGCAGGTCATTAGGTTTCTGAGGGGCCGCTATCTGTCAGGATGCGAAAGCAAGCTGCCCAGTGCCGCTGACCCGGGATCTCCCACTTACCTTACCTCAGCATACCTGGCACTGACAAGGGAACCTCCCCATCGCACCCCCCTCAGATTTAGCTATAAGTTGGCACAGTGGATAGGCCTTGAAAAACTGAACACAGATCAGTCGAGAAAACCGGAGGAAGTTGTGTGGAACTATGAAAAAAATAAGCAAAATATACAAACTGAGTAGTCCATGCGCAAGATAGGCAACATCAAGGATAGTGTGAGCTCAGGAGCGCCGTGGTCCCGTGGTTAGCGTGAGCAGCTGCGGAACGAGAGGTTCTTGGTTCATGTCTTCCCTCGAGTGGAAAGTTTACTTTCTTTATTTTCGCAAAGTTATGATCTGTCCGTTCGTTCATTGACGTCTCTGTTCATTGTTCAGTGTCTGTGTTTTGCAACCGCACCGCAAAACCGTGCGATTAGTGGACGAAAGGACGTGTCTCTCCAATGGGAACCGAAAACATTTGATCGCAAGGTCATAGGTCAACCGATTCCTCCACGGGAAAACACGTCTGATATATTCTATACGACACTGGTGACGGCATGTGCGTCACATGACAGGAATATGTTGTCGACCCACCTAACTTGTACACTTGGCGAATGGGTAAAAAGATTCTTCTACCTTGCCCGATTTAGGTTTTTTTGTGGATATGTTAATCACTCCCAGAAAAGTGATGCAAACATAAGAGTTTGTGACATAAACTGCATCAAATGAATGCAACAGTTTCACAGTCGCACAGTTTTCCCTGTGCTCTATCAAAACATATATTTTTAACGTTTGAAATTTTTCCGTGTGTAGACTGTCAAATCCCGCATGTGTCCAAGCAAATCTGAACATGTCCTGGAATTTTGGAGAGCTAAGCTGATTATCTGTGAGTGCCTGAACTTTGTCTGACAATAAAGAAAATAAACTTTTCACTCGAGGGAAGACATGAACCAAGAACCTCTCGTTCCGCAGCTGCTCACGCTAACCACGGGACCAAGGCGCTCCCGAGCTCACACTATCCTTGATGTTGCCTATCTTGCGCATGGACTACTCAGTTTGTATATTTTGCTAATTTTTTTCATAGTTCCACACAACTTCTTCCCGTTTTCTCGATTGATCTGTGTTCAGTTTTTCAAGGCCTATCCACTGTGCCAACTTATAACTACATCTGAGGGGGGTGCGATGGGGAAGTTACCTTGTGAGTATAACGACTATGTTGGCGGCTTGGAATTCTCACCTGGTGGTGACCACAAACGCTGCAGCTCACTTAAGAGTACGCCTGACAATTGTGTTGTCACCGGTTTCATTTTGAATGGCGATATGCTACCTGTATGATTTGTGCTTCCTGCTACTGGGGTATCTTATTAACTTATGAGAATACTGAAAGAAGTAGTGCAAAGCTAACCCACCCTTCAGAAATAGTATGGTTCAAATGGTTCTCAGCACTATGGGACTTAACATCTGTGGTCATCAGTCCCCTAGAACTTAGAACCACTTAAACCTAACTAACCTAAGGACATCACACACATCCATGCCCGAGGCAGGATTCGAACCTGCGACCGTAGCGGTCACGCGGTTCCAGACTGTAGCGCCTAGAACCGCTCGGTCACACCGGCCGGCTAGAAATAGTAATCTATTGACAATCATCCACCTTGATGTCGACGTCATCGTAATATCATCCATTTTTCATCCGCTGCTGGAGCCTCTCAGTGAATTGATTTCCAACTTCAAACGTGCATCGTTCTTCTGCTTATTTGTGATCCAAATATTATTTGTATGTTGCATATCTTTTGTGGTCTCTTTAAATCCAGCAAAAAAACGTCTAGTCCCTCTATCACCCATTCTTCATTTTACGTATTCTACTTAAACCGTTACATTTTCATTACAGCCATAGTATCGTCTTGTAGGTCCGCCTTATTTCGTGATGCATTTACATATTTTCGTGCCTCGTGTAGTAATTTCCAACGTACACCGCTCGTACGTTCACTGAGCAAGCCTCAGTTTTTCAATGGATTTTACATCCAGACCCCATGCCTCACTGCCATAAAAAAAGTGGTATGATAAGGTGATTATAAACTTTCCTTTCCAGACACAAACAAGTTTAGTTTTGGAGACTGTTTACCTTCTATCCGAGTGATCGCTAATGGAACCTGTAGCATTCTGCATCTACATCTACATGATTACTTATCAGTTCAGTTACTCAGTTTGACAGACGCTTCTCTGAATCACTTCCAGACTATTTCTCTACCGTTCCAGTCTCGAATGTCATGTGGGTGAAACGAATACTTAAATCTTCCCGGACGAGCTCTTATTTCATGTTTTATTGCGATGGCCTTTTCTCACTACGTAGGTGGGAGTCATCTAAATGTTTTCGCGTTCTCATTAGAAAGCTGGTGAAGTGATCTTGCCGTAACGAAAAATGGCTCTATTTTAATGATTGGCATCCCAACTGGCACATCATATTCGTGATACTTGTACACATTTTCAGGATAATACAAAACAAGCTGCCTTTCTTTGCACTTTTCCAGTGATCTCCCTCAATTCTGTCTGGTAAGGATCCCATTACGCGCAACAATACTCCGGAAAAGGACAAGCGTCGTGTAGGCAGTTTGTTTAGTAGATATTTTGTATCTTCTAAGTATTCCTCAGTAAAGCGCAGCCCTTGGTTTGCCTTCCCCACAACGCTCTCTGTGTGATGATTCCAGTTTAAAGTTGTTGGTAACTGTAATCCTGAGGTATTTAGTTGAATCGACAACCTATAAATTCGTGTCATTTATCGTGCAAACGAAATTTTCGGTACTCATGTGAAGGATCTCACACATTTTATTGTTTAGCGCGAACTTCTACTTTTCGCACCATACAGGTATCTTGCCTAAATCATTTCGTAATTCGTTTTGATCTCCTGAGGACCTTAATGGATGTTAATAGATAGCATATTTTGCAAACAGTCTAACGGCTGTTCAAATTGTGTCATAAATCGTTTATATAGAGGGCTCGTACACTCGATGATTCCCCACTAATTACTATGAATTGTGACCTTTGCCAGGAAGTCATGAATCGAGTTGCACAGCTGACATGATAAATCCTAGGCACACAATTTGATTAGAAACGGCTTGTGAAAAATGTTGTGCAAAGCCTTCTGGAAATGAAGCAGTATGCAATCTGCTTGAGTTTCGCTATCGACAACACTCATTACTTGGTGCGAATTAAGAGAAGAATATTATTTTCTGAATCCACTGTGGTTGTGTGTCAATAGATCAGATGTTACCTACGAGGTATTTAATATTATTGGAATACAGTTTAATAAATTTTAACTCTCTTTGTTTTCCTACTTTTTACGAATATCAGTCGACACTGGTAGGTTAATTGCCGCTGGTGTTAAACATTGTAGTTCATTTTCAATAACAGACCTTCACGACGCAGTCTTGTTGGAGACATTGGTTAATATTACTTGGTAGGCTAAATCGCTTGTGCTTGTGGTGCAGTTGAAGGGAACATCCGACTACAGGCAACACCACGGGCGGTGTGGACAGCAATTTGTCGTTCGTTTTGGAGGCGTTTACGAGAGGTTTCCGCGAGACGTGTAAAAGTTTTACTTGATAGATGTCTGGCTCCAGTGTTGGATGTAGCCGATTTCGTATTTACAGAAAGTTGAAGTCGTTTACAGTCACGACTACTATGCAGTTCACACGTAAGTGACTAGCAGAAGATTCATCGAACCACCTTTGGACTATTTCTGTACGAATTTTTGATTCTTTCCAGGCGAGCTCTGATTTATTTTATTATGATGATCATTTCTCCCTACAGAGGTGGGCGCCAACCATATTTTGGCACCTAGAGGAGAAATATTGTGATTGAAATTTCGTGAAAAGATCTAGCCACATCAAAAATCGTCTTTGTTTCAATGATCGCCACTCCAATTTGCCCATCATATCCGTGGTAATGCAAAACGCAGACCAAAAGATGTCTATTGAATCGACGTTGTCTGACGTAAATGGTGAGGAATTTTGCCTCGGCATTGTTTCTAATGACACACCACCGTAGAGAGGTCACTAGCGCACGCGTTTATGATGCCTCTCGACTCGGAGGTATGTTGATTCGAATCCTGGTGGTGGAAAATGTTCAGTGCCAGTATTTAGCTGGCAAGGAGAGGAGAGGTGGAGATGTGAATTTCCTGATCACCAGTTTTTGTGCCGGATTAAATTCCAAAACTCTCCGCAGTGTCTCAGAAAGTGAGGGCATGTGATTCTCTTAATGGAGGTCCGTCCATCGAATGGGTACGTCGAAGCTTTGCGGCCCACTTGGGGCTCTTTGAAAGTAGTAGGCTATGTGTTCACCCTCTCCATTCCCTTCACCCACAGCTACACAAATCAAAGACTACACAACACATGTACTCGTAACACAGATACACACTTGGCACCTCTTAACAGTTTGGAGGAAGACGACGGCGAACCACCTCCACTAGGACTTTGACTGTAACGACGATGTAGGCTTCCTGCATCTGCGCCTCAACACCCTGTCCCTGAGTGTGGCACTATTTTGAGCTAAGTTTCTTATGGTAATGGCAGAAGCTGTGCTATTTAATGTGTTTTTTGTCGCATTAAATTTCCTCAGATAACAACATTCCGTACATGATATTCTTCACGAGACTTCTCCGCGTCTTTTGGTATTGTAGATACTTGTTGTTGTTGTTGTGGTCTTCAGTCCTGAGACTGGTTTGATGCAGCTCTCCATGCTACTCTATCCTGTGCAAGCTTCTTCATCTCCCAGTACCTACTGCAGCCTACGTCCCTCTGAATCTGCTTAGTGTATTCATCTCTTGGTCGCCTCTACGATTTTTCCCTCCACGCTGCCCTCCAATAGTAAATTGGTGATCCCTTGATGCCTCAGAACATGTCCTACCAACCGGTCCCTTCTTCTAGTCAAGTTGTGCCACAAACTCCTCTTCCCCCCAATTCTATTCAATTCCTCCTCATTAGTTATGTGATCTACCCATCTAATCTTTAGCATTCTTCTGTAGCACCACATTTCGAAAGCTTCTATTCTCTTCTTGTCCAAACTATTTATCGTCCATGTTTCACTTCCATACATGGCTACACACCATATAAATACTTTCAGAAACGACGTCCTGACACTTAAATCTATACTCGATGTTAAAAATTTCTCTTCTTCAGAAATGCTTTCCTTGCCATTGCCAGTCTACATTTTATATCCTCTCTACTTCGACCATCATCAGTTATTTTGCTCCCCAAATAGCAAAACTCTTTTACTACTTTAAGTGTCTCATTTCCTAATCTAATTCCTTCAGCATCACCCGGCCTAATTCGGCTACATTCCATTATCCTCCTTTTGCTTTTCTTGATGTTCTCTTATATCCTCCTTTCAAGACACTATCCATTCCGTTCAACTGCTCTTCTAAGTCCTTTGCTGTCTGTGACAAATATTTAAGAATACTTTTTTAAGCAACATAAATAAACCAAGGAAATGAGTCTGGGTCATGAGCTCTGAATAGCAGATAACGGAGAACATATTCCAGGCTACTACAACCGTCAAGTCGCAGCGTATCAACGGAAGGTCGGAACAAGCAAAATGTGCCTTTAACCGAGCTTTGTTAGCCCTAGTCACTTATCACATTTTTTTGGCTTCTGGCAATGGTTTCGGTATGTGAGAAATCTCAATAACCGTGGTTAACATAAACTGCAGGTCCTGCAACAAGTGGCCGGGTAACTCAGTTCACAGCTCGAAAGAAGACATCGGAACGCCACCTGCTACAGAACCACGGCTAGCGAAGCAACCCTCAGGTTGAGGACACGCTTACTTTTTAGTCCACACGTCTTCTGGATCCCGATGCGACAAACCTTCAGATCGTCCACGGCTCGCTACGTGTTACCGCAGCAGGCCGCCTACCGCGCCTGTCGGGCATCTAGCCCTGCTTTCTATCGCCCGCCTTTCTCCAGCCCAGGACTGGAATCCCAACGGCTGCCGCCTCCTTTCCTTCCGCCGAAGGCAGTCGGACGGCCGCGCGCTCCAGGCTGCGTTCTGCACTAGTAGCACCTGATACACTGGACATCGTGTCGGGCACACACTGCGCAGAGATTGGGAGCGATCAGAGGTTGTGTCTACTAGAGGCCTGCGTGACCGAGTAAGCGAGCACAAAATACGAGATGGGGCGAGCACACCCTAACTGGATAGGCTGCCCGCACTAGTTCTAGTGACCGAGCATAGAAGCCGTGACCGAATACGTAGCACGTTACTTCAAACACATTACACGTGTCATTATCAGTGTGAGACTGCAGCCAGTACGGTCTTCTCATTTGTGGTGTGTCTCTCTCTCTGTAATCATGCAGGGCGAGGAAGCCAGTGCAGTAAGACTAAGATTGAAACCATTGTTTACACATTGAAGAAACGGGAAGGTCTAAAAAGCCAAGTATGGAGTACATTTCTGTTAGTTGTAGACGAAAACAGTGCGTCTACTGGGTACGTATCGTGCATAAACTGCTCAACATTAGTTTGTTTCCAGTCGGAAACCACTCATTTAAAGAAACATAGTTGCAAGAAACCTCACAAAGTTACAGCTCCTTTAGGGATACCGGCAGTAATAAAAAATAGTATTACAGCAAAGTGTGTTGCAATGTGTGCTAAAGATATGAGACCTTTTAATGCTGATTCCAGTTAAGGTTTCAGAGAACTAGGCTAAGAATTAATACATCTAGATGCGCATTACGGAGAAGTTAACGTGGCAGATGTCATGCCACATCCCTCTACTGTAAGCAGACATGTCAAAGAACAAGCTGATGCAATACGAAACAGCATAATGCATTCTGTTATTGCGGAAGTTATTAATAAAACATGTGCTGCGACAGTTGATATGTGGACTGCTTCGCATAATCAGGTGCACTATTTGACGCTTACAACACATTACATTAACACAGATTGGTCTCTTGTGATCAGTGTTTTATTTACAACAAAATTCCCGGATGTTAGGAAGACGGGAGTAAATATTATAAAATAAAGTGCTCTATGAATTTAGCTGTGTTACGTACCTGTTCTTGGAAACGTTAGTTTTGTATTAAAAGAGAGAGAGAGACAGAGATAAACACGTGTGTGTGTGTGTGTGTGTGTGTGTGTGTGTGTGTGTGTGTGTGTGTGTGTGTGTGTGTGTGTGTGTATGAGAGAGAGAGAGAGGCGTTGAATTCGTACTGTACAGTGCAGCGAGCCGGGGCAAGGCGAGGTGAGACGTCAGCGGTCACCGGTCGTGCTCGGTTATCCGCGTGTCCGGAATCCGGACAACAGACACGGGGCGAGTGCGTGACCGAGCCGAGCCATGTGGGGCAGGACACGAGCAGCTCGGTCCTCCCGTCAACAGGCGAGCCGTGACCGGTCAAACATTGACAGTTGCAGCACTCTAATCTACATCACTATAGACCGCTGTTGCGCGCACTGCAAAATGTTTGTCGCTCCATTAAAAGACCATGTTTGTCGTTTGCGAGCGTTGTAGGTGGTATAAAACTAGTGTCATGTGACACTCTACCACTGACCTACGTCATGGCAGTGAAATGGTTTTCCCGCGTCCGGCCATCCTGATTTAGGTTTTCCCTGATTTACCTAAATCGCTCCAGGCAAATGCCGGGGTGGTTCCTTTGAAAGGGCACGGCCGACTTCCTTCCCCGTCCTTCCCTAATCCGATGAGACCGATGACCTCGCTGTCTGGTCTCCTTCCCCAACCAACCAACCAACCAGTGAAATGGTTTCTCTCTTCCAATTGGACGTATGGAGGCAGCGCTGTAAGATGAGACGACGTGGAAACGTGACAGAAAGGCCGAAATGAGCTGTCATGTTGGAACGCGCCAATGACCACTTCTGTGATTGACGTTTCCCAGTGTTTTGATGATCGAGACGGACTGTCCAAAGCGTGTACAAGAGATGGTGTGCCCTTCGCAACCATGTAGCACTGCGTAACAACAATGGTCGCAAAAATATCATAACCAACAGGAAACAGAGACAAGTGTCAACCCTTGACAATGACAGTCGATTCCAAATTCGATAGATATTGCTACTACCAGTGAGTGTAGGTCTACTACTGTGCCAACGAAAATAAAGATCGAAAGTGCGTCCAATTGACATTTGGAGTCAGGTACGTAGCTAAAGGTCATTGGTAACAATGGCACATAAAACTGCACGTCTCCAGTGGATCGAACAACACAAATCGGACGGTGGTGGACTGAACGTGTTTGGGGTGGCCAGACGAATCACGAGTTTTCCGCCATATCAAATGATGGAAGGCGTTGAGTCCACAGACGTCACGATGAGGTGTTTAAACCGCATTGTCTAGAGGCTGTAGTACAGGCCAGAAGAGCTCCTGTGATATTTTGAGAGTGTTTATCGTTCCATGACTTGGGCCCACTGTTTCATGTTATCGTGAACATGGACAACGATCAAGACACAAAGTAATAAAAACATTAGCTGCCAGTGGACATCGATTTATATCAATCGGGCAAGTTTGAAACTTTTTGCCAGACTGGAATTAAAACTCGAGTCTCCTGTTTACTAGCCATATGTGCTGACGACTATGGCATCCCCACACGGTGGTCACCACAACCGCGAGGACTGACATAGCCCGCCTCCCCTCAGACCCAAATTCTCAGCTTATAATATACACTGCTGACGTAGTACGCCTGCTAATTAGCCTCATTACTCGCTGCATGTCCAAAAGAACAGACATCACATATATAATGAAGGCAATCTCGGACAATGGCACACCAAGCTCGGCGAAATGCCGCGAACAATGAGGCTAATCGGTAAGGGGCACTACATCAGTAGTGTGTGGTAGGAGCTGGCAATTTGTGTCAGACAGGAGGCGTGCAAGGGTAGTCTTTGCGGTTGCGGTGTCAGTAGTGTCAGGTTGGCGTAGTGATCTGCGCATCTGCCTAGTAAGAGCTTCGAATCCCGGTGTGAAACAAACTTTCAACGAAATTAACACCCTTAGCTGCTTACAGGCGTTGACATACGTCAACGGGGACAGATGAAAATGTGTACCCCGACCAGGACTCGAACCCGCGATCTCCTGCTTACATGCTCTATCCATCTGAGCCACCGAGGACACAGAAGATAGCGCGACTGCAGGGATTTATCTCTGGCACGCCTACCGCGAAACCCACATTCTCAACGTATTCTCCCGCACTACATTCGTAGTGCCCCCGCCCATTATACTCATTACTCGCGGCGCGTTGCCGATTCCCGTAAGAGTTCGGCCACTGTTTGTGCATTCGCACGGAAGAAGAAGATGGTCAAGTGTCCGGTGAGCCTTAACTATATATATACTAATGTAGTGCGGGACAATACGTTGAGCCGGCCGGAGTGGCCGAGCGGTTCTAGGCGCTACAGTCTGGAACCGCGCTACCACTACGGTCGCATGTTCGAATCCTGCCTCGGGCATGGATGTTTGTGATGTCCTTAGGTTAGTTAGGTTTAAGTACTTCTAAGTTCTAGGGGACTGATGACCTCAGAAGTTAAGTCCCATAGTGCTCATAGCCATTTGAGCCAATACGTTGAGAATATGGGTTTCGCGGGAGGCGTGCCAGAGAGAAATCCGTGCAGTCGCGCTATCCTGTGTCCTCGGTGGCCCAGATGGATAGAGCGTCTCCATGTAAGCAGGAGATCCCGGTTCGAGTCCCAATCGGGGCACACATTTTCATCTGTCCCCGTTGACGTATGTCAACGCCTGTAAGCAGCTAAGGGTGATCATTTCGTTGTAATTTCATTCTAACGAGCTGCATGGTCACCGATGGTATCTGTTATTTCGGACATGTCCGAAAGAACAGATACCATCTTACTATATAAACAGACTTTTACCTTCCCCAGTGATATAAATCAATACCCACTGGCAGCTAAATTTTCAAAATCCTTTGTGTCTTGATTCATAGTGGCTTGAGAATCAAAATGGAGCCTATTCTTTCGGACCTGTCCAAAAGAACATATTCAAATGGTTCAAAGCAGTATGGGACTTAACATCTGAGGCATCACTCCCCTAGACTTAGAACTGTTTAAACCTAACTAACCTAAGGACATCACACACACATCCATTCCCGAGGCAGGATTCGAACCTGCGACCGTTGCAGCAGCGCGGTTCCGAACTGACGGGCCTAGAACCGCTCGGTTACAGCGGCCGGCTTCAAAAGAACAGACACTACTTATATGAACGAGGATATTTATTGCTTCAACATCTTCGATGACCAAGTGTCACCTTTCATGTAGTAGAAATGACACCTTCAAGTGTAAATACGGCTGGAGATGGCATCCATACGACATAAAGATGTAACAGCTGTGATCTATCGGTAAAATAGATGTTCGACAGGTGTTATCCTTCATTCTACTTCATCTGTTCAGAATGCGGTGGACAATTCCATTTGGGAGGGGCGAAAAACAGCCGTGTTCGCAGATGCACACATACGTCCCTGCTTTGAGGAGCAGTCAGACAGCCTATCACACCTCGATGGACCTGCTAATCAACCGATCTTCATACACAGAAAATGTCTGCGACGAGGTGGAACACTTTGTGAAAGAAACGTAGCAATGTAGTATCCTCTTGGTCTGGTAACTCTACAGAGCCGCATGATCAATGAGTGGTTTCAGCTGTATGTGGCATGCCTGAAGAAATTTGTGGACACCCTTTCTCACCAAATCGAGGCCAGTATAGATGCAGACAGTGTCACACGGTATTATAGTGATGTCTTGTCAGGAGGGGTAATATTTTCCAGAGTGTGTACACATATAGCGTAAACTCGACGACAACCACCAGCATCCATTTAGATCCACTCACGCATGAAGGCCCAGTACAGACGTCTCGTTGCATTATGGATTTCAGCGTCACCCATCCATTTTGCTCCTGCAGATTTTCTAATCCTACCTACCTTTCTGCCAGTAGTACTTTCTTAACACAGCATTTCGTTGCCGCCGATGTATGTTAGCCCTGTTTGGTAGTCCCCTCAGCCAGCTTCCGGCTGCAGGGTGAAGGGGTTTTTCCCTAATCCTTCTAAATGGATGGTCGTCGAAGCTGACAAGGCGGATTTGAAGGGCGGGTGTTCCCCAGCACGGCCCGTGTCTCCAGCGTCCATTGCAGAAAAGGTTGTTAATGGCCTGCTAGGAGGCAGCACCTTACCTGAGCACGACCAAAAAGTGGCCAGTTAGAATGCCTGCATTCTGCTCCTGGTTGTGATCGGCTGAAGAGCGTTCATATTTAATAATTTCGTGGAGTGCTTGGGCGCTTGCGAAATCGGATTCGGTCGGAGATGGTGTTTTCATTGTATATATCAGAAGTCGTGAGTACGCGACCTCTCATGATCAACTTAATTACTTAGAGCAGTAAAGAAGACAGAGAAAATTCGAATTGCGTTCCCGGGCGTGAGGATGGACTTTTTTGGTAGACATCAGAGTAAAGCGTGAAGACATTGGTTAGCTGGAGGTGGTGTAGGATATAAGTGACTGAATTGGCAGTAAATTTTATTTCTAACGGTATGGAGATTGGAGAGTGATGTTGTGGTATCACTTCTTCCCTGATGACTAAACCGTGATCATGTTTGTTGTCCAGAATGAGATTTTCACTCTGCAGTGGAGTGTGCACTGACATGAAACTTCCTGGCAGATTAAAACTGTGTGCCGGACCGAGACTCGAACTCGGGACCTTTGCCTTTCGCGGGCAACTGCTCTACCAACTGAGCTACCCAAGCACGACTCACGCCCCGTCCTCATAGCTTTACTTCTGCCAGTACCTCGTCTCCTACCTTCCAAACGTAACAGAAGCTCTCCTGCGAAGGTAGGAGACCGGGTACTGGCAGAAGTAAAGCTATGAGGACGGGGCGTGAGTCGTGCTTGGGTAGCTCAGATGGTAGAGCACTTGCCCGCGAAAGGCAAAGGTCCCGAGTTCGAGTCTCGGTCCGGCACATAGTTTTAATCTGCCAGGAAGTTTCATGTTTGTTGTTGTTGTAGTAATAATCAACTGCAATTGCTAATAGTCTGTTGAAGGTTGTGTATTGAACTGTTGGCGGCGAATATATTCCAGTCCAGTAGTCGGACCTAGGAATCTCTCCTGGAAATAGTTTCTCGTACATAGCTAGAGAGGTTTTCATGTTTAACTTTTGCGTTGTAAAGTTTAACCTTGTCTTGCGGACTACTCTGAGGCTGGCGACCCTATTTGTACAGATTTGCCAATCCACCAGTGCAGAGAATTAATCGAAGCCCGCCAATAAACGTATCCAATACAGTCTCTGCAGCGGCACGTCGCTTAATTAGTCCCGCGCGTCGCACACCGCCAAGAGATCCTGGGTTCTGGCAGTGGTTGCGTGTGACTTCCCGTGCCGCCACGTAAATTTTGAGGGTGAAATGAAGGGACACATCACTTCACCTCATAGTTTGTTCTCTTGGAATCGAGCAGAGTTGGACTTTTTTCATTGCAGCCGTAGTTGCGTCTTCCACACCAATCTGTTCTCTGGTTATTTGTTTATTTTATGCCCCGTCTAAAAGTAAATGTCTATATGAGAACGTATTGGAGCAAATGTCATCCTTCCAGCATCTTGCATGTAACATAACGAACGAGTATGACAAAGACCTAATTAAAAATATTGCTGCACTGTCGTAAGTATCTGCAGGGTGGTCAGAAGCCGTCTGAGAAGCTTGTAAGGGTTTTCCAGGACAGGTGGGCTGAGAAATAACTGTTGCGGAAGAAATTCGATACGTTGCGCCGTTTCCGTGTTAATTAGCATTGAAGTTAGCCAATCAAGTCGCTGCGCCGCAAATTCAAGCACTTCCACGGGCTGAAATGCGGAGACATTTGTATGTAATAAATTTCCTTTACTTTACGTTGTGGGCACAGATTTTTTTTTTTTTTTTTTGTCGTCAGACAAGACTAGAAATCTACTCTGTAGGAATCAGCATGGGTTTCGAAAAAGACGATCGTGTGAAGCCCAGCTCGCGCTATTCGTCCACGAAACTCAGAGGGCCATAGACACGGGTTCCCAGGTAGATGCCGTTTTTCTTCACTTCCGCAAGGCGTTCGATACAGTTCCCCACAGTCGATTAATGAACAAAGTAAGAGCATGTGGACTATCAGACCAATTGTGTGATTGGATTGAAGAGTTCCTAGATAACAGAACGCAGCATGTCATTCCTAATGGTGAGAAGTCTTCCGAAGTAAGAGTGATTTCAGGTGTGGCGCAGGGGAGTGTCGTAGGACGATTGCTATTCACATTATACATAAATGACCTTGTGGATCACATCGGAAGTTCACTGAGGCTTTTTGCGGATGATGCTGTGGCATATCGAGAGGTTGTAACAATGGAAAATTGTACTGAAATGCAGGAGGATCTGCAGCGAATTGACACATGGTGCAGGGAATGGCAATTGAATCTCAATGTAGACAAGTGTAATGTGGTGCGAATACATAGAAAGAAAGATCCCTTATCATTTAGCTACAATATAGCAGGTCAGCAACTGGAAGCAGTTAATTCCATAAATTATCTGGGAGTACGCATTAGGAGTGATTTAAAATGGAATGAGCATATAAAGTTGATCGTCGGTGAAGCAGATGCCAGACTGAGATGCATTGGAAGAATCCTAAGGAAATGCAATCCGAAAACAAAGGAAGTAGGTTACAGTACGCTTGTTCGCCCACTGCTTGAATAGTGCTCAGCAGTGTGGGATCCTACCAGATAGGATTGATAGAAGAGAGAGAGAAGATCCAACGGAGAGCAGCGCGCTTCGTTACAGGATCATTTAGTAATCGCGAAAGCGTTACGGAGATGATAGATAAACTCCAGCGAAAGACTCTCCAGGAGAGACGCTCAGTAGCTCGGTACGGGCTCTTGTTGAAGTTTCGAGAACATACGTTCACCGAAGAGTCAAGCAGTATATTGCTCCCTCCTACGTATATCTCGCGAAGAGACCATGAGGATAAAATCAGAGAGATTAGAGCCCACACACAGGCATACCGACAATCCTCCTTTCCACGAACAATACGAGACTGGAATAGAAGGGAGAACCGATAGAGGTACTCAAGGACCGAGCGAGGTGGCGCAGTGGTTAGACACTGTTGTCTCTCAGCAGCCCTAGAGATGTCGGTCGATCACGATACACTTGCGACTTCAGGTAACCCCAAAGCCAATAATCGCACGGATTGAGGTCATAGGACCTGGGAGGCCAAGCATGACGAAAGTGACGACTGAGCACACGATCATCACCAAACGACGCGCGTAAGAGATCTTTCACGCGTCTAGCAATACTTTTTTTTGTCCTAGTAAAGCCCCATGTCATTCCAAGCATGTGTGTCAATTTTTACCTCTCTATTTACATTATTCCGTGGTTTATTAAGTTTTCAAATTTATACTGACTTTTTGATCACCCGGTATACAGAGAAGAAACAGGAAAACAATAGAGTTAGGCACGCAACATAAGAAATCGAAGTAAATTGTAAGGCGCTCTATGCTAGATGAAAGTATCAACAAACTATATAACGGAGGCGTTCAGTGGTTAAAGTAAAACATTGTCAAACAAGTAGGCATTGGGCAGGAAATTGTTTCAGGAGGTAGACAACTGCTAGAGTGTAGTTATGTTTTCCCATATTTTGTTGCAGATCTGAAGACGGTCATTAGAGACCGAAACCGGTATTCTCGTGACAAAAAAAGATTTTTGACTACAGACTTAAAGTAAAGGAAATTTATTCTATTTTCGGATCACTGTTTTATTCGCGCCTATGTCGCAGCTTGTGAAACATATGTATATGTCTATGGCGTACCACTTCCTCGGGTGCTAATTGCCAGTTAGTGTGCCTCTTTTGGACTTGAGAAATTTGAGGCAGATGAGCAAAAGCCACATTCGTTCTGTTTGGGGGAACCAAAGAAAGAACGCGTTTGGCGATACCCTCCATGGCAGGGTGCTTGAATTTACGTGCGGGACGATCTGACTTGCTAACTTCAATCCTAATTAAGTCGCGAACGGCGCAGCGTATCGAACTTTATTCTTAACAATTATTTCTTAGCACAACCTACCCTGCAGCACGCCTTTACAAGATCCTCAGATTGTTTATGACGTTCCTGTATACTATGTGATCAAAAGTATCCGGACACCTGACTGAAAGTGACTTAAAGTTCGTGGCGGCCTCCATCGGTAATGCTGGAATTCTGCATGGTGTTGGCCCACCCTTAGCATGGATGACAGCTTCTGCTTCGCAGGCATACGTTCAATCAGGTGCTGGAAGGTTTCTTGGGGAATTGCAGCACATTCTTCACGGACAGCTGCACTGAGGAGAGGTATCGATGTTCGCCGGTGAGGCCTGGCACGGAGTTGGCATTCCAGAACATCCCAAAGGTCTTGTGTATGACTTAGGTCAGGACTGTCTGCAGTCCATTACAGGAATGTAACTGTCGTGTAACCACTCCGCCACAGGCCGTGCATTATGAACAGGTGCTCGGTCGTGTTCAAAGGTACAACAGTGGGAAGGAAGAAGGTGCTTAAAACATAACTGTAGGCTTGTACTGTGATAGTGCCACGCAAAACAACAACAGGTGCAAGTCCCCTCGGTGAAAAACACGACCACACCGTAACACCATCGCCTACGAATTTTACTGTTTGCACTACACATGCTGGCAGATGATGTTCACCAGGCATTCGCCATACCCATACCCTGCCTTCGGATCGCCACATTGTGTACCATGATTCGTCACTCTACACAACGTTTTTCCACTGTTCAGTCGTCCAACTTTTACGCTCCTTACACCAAGCGAGGCGTCGTTGGGCATTTACCGGCGTGATAAGTGGCTTATGAGCAGCCGCTTGACCATGAAATTCAGGTTTTCTCACTTCTTGCCTAAATGTCATAGTACTTGCAGTGGATTCTAATGCAGTTTAAAATTCCTGTGTGATGGTCTGGATAGATATGTGCCTGTTACACATTACGGCCCTCTTCAACTGTTGGCTGTCTGTCAGTCAACAGACGAGGTTGGCCTGAACGCTTTTGTGCCGTACGAGTCCCTGCACGTTTCCACTTTGCTGTCGAAAACAGCGGACCTATGGATGTTTAGGAGTGTGGAAATCTCCCCTACAGACGTATGATACAAGTGACACTCAATCACCTGACCACGTTCGAAGTCCTTGAGTTCCGCGGAGCGCCCCATTCTGCTCTCTCACGATGTCTAATGACTACTGAGGTCGCTGATACGGAGTACCTGACAGTAGGTGGCAGCACAATGCATCTAATTTGATTTTGTTTTTTTTGGGGGGGGGGGGCGGTGTCCAGATAGATTAGAACACATAATGTATGTTAATGAACTGATAACCCGGATCGCGGTGCACAGTCTCATTTGCAAGTTTCGTATGTAATGGCTTTTGGGAGCAACAAAAAATTTATTTTCATTGCATGGTGTCTCGGATGGAGGTATACACAAACAAATCCTTAGAACGAAAGAAATCGACAGTTTATGTTGTTGGGTAAATACACAATCGATAGAGATACTGCCCAAAATGTCATTCTCGCCACGTAATGAACAGGTCTGAGTCGCATGGCCCCAGCGTCAGGGCACACCGATACCGACGCTTTGGCGAACTATGCAGTTTCACAGGGGCCTCCCAACGTAGTTTTCCAGCGTAATGGTTGGATCGAAAGGGGAGGTCCGATTGCCTGGCCGCCTCGATCTCCCAGTTATAACTTTGCTGGACTTCGGTTCGTGTGTGTTTATCAAGGACATTGTTTACAGAACTAAGGTTCCAGATCTGGTAGATTGAGACACAACCGATCTGCGCTGCAGTAGAGGCCATAACACCTGTCATACTTTTGAACGTGTGGTAGGAAGTTGAATAGCGTTTCGAAATCTGTCAAGCTACGAACGGTGCCCACATTGAACTGCACCAAAATCCATGAAAACGTTTCGGCTCATGTCGTTACATTCACGTAAGGAGCGCGGGAAGAACAATTGTTTGAATGCCTCTTCGCTTGCATTAATTATTCTAAACTTATCTTCACGGTCCGTATGTCAGCGATACGTAGCAGGTTGCAGTATCTTCCTAGAGCCATCGTTTAAAGCCAGTTCTTGAAATTTTGTTAACAGATTTAGTCGTGATAGCTTACGTCGGTCTTCAAGAGTCTGCTAGTGCAGTTCCTTCAGTATCACCCATGGATTGAACAAACCTATGGCCAATCGTGCTACCTGCTCTGTATTCGTTCAATATCCGCTGTTAACCCTATTTGATACGGGTCCCACACACTTAAGCAGTATTATAGAATGGCCGGTACGAGTGGTTTGTAAGCAATAAACTTTATAGACTGTCTTCTACTAGTAAACCGAAGTCTACCACTTGCTTTGCCCACGACAGAACCTACATGGTGATTCCATTTCATATTCCTACAAAATGTTACACCCAGACATTTGTATGAATGGGGCGATTCCAGCAGTGGCTCATTGTAGTCATAGGCTAGGCCTACTACGCTTTTTCGTTTTGTGAAGTGCACAATTTTACATTTCTGAACATTTAAAGCAACTTACCAATCTCTGGACCACTTCCAAATCGAAGATGTGACTGAATATTTCTTTGAGATAGTACTTCATTATAGATAACTGCATCATCTACAAAAAGTCTGTGGTTACTATTAATATTGTCTGCTAGGTCATTAATATACAACATGAACAGGAAAGGTTCCAACACACTTTCCTAGAGCACACCCGAACTTACTTCTACATCTGACAATGACTCTCCATTCAAGATAACATGCTGTGTGCTTCCTATCAAAAAGTCATCAATCCAGCCACAGATTTCATTTGAAACCCCACATGATCGTACTTCTGACAATAAGCGTAGGCGCGGTACTGAGCCAGATGCTTTTCGGAAATCAAGACACACTGCATCTGCCTGGTTGTCTTGATCCAAAACTTTCAGTTTGTCACGTGAGAGGAGTGCAAGTTGGTTTTCAAATTATCGATGTTTACGGAATCTTTGCTCGTTGGCATTGAGGAGGTCATTCTGTTCAAAACACCTCATTATGTTTGAGCTCAGAAGATGTTCTAAGATTCTACAACAAATGGATGTCAAGGATATTGGAGCGTAGATTTGTGGATAGCTTCTACTACCCTTCTTGCAGAAGATGTTACATCTGTATATGTTACTTCTATTTCTTCCAACTACAGGGCACGTTTTTTTTTTTTTTTCGAGTGATGTACAATAGATTATAGTTAGGTGAGGGGTAACTCAGCCGCAAAGTCAGTATAGAATCTCACAGGGATTTCTTCACAGTGGCTGTATGCCGTGGAGGTTCCCTCCCATTGTGAATTGTTTTGCTGCGTACATATCTGTTCAGTACTTGGTCAACTATTCTTATTAAACTTTAGCCAGAGTTGCTCTACATGCTCCTGCCCTGTGCTGAAAGTTCAAAGTTCTTCATTTAAATGTGATACTACTGATTTTTTACCTCGTTTACTGAGCATATATATCGTTTTGCTTGTTTTAGTTGCCTTTTGTACTGTGGTAATCATTGGTGCTACAACCGCGTCATGATTACTGATACCAATTCGATGTGGACATCGTCAAACGGGTCGGGTCTATTTGCTGCCATTATAGCCTACATATTTCCATAATGAGTGGGATTCCGAACTGTCTGTTCTACGTCGTTTTCAGAGAAGGCGTCTAGTAATGTTTCGGAGGATGTCTCATCATGCCCACCATTAACAAAACTATAATTTTCCCAATTAATTGTTGGACGATTAAATCCCCACCGATGACTACAGTATGATCGGAGAACTTACGTACAAGCGGACTGAGGTTTTATCTAAAGTTTTTGGTTACGTCAGGAGATGAGTCTGATCATCTATTCATGAAGGAAGGTATTATATTTTGCTAAAGGTTTTACACAGTAAGTATTACAGATAGAAACTGTGTACATATCCTGCGGCTGTGTAAGTCAAGGCGCGCAAATTACCCAAGCTATATTCGTCCAGTCTTTCGTAATGAGAGGTCCTGGCGACTTCCAACAAACCTTACACATAATTTCAAACCTCTTCTAGAGTACTTCCAGCTTACATGCTTAATGTCAAATACTTCCCACATTTGTGAAGTATTCAGACGTTTACCGATCTTTTATATATGAGAATTACGTTTTTAAAGAATCAGAGGCGGGAGCTTTACTGGTTCTTCATAAAAAGAAAGTTAAATAAAATTTTAAAAGGTGTATGGATATCCTGTGATATTGCTTGCGTCACAGTGGTTACATGCGAAAGATAAAAACCTTATTATGCAAGTACAAAAGGTTGAAACGAACCACTTCATACATATACAAGGTCGCAGCGAAGTAGATGAAAATCTGAAATGACTCCGATGGGAAAGAAATTAACGTGTACCAGTAAGGGCAAAAAAACACATAACAAGGTTAATTTAAAAAAAGATGCAACGTTCGTGTTATCCGTTGTTGGTAGCTTTCGCGGCGTGGCGCGAAGTCAGTTCGTTGTCGGAGCTCCAGAATCCGTGCACTCTCGATGGTGTGCTGTACGCGAGACAATTTAGGCGATGCACTGCTCCGTCCATTTAGGCGGGATTGTTTGTCGGTGGCCCCGGATTAGTTCTCTGCTGCGCTACACTATCTAATCAGTCTGAACAAGGGTCGCGAAACAGGGTTAAACTTCTCACTACCAGCAAGTCAGTAAGTACTCTCAGGCAGATTCCGACATTGGGCCAGTCGATTGGAACGTGGCTCCTAGTAACCTCTGGCGATAATCACCACAACAAAGTAACAAGAATATAGTACAGACGACAAGCAAAGACAAACGTTGAAATTTCCATCTACGCAAATGGTATTTATTTGTTACGAATAGAAAAACAAACGTTGCTTGTGTATTATTCTACACTATTTATCTTAAAAACTGGTTTCTTCGGCTGTTACGTCATTTTCAGGCGTAAAGAGTGCAATCACGGAGCATCTCAGTTGGTTCCCAAAAATTTCAGTTTTTATTGTTTGGTTTAGGACAAAAACGACAGAGATTATTCCATTAAAAATGAGGTTTAAAACTATCTAGCCAACATTAATATATATGATAGTCTAACAGTGAGCTGCATCACAGATTAAAACATTTGTTCTGAGAACAAAAAATAAGTTGAACTGCTACAGTAATGTGTTTGGTGACATGTTCCAGTGGGTTGACTCAACAAGATGGGAAAATAGTACAGTTGACTCAAAACAGCTAAGTGCAACAACAGTAATTAAACGAAGCAAAATTTTTTAACCGTGCGATTGTAACTACGGTAAGTAGAAAGGAGGGGTAATTCACACAGTGGTCTGTATGAGTGTATTAACAGTATGTGCAGTTAAAACTGGCGAGTAAGTGAGCTATCTCTGACCATCCAGTATTAATCGTAAGAAAGTGTACATCATTATGTTCATTAATTTTCATTATTTCAAAGTAGCTCATATTCCTCCTATTGTGCATGTTATGTAAAACTTCACGATGCATTTTAAAACTACGAATTTCTTTAAGAAAAAATATTTTAGGCTTAGCCTCTCTGAATGTGGCCAGAAAGCTTAAATTCAAAAACTCCAAAATATTATATGTGCACAACATTGTTAGACATTTATTCCAATTGGCGAAAACTGCACGTCAGCTTCGGAAAAGAGCGGCATATACAAAATCCTATAAATTTTGGCAAATTCTGTATGGGCTTCAAGTAACACCACAGAAGGTGGAGGTTATAGAAAGGAAGAGTTTACTTTTGCGGACCACCTGTCTGCTGGAAATAGTCGAGGCCGTTTCCAAACCGTCAGAAGGAGCACCTACGGATTATAGATATATTGAGAATAGTCGGTCTTCTTCTTGTTGTACTACCTGCCACCGTCGATGGTCCAGACAGTGGTGTGGTCCTGTCGTTGGAGAGTCAGCAACTGGGCACAGAAAGCTGCCCGTCTCAAAAACAATTTACATTGTTTTTATTACATGAGAGTATTTCCAATAGTTGGTAGTTATTAAAATCATTACATCACAAGTGATCAATTGTCCATCTTTGTGCTATTCGTTTTTTCCTAAAACGAATTATGTAGCTCTGAAATTAGTTGATTCCTATGAATACTGCATGTAGCGAAGAACCGCTATAGACAGTTCTCCCTCGTTGAAGACGAATATAAAAATCGAGCAGTTGCTCATGTCTTGAATGCTGTAAACGCTCTGCCGTTTAGTTACATTAATTTCTTGGTGTTTATTTCGTTAACTTTGATTTAAACTATATCCATCTCCACAGACCTGTAATTTTATGCTAACCTACGATTCAATGTACGGGTGTGTCAACCGTACCGGACTACTGGCAGGATCGATGAGCTGTCAGTTTTATTGCGTAAGAACGCTAGTAACGAAAACGAATGGTCGACTTCGATTTATTGAGAAGATTCTAGGATAGTATAGCTCATCAGTGGACTATTGTTGTTGCATTCTTCATTCCGAACACTGCTCTGATGCAGCTCTCCATGCTGCTGTATCCTGTGCAATCATTTATTTCCGAATAACTGCCGCAACCTACATCCTTCTGAATCTGCATCTCTTGTTCTCCCTCTACGATTGTTACCTCCCCCTTTCACCTCCCAACTTCTCTCCATTGCCTAATTGGTGATTCCTTCATGCCTTACGATGTGTCGTATCAACTGATCCCTTATCTTTGTCACATTTTACCAAAAGTTTTTTGCTCCGGAGCTACTTTCAGTGCTTGCTCATACATTGTCCGATCTAACCACCTAATCATCGACATTCTTTGATAGCATCTTCTGGAATTCGGGTCTCACGTTTAGCATCACTGCCTCTAGCTCGCGGGCCCCAGGCGTGATTCCCAGCCGGGCCAAAGCTTTTCTTCGCTCTGGTGGCTGGTGTTCCTGTTGTACTAAGCGTTTCATTTTGTCTCATCATCATCACGAAAACGCGCAAGTCGCCGTATTGGCGTCGAATAGAATTACTTCCACAAGGACGACGAACAGCTCCCACCCAGTAATGCCATACAGTCATTTCATTTTTTCGATAGCGCCAGATTTCAAAAGCTTCTACAGTATTCTGTTTCCTGTCAACTATTTATCCCCCAATTTCCTTCATTTCCATACGAGAGTACATTATAAGCGTTCAGGAAAAAAAAACTTCGTAGCGCTTAAATTCATATTCGTTTAACGACTTGTCCCGGCTTTGCACGGGTAGCACCGATTGTGTACCGCCCGAGCCCTCGTCTAGAATAGTGGTAGTTACGACTAAAACTGAAGAACAACACTAGGTATCGGAATATTAACTCCAAACTGTAGTACAACGTAAAGGACGAAAACAGTGCACGCGATGAATGTCCTCAGGGAGCACAACTTAATCCACCTACATCATAATAGTTCAGAAAATTTGTCGAAATATTTAAAAATCATATACACAAACCTTTCTATGATTCTGTCTATTACTGAAAACCGTATCGAAATCACTGCAATAGTTAATCATTTCAGCCTGAAAATCAGAAAAAAACGCAGCATAGAACTTTAAATTATATGTACAGTAATGTTAACACAGTAATCGTTTTGTTAACTGCTTTTCCTGTTGTTGCCAGTCTTCAATTTATATCCTCTCTGCATCGGCCATCATCATTTCTTTTCACGCCCAACTAGCAAAACTAATCACCTACTTTTAGTGTGCCTTTTCCTAATGTAATACCATCATTGTGGACTGATTTAATTCGACTACATTACTTAGAAGCTAGATTAAGGAAGGGCAAACCTACGTTTCTAGCATTTGTAGACTTAGAGAAAGCTTTTGACAATTTTTACTGGAATACTCTCTTTCAAATTCTGAAGGTGGCAGGGGTAAAATACAGAGAGCGAAAAGCTATTTACAATTTGTACAGAAACCAGATGACAGTTATAAGAGTCGGGGTACAAGAAAGGGACGCAGTGGTTGGGAAGGGAGTGAGACAGGATCGTAGCCTCTCCCCGATGTTATTCAATCTGTATATTGAGCAAGCAGTGAAGGAAACAAAAGAAAAATTCGGAGTAGGTATGAAAATCCATGGAGATGAAATAAAAACTTTGAGGTTCGCCGATGACATTGTAATTCTGTCAGAGACAGCAAAGGACTTGGAAGAGCAGTTGAACAGAATGGACAGTGTCTTGAAAGGAGAGTATAAGATGAACATCAACAAAAGCAAAACGAGGATTATGGAATGTAGTCCAATTAAGTCGGGTGATGCTGAGGGAATTAGATTAGGAAATGAGACACTTAAAGTAGTAAAGGAGTTTTGCTGTTTGGGGAGCAAAATAACTGATGATGGTCGAAGTAGAGAGGATATAAAATGTAGACTGGCAACAGCAAGGAAAGCGTTCTGAGGAAGAGTAATTTGTTAACATCGAGTGTAGATTTAAGTGTCAGGAAGTCGTTTCTGAAAGTATTTGTATGGAGTGTAGCCATGTATGGAAGTGAAACATGGACGATAAATAGTTTGGACAAGAAGAGCATAGAAGCTTTCGAAATGGACAAGAAGAGAATAGAAGCTTTCGAAATGTGGTGCTACAGAAGAATGCTGAAGATTAGATGGGTAGATCACGTAACTAATGAGGAGGTATTGAATAGAATAGGGGAGAAGAGGAGCTTGTGGCACATCTTGACCAGAAGAAGGGGTCGGTTGGTAGGAAATGTTCTGAGGCATCAAGGGATCACCAATTTAGTATTGGAGGGCAGCGTGGAGGGTAAAAATCGTAGAGGGAGACCAAGAGATGAATACACTAAGCAGATTCAGAAGGATGTAGGTTGCAGTAGTTACTGGGAGATGAAGCAGCTTGCACAGGATAGAGTAGCATGGAAAGCTGCATCAAACCAGTCTCAGGACTGAAGACAACAACAACATTCCCTTAAATCTATTTTAGTTTTGTTGACATTCATCTTAAAACCTCTTTCCAAGACACTGCTCATTTCATTCAACTGATTGTCCCAGTGTAACAGAATTCCATTATCATCTGAAAACATCGGAGACTACCCTAGACGACGTTGTCGTTACGAAAAACAAAACTGGCGTTCTACATATCGGAGCGTGCCGTGTTAGATCCCTTAATGGAAGCGCTTAACTTTAGGATATTCCTGTTTCCGATGCGAAACAGGTCGGGCAAGGGATACAAAACCCGGTCTCCCATAAAAGTGAAACGATGACAGCCGCGGCACCGAATTTCCCGCCTGTTTCATTATATATTACCCTCATCCGCCTATATACTTTCCACATGTGTTTGCCCGCGTTTCAGGCATCAGTTTCTCCGTCTAGGCTAGTTTCGTTGTATTGGAAAACACGCTGTTATCGACAGGAGACAAACAGTAATAATATAACGTCGAGTGGTTGCAACTCAATGTCAGTGTCGCTGACATACTTTTCTATATTTTAATGCTTACGTTCTGGTCTGCACTTCATAACATCATTAATCCTTCGTTCAGTCGTATGACGCTCCATACAAAGGACTTCACTAATCTTTTCCTTAATTGTTCACTTCATGCACCACAGAAAATACTTTCTGTAAAATATTTTTTTTCCGTAACTATTCTTGATTTTAGTTCTGGATTACATTTTGTGTTACTCCAAATTTACATCCTAGGTATCGAAGGTTGTCAACTTGTTCCACTAACTCATCACAAATTTTCACTTTTGTTTTTCTAAATGCCTTGTAAGAATCATTGTCCTAGTCTTCTTCACGTTTATCTTTAAATAAAATTGATCACAGTTTGTGTTAACTTCTTTCGACATATTGTTAGTTGCCTATTCATTATCGCCCAGCAGTACCATGTCATCACCAAATCTTATACATTTATTGTATCCTTCCTCCTACTGTCACATCACACTTTCGACGGAAAAATTTTCTAACTCAAACATGTAATGGATATTAAACAGAGTAGATGGAAGATCACACCCTTGAAACTCGTTCTCCCATTTTTAATTAGTTCTGTCGGCTTATCGTGTATTCTTAACTCTTTGTGGGATGCGTAAATTGCTTACTAGTATCTTAGCATCTTTCTCTTCCAGCCGATACTGAAAAACTAATGCCTCTGAACTTTCTTTATTCTGTTCTCAATATCGGTTTAGTTATTAGGAGCCTACATGTCGTGAATATCACTCGATGAGCTTTCCCGGTCTAAAATGAGAAATACGTTGATAGAGACATCCGGGGCGTCAAGGAAATTTCAGTTCGGTGTGTACGACTGAGTGGGGTGGGACAGGAAGAGGGGGTACGGGAAGGATGTAAAAATTACAGACGGTGAACAAGGCTTGAATACAGTAGGCACGTTAAATGGATGTAGACTGCTATAATTGTATTTGCTTAGGATAAACTAAGAGTTCCATGAAACCAGTCTCAGGACTGATGATAACAGCAGCCTAGAGGATGTAATGCGACGAAGCATTTTTACATCAAGGAAGATAGATTTATAACGAGGTTGGGCACTAAATCATTGGGAAAGGCAATCCACAGCCACAGAAACGATCAGCTTTAAACAGTCGTAACAAGGCAGACTTCTTTCGAAATCTCTCTCAAGTGAAAACGTCAAGTGCGTAGATAGACGGAGTGATTACAACAGCAGAATAGTTCGGCTTTTCTCTCTCTCGTAAACGAAGTCTCCCCTAATCAGTGCTCGCTTCATCCAGCTCTGGAAGCCACTAACGGTTAGAGGAGATCTGCTCATCGACTATCGCTTCCGACACTTTAGGCAGATTAAATCGTGCGGGCCCGGCTGCGAGCTTTTGGCCGGAGAAAGCCGCTGGGAAACAGTGCCGGCAGATTAGTCGTCCCTCACTTTCTCCCGCGGGACTCAGCTCACAGGCTCATTCCGCTGCGGGAGACTTTACTGCAAAGTGGCGCCCAGATCTGCACAGTGGACGCCGCCTTCCGCTTCCCCCTGGCTTTGAAGCACGACCGCATTAGTTACAAACGACGTTCTGCAGGAAGGAAGATTGGGGTTTAATGGTCTGGCGACGACTAGGTCGTTTCAGACGTAGCAGGAGCTCGAGCAGTAGAGTAAGTAGTTCCTTTAATCCTCTGTCAGTCAGTTAAGTGTGAACTGCTGAGCCGGCCAGAGTGCCCGAGCGGTTCTAGGCGCTACAATCTGGAATTGTGTGCCCGCTACGGTACACGTTCGAATCCTGCCTCGGGCATGGATGTGTGTGATGTCCTTAGATTAGTTAGGTTTAAGTAGTTCTAAGTTCTAGGGGACTGATGACCTCAGATGTTAAGTCCCATTGTGCTCAGAGCCGATTGAACCATTTTTGAACTGCTGAGGAGTCATGTAGACGAAGATGCAAGACGATGCGGGCGAGGTTACTGACCACGTCCATCTTCAACGGACCATCGAGAAACTGCTCTGATGCTCTGGTTTGAGTGTCAAACTATCATTTTCAGCTATTAAAAAAAAAAAGACAGAAAACCCTACCGCTAAACGCATGTAATGCTGTCGTTGTTGTCTCTAGTCCGAAGACTGGTTTGATGCAGCTCTCCACCTCCTCTTGTCGGAATAACTAATGCAGCATACATCCATTTCAATCTACACTACTGGCCATTTAAAATTGCTACATCACGAAGATGACGAGACGAGCTACAGACACGAAATTTAACCTCCTGGAAGAAGATGCTGTGATATGCAAATGATAAGCTTTTCAGAGCATTCACACAAGGTTGGCGCCGGTGGCGACACCTACAACGTGCTGACATGAGGAAAGTTTCCAACTCTTCTCATACACAAACAGCAGTTGACCGGCGTTGCCTGATGAAACGTTGTTGTGATGCCTCGTGTAAGGAGGAGAAATGCGTACCATCACGTTTCCGTCTTTGATAAAGGTCGGATTGTAGCCTATCGCGATTGCGGTTTATCGTATCGCGACATTGCTGCTCACGTTGGTCGAGATCCAATGACTGTTAGCAGAATATGGAATCGGTGGGTTCAGGAGGGTAATACGGAACGTCGTGATAGATCCCAACGGCCTCGCATCACTAGCAGTCGAGATGACAGGCATTTTATCCGCATGGCTGTGACGAATCGTGCAGCCACGTCTCGATTCCTGAGTCAACAGATGGGGACGTTTGCAAGACAACAACCATCTGCACGAACAGTTCGACGACGTTTACAGCAACATGGACTATCAGCTCGGGAGACCACGGCTGCCGTTACCCTTGACGCTGCATCACACACAGGAGCGCCTGCAATGGTGTACTCAACGACGAACCTGTGTGCACGAACGGTAAAACGTCATTTTTTTTTTGATGAATCCAGGTTCTGTTTACAGCATCATGATGGTCACATCCGTGTTTGGCGACATCGCGGTGAACTCACATTGGAAGCGTGTATTCGTCAGCGCTATATTGGCGTACCACCCGGCGTGATGGTGTGAGGTGCCATTGGTTACACGTCTCGGTCACCTCTTGTACGCATTGACGGCACTTTGAACAGTGGACGTTACATTTCAGATGTGTTACGACCCGTGGCTGTACACTTCATTCGATCCCTGCGAAACCCTATATTTCGGGAGGACGACGGTCAATCCCGCGTCCGGCCATCCTGATTTAGGTTTTCCGTGATTTCCCTAAATCGCTCCAGGCAAATGCCGGGATGGTTCCTTTCAAAGGTCACGGCCGACTTCCTTCCCCGTCCTTCCCTAATGCGATGAGACCGATGACCTCGCTGTCTGGTCTCCTTCCCCAAACAGCCCAACCCAACCCAACCCCTACATTTCAGCAGGATAATGCACGACCGCATGTTGCAAGTCCTGTACGGGCCTTTCTGGATACAGAAAATGTTCGACTGCTGCCCTGGCCAGCACATTCTCCAGATCTCTCACAAATTGAAAACGTCTGGTCAATGGTGGCCGAGCAACTGGCTCGTCACAATACGCCAGTCACTACTTTTGATGAACTGTGCTATCGTGTTGAAGCTGCATGGGCAGCTGTACCTGTACACGCCATCCAAGCTCTGTTTGACTCGATGCCCAGGTGTATCAAGGCCGTTATTACGGCTAGAGTTGGTTGTTCTGGGTACTGATTTCTCAGGATCTATGCACCCAAATTGGGTGAAAATGTAATCACATGTCAGTTCTAACATAATATATTTGTCCAATGAATACCGGTTTATCATCTGCATTTCTTCTTGGTGTAGCAATTTTAATGGCCAGTAGTGCACATTAGTTCGGTATGAGGAAACCAAACGAGGAACACGTTTGCCGACACCGTCTCAGGCAGGCTGCTTGAATTCGTGCACGCGTGAACTGATCGGCTAACTTCAATACTATTTAGCTCGGAAACGGCGCAACATATAGATTTTTTTCTTATCAGTTATTTCTGAGCATAACTTTCGCAGCTTAGAAGGTTTTCGGGCTGTTTCTGATCACTCTTTATACCATACATATTCTTGCGCATTAATAATCACTTCCTTGTATTTAGTTATAATGGTGCTAAATATACCGCAGTAATTGTGTTGCGCGGTGTTGGATTACTACGTCTTGGTGTCAGCTAGCGCGTTGCGTCTGAATAGCGCAGTTCATTTCCTTGAGCTTTCCGCCAAGGTGGAAGAGAGGAGAAACCAGTACTCGTTATGCTCGAGAAATGTCCGAAGACACTCGATTACTTTTCCCCAAATTGTGGACAGCCATTACGGTTTCCGGCATCGGCTGATTCCGGCGAGGAAAAAGCCGCTTGAAGCTGCAGCCGCGGTCGTGAGGTGGTCTTTTGTTTCGCCGAGAGCGGAAGTTATTCTGGCCGCTGTGTCTTCCTGGAGAGGCATTAGAGGGAAAGCCGACCGCGTAGCCTCCAGCACTGCCGCACTGAGCGCCCGTCAAGTGGGCACTTCCGTTGCCTCGTGCCACCGCACTGGCCAGCCGGGTGTAGTGCTAGGCGGAGGTGCTGTTAAGGTCTACAGTCACGAGATCATATTACGACGAATTAGGACGGCAGCCGTCTACAGGCACGGAAATGAAACAGTGTCGAGGGTTGAAAATAGCTACCTGACCGGGGCTCGAACGCGGCTGCTCTGCTTCTCTGGAATGGTTGGCTTAACTGCCCCTGCCATCCGGACACGCTTCCCACCCAACTCTAATTCTCAATCTGGCACGACAACGTAGCTTCCCCATCCATTAGTCCACCTGATCGTAGCATTCACTAAGTCCCGCAGGGGTGCGGAAATACGGTACGTCCGCACTGAAAGTACTTACTTTACGTAGAGCGGTCCTCGATCATATACTCTGATGAGCTAAAGAAACTGGTACACGTGCCTAATATCTGCGAGGACGCTGAAGTGCCGCATCATGACTTGGCATTGACTCGACTAGTGTTCAAATGGCTCAAATGGCTCCGAGCACTATGGGACTTAACATCTGTGGTCATCAGTCCCCTAGAACTTAGAACTACTTGAACGTAACTAATCTAAGGACGTCACACACATCCATGCCCGAGGTAGGATTCGAACCTGCGACCATAGCGGTCGCGCGATTCCAGACTGTAGCGCCTAGAACCGCTCGGCCACCCCGGCCGGCTTCGACTAATCAATGTCTGAAGTAGTGCCGACACCATGAATCCTGCAGGGCTGTCCATAAATCCGTAAGAGTATGAAGGGGCGGAGATCTCTTCTGAACAGCACGTTGCAAGGCATCCCAGAAATGCTCAATAACGGTCATGGATGGTGAGTTCGGTGGCCAGCGGAAGTGTTCAAACTCAGAAGAGTGTTGCTGGAGTCACTTTGTAGCAATTCTGGACGTGCGAGGTGTCGCATTGGCCTGCTGGAATTGCACAAGTCTGTCTGAATGCACAATGGACGTGAATGGATGCAGATGGTCAGACAGGATACTTACGCACGTGTCACCCGTCAGAGTCGTATCTAGACGAATCAGGGGTCCCACAGCACTGCAAATGCACACACCCCCTCACCATCACCGAGCCTCAATCAGCTTGACCAGTCGCTTGTTGACATGCAGGGACCATGGATTCATGAGGTTATCTCCATACCCGACACGCCCATCTGCTCGATACAATTTGAAACGAGACTCGTCCCACCAGGCAACATGTTTCCAGTCTTCAACAGTCCAATGTCGCTGTTTACGGACCCAGGCTAGGTGTAAAGCTTTCTGTCGTGCAGTCATCAAGATTACACGAGTGGGCCTTCGGCTCCCAAAGCCCATATTGATGATGTTTCGTTGAATGGTTCGCACGTTTACACTTGTTAATGGTCCAGCGTTCAAACCAGCAGCAATTTGCGGAACGGTTGCACTTCCGTAACGTTGAACGAATCTGTTCAGTCGTCGTTCGTCCCGTTCTTCCAGGATCTTTTTTCCGGCGGCAGCGATGTTGGAGATTTGATGTTTTACCGCATTCCTGATATTAACAGTACACTCGTGAAATGGTAGTACGCGAAAGTCCCCACTTAATCGCTACGTCGTAGGTTCTGTGTCGCATCGCTCATGCGCTGACTATGATACCACATTGAAACTCACTTAAATCTTGACAGTTAGCCACTGCAGCAGCAGTAACCGATCTAACAACTACGCCAGACAGTTGACGTCTTATATAGATGTTGCTGACCACAGCGCCATATTCTGCCTGTTTACATACAGGGTGTTTCAAAAATGACCGGTATATTTGAAACGGCAATAAAAACTAAACGAGCAGCGATAGAAATACACCGTTTGTTGCAATATGCTTGGGACAACAGTACATTTTCAGGCAGACAAATTTTCGAAATTACAGTAGTTACAATTTTCAACAACAGATGGCGCTGCGGTCTGGGAAACTCTATAGTATGATGTTTTCCACATAGTCACCATGCGTAGCAATAATATGGCGTAGTCTCTAAATGAAATTACCCGAAACCTTTGACAACGTGTCTGGCGGAATGGCTTCACATGCAGATGAGATGTACTGCTTCAACTGTTCAATTGTTTCTGGATTCTGGCGGTACACCTGGTCTTTCAAGTGTCCCCACAGAAAGAAGTCACAGGGGTTCATGTCTGGCGTATAGGGAGGCCAATCCACGCCGCCTCCTGTATGTTTCGGATAGCCCAAAGCAATCACACGATCATCGAAATATTCATTCAGGAAATTAAAGACGTCGGCCGTGCGATGTGGCCGGGCACCATCTTGCATAAACCACGAGGTGTTCGCAGTGTTGTCTAAGGCAGTTTGTACCGCCACAAATTCACGAAGAATGTCCAGATAGCGTGATGCAGTAATCGTTTCGGATCTGAAAAATGGGCCAATGATTCCTTTGGAAGAAATGGCGGCCCAGACCAGTACTTTTTGAGGATGCAGGGACGATGGGACTGCAGCATGGGGCTTTTCGGTTCCCCATATGCGCCAGTTCTGTTTATTGACGAAGCCGTCCAGGTAAAAATAAGCTTCGTCAGTAAACCAAATGCTGCCCACATGCATATCGCCGTCATCAATCCTGTGCACTATATCGTTAGCGAATGTCTCGTGCAGCAATGGTAGCGGCACTGAGGGGTTGCCGCGTTTGAATTTTGTATGGGTAGAGGTGTAAACTCTGGCGCATGAGACGATACGTGGACGTTGGCGTCATTTGGACCGCAGCTGCAACACGGCGAATGGAAACCCGAGGCCGCTGTTGGATCACCTGCTGCACTAGCTGCGCGTTGCCCTCTGTGGTTGCCGTACGCGGTCGCCCTACCTTTCCAGCACGTTCATCCGTCACGTTCCCAGTCCGTTGAAATTTTTCAAACAGATCCTTTATTGTATCGCTTTTCGGTCCTTTGGTTACATTAAACCTCCGATGAAAACTTCGTCTTGTTGCAACAACACTGTGTTCTAGGCGGTGGAATTCCAACACCAGAAAAATCCTCTGTTCTAAGGAATAAACCATGTTGTCTACAGCACACTTGCACGTTGTGAACAGCACACGCTTACAGCAGAAAGACGACGTACAGAATGGCGCACCCACAGACTGCATTGTCTTCTATATCTTTCACATCACTTGCAGCGCCATCTGTTGTTGAATATTGTAACTACTGTAATTTCGAAAGTTTGTCCGCTTGAAAATGTACTGTTGTCCCAAGCATATTGCAACAAACGGTGTATTTCTATCGCTGCTCGTTTAGTTTTTATTGCCGTTTCAAATATACCGGTCATTTTTGAAACACCCTGTATCTCTGTATTTGAATATGCATGCTTATGACAGTTTCTTTGGTGCCTCAGTGTGTGTAGATGTGTGGTGTCCATTCTGTCGGACATATTCCTAAACGCTGCGGGACTTGGTGAATGCTGCGAGCACTGGGGAAGCTACTTTCGCGTGACAGGTTGAGAATTTGAGTTGGACAGGAAGCGTGTTCGGATGGCCGATGCGATTATGGAAATCGTTCTAGAGAAGCGGAGCATTTGGGTTCGCGTCCCGGTCTGGCACTTATTTTATACATTCACCACTAATTTATTTCAGTGCCTGTAGGCGGGTGAAGTCTTGATTTCTCGTATGTAATTTCGGTACGGTCGCTGCAGCAGCACCAGTGTGTCTTCTGACTGACAAGACATCTGATGCAGCTCCCCATGTTCGCCTACCTTGTGGAAGTCTCCAAATGTCTGAGCCGGCCGAAGTGGCCGTGCGGTTAAAGGCGCTGCAGTCTGGAACCGCAAGACCGCTAAGGTCGCAGGTTCGAATCCTGCCTCGGGCATGGATGTTTGTGATGTCCTTAGGTTAGTTAGGTTTAACTAGTTCTAAGTTCTAGGGGACTAATGACCTCAGCAGTTGAGTCCCATAGTGCTCAGAGCCATTTGAACCATCCAAATGTCTGCATAACTACTGCAACCTTCGTCTATCGCATTTGCTCTCATTACCACCTTAACTAATCGTTGATATTTCAGTATGTGTTCTATCAGCCAATGCTGTCTTTTATTCAAGTTGTGCCACAGATTTCTTTTACCCTCTTTTCCATTCAGCATCTCCTTATTTCCCAGTTGTGAGAGCCAAAGGACATGAAAGAAAAAGCAGAAGGTAGTGAGACGGGGTCCTAACCCCCGCCTCCCCATGTTGTTTAGTCAGTTCATTGAACTAGGTGGGAAGGACGCAAGATAAAATTTGGAACGGGAATTAAAATTTAGGGAGGAAAAAAATAAACGTTGATGTTTGATGACGGCGTTGCAGTACACTGAAAACCGGCAAAGGACTTCGGAGAGTTCACAATGTTAAAAAAATAATCGTAAGGTGAACATCAACTAAAGGGAAACAAGGGTAACGGAAGGTAGTGGAATTAAATTAGGGTAGGGAAAGGGAATTAAATTAGGAAGCGAGACACTAAAATTAATTGAGTTTTATACAGGGTGTACATAAAGTCCGGGAATACTTTCAATTATTTATTCCGCAAGAACCAATCGTTGTACAGATATAACACATACGTAATTTTGAAGAGAAACCCTGAACTTTTTTTCCATGTATACCGCACAGCGTAGTTTGGTAATCTGCCGATAGTCTGCGCGCCGGCCGCTGTAGCCGAGCTGTTCTAGGCGCTTCAGTCTGGAACCGCATTACTGCTACTGTCGCAGGTTCGAATCCTGCCTCGCGCATGTATGTGTGTGATGTCCTTAGGTTAGTTAGGTTTAAGAAGTTGTAAGTCTGGGGGACTGATGACCTCGGAGGTTAAGTCCCATCGTGCTTAGAGCCATTTGAACCATTTTGATAGCCTGCGCTAGTCGCAAACATGGCGACATTCAGGTGCGGAGTGAGTTTTCTGTGTGTTGGAGTTCGACGAAAACAAGTGTGCTACAGCTGTTCAACGGATGTTTAGGACCAAGTACGGTAAGAAGCCACCAACAAGGAAGGCCATTTACCACAGGCGCAACAAATTCGTTACTACGGGTTTTTGTCGAGCTGCAACACATACAAAGCTCGCTCCGCACCTGAACTCGCCATGTTTGCGACTAGCGCTGACTATCGGCAAATTACCAAACTACGCTGTGGCGGTACACAAGGGGGGGGGGGGGGGGGGGAACTTTCAGAGTTTCTCTTCAAAACTACATTTGTGTGATATCTATATATGTTTGGCTCTTGCGGAATAAATAATTGTAATGTCCCCGGACTTTATGTACACATTGTATTTCTGCTACTATACAAAAAAAAATGTTGATATCTGTGAATTCCTAAGGGACCAAACTGCTGAGGTCATTGGTCCCTAGACTTAATCACTACTTAAACTAACTTATGCTAAGAACAACACACACACACACACACACACACACACACACACACACACACACACGCCCGAGGGAGGACTCGAACCTCCGGCGAGAGGGGCCGCGTAATCCGTGACATAGCGCCTCTAACCACGCGGTCATTCTGCGCGGCTCTGCTACTATACACATTCATGTTAGTCCTAAACTTTCCCTAATGTCACCTACCCACCACCCTTTAGCCCATGAGCAGCATTTCGGTATTCTTTCCTCTCTCTCTCTCTCTCTCTGTTTTTTATTTTTTAATTTATTGGGCTTTGTTTGGACCCATACAGGCAGTCCATAAAATTACAACAAACTTCAATTATTTGGTGAATAAATCAGAAAACGAAACATACCTCTTGGACAGCTAAAACAGTACAGACAGAAATACGGCTTCCAAAGTTAAACATGCTTTCTTCGCGTTTTGGCTCCGATGATGGTTCAAATGGCTCTGAGCACTATGGGACTTAACATCTGAGGTCATCAGTCCCCTAGAACTTAGAACTACTTAAACCTAACTAACCTAAGGACATCACACACATCCATGCCCGAGGCAGGATTCGAACCTGCGACCGTAGCGGTTGCGCGGTTCCAGACTGAAGCGCCCAGAACCGCTCGGCCACCAGCGGCCGGCGGCTCGGATGAGCTTAAGTGTTTACCGCGTCCAGTCAGTATGTTAACGCTTCGTTTTTATTACTAGCTGAGTATCCAGCGTTGCCCAGGTATGGATTTACTCCAATCTTCTATTAGTCCATCTCTTTGTTCTCCGTCTCTCATCTCCTCCCTTCTATTTCCTTTCTCTGTCCTGCGTACCAAATCTTGTGCATATGAATAACGTAAATACTCGTATTATCGTAGTTCAGCTAATCTAAATTAACATTGTAAGACACAAACTTCTATTCCATCCGTTCACTAAGACGCCTACGGCGGAAGAGAGTACAAGAGAGTAATGAAACACATTAGCGTTTGTCTTAAAAACAAATTCGGAGAAAAGATCAGTCATAGAACATGTCTCTGAAACGGGGAGGCTATGACTATAATAAACTATGGTATTACAGATGCTATTTAAAAACCACGCACAGCTTGTCATACATTCCTAACAAGAAAGGCAAGCATGCTGGTTGATGTCTTTGTGGCAGCCAAGCCACATTTGCTTGACACCTTCTTTTCGTCTTGCCTATGCACAGAAAGTAATTGGGGGTGGTCGAGATTTATGGGACACACGCTGTATAGCGAGAAGACAGTAATAAAGTTAACCAGTAAAGCTGTATCGGTGGATTTCGCCGACGACCGACATCGGTCGAGGACGGCTGATCTCAAATCATCACGCCACCACGTGTGCGGTCACAGTGCAGCTGATCTCACCGCTCGAAAGCAAAGACTTCGGACGACAATCGCTGAACTTCTAGTCAGTTTTTTTTTTCCTTGGGACAAATCTGTTGACGTTCTCACACACGAAATACAGACTGTTATCTGATAAAGCTAGCCGGGGTGGCCGAGCGGTTGTAGGCGCTACAGTCTGGATCCGCGTGACCGCTACGGTCGCAGGTTCGAATCCTGCCTCGGGCATGGATGTGTGTGATGTCCTTAGGTTAGTTAGATTTAAGTAATTCTAAGTTCAAGGAGCCTGATGAACTTAGATATTAAGTCCCGTAGTGCTCAGAGCCATTTGAACCATTTGTTAACTGATAAGTTCAGTCCAAGAACGAGTGAGTCTGTGGCATGCTGATTACGAAAAATATCATGATCGAGAATGTATAGACGGAATGTGTAGACTGAAATGGCAGCTTTATTGGAAACCACAAGTAGCCAAAATTTTTATCGGAAATTGTAGGCGTAAATTATAACCTCAAAAGTTCAAGCGATAAGGATGACGTATTTTCTGCTTAAAAGTTATTGAAGTGCATCTGTTTTCGGTTTTTAATTGGTGGGCATTAGGTGTCTACAAATTAGTAAGACTGTTTACTGGTGTTTGTGGGATTGTTATATGCCATGTTTTGCAAATGTGGCGTATGTATTTCGACATTTCAGTGCGTTAGGTGTGCCGAAAGTTTGTCTATCACCCATTTGCTGAATGACAGTCCGTAATAGTCACAGAAGTATATCTGCTTTTCTAATTTTTTTGAAGTTACAGAGAGTGTTTTGTAATCTCGAGTATTTAGTAGTATGTTCTCCTTTCATCTCATGCATTGGTAAATTCTGTACCTATTCCAGCAACTGAGGAAAGTATGTATAGTACTGCTCACATTCTTTTCGAGACGGATTATAGCTTATTCATATGCATTCAGTGTCATTTTAATTCACGGTCCAGCCACATTAATGTGACTACCGCCTATGTTCGACGTCAACGAGCAGTAACTACTCATTCCGCCCCCGGTAGCTGAGTGATGCTCGCGCTCCCTACGGACCAGGGGGGACTCGGACTTACGAATGTTCACTGCCGAGCGACGGCGCTCCTTCTAGAGACGATGTGCAAGCAATGACGTAGCGGGCGTGATTCCCTTACATCCCGCCTACTGGATCTCCTGGTTCCAGCGTCCCTCACACCTCCGGTGGCGGTGGACAACATTACGCCACATTTTGCGCATGTATCAACATTTATCGTGGAACTTAGTTATATCAGAGACGAGCTTCCGCGCACGAGACCGCCATGCGCGAAGGATTTTTATGTTTGGCTGCTACGACGGATAAGTCGTAATGTCATTGAACTCGAACACCCCAGGTTGCATTGGCCGAAGATTTGGAGACATGTGCACAAAAAATTCCTTCCTACCTTCGTTCGGGCACTGTGGTTCTCTGTCGCGTGTGGCAAGTTCAACACCAACCAACGGCTCCATGCAATTGGACTGGTGGACAATCCACTATGCCCGAAATGTCACCAAGTGGATGACGACCGTCACCGCTTAACTTGTATCGCGGTGGAGGACGTATGGCTCCTAGGAAGACATATGGTGGCTTGCTACCTCCGTGTGACCCGGCAACATATTACACCTGCTTCCTTCTTACATCCGGAGAGTGACTACTTGCCGGCGACTAAATCACAGTCGATCATCTGGGCCAAAGGTTGGACGATCGCGTACCTCTATGGGGATGCTGCCAAGTCGCGACTTGACTTTTGGTATTTCTTGCAGCAAGCCCACAGTGAGGTTCATAGATGGTCACACTATCGGAAAACCTGTGCCAACTATCTTCAGGCAGTCTTCCTAGACCCCCCACGCAGTTGGAATGTGCCGGGTGCAGTCGATGTGCACATTTGACAGCTGATAATGAATATCACGCTTCTCTCACCACTCAATATGTAATGCACATACTATACCATGAAACGATCTACATGTTCCTTTTAACAGAATGATCTTTATCGAAAATAAATAAATAAATAAATAAACAACTTCTTTGCTTCTTTAAATTTGTGATTTTTGTGATTTGTTTTATATTGCAGAGGATGCATTTCATTTAGTGTTTGTGAACTGCCTAATTTTGTATCCATATAGAATACCAATAAATAAATGTTAAAAAAAAGTGGTCAGCGTGACAGACTGTCAATTCTAAGGGCCCGGGTTCGATTCCCGGCTGGGTCGGAGATTTTCTCCACTCAGGGACTGGGTGTTGTGTGGTCCTAATCATCATCATTTCATCCCCATCGACGCGCAAGTCGCCGAAGTGGCGTCAAATCGAAAGACTTGCACCAGGCGAGCGGTCTACCCGACGGGAGGCCCTCGTCCCACGCCATTGTTATTAGTAACTACTCAGAGACAGCATGTGGCAGCACTAGCAGTGGAGGGTGTAAAAAAACGTGTCGGGGGATGTGGAAAACACTGCTGTCCTTGTCATATTCAGCGAACGGAGCATTCCATCTGACGTCTTTTAAGGGCACGATCATTGGCTTAAAGTACAGCGTGCATGGCAAAACGGCGCTATCCAAAACCGGCGCTGGGGCAACTGTCCGGCACCACAGGCCATGTACGACAGCGGTGAACGATGGCTGCGGAGGTGTGGAAGGGGGAATAGACACGCAAGGGTGTTGAGCAACTGACCGCCCGTGTGAACCAAGGACTGTCCGGCGAACACTGCTGCATACGGGGCTCCGCAGCTGGCGCCTGGTCCGTGCACCCGTGCTGACTGCTGCTCACTGGCGACGAAACCTGGAATCTGCACGCCACCGACGGAGCTGGACATCCACTGAGTAGCGACAGGTAGCCTTTTCAGATGGATCACGCTCTGTGCTGCAACGGATACACTGTCGTTGGCTTTTACGGCGTGAAACGTCGGGAAGCAGGCATTCTGCGATTGTCGGAAGGGTCCAGAACGGAGGAACGAGAGTTGCTGTCTAGGGAATGTTTCGGTGACGTTTCACATCTACATCTACATTTATACTCCGCAAGCCACCCAACGGTATGTGGCGGAGGGCACTTCACGTGCCACTGTCATTACCTTCCTTTTCCTGTTCCAGTCGCGTATGGTTCGCAGGAAGAACGACTGCCGGAAAGCCTCCGTGCGCGCTCGAATCTCTCGAATTTTACATTCGTGATCTCCTCGGGAGGTATAAGTTGGGGAAAGCAATATATTCGATACCTCATCCAGAAACGCACCCTCTCGAAACCTGGACAGCAAGCTACACCGCGATGCAGAGCGCCTCTCTTGCAGAGTCGGTCACTTGAGTTTGCTAAACATCTCCGTAACGCTATAACGCTTACCAAATAACCCTGTGACGAAACACGCAGCTCTTCTTTGGATCTTCTCTATCTCCTGGTGCGGATCCCACACTGATGAGCAATACTCAATTATAAGTCGAACGAGTGTTTTGTAAGCCACTTCCTTTGTTGATGGACTACATTTTCTAAGGACTCTCCCAATGAACCTCCACCTGGCACCCGCCTTACCAACAATTAATTTTATATGATCATTCCACTTCAAATCGTTCCGCACGCACACTCCCAGATATTTTACAGAAGTAACTGCTACCAGTCTTTGTTCCGCTATCATATAATCATACAATAAAGGATCCTTCTTTCTATGTATTCGCAATACATTACATTTGTCTATGTTAAGGGTCAGTTGCTACTGCCTGCACGAAGTCCCTATCCGCTGCAGATCGTCCTGCATTTCGCTGCAATTTTCTAATGCTGCAACTTCTCCGTATACTACAGCATCACCCGCAAAAAGGCTCTTGAAACTTCCGACACAATCTACTAGGATATATATATATACATTCTTTGTTTGTCGGGCGACAGTGCAGAACTGTGTCGAACGCCTTCCGGAAGTCAAGGAAAATGGCATCAACCTGTGAGCCTGTATCTAATGTTTTCTGGGTCTCATGAACAAATAAAGCGAGTTGGGTCTCACACGATCGCTGTTTCCGGAATCCATGTTGATTCCTACAGAGTAGCTTCTGGGTTTCCAAAAACGACATGATACGCGAGCAAAAAACGTGTTCTAAAATTGTACAACAGATCGATGTCAAAGATATTGGTCTATAGTTTTGCGCATCTGCTCGACGACCCCTCTTGAAGACTGGGACTACCTGTGCTCTTTTCCAATCATTTGGAACCTTCCGTTCCTCTAGAGACTTGCGGTACACGGCTGTTAGAAGGGAGCAAGTTCTTTCGCTTACTCAGTGTAGAATCTAATTGGTATCCCGTCAGGTCCAGTGGACGTCCCTCTGTTGAGTGATTCCAGTTGCTTTTCTATTCCTTGGACACTTATTTCGATGTCAGCCATTTTTTCGTTTGTGCGACGATATAGAGAAGGAACTGCAGTGCGGTCTTCCTCTGTGGAACAGCTTTGGAAAAAGGTGTTTAGTATTGCAGCTTTACGCGTGTCATCCTCTGTTTCAATGCCATCATCATCCCTAAGTGTCTGGATATGCTGTTTCGAGCCACTTACTGATTTAACGTAAAACGAGAACTTCCTAGGATTTTCGGTCAAGTCGGTACATAAAATTTTACTTTCGAATTCACTGAACGCTTCACGCATAGCCCTCCTTACGCTAACTTTGACATCGTTTAGCTTCTGTTTGTCTGAGAGGTTTTGGCTGCATTTAAACTTGCAGTGAAGTTCTCTTTGATTTCGCAGTTGTTTCCTAACTTTGTTGTTGAACCACGGTGGGTTTTTCTCGTCCCTCACAGTTTTACTCGGCACGTACCTGTCTAAAACGCATTTCACGATTGCCTTGAACTTTTTCCATAAACGCTCAACACTGTCAGTGTCGGAACAGAAATTTTCGTTTCGATCTGTTAGGTAGTCTGAAATCTGCCTTCTATTACTCTTGCTAAGAAGATTAGATGGGTAGATCACATAACTAATGAGGAGGTATTGAATAGGATTGGGGAGAAGAGGAGTTTGTGGCACAACTTGACTAGAAGAAGGGATCGGTTGGTAGGGCATGTTCTGAGGCATCAAGTTATCACCAATTTAGTAATGGAGAGCAGCGTGGAGGGTAAAAATCTTAGAGGGAGACCAAGAGATGAATACACCAAGCAGATTCAGAAGGATGTAGGTTGCATTAGGTACTGGGAGATGAAGAAGCTTGCACAGGATAGAGTAGCATGGAGAGCTGCAGCAAACCAGTCTCAGGGACTGAAGACCACAACAACAACAACAACAACAAACAGATAAACCTTCCCCCTTTTTTTTATATTCCTATCTCGTCATTGTGAAAGGTAAAAAAGATCAACACAGCTATGAATTTATCCTTGGTATCTACCAGGATTATATAAACCCAATAGAGAATCTGGGAGGCTACCTCGATCGGACTGTTCGCGCCATTAAATCGTGGATCCTCACCCGAGAAACCTGGCTCAGCTGTCCACGGCACAGGAGTCGGCGCGGCTGCAAGTCCTTGCAGAAGCTCGTTGAATCACTTTCTGCATGTCTCACAGCGGCCCACGTATAAAAGGTGCATAAGCAGGCTTTTGACAGTTGCTCACGTTAATTTAATTGGACAGTGCAAATTAATTAAGTTCGACTAAATCTTGCGAAGTCAGCATCGTTCAGTGAACGCTTCCTCCACGTAGCTAACGCCCCACGCTCTGATGTAAGACGCTTCTTATCGACGATTTCTCACCCACTAAACAGCAGTCAGCAAGGAAAACTGGTAAGAGGCTTGAACAGAATTCCACACCTGCACACGGCGATGCACTTGCCGTTTCTTGTAGTCTTTCCATATTTAAGAAGCATCACGAACTCCCGACTTCAGATAAACACTAACTGCGTCCTGTTAGCCCACGAGTTCGACCTCGAACCTGCGAAGACTTCGGCCAGTTCCCGATTTCGGGAACTCTAAAACCGTTCCCTGAAGTTACACTCATGCTCATGCTGATACATGGTGAAATAACATGGCGTGCGGTTTGCGGGTTTAAACAACACCGACTCAAAGGAAGGCCTCGGCGCTTGTTGGTGACGTCACGTCACCTAGGCACAGCGAACGCCAGGTCTGTTGCAGGCAGAAACGCCTGGTCGTGCTTATCACTATAAATCTCTTATTTTTGGACAAAATGTTTGGTATTGTTTTGGATTCTGCAGTTTTATTTAGGTGAAAGATTTTCTTCCTATCGTGAAGCTACAAATGAAGATCATACTTCTGTATTACTGTGTTCCTGTCGAAACAAACGTAGATCAATATGAGAAGACGCTTTGCCCCATTGCAAGCTTCGGAAATTTTACATTCAAGTAACTATATTTACTTGATCCATTTTGCTATCGAAACTTACCCCAACCCCCTTACAATGAACTCGTTTCTTTTATTTATTTATTTATGTTCGTTTGACATAGTCACTGGAAATGTGAACTAATTTACATGCGTAAATGTCCAACTGTTGCCAGTCATTAGATTACAGTCGTTTTCAACGAAAGGAATTCTAAACAGGAAAGAAAAGAGCTTAATACATCGAAAATACTGCTAAGCTTAAACTTTTTTTAAACATGCAGATTAGAAAATATAAATATTCCCCTCTTGCAACTGAAAGGAGAAACTTCATAAGATAAAAAAATTTATTTGATAAAACAAGTATATCTCTTTTGCCTCTTCTTCTGTCCCCCACCCCCTCCCCCAACGTGTACAATCGCAAGGTATTTATTAACATTCAGCGCTCCTTACCCCATAGTCAACCGAGATACCTAAAGAAGAGCACCATTATGTTCACAGTTTCTTGTAAAAGCAACCCAGTACAATCTTAACTTTCTCAGATTTACAAATAAGGTAAAGAAGCACGAATTCTGTTGCTGCTGGACCTCGAAGTTGTTTTTGTATGTCAATCCTTAAAACAGGTGGAAATTTAAGTTCAGGAGTACACTATTTGTTAAGAAGTGTAATGAATTGCACAGTTAATTGATTGCAGAAATCTCTCAGAACAATGTGTGTTGGTCAACTACCGCCAATAGTTTCACATTTTCCTGTGTTAGAGAAGGAGACACCACCATTATGAATATGCCTGCAACAGACCTGGCGTTCGCCGTGCCTAGCTGACGTGACGTCAACAAGCGTCGAGGTCTTCCTTTGAGTCGGTGTTGGTTTAAATCACCTCGGGATATGACCATGTGGTGCATTTGGCCTGCGGTCGTCGCACGGTGTGTTGGTGCATGTCAGAGTACGGTGCAGCGAGTAAATGTGCAGACGTTTTCAGACGTGCTAATGGTGACTGTGTGTGGAAAATGGTTCAAAGAACACATATTGATGACGTTATGAGGGATAGAACACTATGGCGACTGGAGGCAGGTCAAACACAGCAGGTCATAGCACGGGCCCTCCGTGTGCCACAAAGTGTGATCTCAAGATTATGGCAACGATTCCAGCAGTCAGGAAACGTGTCCAGGGACGTCCACAGTGTACAACACCACAAGAAGACCGATATCTCAACATCAGTGCACGCAGACGGCCACGGAATACTGCAGGTAGCCTTGCTCGGGACCTTACCGCAGTCACTGGAACAGTTGTCTCCAGACACACAGTCCACAGACGACTGAACAGACGTGGTTTATTCGCCCGGAGACGTGCAAGGTGCATTCCACTGACTTCTAGTCAGAGGAGAACACGTAAAGACTGGTCTCAGGTTATGCTCACGGACGAGTCCAGGTATGGTCTGAACTGTGATTCTCGCCGGGTTTTCATCTGGCGTGAACCAGGAACCAGATACCAACCCCGTAATGTCCTTGAAAGGGACCTGTATGGAGGTCGTGGTTTGATGGTGTGGGGTGGGATTATGATTGGTGCACGTACACCCCTGCATGTCTTTGACAGAGGATCTGTAACAGGTCTGGTGTATCGGGACGTCATTCTGCACCAGTATGTCCGCCTTTTCAGGAGTGCAGTGGGTCCGACCTTCCTTCTGATGCATGATAATGCATGGCCCCACCGAACTGCCATCATGGAGGATTACCTCGACGCAGAAGATATCAGGCGAATGGGGTGGCCTGCCTGTTCTCCAGACCTAAACCCAATCGAGCACATCAGGGATGCTCTCGGTCGAAGTATCACTGCATGTCTTCAAATCCCTAGGACACTTCAGGAGCTCCGACAGGCACTGGTGCAAGAATGGGAGGCTATACCCCAGCAGCTGCTCGACCACCTATCCAGAGTATGCCAACCCGTTGTGCGGCCTGTTTACGTGTGCATGGTGATCATATCCCATATTGATGTCTGGGTATATGCGCAGGAAACAGTGGCGTTTTGTAGCACATGTGTTTCGGGTCGGTTTTCTCAACGTATCACCAATACCGTGGACTTAAACATCTGTGTCGTGTGTGTTTCCTATGTGCCTATTCTGTTAGCGCCAGTTTTGTGTAGTGCCACGTTGTGTGGCACCACATTCTGCAGTTACCCTTAATTTATGAGCATTGTATTTGGACTTTCAGGCCTTACAGCCAGCCACCCTCCAGAGTAGAACATAGGCAGTTTAATTGTCATTTTGTGGTTACACTAATAGTAGTTAATGTAATGAGCTGCTTACTGTCAGGGCTTTCCGATGTTTCTTTTAAACGAATGCTGACTGACATCGCCACCGTGGAGAATCACAAACGCTTAAGCTAGCCACAACCCATTTAGAAGGACTAGGGAAAGACCAGACCATCAGCTGCGCGCTGGAGGAAAGCCCCTTTCCCCAGGTGCCGGTACTAGCGACTCAATACACACAGGACGGCACCGGCGCAGTCTGTACCCCAAACTCTTAAAATCAATCAATCACTTTTTCTTTCTTTTTGAAAAAAGATTTGTACAAGGTTGCAGCAGCAACCGTAGGATGAAATTTAAGTTGAATGAACAGTCGAAATGGCAATAATATTTATTTACCGGATTCGGCCATCCTCAGAACGAAATGTTCGTGAAGAAATAATAAGTAGCCAGTCAGTTACAAAATGGAAGGTTTATCTGAGCAGGTTAGGAGTGGACACACACACACACACACACACACACACACACACACACACACACACACACACACACACACACACGACTAATAGTAACTCAATGCGGATACAAAAATTATTCAAACTTACTGAAGTCTTCCGAGGAGAGAGGACACTAGTAGAATGAGCGAAGGTGATGCGCATAAGTGAATAAACGTGATTACGCTCATCCTGCATAAAACGATAAAATTAAAAGTATGACAGTAAAAATCAGGTAATATTTAGCTACATACATACGTAAAATTAATAAAATTGGAATAAATAATAAGTTACCATTAAGGAAAGCTTGTAGTAGTAAAAAGAAATTACACAAACTGCGAAATAGTGTGAATACTATAAAATACGGTAAGACGTGGGGATCTAGAGGAGGGGGAGGGGGGCGGCAAGATGTTAAAAACGTGTATGACTAAAAAGTGTAACATATCTGACAAACTGTGAACATCGAAATCTCAAGAAATGCATTATCTTAAATAAAGAAGCAATGGAGAATCGCCAGCATTAACACACGAGGAAAACGACATATCTAAGGTCCAGAATGAGATTTTCACTCTGCAGCGGAGTGTGCGCTGATATGAAAGTTCCTGGCAGATTAAAACTGTGTGCCCGACCGAGACTCGAACTCGGGACCTTTGGCTTTCGCGGGCAAGTGCTCTTGCCCGTGAAAGGCAAAGGTCCCGAGTTCGAGTCTCGGTCGGGCACACAGCTTTAATCTGCCAGGAAGTTTCATATCTAAGGTCGTATGGAGGATCGCGCCGCTTCTCAGTAAACGTTGTAAGCAAGTGTAGCATAATCATGTTCATTCACTAACGTGCACCATCCTCTCACATAATACTTCTACCATCTCTCGCCGTAAGCTTTCCTTAGTCCAAGCGTTACGTACGAGACGCTAGTGGACAAGCTGTACATTGCTGAAGTATCACTCTGTAACGACCACCATGTTGGATATGGTTTTAATATTAAGAAAATTAAATTTTTAAATTTTGCTGACGTCTTTCGGCTATTTTTAACGTACCTGCGCTACAACAAGTGTCACAGTAGGTTTGAATAATTTTTGTATCCGCTTAACATATATCCACTGTTAACCTGTCACTAATATCCTTCTGAAGCAGACTTTTTTTTATAAATGTTGAAACCATGGGTTTAAATAATCCTTCCATGTTCAATCTGACTGGCTGTTTATTTCTTAGAGAGAGAGAGAGAGAGAGAGAGAGAGAGAGAGAGAGAGAGAGAGAGAGAGAGAGAGAGAACTGAAAACTCAAGGACGCTGGAAACCAACACGACTAGGAAGAGACAAAATTAGAAATATCAGACGCAGCTTTCGCAAACGACCAAACAAGAGGTACTAAAAGAATGCATGGAAAATGTTGGGCTGCAAATCTCTTTCGAGAAGTTTGAATTTTTCTGTTCAAAATTAAACAAAATTAGACACAAAATACGGCAAAATAAACAGAGTTGCACACTTCAGGTATCTAGGTGAAATCCTTGAACCTACAGGAGGGGAAAAGGTCGCACAGAAGACTCGACCACAAAAAATGAAGAGAGAGTTAGGCAAGACACAGCACGTATATAATAAAAAATGCATGTCCACTCACACAAAAGTCAGACACTACAACACAGTAATCAAGCCTGAATACTGAATGCAACTGAGACGCTAACACTTCATATTCCATACAGAAAAATCATGAGGAAAATTCTCGGCCCAAAGCTGACAGAAGAGGGGTACAGATTACGCTCTAGGAAAACTACAGAGAAGATGACAAACATAGCAGCAGATGTCAGAAAAAGAAGGCGACATCATCAGGCTATCACAAAAAAGAATCAGCAAGAGTGTCTAACGTACATACAAGGGCTCAAATCAACAATACCATGGATCAAAAAAGTCAAACTGGACGTAGAAGCAACAAAAATCGATCCAGTAGAAACTGAAGACAGAAATGTATGCAGGGACACGATAAACAAGTGGAATGTGAGGTCAGAGAACGAAGTCCCAAAGAAACCAGGGAAAAAGTGGACTGAAGATAGAGAGAGATTCCATGGAGAAAAAAATGAGAGAATCGTGGAGGGGCAGAGAGAACGCTCAAATCAGGCATGCTTTGCGTGACACTATAGGATCTCGACGAAAATAATATATATAGTGAGTCACCTAACATTACCACTGGAAACAGCTCCCAAACCACAACAAACACTGAATAACCAATTCCGTAGACCGCAGGTGAGAAGAGGGGCTGGTGTAATTGGTTAATACAAACCATTGAGAAATGCAAGGAAGTATGATTTTCAATACCTACTTACGTTTTTTTGTAAATGGAAACCTGTTATTATTTTTAGCCCAACTGAGAATAGAAACAAATACTTAACCAGTGCCGTTTGTTACGGTGTAAAATGTTAAGTACATGCGGAGTAATTTGCAACATAAAGTTGACACTTGAAACCTATTACGTTTAGTCGCGTGTTGTAATAAACAAGATATGTAGGGGTATGTTTACGAAGACTACGATGTTTACGAGTTTGGCTGTCTCAGTGTCTGCATGTAGCACTTGCTAAATTAGTCCTTGTACTCAGAATAGCTGTAGTACACCGTGTTACCGGACGTCTGTGATAGTGTACTGTACAAAAGTAAAAAATCAAATGGCTCTGAGCAATATGGGACTTAACATCATAGGTCATCAGTCCCCTAGAACTTAGAACTACTTAAACCTAACTAACCTAAGGACATCACACACATCCATGCCCAAGGCAGGATTCGAACCTGCGACCACAGCGGTCGCGCGGTTCCAGTATGTAGCGCCTAGAACCGCTCGGCCACCCCGGCCGGCCTACAAAAGTAAGAACAGAAGTACGCACAGTAGGAACGTGAGGAGGTCGCAAGCACAACAGTGTGTACAGTGTTGTAAGAACTGTGAAAATGGTTTATTCTAGCTCTGAATAGGCAGAGATGATGCTCATCTATGATGAGTGTAGAAAAAATGCAGCTGCAGTCTGCATGCCGGCCGGAGTGGCCGTGCGGTTCTAGGCGCTACAGTCTGGAACCGCGAGACCGCTACGGTCGCAGGCTCGAATCCTGCCTCTTGCATGGATGTGTCTGATGTCCCTAGGTTAGTTAGGTTCAAGTAGTTCTAAGTTCTAGGGGACTGATGACCTCAGCAGTTGACTCCCATAGTGCTCAGAGCCATTTTTGCAGCCTGCATGTTGTATTCAGAGATCATCCAACGCGCCGCACATTTGAAAACATGTACAAGCAATTGTAAGCAACAGGTATGCTCGTAACACGCAGGCGGGTCCGTAAAAAACCCATCACAGGAGAAGCAGGTGCAGTTGGAGTATTAGCTGCTGTTGCCGTGAAACCACACGAGTTCACGGGACGTCGCTGGAGGCAGTGCAATGAGGCAAAGTAGCGTAATGCGCATACTACATCATGACAAGTTTCACCCGTATCATGTGTCGCTGCATCAGCAATCACATGGAGATGACTTTTAAGAATCCAGTAAATTTCTGTCAATGGGCATTACCAGAAAATGCGTTGCAGTTCTACCTGTTTACCGGTGAAGCAGGTTTCACGAACCACGGTGCAGCGGATTTACGAAACATGCATTACTGGTCCGTGGACAATCCTTGCTGGCTTCGACAGGTAGAGCGACAGCGACCGTGGAATATAAATGTATGGTGCGGAGTCGTTGGCGACCACCTCATTGCTCCTCACTTCATTGAAGGCACCCGAACATCTGCAAAATACATCGAGTTTCTAAAAAATGATCTGCCTACATTGCTGGAAAATGTCCCGCTGGAAACGCGTAGACGTATGTTGTATCAACATGATGGTGCTCCTGCACATTGCGCAATGAGGACTAGGCTGAAGAAATTGTTCAAATTGCTCTGAGCACTAGTGGACTTAACTTCTAAGGTCATCAGCCCCCTAGAACTACTTAAACCTAACTAACCTAAGGACATCACACACATCCATGCCCGAGGCAGGATTCGAACCTGCGACCCTAGCGGTCACACGGTTCCAGACTGTAGCGCCTAGAACCGCGCAGCCACCCCGGCCGGCGTAGCACTAGGCTGACTTTTGACAGAATGGTCGACGGGCGTTTCATAGAACGTGGCGGACGCATAAATTGGCCAGCCCGTACTCCTGATCTTACAGCTTCAGACTTCTTTCAGTGTGGTTCGTTAAAGGAGAACGTGTACCATGATGTGCCAAGAATCCCGGAGGATATGAAACATCGTATTGAGGGAGCCTGTGGCAACATTATACCAGATTTACAGCGTCGTGTAGGACATTCATTACGCGGTAGATTGCAAATGTGTGCAGCAAATGATTGGCACCACTTTGAACATTTATTGGCCTGAAATGTCAGGATACACTCTGCCGGCCGCGGTGGCCGTGCGGTTCTAGGCGCTCCAGTCCGGAGCCGCGCTGCTGCTACGGTCGCAGGTTCGAATCCTGCCTCGGGCATGGGTGTGTGTGATGTCCTTAGGTTAGTTAGGTTTAAGTAGTTCTAAGTTCTAGGGAACTGTTGACCACAGTAGTTGAGTCCCATAGTGCTCACAGCCATTTTCAGGATACACTCTTTAAAATCTGTAATTGAAAAGAAGAAACAACTTTGTAAGTTTAACTACATTGTCATGTTAATGTACATTTTCTTCTAACAATCCAGTGCCGTACAGTAGTCTTCAGAGAAAAAGACTAATGAAAATGTTAGCATGTGGACGTAATGTGCTATTCATGACTCTTCTGTACCTGCGTTATATCACTGTTGTTTTTTGTATCCCTAATTAATTTATTTCTCTCAGATACACATGATTAACTGCTTAGTAGTTACTCAAACGTCAACTTTACGTTACAAATTACTCTGGATGTAATTAACATCTTACATTGAAGAAACGGCATTGATTAAGTATTTTTTTCCTATTTTCAGTTGTGCTAAAAATAATAACGGGTTTCCATTTAAAAAAAAACATAAGTATGTATTGAAAATCGTACTTCTGTGCATTTCTCAGTGGTTTGTATTAATCAATTCCACTAGCCCCTCTCCTCATTTTCAGTCTGTGGAATTGAGTATTCTGTGACACTTGAATTCCCTGACCCAGATTACACTTGTCATCATACCGTGCGCTTTGTCATCTCCCGTTTTCTTATTAGTACAAGAAGGCTTCCATATTGCATGAACAAGATAAAGTACTACCTCGTCTGCTAAACCAAGAAATGTACTCTTGATTGTTCGTATTTCCTATTCCGTTTAGTCACTCAGCGCCGGTTTCATTTAGTCACTTACGGAAAAGTCGAAAGGCCAGTGGCTAAGAAAAATGGTTCTCTTTTCTGTTTGCACAGGAGTTGCAAACATGCGTTGCGACAGTGAATCAAAGTTCTCCATAATGGAAAAGCTACCTCGCGAGGTGACTGATGCTTATACTGCAGATGGAACATCTGCCGCGAGAGCAAACGCTTTCGCGCCAACACTTTCTCGTTACTTTAATTGTTTCGTGATGGCGAGTGAAATAGTGGACTCCCGGCTGCTACTGAGCGTGACGGTGGAAGTTTAGCTAACGAGCGCGAAAAAGCCGCGAGAGCTTCGGCGTAATTTAGCGCTCGAGGAGGACGTCAAATGAAGCGAGCTCGCGGGGAAACGGTCTAGGGTTCGCGAGCCAGGCTTACGTGTAGGGATCGGACCCGCGGACTCATCCTACGGTCCTTTAATTGCCTTTGGAAGACACTGCCAGCGGAGGGAGATGGCTTATCTTCGTGGAGATTTTATGTTACACATCTTATCATGTCTTGCTTGTAGTCGCTACGCTAGTATCCAAAAATTAAGCACGGACAGAGATGGGATCGCAAACACACAAGGAAAAAGAAAAAAATTAATCGCCCTCTAGGTGACACGTGTCAGTGCCGTCCTACACCTCCTCCTAGTCGTCATAATGGCCCGAGCTTGGCGTGGAAGAGTGTCCGCAAGATCTCTTAGGTACGCCAACACCAGCTGAAGCCGCTGATTCACGATAAGATCTCGTAGACTTACGGGAATGCGGCGAAGTTGATCGTTACGTTTCACTCGCTGTTCCAAACAGCCGCAGACATTCTCTAGCGGATTAAGATCGACTGATGCAGTGGTCCAGTTTAGATGCGGTATGATGCAGAGAGTTCGTCAACCCAGAACGTACTCGTGCTACCCTGTCAAGACGGCTTGTTTGTATCTTGAAGTTGGGAGTGTCCACAGCAACACTTAGGCACCGATTGTGGTAAAGTAATTACGTTAACGTGAATGAATGGGCCCAAGTCATGCACCAAAAAACACGCCAAAACCAACGAAGAATAACCTCCAGGATGAACCACACCCTCGTAACACTGCGGATTAAACGCCAAATTACGCAAACAGTGCGACATGCGTAGTCTGAAACGAGGCAAAACTGAGCGGTCTACACGCGTACCGTCAAGTTTTGTCCATTCTATGTGTTGTCTGGTCCACTGACGTCCAGTTTTATCAGCTGCTGTGAGCAGTGGCTCTCTGGAGGTAAACGACTCCACACATCAATTACATTCAGTTTCTGTCGCAGTGTTAGCTTTTAAACTGGTTGCGATGGACGCGCATTCACTGACAGCAGCAGCAGTCGCTGTCCGGTTTGAAACAGATTTCATGGATAAGGCAAGACTCTCGTCTCTGCTCCCTTTCGGTTAGGATCTTTTTACACCCAACAGTTGTCACGGCGTGTTGCATGGTTACTGAGGTCTCAAGTCAGAGGGGTGTTCTGAACACAATTTCGACACCAAGCAGCTGAATAGGCTGTGGAGTGGAAGGGACCAATAGAACAGTGCATCACCATTGACTAGACACATTTATTGAACACATAAGTCGGGTATTACCCAAAAGGAACAATCAGTACAATTTACAAAATAATATTATTTTCCTTTAAGTCACTCAAACATTTAAACAGGCAAATAGCAATCATTTAACTGAAAGCCTTTTAAGAAACCAAGACTAGAACATCTGAATGATGAGTTCATATTTAAACAGGCCCTGACCGAGCACATATTTTAAAACGAAATACTTCCTTTAAGGAACCAGCGATCAAAGTTACATAATCCTCAACAACCCTATTACAGCCAAGACATTTAAGATTAAACAGTAATATATAACATCAGAGAGCTGCAGTCCCAAGTTTTAAGCAGCACGTTTCAGATGGACTGCACTGCAACAGTACAATACAAGTCCCTCAGAGGATCTCCCCACACAGGAAGTTATTGCCGCAATCGACAAAATATCAACACCATTCCATGTACAGACCTAAAACAACTAAAAGCTCTCTTGAGTTTGGTGCAGTTAATTCCCTTTCAACATAACATACATCACAAGTCTAGCCCTAGGACGGCACCGACACCCCGCAATTTAGCACGCGAAAAACTACAGCGATGCACTCATCACGTATCCTTACAAAATCCCAGAACAGAGAGCCGGCTCCCCAATAGCGGAACATTTAACCACGCGCAGCGTGCGGGTTTGCGGAATGCTGATCTCGCCCTTAACCTCAACACCAGTTCAAATACTTGTCAGCCTACAATCTTGAACCACCATACACATTCCTTCAGTTACTGCATAGAAAGCCAATGTGATAGGCAAATAGACCAGCATATGATAAAAGCTTAAGCAATTTCCTTACTAGACAACCCTTGTGAATAGTGGCCGTAAATTTTTTTTAAACGTGAGCACACCCACAATCAAAAGACAAACAACGCCAATTATAAGGACAGTAGCACATAAGCAAGTAGCAATGGTAACTTCTGCTTGGATTGGCTACAAATCAGCGCGTGATTTAACACACCAGAGAACAGTCCTTACAACATAACCATCAATACAATAGCAAATTACTCACACGTGTACTCCCCCACGATTTCGATTCGCGAAACAATAGACAAAACTTGGGAGAACGTATCACTTAGACCAACATAATGGTGCTCCCTCAGTTACCCCAAAGAACTGACTCCCTTAGTTGCACAGCAGAGAACCAGACCTAATGAAACCACCACAGTTTTCGCCTCTAAATTGTCACAGTACAAGTGAGACTCAATCACAAATGTAATTTTACATCACCAGTTCCCGTATAGTCAATACAAGCGCCTGATTTTCACCCGTTTATAACGGCAGGCAGCAAAATCGTACGGAAAAGAGCGTAGACACAAGCTCTTACCAATTCTCTTCTCCGAAAGCAGTCACTGCAACTCTCGGGAGCCACTGGGACATCCGATGCAAAAATCGTTACTCCTTCACACAAATTACAGGGCGGCCGCTGCTTGCTACGGCGCCTTCCGTTCAGAGCCAACGTGTATATCCCCATGCGATAGGTCCGGTCCCACACTCGCTGCGTCAACCCGACAACCGTCTTCCACCACGTCCCGGAGCACACCCCCCACAGGACCTCGCCTCGTAACTCCTCGCGTAGGCCCGAGAGGGCACTGCTTACCGCCCTGACCGTGGCAGGAATGATAAACCAGCAGATGGCTCTGGTTCAAATGGCTCTGAGCACTATGGGACTCAACTGCTGAGGTCATTAGTCCGCTAGAACTTAGAACTAGTTAAACCTAACTAACCTAAGGACATCACAAACATCCATGCCCGAGGCAGGATTCGAACCTGAGACCGTAGCGGTCTTGCGGTTCCAGACTGCAGCGCCTTTAACCGCACGGCCACTTCGGCCGGCTAAACCACCAGAGTGGCACTATCGATTTGAGCCGCCACGGCTCAGTTACAAATGGTCAATCGTGTCATGAGGGCACGTAGGACAGTGCACGTTGGTACACATATAAATTGAGGAGAATCATCCACGGTTGGTCATGGGCGCGTTCAAACACCGTAGCACCTTTCTGCGCTTTTTGCGCTGACTTCACCACTGAACTTCACTACCATGACTTCGATCAACACTGTGTGTCGTATGTCAGCCTGGTACCAGTTATGCACCACATCCAGTGCTACGAAGCGATCAGCATGCTCTTTTGCAGGGGGGGGGGGGGGGGGGCTAATATTTTATCCCATGAGCTTAAGTGTTTACCGCATCCACTCATTATGTTTACGTTTTATTTTTATTATTAGCTGAGTACACAGCGTTGCACAGGTATGTTAGGTTAATTAGGTTTAAGTAGTTCTAAGTTCTAGGGGACTGATGACCTCAGATGTGAAGTCGCATAGTGCTCAGAGCCATTTGAACCATTTCCCCTCCCCCTCTCCCTGTCGATCTCCTCTCTTCTCTCTCGTCCCATACCCTCCTCCCCCTTTCCATCTCCTCCTCACGCTCACCCTCTCTCTGTCGATCTCCTCATCACTTCTCCCTCCCTTCCTCCCTCCATCTCTCTCTCTCTCTATTTGTCTTCCTCCCTTTCCATCTCCTCCTTCTCCCTCCATCCGCTCCACGCCAATAGCATGTTGATGGTCTTCGCCCCCCCCCCCCCCCCCGTATTTCTTTTCATATGGGATGTGTACGAAGTTAGTTGAAACCTATCCAGGGTTTATCCGCTGCTTCGCCCGTGGAAGCACATGTCACATACACTCCTGGAAATTGAAATAAGAACACCGTGAATTCATTGTCCCAGGAAGGGGAAACTTTATTGACACATTCCTGGGGTCAGATACATCACATGATCACACTGACAGAACCACAGGCACATAGACACAGGCAACAGAGCATGCACAATGTCGGCACTAGTACAGTGTATATCCACCTTTCGCAGCAATGCAGGCTGCTATTCTCCCATGGAGACGATCGTAGAGATGCTGGATGTAGTCCTGTGGAGCGGCTTGCCATGCCATTTCCACCTGGCGCCTCAGTTGGACCAGCGTTCGTGCTGGACGTGCAGACCGCGTGAGACGACGCTTCATCCAGTCCCAAACATGCTCAATGGGGGACAGATCCGGAGATCTTGCTGGCCAGGGTAGTTGACTTACACCTTCTAGAGCACGTTGGGTGGCACGGGATACATGCGGACGTGCATTGTCCTGTTGGAACAGCAAGTTCCCTTGCCGGTCTAGGAATGGTAGAACGATGGGTTCGATGACGGTTTGGATGTACCGTGCACTATTCAGTGTCCCCTCGACGATCACCAGTGGTGTACGGCCAGTGTAGGAGATCGCTCCCCACACCATGATGCCGGGTGTTGGCCCTGTGTGCCTCGGTCGTATGCAGTCCTGATTGTGGCGCTCACCTGCACGGCGCCAAACACGCATACGACCATCATTGGCACCAAGGCAGAAGCGACTCCCATCGCTAAAGACGACACGTCTCCATTCGTCCCTCCATTCACGCCTGTCGCCACACCACTGGAGGCGGGCTGGACGATGTTGGGGCGTGAGCGGAAGACGGCCTAACGGTGTGCGGGACCGTAGCCCAGCTTCATGGAGACGGTTGCGAATGGTCATCGCCGATACCCCAGGAGCAACAGTGTCCCTAATTTGCTGGGAAGTGGCGGTGCGGTCCCCTACGGCACTGCGTAGGATCCTACGGTCTTGGCGTGCATCCGTGCGTCGCTGCGGTCCGGTCCCAGGTCGACGGGTACGTGCACCTTCCGCCGACCACTGGCGACAACATCGATGTACTGTGGAGACCTCACGCCCCACGTGTTGAGCAATTCGGCGGTACGTCCACCCGGCCTCCCGCATGCCCACTATACGCCCTCGCTCAAAGTCCGTCAACTGCACATACGGTTCACGTCCACGCTGTCGCGGCATGCTACCAGTGTTAAAGACTGCGATGGAGCTCCGTATGCCACGGCAAACTGGCTGACACTGACGGCGGCGGTGCACAAATGCTGCGCAGCTAGCGCCATTCGACGGCCAACACCGCGGTTCCTGGTGTGTCCGCTGTGCCGTGCGTGTGATCATTGCTTGTACAGCCCTCTCGCAGTGTCCGGAGCAAGTATGGTGGGTCTGACACACCGGTGTCAATGTGTTCTTTTTTCCATTTCCAGGAGTGTATATTTAACACATTCCGCGCATATTTGGACACACATTTCATCAGTAGCTCTAGCGAATTTCGCCCTGTGGTTTCGTTCTCACGCACCTCAATGTTGGACGTCTAATCTTCTGAGCTATTTGTCAAACAGTGACATAATTTTGCAGCTACCCTGTGTATCCAAAGCAATCCGGACACCCCCAAAAACATACGTCTTTCGCATTGGGTGCATTGTGCTGCCACCTACTGCCACGTGCTCCATATCAGCGACATCAGTAGTCATTAGACATCGTGAGACAGCAGAATGGGGCGCTGCGCGGAACTCACGGACTTCGAACTTGGTCAGGTGATTAAGTGTCACTCGTGTCATACGTCTGTACGCGAGATTTCCACACTCCTAAACATCCATTGGTCCACTGTTTCCGATGTGATAATGAAGTGGAAACGTGAATGGACACGTAGAGCACAAACGCGTACAGGTCGACTTCGTCTGTTGACTGACAGGAGACTGTTGGCAGGAGTCTGTTGGCAGGAGTCTGTTGACTGTTGGAGAGGCTCGTAATGTGTAATAGGGAGACATCTATCCAGACCATCACACAGGAATTCCAAACTGCATTAGGATCCTCTGCAAGTACTATGGTAGTTGGGCGGGAGGTGAGAAAACTTGGATTTCATGGTCGAGCGGCTGCTGGTAAGCCACACATCACGCCGGTAAATGCCAAACGACGCCTCGCTTGGTGTAAGGAACGTAAATATTGGACGATCGAACAGTGGAAAAATGTTATGTGGAGTGACGAATCACGGTACACAATGTGACGACCGGATGGCAGGGTGTGGGTACGGCGAATGCTCGGTGGACGTCATGTTCCAACGTGTGTAGTGCCAAGAGTAAAATTAGGAGCCGGTGGTGTTATGACGTGGTCGTGTTTATCATCGAGGTGGCTTCTACCCCTTGTTGTTTTGCGTGGAACTATCACAGAACAGGCCTAAATTGATGTTTTTAAGCACTTCATAGCTTCCCACTGTTGAAGAGTAATTCAGGGATGACGATTGCATCTTTGAACACGATCGAGCACCTGTTCGTAATGCACATCCTGTGGCGGAGTGGTTACACGGCAGTAACATCCCTGTAATGGATTGGCCTACACAGTCCTGACCTGAATTCCACAGAACACCTTTGGGATGTTTTGGAACGCCGACTTCTTGCCCCCCACCCACCCCCCGACCGACATCGATACCTCCCCTCATTGCAGCACTCCGTGGAGAAGGGGCTGCCATTCCCCAAGAAACCTTGAGCGCCTGCTTGAACGTATGCTTGCGAGAGTGGAGGCTATCATCAAGGCTAAGGGTGGACCAACACCATATTGAATTCCAGCATTACCTATGGAGGGCGCTACGAACTTGTAAGCCATTTTCAGCCAGATGTCCAGATACTTTTGATCACATAGTGTATATTCAGCATCATATGTCGATACACATTCTGAGGCATCAAGGGATGACCAGTTTAATAGTGGAAGGAAGTGTGATGAATAAAAATCGTATTGGGAGAACAAGAGATGCATCCAGTAAGCAGATTGTATGTAGGTTGCAGTAGCTACTCGGAGATGAAAGGCTTGTACAGGATAGAGTAGCCTGGAGTGCTGTATCAAACAAGTCTTTGGACTGAAGACGACAGCAATAACAACGTGTCGATACGGTCTGTGAAATGTGTTGGAACTGGAAGTAGTTGTAAAGAAGTAATAAATTACAATGTCATGCATGATGCAGCAATTTTACTGCATGAACAGTGATAAACAGTTTTCTTCTCAACATTTTGAGGATGCTGTATGCCAGAAATAGTTTCGTAAAGGCTAGAAATTATGTGTACTGTTTGTTGGAAGTGACTAAGTGCTTCGTTCTAAATTACTGGATGAAAAAGTTTTGGTATTTACGCGTCGTTACCAACACTTAACACGTACCCCCATATGATTCGTACCCCCGCCCCCACCCCCACCGTATCTTCTCAAACAGTAAGTGATATGCGTATCAGTTTTGATTCAAATCGACCCAGCAGTCTTGCAGGAGACATGGAACTCACACACACACACACACACACACACACACACACACACACACACACACACACACACACACACACACAAACAAGCGTCATTTCCTGTCTCAATGGAAATGGAACACACATGTACGACTTACCTTTCTCTCAGATTTGATGACGGGTGGCTTTTTTTTGTGGTGATATTATGACTGTAGCTTATTGAGTGTTTTTTCCAAGTTATCCAAACATCGTTGTGTTCCATCCATTTTATACTATTTTGCGCTAATGTTACCGTCACATTGAGCACTTTAGAATTTTGTGTGTGTGACCATTATGGTTGGGTAGTAAGTCAGAATTACACTATAGCAATACCATGGTACATTGTGTAGGAGAGGGAAACTCAAAACCCACTTGCAATAATACATTAAGAACTTCTTACTGTTGCTGTTTCGGGGTTTTCTAAGTTAACCTGTAACTCCCGTTGGTCCCGCTCCGCCACTGTTCTTCAAAGAATTCATTTCCACGTATAAAACAGCTCCATACGCCTGACAGCTTTAAAAAAGGTTTTAGTGTTCAGTATTTGATGTTAAACATGTAAAACTTTTATGGTTCAAGATGAAAAACCCTGATTATGTTGGTTTCGTCAGTTTAGATTTATTGAGACATAGACTAACGGAAAAAATCGAAACAAAAACTGATTAACCGAAAGATTGATAATCCCTTTCTACGAATGTATCGAGAGGTTGTAACAATGGAAAATTGTACTGAAATGCAGGAGGATCTGCAGCGAATTGACGCATGGTGCAGGGAATGGCAATTGAATCTCAATGTAGACAAGTGTAATGTGCTGCGAATACATAGAAAGAAAGATCAGTTATCATTTAGCTACAATATAGCAGGTCAGCAACTGGAAGTAGTTAATTCCATAAATTATCTGGGAGTACGCATTAGGAGTGATTTAAAATGGAATGATCATATAAAGTTGATCGTCGGTAAAGCAGAGGCCAGACTGAGATTCACTAGAAGAATCCTAAGGAAATGCAATCCGAAAACAAAGGAAGTAGGTTACAGTACGCTTGTTCGCCCACTGCTTGAATACTGCTCAGCAGTGTGGGATCCTTACCAGATAGGGTTGATAGAAGAGATAGAGAAGACCCAACGGAGAGCAGCGCGCTTCGATACAGGATCATTTAATAATCGCGAAAGCGTTACGGAGATGATAGATAAACTCCAGTGGAAGACTCTGCAGGAGAGACGCCCATTAGCTCGGTACGGGCTTTTGTTGAAGTTTCGAGAACATACCTTCACGGAAGAGTCGAGCAGTGTATTGCTCCCTCCTACGTATATCTCGCGAAGAGACCATGAGGATAAAATCAGAGAGATTAGAGCCCACACAGAAGCATACCGACAATCCTTCTTTCCAAGAACAATACGAGACTAGAATAGAAGGGAGAACCGATAGAGGTACTCAAGGTACCCTCCGCCACACACCGTCTGGTGGCTTGCGGAGTATGGATGTAGATGTAGATAAAGATGTTCTTGTAAGGCCTTTTTGCAAATAGTGCATATTGTCAAACTTTATTTTAGGCTTCCTCGTAGCAAAAAGTAAGTTAAAAAAGCGAAATCATCAAATCCAATATGGCCGTAATGGCCGCGAGCGAGAAAAAGTTTAGAAAAGGTTTCACATGATGTATAAAGTTGGATGCAAGTTGATAAGCGTTCTCATTCTCTAATACTGGATGAATATAGTATTGGTAATTTGCACGCCGTGATTTACGTTGGCTCAAGACATATATACAGTTTGCACACGTAACACTTGCTTAAAATTTTTGTTGTCCCTGGAAGCCGTCAAACAGGTTGCTTGCAACTGTGACTGGGTAACCATTTTAGATGTTTATTTATTTTTATCTATTTGTTTAACCTGATCTGATTCGAGCCATCAGGCCCTCTCTTACATCGGATCAGGGTTTCTCACGTACAGTTTCTTTTTTTACATCATTGTCACGTAAGGAATACAGTTTTAATGTCACAAATGGGAAAAATAGTATTAAAATGATTTGGTGCATATTGGGACAATGTGGGTAAAATATACAACGATCTATTAAAGTTAATACGGAAGTTTGAAAGGTCACTGTTGGATTCCTTTCATGTTAATTTTTTAAAACTGTTGTCATACATTCCACTTCTAAATTCACTGTGGTGTTTCTGACTATCTGGGAGGAGACTGAGCAGAGCAGTGGAACGTGTTACTTTTACACATAAACAAGAACGATATGTCACACTACTACACTTTAAAACACAGTTTATATGTAATTCATGTCACACAGTCTCATACAGAACCAACATCCGCTTTCTTTAATATACTGTATATGATAAGATACTGTCATCCCCCTTCCCTTCTGTGTGAGAGGATGAATGAGCAAATGTATTTCTACTTGCATGCTTGATGGTAGCAGACAAGCCGGTCAGCTAGAGAATAGTAGGACCAATGTCGGAACAGGTAGCAACACTTTCTAAAAGCAAAGAGGTTTTTATTCTTGGTATGGTCCTGTCCGTCCCTTGTCATGTTGGTATAGGAAGCTGCCACTCTGGTCACTTCCGTTTGTATCTGTGAGGTACCCTCGGTAGGGTCCCACGCCAGTCACTCCACGACGAGCGTCTGAAGTGGTAAGATCTCTGGTTGAGCACGTCTCTGCTAAGTCTGTAGGACAATGGATTTCCCAAGTTCAGCCTAACTGAAAATCACCTTTGTTTCAGGTTTAGATCTAAAATATCTTATGTTATCTTAAATTGCAACGCAGTGTAATTCGAGTGTGCAGTTCAGAATATCTTCCAGTAGTTGCTTTGTCACTACTTTGTGAGCAAAGTGGAACCACGTGTTGAGGATCTGTAACTCTAACTAAGATCATCAATCTTAAATGCGAATGTGCGTGAGATTATAACGTCTCGTCTTGACAATATTTTTCAATATAGCAACTTTTCTTTATGTTCAACCCATGTGGGGTGTATTTTGTGAGACCAGTACCATCTGCTTATACAATTGTTTGACCCATCAGGTTAATAGTGAGACGATAGTAATAAGTTCGAGGTTTTTCTTTTGTAAATTGCATTTCGATGTAATTTATTTTAATTGTCAAAATTATTGTGGAGTTACACTCTTTGTGTAAACCAAGTTGATCACGTGAAGCATGTGGTGTAAGCATCAAAGTAGCCCTCAGCTATTCTTTGCGGGAAGATTTCACACAGAGTTAGTATGAATTTAGTATACCAGTGTGTGGTAATTTCTTGACGGACGGGATTGCGCTACGAACGTAACTTCTTTGGGTGAAAATTGAATCGGTTGGTTGTGGTTAATTTCCTCTTGCATATCTTTCGACGTTCTTCGTGTGTTATTTTATGAATGCAGTGTTGTATGCAGTCTCCCAATCCTGGCTCCATATTTGATGTGTTCCGTAAGATTACAAACTCCCATTTTCACAATCCTAAATAAGGCACCCTTTTAGTTATGAATCAAGTTTAATATGCTGAAATTTTAACGGAACAATGATCAATGTTAAAATAAATGTCCTAATATAAACTGATTTATTTAAATTCTCTTTTCATATATATATCACCGGTTGCCGTAAAAGATTATAATTAATGTTAGTCTGGTTGGGTATTTGGTAAGCTAGACTGGATACCTGGTGAAACAGTTGCTCAGTAATGCAAGGTTAACTTCCCCAGATAGCTCACAGCTTTTAAGCCCGCTTTTATTGTCTTGAATATCAGCACCGCTTTCAGAACAAATTAATGCATCAACATTACAAGTTTAGTGGTGTACATGTTCGGAGTAATATTGTCCATAGACCCAGGCAAAAAAAAAAAAAGAAAAAAGAAAAAACAGACTTTGCCAAAGAAGCAGCAAGCAACTACGTACTGCTTAAGATTCTGCAGTCCGCTTTCTGTAGAACACGGCGTTATCCGAGTGCTGAAGCGAAAAAAAAAAAAAGACGGTTTGGCGCACGCCTGGGAGACGATAGATTCATCTCGATAACACATCTTCGTGACACCACTATGACGTGTACATGTTCAGCTTCGACCGTCGACTTCCGTTGTCGTATCGAGTTCTGAGAAGTGCGACAAGCCATATTTGATTGGTTTTAGCCTCCTACGTATGTCCGCTTCAAACGTTGAGGATTTCTCGAAAACCCGTCGCTTTGGTTCGCTTTATTATAATTAAATATAAGGTACGAATCATAACGATAGTTGAAGTCTTCAGGTTGTCTAAATATGAAACCGAGTGCCAAGTCCGTAGTGTACACAGTGGCGTTGTGGATAGAATGCAGAGAAAGCAGAGTATATAGCTAGTGCGCTGGTTCGCGCCCTGCTATATCTGACGTTCTTTTATGTTTTCTAAAAGATTCTACAACTTTACTGTTTTGAGGAAAGTATGGTCAGCAATATTTTATGTTGTGTGTGTATATAAAAGAGCGCTCTCTCCCAGGAGTGAGTTTTAATTGTCAACAATTTACAGATTAAGCGTGAAACAGCCAGATGCTAAAAATGTTCGAAATACGTCGATCTGGTACAAAATGGTAACTACCACTCAAAATAAAAGCATAGAAAAGATTGATAGAATTGAAGAAGAATTAAAACGTAACTTAGTATCAGCCATATACACTCCTGGAAATTGAAATAAGAACACCGTGAATTCATTGTCCCAGGAAGGGGAAACTTTATTGACACATTCCTGGGGTCAGATACATCACATGATCACACTGACAGAACCACAGGCACATAGACACAGGCAACAGAGCATGCACAATGTCGGCACTAGTACAGTGTATATCCACCTTTCGCAGCAATGCAGGCTGCTATTCTCCCATGGAGACGATCGTAGAGATGCCGGATGTAGTCCTGTGGAACGGCTTGCCATGCCATTTCCACCTGACGCCTCAGTTGGACCAGCGTTCGTGCTGGACGTGCAGACCGCGTGAGACGACGCTTCATCCAGTCCCAAACATGCTCAATGGGGGACAGATTCGGAGATCTTGCTGGCCAGGGTAGTTGACTTACACCTTCTAGAGCACGTTGGGTGGCACGGGATGCATGCGGACGTGCATTGTCCTGTTGGAACAGCAAGTTCCCTTGCCGGTCTAGGAATGGTAGAACGATGGGTTCGATGACGGTTTGGATGTACCGTGCACTATTCAGTGTCCCCTCGACGATCACCAGTGGTGTACGGCCAGTGTAGGAGATCGCTCCCCACACCATGATGCCGGGTGTTGGCCCTGTGTGCCTCGGTCGTATGCAGTCCTGATTGTGGCGCCCACCTGCACGGCGCCAAACACGCATACGACCATCATTGGCACCAAGGCAGAAGCGACTCTCATCGCTGAAGACGACACGTCTCCATTCGTCCCTCCATTCACGCCTGTCGCGACACCACTGGAGGCGGGCTGCACGATGTTGGGGCGTGAGCGGAAGACGGCCTAACGGTGTGCGGGACCGTAGCCCAGCTTCATGGAGACGGTTGCGAATGGTCATCGCCGATACCCCAGGAGCAACAGTGTCCCTAATTTGCTGGGAAGTGGCGGTGCGGTCCCCTACGGCACTGCGTAGGATCCTACGGTCTTGACGTGCATCCGTGCGTCGCTGCGGTCCGGTCCCAGGTCGACGGGTACGTGCACCTTCCGCCGGCCACTGGCGACAACATCGATGTACTGTGGAGACCTCACGCCCCACGTGTTGAGCAATTCGGCGGTACGTCCACCCGGCCTCCCGCATGCCCACTATACGCCCTCGCTCAAAGTCCGTCAACTGCACATACGGTTCACGTCCACGCTGTCGCGGCATGCTACCAGTGTTAAAGACTGCGATGGAGCTCCGTATGCCACGGCAAACTGGCTGACACTGACGGCGGCGGTGCACAAATGCTGCGCAGCTAGCGCCATTCGACGGCCAACACCGCGGTTCCTGGTGTGTCCGCTGTGCCGTGCGTATGATCATTGCTTGTACAGCCCTCTCGCAGTGTCCGGAGCAAGTATGGTGGGTCTGACACATCGGTGTCAATGTGTTCTTTTTTCCATTTCCAGGAGTGTAGAAATATAAAAGAAAATTTTCAAGATATTTATTTTAGGGGACTTCTTTTCCAAACAAGAGCATCTACTACGTATGCAGACGTAATGTATTCTCGTACTGGCAAAGAAGTGAACCTGCAGCTGTATTTTTTCGTAGTTTCAGTTACTTTCAAAAGTGCAAAGGAGGTATATTATTTTTATCACAGTGAATTGTAATTTTTCATATGAAGTAAAACGTACGTCACTCAACCATCTCACTTTTACCATGTGGGAAGCGTATCGTTAAATACTTACCGTAAAACGTAATTACGGTACACGTGTGTAAATAGCGTGTGTGAAGTCGACAAGTTCTCACTTTCAAAGAAAGAAAAGCGAGGAATAGTTTCCAAAGTTGCAGTTAATGCACCAAGTGAGTTGCTGCTTTAATTCGTGAGCAAGAAACCTTTTACTGTTTCAGGACTGTGTTATGGTAATGCTACATTTATTATTCTGGTGTGCGTAGCACGTATAATTTTGTAAATGGCTAGACAAAATAACATTGGATATATGATCCTCAAATGAATAAATAGGTCAGTTAAAGCGAAGTCAATAAATAGGTCAAATCGAATAAGATGAGGGAAGATGTGACTTATTCACTGATGTGGAACCAACAAATCCGTTTCAATTTATTAATACTAATGAGTCACACAAAATGGTTAGATATTTGTAGACCATAACTTTGTCATCCACACATTAATTTCGTGCTTGGAAATAATTAGATATTGAAAAGAGCAACCTGTCGCATTATTTCCGATCGGTGAACTGCTAGTACATAAACGTTCTCTAGCTGGTGGCATGTATCAACACGATGATGGTGCCAACTCCCATGTGAAACCGTGAGACTGTAGGCTCACCGCGGCGATGACTCTCCGTAAGCCTAGTAAGGTTGGCCGTTCCACGAGAGGCTCGCCGGGCTCAGACTCGATACGACCACGAAAGTCGATAGATGTCCGCACGATCGAAACTGCGCATTTCTCGTTATAGTGACGTCACGGAGGTGAACCTAGCCTCTTCCATTCCACCTTATCAATCAACATACTTTGCTCTTCCTTCAGCAATCGACGTCGCTACCTGAAGACGACGAGAGTGCTTGCTCCTTCGAAACATTCTGCGCATCGCCCACAAACTTCATGTGCAGCCGAACAGTTGCGAACACGTTGAATGATGGACGCGAGAGGAGGGGAGATACCATCGCTGTCAGTAGTTGCGTGGTGTTGCAAGAGGAGCGCTATTCAGCCGAACCTGTGGCACGAAGTACCGGAAGGCAATTGTCCACGGCCGAGTTGCGATGGCGGCGTCTGCAACGCTCGCGGCTTAGAGCTCAGCGAGAGAGCTTGCATTGTCCGCGTCGAGCTGCCGCGGAAGTGTGCCACGAGCCCTGATCTCTCTGCCTGCTCGCGCTGCGCTATATCTACTTGCTGCGTGTCAACCAAACACTTCTACATCTGAAATCATAAGTGGTGCATGGCGAAGGGTCAGAACTGTACCGAAATAATCCTGCGCCCCCTGGCAAAACTGCAAAAATTGGGCCCTCTCAACCTTCCTGTAATTTTTTCTACACAGATTTAGCAAGTTTTATAGTCTTATGCCTAGTTGTAACAGAGATGAAGGATAACTGCTGCTTTAATGTTGTTATTAAGCGACAGAAGGTGTATTCCTGAACACTCTTTATATTATATATATTATTACGCAGCATATCGTGCACACCGAAAGTTGTTGTTGTTATTGTTGTTGTGGTCTTTCAGTCCTGAGACTGGTTTGATGCAGCTCTCCGTGCTACTCTATCCTGTGCAAGCTTCTTCATCTCCCAGTACCTACTGCAGCCTACATCCTTCTGAATCTACTTAGTGTATTCATCTTTTGGTCTCCCTCTACGATTTTTACCCTCCACACTGCCCTCCAATACTAAATTTGTGATCCCTTGATGCCCCAAAACATGTCCTACCAACCGATCCCTTCTTCTAGTAAAGTTGTGCCAGAAACTTCTCTTCTCCCCAATTCTATTCAATACCTCCTCATTAGTTATGTGATCTACCCATCTAATCTTCAACATTCTTCTGTAGCACCACATTTCGAAAGCTTCTGTTCTCTTCTTGTCCAAACTATTTATCGTCCATGTTTCACTTCCATACATGGCTACACTCGATACAAATACTTCCAGAAACGACTTCCTGACACTTAAATCTATACTCGATGTTAACAAATTTCTCTTCTTCAGAAACGCTTTCCTTGCCATTGCCAGTCTACATTTTATATCCTCTCTACTTCGACCATCATCAGTTATTTTGGTCCCCAAATAGCAAAACTCCTTTACTACTTTTAGTGTCTCATTTCCTAATCTAATTCCATCAGCATCACCCGACTTAATTCGACTACATTCCATAATCCTTGTTTTGCATTTGTTGATGTTCATCTTACACCCTCCTTTCAAGACACTGTCCATTCCGTTAAACTGCTGATCCAAGTCCTTTGCTGTCTCTGACGGAATTACAATGTCATCAGCGAACCTCAAAGTTTTTATTTCTTCTCCATGGATTTTAATACCTACTCCGAATTTTTCTTTTGTTTCCTTTACTGCTTGCTCAATATACAGATTGAATAAGATCGGGGAGAGGCTACAACCCTGTCTCACTCCCTTCCCAACTACTGCTTCCCTTTCGTGCCCCTCGACTCTTATAACTGCCATCTGGTTTCTGTACAAATTGTAAATAGCCTTTCGCTCCCTGTATTTTACCCCTGCCACCTTCAGAATTTGAAAGAGAGTATTCCAATCAACATTGTCAAAAGCTTTCTCGAACTCTACAAATGCTAGAAACATAGGTTTGCTGTTCCTTAATCTTTCTTGTAAGATAAGTCGTAGGGTCAGTATAGCGTCATGTGTTCCAACATTTCTACGGAATCCAAACTGATCTTCCCCGAGGTCGGCTTCTACCAGTTTTTCCATTCGTCTGTAAAGAATTCGCGTTATTATTTTGCAGCTGTGACTTATTAAACTGATAGTTCGGTAATTTTCACATCTGTCAACACCTGCTTTCATTGAGATTGGAATTATTATATTCTTCTAGAAGTCTGAGGGAATTTCGCCTGTCTCATACATCTTGCTCACCAGATGGTAGACTTTTGTCAGGACTAGCTCTCCCAAGGCTGTCAGAAGTTCTAATGGAATGTTATCTACTCCCGGGGTCTTGTTCGACTTATGTCCTTCAGTGGTCTGTCAAACTCTTCACGCAGTATCATATCTCCCATTTCATCTTCCTCCTCTTCCATTTCCATGATATTGGCCTCAAGAACATCGCCCTTGTATAGACCCTGTATAGGGTCAGAACCGTACCGATATGATCCTGCGCCTCCTGGCAAAACTGCCAAAATTGGGCCCTCCCCACCTTCCCAAAAACTGTCTTCCTGTAATTTTTTTCTACACAGTTTTAGCAAATTTTATAGTCTTATGCCTAGGTGTAACAGAGATGGAGGATTACTGCTGCTTTAATGTTATTATTAAGCGACGGAATGTGTATTCTTGTTTGGCGCGTTAGATTGTCAAAATTGTGAACTGGTTGGAGGGCTCTGCCGATAATCCTCCACATGTACTCAGTAGGGGAGAGATCCAGCGATATCGCTCGCTGATATACGGTTCCTCAAGTACGAACAAAATCGGTAGAAACACTTGTCGTGTGCGGGCGGGCGTTATTTTGCTGAAATGTAAACCTAGGATGGCTTTCCATGATGGGCAACAAAACGTGACGTAGAATATCGTCGACGTGCTGCAAAGATGCCGCGGATGACAACCAGAGTAGTCCTGCTATGAAACGAAATGGCACGCTAGACCATCCCTCCTGGCTGTCGTACCGTATACGTAGGCCATTCAGGTTAGTGTCCTTTCTGCGCTGGTCATTAGGACTCAGTTCGAACAATCCCACTCCAGTCAATGAGGTTCCATGTCGAAGACGTCTCTGGAGATGCCCCAGACAGTGATGGGAAACCGACATCACTGTTGCCCGCTATACGGCCCGACAACCATGAGTGATGGCCTCTTTTCGTAGCAGAACCCCTTTGGTTATCATGCGCGTCATCCTTGCAACACAGTGGTGCGTCGACGATATTCTAAGCTCTGTTTTGCTGCCCTAGACGGTAAGCCATTCTGGGCTTAACTTCAGCAAGGTAATCGCCGCTAACACACAGCGAGAATTTCTGATGCTTGTCTTAGTGCTTGCCAAATCCTACCTCGACCAGCAAGGTGGCCGGATCTCTTCCCATTTGAGAATGTTTCGAGCATTATAAGCAGGGTCCTTCTACCAGCACGGGATTTTGATGATCCAACACACCAGTTGGGCAAAATTTGTCACAATATGCCTCAAGGAGACATTCAACAACTCTGTTGATCAATGCCAAGCCGAATAACTGCTTGCTTAAGGGGAGACTTAGACCAACAGGTTAATAACTTTTCAATTTGTTATCGTCTTCTTCTTTAACAAATCATCCAGTTTTCTTGAAATCGTAAGCATTTGGTTGTCTGTACATGTGCATCGCTTCTACCGATTTCCGTCCTGTTCGGATAATTGCTTCGTTGTACGTCGTTCCCTCCCCCGTCTTGGGTGTGTGTGTGTTTGCATGCACACCCGCTCACCGAGCTTTGAAATGTCGCAATAACATAGCAAACTATCACTAAGAACCCCGTTGTTGAACATGAGCAAGCCACGTACGCATCAGTTGTGTGGAACTGACACTGTAAGGAATGACACCGTGACAACTGCGTCGATTTTTCTCGTATGCAGGAGACGGAAACGCGAGGATTGGGGAATTCACGGTCCACTCTCGCTTAAACTGCCTTTCGTCTTCTTCCTTTTTTTTACGATCGGTTTTTACGTCCCCTCTCAGACTGCGGAGTTCAGGGGTGCCTATCTCGCAGCCCCCTGGCGAGGGTACTTCCCACTTCGCAACGTATCACGTTCCTACAGTTCTGCGCGACTAAGAGAAATGTGATCGGAATTCGCGGATATTGACTTTTGTGGATCGCTTTACCTAAACGATAACACTGAGGTGGAGCTGTGACATAGGCCAGCGCCTCTTTTGGGTTTCCGTATGCTAAAGACCTCATAATTCACATTCCGTTGAGTAGCGATATACACTGATCAATTAGAACATTATGATCACCTACCTAACAGCCGGTATGTCCATCTTTGGCACGAATGACAGTGGCGACACATCGTGGCCTGGAAGCAGTGAGCCCTTGGTAGGTAACTGGAGCGAGTAGGCACCACATCTGCTTACACAAGTCACCTAATTCCCGTAAATTCTGGGGAGTGGGGGGGGGGGGGGGGGATGAGCTCTGACGCCACGTTCAATCACATCCCAGATGTCTTCGATCAGGTTCATATCTAGCGAGTTGTGGGGGCCAGTTCGTCGATTGAAACTGGCCCCTGCGCTCCTCCAACGACTCCTTCACAGTCCTTGCCTTGTGACAAGGCGGATAATCTTGATGAAAAATGCCACTGCCATCGGGAAATATGATTGTCATGAAGTGATGTACGTGGTCCCCTTGGCCGTCATAGTGCCTTTCACGAGCTCCACTGGGCTTGTGGATGGCCTCAAGAATATTTCTCAGAGCAGAACAAGTGTGAAGCAGCCGTTCCCCTGGAAGACGACAAATTTGCGTCCTCCCATCGGCAAGACGACGAAGGTATCGGGGTTTATCAGACCGTGCGACGCTGTGCCACTGCGCCAAAGTCCAGTGCTGGTGATCTCCTGCTCACTTCAGTCGTAGTTGCCGATGTCGTGGTATTAAGATTGGCACATCCAGGGGTAGTCGGCTGCGGAGGCTCATTGTTAGGAGTGTTCGGTCAACACCGACTCAAAGGAAGGCCTCGGCGCTTGTTGGTGACGTCACGTCAGCTAGGCACGGCGAACGCCACGTCTGTTGCAGGCAGAAAAACCTGGGCGTGCTTATCACTATAAATCTTATTTTTGGACAAAATGTTTGGTATTGTTTTGGATTCTGCAGTTTTATTTACATGAAAGATTTTCTTACTATCGTTAGGCTACAAATGAAGATCATAGTTCTGTATTACTGAATCCTGTCGAAACAAACGTAGATCAATATGAGAAGACGCTTTGCCCCATTGCAAGCTTCGGAAATTTTACGTTCAAGTGACGATATTTATTTGATCCATTTTGTTATCGAAACTTACCCCAACCCCCTTACAATTAACTCGTTTCTTTTATTTATTTATTTATTTTCGTTTGACATCGTCACTGGAAATGTGAACTAATTTATATGTTTAAATGTCCAACTGTTGCCAGTCATTAGATTACAGTCGTTTTCAACGAAAGTAATTCTAAACAGGAAACAAAATAGCTTCATACATCGAAAGTACGGCTGAGCTTAAACTTTTTTAAACATGCACATTAGAAAAGATAAATATTCCCCTCTTGCAACTGAAAGAAGAAACTTTATAAGATAAAAAAAAATTATTTGATAAAACAAGTATCTCTCTTTTGCCTCTTCTTCTGTCCCCCACCCCCTCCCACAACGTGTACAATTGCAAGATATTTCATTAACATTCAGTGCTCCTCACCCCATAGTCAACCAAGATACCTAAAGAAGAGCACCAATATGTTCACAGTTTCTTGTAAAAGCAACCCAGTACAAACGTAACTTCCTCACATTTACAAATAAGATGAAGAAGCACGAATTCTGTTGCTGCTGGACCATGTATGTCAATCCTTAAAACAGGTGGAAATTTAAGTTCAGGAGTACACTATTTGTTAAGAAGTGTAATGAATTGCACAATTAATTGGTTGCAGTAATCTCTCAGAACAACGTGTGTTGGTCAACTACCGCCAATAGTTTCACATTTTCCTGTGTCAGAGAGGGAGACACCACCATTATGAGTATGCCTGAAAAAGACCTGGCGTTCGCCGTGCCTTGCTGCCGTGACGTCACGAACAAGCGCCGAGGCCTTCCTTTGAGTCGGTGTTGGTTCGGTGCACTGTATGTTCAGACACACTTGTACTTCGCCCAGGTGTAAAGTCTGCTGTTAGTTCCTCCACAGTTCGCCGCTTGTCCTGTTTGACCAGCCTGCACAGCATACGACGTCCGACATCTGTAATGAGGGGTGGCCCCAACCTCCGACGTCTGGAAGTGGTTTCACTTTGGTTTCGCCACGTGTTGAAGACACCACATCTCTCCTCGAGCACTCAGACAAGTCGCACAGTTTCCGAAATCCTCCTGCCGAGCTTCCGGCCCGTGATAATCTGCCCTCGGTCAAACTAGGAGGGATCGCGACCGCCGCATTTCATACACGGACAGCACGATCACTGACACTGGATGCAGCGGGCGTTTGCCTGACTGGCAGTCATTCCTCGCCAGATGACGCTGCTATCGCCTGGGCGGCTTTACACCGATAGGAGGTCGCTGGTCGTAATGTTCAGGCAGATCAGTGTAAGGAGGAGAAAAGCGTACCATCACGTTTCCGACTTTGATACAGGTCGGATTGTAGACTATCGCGAATGCGGTTTATCGTATCGCGACATCGCTGCTCGCGTTGGTCGAGATCCAATGACTGTTAGCAGAATATGGTATCGGTGGGTTCAGGAGGGTAATACGGAACGCCGTGCTGGATCCCAACGGCCTCGTGTCACTAGCAGTCGAGATGACAGGCATCTTATCCGCATGGCTGTAACGGATCGTGGAGCCACATCTCTATCCCTGAGTCAACAGACGGGGACGTTTGCAAGACAACAACCATCTGCACCAACAGTTCGACGACGTTTGCAGCAGCACGGACTATCAGCTCGGAGACCGTGGCTGCGGTTACCCTTGACACTGCATCACAGACAGGAGCGCCAGCGATTGTGTACTCAACGACGAACCTGGGTGCACGAATGGCAAAACGTCATTTTTTCGGATGAATCCAGGTTCTGTTTACAGCATCATGATGGTCGCACCCGTGTTTGGCGACATCGCGGTGAACGCACATTGGAAACGTGTATTCGTCATTGCCATACTGGCGTACCACCCGGCGTGATGGTGTGAGGTGCCATTGCTTACACGTCTCGGTCACTTCTTGTTCGCATTGACGGCACTTTGAGCAGTGAACGTTACATTTCAGATGTGTTGCGACCCGTGGCTCTACCCTTCATTCGATCCCTGCGAAACCCTACATTTCAGCATGATAATGCACGACCGCATGTCCTGTACGGGCCTTTCTGGCCGAATGCGGGTTCTGGCCAGCACATTCTCCAGGTCTCTCACCAACTGAAAACGTCTGTTCAATGGTGGCCGAGCAACTGGCTCGTCACAATACGCCACTCACTACTCTTGATGAACTGTGGTATCGTGTTGAAGCTGCTTGGGCAGCTGTACCTGTACACGCCATCCAAGCTCTGTTTGACGTAGTGCCCAGGCGTATCAAGCCAGTTATTAGGGCCAGAGGTGGTTGTTCTGGGTACTGATTTCTCAGGATCTATGTACACAAATTGCGTGAAAATGTAATCACATGTCAGTTCTAGTATAATATATTTGTCCAATGAAAACCCATTTATCATCTACATTTCTTATTGGTGTAGCAATTTTAATGACCAATAGTGTATAATAGTGATCAGTTCCATAAATAAGGTTCCTGCACAAATATTCAATCAGATGTTGATATGATTTCAAAGTGCTACAAAGACTGGCATCTTATTTTAAATATTCATATATGTAAAGTTGGGCACGTCGCAGAACGCATAAACGGAGTACCCTAAGACTACTATATAAATGAGTCACAACTGGAATAAAATAAATTAGGCGACTGATGTCGGTTCTTTGGCAAGATACTGGGACAATGCAACTGGAGACTGTCATTCGTTGTGCGTCCTATCTCAGACTGTTCCTCAAGTGTTTTGGATTCATACCAAATAGGACTGTCGGGGGATATTGAATGTGTAGAAAGAAGGGCAGCACAAATTGGCTTAGGTTAGTTTGTCTGTCTGAAGTGCATAACGGAAATGTTGAAAAGCCTGCATTGGCACACCCTTGAAGATAGGCGGCAACTATCCAGCGAAAGGCTAATTATAAAGTTTCAGGAACTGAAGTGTCACGCCTTGCCAATGGCATGACAACAATCGATTTCGAACTCTACAGGAATTTCTGCTGTCAGTGACTGCAAGCCTATCTCAATCAGTTGGCAAGTGAACGTTGCGAAGGGAATTCTATTCAGTAGACATCCAGGATCTGGCACTTTGCAAAATGCTGTCGCTCAGAGTGTTACATAGAGCTGCACGTCTCCAATGGGTCAAACAACAGAAGCTGGACTTTAGCCCAACCCGCATTCGGCCATACTGATTTAGATTTTCCTGATTTCTCTAAATAGCTTCAGGCAAATGCAGGGATGAACCGTTCAGTGATTGGTCTGTGGAGGAGTAGCTCAAGATGGATATAGTTCTACTTTGTGATGGAGATGTTTTCGAATCCGCTTTCTCACATTGTCATGAACATGAAGCAGGATGTGCAGTTAAGCATTCTAGGGTTCCAAGTGTTGCTCTTCTTTTCTACACACGACGAGTATCGCCCTGATACCCTACCTCGGGTGGGATTGCCACTTGGAATATGCCTCACTTCCATGTGTTTTCCATCTCCCCTCCCTAAACTGTGCTTCCCGTGTTTTCTCGCGCTCCCACTTGGAAGGTGCTCAGTCCACGGATTAGGACCGATCTCTGCAAAGATCCCAAAGTCTCGGTCACACCCATGACCTTTCGAAACGTCTATTACGCCCAGTTCTTCAGGAGTTCCAGGGTGCTACCGTCTTTTACACCGACAACTCTAAAACGGTGGATCAGATTGGATATGCCATAACATCCCCAGCAGCTATGGAACACTGCTCGCCGCCCGGAACATGTAGTATGTTTACGGGAGAACTGGCACCCGTTAGCAGAGCACCCCATGTTATTAAACATCCGCCTCAGTAACTGCACGGTGAGCGCCGCGGATTGTTAAGCGAAGGGGCCCGGATCCGGTTTCCGGCCGAGTCGGAGCTTTTATCCTCTTGGAGACTGGGTTGTGATGTCCTTGCTTTCATACCATTACAATATTGCTCTTCGGATGGCTGAATGGGCACAGCCGAAAAACCAATAAATTGACCTTGTTTTGATATGTACTGACTCAATCAGCAGTCTCCAGGCTATTGACCAATACTCCTTTTGCCACCCTTTCGTCTCCACTATTCATGATTTCTCGCTGTGTTACCTATTCAGTTGTCTTTCTCTGGGTTCCAAGTCCCGTCGGTATTCCTGGAAATGAACTGGCCAAACGTTTGGCTAGAACAGCAGTTACTCGCTCCCCGCTCGCTTTGGCGATGCGAGGCTTGGATTTGCTGGCGCACGTGAGAAATGGAACGACATCTAATAAACTCTGCACAATGAAGGAGACCACTGCAGCACGGCGTTCTTCCTTCTGCTTCTCCGGGAAGGAATCTACATCCCTATTTCCTCTCCGCATCGGTCATACCACGTTAACCCATAGTTTCATTTTGTGTAACGAGCCACACCCACATTGTAGTGTGGAGTTTTGCGGATAGTTGCTCATATATTGATGGAATACCCCATCCTTTTGGCCGCCTTTAAGTATCAACTTCTGGACTCGGTGCCTCTGATATTGGTGAACGATTAATGGATGGTTTACCTGGTTCTCAGTTTTCTCCGTGGAAGTACTTTTGAGTCTCGGTGATAATGTTTTAATCTACCTCCGAGGCTGGTAAAGGTGGCTGGGAATGGAACATCTCCCGCTCTAGGTTGGGTCAGCGCGTTCCCCGACCCGACCCTACCTTCCTGACCAGGCTACTCTTTCATCCCTATTTTACTATGTTTAAATCGCTTTTAGATTCAGTTTGCGTCCTTCCTGCTGCACCCGATTCTGCATGCTAGGTGTCTCACTCTGCTGAATGACGGGCACCCTTGACTCCAGTGGATGGGGAGTGGGTTAGCTCTGAGTGGGACGCTTCCTGTCACATTCGGAGCCCTGTGAAGGCCCACTTGCTGACTTCCGTATCTCCGACATGCTGCCTTTATTATTGACGGTACAAAATATGTCCATTACGTCTGAGCCTTTTCACTTTTGCTCTTACGAATGTCCCGACGAGATCAGAAGGCGTTCTCGGTGTACTTCTGGATGAGCTACTCTTGGATCGAGGGGCTTGATGTTCTCTTACCCTCCTCCTCCCCCCCCCCACCCCCCAAACAAATCACCCAATCTAGCAACCTTGTTTCTACGTTTTCCTGAAGAATATGCTGTGGACATACTTTTCTCAGTTATTCCTCATAACCAGACAAGTTTTACGTATGTATGAGATGAAGAGAGAAACGGTTTGTTGTATTCTCGAGATGACTCATAGCTACAATGAAAAGCTTCATTGCGTCATTGCAGACAGTCCACACAACTTCAAATAAATTTACTAAAGCAGACGTGCATGAATAAATCGTGAACGAATTTTAATATTTTTTCTGGGATCTAAAATTTAAAAACCTCTCTCACACCGGCCTGATTTAGCTTCACTGATCAGGATAGTAAAAAACATGCGTATATTAAGGGAATTTTCATTCACAAAGCAGGCTTATCACATTCACACAGTTCAATACTGTTCTGTCCCGATTAAATTGAGCTTAACTTAAATTCCATAAGGCAGTGAAGCAATTTCGAAGTCTTGGTGCGACGAAAATTGTCAGTCGATCTCCTGAAAACATTTGTAATAATTATTAACTTTCGGTGATCACATGGGGAAGACCGGAGATCTGCTGGTAAGACCGTGTTAGCCCATTTATTGAAAGTGATAAACTGGATATCTTGAGCGTACAAAACGGCAGGTTCGTCCAGTGTAAATCAAATGTTCCCCACTGATCCCGTGCAACACAGCGTAGTAAGCAGACACTGTCAATAATAATCAGTTAAATAATACGCGAGCACACTTACTTTAGTTTAGTTCGTGTATTAAATTCCTTCTCATACAGACTCTCATCAAGATGGCGACTAGCTCAACAATACATACATATACATCCTCCTTACTTTCACGGCTAATCGGCAAGATCTCTCATTCATTCTTTTTATTAGAGAAAACATAGATAGCAGAGAAGCTATTCCATGGAGTAAATGCACGTTCCAAGGAATAATAGGGCTTGAAACTACTTTGCATTGATAATCATCGTATATTAAAGTTTAGGAATCGGTAAGATAAGAAGAGATATTTCGAGATATGTAATGAGCTATATAATTTATAAAAAAATTTCTGAAAATATCGCGGAGAGACCGCTGCAAGAGACATTACAGAATGTCACTCAGCATGTGTATGAAGAACAAACATAAATTTTAGAATGAAATACTCTGATCACCGCCGGCCGGGGTGGCCGATCGGTTCTAGGCGCTACAGTCTTGAACCGCGCGACCACTACGGTCGCAGGTTCGAGTCCTGTCTCGGGCATGGATGTGTGTGATGTCCTTAGGTTAGTTAGGTTTAAGTAGTTCTCAGTTCCAGGGGACTGATGACCTCAGAAGTTAAGTCCCATAGTGCTCAGAGCCAACTCTGATCACCCATAGCACTAATGAGCAGAAACAAATACGCCACATTTGCAAGCCACCTCATGTAATAGAATCGCCATGCTACTGGCATGGATGAGCCAGCAGGCAATAACAATAATTCGTAGACAACTAGTGACCACCTACCACAACGCAAAAATGATCTACTGCCATGACTTTAGCCCAGCTACCTCACTTGAACATAAAATTTGTGACGTTTTACTTCTGGCCTAAGGTTTCCGATACGGATTTTGCTTGTTTCGTAGATGAAGTGGAACATTAGGTGTTGACAGGAGGCTGAAACAGCTAGACAGCCGCAGAACATGCACAATATAATGTAGGGTAACTTTCGGTTGATTATTAGTAAATTTTTGAGTCGTTCGAAACATGTGGTTTGCAGTAAAGTAGTGACTGCAGGCCATAGATTCCGAAGCATATCGCTGTTCTGATATTTCTCATCCTCAGGATGGCACAATCTTCTCCTTTCTCGTACTGAACGTGAAAGTTTCTCACAATCGATGTTTTGTGTATGGGAACGTCGCTCCATTCGACCGAAGAAAAGTGATTTGAATTCCGTCGTCCGAAGTCTGTACTTTCGGGTGTTCAGATCGGCTGCGTACTGACCCGCCAGGGTAGCCGAGAGCGCTAATGGGCTGCTTCCTGGGCTCTGGTAGGCGCGCCGGCCCCAGATCGAATCCACCTGGCGGATTACCGACGAGGGCCGGTATGCCGGCCAGCCTGGATGTGGTTTTTAGGCTGTTTTCCACATCCCACTAGGTGAATACCGGGCTGGTACCCACATTCCGCCTCAGTTACACGACTCGCAGACATTTGAAAACGTTCGCACCATTCCTTGGGTTACACTAGACGCAGACAGCGCGAATCTCTTGCCCAACATAAAGTCCCGAGCGACTGGAAAAAAGCACACGTGACGCCTGTATATAAGAAGGGTAGAAGGACGGATCCTCAAAATTACAGACCAATATCCTTAACATCGGTTTGTTGCAGGATTCTTGAACATATTCTCAGTTCGAATAGAATGAATTTCCTTGAGGCAGAGAAGTTGTTCTCCATGCATCAGCACGGCTTTAGAAAGCATCGCTCCTGCGAAACTCAACTCGCCCTTTTTTCGCATATCATCTTGCGAACCATGGATGAAGGGTATCAGACGGATGCCATATTCCTTGACTTCCGAAAAGCGTTTGACTCGGTGCCCCACTGCAGACTCCTAACTAAGATACGAGCATATGGGATTCGTTCCCAAGTATGTGAGTGGCTCGAAGATTTCTTAAGTAATAGAACCCAGTACGTTGTCCTCGTTGGTGAGTGTTTATCGGAGGTGAGGGTGTCATCTGGAGTGCCCCGGGGAAGTGTGGTAGCTCCGCTGTTGTTATCTAGCTACATAAATGATCTTTTGGATAGGGTGGATAGCAATGTGCGGCTGTTTGCTGATGATGCTGTGGTGTACGCGAAGGTGTCGTCGTTGAGTGACTAGGAGGATACAAGATGACTTGGACAGGATTTGTAATTGGTGTAAAGAATGGCAGATAACTCTGAATATAGATAAATGTAAATTAATGCAGATGAATAGGAAAAAGAATCCTGTAATATTTGAATACTCCATTAGTAATGTAGCGCTTGACGCAGTCACGTCGATTAAATATTTGGGCGGAACATTGCAGAGCGATATGAAGTGGTACAAACATGTAATGGCGGTTGTGGAGAGTGCGGATAGTCGTCTTCGGTTAATTGGTAGAATTTTGGGAAGATGTGGTTCACCTGTAAAGGAGACCGCTTATAAAACATTAATACGACCTATTCCTGAGTACTGCTGGAGCGTTTGGGATCCCTATCAGGTCGGATTGAGGGAGGACATAGAAGCAATTCAGAGGTGGGCTGCTAGATTTCTTACTGGTAGGTTTGATCATCACGCGAGTGTTACGGAAATGCTTCAGGAACTCGGGTCGGACTCTCTAGAGGAAAGGAGGCGTTCTTTTCGTGAATCGCTACTGAGTAAATTTAGAGAACCAGCATTTGAGGCTGACTGCAGTACAATTTTACTGCCGCCAACTTACATTTCGCGGGAAGACCACAAAGATAAGAGAAATTAGGGCTCGTACAGAGGCATATAAGCAGTCATTTTTCCCTCGTTCTGTTTGGGAGTGGAACAGGGAGAGAAAATGCTAGTTGTGGTACGAGATACCCTCCGCCACGCACCGTATGATGGATTGCGGAGTATATATGTAGATGCAGACAGCTGGGGTACAATCATTCCATCCCGGGGGATTCGGGGTGGCGGCAGGACGGGCATCCGGCCACCCTTTGCAACTAACACTGCCAAATCAGTAGTAACACGGCCGACCCTGCGTGACGCGGGACAAAGGTCCGAAGAAAGAAAGATAGAGAGATCGGCTGCTTACTAATTGTGAAAAGACTGGCCGGTGCCGGTCGTCAGGGGAATCTTCCGATGTCTGTGCCATCGTGGCCGCAGCCTTTGAACTGCCTGCTGATGCTGCTGCTGCTGTACATAGCTCCATCGCCCGCCTCAGTGCAAGCTCGTCACTGAAACTTTCTGGCAGATTAAAATGTGTGCCGGACTGAGACTCGAACTCGGGACCTTTGGCTTCCGCGGGCAAGTGCTCTACACAGTTTTAATCTGCCAGGAAGTTTCATATCAGCGCACACTCCGCTGTAGAGTGAAAATTTCATTCTAGAAACATCCCCCAGGCTGTGGCTACGCCATGTCTCCGCAATACCCTTTCTTTCAGGAGTGCTAGTTCTGGAAGGTTCGCAGGGGAGCTTCTGTAAACTTCGGAAGGTTGGAGGCGAGGTACTGGCAGAAGTAAAGCTGTGGGGACGGGGCGTGAGTCGTGCACGGGTAGCTCAGTTGGTAGAGCACTTGCCTGCGAAAGGCAAAGATCCCGGGTTCGAGTATCGGTCCGGCACACAGTTTTAATCTGCCAGGAAGTCTCATATCAGCGCACACTCCGCTGTAGAGTGAAAATTTCATTCAGTCACTGATATCAGCAGTGGTGCTCAACTATGAACCTGTGGTGCTCGAGGCGACCCTGACCCGGCGCCTCCGCCTCTGGGAGTAGAAGTGTGCCGCTACACGCCATAAGCTGCTCCAGGGCCGCCTTTCTCCGGCCCGCCTGGAGTCAATTACGGGCCGCCGCGAGAGTAGCTGTCTCGTCTCCAGCGGGCCTGTGCTCTCCGAAAGCGGCCTCCATCGACAAACAGAAAGCGAGGCGCGACTGCGCCCAACGCTCTGCGTTCGCGCCACCACTCCTGTATCAACATATCAGCACCACAGGGGGACACAGTTAGACGTATAAAAAAATCTGTATCATTATGCGCGAAAGTGTCGTTGTTCAGTTACCGCAGGAAGATGCAGGATGACTTGGACAGAATCTCTGTTTCGTGTGACGAACGGCAGCTTGCTCGAAAAGTGGAAAAGGTAATTCCTATGAGTAGGGAAAGTAATCCTGTCATTTTCGTGGTGTGCTGTTTCACACAGTCACGTTAGTTAAATACACTACTGGCCATTAAAATTGCTAGACCAAGAAGAAATGCAGATGATAAACGTGTGTTCATTGGACAAATATATTATACTAGAACTGACATGTGATTCCATTTTCACGCTATTTGGGTGCATAGATCCTGGGAAATCAGTACCCAGAACAAAAACCTCTGGCCGTAATAACGGCCTTGATACGCCTGCCATTGAGTCAAACAGAACTTAGGCGACGTGTACAGGTACAGCTGCCCATGCAGCTTCAACACGATTCCACAGTTCATCAAGAGTAGTGACTGGCGTATTGTGACGAGCCAGTTGCTCGGCCAGCATTGACCAGACGTTTTCAATTGGTGAGAGACCTGGAAAATGTGCTGGCCAGGGCAGCAGTCGAACATTTTCTGTATCCAGAAAGGCCCATGCCGCACCTGCAACATGCGGTCGCGCATTATCCTGCTGAAATGTAGGGTTTCGCAGGGATCGAATGAAGGGTAGAGCCACGGGTCGATCTGAAATGTAACGTACACTGTTCAAAGTGCCCTCAATGCGAACAAGAGGTGGCCGAGACGTGTAACCAATTGCACCCCATACCATCACGCCGGGTGATACGCCAGTATGGCGATGACGAATACACGCTTCCAATGTGCGTTCAGCGCGGTGTCGCCAGACACGGATGCGACCATCATGATGCTCTAAACAGAACCTGGATTCATCCGAAAAAATGACGTTTTGCCATTCGTGCACCCAGGTTCGTCGTTGAGTACACCATCGCAGGCGCTCCTGTCTGTGATGCAGCGTCCAGGGTAACCGCAGCCTTGGTCTCCGAGCTGATAGTCCATGCTGCTGCAAACATCGTCGAACTCTTCGTGCAGATGGCTGTTGTCTTGGAAACGTGCCCATCTGTTGACTCAGGGATCGAGACGTGGCTGCACGATCCGTTACAGCCTTGCGAATAAGATGCCTGTCATCTCGATTGCTAGTGATACGAGGCCGTTGGGGTCCGGCATGGTGTTCCGTATTACCCTCCTGAACCCACAGATTTCATATTCTGCTAAGAGTCATTGGCTCTCGACCAACGCGAGCAGCAATGTCGCGATACGATAAACCGGAATCGCGATAGGCTGCAATCCGACCTTTATCTTCGTCGGAAACGTGATGGTAGGCATTTCTCCTCCTTACACGAGGCATCACAACAACGTTTCACCAGGGAACGCCAGTCAGCTGCTGTTTGTGTATGAGAAATCGGTTGGAAACTTTCCTCATGTCAGCACGTTTTAGGTGTCGCCACCGGCGCCAACCTTGTGTGAATGCTCTGAAAAACTAATCATTTGCATATCACAACGTCTTCTTCCTGTCTGTTAAATTTCGCGTCTGCAGCACGTCATCTTCGTGGTGTAGCAATTTTAATGGCCAGTAGTGTATGTGGGCGTAAAGTTGCGAAGCGACATGAAATTGTTTGAGCATCTGAGGATTGTTGTAGGAAAAGACTTCGAATTATAGGGAGGATTCTAGAGAGGAGACCGCGGATGTAACTATACCCTGTGACCCATTCTGCGACTGTTGAAGTGTTTCGCGTCCCCACCAGGTTATGTTAAGGGACGCTATCGAAGCACTTCAGAGGCGTGCTGGTAAATTTGTTACCAATAGGCTCCATCAACAGGTGTGTATTACGGAGGTGCTGCGCGGACTAAAATGGGAATCATTATTGATAAAATTATGAGAAGCGGCATTTGCGACAGACTGCATACCGATCCTACTGCCACTAACGTATTACATCTCGCGCCAAGACCTCGACACAATGTAAGGAAATCAGAACTCGTACGCAAGCATGATAGTCGTTTTTCACTCGGGTCATTTTGCGACTGGAAAAGGGAAGGGAATGGCTAATAGTGGTACAAGGTATCCTCCACCATGCACCGTGTGCTGGTTTCCAGAGCGTTGGCAGTCCGCATCAGTCATCCTGTTCAACATGTATTATATTGAGGTTTCATTCGTATTTGCTTCTGTTGTTGTACGGTAAGTTCCACGCAGCTGTACAGGTGTGTCACGGTATGAAACTAATTAGGGAAATGATTTCTCTTTTGTGATTACTGTTACTGTGCAGTTCGTACACGGGAAAAGATCAGAACTTTTTTTTCTCTTTTCCACCACTGGTTGGTAATGAGACGCTGCTACTCAAAACGTGATGATGCGGAAATGATTTCTGCTGTAGTTTTGCAAATAGAAGTAGCCTGCGAAACTGTGCAAAAATAATTACCTTGGCAGAGTACCGCGTGTTACGCTGTTGGGCTGACTGTTCCATTATCTTGGGGACACAGGTTCGATAGCAGTTAACAGTGCAAGCCCTCGCTCAGTTCTCACTTCTGAGATGTGCTACGTCTTATTGACGAAAAATTACACTGCAGCACAACTCACTGCAGTCCACCAATGGTCAGAATGACGTGTACAGAAAGAAATATAAGCATACTGTTGACCTTAACATATGTTTTTGGGTGGGGTCCGCCTTTAGAAAAACACAATTTTGTTTGTCGTCCCAGACATGTTTCACCGCATTTGCATCATAATCAGTGTTTTTTTTTATTATTGTGGCTGTTAAACATAAGGAGTGCCCTTTACTGTTTAAATACGCACAAAAAAGCCTTCTCACCAATTTACAGACACACAGAACAAACACATACAAGAAGCACCCACAACAGAAAGCAAGTGGTTCACTCTCACTCACAACAACAAAGCAGCCCACAGAATGGGCAACATACTCAAAAAACAAGGGCTAAAAATAGCCTGCAGGACAGACAAATCAACACAGAGGGAACTAAGTACAACCAACACAAGCTCAGACAAACACAACACATCTGATATTTAACAAATAACGTGTCAGGACTGCAAATAAGTTTATATAGGACAGACAAGTAGAAACTTTAATACCAGGTACACAAAACACAGGAGAGCATTAAAAAGTAGCAGCTGTCGTTCCACATTTGCTGAACATCTTATGACAATAAAGATACCCCAGCAGACATCAACACTGATTTGAAAATTCTCAAAAACAGCAACAGCCTCCCCCCCTCCCCCCCCCCCATAAAACTAATAATTGAAGAAAATTATCAAATACAAAAAGCCATAGTTGAAGGAAAGCAAGTAATAAATTAATACGCACCTCTGTGCAATGGAACTCTTGTTTTCTGCCCACAAAGGGTTATTAGATAACATTAACCTATAGAACTCCCCGCCCCGCTCCCCCCACCCCCCACCCCTCACACACACACACACACACACACACACACACACACACACAACACCTTTCATATAAATTATTAATTTCAGGCATAGCCATAAACAATTTAGGAATCGGCCGGCCGCGGTGGCCGTGCGGTTCTAGGCGCTGCAGTCCGGAACCGCGGGACTGCTACGGTCGCAGGTTCCAATCCTGACTCCGGCATGGGTGTGTGTGATGTCCTTAGGTTAGTTACGTTTACGTAGTTCTGAGTTCTAGGGGACTGATGACCTAAGATGTTAAGTCCCATAGTGCTCAGAGCCATTTGAGTTTAGGAATCGTAATATTCGAGTAAATATTTTGCTTACATTAATTTGTATATAGTTGCAGATGACAAACTGTAGAGAAAAACAGACACTGTAAAAACGTAACATAGCAGGAAAACCACACCATGTAGTAAGAAGGTATGAATACATAATTTTATGGGATCTTCAAAAATCTGTAATTACGATTTAGAAACTAATATTTACATGTTTTTAAACAGTAAAGAACATTCCTTACCATTAACGGCCATAATGATAAAAAAGACCACTGATGATCGTGCATCTGCAGTGAAACATGTCTGGGACAACAAACAAAAATGTGTTTTCCTAAAGGCGGACCCCACCCAAAAACACAATCAGCAATCAGTCGTTTGCATAATCTAAAAAGATTATGCAAATCCAGATTTCGGCTAGTAGCTAGCCATTCTCAATGCACTATTTTTTATTCTCAGTGCATGCAAGTCCCTGTTGTTCCGGCGTCCTTTGAAACGGTACGGCCGACCTCCTTCCCCAAATCGATGGGAGCCATGACCTCGCTGTTTGGTTGCCTCCCCAAAATCAACCAACTAATCGATCTTCTGTAGTTAGCTAAGAGTGAATCTGTAATTGTAGTTGAACGCACGTTTCGCTTAAAGTTTGTGATCCCCGATGTATGGTATGCTTTAAAACCAGGTGACTGTGATGTATGTTATACCTTTGCAAGTGAAGTATTGTTGCGGAAAGATTACTTCGTTGATCGTGTGGTTTTTCACCGAGGAGTGGATTTTCCATTTAATTAGGATGGTAAATGCACATATCGTTCGTATCTGGGGAGGGGAGGGGGGGGGGGGTTAGAATATCCTTACGGAATTCTAAAACATCAAGGAGGCTCCTAAAAATTAAACATGTTCTACGCTCTGTCCTGATGTCAAGTGTACAGGCCTTTTTCTTCTGCTCTGAAGCTACCGTGACAGGTGCGGCTTATCTGCATACGTTTCAAGAGTGGCTCTTTTGTCAATTAGCGGGTGCACCACGAAAACTTAATTTCGCAACAACATGGAACCCTTGTCCATTGGCATCTCTTTGTATGAGTGTGGTTGCACTTCGAAATCCCTGACCGTTGGATTGGTCGTTATGGTCAGTATGACATCGCTGTTTTCCGCTGGCCTCCAAGTTCACCTAACCTCACGCTCTATGATTTTTTTTCCTTTGTAGCTCTAAAAAAAGATACTGTCTACGTTCCGCCACTGCCTAATGATTTGCCAGAATTGACACACGGAACGAAGAGGGCATTGCTTCCATTAGTCCTGTCTTGTTAAGCGGAGTATGGGAAGAGTTGAATTTTAGGTTGCGTGTGTGCCGGTAACAAGCGGTGCACATTATTGAACACATGTTAAGAACAGCCGTATTGAACATTGCTAAGAACAACTAGGTCAGTTTACCTTTAGGTTGATGTGCGATTCGTTGTAAATAGTTGAAACTGGGACTTACTGTTACGGACACTTTGTATTTATCGAGATGTTTATCCAGAAGTGTGATATCGCAGTGCGACTTAACAATAGTTGTAATCATATTAAACTCCATAAATCATAGTTGCATCATTACTTTGCAACGAGAAGCAGGAGACTCCGTGTTCCATGTGGTGTTGTTGTTGTTGTTGTTGTTGTTGTTGTGGTCTTCACTCCCGAGACTGATTCGATGCAGCTTTCCATGCTACTCTATCATGTGCAATCTTCTTCATCTCCCAGTACCTACTGCAGCCTACATCCCTCTGAATCTGCTTAGTGTATTCATCTCTTGGGCTCCCTCTACGATTTTTTACCGTCCACACTGCCCTCCAATACTAAATTGGTGATCCCTTGAGAACATCTCCTATCAACCGATCCCTGCATCTGGTCAAGTTGTGCCACAAAGTCCTCTTCTCCCCAATTCTATTCAATACTTCCTCATTAGTTATGTGATCTACCCATCTAATCTTCAGCATTCTTCTATAGCACCACATTTCGAAAGCTTCTATTGCCTTCTTGTCCAAACTATTTATCGTCCATGTTTCACTTCCATACATGGCTACACTCCATGCAAATACTTTCAGAAACGACTTCCTCACACTTAAATCAATACTCGATGTTAACAAATTTCTCTTCCTCAGAAACGCTTTCCTTGCCATTGCCAGTCTACATTTTATATCCTCTCTACTTCGACCATCATCAGTTATTTTGCTCCACAAATAGCAAAACTCCTTTACTACTTTAAGTGTCTCATTTCCTAATCTAATTCCCTCAGCACCACCCGACTTAATTCGACTACATTCCATTATCCTCGTTTTGCTTTTGTTGATGTTCATCTTATATCCTCCTTTCAAGACACTGTCCATTCCGTTCAACTGCTCTTCCAAGTCATTTGCTGTCTCTGACAGAATTACAATGTCATCGGCGAACCTCAACATTTTTATTTCTTCTCCATGGATTTTAATACCTGCTCCGAATTTTTCTTTTGTTACCTTCACTGCTTGCTCAATATACAGATTGAATAATATGGGGGACAGGCTACAGCCCTGTCTTACTCCCTTCCCAACCACTGCTTCCCTTTCATGTCCCTCGACGCTTATAACTGCCATCTGGTTTCTGTACAAATTGTAAGTAGCCTTTCGCTCCCCGTATTTTACCCCTGCCACCTTCAGAATTTGTGTCCCATACCCCAGAATTTTGTCGGCTGAGTTAACGTAGACCCAGTAGGGGTAGGATAGACCTTTACTTCGTTGCTCTTTCGACACAATGTGTGTGCCTCGGACAGCACGTGTTGGTGCTCGGGCTTACATATGGTGGCAATCAGTCCCCTGTCCCCCCCCCCCCCCCCTCCTCCAGCAGCTGCCTGTGCCCACCCGTCTGGCGAGGCGTGTTAGCCGCGTCCAGCTCAGCCGCCGCCGTCTGGCAGAGCAGACCCCTCGCAGCACGCTGCACGCGTGTGTAATCCGACCCCGCGTCCTGACGAAAGCATTCTGGGCCTGCGCGGTCTCCTGCGTTGCACGGCGCACCTCAACGTGTGGCGAGTACGTAGCGCCCACTGTACCTGTTGACACAACAGCCGTGCATCTCGCATTCCTCAGAGAAGCTAGGGGGCGGTGCGCGCCGTCTGTATTACTAAGCGACCAACCCGGTTCACACCACCCAGTTACAGGTTCCCTATTTAATGTCTTCCAGGGGCAACAAAAAATTATTTTCAATATTTCATATTATGGGTGCCAATGAATTATCGACATGCTTTCCACAATACACTACTGGCCATTAAAATTGCTACACCAAGAAGAAATGCAGATGATAAATTATATTATACGAGAACAGGCATGTGATTACATTTTCACGCAATTTGGGTGCATAGATCCTGAGAAATCAGTACCCAGAACAACCACCTCTGGCCGTAATAACGGCCTCGATACTCTTGAGCAGTGAGTCAAACAGAGCTTGGATGGCGTGTACAGGTACAGCTGCCCATGCAGCTTCAACACGATACCACAGTTCATCAAGAGTAGTGACTGGCGTATTGTGACGAGCCAGTTGCTCGCCCACCATTGACCAGACGTTTTCAATTGGTGAGAGATCTCGAGAATGTGGTGGCCAGGGCAGCAGTCGAACATTTCCTGTATCCACAAAGGCCCGTACAGGACCTGCAACATGCGGTCGTGCATTATCCTGCTGAAATGTAGGGTTTCGCAGGGACCGAATGAAGGGTACAGCCACGGGTCGTAACACATCTGAAATGTAACGTCCACTGTTCAAAGTGCCCTCAATGCGAACAAGAGGTGACCGAGACGTGTAACAATGGCACCCCGTGCCATCACGCCGGGTGGTACGCCAATATAGCGATGACGAATACACGCTTCCAATGTGAGTTCACCGCGATGTCGACAAACACGGATGCGACCATCATGACGCTGTAAACAGAACCTGGATTCATCAAAAAAAAAATGACGTTTTACCGTTCGTGCACACAGGTTCGTCGTTGAGTACACCATCGCAGGCGCTCCTGACCGTGATGCAGCGTCAAGGGTAACCGCAGCCGTGGTCTCCCGAGCTGATAATTCATGCTGCTTCAAACGTCGTCGAACTGTTCGTGCAGATGGTTGTTGTCTTGCAAACGTCCCCATCTGTTGACTCAGGGATCGAGACGTGGCTGCACGATCCGTTACAGCCATGCGGATAAGATGCCTGTCATCTCGACTGCTAGTGATACGAGACCGTTGGGATCCTGCACGGCTTTCCGTATTACCCTCCTGAACCCACCGATTCCATATTCTGCTAACAGTCACTGGATCTCGACCAACGCGATCAGCAATGTCACGATACGATAAACCGCAATCGCGATAGGCTACAATCCGACCTTTATCAAAGTCGGAAACGTGATGGGTGGTAGGCATTTCTCCTCCTTACACGACGCATCACAACAACGTTTCACCAGGCAAAGCCGGTCAACTGCTGTTTGTGTATGAGAAGTCGGTTGGAAACTTTCGTCATGTCAGCACGTTGTAGGTGTCGCCATCTGCGCCGACCTTCTGTGAATGCTCTGAAAAGCTAATCATTTGTATATCACAGCATCTTCTTCCTGTCGGTTAAATTTCGCGTCTGTAGCACGTCATCTCCGTGGTGTAGCTATTTTAATGGCCAGTTGTGTATATCGGTATGTATCGGCGATATGTTTTTGCCGTGATATCGATATCGCAATGGTAATATCGAATGCCGATATTTTTGGTTCAAAAGGCTCTGAGCACTATGGGACTTAACATCTGAGGCCATTAGTCCCCTAGAACTTAGAACATCACACACATCCATGCCCGAGGCAGGATTCGCATCTGCGACCGTAGAGATCGCGCGGTTCCAGACTGAAGCGCCTAGAACCGGTCGGCGACTCCGGCCGGCCCCATGTTTTATTTTATATTTTTTTCGCTATGTTAGATAAATATTTGAAGTTATTTTAGAATTGTAGTAGAACTTAATTTCACTTTCACTGTGTGAAGGAGTCTTATATTTTGAGCGTTCATCACGTACAGTATTTCTGTTTGGTTGTGTGAAGCAAGTATAGATGGCCCAAACTAGTAATCCGACTGCGCTGTGGGGTGGCGGTGTGCATGAAGTAACATCCGATGTGAAGAAATAGCGCACTAGTTGCTCGAAAAAAACGATGTTTTTTTGAGGCAACTGGGTTGCTTTTTCTTCATAATGGCATTCCTCAAAAACAATTGCCGAAACTGATGAACAAAAAGCTAAATGACAAGATTGCCCTTTGCGGTGGGCGGAGACGTGTGAGGGAAAATGCTGACGTAATCGCCGCTCGGCGCTACCAGCAGAATCTGCAACGGTTAACTTCTACACGTAGTTTTGACACTACAACTACTATGTCACTGGCGTTTGAGGAAATGGGAAAAAAACAAAAAAAAACGGGAAGTCGACATGTGTAATGCAACCAACGACGGGCCCATCGCACATCTTTTATTGTGCCACTTATCTGCAGTTACAATTACTAGCAAAGTGGTTATTGCCAAGCGTGAACGTGCATCGTTTTCCTTTCAGTTCTTGCTGCGAGGGGGATAGGCAGGCTTCTAGCTTCTTGATGTACAGAATATCTAATAATAAATTAATACATAAATATGCAGCTCTAAAACCGACAGTATATTTACAATGTGCAGCCGGTGTTTTTGTAGGCACGTATGTCGATAACTTTTGCTTTGGTATATCGATACATTCTTTAGATATGTAGAGGGCCGAAATGACGCTTTTTAAATATCAGTATTCGGATACCCGAGTTTTTTTTAAAATGTCAGCAGCCCTAATTTCGTATAATGATTTGCCGAAATTCGTAAAATGCTGCCATAAGCAACTGAGAGGTCCAGGGGTTGTACAAAGATTAGATTACATTAGATTAGTTTTTCGTTCCATACATCCGTGCTGAGGAGATCCTCGTGGATGTGGAACATGTCAATTTTTTTAAAGCTGAAATAATATTAATACTGTGAATATATACATCATTTGTTTCTATTAAAAAATTCGTCAATGGAGTAGATGGAGTTGGCCACTAGTATGTATTTCAGGCTCCTTTTAAACTGATCTTTATTTGTAACTAAATTATTTATGTTTACTGGCAAATTATTGAAGATGAGTGTTCTTGAGTAGTGGACCCCTTTTTGAACTAAAGTAAGTGCTTTTAAGTCGTTGTGCAGATCATTTTTGTTGTTGGTATTGTATGTATGAACTGAGCTGTTTGTTGGAAAAAGAGATATATTATTTAGGACAAATTTCATTAAGGAGTAAAATATACTGAGAGGCAGTAGTTAGTATACCCAGTTCTTTGAAGAGGTTTCTGCAGGACATCCGTGAATTTACTCCACAAATAATACGTATTACACGCTTTTAGACTCTGAAAACTTTTGTTTGACTTGGAGAGTTACCCCAAAATATTATACCATATGACATTATGGAATGAAAGTAGGCAAAGTATGCAAGCTTTTTCATTTTTATGTCGCGTATGTCAGCTAACACTCGAATTGCAAACACAGATTTGTTAAGGCGTTTCTGCAGTTCTGTAGTGTGTTCCTCCCAACCGAATTTATTATCAAGTTGTAATCCCAGGAATTTAAGACTGTCAACCTCTTCTATCTGCTCTTCTTCATACTTTATGAATATGCTGGGTGGAAACCTCTTACAGGTTCTGAATTGCGTATAGTGAGTCTTTTCGAAGTTTAATGTCAGTGAGTTGGCTTCAAACCATTTATTAATATCCATGAAAATATCATTAGCAGATCTTTCTAGAACTACACTCGACACACTATTTATTGCAATACTTGTGTCATCTGCAAACAAAACGAACTCTGCTTCTGCCAGTGTAACTGATGAGAGATCATTAATGTACACAAGAAAAAGCAATGGTCCTAAGATGGATCCTTGTGGGACACCACATGTAATTTCTTCCCATTCTGATGATGACTGATGACTTAATTCACTAGTCCCTTGCACTGACACCCTTTGTTTCCTGTTAGCGAGGTAGGACTTGAACCATTTTGCAGCACTGCCCGTGACACCATAGAATTCTAATTTACTTAAAAGGATGTTGTGGTTCACACAATCAAATGCCTTTGACAAATCACAGAAAATACGGAAACACCGGGAAAAATGCATGCTTGAACATGAATGCAGGTGCTAACCAAGCCTGCAGGTCGCGCTGTTGTATTAGACCACGAACGGCACCTGTGCAGTGTCGTCAGTACGTTGGGAGTGTCAGTCGAGCTCAGAGCAGTGTACTGTGTGGTTCTGAGTGCGTTATGTCGGAGCTACGTGTTGGAGCTCGTGTGGTGGTTACTGCAATTATCAAGATGATCGATCTGTTTCGTGTTTCAAGAGGCGTCCTAGGGAAGACTTATAGTGCATACAGAAAAAGTTTCTAGCATTGGTAGACTTAGAGAAAGCTTTTGACGATGTTGACTGGAATACTCTCTTTCAAATTCTAAAGGTGGCAGGGATAAATTACAGGGAGCGAAAGGCTATTTACAATTTGTACAGAAACCAGATGGCAGTTATAAGAGTCGAGGGACATGAAAGGGAAGCAGTGGTTGGGAAGGGAGTGAGACAGGGTTGTAGCCTATCCCCGGTGTTATTCAATCAGTATATTGAGCAAGCAGTAAAGGAAACAAAAGAAAAATTCGGGGTAGGAATTAAAATCCATGGAGAAGAAATAAAAACTTTGAGGTTCGCCGATGACATTGTAATTCTGTCAGAAACAGCAAAGGACTTGGAAGAGCAGTTGAATGGAATGGACAGTGTCTTGAAAAGAGAGTATAAGATGAACATCAACAAAAGCAAAATGAGGGTAATGGAATATAGTCGAATGAAGTCGGGTGATGCTGAGGGAATTAGATTAGGAAATGAGACACTTAAAGTAGTAAAGGAGTTTTGCTATTTGGGGAGCAAAATAACTGATGATGGTCGAAGTAGAGAGGATATAAAATGTAGACTGGCAATGGCAAGGAAAGCGTTTCTGAAGAAGAAAAATTTGTTAACATCGAGTATAGATGTAAGTGTGAGGAAGTCGTTTCTGAAAGTATTTGTATGGAGTGTAGGCATGTATGGAAGTGAAACATGGACGATAAATAGTTTGGACAAGAAGAGAATAGAAGCTTTCGAAATGTGGTGCTACAGAAGAATGCTGAAGATTAGATGGGTAGATCACATAACTAATGAGGAGGTATTGAATAGAAATGGGGAGAAGAGAAATTTGTGGCACAAGTCGACTAGAAGAAGGGATCGGTTGGTAGGACATGTTCTAAGGCATCAAGGGATCACAAATTTAGTATCGGTGGGCAGCGTGGAGGGTAAAAATCGTAGAGGGAGACCAAGAGATGAATACACTAAGCAGATTCAGAGGTATGTAGGCTGCAGTAGGTACTGGGAGATGAAGCAGCTTGCACAGGATAGAGTAGAATGGAGAGCTGCATCAAACCAGTCTCAGGAGTGAAGACCACAACAACAACAGAAAAAGTGGAAAACATCGTCCGCTAAGTGACGACGAGGACAATTGTGCGAGTTTGACATATGGTCACTGAAGAGGGTCGTGACGGAAAATAAGGGGACGACAGCTGCAAAAGTCACTGACGAATTAAATGCCACACTCGCGAACCTTGTCAACACGAAAACAACATAATCAGGGAATTGCAGTGCGAGCTGGAATTCGAATAGCACCTATCAGTGATGCAAACCCCCGTCCCAGATAAACGTGGTCTTGTAGCCATAAGACATGCACTTTGGAGCAGTGGAAGAAAGTCATTTAGTCTGATGCATCGTGTTGCTTACTGTTTCCAACTCACGGCTGTGTTTACGCCCCAAGAGCGAAGGAAGGCGGAGTTGCGGTGATGGTTTGGTCAAAAAATGGCTCTGAGCACTATGGGACTCAACTTCTGAGGTCATCAGTCCCCTAGAACTTAGAATTACTTAAACCTAACTAACCTAAGGCCATCACACACATCCATGCCCGAGGCAGGATTCGAACCTGCGACCGTAGCGGTCGCGCAGCTCCAAACTGTAGCGCCTAGAACCGCTCGGCCACTCCAGCCGGCAATGGTTTGGTCAGCCATATCGTGGTATTTCATGGGCCCCATGTTTAGCCTCTAAGGTCGCGTTACTCGAAAGCACTATGTGACTATTTTCCCTCTCGTTGTTTGTTCCCCAGTGGTGCCACTGTGTCTCAAGGCGACGATGCTCCTGTTCACCCAGCTCGCATCGTGCAGGAGTGCTTTTCTGGGCACGAGGGATGAATTGTCGCATCTCCGATGGTCACCACTGCCCCAGATCTCAATGTTACCAGCCGTTGTGGCCTACTTTGAGACAACTTTGCGTGCTCTCTGTCCACCTCCATCGTCGTTACCTGAATTTGCACGATCTAGTAGCAAGTACGGTATTCCCCTTAAATGCCATACAGGACCTGTTTTTATCCATCTGAGACGACTAGAAGCTGTTTTGAATGCCACCGGTTTTCGTAGCTTGCATTAGGCGTGGTAATGTGTTGTATTTGTTGTGTTCCATAGTTTTTCCGCCCTCTTTATAATCGTACGTTGAAGTTTAACACAATGAGCAATTATTGCGGTGGGCGTACGTTTGACGAAATAACGTAAACATCCACTCAATGCAGAGAATTTCAGAATATTTCAGAATAAAAACAGTCGTGGTTGCGAAATTATTTAATACAAATCCTTTTGGGGCATCAACAGATTGTGTAAAAGTAGCTGCACAATTAACCTGTCCACCAAATAAAATGGACGCAACTGTAACTGGGTATGTAATCCATCCGTCATAAAAACATACACACTATGTGATCAAAAGTATGCGGACACCTGGCTGAAAGTGACTTACAATTTCGTGGATGCCTCCATCGGTAATGCTGGAATCCAGTATGGTGTTGGCCCACCCTTAGCCTTGATGACAGCTTCCACTCTCGCAGGCATACTTTCAGTCAGGTGCTTGAAGGTTTCTTGGGGAATGGCAGCCGATTCTTCAAGGAGTGCTGCACTGAGGAGAGGTATCGATGTCGGTCGGTGAGGCCTGGCACGAAGTCGGCGTTCGAAAACATCCCAAAGGTGTTCTTTAGGATTCAGGTCAGGACTCTGTGCAGTCCAGGACTCTGTGCAGGCCAGTCGATTACAGGGATGTTACTGTCGTGTAAGCACTCTGCCACAGGCTGTGCATTATGAACAGGTGCCCGATCGTGTTGAAAGATGCAGTCGCCGTCCCCGAATTGCTCTTCAACAGTGCGAAGCAATAAGGTGCTTAAAACACCATTGTAGGCCTGTGCTGTGATCGTGCGACGCAAAACAAGGGGTGCAAGCACCTTCCATGGAAACACGAACACACCATAACGCCACCGCTTCCGAATTTCACTGTTGAGAATACACACGCTCGCAGATGGCGTTCACTGGCCATCGGATCGCCACGTTGTGTACTGCGATTCGTCACTCCACACAACGTTTTTCCATTGTTCAGTGATCCAATGTTTAGCCTCCTTACACCAAGCGAGGCGTCGTTTGGCGTTTACCAGTGTGATGTGTGGCTTATGAGCAGCCGCTCGATCATGAAATCGAAGTTTTATCACCTCCCGCCTGTCATAGTATTTGCTGTGGATCCTGATGCAGTTTGGAATTCCTGTGTGATGGTCTGGATAGGTGCCTGCCTATTACACATTACGGTCCTCGTCAACTGTCTGTGGTCTCTTGTCAGTCAGCAGACGACCTCGGCCTGTACGCCTTTGTAGTGTCCGGATACTTCTGATCACATACTGTATGTCTTGAGGCAGCAAATTACCCACACTGTATTCATCCAATACTGGAGAATGAGAGCACTTAGTGAATTACAAAAAACTGTGCCGACAATTTCAAATATTTTGGAAACTTCTTCTCGTTGCCACTCTCCACAAAATAATGAAGCTGACCGCAGAGTGGCACAACTTAGTACAGTGAGCGCCGGTAACTTGCTCCCCCCGGACTCCGTTTATTTGAAGACTCGGAACTCCCAGGCATAACACAGAAAATCTAATTTTCATGTATCACGACCATCACTCAAGTCATATATCCTGAACTGTATTTCGAAGCCAGCCGGAGTGGCCCAGCGGTTCTGGGCGCTACAGTCTGGAACTGCGCGACCGCTACGGTCGCGGGTTCGAATCCTGCTTCGGGCATCGATGTGTGTGATGTCCTTAGGTTTAAGTAGTTCTAAGTTCTAGGGGACTGATGACCTCAGAAGTTAAGTCCCATAGTGCTCAGAGCCATTGAACCATTTGTATTTCGAACAGTGATAAAATTCTGGAGATATATTCAGTGATACATGTGGATACTGTGTGCAAAATGTGTTATGAATAGGGTTAATAGTGAAAAGTAATAAAGTAAGTCAAGTTTGGTGGTGCTGAAATACAGGGTGATTCAAAAAGAATACCACAACTTTAGGAATTTAAAACTCTGCAACGACAAAAGGCAGAGCTAAGCACTATCTGTCGGCGAATTAAGGGAGCTATAAAGTTTCATTTAGTTGTACATTTGTTCGCCATTTCAGCCAATAAAGTTTTTGGTCACTTTTTCTTCGAAGGTGCTACTGTAACTGGACTACAGTATCTGGAGATGTTAGAGAATTGGCTGTTCCCTCAGCTCGAACAAGAAGCACAACAATTCATATTTCAGCAGGATGGAGCCCCACCACATTGGCACTTATCTGTCCGTAACTACCTGTACGTCAACTACCCGAGGCGATGGATCGGCCGCCAGGCAGCCCGTGACAGAGCACTTCATCACTGGCCTCCAAGAAGCCCTGATCTTACCCCCTGCGATTTTTTCTTATGGGGGTATGTTAAGGATATGGTGTTTCGGCCACCTCTCCCAGCCACCATTGATGATTTGAAACGAGAAATAACAGCAGCTATCCAAACTGTTACGCCTGATATGCTACAGAGAGTGTGGAACGAGTTGGAGTATCGGGTTGATATTGCTCGTGTGTCTGGCGGGGGCCATATTGAACATCTCTGAACTTGTTTTTGAGTGAAAAAAAAACCTTTTTAAATACTCTTTGTAATGATGTATAACAGAAGGTTATATTATGTTTCTTTCATTAAAGACACATTTTTAAAGTTGTGGTATTCTTTTTGAATCACCCTGTATTACTGCACGAACAGCGCAAGAGTAGTACGCGCCAAACTTTTTTTCCTTTCGTTATTTTGTGAAAGGGTGGGGGGGGGGGAGGGGTTCAGCGAGAAAAGGTGTCGAGAAAGTTTGAAGTTATCTGCAATATTTATTGCAACTCGCTAAATATCCTCATTCTGAAATACTGGATGAATATATCACTGAGTAATCTGCGCGTCGTGGGCTGCGCTGCCTCAATAGACATGCACACTTTCTAACGTTAAAAATTGTCGAAGTGTGCTAAACCAGTAACTTAGGATTATATGGGTAATGGGTAGATTATGATACAATGTTAAATTTTTAAATTCGCTCAATAACTACATGAAGTACTGAAAATCAAATTTTTGTTGCCCCTGAAAGTCATTACAAACGAGACCTGGTAACTGTTTTAGCCGTATAGTAATGTAGATGTTATCCAATGCCTTTTGACATAGAATATAGTGATATCCTGTAATTTGTCGAACAAATTAAGTACACTCTCACTGAATGTGTAAACAGTACTATCAAAACAAGATTTCTAAACGGTCGACGAACATACTTCGTATTATGCCAGAAAACTGTACAGCGTACCTGCGCGAGACTGAATGGCGTTATTTTGACAAAGCTGCTGTGTTACACAGTCTGTGAAACAAATATGCGATTATCTTGGATCAATCAAAGATCTTAACCCAGTGCGTCTATCTCCTGGGATTCTATTATCGAAGACACCGTTGAGATCAGGAAGATCAACTTCTGTCAGGATGGCGACCATACCCTTAGTAGCGCATGGAAAATCGTGGTCGATGCTGAAAGGATACTCAGAAATAAGATGGGTTGTGTACCGTCTAACGGAGTCAACATCGCAGCTAATGTTACTCCATCAGTCACCGATGTAACATTTCATGGTATATGGAATTCCGTGACTTCGTGACGCCTCCATTAGACTGTTTACTGTTGACGATGAGGACAAATGAAGTCGTTGAAAGCTTGAGTATGCAAGCAAATCTGACGCGGCAGTAAAAGCGAGAAACGTTTAATTCATACCATCCTGAGTTTCTGAGGAATCGAATCTCCTGGATAGTATCACTGTTGAGAACTTAGCCTACTAAGTTGAAGGTCGGAGAGCTGTGAAGACTGGTTCGTCAGATTTCCTCAACCGTCTTTCTCGTAATAGGAATTCTGTCCATCCTCCTTTTACAAGCGCGAGTTGAGGCCACCACGTGTACAGAAGTTGTCACCAGCGTCGGCCCACAAAGCATATCTGCATGTTTACGGCAATGTAGTCAGACAGCCTTATCGGTTGACCACGGCCTGTAGTTAGCACGTTTACTTACTTCAGTTATCCACGAATGCCATAATTTGAGCTATCCCGCGGCAGGAGATAGCTCGCCTTTTGAGAATCCCAAACGACTGTAAGAGAGTGTCTAGAACAATAGTTATCTGCGTGTTGTGTCGAATGTGCAGTCAAGAGCGTAATACTTCAGACGATATAGACCCCGATGTAATACAATACTGTCTAGAAGTCAAGGTTAAGCAAGCTATGAGAGCATATGCTGGACGCGACACACTGGTGGAAATGGAAAATGCTACACGATGAACACACTGGCCGAGCGCTACCGAACGTACTCTAGTATTTCCGTGCCCTTGGGTAGGTGGATTAAAATTTCACCTTGTTGCGAACATATTTTCAGCATTGAAAAAGTACTTTCGCACAGATGGAGAACGGCATGAACAAATGATCGCTGTTGAGTGTGCCTTGAGGTACATTGGTGGTGGTGGTGGCGGGGGGGCACGTTTATTTAAAAGATGCGCAAAATATACAATTTTGAAGAGCGGCAATCAGATTTTGTGTCTTGCTTTACACGAAATTAACTCATTTACTGTTAAGTTACTAAGTTACTTTGGATTATACAGGGCTATTACAAATGATTGAAGCGATTTCATAAATTCACTGTAGCTCCATTCATTGACATTTGATCACGACACACTACAGATACGTAGAAAAACTCATAAAGTTTTGTTCGGCTGAAGCCGCACTTCAGGTTTCTGTCGCCAGAGCGCTCGAGAGCGCAGTGAGACAAAATGGCGACAGGAGCCGAGAAAGCGTATGTCGTGCTTGAAATGCACTCACATCAGTCAGTCATAACAGTGCAACGACACTTCAGGACGAAGTTCAACAAAGATCCACCAACTGCTAACTCCATTCGGCGATGGTATGCGCAGTTTAAAGCTTCTGGATGCCTCTGTAAGGGGAAATCAACGGGTCGGCCAGCAGTGAGCGAAGAAACGGTTGAACGCGTGCGGGCATGTTTCACGCGTAGCCCGCCGAAGTCGACGAATAAAGCAAGCAGGGAGCTAAACGTACCAGATCCGACGGTTTGGAAAATCTTACGGAAAAGGCTAAAGGAGAAGCCTTACCGTTTACAATTCCTACAAGCCCTGACACCCGATGACGAAGTCAAACACTTTGAATTTTCGGCGCGGTTGCAACAGCTCATGGGAGAGGATGCGTTCAGTGCGACACTTGTTTTCAGTGATGAAGCAACATTTTTTCTTAATGGTGAAGTGAACAGACACAATGTGCGAAGCTGGGCGGTAGAGAATCCTCACGCATTCGTGCAGCAAATTCGCAATTCACCAAAAGTTAACTTGTTTTGTGCAATCTCACGGATTAAAGTTTACGGCCCCATTTTCTTCTGCGAAAAAAACGTTAAAGGACATGTATATCTGGACATGCTGGAAAATTGGCTCATGCCACAACTGGAAACCGACAGCGCCGACTTCATCGTTCAACAGGATGGTGCTCCACCGCACTTTCATCATGATGTTCGGCATTTCTTAAACAGGAGATTGGAAAACCTAAGGATCGGTCGTGGTGGAGATCATGATCAGCAATTCATGTCATGGCCTCCACGCTCTCCCGACTTAACCCCATGCGATTTATTTCTGTGGGATTATGTGAAAGATTCAGTGTTTAAACCTCCTCTGCCAAAAAACGTCCCAGAACTGCGAGCTCGCATCAACGATGCTTTCGAACTCATTGATGGGAACATGCTGCGCCGAGTGTGTGAGGAACTTGATTATCGGCTTGATGTCTGTCGAATCACTAAAGGGGCACATATCGAACATTTGTGAATGCCTAAAAAAACTTTTTGAGTTTTTGTATGTGTGTGCAAAGGATTGTGAAAATATCTCAAATAATAAAGTTATTGTAGAACTGTGAAATCGCTTCAATCATTTGTAATCACCCTGTATATATGTTACTTATTTTATGAAATTTAAAAATTTTATTTAAAAAAATGTATGTGCCTTTTTATCAGAAGCTATTCAAGAGACATACCGAATAGGACAATTTTAGTAATTATTTAATCATAATTCTGGTAAGTACAATATAAAATTCATGCAAAATTTCAAGCACTTTGTCCCATATGTCAGCTTACACTCAGAATTTCAAAATTTACTTTTGAGACATTTATTGGGTTTGTAGAAATAAGTACACAAAATTTTATAATTCTAGCCTTCATAGATTCTGAGAAAAAGACATTAAGCCTTAAAAACATAATTTTCTAGAAATGCAATTTAAAGTTCAACCTAACGTTTTCTCTTATGTCACCTATTTAGAAGGCCTCAGATTTATTTCCAGGGTCCTCTTTTTCTTCAAGGCTCCTCTTTTGGTTTCTTACTTTTGGTTTCTTGCTTTTTGTCTTCTTTCCTTCACCAGGTCTTCAACTGAGCTTTTAGCTGCAGAGAGGCGCCGTAAATTAATTTTTCTCAGGATGTCATAAGTGAAGTTTCCTATCTTGAAGTCCATTCTCTCTAATATCTTCATCGCGAAATTGAAATTCCGACAACGGCAGCAGATGAAAATGCGGTTTTAGGGCTTCGTTTCCGTATGTGTGAATTTAGGGACCCATTTGGATTCTGGGCTTTGCCATGTAAGCACTTTTTTAAAACTTCAGGATCGGCCAGAAACTTGCGAGTGTGCTTGTCAGCATCCAGAACATAATTTGGAAGTGGGTGTAATTCACTTAATCTTTTCTCGCCGAGCTAGTATAGAATTGTTGCTTCAAACATTGGGTGTGGCGGGAACGTCGCGTTACACATTTAATTATTTTTCAGGCACATCGGCTGCGTTTTCATCATTGAAACTTTGGGAACTTATCATCCAAGAGTTCAACTAATAAATCAAAGATAACTTTGAAAATTGACATTTTGTGTCAGTTTTACTAACGTCCCAACGTTACAGGATCTTCCGAGGGGAAGATCGCAACACAGCATGCACAGAGGAAGTGCACATTCATGCTGTCGACGTCTTTCATAGAAAAGTCGTAACACTGGCGTGAAGACTATCTTAGCATCATATCGGCAGATCGCAGGCAGTTGGCTGTAGTGTAATGAACGCAGGACGGGTGTTGTTGAGATGGACTCAAGCCAACAGTGTGGCAACAACAGTGGGCACGGGTCCTTCCAGGGGGAATACACAACAGGAGATGGTGGGGTTGTTGCAATGGCTCTGCCGAGTAGACTGATGACAACAGCTAAAACACTGGCATACTCGTATGTTAGAGGCAGAGCGGCACCACAGTCAGAGACATGTATGGTGTGGAGCCAAATTCAACTGTGACAATGAGTGCCATTCAGTGACGCTCAGCGACGAGTGTCGCTTATGTTTGTCGTTGTCCATAGACGAAGTGGCGAATGACCACAAGAATCAGCCATTCTCGAGACCCAAGTCTTGCAACCTCTGGAAACGCGGCTGTTGGATACGAGAACAGGAATGTTGTGGTAGTTGTTGAATGGAGCTGTACCCTTCCCAGTATCAGTCGCCCGTAATATTATTACACCCAGAAGTGAGTGTTTCGGTCGGTTTATCGAGAGTCATAGCGAGAGCGTGGTTGCAGAGGAAGGGAGAGGGAAGGAGGGAGCGGGGGAAGGACGGTAGAAATACAGTTACTCAATGGAAACTCCACTAACCTTGGGGATGAAGTGGATGGTCCGTCGCACAACGGGTAGGCGCGTTGTTCATCTGCTGTATCTGTTATCCTTTCATTCGCCTGTCGCCATGGGCACAATATATATAAATGACCTAGTAGATAGTGTCGGAAGTTCCATGCGGCTTTTCGCGGATGATGCTGTAGTATACAGAGAAGTTGCAGCATTAGCAAGGTGCAGCGAAATGCAGGAAGATCTGCAGCGGATAGGCACTTGGTGCAGGGAGTGGCAACTGACCCTTAACATAGACAAATGTAATGTATCGCGAATACATAGAAAGAAGGATCTTTTATTGTATGATTATATGATAGCGGAACAAACACTGGTAGCAGTTACTTCTGTAAAATATCTGGGAGTATGCGTGCGGAACGATTTGAAGTGGAATGATCATATAAAATTAAATGTTGGTAAGGCGGGTGCTAGGTTGAGATTCATTGCGAGAGTCCTTAGAAAATGTAGTCCATCAACAAAGGAGGTGGCATACAAAACACTCGTTCGACCTGTACTTGAGTATTGCTCATCAATGTGGGATCCGTACCAGATCGGGTTGACGGAGGAGATAGAGAAGATCCAAAGAAGAGCGGCGCGTTTCGTCACAGGGTTATTTGGTAAGCGTGATAGCGTTACCGAGATGTTTAGGCAAATTCAAGTGGCAGACTCTGCAAGAGAGGCGCTGTGCATCGCGGTGTACCTTGCTGTCCAGGTTTCGAGAGGGTGCGTAAAATTAGAGAGATTCGAGCGCGCACGTAGGCTTTCCGGCAGTCGTTCTTCCCGCGAACCATACGCGACTGGAACAGGAAAGGGAGGTAATGACAGTGGCACGTAAAGTGCCCTCCGCCACACACCGTTGGGTGGCTTGCGGAGTATAAATGTAGATGTAGATGATGCCGATCATGGAATATTTAATCTCATGATACCAGTTATGAACATCAGCACAGAATTTAAGAAATACTGGACTGATGCTTCATGGTGTAACAACATCGGCCAGAGAATTTGTACTATATATCACGGCATTAGAAACCCATACCGAACCTAGAGTTCACACGTTATCACCTACCTGGAACAAAATAATCAATATGGCTATTGACATAGCTTCCAGAACATGTTTTACACAGAGCTGAAATTGCTCTCTCGACACACGATATCCTCAGCGCGCTGGATAGAGAAACTCGGTTTGATTCGGATTCTAGGCTTTCAAAAAATTTCTGATCAGTCTCATACCGGCGCCTTGTGAGGAAGGTAAGTTCTCACAGAATGTCTAAACCATCTTTGCGACCAATATCTTATCGCCCTTCCTTCCACATCTTCATGCTGATTGTACTGTGACCACTCCAGCCATCCAAGTTCACAGCAACCATCCCGTGAGTGGTCCGCAACGATAGTTCCTGGTTGACGAACACGCGGGACCTCGACTGATCGGTTAAATCACCCATTCTAAACCCACAGTAAATGTTTGGAACTGTTGGAACGCAGCAGTCAACAACGCAGAAATTTGGTAACTGTAAGGGATGTCTTCATCAATGAGTGGCTGTAGCTTGTTATGGCACACCTGAAAAAAACTTGTGGACATTCTTGCTCGTGACACCGAGGCCATCAACAACGCTGGAGGCGTGATGACGTGACTACAGTTGCTACGAATGGCTCGTACCGCTGTCGACGATAGCGCTCTCCGCCATATTTTGCGGTTTCGCCCGTAGTCCGGAGAGAAGAAAACACTTTCGGCTCTTCGGCACTTTCTCCCAGCGTGGCCTACAAACCCGTAACACACCGACGGATGCTGCACGTCGCTGCTCCGTTTCGGACCGTTTCTGACGTTTGCAAGGTCGTAGTGAAGTCATTGTTTGTTTTTCTTCCTCCTTTCATGGAGCAGCGAACGAGACGTCGCAGTGATAAAACACTAGACTCTTGTCACGTCTCCGCCGAAATCTTGATATATTTGTAACAGTTCTAACTGTTACGTAGTGGTCCCATCCATCACAGCTAGGGAAAACATACCGAGTTTCACTGAACTCAAGACTGTTATACAGTTAGATGGAAACACTAAATCAACATTGCCCCTATTCGCACATGCGATGTAATAAATCACGGCTGCATTAGAATCTGCTTGGAATCGTACTTTACTGGCATCTGATTAATTAGCTTGATATTCCCACATCCACGTATTGTATCTCCTACCCTATCCTACCATTCTACATACTACTTCGTGTCACGAATGCTATATAAATCGATGGTTTGCCTCTATGTTGGTTCACGTTTAAATTTAACATTCTTAAATCTTCCCTCATACCTTACGCTTATCTCCTGACTGCTAAATAACATATTGACTTAGTGTGTTTTCAACCAGTCTCCTCCCAACAAAATCTGTTCTCGTAGATCTGGTACCATGTACATATACTGCGGAGACTCCATACCCTTTAAGGAAAATTTCACTCTAGGCACTTCTTTCACCTTTTTGCTTATGTTTCTCCAGTAATCCTTGAAACTATTTCCTTAATTAACTAAGGCATTGCCTCCTTCCTGTCATTTACTCAGATCCACCAAGTTTTGTCTGTCAGACATATACACTACTGGCCATTAGAATTGCTACACCACGAAGATGACGTGCTACAGACGCGAAATTTAACCGACAGGAAGAAGATTCTGTGATATGCAAATGATTAGCTTTTCAGAGCATGAGGAAAGCTTCCAACCGATTTCTCATACACAAACAGCAGTTGACCGGCGTTGTCTGGTGAAACGTTGTAGTGATGCCTCGTGTAAGGAGGAGAAATGCGTACCATCACGTTTCCGACTTTGATAAAGGTCGGGTTGTAGCCTATCGTGATTGCGGTTTATCGTATCGCGACATTGCTGCTCGAGTTGGTCGAGATCCAATGCCTGTTACCAGAATATGGAATCGGTGGGTTCAGGAGGGTAATACGGAACGTCATGCTGGATCCCAACGGTCTCGTATCACTAGCAGTCGAGATGACAGGCATCTTATCCGCATGGCTATAATGGATCGTGCAGCCACGTTTCGATCCCTGAGTCAACAGATGGGGACGTTTGCAAGACAACAACGAACAGTTCGACAACGTTAGCAGCAGCATGGACTATCAGCTCGGAGACCATGGCTGCGGTTACCTTTGACGCTGCATTACAGACAGCAGCGCCTGCGATGGTGTACTCAACGACGAACCTGGGTGGAGGAATGGCAAAACGTCATTGTTTCGAATGAATTCAGGTACTGGTTACAGCATCATGATGGTCGCATCCGTGTTTGACGACATCGCGGTGAATACACGTTGGAAGCGTGTATTCGTCATCGCCGTACTGGCGCATCATCCGGCGTGATGGTATGGGGTGCCATTGGTTACACATCTGTCACCTCTTGTTCGCATTGACGTCACTTTGAACAGTGAACGTTACATTTCAGATGTGTTACAACCCATGGCTCTACTCTTCATTCGATCCTTGCGGAACCCTACATTTCAGCAGGATAATGCACGACCGCATGTTGCCGGTCCTGCACGGGCCTTTCTGGATACAGAAAATGTTCGACTGCTGCTTTGGTCAGCACATTCTCCAGATCTCTCACCAATTGAAAACGTCTGGTCAACGGTGGCCGAGCAACTGGCTCGTCACAATACGCCAGTCACTACTCTTTATGAGCTGTGGTATCGTGTGGAAGCCGCATGGGCAGCTGTACCTGTACACGCCATCCAAGCTCTGTCTGACTTAATGCCCAGGCGTATCAAGGTCGTTATTACGGCCAGAGGTGGTTGTTCTGGGTACTGATTGCTCAGGATCTATGCACCCAAATTGCGTGAAAATATCACATGTCAGTTCTAGTATAATATATATGTCCAATGAATACCCGCTTATGATCTGCATTTTTTCTTGGTGTAGCAATTTTAATGGCCAGTAGTGTAGTTTAGTTGTAACGGAATCTTCGCTACTAGAGAGGGCCCCCGTGAAGAACGAGTGACCGTAGGAAACATTTGTAAGGACAAGCGGACGGGAAATGACAAATAAATCTTTGAAAGAAACAGATTATAATTTCCTTGTGAGAGAGTAACGTTTGTTACAGCGCGCCATGTTTACGTTCCAGGTTACAAACTTAGCTCGATGTGACGACCATCTGCATCCACAAAACCTGGATCCGCACTAGAGATCGCTCTGCTGTTGCCAGAAACATGTCAGGTGCAATGTTGGCCACCTGCCACGCCATGCCCCTCTTCAACCTTCCTGAATGAGATTCTCGCTCTGCAGCGGAGTGTGCGCTGATACGAAACTCTCTGGCAGCTGTGGGGACGGGGCGTGAGTCGTGCTTGGGTAGCTCAGATGGTAGAGCACTTGCCCGCGAAAGGCAAAGGTCCCGAGTTCGAGTCTCGGTCCGGCACACAGTCTTAATCTGCCAGGATGTTTCAACCTTCCTACTACGCCTAGCATTGTCAACCATGGGCAACAGTAAAGTCTTCAGTAATTTGAGGCGCGATGTTCTGAGTCATGTCCTTCAAACGCGTTGCGGATTTAATGCGTCGATATTCGTGAAAACAGCTGCACTACTGCTAAAACAGGTTTATGAATAAAGCTCTGCTCACAATTCCCATATCCCTTTTGACCAGAAGAAAAAGAAAAAAACCAACTCTGAGCACTCTGGGACTTAACATCTGAGGTCATCAGTCCCCTGGAATTAGATCTACTTAAACCTAACTAACCTATGGACATCACACACATCCATACCCGAGGTAGGATTCGAACCTGCGACCGTGACGGTCTCGCGGTTCCAGACTGTAGCGCCTAGAACCGCTCGGCCACTCCGGCCACGACTGACTGCAGCTGTGATCCACACTGATACTTGTGTTTACACATTACATCGCCTTACCAGTACTGGCGCCTGACCAGAAGCCACGACACTAATACTACAGAGCAGATTCTGCAGCGCACAGTCTGAACATCGTTCCTGTAGGGTTTGGTACCCGTACGGTAAATGTTTTTCCGTCCATACGGTCTCACGTGGTGAATGTTTAATTATAACCACCCTGAACATCACATCCTGAGTCAACTTACACATGCAATGTTAAGCTCTCACCGCCGTTTTTGGTTCGGCGCAGTTCTAAAAAAGTCGAAAAATAATCACCTGTGAAGATTAGAATGTCTTCGAGCACTTTTGAGTACAAAAAAAAAAGTTTATGCTCTCCCTGATTAACGTGTTCGTCTGTATCTGAGTGATTGCGAACATGGACATCAATAGTGCTCTTCAGTCTCTCGAAATAAAAAAGAGCGGGAGAGGAATTTCGCGTTACGCAAGACACCTTTGTAGTTTTGTTTTGTTTTCACAGAGACATGTTTCAGTACTACTTGTGATATCTTCAGTGGATCTGTTTATTTTCCTTCTACATAATTTTTACATGTTACCCTTTGAAGAAACTTTTGGAATGAAATATTTACATTTGTAAACTGAGCGATTATTGTCAAATGTTTTTACATTGGTCAGCGTACAGTATAGAGCTGAGAGATGTATCACTGCGTTGCGGCATTCTGTGTAGTTTATTTACGGTATGTCTAGTTTCTAGTTTTATAGTACATTTGGAAATACAATGGATATTTGCATTTGTTACATATCGCACATGGAACTATCGGGTATTTATGCTAGTAGCTTTAGGTCTACTAAGCAATCTGTAGCTTGTCGTCTGCAAAGAACAAAACCTTTTTTCATTCTTGTGTTTATTACGCTTTTCCGACCGAAAATCACTGTTTATCGTGTGTGTCACTTACAGTTTTTCGATGCTGCCCTCTTTTTACCATTTTTGTCGAGATAACACGCTTGTTTCTTTCGTTTTTGACGTTACACATTTTGTTGCCTAGCAGAGAGTTCTCGCCGCCATTATTTATTGTTGTAACAGTATGGTGTTCATTTGTTTCGTGGCGTGTTTGTGTGGGGTGTGGCGCGCGGATTTGCAGCGCTGTTGACGTTTGTGATGTTTGGTTCGCCCGCGCGCACTCAGTCCAACAGCTCCATGTGAGGTATGTAAACAAATGCGTACATGACCTGTATTTCCAAATGTACTGTAAAACTAGAAACGTTAGACATATCGTAAATAAACAACACAGACTGCCTCAACTCAGTGATACATGTACCAACTCTGTACTGTATGCTAACAGACGTAAAAACTTTTGACAGTAATCGCGCATTTTACAAATGTAAATATTTTGTGCCAAAAGTTTGCAAAAGCTGACACTTAACAAATTTGCAGAACAAAATAAACAAACCCACTGAGGATAGCACAAAAAGCGCTGAAACGTGTCTGGGCGAAAACAAAACCACAACGGTGTCTTGAGTAAGGCGAAATTCCTCTCCAGTGCCCTTAGCAAGCATGTATACAGGGTGTTACAAAAAGGTATGGCCAAACTTTCAGGAAACATTCCTCACACACAAATAAAGAAAAGATGTTATGTGGACATGTGTCCGGAAACGCTTAATTTCCACGTTAGAGCTCATTTTATTACTTCTCTTCAAATCACATTAATCATGGAATGGAAACACACAGCAACAGAACGTACTAGCGTGACTTCAAACACTCTGTTACAGGAAATGTTCAAAATGTCCTCCGTTAGCGAGGATACATGCATCCACCCACCGTCGCATGGAATCCCTGATGCGCTGATGCAGCCCTGGAGAATGGCGTATTGTATCACAGCCGTCCACAATACGAGCACGAAGAGTCTCTACATTTGGTACCGGGGTTGCGTAGACAAGAGCTTTCAAATGCCCCCATAAATGAAAGTCAAGAGGGTTGAGGTCAGGAGAGCGTGGAGGCCAAGGAATTGGTCCGCCTCTACCAATCCATCGGTTACCGAATCTGTTGTTGACAAGCGTACCAACACTTCGACTGAAATGTGCAGGAGCTCCATCGTGCATGAACCACATGTTGTGTCGTACGTGTAAAGGCAGATGTTCTAGCAGCACAGTTAGAGTATCCCGTATGAAATCATGATAACGTACTCGATTGACCGTAGGTGGAAGAACATGGGGCTCGAAAATCTGTGTTGATGACGTGATTGCACAGTTGCGTGCGGATTCTTGTCAGCCCACACATGTTGATTGTGAAAATTTACAATTTGATCACGTTGGAATGAAGCCTCATCTGTAATGAGAACACTTGCACTGAAATGAGGATTGACACATTGTTGCATGAACCAATCGCAGAAGTGTACCCGTGGAGGCCAATCAACTGTTGATAGTGCCTGCACACGCTGTACATGGTACGGAAACAACTGGTTCACCCGTAGCACTCTCCATACAATGAGGTGGTCAACGTTACCTTGCACAGCAGCAACTTCTCTGACGCTGACATTAGGGTTACCGTCAACCGCACGAAGAATTGCCTCGTCCATTGCAGGTCTTCCGCAGTCGCGAGTCATAGGCTGGAATGTTCAGTGCTCCCTAAGACGCCGATCAATTGCTTCGAACGTCTTCCTGTCGGGACACCTTCGTTCTGGAAATCTGTCTCGATATAAACGTACCGCGCCACGGTGTGTGAGGAATATTTCCTGAAAGTTTGGCCATACCTTTTTGTAACACCTTGTATAAGCACTCTGTCTTCAGGCCACAAGTGGCCCATCGGGACCATCCGACCGCCGTGTCATCCTCAGATGAGGATGCAGATAGGAGGAGCGTGTGGTCAGCACACCGCTCTCCCGGTCGTTATGATGGTTTTCTTTGACCGGAGCCGCTACTATTCGGTCGAATAGCTCCTCAATTGGCATCACGAGGCTGAGTGCACCCCGAAAAATGGCAACAGCGCATGGCATGTGCCGGTCACGCCCGACAGCGCTTAACTTCGGTGATCTCACGGGAACCGGTGTACCCACTGCGGCAAGGCCGTTGCCAACACCCTGTATAAGCAGAACTCTAACACTCGCAAAGTGATTGATAAAATTTCAAAAGGTTAAAATGGCTTTGAGCACTATGGGACTTAACATCTATGGTCATCAGTCCCCTAGAACTTAGAACTACTTAAACCTAACTAACCTAAGGACATCACACACATCCATGTCCGAGGCAGGATTCGAACCTGTGACGGTAGCAGCAGCGCGATTCCAGACTGAAGCGCCTAGAACCGCTCAGTCACAACGGCCGGCTTAATAAAAGTGTATTTTGTTTTATTTTTGGTGTTTCGCATTTTGTACCAAATTTCAATTTATTTTGGACGCACTTTCACGCCAATAGGAATTAAAAAGAAGACTATGTTTTATAAAAATTATGATTCATTAGTTTTAAGTCAAATTTTCATTTGTTAATAAATACGGATTTTTAAAAAGTAAAAGAAAAAAAAAAACACTTCTAGCGAGATTCAATCTAGCAACTTGACGATTACAATCTTATTGCACCGCACATTCACCTCGTGGCGAATACGTTGTTAAGCCAAAACTGTTTAGTACTTGCATGTTTCTCCTTAAGGGAAATTTGCAACTGCCGAAGGTATTAATTAGTCTTTTCGTCCATCTCTTAAAAGGAGACCTTCAATGTTTTACTAGCTTTTACTGTGTATCATTATGTATAGATTTGTTCGTATATTAGGTTTTATATTAGACATTGTCACTGTAGCTGTAATGATGCAGCATATTATTGTGAGATAATAAGTCCACACAGTACATTATTCTTCGTTTATGTTTATATAATATGTAAACTTATAAAAGTCTCAGTTGCAAATAGTCACACTTGATAACTGGTTTCGATGTCATGTAGTGATCATCTCCAGATATAAAAATAAATTAAATAAAGCGTTAGTAAAGAAATGTACAATAAATATTTTACAAAAAACTGAACAGATGTGTATCTCTCGTGACGATGTGTCGTCTGTTGTCATAACGTTGTATAACAGTTCTGAATTTTGTAATAAATGAAGTTTTATATTTTGCAGTAACCCGAATTCACAAATTGAATCAAGTGTTCCGTCTACTACACTGTTAACACACAATAAGTAAAATTTCGTTAGTAGCTACTCTTCCTGATGTAGCAGTCTTAATGTCCAGTAATGATGTTTAAAACGCATAAAGCTTTGTAAATTCTACTGTTCTTGTGAAATGTATCAACATTGCAGAAAAGTGATTAAAAAAATAATTGCGAAACGTGGGGATACGGAACCTAGAGGCAAAAAGGATCGTGGATTATACATTGCGTAAGAGTGGAGGTAGCTTCCTGTGTAACACGAAAACTGCTGTAATGATTTCTTACGCTTATAGGTCAGCGTGAAAAGCGAAGTGGGGCTGCCTCTGATTACTTCCCGCTTTTAATGAATTTCGTTTAAACTGTTTAGATTGAGGCGGAATAATTAACGGGGGAATATTTATGTTGTGGCGTAATTTCTGTGTAAAGCAAAGTGAGCGCTTAGAGAACCAGATACCAAACTCACGATTTGGAGACGTTTCCCGTTCCTTGAATCACTTGGCTATCATCTGCCCTGGTCTGCCGATATCGCACGAGGACAGATTGACAACGATTTCGGAAACAACTGGATTCTCGTTTCGGCATTATCGCTACCAGCTATGTTGTCTTTTCTTCATTTATTTGTCGTAGTCGTCAGTGTAAAGGCTGGTTCGATGCAGTGTGCCACCCTAATTTGTTCTGTGCAAACCTATCCTTCTCTGCATAGCTACCGCAACCCAAGTGCATTCGAAACTGCTTACTGTACCCTAGAAATCTAAAGGGGGGAAAATGTTACTTTGTTACTAAACGATCGTAAATTTTACTAATCCATATTTTATGCAAAGGAAATTAAAACTTACGATTTACGCACCATTTACTTACAATTAAGAGGTCTCCAGTGGTATATGGGATACAAAAAAGTAAAAAAAGCCCCACTTTACACCGTGTACTGACATTACGAGATTGGCGAGAACCACGAATTGGTTCCAACTGCAATCGTAAATTTTACGAGGGTTTAGAGGATCCAGAGTTAAGCATGGTCCCCCTCTACAATCTTTAGCCCTTCCCTCCGCCACACACACACACACACACACACACACACACACACTCTTTTCAAGTCGACGATTCCTTGACGCCTCAGGGTAAGCCCTATCAACCGATCCCTTCGTATAATGAAATTGTCCCATATTCTTTTCTCCTTGGTTCGATTCAGTAACTCATTATTACTTATGCCATTTATACATCTAGTCTCCAGCATTCTTCTGTAGCACCACATCTCAGAAAGCTTCTGTTCTAGTCTTGTTTGAACTATGTATCGTCGACGTTTCATGTCCATACACGGCCCAGTCTACACGGATACCTTGTGAAAACACTTTCTATTTACTTGTGTTCGATGTTAGCAAATTTCTCTCTTCAGAAACGCTACTCTTGCCATTGACAGTCTACACGTTATATTCTCTGTATTTTGTATATTTTATTGTTATTATTAACCTCGTACACACCTGTGACAGGTTAAAAACATGGATGATAGATAGTTCAGGGAATGGGGGAACAGTAACAAATAGTGAACACCCCCCTTTCCCTGAACCGAATCATGGTTTCGCGCCTGCTGCAGCAAGTACAAGGTGTTGGATGGCGAAGGTTGCTTGGATTGAATCGGATTTTCGACTTTAGCGGTAGGCAGCAGTCCACTGAGGTCCTGCGGAAGTGTAAATGTGGGCGTCGTTTCTTTGTGTTACAGCTGGGCCGTGTCCACAGTGATGACGCGCCAGAACTTTGTTCCTTCCGCAGACGGCGGTGCCATGCTGAATGCGCTCATCCCCGTCTGGGACATGGCCAACCACGACAACGGAGCGGTGAGTACTTGCGGAATTCTCTTATCGTTAACAGGGCAAACCATTTTGCCGCATGTCACACGTGACGGGAAAGAGGGGATCATCCACAGACAGATAATGTTTCAGGTATCACATCATCATGATTACCCATATGAGGTCCTTTGCTGGAAAAAGGCCTCTTCCTTACGTTTCCATCTTTCACGTTCTTCAGCGATAAGCATCCACATTGCTCCTGCTAATTGTAATGTCGTCTACTCATTTTCCTTTACGATGTGGTCTTTGTCCTACCATATTGTGAAAACGAGGCCAAAAACGAGCCAACCCCCCTCCCTCCCAGATCGCTGCCCTGGCCGTTGCCTACAGCGTCAGATTTTGCCCCTCAAAAATAAAAGTGGTCCCATGCAATGAGTGTAGGCAGCAGATGCATCGGCGCCCTTGACAATATGATACTGGAGGTAGTTTGGCATTACCTTCCTCAGGCCTGTTACGAAATGTCTGGTGTGTATGTGTGTCGTGTCGATGACTGTAATGATTGATTGTACGCTGTAGTGTCGGATTGTGTTGTTATGGATGATGGGAAGGGAGAGAGTGAAACCCAATACCGGCACACAGCTTACCACCAAGCGGACCGCCGAGCTTGACTTCGCCATCCGACGGACGCGTCGCAGCGAACAGTGTCACATGGCCTCACTTCATGATATATTGTGGAGAGATTGGTGATAAGGAAACTCAAAGCCGTCGGCACACGAGACGAGGCAGCTAACGTTGACGTGCACTCTGCAGCGGTAATCGTCGCCCTCTCCTCTCTCCCCCCCCCCCCCCCTCCCACCCCTGCAGATGCGGGGTTAGAATACGCCCGAGATATTCCTGCCTGACGTAAGAGGCGACTAAAAGGAGTCTCACACGTTGCGGCCTTTGTGATGGACCCCTGTAGGGTTTGACGTCCATTTTTAAAAATTTTCCCGAAGAGCGAACCAATTGGGGAAAGGCGCCTTACATAGTGCATAGTGTCCATCATGTGCTGAGACATCTCGCATCCTTCGTTGACACGGATCTGCACTTCCGCTCATTCTCCAGCGTTGGGCGAGGTCACCCTCCTGGATGAGTTTTCCTCCATCCTCTGTGCAGTATTGCTTTCTGCGCTGTCGATGGTAATGGACGTCTTAGATCGTTTGCGCCTGATATCCAGCACAGTAGCCAGTCCGTTGTGGTGGGGCCGCCATGTACCATGTTGGTTGTAGCCTCCTGACCACACAGAGATTGCTCTACTGATGCCTCTACCGTTAACTCCCCACGTATGTCAAGGAGCAGATGCCAGTCACCCTGGGGCATCAGGACTCCCGGCAATGGCCATCATGCCAGGTGGCGCCGTGGGGCAGGCCCCTGGTTGGAGTGTGTGGCATCAGGGCAGATGACACCCCATGAAGTGTAGTACGTCATCTTATGCTGGTGTTCAAACACCAGCAGTCTCTAAGCGGTCAAGATCTAACTTCAGTGCTAAGAAATACGACCCCAAATCCCCCCCCCCCCCCCCCCCCCAGCCACACCATGGGAGGAACGCCAAGCTAAGGACGGCAGTGAAGCTTATTCACCCCAGTACCTCGTATGAATCTTCCATGAAACCTCATTTTTTGTAGAGCATTTAGAAGACAAGCTTGGGGAGGTGGAGGGCTTGTCCAAAATGCGACCAGGTTCGGTCTTGATCGAAACTACATTCTCTGCCCAGTCACAGACACCACTCGCCTGTGATAAGCTGGGGGATGTTTCTGTTTCCATCACGCCCCATAAGAGCTTCAATATGGTCCAGGGTATCATATTTCACAGAGACGTTCTTTGCAGTCTGATTATGAGCTGCGCGCCAATTTAGAGAGGCGAGGTGTCTATTTCGTCTGGCGCGTCCATCAGTGTCCGAGGGATAATCGGGTTCACACCGGTGCCTTCATCTTGGCTTTCGAGGGTGACACATTACCTGAGAAGGTCAAGGTGATGGTCTACCGCCGTGACATAAAGCCATTTATCCCTCCCCTGATCCAATGCTTTAAGTGCTGGAAGTTCGGCCATATGTCTTCATGCTGTACTTCCTGCGTCAAATGTTGGGTTTATGGTCGTCCTTCACATCCCAATACTCCCTGTGCCCCACCTCCCAGTTGTGTCAACTGAGGAGAGCACCATTCGCCTTCCTAGCCAGATGCTGCCTGTGGCTGAAGCAACCACAGGTAGCTGGTCGTAGGGCTTCACGGTCCTCCTGTCCCTGCGACTGAATCAGTGAAGCCCTCCCAGCTTTACGAACCTAAGGAGCAGCTAGAGAAACCTAAAAAGAAAAAGACTCCCAAGAACCAAGGCACTGCGATGGCACCCACACCACCACTACCTACAAGCTCTGTGTCTGAGGATGAGTTGGAGATTCTGGCGTCCGCTGAGGACCTACTCTCGCTGGGCCCTGAGACACAATGGATGTTGATCGCACAGGTACTCATCTGGTGACAGCAGGTGAACCTGAGGCGTAGACTGCCTCATTGACTGTATCATGTCGTCCCAGTCTCACGATCACGCAATCCTTCAGTGGAATTGCGGCGATTTTTTCCACCACCTGGCTGAGCTACGGAAACTGTTAAGCTTTACATCTGCTTTCTGCATTGCCCTCCAGGAAACCTGGTACCCGACAATGCGTACCCCTGCCCTCTGCGTCTATAAGGGATATTACAGGGACCATAGCGTCTATTATTGTGCCAGGTGGAGTTTGCATCTATGTCCTGAACTCAATATGTAGTGAAACTGTGCCCCTCAAACCCCTCCTGAAGCTGTGACTGTCAGGATAAGGACGACGCAGGAAACAGCTGTCTGCAATGTATATCTTCCTTCAGATGGTGCAGTACCCCTTCCCTACTTGTGGGAGATTTTAACGCGCATAACTCTTTGTGGGGTGGCGCCCTGCTTACTGGCCGAGGTAGCGACGTCGAAAACTTACTGTCACAACTCGACCTCTGCCTCTTACACGTGCCCCCACACATTTCAGTGTGGCACATGGCACATATTCGGCTATTGATCTCTCGGTTTGCAGTCCTGGCTTTCTCCCATCTATCCACTGGAGACCACATGACGACCTGTGTAGTAGTGACCTCTTCCCCATCTTCCTGTCACTCCCCCAGCGTCATGCCCACAGACATCTACCCAGATGGGCTTTAAACAAGGCAGACTAGGAAGCCTTCACATCTGCTGTCACCGCTGAATCTCCCCGTGGTGCCATCGATGTTGTCGCTGAGCAGGTCACTACGACGATCTTTTCTGCGGCGGAAAACGCGATACCTCGTTCTTTAGGGTGCTCCCAGCGAAAGACAGTCCCTTGGTGATCGCCGGAAGTCGCTGAGGCAGTTACAGAGCGTCGGCGAGCTCTACAGAGACATAAGTGGCACCCTTCCCTAGAGCACCTAATAGCCTTTAAGCGGCTCCGTGCCCACGTTCGCCAACTTATCAAACTACGGAAGCAGGAGTGTTGGGAGAGGTACGTGTCGACCATTGGGTGCTATATGTCACCTTCCCAAGTCTGAACGAAGATCAGACGTCTTTTTGGGTGCCAAAACCCAACAGGTGTGCGTGGCATTAACATCAATGGCGTGTTATCTACCGACGCAACGCGATTGCCGATCACTTTGCTGTGCATTATGCTCGAGCCTCTGCGTCGGAGAACTACCCCGCAGCCTTTTGCACCCTCAAACGCCAGAAGGTAAGGAACGTCCTCTCGTTCACTACACGCCACAGTGAATCCTACAACGCCTCTTGCACATTGCCCCGACACTGCTCCTGGGCCGGATCGAATCCACAGTCAGATGATTAAACATCTCTCGTCTTTAGGCGATATCTCCTCATCATCTTCAACCGGATCTGGTGTGATGCCATCTTTCCATTGCAGTGGCAGGAGAGCACCATCATTCCGGTGCTCAAATGTGGTCAAAACCCACTTGATGTGGAAAGCTACCGGCCCATCAGCCTCACCAACTGTCTTTGGAAGCTGCTGGAACGTGTGGTGTGTCGGTGGTTGGGTTGGTCCTGGAGTCACGTGGCCTACTGGCTCCATGTCAGGGCAGCTTCCGCCAGGGTCGCTCTACCACTGATAATCTAACGTCCCTCCAGTCTGCCATCCGAACAGCCTTTTCCAGACGCCAGCATCTGGTTGCCATGATTTTTGCCTTACATAAAGCGTAAGACACGACCTGGCGACATCATATCCTTGCCAAAATTGTATGAGAAGGGTCTTCGGGGCCCAGTCCCAATTTTTATCCAAAACTTCCCGTCGCTCCATACCTCCTGTGTCCAGGTCAGTGCCTCCCATAGTCCCCCTCCCCCCTCCCCCCCTATATACAGGAGAATGGCGTTCTGCAGGGCTCCGTATTGAGTTTCTCCCTATTTATTGTGGCTATTAACGGTCTAGCAGCAGCTGCAAGGCCGTCGGTCTCACCTTGTCTGTACGTGGATGACTTTCGCATTTTGTACTGCTCCTCCAGTACTGGTGTTGCTGAACGGTGCCTACAGGGAGACAGTCACAAGGTGCAGTCATGGGCTCTAGTCCACGGCTTCCAGTTTTCAGCCGCAAAGTCGTCTGTCATGCATTTCTGTCGGCGTCACACCGTTCATCTAGAACCAGAGCTTTATCGTAATTAGGTTCCACCCACTGTATTGGAGACATATCGAGTCTTAGAACTGGTTTTCGACGCCCAATTGACTTGACTACCTCACCTTTGTCAGCTTAGCGGAAGTGCTGGCAGCACTTCAGTGCCCTCCGTTGCCTGAGCAACACCAGTTGGGGGTGCAGATCGCTCTACGCTGCTGTAGCTCTACAGAGCCCTTGTTCAATCCCGTCTAGACTATGGGAATCTGGTTTACGGTTCGGCGGCGCCCTCAGCTTTGCGTTTACTCGACCCAGTGCACCACTGTGGCGTTAACCTAGCGACGGGAGCTTTCAGAACGAGTCCGGTGACCAGCGTCATGGTGGAGGCCAGAGTCCGTCCATTGGAGGTTTGGTGTGCACAGCTGCTGGCTAGTTACGTTGCACACGTTCGTAGTTATCCTGCACATCCGAATTACCGCCTCCTTTTCCCAACCACGCCGGTCCATCTCCCGTATCAGTGGACCAGGTCAGGGCTTATGATTGCGGTTCGCGTCTGGTCCCTTGTGCCTGGAGTCCTTCCCATTACCACCTCTCCTCGAGGTCCATTCACATACGCCTCCATGGTGTACACCAAGGCCGCAGATTATTGTGGACCTTTCACATGGCCGTAAGGACTCCGTTAACCCTGCAGCTCTACGTTATCACTTCTCTCGTTTTTCGAAATGTACCGGGGCCATGAAGTGGTTTACACTCACGGCTCGATGGCTGATGGTCACGTTAGGCTTTGTGTATATTCATGGGGAACATATTGAACAGCACTCCTTGCCAGATGGCTGCAGTGTTTTCACTGCAGAGCTGGCGGCCATATCTCGTGCTCTGGAGCACATCCGCTCATGCCCTGGCGAGTCATGTTTCCTTGAGCAGCCTACAAGCTATCGACCAGTGCTACCCTCGCCATCCTTTGGTAGCGTCCATCCAGGAGTCCATGTATGCCCTGGAACGGTCCCGTCGTTTCGTGGTGTTTGTGTGGACCCCAGGACACGTCGGAATCCCAGGCAACGAACTTGCCGACAGGCCGGCCCAAGAGGCTACGCTTCTGAAGGTGGGCATCTCCGAAGCTGACCTGCGTTCTGTCTTACGCCGTAGTGCTTTCAGGGTTTGGAATACGGAATGGCATAACAGTATGCACAACAAGCTCCGTGTCATTAGGGAGACGACGAATGTGTGTAAGTCTTCCATGCTGTCCTCTCTTAGGGAATCAGTTGTCCTCTGCCGGCTCCGCATTGGCCATACATGGCTAACGCATGGTTACCTCCTCCGTCGCGAGGACCCACCTGACAGTCCCAAATGAGGGTCGTCCACCTCTTGCTGGACTGCCCACTTTTAGCCGCTCTGCGGCGGACTTTTAACATTCCCAGCACCCTACCTTCGATGTTGGACGACAATGCCTCAACAGCAGCTTTAGTTTTACGTTTTATTTGTGAGGGTAGGTTTTAACACTTGATCTAAGTTTTAGCGCATGTCCTTTCGTCCCTCTATGTCCTCCACGCTAGTGCTTTTAGGGCGGAGGTTTTAATGTGTTGCAGAGTGGCTCGCTTCTCCTTTTTATTCGCATGGTCAGCCAGCCATGGTAATCTGCTCTCTTGTTTTGATCTCTCCTGCATGTTTCTCGCGTTTCTCTGTGGTTTCCTTGTCCATTTTAGTGTTTGTTGCCCCTCTGTCATTCTTGTAGTTTTCTCCTTTCTTCCAGCTATGTTTTGTATGTCTCGATTATTTTACTCTCACCGATGACCTAATAGTTTGGTCCCCCCCCCCCCTCCGCCCCCCCCCCCCCCACCACCACCACCCTCTTTTAAACAAACAAACCAACCAACCAAGCAACCAATCGTCGGCTTTATTAGGCAAGCAAAACATACAGTTTGTTCACGAAAGTGGACGCACGAAAGAATTCCTACGTTAGCTCTATTAAAAGGCATATCTCCTGTCTTGACCATACGCTAGTCGTGTTATTCTGTGATATGTATAAATAAAAACTTCAATATCCGTGAAGATGTTATAAGACAAAAATGAAAGATACATGTCCACTCAGTAAGGATGTCGTCTTACAAAAGTTCACCAAATCGTAGAAACCCATTCCCCACCGAGATCGCAGTTATGTTTACATAACATCAAATATTACAGAAATTATTTCTATTAATTTCATAGGAAAGTTTCACAACGTTTGGGAAAACGTGAAGAAAACATTTTACAAAGAGGACTTCAACCATGTATCTAACCACCGTCGATTTGTTGATGTGGCCCCTCAACGAACTACGCTATACTGAAACATTGCTTCTAGCGACGTATTTTCCGTTATAGCCCTATAAAGGCATTACCCGCCGAAATCTTCTTAATTGGCAATTAAAAAAAACAGTTTCTAACAAGAACGACACTTTTCATGAATCTTCAATGGCTCGTTGCCTTAAAACGGCGTTTACTTTCATAACACGCGGTTTATAATGCGAGAATTTCTAAATGCGAAAAATCCTGTAACCACCAATAAGACGTTTTCCGTCATTTTACCACAAATTGTACCAATAACGATTCGTTCTGGAGGTTTACGATGTGCTGGCGCTTAGAACCACTGAATATGGGCGTCTACTGAGCACGACAAATACAGTATGGCGTCTCGCTTTCTGTTGTAACGTACGAAGCGTTCTTGCTTCCTATTGATTGTTCTTTACTTGGCACGTTTCCGAAATATCACAGAACTTATTTTGTGTTTCACGTGACGAAATGGCTCCTCAGCGTGGAATCACAGTAAGTGACGCTGCAAAACTCTTATAGTACCAAGTCAACTTTAGCTAACTCGTCACGCGGGCCGACGGCTTTAGCTGCCGCCACCATCACCACCACCACCACCAACAACAACAACAACAATTAACAACAACACTCCTTCCTTACCGGTCAAGTACTGGCAGTGAAAACTTTCCATTACCAGGATTCGAAGCAGCTTATTTCAGATTCGGAAGCACCACCACACAATGGTGCGTTAGCGACCTCGCGGCTACGGAGGCGGGTGTGCTTTTCCTATTGCAAGATTAATTCGTCTTGGTCTTACACTTTATCACAGTCATGGTAGCTATGTGTGACTAAGATTAAGAACTGGAAGGGCCAGCCAGCTCAACTCAACTTAAACAAGAGTTGACTGCAAACTTAGTTAAATAGGTATATTTTCTCCTAGATGTGCACATTTTAATTTAGAAAGCACCGAAATCAATAGTGAAAGTGCGTTCACTGTAGAGAATCGTTGGTAGAACGGCCGGCACACAGTGCTCAGTCAGTAAGGAAAAATCCCACACAAGAAATATTGATGTTTGTGTACCAGGGTGTATATGACCCGGGAGATCCGGGAAAAACCCGGGAATTTTTTAGAATTCTGGGTATTCTTTGTTTTAGTTTTCAGGTAAATTTTTGTAATTTTGACTGGTAAGAAATAATACTCTATCAAAGGACTGCAGCAATAAAACACGAACGAGAGAAAAAACTAAAATCAAACTTAAGTTGCAAAGAAATGCGCTATGTACACAACAAAACACACTGCTCATACAAGCGTCTGCCAATAGCAAAATCTGTCAAAGGCTTTGGGACGACTATGCTTTGCTTCATAACAACAAATTGCCTCCGATGAGCGTGACGTCACAGCTGTTTACGTTAGATTCGTGTGAGCAGTTGCATGCGCAGCTGAGTCGCGCATGCACCTTCTCCCGCTTCTGGCTACAAACGTGTGGCTGTTAGCTGTGCAAGATGCTACCCAGAAAAATTTTACTGGCACGTGCAAACTGCCATATTCACTGGAAGCAAACCGCGGGTGGCGATTTCAGTCAAGCATTAATCGCCTTGTGGAACAATGAAGATATTTTTCTCGGTTCGCTAAAGAAATATAGGTTTATTAATCTTTTCCACTGAGGCAGTCAATTTATTTGAAACGAAGTGTTTAATTACACACTAGTGGCTAGTTTCAACTGTTCGCTGCATTTCAAAAGAGCATGTTTTCATCTTCTAGCACGTATGGCATTATGCCATAATAAAGAACCAAAAATTAGATAATACAGTACTGGTACTCCAAGAAAATTTACAACCGAATCTGGATATACGAATATGCACTTCAAGCCAAATTATGCATTTTACTGTGGTTCACGAATTTCCTCTGACGTCTTGTTTCTTTTATGAGACAATGTAAGATATTTTAATGTTTTACACGTACGAACACTGGATTCCTGCGTCATCGTAGCTGCGGAAGCGCGGTGATCGCTGTTATATGGCACTCTCAGGCAACTGCTGAAAAGAACCTCTTTCTAACAGGTCGCGGGAAAATATTGCGAATGATTGATTGAAAAGCGTTACTTTCAAAGTTAATTTCTTTTTACTCAAGATGAACTAAGTGCGAGAATGTGCGATGAATTTCTTAAATCACAGAGCGTTTGACTCTCTCGTAAAAATCAACTGTTTGAGGACGACCATTTAGAAAAAAATTCGAGCCCGGGAGATCATACATTTATGTCGGTATTAAAAATTTTACTGGCAAATTTGTGTGAAGTATCTTAAAGTGTAAGCCGCGCAAAAAAGATCGACATTAGACGTGAAAGATTAGCTTCTCTATTAATCGTCGAGACCAATATTACATGTAAAAGCTCTGTTTTTCTTGTAGCAACACTGTGTATATTAATTTACACCATTAACTGTCCCTATTTGTGTGTACGTGCTACTTAACAGTGATAATGCTACTGGCTGACTACATAACGTGTCCCAAGCCCTGAATATCGGCTGGCGAGATCATGTGACGAGCTATGACTGGCTTACAAAAGCGCATTGCAGTCTTGATTTCAATGCTTCGGAAAGTAACATATTGTGTTTGGTGGAATTCGAATTTATACATTCGTAATACGAAAATATCCAACATACAGGGTCTTTTTTCTGAGTTCTAAAGGGCTGAGAAATTCTACGCCGGTGTATAAAACCATAACCTTCAAAGGATTGATAAGTTTTACAGTTCCAAGGAAAAGTATACTGTCACTTAACACGGAAAAAGTGTATTTTCACCCGGGAGAAAGTGTGTTTTTTTAACCGGGAAGTCCGGGAGAAATCCGGGAAATTTTTTTTCCTTGTCCGCGTATGCACCCTGTGTACGTATTTATAAAAATAATTGAACGTCTGTACGTGTAAGTTTCACATTTTCTACGAAACCACTGGACTCATTTCAACCAAACTTGGTATGCATATCACTCACATCTGAAAGGAGGTAATGTGAAGGTAAGAATTAGCTACCTTCCATAGAGGCGAGGATGAAAAGAGGGTGATTTGAGCCAAATTTAGTATATATTTTACTTATTATTTCTGTTAATTGTACAATTAATAGTGTAAAAATACCGTGGGGGTAATATACCCATAGGAGAGGACGTGGATGTTGAGGAGCTGTGACATTAACATCATTCGATAACGACCGATAATAGAACAGAATACATTCATTTTAGGGTAGCTAGGCTCATTGGTGACATCCCCGGTGAAGTTCCATCCTCGAGGAGGGATGCAAAGACAGTGACAAACCAGTATATCTCTATAACGCCTAAAGCAGTTTCTATAAAACGTGGCATGCGTGTCACTTGCTACCTGGAACAAATTACTAAAGACACCTAGCACACACATAGCTGAGGGTGGGAGTGTAGACATAATGCTTCGTGAAATTTCAACCAAAATTGGTATCTCCGTTACTCATTACTTGTATAAAAGTACTGTGAGAGTGAGATACTCCCACTGCTCCTAGGTCTGGGGATGGGGATGGAGATGAGGAGGATTGACTTGTAAAAGTATCGAAAGCGACCATTTGGTATTTGTTTCCTGTATTTGGTTGACTTGGAGGACTTTCAAAGTTGAGTGAAGCGCCAAAGAAACTGGTATAGGCATGCGTATTCCAGTACAGAGACATGTAAACAGGCAGAATACAGTCCTGCAGTTGTGGGGTTTCGGAGCCGAAGGCCCATTAGTGTACCGTTGATGACTGAGGACTGCACGACACGAAGTTTGGGCCCGTCAACACCGACATTGGACTGTTGATGACTGGAAACATGTTGCCTGGTCGAGCTGGTATCGTTTCAAATTGTATCGAGGGGATGGACGTGTACAGGTACGGAGGCAACCTCATGAATCCATGGATCCTGCATGTCAGCAGGTGATTATTCAGTCTGATGGAGGCTCTGTAATGGTGTGGAGCGTGTGCAATTGGAGTGATATGTGACCCCTGGTACGTAAGCGTCCTGTCTGCTCACCTGCATCTATTCTTGTCCATTTTGCATTCCGACGGACTTGCGCAATTCCAGCAGGACAGTGTGACACCCCACACGTCCAGAATTGCTTCAGAGTGGCTCCAGGAGCACACTTCTGAGTTGAAACACTTCCGCTGGCCACCAAACTCCCCGGACATGAACATTATTGAGCATATCTGGGACACCTTGCAACGTGCTGTTCAGAACAGATCTCCACCCCTCGTACTCTTACGGATTTATGGACAGCCCTGCGGGATTCATTGTGTCAATTCCCTCCATAACTATTTCAGACATTAGTTGAGTCCATGCGACTTCGTGTTGGGGCACTTCTGCGTGCTCGCGGGGGCCAGAGACGATATTAGGCAGGTGTACCAGTTTCGTGGGCTCTTCAGTGTAGGAGGCGAAGCTACGCCGAGATTATACCATTATTGCTAACAAATCATGGTATGAAGAGTGCAAGTACAGTAAAAGTTTCATTGTCACCATGGCTTGCTTCGGACAGAATCATGGACAACTTCAAATACGCCTCTGTCAGAGAGCGAGCTCGTGACACCACATTTACCTCTACCTACGAATATGAAAATCTTGCTGAAGCTTCTCAGTATCGCTGCAGCACAGAAGTGCTGTGACTTGTTTTTCTTTAAAGCCCGCGCGCAGAGCTTTTTTTTTGGGGGGGGGGGGGGACGCAGGTGGGGAGGCCTTTACGCTCGGTTCCTATTTGACGTGGGAACATGGGGTAAAGAGTTTCTGGTTTATCCTGAACCAGCGACCATTTCTACTGCCATTCGAACATCTGTCCAGCTGTAACTATGTTTGAGTATTTTAAGCTAGGTTGTACCGGAGCTGATACCCAGGCAAATTGTGGGAATCGGTTAATTCCTCTTGCAAAACATTTTAATTGTGTTGAAATTAATGCTCAAATAATGGCACTATCTGAAAATGCATCGTTCGGAGTTCGCGTGCAAAAGCTGTCACCTTTAAATAACTCCTGAGTGGAGCGAGACTTGTGGTTCACATTTGGTCCACCTCTGTATTCTACGAGGCTGTAAGGTAAATTTTAACTGTTTGAAAAATGATTGCTTCGTTTGAATTTATGTGAAAAACCTGTTCTATTCTGAGGTTTTTGAAACGGGATACGTCTGTACTTTAAACTTGGATGAATCGGTTCAAACTTTGCACGAACGTAGGTGAATGGATAAAGCCAAGACGACTTTTTTAACCCAATAATCTCTATCCGTTGCGGAGATTTGTCTTTACGTGAATTGAATATGGGGAAACAAAGTGACTCAGAGAAATGAACAGTGCATTCTTACGATAAAATTACAACTCCCTTTCAAAAATTCAGCTTCATTCGAATTTTACGTGCAAAAATATTTTCCTTCTGAGTTCATATGGGTGCCGCTTCAATGTTTCAGATTTGTTAGAATCGGTTTAAATTATGTAAGAAGGTATACAAATACATGTCATTAATTGTTGTCTACTGTCACGATATAAGCATTATGGTTCGAAAGAGAATAAAAACATATACCGGAACGGTCGTCGCCTGAATGAACAGAAACCTGCATCGGTTGCCAAGCTATGGCGGTTTAACGTCATAATTGTCGTTGAGTAAAAGTTGCGAATCAGTGTTGCAAATGCTCCTGTCGTAGCACAAAAAAGACAAATTATTCCAGGGCGGAGTTGGATGGTAAACGGTTGCTTCTAGCTTTTCGACTTAGTTGGCACTTACGAAGAAATTTTTATTAAAGGTCTTAACGATTCGTGTTTTTTATGAGTTATCCGTACTTCCCCAGCGCAATGAGCTCTTAGACCCATCTACTGTTAACATACATGGTGACGGGTGTAAAAACAAATAGACACAAATATATGTGCTTCTAGAGAGTGGGATGCATCTACAATAGGAAGCACACTATGTGATCAAAAGTATCCGGCCACCTCCAAAAACATACGTTTTGCATATTAAGTGCATTGTGCTGCCACCAACTGCCGGGTACTCCATATCAGCGACCTTAGTAGACATTAGACTTCGTGAGAGAGCAGAATGGGGCTCTCCACGGAACTCACGGACTTGGAACGTGTTCAGATGACGGGGTGTAACTGGTGTCATATGTCTGTACGCGAAATTTCCACACTCCTAAACATCCCTAGGTCCGCTGTTTCCAATGTGATAGTGCAGTGGAAACGTGAAGGGACACGTACAGCACAAAAGCGCATAGGCCGACCTCGTCTGTTGACTGACAGAAACCGCCGACAGTTGAAGAGGGTCGTAATGTGTAACAGGCACATATCTATCCAGACCACCACACAGGAATTCCAAACTGCATCAGGATCGACTGCAAGTACTATGACAGTTAGGCGGGAGTTGAGAAAATTTGGATTTCAAGGTCGAGCGGCTGCACATTCGCCACACATCACGCCGGTAAATGCCAAACGACTCCTCGCTTGGTGTAAGGAGCGTAAACATTGGACGATTTAACAGTGGAAAAGCGTCGTGTGCAGTGACGAATCACGGTACACGATGAGGCGATCCGATATCAGGATGTGGGTATGGGGAATGCTGGTGAACGTCATCTGCCAGCGTGTGTCGTGTCAATAGTAAAATTCGAAGACGGTGGTGTAATGCTGTGGTCGTGTTTTTCATGGAAGGAGCTTGCATCCATTGTTGTTTCGCGTGGCACTATCACAGCACAGACCTACATTGATGTTTTAACCACCTTCTTGCATCCCACTGTTGAAGAGAAATTCGGCGATGGCGATTGCATCTTTCAACACGATGGAGCACCTGTTCATAACACACGGCCTGAGGCGGTGTGGTTGAATGACAGTGAAATCCCTGTAAGGAACTGGCCTGCAAAGAGTCCTGACCTGATGTTTTGGAACGCCGACTTCGTGCGATACCTCACCGACCGACATCGATACCTCTCCTCAATGAAGCACTCCGTGATGAATGGGCTGCCATTCCCCAAGAAACCTTCCAGCACCTGATTGAACGTATGCCTGCGAGAGTGGAAGCTGTCATCAAGGCTAAGGATGTGCCAAAGCCATACTGAATTCTAGCTTTAGCGATGGAGGGACCCACGAACTTGTAAGTCATTTTCAGCCAGTGTGCGGATACGTTTCATCACACAGTGTATCAGAGAGTGGGGGTCTAGGAAGTATCAGAGAGTGGTTAGTCCATCTGTAATTGAAGTATCCCAGAGTGGAGATCCATGCTTCCTAAACTTTAATAACACGTTGTGTCATATTGCACGACATGACTAATACTATATTGGATTACATAATGGCATGTGTCATGTTATAAGACGTGGCACATGTAATCGTGTTACTTTACATGCATTATAGTACATGAGATGGGTGCTTATACTGACAAGTAAAAAAAAGCGCGAATATGTCAAGATGTTTTGATTTAAATGTCTTTAAAGCCGGCAGATACTCGAAAAGCTAGTTCCCTTCTTTCCCTAACTCTGTCTAGGAGATAGTCGCCTTTTTTTGTGCTACGATGGGAGCATTTTATACTCTAATTTTCTTATTTCTATCAGTTTATTACGGAACGACAAATTAAAGTGTAGGTAAGATCTGTGATTCATCAGCGGGGAACCAGAATTCATTTGTCTTACACTGTATTTTATACTACAGTGGTAAGCACTAATAAGTGGTCTTTATAACTGTCAAATATTATTCATCACATTGTGTTGCTGTCAGCGATGGAGTATATTACAAAATTTTGATGGCTTCATGGGTGTTGTCCGAAGTCGAAAGTCGTAAAAGGAAAAGAAATAGAAAGTAGTTTGAAAGCACTCGTATTCATTCTCGAAGATACCAAAACCATGTGACTAAAGTTGTGTTAAGTAGAAACAATTTTCACAATAGTGGCAACTGTTTCGACGGAGACACATGGACATCGCGCTCTCCAGTACAAATTGTTCATTCTGAGAAGACACTCAGCCCAGTAGTTGACGGGAGTAACTGTAACATTAGAAATCGAATGGTCTCGGCAAGTACCGACAACCTTCATCACACATCCAATCTATTCACCATGAGCCAGCAGACTACGCTGTGTTCATTGCGTATGCGCACTCGTCGATGAAAGCAGATGTAACTCGAGGAGCTAAACGTTACAGAAACGTTATGTGTAATTCAGCTCCAAGCGGTTAAAATTTATTGACACGTTCATTGAGGGTACTGTCTGCACACAATGTCGAGAACTAAGGTTAGTAGCGACCAAAAACAAATGATTATCGTTTGGAAGCCGCGCACTGCTCTCCAACTTGTATCTAAATAGCTAGTCCCATTAGCGATCGCTGTTGAGAGTCTTCTGAGTGAACGATTCAAGTCACGTGCTTCAGACGTGACACACACACACAAAATTTTCAGGTGTTGTGTGGGGCAGTTGACGTCATTGTTCCAGATCATAATGTTAATACGTGAATACCAATATTAAACTGGCGATTTTTAATATTAATTATGTAAGGAGGTCAAACTTATGTAATTCGAAAGGTACTTTGCCATGGATGTACACAAAGAAAAATCGTGTGTATGTAGCTGTTAAAAGTGGCAAATGAAAGTAGATGCTTTCATATTCAAAGCTCTGGTGATACCTTCTCTACCTCCCAGACGCAGTGGCAAATATAGAAAAACCTCAAGGAGGGGGCGCTAAAGATACCTTGAACTATCTTTACTTTTACCGTAATAAATAATCACGTCACATCCAAAGTTTAATAAAGTTTTATTTAAACTTACTATTACATATACAAGACAATGCCATCTTATGATATAAAAAAGTTACAATTGTGGTCTCTGGTTCTCTTCCTCAAATGATGAATTCTGTGCGCCTATTCTTTCTGGCAAATTGGTTAATTTCATCGTCAACAGGACAATCAGTGTCACGGTGAGTGTTTAACAGAGCTAAGCCATTAAGTCGATCCTCCTTCATTGTCGACCTCGAAGGTTCTCTGTACAAGAAAACAAATGCCCCGCGCTCGCCCCCATATGTATCCGCCACTGCCCAGACGTGGACATTGAAAATTGAAGTGCTACGAACTTCTGCCCAATGTACCGATCAGGTGGTATGGTAGGAATGACACGAAAGTAACAGCATTTCGTGAAATCGCATTCTAGGGACATTCATGTTTATATGACTCATTTGTAGTAACACACGCATAGCGGGCAGCTACAGTTCGAAAACTGCTAGGTCCCCCAGGTCGATGATGTTGTCAGCAGTGGAAATCAAACTATCTAGCAACGAAGTCTGTAAATAAAGCTATGTATTGGCGTCGTTATTTCGTTTACTTTTCTGTAAGTGTAACTTTGTGGTCATTTGCCACCGTTAGCAGAAAATTTGAAGTTAAGTACCTAATTTTTAATTTATTCATTTGGAATAACTTCGACGTCTGACTTCCCTTATTATACGGAAACTATATTTGTTTTAGGCTATGCTTAGGAGAACGCTGATGGGTCGGAGTGAAACAGGCAGACCTAGACAGACACAATTTTTGCGTAAACAAAGTGATACGAATCATGTGAACGTTGACAGTGATAATTCTGTCTTTGATTTGAGAGATACATTTAAATGTGCGCCGAACGTAATTGCAAATAGTTTTGAGGGTTATAACTGCTGTTGATGAATTTACAATGCAGAATTTGTAATGCAAATCGTTTCGCACCAGAGGCCATTTTATGCGACAGAACGGTATTCACATATTGTTGTCATAAGGGAAAAGTTAATTTGCTGCCGTTAACACAAACTTCATTTTTCACTGCACTGTATCAAGGACTCACTTCAAATGATCGAACAATTAAAGAGAACTAAAAGAATTGCTTCAAGAATACACGTAGCTACGATGCAGAATTTGCTCTGAATCAGATCCAAGGCTAAAATTTCATCACCTTCGAGATGAATGACTTTTTTATCGCAGATCGGGTCCACTAACCCTATTTGTCGAATTTCGACCACATGCGTTACTTGTACAAATTAAAAGTAATTTCCATCGCCTCATTCTGTGCATATTTTGTTTGTTTTTCCTGTAATAAGTTTCTCACGGTTATCAGGCAAATGCCAAAATTAGATACAACTTTCAAATTTTACCATTCGGGAAGCCTTTTGCCTAACGCCCAGCTCGCCTAGATGTAACTGAAAGAACGAAGTCCTGTGAGAGGAGGGAGGGAGAGAGAGAGAGAGAGAGAGAGAGAGAGAGAGAGAGAGAGAGAGAGAGAGAGAGAGGGGGGGGGGGGGGAGAATATGTGTGTGTGTGTCTCCATTTCAGAACGGGAGAAGGTGTGTGTGTGTGTGTGTGTGTGTGTGTGTGTGTGTGTGTGTGTGTGTGTGTGTTGTGTGTCTCCATTTCACAACGGGAGAAGGTTCGGCGTTTTTACTCAACTACTTTCAGTTTCCTTCCACATAATATGGTGTACCTATCTGCACGTGTTTCTGCTAATATCGGTTCTTGGTGGACGGGCACAAAAGATGGCTGCCCAAGTCCATTCTTATCCAGATTATGTTCACACAATATATGCATTGACTGCCTCAGCCCACCCGACCTCATGATGCTCTCTTGTGTCCTCAGCTGTCAACTGACTTCAGTCCGACGCAGAACCGCAGCGAGTGCTTCGCCTTCCGCAACTTCACGGCTGGCGAGCAGGTCTTCATACACTATGGCGTGCGGCCCAACTCCGACCTCTTCGTACACATGGGCTTCGTCTTCCCAGACAACGAGCACGACTGTGTGAGGCTGCGACTGGGGGTGAGTTCACCGTAGTCTCTGCTGTGCATGCCGTGTGCTACTGGATGTCACCAACAGGGATCTCACATGTTGAATTACAGTAACTGAAGGCAATGGCAGGTATGTTGAAGTGCAGTAACTTGAGGTAATGGCAGGTCTGTCGCCGTGGTGTGCCTCGTTATTATGTGACCGTGTGCTTGCGTACAACAAGCATCATATTTCTATAGTTACATGTATAAAAATATAGCTATACAGTGCGTATCAAAAAGAATCAACCGATTTGGCACGTCTCTATTTCTAAAACTAATAAACATGTGGAAAAACTGGTAGAAGCCGACCTCGGGGAAGATCAGTTTGGATTCAGTAGAAATGTTGGAACACGTGAGGCAACACTGACCCTACGACTTATCTTAGAAGAAAGATTAAGGAAAGGCAAACCTACGTTTCTAGCATTTGTAGACTTAGAGAAAGCTTTTGACAATGTTGATTGAATACTCTCTTTCTAATTCTGAAGGTGGCAGGGGTAAAATACAGGGAGCGAAAGGCTATTTACAATTTGTACAGAAAGCAGATGGCAGTTATTAGAGTTGAGGGACATGAAAGACAAGCAGTGGCTGGGAAGGGAGTGAGACAGGGTTGTAGCCTGTCCCCGATGTGAAATAATCACATACAGCGAGGTTCGGTGACCTTAGAGGCCAGTAATGTAAGGCCGTAGGAGGATCCGTACCATACCTAATACGAAACTCTTGCTGAAGCTGAACAGCTATTAATAACCCGCACTGCGCAAAACGTAGAACACAAAACGCGTTCTGTTGTGCCGACACCATTTTTAGAGAACTGAAGTGGGCGCACACTGCTGCTACCTAGCGGGAACCATGTAAAGAGTTTGCTCTTTCCTTTGGTTTAAAAATTCCCGCACTTCCACACGCCAGTCCCCCATTTTGTGGGTAAAGTCGTTCAAATCAGTGTCCAGCTGTGGTAAAAGAAACTTCGAAAGCATATCGAGATATGTGCTTCCTGTAATTCCTGTAACAGTGTTCTGGACCATAAACCTTTTCCTGTTAACTTACACAGAACCCATTAAATTTTGGAGGGTCCCTCTCATGTTGTACAACTAATGTGGCTATTCCATACCCACATTATGACAGTTTACCTTTCCATTCAAATGTATTGTTGCCATGTCACTAAGCACTAAGCGTAAAAGGAAACTGTCATCTTCCAATTTACCAAGGACGAAATTACAGAACTCCACACGTTGTTTGTCGTCTTCGCGAAGAGGCTGCAGTAGCTGAATTTTGTATGGTTACATGTGTAATCGTTGACGCACCACACGTCAGTCGGACATCAGGGGCATGTTGAGCTATCAACCTGCACGGCGAACGGATTTCTGCGGACTTCTTGTGAAACTGTGGCTTGTGAAACTATGGCGGATGCGTTCAACATCTGTGTCAGACAGTCTGGGACGGCCCGGTAATTTGGTTTTACACAATCTGTTCCTCGGAATTGCTCGTGCCATCGTCTAGCGCTCCGCGCCGTAAGAGGATCCATATTATACCTGATACGAAAGTCTTGCTGAAGCTGAACAGCTATAAATAACCTGCACTGCGCAAAACGTAGAACACAAAACGCTTTCTGTTGTGCCGACACCATTTTTACGAGAACTGAAGTGGGTAGAGTTGTGGCGATTCGTGAATGAGTCGTTCATTTGAACGACTCCAAATAAAGAATCGTAAGAATCGAATCGTGATACGGACGAATCGTCGTTCAAAAGAATCGTAAGAACGAATGCGTGCTTCCGAGTCGTGACGATTCCAAGTTCCAACGATTCATCGATTCTTAGTAGGCTATGCTTCGAAGGCAACTTCCGAATCATGCCGAGTCGTGCCGAATGATTACGACCGCCAGATGGCAGTCAAGTGGAGGACGCGTGTGAACTAGAGATGGGCAAACTGAAACACGTAACTGTTTCGAAACAAATGAAACAGTACAATGTAATGTTTCGATACGCTGTTTCGAAACAGTGAAACAGTTTGTGTTTTGTAATCTAATAAACCTACACATTTTATCATCTTGAATGCCTACTCTATAAGTATGTCCATAGAAACACAAATGAGGTGCGAGAGCGCTAATCATATCGCAGAAAGCATGAAACTATCACTTAGGCGTCTTGGCAGTTTAGTATTTCCTGCAGCAAATGCGCTGCTTTCGTGTCGTGTGACTTCCATACTTTTCAATTGGCTGAGGACAGCCATAGCTGAAGACAGAAGAACCACCACGAACGGAGCTGGAAGTGGGAGCAAACTGCAGAAACAACGGATATGCTACTGGGATTCCCATATTCTGTTAGTATGGGTAATATACCCATCTTGCTAATTTCCGTTCACACAAAGGGAATCATTGTGGATAATAGGCACAGTGACTATGGACTCACAAATAACGCCAAATAATTCGAATAAATAACAAAGTATAACAGAAAAAAATTTTGTCTTTCAAGGTGCTTCGAACCGTTACTATAAATTCACCATGCTTCCCAGCCTTTCCCGTTCACCATTACACTATCAGTGATACGTCAAACAGATTGCTTGCAATTATACCTACATCAAATTTATGTAATTGTCTAATAACTGTCACTCTACGCCTTTTTTTATTCAAAATGTTGTAGGCTTACTTGCGTTTCTTAATGTGATTACTGTACATGAACAGAAAAGCGTATGTTATAAAAAAGTGTAATTTAACTGAATGATTTTCACATATTTATTATTTTGAATGTGAATAGTATGCGTTGTTTTGTTGTTTGGTTAGTGTTTATAAAGCAGATGTTACGCCATTTCGTAATAGGACAGTAAGCTAGAAACTAAGCTTTATTTTCGGATATCTTAAGCTTCATGCTATTGCTTCTCAAAAAGATTTCGACACTCTTGAAAGTGTTTCATGAAGTGGTATGTTGTGTTTCAGTACCTGTGCCGAGCCCGAATCTCGTCCGACACAGAGCGGAATGAAACATCACTGTTTCGATACAATTAGTCCGTTCCAAGCACAGGTGGACTGAAACAGCCTTATTTTGAAACAACGATACAGTTTCTGTGTCTGGCTCGAGATCGAATCTGGTCCGGTTATCCGAAACAGGGGCGGAATGAAACACCACTGTTTCGAAACTGAACCACAACCGTTCCGAAACACTGAAATAGTTCCACGTATCGATACACTGTATCGACACATAGAAACAGTGGCCAAGTCTAGTGTGAACAAAAGGAAGCAATTTTGCACCACCTTTCGCACAAATCGACTCCTCTTTCCTGGCATACTGAAATAAAACAATAGATACAATCAAATCAAACTTGACCTTTCATCAATTAAGGCATTACACGTATAAATCGAGAATCAGACTTGTAACGTCATATGCATGTTTACTCATAAATAAATCATTTCTGGCTTATGTTATCATGACACAGTTCGATTCTAACCCCATTGACAATTTCAGACATGTCCTGCCATCTGTGAGTAAGATGTAGAACTTTTTGCATTCCGTAAGAATCGTGCCATCACAGACTAGAATGCATCGTGAACGAATAGTAGGAATCGATTCGCAATGTGAGATTGAGTCGTGGGAATCTAATCGGGAAAAAGAATCGTGTTGCCCAACTCTAGAAGTGGGCGCACACTGCTGCTACCTAGCGGCAACCATGTACCAAAACTCGAGAGTTTACTCTATTCCAACAGTACGTTGTTCACGCACATGTCTCGAATAACATAACTATTATGATTTTTTAAATATCGAATGATCCTTTTTGGTACACCCTGTATTATTACTTCCTGTGTACTCGCAGGTTCTGACTGGGAATATTTATTATTAGTACTCGGATATTACGTTGGCGGGCGGTATCGGGTTAGTTGTTCCTTTTTCGTTGCTATAGAGTTAACCAGAGATGAACTGGCTTGCTCGTTCGTTTGTACAGTGTCAAACAAAGACGAGATCAACACGTTGCAGGGCATGCATTTTCAAAGGAACAGGCACTGCGGTGACTACAGTTGTGATGAAATACATGAAATGGATTCGCTGTTGCGAATCTGGACAGCCTTCAGCTGTGTAATGGAATTACGATATTGAAAATTTATGTGGGACCGGGACTTGAAGACGGATTCCCCGCTTGCCGCGAGCGTTTTCCGTAACCACTTCGCCTAACTAAGAACGCTTCACGGCCACGCCCAAACCTCCATATGTTGTCGTCCTTGTGTCTAAAATGTCGTCGTTCCATTATGAAGGTGAAACTGTGAATACATTTTATGTAGAGATAAAAACTTTAAATAATTTTCCATGATATGTGGTACATTCACTACTTGCATCTCATTTTCGCCTTCTTATAATCAATCTTTTAATATTTCGAAAACCTGTAATTCTCGAATTCGGTAATTTTTTTCATATTATTAGTACAGCAATATGTTAACGTTGATTGCCTCGCTTTTCGTAACTGTATAAAACATTTCATTTAATTCATCAATCGTGTAAAGCTTCCAGTGAAACTTGGTAAATCTGTCAGACAGTGCTGTTTTATTTTCACACTCCGCCATTAGAATATTTATTTCCACACTATACAGCAGCATAACTTTACAATTAACCAGATACATTGCTGTCGTGATAAATGTTACATAGCCTTCTGTAAGTTACACAACCTTATGGTACCAGATGAAACATGCACTCCGTCTTCAGGGCACGAGTGGCCTACCGGGACCATCCGATCGCCGTGTCATCCTCAGTGGAGGATGCGGATAGGAGGGGCGTGGGTTAGCACACCCCTCTCCCGGTCGTATTGATGGTATTCTTGACCAGCCGCTACTAATCGGTCGAGTAGCTCCTCAATTGGCATCACGAGGCTGAGCGCACCCCGAAAAACGGCAACAGCGCATGGCAGCTGGATGGTCTCCCATCCAAGTGCCGGCCACGCCCAACAGCGCTTAACTTCGGTGATCTCACGGGAACCGGTGTATCCACTGCTGCAAGGCCTTTGTCTAGATGAAACGTGAAGAGTTAATAGTACAAAGGTTAAATTCATACGGCCTTTACATGCCATGTTTTGATCTGATCTAGTCAGATTGAAACCAGTTATCAAAAGTAGAGGTCCAGGCGGTGTATTTCATTCATTAAACTAAATCACTGCGTCGTACCGGCCAATCTGACATGGTAATGCGGCGACTGGAGGCAGTTCAGCATCGCTGACTGAGTGTGAAAGATATTGCCTCCGTATGTGATATTTCCGTGTGATCTGTGCGCACACAGCCCTGCAAAATGACCTGGAAATGAGTGATTCCCACTAATACCTCAAGGCTGCGTGGGTGGTAATTTGTCAGGCAATGTTGATATGTGCGGCGGCATTAATGCAACTTTCTTTTCAACAATTGTCACAACTGACGAGACATAGATGTTGTTTTTCAATCCTGTTACAAAGCATCAATCAGCTCAGTGAAAATACACGCTCACTGTCACAAAATAGAAATCGTGCAAGGCCCACTACTGAAAAATTTATGACGTCCGTGTTTTGGGACAACAGTGACGTAATCCTTACTCATTAAGTTTCAGAGGGCAATACAGTGACAGGTAGAAGACACTAAAATATTTTGAGGAGCAATCTCCCTCCAGCGTTGAGGGGAAAAGTGGTCGGAAATCGCTGCACGTCTGCTCTTTCAAAAAGACAATGCCCCAGCGCATCGGGCATATGTGATGTAGGAGTTTCTTCATGAAAACCACTTTGAAGTGGTTTCTTGCGCTCGTTACTCGCCTGTCCCGGCCTCGAACGATTTTTGGCTCTTTCCAGTGAGGAAATACACACTTTGTGTGCACAGTCTCCAGCTGTACCCTTGTTGCTTCAGTTATTTCCCATTAGTCAACACAGACTCCTGTAGATACATTTACAGTGGCCAAAGAATCATACCGTAGTGCGTATGGCTGCATGGATACTACAATGAGAAATGACAGAAGTTTCAAATTTTTTGTGTGACTATACTGTGCAGAAGAAAACAGGAGACCGTAGAACTGGAACGCACCTTGTAAGAATTGCGCAGTGTCACACAGGAACGTGAGAAGGTGGCAAGCTTCGTTTTTATCTGAAATAGTTACCTCTGCACATAGATGCGTGCTCTGCAAGCCTCTGTGCAATGCATGCTGGAGTTTTTTTTAAACCACAGCAGGCAGTACATTTCCTCTTCAACAGATGTAGGCCAACAGGCACATACTGTATTCCCAGATTTCCGAAAAGTGTTCAACAATGTACCTGTTCCACCGCGGGTAGAGAGAGGTAAATCTGTACGAGTTCTAATATATCTCCTATTTCTGAAAATCATCATTTTTGTCATAAATGCATGTTTTCACGTTGGTGTGGTTCTGGATTTCTTACCTTTGTTTTCCCGTTTGAATTGGACATAAGCTCAGTGAGTTTTATCTACGCTAATAATTAATCTGTAAAACCGTCGTGTCTATTCGCTAACCTCCAACATTACTAGACGGATTTTTACTGATTTTTTGCTGTTGACTTCAGAGTAGTTAGGTCCTCCGTATTGGTTATATGACGGAAAAAGAGTTATTCATACGTATTACAAAAATGTATGTTTGTACAGAGTGACCCAAAAGTCCTTTAACATTTGAAAATTCGACACTTAACGGAATAATGTAGACACAGAGATAAAAATTGACACGCGTGTTGGAAATGAGTAAGGCAGAGAGGTGAGGTACACAATAGACACACATGCCACAATATTCACGCATCGGCAAAGCTGGAATTCAATATGGTGTTGGCCCAAGCCCATTCTTCACGGAGTGCTGCACTGAGGAAAGGTATCGATGTCGGTCGGTGAGATTTGGCACGAAGTCGGCGTTCCAGAACATCCCAAAGGTGTTCTAAGGATAGGTCAGGACTCTTTCCATTACAGGGATGTTATTGTCGTGTAACCACTCCGCCATAAGCCGTGCATTATCAGCAGGTGCTCGATCGTGTTGAAAGATGCAATCGCTATTCCCGAATTGCTCTACAAGAAGGTGCTTAAAAAATTAATGTAGGCCAGTGCTGTGATAGTGCCATGCAAAACAACAAGGGGCGAAAGCCCCTTATGTAAATAACACGATAACACCATCACCGGTGGCACTACACAGGCTGGCATTCGCCATACCCACACCCTGCCATCGGATCGCCACTTTGTGTACCGTGATTAGTCACTCCACACAACGTGTTTCCTCTGTTCATTTGTCCAATGTTTATGCTCCTTACGCCAAGGGAGGCGTCGTTCGGGATTTACCGGCGTGATGTGTGGCTTATGAGCAGCCACTCGACCATGAAACCCAAGTTTTCTCACCTCCCGCCTAACTGTCACAGTACTTGCAGTGGATTCTGATGCAGTTTGGAATTCCTGTGTGATGGTCTGGATAGATGTCTGCCTGTTACACATTACGACCCTCTTCAGCTGTTGGCGGTCTCTGTCAGTCAACAGATGAAGCCGGCCTGTACGCTTTTGTGCTGTCGTGCCCCTTCACGTTTCCACTTCACTATCACATTGGAAACAGTGGACCTAGGGGTGTCTAGGAGAGTGCAAATCGCGGGTACAGACGTATGACACAAGTGACACCCAATCACCTGACCACGTTTGAAGTCCGTGAGTTTCACGGAGCACCCTATTCTGCTCTCTCACAATGTCTAATGACTACTGAGGTCGCTGATACGGAGTACATGGCAGTAGGTGGCAGCACAATGCACCTAACATGAGAAACGTATGTTTTTTTTGGGGGGGGGGGGAGGGGTGTCCGGATACTTTTGATCACATAGTGTATGACGGAAAGTGGCGGCTCAGCAAGTCACGCGATCCTCAATAAACGATGGCAGAGAGATCTTTCACACGTGTAGCTGTATGGGGTGGAACGCCATCTTGTCTTTTCTGGTCAAGCTGCGATTGCCAACACCTTTGAATCCCTCTTTCACTACAGCTCATTTCACGCTCCTCATGCGTCACATGTTGGCCAGTTTTGGCACCTGTTTTCGGTTTCAATAAAACCTCATGTCATTACAACAGTGTGTGTCAAGTTTTACCCGTCTACTACATTCCTCCGTGAATTAAGTCAGATTTAAAATTTTAACAGACTGTTCAGTCGCGTGTGTGTGTGTGTGTGTGTCGCATATCCACTCAAACCACATGACCGATTTCAACCAGTCTTGGTACACACTTCACTTGATGTCAGCAAAGGCTCGTTTGTGGGGCTACGAACCACCTTTCACGTGGGGTGGGGGAGAGTGGCGTGGCGTGGCGTGGAGTTAAAAAGAAGTGTAGGTCACAACGCGCGAATACTCAGACCTTATTTGTCAAGTAATTGAAAATGAGAGCACTTAATGAATTGCAACGAACCTTACACATAATTTCAAACCTTTACGAAACGTTTTCTCGCTGTCACCCTCCACATAATGATGAAAGAAAAAAAGTTCATCGCTTACTACATTTTTGCTCTTCATTCTCGCATCAGGCATGACGCTTTAACTTATTACGTCCTTATTGCTAACGGTATTTTGCAGACAGTGTTCAAGTATACCACTGAAAATACCTACAAAATTATATCAATACGGACGGAAAAAAACTGCAATACCATGGAGGAGTTTTGCGACATAAATGAAAATTAGTAGGCATGTTGTCTGAAACACAATGTCCATTCATATTTCGCGCCAGTCGCCTAAGAATGACGCTAGTAACACCACTGTGAGGATGAAAATCTGGCTTGCTTTAAACAGTCTTGAGTGTTAGTTGCCTTTGAGATAGGAGGTAGTGAGTCGATGTTACTCGAGAATGCCTCGAAGGCAACAGAGTCGCCATATCGACAGGTCACAGAGTGTGAACGAGGTCGTACAGTAGGGCTGTGAGAAGCTGGATGTCCTTTCTTTGATATTGTAGAAAGACATGGCACGAATGTAACAATTGTACACGATTGCTGGTGGTGGTGGTCACAGAATATACAGTCGCAAGATGACCGCAATCCGGACCACCTCGTGGCACTACCGGGAGGGAAGACCGTCATGTTCGGCGTACGGCTCTGCCGCGTCGAACAGCGTCTGCAGCGGCAATTTGAGCAGCATCTGGCACCGCAGTGACACAGCAAACTGTTACAAATTGTTTACTTCAAGGACAGCCCCCAGCTAGATGCTCTGTAGTGTGCTTGTCACAGACCCCAACTCGTTGGAGGGCAGGATGGAAGTCTGCTGTGTTTTATGATGAAAGCTAGTTCTGCTTTGGTCTCAGTGATAGGTGTGTGTCGGTTAGGAGGCCAGTTGAGGGCCAGCATGCAACTCTCCAGTCTAATAGAGACACACGACCGGCACCTGCAGTTGTGGTGTGGGTTGTGATTTTGTATGACAGCAGGAAAACTCTTGTGGTTATCCCCTGCACCCTTACTGCTAATTTGTACATCAGTCTTGTGATTCAATCTGTTGTGCTGCCATTCATGAACAGCATAGGAGGGGGCATTTTCCAGCAGGATAACACTCACATACCTACGTAACTCGTCTACAGAGTGACACTTGACCTGCTCGAGCACCAAATCTGTCTCCAATCGAGTACGTAAAGGACATCGTCGGACAATAACTCCCGCGTAATCCACAAATGGCCTCAGCCGTCCCTGTACTGCCCGACCGAGTGTGACAGTCGTGGAGCTCCATCCCACAAACTGACATCTGGCACCTGTACGAGACAATGCGTGCACGTTTACACACTTGCATTAAACATTTGGGCAGCTACACCAATCATTAAGGTATCAGAATTTCACATTACCAATGGCATTTCTATTGTTTGCATTAACCTGTGATCTTGCAATGTTAATCACTTAAAAATGCTACTTAGACAGATGTATTCCTGAAATTTCATTACTCTGTGTTTATTATTTTTTGGTGTTCCAATTTTTTTCCCATCAGTGTGTATACAACACACAGCTCAGAATGTACGATGTCATAAACACAGAAATGTGTGAAAAACTGCTGCATCATTCGTGATGTTTAAATTTGTTATTACTAACCTGCTGTACTGATTTTTATGAATTTTGGTAAAGAGATAGCTTTAAACCTTTGTAAGAACATAGGCAACTTAACATAGTGTGTAGTACAAGATACTTATGGATTTGAAGAGTATTATACGAATTACTATTTGACTTTTGAATTGTATCATATTTGTGTAAATACTTTTCTCGGTTGATACGTGGTGTGTGATACGATTCAAAGTAGTGAATACAATGCATATACAACCTTCAGTGTATTTATTCCATACTTCCACACTGTTTGTTGCATAGTGTATAGCTGCTTTGTGCATTGTCCATAATTTGAGAACAAGAGACCTTATTGACTTGCAGCAAACTTTACACATAATTTCAAACCTTCACAAAACTGGTTCTCACTGGCAACACCCACAAAATGATGAAAGTTCTTCGTGCAGTAGAAGTGTAGCATCAAGCATGACATAATGACTTTTACATTTATTGCTTCTTTGCAACTAATGCTATTCGCAACACATTTAGCAGATGGTATTGACGTATGCTGCTGAATGCACCTTCAAAGTTATGTCATTGTATGATACGCAGTTTAGGGGATATGAGGGAATGAGGAGATGAGCGGAGAGAGGGAAGGAGGAGAAGGAATAATAGAACATACCAGGGCAACACCAGGTACCCAACTAATTCATTAATGACTTTGTTTCACTAATTAATACCAGTTTTCACATAAAGACATATAATGTATAAACCAGTATTTAGTAGCACAATTTTTTTTAGTTGCAGCATTCTGAACATTTTAATTTCATAGTTTGATGTTAAATACAAGTTATAATATTCATTCAAATGATAAAGTTCACCATTCACATTTTTGAAGGATATTTATGGTCCCTGCATACAGATAAAAATGAATAATATACTTGACAAGATGTGGAAAGCAATCTACAGTATTATGGATTACATTTATTTATTTATTTATTTATTTTTATTTACATTTTCTTTGCATGGAGCCATCGTAACGATGGCTTTTGCAAACATCAGACTTAATAGTATGGATATATTTATACTTATAAAATACACTGTATTTTGTAGCTGTTGCTTCTTATGTCTATTTTTTACATTTATCACATTACAACTGATATGCAAATGTCTCATGTTACAATCACTATCTTAAAATTCATTGAAAGAATATAAACATTTTTCTATTAGAAAAGATTTTAATTTTGTTTTAAAAACATTTCCCGTGTACATTCTTAGAGAGTTTGGTAGCTTGTTATACCAAATCAAACCACTGATATATGGACTTCTATCAGTCATTTTTAACGTTGTTCTGTTATGGAAATAGTTACACTTTGTTCTAGTGTTGTGATCGTGTACATCACTGCCCTTGATAGCTTCTGTTGGTTGACTTACAAAAAATACAACTATTTTGAAGATGTACAGAGAATATATTGTCAGATATTCGTGCTGCACAAACACTTCACAACATGAATCTCTATGTCCCATCCCATGTATAAGTCTTATTGCTCTTTCCTGTAGTAGTAATATTCTTTTTAAGTGTACATCAGCTGCACAGCCCCATAGTTCAATTCCATAATTGAGAAAGGGGTAATGTGTTCCATAATATACTAATTTCAGTGCTTGGCTAGGAACTATCTTTGCGAGCTGGCTGAGGAGATATATGGCACTACTGACTTTTCCGCATACAAAATTAATGTGGTATGTCCATCGCAAATTTTCATCAACATATACACCCAGGAGTTTACAGTTGCCATTTTCTGTTGCAGAGATATTACACACACTGTTCATATTGTTGTGATGAGAACTGCCTGTTTTAAATGTCAGTAGTTGAGATTTGGTGACATTCACCTTGAGTGTCTGATGATTGAAGTATTTTGTTACTTCTGTTACACCACTAGTAGCAAGAGATTCTAGCTCTTTAGATTCACTCCCATAGAATAAGATTGACGTGTCATCTGCATAGCTTACAATATGGGAGTTAATGGGTTGTGCAATGTCGTTAATATATATATATACACTCCTGGAAATTGAAATAAGAACACCGTGAATTCATTGTCCCAGGAAGGGGAAACTTTATTAACACATTCCTGGGGTCAGATACATCACATGATCGCACTGACAGAACCACAGGCACATAGACACAGGCAACAGAGCATGCACAATGTCAGCACTAGTACAGTGTATATCCACCTTTCGCAAAAATGCAGGCTGCTATTCTCCCATGGGGACGATCGTAGAGATGCTGGATGTAGTCCTGTGGAACGGCTTGCCATGCCATTTCCACCTGGCGCCTCAGTTGGACCAGCGTTCGTGCTGGACGTGCAGACCGCGTGAGACGACGCTTCATCCAGTCCCAAACATGCTCAATGGGGGACAGATCCGGAGATCTTGCTGGCCAGGGTAGTTGACTTACACCTTCTAGAGCACGTTGGGTGGCACGGGATACATGCGGACGTGCATTGTCCTGTTGGAACAGCAAGTTCCCGTGCCGGTCTAGGAATGGTAGAACGATGGGTTCGATGACGGTTTGGATGTACCGTGCACTATTCAGTGTCCCCTCGACGATCACCTGTGGTGTACGGCCAGTGTAGGAGATCGCTCCCCACATCATGATGCCGGGTGTTGGCCCTGTGTGCCTCGGTCGTATGCAGTCCTGATTGTGGCGCTCACCTGCACGGCGCCAAACACGCATACGACCATCATTGGCACCAAGGCAGAAGCGACTCTCATCGCTGAAGACGACACTCCATTCGTCCCTCCATTCACGCCTGTCGCGACACCACTGGAGGCGGGCTGCATCATGTTGGGGCGTGAGCGGAAGACGGCCTAACGGTGTGCGGGACCGTAGCCCAGCTTCATGGAGACGGTTGCGAATGGTCCTCGCCGATACCCCAGGAGCAACAGTGTCCCTAATTTGCTGGGAAGTGGCGGTGCGGTCCCCTACGACACTGCGTAGGATCCTACGGTCTTGGCGTGCATCCGTGCGTCGCTGCGGTCCGGTCCCAGGTCGACGGGCACGTGCACCTTCCGCCGACCACTGGCGACAACATCGATGTACTGTGGAGACCTCACGCCCCACGTGTTGAGCAATTCGGCGGTACGTCCACCCGGCCTCCCGCATGCCCACTATACGCCCTCGCTCAAAGTCCGTCAACTGCACATACGGTTCATGTCCACGCTGTCGCAGCATGCTACCAGTGTTAAAGACTGTGATGGAGCTCCGTATGCCACGGCAAACTGGCTGACACTGACGGCGGCGGTGCACAAATGCTGCGCAGCTAGCGCCATTCGACGGCCAACACCGCGGTTCCTGGTGTGTCCGCTGTGCCGTGCGTGTGATCATTGCTTGTACAGCCCTCTCGCAGTGTCCGGAGCAAGTATGGTGGGTCTGACACACCGGTGTCAATGTGTTCTTTTTTCCATTTCCAGGAGTGTATATATAAGGAAGAGAAAGGGTCCAAGGATTGAGCCCTGTGGTACACCTTGTAATACACCTTGTAATACAGGTTCACTGGTGGACTGGGAGTTCATGATTTTACTATCTAGTTTGTATGACAATTTAGTGCTTTGCTTACAATTCAACAGGTACGTGGTTAGTTGTCACTGACAAGTACCAAGCTGGATAGTCATACATACATTCATGTTTGTCACATGTTTCAGGTGAGCCGCTCGGATGCTCTGGCAGCAGAGAGGATATCGCTGCTGGCACGACTCGGTCTACCATCTGCCGGTGACTTTGCTCTTCGACCAGGACCAGACCCAGTTGAGGGTCGGCTACTAGCTTTTCTACGAGTGTTCAGCATGAACAAAGGTGAGTGTGTGCATGTCTGCCTCCTCTTAGGCATGGGATGCATTTCTCCTTTCTCTGTCCCCCCTCCCCGCCCCATCCTTTTCCTTCCCCCTCACCCCCATTTTTTCATATTTCTCTCTCATCCTACTCCACCTCCATATACATCTACACGTACTCTGCAAACCATCTGACTCTTATTTATAGCAGGACAGAACATGAAAATATTAGCAATACTTCAATCATTGGCATCTAGTGTGATGTCCCAGTCAGATTTTGAGCAGATGATCACGAACTGGCCACAGGTGACCATCCTGTTCAGAATACGTGCTCTAAAGACTGCCTCACAGATCTAGATGTATCGGACCTCATAATATGCAGCTAGGGGTGGAACAAACTGTCACCTTAATGTGTTCAGAGGCACAAAGGTATTTTAAGTTTGACTGAATGCAAAAAATTTTGTGCTTCAGATTTCATTTGTAAAAGTCTGTTTTGTTAAATTTTAAGACTGTACCAAGATTTTGTTGTTATATATGCAGATGGATCTAAGCAAGAGAATGCTCTCTATTGTCAGCACCGAGCGAGGTGGTGCAGTGGTTAGACACTGGACTCGCATTCGGGAGGATGACGGTTCAATCCCGCGTCCGGCCATCCTGATTTAGGTTTTCCGTGATTTCCCTAAATTACTCCAGGCAAATGCCGGGATGGTTCCTCTGAAAGGGCACGGCCGACTTCCTTCTACATCCTTCCCTAAACCAATGAGACCGATGACCACGCTGTCTGGTCTCCTTCCCCAAACAACCAACCAACCATCTATTGTCAGCACTTTTCCCTAGTAGGATTTTGAGTTTGCTTCTCAGAATGTTTAATAAATTATGATGCAAAGGTATGCAGTGTCCTGAAGGCACTGGAGCGAGTATGTATGCATCACAGCAGAGTTTTCCACCTTCTTTGACTTGCTTAGTGTCCTATAAGCAGTACAGAAAATGTATCCAGTAGCGAGGGGGCGGGGAGGGGGGGGGGGATTGAAAACCATCTATGACACCTCACAGTGCATCTGAGACCAAGGCAAGGAGGTGGTCTTTTGCTGATTGAGATACAAGTAAATGATGCAGCTGACAAAGCAGCCAAAGAAGCATGTAGAGATGGTGTTGTAATTAGGTGCACAAATATGGTCCCTCACCTCAGTCGAGTTATGATTCATTTACAACGTAGTTGACTGGGCACCAAAGCTGCACATACGTGTAGTTGCCCTAGCTGTGCAGATGTGTAGCTGGCTCTGAATTAGGATTTGTCCAAGCTTAGCAATGTTTTCAGTTTTATTTTAACTGCCTAACAACTGCTGAGCACGTCAACTATGTGAAAAGGTTTTACTTGTACTTTCTCCATTAATTAAACATTTACAGTACATATCTAACATTAAGGAGTTTTGACATCTTTGTCCCCTATCAGTGACAGCTCACTTCCAGTATCGTCATTATTAATAGCAAGTATATCTCGTGAATAAGTATGTGGTGTTTCCCCTACAAGTCCATCCTGCTGCACCTTACTCCCACTGGTCCAACACCTTTGCCCTGCCCTCTTTCTCGTTGCTCATTCTTCCTGGCATGTAAAAGCACATACAGCCTACCTTATCACTGATACCCAGCTGCAGCCAATAAATTCATAGATCTTGTTCTAAGTATGAGGACAGTCAGAAACGTTCACGGTATGATAGTGAATTTTTGTTTCCAAAAACTTTTATCTTTCAACATAATCTACATTTATGTTAACATATCTCATCGAGTGGTGTTCCTGTGGCAATATTCTGTTTCTGTATTGTTCCTCTAAAAGTGCAGCAAAATACTTTTTTAGAGCTGCAGTTGCTTCTTGGTTGGACGAAAACATTAACCAGCTAGAAAAACTTTCAGTTTTGGGGAGTGATGAAGTCTGAGGGAGCCAAATCTAGGGAACAGCACAAATATTCCGAAACTTCACAGTGCAGATCTTCCAGTTTTTCCATCACCAAGACACTGTTGTTGGCTGAAGTATTGCCTTGATGAAAGATGATGCTTTTCTTTTGCAAACAGTCTCTTTCCTCAAATTCTTGCACCCGATCCATTAGAAGTTTATGATAATGATCGGCAGCTACTGTTTCACATTTTTGAAGACTGTCAGTAAAATTCCTTTCTGGTCCCATGCATTGGGATGCTGTTTCCCACTGATGACACAGTCTTTACCTTCCTTGGAACTGAAGAATCACCTCCTATCCACTGTCTGGATTGTTGTCTCAATTGTAATGTGTAGCTGTCAAACCATGTTTCAACCATTATCATATACTGCTGCAGAAAACCACTTTGATTTCTACAAATATGCACCAAACACTGTTCACATCAACCTTCTGGTATGATATTTTGCACGTTTTGTAAGATTTATGATATCATTAAGCTATTCATCCTTCAGTGAATCAGTTTGGAAACTTTCACGGGCTCATTTAAATTGAACAGTCCATTTCTCATGATGGGAATTGAAGAAGAGTCACCATACAGACTTATGAATGTCAAATGAGTGTCAGTTGGCATCAAAGATTCTTAAAATATGATATTCAACCACGGGGGTAAAAAGTTATGCCTGTAGTGCTGCAATATGTGGGTGAGACAGAACTTTTCAGAGAATCCTTGTACCAGGTTATGTGAAGTCAGTCATATACAATACCATACAAGCTAGAGAGAATGTTCTTTGATAATTGATTTCTGTTTCTATGGATAATTACACAAAACAATAGTCTGACCTATCTCTAAAGACATAATACTCACAATCACATTGTGATTACTGGCCAATCAGCATATTGGCTGCTGTATCCAGAGTCCTGGAATAAATATTTCAGTCAACTAACTTTATACCTCAGCAAATACATCTTAAGTAACAGATATTACCTTAAAGTCAGTACCGCCAGTAAGCTGTTTTTTTCCTCTCCCCAAGGTTACATTAACACAATCATGATTTCGGCAAAAAAACAGTCTAATGACTTTAAAGAAATATATTATGACTGTGGCCCCACATTATGAAAAAAATTAACAGATATTAGTCTGTTTTTTAAAAACTGAAATATGCCATAGACGGTTGTGAAGCCACAGTATTGACACTGCAAGATTTCTGCAACACATTTCATAGCATTAGATTTGACATACTGCTCAGTAAATTGTGACACTTAACATTTTCTTCTGAACTGAACTACTTGAGATGCAGACAGCAGCATATTGTCAGCAGGAATGAAGAGCTATCTTGGAAGCTCACGTCGTCTCTCTCTCTCTCTCTCTCTCTCTCTCTCTCTCTCTCTCTCTCTCTCTGTGTGTGTGTGTGTGTGTGTGTGTGTGTGTGTGTGTGTGTGTGTGTGTAACTGCATGTTTTACTTAAGTGCTAGATCTAAACATATCAATACTGCCATCATACAAGTGAATGGTGATCTCTCGTCTGAGTCCATATGGGTGCAAAACCTGGGACTCACACTAAATGTGAATTAAGTGCCAAGTAATTTCAGTACACCATCATAAAGCAATAACTTCTGAATTCCACAAACAAGTGGACCCTATTCTTTCCTATGGTATCTCAGTAACATATCAGAAAACAGTGTATGAAAACCTCAAGGGACTGAAAATAGTGTCGCCTCATGCCGGAAGACTTCTCCGTGCCTCTACGCACTCCAGAATTTTTGAAACATATTTGCACTGGATGTGAAAAATGAACATCTGCAGTGACTATTTCTATGAATCACCACTGTTCTAGTGTAATCCAACAAAGGAGGAGAACTAATCATGTATGCTCATGCGTTTTCATCTGCCTATTTGGCCAGGTCATTCTGTAGCTAGGATGGTTGCGGCATAAAAAGTTATGTGACCACCATGAACTGTGTCTCCTCCAATAGCTTGTTATTGTGTAAGCATTTCAGTACCTCACATTAGAGATTAAGTAACTGTCATCTCATTATCATAAAAGAGTCTCACTTATCGATTAACCTAAATGCACTCATCCATCTAACAGAAACACTGACAAACACCTTCTCTGTTCCTGCTGTCCACTGCCGGAATATGTTACTTGCATTCCGTGAGCAATACAGTATCCTGTTGCATGTAAGAAAAAGCTGAATCACTTGCTTTGTAAACTTACATAACAACCTGGTCTATTCAGGGGCACTACGCATCAAGATGGTTGAAAGAACTGGTGAGGGAGAGGGTAGATTCACATCAGAGTGTAGAATTAATAAGCTAAGGTAATACTGACATGTGTTAATTCAAGCAGCCTTATAAAGCAGTCCCGTTGGCCTTAGGTGTCACCAGCAGAATAGAATGAGTGCAACCTGCCCATGTCCTCCAGAATTGTGCCAGCTAGACAACCCTGCATGTACTGGTGATCCTCATGTCATGGTATTGAGTGTGATAGCCAATACTAGATGTTTGATGCAGAGCAATGCCCCCCCCCCCCCCCCCCTTCCCCCAAGGGGTTAACGAGGATGATGGATGATGACGAAATTGATGTGCAGATTGGCTAGGAGGACATAAGGGCATACCTCCCGCAGACATATCATAGACATCTTGCAGTCCATCAGCCGAAGTCCCTATGAAGCAACGGCTGCCCGCACACCAGCTCCGAGCATCGCTGAAATTTCCAAAGTCATGCAGCACCCCATCACTTTGTCTCAAGACTCACGTGGAAACATGATGAGTTAATCAGCAGACAGGCTGCCTCCAGATCCTCATCACCAAGGGTTAGCCAGGGTTTCTCGAAAACTCGGAAGCCTGCCATTGTCTCCTGTGTAAGACACTGATAGAATGGTGGCGCAACTAAATGCCTTAATGCTCTAAGCTTGATTGTTTGTATCCTTATAGCTACACTTCTGACATAGTCCTACTGGGGAAGGATGAGTAGGTTTGCTTTATAATTCCTCACCCTGTCAGCTTTTCAAGTGAGCACAGGTTGTTAGGCCCTGTTAAATTTGCAATATGAGAGTTTCTCAACACACAAGTGCTCCAAGTTACAAAATGTTACTTCGCCCTCATTCACATTAGCAGTTCTGTGCACCTTTTCTGTGACCCGTGTCACAAACACCGTCTTGCCAGCATGTTTTGATGTAATGTCCACAATATTTGCCCAGTGGCTTACTTGAGTAGCACATTGGCTGAGCTGGACTGTACTGTCTGTAGCAGTGGTTGGAATGAGACTTTAAAAAAATTTACAATAAGTACACTAAACTTTTCTGGGATGCAGCACTTCTTCATCAAAGTCTATACATGTCCAAAAATCCCCAATGTGTTTTGAATGCATTGATAAGCATGTACAGTACGTTGTCAGAGTATTGTGCCATTAACATGGCTGGAATACAGCAAAGCTTTTAAATAACCCACACAGTAAACTCCAGTGGATTCAGGGCGGGGGATGTGGAGGCCGCAGTATTGGCTAGTTGTGCCCAATATGCTTGCCGTCGAAGATTTGTACACATATTCCCCAACAGCCACATGAAAGTGTCCTGTTGGGCCATCGTGCATGTCCCATGTATGTATCCTTTCACCTTAAGGAATGTCAACAGCTTAAATTTAGCCTTAGACATGTGTTGTGGAACGGCAATCCAGCTGCCTCATGCAGGGTGAGAGAGGCCAGTTCAAAATCTGTTTACAGTATTTTTTCATTACCATGGCTGCACTTGTGCTTACGTGGTATCAAGGAAACTGTTGGTTTCTGGACCTGTGCTTATTGTTGGGAATGCAGGGGGACAGCATAGGTTATCCTCAGTCAGAATGATTCCCAACAATTAGTAATAAAATGATGTTTGTTAAATATAAAGAAATACTCAACTTAAATGAAGCATTTTCTTGTGAAATGTCCAGCACAATTAGACTTTTAAAATTACTATAAATCCTCTAAAACATTAAATTTGCGACTCTGTGCATCTAAGCAATACTTACACAGAGTCCAGAGTTGGCCTACAATAATGAGGCATCGGCCAGTCACTATCCGCACACGTGATGTCCAAGGGTTGGCAGCTGCAGCCCCTGGCAGACCTCCGTACTGTCACCACGTTTATTAGCATTATTTGCTTGTCTCATTGTCCTCCATTTTCCCACATTGTGTACAGAACTGAGACAGCAGCAGCAGTCAGGCAGACAGTACCTGAGTCTTTCTCCATTTATTGGGCCAAGCAGAGTTATTGGAGACTTTTTTTCTGAAAAGGTACAACCTACTGAGAAGAAATTTCATCCAACACTTGTCTGCAAAGTGTGTTCAATCAAATGAAATGTCACGCAAATTTATTGCGTTCACAGTTACAAAGCTATGATATTGAAAAATGTGTTAAGAAACAGCAGCCCAGCTACCCCATGCAGCATGAGTATTGTACAATTTGCATGACTGCACTTGTGCTTACATTGTATAGAGGAAACTATTAGTTTCCTGATCTATGTTTATTAGGATTCTTTGCTTGTTTCATTGTCTTCTACTTACCCATTTCATTTGTGCCTTTAGTAATCAAACACCCTGTATATATCTTCAGTCTTCTGACAGGTTTGATGCAACCCTCCACGGCTTTTTCTCCTGTACCAGTCTCTTCATTTCAGAGTAACAGCATTTACACCCAATGTCCTCAGCTATTTGTAGGATATGTTCAGACCTCTGTCCTGCCCTACAGTTTTTACCCTCTACTATTAGGAAGAACTAGACTCCATTTAGGATGTAAGACCTCTTATAAGATGTGTGTCATGGTGACGTCAATACAAAATATCTGCAGTAGAGGGCTGTATGGCTCTATTATTGTCAGGATAAATAAATTTACAAATGGAATAAAATTTTCACAGATCAGCTGCAGCACTGGATGGAGAGTGAGAAAGTCTGTGACCTGGTTTATGATGACTGTGCACTTGAGACAGAACTGGAGTCTCGAACCTGGAACTTCCTGTACACCCGTATACAGCTGCTCCTTTCTGCATACCCGACAACACTGAAGGTAAGTACAAAGGGTAGTTACACTGTGCAAGGCAACATACAGCCACTGTACCTCACAAGGGAACCTCCCCATCGCACCCCCCTCAGATTTAGTTATAAGTTGGCACAGTGGATAGGCCTTGAAAAACTGAACACAGATCAGTCGAGAAAACAGGAAGAAGTTGTGTGCAACTACGAAAAAAATAAGCAAAATATACAAACTGAGAAGTCCATTCGCGAGATAGGCAACATCAAGGATTGTGGGAGCTGAGGAGCGCCATGGTTAGCGTTTCAGACAATTATCAAAGTTCAGGCACTCACACTTCGCTCTCCAAAATTCCAGGACATGTTCAGATTTGCTTGGACATATGCAGGATTTGACGGTCTACACACGGAAAAATTTGAAAATGCTAAAAACGTGTTTTGATAGAGCACAGGGAAAACTGTGCGACTGTGAAACTGTTGCATTCATTTGTTGCAGTTTATGTGACAAACACCTATGTTTTCATTACTTATTTGGGAGTGATTATCACATGCACAAGGAAACCTCAATCGGGCAAGGTAGAAGAATCTTTTTACCCATTCGCCAAGTGTACAAGTTAGGTGGGTCGACAACATATTCCTGTCATGTGACGCGCATGCCGTCACCAGTGTCATATAGAATATATCAGATGTGTTTTCCTGTGGGGGAATTGGTTGACCTATGACCTTGCGATCAAATGTTTCCATTTCCCATTGGAGAGGCACGTCCTTTCGTCTACTAATCGCACGGTTTTGTGGTGCGGTCGCAAAACACAGACACTAAACTTATTACAGTGAACAGAGGCGTCAATGAATGAACGGACAGATCATAACTTCGTGAAAATAAAGAAAGTAAACTTTTCACTCGAGGGAAAACTTGAACCAAGGACATCTCGTTCTGCAGCTGCTCACACTAACCACGGGACCACGGCGCTCCTGAGCTCACACCTTCCATGATGTTGGCTATCTTGCAGCATGGACTACTCAGTTTGTATATTTTGCTTATTTTTTTCATAGTTCCAGACAACTTCTTCCTGTTTTGTCAATTGATTTGTGTTCAGTTTTTCAAGGCCTATCCACTGTGCCAACTTATAACTAAATCTGAGAGGGGTGCGATGGGGAGGTTCCCTTGTCAGAAGAAACACTGCTGCAGTCAGTGTTGATATACACTTCTGTGGCCAACTGTTTAAGGTAATACCAGTGTTTAAACTGTTGGAGAATAAAACTCGTAAGTGAATGATGAAATATCAAGTAGACTAACAAAGTTATCACACCAACATTGATGCTGTGCTTAGTTACATGAGGAATATGTCTTTGAGTGACAGATTAGAATACTAATTAGTAAAATCAGTTTGCAAAAATGGAAAGAGAGATAATGTATGAAAGGTAAAGAGGACATTTTAATTACACCTTGAAAAAATAAACTTACATAATTAATTTTACATTCATTTGCAGGAACTTGCCTGCAGCCCTGGTACACATTGAAATTCATGTATCGCAATACTCTAGCACACTGCTAGGAGCTGAAAGAAAATGGCTCAGCTCATTCACAAATTGAAGTGTTGTGTAGTAAATTGTTTTTAGCATTTGGTGGGGAACAACACTGCAACTGCCCATAGTGAGTTGGTGGAAGTGTGCAACAATTCGTTATCATATGGAACACCAGTTAGTTAATGGAGATGCATCCATGTGACCAGAATGACAGAAGAAAATGGCAGATTGTCTCTCTGTGAAGAAACACCAGTCATAAGAGTAGTTGTGGCCATAGTGCTCAAAAAATAGTGTCTCACAATTGAGGTAATAGTGGAAAATCAGTTTTTAATCAATTTTCAACATCATGCACATGATTTTCAATACGACATTAGTCCCCATCTGCTGGGTTTTGAGAGGGCTCACACCCATTCAAAAGCCCACTGGGCCGAGGCAGCAGAAGTGTTGCATCTGTGTCAGACCAATCCATCCAAGTGACTTGTTTAGCCACCTAACTATGGATGAATGTTGGGTGTGTCACTATCAACACGAGAGTAAGAAGCAAAGCAATCATTGGAAACATGTGAACTCACTACCACCGAAAAAGGCGAAGACCCAGTCATCGTCACCCAGGCGATGCTGTTTTTTGGGACTGCCACAGTGATAACATATTATGCTCACAAGGGGCAAATCATCACAGGAGTGTACTAGAGAAATATCCTGAGGAGGCTAAAGGGGCTATCATTGCTGTAAGTTGTCCAGCGGTGTGTATTTGTTCCATGGCAATGCCCTAGTTGATATTGCACAGGACACAGTGGCTCATGTTGCTTCTTTAGGTTATTAAATTTTCTCCCTCCTCCTGTATCCTCCTGACACAGTACACAGTGACCACGTCCTCTTTACTTGGACGAAGAAACCATTGCATGGAAGGCATTGCGTAGGTATGAAGAAAAGCTGATTTTTGAGAGGCAATATTCATAAACAGCCAAACTGCAGCCTCTTACAACAAGGCTTCTGCCAAGTTGTCTATCATTAGAAATGTCACATTGAAGGGGGGTACGTAGAGAAGGCAAACACCCATCACCTTTCCTCACTGTCACTACTGACCCCCCTCCCCCCTGAAGAGATAATTAAAACTTTATGACTACCCCTTGTAGACAGTTACTTGCCATTAAGTGAGATCAGTGTTACTTTACTGGCTGCATTATGTCTAATAGAATCAGGTGAGTAACCACCTTGCCCACTTTCAATGGTCAGTAGTGACCATCACCTGTGGTCATACAGAGAAGGTGATTCACTCATAGGCAGAGCACCATTGTGAGATAGACCCCTGCTGAGGGCACAGACACAGAGTGGCCTCGGAGACTGACTGGATTTAAAGATAGTTTAAGAATTAACTGTATGCAAGTTCTCTTAACCACAGTGTTCTTGTCTCCTTTCTACAAGAATTCTCTCAGCCTGCACAGCTGTGACAGTTCTGCCAGGGGTGCAGGATCACCTCACTACACAGCTCTGGACAGTCAACAGGCAACCTTCCACAAAAATCAGTCTTGGACGAAGAGCACACATGGCCATGAAGTTCGGATATCTGCGGAACCAGATAAGAATATTAGTGCCGTGGCTTATGCATGCCCAAGTGGTACTTTGTGTTACTCGTGTGACAGACTGAAGATGATGTGATTGGAATGTCAGAACTGGTTGTCTAATAAAATAATATCAGAGTAATGACTATCGGTACAGTGTTATTAAATTTTTAAAGCATAATGTGGAGGAGTTGGTTTGCTGAGTATGGTGTCAGTCATTTCAATATTGTCTCTGTTGGTCTGCCACATTGCAGTGTCTATCTCTTTGAGCGTCTGCTGACTCAGGTTTCCTGTGACACTGTCCTGCGAGTCAAATAAATCTGTGATGACTGATGCCACCCTTCTTCGTATGTGTTCAATATCTCCTGTTATAGCCCGCACCACCTAGCAAGGCGCTTCCGCACATAGAGGCAGAGCAAAAAGGAAGCGTGGGGGGGATGGGAACTGCACATGCACGGCAACAGAGAGCGGGCAAACAAAATCCGCATTGGTGAACTGCGTTGCTGTGGACAACAGTCAGTCTTGTTTGCGTATGGTACATTGTATTACACGTTCAAATCTATGAGGGGAATAATAAATATTAAAACCAATTTCGATCAATCGTCTTGAGAGAAGTATTAATTCACGTCTTGATGATGTTGCGTCCACTGCTCCACAGATTTACTCTGCATGACGTCGGGAGGTGAGAACAGCTGACACAGCTTTGTGAAGCATGAAGCACAATTTTTCTCAAAATGATAATTGTCTAACAATTAGGTCATTGAAACTGATTGCAATAATTTACATTTATTGTGATTTGAACTGCATTATAAGTAAAAATTTAATTCACAACAAAATTAACTTCAAGCACCAACCGAAATCATAATATTTGCTTGACAACTGCTTCTACTCAATACAATTTTTAAAAATGTGTAAGGTGTGTGTGTGTGTGGGGGGGGGGGGGGGTGAATGTGGATGACTATAGTTAAGTGTGAATGCTCCCTGTAAAAAAGAATTTGTGGTAGAAAAGACTAATGTAAAAGATTACCGTAAAAATTGTCAGTAAGTTGTCACACTTTTCACTGTTAACGGGCATTATGAGTGTAAACTAACAAGTTTGATATTTCAGTGAGAGACCACATTTATAATCAATTGAACAAGCAAACAATTAACAATCATCTGTGAATAACTCCAGAGAATGCTGACCGATAACATCGAAAACCACCAATATTTCAAATAACAGCTACTGTCATTTTAGCACCTTATCCAGTTCGTGCCTTGAAAATGACAGAGGTTTACATGTGGAAATATCGGACTTCTGATGAATATATTCAGCTGTATTCTCGTGTTGTTATTAAAGGATATAACATGATGGGAGAAGCTGAACTTCTCCTTGGGCAAAATTTTTGAATGTTATAGTCTGCATAACTAAAAGGATACAAAGTCCTAGTCAAAAAGGCTGGAAAGAACTCATTATTATGTATGGAACTGATATGTTGACAAGCACTTGTTTTAAACCATGAGGCTTCAAAGTTAAGAAATATTATTACTTTGTTCCAAAGTCTATGTCATAATACCATCATCACTTTTATTTGAGTCTGTTTCTGAACAATCTGAATGTAAATTTACAATGATAGGTTCAAGGCTTATATCCGTCATCACTTCCCTGTCAGATTCTTCTTTCTGAAGCTTTTCAGCATGCCGCATGGACAGTGCTCACACTACAGGTGGAATGTTGTCTATTGCCTCACTGTCTGTTGTCTCACGCACAAGTGATTTCCTGTGTGTTATCTTGAATGTGTTACTTTTTGCTCACACATAGCCTTAAAACCTTTTGCTCAAATTAATACTGTGGGACTACACTGATTGTAACACAGGGGTAATCGCAAAACTATGTGACGCCATTCATATGCAAGGAAGTGAAGTTTGTACATTCTGTCACGTGACTTGTATAAATTAATGAGGTGCAGGAGATCGGCACGAGTGTGGTTTATGCGGTGCTTAATATTTTTATTTTTAAACTGGGGAAAAATATCCACTTTTCTGGTGTTTGTACTTGGTGTTTTTTCTATAACAGTTGAATTATAATTGGCCATGACCTACTTCGAAGCAAGGTATGACAAGAATTGTGAATCACGTCACAAAAATTACAGCGTTCATTTCCGAATGGTAATCACTGCTGTTTTTCTTACATGTAAATACAAGTTTATTCTCAGAAACAAAACCAGAAGAAGAGTCAGCATGCAGAATAATTATCCGATAACCTATTCCTGTGACAACTTTAAAACTGCCAATACCATCACTCATTTTTCCAGCAGATCTTCTTCGAATGATTGTTTCATCAAGGTAATACACTGCTGAAGTACCTCCTTCTCTTGTATCATGAATCTTTATTGGGATATAGATCGTGCTGCACCTGTGTCACTTCTTTGAACTAAAAACACTCTTCTTAACGTATCTGGAACCAATGTCTTTTAAAATTCTTTACAAGGACAAAGCTGCATAACTGTAACACATTTTTGTGATGTCGGGCATTCACATGGAGCACTTTAAAACATCATTGTTAAAGCCATCTATTTGAGTTACGGGTTCCTTGCGATTTTGATGCTTTCCAGGTGATACGAAACCATGTGTTTCTATGGTTCCTACAGCTCTGACACTTTCGTTTACAATTCTTTGTACAGTTTTCTTGCTGACACCACATGGTTCTGCAGTCCGTTCTTGTGTTTACAGATGTCAACAGTAAGAGACCTGCTTTCAAATTCACGTTTGAAAAAGTTACAAATATGGTAAATAATATGCCTTGCCTGCTTGTGAAGTACTTCACATTGCCGTCACCTGACTTTTTTTCAAATTCACAGCTATACTGCTGCAAGAAAGCAAAGGAAACACAAAAATTGGCAGTTGAATGAATAATTCAGTTGTTGTGAAGTATGGCAACAGTGCAACAAGTAGGAGCGAAATTCTCGCTCTCTAGCTGTAACACTCTGCTAGCCACCCAGAAAGAGAATGAATATTATTGGCTGCCAGTGGCTAGTAGAGAGGGATGCACAGAATGGCTGAAAATTGGGCCGCCTTCTTACATGACATGAACTTCAGTCGTATATGGCATGAGGCCCAAATGCTTCAGCAATAATTTAGATTGGGTCTGCTCTGTATACTGACTGTATAAAGTGGTTATATTGTAAGGATAGTGTTACTATGATGCTCAGCTGATCATCTTTTAAACAAATGGTGTCCAATAAGTAAAGCAGCACTTTTTTTCTGAAAGCAGTTTGGTTCGATTCAGGATTCCAGTACACCATATTCTTCCCCACTCTTTAGGCTGCAGAACCCTATTTTGCAACCTAACCTCCATTCAATGTGGCAGCCTTACAGCACTTTACTGGGCGGGCCTGATGCCCTCATGGTTCCACTCTACTGGTCAATGTTGGAGCCAATGTCTTTCTGCGTCAATAACCTCCCCATCATCTATGTACTGCTTCCCACAGAGTGCATTCTTTGTTGGGTCAAACAGATGTAAATCAGAAGTTACAAGATCCAGGCTGTAGGGTGGGTGAGGAAGAACAGTCTTTTGAGTACCCCAACTGGTGAACGAGTGTGTGAGCACTACCAACAGACACATCCAGTTGTACAACGAGGTATTTGATTGTGATCCATCAATCAGCTCAAATGAAAATGTCCACACATTCCAACATTGCAAGAGTCACACCTGTGTGCAGCCAACTGGCACACGTGAAATTGGACAGATTTATGTGACTTTCTTGCTGTGATGACAGACGCCTTGCCCAATGACTCACTGTGCTTTTGCTCACTGCCAGGTCTTGGTAGACATTACCTATGAATATATGTGATGCTCTGGTTTGCTGCCAAAAGAAACCCGGTGACAGCTTTCTGCTTGAAAGCATCTCCATTACAGATGACATTTTGAAGGGTATGTATAGTGCTGCCACTTATCAGAACTTCATAAAACTATAGGGGCTAAAGCAGGAATATTCCACGATGTCCCACAATAAAGTCTGCATATTTTTCAACCAAAATTGGCTGTGAAGAAGAGTGTGTTGCGTTAATTATTGAATGCTCCTCATATAACCTGAAGATTGTGCAATAAACATTGAAATATGTTGATGAGTAAATAATAATAATAATAATAATAATAATGTGCTACTGCTGCTGAACATACAGTGAAAGTCCTCAAATATCTTACAATTGTCAGTGACCACTTTTATATTGATGGTGTTCCTCAGGCATTCAGTCAAGTTGTTAATTCCATTTTATGTATAATATTTAGACTATTGACCCAGTTGATTAATTTAGATGTGGCAAGCTTCAACTAGACTGTGAAATACTGTTGGTGTCGGACAGCTGTTTATAGCAGAGTTCAACTTGTTGCTTATTTGTTTTTCACAACCCATACTGTTATTCCATGAAATGCACATTCTCTCATTGTTTCCCAGCTCTGATGGATGAGAAAACCCATGAGATCTTAATAAATTGAGCCTTGGACAGCAAGTCTTTCTGAAATCGATACTTCCATTCCAGTTTGTGAGTTTTCTGACAGCTTGATTTTGTTAGAATCCTTAATTGTGGTGTTTTGTGTTTGAAAGGCGATTCTGGACTGATCTTGTTTCTTATAAGGCGATTTGTATTGGGTTGGTGAGAGGTTTTGGGTCATAATGCATACTACAGAATGAAACTGATATTTGTCTAAATCCACCATAGGCAGTTGCTACAAAACTGATGTACAAAAGTGCCTCACACTGTTAAACAACTGATACAAAATGTACAAGAACTGTGTCATGACTGATTCACAAACTGGTGTTACAACTGGCCTGGCACCGGCTCTTGTATAAAAGAATAACAGTCAGGGGTACATTATGCTGTACATTTTGGTACACTATGCTCTAATTAAACTTATATAATTGTAATGCAGAATTAAATATTGACAAAATTTGAAGTGTCAGCAAATTCCATATACAGGACATGTCCGGAAAGTAAAGAATCGCAATTTCTGTGACACAACTATACATAGCAGTGTATCAGACCGGTTGGTGAGGTTAGGGGTGACCATTAGCTGTCATGTGGTAGGTCACTAAATTGCCTTGGAGGATTAGGACGGCTTCTTCCATGAACCTCTACGTAGTGGACGCATTGAGCTTATGTGGAGAAAACTTAAGAGCAACACTATGAAACAAAGTTTTGCATGAAGCTTAATAGGACACCACTGGAAAGTTTTGGAATGCTTATGTAACCCTTCAGGGACAGTTGCCTTTCCAGATCACAGTTGAACAAGTGTCACAAGATATTTAAAGAAGGTTGGCAGGAAGTTGCCAATGAGGCCTGCACAGGATGCCAGTCAACATTGTGAACGGATGACTGTATGACTCACGTGTGCCAATTACTGAATTCAGACTGTCAAATGAGTGTTCGCTTGATGTCAGAATTATTAGGCTTACCAAAAATGGTTGTTTGTGAGATTGAATCGGAAGATTTGGCCATGCAGGTGATCTGCCCAAAGTTTTGACTGATGCACGAAAGCAGCACCAAGTGGAAGTGTTTGTAGATCTAGAGCAACTCTGTGAAGATGATCTCAGTTTCCTGGACAATGTGATCACTGGGTCTTTAAGTACAATCTGGGGTCAAAGAGGCAGAGTGCTGAATGCCACATGATGAAACTGTGTGTTTACATTTTGTGGTGTGCAGTTGCAGCTGTAGCAGTTATAAAGCTAAATACTGACAAAGTTATTTGTGCACTGTTATACAGTTATTAAATTTAATGGTTTGCAGCAGTATTTCATGCAGTTTGTGGCAAAATAACAATTTAATAAACTTTTGGAAACGTTCTTCTGTGCGTTGAAGTCATTTAGTAAATATCATGCTTTACTTTTCACCTGCATTTCTTATTGTTTCTAGTGAAATATTTGAGCAAAATTTTTATTCAGTGTTTTAATGTCATTGAGTGTTCCAGTGGTGGTTTGAATTTTTGGTTTTAGCTAATAATTTTGTGAAGTTTTGTTGGTATTGGTATTAGCTGTGGTGTAGTAGTACTAATCAAGTAGTTGCTTTCTTAGTAGACAGATAATTTCGAGACTGCTATTGTTAGTTCTATAAATAGTTCTACTGGTGTAATTGAACTTAGGTAACATAGATGTATAGTTTTTTTTCCCAGTAACTGTAAAATTTTACCATGAGTGAGAAGTGTGGGCTCTGTCATAGGTTTGTGAGTAGTGGGTTACAGTGTGGGATTTGTTCAAAGTATTTTCATTGGGGGGAATGCAGTGGGGAAGCCAGTGGGCAATCTTGCGAGATCCTCTCCTGGGAAATGCAGAATCTGTAGTAAAAATAAGTTGTTAGAGGAGTAGGAGTGTAAGATCTGTGCCCTTCAGGTGCACTTACAATGCGCAAAGGAGAAAACAGATAGGTTGAGGAGGGTGAAGGATGATGGAGAATGGGAACTGGCAGCTGGAAAGAAGGCAGCTAGGAGGAGAAGGTATTCAGACAGTTATACTTTGCGTATATGCAATAGATTTGACCAAGTGTCAGAGTTGAGTGGAGAGGAGCCTGTTGTAGCTGTAAGTGTAGGGAACATGCAGCAGTCCTCAGCAGTTAGGAGGCTCAGGTCAGTTGCTAAGTCTAACAGAAAGGAGGAGGTTCTGCTGCTAGGTAGTTCGCACGGTAGAGATGTGGGTCAGCAGTTGCAGGAAGTGTTGGAGAGTGAGTACCAGGTCACCAGCATTGTGATCTCCCTGTGGGTCAGGGGGTAAGAAAAGGCCTGAGGTATTCCTGCCTGCCGTAAGCCTTTATGTGATGGTCCTCTGCAGGGTTTGTCCCCCATTCTTCAAAATTTTCCCGAAGAGTGAGCCAAGTGAGGAAGGGCGCCTTACAAGGTGCATCACGCCCATTGTGCACTGAGATCTTTAGCCCACTTCCTCGTCGTTGCATTGCAGTCCTGCCCATTCTCCATCTCTTCCTGGGTGCGTTTTCCACCGGGCACTATGCAGTGTCACTTTCTGTGTCGATGATGACCACGGACTTCTTTGCTCCTGATATCCAGGTGGTAGCCAGTCCCTTATGGCGGGGCCACCATGTACCGTGTTGGTTGCAGCCCCCTGACCGCACAGGGGCCGCTCTGCTGAAGCCTGTGCCGTTAACTCCCCACGTATGCCAAAGGGTAGATGCCAACCCCCTGGGGCATCAGCACTCCCGACAATGGCCATCCTGCCAGGTGGCCTTTACTGCGGCTGGGTGGTGCCCGTGGGGAGGGTCCCTGGTCAGAGTGGGTGGCATCAGGGCAGATGACATGCGATGAAGCATAGTCCATCATCTCTTACTGGTGGTGAAACACCAGCAGTCTCTAAGCATTCATGAGCTCAATTCAACATACAGAAGTATAACCCCAAATCGTTCCCCTCCCTGGCCACACCAAGGGAGGAACGTCAGGCTAAGGATGGCAGTGGATCTTATTCGCCCCAGTACCTTGTATGTTCGAGAGCTGATGGGGACTCTTTCGTGATGACGAAGCCACAGTTTTTTGTTAAGCATTTAGAGGACAAGTTTGGGGAGGTGGAGGGATTTTCCAAAATTAGATCTGGGTCAGTCTTGATCAAAACTGCATCCTCTGTCCAGTCACGCACTTTAACAAGCTGAGGGATGTTTCCGTAACCATCACGCCTTATAAGAGCGTAAATATGGTCCAGGGTATCATATTTCACAGTCTGGCAATGAACTGCACGTCAGTTTACAGCAGTGAGGTGTACATTTCATCCAGCATGTCCACCGTGATCCGAGGAATAATCAGGTTGCCACCGGTGCCTTCATTTTGGCCTTCGATGGTGATATGTTGTCCGAGAAGGTCAAGTTGATGGTCTACCACGGTCATATAAAGCCCTATATCCTTCCCCCGATGCAGTGCTCCAAGTGCTGGAAGTTCGGCCATATGTCTTCCCGCTGTACTATCAGTGTCCCATATAAAGATTGCGGACACCCATCACATCACAATACTCTATGTGCCCCGCCTCCCATCTGTGTCAACTGTGAGGAGGACCATTCGCCTTGCTCGCCAGACTGCAGGATTCTCCAGTGAAAAAGGAAAATCATGGAGTACAAGACCCTGGACTGACTGACCTACACTGAGGCTAAGAGAAAATCCTGTACGTACAACATCATCTTACGCCGCCACTACAACAGTTCTGTCACTATCAGCTCCGCCAACCCAGGTCATCTCTCAGAGCTGGAAGACTACACCTGCCCCCTTGATGGAGGGGGGGCATTTCCCTCGCTGTTGCTCCCGCACCAACTACTTCGGGAGCTACCCCCCCTCCAACCATTGGGGATGTCCATCCCCACTTTTAATCCAGAGAAGCATAAGCCGTCTTTGCTTCTCTCACTGGGAAGGGGTCTCTTGGATCACTCCCTTCCCAGGTTTCTGCTAGTGGGAAAGATGACACCCACCAGTGTCTGAAGAGCTCAGGAGCAGCTGCTCGTAGGGCTTCACGCTCATCCTCCATCCCGGAAACTGAGCTAGTGAAAACCTCCCAGCCAGGGAAACCCAAGGAGCAGCAAGAGAAATCCAAAAAGAAGACCCCCTAAGACCAAGGAAATTGAGGTGGCACCCACACCACCGCTACCTCCAAGCTCTGCGTTTGCGGATAGGATGGAGATTCTGGCGTCCACTGAGGACCTAGATCTCGCCATACCCTCAGACACAATAGATATAGACTGCTCAGGCAAAAAGTCAGTGGCAGCAGGTGACTCTGAGGTGTAAACTGCCTCATTGAATGTTCCATGCTTTCCCAGTCTCACGATGACATCATCCTCCAGTGGAATTGTGACAGTTTTTCCACTGCCTACCTGAGCTATGGCAACTGTTAAGCTTTACACGTGCTATCTGCATTGCCCTCCAGGAAACCTGGTTCGTGGCAATGCGGACCCCTGCCGTCTGTGGCTATAAGGGATATTAAAGGAACTGTAGCAACTGTTATCGAGTGTCAGGTGGAGTTTGCGTTTATGTCCTAAACTCAGTCTGTAGTGACACTGTGCCCCTTCAAACTCCTCTTGTAGCTGTGGCTGTCAGAATAAGGATGACACAGGAAATAACTGTCTGCAATGTATATCTTTCTCCAGTTGGTGCAGTACCTCTGAATATATTAGTTGCACTGATTGATCAACTCTCTAAACCTTTCCTACTTTGGGGAGATTGTGGGGTGGCACCATGATTACTGGCTGAGGCAGAGATGTCAAAACTTCACTGTCTCAGTTCGACCTCTGCCTCTCAAATACTGGGGCCATCACACATTTCATTGTGGCTCGTGGTAGTTACTCGGCCATTGATTTATCAATTTGCAGCCCAGGACTTCACCCATCTATCCACTGGAGAGCACATGACGACCTGTGTGGTAGTGATCACTTCCCCATCTTCCTGTCACTGTCCCAGCGTCAGGCCCACGTACGCCTGCACAGATGGGCTTTAAACAAGGCGGACTGGGAAACTTTCACCTCTCCGTTGAATCTCCCCCACATGGTAACATTGATGTGTAGGCTGAACAGGTGACTAAAACAGTTGTTTCTGCGGCAGAAAATGTGATCCCTCTCTCTTTAGGGTGCCCCTGGTATAAGGTAGTCCCTTGGTGGTCGCTGAAGCTTCAGAGGATGTCATGTTTCCAAGTAGAGAAGGAATTAGCATATTTCATCAAAATATAAGAGGTATTAGAGATAAAGTTAGTGAACTGCATATAGATGTTGACTCTGAAGTTACTGATATATCGGAGCACCTCTTAAATAATTTGTCAATTCAGAGGCTTCCTCTACAAGGATACAGATTAGCTGGCTGTTATTCAAGGAGTTCCTTGCATGGTGAGGGAGTGGCTATGTACATAAAAAACAGTATTCCATTATAGTCTATAGATGTATCACGGCACTGAGCTGAAAAGAAATTTGAATGTTCTGCAGTGGCAGTTGAATTTAGTGAAACCAAACTTCTAATTGTTGTTGTTGTTTATAGATCCCCTAACTCTGACTTCACAGCATTTCTGCTCAAGCTAGAGAGGGTTCTTGATTCCGGAAGTACCAGAAATTAGTTATATGTAGTGACTTCAATATAAATTTTGCATATGATGGTGCAAGAAAAAGGATGTTGGTAGATCTAAATTCATATGGCGTGATGCAGACTGTATTTTTTCCAACTAGGGTGCAGTGGAACAGTAGCACAGCCATAGACAATATTTTTATTCATACTTCATTACTAGATGGGCATTCTGTTGCTAAAGGGTGAATGGCCTTTCAGACCATGATGCACAAATTTTAACACTAAAAGGCTTTTGTACTCAAACCAATGTCACATATAATTACAAACTATGTAGGAAGGTTAATCCAGCACTAATAGAGAGTTTTTTTAAACCTTGTCAACATGAGTGGCAGGATGTTTATAGTGCTGATAACGTAGGTGATAAATATAACGCTTACCCTAACACATTTCTCATGCTCTTTGAGAATTGCTTTCCATTAGAAAATTCTAAATGGGGCACTAGCAGTAATGGGCAGTCCAGGTGGCTGACTATTGGGATAAGAATATCGTGTAGAACAAAGTGGGAATTATATCAAAATGTTAGAAGTAGTCACAATCAAGCAACAGTAGCTCATTCCAAGCAGTATTCTAAGGTGCTTAAAAATGTTATTAGGAAGGCAAAGAGTATGTGGTATACAAATAGAATAGCTAATTCGCAGGATAAAATTAAAACTGTGTGGTCAGTTGTGAAGCAAGTGCTGGTCAGCAGCACAAGGTCGACAATATAAAGTAAGTAAAAATATTTCTGTTACTAATAAAACAGATATATGTACAGTATTTAACAATCATTTTCTGAGCATTGCTGGTGAATTAAATAAAAATTTAGTTTCTACAGGGAATAATATAACTTTCTTGCCAAATGCTTTTCCGAGATTGATGTCTGAAATTCTCCTCTGTGATACAGACAAGGGGAAGATTGAATCAGTAATTTAATCACTGAAGACTAAGGACTCTCATGGATATGATGGTATGCCTAGCAATATATTAAAGTACTGTGCAGCACATGTTAGACCTGTATCTAGCCATATTTGTAATTTTTCCTTTGAGAATGGTCAGTTTCTTAAATGATTATATTACTCAGTAGTAAAGCTGCTTTATAAAAAGAGAGCAAAGGACAATGTAGACCATTTTAGAACTATTTCTATGCCATCAGTGTTTGCTAAAGTTATTGAAAAGGCTGTGTATGTAAGGATTTGCTATCAAATGTACTGTTCAGCTTTAGAAGTTGTTTAACAGCTGAAAATGCTGTATTTTCTTTTCTCTGTGAGGTAGTGGATGGGTTACACAAAAGGTTTCGAATGCTAGGCATATTTTTTGATTTAACTAAGGCATTTGATCGTGTTGATCATAAAATATTGCTCTGGAAGTTGGGCCATTATGGAATATGGGGAGTAGGTCACAATTGGTTCACCTCTTACTTTAGCAACAGACAGCAAAAGGTCATTATTCACAATGTTGAGAACGATTGTGATGTGGGGTCTCAGTGAGGTACAGTCACGTGGGGGGTACCCCAGGGATCAGTGTTGGGGCCACTCCTGTTCGTTATTTATGTAATTGATATGCCCTCTAGTATTACAGGTAACTCTAAAATATTTCTGTTTGCTGATGACACTAGCTTGGTAATAGATGATGTTGTCTGCAACACTGACTCAGTTTCAAATAGTGCAGTTCATGGCATAAGTTCATGGCTTGTAGAAAATAAACTGACACTAAATCATAGTGAGACTCAGTTTTTGCAGTTTATAACACACAATTCCTTTTTTCCCCCTAAGGTGAGTCTTTCCTCTCCCGGGATTGGAATGACTCCTTACCCTCTCCCTTAAAACCCACATCCTTTCATCTTCCCCCTCCTTCCCTCTTTCCTGACGAAGCAACTGTTGGTTGCGAAAGCTTGAATTTTGTGTGTATGTTTGTGTTTGTTTGTGTGTCTATCGACCTGCCAGCGCTTTCTTTTGGTAAGTCACATGATAATCTCAAAAAGTTCTTGACCAATTTACTTCAGGTTCTTACATGTTACTCAATCATTCAGACAGAAAGGAGGGGGGGGGGGGGGGATGTACAGAGAGAGAGGGTGGATGAGAAGATGCACAGAGAGGGGCAGAGGACAAGGAATTTAGAATGTATATGCAGTTTCCATACATATTAAGCAGTTGCAAAGCACTACCAAGTGTAATGATAGATGTAGGTCAACAGAATAAAATTACCATGTATTGTAAATGTCACTTGAAACATGTATTGCCTACTCCTATCTGAATCTGATACTTTGTATTTCAATACATGTCTCTCACAGCAAACCAGTTACATTTCAAGTGTTGGTTTGTAGGTGGATGAGGAGTTGCTGGCAAAGCGGTCGTCGCTGTCCCCATGCCATGCGGCAGCAGTGGAGATGCGTGCCTGTGAGAAGCGGATCCTGCACAATGCGCTCGAGTATGTGAGCCAGCGCACACACACTTGACGGCCCGCCCTCGGGGCGCGTGGCGCGCTACTTAGCCGCCGACACTCCGCGCTCCTCGGGTAACTCCGGGTGGTGTTGACCGGCAGGTGGAGAAGTGGGAAAATATCATGGGCACTGCACTGTCCAGTCCCTGATCCTCTGGGCCCCAAGTATGTAATGACACTGTGCCAGAATTCTCTTTCCCCTGTACCCACTGGTGTAACCACCCTGTTGCGGCTGTTTGGATGATCAGCAGTCCTTAATGTACCTTACCTGTCATTCTTGCATCCACCTGTTACTGTCATGCAATTTTATATGTGTCTATGTATGTGGCTGTCTTATCATACATAATTGTTGTTATGTATTTTACTCAGTATAAGGAAAAAAAATAGTGACAATGTAGGTATTTGTGTAAGTTTAATGGTATACTCCTCAATTGAGTTGAAACTCACATTTAAAATGGATCCTAAGCTCTATTTGGAATTTGAACTTTATCTTTCCCAAGTTGGGCGTTCGAGCACTGTGCTTCAAATCCCAAGCCAGGCATAATTCTGATGTGTATTGTACGGCTCACATCACAAGTATTTTGTTGATGGAGGAAATGTAAATTTGGTGGATTATTTGTGTAATGCTTCAGTGTATCAATGTATCATCTAGAGGGGTTGGGGCAGGGCATTTATTCAATATCCAGTAAAAGGATAAGAATCCTGTGACACAGATTGTGGTTTAAACTACAGACTGACTCAGAAATACTAACAGAGCTGCTACACATAATATAAATGCTAGTCCTGCTGGTATAATGGGAATATTTGAGACTTGGGCGCATGTTTGTTTATTTTATGTTTTTTTGCTGATAAAGGATACAAAGTAGGGTTTTACATATTGTGCTCGGCTCAGCCATTTAGTTGATAACACGTGTTGATTATTTTCAAGGTTGAAACTTCCTGGCAGATTAAAAACGTCTGCCAGACCATGAATAGAACCCATAATTTTTACCTTTCATGGACAAATGTGCTATTGACTGAGCTATCCGTGAATGATTCACTACCAGCCCTGTGTATTCGTTTCTACCAGTAGCTATCTCTTACAACCCAAAGATAGGAGAGAGGTACTGGCAGAAGTAATGCTGTGAGGGCAAGTTTTGAGTCATGGCTGTATAGCTCAATCAGTAGACAATTTGTCGATGAAGAACAAACTTTATGGGTTCTAGTTGCAGTCCAGCACACAGTTTTAATCTGCCACAAAGTTTCAAAGTTAGTTTGTTCTTATAGCAGAATATTTTCAGCAATTACTGCTGGTCTCTGTGTTACTATTTTAGAATATATTTTACACCCCATGTTTAGCAGAGAGTTGCCCCTGAAGCTTTTGCAATTACTTCTGTCTCCATTCTTGTAAATATGTATTGTTGTTACTAATTTCCAATCCTGTGAAATTTCTTGTGTGCCCAGCATTCGTTAATACAGCTGATAAATGTGGATTTCAGTGTGGGCAATACATATTTAAGCCATTCTGTGTTAATTCCATCATTTCCTGGTCTTTTTCCTCTGCATGAAAATCATTTTCTATTTTTCGTGTTACAGATTGCATCTTATAATTCCTTTATTTCTATTCCATCTGTGCATTAACAGTACCACAATCATGTTCTGATTGTGTGATGTGGAGTACCTTACTGGACGAACTATTGAGCTGCAGATGAGAGGACTCTAGGCAGAATTATGCCTTATTAAATAAGTAAATAATATTAGCTTCAATTAAATGGTTCAGCCTTCTTGTGAAATGATTGTTTCCAGTCACTGTCCTTTGCGAGACAATTTTTACTATAAATCCATAGCATGTTCTCCAGTTGTCACCGAGCGAGGTGGCGCAGTGGTTAGGCACTGGACTCGCATTCGTGAGGACGACGGTTCAATCCCAGGTCCGGCCATCCTGATTTAGGTTTTCCGTGATTTCCCTAAATCACTCCAGGCAAATGCCGGGATGGTTCCTCTGAAAGGGCACGGCCGACTTCCTTCCGCATCCTTCACTAATCCGATGAGACCGATGACCACGCTGTCTGGTCTCCTTCCCCAAAACCAACCAACCAATCCAGTTGTCATCAGTGCGGGAACACAAATAAAAAGTTTGCCCCCTTGTAGGATTTATTCCAGGTACACTTCTCAACAGTGTTTGGAGGCTGATGTGAAAGTCAAATACTTCATGAGCCTGCATTTTTTCCAAACATAATATATTTTTACTTTTCCGCATTTTCTTTCAAATTATCTTATTCCAATTGCTAATTTATTTCATGGAGACATGTTATTGACCACACAGATTTGTTGTTTACTAACTTACGTGTCAGTATTTGCATGTTATGTGATACACTTTGTTTAAGCGATAAAACAGACTGAACTCCAGGGTAATATTGTCTTCCTGCATCCAAGTCTACCAAATGACAGTTGTTTCATCCCTGCTTCAGATGACATTGGATGGCAACCCGGCAGGGCTTTAGGTTAGCACACTGCTTGCCCCACCATTAACACTGAATTTTAAAGCTGCCATCATTTCTCCTTCAGATATTCCAATAGTTTCTTGAAGTATGTGCAACTATCTTTGAGGAGAGTCAGTGACTGAATTAAAACTACTTTACATAATGGTGTACTGTGAAATAAAATGTTTGTGTCTCAGAGATAAGACAGTTGCCACATTGTCTTTCAGTCAGAGATAAAACTTCACGCATCAATGGATGGATGGCATGTGTTGGGATGCCAGATAGTGAAGACTCCTAATGGTAATTTCTCTGAGAGTGCAGATGTGAAATGAGTGGTTTCCATGAACTGTTAAGCTAGTCTTGCTTGAGCTGGTTGTCTGCAAACTAAATTTCCACACTTACTTTCTTGACCACCAAATCTCAATAGGATGAGGCTGTGGCCAGTATCTTGACCTTCTTGTAATCGGTGAAATGGCTGGTGGAAATACAGTGTTTCAGCCATTACAGATTTGTTAGGATGTAGAAGGAAGGTGTATCACTGGTTCTCATTGCAGCATTTTTGTACAGTGTGTTGTTTGTCCTATGTAGCTTTCACCACATTGCCAAGGAATTTCATCAGTACCCAACTTTCATAAAAGTAGATTGTCTTTCACTGATCCCAAAAGAGCTGCAATCTTATGCTGGCAGTTTTTAATGAAATGTTTCCCACATGCAGAAGAAAGGCCATAGAATTTGCCCCTATTTTCTCTTCCTTTGGTTGGTCTGGTGTTTTTCCTTGCAGAGCATTTTTACTGAATACCTTCTTCAGGTGTACCAGTTTGTCCTGTGGGCTGTCAGCAAGTGTCTCTGTACTAATGTTTGTAGTAGACTCTTGGTTTTTATTTGTGAGTGACACTGTTGTGCCGACTGTCCACAGTACATCACTGTGTTAAGTGGTTTTAATTCAGCCACCAACTTGCCTCGGGGATGGCTGTACGATTAAACTGACTGAAATACTGGAAGGTGAAATATTGCTACTGCAGATGCATGTCTGGAAGATGATGAAATATATCATTAGTTATCATATTGCATGTTGGTAATCTTATTTCAAAGCGCTTTGCAGTGGGAAATATCTGTTTGTAGGACTTGAAACTTGTTCCTGTGCATGACAGAAATATATGTTTATGACCTTACCACATATGTACACTAGAAATATATGTTTATCACCTTACCACGTGCGTGCACGATATTTTTGCTATATATTACAGACATCCTGATCAGATGACAATCTCCATATTGTAACATTTGAAGAAATGTTTCAGAGCACATTTAAATATTTAAATGCGATCTTGGCCGTGAAGTATTTCTTCAAATATTACTATATTTTTGTTCCCAATATTAATGCATACCTCAAAAAATATTATGGCAGCAGCAGAAAATCTAGTTGTGGTATTTTATGTTGTTTGTATCGATGGCCTCTATGGCACAGGCTGTCTGTTTTTTGCAGGGTAATGGCTTTTCTGTAGCACATTTCTCCTTGAATGGAAGTAGTCTTCCATCCTGGCATAGAGTACAAATGTTATCAAGTTGGGTTTGTCATTTCTCATTCATGCTTAATCCTCATCCATGTAGTCTGAGAATTGAGCACCTTTATTTTCCATCAGTCATTTACAATGAAATAGGCTCTGTCACATATACATGATTAGTGTCTCATAGATACACTTTGAATTTTAAAATATGGTGTCAACATTATTAAAGTGAATGAATTCAGTTGTATTACGAAAAAGGTTTTTGTGCTTTAGGGAATTTTGCCAAAACTAAGAATCGTTCTGCTTTCAGCTGTAAAAAATATGCATTATTATCACCATACAGACCATCAAGTTAAAAAATACAAAATAATTTTAAACATCATACAGCAGATGCTTGTTCTGCTCAACAGAATATGAAATATGCTTTCTTGAAAGTTGTTGATGCCAACGATTGTCATTCTGTTGCATGACTGGCATATTTAAAGACTTGCACATTTGCTTAGTGTGTAAGTTTAACCTCATCCATCTCCACAACTTCAGATTCTATTTGTTCTTCTTTGTTTTTTAATATCACTTATTGAGTCTGGAGATTCCATCAGAAAAAAACAGAGATATAACACAATTATGGAAATGTAAAGATAGCTGAAGTACTACTTAACCCTTTTTTAATGTGACATGCTATTCATCATAAGGTGATGGCTTGAAACATATTGCCTGAATTTTCAAAAATAAAAATTGTAATTTATAGCTTGTTGGTGATGAAGTCAATATAAGAATGGAAGCAGAAAAAGTGATTGTTACAGTATCATTTTATGTATTTATGGGAAAAGAAAGATGTATATTTTACACTTACTGAGCTTTTGTACAAGACTGTAATGTGCTGGAATTTGTAAGCATTGTTTGATATTTAAGAAAAAATTTAAAAAATTTCCTCTTGTGCATTGCTGCCCTGAAGTAATATGTAGTCATCTACTTGTGAAAAGGTCAGTTTAGGAAGTGGTTTCAGGGCAGCATTACACAACTTTTCCTGAACTGTAGTGTCTTTGTAACACTAGCTGATTATAGATAACTAAAGGTTCTTTAACTGGAATAACAACATATTATCTGTTGGAAGAATTAGTGCTTGGTTGGATTATTCTATTCCTTCAGTAAAGTTTATCACCTATTGATGTAAATAGCGCTTTATATGAAATGTTTATGTATTCTGTGTCAAAAACCAAATTCCATTGACTGTCAGTAAAACATTATTTATCGTCCCATATGTATTGAGCAGAGTTTAACAGAAACAGATTAGTCACTAAAAGGACTTTTGAGGTAATTGTTATATGCAAATTGTATTTAATATTTATTAAGAGATTTATCAATTAATAGGCGAAATGGTCAATCCACTCCACGTAAAGAATGTACCTAACTCTGGCATCTGTAAGAACTATGTGAATTTTGATCTGACAAGAAAATGGTAATCTGGATTTGTCTCCTACAGACCCAACTCACTATTGTAGTGCAAAAAAAAAAAAAAAATACCACCATACCATTCAAAAATTGCTGGACTATGTCAGTGGTCATGGATGTATATTTTCAGAGTAAGTCTTACAAGCAATTTTTGTCAACCTAAATAGACCAGACATTTGGAAGCAAATACTCTATGGCTGAAACATTTCTTTGTAACATCAAAATTAATGTAGTTCTTGTAGATGCTAGAGTTTGCTGAGGCACCTTGTGATTTTTAACAGTGGCCTAGTAATGCCCATCACAAAGCAAATTCATCAAAATGTATAATTTGTGAGAAGTGGGATAATTGTTCGATAAACAAGATACATACAGTGGATGCCCTTTCTCACTTAAAACAGATTTGTCACAATGTATGGTTTACAACACAAATAAATGGAGATACACTGAATTTAACATCACTAACAAAACTAGTGTAAGTTGCCGTGTGAACTGGTGCTTGACTTCGTGTGTTTTAAAATAATTGTTGTGGCTGTGTATGTGTGTGTGTAGCTTTTCTTTATTTTCTTGTTTTTTTATTTTGCTCCTGGCATTCAAGTGACTGATTAATATACATAGTATATTACTCACCACAGAGTTTTAATGTCTGTGTGAGTGTGATGTAGTCAATTTTGTATCTTACAGTATTTATTGCTCTAGTGATTAATGTCAGTGACATTTTTTAATGACTGAATGTTTGAAGAGTAACTTTAGCTGAGGAGAGTAAATTTCAGTGAGGCAACTGATTGGAATGACACGCACCTCACTGTCGTATGTACCAACAGGAAATCGGATATAAATGTATACTTTGGCAGGAATGTTTCATGTGTTTATTATTGCTCATTCTGCAATGGAATATGAAATACGAGAATAGTGAAGTTACTGTCGTTATGGAAAAAGAGGGAGATTTGTTTAAATACTTGGTTCTATTTGGCTACTGCGGCTTCCTGCAGTAAGTCCTATTTCCACTGTAATGATGAATTATATACAGAGTTGCATTCTTATTCATTTGAAATGTAATGTACTAAGCATTATTTATGTGGATGAGAGTTTTGATCAGAGATTAATGTAGAGGAAATATCAGTTATGGAAAACAAAATTGTAAAATTAATTTGCTGCTTTTAATGGTAGTAGAAGTATTAAAGTCTAATGTTGCTAGGGAAGTGAGGAAAAGATTTCAAAATACAGAAGAGTATTTTCATACAATTAATATTAATATTGTGCATAATTATATTATTATTGTGCTGTGAAAAGCATCATTAGACTAAAAATGTAATCCATAGCAGTATTTCTGTCCTACTATATGTCATATTTATGCATTCATTTGCCAATCTATTGGATATATAAATACATCACATATTGAGAGCAATCTTTTTCCTGAGTCTTATTTTGCATTTATTTTTGTGTTTAATACACTTTTCCTGATTTGCAGTAGGTGTGTTTGCTATACATTGATGCATGTAGTCTGTTTCCTTAACAACTTGTAAAGGAAGTTCAGAATTCAACATGTACCTAAGTACATTAGATCCTTTAATGTATGATTTCCTGTTGCTTCTGTCTTATATTCATAGTAAATAGTAAATTAAACATAGGTTTAGACAAAATAGAGAGCAACTGGTTTCTACACTGTTTGATATCAACAATTTTTCTTGTCTGTCTTGAAAGAAATTGAGCAGAAGCAAGCAATATCCTGCATGACACCCTGTCACTGAATGAAAATGCATGCTACCATTCTTTTTGTCATTCCAGCGCTTTCCCTGTTAAGATGTTTCTGAACTGTTATTAGTCAGTTAATTATTTAATATGTCAGTTCATATTAACATGCTGGAAATTAATACAGTTGTGGAATACTGTTGTGTGAAGGAAGCAATTTCACAGCATTTTTATTTGAATATTTAATTACCATGGTCTGATGATCATAAATTGTCATTATCTCTGGTTAAGTATGCTGTGGATCTGTTCTTGTGGAACATTCTTGAAATATTGTCAGAAGTAATCTATAAACTGGCCTACGTAGAAAATATTTTAAACAACTTCTTTTTGTTCTAGATTGAGGTGTAAAACCCAGGAGCATTAAGTCAGTGGGTAATGTTTCACTACCTTTATTGTAACATTCAAGCTATCTGTTAATTACTTTTGGCACATGGAATTAATATTTTACCTTTGGCTGCAGTTTTGTTTCTACATTTTTGTCTTTTCTGCTAAATATTCAAATGACAGTTAGTCAAGATAATAAGACTGTTGGCACAGCAAATGGGAAAGAAGCAAACTGTCAAGCAACTGCAACAGCATGTTATCAGAGATAGCTTTCTTTGTTAAGTACAGATTTATAGTTCTTAAATACCTTGTGGTTTTTATTTTTTGTTGCTGTCATCAACTGCAGTTCCAAGAACTTCCAAGATTGACTATTTTGTGTGCTATATTTATGTGTATTTTTGATCAGGGGAGAGCAAGCTTAACTTACATATTTGTAAGGTGCTGTCCTAATGGAATGGGTGTTGCAAATACTTCTATATGGCTGTAAATAAAATAAATATTGGTGTTGAAATTCTTTCATTGTATTCATTCTTTAGAAATAACTCCAGTCTCAAAAAGTTAAAGGTAAGTAGCACATAGCAAAGAAAGTTACCTTAAATACTGCATTACCTATTGTTATCTGAAGACCACAGGGCAAAAACAGGATAAGTCCATGTGAATAAATTTCACAGCCATGCAGTTTAAAAAAGGAAACACCAGTGTTCTGATCCTGAAACCTCAATTTATTTTAGTAGTACATACCTTTTAGCTGTTATATGAAGCAGTCACATGTTCTTCGGCCAGTTTTGTTGGAAAGATATTCAGAATTGTGTTTTAACATTCAAGTGACATTCTGGAAGAGCTGATTATCAAATAAACAATTTAGGAAATACGTTTGCTTTCTTAAAAAGCTAATGCCTAATTTGTGCTCTATTTTTTTTCTCATTGTGGATTGCAATAACAGGAGATTCACAACCACTTCCACTAGTTCACTTTTGTCTATTTTTGTAGCATAACTGTAGTCGTAGTAAATGCCTCTAGCATGGAAAAGTATTGTTGCAACTATAACTCAGCAGTGGTACTGAGAAATGCTTCCCAGCATGTTACTTCCAAGTACTACGCTACAGTTGTAATCACTTTCCAGTTGGATGAGAAATGCTGACTAGCAAAGAAGACTTTGAGTCATGGGGAGAGATAGTAGTTTGATGGAGTCAGGTCTGGGGGATAGGGCAGATCTTTCAGTTACACCATTGGCAAGACACTTCTGTGGGCAGGTGCACCATTGATGAAAGATAATTTTTCTTCTTCTGCAAATCAAGTCTCTGTACTCGTATTTTTGCATTCAGATACATTAGTAGGTCAGAATAATATTACTGACGTATTGTTTTACCATTTTGAAGATAGTTAACAGAATTCTGTTTGCTCTGGAAAATACTGATTCCATGACCTTTCCTGCTGATCATCTCTGCTTTCTTGGTAGCTGAAGAAGCAGCTACTGTTCACTTTTTCAAGTGGTATTTTGGGTATGGTCTGTAGCTGCGAAGCCATGTTTCATCTGTTGTTGCATACCAACACAGGAATTCACTTTTGTTTTTATGAAAACATGCCAAACACTGTTCAGAGATTGTTGTGTGAATTTGTCTTTGATCTGCCCTGAGCACATGAGGCACCCATGTCACACAAATGTTTCTCATGTGCAGTTCTTCCTGTCAAATGTAGCCAATATATGCTTTTGCAACCCCTACTGTTACAGGAATTTCATGCCCTTTTGTATGCTGATAGTTCATCATATTCTGCACTTCTTTTGCTTTTAGAATGTTCTTCACTTAGATCATCTTGGATACTTTTGTGGCTTTGGTTAAATTCACTAGTCCATTTCTTCGTGGTAGACATTGAAAGAGGAGAGTCATCACATAGATTTATGGAGCTCAAATGAATTCAGTGAGCATCCAAACCTTTTTGCAATAACTGTTTTCACAATACTAAATTTTCTCCATATTGTCAAATTAACATGCCTCACCTTAATCAGACTGCTGCTTACAGCCAAAAACTGAACAGAATGACTTGCAGTTTGCATGGAGTGGGTTGAAAGTTGTGCTAATATGCTACAGCACCAAATTTATGCCATTTATCTTTGAATGTGAGCCAAAAATCACACTAAAATTATGGAAAATTTCTTTTCTGTAGCACACTTTCCATGATAACTAGAAACCAGTGTTGAGTGCCGAAATGATGGTCAGCCGCCCTATGATCAACTTGGAGAAGGGACACATCTGTCTGTCTTTGGCTGCAGATTCTGTGATGTGACATTAGTGTTTCCAACAATACGAGCGCTACGTTGCTCACAGCACTGGGTCAGTATTTTTCTTTGGAACTGTGTGAAGTTTATTGTACAAGTTTAGAGTACAAGGAATTTTTGAGGAATAATTGTCACAACAATCTCCTGGGTGAGTGGTCTAGCACACGAATTGGCAATTCTCTGACTCGAGTTCAATTCCCACTGATAGCAATTCTTTTTAAAATTTCCTCACAGTGTTACACTAATTATTATAAAACTTAAAAATATTTATGCAGTTCAGTTTATATACAGAAAATGATGTATAAAATGTAATTATGGTTAACACCCTTGTAAGTCAAACAGCTGTAGCGTAGAAGATGCTAAAAAAATGCAAGTATATGAGAAAATTTAGTATGAAACTGTTTTCTGTAGATTATCTGCCAAAGAAGCCCATATCCATTAGATCTTTGCAGAAGAAAGTGAGATTTAAGGAGTTAGGTACATCCACAAATGTAAATCTAATAACGGAGGGGCATGGGACGAGGTTCGCTGATTTGGCGAAAAACTTCCATAATATTTTGATCAGCATTTTAATTGTCCATAAACTTGAATACTTGAACACTTATGAAAATCTAGATGATTTACCACCAAGTATCAAAGAAGCTATTAAAGTGTTATAAAGCTAGTGGAAAAGACTCTATGACATCCCAAGCTTTGAAATGGTCCCCACCAGAAATAAAAAGGAGCTAAAATTGATCTTTGAGAAAACCTGGAAAGCAGAAAAACTCCCAATAGAATGAAACATCCACTACATAAGGAAGGCAATAAATAATATATTAACAGGTACAGAGGAATTTCTTTGCAACCATTTGCATATAACATATTTTCCATGATTATACTAAAGATAGTAGACATAACATTGGGGAGTAATTTAGCTGAATATCAAGGTGATTTTAGGAATGGCAGATGATGTTCGGAACAAATATTTAATCTGAAATAAATCATTTGCTATGGATCACTGAGTTCAAAACATGTTTGTTGGGTTCCAAACAGTCAATGATTCTGTTTACAGAAATTTTAGATAAAATAGACGTATGTGAGTAGAAGCAGTTGATGCCCTTTCAGTTCCTAGAATATTTCACCCAAATGAGTCATATGAAAAGGTAAAACACTCTCTAAAGATTTACCCATAGAATATGAGGGATTTATGAGCAACAGTTCACACAACAGAGTGATAGCCCAGTAGCTAAGAGCACTGTCTGGCAGTTTGTCAACTTGGGTTCGATTCCATCTGCTGCCATTATTATTATTATTATTATTATTATTATTATTATTATTATTATTCTTTCCTTTCTCAGACATTGTGCCTGGTTAAAAATGGAAAGTGATGCGGACCTTGATCAAGCTTGACTTCCTTTTAACTGTATTATTATTATTATTATTAATATTATTATTATTATTATTATTATTATTATTATTATTATTTTATTCCTCACAGTATTAAACCATTAATTAAAATTAATACATTCAGTTTAGTTAAGATTGATGATGATGAGGTCCCATACTCCGAGGAGTGTAGGGGACAATGTGGGTGACCTGCACCACCATACTAGGCAAAGGCCTAGTGGAGGTGGTTTGCCCTTGCCTTCCTCCAGCCATAATGCAGATGAATGATGATGATGAAGACAACAGAATAACACCAAGTCATCTCGAGGCAGGAAAAATCCCTGACCCCACCGGGAATCGAACCTGGAACCCCGTGCACGCGAAGTGAGAATGCTACTGCAAGACCATGAGTAGTTAAGATTACTACCCTTGTAAATCAAAAAGCTATAGGTCACCACATTGATGCTCATTGGTGAAATTTTGCAGGAGCTGCCAGTGCATGGACATCTGTGGAAAAAATTACACACTTAATGCTGTGACCCATGAGTGAAACAGAGAACTTTTCAGACAAGCCTTGTATATTTATTTATTTAATTTATGTCCATATAACTATAAGCTTTTGGACATTGTCATAGCTTTAGTTTATACGTACAATGAGGTACATGGTTACACTCATAATACTTCTCTTACCAGTAAAACACAAATGCATACATTGATGAAAACAGCAAGATCAAAATTATCAGTTTTTGCCACAAAAAAAGTGTATAGCTATAAATGAGGGCTGTTCAAAAAGTAAGGTGGCTTTTCAAATTGCGTGGGAAACATAATTCGATTATCGATATTTTCTCTTGTTATGCTGGTACACATGTCTCGAACAAATGTTCACAGTTTCAAGTGTGCAGCATACTTTCTTTGCTTCTGACAGATAAAAGGTTAGATGTGTTTTAGTGTGCTCAGTAATTATTGATTATTATAAAAAATGGAGCAAAGAATTTGCATCAAATTTTCTGTGAAAAATGGAATCAAGTGCTCTAAAACCCTTGAAATGTTGACAGTGGCATACAGTGAGTCTCCTGTAAGTAAAAAAAGTGTTTACAAGTGGTACAAGCTCTTCCAAGATGGCCAAGAAGATGCCAATGACGAACATCACTCTAGATGCCCCAGCACATCAATAACAGATGATAACGATGAAGCTGTGAAGAAAATTGTTTCCGAAAATCATAGAATTGCTGTAAGAGAAGTTTGCTGAGGATGTTGGCATATTGGTTGGCTCATGACGTGCAATTTTTTCAAATGTTTTTGCCATGAGATGTGTGTCAGCATAGTTTGTTCCAAAACTTCTCAATTTTGATCAGGAGCTCTTGAATGACATCAGTGATGATCGTTATTTGCTCAAAAGGGTCAAAACTGGTGACAAAACATGTGTTTACAGTTAGGACGTCGAAACCAAAGACCAATCGTCCCAGCGGAGGCATTCGAGAAAGCGAAGACTGGAAAAAGCATGCCAAGTTCAATCAAATGTCAAAGTTTTGCATCATTCATTTTTGCCTCGAGGTCGTATGGTCAGTAAGGAGTATTACCTTGACGTTACGCGCCGTTTGCAAGAAGCAATATGCAAAAAATGTCCAGAATTGTGGAAAAACAATTCATGATGTGCGTCACGACAAAGTTCCGGCTCATTCATCGTTGCCTGTGACAGATTTTTTGACCGAAAACAACACGACAATCATGCTTCAGTCACCATATTCACTGGACTCACTGGATTTGGCCCCCTGTAACTTTTTCCTGTTGCCAAAACTGAAGAGACCTGTGGAAGGACAAAGATTTTCAATGATTGAGGAAATAGAAACTGCATTGCTGGAAGTACTCAAGGCTGTACCAAAAAGTGCTTGTGAGAAGTGCTTCTAGGATTGGAAGAAGCATTGGCACAAGTGTATTGTATCTGAGGGAGATTACTTTGAAGGGGACAACATGAATATTGATGAATAAATAAATATTTTTTCATAAAAATATAAAGTCACCTTACTTTTTGAACACACCTCTTACATTAACAGTTCTACAAAGAGCACACTACAGTTCAAAATCTTCTATTGAAAACTAGTGCTTCAGTTTATTCTATGAGGCATTTTCATTACCTGTGTTAAAATCAAATGGTAATCTATTGTGAAAAAATTGTCCTCATTGTATGTGAACTGTGGTCTGAAGATTTTTTATTACTTTTAATTCTGTCAATTTTAGTTAAGTATGTTACTACTTTTTACATTATGTCGCCTGCAGGATGTACACAGAGTAGATGTAAAATGTTTACCATTTTCTGAAAATTTATCTGCAAGGCTCTGTTGTTTGGCTTAGCTACTACTCTCCTGGTTTTTATGCAGTTTAAAAAGCCTGATCACACAGGCTGCTGGTGCCTCACCATATCCCAATAACATACTGCAGGTGTGGATTTATCACTCAGAAATAGTTTTACTGGAGGGAATCGTGGTTCATAAAGGCTGAGTCCTATTTCAGTAAAAACATATTTGGACTGATATTATTACAAAAATGGCCTCTATGCTCCTTCTATGACAGATATTAGTTCACAATTATTTCCAAAAAATATTTTTTGTGTATTTGATTGCCAACAGAGGTGCATATGGAACAACATTTATCTTTAGATTGTTGTTAAGCAGGACTTGCAATGTCAGTATCTTCTTTTTATTTACAAGTGGCTTACTGAAAGTAAGATAAATTTATAGAATACTGTAATCTTTCACTATCGCTAGCAGTAGTCTGCATATCACTGCCCAAGCTGACGAACAATCTGTCAACTGTGTATCTTATGACCTCGCAGTTCGGGGTTTTAATTTAAACATTAACATACACAAGGAATGGAAGGCACTGATAAAGGACACAAACACAGCCACACCAGACATAGCGAGGAGAATTATGGAGCATGCTAATAACTTGCTTATTGCAGACAGCTTAACCCCTAGTTTACAAAAACAAATCTTATGCATTTTGAAACAAATTTAAATAACTTCCAATGTGTGAACTTTAAATTGGCCAATCACTCCCTAGTCCTGGCTTCTGCTGGTATTCATTTTTTTGTGGCTGTGATGAACATTAGATTGCAGGCAATACCTTATGCACTGTAGCTGTTCATTTTCACATTTTTGACATGGTATTTGCGTTTTCTGAAATACCTTTTTCACTGTGTCACTATGATTTGAAAATGGGTCCTGGCCCAAAACTAGTCATCGAGTGAGTAAAAAATGTGAAACTTGCAACTTAGGCTGGTTTTTAATTGTATTTATTAACAGAAGTTGGTGACCCTCGATTATTCCAGCATGTTAGAAGTTCACAAATACTGTAAGAGGTAGTCATTGTTATTACTGTATTTGTTGCGTTTCACTGTAATTAGTGTTGGTTACTTTCCTTGCAACAAATGAGCACAATTGCTGCTGTTAGAGTCTTTAAACATGAAACAATGTCAGTTTTATTTTAAAAAAAACATTTAAGAGATTTTTTTTTTTTTTTTACTTCCAAGTGTGACTTCTGTTTTTGTGGAAGGATGAAATGCTGTTTATGGTGGCAGCACTGCAGGAGCTAGGCATGTTCTGTACCTTCTGCACAGCTCCTCGCCCTTTGGCAGTTTATCTGGGGGCTTCCTCCACCCTCACCACCCCTGTTCTGAGATATCCCAATGTACAGTTAACACACTGTACAATTACCAGAAAGAAAAGTCAACTGGCACACACTAAATAAAAATCATACAAACCTGAAACTTCTCCTAGATGTTTCCCAAACATGTGGAGAGGTCTTAGTGACCATTTCATCCAGCCATTGCAGAGAAGCATACCAAATTATTTGACTGATATAAACTCCAATGACAGATTCATACAGAAGGGGAAATAGTGAATCCAATTACTGTAGTCCTGGGTTTATGCTGTACGTATTTAATGAGTTGGAAAACATAATATGTAGATTTTCCTCACCAAATCAATTTTACTCAGTAATCTGGATCCACTGACGTGTCTGTGAAGTAAAGGATTGTGAGAAGGTAATAAAAACGATTTTAATGTGCACTGTTTGAAAAATCCCAAGATGGCGTTGATTTTTGTAAGAAAAGAACCATTCAGTTCAACTTGGCCTTGTGGTCACAATGGCATGGAGGCAGAACTTCCTTTCTTGGTGTGCTTTGAGTCACAGTGCCTCAGAATGGGCACCTAAGAGTAGGGGAGCACAGTGCAGCCTTCCCTGTAAGGTTTGCTGCAAGATTTTTTTTTACCAGTGGAGACACGCGACTGAGGCCATAAAACCACATAACACACTAGCCACTGGCATCGTTTCCCCTTTTTCACTTTGTTTTGCATGTTTCTGAATGTACTTTGAATGTCCAGTGGTGATTTTTTTCTCCAGTGTGTGTGTGTTGACAGCTGCATTGTCTGTGAAGTGTTCATTATGTATGATGGATCAGAAAAGTGGCAAGTGTAACACAAACAAGCAAGAACTACATTGTTCTGAGTGCAAAGCTGTTTCGAGAATATTTTTCCACACAAGTGACTTATCATTTGGTCCCTCCCACCATCCCCCATCCCCCGCCCCCTCCCCATTGAGTTCTCGCTGCTAACTGTGATATTCACTGTAAGAGGTGTGATAAAAAGTAACGATTTTTTTTTTATTTTGTTGACTTTATACATGCGATTAAAAAAAAAAAAAAACATCGAAGTGTTGCACATGTTCCTGATATGTGTTTGCATTTACAGTTGTTTTGAATACTTAATATACTGTTGACAGTCGAGAACGTTATATGTATTTTCGAGTGCTCTCAGCGCATTTTTACTTTCGAGAAAGATGGTTTAAAGAATCTGCAGTAAATTTTGCTGGAAAAATGGAATAAAGTGCAGCATCACATTCAAAATGTTGGCTGTGGCTTTTGGCGAATCTGCTATGAGTAAGACAAAAGTTTAAGGTGGATATTCACTAAAGTGGAAAAGAAACTGGTATAGGAATGCATATTCAAATACAGAGATATGTAAACATGCAAAATAAGGCGTTGTGGGCAGCAACACCTATATAAGACAACAAGTGTCTGGCGCAGTTGCTTGATCAGTTACTGCTGCTACAATGGCAGGTTGTCAAGATTTAAGTGAGTTTGAATGTGGTATTATAGTCGGCGCACGAGTGATGGGACACAGAATCTCCGAAGTAGCGATGAAGTGGGGGCTTTCCCGTATGACCATTTCACAAGTCTGCCGTGAATGTCAGCAATCCGGTGAAACATCAAATCTTTACATTGCTGCAGCTGGAAAAAGATCCTGCAAGAATGGGACCAACAATGACTGAATAGAATCGTTCAACGCGACAGAAGTGCAATCGTTCTGCAAATTGCTGCAGATTTCAATGCTGGGCCATCAACAAGTGTCAGCATGGGAACCATTCAATAGAACATCATCAATATTGGTTTTCGGAGACGAAGGTCCATTCGTGTACCCCTGATGACTGCACAACATGAAGCTTTACGCCTCGCTTGGGCCCGTCAACACCGACATTGGATTGTTGATGACTGGAAATGTTGCCTGATCGGACAAGTCCCATTTCAGATATTAACGAGCAGATGGACGTGTATGGGTGTGGAGACAACTTCATGAATACGTGGACCCTGCATATCAGCAGGGTACTCTATAATGGTGTGGGGTGTATGCAGTTGTAGTGATGTGGGACCCCTGATACGTCTAGATACGACTCTAACAGGTGACACATACTTAAGCGTCCTGTCTGATCACCTGCTTCCATTCATGTCTATTGTGCATTCCGACGGACTTAAGTAATTCCAGCAGGACACTGCAACACTCCACACATCCAGTATTGCTACAGAGTGGCTCCAGGAACACTCTTCTGAGATTAATTACTTACACTGATCACAAAACCCTCCAGACATGAAAATTATTGAGCATATCCGAGATGCCTTGCAGCGTGCTGTTCAGAAGAGATCTCCACCCCTTCATACTCTTACGGATTTATGGACAGCCCTGCAGGGTTCATTGTTCAGTTCCCTCCAGCACTGCTTCAGACATTAGTTGAGTCCGTGCCACTTCGTGTTGTGGCACTTCTGCGTGCTCGCGGAGACCCTACACGATATTAGGCAGGTGTACCAGTTTCTTTGGCTCTTCAGTGTAAATGTTTCATTGTATTCGGACACTCCTGGTGCCCCTTTGAGCTTGGCGCCTTAAGCGATGGCATGTGTGGGTTGGGTCTTAAACAGGACCTTCCCAAACCTACAACTTTTTTTCAAAATAGAGCCTGAAGCAGACGACTCGCCGCCACTTCCGAATGTTGCCAACAGCCGGGAGAGATCGGCTAAGGTGTGTGACATAGAACTGAGAACTGTGCAGCGAACATATGTATCAAAGCCAATGGGTCAGCATCATTTGAATCGCCAGGAAAGTGACGCAATCGCAAGAAACAAATAGGCAATCTGAAAGATTTTTCTGAGAATGTTTCATGTCGTATAATATTCGATATGTATCCGAGGAACGAATACCAGATTGCTGACAGTTTCGCAAATGAAAAATAACTTCGATTTTAACGGTACTCGATGGACGGTGCTAAGAATGTTGAAGGACATGGGCTTTCTATATTGTAAGATGAACAATGGGAGAAAAACTTCTTGGAGAGAGAAATTATATTGTGGCTGCAGGGGTTAAGAAGAATGCAGTAAATGGATTCATTATATCGACAAAACATATTTGAACCAAAACCACACAAGGCCAATGTGCTGGAAAATGAGCAATGGGCTTGGTGGTCTTAAAAGTTCCACTGGGTAACTGAAGTCGCCATATTGCTGTACATGTAAGGTCAGCGGACACAGGAGTTATTCCTTGGAGTAAAGTAATCTTTAAAGCTTCAAAGTCGAAGATGACCTACAGTGCTTTTCAAAAATAGTTTACGAAATAGTTGTCGCCATACCTCCGTCCAAATTCAGACATTTTGATGGACAACGCCAGCGTGGAATATGGAGAGAAATCAGAACCTTAGATGTCTACAGGAAATCAGGGTGAAGGTTCAAAATTTGTGCCGTACCAGGGCTCGAACACAGATGCCCCTTTCTCTAGAATGGTTGTCCACCGTCTCGGTCATCCGGACACGCCTCCTGTCCGACTCAAATTTCAACAATCACGCGAAAGCAGCGCCCATATCCATTAGCCCCAACGCTCGAAGGGAACATTCCCTAAGTCCCACGGGGGTTTGGAAAATACGGTGCATCCGCACTAAAAGTACCTAGATCCACCTTGCATATACACTCTGTGATCAAAAGTATCCGGACATCTGGCTGAAAATGACTTGCAAGTTCGTGGCGCCCTTCATCGGTAATGCTGGAATTCAATATGGTGTTGGCCCACCCTTTGCCTTGATGACAGCTTCCACTCTCATAGGCATACTTTCAATCAGGTGCTGGAAAATTTCTTCGGGAATGGCAGCCCATTCCTCATGGAGTGCTGCACAGAGGAGAGGTACTGATGTCGGTCAGTGAGGTCTGCATGAAGTAGGCGTTCCAAAATATCCCAAAGGTGTTCTGTAGGATTCAGGTCAGGACTCTGTGCAGGCCAGTCCCTTACAGGGATTTTATTGTCGTGTAACCACTCCACCACAGGACATGCACTATGAACAGGTGCTCGATTGTGTGGAGAGATGCAATCACCATCCCTGAATTGCTCTTCAACAGTGGGAATCAAGAAGGTGCTTGGAACCCCAATGTACGGCTGTGCTGTGATATTGACACACAAAACAACAACACGACCACACCAGTACACCACCGCCTTCAAATTTTACTGTTGGCACTGCACACGCTGGCAGATGATGTTCAGCGAGCATTCGCCATACCCACACCCTGCCATCGGATCGTCACATTGTGTACCGTGGTTTATCACTTCACACAACGTTTTTTCAGTGTTCAATCGTTCAATGTCTACGCTCCTTACACCAAGTGAGCCGTCGTTTGGCATTTACTGGCATGATGTGTGGCTTATGAGCAGCCGCTCGACCATGAAATCCAAGTTTTCTCATCTCCCGCCTAACTCTCATAGCACTTGCTGAGGATCCTGATGCAATTTGGACTTCCTGTGTGTTGGTCTGGACAGATGTCTGCCTATTACATATTACGACCCTCTTCAACAGTCGGCAGTCGCTGTCAGTTAACAGACAAGGTCGGCCTGATGCTTTTGTGGTGTACCTGTCCCTTCACGTTTCGACTTCACTATGACATTGGAAACAGTGGAGCTAGGGGTCTTTAGGAGAGTGGAAATCTCGATTACAGATGTATGACACAAGTGACTCCCAATCGTCTGACCACGTTCGAAGTCCGTGAGCTCCGCAGAGCGCCCCAGTCTACTTTGTCAAGATGTTCGATGACTACTGAGGTCGCTGATATGGAGTACCTGGTAGTAGGTGGCAGCACAATACAGCTAATACGAAAAATATGTTTTTGGGGCTGTCCGGATACTTTTGGTCGCATTGTGTATATTGATACGTCGTGTCTGCTCTGTACAGCATGTCAGACGGAGGCGCTGCTTGCTTGTGACAGGTTGAGAATTTGAGTCGATTGGGAGGGGTGTGTGCGGGTTGCTGAGGCGACTAAGGCAACAGCTCTGTAATTCGTTCATCATAAGAATAAACCTGATGTAGACGAACACAAACGTGATGATTGGTCATCAGCCGTAGCTATCGTACACTGGTGTTGTTCCACTTCTGGAAATAGATCCAGGTATCTTAATGCTGTGTCACTGTAAAAGAACCTTTAGGACATTGTGATGTGTTAACAGTTATCAACGTTTTTCTTAATCATACTTCACATAAGTCACTTTTATTTAAAAAATGCTGTACAGTCACAGTTTCTTTAAACGCTACTTTTGCTCCGATTGTCTCGTACAGTGAAAATGGAAGACATTGTTTCATGTTTCGTAGTGAAACGCGTGCGCAGAACACCGTTAATGGCTAGAAACGAGCTGTTCTTAATGTTTTTCACAATATTACGTAGCAAAACCAGCTCTGACGTTTTTCGTGAAACGCTTTGTTAAAAATATAAGGGAAGGTATTGCATTTGCGTGTGTGGTGTAAACGGTAGCGTCATAACCGTGTATTCTGCCGGGCGGCTGTTCGAAACATTATTCTCTGTAATGTTTTTTTGGTTCGGTTTGAATACCCGTATCATTTAAATATGAAATTCATCAAATATATGTTAATTAAAGCTTACTTAACTATCATTTTTCAAAAAAGGCTCGTCTTCTAGTTTCTAATTGCATGTCGCATGCAACATTCTGGTTTTCATTGCAAATATACATTCTTAATTATCGATATTATATAAAAGACTTTAAAGATTGTCGAAGTTAAGAAAACATTACACAATTAAATTTTCTGGAGAAAAATCGAAAATCAAATACTCTTCATTTGAATACGCCTGTTGTTTTGTAGGACACATATGGTCTTACACGAGCCAGAGTGATAAGCATCGTAGAAACATGGAAAACAATTTTTGCACACACTGTAGAAATACTGCATTTTTACAGCTGTCACCGTAAAACTGCAATCTGAACCCAAAAGAATTGACCTGGAGTTAAGGTAAAAGATTTGTGGCGAGAAATAAAAAAAGCATTTAAGCCGTCAAACGCACGAAGCTTTGACATGTCACTGCCGAACGATGGCGAAATGTAGAAGAGCACGTTATAAAAGAGGAGGAGGAGGAGGATGGGGTGATTTTTTGGCTTTGGATTCTGTAGATGATCGCCTCGTTATCAATTTAGCGGTACCGAAATGTACCGTATCGCACGGAATCCGATTTGTAAGGAGTTCGGAGATTACCAGACGACTGATTGTAATATCTTCAGTGGCTTCAATGTTTAACTACATGGGAAATCAGCAGTGCGTTTTTACAGCACACATAGGACATGCAGGAAAATTACCCTTGTTGAAGCCAGGAATTTTTGTCAGTCTTGTGTTTAATTACAACACTATGTTAGAAAAGATCTTTATCTAAGATGTAATGTTTTCTGTCCGGCCACCTAAGAGTTATGCCACATATTATTTCCTTCTGTTTAAAAATTAAGTGACATTCAAAGCTATGTATTATTGTCTGTTCGTCTCTTTTTACGTCTTTACTGCAACTGTTCACATAACTGCACGCTATCTGGATCACTTGCCTGGTCAGTGCTGTTCAAGTTTAATGCGCCGGTGAAGTTGTTGCCCCGTATCATTGTCGAGTCGATGTGCGCGTAACGCACACGGTATAATGTATACACATTATCGCACTTGACTGTACTGGAGACAGCTTGGTTTCCACTCTGTTGTGTACATAGTTTCACGTAGTCAGCGCGTACACAACTTTCCCACCAGAGCGCGCCCCGCTAAGCACAACAGTGCAGGCGCAGCACTCGGCCGTCTCCACACTATGAGATGGCGCTGCCATAGAGACGGACCAAATTCTGCTTCCGCCGATCCGCATATTAATATGTAACGCAGCCAATGAGATTGCTGCTAATGTAGAACCTTTTCTCCTCGCGGATCACACTCGCACAGTGATACCTGAATGCACGAGGTATTATAACGAGTGTACAGACCTCCGATTAGTCAGTCTGCATTTGGCTGCACCAGTCTGTACCAGTCTGCATTAGTCTGTAACAGTCTATAGTCAAGTTTCAGTCTGCACCTAAGAAGATTATCATATTCCTGTACACAGCCATGAAGATAAATGTATAGACACTTTGTCCAGTATCAGAGATATGTGAGAATAAGATTAACGTACCAAGACCAAAGGAACTTCAGATTGTCAATTGTAAACAGCATCCAGAATCAAGTTAAGTAATTTTATGCTTGTTATTATTTTAATAAATGTGTGTGAAAATTAATCAAGTTCTGTTTAAAATTGGTCACCGTCAATCTGCTACTCTTAGCGTGCAAGTGGCATTTCTATCGTCTGTCCTAACAGCAGAAGATAAACACGCCACGATAAGCCCACGAGACATATTGCTGACACTCTCGCCTACTTCGTTAGAGCGACAAGTCAAATAATCTGATGGTGTGTGTACTGAAGGTCTTACAATACGCACGCCACACTGAGAAAACAACCAATTTCGCCAATTGTCCAGGGATGACACTCCCGTCACAGTTATCTCCGCAAAAAAGATATCTCCACGAACTTTTTGAACAGAAACGGCAAAAGACGAATGAAGTATATCTCTTTCATGTTTGACGAGAACGCCAGCTTTTTGTGACCTCCAAATTCTTGCATCATTGCACTTCACGCCATAGATGAAGCGTCGACTCGCCTGGAAAGATGAGTCGTTCGGAAAATGAGTGTCCTCTAATATCCTGGAGAACTTGAATGCCAAATTCGTACTTACGTTATGGACGCTGGAACGGAATTGCAGCAGCAACTAGGATTTTTAAGGTTTCAGAACAGGCCACACCGTTGTTTGAGGAAGTGGAAGTTTCTGGCCTACATGTCTCGTGAACTTCCGAGGGCTCCGTGTGAGCTCATCTCGGATACGCTCGACAACTCCATCAGACGTGTGTGGCCGACCACAGCTCTTCCCCTTGCATATGTAACCAACTTCAGAACAATCTGCGTGCCGCTCGTAATCCTGCTTGTGCACAGGCGGCTTCGTGTTGAATCGACGGCGGAATGGGCGCTGCACTTGGACCATGGACAAATTCCAGCATACAAAATGATTTACCGCCATGTTGCTACAAACAAACGACAGTGCAGCTACGTCATAATTTAGAACCTTCCTGTACCCAGTGACATGTATTTCCTACGACTTATCTTAGAAGCTAGATTAAGGAAAGGCAAACCTACGTTTCTAGCATTTGTGGATTTAGAGAAACCTTTTGACAATGTTGACTGGAACACTGGTGTGTGTACCGAAGGTCTTACAGTACGCAGACCACGCGTTCCAAGTGAAACAAAATCCAATGAGGTTCCAGCAAATGCGGAAGAATACATGGCGTAATGTTTACATGAGGTTTATTCTAATGATGAACGGAGTCTAGAGAAGAGGATCATCTGGGTTCTGGTCCCCGTGCGGTACAAATTTTCAGCCTTCCCCACTGATTTATTTCAATGTCTGTAGGCGCCGGAAGTCCTGATTTTTCTTAATATTGTAGTCTATACGGCCGCTGTATCACCACTGGTGTCTGTTCACCTGGACATACCGACACAACAGACCCCATATATTAAGACAACTCAACGAAGTTCGTACTACCCATACCTGGAAATCTGACTCAAACGCCCTGCTAAACCCGTAGGACAGGACAGGTAGTTGGAATTGTGGAAAGGGGCCAAAATGAGCGGCTGTCAGATCCACTCGAACACATATAACTTTATTTATTTCACCAAACATTACAGTGCAAATTCTTGAACTTAGTTATCGGCTGAATACGCCACACTATCTTATGCCTTAAGGGCACAGCCACTTTAATTAAAAAAGAAAACGGCTAAAAGCCATTAACTCAAAATTCAGACGCCAAAGAGAATATTTAGAGGGCATAAGGCCTCACGTTAAGTAGGTTCTACAATTTGGCTGAAGGCTCAAAATCTAACACTTGAAAAGCAAGAACATTAATTTAAAGACGACTGAAGGCCAATGATTTAAGATTCAAGGTAAAATTAAATAAAACAAACACAAGGCAGAAGGCCTTATCTTAAATTAGACTGAAACAACACCGACTCAAAGGAAGGCCTCGGCCCTTGTTGGTGACATCACGTCAGCTAGGCACGGCGAACGCCAGGTCTGTTGCAGGCATACTCATAATGGTGGTGTCTCTCTCTCTGACACAGGAAAATGTGAAACTATTGGCGGTAGTTGACCAACACACGTTGTTCTGAGAGATTTCTGCAATCAATTAATTGTGCAATTCATAACACTTCTTAACAAATAGTGTACTCCTGAACTTAAATTTCCACCTGTTTTAAGGATTGACATACATGGTCCAGCAGCAACAGAATTCGTGCTTCTTTATCTTATTTGTAAATGTGAGGAAGTTACGTTTGTACTGGGTTGCTTTTACAAGAAACTGTGAACATATTGGTGCTCTTCTTTAGGTTTCTTGGTTGACTATGGGGTGAGGAGCACTGAATGTTAATGAAATATCTTGCGATTGTACACGTTGTGGGAGGGGGTGGGGGACAGAAGAAGAGGCAAAAGAGAGATACTTGTTTTATCAAATTAAATTTTTTTATCTTATAAAGTTTCTCCTTTCAGTTGCAAGAGGGGAATATTTATCTTTTCTAATCTGCATGTTTAAAAAAGTTTAAGCTCAGCAGTATTTTCGATGTATGAAGCTATTTTGTTTCCTGTTTAGAATTACTTTCGTTGAAAACGACTGTAATCTAATGACTGGCAACAGTTGGACATTTACACATGTAAATTAGTTCACATTTCCAGTGACTATGTCAAACGAAAATAAATAAATAAAAGAAACGAGTTAATTGTAAGGGGGTTGGGGTAAGTTTCGATAACAAAATGGACCAAGTAAATATAGTTACTTGAATGTAAAATTTCCGAAGCTTGCAATGGGGTAAAGCATCTTCTCATATTGATCTCCGTTTGTTTCGACAGGATTCAGTAATACAGAACTATGATCTTCATTTGTACCTTTACGATAGTAAGAAAATCTTTCATCTAAGTAAAACTGCAGAATCCAAAACAATACCAAACATTTTGTCCAAAAATAATAGATTTATAGTGATAAGCACGCCCAGGCGTTTCTGCCTGCAACACACCTGGCGTTCGCCGTGCCTAGCTGACGTGACGTCACAAACAAGCGCCGAGGCATTCCTTTGAGTCGGTGTTGCCCGAACACACACGTTGTTGCTCGTAGGAACGTCCCAACAGCCAACAACGAGAACCAGATGACACAAGTGAACAGTCTTGACTTGCTGGTAAATTAAATCCAAACTTTCGTGTCCAGGGTCGGTGGGCCACGGACCTCGTAGCAATGGGAACAGCCCCGCACACTCCGACATTGCGTAGAGACCACCAGCGGGCGCAGCCAAACTACGCCCGCTGCTCCACGCCAACCGACTGGCTGCCACACATCAGCACGGAGACAGCACTAAAATAATTGAGCAGTCCACATCACGAGCTACACACAGTTTCACGAACACTTGCACGAAAGACTAGACAATACTAACGGCGGAGACTGTGCAACAACAAGGACGAATCACGAGTCGGTTCAAAATGGTTCAAATGGCTCTGAGCACTATGGGACTCAACTGCTGTGGTCATCAGTCCCCTACAACTTAGAACTACGTAAACCTAACTAACCTAAGGACATCACACACATCCATGACCGAGGCAGGATTCGAACCTGCGACCGTAGCGGTCGCGCGGTTCCAGACTGTACCGCCTAGAACCGCTTGGCCACTCCGGCCGGCAATCACCAGTCGGCACACGCGGGCAACTCATAAGCGATCGCCGGCCAACACACACGTCGCCGACAAGACGACCGACCGACGACCAACCAAGGTGATCCGCACTCAAGTGATATGTATCGGCAACTGTTGGGCGACTCATGGCTGTCTGAACCTCACTACAGCGGCGCCTCGACTGAACTTCTGCCGCGTCGTAAGTCAAACACTGCCAGGTCCGAACTGCACTGCTAGCGCCTCCCAACTCTCTGGCAGATGCGAACTCACTCCGAACAAATTATCATAACAAGGTGGTTGTTGTTGTTGTGGTCTTCAGTCCTGAGACTGGTTTGATGCAGCTCTCCATGCTATCCTATCCTGGGCAAGCTTCTTCATCTCCCAGTACTTACTGCAACCTACATCCTTCTGCATCTGCTTAGTGTATTCATCTCTTGGTCTCCCTCTACGATTTTTACCCTCCGCGCTGCCCTCCAATGCTAAATTTGTGATCCCTTGATGCCTCAGAAACATGTCCTACCAACCGGTCCCTTCTTTTTGTCAAGTTGTGTCACAAACTCCTCTTCTCCCCAGTTCTATTCAATACCTCTTCATTAGTTATGTGATCTACCCATTTAATCTTCAGCATTCTTCTGTAGCACCACATTTCGAAAGCTTCTATTGTCTTCTTGTCCAAACTATTTATCGTCCACGTTTCACTTCCATACAAATACTTTCAGAAACGACTTCCTGACACTTAAATCTGTACTCGATGTTAACAAATTCCTCTTCTTCAGAAACGCTTTCCTTGCCATTGCCAGTCTACATTTTATATCCTCTCTGCTTCGACCATCATCAGTTATTTTGCTCCCCAAATAGCAAAACTCCTTTACTACTTTAAGTGTCTCATTTCCTAATCTAATTCCCTCAGCATCACCCGATTTAATTCGGCTACATTCCATTATCCTCGTTTCGCTTTTGTTGATGTTCATCATACATCCTCCTTTCAGGACACTGTCCATTCCGTTCAACTGCTCTTCCAAGTCCTTTGCTGTCTCTGACAGAATTACAATGTCATCGGCGAACCTCAAGGTTTTTATTTCTTCTTCATGGATTTTAATTCCTACTCCGAATTTTTCTTTTGTTTCCTTTAGTGCTTGCTCAATATACAGATTGAATAACATCGGGGAGAGGCTACAGCCCTGTCTCACTCCCTTCCCAACCACTGCTTCCCTTTCATGTCCCTCGACCCTTATAACTGCCATCTGCTTTCTATACAAATTGTAAATAGCCTTTCGCTCCCAGTATTTTATCCCTGCCACCTTTAGAATTTGAAAGAGAGTATTACAGTCAACATTGTCAATAGCTTTCTCTAAGTCTACAAATGCTATAAACGTAGGTTTGCTTTCCTTAATCTTTCTTCTAAGATAAGCCCTAGGGTCAATATTGCGTCACGTGTTCCAATATTTCTACGGAATCCAAACTGAGAGGTGGTAGTACAGTAAAAACGGGATGTCAAATGAGATGGCATGAACACGAGCCACGCACGGCTCACTGACATTATGGCCTGGTTATCGAGCAGTAACATCAGTGAAATACTTGAGCGGAATTAATGCTGCTTCTCAACACCAGTAAGACAGATAGACGCGCTCGCCAAACGACATGGACACCAAGTAATTAGATCGCCACCGTAACATTGCTGTTACGATCCCTGCGAGATGATGCGGGCGCAGTTGAAAACCTACGTCGCAGAAATGACACGTATTTTCTAAATTTCAAACACTGAGAAATTACAGAGTGAGAACTACCAACAAAAAAATTAGTAGGGACTGTTTTATGGAGCCTTTCATAATAAATCTTCGTAAGTCATATTCATTACTGTCTGACAGCCAATACGAGAGCGTCGATTTATTGGCTTGAACCTAATAACTGCTAAACTCATAATCTCATTGTCTGTGTTGCTGTTGTAGAATTTTAGAACATGTTTTTTGCTCGAGTAACATGTCGTTTCCGGAAACCCAGAATCTACTCTGTAGGAATCAACATGGATTCAGGAAACAGCGATCGTGTGAGACCCAAATCGCTTTATTTGTTCATGATACCCAGAAAATATTAGATACAGGCTCCCAGGTAGATGCTATTTTCCTTAACTTCCGGAAGGCGTTCGATACAGTTCCACACAGTCGCCTGATAAAGTAAGAGCCTACGGAATATTAAACCAGCTGTGTAGCTGGATTGAAGAGTTTTTAGCAAACAGAACACAGCATGTTGTTCTCAATGAAGAGACGTCTACAGACGTTAAAGTAACCTCTGGCGTGCCACAGGGGAGTGTTATGGGACCATTACTTTTCACAATATATATAAATGACCTAGCAGATAGTGTCGGAAGTCCCATGCGGATTTTCGCGGATGATGCTGTAGTATACAGAGAAATTGCAGCATTAGAAAATTGTAGCGAAATGCAGGAAGATCTGCAGCGAATAGGCACTTGGTACAGGGAGTGGCAACTGACCCTTAACATAGACAAATGTAATGTGTTGCGAATACATAGAAAGAAGGATCCTTTATTGTATGATTATATGATAGCGGAACAAACACTTGTAGCAGTTACTTCTGTAAAATATCTGCGAGTATGCGTGCGGAACGATTTGAAGTGGAATGATCATATAAAATTAATTGTTGGTAAGGCGTGTACCAGGTTGAGTGAGATTCATTGGGAGAGTCCTTAGAAAATGTAGTCCATCAACAAAGGAGGTGTCTTACAAAACACTCATTCGACCTATACTTGAGTATTGCTCATCAGTGTGGGATCCGTACCAGGTCGGGTTGACGAAGGAGATAGAGAAGATCCAAAGAAGAGCGATGCATTTCGTCACAGGGTTATTTGGTACGCGTGATAGCGTTACGGAGATGTTTAGCAAACTCAAGTGGCAGACTCTGCAAGAGAGGCACTCTGCATCGCGGTGTAGCTTGCTGTCCAGGTTTCGAGAGGGTGCGTTTCTGGATGAGGTATCGAATATATTGCTTCCCTCTGCTTATACCTCCCGAGCAGATCACGAATTAGAGAGATAGGGAGATAATGACAGTGTCACGTAAAGTGCCCTCCGCCACACACCGTTGGGTGGCTTGCGGAGTATAAATGTAGATGTAGATGTAGAATCTGTGGTTGCATTACATATTATTAGTAGCTGCCAGTCCCTCTTTGAAACAGTGATTATGCGATATTATATTTCATTTGTGAAGCAGCGGAGGCAAACTGTCTTCGCCAGTAGTTATCGTGTGAGCCTACATGAAAATAATTTCTCATATTTCACAAAGTCGGCCATTTCTTATCTTGTATGATTTGACAAACTGAGCTAGTACGACACGATTAAAACGAGTAGTTCATAATGTTGACTCGCCGCCCATTGTGGCCGAGCGGTTCTAGGCGCTTCAGTCTGGAACCGCGCGACGCTAAGATCGCAGGTTCGAATCCAGCCTTGAGCATGGATGTTTGTGATGTCCTTAGCTTAGTTAGGTTTAAGTAGTTCTAAGTTGTAGGGGACTGATGACCTCAGATGTTAAGTCCCATAGTGCTCAGAGCCAAGGTTGACTCGAATAGTTAAAGCACAAGTGTATGAGCAACAGACAGCATTATTTCAGTATACATTACGTTGATTTCACTGTTGATAAACACGCTTGACTACATTGTTTATAGTTTCACTCAGATATACGGTCACTGAAGAGACAAAGAAACTGGTACACCTGCCTAATATCGTGTAGGGCCCCAGCGAGCACGCAGGAGTGTCGCAACGTGACGTGGCACGGACTCGAATAATGTCTGAAGTAGTGCTGGAGGGAACTGACACCAAGCAGGACTGTCCATAAACCTGTAAGAGTACTAGGGGGTGGAGATCTCTTCTAAACAGCACGTTGCTCAGTATTGCTCATGTCTGGGGAGTTTGGTGGCCAGCGGAAGTGTTTAAACTCAGAAGGGTGTTCCTGGAGCCATTCTGTAGCGATTCTGAACTTGTGGGGTGTCGCATTCTCGTGCTGGAATTGCCTAAGGCCGTCGAAATACACAATTGACATGAATGGATGCAGGTGATCAGACAGGATGTTTACGTACGTGTCACCTGTCAGAATCGTATCTGGACGTATCAGGGGTCCCATATCACTCCAGTTGCACACGCCCGCCGGCCGGAGTGGCCGTGCGGTTCTAGGCGCTACAGTCTGGAGCCGAGCGACCGCTACGGTCGCAGGTTCGAATCCTGGCTCGGGCATGGATGTGTGTGATGTCCTTAGGTTAGTTAGGTTTAATTAGTTCTGAGTTCTAGGCGACTGATGACCTCAGAAGTTAAGTCGCATAGTGCTCGGAGCCATTTGAACTATTTTTTTCACACGCCCCACACTATTACAGAGCCTCCACCAACTGGAACAGTCGGCTGCTAACATGCAGGGACCATGGATTCATGACGTTGCCTCCATACCCGCACACGTCCTTCCGCTCGATACAATTTCAAACGAGACTCGTCCGACCAGGCAACATGTTTCCTGACATTAATAGTCCAATGTCGGTGTTGACGGGCCCAGGCGAGGCGAAAAGCTTTGTGTCGTGCAGTCATTAAGGGCACACGAGTGGGCCTTCGGCTCCGAAAGCCCATATTGATGATGATGTTTCGTTGAATGGTTCACACGCTGACACTCGTTGATGGCCCAGCATTGTAATCTTCAGAAATTTGCGGAAAGGTCGCACTTCTGTCTTGTTGGAGAATTCCCTTCAGTCGCCGTTGGTCCCGTTCTTACAGGATCTTTTTCCGGCCGCAGCGAAGTCGGAGATTTGATGTTTTACCAGATACCTGATATTGACGGTACGCTAGTGAAATGGTCGTACGGGAAAATCCCCACTTGATCGCTACCTCAAGGATGCTGTGTCCCATCGCTCATGCGATCAAACTTCCTTAAATCTTGATAACCTGTCATTGCAGCAGCAGTAACCGATCTAACAACTGTGCCAGTCACTAGTTGCCGACCGCAGCGCCGTATTCTGCCTGTTTACAAGTCTCTGTATCTGAATACGCATGACTATACCTGTTTCGCTGTCAGTCTTATTACAATCCGATCATGAGAGTTTTCTTGTTTAACTTCACCCTTCGAGATGTCAGCAAAAAGTAATGAAATTTTTTATTTCGCGGGCTTTATATCTCTGATTTTAGAAAAAATTTTCATCTTGTTGGTACACATGCTTCTGATATATGCTTGCATTTTCTGCTGTTTTTAATATTAGTTCACTGTTGATAGTAGAAAAGATTACACGTGTTTTCGTGTGCTCGGCGAAATCTTACTTTCGAAAAAGGTGGATCAAAGAATCTGCATAAAATGTTGATTGAGAAACGGAATAAAGTGCCGAACCACATTCGAACTGTTGACTCTGGCTTTGGGCGAATCTACTGTGAGTAAGACAATTGTTTACTATTTGTATGAACATTTGAAAGAGGGTCGACAAGACGAAGACTGTCCTGGACGCACTAGTACATCTGTTATGGACGATAATCTGGAAGAAGTAAAGAAACTGCTTCTGGAAAATCGCTGAATCACCACCATCAGAGGGGTTCCTAATGATTTCGGCATATCCTTTGGCTCATGCCAAGCAATTTTTTCAGATGTTTTGGGCATGAAAAGTGTAGCAACCAAGTTTTTTTCGAAATTGTTGAATTTTGGCCACAAAAGACGTTTCATAGACGTCGCTCAGGGAATTGCTGAATGAAATCTACAACCATTCAGGACTTCTAAAGAAGGTTATAACAGGTGACCAAACATAGACATACGGTTATGGCATCGAAAACAAGGCCAGATCGTCCCAATGGACACCGCCTGAAGAGCCAAGACCGAAAAAAATTCGAGAAGTTTTATCAGATGTGAATGTTCTTCTCACTGTTTTCTTCTACAATAGGACAGCGCATCATTCGTTCATGCCTTACGGTGGTACGATCAATAAGGAATACTACCTGGAAGTTACGCACCGTTTGCGTGAAGCAATTCGAAGAAAACGACCAGAACTGCGGCAAAACCACTCGTGGAAGTTGCCTGATTACAATGCTCCCGGTCACACCTCAATTCTTGTTCGTGATTTTTTGGCAAAAAAGAAAACCGTTATGTTGCCTCACCACCGTATTTGGCGCACATGACCCCTGCGACTTCTCTCTATTCTCGAAACTGAAGACAACCATCAAAGGATTTCATTTTTCCACCACTGATCTGACAAAGACAAAATCGCTGAAGGAGCTGAAAAGTGAGTTCCAGGAGTGCTTTCAAAATTGTATAAAGCGCTGGCAACAGTGTATTAAATCTGAAGGGGATTAGTTTGAAGGGGACAAAATTTATGTTGATGAATGAATAAAGATTCTTTAAGAAAAACAAAAATTCCCGTCACGCTTTGAACACACCTCGTGCATTCTTCACGCGAGAGTCTACCTTGGCTGGTCCATGTATACTTTGCTAGAATGTTTGCCATTTTTGTAGAGTCATGTTGCTGTTAAAATCATCTTTAGTATTGTCATACTCACTTGAGCTCAATATTTTCACTTTAGCAATGAAAGTCATTTCAGTATTGTGGTGTGCATACTGTAAGACCTTCAGTACACACACCATCAGATTATTTGACTTGTCGCTCTAACGAAGTAGGCGAGTGCCAGCAATATGTCTCGTGGTCTTATTGTGGCGTGTTTATCTTCTGCCGTTAGGTCAGACGATAGAAATGCCACTTGCACGCTTAGAGTAGCAGATTGACGGTGACCAACTTTTAAACAGAACTTGATTAATTTTCACACACATTTATTAAAATAATAAATAACATAGACATTACGTAACTTGATTCTGGATGCGGTTTACAATTGACAATCTTAAGTTCCTTTGGTCTTGGTACGTTCATCTTATTCTCACAGATCTCTGACACTTGACAAAGTGTCTATACATTTATCTTCACGGCTATGTACAGGAATATGATAATCTTATTAGTCGCAGACTGAAACTTGACTATACACTGGTGCAGACTGACTGCTCAGAGGTCTTTACACTTGTTATAATACCTCGCGCGTTCAGGTATCACTGCGCTAGTGTGATCTGCGAGGAGACAAGGTTCTACGTTAGCAGCAATCTCATTGGCTGTGTTACATATTAATACGTGGATCGGCGGAAGCAGAATTTGGTCCGTCTCTATGGCAGCGCCATCTCGTAGTGCGGAGATGGACGAGGGCTGTGCCTGCGCTGCGCTGTTGTGCTTAGCGGGGCGCGCTCTAGTGGGAAAGTTGTGTACGCACTGACTACACGGAACTATGTACACAAGTATGTGTGTGTTTCGTTGCCGTCTATAATCGTTCTGAAGTTGTAGCAGGCAAATGCACTGTCTACAAATTCAGCGGTATAGTGTTGATTTATGTGGGTACAATTTTGTAGCTACTTTCTGTGTTAATTAATATATGCAGCAACTACATGGCAATATAAATGAAAAATTTAATGACACCTTGTCAAACATTTCCAATTGGTTTGTACCGCTAGTTGAAAAAGCGCTTCTAAACTTAGGAAACATCACTACTAATGCTGTCGCGTCTCTATGATACGAATCGTCTACAAGGATGAGACACACATTATTTATGGAATCTTAGAGTGTTGTTGTTGTTCTGGTCTTCAGTCCTGAGACTGGTTTGATGCAGCTCTCCATGCTACTCTATCCTGTGCAAGCTTCTTCATCTCCCAGTACCCACTGCAACCTACATCCTTCTGAATCTGCTTAGTGCCTTCATCTCTTGGTCTCCCTCTACGATTTTTACCCTCCACGCTGCCCTCCAATGCTAAATTTGTGATCCCTTGATGCCTCAAAACATGTTCTAACAACCGATCCCTTCTTCTAGTCAAGTTGTGCCACAAACTTCTCTTCTTCCCAATCCTATTCAATATCTCCTCATTAGTTACGTGATCTACCCACCTTATCTTCAGCATTCTTCTGTAGCACCACATTTCGAAAGCTTCTATTCTCTGCTTGTCCAAACTCGTTATCGTCCATGTTTCACTTCCATACATGGCTACACTCCATACAAATACTTTCAGAAACGTCTTCCTGACACTTAAATCTATACTCGATGTTAACAAATTTCTCTTCTTCAGAAACGCTTTCCTTGCCATTGCCAGTCTACATTTTATATCCCCTCTACTTCGACCATCATCAGTTATTTTGCTCCCAAAATAGCAAAACTCCTTTACTACTTTAAGTGTCTGATTGCCTAACCTAATTCCCTCAGCATCACCCGACTTAATTCGACTAGATTCCATTACCCTCGTTTTGCTTTTGCTGATGTTCATCTTATATCCTCCTTTCAAGACACTGTCCATACCGTTCAACTGCTCTTCGAAGTCCTTTGCTGTCTCTGACAGAATTACAATGTCATCGGCGAACCTCAAAGTTTTTACTTCTTCTCCATGAATTTTAATACCTACTCCGAATTTTTCTTTTGTTTCCTTTAGTGCTTGCTCAATATACGGTTTGAATAACATCGGGGAGAGGCTACAACCCTGTCTCACTCCTTTCCCAACCACTGCTTCCCTTTCATGCCCCTCGACTCTTATAACTGCCATCTGGTTTCTGTACAAATTGTAAATAGCCTTTCGCTCCCTATATTTTACCCCTGCCACCTTCAGAATTTGAAAGAGAGTATTCCAGTTAACGTTGTCAAAAGCTTTCTCTAAGTCTACAAATGCTAGAAACGTAGGTTTGCCTTTTCTTAACCTTTCTTCTAAGATAAGTCGTAAGGTCAGTATTGCCTCACGTGTTCCAACATTTCTACGGAATCCAAACTGATCTTCCCTGAGGTCCGTTTCTACCAGTTTTTCCATTCGTCTGTGAAGAATTCGCGTTAGTATTTTGCAGCTGTGACTTATTAAACTGATAGTTCGGTATTTTTCACATCTGTCAACACCTGATTTCTTTGGGATTGGAATTATTATATTCTTCTTGAAGTCTGTGGGTATTTCGCCTGTCTCATACATCTTGCTCACCAAATGGTAGAGTTTTGTCATGACTGGCTCTCCCAAGGCCATCAGTATTTCTAATGGAATGTTGTCTACTCCCGGGGCCTTGTTTCGACTCAGGTCTTTCAGTGCTCTGTCAAACTCTTCACGCAGTATCTTATCTCCCATTTCATCTTCATCTACATCCTCTTCCATTTCCATAATATTGTCCTCAAGTACATTGCCCTTGTATAAACCCTCTATATACTCCTTCCACCTGTCTGCCTTCCCTTCTTTGCTTAGAACTGGGTTGCCATCTGAGCTCTTGATATTCATACAAGTGGTTCTCTTCTGTCCAAAGGTCTCTTTAATTTTCCTGTAGGCAGTATCTATCTTACCCATAGTGAGACAAGCCTCTACATCCTTACATTTGTCCTCTAGCCATCCCTGCTTAGCCATTTTGCACTTCCTGTCGATCTCATTTTTGAGATGTTTGTATTCCTTTTCGCCTGCTTCATTTACTGCATTTTTATATTTTCTCCTTTCATCAATTAAATTCAATATTTCTTCTGCTACCCAAAGATTTCTATTAGCCCTCGTCTTTTTACCTACTTGATCCTCTGCTGCCTTCACTACTTCATCCCTCAGAGCTACCCATTCTTCTTCTACTGTATTTCTTTCCCCCATTCCTGTCAATTATTCCCTTATGCTCTCCCTGAAGCTCTCTACAACCTCTGGTTCTTTCAGTTTATCCAGGTCCCATCTCCTTAAATTCCCACCTTTTTGCAGTTTCTTCAGTTTCAATCTGCAGTTCATAACCAATAGATTGTGGTCAGAATCCACATCTGCCCCTCGAAAAGTCTTACAATTTAAAACCTGGTTCCTAAATCTCTGTCTTACCATTATATAATCTATCTGATACCTTTTAGTATCTCCAGGATTCTTCCAGGTATACAACTTTCTTTTATGATTCTTGAACCAAGTGTTAGCTATGATTAAGTTATGCTCTGTGCAAAATTCTACAAGGCGGCTTCCTCTTTCATTTCTTCCCCCCAATCCATATTCACCTACTATGTTTCCTTCTCTCCCTTTTCCTACTGACGAATTCCAGTCACCCATGACTATTAAATTTTCGTCTCCCTTCACTACCTGAATAATTTCTTTTATCTCGTCATACATTTCATCAATTTCTCCATCATCTGCCTTGCTAGTTGGCATATAACCTTGTACTACTGTAGTAGACATGGGCTTTGTGTCTATCTTGGCCACAATAATTCGTTCACTATGCTGTTTGTAGTAGCTTACCCGCACTCCTATTTTTTTATTCATTATTAAACCTACTCCTGCATTACCCCTATTTGATTTTGTATTTATAACCCTGTAATCACCTGACCAAAAGTCTTGTTCCTCCTGCCACCGAACTTCATTAATTCCCACTATATCTAACTTTAACCTATCCATTTCCGTTTTTAAATTTTCTAACCTACCTGCCCGATTAAGGGATCTGACATTCCACGCTCCGATCCGTAGAATGCCAGTTTTCTTTCTCCTGATAACGACGTCCTCTTGAGTAGTCCCCGCCCGGAGATCCGAATGGGGGACTATTTTACCTCCGGAATATTTTACCCAAGAGGACGCCATCATCATTTAATCATACAGTAAAGCTGCATGTCCTCGGGAAGAATTACGGCTGTAGTTTCCCCTTGCTTTCAGCCGTTCGCAGTACCAGCACAGCAAGGCCGTTTTGGTTAATGTTACAAGGCCAGATCAGTCAATCATCCAGACTGTTGCCCCTGCAACTACTGAAAAGGCTGCTGCCCCTCTTCAGGAACCACATGTTTGTCTGGCCTCTCAACAGATACCCCTCCGTTGTGGTTGCACCTATGGTATGGCCATCTGTATCGCTGAGGCACGCAAGCCTCCCCACCAATGGCAAGGTCCATGGTTCATGGGGCGAATCTTAGAGACTGTGTCAAAAGCACTCTGGAATCCATGAAAGTAGTACACAAACTGCTCAGAATGTCTGGCTGAAATGTGAAATTAAAGTACAGGATGTTTACAAGTCGGTTACACAAAAGTAATCTTTAATTGTGAAAAACGTAAATTACGTATGTTTGATATAGCATTGACTGCAGTATATCTCCAAGTTTATTTGCAAATGTTCAGTGCGGCTACCATTCGTAGCACGATGAATGTCCAATCTGTAATCAATTTCCTGCCAAATCCTGTATACTGAGTTGACAGCGATATGCAGATATACAGATGGCCACTGTATCGTGTACACAGGGTATACAGGAACAGTGCATTGGCGAAACTCATTTGCACTCAGATGCTTCACATGAAAAGGTTTCCGACGTGATTATGCCGTATGACGCGAATTAACACACTCGGAACGCGGAATTGTACTTGGAGCTAGACGCATGGGACATTAGATTAAATTAGATTCACTTTTCGTTCCATAGACCCAGAACATTAGATGATTCTCCTGGGTGTGGAAGAAGTCAGAAAGTATAACCTAAAAACATAAAAAATTTGAATATAATACTTACTACCCTGATAATTGATTGTCGAAATAGGTGAATACAGTGTGGTAAACTGGGACAGCTAATACTTACATAATTAACACGCTGTCAGAATGAAACATTGTTGTCCACTATTAATAAATTTATCATACGCAAAATACCTAATCTTGGCCTTTGTGACCAAGTGCTGTCAAAACTAAAATCTGACAGACACTTAATTAAGCTGTTAAGATACTCATCTATAGAGTAGAAGGAGTTGCCTATCAAAAAGTCTTTCAAATTCTGTTTAAACCGTGCTTTATCTGAAATCAAGCTTTTAATGGTTGCTGGACATTTATTGAAAATGTGTGTTCCTGAATATTGGACCCCTTTTTGGTCCAAGATATGTGATTTTAGGTCTTTATGTAGACTGTTCTCATTCCTAGTATTGATGGTATGTATTGAGCTATTGGTTGGAAATAGAGATATATTACCTGTAACAAATTTCATTCACGAATAAATATACTGAGAAGCAGTGGTTAGAATACAAAGTTCCTTGAAAAGGTTTCTACGTGATGTTCTTGAATTTACACCACAAATGATTCTTATTATGCGCTTTTGCACACAAAATATTTTTCTCAAGTTTGATGAGTTACCCAGAATATGATCCTATATGACATAATAGAATGAAAGTAAGCAAAGTATGCAAGTTTTTTATATTTATGTCTCCTACATCTGACATCATTTGCATTGCAAACACCGACTTGTCTAGGCGCTTAAGCAATTCTGTGGTACATACTTCTGAACTAAATTTATTATCGAGTTGTAATCCCAGAAATTTAACACTGTCAACCTCTTCAATCTGCATGTCTTCATATGTTATACATATGCTGGAAGGAAATCTCTCAGAGGTTCTGAACTGCATGTAGTGGGTCTTTTCAAAGTTTAAGGACAGTGGATTAGCTTTAAAACATTTATTAACATCAGTCAGAATTTGAGTAGCAGCTATTTCTAAATCTGTACTTGACTTGCTACTTATTGCAATGTTTGTATCTTCTGGAAACAGAACAAACAACATCTGGCAATGTAACAGATAAGTGGTCATTAATGTAAACAAGAAAAAGCAATGGATCCAAGATGGAACCTTGAGGAACACCACATGTAATTAATTCCCAAACAGATGAAGACTGATTGCTTACTGCACAGGTATTTCGCAACAACTCCCTTTGTTTCCTGTTAGTTAGACAAGACTCAACCCATTTGGCAGCATTGGTGGTGACATAATAATATTCTAAGTTATTTAAGAGAATGTTGTGGTTCAAACGATCAAAGGCTTTTGACAGGTCACAGAAAATGCCAGTATCCTCTAATTTTTTATCTAGAGATTTAAGTACATTCTCACTGTAAGTGTAAATTGCTTTCTCTATATCATAACCCTTAAGAAATCCAAACTGTGACTTGGTCAATATATTATTTGCACTCAGATGCTTAAGGAGACACGTGAACACCTTTTTAAACATTTTTGAGAAAGCCAGCAAAAGTGAATTGGTCGATAGTTTGATGGTGTCTCTCTATCCCCCTTCTTGTAAAGAGGCATAACTTCAGCATATTTCAACAAGTCTGGAAATGTTCCCCTGATAAGAGATTAATTACACAAATAACTTAAGAAAGAACCCAACTCGCATGAGCACTCTTTGATTAACTTCACTGATATATCATCAGACCCACTAGAATACTTAGATTTTAAGGATTTTATGATGGATGCTACTTCTTTGGGAGACGTTTCATTTACCTTTTACTGAAGTTGTTTTTAAAGTCTGGTCTCAGATACTGCATTGCCCTGTTCACTGAATCTGATAACCCCAGGCTGTCAGTAGCAGAAATGAAGTACTTGTTTAAGAGATTTGCAGCACTATATGCACTTGTTACCGAAGTCTCATTTATTTTTAGAGCTATCTGTTCCTCTTTCTTTTTGGCCCCACCTGTCTTTGTCTTCACTACGTCCCATACAGTTTTCATTTTGTTGCATAATGTATTTATCTTTTTCTCATAATAAATCTGCCTCGATTTCTGGAATACTTGCTTCAATATTTTGCAATATTCTTTGTAATGCATTGCAATTCTAACATCCGAGCTTTTTCTAGATAGTAGATACAATCTCCTTTTTGTCTCACATGATACCTTTTTTCCTTGTGTAATCCACAGTTTAGTTATTGACTTCAGTGTGATTTGAGTTACCTTTAGGGGAAAACAATTCAAAAGTGGAGGTAACTTTATTAACGAATACTTCGTATTTTACATTCGAGTCAGAAGTATTGTACACGTCTATACAATGCATGTTTTTGAGCAGTTTCCTGAATTTCTCAATTTTTGACTTATTCATAACCATTCTGTACTCAGATTTAATAGATTTTTTATTCTGGCAAGTTTCAACATTTAACACAAGATGCTGCATATCATGATCAGATAGCCCATTTACTGTTGGTTTTGTGATATGACTTTGTTCCTCAAATATGTCTACAAAGATATTACCAATAGCAGTCTCAGAGCATTTACATATCCTAGTTGCAAAGTTCACAGTAGGAACTAAATTGAATGATATACTATATTCGTCATAAGAATAAACCTGATGTAAAAATTACGCTAGGTATTCTTCCGCATTCACTTGAATCTCATTGGATTTTCGTTTCATGTGGAGCGGAAGCCAAGCTGTGACAAGTACAGTCAAGTACGATCATAAGGGTACGTCTTATGATGTGTCACACGTGCACAGCTTTACTGGCGCATTGTACTTGGACAGTACTGGCCAGCCAGCGGTCCAGTTATCCTGCAATGGTGTGAGTAGCTGCAGTCCAGACGTCAACAGAGACGAGCAAAGAAACAACACAGCTCCGAATGCCATTTAATTTTTAAAAAGAATGAAATAATATTCGACAAAACTTCAGCTTCTTAAATTACCAGACGGATAGCATAAAATTCTGTCGTTCTCACTTTACATAGTATTCCAATTACAAACAAGAGTGATGAAAATTCCTAACTTACACACAGGGTAATTTTTCTGAGTGAGCTATTTGTGATGCAAAAGCGCACTCCTGGGATTTCACCGTGTTGTTGAATACTGAAGCCAATTAAAGTATTAATTACAGTCACTCGTCAGGGAATCACTTACCTCCTTCCTTATCCAAATCCGAGAAATACGTTTCAGTTCTGGAACTGTCACCTGCTACATTGATAATGAATCGATCAACAACAGAATCCACGAAACCAACCAGGCGCCGCTTTTTCTCCTCTTATGACTTGTCGTTCTGTATCCTGAACTACAGACAATGCGGGCTGTGTATCTTCTTCCCGGTGGAATGACTGAAACTAATCAGCTGTCGGATCCCCTCCATCTAATCGGCCCTGCTCATGCATGGTTGTTTACATCTTTGGGCGGGTTTAGTGATATCTCTGAACTGTCAAAGGGACTGTGTCTATGATACAGTGTCCACAGTCAACATCTATCTTTATGGCTTCTGGGATATGGAAGTAAAAATAAGAGGAGTTGTCATGACGTCACAAACTTCAAGCCGAGCCCAACAAGAAATATCGTTGGATTCGCTTGATGCCGACCCAAGTGAAGATCCGCCATGTTAGCTACCCCAAAACATTCGCTTCTGGTGGTTTGATTCCGTGTAGTCGTGAAGTGTTTTGATAAAAAAAATGCCGGCTTGCATCACTTACGGGTGTACTAATCGTTCTGATTGTAGTTTAAACAAATCACCTTTCATTCGTAAGTGGACTTATTTAAACGCTACTTTCGCAAATATAGTTGAAATTCTGAAGCATTGTAAAGTTTTACAGTATGGTTTTAATCCTGTGGTTTGACTTTTGATTTCCTATCAATCCAACGCGAAGAGCTCTCTGGAGGTAGTAATACACTTGGTTTTCATTGTTTGGTTATTCCCAAGTAACTGAAAAGTCCTGGCAAGAAATATCCTGGAAATGGCGACTAATGTTTTAAAATGCAATTATTTAATAGAAAAGTAATGTAACTACATGTAGTTAATTAAATCTTCAATAAAATGCGTGGAACACCTGTTACAGTGGTTAAATTATAAGTACTTAAAGGGTTACGTATTTGTTATAGCAAATTTCCCTATCTAAGTCCAGGCTATTTAGATAATTACATTTATCACTGTTTTGTCGTGTCACCCCGCAAATTGCTGTCATTTGCCACACTGAATGTCACTTGGTAGGTACAATTTAAAAAACATAGCAGATGTGTAAATTACATTGGGCCTGACAATCTTAAATTCAGTTGTTTTGCTTCGTAATTTAACGAATCTTTCACTTTGTTGACATGACAGCTAGCTTGTTTATATCATCCCTGCATATATCTGTGGGACTCCAAAGGAAATAAGGCAAGTTTCTGGCAAACTTGAACATTTAAAATTTGCATTTGACTTGAAAATGCAACGAATACAAACCGTTGCCTCTAAGCTATCAATCACTGTGTTTGGAGTTCTGGCTTTATCAATTATCGACACAAACACAATGAAAGTGAATAGAAATGGATTACGAAAGCACGCTTTTCATAGCGCACTTCTCTTCTCGGTTATTCGAAGTGTATAAACAAAAAGGATTTACGGTACTGAGGCCAGAAGCGTCAAATTTTCGTGTCGTATTACTGTATCGAACGCGCATTTAAGACTACAAGAACGTTTGAAGTTGCGTTCCTTGTGATGTATTGTTAATTAAAACAGTGTAACATTTACTATATAAAACAAATATCACGTGCACACGACAGAAATAACGAACAAGAAGCAACTGTAAACACTCGTCTGCTAACGTTTTGGGGGATTCAAGATGGCGGCAGGCCCCGCCCACTGGCTTCAAAACAACGTTCAGTTTAAGTCTGTAGCGCCATCTCCCCTTATTCTACGTCCATGTTCTGGAAACTGGGATGATACAAAACTTTTTTTTATGTGTGTATATACACTGTGGGGCTACAGCATAAATAAACATGACTCGCCACAGGATCAACAGATTTCAGAAGCACTAATAAATGCTACAGCCTCACAATTGACGCTGATGTGCTTTTGGCCACTATGATTCTCATTGCCTCATATGGATTACCGTATGATAAAATCCAAAACTTAATACACTGTAATTCATTCACAAACCCATAAACTAGGTTTTTCTGTCAGTATAACTATAACATATACTGAAGTCTGAACTAATTTTACTATATAGTGAGTGAATTGCTGTCATCTAGAGTGATTTATGTCAAGTAAACAGGTATCAAAGTCTGCTGCAGCGTGCTGCCACCTGGTGGCACTGATGTAAACTTGTAGTTGCGCGGTAGGAGATAGCTGTGCACCTTGTGAACCGTGCATGCTGTTTACCAAATCCGTACGTATTTGACCTATAGGGAAATGACGTCACGCCACTTGCGCATGCGCATAATCTCCTTAAAACGTGTACAACTGAAGGTGTGTTCACGACTCTGATGCCAAGATTCACGGAGTCTAGAGGAGTAGCAGTGGACAGCACAGTAGATTTACTGCTGTGCATTTGAGTTACACATATACACTACTGGCCATTAAAATTGCTACACCAAGAAGAAATGCAGATGATAAACGGGCATTCATAGGACGAATGTATTATACTAGAACTGACATGTGATTCCATTTTCACGCAATTTGGGTGCATAGATCCTGAGAAATCAGTATCCAGAACAACCACCTCTGGCCGTAATAATGGCCTTGATACGCCTGGGCATTGGGTCAAACAGAGCTTTGATGGCGTGTACAGGTACAGCTGCCCATGCAGCTTCAACACGATACAACAGTTCATCAAGAGTAGTGACTGGCGTATTGTGACGAGCCAGTTGCTCGGCCACCATTGACCACAAATTTTCAATTGGTGAGAGATCTGGAGAATGTGCTGGCCAGGGCAGCAGTCGAACATTTTCTGTATCCAGAAAGGCCCTTACAGGACCTGCAACATGCGGTCGTGCATTATCCTGCTGAAATGTAGGGTTTCGCAGGGATCGCATGAAGGGTAGAGCCACGGGTCGTAACACATCTGAAACGTAACGTCTACTGTTCAAAGTGCCGTCAATGCGAACAAGAGGTGACCGAGACGTGTAACCAATGGCACCCCATCCATCACGCTGGGTGATACGCCAGTATGGCGATGACGAATACACGCTTCCAATGTGCGTTCATCGCAATGTCGCCAAACACGGATGCAACCATCATGATGCTGTAAACAGAACCTGGATTCATCCGAAAAAATGACGTTTCGCCTTTCGTGCAACCAGGTTCGTCGTTGAGTACACCATCGCAGGCACTCCTGTCTGTGATGCAGCGTCGAGGGAAACCGCAGCCACGGTCTCCGAGCTGATAGTCCGTGCAGCTGCAAACGTCGTCGAACTGTTCGTGCAGATGGCTGTCTTGCAAACGTCCCCATCTGTTGACTCAAGGATCGAGACATGGCTGCACGATCCGTTACAGCCATGCGGATAAGATGCCTGTCATCTCGACTGCTAGTGATACGAGGCAGTTGGGATCCAGCACGGCGTTCCGTATTACCCTCCTGAACCCACCGATTCCATATTCTGCTAACAGTCATTGTATCTCGACCAACGCGAGCAGCAATGTCGCGATACGATAAACCGCAATCGCGATAGGCTACAATCCGACCTTTATCAAAGTCAGGAACGTGATGGTACGCATTTCTCCTCCTTACGCGAGACATCACAACAATGTTTCACCAGGCAACGCCGATCAACTGCTGTTTGTGTGTGAGAAATCGGTTGGAAACTTTCCTCATGTCAGCACGTTGTAGGTGTCGCCACCGGCGCCAACTTTGTGTGAATGCTCTGAAAAGCTTATCATTTGCATACCACAGCATCTTCTTCCTGTCGGTTAAATTTCGCGTCTGTAGCACGTCATCTTCATGGTGTAGCAATTTTAATGGCCAGTAGTCTATGTTACGTTTGACAGTACTTAGGAGTCAGTTCTGCATAAAGTCATCACAGAAGGAGTCCCATCGCATAGCGAGAGGATGCACATGGCTATCGCGACGGCACACCACGTGCCGATGTTACTTTAGCAGGAGTTGCTGCCCTTTGCACTCGAATCTCATTAACCCTCAAGGTCAGTAATATCTGTCTCTCTCTTTTCTCTCTCTCTCTCTCTCTCTCTTTTTCCTACGCTTTTTACCACTTACATCTTCCTACAGATGGACGAACTTTTCATCATATTCTGTATTCTTCTTTTATAAATTTTAAATACTGTGGAGAACGGGCGATTACCACGCACAGTCTGTCGTTTTGAATTTGCGCTATCCTGCTCTGTACACGCTGCCTCACATTTCATTTCAGTTTACGGTTCATTATACGCAAAGATTAAGATTAATTGACCTTCTGCCTCTCTGTTATTTGTTGGTGGCCTTGGCACCCGTCTCTTAGTCTCCAACATTTTCTGGCTGCAAAACCTGCTGTAGATTTCATTCTCCGATGCTGGCGCGGCCAAGCAGACAGTCAGATCTTTCATGTAAGCTTTTATTTATCTGGAGATTGTGGGAGGAAGTTACAGCTGGGGCAGCAAGTCCGAAACTCACTGCCAATAGTATTTCATCATTTCGTCTTGTTATCACTTTTACATGATTAGACGAGACAAACACACTATCTTTCATTTAATAGTCCTATATTCTTGGTGATCAAAAAGTCAGTATAAACTTGAAAACTTAATAAACCATGGAATAATGTAAATAGAGAGGTAAAAATTGACACACATGCTTGGAATGACATGGGGTTTTATTAGAACCAAAAAAAAAAAACAAACAAAGTATTGCTAGACGCGTGAAAGATCTCTTGCGCGCGTCGTTTGGTGATGATCGTGTGCTCAGCCGCCACTTTCGTCATGCTTGGCCTCCCAGGTCCCCAGACCTCAGTCCGTGCGATTATTGGCTTTGGGGTTACCTGAAGTCGCAAGTGTATCGTGATCGACCGACATCTCTAGGGATGCTGAAAGACAACATCCGACGCCAATGCCCCACCATAACTCCGGACATGCTTTACAGTGCTGTTCACAAACATTATTCCTCGACTACAGCTATTGTTGAGGAATCATGGTGGACATATTGAGCATTTCCTGTAAAGAACATCATCTTTGCTTTGTCTTACTTTGTTATGCTAATTATTGCTATTCTGATCAGATGAAGTGCCATCTGTCGGGCATTTTTTGAACGTTTGTATTTTTTTGGTTCTAATAAAACCCCATGTCATTCCAAGCATGTGTATCAATTTGTACCTCTCTATCTACATTATTCCGTGATTTATTCAGTTTTCAAATTTATACTGACTTTTTGATCACCCAGTATATACATATGCAGGGCTATTTAAAATGATCTAGACACTTTCAAGTGATTGCAAAAAATGTTTCCATTCAGGTAAGATATTATATGATCGTATACTGTATAGAGGGATGGGTGTGGGGGGGGGGGGGGGGAGGAAGGAGGGGGGGGGGGAAGGCATGCGACGAAAATTGGTAGATGTCATGTGGTACCTGTTCAGAAATTGTAAATTTCTGGTAAGGTCTATGGGACCAAACCACTAAGGTCATCAGTCCCTAAGCTTACACACTAACAAATCTAACTTAAACTAACTTATGCTATGAACAACACACAAATCCATGCCCGAGGGAGGACTCGAACCTCTGACAGGGCAGCCGTGTGAACCGTGACATGGAGCCTTAGACTCCGCAGCTACATGTATGGACAAACAAATGATTACAATGTCAGAAAAAAACTAGGTGATGTATTCAAGAGAAAGAGTTTGAAAAATTCAGCAAGTCAGTAATGTGTTGGTCCACCTCTGCCCCTCATGCAAGCAGTTATTCAGCTTGGCATTGGTTGATAGATTTGTTGGGTGTCCTCCTCAGGGACATCGTACCAAATTCTGTCCAACTGACGTGTTAGAGCGACGAAATCCCAAACTACTTAGAGGGCTCTGCCCATAATGCTCCACACATTCTCATCCGTGGAGAAATTCGGCAACCTTACGGCCAAGGTAGGGTCTAGCAAGCACGAAGAAAGGCAGTAGAAACTCTCGTCATATGCATGCCGGGATTATCTTGCTGAAACATAGGAACAGGATGGCTTTCCATGGAGGGCGACAAAATGGGGCGTAGAATATGCTCAACGCATCACTGTGCCATAAGGGTGCCTTGGATGACAACCGAAGAGGGACCAAAGTAGAAAGAAATTGCACCCCAGACGATCACTCCTGGTTGACGGGCCATATGATGGGTCACAGACATGCTGGTGTCCCATCGCTGTCTGGGGTGCTTGCATATACATGATCGGCATGGAATCTCATTGACTGGAATAGAGTAATCTTCAGTCATGAGTGCCGCGCGGGATTAGGCGAGCGGTCTGGGCGCTGCAGTCATGGACTGTGCGGCTGATCCCGGCGGAGGTTCGAGTCCTCCCTCGGGCATGGGTGTGTGTGTTTGTCCTTAGGATAATTTAGCTTAAGTAGTATGTAAGCTTAGGAACTGATGACCTTAGCGATTAAGTCCCATAAGATTTCACACACATTTGAACATTTTTTTCAGTGATGAGTCCTGCTTTTAGCTGAGCCCTGATGACCAATGAAGACATTTCTGGAGACGCTGCAGACGACAATGGGGTACAAACCTGACTTCGTCCATCATACGTCCTGACTACCAGGAGTGGTGGTCTGTGATGCAATTTCTTTCTAAAAAATGGTTCAAATGGCCCTGAGCACTATGGGACTTAACATCTGTGGTCATCAGTCCCCTAGAACTTAGAACTACTTAAACCTACCTAACCTAAGGACATCACACGCATCCATGCCCGAGGCAGGATTCGAACCTGCGACTGTAGCAGTCGAATTTCTTTCTAATTTGTTTCTTCCTTTGTTTGTCATCTGTGGCACCCTTACAGGACATCGATATGCTGACAATATTCTACACCCCGCTTTGTTGCCCTTCATGGCCAGCCATCCTGTGCATACATTTCAGCAAGATAATGCCCTATAGCACACGGCGAGAGTTTCTACTACTTGTCTTTCATGCTTGCCAAACCCTACCTTGATCAGCAAGGTCGCCAGATCTCTCCCCAATTGAGAATGTTTGGAGCACTGTGGGCTGGGCCTTCCAACCACTTCGAGATTTTGATGATCTAACACGTCAGTTGGACAGAATTTGGTACGATGTCCCTCCGGAGGATACCCAACAACTCTATCAATCGATGCCGAGCTGAATAACTGCTTGCATGAGGGTTAGGGGTGGACCAACACATTACTGACTTGCTGAATTTTTGAAACTCTTTTTCTCGAATAAATCGTCCAGTATTTCTGAAATTATAATCATTTGTTTATCTGTACATGTACATCACTTGTATCGATTTCCGTCCCATTCGGATAATTCCTCTTTCTTTTCCTCCTTTGTTAGAGTGTATGTATGGAAACAGCATCTTAAGAATTTCTTTCATCAGAGTGACCTCCAATAACATGGCTGATAGATCAGCAGCCACCAGCACGATTTGTTAGTGCGGGCTGCCCACATCAATGGGCAGGTATGCAACCAGGGGCAAACCTATTCTTCTCCTTTGATTGACAGGTCATTAACCTATCGTTCTCCTTTGATTGACAGGTCCTTAACCCATTGTTCTGCTAAAAGGATCCTTCTTTTTAATTGATGTGTCCTTAACCTATTGTTTCCCGCCATCCCCCAGCATTCTCCCACACATCCCTCAGGAAACCTCCCCCCCCCCCCCCACTGCTGTAGGTACAATTTCAGGTCTGAGTTATTGGAATAGCACTTCTCACTCTTATCAATTTGATTGACTGCTTAATTAAATTGATCAATTAATTACCCTCTCCCCTCTGGTAAACCCCCTTCCCCTCCCAACCGCCCTCACGGAAATTGGCGCGAAAAAGATTCAGCTAATCGAACATTTGGAGGGAATTCGATTGCAGGGCATGGAATGGTTTTTAAACTATTTAGGCAATGTATAGAATATTGTTTAGTTCTCTATGGCAGTTTATGGAATATAGTTTGCTTATTTAGTTAAGGAATTTGTCCAGAAATCAATAGTTATGTATTGAATATTGTTTAAACAATTTAGACAATGTGTGGAATATTGTTTATTTAAACAATTTAGGGGATAAAAAGCAATGTATGGAATATGGTTTATTTATTTATTTAAAGAATTTTTCAGGAAATCGATCACTACCCCGGCACCCCACTCCTACACCCCTGGCCCCCATCCCTCACCACCTTCCTTCCTCTGCCTGGAAACTGGCGGCCCTGCAGTGGAGAGGAAGGATCTCACGAAGGGAAACTCGAGGGCATGTTGTTTTTTATTAAAAAAAATCAGTTTGTGGGGCTTGGATTTCATTTGTTCATCATTCTCTGCTGTTTGGAAAGATGCAGGTCTCGTGAGAAGCAATTACATCGATCGCATTTCTTTTTTTATTCCGATTGTGCAAGGAATACCGTCATGAAACACACATCACACATAATTACACACAGTTACAAATCTTTCGATTGTGAGGCACGCACTGCCCGCTATCGCCTGTCCACTGGACCACACAGACATCTAGCGCACACGCTACCAGCAGTTGGGATGCACTGCCAGCCCCTGCAAAATGACGACTCGGCCGTCAGCTGCTGAACCACTCCCAGTTGCCAGTTCGGCTACCACAAGGGTGAGGCAGTGGCATCTCTTTCATACATCACACCTGATAAATACTTGGTGAAATACGTGTTCACCTAGGCGCCATTGCTGGTGCGATGATGCAGAGCTGCGTGTCGAGCACTATAGCAATCTGTTCCAATGCTTCCCAGAATAGCTCAGGGTGCATTGTTCCTAGCGATCCTAATGCGAGCTGCGCCTAGCCACGCATTCATGTTTACCTGCCAAAGCGTGGCTGAAGCATCACCACGAAACAAAAAAAAAAAAAAAAAATGGTTCAAATGGCTCTGAGCACTATGCGACTTAACTTCTAAGGTCATCAGTCCCCTAAAACTTAGAACTATTTAAACCTAACTAACCTAAGGACATCACACACATCCATGCCTGAGGCAGGATTCGAACCTGCGACCGTAGCGGTCGCGTGGTTCCAGACTGCAGCGCCTAGAACCGATTGGCCACTCTGGTCGGCGTGCCTCGAAACAATGACGTGATGACTCACCATCTAAAAGGTTCTCAATGTTATGCTGATGTCACATGACCATGTAAATAAGAGCCAAGTCGACCTCTTAGAAATTGTAAAGTGTTGCAGAAATACACTCCTGGAAATGGAAAAAAGAACACATTGACACCGGTGTGTCAGACCCACCATACTTGCTCCGGACACTGCGAGAGGGCTGTAGAAGCAATGATCACCACGCACGGCACAGCGGACACACCAGGAACCGCGGTGTTGGCCGTCGAATGGCGCTAGCTGCGCAGCATTTGTGCACCGCCGCCGTCAGTGTCAGCCAGTTTGCCGTGGCATACGGAGCTCCATCGCAGTCTTTAACACTGGTAGCATGCCGCGACAGCGTGGACGTGAACCGTATGTGCAGTTGACAGACTTTGAGCGAGGGCATATAGTGGGCATGCGGGAGGCCGGGTGGACGTACCGCCGAATTGCTCAACACGTGGGGCGTGAGGTCTCCACAGTACATCGATGTTGTCGCCAATGGTCGGCGGAAGGTGCACGTGCCCGTCGACCTGGGACCGGACCGCAGCGATGCACGGATGCACGCCAAGACCGTAGGATCCTACGCAGTGCCGTAGGGGACCGCACCGCCACTTCCCAGCAAATTAGGGACACTGTTGCTCCTGGGGTATCGGCGAGGACCATTCGCAACCGTCTCCATGAAGCTGGGCTACGGTCCCGCACACCGTTAGGCCGTCTTCCGCTCACGCCCCAACATTGTGCAGCCCGCCTCCAGTGGTGTTGCGACAGGCGTGAATGGAGGGACGAATGGAGACGTGTCGTCTTCAGCGATGAGAGTCGCTTCTGCCTTGGTGCCAATGATGGTCGTATGCGTGTTTGGCGCCGTGCAGGTGAGCGCCACAATCAGGACTGCATACGGCCGAGGCACACAGGGCCAACACCCGGCATCATGGTGTGGGGAGCGATCACCTACACTGGCCGTACACCACTGGTGATCGTCGAGGGGACACCGAATAGTGCACGGTACATCCAAACCGTCATCGAACCCATCGTTCTACCATTCCTAGACCGGCAAGGGAACTTGCTGTTCCAACAGGACAATGCACGTCCGCATGTATCCCGTGCCACCCAACGTGCTCTAGAAGGTGTAAGTCAACTACCCTGGCCAGCAAGATCTCTGGATCTGTCCCCCATTGAGCATGTTTGGGACTGGATGAAGCGTCGTCTCACGCGGTCTGCACGTCCAGCACGAACGCTGGTCCAACTGAGGCGCCAGGTGGAAATGGCATGGCAAGCCGTTCCACAGGACTACATCCAGCATCTCTACGATCGTCTCCATGGGAGAATAGCAGCCTGCATTGCTGCGAAAGGTGGATATACACTGTACTAGTGCCGACATTGTGCATGCTCTGTTGCCTGTGTCTATGTGCCTGTGGTTCTGTTAGTGTGATCATGTGATGTATCTGCCCCCAGGAATGTGTCAATAAAGTTTCCCTTTCCTGGGACAATGAATTCACGGTGTTCTTATTTCAATTTCCAGGAATGTAGTTAATGATCGCTTTTGTAAGAGATTTTGTGATGTCTCAGCTTCTCTGAATGAAAATTCTGGTCCTAACAGGACACGTTAACGAAAATAGCCACAGAATAACGCCAAATGCATTCCTTCTGGTGGTGCTAATGTAGCATCCTGTCCATCATGTGTTACCCTTCATGGAAATCGTTAAGTCCTGCTTTCAACAAACATCTCTGAAACGCAAACGATCTCACTGCTTTGTAGAGGCTCCTACATCCTGGCACAAAGGTTGTCTTGTGAATGAATAGAGCATTATGATTGGCTGTTACTGAATTTACCCACCGAATTACTGATGCCGCCGATGTGGAAGCACTGTCAGCCTTCAAACAAATGGTTCTAATGGCTCTGAGATCTATGGGACTTAACAGCTATGGTCATCAGTCCCCTAGAACTTCAAACTACTGAAACCTAACTAACCTAAGGACATCACACAACACCCAGTCATCACGAAGCAGAGAAAATCCCTGACCCCGCCGGGAATCGAACCCGGGCACGGGAAGCGAGAACTTAACCGCACAACCACGAGCTGCGGACTGTCAGCCTTCTTCTTTCTTTCTGGGGAGGAGACATTCAGTGACAAAACTATTTTGTACAGATCACCATATTGCAGTAACAATTAAACCTTGCGAAGTGGCCTACAGATTGTCAAATATGGAAAGACACTTACTCAGTTACACTGCTTTGTCACTGAGGATGAAAGCTTGAATATTAGAGTGTGAAACCGATCTCCAGCCCGACAATATACCACCGCGTAAGAGAACTACAACACTGCTTTTGGCCAATAGCTGATCAAAATAATTTGCTTTTACTTTATACCTGGTCCGCGTATAAAAATCATACATCTTTAGAACAAACTATCCCTCCTGAAAAGTGCATGACATTGCATTTTATACTGCCTGGAACCACTATAAAAATTCAGTATCTGGTTGTTTGTTTTTTCTGTGTCTATGAAACATAGTATCGCACCATGTGCAGTTACGCTTTAAAGGATAACCAGTTTGACGATAAGCTCCATGATAGTTTCTTTCGCATTCAGTTGCATGCCATCACATTCAATCAGTTCTTATCATCCCGTTACACCAATATGATTCTGTATGCGTTCTTTAAGAGTGGATTCCTAGCTGAACAACCTGCATAGTTCGTAGCTCCCAAGAAGTTCGCCTTTGATCATGATGGGGCGAACCTCTGTGATCACTGTGACACGATATTTTTCATTTGGTGTTCATGGTACAACATTACTTCAATGGTGACGATGTCCATTTTGCGAAGTGTAATACATACATCCCATAGAAGTTTGCTCTCCACACCTCCCTGGGCTGCTACGGTCGCAGGCTCGAATCCTCCCTCGGGCGTTGTCCATAGATTAGTTAGGTTTAAGTAGTTCTAAGTTTAGGGGACTGATGACCTCAGCTGTTGGGTCCCATAGTGCTTAGAGCCATTGGAACCATTTGCACCTCCCTGACACTCACTTTCTGTAGCCCTCCTGATGCACATGGTGAATTATTAGCAGCTAAAATTTTTCGTATGACAGTTGTTAACACAGCACTTACAAATGAGCCTTCATCTACATCTACGTGATTACTCTGCTATTCACAATAAAGTGCCTGGCAGAGGGTTCAATGAACCACCTTCAAGCTGTCTCTCTACTGTCCCACTCTCGCATGGCACACGGGAGAAACGAGCGCTTCAAATCTTCTGTGCGAGCCCTGATTCCTCTTATTTTATCGTAATGATCATTTCTCCCTATGTAGGTGGGTGCCAACAGAATGTTTTCACAATCGGAGGAGAAAACTGGTGATTGAAATTTCATGGGAAGGTCCCATCGCAAAGAAACATGCCTTTGTTTTAATGATTGCCACTCCAGTTCATGTATCATCTCTATAGCAGTATCTCTCCTATTTTGCGATAATACAAAACGAGCTGCCCTTCTTTGTACTTTTTCGATGTCATCCGTCAGTCCCATCTGATGCGGATCCCACACCGCCCAGCAATACTCCAGAATAGGGCGGACAAGCGTGGCACAAGCAGTCTCTTTAGTAGATCTGTTGCACCTTCTAAGTGTTCTGCCTATGAATCGCAGTCTTTGGTTTGCTCTAACCGCAATATTATCTATGTGATCGTTCCAAATTAGGTTATTTATAATTGTAATCCCTAAGTATTTAGCTGAATTTACAGCCTTCAGATTTGTGTGACTTATCACATAATCGAAATTTAGCTGATTTCTTTTAGTACTCATGTGAATAACTTCACACTTTTCTTTATTCAGGGTTAACTGTCACTTTTCACGCCATACAGATATCTAAACTAAATCATTTTGCAAGTCGTCTTGATCACCTGATGACTTTAGAAGACGGTAAATGACAGCATCATCTATAAACAATCTAAGACGGCTACTCAGATTGTCTCCTATGTCGTTAATATAGATCAGGAACAATAGAGGGCCTATAACACTTCCTTGAGGAACACCGGATGTTACTTCTTTTTTACTCGATGACTTTCCGTCTATTACTACGAACTGTGATCTTTCTGACAGGAAATCACGAATCCAATCGCACAACTGAGGCGATACTCCGTAGGCACGCAGTTTGGTTAGAAGACGCTTGTGAGGAACGGTGTCGAAAGCCTTCTGGAAATTTAAAAATATGGAGTTAATTTGACATCCCTTGTCGATAGCACTCATTACTTCATGAGTATAAAGAGCTAGTTGTGTTTCACAAGAACGATATTTTCTGAATCCATGCTGACTATGTGTCAATAAATCGTTTTCTTCGAGGTACTTCATAATGTTCGAATACAGTACATGTTCCAAAACCCTACTGCAAATCGTCGTTAGTGATTGCTGAACATTAACCAGCGACCTCCCACTCAATCTAAACTATATTTAGAATGAAGCGTAACATAAAGTAATACGTGTTCCGCTGTGTTGCGCATAAGAAAAGTTTACCATTTACTAAAAGTTGCTGCGTAATTTTGACCCTAGTGAGTGGTGTTGCGATTACGTTACAGTGCAGTTAATCAGTACTCCTTTGCTTCAAGTGTGCAGATTTCCCGAACCATTAGAAGATTATTTCAAGCAACATACTTTAGAATTTGGTGGCTCATTCAACTGTTGTCACTGTGTAAGAATTTAAAGATTCTCTTCAAATTTTAACTACTCTCTGTTGCTGAAGTTGGGACGGGTTATTTTTTGTATTTTAGTGATAACTGTGCTTGTGCTTATACAGAGTTTTTCCGTAAGAGCGTGCAAAAATGTAACAGGACATAGAAAATGCTCCACCAAAGAATTTGAGTCAGGGGACCTAGGGTCGGAGAAGCCAGCTTAAGGAGATATGAAAGTAGAGTTGTCTACCGCTTTGACTAGCGTTACTGTTTTCCAGCTTGTTTACAACTAACATCTTCTTCTTCTTCTTCTTCTTCTTCTTCTTCTTCTTCTTATTGCGTTACGGCCTCTGTAGGACCACGGGTAGCCCCTTCGTGGACAGCATTTTTCTCTTCTTCTCCCAAAACCTCTTCATTCTTTCTCATCTCCTCTCCCGCTCTTCTTCCGAGATCTTCAGTTTCCGTTTCTCCTGGCGGCTCCACTGGTGACATTCTAATCTTTTCCTGTATTCTTCTCTGTCATTGATCTCCGGCGGTATATATTTGTTCCTCCAATTTTCCTTTCCTTCGACCTTGATCCCCAGTTCCAACCAGTCCTTCCGAAGTTCAACGATCCACTTCGTTCCTGTCTTTCCCGTTGTCTTCCCTGTTGTTTCCCACACTCTCTTCGTCATTCTGTCCATACTCATCCTTACTACATGCCCAGCAAACCTTGCCCTTTTGAGTCTGATTTCCCCGGATATTGTTGAAACGTCCCCTTTGAACAATTTATATATGGCTGTGCTTAACCTGACACACAATATTTTGTTAGCGCAATGCAATCTGACTTTCAAAAATCCCTACAAAAGAATGGCCCTGACTAACATTAAACTATACCTTTCACAAATCACTTACCTCACAAAAATCTTCGCTGCTCAAGCTACTGCAATACAGCGAGCGCCACTACTGCCAGCTAAATAAAAGATTCAAACTATGGAAGGCACTAACTACTGATAGGGATAGTTACCAAATGAAAGATATTAGTAGAGAACAAACAATGTATTTACCTTGATATCATCATATATAAATATAGCAGTTCATGACAAATTTCAAAACTCCGCCATCTCTCTCCCCACATCCACCACTGCTGGCGGCTCACCTCCAACTGCGCAACGCTACGCGCTGTTCACAGCCAGCTGCCTAACACTACAATGGCGAGTATTGCAACAATGCAAAGCAGCCACAGACTGCACACAGCACAGCCAGTGATTTTCATATTGAGCGCTACATAACGTTGCCAATAAGAAAACATAAACAGCCTACTTACATAGAGAAAACATAAACAGCCTACTTACATAGCCCCCATGCTCCCCACAAAAAATTTTACAAATTTTTTTTGGGCAGTGGCCAATAATGATTTGATAAAATTTTTCATAATTACAATAACAAAGAAATCAAATGCACACACTTATTGATACAATGTTGGTCAAAAGCTAAAATTTTCTCACAGTCCATAAAGATAGTCCTCATCATTCATCATAACAGTAATTACAGGGTTTTTTTTCACAAAGTCTCATTAGTAAAAGAAATTGCACACAGAAGTAGTGGATTTCCATGCAGTCTTGAAGAAGTAGTGTTGTCCTTCCAACGGAAAGACAGTGCTGACTCTTGACATGCATACAGGTAATGGGCCACAACAGAGCAAACCCACAGCAGAGTCATTCGAAGTTTGGAAGAATATTGGTAGGTAGGTCATCACAGAGCAGACCCACTGTAGTCCTGGTAGAGATTACGGTATTGGTGGGCCACCAGAGGTGCAGACCCACTGCAGTCCTTGTAGAAATAATGGTATTGATGGATCATCAAAGATGTAGACCCACTGTAGTCCTTGCAGAGATAACCAACAGCCATCTGTTGTGACTGTGCAGGTGCACATTCACCATCAAAGAGTCTTGCGGAGAATATAGCAAGTCCATAAACCACCACTTGTGCACTCACAAAGTTTTTGGAATTGTCCTTAGAACCAGCAATGCTGTTATCCAGTCCCTTGCTGAATTATTAACACACTTGCAAACACTAACAGTCCCTACTTCTCACATATTGTCCATATACTATGACCAACAGAAACGTGTGCAGTGAAATGTAACTTAATTGGAAGAACTGGTGTCTGTACAATTATAAATTTACAACATGAAAATACAATTACAAAGGTACAAAATACATCATTAAAGAACATAATAATACAGATAACATTTGTAGTACAGGCTTTACAAAAGAATAGAAATAAACATATACATCAGTGGAATTATGACATGAGTACATACATAAAGGATCACAATAACTTTTGAAACATCAACTTCACACATGAGCATTGAACAGAACAGAATTAATAATGTCTAACATCTTTACAAAGTAAATAACATATTATTAATGCCAATTATATTCGAGGATAACAGTATTCCTCATCATAGTGAATGTAGCTTAATATTAAAAGAAGAAAAAATTCTATGAAACTACACAGAGACAGGAAGAAAACAAATACACAAGGGTACACAAACACATAGTGGGATAACACCAATAGGAAAGGACAGGGTTCGTTTTCAGTGTCACATTTGGTACTGCAGTCCAACCCAAAACTTCATATATCTTTCCTCTTATTTCATCCTTTGTTTCCACCAAAAAAATTCTATCTAAGCATGCTTTCTGTATTTATATGTTCACACATTTCTCACCTCAACATTTATTTCCAAGAAAATCCTACCTAAACCTGTTTTCTGTATTCTAACCATATTTCTTTCAAAAGAAATATGGCTCATTGTGCAATACTCATTTAGGCCCAAATCGTTTTCATATAACTTTCAAAGCATTCTTTCCCTATTCTCCATAGTTAGGTTCTTATATAGTCTACCCCCTCTTAAGCTAACTTAAATCTACTGAGCTCAGATACTAAACTAAGGAACGAGGCAATGCAGCAGCACATAAAACAATTAATATAAACAGCAATAAAAAAAATGGAAAATCGCAAAGCAAGCTACAGTAAATCTAAATTACCAAGCAATTCAACATTACACCTAATATGAGGCAATGCAGCAAACAAAAAATAAATCTGGCTTAGCAGAGTAACACAAATTAAAGTTCAGTAGCACTATGCCTGGCAAACAGCAGCTTATATCTAAACATGACATAGCTCAAGCAGAAAAAATAGTACACTAAAGATAACAATGCAGATAAGGGAAATGTATATTCACATCTTAATGTCTATGTAATTAAAGTGGTGCACCACAACAACTGATTGTAAAAAGAAATATTACCATGTACTTGAAAAGAAAATTATGTGTTACTGTTACTAGTTCCTTCTTATTGTTCTTTCCTTTCCAAGTGCTCCTTTTTTAAAGAATGTGGATCATAAAATAATTATTTAATTGATCTGTTGACAGAAAGTGTTCACATTAGCAAATGCATTTCATTTTATAAAAGCAATGCTGCAACACAGCTGGAAACCAGATATCAAATGAAATAAGCAATTACGCAAACCAAAGCATAAAAACATCATTCAATAGCTATGTGGCATTTCGTAAGTCAGTAGCTCTCAATTCTCGTAGAAAGACACTTGCCATTATCAGGTTTGCAGATGTAAGAATATTTCCGAGGATAATGGCCTCCCCTTTTTTTTTGTTCTACCTGTGCCGCTGAAAAGGGCTCGCAATAATGGCTTTTTCTTCAGGCGTCTGACACAGCTGGGTGCCCGCGACGCATTACGTGCAGGTGGTCACTTAACTTTCGTACGGAAATATTTACGACAGCAGTTTCTGCTACCGTGGCAGTCTCATATAAAAATATTTCACAGGTCAAGAATTAGCGTTGCAAATCTGTAGAAACAAAATCCTATAAATATAAGTGTCCAAATAAAATATTCGTCAGCATTGTGATACAGTCACGAATTTCATAACTCTTAAAGTACGTTTCTTGGTTTCCAACATCCTTTTCATAAATCAGAGTCCCTAAACACTACTCATTATTCCTTACCTCATTATACATATACATATTCGTCGACACTTCTTCAATATTTCATCGTGAGAAATACGTAGCATAATAAACATTCCTCAACAACATAATACACATCGTCGTTGTAATAATAACATCATAACACGTCAGTCAAATCTCAAAATCGTCGTAACTTCCTCCAATAATTTCTAAGCCTAAAATAATTCTCTGCTCATGTCAAAAGTGTCAGCTGCCTCAAACGTACTTTAAAAATCATGATCTCATACCAAATACATCATTCAAAGCTCTCATAGTATCACAATGATTCCGAAAAAATATGAACAGTTTACAAAGTACAGACAAAATACAGTTTCATAAGTGTGAAGTTATCCAACTGTGTAATTGCGTAAACATCTGTCACTGATGTAATAAAAAAAGTTTATCTCTCAGTTACATGATCAGATAGCTGTGTAATTTGTGTGTTAGAGAAATATGGTACCGATGTGTAAAGTTATATAAGCGAATACCATATTAGCTAGGGTTCCTTGTGGTTGCCACACACATGGTACACAAAGTAAGCGTGTACCCCCCTGAGGATAAATGTAATTATACCCTCAGGTGTTACAGATTACAGCAATGGAATGAAATGTATCATGGAAAAACTTCGTATCATTGTACTTCAAATATCTTAAAAAATAAATTTTTAAAGTACAAAATTAATCACTCAAATGCGTGTCCTGTAGCGCTAAATGTGCGTCTTGTTGCAACATAATCTCTGTGGAAGTGTCGTAGTTATCGTCCTCCGAAAGCTAAGTTCTGCAGAAGTCAATGTACTTACCTCATAATACACAAAAGTGAAATGTTTTGCGTATAAATGTCTTAGTTATTACGCTTATTGCCGTGATGAAGAAAGTACTGTACTGTAACGTAATGTTGTGCCACGAAAAAGGCTGTCTCATTGTTGCTATACCACAAAAGTTACTACTACAACATGTTTTTCTTTCCAGAAGAATTCAGAAAACTGTGCAGATATAAAACAGATACACCGCAAAAGCAACATTGTAAATTGTCACTCATTAGTAGCGTCGTGATAAAAATCGTGTAGCTGTCACATAAACTAACCTCTGTGTCATCTGGTATCTCTCAGAAAGCACTTTAAATTCAGAATGTATTTTCAAATAAACCAAAATGTTGCATTAAAATCTCATTAGCAGTACTGGTAAATGTTCTAAGTATGTGAGCCTTATAGTCGTTACGTAATCGTGCAACAAACAAGCAAGAATGTACACACACAATAACACTGTGACGTCTGTTCACTATAACAATGCATTCGTCATTTCTGTTTAAATAAGTTCTCTTGGTTCTTGACTGGATATTTCACTTCAAACATTGTTACATGTTAACAGATTCTAAATCTGACAAAGCATATTAGTAATGTGAAGCGAAAAATTTTATGACAAAGACTAAGTTAAAAAGCAGATTATCTTTCAATAAACGGTTTTACATGTGAAATGTGGTGTAAACCTTTACTCTTCCTAGTACGCAGAGTTTCAACTTCAACGCAATTATCATGTGGTATACGTCGGATTCTGTAAGGTCCATTGTAAACTAGAAAGAATTTGTGGCTCAAGTGTTTCTTCTTATGTGACAATGAATGAGCTTTAATGAGAACCTTCTGACCAATATACAATTTCTTTGCATTTGCTTTACCGTGTAGTTTTCTCCTTTTGTCTGCTGCAGATTTTATATTTTTAAGAGCCAAATCAATTATGTCTTTGTGTCGAAGTTTACGTGTATTTGGGAAAGGTACAAGCTCTCTGATTCTGTTCGGTGGTTCTTCATTCTTTAGTACAAGAGTAGGTGGTAAAGCAGTGGAATCATGAGGCATTTCATTCAGCACATTTTGAAATAAGTGTAAATATCTGTCCCAATGCTGATGCTTTCTGTGACAATAAAGCCTGCAAAGCTTATTGATTTCTTTCATAATCCGTTCGGAGGGGTTACAATGTGGTGAGTACAATGAAATAAAAACAGGTTTGATTTTATGGTTGCGAAGCATGCGTGACCAAACAGCAGATCTAAATTGCGGTCCGTTATCTGAAATGACTTTAGCAACGTGGCCAACTTCACGTAAGAAATTTTTAACAAAGGCGTTGGATACAGACCGTCCAGTGGCTTTACGTAACGGTGTGAAAGAAACAAATTTTGAAGTAAGTTCAACAGCGACTAGAACGTACGAAAATCCATTAGATGTTCTGACAAGCGGTCCCAAGAGATCAACAGCAGCAAATTCTTTTAATTTAGAAGGAATGATAGGAAACAACGGAGCACGATGTGAGACAGTAGATGGTTTCGCCTTTTGACAAAGTTCACAAATAGACAAGACTCTTCGAATTCTCTTTTCCATATTGTTAAAATAACAAGTCGTTCGAAGAATATGATAACATTTTCGTGGACCAAAATGTGCGTAGCTGAAATGAATGTACCAAATGAGCTTATTAACAAAATCGTCAGGAATGCAAAGTACCCATAGCTTGTCATCAACAGTGCAGCGTTTGAACAGTATGTTGTTTCTAACCAGATAATAATGCCGAATCTGTGTGTGTGTCTTTTCATGCCATTTGCTCTTGATGTCTTTCCAAATCGGATCTTTATCTTGTTCATGAGCAATGTCCTTTAAAGATGTGGTGATGAAGTTTTCAAAGGCGACTTTCTGAATGTAAAGAATACTGAAATTTTTCTCGAGGTTGCCTTCTGTGGTACTTTTCTCAAGCCAAGCCGGTGCGCGTGACAGTGCGTCCGCAACAATGTTCTCCTTGCCGGGAATGTAGACTATTGTGAAGCGGAATTCTTGCAGAAACAATGCCCAACGTTTTAACCTGTCATGATTTAATTTTGAAGACATAAGAAATTGTAATGCACGATGATCACTGTATACTTTTACGTGCTTACCAGAAAGAAAGAAACGGAATTTGTTAAATGCCCAAACGATAGCTAAAGCTTCTAATTCAGTAACGGAATAATTTTTTTCCGATTTTGTTAGCACTCGGCTAGCAAAAGCAATGGTTTTCTGAATGGTAGTGCCATTTTCTATGGCTTCTTGAAATAAATGGGCACCAAGACCGACTTTAGAAGAATCCGTGCTAAGGCAGAAATCTTGTGACAGATCTGGATGAGCTAAGATTGGCGCGTGAAGTAACGCTTCTTTCAAAGAATTGAATTCCAACTGTGCTTGTTCGTCCCAGTTCGAAATAGTATTTTTTCCAGTGAGAGAACAAAGTTTTGGTGTAACAAGAATTTGCATATTCAGAAAACGACGGTAAAAATTTACGAGACCTAGAAAACTGCGGACTTGTCTTTTTGTGGATGGAACTGGAATGGCTCTGATTGCTTCTAACTTTTCAGGATCCGGCTGAATGCCTTCAGAAGAAATAATATGTCCCAAAAACTTCACCTTTGTCCTACCGAATTCAGACTTTTCCAAGTTAACTGTAATTCCAGATTCTGCAAAAATACGTAACAAACTGTTGAGGATGTGATTATGTAGTTCCCATGAAGCTTCTGCTATTAGAATATCGTCCACATATAAGGTGATGTGACGTTTTAAGAACTCAGGTAATATCGAATTTAGCCCGCGAATGAATGCTGCTGAAGAAATGTTCAAACCAAAGGGAAGTTTCCGAAACTGATAACAAACGCCGAAACAAAGGAAAGCTGTGTATTTTCTACATTCTGGATGAAGTTCGATCTGATAAAAGCTGGATCTGAGATCAATGGAAGACAACACTTTTACACCATTAAAATTTTGAAGAAGTTCTTCCATCGTCTGCGGCCTGTCTGTTTCAGGAATAATGATAGTATTGATTTGTCTCGAATCTAAGACAAGCCTGATCGATCCATTTTTCTTCTCAACAACATGTAACGGATTGTTGTATGAGCTTACTGCAGGCTCAATAATGCCCTCGTCAAGCATAGATTGTATTTCTGTTCTAACACGGTCCCTATAATGCGCCGGAATTACGTATGGTCTAACACAAAATTTAGTATGCTCACGAACACGAAATTGGTATTGAAATCCCTTGATTGTTCCTGTTTTGTGAGTAAAAACTGTGGAATGTGCTTGTAAAATCTCAAAAAGGTCCTGCCTATCAGTGTCATTACAATTCTCAATTGTTTGAATTTTATTCTGAATTAACTTATTAGTGTCAAATGCGCCGTCGATATCATCCCTGTCAGTACTTGCAGAGTGATTGTTAGTGTCTAGTTCCGTAGAAAAGTCCGAACTGTTGTCTAACAGAAGGTAAAGCCGATTAATTTCCTCGTCATGGTTTGAGAGCCAATCTTCAAATTTCAAAGCTATTGACTTACCTTCTTTCTCTAAACTTATTTCAGCATCGTGAAAGTTTAAGATTGCTTTGTATTCATTCAAAAAGTCAGCTCCCAATATAATTTCCGTCGACAATAATGGAACAATGAGAAAGTTCATAGAGAAGCTGTGGCTTTGACAAAAGCATTCTAAATTGGTTTGTTGGCGTACATCTACACTTTTTCCAAAGATTGCACCTTGTAATTTAATCTTACGTAACGGAAGTGTGGGGCAATCGTTCGATTTGTTGCATTTGCTAAAGGCTGTTTCACTGATTACTGAAATGGGACTGCCAGAGTCAAGTACTGCCGTAAATTTTACGTCATTTACAGTAATGTGAATCACAGGATATGCAATGTTGGTATGTTTTACGTCGTGTTCCTGGAGTAAGATGTCCCTAATGTCTTCCATTTTTACGTAATTACTAGCTACGGCAGATGCGTCGTTAGTGTCATAAGAACGTTTTGTGGCTGCCAGCGGTGTGAGTCATTGCCTATTGTCTCTTTGTTGGCGCGCGTCGTTATTGGGATTTGGAGACCTAACTTCTACAAATTCACCTCCTCGAGAGGGCCCTGCTCTGTTTGAATCCCGCCAGTTCTGATGCAATTCAGGTCTGTCGTTACGATCACATCGTCTGTCGTCATGTCGGTAGTTCCTGTAGTTTCTTTCTTGTCGGTTAAGTGGTGGAGAATTTCTCCCTGAATCGTAACTGCGCGCTGAACTGTTGCGTCTGAAGTTATTCTGTCTCCCTTGATAATAATTATTTTGGTTCCCATATTGTCTGTTTCTCTGATTGTCTCTGTGATAGTCACTACCGCGGAGAGGTGATCTTTCCCTGTAATTATTACTACTCTGCCAACGGTTGTCGTACGGGTGGTGTCTATTTTGGTCACGATTTGCGTTGTAAGAATAGACCAGTCGTGTCCGGTTATTGTTTCTGTCGTCACGGAATTGTGACGGATGTGACCTGTAATTGTTGTGTCCTTGTTTTCGCGTTCCGCGATTATCAGTGTCAATTTCTAGTTCTTGTAACAGTCCCTGAAAAGCTTCAATGTCGTCTTTGCAACGTCCTGCTAAAATAATATGCCGTAAATGTTCAGGTAATTTGATTAAGCAAATGCGGATGAGTTCTGAGGGGCTGTATGGGTTTGACAGGTACTGATTCTTGTGCAACATGTCTTCAAAATATTTCACAAGACTGGAGAATTCAGATTGTTCGAAATGTTTCATCATTATGATACCATGTTTTACGCGGTCTTGTGTGGCTTGAGACCAATACGCTGAGAGGAAGGCATGGTAAAATTCTCCTTCACTGTGGCAATCGTGAATGACCGATCGCATTCTTACAGCTGGTTCATTCTCTAAGTAGCCACACATAAATTCTAATCTGTGTTCCAACGACCAGTTGGGAGGAAAACAATGAGAGAATTGATGGAGCCATGCTTGTGGATGAATGTCGTTGCCAGAATTCTTAAATGTTTTGAATTTACGTGTAGTAATGAACAGCTTATAGTCAAAATCGTCATGTCGGCGAGTCGCATATCGGTCATTGTTAGGTCGTGTCGGCCGTTCCATCTCAAAATTCGGTGCACATTGCCAATTTCTTTCATAACTTCCGAAATGCCCTGTGTTATTATTTTGCGGCTTTTCCGTGTTTCTAAGTCCCTCTTCCCGTGTTGGAGCGCGAGTGTCCTCTGAAATACGTAATTCTTGTATTACCTGTGTCAGCTGATCTTGTACTTCCCGGATTTCTCTTTGGTGTTGTGTATTAATTTGATTCTGATTTTGTTTGAATTTTCTGATTTGTTCATACTCTTCTGTGTCAGTGAAGGCTACGGGTCTTGTGTCATTCAGATCATCATCTACCTTTGTAGATAAGTTAGTGACCTGATCCGAAAGTTCGGCTACTTTCTCCGATAGTGTACTTATTTCTTCAGTGTGTTTTTCTGAACCAAGTTTCAGAATATCTACTGTGTCCTTTAAGTTTTCCTGAGTTATTGCAAGTTGCGTAACCGAATCGGTAGATGCAACTGAGTCAATTTTAGCCCACAAGGTCTCATGATTTTCATGAACAATGGTTTGCAGTTCTTTTATGGCTGCTTCGTGATTCTGTAATGCATTTTCGTGCCGCGAAAAAATAGGTTGAAAATGCTCACAAATTTGTGTTTTTACGTCATTACAGACTTTTTGACATTTCGATTCAATGTTATGTAACTCAGTAGTTAAATCTTCACGTGTTTGTTCAAGTGTGGTGTGAAGATTTTGTTCCATTGCGTCTAACTGTTGCTGTGTATGTCTCTGGTGTTGTTCCATTGTGTCTAACTTTTTAAGATTTTGTTCCACTGTGTCTAACTTTTTAAGATTTAGTCCCATTTGTCTCTGATTTTGTTCCATTTGTTGCATTAATTGCAATAATAATGTATTAGTGTCTGGAATCTGTTTCTCTACGCTCTTCGGCAGTGCATTTGCAACGGCAACATTCACATTTTGACAAGCAGAAAATGTGTCTTGACTTATTTGAAAAAACGGTGATGACCCAAAACCTGAATCTACAGTATTTGCGATATTGTGTTCTGTCATTCCCGATTCCTGAGGCGAGCTGTTGCCGACCAATCGATCGATAACGCTTCCCTGTTCACTACCTGTTTCACTGTCTACACCATTGTTTGCCGCCCGCTCCATTTCCCTATGCGCAATTACCAAATTACTACTTTGAACATTAGTTAATTCATTACTCTGCGGCGCTAACACACTGCCTTCGTCTTCACTGTCATTTCTCAGTTTACTTTGGAGCCTAGTATTACGTTTTTCACACGCCATAATTGTCACAATATTTCATACGATAACACAGAAAAGCACAATTTGAAGAGCAAAATAAAATAACATAGCAATGGAAATAATGTCTACTTAATTGCCAGCGCAGCTGCGAAATACTTGGTGCAAATCTACATGCATGCCACAACTGTTTTACTGTACAACAATGAAAGGCTACAACTACAAAGGAGATTGTCTCTACAATTACGCGCTAGCAATAAACAAAATCTACACTAATTACACAAACTACAAGAAAAATCAGAAGATTCCAGTGAGGTATCGTAGGCTAAGGGTCGACATATGAAACGTCCCCTTTGAACAATTTATATATGGCTGTGCTTAACCTGACACACAATATTTTGTTAGCGCAATGCAATCTGACTTTCAAAAATCCCTACAAAAGAATGGCCCTGACTAACATTAAACTATACCTTTCACAAATCACTTACCTCACAAAAATCTTCGCTGCTCAAGCTACTGCAATACAGCGAGCGCCACTACTGCCAGCTAAATAAAAGATTCAAACTATGGAAGGCACTAACTACTGATAGGGATAGTTAGCAAATGAAAGATATTAGTAGAGAACAAACAATGTATTTACCTTGATATCATCATATATAAATATAGCAGTTCATGACAAATTTCAAAACTCCGCCATCTCTCTCCCCACATCCACCACTGCTGGCGGCTCACCTCCAACTGCGCAACGCTACGCGCTGTTCACAGCCAGCTGCCTAACACTACAATGGCGAGTATTGCAACAATGCAAAGCAGCCACAGACTGCACACAGCACAGCCAGTGATTTTCATATTGAGCGCTACGTAACGTTGCCAATAAGAAAACATAAACAGCCTACTTACATAGAGAAAACATAAACAGCCTACTTACATTGTTCTCATGTTACGGTACAATTTTTCCCTATGTCTTCGCATCCACCTCTCCCCACCTCTTTTGGGACCTAGTATTTTTCTCAGAATTTTTCTCTCTTCTTTCTCTAGTTGTTCTGCCCAATTTCTTCCTAGTGTCATCGTCTCAGCAGCATATAATACTGCATTCCTCACTGTTGCCTTGTAGTGGCTTATCTTTGCCTCTGTGGATATATTCTTTTTATTGTATACCTCTCTCGTCATGCTGAAGGCTGACCTCATCTTCTTTATCCTCTCTGTTATTCCCTCCTTGCTCCTGTTCCTTCCTGTTATAAATTTTCCCAGGTATATAAATTTGTCCACCATTTGCACAATGCCTTCCGGTGTTTCCCAGTTTGCAGTGGTGTTTAATGTCGTTGTCTTGTTATAGGCGATCCTCAGTCCCACCTTTCTGGCTGCCTTACTTAAGTTGTCGAGTTGTGTCTTTGCGTCTTCTTCCGTCTCACTTAGTATTGCTATGTCATCTGCAAAGGCTGGGCAGTCCACTTGAGCCCTGTTGTCCTTTTTGTCCCCCATATGGGTCTTTGGTATTCCCATTTCCTAGTTTATTGCTCTTCACTGGCTGATCACTTCGTCCAGTGCTATATTGAACAACAATGGTGACAATCCATCTCCCCGTTTAACACCAGTCTTGATCTCAAATTCTTCTGACAGTGCTCCTCTGAATCTCACCCTTGCTTTTGTGTCTGTCAGAATTTCTTTTATGAGTTCTTGTGTAGTTCCATCAAGTCCTCTGTTCTTCAGGATCCCAACAAGAGTCTGTCTGCCGATGGAGTCATGTGCCTTTGTGAAGTCCACGAAGGTTATTACTGTCTTTTTGTTTTTTAAGGCCCTATGTTGTATCACTTGCTTCAGGATGAATATCTGTTCTACACAACCTCTTCCCTTCCTGAATCCCGCTTGGTAGTCGCCAACTGTACTTTCTACCTGTTCTTCCACTCTCTTGAGCAATAGTTTTGATAGCACCTACAACTAACATGCATACAAGTTTACACGTTCTGTGTTGTTTATTTACATGCACATTTTTATTTCATGCACGGATACAGGTAGGATGAGCCTGATTACTAGGAACTCATGACGCAGGTTTTGTTTATTTTACTTATCTATAAGGTGGCTCTGTTCTGCCGTATTTACATTGTGCTATGAAGCAACGACAGACCCATTCATTAGTCAGTGCTATTCAGGGACGGACAGCACAATACGGTGGAGCAGGGCAGTACAGTTTCACAGAACTCACTTGCATGCACCTTGTGTACGGGGAAGTATTTTGCAATGCTCTCGCTGGTGAAAGGCTGTGCAGGAAAGGATTTCCTAACAGGCATCATCAGTCACGACGAATGTTTATTTCTCCGGATCGACGAATACGGGAGACTGGTTCAGTGGGAAGAAGAAACGAGGAACCTGGCAACATGAGAACCACTCGCGCATCCGATTTTGAGGAGGACGTGCAGGAACGTGTTGCAGCGGACCTCACTACAAGTACTCGTCATATTACACGTGAAATGAGCGCTGCACGTACTAGCGTGTGGCGAGTGCACCATGAACAACAATTACACTTATATCATCCACAACACGTCCGTGGAGTGCTTGTGACTGACTTTACATCAAAGGTCGCATTGTGTCGGTGGTTACCGCAAGAATTGATTGATCGACCACATTTCCTCAAAATCGTGCTGCTTACTGACGAAACCTCATCTCGTGATTGTACGAGGGTTGGAACTTAAATAGTGGCAACTATTTAATCACAACCGATGCAAAAGAGTTACATGTTTACACCTGTTACTGTCCTTCAAAGTAGTCACCAGCGCTGTGTAGAACCCGTTGCCAGCGATGTGGAAGGCGTAGTATACCATTAGCAGAGCCTGTTCTGTTGATGGTGTGAATGGCGCGGTCTACTGCCTGTCGAATCTGTGGAACAGTTCTGAAGCGAATGCCGCGAAGTGGTCCCTTCAACTTCGGAATCAAACCAAAGTCACAAGGACTTAAGTACAGGGAGTGTGGTGGATGGTACAGTACATCCCAGTCTCATGGGCCGAGCAGATCGGTCACAGCTTGCGCAGTATGCGCCCGAGCATTGTCGTGCAAAACGTTGGGTGGGTTACGCAGAAAGTGTCGCCGCTCCTTTCGCAAAGCTGGTCGCAGGTGATGCTCCAAAAATGAACAGTAATACTGTGCATTGACGGTCTGCCGTAGAGGAACGTAATGCGTTAGGATAACATCACCATAGTCGTACACGAGAATCACCATAGCTTTCACCATACTGGGGCTCTGACGCTCTTTCGACTTTCGTGGCGACCCATAATGACGCCATTCGTAGGATTGGCATTTCAGTTTTGGCTCGTACGATGTGGCTCATGCCTGATCCAGCAGGAAAGCCTCTCCTTCGCCCCCATAGCGCTCCAAGTGCGTCCGAGCAGCGTCGTAACGCATCCATTCCTCCATTTCCGTCAATTCATGCGGAACCCACCGTGATGCAATCTTTCGCATGCCCAGGCGTTCCTTCAGGTTGCGAAGCGCAGTCGTATGCGCTAATCCGGTTTCGTGGGCGAGCTCACGATTCGCGTAGCGTCGATCACTGTCCACTTTCCAACAGCATGCACTTCTTCTTCAGAGACGCTAGGACGACCTGCCGGATGCATGGCCGCCACAGTTTGCCGACCTTCGTTGAAGGCTTTTACCCAACGTGCCACTGTTCTGTACGGCAATGCCGATTCCCCGCACGCCTCTTGAAGACCTTGATGACACTGTCGTGATGTACGACCTCTGGCACATTGAGTCTTGATCCAACTCCGTTGTTCCTATTTCGAGTACATAGTGACACCGTTACGTCAGACCGCTCGCTCACAAGTGACTGTGTTTCCCTCGACTGTGCGCACGCCGGTGACGTGGGACGGGCGAGTCCATTTGCTCGGAGGTAGGGTAGGTACATCAACAACGTATGGTGTCAGCGACAATAGCAGATTCCATTGCATAGTGTCTCCACAGCAGTGTAGCCACTAATTAAGTTCCAACCTTGTAAGGTGGCATCATTTTGAGCCACATTACAAATACCGCTCCGGAAAGAAGACACTTTAATAGTATAAACATCGAGACAAGAAACCATTATCGATACTGACATCGGCTAGGGATCTTAATTTGTAGCAGAATATCTGCAAGTTGGGCGATAGTGAAGCGGACGGAGACGGGAGGCTGGCAGGAGAACGGGAAAGACACAAGCTACGCCTAAGAGCTGAAGACAACAGTGCCCGTAAGCTACTCTGGAAACCCCAGGCGGGTGGACCGCGGCTTAGCAGGAGACACGTGGCCGAGGAAAAGGAGACGACACAAGGGCTCGCTCACAAAACGCGTGGCGGCGTGTAGGTGGTTTTCCCAACGGCCGGAGCGGAAGCTTCTGGAACAGTCTGGAAGCTTCTAGAAGCTTCGGTCGGCTGCAAAACTGAGATTGGTCGGCACTCGGAAACGAACGCCTTCCAGCAACATGATTGGCCAGTCGCTCGGTGCCAGTCGTACTGTGCATTGATCGCGTGCGGAGCTGCGGGAGCGCTTACGATACTACACCGAGCCATAGGGACCTGCTTGCGGGTTACGTCTCGAGGGTGCGTAAAACTTTGAAACTTACGCATACCAAGGACGCAGGAGCGGCCAACTGAGTTTTTGTTAAAACACAGTTTGGCGCTCAGTATCATCTGAGGGCAAAGCAACCTCAGGAAGTATTTAGAGTGGCATTGTCGTGCTTCTTGCCGCTGCGGAAATGTCTTGTGCAGGTGAAGCCTTGGGGTCGAAGCGGTCTTCCGTTGTCGACAAAAGGCGCGTCTTGTCGTTGCCGCGGGCCGCGTCTCCGGCCGTTTCGAGCGCCTCAGCTGCCGCAGAGCCAGGCTCTGCCCTCCCCCCCAAGGTTAGGGAAAATGTGGGCCAGGACCTGGGAGCCGGCCGCGGAACCGCAGAGAAGGTTTCCGCCGCCGCCGATCAGACCTCCCCGTCCACAAGGAGAATAGGGCCAGCAATGCAGCCGGGCCACCTAACGGTGTCAACGATGGCTGTAACTGGCACCCCCTGGCAGCACCCCCCCTCTCCGTTACGGACGTGGCAAATAATACAGCAAAAAATGCCACCCTACACAGAACACCAACAACCTCATACATAGTTAGTACTTGCAATCCCACCCCTCCTAACCTCGTCCTAACCCCGCTCCTGCTTGCCCACGCCACCGACACACTACCTGAATACATTGAATCCATGAAAAATGGCAAGCAGACGATCCGCCTGCCGACCAAAATCCTCCCCAAACACACCCCCTCGTCTCAGTCCTCCACCCGTTCCAAATACCTTAAATCCCCCCACACAAGTCCACCACATCAAAGCAGCGGCGTGTAAAGAAGGACAGGAAGGAGAAGCACTCCAAGGGGAAGAAGCAATCCACCACCCCCACCCTAACCAATTCCACACCCTCCGAGGAGCCTGCGCCCCCGACAGCACCTGTCGTCGCTCTGGGAGGGGACCAGGAAACACCGGCACTGGAAGGGAACCGCGTAACCGGGCAGGACTCGGATGGTTTCGTGCTGGCGAAGAAAACGTTTCGCCAGCCGAGGCTTCCGCCAGCCCGGGGAGTGGAACCCACCCCGAACAGATTCCAGGCGGTTGCTGAGGAGCCAGAGACAACAGAAAACACAACACAAACACAGAACCAAGTCGCCCACCACCTCCCCCCGATTGTCGCAGAGTTTCCTCATAACTACGAGGAGCTCTTCGAGTTGCTCAAGACAGAAATCGGGGGAGGCAGTTTCCAGGCAAAACCCGCCGGTGGAGACAAAATGAAAGTCACAGTACACACACTCGAACACTACGACACAGTCAAAACACTATTCAACACAAGAAGCATACCTCACTACACATTCCCAACAACAAAGACACGGAACAGGAACATAGTTATCAGAGACCTTCCAAGACGAGTGTCCCCCCAGGCAATCAAAACAGACTTGACTGCCCGGGGGTACGTCGTCAAGGTGGTACAGCAAATGGGCAGCATAGACACTAAGTGGCCGCTGTACCAGGTAACATTCCCTGACATACCCCAAAACAAGAGGGAGATTAAGATGGTCCTGGCAGTGCCTGTCACCACGGAGCCGCTGCGCCGTAAAAACAAGGCGGTGCAGTGCTTCAGGTGTCAGGGCCTGAACCACATCGCTGCGCACTGCACCATGCCAGTGAGATGCAGGAAGTGCGCCGAGGCCCACGACACCAGGACATGCACACTAAAACACACGGACCCACAAATAAGGTGCGCGCTGTGTGGCAAAAACCACACAGCGGGTTACCAAGGTTGTGAGGTCCACAAAAGACACTCAGAGCAGGCAAAGGGCGCAAAGGCCGCCCCCCACACACGTAAACAAAACACGACAAACCCAACCAACCACACAAGAAAACAAAATACAACAACACACACAGACAAGGCCTGGTTAAAACCAAGACCGAACACACCCAGGGCAACATATGCAGAAGTGGTTTCTCCCCCGAGAAACCATGAAAGCGTGGCCCCGTCACCACAACACCAATCACAGTCACAAGAACAACACCGGGAAACACACAACAACAGCGACCAGGTCCACCAAGTCAGAGGAAGCTCTAGGGAACCACACACACAGTCCCCCCCCCCATGGACCAGTTGTTAGGCGTTATGGTGCAGACCATGAACCTCGTCATGGAAATGATGAAGGAATTCAGGGAAGCCCAGAAGCAGAACACACAGTCCTCTTTGCCCTTCAGGCAACAGTCCAGCAGTCGCTCCCCTCTGCGACTTCCTCAGTAGTTTCAAAACCCCATCATGGATAGACGACCAAACATCCATGGCCTGACAATGTGCGTCTTTAACGCAGACGGCATTGTTAACCAAGAGGTCGAGTTCAGAGAACTCATGAAGGAGTTCTCCATCGACATATGCATGATGGGGGAAACCCACTTAAAACCGGGAACAAAAGCGACAGTCCCCAACTATGTTAGCTATCGCAAAGACAGGCCAACCCATGGCGGAGGAGTGGCCATATACATAAAAAGAGGGATCCCCCACCACCAGGTATTCTTACCAGCTACCAATAAAATCGAAGCAGTCGCAGTGGAAGTAGCCACTGCCACTGGACCCCTAACAATCGTTGCAATCTACCGACCCCCACAAGACGAGATAGATGAGGGAGACATAGCTACTCTAGGGCAAATTGAAGGCAAACTCATAATAGGGGGCGACTTCAATGCCAAACATCCTGATTGGAATTCTAGAGTAACCTCCAGAGCAGGCGCCAGATTGAAACAACTAGCGCGCAACCACCATTTAGAAACATGGGGTCCAGTCGAGCCCACACATTTTCCAAAAAATGGAGGCAGGCCCGACGTGTTAGACATAGCTCTCACTAGGAGGATTACGGGGTTTGTGACCGCGAGGACGATCAACAGAATGTCCTCCGACCACAACCCAGTGATCCTAGAGGTCGACGTGGGAGAATGGGTAGCACTCCCACGGAACCAGACGTCTTACAAACGTACAAACTGGGAGCGATACCGAGAAACTGTCGCCTCTGATATCGCTCGCGCTCCGCCACCTACTGCCGAAACAGTAGAACAAGCGCTACAAGACCTAACAGGTACCATCCTGCAGGCAGCAGAAGAGGCCACCCCTCCACAAAGGGATGGCCCGCCGCCGCAAATACAGCTCCCGGAACACTTGCTAGCTCAAATTCGACATAAGAACAGAGTGGCAAAAGAGTGGAAGATAACCAGAAACCAGGCCACAAGGAGGCTGCTCAATCGTTTACAGAGAGAATTGAAGGTAGCGCTCAATGAGCACAGAAACCAGCAATAGCAAAACCGCCTCACAATCCTCAAAGTAGACGATCACACACTTTGGCAAGCAACCAAACAATTCACAAAAAGACGCGCTAGGATGCCGCCACTGCACGGCGAGAGGGGTATGGCCTACAGCCATGCTGAAAAGGCCAACGCCCTCGCCGACACTTTCGAGAAGCAGTTCCAAGCGGCTGAACCCCAGGATGATGAGCATGAAAGAGTGGTCCGTCGTCAACTGGCCGTCTTCCTCAATGCTGAGGAGGACCCAGAAGACGAACCCACAGTTTTTGCCCCTGAAGACGTGGCAAAAGTAATTAGGTCCCTCCCCTCCAAAAAGGCGCCAGGACATGACAATGTCACCAGCCAGTTGGTCAAAAACCTCCCACCCACGGCGATCGAACACCTCGCAAACGTCTTCAACGAGATTACTCGTACCCGCGAGTTCCCAGGTTGCTGGAAACACGCGGAAGTGGTCGCAATACACAAACCAGGGAAAGACCCTCTATTCCCGCAGCACTACAGGCCGATTAGCCTCTTGCCAACTCTCAGCAAGATCTATGAGCGCCTCCTGCTAAGACCCATACAAGAACATATCACCAGAGAGCAAATTCTGCCGGATTTCCAATTCGGATTCCGGCAGAACCACTCTGCCCCACAACAGATCATGAGAGTGGTTGAAGCAGCCACAGAGGGCTTCAACCACAGAGGCTACTGCGGGATAGTGCTACTTGACGTAGCCAAAGCCTTTGACTCGGTATGGCATAGAGGGCTACTCTACAAGTTGTACACTCAAGGGTTCCCCGGGAGTATAGTTAAGCAGATCAAAAGCTATCTCTCGAACAGAACTTTCTCTGTCAAAGTAGAAACAGCCACCTCCACCAAGAGGCGTATTCGTGCTGGGGTGCCACAGGGATTGGTCCTGGGGCCCGTTTTGTACAGTCTGTACACTGCGGACACACCAACGGCCCCCCTGGTGCACACCGCTCAGTACGCTGACGATACAGCCTTCTACACAAGAAACGCGAACAAGGACCTGGTCATCCGTAGGCTACAAAGGGTTTTAGATGACACAGATACTTGGGCCCGTCGCTGGCGAATCACCATCAATTCTGAAAAGACGCAGGCGATGCTGATTACCCGTAGGCTCGGAAGGCGCGAACCTCCTCAACGCCCCCCCCCCCCCCTCCACCTTCACCTAAACGGAACCCAACTCCCCTGGCGCAGAACCGCCAAGTATCTTGGCGTAACCTTGGACTCTCGTCTTACGTGGAAACCCCACATAGACGAAGTCCATAGGAAGGTCTGCGCCAGAATGTCCATCCTGTACCCAATCCTCAACTCATCCAGCTTCCTTTCCTGCTCAGTAGGAGTGAACGTATACCAGGCCCTGATCCGGCCAGTCATGGAATACGCGTGTCCTGTCTGGGGATACGCGGCGAAGCAGCACCTGGACACTCTCCAGAGGCTGCAGAACCGCGCCCTCAGGAGGGCACTGCGTTTACCCCCTGGATTCCCCATTGACGATTTACATGCCGCTGTGGAAATCCCACTCCTGAGAGAGCGTTTCCAAGACCTGGCAAGGGCCTTCTATGAAGGTTCTTCCAGGTCGGGAAACGCCCTCATCCACTCCCTAGGTCGGTATGACATGTCCCGCGATAAACACAATCGCCCCATGACGATCTTCGACGACTAAGTCGAAGAGAAAAATCCCAATACCCATTCCCAAATCCTACTCCTACCCAAAATACTACAATTATCTCGCCAAACCTCAGGCAAGTACCAGACTCACACAGAACAAACATCACATCTCACAGACATCAAAAAAGTACAGAAATAATCACACACACAAGTACACAGGGGAGTAAAAGCCGAAAGGCTACAAACTCCCCCTCACACTTCCCCAAAGAGGGGAAAGTATTAGATGTAAGCAGCACACATGATTGGCCACACACATTAAAGGGGGGAAGAAAAAAGAACATGAGCTATGAAACAGCGCAGCTACTGAGAAACACTAGTTCCTGGGGCGTCGAGGAGAGAGGTTGGTCCTGGCGAGATGTGCGACCTCGTTACTGGGACAGAGTACTTGTAGCGAGAGCCGGAGGATCGTCTGGTGTTCCACGGCAGCAGTGTATGTGCCTACGGAAGCTGTTGGTGAGGTAGAATTTATGTTATCTCGCTGAGGCGAGAACCTTTGCAGCGATAAGCGTTAGATCACTGTAGTGGTCGTACATTCGCAACGGTGGTTAGGGAAGTAAAGTAAATTGCTGATCACGTGTCTTTTTTGTTCTATGCTTAGGCTTCACGTTGCTAGAAGCGAGTGTAATTCTAAATATAATTGCAATTGCCATAGCTGATGTCAGTATTCCGCACTCGAATTAACGACCGCGAATATATCACAGGACAGTACCAGACAGAGCGATTACCAAATTTGAATAGGCAGAACTAAAATGTTGCTCGTACTGTGTAATCTTGTATAGAGTAAACTGCAGAATAGTAAAGAATTTCACACTACTGAGTGTATCACTTCATAGCAGGTACTTTCCTTTGTGATTTTATTATCTCCTTATTTGTGTATTTCATGTTTGCAACCACCTGGTGGAGGCAGTGTTTGTAGGTCAGCTCATCTGAACATTCTAACATATACTGAGGATATGGTTAGAAACCAACCAGATTTGCATACGACTAGTTAACGTCACTTATAGAACAAAGGACAAGCTTACCCTTCTGGAGAGCGTATAAGTGTCAGGGCGACAAATTAGCGTTATAAAATCCGTTGTGCAAAATTTTTCACTTATACGTTCGGCTCGCAGGCTTACCCATCAGCAGAAAAGAGCAAAACAGAAGCGGTAGCTTACAGCCTACGTATCTGGAACAGCAGGAATAGTCATGTGTGGGGTGTGGAAAACCCTAACGCTGTAGTAAAGTCACACCATCAAGTAAGGTTTGCTGTGAGCATCTGGGCCGGCATTGAAGGCGACAATTTGATTGGTCCATATCTTCTACGTTGCAGTCTGAGTAGCCACCTGTTCTTGAGATCGGTGCAAAGAGTTCTACCTCAGTTGTTGGACAACGTACCCTCGGCTGTTCGTGAGAGGATGTGGCTACAACATGGCGGCGCACCGCCTCACTTCAGTGCGGACGTCCGCAACCATCTCATTGTTGTGTTTCCTGGTCGCTGGATTGGAAGGAGAGATCCTATTCCATGGCCTGCGAGTTCGCCTGATCTGAATAGCCTCGGTTACTTCCTATGGGAATACCTGAAGTGACTTGTGTATGAGACCCCAGTGGTTACGGAGACGGAATTAGTTACCAGAATTGTAGCTGCCTGTGGTGTGATGCGAAACACACCAGGAGTATTTGTCAGGGTGCGTCGATGTCATGCTTGCTTTGGGATTGATGGCCATCAGTTTCAGCATATTTTGTGAGATATAGTAAAAGTGCTAGGTTCATTGTGTCCCTGATGGTACTTGCAGTTGAAACGTAAATAAAATAGTGCACAATATCGTGATTTTGTTCCTATTGTCTCCTTAAGCTGGCTTCTCCGACACTACTTCAAATTGTTAAGTGGAGCGTGCTCTGTATCCTGTTAAATTTTTGCACTCTCTTGCGGAAACACTCTGCATGTATTTGATGTGTTGCAGGTACTACTACTACTACTACTACTACTACGTGATCAGGCCCAGTGGACCGCACGCATGTACAAGTTTCCTCCTCCACTGTATTCTGTCCGTTGCTGCTATCCGCCATTCGTCCACATCTATTGACACTTGGTTTAAATCTTCGTGGAGTCCATCCCTCCAACGCTTCTTGGGTCTCCCTGGCGGTCTCTTTCGTGTAGGTGTGAAATCCAGGAGCTTCCGAGGCCATCTGTGATCCTCCATCCGGGCCACATGACCGGCCCACTGCATTCGTTTGGCTTTGACAGTTCCTGCTATGTTGGGCTGCTGGTACAGTTCCTCAAGCTCTTGGTTGTATCTGATCCTCCATTCCCCTGTATCTACATCCAGCACCGGACCGAAGATCTTCCGAAGCACTTTTCTCTCAAAAACAAGGAGCTTATGGAAGTCCTGTTTCCGGATACTCCATGTCTCACAGCCATATATGAAATGTCGTGTGACGAGGGCCTCCCGTCGGGTAGACCGTTCGCCTGGTGCAAGTCTTTCGATTTGACGTCACTTCGGCGACTTGCGCGTCGATGGGGATGAAAGAACAACAGGCTGGATCTGGGTTTTGTACAGTCGAATCTTGAACTGTCTGGAGAGATATTTGGAGTGAAGCAGTTGTATTAGGGTGTGGTAAGATCGGTTTCCTGCTTGTATTCTGGTATTGATCTCTGCTTCACATGACGAGTTCTCAGTGAAAAGTGCCCCTAGGTATTTGAATTCTTGCACTCTCTTGTAGGAATGGTCCCCAACCTTCAGTGATTGTAGATGATCAGCAGTCTGACAATGACCACGCGTCATAACGAGGTACTCTGTCTTTGCTTCGTTTATGTTTAGCCCAAATTTGCTGGCAGCCTCCTTTAGTGCTTTGGTCATTTGCTCCAACTCCTCTTCCGACCTAGAGAGTAAACAGATGTCGTCTGCATAGGCTAAGTATGCCAGTCTCTTTCCTTCGATTTCAATCCCTTCGTTCTCTTGGAGTGTCTCGCGTACGATCTTCTCGAGGGCAAAGTTGAACAGGATAGGGGACAACCCATCTCCTTGCCTGAGTCCTGTCACAATTTCAAACTCCTCAGTTACGCGATTTCCCATCTTCACCTTTGCACGTGTTTCTTTCAGACAGATCTTTAATAGATTGATGAGTTTCTCTGTGTTGCAGGTAGCTTATTTATTGTATTGAAAAAGTCTTGGGACTACACAGAGCGACAAAATTAATGGATCAGTTTTTCGAAAGCCGGCAGTTGTTTTCCATCCCGAAACATTAGTTTGAAGTTTGGCTCAAAGGTGGCTACAACCTTCCTCTGTAAGGGTGACGAAGCGTGGCACACTCCGACGTCACCCTCGGGCCCAGCGACACTTCAAACAGCGACGTGTCGAGACGCAGAAGAAAGAGGAAAGGGCTGCGTGGCAGAAGTTCATGTGAGCAGGAAGGTAAGTCGCTGAGGTCTCAATGGCACCAGACTTCACCACAATTCTGCCCAACGCCAACGGCGACACCCAGCGTCGGAAGCACGTGGTTGTCTTGCGAGGAAAACATTTCAGACACACCGACGTTCAGAACCGGCGCGGAAATGGCTCAGGGAGTGGCATAAAGGGTGTCAGTGAAACCATCCCTTCCGCTGCGGTGCTGATTCCTGCATATTTCGCGGCCGCCACAGGAAAACGCAAACAAAAGGGCTGAAAGAGCAAAAGCGCCCTTTCTTGCTTGGGAACACATTCATATTTAACAACGAAATTCGTCAAACGACCGTGAAATTGAGACGTTATTGTAGTTCTGCTTCCAGTTTCGGCAGTTCATTATGTCGTCTTCAGGCCTCCTACGACCCATGCAAAAATTAGCATACTGAGGCCATATGTCCCTGGATGTCATGAATTCGTTGCAGCTCGGATTCAACTGAATACTTCGTTTCCACACTTGACTCCAACTCACTTGCAACTGAATGCTTCCTTCGCAGACTTGGCTGCAACTCACTTGCAACTTAATTGCAGTCAAGTCTTCAAAGGAAGCACTCAATTGCAACTGAGTTGCAGTCAAGTCTTCGAAGGAAGCAGTTGCAACTGAGTTGTAGTCAAGTCTGCGAATGAAGCACTCAGCTGCAACTGTGTTGCAGTCAAGTCTGCGAAGGAAACACTCAGTTGCAACAGAGCTGCAGTCAAGTCTTCGAAGGAAGCAGTTCCAACTGAGTTGCAATCAAGTCTTCGAAGGAAGCAGTTGCAACTGAGTTGTAGTCAAGTCTGCGAATGGACCACTCAGCTGCAACTGACTTGCAGTCAAGTCTGTGAATGAACCACTCAGCTGCAACTGAGTTGCAGTCAAGTCTGCAAATGAAGCACTCAGCTGCAACTGAGTTGCAGTCAAGTCTGCGAAGGAAACACTCAGTTGCAACAGAGCTGCAGTCAAGTCTTCAAAGGAAGCACTCAATTGCAACTGAGTTGCAGTCAAGTCTTCGAAGGAAGCAGTTGCAACTGAGTTGTAGTCAAGTCTGCGAATGAACCACTCAGCTGCAACTGAGTTGCAGTCAAGTCTGCGAATGAACCACTCAGCTGCAACTGAGTTGCAGTCAAGTCTGCGAAGGAAGAACTCAGTTGCAACTGAGTTGCAGTCAAGTCTGCAAATGAAGCACTCAGCTGCAACTGAGTTGCAGTCAAGTCTGCGAAGGAAACACTCAGTTGCAACAGAGCTGCAGTCAAGTCTTCGAAGGAAGCAGTTGCAACTGAGTTGGATTCAAGTCTTCGAAGGAAGCAGTTGCAACTGAGTTATAGTCAAGTCTGCGAATGAAGCACTCAGTTGCAACTGACTTGCAGTCAAGTCTGTGACGGAAGCTTTTAGTTGTAACTGAGTTGCAGTCAAGTCTTCCAAGGAAGCACCTGAGCTACGAATTCACATCTACAAACATATGGCCCCAGTGTGCCAATATTGATTATTTTTGAGAGGCGCATATTGGGCCTGAGGACGACATAATGAACATCCGAAACTGGTAGAGAAACCAAAATAACGTTTCAATCGCGCGACATTTTGGCTATTTCAGTGATACATATTTGACCAGCCACTGCCCCAAGTCCACAATGGATCAACAGAGACGTTCATGTTTCGTCCGAAAGGTTTTGAACGGTCCCTATTGGTTCCAGTCTGTATAGGGGAGCAAAAATTGTCGTCATACTACACTCCAAAGGGGTTTCTCCATGTTCATAGGGCCTGCATCCCCAAAATGCCCTAAGAGTGGGCTTGGCGGCAGCTGTGTCACACGTTGTCAAAAACCTCATCCTGTTGCTCAACGCACTGCGGACTGTCGTTCCGACCGCAAAATGTGTGGAAGTGAAATCCCCAAGGGAAGGGGTGGTTTCAGTGGCGCCCTTTACGCCACCCCCCGAGTCCTTCCCGTGTCGATTGTGTGCGGCAGTGTGTCTGAAACGTTTTCCTCGGCCACTGATAAGAAAACCGCGTGATTTCACCGCTGGGTGCCGCGCTTCAGACCTCCAACGCAGAGGGGTCAAAGGAGGGGTGAAATGTGCGTAACAGGGGGATTGGCGACCTTCTCATCGTGTCACACGAGGGTGGTGGCGGTGGGCGAACTGTGGAGAAATTTGGTTCCAATGTGCCATCATCAAACCACCTTACAGCTCACATGAACTACTGAACTACTTTTTTTTTTTTTTTTTTTTTTGATGTAATGAAACTTTGCTGTTTCAAACGTCACTGGGCCCGAACAGAGATGCTACACTACTGACCATTAAAATTGCTACACCAAGAAGAAATGCAGATGATAAACGGGTATTCACTGGACAAATATACTATACTAGAACTGACATGTGATTACATTTTCACGCAATTTGACTGCATAGATCCTGAGAAATCAGTACCCAGAACAACCACCTCTCGCCGTAATAGCGGTCTTGATACGCCTGGGCACTGAGTCAAACAGAGCTCGGATGGCGTGTACGGGTACAGCTGCCAGTGCAGCTTCAACACGATACCACAGTTCATCAAGAGTAGTGACTGGCATATTGTGACGAGCCAGTTGCTCGGCCACCATTAACCAGACGTTATCAATTCATGATAGATGTGGAGAATGTGCTGGCCTGGGCAGCAGTCGAACATTTTCTGTATCCAGAAGGGCCCGTAAAGGACCTGCAACATGCTGTCGTGCATTATCCTGCTGAAATGTAGGGTTTCGCAGGGATCGAATGGAGGGTAGAGCCACGGTTCAAATGGGTCAAATGGCTCTGAGCACTATGGGACTTAACTACTGAGGTCGTCCCTAGAACTTAGAACTACTTAAACCTAACTAACCTAAGGACATCACACATATCCATGCCCGAGGCAGGATTCGAACCTGCGACCGTAGCGGTCACGCGGTTCCAAACTGACGCGCTTAGAACCGCACGGCCTCACCGGTTGGCGTAGAGCCACGGGTCGTAACACATCTGAAATGTAACGTCCACTGTTCAAAGTGCCGTCAATGCGAACAATAGGTGAGCGAGACGTGTAACCAATGGCACACAATACCACCACCTGGACTCATCCTAAAAAATGACGTTTTGCCATTCGTGCACCCAGGTTCGTTGCTGAGTACACTATCGCAGGCGCTCCTGTCTGTGTTACAGCGTCAAGGGTAACCGCAGCCATGGTCTCCGAGCTGATAGTCCGTGCTGCTGCAAACGTCGTCGAACTGTTCGTGCAGATGGTTGTTGTCTTGCAAACGTCCCCATCTGTTGACTCAGGGATCGAGACATGGTTGCACATCCGTTACAGCCATTCGGATAAGATGCCTGTCATCTCGACATCTAGTGATACGAGGCCGTTGGGATCCAGCACGGTGTTCCGTATTACCCTCCAGAACCCACCGATACCATATTCTGCTAACAGTCAGTGGATCTCGACCAACGCGAGCAGCAATGACGCGATACGATACACCGCAATCGCGATAGGCTACAATCCGACCTTTATCAAAGTCGGAAACGTGATGGTACGCATTTCTCCTCCTTACACGAGGCATCACAACAACGTTTCACCAGGCAACGCCGGTCAGCTGCTGTTTTTGTATGAGAAATCGGTTGGAAACTTTCCTCATGTCAGCACGTTGTAGGTGTCGCCACCGGCGCCAACCTTGTGTGAATGCTGTGAAATGCTAATCATTTGCATATCACAGCATCTTCTTCCTGTCGGTTAAATTTCGCGTCTGTAGAACGTCATCTTCGTGGTGTAGCAATTTTAATGGCCAGTGGTGTGTATAACAAATTGAGTAGTCCGCCATGTTTTCCACACTATGAGAATTCGGCAAGGATTACCTTGTGGGTGGTTAACCTATTCACGGAACTTTTCACTGTATTTCTTATAAAATATTTGATATTGCATGTATGAAGTTCATGGAGCAGTAATTTAGTGTATAGAGATATTAAGGGCGGCCTTTTCATATAAGAGAAAAACTGAAATATAATATTACACGGCTATAGAAATGTAGGTTTGGAATTTGCGTGGAAGTTTGAAAATAGTAAATGTAGTGAGTTAACAACTCGGTATCAGTGTCTTAAAATGTGGGTGTTATGTCTAATAACATGTCCCTTTTCAGTGGTTTTTGCCCCAATATAGGCACTTCTACACTGCAGCGCCTAAGAAACTGGTATGCGTATTCAAATACAGAGATATGTAAACAGGCAACGCCCATATGAGACAACAAGTATGTGGCGCAGTTGTTAGATCGTTTACTGCTGCTATAATGGTAGGTTGTCAAGATTAAGTGATTCTGAACGTGGTGTTATAGTCGGCGCACGAACGATAGGACACTGCATCTCCGTGGTGGCGATGAAGTGGGGATTTTCCCGTACGGCCATTTCGCGACTGTACCGTGACTACCAGGAATCCGGTAAAACATCAAATCTCCGACATCGCTGCGGCCGGAAAAAAATCCTGCAAGAACGGGACCAACGGCGACTGAAGAGAATCGTTCAGCGTGTCGGAAGTGCAACCCTTCCGCAAACTGCTGCAGATTTCAATGCTGGGCCATCAACAAGTGTCAGCGCGCGAACCATTCATCGAAATGGGCTTTCGGAGCCAAAGGCCCACTCGTGTACCCTTGATGACTGCACATCACAAGGCTTTACACCTCGTCTGGGCCAGTCAACACCGACACTGGACTGCTGACGACTGGAAACATGTTGTCTCGTCGGATGAGTCTTCTTTCAAATAATACCGATTGGATGGACGTGTACGGATGTGGAGACAACATCATGAATCCAAGGATCCTCCGCCGGCCGCTGTGGCCGAACGGTTCTAGGCGCTTCAGCACGGAACCGCGCTACTAGTACGGTCGCAGGTTCGAATGTATATGATGTCCTTATTTTAGTTAGGTTTAAGTAGTTCTGAGTCTAGGTAGGGGACTGATGGCCTCAGATGTTAAGTCCCATAGTGCTCAGAGCCTTTTGAACCATGGACTCTGCCTGTCAGCAGGGTACTGTTCAAGTTGGTGGAGGCTCTGTAATAGCGTGGGGCGTGTGCAGTTGGAGTAATATGGGATCCCTGAGACGTCTAGATGCGACTCTGACATGTGTCACGTACGTAAGCAACCTGACTGATCACCTGTATCCATTCATGTCCATTGTGCATTCCGACGAACTTGGGCAATTCCACCAGGACACTGCGACTCCCCATACGTCCAGAATTTCTACAGAGTGGTTCCAGGAACACTCTTCTGAGTTTAAACACTTCCCCTGCCCATCAAATTCCCCAGACATGAACATTATTGAGCAAATCTGGGATGCCTTGCAACATTCTGTTCGGAAAAGATCTCCACCCCTCGTACTCTTACGGACTTATGGATAACCCTGCAGGTTTAATGCTCTCAATTCCCTCCAGCACTACTTCAGACTTTAGTCGAGTCCATGCCACGTCGTGCCCCGGCACTTCTGCATGTTCGCGTGGGCGCTACACGATATTAGATAAGTGTACCACTTTCTTTGGCTCTTCAGTGTAAAAGTGGTGTTTATTTTTTAATCATAAGTATGAATTATAAGAAATGCAGTATTTTTGTATTACAGATGGCAGAAAATTTAGTTTCGCATTACAGTGAAGCGAATTTTTATCAATAGTTTCATCTATCATTTAAGCAGTATTCATTTTGTGTACTTAAAGATAGGTTTATTGCTTGTTGAGTTGTGGTAAAAGCTTTATTCTTTGAAGGTTATGCTACTTCTGCAGGTTCCCCCGCATTGACCAATTCTCTGCAAAAATATCTTATCAATCGTCCTGCCGAAACAGTATAAGAAATGGAGTTAACTGTTATTCAGTTTGTGTATGTATGTTTATGATAACGACGTATAAATACATCAGAAATATTCCTCTCCACTTCGCCAATTGGGAAAATATCTGAGGAATTTGAGACAAACTGATTCCGTACAGTTCTCGACTGGGGGAAGAAACACTATTGTATATAACTGGTTTCATGTTTATATCTACTTTTAGTAACGTATATTTGCAATACAGAATCGAGCGTTATGTTTTGGTTCCCAGTTGTTTCTCTGGCAATTTATAGCCATCTTTTTCTTTGTTCGGGGCACCTAGAAGTTTAAGCCTGCAAAAACCATTTTTGCAATAGTTAGTACAGTTCACAGCTGAGCAGCAACACATATTTAGGTCGAATTCTTCAATACATTTAACTAGGAATCTCCACTCGCATCTTGACTCATCTACATCTACATGATTACTCTGCAATTCACATTTAAGTGCTTGGCAGAGGGTTCATCGAACCACTCGCGAACAGCGCGCGGCAAAAAACAAACACCTAAACCTTTCTGTTCGAGCTCTGATTTCTCTTATTTTATTTTGATGATCATTCCTACCTATGTAGGTTGGGCTCAACAAAATATTTTCGCATTCGGAAGAGAAAGTTGGTGACTGAAATTTCGTAAATAGATCTCGCCGGAACGAAAAACGTCTTTGCTTTAATGACTTCCATCCCAACTCGCGTATCATATCTGCCAGACTCTCTCCCCTATTACGTGATAATACAAAACGAGCTGCCCTTTTTTGCACCCTTTCGATGTCCTCCGTCAATCCTGTGGTGTCACCGCTAGACACCACACTTGCTAGGTGGTAGCCTTTAAATCGGCCGCGGTCCGTTAGTATACGTCGGACCCGCGTGTCGCCACTATCTGTGATTGCAGACTGAGCGCCGCCACACGGCAGGTCTAGAGAGACTTCCTAGCACTCGCCCCAGTTGTACAGTCGACTTTGCTAGCGATGGTTCACTGACAAATTACGCTCTCATTTGCCGAGACGATAGTTAGCATAGCCTTCAGCTACGTCATTTGCTACGACCTAGCAAGGCGCCATGTTCAGTTGCTATTGATATTGTAAATAATGTACAGACAAGAGCTACGTTCAACATTAATGGATTAGAGTTAAGTATTCCACAAGCTACATCCTTTTTTCTAAAGTCTAAATTCCTTGTCCTGTTCCAGACCTCACGCCAGCCTGCGTGAGCTTAAACGCGTGCCTTTCGGCTTCCTCCAAACTCCGTGGGTTGGCTCCTGCCAATCCAGAACATTTTGGCGACGAGGTTTTCTGCGTTCTTTCCTATATTTCCCTGATTTACTTGTGTAATGGCTTCACCACAATGTCCAGATGTACTGTCCGAATTTTATCGCTTACAGAATCAGCAGACGCAGGCCTTACTGGATGCCCTTCGACAGCTCGTCCAGGGTCCACGTGCAATGCAAAACGATGCGGCAGCCGCCGCTCCACCGCTACCGCAGCCACAACACGCAGTTGCACCAACCTTTCTTCCTTTTGATGCTGCACTGGAAAGCTGGACGGAGTGGTCACGCCAATTTGGATTCCATCTCGCCGCCTACAGAATTCAAGGTAACGAGCGGCAGCCTTTTTTGTTATCATCGGTCGGCGTCCAAACGTACCGTGTGATAGTCAAATTATTTCCCCGCCGCGAAATAGCAACTCTGTCCTACCACGAACTTTTGTCAATCAGTCAATGTCGTTGCCAAACGGTATACCTTCTTTCGTACAAAACGTACGGCTGGTCAAACTAATAGGGTGTGGGTTGCAACTTTGCAAGGCCTTACTAGAGATTGTGCTTTTGAGTGTCAATGTGGACTTCCTTATTCAGATACTATGGTACGTGATGCAATTGCACAGAATGTTTCTGATGTTTGTATAAGGGAACAAATTTTGAAACTAGTCAATCCCTCCCTTGAACAAGTGATAGACATATTGGATCGGCAGGACACACTTGACTTTGCTCAGGAATCATTTGAAACTTCCCCAGCCGTGTGTCATGTTAACCGGCCCACCGGGCGAGCTGCATGGAGCAGTAAACAGCCCTCGCGCCTGGCCGAGCAACGGCCGCCTGGCTCTCAGCCACGTGTGCCGCGCAGGCAAGCTAACGCAGTGCTCAAATCATGCACGCAGTGTGCAACTAGACATTCGTGTGAGAATTGCCCGATTCTTCCGAACTTGCTTGCATGTTCATTGATGCGGAAACCGATGACGTGGTCAAATCGTTTTCGATTGATTTTCTCCTTGTAGCTGCAGCCACAGCTGCTGACCCTGTCCTTGCTATCGTTCTGCATTTTGTTGCTACGCACCAGCCGCGGTGGTCTCGTGGTTCTAGGCGCGCAGTCCGGAACCGTGTGACTGCTACGGTCGCAGGTTCGAATCCTGCTTCGGGCATGGATGTGTGTGATGTCCTTAGGTTAGTTAGGTTTAAGTAGTTCTAAGTTCTAGGGGACTGATGACCACAGCGGTTGAGTTCCATAGTGCTCAGAGCCATTTGAACCATTTTTTTTTTTGTTGCTACGCAATGGCCCTTGTCAAAGTCACGGATCGGGGATCCGTTGGTTCGCCGAGTTTTTGCTCACAAGGAGAGACTTTTTGTATGGTGTGGTGTTTTGCTGTTGCGTTCTGATAATGATCAGTGCAGGGTAGTGGTCCCACGTTCGTTACAGTCCTCTGTCTTACGGCTTCTCCACCAAGGACATTGGGGTATAGTGAGAACGAAACAACTTGCTCGTCAGCACTGTACTTGGTTCGGAATTGATGCTGCGATTACGAATATGTGCTCTTCTTGCATGGCGTGTGCCGAACAACAATCCACACCGCCGCGGAAATTCTTTGCATGGCCAAAAGCCTCTTCCCCTTGGCAACGCTTACACATAAATTTTGCTGGTCCATTTTGGAATGCTCGATGGTTGGTTGTGGTAGATTCATTCAGTAATTTTCCTTTTGTTGTCTGGATGTCTTCCACGACGTCATCTGCCACCATCCAAGCGTTGTCTGCTATCTTTTGCATTGAAGGTCTGCCACAGACTATTGTTTCTGACAATGGCCCACAATTCATGTCCGCAGAATTTCAGTCATTCTGCAAGGCCAATGGTATTCAACATCTGACGTCCGCGCCGTTTTCGCCACAGTCAAACGGTGCTGCTGAACGATTGGTCAGGACTTTCAAGTCACAGATGTTGAAGTTGAAAGAGTCGCATTCTCGGGAGGACGCGTTATTGCTCTTTTTGTCATCGTATCGCTCTCAGCCCCGAGATGGTCGCTCGCCGGCTGAGCTGCTCCACGGTCGCCCTCATCGAACCTTGATGTCTTTGCTACATCCGCCGCATCAGGTTCCTGTGCAGCGGCAGACACCTGCTTTTGCTCCGGGCGACGTTGTCTACTACCGTAACTATCGAGGTTCACGGCGTTGGCAGGAAGGGTGCATTCTTCGCTGCCTCGGACGCGCTATGTATCTGGTTTTGGGGGCCTCTGGTGAGGTGCGTCGGCATCTCAATCAGCTGCGCCTCTGTCGTCGCTCGGGCTCTGCCGCTCGCCGTCTGCTTTCAGCGACGGTGCCGTCCGGTCAGCGGCCTGGGGACCCATCTACTGGCTCGTCTCAGCCACAGGTGTTACCGACGCTGCCTTCCATTTTGCCCCATGGCGACGCGCCGCCACCGCCGCCTGTTCTCCCGCCGGCGACGCCCGCAGTGGACGCTTCGCTGCAACCGCCGGGCGCCTCCCTGGATCACGCGCCGCCGATCGCTTCCCGTGACCAGTTGTCCTCCGACATGGAACTCTTGCCCGCTCCGGACCATATGTCGTCTTCGCCCGTCGGGTGCCCCGGCCCGATGGAGGTCGACCCTTCGGCCCCTCCTGTCTCTCTGCGGGCGCATGCACCGCATGTTGGCGTGCACCCTGGAGCAGGTTTTCAGGCGTTTCCTAGCTCCCCTCGGACGGAATGGCAGGGTGCGGGTCGCACAGCCTCGCCTGTTGTTAGGCTCCCCACCTCGTCGCATACGTCAACATGGGGTCCTCCCCACGGCGGGCGGAAGCCTTATAACACAACCGTACGCCGATTTGCGGGGGAGGAATGTGGTGCCACCGCCAGACACCACACTTGCTAGGTGGTAGCCTTTAAATCGGCCGCGGTCCGTTAGTATACGCCGGACCCGCGTGTCGCCACTATCAGTGATTGCAGACCGAGCGCCGCCACACGGCAGGTCTAGGGAGACTTCCTAGCACTCGCCCTAGTTGTACAGCCGACTTTGCTAGCGATGGTTCACTGACAAATTACGCTCTCATTTGCCGAGACGATAGTTAGCATAGCCTTCAGCTACGTCATTTGCTACGACCTAGCAAGGCGCCATGTTCAGTTGCTATTGATATTGTAAATAATGTACAGACAAGAGCTACGTTCAACATTAATGGATTAAAGTTAAGTATTCCACAAGCTACATCCTTTTTTCTAAAGTCTAAATTCCTTGTCCCGTTCCAGACCTCACGCCAGCCTGCGTGAGCTTAAACGCGTGCCTTTCGGCTTCCTCCAAACTCCAAGGGTTGGCTCCTGCCAATCCACAACAAATCCCACCTGGTAAGGATCCCATACCGCGCAGCAATATTCTAACAGAGGACGAACAAGTGTAGTGTAAGCTGTCTCTTTAGTGGACTTGTTGCATCTTCTAAGTGTCCTGCCAATGAAACGTAACCTTTGGCTCGTCTTCCCCACAATATTATCTATGCGGCCTTTCCAACTGAAGTTGTTCGTAATTTTAACACCCAGTTGAATTGACAGCCTTGAGAATTGTACTATTTATCTAGTAATCGAATTCCAACGGATTTCTTTTGGAACTCATGTGGATCACCTCACACTTTTCGTTATTTAGCGTCAACTGCCACCTGCCACACCATACAGCCATCTTTTCTAAATCGCTTTGCAACTGATACTGGTCTTCGGATGACCTTACTAGACGGTAAATTACAGCATCATCTGCGTACAACCTAAGAGAACCGCTCAGATTGTCACCCAGGTCATTTATATAGATTAGGAACAGCAGAGGTCCCAGGACGCTTCCCTGGGGAACACCTGATATCACTTCAGTTTTACTCGATGATTTGCCGTCTGTTAGTCTATTACTCCGAACTGCGACCTTCCTGACAGGAAATCACGAATCCAGTCGCACAACTGAGATGATACCCCATAGGCCCGCAGCTTGATTAGAAGTCGCTTGTGAGGAATGGTGTCAAAAGCTTTCTGGAAACCTAGAAATACGGAATCAACTTGAGATCCCATGTCGATAGCGGCCATTACTTCGTGCGAATAAAGAGCTAGCTGCGTTGCGCAAGAACGATGTTTTCTGAAACCATGCCGTTTACGTATCAATAGATCGTTCCCTTCGAGGTGATTCATAATGTTTGAATGCAGTATATGCTCCAAAACCCTACTGCAAACGGACGTCAATGATATAGGTCTGTAGTTCGATGGATTACTCCTACTACCCTTCTTAAACACTGGTGCGACCTGCGCAATTTTCCAATCCGTAGGTACAGATCTATCGCTGAGCGAGCGGTTGTATGTGTTTGCTAAGTAGGGAGCTATTGTATCATATGTAAACAAGTATGACTATCCTCTACTTTGAAGAAAACATCGTGGACAGTGCAGCTCATTTTATAAGAGTCTTAGGCCACAGGATGGCGTCACAAAGGGCGCAACGCTTTCGAACCGTTACAAGGGAAGGTTCCAGGCACCTTTAAACCTAATTTCAAAGTTATGCTTCGGGTTCGGAGGACAATTACGTGATCCTTTAATTTAACAGTGCAGTGTAAAAGCGATTATGTAGGCCATGGCGTATGCTCTAGTACACAAAGGTGGTTCGTTGTGACCACACAGCAAACCTGACCTTCACTTTTTACAACAGAGCTTATACAAGCCCACAGGTTTTGGAAACTACAGTTATAACGCTTATATTATATTTTATTTAGGGAACATCTATTAAGCATTTAACGTTTATTGTTTTAAGGTTTATGCATTAGCATTGAATTTTTTGGGCTGAGAAGTCATTTAATTACCTTAACGGTTTTAACTATGAGTTTAATAACTACTTTTGGTTGGAGTTATTTTTAGTTAAATACATTTTGATCAGAATTGTGGTTTCCTGTCGTCCACTAGGGGCGATTTATGTTGTAAAAGAGAAGGTTAAAGCTAATTTGGAGCCATATTGACCTTTAATCGACGACGACCGTTTCAAAACTATGAACAACTTTTCGAATACCGCTACCAGGCCGGCCGGAGTGACCGTGCGGTTCTAGACGCTACAGTCTGTAGCCGAGCTACCTCTACGGCCGCAGGTTCGAATCCTGCCTCGGGCATGGATGTGTGTGATGTCGTTAGGTTAGCTAGGTTCAATTAGTTCTAAGTTCTAGGTGACTGATGACCTCAGAAGTTAAGTCGCATAGTGCTCAGAGCCTTTTGAACAGCTACCAGCCACTAAATCTGTTGACTACTAACTAATTTATTTAACGATACCTCATCATCAGGCTTTAGTGACTTTACAAAAACATTTAACATAAATGTATAGAGGTTCAAATGGCTCTGAGCACTATGGGACTTAACTTCTGAGGTCATCAGTCCCCTATAACTTAGAACTACTTAAACCTAACTAACCTAAGGACATCACACACATCCATGCCCGAGGCAGGATTCGAACCGACGACCGTAGCGGTCGCGCGGTTGCATACTGTAGCGCCTAGAACCGCTCGGCCAGAACGGCCCGCTGTATAGAGGTATTAAAGCTTCTGTACATGGCTGCTCTGATGATCACAACAATCATATAAAGAAACTTTAATATGTGGGTATACACTATTATTATAGCCTGATGATCAGTATCACCTCAACACACCTCGCTAAATAAATAATTTAGTATTCAACAAATTTTGTGACTGTTAGCGGCATTTGAAAACCTTTTCATAAGGTTAAAGCTGTTTCGACAGTCTGGGTTTTTCAATATTTAAATAAATTTGTTTAAAGTATTGTGGAGTTGGTTAGAACCAAGCACCTTAGCACTCCACCACCTAGCTCCCTACCCTTTCAAACATGTAATGGTACGACCTAATAGTGCCGGAAACCCGATAGAGTGGCTTATTCGAACGCATCCACTGGTCGCGCCTGCAAACTGACAGTTATGCAACGTGCCGCACAGATACGTCGTGCGTGAACTCCAATAGGACAGGCGGACCTCGGGCGACTGCTTCAGGTTCTACATCACCTGCATCTAATTCAATGACTAAATAACTTGCTGGCCAAAAAAAAAAAAAAAAAAAAAAAAAACCCGCTGATTATCCGGCTGCGCATTATCTTTGAATAATTCGTCTATTTCGTTCAGAGAAGAGTATAATGAATGTGCCTCGTGGTTTGCGGCCGGAATACGATGCAACACCCACAGCCGAAAGTGGTTTCGCAGGTGAAAGTAGTCAGGAATGTGATACTGCTACTCACGTGACCGATCTTGTGAAACAAATTATTGGTTGTGATGACGTGGATGACGAGAGGCTGAATAGCGACCCCACTGTACCGTGTTCAGCAGCTAAGCCATGCGGGTCTAGAGAACGAAATATGCGCGGTAGAGGAAGACGAAATGATTTAGGAACTAGTTACTGTGCACACGGAGGCGCTGAAGTGAGTTGATCTGTTATTAGAGTATGTCGCTGTTACGGTTTTCAGTCCGACGGATCCACGCTATTCTATTCTGTACAAGCCTCTTCCCCTCCAAATAACTAATGCAACCTAGATCCATTTCACTCTGCCTCCTGTTTTCGTCCCTTGGTCTCCTCTACACTTTTTACACCACACACGTCCCTCCACTACTAAACTGGCGATTCCTTGATATCTCAGGATGTATCAATTGATCCCACCAACGACCCTGCCGCAGGGGTAACACCAGGTCCCGTCAGATTACCGAAGTTAAGCACTGTTAAACCAGCACTTGGAGCGGTGACCATCTGGATCTGCAGAGCACTGTTGGCAGCCAGGATACACTCAGCCCTTCTGAGGCAAATTGAGGAGCTACTGGAATGAAAAGTAGCGGCTCCGGTAACAAAAGGTAAATACGGCAGTGGGAGCGGTGCGTTGACCACATGCCCTTCCATATTCGCACTCAGTGATACCTATCGGCTGAGGATGAGACGGCGGTCGGTCGGTACCGTTGAGCCTCTCAAGGCCTGCTCGGACGAAGTTAGTTTTGTCAACAGATCCTTTCTTTTAGTCAAATTGTGTCGTATATTTCATTTCTCCTCAGTTCTCAGAACTTTTAGCATTCTGCTGTAGCACTACATTTCCGAAGCGGCTGTTTCCTCCTTGTCTGTACGGTTAATTTATCCACCTTCCATATCTGCATCCAGACAAATATCTTCAGAAAGGATTCCTAACACTTAAATTTATACTTTATGGTAACAAATTTCTCTTTTTCACAAATGCAATTCTTGCTATTGCCCGTCTGCATATTATATACTCTCTACTGAGGCCATCGTCAATCACTTTGCTGCCGAAGTAGCAAATCTCATCCACTACTTCTAGCGACTGAATCTCTCATCTAGTTTTGTCAACATTACAATATTTTATTTGGCTACATCCTATCACTCTGTCTTCAACTTTTGTTGATATTCTTCTTATAATTTCTCTTCTATACAATGTCCCTTGCGTACGAAGTCCTTTGCTGTCTCTGACAATATTACATTGTTGTTGGCAAATCTCAAGGTTTTTAGAAAGAATTTTCACTCTGCAGCGGGATGTATGCTCATTTGAAACTTCCTGTCAGATTAAAACTGTGTGCCGGAAAGGGAACTGAACGTGGAAGCTATGCATTTCACGGGCAAGTGCTCTAGCGACTGTACTTCGGCCAGCGTGTCTTCTCGTACCTTCCAAACTTTGCAAATGTTCTCGTACAAACCCTGCAGAGCTAGCAGTTCTGAAGGAAAGAATGCTGCGGAGAAATGGCTTAGTCACATCCCAGAGGATTGCTTCCAGAATGAATTGTCAGTCTGCGGTGGAATGTGGACTGAAACGAATGTTTCACAGTGTTTTAAAGATTCAAATTTGAATAACGCGCTCTAAAAGCGAGATACAGTTACGTTGGCGGCCGTCTATTAGTAGTACAAAGATTTCGACAGTAATCATGCCGCACTGGTCGAAGGAACATCGTGCGTTCTTGGTGGAGTGCTATTTCCGCTACGGCGAATCTGTCGTGCGCGTGCAGCGTGCCTTTCGCAAGGGTTTCAAGATTCAGCGATATCAGTTCCTGCTCGTGGAATAATACTGAATTGGATAAGAAACTCGGTGCATCGGAAAACCGTCCGACTTCGCGAAAACAGGCCTCGCTCGCCTGATTTAAGCGTGCCAGACTTTTTTTACCTGTGGGGTTATTTTGAGGCGAGGGTGGCCTCCGACAAGCCGAGAACATTGCAACAGTTGTTGTTGTTGTTGTTGTTGTTGTTGTCTTCAGTCCTGAGACTGGTTTGATGCAGCTCTCCATGCTACTCTATCCTGTGCAAGTTTCTTCATCTCCCAGTACCTACTGCAACCCGCATCCTTCTGAATCTGCTTAGTGTATTCATCTCTCGGTCTCCCTCTACGATTTTTACTCTCCACGCTGCCCTCCAGTACTAAATTTGTGATCCCTTGATACCTCAGAAAATGTCCTACCAACCGGTCCCTTCTTCTTGTCAAGTTGTGCCACAAACTCCTCTTCTCCCCAATTCTATTCAATACCTCCTCATTAGTTATGTGATCTACCCATCTAATCTTCAACATTCTTCTGTAGCACCACATTTCAAAAGCTTCTATTCATTTCTTGTCCAAACTATTTATCGTCCATGTTTCACTACCATTCATGGCTACACTCCATACAAATACTTTCAGAAACGACTTCCTGACACTTAAATCTATACTCGATGTTAACAAATTTCTCTCCTTCAGAAACGCTTTCCTTGCCATGGCCAGTCTACATTTTATATCCTCTCTACTTCGACCATCATCAGTTATTTTGCTCCCCAGATAGCAAAACTCCTTTACTACTTTAAGTGTCTCATTTCCTAATCTAATTCCCTCAGCATCACCCGACTTAATTCGACTACATTCCATTATCCTTGTTTTGCTTTTGTTGATGTTCATCTTGTACCCTCCTTTCAAGACACTGTCCATTCCGTTCAACTGCTCTTCCAAGTCCTTTGCTGTCTCTAACAGAATTACAATGTCATCGGCGAACCTCAAAGTTTTTATTTCTTCTCCATGGATTTTAATACCTGCTCCGAATTTTTCTTTTGTTTCGTTTACTGCTTGCTCAATATACAGATTGAATAACATCGGGGATAGGCTACAATCTTGTCTCACTCCCTTCCCAACCACTGCTTCCCTTTTATACCCCTCGACTCTTATAACTGCCATCTGCTTTCAGTACAAATTGTAAATAGCCTTTCGCTCCCTGTACTTCACCCCTGCCACCTTTAGAATTTGAAAGAGAGTATTCCAGTCAACATTGTCGAAAGCTTTCTCTAAGTCTACAAATGCTAGAAACGTAGGTTTGCCTTTCGTTAGTCTATTTTCTAAGATAAGTCGTAGGGTCAGTATTGCCTCACGTGTTCCAACATTTCTGCGTAATCGAAACTGATCTTCCCCGAGCTCGGCTTCTATCAGTTTTTCCATTCGTCTGTAAAAAATTCGCATTAGTATTTTCAGCTGTGACTTATTAAACTGATAGTTCGGTAATTCTCACATCTGTCAACACCCGCTTTCTTTGGGATTGGAATTATTATATTCTTCTTGAATTTTGTCAGGACTGGCTCTCCCAAGGCCGTCAGTAGTTCTAATGGAATGTTGTCTACTCCCGGGGCCTTGTTTCCAGTCAGGTCTTTCAGTGCTCTGTGAAACTCTTCTAGGCGCGCAGTCCGGAACCGCGGGACTGCTACGGTCGCAGGTTCGAATCCTGCCTCGGGCATGGATGTGTGTGATGTCCTTAGGTTAGTTAGGTTTAAGTAGTTCTATATTCTATGGGACTGATGACCACAGAAGTTAAGTCCCATAGTGCTCAGAGCCCTTTGAACCATTTTTGAAACTCTTCACGCAGTATCGTATCTCCCATTTCATCTTCATCTACATCCTCTTCCATTTCCATAATGTTTTCCTCAAGTACATCGCCCTTGTATAGACCCTCTTTATACTCCTGCCACCTTTCTGCTTTCCCTTCTTTGCTTAGAACTGGGTTCCCATCTGAGCTCTTGATATTCATACAAGTGGTTCTCTTTTCTCCAAAGGTCTCTTTAATTTTCCTGTAGGCAGTAAACAGTTAAAATATCGAATTAAAAATGAAATTTGCAGAAGTCCTCTTGCAGTTACGAAAGATGTGTTCAAAAACTGGATGAAACGTCTCCAGTGTTGTGTCCCCGCTAATGGTCGTCATTTGTCCTAAATTGTATTTCATAAGTAAACTTGAATAAATGTTGTACCTTGTGTAAAATATTTAACCTCGCTTCGCGATTGTTATTCAAATCTGAAATCATCAAAACATTGTGAAGCGCATTATAGATTAAATTTACCGATATGTCGGTAGACAGAATTTTAATTTCGTGTTCCTCGAACGCTTCACGCATTTTGTAGAGCTTTAGCCGTATTTGAGGCTAAGTTCTCATGCTATTATTTTCTCCGAAAGTTAGCCGAGAGATTTGTTGGGCACTGGTATTTCTAAATATGGCAACTGTTGAAACGTCTCCTTAGAAAAATTTATGAATGACTGTGCTGATAAGCCACTTACATTATTTGATTTTCAAAAGGCTGAGCAGAACTGAACGTACTCAGACATTTCGCTCTTTACCTATTCTGATCAACGCTAAACTGGCACACAATATTTTTAGCGCAACGCAATCTGACTTTCAAAACTCGCTACAAAAGAATGGCCCTGACTCACAATAACCTATACCTTTCATGAATCACTCACCTCACAAAAATCTTCGTTACTCGAACTACTGCAATACAGCGAGCGCCACTACTGCCAGCTAAGATTCTAACTACTGAAGGCACTAACTAATGATTGGCATAGTCAGCAAATGAAAGATTTTGATAGAGAACAAACAATGTATTTATCTTAATAGTGTTGAAAAGTCATATATATATATATATATATATATATATATATATATATATATATCAGTTCATGACATCCAGTCTTACAAATTTAGTGTCTCTGATGGACACACGTCCAGATCATCCGCTCTCAAAACTCCGCCATCTCTCTCCTCACATCCACCATTGCTGGCGGCTCACCTCCAACTGCCCAACGCTACGCGCTGTTAACATCCAGCTGCGCAACACTACACAAGCGAATATTACAACAACGCCAACCAGCCACAGACTGCACACAGCACAGTCAGTGATTTTCATACAGAGCGCTACGTGGCGTTACCAACATAAAAACCTAAACAGCCTACTTACACTGTCAACTAAAATGTTGTGTCTATCCCCGCTCTTGTCTAGAGGGGAGACCCTCAGTTCAGTTTTTAATGGCGAGTTAAGGGATACTGTCATGATTAACGCGAAATGCACGAGGAAGTCTGCTTGATTCGCGGAACGCACGTGACCCTGTATGCTTCGCAGTAGCCGGGAAACGGCCTCGCGATGCCAAGCAGATGTGGTACGTGTGGCTGGACTGGTGAATCTTTTCCGAGCCGTTTTGCCGCGTGGTAGAGTAGCGGAACTCCCTGTGGCTGCTACTCGCGAGTCAGCCTGTTTATTTCATTCTCACTTTTTGTTTGACTTATTGTGTACTCTGTAATTTGGAAGTAGGTATCTGAAGTGCTCATGTGCGATTTTTTTGGTTCTGTGCCACAATCTGAGAAAACGGAACCATTACGGGATCGCTTCGTAGTCCGCCTGGCTGTCTAACTGTTAACAACCCTTTTCCTCGTGAATGGGTGGACGTATCAAGTTCAAATTTACGTCACACGTTAAGGACTATAGTCCCTTGGTATGGTAAAATGTATAAGCTAAGTCAATTCAGTCATGAGATACGGAAATTTATATCACATACACTGAAGAACCGAAAAAACTGGTACACCTGCCTAACATCGTATAGGGTCTCCGCGAGCACCCAGAAGTGCCGCAACAATACGTGGCATGGACTCGACTAATGTCTGAAGAAGTGCTGGAGGGAACTAACACCAGCAGGGCTGTCCGTAGATCCGTAAGTGTACGAGGGGGCGGAGATCTCCTCTGAGCAGCACGTTGCAAGCCATCCCAGATGTGTTCAGTAATGTTCATGTGTGAGGCGTTTGGTGGCCAGTGGAGTGGTTTAAACTCGGAAGAGTGTTCCTGGAGCCACTCTGTAGCAATTCTGGACGTATGAGGTGTCGCATTGTCCAGTTGGAATTGCCCAAGTCCTTCGGAATGCACAATGGACATGAATGAATGCAGGTAATAAAACAGGATGCTTACGTACGTGTCACCTGCGAGAGACGTACTGCTATATGACTGCTCGTTGCTGTATGCTGGTTCTTTATATATTTTTAATTTATATTGAAGCTGTGTGACCATCTCCCCGTGTTACCTTAGGGAATAGTACCCTACTTTGCGTCCTGGCTGCTAATATACCAGGCCCATAAGAAAAGGTGTCTAATTGTGACCCTTATTTGATTAATTTAATAAAAAATTAATTATTTTTTAAATATGCGCAACGGAAACTGGTGCGAGTTTCTCTAAGATAACACGTTCTTGGGTGGTTGAGCTCAAAGCCGTCCTACAGCAGCTGGTAGCCTATCTAAATTCACATTTCAGATTATTTCTGTATTTCATTAACTTTAGAAAATCGGACTGAATAAGATACATCCTACCCATTTCATGTGTCAAGTGACTGGGGGACTATTTGTTAACTGAAATGCTGACTCTCATTTAATAGATTTATTTTCTACTTTGATGAAAACTTAAGAAGCCGACATCACAATATTTCTTTAGTTACAAAACTTCAGCGTTACCTCTCATGGGTAGGACAATGACAAAACGAAAACGCTACACGAATAATTTCATATATGACACATAATTTGATAATGACACAAAAAATATATGACACACAATTTCATAATAACACAAAAAATACGTAAGTGGTCCACACCGTCTTTAGCGGGAAAATCGTCATTCATTCTTTAAGACTCACTTATCGTCATGCATGAATTACACCACTAAAAATTTAAGGTAGGCCACTGCTGAAGGTAGATAACCTCTATCAGAGAAAAGATTCTGGGCAAAAATGATGTACTATTGGCGCCAAAATGAAGTGCGAACTGAACTCACAAAGAAAGTACCAAAAATAATTAAATTTCGCGACAGAAATTTCTCGATCTACCATCCGATAGCCAATCTGCACTCATTGAGCTAAAAGTGAAGCTTATAACTCGGGAAATAGCTACATGAACTGATGGTTCCTGTTGCACGCTCACTACCACAAAGCAAAATTTCACAAACACATTTCAGAGAAAACTATTGCAAATAAATTAAAACCGTAACCTGTACCGATGAAGATATGTTGAATGCGTGCTATGAGCATACCCTGTCGTGAATTTGTAGCCATATTAGCTCATTTCTATCTCACCAAATCTGCGAGCTGCTGTGCTCCCGCGTCAGGTCCGTCTCATGGCTGGCCCCACGGTGCTCTCCACGCGCCAAAATCCGACCAGCGTTCCTATTCAGACGCGGTGGTGGGGATACTAACCTCACCCTCGCACTAACTTTGTAACCTACCCTGGTGCCTGTTTTCATCTTTGCTTGCTGCTCTGGCCTACCCGCCGTTATTCTTGTAATGTTGGCAATGACTGCTATTCCCTTAAACTGTTCCCTCTGGTCCTTTCTCCCGCTACATTTGACTTCCATTCATACCCATGCACACTCATACAGGATGGAACAAGGAGCTACATATAAACGGCGTGTGACCTCTTTGTGAAATTATGAAAAATAAACAAATGCGTCAAATATTCCTTTCACCCAGCGAAGTATTGAAGCTGCTAGCAATCAAAGAAAAACTTATATCTCGATGTAGAAAACATAATTACTTCCTACTGTAACCTGAGGCAAAACGAAAGTAACGCCTCAGTACCAGGGGTCACATATCACTGCAACTGCACACGCACCACACCATTACAGAGCCTCCACCAGCTCGAACAGTCCCCTGCTGACATGCAGGGTCCATGGATTCATGAGGTTGTCTCCATACCATACATGCCCATCTGCTCGATACAATTTGAAACGAGACTCGTCCGACCAGGCAACATGTTCCCAGTCATCAACAGTCCAGCGTCGGTGTTGACGGAACGAGGCAAGGCGTAAAGCTTTGTGCCGTGCAGTCATCAAAGGTAGACGAGTAGGTCTTCGGCTCCGAAAGCGAATGTCGATGATGTTTCGTTGAATGGTTCACACGCTGACACTTGTTGATGGCCCAGCACTGAAATGTGTAGCAGTTTGCGGAAGGGTTACAGTTCTGTCACGTTGAACGATTGTCTTCAGTTGTCGCTGGTCCCATTCTTGCAGGATCTTTTTCCGGCCGCAGCGATCTCGGAGATTTGATGTTTTACCAGGTTCCTGCTATTCTCGGTACACTCGTCAAATGTTCGTACGGGAAAATCCCCACATCATCGCTACCTCGGAGATGCCGTGTCCCATTGCTCATGCGCTGACTATAACAACACGTTCAAACTCACAAATCTTGATAACCTACCATTGTAGCGGCAGTAATCAATGTAATAACTCCGCCAGACACTTGGTGTCTTATACATGCGTTGCCGGCCGCAGCGCCGTATTCTGGCTGTTTACATATCTGTGTATTTGAATACGCTTGTCTATATCAGTTTCTTTGGTGCTTCAGTTTATTTTGATACTGGAAAACTCACTCGTCAAAATCAATACGGTACTTCCCGTTGACCTACAATCATGTTATCTGAGAATAACAAAGTTTTTACTGAACAAGAAAAGGAAAAAAATACGAATATTGTTAATTTGTTGTTATATCATATGAAAAGAATATTTTTTATCATTTTTTTATCCATTGTCTGTTTGTACGTCTGTTAAAACTTCTTTTCCTCTGGAACGGGTGTTGTTGTTGTTGTGGTCTTCAGTCCTGAGACTGGTTTGATGCAGCTCTCCATGCTACTCTATCCTGTGCAAGCATATTCATATCCCAGTACTTACTGCAACCTACATCCTTCTGAATCTGCTTAGTGTATTCATCTCTTGGTCTCCCTCTACGATTTTTACCCTGCACGCTGCCCTCCAATGCTAAATTTGTGATCCCTTGATGCCTCAGAACATGTCCTACCAACCGGTCCCTTCTTCTTGTCAAGTTGTGCCACAAACTCCTCTTCTCCCCAATTCTATTCAATACCTCCACATTAGTTATGTGATCTACCCATCTAATTTTCAGCATTCTTCTGTAGCACCACATTTCGAAAGCTTCTGTTCTCTTCTTGTCCAAACTATTTATCGTCCATGTTTCACTTCCATACGTGGCTACACTCCAAAATAATCAGCTACACTCCACTGGAACAGGTGAGTGTATCAAATTCAGATTTATGTCACATACTAAACTCTATGATACCTTGTCGATCTAAAATATTTAAGCTTCTAATTAAATCAAAAGATTCGACCATTTATGCCACTTATTTCGAAACTCGCAAAGAAACTCATCAAAACATTCATGGTACTACCACGTTGACCTGGTATCATGAAATTCTGCAAGAAGCAAGGTTTCGCAGTGCAGGTAACGGAAAAAATCCGAAAATTGTTCTTTCGTAATTATCCAACACGAAAAAATATTTTTGTCACTTTTTATACGTTTGGCTGTCCGTCTGATAAGACGTCTTTTTCTCTGGAACAGGTTGGGGTATCAAATTCAAATTTTTGTCGCTTACTAAAGTCTATGGTCTCTTTGTGGTGTAAAAAGGTTAAGCTCCCACGTCAGTGCAGTCAAACGATTAGGCCAAGTATGTCACATATTTTGTTACTGTCAAACTCACTCATCAAAACAGAGAGGGTAATTCCTGTTGACGTAGAATCCTGAAATTTCGCAACAATCAAGGTCTCATAGTACAAGTAAATTAAGAAAATTCTTTAACTGTAAATACATTACATAAAAATACATTGTTGCTATTAGAACGCATTCATCAACCGTCAAAAACATAATAGACGAACATAAAATGCAAAGATAAAATGTAAATTGTACTCATGTTTTAGTGAATAAATAAAAAAGTTAAAAACCATTGAGATTCTCTATTCCCAGAGTCTGCATGGAACCCACAGTGCGTGAGTCTTGCTCGCACTTGACCAATTTTTGAAGGTGGAAACGATGTCTCGTGGAGACACTATTAAATTTACATTCAGTCGTGCATTTCCCAATCCTAGTGCGCTTGAAATCCTAAAGTTCGTTACTGAAGCAGCTAGAATCTCCTAAGAACGTATAATTGTAATTCGTATGTTGCAGTATCGTGCTGTCGTTTACTTTGTAGATATTGAGCTGTGTAATCGAATTGTAGTGACCCACTAAACCAACTATTCTTTAAAAAATCAAACTCCTATGAATAAAACAGCTTCAGACTCGTGTTTATTTTACAAATGAGTTAATGTGTTAGATATTCGACTTCAAGCGTGTCAGAGAGAAAAAGTTTAGGAAAGGTATGAAATTATGTTCAAAGATCGTAAAAGTCGACTAGAGCACTCATTATGAAAGAGTGGAGGCTCCATTTTAAGCAAACGTTAGTTTTTCACGCATCTAAATGTTTGTCATCTCCTATCTCTTGAACTATGTGCCGCAAAATGAACAATTTTGCAGTTATATTCGATTATATACATAGATATCGACTGCAAACTGTAATACAGCTGGTAGTGAAGAAATAATAGATTACATCGTAGTGCCAGATGCTGAACTTTGGCTGTATGAACAGTGAAAATGTAGTACGCGATAAATGTTTTTCCTTTCATCATTTTGAGGACGGTGTCAGCGAGAATGCGTTTCCTAAACTTCCAAAATTACGTGTAAAGTTTGATGAAAGGCGATAAGCCATCTCGTTCTCAGATATTGGATCAATAAAGTCCGCGCGTTTGAGAGCCGTCAGTTACGCTCCCGTGTGATAAACGCTCAGTTCCTGACCGTAACACACTCCTGGAAATGGAAAAAAGAACACATTGACACCGGTGTGTCAGATCCACCATACTTGCTCCGGACACTGCGAGAGGGCTGTACAAGCAATGATCACACGCACGGCACAGCGGACACACCAGGAACCGCGGTGTTGGCCGTCGAATGGCGCTAGCTGCGCAGCATTTGTGCACCGCCGCCGTCAGTGTCAGCCAGTTTGCCGTGGCATACGGAGCTCCATCGCAGTCTTTAACACTGGTAGCATGCCGCGACAGCGTGGACGTGAACCGTATGTGCAGTTGACGGACTTTGAGCGAGGGCGTATAGTGGGCATGCGGGAGGCCGGCTGGACGTACCGCCGAATTGCTCAACACGTGGGGTGTGAGGTCTCCACGGTACATCGATGTTGTCGCCAGTGGTCGGCGGAAGGTGCACGTGCCCGTCGACCTGGGACCGGACCGCAGCGACGCACGGATGCACGCCAAGACCGTAGGATCCTACGCAGTGCCGTAGGGGACCGCACCGCCACTTCCCAGCAAATTAGGGACACTGTTGCTCCTGGGGTATCGGCGAGGACCATTTGCAACCGTCTCCATGAAGCTGGGCTACGGTCCCGCACACCGTTAGGCCGTCTTCCGCTCACGCCCCAACATCGTGCAGCCCGCCTCCAGTGGTGTCGCGACAGGCGTGAATGGAGGGACGAATGGAGACGTGTCGTCTTCAGCGATGAGAGTCGCTTCTGCCTTGGTGCCAATGATGGTCGTATGCGTGTTTGGCGCCGTGCAGGTGAGCGCCACAATCAGGACTGCATACGACCGAGGCACACAGGGCCAACACCCGGCATCATGGTGTGGGGAGCGATCTCCTACACTGGCCGTACACCACTGCTGATCGTCGAGGGGACACTGAATAGTGCACGGTACATCCAAACCGTCATCGAACCCATCGTTCTACCATTCCTAGACCGGCAAGGGAACTTGCTGTTCCAACAGGACAATGCACGTCCGCATGTATCCCGTGCCACCCAACGTGCTCTAGAAGGTGTAAGTCAACTACCCTGGCCAGCAAGATCTCCGGATCTGTCCTCCATTGAGCATGTTTGGGACTGGATGAAGCGTCGTCTCACGCGGTCTGCACGTCCAGCACGAACGCTGGTCCAACTGAGGCGCCAGGTGGAAATGGCATGGCAAGCCGTTCCACAGGACTACATCCAGCATCTCTACGATCGTCTCCATGGGAGAATAGCAGCCTGCATTGCTGCGAAAGGTGGATATACACTGTACTAGTGCCGACATTGTGCATGCTCTGTTGCCTGTGTCTATGTGCCTGTGGTTCTGTCAGTGTGATCATGTGATGTATCTGACCCCAGGAATGTGTCAATAAAGTTTCCCCTTCCTGGGACAATGAATTCACGGTGTTCTTATTTCAATTTCCAGGAGTCTATTTGCGTTATAGTGTTAAACTTTTATCGTAAGATTATAGCTCCTCCTGAGCAGATTGTGGCAACGGTCTTGCCGCAGTGGATACACGAGTTCGCGTCAGATCACCGAAGTTAAGCGATGTCGGGCGTGGTCGGCACTTGGATTGGTGATCATCCGGGCTACGATGCGCTGCTGCCATTTTTCAGGGTGCACTCAGCCTCGTGATTCCAATTGAGGAGCTACTCGACCGAACAGCAGCGGCTCCGGTCAAAGAAAGCCATCATAACGACCGGGAGAGCGGTGTGCTGACCACACGCCTCTCCTATCGGCATCCTCAGCTGAGGACGACACGGCGGTCGGGTGGTCCCGATGGGCCACCTGTGGCCTGCGGACGGAGTGAGCAGATTGTGACAGCATTTTAAATTTTGGAATTCGGCCAATAATTACGCGAAATATTGAATGACATATTTTTGTTGCCTCTCATATACGTTAGATAGGCAACTTAAAACTGGTACCAGGTTCGGGGGTAGCGATTTAATAGTAGGGATTGTGGATGTTTACTGATGAAAATTCACTCAGAGGGAATTGTTAGCAATATGAAAATATCTCATGCCGTTGTGGGTTTTCGTACTGTAAAGCCGGGTTTTCGTAGGAGCAGGAATTTTGCGCCGTGCAAACACGACGTAGCGATTTGGATCGGCAAGGTTGCAAAATTTAAATATATTGACACCGTAAGCGCATTAACCATTCAGCCCGCAAGGGGAGTCTGGGAAGACCATCACTCCTGGCTGTAGGACCGTATCTACATCTACATCTACGTCTGCGTGGCTAATCTAAAAATCACACTTAAGTGTATATTAGAACTTTCAGAGAGTTTCGTAAGCGTTTCAAGATTCAGCCGCGATATCCAATTCCTGATCGTGGAATAATATTGAACTGGGTAAGAAACTTCCGTGCAATTGCCAGCGCCAGCGCATCGGAAAACGGTCTGACCTCCCGAAAACAGGCCTCGCTCGTCTTATTTAACCGTGCCAGACTTTTACCTGTGGGGTTATTTGGAGGCGAGGGCGTACTCCGATAGGCCGAGAAGCTTGCAACTGTTAAAAGATCGAATTCACGATGAAATTTGCATAAGTCCTCTAGCAGTAACGAAAGATGCGTTGAAAAACTGGGTGAAACACTTTGAGTGTCGTGTGTCCACGAATGGTCGTCATTCGTCCGTTGTCGTATTTCATAAGTAAACTTGAATAAATGTTGTATCTTGTGTAAATATTCAACTATGTTTCGCGATTACTTACTTTATTCAAATTTGAATTCGTCAAGACATTGTTAAGCACCCTGTAGGGGAAGAGGCGCTGTCCTAAGTACAGCTCTGAGGGCAAAGGGAAGGTCCCGGTTTCAAGTCCCGGTCTGGCACACAGTTTGCATCTGCCAGGGAGTCTCAGAGTTTTCATTTCTTATCTCGGAACTGTGTTTCTCTTTCAGAATTTCTCCTTGGTTTTCCTCTAGTGGTTGCTCAGTGTACAGGCTGGATGACACCAGAGAGAAGCTACAACCGCCGGCCGAAGTGGCCGTGCGGTTAAAGGCGCTGCAGTCTGGAACCGCAAGACCGCTACGGTCGCAGGTTCGAATCCTGCCTCGGGCATGGATGTTTGTGATGTCCTTAGGTTACTTAGGTTTAACTAGTTCTAAGTTCTAGGGGACTAATGACCTCAGCAGTTGAGTCCCATAGTGCTCAGAGCCATTTGAACCATTTTTAGAAGCTACAACCGTGTCTCACTCCCTTCTCAACCACTGCTTCTCTTTCATGTTCTTCGGCTCTTATAACTGCGGTCTGGTTTCTGGACGAGTTTTAGATAACCCTTCGCTCCCCGTATTGTGTCGCTGGTATCCCAAGACTTATGGCGCTCACTAAGAAAACACGCGCCGATTGTCCGCCGGAGAATTGCAGCCAGGAAGATTCGGAATAAGAATCGTCATATTGCCTCCATTATTCGTAATCCTCGAAAGTCTATGTCTGTTTTTGTTCACAAACATCTGCATATGAAGCACTTAGATTTTGCATATGGTGGGCAAATTGATCAAGTTGATTTTTTAAGTATTAGTGAATTAAAGGGTCCAGCTATTAGTGATGCTTTTATTGCGATTATAAGTCAATTATATGTTCTAAAGCTGTTATTAGATTTTGTAACTTTGATGTTAAGTATTCGTTTGAAGTTCAGAAAACAGCGTCTAATGAAGTTGATAAAGACGCACGTGAAGCTGCTATTGCTTCTATTTCAGCTAAGTCATATGATCAACGCTTGGAGTTATGTGAGAAAGCTGTTACATATCTTAGTTCTGCTAATGTTCTTGCATCTACTACTAATGATTTAGTATTTTTTGGCAATCCAGTACGTAATCCAAAAGTTTGTATTTCAGTCAGGTTATTAAATGTCTTCATCAGCTTCCATGATTCCATTGTCGATATTTCGTCCCAAACCTTCTGGAATTGGCTTCATCACCTATTTTATTTGCAAAATGATCCCCGTTTGGGAAGGATTCTGAGGTCCCCTTTACACGAAATCAAACACAGATTGGGGACAGCGCAAGTGAATTCTCTCTGGTGTAAACGGCAGGCGCGTGTGAACAAACGGCATTCGGGCGTGTTCGGCTGGCATTCGCTTGTCTTAGCTCATATCCTGCTTGTTATCTTCTTTTAGAGAACGATGAAAGGAAGTTCGCATCATCTCCGCTTCGGTTCCAGCACTACGGAAAGCTTGATATTGCTGATAGGAGAATATTCTAGGGCGTCCTGAAAATTAATGCCTCCGAATTTTTTTATGTCAAAACTCTTACAGATGTTTGGATAAAACACGCATTAATAACATTCTACGTCTTTTCTTCTTCATGTCTGCATATTAATTTCTCACTGTGATCACCCTGCCGACGAACACATTTCTCATAACGAGAGACCACTTTCTTGATGCCATAATTATACAATGTTTGACTTTGTTGACGGAGCCGCAACCTCACCTTGTGCTTGCACAGCTTCCTCTCTGTCAAGGTGAAGACCTCAAAGGTGTTCTTTAAACTCTGGAAATAAATGAAAAGCGGATGAGGCCAAGTCAGGACTGTATGGAGGGCGTTGGATGACAGTGAACCGAAGCGTCTGGTTGTTGCAGATGTCGCAGCCCTCGTGTGTGATCCGGCGTTGACATGCTGAAGAGGAGGCAGCTCCGTGTGTGGACCAACTCTTCGAATTCGAAACTCGATTACAGCGCGTTTGTTTCTCATACGCCGACAGAGTTAGGCCACACACCGCGGTGGTAACACACTACAATTCCGAGCCCTCTAGCGGCAGAGGGCTGCAAATACGTAGACGAGTAGAGACGTGGAATGTTAATAACGCGTGCTGTAATTCAAAAACTATAAGAGTTTTTACATAAACAATTATGAGGCATTACTTTTCAGCACTCCCTTTTAGATATGATAGGTTATCTCGGGATCGAAGATATCCGCTGCATAAATGCCGAAGGACAAGAAATATGATTGATAGAAAATTGTCGAAGCACTCAGAGGTCCAACTGGGGACGTGAGAAATACGGTTAATTCATTATATATTTACGACAAGGAGGAACGGAGTGAATAAATACGACCTTTGTATTTCTTTTTATTAAAAAAGGAAAAGCGGAATAAACCTTCTTGGAAGTAAACAAGTCGGAATATGTCCCTATTATGCTGATTAAAATTAACTATATTGACACGCTCTGCTAAACAATACTTTGGTACAGACATTCCCTGCTACCACAATTATTTCCAACACGACAAATATTAATTTTCCCACTTAATCATATTAATAAATTTAGACATCGTTCATAAATTGTGGTTTGACAATAGACAATAGAAATATACACGTCTTACAAACTTTTCAGGGAAAAAGTCATGCCAGAGGAACAGATATTGACGTGGCTAGATGAACCACCAGACGAGGATATTTACATAGAGGGTCTGTCATCAGATACTGACGCAGCCTCTGCTACAGCTGCTTCTCAATATACATATCGTGAAACCTTTCTTGGATGGAATAACAGAATGGTTGAAGCAACTCGCTCCTCCAGCAAAAACTGCCCGTCAGAATATTGTAACACAGCTTCCAGGTGTGAATGGTATTTCAAAAAATTCGAAAACAATTTTGGAATTCCGGAAATTATTTTTTCCAGATAGCGTAATTTGTCGCATTGTGGAATACACAAACGAAGAACTTGACAGAATGGAAGCGTATTATTCACGGAGTGCTCGAGACTGCCCACGGGCAGATTTTGAAGAGTTATCTGCTTTCTTTGGTATATTACATCTCGCAAGAGTGAAAAAGGCACAGCATCTCAGTACCGATGAGCTGTGGGCCACTGATGGGACTGCACCGGATTTCTTTATTGCATCGATGAGCAAACGAAGGTTCCACACGCTATGACGAAAAATCTACGAGAGCTCAGAGAAAGGAGACAGATAATCTGGCACCTATTAGAGAAATATTTGAAGAATTTGTGGATGTTTACAAGAAGAGCTACAGTGCCGGTGCATTGTCAGCAATAGACGAGATGTTAGAACCATTCCGTCGATGTTGGAAATTCAGGCAGTACATAGCAAACATGTTGTTGTTGTTGTTGTTGTGGTCTTCAGTCCTGAGACTGATTTGATGCAGCTCTCCATGCTACCCTATCCTGGGCAAGCTTCTTCATCTCCCAGTACCTACTGCAACCTACGTCCTTCTGAATCTGCTTAGTGTATTCATCTCTTGGTCTCCCTCTACGATTTTTACCCTCCACGCTGCACTCCAATGCTAAATTTGTGATCCCTTGATGCCTCAGAACATGTCCTACCAACCGGTCCCTTCTTCTTGTCAAGTTGTGCCACAAATTCCTCTTCTCCCCAATTCTATTCAATACCTCCTCATTAGTTATGTGATCTACCCATCTAATCTTCAGCATTCTTCTGTAGCACCACATTTCGAAAGCTTCTATTGTCTTCTTGTCTAAACTATTTATCGTCCATGTTTCTCTTCTATACATGGCTACACTCCATACAAATACTTTCAGAAACGACTTCCTGACACTTAAATCTATACTCGATGTTAACAAATTTCTCTTCTTCCGAAACACTTTCCTTGCCATTGCCAATCTACATTTTATATCCTCTCTACTTCGACCATCATCAGTTATTTTGCTCCCCAAATAGCAAAACTCCTTCACTACTTTAAGTGTCTCATTTCCTAATCTACTTCCCTCAGAATCATCCGACTGAATTCGACTACATTCCATTATCCTCGTTTTGGTTTTGTTCAAGTTCATCTTATATCCTCCTTTCAAGACACTGTCCATTCCGTTCAACTGCTCTTCCAAGTCCTTTGCTGTCTCTGACAGAATAACAATGTCATCGGCGAACCTCAAAGTTTTTATTTCTTCTCCATGGATTTTAATACCTACTCCGAAGTTTTCTTTTGCTTCCTTTACTGCTTGCTCAATATACAGATTGAATAGCAATGGGGAGAGGCTACAACCATGTCTCACTCCCTTCCCAACCACTGCTTCTCTTTCAAGTCCCTCGACTCTAATAACTGCCATCTGGTTTCTGTACAAATTTAAATAGCCTTTCGCTCCCTGTATTTTACCGCTGCCACCTTTAGAATTTGAAAGAGAGTATTCCAGTCAACATTGTCAAAAGCTTTCTCTAAGTCTACAAATGCTAGAAACGTAGGTTTGCCTTTCCTTAATCTTTCTTCTAAGATACGTCGTAAGGTCAGTATTGCCTCACGTGTTCCAACATTTCTACGGAATCCAAACTGATCTTCCCCGAGGTCGGCTTCTTCCAATTTTTTCCATTCGTCTGTAAAGAATTCGCTTTAGTATTTTGCAGTTGTGACTTATTAAACTGATAGTTCCTTAATTTTCACATGTGTCAACACCTGCTTTCTTTGGGATTGGAATTATTATATTCTTCTTGAAGTCTTGGGGTATTTCGCCTGTTTCATACATCTTGCTCACCAGATAGTAGAGTTTTGTCAGGACTGGCTCTCACAAGGCCGTCAGTAGTTCTAATGGAATGTTGTCTACTCCCGGGGCCTTGTTTCGACTCAGGTCTTTCAGTGCTCTGTCAAACTCTTCACGCAGTATCGTATCTCCCATTTCATCCTCATCTACATCCACTTCCATTTCCATAATATTGTCCTCAAGAACATCGTCCTTGTATAGACCCTCTATATACTCCTTCCACCTTTCTTCTTTCCCTTCTTTGCTTAGAACTGGGTTTCCATCTGAGCTCTTGATATTCATACAAGTGGTTCTCTTTTCTCCAAAGGTCTCTTTAATTTTCCTATAGGCAGTATCTATCTTACCCCTAGTGAGATTAGCCTCTATATCCTTACATTTGTCCTCTCCTGCTTCATTTATTGCATTTTTATATTTTCTCCTTTCATCAATTAAATTCAATATTTCTTCTGTTACCCAAGTATTTCTACTAGCCCTCGTCTTTTTACCTACTTGATCCTTGGCTGCCTTCACTACTTCATCCCTCAGAGCTACCCATTCTTCTTCTACTGTATTTCTTTCCCCCATTCCTGTCAATTGTTCCCTTATGCACTCCCTGAAACTCTGTACAACCTCTGGTTTTTTCAGTTTATGCAGGTCCCATCTCCTTAAATTCCCACCTTATTGCAGTTTCTTCAGTTTTAATAGCAAACAAGCCTGCAAAATATAGCGTCAAGGTATATGCGCTCTGTGATGCCAGAACGTTTTACACGCTAAATGTGGAAGTATATGCAGGCAAACAGCCTACTGGGATATATCAGGTACACAATCATGCAGAGAACGTGGTGTTAGGATTGATTCGACCGATTGACAAAACGGGCAGAAACGTGACGATGGACAATTGTTTTACATCTATACCATTTGCTAACAAAATGAACGCCGATCATCGACTCACAGTAGTAGGTACTCTACGGAAGAATAAAAGAGAAACTCCACCGGAACTTCTGGGCGTAAAGCGTAGGCAACTAAACAGCAGCATATTCGCATTTGGAGAAAAACCAAGCAACAACTGCTTGATTTGCTCATACTTCCCAAAAAAGAAACAGAAAAAGAATGTTCTAATGTTATCCATCACACACAGCGACTATGCTGTAGACGCTGACAGTGCCGAAGCGAACAAACCTGAGGTCATTCCATTTTACAACCTCACAAAAGGAGGTGTAGATGTTGTCGACCGTTTGAAATCAGAATATTCTGTTTCAAGAATAATCAACCCCTGCCTCTTACACTGTTTTTCGGCTTGTTGAACATCGGAGCAATAAATGCTCAAATAGTATATAAAGTAAACACAAATGACTTAATTCCACGGAGAAGATACATCACAGAATTGAGAGTATGATGCTTACAAAAGCCCACATGATCAAACGCATGTCGATTCCAAGGATATCACTTCGCTTGAAGGAGAAAATAAAACTTCTTGTACACATCTGCAAACTACCGATAGCTAAAAGACGAAAATAAATCAAGAGGAAAAACAAGATGTCACTACTGCCCTAAAAGGAAAAACAGTTTCAGACAGCATCGCTGCCATCGTTGTTCCAGCCCTGTCTGTAAAAAACATACAGCATCGAGTGTTCTTATTTGCCAGGAGTGTACGTCACAAGAAGACATATCTGAATCTGACTAGTAAAAAAAGAGTGTGGTTAACCTTAATTCATCGCTTCCTATAAATATTACGAACTGCTCTTCACACAGGTGTTGTAATTGTAATCAAAAAAGTTTTGTAAATGCATTCCCACTGCATTCTTGTTGTTGCACACGTAAATTGTTCTCACTGAACACTTAAGACTTTTCACTGAGATGATTTCTACCACGCACCACATCATCTCAGTGAAAAATCTTAATGAGAACAATTTACTTGTGCAACAACAAGAATGCTTTTACATCTGCTGGACAAATTTTATGAAAACAAAGGCTCGAAACCGACGTTTCACGATAATTAATCTGTAAAAAACACACCACATGTCATAAAGAAAGCATGTAAACCGTCTGAGGATGAATCACAACGATTCGAAACCGGCAACGGTAGCCTTTGAATAAAGGAACTGAAAGTAAATTTGTGGCTGGTTGCTGTCCTAACACCATCAACATTTGTCTTCAAACAACAGCCACGGTCTCCGTCATGTCATCATATGACAAAATTGCAACGAACATAGGCTAGATTTGTTGTAGCTATGTTACAGTGTCAAACAATTATTATCACGAAAAATTCCATATTGTAAACACTATGTGATTATAATAACGTAACAGTAAGTTGACAGTTGGTCTCTCGATGCCATATGGCCGTCAAATCCACTACAAATGTAATCAATAAAACTGACATTCTTGATCATAAGTAAGGCGTAAATCAATTCATTATTCGCAACACCCAGAGGTGCACTTGCAAGAGGTACTGTAAGCCTAAACAGGCAAGCTTGTTCTGCAGAAAAATCTGAATACAAGCAAATAAATATCACGTTCAGTTACTGGAATTGACTTATAGTGAAATCTTTTCTGAATATCAAAGTTTTGCATCGTGGCTCTAAATATATAGTGTTGTATCCTGTACGACAATTATTAGCGCCAAGAAAACAACTACGCAGTGTTTATGGGCTTATGCTCGTTATGCTCTGTTATCTTCCGTTCCCCCTAGTGTCAACGTTTGTTTCACAGATACGCCCGCATGGTAGTCAACACTGGCGAAAGCTCCTTCGCTTCCATTCGCTCCGGTGTAAACCAGACTTAAGACGCGGTAAGTACCCCCTGCCACGTACTTAGCTGTGGTGTCGCACGAGTGATGATTTTTGTCCACTCTCCACGCGCGGTTTCGCAGTGGGTTTGGCCGACACCGTTCGCGACGGCTCGTGTGACGTCACGTTCCCGCGCTGCGCAGTCGTGTTCTGCGCACGCTGGCAGCTATAACCCCGCCCGGGCGCCTTGCCTGTGTAGCAGTGAGACGCAAGCAGCGGTGCGAAGCGTTGGACGTGCCTTCGAAACACTACCAGGGCGGCGTCTTGCGGCATTCTTCGAGAGTGACAGATACCTGTGGATTGACAGTCGCGCAACTTGGCGGTCGGTGACTTCGCAGTTACTGGTGAGTACCCCACTTTTCATCGAGTAATAGCTGGCAGTTAACCTTGACATACAGCCCCATTCCGTCGTCATGGCAACTCGAAGTGTTCCGCTACATATTTGCACGCAAACGCACGTACGATTAGCAATACGAAGAGAATTTTTTTTCCTTTGTATTTATTACGTGGTTTAATGCTCCAGAGGCATACGGGGCCGTTCTCAGGCGTTGTTAACTCTTCCCTTGTGGAACATAAAGATGCGAGTTCGAATAACAGCGATACCTAAGGCAGACATTGAGGTGAGAAAAGTCACGGGATAGCGGTATGCAAATATACTGAGGCCGTAGTATCGCGCACACAAAGTATAAAAAGACAGTGCATGGGCGAGCTGTCATTTTCTACTCAGGCGATTCATGTGAAAAGGTTTCCGACGTGATTAAGGCCGCATGGTGGGAATTAAGACTTTGAACGCGGAATGGTTCGAGTATAATGACTTTTCTGGAGACTAGAAATCTACTCTGTAGGAATCAGCAAGGGTTTCGAAAAGGACGATCGTGTGAAACCCAGCTTGCGCTATTCGTCCACGAGACTCGGAGGGCCATAGGCACGGTTTCCCAGGTAGATGCCGTGTTTCTTGACTTCAGCAAGGGGTTTGATACAGTTCCCCACGGTCGTTTAATGAACAAAGTAAGAGCATATGGACTATCAGACCGGTTGTGTGATTAGATGGAAGAGTTTCTAGACAACAGAATGCAGCAAGTCATTGTCAATGGAGAGAATTCTTCCGAAGTAAGAGTGATTTCAGGTGTGGCACAGGGGAGTGTCGTAGGTTTTTGCGGATGATGCTGTAGTACATCCAGAGTTCGTAACAATGGAAAATTGTACTGAAATGCAGGAGGATCTGCAACGAATTGACACATGGTGCAGGGAATGGCAATTGAATCTCAATGTAGACAAGTGTAATGTGCTGCGAATACTTAGAAAGAAGGATCCTTTCTCATTTAGCTACAATATAGCAGATCAGCAACTGGAAGCAGTTAATTCCATAAATTATCTGGGAGTAGGCATTAGGAGTGATTTAAAATGTAATGGCCATATAAAATTAATCGTCGGTAAGGCAGATGCCAGACTGAGATTCATTGGAAGAATCCTAAAGAAATGCAGTCCGAAAACAAAGGAAGTAGGTTACAGTACGCTTGTTCGCCCACTGCTTGAATACTGCTCAGCAGTTTGGGATCCGTACCAGATAGAGTTGATAGAAGAGATAGAGAAGATCCAACGGAGAGCAGCGCGCTTCGTTACAGGGGCATTTAGTAATCGCGAAAGCGTTACGGAGATGATAGATAAACTCCAGTGGAACACTCTGCAGGAGAGACGCTCAGTAGCTCGGTACGGGCTTTTGTTGAAGTTTCGAGAACATGCCTTCACCGAGGAGTCAAGCGGTATATTGCTCCCTCCTACGGATATCTCGCGAAGAGACCATGAGGATAAAATCAGAGAGATTAGAGCCCACACAGGGGCATACCGACTATCTTTCTTTGCATGAACAATACGAGACTGGAATAGAAGGGAGAAGTGATAGAGGTACTCAGGGTACCCTCCGCCACACGCCGTCAGGTGGCTTGTGGGGTATGGATGTAGATGGTAGTTGGAGCTAGACAGATGGGACAGTCATTTCGGAAACCGGTAGGGAATTCAATATGCCGAAATCCTCAGTATCAAGAGTGTGCCAAGAATACCAAATTACTGGCCCTACCTCTCACCACAGACAACTTGGTGGTCGTCGTCCTTCACTTAACGACCGAGAGCAGCGGCGTTTGCGTGGAGTTGTCAGTGCTAACAGACAAGCAACACTGCGTGAAATAACGGCAGAAATCAATGTGGGGTGTGCGACGAAAGTAACAGCTGGGACAGTGCTGCGAAATCTGGCGTTAATGATGCTGTGGCAGCAGACAACTGACACGAGTGCCTTTGTTAACAGCACAACATCGCCTGCAGCGCCTCTCCTTGGCTCGTCACCATATCGGTTGGACAATAGACGACTGAAAAACCGATGTCTGGTCAGATGAGCCCCGATTTCAGTTGGTAGGAGCTGATAATATGGTTCGAGTGTGACGTAGACTCCACGAAGCCACGGACTCACGTTTGTCTACAAGGCATTGTGCAAGCTGGTGATGGCTCCTTAATGGTGTAGGCTGTGTTAACATTGAGCGGGCTGAGTCCTCTGGCACAACAGGACATTATGCTGTTGACTCGGCCACTGTTTCTATGTTTCGATACAGTGTATCGATACGTGGAACTGTTTCATTGTTTCGGAACGGCTGTGGTTCACTGTTTCGAAACACTCGTGTTTCATTCCGCCCCTGTCTCGGATAACCGGACCAGATTCGATCTCGAGCCAGACACAGAAACTGTATCGTTGTTTCAAAATAAGGCTGTTTCAGTCCACCTGTGCTTGGAACGGACTAATTGTATCGAAACAGTGATGTTTCATTCCGCTCTGTGTCGGACGAGATTCGGGATCGTCACAGGTACTGAAACACAACATACCACTTCATGAAACACTTTCAAGAGCGTCGAAATCTTTTTGACAAGGAATAGCATGAAGCTCAAGATATCCGAAAATAAAGCTTCGTTTCTAGCTGACCATCATATTCCGATATGGCGTAACATGTGCTTTACAAACACTAACCAAACAATAAAACAACGCATACTATTCACATTCAAAATAATAAATATGTGAAAATCATTCAGTTAAATTACACTTTTTGATAACATACGCTTCTCTGTTCATGTACAGTAATCGTATTAAGAAAAACAAGTAAGCCTACAACATTTTGAATAAAAAAAGGCGTAGAGTGACAGTTATTAGCCATATACATAAATTTGATGTAGGTATAATTGCAAGCAATCTGTTTGACATATCACTGATAGTGTAAGGGTGAACGGGAAGGGCTAGGAAGCATGGTGAATTTATAGTAACGGTTCGGAACACCTTGAAAGACAAATTTTTTTTCTGTTATTTTGTTATTTATTCGAATTATTTGGCGTTATTTGTGAGTCTATAGTCACTGTGCCTATTATCATCAATGATTCCCTTTGTGTGCTGGAAATTAGCAGGATGGGTATATTACCCATACTAACGGAATGTGGAAATCCCAGTAGCATATCCGTTGTTTCTGCAGTTTGCTCCCACTTCCAGCTCCGTTCGTGGTGGCTCTTCTGTGTTCAGCTATGGCTGTCCTCAGCCGATTGAAAAGTATGAAAGTCACACGACACGAAAGCAGCGCATTTGCCGCAGGAAATACGAAACTGCCAAGACGCCTAAGTGATAGTTTCATACTTTCTGCGATATGATTAGCACTCTAGCACCTCATTTGTATTTATGTGGACATACTTATATAGTAGACAGCGCGGGATTAGCCGAGCAGTCTAGGGCGTTGCACTCATGGATTGTGCGGCTGGTCCCGGCGGATGTACGCGTCCTCTCTCGGGCACGGGTGTGTGTGTGTTTGTCCTTAGGATAATTTAGGTTAAGTGGTGTGTAATCTTCGGGACTGATGACCTTAGCAGTTAAGTCCCATAAGATTTCACACACATTTGAACATTTTTGGGGCAATTCCAGCAGGACAATGCGACACCCCAAACGTCCAGAATTGCTATGGAGTGGCTCCAGGAATACTCTTCAAACACTCCCTCTGGCCACCAAACCTCCAGACATGAACGTTACTGAGCGTATCTGGGATGGCTTGCAACGTGCTGTTCAGAGGAGATCTCCACCTTCTCGTACTCTTATGGATTTGTGGACAGCACTGCAGAAATCATGGTGTCGGTTCCCTCCAGCACTACTTCAGACATTAGTTGAGTCCCTGCCACGTTGTGTTGCGCGCTCCCTGTGGCCCTCGACGATATTAGGCAGGTGTACCGCTTTCTTTGGCTCTTCATTGTATATCCTATATAACACTTTTATCTGCAAAGACACAGTAATGCGAAATTAATTATTTCGAATTGTTCGTTTGATTTTAGATAGATATTTGTACTTCTGTTTCATTGGGCATATTTTTAACGATATTGTAATTACTGATACTAAAATTATAAACATTCTATATATGATAGGGCAAAATAATGGTATTTTTGGATTTGGGTAAACAAAATCATTACACATTTCTTGAGAACTGCTAAAGAAGTGAGACAATGTTGGGCTGAAATAACCACAGGCAATGGTGGGTGACATGAAACACGGTGGCGCACGAAATGTGTTACCATTTTGTTTTTGAATATCAACTTTATTGTCAATACTATTTTAAAGGAACATATACTACAATGAAGAGCCGTCCATGGAGATTTGGTCTAACTCAGCACATGCTCAATATGTCCACCATTTCGTTTCCTAACATCCTTCAAACAAACACTGAAGTTAGTGATTACCCTGCGGCACATGTCTTCCGTAATTTCACTGCAAGCTTGAAGAATAAGTCTTCTGAGCTCCATTAAATCACGTGGAAGTTTCGGGAAAATTTTTTCCTTTAGCTACCCCCCAAAGAAAAAAGTCTACTGGGGGGCCAATTTTGTCCGTCATTGAAGCGACCTGGAAACCTGAGTGAAATGATCTGCATGTCGAAATGCTCGTGTAAAAATTCCAATACAGTGTTTGCAGTATGTGGCCTTGCTCCATCTTGCATGAAGGGCGTGTTCAAGGGCAAGGCAGTAGCAACAAGCTTTGGAATGAAGCTATTGCGAAGCATGCTCAAATAACGCTCGCTGTTCACAGTTTCTTCAAAGAAAAAGGGTCCAATAAGTCCGTGACTGGAAATTGCTGCCCCCGATGTAATCCTCGGAGCATAATGTTGTCGTTCATGAAGCACTTGTGGGTTTTCAGTGGCCCAAAAGCATACATTTTGTTTGTTAACCACACCGTCTAAATGAATATGCGCCTCGTCTGAAAACCAAACGTTGTTGAGAGTTTCTTCCCTATCCTCCGCCCACTGAGCAAACAGTAGTCTCTGCTGCTTGTGTTCTTCAGTGAGCTTCTGTACACAGGTCATCTTGTATGGGTACATATGGAGGTCACTTTTAAGAATGCGTTGAACGGACCGTCTGGATATTGCCAGTTGCACTGCTGCCTTTCTACACGATTTCCCGGGACTTCTCTGCACAGCAACTCGTACCGCTTCAATATTCTCCGGCGAACAAACGGGCTTAGGCCGAGGTCGCTTCGCTTCCAGTACTGTTCCTTCCTGTACAATTTTATCGTACAACCTGTGGATGGTCTTCTTGCAAGGGAGCCATCGTGTGTTGAACTGTTGTCGAAAACGCCTCTGAGTCACAACAAGGCTTTTCGTTTCATGAAAAAGTAACACAATTGCCGATCGTTGCTGTGCCGTCGGTCTTCCATTGTCAGCCATTGCTGCTTACTAGTCTCCTAGCGGCAGTATCGTGAATTACACGTCATTTCGTACCTCATTTGTTTTTCCAAGTTCTGCTGGTACTGCTGCAGAGATCCCAGCGGGATATCTAATGTGCGTCGTAAATTGTGAAAGAAACAATTGGTAACACATTTCGTGTACGTAACAGAGGTGGAATGGTATACTGATAAAGCGATATGGTACAGTATCCACCACATGGGAAAGCAGGATAACACAGTAGTCATAAATAACATTCATGTTTGACACATGTCAGACTCCCAACATAAGAATCGGCATCCGACACTCAGTAAGGAATATGCCCTCCGTGGCCACTAGTCTACATTTTGCACCTCTTATTGTTGCTGGCTACCAAATTGTTGAGGAGTCCTTGTGGGATGTTTTCCCACTCCTCTATCTCACCCCCTTGCACGATTCAGGGAGGGGGTGTTCGTTGAGAAACACGTCTGAAAAGAGCATCGCAGGCATAAGCTGTAGGGTTTAGGTCCGGGGAGTATGCGGGCCATTCCTTACTGTCAATATCCTCATTCTTCAGTGTATAAGACAGCTCAGCGGTCCAGTATGCGCGGGCATTGTGGTCCGTAAACAAAAAGTCGGGACCTGATGCACTCCTAAACGATGGGCATGATCCAGAATAATCTCCCTGCAATACCGCTGTGCTGTAACAATACCTCGCAGAAAGATATGCAGCAGTGTTTGGCCACTGTGCACAATGCCTGCCCACACCATAACGCCTCGGCCATACCAGTGACGTTCACGAACATTCTATGATGTTCTAGCTCCCTACTTAGCAATCATATACAACCGCTCGCTCACCGATAGATCTGTACCTACAGATTGGAAAATTGCGCAGGTCGCACCAGTGTTTAAGAAGGGTAGTAGGAGCAATCCATCGAACTACAGACCTATATCATTGACGTCGGTTTGCAGTAGGGTTTTGGAGCATATACTGTATTCAAACACTATGAATCACCTCGAAGGGAACGATCTATTGATACGTAATCAGCATGGTTTCAGAAAACATCGTTCTTGTGCAACGCAGCTAGCTCTTTATTCGCACGAAGTAATGGCCGCTATCGTCAGGGGATCTCAGGTTGATTCCGTATTTCTGGATTTCCGGAAAGCTTTTGACACCTTTCCTCACAAGCGACTTCTAATCAAGCTGCGGGCCTATAGGGTATCGTCTCAGTTGTGCGACTGGATTCGTGATTTCCTGTCAGGAAGGTCGCAGTTCGTAGTAGTAGACGGCAAATCATCGAGTAAAACTGAAGTGATATCAGGTGTTCCCCAGGGAAGCGTCCTGGGACCTCTGCTGTTCCTGATCTATGTAAATGACCTGGGTGACAATCTGAGCAGTTCTCTTAGGTTGTTCGCAGATGATGCTCAAATTTATTTTCTTTCGTTTTCATTACACACCACATTCTTTTTCTGTAATTTACCGTCTAGTAAGGTCATCCGAAGACCAGTATCAGTTGCAAAGCGATTTAGAAAAGATTGCTGCTGTATGGTGTGGCAGGTGGCAGTTGACGCTAAATAACGAAAAGTGTGAGGTGATCCACATGAGTTCCAAAAGAAATCCGTTGGAATTCGATTACTCGATAAATAGTACAATTCTCAAGGTTGTCAATTCAACTAAGTACCTGGGTGTTAAATTTACGAACAACTTCAGTTGGAAAGACCACATAGATAATACTGTGGGGAAGGCGAGCCAAAGGTTGCGTTTCATTGGCAGGACACTTAGAAGATGCAACAAGTCCACTAAAGAGACAGCTTACACTACACTCGTTCGTCCTCTGTTAGAATATTGCTGCGCGGTGTGGGATCCTTACCAGGTGGCATTGACGGAGGACATCGAAAGGGTGCAAAAAAGGGCAGCTCGTTTTGTATTATCACGTAATAGGGGAGAGAGTGTGGCAGATATGATACGCGAGTTGGGATGGAAGTCATTAAAGCAAAGACGTTTTTCGTAGCGGCGAGATCTATTTACGAAATTTCAGTCACCAACTTTATCTTCCGAATGCGAAAATATTTTGTTGAGCCCAACCTACATAGGTAGGAATGACCATCAAAATAAAATAAGAGAAATCAGAGCTCGAACAGAAAGGTTTAGGTGTTCGTTTTTCCCGCGCGCTTTTCGGGAGTGGAATGGTAGAGAGATAGTACGATTGTGGTTCGATAAACCCTCTGCCAAGCACTTGAATGTGAATTGCAGAGTAATCATGTAGATGTAGATGTAGAAGTGTGTTCCCCTCTCTCTCCCCACCAACTGGTTCCAGAATCACTTGCCACAGTGAAGCGGGAATCATTGGAGAACACCACTCTGGACCACCATAGCTGACCTCTGCCAACATGCTCCCTATACTGACGAATACCTACTCAACAATGGAGCGGTGGAAACTGGATGCACTTAACAGGCTTCCGAGCAGACAAAGCAGCCTAATTTAAACGCCGCGAAATGCTTCAGGCTGAGACAGTTGCCGGTAGCAGTTGCAAGGTCTGCACCGATCTACGTAGCACTGAGATGTCTTTTCCTTTTCGCCACTAGGGCCTGCATTTTTTCGCATAGCAGCGGCCATTTTTAGTCGCGAGATGACGCTTTTATATACACTCATTACTGTGGCCACAGTAGTGTCACTTTTTCGGCCTCGAGCTGTGAAACTGCTCGTCCACGATCGTAAGCACTCAAATCAAGTTTAAGAGACATGTTCCCGTACACCTCCCAGAATCTCGCACTAACCGGTTCCACAACAGCCTGCGCCAAACATCGTGCTGCATGAAACGTCGAATGCACACCAAGCGTTCGTGCACTGGCTTCGCTGCAGCTAATGCGCTCCGGCCTCTAAATTTCTACATCTACACTCCGCAAGCCACCCGACGGTGTGTGGCGGAGGGTACCTTGAGTACCTCTGTAAGTAGGCTGTTTAGGTTTTTATGTTGGTAACGTCACGTAGCGCTCTGTATGAAAATCACTGACTGTGCTGTGTGCAGTCTGTGGCTGGTCTGCATTGTTCGAATATTTGCCATTGTAGTGTTAGGCAGTTGGATGTGAACAGCGCGTAGCGTTGCGCAATTGGAGGTGAGCCGCCAGCAGTGGTGGATGTGGGGAGAGAAATGGCGGAGTTTTGAGAGTGGATGATCCGGACGTGTGTCCATCACAGACAGTACATTTGTAAGACTGGATGTCATGAACTGATATATACATTATGACTTTTGAACACCATTAAGGTGAATACATTGTTTGTTCTCTATCAAAATCTTTCATTTGCTAACTATGCCTATCAGTAGTTAGTGCCTTCAGTAGTTAGAATCTTTTATTTACCTGGCAGTATTGGCGCACGCTGTATTGCAGTAGTTCGAGTAAGGAAGATTTTTGTGAGGTAAGTGGTTCATGAAAGGTATAGGTTATTGTTAGTCAGGGCCATTCTTTTGTAGGGATTATTGAAAGTCAGATTGCGTTGCGCTAAAAATATTATGTGTAAGCTTAGTGTTGATCAGAATAAGTAAAGAGAGAAATGTCTGAGTACTTTCAGTTCTGCTCAGCTGTTTGAAAATCAAGTAACGTAAGAGGTTTATCAGCACAGTAATTCACTAATTTTTCTAAGGGGACGTTTCACCTCTATCGGTTATCCCTTCTGTTCCAGTCTCGTATTGTTCGCGGAAAGAAAGATTGTCGGTATGCCTCTGTGTGGGCTCTAATCTCTCTGATTTTATCCTCATGGTCTCTTCGCGAGATATACGTAGGAGGGAGCAATATACTGCTCGACTCCTCGGTGAAGGTATGTTCTCGAAACTTCAACAAAAGCCCGTACCGAGCTACTGAGCGTCTCTCCTGCAGTGTGTTCCACTGGAGTTTATCTATCATCTCCGTAACGCTTTCGCGATTACTAAATTATCCTGTAACGAAGCGCGCTGCTCTCCGTTGCATGTTCTCCATCTCTTCTATCAACCCTATCTGGTACGGATCCCACACTGCTGAGCAGTATTCAAGCAGTGGGCGAACAAGCGTACTGTAACCTACTTCCTTTGTTTTCGGATTGCATTTCGTTAGGATTCTTCCAATGAATCTCAGTCTGGCATCTGCTTTACCGACGATCAACTTTATACGGTCATTACATATTAAATCAGTCGTAATGCCTACTCCCAGATAATTTATGGAATTAACTGCTTCCAGTTGCTGACCTATATTGTAGCTAAATGATAAAGGATCTTTCTTTCTATGTATTCGCAGCACATTACACTTGCCTACATTGAGATTCAATTGCCATTCCCTGCACCATGCGTCAATTCGTTGCAGATCCTCATGCATTTTCCATTGTCACAACGTCTCGCTATACTGCAGCATCATTCGCAAAAAGCCTCAGTGAACTTCCGATGTTATGCGCAAGGTCATTTATATATATATATATTGTGAATATCAGCGGTCCTACGACACTCCCCTGCGGCACACCTACTATCGCTGTTCGGGTCGTTCCGTAGCGATTGTCGGTTGTCAGATAGCAGTAATCAGTTGCTCCTTAACAAGTGCCAATTGTTCCTCAGCAGTTGTGGAGCAGTTTTAAACAAATCTCATCAAAAAAGGAAAATCGATGTTGCTCTGTTAACGCTTTGCCATCCGGCAACACCACAGTGGTTCAAAAATTGTTCGAATGGCTCTGACCACTATGGGACCGGCCGGTAATAAAACAAGAAAAACTGTTTGGTCGAGGCACAACCAAATTTCCTTATTACTACTAGGAAGCAAACGCGGAGAAGAAAACAGCTTCGACCACAAAATGATTATCCAGAGAAGTTTCAAGCAATCACCGGCTGCCGACTGGAGGGGGGCCGAGCGGTTCTAGGCTCTACAGTCTGGAACCGCGCGACCGCTGCGGTCACAGGTTCGAATGCTGCGTCGGGTGTGGATGTGTGTGCTGTCCTTAAGCCCGGTCCACACGCAACGATCTGTCTGCGCAGACATTGGCGCAGATGTCTGTACATGCAAAAGATCGCTGCAAATGTGGTGTGTTCACACGACACAAAGCCCAATCTACTACTCGCCCGCCATCTGTCGGTGTAGAAAAGAAATATCTGTGGCAAGCGACTACGCTCCCCGTAAACGTCAAAAATGTAATTCAGTTATTCTGAAATATAGAAATGGAGGAAGTTCTGTTGTGGTCTGTGTTCGCAACTTGTGTTGCAAAAAACATTCAGATCAGCCGCAGGAAACAGAGAAAGCGGTCAAAATGGTGTAGACAGTGGCTGCTAAAGCGAAAGCAGTTTTCTCACGTAAATTTACTGCGAGAGTTGCAGAAAGCCAAGCAGGTCAAAATACCATAACGTTGGCTGGTATACTTGATCTACTCCTACACCAGATCTTCTAGATTTCTGAACTTTGGATAACTCTTTTCGGTAAACAGTTGGCAACGAATTTTTTTTTTTTATTACTGTTTCTCTGTTTGCCGAGGCGTCAACTGCCCACAATTTTTCAATTAGAGCATTGTGTGGTGCTGTCTTTTTGTCTCGGTCACTATATTCTTTACTTTTAATCTTCCACAAACATAGGTGGTTTCTATATATTTCAATTAATTCACTTACAAACTCTCGAAAACACTGACGAGTATCAGCCATTTTAATGCCCTATGCGCACAAATACAAACACTAGGCTTAGCAAACAGCTGTTTCGCGCCAGATTTGCAGCGATCTGCTGTGGTTTGAACCCACACATTTAAGAGGTTTCGCTCAAACCCCCAACTCCAACTTCCAGGTTTGCACACACCTCAGGTTGGTGCAAATCTTCTGTCCACACGCAACGATCTGTCTGCGCAGATGTGATGAGCGCAGACATTTGCGCAGACAGATCGTTGCGTGTGGACGGGGCTTTAGGTTAGTAAGGTTTACGTAGTTCTAAGTCTAGGGGACTGATGACCTCCGATGTTAAGTCCCATAGTGTTCAGAGCCATTTCAACTCCGTGCGGTTAAAGGCGCTGCAGTCTGGAACCGCAAGACCGCTACGGTCGCAGCTTCGAATCCTGCCTCGGGCATGGATGTTTGTGATGTCCTTAGGTTAGTTAGGTTTAACTAGTTCTAAGTTCTAGGGGACTAATGACCTCAGCAGTTGAGTCCCATAGTGCTCAGAGCCATTTGAACCATTTCAACCATTTGATCAGTGGCTAACAATCACCCGCAGTGCGATGGTTGAAACTCCTGTAACTGAGGTGCAACGTATAGGCTACAACACGTTCAGAGGTACTGATGCCTTAATGGTAGGTCCAGCGAAGAACGGTCTAATAATGGTGTTCTGCATTGAGACGCATTACACATTAAATCTTTAGTTCAGGACCTCCCTTGTCTTTATGGTGTATACAGGGTGAAAAGTATTTAAACCTACAAACTCTGGGAGATTGTAGGGCACATCAAAACAAATATTTTTCCCTAATGTCATTTTTTTTTCCTATGAGGAGTATTTAAACCGGTGGAAAAAGATTTCTCGGCAAATTAATTAAACCAATAAACACTTTTCCAATTTTTTATGACCAAGAGACAACACATTAACACAACCCAATTTCAATTACAGAAGATTTTCACAAATGCCTCCATTGACACGTAAACAAAGGTTACACCGTCGGATCCTGTTCTGTCTGACACGGGCAAAAACCCCAGGAGTATCCTGAATTGTTCCTGCTGCTGCTACTATCCGGGCAACCAGATCCTCTTCTGATGCAACAGGAGTTGCGTAAACGAGGTTGCGCATCTCTCCCCACACGAAAAAGTCCAGAGGAGACATATCTGGGGATCGAGTAGGCCATGGTACAGGACCAACTATGCCAATCCACGTTTCTGGGAACCGTCGGTCCAGGAATCGACGTACACGACGACTGAAATGTACCGGCGCCCCGTCATGTTGGAACCACATGCGTTGTCTTCTTGTGGGGAGCGGGACGTCTTCCAGCAGTTCTGGCAATGCTCTGGCGAGAAAACTGTAATAGTACCTGCCATTTAATGGCCTAGGTAGCAGATACGGCCCAATTAAACAGTCCCCAAGAACACCGACACACACATTAACGAAGAACCGCACTTGAGCGCTAGTAACTATGGCATGTGGGCTATCCTCACTCCAAACATGCGAATTGTGCATGTTGAAGACTCCATCACGCCCGAACGTTGCTTCATCGGTAAACAGAGGATGGAAATGTAGGATGCATTTCACACTGTTCCAGGTACCACTGCGAAAACTGTGCTCTGGGTGGATAATCAACTGGTTCCAGGTTGTGGACACTTTGTAAGTGAAATCGACGTAACAATTGCTCTCGCAGGACTGTTCTTACATTCGTCCGATTGGTCCCCATGTTACGTGCAATTGCACGAGTGCTGATTGAAGGATTCCGCTCCACATGCTGCAAGACAGCTTCCTCAGATTGCAGCGTTCTTACCGTGCGACGGCGTCGCTGTCCAGGTAATCTGCTAAATGACCCGATCTCACGCAGACGTTGGTACACAGCAGCAAAGGTCTAATGATGGGGGATACGGCGATTAGGATATTGTTGTTGATAAACGCGCTGTGTAGCTCGTCCGTTGTGGTGCGCTACGTAGTACGCACCAACCATATCAGTGTACTCAAAAAAATGGTTCAAATGGCTCTGAGCACTATGGGACTCAACTGCTGAGGTCATTAGTCCCCTAGAACTTAGAACTAGTTAAACCTAACTAACCTAAGGACATCACAAACATCCATGCCCGAGGCAGGATTCGAACCTGCGACCGTTGCGATCTTGCGGTTCCAGACTGCAGCGCCTTTAACCGCACGGCCACTTCGGCGGGCCAGTGTACTCACTCCAGGTGTATCCCTCCATTAGTAAACAGAGACAAGGCACTACCACACTGGTGGACAGCAGTTGCCTACAACTGAAGAGCGTAATACGGCCTCTAACAACTGAAGAGCGTAATACGGCCTCCACCGGTTTAAATACTCCTCATAAGAAAAAATGACATTATGGAAAAATATTTGTTTTGATGTCCCCTACAACCTCCCAGAGTTTGTCGATTTAATTACTTTTCACGCTGTATTATGTCACTTTCTCCAAGAGAAAGTCCCTGTTTTTAGTTGTGTTCCCTTCCGTCGATTAGGCTTAGCGAGTAGTCGCTTTTAACTCCATTTTCGTGTTCGCGCTCTACGATTCTGTCGTGGGCGAGTATGACCTTAGTTGTTTTTGCGCCCTAAAACAAAACAAACAAAGAAACAGCACACACACAGCACACGCTGCCCCTTATCTGCTGTACGGTGATATGCGGGTTCACCGACCCTGACATTATGACTGTTTACTTTCCCGGAGATGTGAAAGGCGCTTTCTCCAGAGAAGCAAACTTCATTACGGTAGTCCATCCCGGCACCGATTTGTTGCAGTACGTTCCCCGCGAAACTCGGCATGTCTGGGTTTTCCCCTGACGGCAAAGCATGGAAGTGTAGTCGTTTGTGTAAAATACTCTCCACAGGGCTCTGAGGTATAGGTAGACGCCGTTATAGCGGATTCGTTATCCGCGTTTTCTCGTATACGCAATTTTAGTTTTCAGTCCAGTGCTGACATCTGTTAACAGTACGCGAAAGCAGTAATGCGTTAGCGCATTTCCACGAGCAACTTCTGTCGTGTTTGTCGAGACGTCAATCGTTACTTCAGGTCAGCACAGCTGTGGGGTTGTACTTGACAGGAAGTTTGCCTGTCGAGGAAAAGAAGCCTGCACGAAGTTCGTATTCATTTGGAACAAAGTGAAAACTTTGGACCGCTGTGAAAAAGGTGAGCGTCTAGTTGACATTCAGCATGCTTTGGGACTTTGTGAATCCACTGTGAGAACTGTTCGTAACAATGCGGAATCATTTCGAAACACTGTTCATTGTTCAGCTGGCTTCAGTTATGACTAGAGTGACGAAATCTCGCACGGAGGCGACGGACAGAATGGAAAAAAATTGCTGTCATTGAACTGAGCACTACAATCAACAGCACAAGTATCTCTCGCAGTTGCTATATAAGCTAAAGCCAAGAACATTTGTGCGGTTTTAACCAAAGAAGAGGAACTGAAAAGGCCATAATGCGAAGCAGTTTTTCAACGTTGATGAAATGGGCTTATTTTGGGAACAAATGCCTAACTGTATGTTCATTTCAATTAAAAGAAAAACTGTACCTGGATTTAAGTGCTGTGTCGTCCGAACAACACACAGCCTGGGCAAACACACCATAGCCGCAAAGATGTGAGCTATTTCCAGTGCCATAGGGACTCGCCACTTGCTCGAGTTCCACCAGCGGCGCTGATGATGAACATATCGACTTCGCCACGGCCGGCAAGCGGCCGCGATGACCAGACGACAACGGACAGGAGCGTATTCGGAAGACATAAGAGCAGCTCTCGCCCACTTGGTGATACATCATCGTCCAGGGCTGTCTTAGGGAGTCGGCCGCTGTGGCCGAGCGGTTCTTGGCGCTTCAGTCCGAAACCCCGCTGCTGCTACGGTCGGAGGTTCGGATCCCGCCTCGGGCATGCGTGTGTGTGATGTCCTTGGGTTACTTACGTTTAAGTAGTTCTAAGTCTAAGGGACTGATGACCTCAGATGTTAAGTCCCATACGACAGGGAACGTCGTTTAGTGAACTCTTAGAAGTGAACAGATAGTTGTTGTAAATTGCATTTGCTATGTACTGTAGTACCTTAGAAGAAAGATTAAGGAGAGGTAAACCTACGTTTCTAGCATTTGTATACTTACAGAAATCTTTTGACAATGTTGATTGGAATACTCTCTTTCAAATTCTGAAGGTGGCAGGGGTAAAATACAGGGAGCGGAAGGCTATTTACAATTTGTACAGAAAGCAGATGGCAGTTATGAGTCGAGGGGTATGAAAGAGAAGCAGTGGTTGGGAAGGGAGTGAGACAGGGTTGTAGCCTATCCCCGATGTTATTCAATCTGTATATTGAGCAAGCAGTAAAGGAAACGAAAGAAAAATTCGGAGTAGGTATTAAAATCCATGGAGAAGAAATAAAAACTTTCAAGTTCGCCGATGACATTGTAATTCTGTCAGACAGCAAAGGACTTTGAAGAGCAGTTGAAAGGAATGGACAGTGTCTTGAAAGGAGGATATAAGATGAACATCAACAAAAGCAAAACGAGGATAATGGAATGTAGTCGAATTAAGTCGGGTGATGCTGAGGGAATTAGATTAGGAAATGAGATGCTTAAAGTAGTAAAGGAGTTTTGCTATTTGGGGAGCAAAATAACTGATTATGGTTGAAGTATGTAGGATATAAAATGTAGACTGGCAATGGCAAGGAAAGCGTTCCTGAAGAACAGGAATTTGTTCACATCGAGTATAGATTTAAGCGTCAGGAAGTCATTTCTGCAAGTATTTGTATGGAGTGTAGCCATGTATGTAAGTGAAACATGGACGATAAATAGTTTGGACAAGAAGAGAATAGAAGCTTTCGAAATGTGGTGCTATAGAAGAATGCTGGTGATTACATGGGTAGATCACATAACTAATGAGGAGGTATTGAATTGAATTGGGGAGGAATTTGTGGCACAACTTGACAAGAAGAAGGGGCCGGTTGGTAGGACATGTTCTGAGGCATCAAGGGATCACAAATTTAGCACTGGAGGGCAGCGTGGAGGGTAAAAATCGTAGAGGGAGACCAAGAGATGAATACACTAAGCAGATTCAGAAGGGTGTAGGTTGTAGTACGTAGTGGGAGATGAAGAAGCTTGCACAGGATGGAGTAGCATGGAGAGCTGCATCAATCCAGTCTCAGGACTGAAGACCACAACAACAGCAACAAAAACAACATATACTGTGAAGTTTACTTATTATTTGCACTTAGCTATTGAGGGACTTTGTTGCGCTATATTACATGCAGTGTTGCAGACTTCATTATTCGACAAGTCACAAAGATAAGTAAACCTTTTTTCACTGATTTGTGTTACTTTGTTATTAATTTGTTGGACTGTTGTAGAGCCTTCGTTCCCCTATCCTGTTACCTGACCCCGGAGGATAGCTGTTATGCAGTGGCAGGAGAAATTGTCTTAGCGGTGTACTGCACCAGAAGCCGTTTAACGAACTCGCAAACTCGGCAATTTAAAAATTTATGGTAAGGTCTTATGGGACCAAACTGCTGAGGTCATCGGTCCATAAGCTTACACACTACTTAATCTAACTTAAACAAACTTACTCTAAGGACAAACATACACACTCAAGCCCGAGGGAGGACTCGAACCTCCAACGGGGGCTGCCGCCCGGTCCGGCCTCAGACTGCTCGGCTACCCCGCACAGCGCAAATTCGCATCCACAGCGGTAGCGACGAGGCTTTTACAAAACTGGCGACGAGGGTTTACTAAATTAAGGTTGGCGAGGACAGATGTACCCTTGTTTTCGGAGGAAATGCTGCAGCGGATTGCAAGTTGAAACTGTGGCGTCACCGCCAGACACCACACTTGCTAGGTGGTAGCTTTTAAATCGGCCTCGGTCCGTTAGTATACGTCGGACCCGCATGTCGCCACTATCAGTGATTGCAGACCGAGCGCCGCCATACGGCAGGTCTAGTCTAGAGAGACTCCCTAGCACTCGCCCCAGATGTACAGCCGACTTTGCTAGCGATGGTTCACTGTCTACATACGCTCTCATTTGCAGAGACGACAGTTTAGCATAGCCTTCAGCTACGTCATTTGCTACGACCTAGCAAGGCGCCATATTCATGTATTCTGAACAGATAAAATTGTGAATCATGTAGCGTCAAGAGCGACGTTCATCATTAATGGATTAAAGTTAAGTATCAAACTAATTTATCCGCTTTCTGAATTCTAATTCCTTGTCATGTTCCAGACCTCACGTCAGTATAGTGCTTCCCTTCGCACGCCAGCCTGCGTGAGCTAAAACGCGTGCATTTCGGCCTCCACTAGTAACACGGTGTTGGCTCTTCAGCCAACACAACAAAAACCTCTTATTACCTACATATGTGGCGTCGGTTCTTTCGGACCCGTCCGAAGAAACAGACACCATTTTCACCCCTCAGCCAATATGAATCAAGACACAAAGCAGTTAATGACATTTAGCTCCTTGTGGGCAATGATTTAAATCAGTGGGGAAATTTGAAAATTTTTTGCACCACCGGGATTCGAGCCAGGGTACCCTGCTTAGTAGGCAGACGCGGCGATCACTAAGCCACGCGGGCGGGCCACCAGTCAGACCCAGATTCCCAACTTATCCACACACTACTAATGTAGTGCCCCTTGCCTATTACTTACATTACTCGCGCCATTCCGCCGATTCTCGGAAGAGTTCGGGCCTGGCGTCCATCTGAACTGAAGAGATCATTGATCGTCCACGCCTTAATTACATATATGGTGCCAAGTCCGAAAGAACAGACACAACATACATGTAATTAAAGCGAGGCTCGCGAGTGATCACTTCAGTGCGAAATGGACACTCGGCTCGAGCTCTTAAGGCGGCCCCACGCTTTAAGTGCACGCTCAACAAGTACACTTGGCGCATGCGTGCTTGAGCCTGTCGGATAAATTTGCGCAAGCATTTAGACTGTACAGGCAGCCTGACGCTTGACCGAATTCCGACTATGCAAAGCTTGTGCAGGCGTTCAAGTGTGTGCATGCTTGAGCGCGTGTACCAAGACTAGGGAGGCTTGTGCAAGCATTTTTCAGTAATCAGGCATGAATTAATTTTTATTTGTTCCTGTTAAACTACATTTTGTACAAAGGTTGTACTTTACTGTTCATAAATTCAAAGAAGATCATATTACATGGAGAAACAGAAAAGAAAATAAACAGAACTGTGTGTCTAGCACGAATAATTAACACGGGAATAGTGTTTTCGTTTCTTTAATTACTCTTTACTCCATATATCACAGTTTATCTTTTTTTTTTCGTAACACAAAGCAAGCGCATCGCCGTCTGAGCTTGACATTTTCTGATAAACAAACTTTTGCTTCTAGAATGAAATTTTCACTCAACATCGGAGAATGGGCTGATATGAAACTTCCTGGCAGATTAAAACTGTGTGCCTGACCGAGACTCGAACTAGGGACCTTTCCCTTTCGTGAGCATGTGCTCTGCCAACTGAGCTACCGAAGCACGACTCACGCCCCGTACTCACAGCTTTACTTCTGCCAGTACCTCGTTCGTCTCCAACCTTCCAGACTTCACAGAAGATCTCCTGCGAACCTTGCAGAACTAGCACACCTGGAAGAGAGTATATTGCGGAGACATGGCTTAGCCACAGCCTGGGGGTTGTTTCTAGAATGAAATTTTCACTCTACAGCGGACTGTGCGCTGATATGAAACATACTGGCAGATTAAGATTCGTAGGAGAGCTTCTGTGAAGTTTGGAAGATAGGAGACGAGGTACTGGCGGAGTTAAAGCTGTGAGGACGGGGCGTGAGTCGTGCTTGGGTAGCTCAGTTGGTAGAGGACTTGCCCGCGAAAGGCAAAGGTCCCGAGTTCGAGTCTCGGTCAGGCACACAGTTTTAATCTGCCAGGAAGTTTCAAACTTATGCTTGTACAGGCTTGCTTGAACCGTGTGTAAGCGCAAGCTTGCTTGTCAAGCATTCAGTTCTATGTGTGACCGCCTTCACGGAAATCGGCGAAACGCCGCGAATAATGGGGAAAGCGGTTGGGGGACAATACATCAGTACTGTGTGTGGATCACTTGAGAATTTGTGTGACTGGAGGCGCGCTATGGTAGTCCCTGCTGTTGCAGCGACCACTGCGTCCGTGCGGCTTAGTGATCAGAGCATCTGCCTACTACGCAGGATACCCGGGATAGGATCCCGGTTGGGGATAAATCTTCAACTTTACCCATTGGTGTAAATCAATGCCTGGTAGCAGCAAAATGTCATTAATTATTTTTGTGCTCTTACTATCTACCATCCTCAGGATACTTGGGGCATTAACGGGTTGTGACAAAAGCAGATTGAGAATTCATTTGAAATGGAAAAATAACTTCAGTGAATTATTGTGTGTTTCAGTGTTAAATTTTTGAGTGTATAAATTTCGCATCGAAATGCGTTTCACTAAAATGAATATATTATCTTAAACGTAATACATGAGTAAACGAGAAACTATCTCCATATTTAGGGTTCGTTGCATCACACTCAGTCGAAAAAACGGAACTATTTTAGGGTTACTTCGTTGTCATTCCATCTGTCTCTTTGTCTCCTCCGCCTCCGTAGCGTAGGGGTAGCGGTACCGCCTACCACGCAGAGGGTCCGGGTTCGATTCCCGGCAGGGGACTGGGTGTTGCGTCTCCTTCATCATCATTGACTCACAAGTCGCCGAAATGGTGTCAACTAAAATGGACTTGCAATATGGCCAACAATGCCATGCGATCATTTCGATTTTCTTTGGCTCTCTGTCCGACTGTTAAAAACACTTTCCCGTAGGAACGATTAGACGAATGAAGTTGAAATTAACGTCACATACTAAGGTATATATTAAACAATTGCTATGTGCTACAGAAGAACGCTGAAGATCACATGGGTAGATCACGTAACTAACGGGGAGGTCATGAATATACGAGGGCAGTTCAATAAGTAATGCAACACATTTTTTTTCTCGGCCAATTTTGGTTGAAAAAACCGGAAATTTCTTGTGGAATATTTTCAAACATTCCCGCTTCGTGTCGTGTAGTTTCATTGACTTCCGACAGGTGGCAGCGCTATACGGAGCTGTTAAAATGGCGTCTGTAGCGGATGTGCGTTGCAAACAACGGGGAGTGATCGAGTTTCTTTTGGCGGAAAACCAGGGCATCTCAGATATTCATAGGCGCTTGCAGAATGTCTACGGTGATCTGGCAGTGGACAAAAGCACGGTGAGTCGTTGGGCAAAGCGTGTATCATCATCGCCGCAAGGTCAAGCAAGACTGACTGATCTCCCGCGTGCGGGCCGGCCGTGCACAGCTGTGACTCCTGCAGTGGCGGAGCGTGCGAACACACTCGATCAACTCTGAAGTGTATTGTGCTACTCTTCAGAAATTGAAGAAACGACTTCAGCGTGTTCGTAGGCACAAAAATCTGAACGAACTTCTCCTTCTTCATGACAACGCAAGACCTCACACAAGTCTTCGCACCCGAGAGGAGCTCACAAAACTTCAGTGGACTGTTCTTCTTCATGCACCCTACAGCCCCGATCTCGCACCGTCGGATTTCCTTATGTTTGGCCGAATGAAGGACGCAATCCGTGGGAGGCACTACGCGGATGATGAAGAAGTTATTGATGCAGTACGACGTTGGCTCCGACATCTACCAGTGGAATGGTACCGTGCAGGCATACAGGCCCTCACTTCAAGGTGGTGTAAGGCCGTAGCATTGAATGGAGATTACGTTGAAAAATAGTGTTGTGTAGCTAAAAGATTGGGGAATAACCTGGTGTATTTCAATGCTGAATAAAACAACCCCTGTTTCAGAAAAAAAAATGTGTTGCATTACTTATTGAACTGCCCTCTTAATTGGGGAAAAGAGGCACAACTTGACTAGAGGAAGGGATCGGTTGGTAGGACACGTTTTGAGGCATTAAGGGATCACCAATTTAGTATTGGAGGGCAACGTGGTGGGTAAAAATCATAGGGGGAGACCAAGAGATGAATACACTAAGCAGATTCAGAAGGATGTAGGCTGGAGTAGGTGGTACTGGGAGATGAAGAAACTTGCACAGGGTAGATTAGCATGGAGAGCTGCATCAAACCAGTCTCTGGCTGAAGACAACAACAACAACTACTACCACTACTACTACTACTAATACTAGTACTAAGGTGTATAGTCCCTAGGTGGTATCAAATAAGTCAATGAAATCAAAAGATACGGCCATTTATGTCACTCGGCCACTCTCGCAAACTCGCTCGTCAAAAGCTACGGACACTTCCCGTTGACCTAGAATCATGAAATTTCGCAAAAACGAACGTTCCACAGCACAGCCAAAGCAAAAAAAAAAAAAAAAAAAAATTCGAAAGCACTAAATTTATAGTTGTATCACACGGAAAAAATATTTATTTCGTCAATTTTTTATCCGACTTCAAACTTGAAATTTTTGTTGATGTTGTGCTCTTCAGTCCTGAGACTGTTTTGATGCAGCTCTCCATGCTACTCTATCCTGTGCAAGCTTCTTCATCTCCCAGTACCTACTGCAACCTGCATCCTTCTGAATCTGCTTAGTGTACTCATCTCTTGGTCTCCCTCTACGATTTTTACCCTGAACGCTGCCCTCCAATGATAAATTTGTGATCCCTTGATGCCTCAGAACATGTCCTACCAACCGATCCCTTCTTCTAGTCAAGTTGTGGCACAAACTTCTCTTCTCTCCAGTCCTATTCAGTACCTCCTCATTAGTTATGTGATCTACCCAAGTAATCTTCAGCATTCTTCTGTAGCACCACATTTCGAAAGCTTCTATTCTCTTCTTGTCCAAACTATTTGTTGTCCATGTTTCACTTCCATGCATGGCTACACTCCATAGAAATACTTTCATAAATGACTTCCTGACACTTAAATCTATACTCGATGTTAACAAATTTCTCTTCTTCAGAAACGCTTTCCTTGCCATTGCAAGTCTACATTTTATATCCTCTCTACTTCGACTATCATCAGTTATTTTGCTCCCCAAATGGCATCACCAGGCTTAATTCGACTACATTCCATTATCCTCGTTTTGCTTTTGTTGATGTTCATCTTATACCCTCCTTTCACGACACTGTCCATTCCGTTCAACTGCTCTTCCAAGTCCTTTGCTGTCTCCGAAAGAGTTACAATGTCATCGGCGAACCTCAAAGTTTTTATTTCTTCTCCGTAGATTTTAATACCTACTCCAAATTTTTCTTTTGTTTCCTTTACCGCTTGCGCAATATAGAGATTGAATATCATTGGGGAGAGGCTACAACCCTGTCTCACTCCCTTCCCAACCACTGCTTGCCTTTCATGTCCCTCGACTCTTATAACTGCCATCTGGTTTCTGTACAAATTGTAAATAGCCTTTCGCTCCCTCTATTTTACCCCTGCCACCTTTAGAATTTGAAAAAGAGTATTCCAGTCAACATTGTCAAAAGCTTTCTCTAAGTCTACAGATGGTAGAAACGTAGGTTTGCCTTTCCTTAATCTTCCTTCTAACATAAGTCATAAGGTCAGTATTGCCTCACGTGTTCCAACATTTCTACGGAATCAAAACTGAAATTGTTATCAGGAGTAATTGTGCATTTAGTCTGACGATGTCGCAATGGTGAAAGTCAAATATCGGGGAAAGAATGGCTTCACTGTTTGTGTGACGCGTTTCGGAATTTATCCACCACCAGATATCCAGGAATGATTACTGCACGTAAATATGGCGTTCCGAGTTGCACGTGAAACAAACGTTCGCAGAACAGTGTGCGTGCAGTAATCGGCCCTGGATGTGTGATGATGGATAAATTCTGAAACGCTTTGTATGAGCAATAAATTAAAACGTTCTCGAAAAGCTTAGAATCACTGTGACCGGTATCTTGCGAGTATCAATGTCGATAGAAAATCTCCACAATGCTTGCTTGCTATTTGGATGAACTGTATATGTAGATAATAAAGTTTGCACGGAACGCTGGAGCTACTCGCACGTGGCGAATTTTTTTACGTATAAAATGACTCTCGATTTCCACGTATTCGATATGCGCGACCATTCCGCGAAACATTAATATTCTCTTATAATGGGATTTATCTGTGCACCTGTTTCTCTGGAAATGCGGCGCCTGGATTTCCGCGTACAGCGTTGAAACCCAATCACTCACCCCACATCCACCGCCTCTGCCTTTGCCATTAACACTGCCAGTTTGTTTAAAGTTCTCATACCGTTGTTCATCACCGTAGGCACTTCGGAAGTTTCGCTGAACTGTAACAGTCTACCGTGTTCGATTGAACTGAAAATCACATTGCGCTTTCTTCTACATAGACGTTAGCCAGTAAAAAGCTTTATGGGTTACAGTCTGTTAAGTAAGATCGTACTCGGATTAATCAACAGAAAACTTTTGACGACAAACTGAAACGAATATCCGAGGAGGAGGGCGGGGGGGGGGGGGAGGGGGGGGGGGTTCGAAAAGTTTTCTACCCTAACAAATAAAGAATGACCGAAATTTCGTAATACCAATTTGTTGTTGTTCTGGTCTTCAGTCCTGAGACTGGTTTGATGCAGCTCTCCATGCTATTCTATCCTGTGCAAGCTTCTTCATCTCCCAGTACTTACTGCAACCCACATCCTTCTAAATCTGCTTAGTGTATTCATCTCTTGGCCTCCCTCTACGATTTTTACCCTCCACGCTGCCCTCCAATGCTAAATTTGTGATCCCTTGATGCCTGAGGTACATGTCCTACCAACAGGTCCCTTCTTCTCGTCACGTTGTGCCACAAGCTCCTCTTCTCCCCAATTCTATTCAATACCTCCTCATTAGTTATGTGATCTACCCATCTAATCTTCAGCATTGTTCTGTAGCACCACATTTGGAAAGCTTCTATTCTCTTCTTGTCCAAACTATTTATCGTCCATGTTTCACTCCATACAAATACTTTGAGAAACGACTTCCTGACACTTAAATCAATACTGGATGTTAACAAATTTTTCTTCTTCAGAAACGCTTTCCTTGCCATTGCCAGTCTACGTTTTATATCCTCCCTACTTCTACCATCGTCAGTTATTTTGCTCCCCAAATAGCAAAACTCCTTTACTACTTTAAGTGTCTCATTTCCTAATCTAATTCCCTCAGCATCACCCGACTTAATTCGATTACATTCCATTATCCTCGTTTTGCTTTTGTTGATGCTCATCTTATACCCTCCTTTCAAGACACTGTCCATTCCGTTCAATTGCTCTTCCAAGTCCTTTGCTGTCTCTGACATCGGCAAACCTCAAAGTTTTTATTTCTTCTCCATGGATTTTAATACCTACTCCGAAGTTTTCTTTTGTTTCCTTTATTGCTTGCTCAATATACAGTTTGAATAACATTTGGGTGAGGCTACAACCATGTCTCACTCCCTTCCCAACCACTGCTTCCTTTTCATGTCCGTCGAGTCATAACTGCCATCTGGTTTCTGTACAAACTGTAAATAGCCTTTCGCTCCCTGAATTTTACCCCTGCCACCTTTAGAATTTGAAAGAGAGTATTCCAGTCAACACTGTCAAAAGCTTTGTCTAAGTCTACAAATACTAGAAACGTAGGTTTGCCTTCCCCTAATCTTTCTTCTAAGATAAGTCGTAGCGTCAGTATTGCCTCACGTGTTCCAACATTTCTACCAGTTTATTTTTCAATAATACCCGTGTAGACTAACACACTCGCGGGCACGCTTAGATAACTTCTGCAAAGCTTTCAAATAAAAGGTCTTCGAATTCGAGTCCAACCAAGCGTTCTCAGCATAAATCACTGCATCATCATTGTCAAATCGTCGTCCTTTGAGGTCATTTTTTTAGATTTGAGAAACGAAAAATGTCTGAAGGAGCCAAATGTGGATAATATGGCGGATGACGTAACAATTCGAACCCGCAGTCATTCAGGGTTCCCGGTGTTGCGAGGGCTTTGTGCGCCTTTGCGATTGTGCTGATGGTAAAAGAACTGCGCGCGCCAATTTTCCGTGCCTTTTTTTGTTTACCTCTTCTCTCAAACGGCTCGGGACCATTGTTGTGGCTGTTGTTTTGTCTCAGGATCAAAGTGGTGACCCCACCTTTCGTCCATTGTCACATACCTTGCGCAAGAAACCCGACTTTATACGCTTCAGATTGGTGGACGATCTCTTCACAATACTGTCCCCGTTCCCGTGTCAGATCTGCATTCAAGTCTTTCGGGACCCACCGAGGTGAAACCTGACGCATTCCCAAAATATCCACAACAAAGTCATGAGCACGGCCATGGGAGATTCCAGATGTCATTTCAATGTGGTGCAACGTTGTTCGTCGATTCTGCAAAATCGTATCGTGAATTGCAGTCACTGCATAGACTGGACATTATCGTTCAAAAGACACCTGGAAAATGTGTCCAATAAAATAAGCTCACGGAACAACCTCACTGCCCGCATCTCGTGGTCGTGCGGTAGCGTTCTCGCTTCCCACACCCGGGTTCCCGGGTTCGATTCCCGGCGGGGTCAGGGATTTTCTCTGCCTCGTGATGGCTGGGTGTTGTGTGCTATCCTTAGGTTAGTTAGGCTTAAGTAGTTCTAAGTTATAGGGGACTGATGACCATAGATGTTAAGTCCCATAGTGCTCACAGCCATTTGAACCATTTTGAACAACCTCATTCAGAGGCTCTGCAGCACTAACTGGGGAGCAGCAGCAGACACACTACGAACCTCTGCACTCGCCTTAGTGTACTCTGCAGCCGAGTACTGTGCACCAGCGTGGTTAATCAGCAAGCATGTAAACAAGGTGGACACCCAGCTCAACGATGCTATGAGAACCATAACTGGATGCATAAAGACTACCCCTCTATTCTGGCTTCCAACACTTAGTCATATAGCTCCACCCTCCCTACGAAGACAGGAAGCTCTGATGGAGGAATACACAAAAATAATGAATAACCCCCCACTTCCTGTCCATGAAGATGTCCCAACTTTGGAAAGAACACGACTCCGCTCCAGAAATCCCCATTTAAGACTGGCCCAACAACTGTCAGCTGACAACTTCAGCGTGGATACTAAATAGCACGAGAGCTGGAGTGATAGTGCCTCCCCTGACAACTGTGAACTTATCTGTCCATCAGAGAAACCTAAGAGCTTTGAACTTCCACGACAGGTGTGGAAAAGCTTAAACAGAATCCAAACAGGACATGGACTGTGTGCACACAATCTACACAAGTGGGGAAACCTTCCCAGCCCTAGCTGTGACTGTGGGGCACCTAATCAAACAATACAGCACATCGCCCAGGGCTGTGAATCAAGAGCCTACCAGGGTAGTCGGCCTGACTTCTTCAACGCCACACCGCCCTGCCTCGAGTGGATCGCCAATTTGAACGTCAGAATTTGAGGACTTGTGAAGGGCAGAATATCTGCTGCGATCTTACTTTTTATTGTGTTTATGTATTATAGTTTATCTCAATATGTATACTTCACTTATGTATTGTATAGTGTATTTTATCATATAATTTCATAATGTAATAAGTGTAAACCATGTGTGTATCGCCATACGCTAAATAAATAAATAAATACTGTTTCATCAGCGGCGACGGTGATAGGCCTTCCGCTTCTTGGCGCATCTTCCACACTCTTTCTTCCACGTTCGAAGTCGGACGCCGAGTTTTTCATTGTTGCATAAGACGGAGCACTGTTCTTAAGTAGCCGGCTGCTGCGGCCGAGCTGTTCTAGGCGCTTCAGTCCGGAAACGCGCGACTGCTACGGTCGCAGGTTCGAATCCTGCCTCGGGCGTGGATGTGTGTGATATCCTTAGGTTAGTTAGGTTTAAGTAGTTCTAACAAGGGAACCTCCCCATCGCACCCCTCTCAGATTTAGTTATAAGTTGACACAGTGGATAGACTTTGAAAAACTGATCAGTCGAGAATACAGGAAGAAGTTGTGTGGAACTATGGAAAAAATAAGCAAAATTTGCAAACTGAATAGTCCATGGGCAAGATAGCCAACATAAAGGACAGGGTGAGCTCAGGAGCGCCGTGGTCCCGTGGTTAGCGTGAGCAGTTGCGGAACGAGAGGTCCTTGGTTCAGGTCGGCCGAAGAACCATTGCAAGTGGGTCTCTTTTCTCCTTCGCTGATCTAAGACACTCTTTGATCTTCCTTGTCGGTTTGAAAATCGTCTTTACGCTATGTTTGCGCAATATACGACCGATTCTGTCCGTCACTCTGGGAATGTATGGCAGAAAGGACGTACCCGACATTTCTTTTTCTGGTTCCTTACTTTGCCGAGTGTTTGGCTCTGTTACACTTCTAATATAATTTGTGGAGTACCCATTGCTCCGCAGAACAGTTTCCAGGTGTTGCATTTCTCGTTTGAGGTGTTGAGGCTCACATATTCGTCCTGCTCTCGTTACGAGCGTACTAATCGTGCCTCTTTTCTGGCTCGGGTGGTGGTTTGACAGTTTGTGCCGGTATCGGTCCGTGTGTGTCGGTTTTCGATACACGCTGTGTCCCAGGTTTTCGCCGTCCCTTGTGACCAGCACATCTAGAAATGGCAGTTTCTTGTCCTTTTCTACTTCCGTGGTAGATGTTATGTTGGCATGGAGGCTGTTCAAGTGTCTTAGGAAGTCACCGAGCTGTACTTCACCATGGCTCCACACCACGAAAGTATCATCGACGTACCTGTACCACACCTTAGGTTTGCAACTCACCAAGTCCAGTGGCAACTTCTTCATGGAACATTTCGAAGCACAGGCACTGGACTGCAGCGAACGACCGTCGCAGGCAGCAAGAGGAGAACCGCACCGGAAATTACCGCGGAGAAGCCCTCGGACGTTGGCGCACAAGGTACATATAGTTTGCGGCCGCGAGCTCGGCTCCAGTTCACCACCGGCAATGGAGGGTGAATCCTTGACAATGCCAGCCACTAGTGCTGGCGAACCGTCAGAAAAATCAGTAGATGAACGTCGGCCGAAGAGCCCGAGACAGAAGCCAGTAGGCAGTTTGTCAAGGACAAAGAGGCTATTAAGCAGGAGATCGTAACGTTTTGGTTCATCAGTGTACGGTGACGGTGTACGGCTGTCGAGCTGTCGTGCGCGGGCGCTGATGACCGCGCAGTTGAGTGCCCGTAACCCAGACATCATCATCATCATCATCAAGCATTTGTGGAACGTTGAATTGTTAGACACGGAAGTGTGCGTTTATTTTTTTAAAAACCTTGTTTAGTTGTGTGATGAATGTCCATGTTGCATCGGCGAGTTCTTTTGAGCGGCGGTGTGCAGCCGGAAGCTGGCCTTCCTGTGTCGGGGCCAGAACAGGAAGCGCCTTTGTGTGCGCGGGCTGTCTGGCCCCACTCTGGAGCACCGCGCCGCTCGTTACGACCGGAATACTGGAATACACTCAGCGTGCTGGCGATAGGCCGCCAAACCTCGGAAACGTCCTGAGCAGCGCCACATTCGCAGCCGGAGTATAAACATGTTTTTACGCAGAATTGTTTCCAATTCCAATAGTCTCTGTACAGTCAATCAGATGGGTTAGCAATGGGGTCGCCACTGAGCCCCTTATTAGCTGGAATGTTTATCTATAGGGCCTAATTTTGAGCAAACGTTTTTTAGATAAAGAGCCTCTAAGTTCTAAAATAAAATATTGGACTAGGTATGTGGATGATGTACTGTGGTTGTGGATAGGTACCGTAAGACAATTACACTACTGGCCATTAAAATTGCTACACCAAGAAGAAATGCAGATGATAAACGGGTATTGATTGGACAAATATATTATACTAGAACTGACATATGATTACATTTTCACGCAATTTGGGTGCATAGATCCTGAGAAATCGGTACCCAGAACAACCACCTCTGGCCGTAATAACGGCCTTGATACGCCTTCGCATTGAGTTAAACAGAGCTTGGGTGGCGTGTACAGGTACAGCTGCCCATGCAGCTTCAGCACGATACCACAGTTCATCAAGAGTAGTGACTGGCGTATTGTGACGACTCAGTTGCTCGGCCACCATTGACCAGACGTTTTCGATTGATGAGAGATCTGGAGAATGTGCTGGCCAGGGCAGCAGTCGAACATTTTCTGTATCCAGAAAGGCGCGTACAGGACCTGCAGCATGCGTTCGTGCATTATCCTGCTGAAATTGTAGGGTTTCGCAGTGTAACACATCTGAAATGTAACGTCCACTGGTCAAAGTGCCGTCAATGCAAACAAGAGGTGACAGATGTGTAACCAATGGCACCCCGTACCATCACGCCGGGTGACAGCGCAAGTAAGGCGATGACGAATACACGCTTCAAACGTGCGTTCACCGCGATGTCGTCAGGCACGGATGTGACGATCACGACGCTGTAAAGAGAACCTGGATTCATCCGAAAAAGACGTTTTTCCATTCGCGCATCCAGGTTCGTCCTGTCTGCGATGTGGCCTGAAGGATAACCGCAGCCATGATCTTCGAGCTGAACACTGTAGCATAATAAATACGTAATGTACTGAATCGACTGTGAGAAAGCTAAGTGGCAAAGACGTTATCTGAGAGACTCTATGATAATTATATCGTTGACTCGGAATATTACTCTCCCTGTGGATTACTCGTAACTAAGGGTAACTAGACTTTTCTGTTCGCTTCTTTTGATGTTATGTGGTGAATTGTACAAGAGACACAATAAACCGTTATTACTTCATGAGAACAAAGGTGAGCGTCACGACCTTTATTAGTATTTTGGGATGTATTGAAATAGCAGAATTGTTTCAGATTGAATGCGACGTGTACGGGAAGAGATGTGGACAACAGCCCTCGAACCTGCAATCTCATGTATGAATAGTCGCTAAAAATATCCAGCCGTCTTTCCCAAGACTCTTCATACGCGCAACAAACAGTAATTCTTTTAACAGCACTATCAGAGACTATTTTATCACGTTGTTACGACCTTTTACTGCGAGCATAATACATCGACAACAGACAAACAAAAATAGACAAACACATATAAGAATCTACCACAACATGCGAGGCAGTACTGACCCTACGACTTATCTAGGTTAAGGAAAGGCAAACTTACGTTTCTAGCATTTGTAGACTTGAAGAAAACTTTTGACAATGTTGACTGGAATTCTCTTTTTACAATTCTGAAGGTGGCAGGGGTAAGATACAGAGAGCGAAAGGCCATTTTAATTCTGCTCCAAATTTTTCGTTTGTTTCCTTTACTCCTTGCTCAATATACAGATTGATTAGACTGATCATGAAGCTGTCTACCTGTAATATTTAAGTGAAGACAAATGAGGGCCGTGTTGACTGAGTCAGAAACTGGATCGGATGTTTTCCAGACAGGACTAGAAATTCCGGGTCAGACCTTAACATGTAAACACGGCAATGAAGAACGGTTTCCGAAATTCGTTTTTCGCCTTTCGGAAGATGTGTGGCATGTGAAAGTATTGACTCCGGTTGGGGTGCGAGACATGGGTGGGAAGGGGGAGAAGAAGAATTTTTCCAACTTTGGGGACGTTCACGCAGCGGTTTTGGGACGGGTCTACATCTACATTTGCTTACATACTCCGCAATCCACCATACGGTGCGTGGCGGAGGGTACCTCGTACCACAATTAGCATCTTCTCTCCCTGTTCCACTCCCAAACAGAACGAGGGAAAAATGACTGCTTATATGCCTCTGTACGCGAAATGTAAGTTGGCGGCAGTAAAATTGCACTGCAGTCAGCCTCAAATGCTGCTTCTCTAAATTTCCTAAGTAGCGATTCACGAAAAGAACGCCTCCTTTCCTCTAGAGACTCCCACCCGAGTTCCCGAAGCATTTCCGTAACACTCGCGTGATGATCAAACCTACCAGTAACAAATCTAGTAGCCCGCCTCTGAACTGCTTCTATGTCCTCCCTCAATCCGACCTGATAGGGATCCCAAACGCTCGAACAGTACTCAAGAATAGGTCGTATTAGTGTTTTATAAGCGGTCTCCTTTACAGATGAACCACATCTTCCCAAAATTCTACCAATGAACCGAAGACGACTATCCGCCTTCCCCACAACTGGCATTACATGCTTGTCCCACTTCATATCGCTCTGCAATGTTACGCCCAAATATTTCATCGACGTGACTGCGTCAAGCGCTACACTACTAAGTATTCAAACATTACAGGATTCTTCTTCCTATTCATCTGCATTAATTTACATTTATCTATATTTAGAGTTAGCTGCCATTCTTTACACCAATCACAAATCCTGTCCAAGTCATCTTGTATCCTCCTACCGTCACTGAACGACGACACCTTCCCGTACACTACAGCGTCATCAGCAAACAGCCGCACATTGCTATCCACCCTATCGAAAAGATCATGTATGTAGACAGAAAACAGCGGACCTACCACATTTCCCTGGGGCACTCCAGATGATACCCTCACCTCCGATGAACACTCACCATTGAGGACAACGTACTGAGTTCTATTACTTAAGAAGTCTTCGGGCCAGTCACATATTTGGAAACCAATACCATATGCTCGTACCTTAGTTAGGTTCTAATGGCTCTGAGCACTATGGGACTTAACATCTATGGTCATCAGTCCCCTAGAACTTAGAACTACTTAAACCTAACTAACCTAAAGACAGCACACAACACCCAGCCATCACGAGGCAGAGAAAATCCCTGACCCCGCCGGGAATCGAACCCGGGAACCCGGGCGTGGGAAGCGAGAACGCTACCGCACGACCACGAGATGCGGGCCTTAGTTAGGAGTCTGCAGTGGGGCACCGAGTGAAACGCTTTCCGGAAGTCAAGGAATATGGCATCTGTCTGATACCCTTAATCCACGGTTCGCAAGATATCATGTGAAAAAACGGCGAGTTGCGTTTCGCAGGAGTGATGCTTTCTAAAGCCGTGCTGATGCATGGACAGCAACTTCTCTGTCTCAAGGAAATTCGTTATATTCGAACTGAGAATATGTTCGAGAATCCTGCAGCAAACCGATGTTAAGGATATCGGTCTGTAATTTTGAGGATCCGTCCTTCTACCCTTCTTATACACAGGCATCACCTGCGCTTTTTTCCAGTCGCTCGGGACTTTACATTGGGCAAGAGATTCGCGATAAATGCAAGCTAAGTGAGGAGCCAATGCAGTAGAGTACTCTCTGTAAAACCGAATTGGAATCCAATCAGGACCTGGCGATTTACTTATTTTCAACCCATTTAGCTGCTTCACAACGCCAGGGATGTCGACCAGCCAGCTGATTTCCATCAGTGAGGAACTGAGAGACTGGCAGAACGGTCCGACCGATGTTTACATACACCTGTTGACTATGTCGAAAAATGGTGTGGCGTATCTGTGGCACTCTGTAGTACAGAATTCAATAAAAGTTTGTCGGCACGAAGTAGTAATGTGTAACTTACTTTCTGAAGTCCCTTCGTATAAAAGTTAATGTACTGTCTGCCATCGGGTTCCCCTAAATGGCAGGCAGCACCGCATAACAGCCACGCTATGAGGGAAACAAACCAATAGCCAAACAGGCGAAGACCTCAGGTAAACACGCCGAAGATTCCAGTCGATTAATAGGAACCTTTCCTTGCAGAGGTCGCCGCGACGTATCCGGCCACGAATTCTTACGCCGTGTTTCTATTAGCTCCAGCTCACTATATAGGCCCGGCCGGTCGAAGGCAGACCAGTCTTCTTTCGCTGCTAATGGCAACCGTTATAGCACACTCTCCGAGAAGATATCACCGAAGCCGCTGTACTGCACCGCCGATCGAAGTACCAGCCAACTGCTTTGTCGGTATGCCTGTCGGCTATTGTCAATGCCCGACCACCCGTCTTATCGTTCCTTTTTTGACGACTGTCTCGACCGTCAATACGGGTTGTATGTACCTGCCCTGCTACCCCCTGGAGTTTGCTTTCGTCGCCTCCTTCAGCACCTTGATTTTTCACTCCCTGCAAGAGCCAAACGTCACCTTGGCTCCAGGCTCAGATTCGCGTTCACCTTGACCTCAGCTCGCTCCCAAAGGAGGTTACCCCAGCTTCGGTATACGGCTCTCGGTTTGTCGAACTTCGTTCGAAGTTCGTTAATATGACCTTCATTTATACAGATGGCTCTAAGACCAATGACGGGGTCGGTTGTTCTTTTATTGTCGGGGCACAAAGTTTCAAACACTGGCTCCATGGCCATTGTTCGGTCTTCACAGCTGAGCTATTTGCCCTCTTCCCACTGCCGGTGCAGCCACCGCCATCTGCTGACGGCTGCGCCGGCGCCGTTCTGCCCATGTGGGCAATTTCTGACGGTACGCCACATTTTAACGTCCTGTCCGAATTTTAATACACTTCCCGTTGGTCTTGGCCTGCCATGTACTCTGGATGAAATTTTAGCGGATGATCCAGGAGCAGCTGCTCGCGTACTTCGTTTTATCCACTTGACAAACCTGTCTCAGGACATTTGATTATGCTGCTTTCTTTTAATCCCTTGCCTGTTAATGTGCCTCTTATAGTGTTGTCCCTTTTAGTTGCTGTTTTAACCTTGTGCCTCGCAGTGCATTCCTAACTTAGTCCGGGCGCTAATGACCATTGTAGTTGTGCGCCCTAAAACCACAAAAAAAAAAAAAAAATCTCCGGCTAGATCGACGTACGTCTACATCTGTTGTACAGCCAGCTATTGTATTGTAGAAGTTACGATCAATAAACTGTTGGAGAATACAACAGTAAATGGGGGCGCGATCCATACAGTGGTCTAAGTAAGGTTGCGAACCGTTGGTCTAGCATTCGTGCGCCTGAAAGCTTGTGGGGGAGGGGAGCGAGGTTCCTCTGGGTACCTAGGTCAGTTCTCGGTGGTTCCCTCAAGGGGGGAGGGGGGGGGGCGATCATCAAGTGGGTAACCTGCCACCAGATGTGGTAAGATCGGTATGTGGGCAGGAGCTGACACTGATAACCCGCTCCCGTCGTCTGGGCTTTGTGTATGCTTGCTGCAGCTGCGGTCGATGTAACTGAGTGGATTCGGTTTGCTGGGAGTTGCGTCGCCTTACGCAAGAGTGCACGTCAGCTGATGTGAGGGCGGCCTTGGTATCTGTCCGCCAGCGATGACCTTCTGCGTCCAGCTGGGCGTGAGGCGCAGTTGGCTGCGGAGCCGCGGCTGCAGCACGGCCTGGGAAGCGGCTGGTGGCGGCTGCACAGGGACCGAAGACTGCGACGGCATCTGTCCTTCCAAAAGCGCGCCGATTTTGAATCCTGTATACAGGGAGCCAAAGGCTATTTACAATTTGTACAGAAACCAGAAGGCAGTTATAAGTGTCGAGGGACATGAAAGGGAAGCAGTGCTTGGGAAGGGAGTGAGACAGTGTTGTAGCCTCTCCGCGATGATATTCAATCTGTATATTGAGCAAGCAGTAAAGGAAACGAAAGAAAAGTTCGGAGTAGGTATTAAAATCCATGGAGTAGAAATAAAAACTTTGAGGTTCCCCGATGCCATTGTAATTCTGTCAGAGACAGCAAAGGACTTGGAAGAGCAATTGAACGGAATGGAGAGTGTCTTGAAAGGAGGATATAAAACGAGCATCAACAAAAGCAAAACGAAGATAATGGAATGTAGTCGAAATAGGTCGGGTGATGCTGAGGGAATTAGATTACGAAATAAGACACTTAAAGTAGTAAAGGAGGTTTGCTTTTTGGGGAGCAAAATAACTGATGATGGTCGAAGTAGAGAGGATATAAAATGTAGACTGGCAATGGCAAGGAAAGCGTTTCTGAAGAAGAGAAATTTGTTAACATCGAGTATAGATTTAAGTGTCAGGAAGTCGTTTCTGAAAGTATTTGTATGGAGTGTACCTACGTATGGAAGTGAAACGTGGACGATAAATAGTTTAGACAAGAAGAGAATCCTTCTAAATGTGGTGCTATAGAAGAATGCTGAAGTTTAGATGGGTAGATCAGATGAGGAGGTATTGAACAGAATTGGGGACAAGAGGAAGTTGTGGCACAACTTGACTAGAAGAAGGGATCGGTTGGTAGGACATATTCTGAATCATCAAGGGATCACCAACTCAGTATTGGAGGGCAGCGTGGAGGGTAAAAATCGTAGAGGGAGACCAAGAGGTGAATACACTAAGCAGATTCAGAAGGGTGTAAGCTGCAGTAAGTACTGGGAGATGAAGAAGCTTGCACAGGATAGAGTAGCATGGAGAACTGCATCAAACCAGTCTCTGGACTGTGGACCACAACAACAACTGTAATTCTCACAATGGATGAAACCGTAGCGAAGAGCGCAACTCTTCTACGACGACGTACCGAAAAATAATGCCTACGAGTTTTATTATGTGAAAACTTCTAAAAGGTTTCAAATAAAACAAACATTATTAACATTCTACGTCTGTATTTTTATGTATACATTTTTACTTCTCAATATAATCACCCTGGCGACCATCAAATTTTTCCAAAGGGGGACCAATTTGTTGATACCATCACTGTAGAATGTATGACTTCATTCACAATGCCACAACTTCACCTCTGCTCATATAGGTGCTTCATTATCAAAGTGAAATCCGCGAAGATGTTCTTTAAGTTTTGGAAACGGATGAAAATCTGATTGGGCCAAGTCGGGACTGTATGGAGGATGTTCGATGACGGTGAACCCATGGCGTCGGATTGTTGCAGATGTCACAGTGCTCGTGTGTGATCCGACATTGTCCTACTGAAGGAGAGGGTGTTCCGTGTGTGAACGAACTATTCGCTTCGGAACTGGATTACAGTACTCTATTTCCCACGCACCAGCGTGTTGTTGCTGTGGTCTTCAGTCCTGAGACTGGTTTGATGCAACTCTCCATGCTACTCTACCCTGTGCAAGCTTCTTCATCTCCCAGTACCTACTGCAGCCTACATCCTTCTGAATCTGCATGGTGTATTCATCGTTTGGTCTCCCTCTACGATTCTTACCCTCCATGCTGCCCTCCAATGCTAAATTTGTGATCCCTTGATACCTCAGAACGTGTCCTACCAACAGGACCCTTCTTCTGGTCAAGTTATGCCACAAACTTTCCTTCTACCCAATCCTATTCTATACCTCCTCATTAGTTACGTGATATACCCATCTAATCTTCAGCATTCTTCCGTAGCACCACATTCCGAAAGCTTCTATTCTCTTCTTGTCCATACTATTTATCGTCTATGTTTCACTTCCATACCTGGCTACACTCCATACAAATACTTTCAGAAACGACTTCCTGACACTTAAATCTATACTCGAAGTTAACAAATTTCTCTTCTTCAGGAACGCTTTCCTTGCCATTGCCAGTCTACATTTTATATCCTCTCTACTTCGACCATCATGCGTTATTTTGCTCCCCAAATAGCAAAACTGCTTTACTACTTTAAGTGTCTCATTTCCTAATCTAATTGCCTCAGCATCGCCCGACATAATTCGACTACATTCCATTATCCTAGTTTTGCTTTTGTTGATGTTCATCTTATATCCTCCTTTCAAGTCACTGTGCATTCCGTTCAACTGCTCTTCCAAGTCCTTTGCTGTCTCTGACAGAATTACAATGTCATCGGCGAACCTCAAAGTTTTTATTTCTTCTCCATGGATTTTAATACCTACTCCGAAGTTTTCTTTTGTTTCCTTTATTGCTTGCTCAATATACAGATTGAATAGCATCGGGTAGAGGCTACAACCCTGTCTCACTCCCTTCCCAACCACTGCTTCCCTTTCATGTCCCTCGACTCTTATAACTGCCATCTGCTTTCTGTTCAAATTGTAAATAGCCTTTCGCTCCCTGTATTTTACCCCTGCCACGTTTAGAATTTGAAAGAGAGTATTCCAGTCAAGGTTGTCAAAAGCTTTCTCTAAGTCCACAAATGCTAGAAACGTAGGTTTGCCTTTCCTTAATATTTCTTCTAAGATAAGGCGTTAGGTCAGTATTGCCTCGTGTGTTCCAACATTTCTACGGATTCTATTTCTATTTCTATGCACCAGCATATTTGCGTTAAACACCGCCGTGTTGGGCGCTACATTTCAGACCCCTCTAGCGGCAGAGAGCCGCAGATACATAGACGAGAAGAATGAAGACGTAGAATGTTAATAACGCATGCTTTATTTTAAGAGCTGTAAGATTCCGCACATAAAAAATCGAAGAGATTACTTTCTAATACACCCTCGTATAAATCTTCTCTATTTCTGCCGTCTGTACAGCTTGATCACAGTCAAACATCGGCGCTCAGTCTAAATTATTATACGGCTAAAATGATCATGTGGTCCCAGGCGTAGGTAGAGTGTGTAACGTCTTCCAGGGGCAACAAAAATTTCATCTTCGCTTGATCATGTTATTATTCTAAAAGTGAACTCCGTCCTAAAATGCCTTGGAAGGCCCAACTGTACCGACCGGCCGCCGTGTCATCCTCAGCCCACAGGCGTGGCTGGATGCGGTTACGGAGGGGCATGTGATCAGCACACCGCCCTCCCGGCCGTATGCCAGTTTACGAGACGGGAGCCGCTACTTCTCACTCAAGCAGCTCCTCAGTTTGCCTCACAAGGGCTGAGTGCTCCCCACTTGCCTACAGCGCTCGGCAGATCGGACGGTCACCCATCCAAGTGCTAGCCCAGCGAGACAGCGCTTAAATTTTCGTGATCGGACGGGAACTGGTATTACCACTGCGACAAGGCCATTGGCCTCATGTGGTTATTGAAGAAATTAAAAATTTTAAAATGCTGTCAATCAGCTCATTCAGCGCTGTAAACTTACTTCTGATCCAATAGGTCAAGTATTAAAGTTAGAAACTGTCTCTGTATCTTGAGGCAGCGTGTAGCTCATACTACGCAAGTGAACCTCATCCATTTGAGAACGAGAGTGCTTACCGACTTCCAACAGAATTTACACATAATTTCAACGCTTTTCGAAACTTTTTATCGCTCAAACTTCCCACAACATATTGACAAACGGAAAAACTTCATCACTTACTTCATTTTCGCTGTTCATGCAGCGGTCATAACATTTTTGATTTATTACTTCTTTACTACACTACTGGCCATTAAAATTGCTTCACCACGAAGATGATGTGCTACAGACGTCAAATTTAACCGACAGGAAGAAGATGCTGGATTGGCTTTTCAATGCATTCAGACAAGGTTGGCACCGGTGGTGACACCTACAACGTGCTGACACGAGGAAAGTTTGCAAACGATTTCTCATACACAAACAGCAGTTGACCGGCGTTGCCTGGTGAAACGTTGTTGTGATGCCTCGTGTAAGGAGAAGAAATACGTACCATCACGTTTCCGACTTTGATGAAGGTCGGATTGTCGCATGTCGCGATTGCGGTTTATAGTTTCGCGACGTTGCTGCTCGCGTTGGTCGAGATCCATTGACTGTTAGCAGAATATGGAATCGGTGGGTTCAGGAGGGTAATACGGAACGCCGTGCTGGATCCCAACGGCCTCGTATCACTAGCAGTCGGGATGACAGGAATCTTACCCGCATGGCTGTAAGGGATCGTGCAGCCACGTCTCGATCCCTGAGTCAACAGGTGGGGACGTCTGCAAGACAACAACCATCTACACGAACAGTTCGACGACGTTTGCAGCAGCATGGACTATCAGTTCGGAGACCGTGGCTGCGGTTACTCTTGACACTGCATCACAGACAGGAGCGCCTGCGATGGTGTACTCGACGACGAACCTGGATGCACAAATGGCTAAACGTCATTTTTTCGGATCAATCCAGGTTCTGTTTACACCATCATGATGTTTGCATCCGTGTTTGGCGACATCACAGTGAACGCACATTGGAAGCGTGTATTCATCATCGCCATACTGGTGTATCACCTGGCGTGATGGTATGGCGTGCCATCGGTTTTACTTCTCGGTCACCTCTTGTTCGCATTGACGGCACTTTGAACAGTGGACGTTACATTTCAGATGTGTTACGACCCGTTGCTCTACCCTTCATTCGATCCCTGCGAAACCCTACATTTCAGCAGGATAACGCACGAACGCATGTTGCAGGTCCTGTACGGGCCTCTCCGGATACAGAAAATGTTCGACTGCTGCCCTGGCCAGCACATTCTCCAAATCTCTCACAAATTGAAAACGTCTGGTCAATGGTGGCCGAGCAACTGGCTCGTCACAATACGCCAGTGACTACTCTTGATGAACTGTGGTATCGTGTTGAAACTGCATGGTCAGCTGTACCTGCACACGCCATCCAAGCTCTGTTATTATGGCCAGATGTGGTTGTTATGGGTACTGATTTCTCAGGATCTATCCACCGAAATTGCGTGAAAACGTAATCACATGTCAGTTCTAGTATAATATATTTGTCCAAAGAATACCCGTTTATCATGTGGATTTCTTCTTGGTGTAGCAGTTTTAATGGCGAGTATTGTACGAATTGTATTCATAACACATCTGGCAGGCAGCATCCACAGACATCGCTGAATGTACGTGGAACATTATATCACTGTATGACGCACAATTCAGGACATATGACGTCAGCACCTGGACCTACAAAAGGTTCATATTCATCAATGTTCGTGGCTACTTTGTGTGGTCCCGCCTGTCGCAGTATGAGGATACGTCCATCACTGTCGAACATGGCCGTCTTGCTGGTGCAGGTGTCGTGTTGTGGGGAAGCATAATGCTGCATGGGTCTGCTGGCGTCCAAATCTTTCAGCACGGTACAATTGCCGGCCAGTGTTATTGTGACTCTATGCTCTTTTCCCATATGCAGTCTTTTCAGACGTGCATTCGGCCCTGACTTTATTTTTATGGACGACGATGCGCTTGCTCAGATGAAGGAGCTCTTGGAACGAGAGGATACCCGGCAAATGGACCAGCCTGCCCGTTTAGCCGACTTGAATCCCATGACACACCTGTCGGATGCGTTGGGGATACGTATTGCTCCACGCCCACATTCACCAACGACCGTCCAGTGGAGTAATGGAACGCTCTGCCACACGAACGTCCCAGCATTGTCGCCAGCGCGGGACCACGTTGCAGACCATGCACTGTCGTTCCTGGAGATCGCAAACCCCGTTAAAAACCATGTCCCGCCATTTGTAATATCCAGGGGACCTTCACATCACAGTGACCTCAGTGTAGTTATTGTCTTTGAACAAGTGTTATTTCTGCCAGCCTCATTCCATATTACTCTGAGTTAGCTTCTGTACTACGCTGCAGCAGTTCTCCCTATGTGTGGTCCAAGTTTTGTCGCGTTGTGTTACTTGGCAGTGATACATCACGCGAAAGTTACTTGTGTAGAGGACTGCAGCACCTTCCCCCTTTCAATTATCGAACAAACGCAAGGATGGCTGACATAGCGTGTAGTATACGCAATTTCGGTGGATAGATCCTTAGACGCTAGGAAGGCATTTGGCTTAGACGGTATCCTCGTAAGATTTTATGCTGACTATGCTACAAATATAGCACCATTCTTATCCATCATCTATCAGAGGTCATTGGAACAGCGGAAAGTTCCACGGGACTGGAAGATGTCCCAGGTCATAGCAATCTATAAAAAGGGTAGAAAATCGGATGCACATAATTACCGGCCAATTTCACTGACATCGATTTGTTGTAGAATCATGGAACATATTTTGTGTTCAGACTAGACACTGAGAAGCTCATCTGCAGAAACCAGCACGGGTTTAGGAAACAGCGGTCCTGCAAGACACAGCTGGCCCTCTTTGTGCATGATATACAACAGGCTCTAGATACCGGCTCCCAGGTTGATGCCGTATTTCTTGAGTTTCGAAAGGCGTTCGACTCAGTTCCGCACTGTCGCTTGCTCCAAAAAGTAAGCGCTTACCGTCTATCCGATGACATATGCGGTTGGATACAAAAGTTTTCTAACGGACAGAGAGCAGCATGTCGTCCTCAATGGGGAGACTTCAACAGAAACAAGCGTAACATCAGGTGTGCCCCAGGATAGCGTAATAGATACTCTGTTTTTTACGATTTACATAAACGATCTGGTTGGTGGTATTGACAGCGGCATTAGACTGTTTGCCGATGATGCTGTAGTCTACAGGAAAGCAGTATCACAAGAAAGTTGTGAACAAATCAATGACGATTTGCAGAAAATAAATGCGTGGTGTAGTGACCGGCAGTTATCTCTCAATATTAGTATAAGTGTAACCTACTGTGTATAACAAGGCGAAAATCCCCATTAATGTAAGAGTGCAAAATAAATGTCCAGTCTTCGGAAGCGGTAACATCCGTCAAGTATCTGGGTGTGACTATTCGAAGTGATCTCAAATGGAATGATCAGATTACACAAATAACGGGTAAGGCGGACTCTAGATTACGGTGGATTGGTAGAATCCCGAAGCGATGCAGTCCTTCAACAAAGGAAATAACTTACAATACGTTAGTTCGTCCAGTCTTAATTGTCCGTCTGTGTGGGACCCTTACCAGTTGGGTCTGATTCAAGAGATTGAAAAGGTCCAAAGAAGAGCGGCAAGATTCGTGACTGGTACATTTAGCCACCGCGAGAGCGTTACAAATCCCATAGAAAGTTTGAAGTGGGACACACTTGCAGATAGACGGGGCGCTAAACGGAAGGGGCTGCTCACTAAATTCGGAAATCCGATCTTCACCGAGGATGTGGAGGATATATCATTACCAACAAGTTTCAAATCGCGCAATGACCACCATTCAAAGATAAGGGAAATTAGAGCTCGTACTGAGGCGTTCAGACAGTCGTTTTTCCCTAGCGCGATCCGCGAGTGGAAGAGAGGAGGGGAATATGACTTTGGCGCGAATTGTGCCCTCCGCCACACACCGCTTTGTGGCTAGCGGAGTATATATGTAGATGCAGATGTCAAGTTTTACACACCTGTGTAAATTACTACAATATGCATGTGTGGAAAAAAATTCAGATCCTCGAGCAGTCATGGATGTGAGTAATCAGGATCTCTTCGGTGTCAATGTACGGGCAGAAATAATCGGAGACCGACTCAAAAGCCCATACCTACACCTTACCAAACAAATTAACGGGTGCTGTGTATTACCGACTTCTGCGCTATGAATTACCAGTGCTATTGCAGAAGGTTACCCTTGCAGAAAGACAGCCACTGTGCTTGATGCATGACGGGCCTCCACTCCATCTTCTGCGAATCGCTACCTCACCGCCACGTTTTAAGGGCGATGAATTGGTCGAGCAGATCCGGTGGCAGCGTATCCCACCCCACGGTTCAGTCGACCTGAATCCGTTGCTTACCGAACGAGGTGGCGCAGTGGTTAGCACAATGGACTCGCGTTCGGGAGGACGACGGTTCAATCCCGTCTCCGGCCATCCTGATTTAGGTTTTCCGTGATTTCCCTAAATCGCTTCAGGCAAATGCCGGGATGGTTCCTTTGAAAGGGCACGGCCGATTTCCTTCCCCATCCTTCCCTCACCCGAGCGCACGCTCCGTCTCTAATGACCTCGTTGTCGACGGGACGTTAAACACTAATATCCTCCTCCTCCTCCGTTGCTTATCTGGCTGTGGGGACATCTATAGGCATTGGTGTACGTCCAAACCATCGACAATATGCAGACGTTCCGGGAGCGTGTGACCAGTGCATACGACGTAATCCGAATGGAACCTGTTGTACGAGGGTAATCCCAAAAGTAAGGTCTCCTATTTTTTTTATAAGTACATAGAACTGTTTATTTCTACAATGGTTTACATCAGTGTACAGCTTGAACATTTAGCTATTTTTCGACATAGTAACCATTTGTGTCGATGCATTTTTGTAGACGCTGTGGCAGTTGTTGTATGCCCATGTCCTACCAGGTCGCCGTCATGCTGTTCAGAAAGGTATGAGCCTCTCCTTTCACCTCGTCGTCGGAGCTGAATCGCTTTCCGGCCAAATGTACTTTTAATCTAGGGAACAGGTGATAAGTCACTGGGCGCCAAGTCAGGACTATAGGGTGGGTGGGTGGGTGATTATGTTCCTCTGAAACTGTTGCAGGAGAGCAACGGTTCGCCGAGCGATGTGTCGACGAGCGTTGTCATGGAGAATGTGTACGCCCTGGCTCAACATTCCTCTTCTCCGGTTCTGAATTGCCCGTTTGAGTTTTTTCAGAGTCTCACAGTACCTGTCATCGTTAATTGTGGTCCCAGCGATTCAGCTCCGACGACGAGGTGAAAGAAGAGGTTCATAACTTTCTGAACAGCATGGCGGCGAGCTGGTATGACATGGGCATACAAAAACTGCCACAGCGTCTACAAAACTGCATCGACACAAATGGTTACTACGTCGAAAAATAGCTAAATGTTCAAGCTGTACGCTGATGTAAACCATTGTAGAAATAAACAGTTCTATGTACTTATAAAAAAAATAGGAGACCTTACTTTTGGGATTACCCTCGTACAACAGGTTCCATTCGGATTACGTCGTATGCACTGGTCACACGCTCCCGCAACGTCTGCATATTGTCGATGGTTTGGACATACTCCAATACCCATAAATGTCCACAGAGCCAGATAAGCAACGAACTCAGGTCGAGTGAACCGTGGGGTGGTATACGCTGCTACCGGATCTGCTCGACCAATTCATCACCCTTAAAACGTGGCGGTGAGGTAGCGATTCGCAGAAGATGGAGTGCAGGCCCGTCATGCATCAAGCACAGTGGCTGTCTTTCTGCAAGGGCAACTTCCTGCAATAGCACTGGTAATTCATAGCGCAGAAGTCGGTAATACACAGCACCCGTTAATTTGTTTTGTAAGGCGTAGGTATGGGCCTTTGAGTCGGTCTCCGATTATATCTGCCCGTACATTGATACCGAAGAGATCCTGATTCCTCACGTCCATGACTACTCGAGGATCTGATTTTTTTCCACACATGCATATTGTAGTAATTTACACTGGAGTGTAAAACTTGACATAAGGAACTTTCACGCAATGTATCACTGTCAAGTAACACAGCACGACAGAACTTGGACCACACATAGGGAGAACTGCTGCAGCGTAGTACAGAAGCTGACTCAGAGGAATGTGGAATGAGGCTGGCAGAAATAACACTGTTGTTCAAAGACAGTAATTACACTGAAGTCATTGTGATGTGGACGTGGTGCCGGCCGGTGTGGCCGAGCAGTTCTAGGCGCTACAGTCTGGAACCGCGCGAACGCTACGCTCGCAGGTTGGAATCCTGCCTCGGGCATGGATGTGTGTGATGTCCTTAGGTTATTTAGGTTTAAGTAGTTCTACGTTCTAGGGCACTGATGACCTCAGAAGTTGAGTCTCATAGTGCTCAGAGCCATTTGAACCATTTGAACCTTACTTTTGGGATTATCCCCGTATTTGGAAAAGTGCGGGATTCATTGCGAAGAAGGGCTGAAGGATGTCAGGATGCGTGGTAAATACCGGGTGATCGAAAAGTCAGTATAAATTCGAAAACTGAATAAATCACGGAATAATGCAGATAGAGAGGTACAAATTGACGCACATACTTGGAATGACATGGGGTTTTATTAGAGCCAAAAAAATACAAAAGTTCAAAAAATGTCCGACAAATGGCGCTTCATCTAATCAGAATAGCAATAATTAGCATAAGAAAGTAAGACAAAGCAAAGATGATGTTCTTTACAGGAAATGCTCAATATGTCCACCATCATTCCTCAACAATAGCCGTCGTCGAGGAATAATGTTGTGAACAGCACTGTAAAGCATGTCCGCAGTTATGGTGAGGCATTGGCGTCGGATGTTATCTTTCAGCATCCCTAGAGATGTCGGTCGATCACGATACACTTGCGACTTCAGGTAACCCCAAAGCCAATAATCGCACGGACTGAGGTCTGGGGACCTGGGAGGCCAAGCATGACGAAAGTGGCGGCTGAGCACACGATCATCACCAAACGACGCGCGCAAGAGATCTTTCACGCGTCTAGCAATATGGGGTAGTTCTAATAAAACCCCACGTCATTCCAAGCACGTATGTCAGTTTTTACCTCTCTATTTACATTATTCCGTGGTTTATTAAGTTTTCAAATTTATACTGACTTTTTGATCACCCGGTACATCTAGCGCCGCAGATATTGACCGCTGCTACTATGTAACAACAGGTGGGAGTGGGAGGCCAGATAAGCCTAACTCTCAAAATGTATCGCTTTTCGGACATCTTATAGGATCTTCGGTTCCAATTTTGATTTGTTACTAGCTCCCCTAGGAATCCAGGTAGGTGGCACTATTTTGAGAGGTGTGTCTCAGCTGTTTCCTCCGGTAGTAAAGTTGTGAAATCGCTCCAGCACGTGTGGGCACCGCAACGCCGAATGCTTTGTTGTACACAGACTACAAGCGAGGCTGATGTACTGTACCTCGGCGCGCGTGACACCACACTGACAGACCGCCTGCGTTTCGCAACGAAGCCGCGCCCTGCAGCCCAGTCACGAATCCATTCGCGCTCCTGCACTGGTTGCGGGCGTAGCGTCGCGGCCTTGGTAAGTGCAAGTGGCGGGTTCCAAACCCGTCTGGGACAGAAGTGCGCTTTCCTAACGTTCCCTAACTGTTTTGGAGGGCCTATACGTCAGTCAGTGCTTAATATTTGAAACCCTTGTTGTTGTTGTGGTCGTGAGTTGGAAGACTGTCTTAACGCAGCTGTCCTGTGCAAGCCCCTTTATCTCTACATAGCTAACGCAACATACATCCATTCGAACTTGCTCACTGTATTCATCTCTTGGTCTCCCACAATTTTTATGTCTCACTCTTCCGTCCATCACCAAATTGATGTCCGTTTTGTAATGGTACTTGAATTACGTAACCATTACGGCACCTCACCTCAACCTCTCGATGCCAGCAATATTCTACTGTCTTTCTGTAAAATAGTTAACATATTTCTGTGACAACATTCAGATTTGATTTCCTTAATGTAGAGGTACTTCGATACATCGATATGTATATATTGCAGTGATATTATTCTTATGTGTGTTCTTTCTTTTGTCACTATGATCTTTGACGTACTTGTAACTTTGATTTCTGGGCGCGTAAGCTATTATTAGAGAGTCAAGCTTTGGTCGTCATGTTAAAAAGACGCAAGTTGTAGTCAGTTTATGAAAAGTGAACTTTAACAGCGAGGAAGATATTTTCAAGTATGTTTTATATTGTGAAGTGATGTTTTGGAACGAGTTACGTGATATTGCAACAAAAGTAATAAAAAAAGAAGTGTAACTTAAATTCGGAGTACTGATTACTTTTTTACGCCACCATTGTCCTAACTTGCAAAAGTTTAATCTTCATGAATGGTTTATGAAACACATCTATAAAACTTTTGAATATCGCAGAATAACACCTAGGCCTCTTTGCATCCGAGCTTGGAATCATCACTACCTAGATTCTCGACGATTGAGCCATGAGTTCACAACGAGACCAGCGTGGGAAACAGGAAAAGATGAGTGCCTAGTTTATCCATTATTTCAATAAATGACTTTATTAACTGTGCTCTAATGACACCTGCCACAAAATATAACTTTGTTGTTGGCCGAAAATGCAATACTTAGCAGCGTGAACAACACTACAATCATAATTAATTTTTGACCTTTGTTGTGGTAGCGTTGTTAGAGTTTGATGCCTTGTAATATGTCCTATAAATCAGTCCCTTTCGTAGCCAAGTTGGCCCATAAATTTCTTTTTTTTTTCTCAGTTCGATTCAGTAGCTTCTAATTTGCAGTTATCTTGAATCCATGGAAATGAGAGCCAAGTCTTAAGTTAATGTCAGGGGAAAGCTTCACGAGCATAATAAGGGAAATGCTACCGGAGCACGATAACAGGCTTACATAAAATTTCAACTGCTTCTCAAGTCACGTAGAGGGAATCTTTCCATCCGGTGGCGACAGAGGGATGCCAACCGCACTTAAGAAATAACACTGCAAGCCGTAAGTATCACTTCAGAGAGTGTGAAAGAGAGGATTAGGCGGGGTGTCTTTGGAAGGGGCACCTATACGTCGTGAAGGGCTTGTAGCAGGTCCAGGACGTGAATTGACAATAGACGCCCCTCCCTCCTTCCACTCAGCTTCCTCAACACAATGCATAATTGAAGCCAATGATATGGTGAGGTCCCTTCAACATTTCGCCAAGGACCGGTGGGAATGATGGGGAATGAAACCTCAACTACAGCAATAGCGGATACGCCTCGAACACGTACGGAAGGCACATGCAGCACCTTAGGCCGGTCTTACACTATCAAATTTCTTTGTCAAATATCTTTGTCCAGTATCTTTGTCAAAGATTTTTGATGGTGTAATAGGGAACTTTGTCAAATGTCGTCCAATATTTAATCAAATCTAAGGGCTCGCTGTAGATTTGATCAAAGAAGTCGCTTGTCTTCTGTTCACTGCAATGTGACATGTTACCACGTGGAGAGCTAGCATCGCTGCATTCTGTCGTCTGTAGTGTTTTTATAAACATTGCCGTAAATACAATTGGTGTTTGCCGACAACTACAAAACTAATAGAGATGTATGAAGCTGATGAGGCGCTTTACAACGTGAGGCACGCTGAATACAAAAATAGATTACGAAGATTGGAGACCTGACCTAACCTAATCTAAACTAACCTAACCCTCTCCTGTAATGTGTTACAGTGAGCCTGTCTTCTGCAGCTGTAGCAGTTCTTAAGTGAATATAATTCTTTGTGATATGAGGATACACTTCATTGAGCACATATAGAAATGTATGCTCATTCATTCTTAAGTAACTGATGTACGAATTGACGCCCTCCACTATAAGCTCATGTAACAAGTTTTGTTGAATGCTTTCATCGTGTCGTCGTAAAATCCACGGCTTCACCCAGGTATGTTTCCTTTTTTTCCCGCGCTTCTCTTCCGCATGTGCACACAGTGTAATTGTGGTACATGTAACTGCTGCGGTTAATAACAAGTTGTTGTTGTCAGCCATCTTGAACTTCGACGAAAAATATGATGACAGTGTAATACCCCTTCAAGCGCTACGTCAAAGATCTTTGTCAAATATATTTGACGGAATATTTGATCACATCTTTGATCAAATCTTTGACAAAGAAATTTGATAGTGTAATACCGGCCTTAACACCAGCAGGCCCTCGCAGCCGGCAACCGCCAAGATGTCGGGCTCGCCCTTCACAGGGCTAAGGGGCGCTGCTGCAAAACCACCACATTGGTGAGATACGGACTACGGAAATACAAATTACGTGAACAACAGCCACCGTTATCAAGAGATCGCGGCTCTAAGCCCAAAAAGATCCATCATAAAATAGGTTAGCGTTTATTACTCCCCAAAAAATTGCCTAAAGGAAATTGATCTTAAATCATTGGTGTAAAAAGCGTAATAATTAACCCCCCCCCCCCCACAAATAACCTACGAGGGTTGCCAGAAAGTACTTCCAGCCAATAACAATGCTACGAATGCAAAACGTTGTTGTTGTTGTTGTTGTTGTTGTGGTCTTCAGTCCTGAGACTGGTTTGATGCAGCTCTCCATGCTACTCTATCCTGTGCAAGCTTCTTCATCTCCCAGTACCTACTGCAGCCTACATCCTTCTGAATCTGCTTAGTGTATTCATCTCTTGGTCTCCCTGTACGATTTTTACCCTCCACGCTGCCCTCCAATACTAAATTGGTGATCCCTCGATGTCTCAGAACATGTCCTACCAACCGATCCCTTCTTCTTGTCAAGTTGTGCCACAAGCTCCTCTTCTCCCTAATTCTATTAAATACCTCCTCATTAGTTATGTGATCTACCCATCTAATCTTCAACATTCTTGTGTGGCACCACATTTCGAAAGCTTCTATTCTCTTCTTGTCTAAACTATTTATTGTCCACGTTTCACTTCCATACATGGCTACACTCCATACTTTCAGAAAAGGCTTCCTCACATTTAAATCAATACTCGATGTTAACAAATTTTTCTTCTTCAGAAACGCTTTCCTTGCGATTGCCAGTCCACATTTTATATCCTCTCTACTTCGAGCATCATCATTTTGCTCCCCAAATAGCAAAACTCCTTTACTACATTAAGTGTCTCATTTCCTAATCTAATTCCCTCAGCATCACCCGATTTAATTCGACTACATTCCATTATTCTCGTTTTGCTTTTGTTGATGTTCATCACATACCCTCCTTTCAAGACACTGTCCATTCCGTTCAACTGCTCTGCCAAGCCCTTTGCTGTCTCTGACAGAACTACAATGTCATCGGTAAACCTCAAAGTTTTTATTTCTTCTCCATGGATTTTAATACCTACTTCGAACTTTTCTTTTGTTTCCTTTATTGCATTGCTTGCTCAATATACAGATTGAATAACATCGGGGAGAGTCTACAACCCTGTCTCACTCCTATCCCAACCACTGCTTCCCTTTCATGCCCCTTGACTCTTATAACTGCCATCTGGTTTCTGTACAAATTGTAAATAGCCTTTCACTCCCTGTCTTTTACCCCCACCACCTTTAGAATTTGAAAGAGAGTATTCCAGTCAACATTGTCAAAAGCTTTCTCTAAGTCTACGAATGCTAGAAACGTAGGTTTGCCTTTCCTTAATCTTTCTTCTAAGATAAGTCGTAGGGTCAGTATTGCCTCACGTGTTCCAATATTTCTACGGAATCCAAACTGATCTTCCCCGAGGTCGGCTTCTACCAGTTTTTCCATTCGTCTGTAAAGAATTCGCATTAGTAATTTGGAGCTGTGACTTATTAAACTGATAGTTCGGTAATTTTCACATCTGTCAACACCTGCTTTCTTTGGGATTGGAATTATTATATTCTTCTTGAAGTCTGAGGGAATTTCGCCTGTCTCATACATCTTGCTCACCAGATGGTAAAGTTTTGTTATGACTGTCTCTCCCAAGGCTGTCAGTAGTTCTAATGGAATGTTTTCTACTCCGGGGGCCTCGTTTCGACTTAGATCTTTCAGTGGTCTGTCAAACTCTTCACGCAGTATCATGTCTCCCATTTCATCTTCATCTACATCCTGTTCCATTTCCATAATACTGCCCTTTAGAACATCGCCCCTGTATAGACCCTCTATATACTCGTTCCACCTTTCTGCTTTCCCTTCTTTGCTTAGAACTGGGTTTCCATCAAAGCTCTTGATATTCATGCAAGTTGTTCTCCTTTCTCCAAAGGTATCTCTTATTTTCCTGTAGCCAGTATCTATCTTACCGCTAGTGAGATAAGCCTCTACATTCTTACATTTGTCCTCTAGCCATCCCTGCTTAGCCATTGTGCACTTCTTGTTACGTAGGTATTATTTGAAATCTCCTGAGTGAGCGCGCCAGGTTTCCGTGACTTCCGACAGATAGCGTAGCTGCAGCACAGTTTCAAAATGGCGTCTCTAGGTGATATACTTCACAGGCAACGTGCCGCCATTCAATTTCCCACTGCAGAGGAAGAAACTGTGGCGAATATTCACAAACGCTTGTGCAAAGCCTATGGAGCATCTGCTGTCGACAGAAGTACGGTTAGTCGCTGGGCATGGGGGGTGAGGTCATCAGAAGGCGGTTCGGCGGAGCTCCACGACTGTCAGCGGTCGGGGAGACCAAACACGGCTGGCACACCTGACATGTTGCAGCGAGCTGATGTGATTCGCGAGGACAGACGCATTGCGACTCGGCAGTTGGAGCTGCATCTGTCAGTCAGCGAAGGAAGTTCATATAGTTTAGCACTGGCTCCGCCACCAGAACAAGGATTGGTACCGACAGGGCATACACGCCCATATTTCGTGCCGGGGAAAGGCCACAGAACGGGGTGGAGATCATGTGGAATAATAGGCTGTGTAGGTAAAACACCATTCTTTCTTGTGTGTAATTCTCTTTATGTTCAGTAAAGAATTGTCGAAGAAATTGGTTTACTTTCTGGGCAACCCTCGTAGGAAAATCTTAAATCAAATTGGACAATGAGATGTCCACCTGAATCAAACAGATAGAACAAATAAATGATTAAGCTTACCCCTCCAAGGGAATACTTACTGGCTGGGCATTACAGTCAGTCCTCAGGCTTCTACATCTACATCTACACTCCGCAAGCCACCCAGCGGTGTATGTCGGAGGGCACTTTACGTGCCACTGTCATTACCTCCCTTTCCGGTTCCACTCGCGTATGGTTCGCGGGAAGAACGACTGCCTGAAAGCCTCCGTACGCGCTGGAATCACTCTAATTTTACATTCGTGATCTCCTCGGGAGGTATAAGTAGGGGGAAGCAATACATTCGATACCTCATCCAGAAACGCACCCTCTCGAAACCTGGACAGCAAGCTACACCGCGATGCAGAGCGCCTCTCTTGCAGAGTCTGCCACTTGAGTTTGCTAAACATCTCCGTAACGCTATCATGCTTACCAAATAACCCTGTGACGAAACGCGCCGCTCTTTTTTGGATCTTCTCTATCTCCTCCGTCAACCCGACCTGGTACGGATCCCACACTGATGAGCATTACTCAAGTATAGGTCGAACGGGCGTTTTGTAAGCCACCTCCTTTGTTGATGGACTACATTTTCTAAGGACTCTCCCAATGAATCTCAACCTGCTACCAGCCTTACCAACAATTAATTTTATATGATCATTTCACTTCAAATCGTTCCGCACCCATACTCCCAGATATTTTACAGAAGTAACTGCTACCAGTGTTTGTTCCGCTATTATACAATCATACAATAAAGGATCCTTCTTTCTATGTATTCGCAATACATTACATTTGTGTATGTTAAGAGGCAGTTGCCACTCCCTGCACCAAGTGCCTATCCGCTGCAGTTCCTGCATTTCGCGGCCATTTTCTAATGCCGCAACTTCTCTGTATACTACAGCATCATCCGCGAAAAGCCGCATGGAACTTCCGACACTATATACTAGGTCATTTATATTGTAAAAGCAATGGTCCGATAACACTCCCATGTGGCACGCCAGAGGTTACTTTAACGTCTGTAGACGCCTCTCCATTGAGAAGAACATGCTGTGTTCTGTTTGCTAAAAACTCTTCAATCCAGCCACACAGCTGGTCTTATATTCCGGAGGCTCTTACTTTGTTTATCAGGCGACAGTGCGGAACTGTATCGAACGCCTTCCGGAAGCCAAGGAAAATGGCATGTACCTGGGAGCCTGTATCTAATATTTTCTGGGTCTCATGAACAAATAAAGCGAGTTGGGTGTCACACGATCATTGTTTCCGGAATCCATGTTGATTTCTACAGATTAGATTCTGGGTTTCCAGAAACGACATGATACGTGAGCATAAATCATGTTGTAAAATTCTACAACAGATCGACGTCAGAGATATAGGTCTATAGTTTTGCACATCTGCTCGACGACCCTTCTTGAAGACTGGGACTACCTGTGCTCTTTCCCAATCATTTGGAACCTTCCGTTCCTCTAGAGACTTGAGGTACACGGCTGTTAGAAGGGGTGCAAGTTCTTTCGCGTACTCTGTGTAGAATCGAACTGGTACCCCTTCAGGTCCAGTGGACTTTCCTCTGTTGAGTGATTCCAGTTGCTTTTCTATTCCTTGGACACTTATTTCGATGTCGGACATTTTTTCGTTTGTGCGAGGATTTAAATCAGGAACTGCAGTGCGGTCTTCCTCTGTGATAACCATCTAGAATTTAGTTTCAAAACACACATATTTATATAGGGAATTCTCTTAAAAAATTAAAAATGTGAAATTACAAACCGTACAAAACATGAAAAAAATCTCAAACTCAGAGAACGGGAATTATGCCACAGGTCTCACAAACAAGTTAATAAAACTGAATAAAGAACTTCATTAAACGCTAAAGCTCAAACAGCAAACTCTCTCATACGTCAGGAGGAAGTTAAGCTTCGCTAGTAAACCAGCGTATTAGAAAGTGCTACACGGGTTATGACCTTGGTAATCCACAGCAAATAAGGTATCACAGTGGTACACATTATCGCCAGCACAAGGACGGACACTAATTTACACACATAATTTCAACCAATGAAATAAATAGAGGTACAACACAGTTGTGGTCAACATTAACAACAATAAATTAAAACTGATGATTTTGCTTTCATATGGAGCCACAGTCATATAAAATTTTTTGAAAGATATAACCGCCATTTGGCTGTAGAAAAGGTTTTATTTCATAATCTAGATTTCGGCCTTAGGCCATTATCAAGTGTTCCAAGTATTATAAATCATTAGACTTGAGTAGAACCCAAGTCATCGTCAAAACATGTATCTTGGATTGCATAAACGAATTTTGTCAAAAATACATTCCAGAAGGTCTGTGTAATATGCTAATATCAGAGGCTGCTCAGGAATGGTTAGCAAAGTCAAAAACCTGTGATTTGGTCATCTATTTTTCCACAACCATGTCAAGTGAGTCATGCAAATTGCCAGTAAATTAGCATACTACACAAATGTTCATTTATTTTTGACAAAATTTCTTTATGTAACCAGGGATACATGTTTTGACGATGACTTAGGTTCTGAAGTTGAATAATTTGCAATACTTGTAACACCTGATAATGGCCTAAGGACGAAATCTAGATTGTGAAATGAAACCTGTTCTACAATCAAATGGCGGCTACACTTCCAAAAAACAATGTATGGCGTATCATCGAGTCAATAAAAAAATAAAATTTGCGACTTCTGACTGGTTTTTCGTTCTACCGAGACTGTCTTTGTACTGAAAAAATTCCCTGAAGAGACCTGTTGAACCCATACCACGCAGACTTGTTCCTTTATTGCGTTCCGAAGATGGACCAGCACGCTATGAAGGAGGTGGTCGTAAAGGCTTGGCTCATCTGTCTGTGAGGGAGGGGTGACTTGCAAATCTTTGTAACAGAGACTGGTTTTCTTCGAAACTCTTTGGATTTTATTAGAATTTCCAGATATCTATGGTCTTCCGTGTGCTACTGCGTCTTCTGTGAAACGCTTTAAAGGGCTAAAATGACGTCTGCACACAAGTCTTATGTATGTGCCATGACTAGTAAATCACCCACAAGAATTGCTTAAGACATTAGTCACTTCTGGTTTTGTCTAGAAAATTTAAAGAAACCAAAGAAAAACCATTCAGTGAGAAACACTGAGGGCAACATGAAAATATTACATTTAGCAGAAAAAGAAGCAATAGAAATACATACATACATAAACGCACGCACACAAAAAACCGTCCTCCTGACTATATCCTTAATGAAACTTCCTGGCAGATTAAAACTGTGTGCCGGACCGAGACTCGAACTCAGAACCTTTGCCTTTGGCGGGCAAGTGCTCTACCGACTCACGCCCCGTCCTCACAGCTTTAATTCCGCCAGTACCTCGTCTCCTACCTTCCAAACTTTACAGAAGCTCTCCTTTCAGGAGTGCTAGTTCTGCAAGGTCCGCAGGAGAGCTTCTGTAAAGTTTGGAAGGTAGGAGACGAGCTACTGGCGGAATTAAAGCTGTGATGACGGGCGTGAGTCGTGCTTGGGTAACTCAGTCGGTAGAGCACTTGCCCGCGAAAGGCAAAGGTCCCGAGTTCGAGTCTCGGTGCGGCACACAGTTTTAATCTGCCAGGAAGTTTCATATCAGCGCACACTCCGCTGTAGAGTGAAAATTTCATTTTATATCCTTAGTGTGCGGACTGAGTTGGCTAACACTCCTTTCCTAAACATCTTCCATGAAGTACTTTCCACATTCCAATATAAATAATGTTTCTACACTTGTCTGCAGATCAAGTAACTAAACTTATAATATTGTATGTATGTACAATAGTCAGTACTATTCACTGTACTAAACATTATTAAATTGTAATGTACTGTCGTCATCGCTGTTCGATTAGGACATAAGAATTTCACGTGTTTTCTCGTCCATATCTGTTTCTCTATCGTTTTCTAAGATAAGTGTGTAGGCTGTAATTCACAAAATCCCATCTATCTATAATTATCCGTATTTAATGCCCGACATTTAATGTAAAATACTTTTTCAATATAAAACAGCAGTAATTGAAGTTCCATTCCCAAAAATGCTGTATCGCATCATCTTTGATAGTTACGTATTTTCTTAACACGGTATTTGTTTTCCAATGTTGTCAAAACATGTTGTGCCCATTCGAAATTCGTTTTCCAACGAAATCAAAGTGTTTTATAAATCAAACCGACGCATATGATGTTGAAAATACAAAAATATTTTCGAATATAGTAATTCGTTGGAAGGGAACTGCAAAAACAAATGCTCCAGATAGACATTTCACGTTAAGTTGCGTTCTAACACACATCTGTTGTGCAACCATCTTTGTTACACGTTTATAACTGTGCGTTATTTATCATCCTTGGACGGGTCATTAGTAGACGAATGTATCATGTTTTGATGGTACCATGAAAGCCTTTTGATGGTGAATTGTGTAATTTTGAAACCGGTGACGGTACTTTCTGAATAAAGTAACCAAATACCAATTTGTGGCTGGGTTGCTGTGCACCATCAACAATTTATTTCATAGCCACGGTCTTTATTTGACAAAACTGCTTGAATCTGAAATCCAGTCGGATACACTGGATTCCTTGTTAGATGGAGGTGGCTGTCAGACAAGGAGGAAACGATAAAAACAGTTGGATTCATCTTGTGAATGCTGCAGTTGTTATTTCTGTACTTCCTAAGAAAACTGGAGAGGAATTCTATCTTATGCAAGACACCTTTGTGGTTTTGTTCTCATACAGACGTGTTTCAGCACTTTCTGTGCAATCTTCAATGAGTTTGTTTATTTCTCTCCTGCAAAATTGTTGTTACATGTTAATCTTTAAAGAAATATTTGTAAAATGAACAATTATCGCCAAATGTTTTAGATTGGTTTGCACGCAGTACATAGCTGAGACATTTCTCACTGAGTTGAAGCATTCCGTGTTGTTCATTTACAAGATGCCTAAAGGTTCTAGTTTTGCAGTACATTTGGAAGTAAAGTGGATGTATGAATTCGTTTACGTACCTTATAGGAGGCTGTTCATGTTACTTCTTTAGATCTACTACGCAGTCTACACTTGTCATCTGCAAACAGCGAAACATTATCTTCCTCTTTATTTCCGGCCGAAAATAATTCTGCATCGTGTTAATTAGTGTGTTACTTACAGTTTTTAATGTTGCTGTGGTGCCGGCCGGTGTGGCCGAGCGGTTGGTTCTAGGCGCTTCAGTCTGGAACCGCGCGACCGCTACGGTCGCAGTTTCGAATCCTGCTTCGGGCATGGATGTGTGTGATGTCTTTAGGTTAGTGAGGTTTAAGTAGCTTTAAGTTCTAGTGGACTGATGACCTCAGAAGTTGAGTCCCATAGTGCTCAGAGCCTTTTTTTTTGTTGCTGTGTTTTTAGTGCGTTTGCATCACACACACACACACACACACACACACACACACGAACGAACGAAAGAAACACCACAAATGTCAACAACATTTCAAATCCGCTCGCCACATCCCAAACAAACATGTCGCGAAACAAATGAACACTACATAGCCAAAGCAACACGCAATGGCGACGGAAACTCTGTGCTTTGCGAGCATATTGTAAGAAATGTATCTGTGTCGGCAAAAGCGCAAGAAAACTGCGTGTTACCTCGTCACAAAATAAAAACACAACAACAAAAAATGGCTCTGAGTGCTATGGGACTTAACATCTATGGTCACCAGTCCGCTAGAATTTAGAACTACTTAAACCTAGCTAACCTAAGGACAGTACACAACACCCAGTCATCACGAGGCAGAGAAAATCCCTGACCCCCGCCGGGAATCGAACCCGGGAACCCGGGCGCGGGAAGCGAGAACGCTACCGCACGACCACGAGCTGCGGACATAGACCCAACAACATCAAAAACTGTAGGTAACGCGCTAAATAACGCGATATATAGTGATTCTTGATCAGAAATACAAAATTAAACAGGAAAATAAAATAACGTTTTGCTGTTTGCAGATGACAAGCTGTAAATCGCCTAGTGGATTTAGAGCTATAAGCACTAACATGCAATAGCTTCATGTGAGGTCCGTAAAGAAATGTATACATCCACTTTATTTCCAAACGTTGTAAAAAACTAGAACCTTTACACACATCGTAAACAAACAACATAAAATGCTTCAGCTTAGTGATATATGTTTCAACTCTGTACTGCGTGCAAGCAAATGTAAATATTTGACGATACTCTCTCATTTTACAAGTGTAAATATTTTTACAAAAAGTTTCTTTAAAGGCTGGCAGGCAACAACAATTTTGCAGAAGAAAAACAAACGAATAAACTCACTGGAGATAGCACAAAAAGTGCTGAAACATGTCTGGGTTTAAACAAAACTACAAAGGTGCTTTGCATTATTTGGAATTCCTCCCCAACAGTTGGATTCACTTGGAATGTGACTGCCAATGGGAAAAGAAGCTTAGTCTTATCTACAGCTTTGTAGTTTGTAGACTGTCATGTATCGCAGGGCTTTGCAGGCGGTGGTTCGTGTACCACTGGTGGTACGCAAAGGCATTTCAGGCGGTACGAGAACAAGTAAACAAAACACGTCCAGATAAAAGTAAAATTATTTTCTAGCATTACTTCAAAAATAAGGTAACATGATAGTGAAAAACTGATTCTACATCTACATCTACATCCATACTCCGCAAGCCACCTGACGGTGTGTGGCGGAGGGTACTTTGAGTACCTCTATCGGTTCTCCCTTCTATTCCAGTCTCGTATTGTTCGTGGAAAGAAGGATTGTCGGTATGCCTCTGTGTGGGCTCTAATCTCTCTGATTTTATCCTCATGGTCTCTTCGCGAGATATACGTAGGAGGGAGCAATATACTGCTTGACTGCTCGGTGAAGGTATGTTCTCGAAATTTCAACAAAAGCCCGTACCGAGCTAGTGAGCGTCTCTCCTGCAGAGTCTTCCACTAGAGTTTATCTATCATCCCCGTAACGCTTTCGCGATTACTAAATGATCCTGTAACGAAGCGCGCTGCTCTCCGTTGGATCTTCTCTATCTCTTCTATCAACCCTATCTGGTACGGATCCCACACTGCTGAGCACTATTCAAGCAGTGGGCGAACAAGCGTACTGTAACCTACTTCCTTTGTTTTCGGATTGCATTTCCTTAGGATTCTTCCAATGAATCTCAGTCTGGCATCTGCTTTACGGACGATCAATTTTATATGATCATTCCATTTTAAATCACTTCTAATGCCTACTCCCAGATAATTTATGGAATTAACTGCTTCCAGTTGCTGACATGCTATATTGTAGCTAAATGATAAAGGATCATTCTTTCTGCGTATTCGCAGCACATTACACTTGCCTACATTGAGATTCAATTGCCATTCCCTGCACCATGCGTCAATTCGCTGCAGATCCTCCTGCATTTCAGTGCAATTTTCCATTGTTACAACCTCTCGATATACCACAGCATCATCCGACGTCATCCACAAGCTCATTTATGTATATTGTGAATAGCAACGGTCCTACGACACTCCTCTGCGGCACACCTGAAATCACTCTTACTTCCGAAGACTTCTCTCCATTGAGAATGATAAAACCAGCATCAGTATAATGTTAAAGAATGTTTGTTTCGGACTGTACCCAGGTCAAGGGAAGGTCGGCTTCAACTCTTCCCCGCCTCTCCCTTGATTAGTCATCACAACCTTGACCGGGCATGATTCATCTTGTTTTGACGTTGGCGATATTTTTATCGGGTCTTGTCGGGGGTTATTCCAACGTGTTCATGCTCCTTTGCAAATGCTGCCAACTTATGCAGCGTTGCAATGTGTGGCGCTGCTGTAGTCCTTACACAGTAAACGGTTTATTGTTATTGTCACCTTCTTGGGCGTTACGTTACGCACGCAAGATGGCGAAAATGATTCCCCTTCTGTCGTACCGTTCCTCACCTCTGGGGCAGACGTCGTTTAACACTTCGCACTCCTTCCCCCCCCCCCCCCCCCTCCCCTTCCAGTCTCTCTCACCTCACGGTTCTTTTTAAATACAGGTAAACAGGCTATAACTTGTAAACAATGTTCTAAAGATACAGAGATTACTGCATAATAGGTGTAAAACGGAGCATAGGGCTATGAATGGTGTTACAGTTTCAAACATGGCCGTTTCTCAGCAACCGTATACAATTTTCAGACGTAGGAATTATAGAGCCAACCGGTTGCAAATAATTGTTAGGTACAATTGACCTAGGTTTCATCAGCTACCAGGGGTGTCTTCATCAGGCTGAAATCTTGAGAAATCGTAAAATTGATTGCGAGAAAGCAATGTTCAGAATTTAGAGGGTCTATGCTGCTCTAAATTCAACCATTGCTTTCTCGCAATTTAATTTTACGCTTTCTCAAGATTTCATCATGAAGACACCCTTAGTAGCTGATGAAACCTGCAGCGGACAGGCAAAATAATGTTAACAGTGGTAGTAATGCGATGGTTGTGCTTGACGGCCGAGGTCGACGTGCAATGAAGACCTAATAGAGTTCCAAAGAGGGCAGACTGTGGGGGCCCGATTAGCTGCAGCATCAGTAACAGAGACAGCCAACTTACTGAATGTTTCAAGAGCTACTGTTTCAACAGTCATGACACCCTATACAAAGCATGGAAAGACATCATCGTGTAAACGTAATACTCGGCGCAAATCAAGACTAAATGACAGAGATCGTCGTACGCTAACACGAACTGTGTCAAAACAACAGAGAACTACGGCGCCTAAAGCGACTGCCGAGGTGAATATCCATCTCCGAGACCCTGTATCTATCGACACTGTCCGCCGAGAACTCCATAAAGTGAATATTCGTGGACGAGCTGCTATACCCAAACCATTAGTGACGACAACTACTCCATTAGTAGTGTAGCGCTTGACACAGTCTCGTCGATTAAATATTTGGGCGTAACATTGCAGAGCGATATGAAGTGGGACAAGCATGTAATATCGGTTGCGGGGAAGGCGGATAGTCGTGTTCGGTTCGTTGGTAGAATTTTGGGAAGATGTGGTTCATCTGTAAAGGAGACCGCTTATAAAACACTAATACAACCTATTCTTGAGTACTGCTCGAGCGTTTGGGATCCCTATCAGGTCAGATTGAGGGAGGACATAGAAGCAATTCAGAGGCGGGCTGCTAGATTTGTTACTGGTAGGTTTGATCATCACGCGAGTGTTACGGAAATGCTTCAGGAGCTCGGGTGGGAGTCTCTAGAGGAAAGGAAGCGTTCTTTTCGTGAATCGCTACTGAGGAAATTTAGAGAACCAGCATTTGAGACTGACTGTAGTACAATTTTACTGCCGCCAACTTACGTTTCGCGGAAAGACCACAAAGATAAGATAGAGGCATATGTTGTTGTTGTTGTGGTCTTCAGTCCTGAGACTGGTTTGATGCAGCTCTCCATGCTACTCTATCCTGTGCAAGCTTTTTCATCTCCCAGTACCTACTGCAACCTACATCCTTCTGAATCTGCTTAGTGTATTCATCTCTTGGTCTCCCTCTACGATTTTTACCCTCCACGCTGCCCTCCAATACTAAATTGGTGATCCCTTGATGCCTCAGAACATGTCCTACCAACCGATCCCTTCTTCTGGTCAAGTTGTGCCACAAACTTCTCTTCTCCCCAATCCTATTCAATACTTCCTCATTAGTTATGTGATCTACCCATCTAATCTTCAGCATTCTTCTGTAGCACCACATTTGGAAAGCTTCTATTCTCTTCTTGTCCAAACTATTTATCGTCCATGTTTCACTTCCATACATGGCTACACTCCATAGAAAAACTTTCAGAAACGACTTCCTGACACTTAAATCTATACTCAATGTTAACAAATTTCTCTTCTTCAGAAACGCTTTCCTTGCCATTGCCAGCCTACATTTTATATCCTCTCTACTTCGACCATCATCAGTTATTTTGCTCCCCAAATAGCAAAACTCCTTTACTACTTTAAGTGCCTCATTTCCTAATCTAATTCCCTCAGCATCACCCGACTTGATTAGACTACATTCCATTATCCTTGTTTTGCTTTTGTTGATGTTCATCTTATATCCTCCTTTCAAGACACTGTCCATTCCATTCAACTGCTCTTCCAAGTCCTTTGCTGTCTCTGACAGAATTACAATGTCATCGACGAACCTCAAAGTTTTTATTTCTTCTCCATGAATTTTAATACCTACTCCGAATTTTTCTTTTGTTTCCTTTACTGCTTGCTCAATATACAGATTGAACAACATCGGGGAGAGGCTACAACCCTGTCTTACTCCCTTCCCAACCACTGCTTCCCTTTCATGTCCCTCGACTCTTATAATTGCCATCTGGTTTCTGTACAAATTGTAAATAGCCTTTCGCTCCCTGTATTTTACCCCTGCCACCTTTAGAATTTGAAAGAGAGTATTCCAGTCAACATTGTCAAAAGCTTTCTCTAAGTCTACAAATGCTAGAAACGTAGGTTTGCCTTTCCTTAATCTTTCTTCTAAGATAAGTCGTAAGATCAGTATTGCCTCACGTGTTCCAGTGTTTCTACGGAATCCAAACTGATCTTCCCCGAGGTTGGCTTCTACTAGTTTTTCCATTCGTCTGTAAAGAATTCGTGTTAGTATTTTGCAGCTGTGACTTATTAAGCTGATAGTTCGGTAATTTTCACATCTGTCAACACCTGCTTTCTTTGGGATTGGAATTATTATATTCTTCTTGAAGTCTGAGGGTATTTCGCCTGTTTCATACATCTTGCTCACCAGATGGTAGAGTTTTGTCAGGACTGGCTCTCCCACGGCCGTCAGTAGTTCCAATGGAATATTGCCTACTCCGGGAGCCTTGTTTCGACTCAGGTCTTTCAGTGCTCTGTCAAACTCTTCACGCAGTATCATATCTCCCATTTCATCTTCATCTACATCCTCTTCCATTTCCATAATATTGTCCTCAAGTACATCGCCCTTGTATAGACCCTCTATATACTCCTTCCACCTTTCTGCTTTCCCTTCTTTGCTTAGAACTGGGTTTCCATCTGAGCTCTTGATATTCATACAAGTCGTTCTCTTATCTCCAAAGGTCTCTTTAATTTTCCTGTAGGCGGTATCTATCTTACCCCTAGTGAGATAGGCCTCTACATCCTTACATTTGTCCTCTAGCCATCCCTGCTTAGCCATTTTGCACTTCCTGTCGATCTCATTTTTGAGACGTTTGTATTCCTTTTGCATATAGACAGTCATTTTTCCCTCGTTCTGTTGGGAGTGGAACAGGGAGAGATGATGCTAGTTGTGGTACGAGGTACCCTCCGCCACGCACCGTATGGTGGATTCCGGAGTATGTATGTAGATGTAGAAAGAAGCGTAAAACGTGGTGTCAGGAGCATAAATCCTGGACGGCTCATCAGAGCAAACACGTGATATGCTCCGATGAGTCAACGCTTTCGTAATTTGCAACGTCGGGCCGGGTTTACGTCTGGAGAACGCCAAAAGAAGCCTACAATCCTGACTGCTTGATTCGAACGGTTAAGGCAAGGAGGTGGAAGTGTGATGGTGTGGGCAGCCATTTACGGTATTCTGCTGGTCCCATCATTATTCTCAAAGGCCGATTGTGTGAATATTTTAGGTGATCAGGTGCACCGCGTGATTCAGATACTGTTCCCCAACGATGATGCCATATTTCAAAAGGATAATGCACGGCCGGCCGTTGGTGGCCGAGCGGTTCTAGGCGCTTTAGTCTGGAACCGCGTGACCGCTACGGTCGCAGGTTCGAATTCTGCCTCGGGCATGGATGTGTGTGATGTCCGTAGGTTCGTTAGGTTTAAGTAGTTTCAAGTCTAGGGGACTGATGACCTTAGATGTTAAGTGCCATAGTGCTCAGAGCCATTTGAACAATTTTTTGATAATGCACGCATTCACGCAGTCACGACAATACAGTCGTGGTATGAGGAGCATGCAGCGTCTTCCGTGGCCAGCACAGTCCCCAGACTTGAACGTTATTGAACCCTTGTCGGCGGTATTGGAGCGCAGACTCCGGAGCAGATTTCCGTCTCCCTTATAACTACAGGAGTTAGAAGAGGGTGTGATCGAAGAGTGGCATTACATTTGTGACATCGTTGTCATGCGTTACGTCATATACAAAGGAAATTATATATATATATATATATATATATATATATATATATATATATATATATATATACACTCCTGGAAATGGAAAAAAGAACACATTGACACCGGTGTGTCAGACCCACCATACTTGCTCCGGACACTGCGAGAGGGCTGTACAAGCAATGATCACACGCACGGCACAGCGGACACACCAGGAACCGCGGTGTTGGCTGTCGAATGGCGCTAGCTGCGCAGCATTTGTGCACCGCCGCCGTCAGTGTCAGCCAGTTTGCCGTGGGATACGGAGCTCCATCGCAGTCTTTAACACTGGTAGCATGCCGCGACAGCGTGGACGTGAACCGTACGTGCAGTTGACGGACTTTGAGCGAGGGCGTATAGTGGGCATGCGGGAGGCCGGGTGGACGTACCGCCGAATTGCTCAACACGTGGGGCGTGAGGTCTCCACAGTACATCGATGTTGTCGCCAGTGGTCGGCGGAAGGTGCACGTGCCCGTCGACCTGGGACCGGACCGCAGCGACGCACGGATGCACGCCAAGACCGCACGCCAAGATCCCACGCAGTGCCGTAGGGGACCGCACCGCCACTTCCCAGCAAATTAGGGACACTGTTGCTCCTGGGGTATCGGCGAGGACCATTCGCAACCGTCTCCATGAAGCTGGGCTACGGTCCCGCACACCGTTAGGCCGTCTTCCGCTCACGCCCCAACATCGTGCAGCCCGCCTCCAGTGGTGTCGCGACAGGCGTGAATGGAGGGACGAATGGAGACGTGTCGTCTTCAGCGATGAGAGTCGCTTCTGCCTTGGTGCCAATGATGGTCGTATGCGTGTTTGGCGCCGTGCAGGTGAGCGCCACAATCAGGACTGCATACGACCGAGGCACACAGGGCCAACAGCCGGCATCATGGTGTGGGGAGCGATCTCCTACACTGGCCGTACACCACTGGTGATCGTCAAGGGGACACTGAATAGTGCACGGTACATCCAAACCGTCATCGAACCCATCGTTCTACCATTCCTAGACCGGCAAGGGAACTTGCTGTTCCAACAGGACAATGCACGTCCGCATGTATCCCGTGCCACCCAACGTGCTCTAGAAGGTGTAAGTCGACTACCCTGGCCAGCAAGATCTCCGGATCTGTCCCCCATTGAGCATGTTTGGGACTGGATGAAGCGTCGTCTCACTCGGTCTGCACGTCCAGCACGAACGCTGGTCCAACTGAGGCGCCAGGTGGAAATGGCATGGCAAGCCGTTCCACAGGACTACATCCAGCATCTCTACGATCGTGTCCATGGGAGAATAGCAGCCTGCATTGCTGCGAAAGGTGGATATACACTGTACTAGTGCCGACATTGTGCATGCTCTGTTGCCTGTGTGTATGTGCCTGTGGTTCTGTCAGTGTGATCATGTGATGTATCTGACCCCAGGAATGTGTCAATAAAGTTTCCCCTTCCTGGGACAATGAATTCACGGTGTTCTTATTTCAATTTCCAGGAGTGTATATATATATATATATATATATATATATATATATATATATATTAATTTATCAGCATGCTTCTTTCTCTCAGGGATATTGTCTTTTCTTATCACTTTTACTTACGTGCATAAGTAAATATGAAACGTGTTCTTGAAGGGCCTCAGTTATTCATGTACCAACTTTAGACTTTGAACGTGATGACTAAAATATAGTTGCCGTTAACTGAATTGAATGTAATTTTGTTAATTTCTATTTATTGATTGCAAAGCAAGGCTTGAGAGAATTTCGATTGTTGCCGTGGAGCGGCCAAGATAAAACTTAACCGAACTCACGGAATCTGTATAGTTTAAAAACATGAATTTTAACGTAAATTAATTATCTGTTGCAATTTAAAAAGGTTATTATAACGAAATCTCTCGCATTTACAGTTACTGTTAACACTGAAAAATAAATTAATACTTCGGCGCGTAATGGCCGCCCAGAGGCTTCATCGGAAGATGAGCTTCTCGCAGCGCAAATTACTGGAAACATGCTTATTAAAAATAATTAGCAACTGCGAGCATTTGAAGTGACAACTATTACAAAGAAATTCATTTTGTAATAATAATAACAAGTTTATTTTAGCAATAAATACGAATAACTTACATAAACTATGTGTAGCCGTTCAATGGCTGCCTTCCGTATAGCGAAACAAAAAACAGTGTGTGTACCACAAAATACGTCCTTCCTCCTCGGCTGTACAATCGCGTCTCTTTCCGATCCTTTTTTATTTTCGTAGACATTAAATAAAGATGCTACTCATAAATTATCGCTGCATACCAGTTGTTTCAAGAACATTAACTGTATCTTTAATACTAATTATATTCATAAGAAACTTAACTAAGGCTTACAACCGATAAAAATGTCAATATTTATGCGTCGTACCGTCACACATTCCACTGGAGACTATAAAATCATTATACGCCAGTATTTTTCTTGGAATCGCAGCTGTAAGGGTCCAACCCCATATTCATAGACCATTCCCAAGTAAGAACTGGTGTTCACATTATTTTGCCTATCCCCTGTAGGTCAATTGTACCAAGCAGTTGGTTGCAACCAGTGCTGTATAATCCCCGTATGTGAAAAAACTCTTTCCTAAATTTGCCAGCCGCACGCGCGAGGGAAGTCACGTGACCACTTTCTGACATCAGCGGTATGTTTTTGAATAAATCTCGCGTCTGAATCAGAGTAATCGCAACAGTAGGCCGAGGCGTCGCCGTGCTAGCTACGCGCCGGTGAAAGCCTAGCAGCTAGCCAGCTGGCTGGCTAAATAGCAGACGGGGAGTTAAGTGATACAGGTCGCTGGGGGCGGCGTTGCCACGCGCCGACTGCAGCTGGTCGTGGCGCAATTGCGCTTCCTGGAAAGCGGAAGACTGTCGGCAGCGACAACGACACACAGGGACGGGGGCTTATCGCCGAGCGGCGAGTTCGCAGATCCAGCAACTTCCTGCCTCCTGGGAGCCAGTCCTTCCACAGATAACAGACCTGCCTACCTTCACAGGCGACAACCGCGCCGCGCGGCAAGTTATACACTGCTAGCCCTTACCAGTAGAGCTCCTACAACTTTATCTCGAAATTCTTCCATCTGAATCTCGCGTCCGTCGGCCGTCGTTATTTAATATATTATTATTATTTTTTGATTGTTGCCGACTTACGTGGTGAGCCTTGATAAAAATGATATTTCATTCAATTTTGATTTACGATTAAATGCTTTCCTGAAGTTCTCCTTTTTAACAATCTGCAAAATACTAACGCGAATTCTTTACAGACGAATGGAAAAACTGGTAGAAGCCGATTTCGGCGAAGATCAGCTTGGATTCCGCAGAAATGTTGGAACACGTGAGGCAATACTGACCCTACGACTTATCTTAGAAAATAGATTAAAGAAAGGCAAACCTACATTTCTAGCATTTGTAGACTTAGAGAAAGCTTTTGACAATGTTGACTGGAATACTCTCTGTCAAATTCTGAAGGTGGCAGGGGTAAAATACAGGAAGTGAAAGGCTATTTACAATTTGTATAGAAACCAGATGGCAGTTACAAGAGTCGAGGGAGCACGAAAGGGAAGCAGTGGTTGGGAAGGGAGTGAGACAGGGTTGTAGCCTCTCCCCGATGTTATTCAGTCTGTATATTGAGCAAGCAGTAAAGGAAACAAAAGAAAAATTCGGAGCAGGTATTAAAATCCATGGAGTAGAAATAAAAACGTTGAGATTCGCCATTGACATTGTAATTCTGTCAGAGACGGCAAAGGACTTGGAAGAGCAGTTGAACGGAATGGACAGTTTCTTGAAAGGAGGATATAAGATGAACATCAACAAAAGCAAAACGAGGATAATGGAATGTAGTTGAATTAAGTTGGGTGATGCTGAGGGAATTAGATTAGGAAATGAGACACTTAAAGTAGTAAAGGAGTTTTGCTATTTGGGGAGCAAAATAACTGATGATGGTCGAAGTAGAGAGGATATAAAATGTAGACTGGCAATGGCAAGGAAAGCGTTTCTGAAGAAGAGAAATTTGTTAACATTGAGTATAGATTTAAGTGTCAGGAAGTCGTTTCTGAAAGTTTTTCTATGGAGTGTAGCCATGTATGGAAGTGAAACATGGACGATAAATAGTTTGGACAAGAAGAGAATAGAAGCTTTCCAAATGTGGTGCTACAGAAGAATGCTGAAGGTTAGATGGGTACATCACGTAACTAATGAGGAGGTATTGAATAGAATTGGGGAGAAGAGGAGTTTGTGGCACAACTTGACAAGAAGAAGGGGCCGGTTGGTAGGACATGTTCTGAGGCATCAAGGGATCACAAATTTAGCATTGGAGGGCAGCGTGGAGGGTAAAAATCGTAGAGGGAGACCGAGAGATGAATACACTAAGCAGATTCAGACGGATGTAGGTTGCAGTAAGTACTGGGAGATGAAGAAGCTTGCACAGGATATAGTAGCGTGGAGAGCTGCATCAAACCAGTCTCAGAACTGAAGACAACAACAAGAACAATCTTAAATTATTTTTTACGTTAAGGAACGTTAGACTCACTGAATCTTAATACAGGAGCATATAAATTGAACAATGGAATAAACTTTTCATAGTAATTTCCTCGGCTAGTCAGTTCACTTTAAAGCAAAAGATCTTTAGTTATTAATTACAATTGCGGCCCACACACGCGCGAGAGTATTTTTTTCTTACCTCCTTTAACCATTGCATTGTAGTCGGAGTCCTGGCTCTGGCTCTCGGCTATGGTACTGAAAATCAGAATCTTAAAGCTACGTATTTCTGCAACTTCGTGCGGCTGTGGAGAAAAATGAATATTATGTTAATAGCGGGCGGGTTTTTCGCTTCCGCTAATTTTTTATAAGCTAATATCGCCACGTAATGGCGTCGTTGGCTGCATCGGCCGCTGCGATTGTTGAACTGTAAATTATTTGAATGCAGGTTAATTCAAGGAAGGCGGTCATGAAATCGGGATCACCTCTTACAAATTAAAAGTGAACGATGATATTAAATCAATATATTATCTGCTTAATTGGTACAAATATGCTTACATTTGCCAGCACTCGCAAGATCTCCGTCTACACGCAACCGAGACAAGAGAAGAAGTGAAAACGACTAAAAAATTAACAAAAGAGCGTATTTTGTCGTCTCTTTAGATCATTTTGTTATATTTCTTTGCCCTCGAAACTTACACGGAGAAATTATTATAATACGGAGAAAAATTTATGTCCGCCTGAGCGGCTAGTGCCCACTTATTATTCAAATTTTAAATGTCTCTTCTTTATAAATACCATTTTTTAAAGTCTTTTCGTAATATAGCACTGGGGACGCTATACTTCACAGGCGATAACCGCGTCGCAAATTATACACTGCTAGCCGTTACAAGTAGGGCTCCTATAACTGTATCTCGTAATTCTTCCACCTGGTACGCGTTTGCGTAGAAAATCAACACTATGAAAATTGTGAGTCCGCCTCTATGCAAAACACTTTTTGTTATTTATGCACTTACTTATTCGCCTTCTGAAAGTGTCAGGCAGGAGGGGGCTCCAGGGGGGGGGGGGGGCGGGGGCAAAGGCGGCAATCCCTCCCCCCCCCCCCCCTCCGCTGGTGCGTGACCGATTTTTTGTTGTTGTTAATATTTACATTCATGAGGAAAAACAGCTTATTATGAGCATAAAATGACGTAATTAACAATATGAGATGATTTCCTGAACACAGTCAAATACCCTGTTATAACTTTTCGCAGTCGTATCGTCATTGCTGCGTATAAACACATGCGCGAATTCGATGGCAACATTCTGTCAAATGAAAGCAATCGGAGAACTGATTTCGAAGATTTAAGAATGGAAACAAATGAACATTAGAATTTTTATAGATTATTTTACATTAGCAGACAATCACAGAGTTTTTCAAGTGCACGTGTCGTATTTGAAGAATATTTTTTAGGTAATGCAGTAAGTTATTTCATTAAACACACTTAACACATAGCGATAGTTTTTAGTTAATTGTGTATCGCTATGTGTTAAGTGTGTTTAATATATATATGTATGTGTGTGTGTGTGTCCGCTCGCGTATAGAGTATTAATGGTTTTATTTGGAATTAATTTTTTGGAAGGCAGGTACCAAAAAATTTGCCCCCCCCCCTGACCGAGATCAAGGATTCGCCCCTGGTGTCAGCTGTAAAATACAGGGGGCGAAACTATTTACAATTTGTACAGAAACCAGATGGCAGCTATAAGAGTCGAGGGGCATGAAAGGGAAGCAGTGGTTGAGACTGGAGTGGGACAGGGTTGTAGCCTATCCCCGATGATGTTCAATCCGTATATTGAGCAAGCAGTAAAGGAAACAGAAAAAAATTTGGAGTAGGAATTAAAATCCATGGAGAAGAAATTAAAACTTTGAGATTTGCCGATGACGCTGTAATTCTGTCAGAGACAGCAAAGGACATGGAAGAGCAGTTGAACGGAATGGACAGGAGGATATAAGATGAACGTCAACAAAACCAAAACGAAAATAGTGGGATGTGGTCGAATTAAATCAGGTGTTGCTGAGAGAATTATATGAAGGAATGAGACACTTAAAGTAGTAAATCAGGTTTGCTATTTGGGGAGCAAAATAACTTATGACGGTCTAAGTAGAAAGGTTATAAAATGTACACTGGCTATGGCAAAGAAAGTGTTTCTGAAGAAAAGAAAATTAACATCGAGTACAGATTTGTTTTGTTTTTATTTTTCTGAAAGTATTTGTACGGGGTTTAGCCATGTATGGAAGCGAAACATGTGCGATAAACAGTTTAGACAAGAAGAGAATAGAAGCTCTTGAATTGTGGTGCTACGGAAGTATGCTGAAGATTTGATCGGTAGATCACGTAACTAATGTTTCAAATGGCTCTGAGCACTATGGGACTTAACTTCTACGGTCATCAGTCCCCTAGAACTTTAAACCACTTAAACATAACTAACCTAATGACATCACACACATCCATACCCGAGGCAGGATTCGAACCTGCGACTGTAGCGGTCGCGTGGTTCCAGACTGTAGTGCCTAGAACCGCACGGGCACACCGGCCGGCCGTAGCTAATGAGGAGGGTACTGAATAGAATTGGGGAGAAGAGGAATTTGTGGCACAACTTGTCTAGAAGAAGGGATCGGTTAGTAGGTTCTGAGGCACCAAGGTATCAGCAATTTAGTAATGGAGAGAAGCGTGGAGGGTAAAAATCGTAGAGGGAGACCAAGAGAATGCACTAAACAGATTCAGAAGGATGGAGGTTGGAGTAGTTATTCGGAGGTTAAGAGCATTGCACAAGATAGCCTGGAGAGCTGCATCAAACCAGTCTCAGGCCTGAAGATCACACTAACAATATTTATTCCCCAAACTAGTTTCAGAGACAAATATCGCTATCATTAGTAGGTTCTTTAAATCTCATTCATTGTGCGTTATAGATGTGTTTAAGAATTGTTGACGCTGTTTGCGGCATATTTTCTGTGCTTTTTCTGTTGCCGTTATTCTCGGCATACACCATGTCATCTGCAAGTTCGTTGGACGGCTTGCAGTTAGTTTCATACACAGAAAAGCAACACTTTCGCACTTTGTTTATGATTCAAAACATTACGCCATCTTGCTGTTCGTGACACACGCTACCTGGCCTGTACTTAAATAAACAATGAAACAGTGAAATGGGGGTGTGTCGTGTGTGCTTTTAAAAAAAATGTTGTATGACTGTTGCTCAGCCACATAAAAACATGTTAAAAATGTTTCGCAGGAAATATACAATCAGTTTCGAATTCGACAAGGCAACCAAGCTCATTAGGAGTGCATGATAGGATAATCGCAAGCACATCAGATCAAGCTCACGTTGCTTGCTATGTCACGGAGCTGTACTGCTTTTTCGTGAAGCTCTTAAACCCTGTGTTGGTGGGAATGATTCTGCTCGAACAAGGGGGGAAAGCTGGATTACATCACAGTGACACATCGGTGAGTACTGTCGTAATTTTTAAGATTGACGTAGAGTATAAATATGTACGCGAGTTTAACCAGCCTTCTGAGGCTGAGAAATGTTATTTAAGAGAGGTTTTAACCAAGTATGGAGAAGTGGAACGACTCTATAATGAACGTTGGTCTAGCCTATAAAAAATGCAGTGTTTTAGCCGTACAGATAGATTCAAGTCAGGCAGAATATTCCAACTCATCTAATTGTTTGTGCATGTAAGGTGATTTTACTTGCAGTGGACACACAGAAATATCTTTATCTGTAATGGAAGTGGCCGGCCGTGGTGGCCAAACGGTTAAAGGCGCTACAGTCTGGAACCTCGCGGCCGCTACGGTCGCAGGTTCGAATCCTGCCTCGGGCATGGATGTGTGTGATGTCCTTAGGTTAGTTATGTTTAAGTAGTTCTAAGTTCTAGGGGACTGATGACCTTAGAAGTTAAGTCCCATAGTGCTCAGAGCCATTTGAACCATTTTTTTTGTAATGGAAGTGACAACAAATAACGAATTACCCAAGATGAATTTCCTTTTCAAATACTTCCTAAAAGCAGTACAAAAAAAAAAAGTTCAAATGTGTGTGAAAGCTTATGGGACTTAACTGCTAAGGTCATCAGTCCCTAAGCTTACACACCACTTAACTTAAATTACCCTAAGGACAAACACACACACCCATGCCCGATGAAGGACTCGAACCTTCGCCGGGACCAGCCACACAGTCCATGACTGAAGCGCCTAAGACCGCTCGGCTAATTCTGCGCGGCAAAAGCAGTACAGGAACTAACTTTAGCTGAACTCGTGACGAAGAACCGAGTGGTGAATACAGAGAGGTCAAACTCTACCGTGATATTACAACAGGAGCCAAAACATCAGCTGCAGATTTTTCTCCATTACCCTCAATACTGGAAGCACAAGATCCACACCTTACATCTGATACATAGCCGCTAGAGAAAGAACAGCCGTAGAACGTGTGTTGGAATCAGCACGAACGAAGACGTACCCGATTTATAACATACAGTGGGAGAAGAGGGTCCGGAACCGGTACCTGAAGTTACCGTTTCAATAGCTGCAGCAGGAGCAGTCGAGGATGCAGCGCATGACGTCACACCGACCAGGCTACAGGCAGCTGTTGAGCCACAATATGGCGCCGCTCGTGGAGCAACAAGTGAACAAAACAAAACAAGTACAGCCTCAGGAACGCACTCTCCGTAAGCGAAATAAGGAAAGCAGTGCTTGTGCACAAACAGGAAATGTGTTCGTCTCAAACTCAAAACAAACACGACAAAATACTCAGACGCTTCAAACAAATAGGAAACGAAAGCGGAAGCAGATTGCTTGTAGAGGAAAACACGTCTTCGACGCAGAAGCGAGAAGCAACTCAAGAACAGGTCAAGACCCTCAGATACCTCCATTTGACGAGAAATTGATAACTAACGGACGGCGTGGAAACAGAACCCAGCAAAATGTCGATGCAGTACGGATAAAAAACAAAAACAGACTCCAATGACGTCAGTGTTGCCACTCGCCGAAAGGAATCCCAATCCGAGACTCAATTGCAGATGGAATAAGACCACAAGTGTTTAGTCAGCATTAAAACCAACGCTGTGTTGTTGTTGTGGTCTTCAGTCCTGAGACTGGTTTGATGCAGCTCTCCATGCTACTCTATCCTGCGCAAGCTTCTTCGTCTCCCGGTACGTACTGCAGCCTACGTCCTTCTGAATCTGCTTAGTATATTCATCTCTTGGTCTCCCTCTACGATTTTTACCCTCTACGCTGCCCTCCAGTACTAAATTGGTGATCCCTTGATGCCTCAGAACATGTCCTACCAACCGATCCCTTCTTCTAGTCAAGTTGTGCCACAAACTTCTCTTCTCCCCAATTCTATTCAATACCTCCTCATTAGTTATGTGATCTACTCATCTAATCTTCAGCATTCTTCTGTAGCACCATCATAAATGGCTACACTCCATACAAATACTATCAGAAACGACTTCCTGACACTTAAATCTGTATTCAATGTTAACAAATTTCTCTTCTTCAGGAACGCTTTCCTCGCCATTGCCAGTCTACATTTTATATCCTCTCTACTTCGGCCATCATCAGTTATTTTGCCCCCCAAATAGCAAAACTCTTTTACTACTTTAACAACTTTACAACCCTGTCTCACTCCCTTCCCAACCACCGCTTCCCTTTCATGTCCCTCGACTCTTATAACTGCCATCTGGTTTCTGTACAGCCAGGATACATAACGGTATCATCAAATGGAAACGTTGAAATTAAATGGGTAATCGTAATAACAATGACGGTTAAGGAAATGAAACATAACAAACAATACGAGTGTAGGAGAAACGTCGAGTGTTAAATTTTGGACCTAAATTTCGAATATGAACCACTTCCGGCTGCATATTGGTACGACGATAGTGAAAATTTGTACCGGGTCGGGACTCGAACCCGCTTTTCCAGTTTCCGCGAGCGTCCGCCTTAACCACCTTGGCTGTCTTTGCACGAATCACGGCCCTACCCAAACCTTCATATGTCGTCGTCCTTGCCACAGACTGCAGCTGTACGTTACGTGTATTCCCGCCCACGAAGAAGTTAGTTACTGAGAGACGACGCCTCGTATCGCCAAATACCGGGTGATCAGAAAGTCAGTATAAATTTGAAAACTTAATAAACCACGGAATAATGTAGATAGAGAGGTACAAATTGACACACATGCTTGGAATGATATGGGGTTTTATTAGAAAAAAAAACAAAGTTCACAAAATGTCCGACAGATGGCGCTGGACACCAAAACGTCATTGACTGCGCATGACAATCGTGTATAAAAGGAGCTGTAATGAGAGAGAGAATCAGATGCGCCAGCAGTCGCAGCATGTTGACGTTACCTGAAAAGGCGCTTTAAGTGAAGCTGTATTATCAGAATGGGGAATGTGCTAGTTCAGTGTTACGATCCTATCGCCATAGGAAGGGGATTCGAACGGGTAAAGGTCCGTTGACAAGTGCAGCTGTGGCGAGAATGGCTTCGAAGTTCGAAGCCACGGGTTGTTTAGACGATAGACCCCGTAGTGGCCGACCGAGCACAAGGCATAATGCTGCTGAGACAGTTCAGGATGAAATGGAGACTGCAGCGGGTTCGTCTATGCACGGGGAAGTCAGCACTTGTGCAGTCGCACGTCGCACCGGCATTCCATACACTACTATTTCGTTGGCACTTAGGCATACCCTCCGATGCAATCCGTACAAAATCCATCGGCATCATGAACTGTTACCTGGCGATTTAGTGAAGCGGAGGGCATTTGCGGTGTGGGCGTTTCAAAAGATGGCAGAAGATGACGATTGGTTGAGTAACGTGTTGTGGACCGCGAAGCTCCTTTCACGCTCCGAAGGTCTGTCAACGCTCACAACTGCAGAATTTGTTGTGGAAACTGCATTGCACGACGAGAAAGTCACGGTATGGGTTGGATTTACCACATCTACCGTTGTCGGGCCTTTTTTCTTCGAGGAAATGCGTGATTATGGTTTTGTTACTGCAACCGTGACGGGTGAGAGGTACGCCGATATGTTACAGAATCGCATCATCCCCAGCCTGGCTGATAAACACCTGCCGGAACGTACGATGTTTATGCAGGATGGCGCTCCACCCCATATTGAAAGACGCGGGAGAGATCTCTTGCGCGCGTCGTTTGGTGATGATCGTGTGCTCAGCCGCCACTTTCGTCATGCTTGGCCTCCCAGGTCCCCAGACCTCAGTCCGTGCGATTATTGGCTTTGGGGTTACCTGAAGTCGCAAGTGTATCGTGATCGACCGACATCTCTAGGGATGCTGAAAGACAACAACCAACGCCAATGCCTCACCATAACTCCGGACATGCTTTATAGTGCTGTTCACAACATTATTCCTCGATTACAGCTATTGTTGAGAAATGATGGTGGACATATTGAGCATTTCCTGTAAAGAACATCATCTTTGCTTTGTCTTACTTTGTTATGATAATTATTGCTATTCTGATTAGATGAAGCGGCATCTGTCGGACATTTTTTGAACTATCGTATTTTTTTGGTTCTAATAAAACCCCATGTTATTCCAAGCATGTGTGTTAATTTGTACCTCTTTATCTACATTATTCCGTGATTTATACTGACCTTTTGATCACCCGGTATATACGAAAGAGCGGCGCCTGCGTTATTAAAAGTACGGTGCAATGTTCTATGCATGTCTCGAGGAACATTGCACGGTATTTCTTAATAACGCAGGCAGTGCTGTTTGGTATTTCGTGGAATAATGTTGCAGGAATGAAACTCGCAGTAAGGACCGCAGGGGCAGGAGAGAGCTGTTGTTAATTCGCTACCGCTCGTAACGAGACTGGGTGGCTAAGTAGCGGCTACCTGTTCGAACAAAGGAATGTCTCGGACCTGGTGGGAGCCACGGGATGGAGACCAGTACAGTGCAAAAATAGGCGCACAACTTATGACGTGGCACTCCTGGTGCCAAGGCTCTAGGTGTTTCTCCACAGCCACACCAGTTCCACAATACTCTCGCACGTACCGTACACTCTTCACACAGCCAGCACTGTTCTGTACGCCATACGGGCGTGTTTCTTGACTTCCGCAAGGCGTTCGATACAGTTCCCCACAGTCGTCTAATGAACAAAGTAAGGCCATATGGACTATCAGGCCAATTGTGTGATTGGATTGAAGACTTCCTAGATAACAGAACGCAGCATGTCATTCTCAATGGAGATAAGTCTTCCGAAGTAAGAGTGATTTCAGGTGTGCCGCAGGGGAGTGTCGTAGAACCGTTGCTATTCACAATACACATAAATGACCTTGTGGATGACATCGGAAGTTCACTGAGGCTTTTTGCGGATGATGCTGTATTATGTCGAGAGGTTGTAACAATGGAAAATTGTACTGAAATGCAGGAGTCCGCCTTGATGCAAAACACTGTGTTATTCGTTTGTTTCTTTATTCTCCCAAACTAGTTTCGGCTACAAATATCACCATCATCAGTGGTTTTTTTAATCTTATTTATTGTATGCTACAGCATGTTTTAAGCAATGATTGTAGCTGTTTGTGACATATTTTCTGTGCACTTTTTTCTGTTGCCTTTTCTTACTTAGCGAACATCATGTCATGTTCGTCGGGTGGTATGTAGTTGCTTTTATACACAGAAAAACAAAACTTTCGCACTTTATTTCTGATTCTGGATCAGAAACAAAGTCAGAAGGTTTTGTTTTTCTGTGTATAAAAGCAACTACATACCATCCAACGAACATGACATGATGTTTGCTAAGTAAAAAACGGCAACAGAAAAAAGCGCACAGAAATTATGTCGCAAACAGCGACAATAATTGCTTAAAACATGCTGTAACATACAATAAATAAGGTTAAAAGAAACCACTGATGATGGTGATATTTGTTGCCGAAACTATTTTGGGGGAATAAAGAAATAAACGAATATCAAAGTATTTTGCATCAAGGCGGAATCAATTTTCTGATATTACTGTTTTCCCATATGCCTCTCTCAAAGCGTTGTAAATTTCGGTTAGGTTCTTTCCACGTAGAGATTAAGATTACATTTTGATCTAGAAACGCTTGTCACTACGTGTAATGCGACTTGATTCGATTTCAGCGTACACTTTACCCCTGTAAAACCGAGTTACTCAAGACACAGTCACGCGAATGAACAAACACACAGACGACCGTCATGCCTAAAGCCTCGCTCACAGCTGACATGAATTTCAATCGGATCACAGCACCTAACGGTCGCGCATGCGCAGTGAGTGGCTTAAAAATTACCCTCGTAGAAACCTCGAGCGTTGTCGATGACATTGTAAATCTGTCGAACGTGGCAAATGACTCCTTCAATATTTGCTGGTCCGCGTCTCGAGACATCTAGTGGTCAATTCCGCGTTACGTAAGGGTCTCAGGATGCTTAGAATCAGATAATGTAGACACGTTTGTGACCACTTGCAGCGGTCGAAATTGGTGCACTAAAAACAGATTTCGTTGTACCCAGAACTCTGCCAGTAAAAATGAGTTTCAGTAACACAGCAGTTATGACAGTCTCCGCGCGATATAAACGGCGTTCTTCATAGTGAGTCTACTTCGTTATGTGATAACATTGTCAAGGTGCAGCTCAAAGCGAGTGGGACATTAAGCAAGTCCTTGCCGTGTCCCTCGTTAAAGTTTCTGCCGCTAAGAATGACCCCTCTTCTGAAGTAATTTACAATTTTTAATACCGTACTTTGGGTTCTTGGCAGTAGAATATAAAGCGGTTGCTTCCGCCGTACTGCAGGGGTTGGCTGTCAAATTACAGCAATGAAGTTAGACGGCCTGACTCAGTTCTTCGTTTTTTGCATTTCATTCTTTCCAGCTACTCAACAAAAGTTCTGTGGGGCTAAGCGCAACAACAGTCGAAGAATACGACGTTGCTTATCGCAGTCCCCGTTCTGCGAAGTGTAAAACGCTGTTGTAGAGTGTTTAGAGCAGCTGCCTCCTGTGTTCTCCGCCTGTTTCCTTTTTTACGAGCGGTAACTGTGAAGTTTTTATCATCACCTCGGAAAAATCAAGCTACGACCGTGTGCTTGGTGATGACGTATTCACCATTCAGAGCGACACATAATTTTTTGGCGACGACGGATGTCTTGGCGGAGAGCTTGGTTGTATAAATATGCATTTCGGCCGTTCGGGAAACGTTGCACCTCTAAAATCACCTAGACATTTTGTAAATGCTCGCCACACAATGGTTTATTCGTCCGAGGAAAGAGGAAGAGGTCACTGGGTTTGGGTTACCGTATTCTGGAACTCTGAAATGAGGACCCCTTCAGCGTAACTGATCGATGCGCCTTTAGGACGATTCTAGGCCAGATCTCGCTTGAGATGGTAGAAGACGGTAAACATTAATGACATAATATTTACAGGGTGCCGCAGGAGCAAAGGTCAGTATTCAGGAATGCGACAGGGACGATCATTCAACGGGAAAAGTCTCGTAAACAAGAGCTCTAAAGTGAATAGCTTCGGAGCTGTGAGCACTTTTCCATATTCGATACTGTGAAACAAATATCTTCTAGTGCAAGGTCTTTGCTTTTCATATTCTGAGAGCAGGTTGTGCTAGCCAAAACATGAAAAACTGCCTAGGAAACTGCGTACGTTTACAGCTGTGAACACTTCTTCAGTGAAGTAGTAGTGCTAATAGCTGTTGAGGTATGCATTTTAGAGCCCATGTTTAACAGTCTGTAGCCTGTTTTGATTCGAATGATTGTTCCTGTCTACCTTAATACTGACCATTCCTCCTGCGATCTCCTGTGTAGCGTTGCTAGAATATTTTTTTAATAAAAATGTTTTTCCTTAAAGGCTAGCAGCATTCGTAAACATACAGCGTCGTAAGAGTAGTACTGTCGAAGTACTGTCTCATCATAATTAACACTTTATTTTCAACATATTGACATTCATGAAAGTTGCAAGATTGGACTGAGTAAAGATTGGGAATTTTACGGGCGCTGATAACCGCACAGTTTAGCGCCCAACAAATCAACCATCATCATCATCATCATCATCATCATCATCACCACCACCACCACCTGGATATCGGGCCAATGGAGGGCAACAGTCGGGTTTGTACCCCACCAGTGTCCAGAGCATCTTCAGACATGTCTTCGTTGGTTATCGGGGCTCAATTCGATGCGGAAATCATCATTGACGACAATTCTGCTCCAGTAAGTGAGATTCCAGGCCGACGACGTGTGTTTGGAGACGCCCCAGACACTGGTGGGATATCAATCTGATTGTCACCCGCCGTACCACCCGACAACTGTGAGAGACGGTCTAGTTTGCCGTTTCTATCCATCGCAGACATTTCTCCCTCTGATTGCCACCTTTTTCGATCAATGGCACACGGCCTGGCTAGCCTGCACTTCCCGTGGTACGAACAAGTGCAAAACTGGGTCATTCGTGGATCTCGTCAAAACACGCGCAGTTGTTCCACTGCAAGATTCGTTTGCTGTCCGGAAGCAAGTAAGTGACCAGCGATAGCCAATACTCTGTATCGTAATTACAAGGCGTATAACTTTCCTTCCGCCGTTTTTCCCCAACATTTCATGCTTAAAGAAACAAATTGGTTACACATGTATCATTCAAAGTATTTTACATCGCTGGCCACTACTTTCTCCCTTCTTTCTGGCAGTGTACGAATCCCACGGTTGAAAAATTGTTTATCTTTTGAAGCGATGCACGAATCGATCCAATTTGTGACTTCTTCTTGAGATGGGAAGTGTTGGTCAGCCAGGCCATGCGCCATTGATCTAAACAGGTGATACTCAGAGGGAGCAATGTCTGGAGAACACGGCGGGTGGGGTAGGACTTCCCATTTTAACGTTTTCAAGTACGTTTTGACCTCTTTTTGCAACGTGGGGTCGATTGTCGTGCTGCAGACTCACCTTCTAGAGCCTCTCGCTGTATCGAGGCCGTTTGTCTTTTAATGCTCTGCTCAAACGCATTAATTGCGTTCGACAACGAGCACCTGTGGTTGTTTCACGTGGTTTTAACACCTCATAGTACACGACGCCGAGCCGTTCTGCATCTCCGAAAACATTCTCTCTTCCACCACTATTCCGGTCTACGACGTTAAAATCACCGTTCTTAAAGCGTTGAAACCATTCACGACACGTTCTTTAACTAATAGCGACTGACCGTACGTAGTTGAGAGCATTTGTTTTTCCAAATATATTAATCATAGCATTCCACAGTAGTACATAATTTTCAACTGACATTTAAGAGTAATAAAACAAACTAAAATTAATTACAGGTTCCTTGGCATTTTAGAAAAAATCCAAGTCTAAACTAGATAGTGATGTTCGTTACTTGATCGTATTTGTTTTTCAAACATCAAATTGTCTCTCATTTCTTCATGTTCTGAATCGCATCATCGAAAATGGAGTTCACATGACTGTTCTTCTGAGGAAGTTGGCGTATGTATCATAATAATTATTCATGCGTAGTAGCTTGTGATGCTGGTCGGAAATGTACGTCTAAAAATCTCCTTCGCTCCTTTCTTTACTGGACAGCAGGTAAAATACCGCGTGTCCCTTCAACCAGTTGACGGCATTTTTCTTCCAGGTGGGGTATAGCTCTTCTTCCGGGTATAAAAGACACGCTGGCGTTATCAAATACGGCGGTTTTCTCTGCATAGTTGCTAATTTTTTTCTGATTGACAACCATATATTATTCGCATTTCCACAGACAAATTGATGTTCATCTGTATCAATCAGGTTGCAAGTGGTACACAAAGGGAATCAGCTAGGTGAATGGAGTGTAGTCTGGAGTTCGTTGGAAATTTCCTATTCACAAAATAGTGCCACAATGACCGCACTTTTGTTGGTAAATACGGGTGGTGTACGTTCCTCCAGATATCACGCCAAGAGTGACCGACGTATTTTTGTTCTACGATGTTCTTGGGAGCATTCGGTGAGACTCAGCCGCTGTTTTCTTCATACTGAAACAAAACAATAACACGTCCAGCAAATGACGAGAATTAGGCCCGTAAACTTACATTTTCAATCAAGAACAACTTTATGATGCAGACACAAATCGGCTAATGTTTGAATGAGGTTATGTTGACCGAGGTCGCACCTGACGTCTGCGACCGCTTCTTACCGTTGTCACCCATCGGCAAACGGCGGAAGCAAAGTTCTACACCTTGTATTTTTGTAAGTTTTCCACAATAAAGCGTCGAACTTCGAGAAAACAACCGCGGAAGCGAAATTGTAGGCCTGTTATTTAGAACAACTGATGCATGCACAAGACAGAAATAGAGGTCGCAAAAAACAGCAGTCTGCTCCGGCCGGAGTGGCCGAGCGGTTCTAGGCGCTACATTCTGGAACCGCGCTACCGCTACGGTCGCAGGTTCGAATCCTGCCTCGGGCATGGATGTGTGTGATGTCCTTAGGTTAGGTAGGTTTAAGTAGTTCTAAGTTCTAGGAGACTGACGACCGCAGCAGTTAAGTCCCATAGTGCTCAGAGCCATTTGAACCAGCAGCCTGCTAATGTTTCGGGGCATCTAACCCGGCAGCACCGGCTTAAAAGCGACATACAGCGTGAGTCAGTAGCGCCATCTCCTCTAGATGCACTTCAATGGTTGTTCCCCTTCAAATACTGATAACGAATTACCGCAGGGTACTCCACCTCATCGCCTTATCAGCAGCACCGCTGCGGTATTATGGAGCACGAATTTCAGTGTGTGACAGGACTGCAGACATGTAGGGGCAGCCTTTGTACCTGCAGGATAGAACATCTAGGAACGAACGATGTTTCCTCGTCGACGTTTCAATCTAGTGACTCATTTAAGAATCACGTGAAGGAATCCGCGCTAGAGACCGCCATAATTATTTTTTTCCTTTATTGATTTTAGATTTCCGCCCCCCCCCCCCCAGTCGGGGGGGGGGCGGGGGGGGGGCTGACAGCAGCTTAATACGCTGCTCTACAGCCGAGAGAAGAGTTAAACAAACAGTGGTAAGATAACAAACAATTTAGATTTTATCCATACTGGATGAGAGGTAGTGGTTGTGAATGTCAATGTTAAAAATATATCGGCTCAACCACTTGTTTATAGTGTAAAACACTAATATGGACGCGTTTCGGAAGTCAAGCTTCCATCATCAGAATAATAAAAAGTAAAAGAACCTGTTAAAACTCGCTAAAATGGAACATGTAAGAGGCACAATAAAATTGATAATAAAATTAAAACATCGTGGCTGATTCCCTTGTTGCAGCCGTGTCTTCCAAGGTGCATCTCCACATAGTCGTCAAAATATAAAAAAAACTCTAACATGGTGTCGCCTATGGTGTTCAACATCTAACCACATGACTCTCTCCTCTGTCGTCGTAAACCGTCCGTGCGTCTTCATTGATACCACACACCACGTATCCAAACACGACACTGAAACGCGAGTGAGCTCACGCGGAAGCAAACAAGGAAGTCACAGAGATGTCTATACAAACAGATAACGTATACATGTTCCAAGGACCTCATGAAATGATGGTATCCTGCCAATTGCTAGAAATGAAGTTACAAAAAGAAACCAGTGAAATGTCTGAAAAAGTTATTTGTATCACCAGTTAGCTGTTCATTCAGTGTGTTCTTATTATCCACGCTATGTATCGTAATTTCCAGCTGTTCTAGTAGATCCAGTTTTTTGCCTTTGTCCTGTCTATGTAAAATAACAAGATGATGATCTATTCCCCACATGGGGTGTCCCGTTTCCCACATATGCGTGGCTACAGCTGACTTTTCGAAATTACTAAGCCGGAAAGCATCGCTATGTTCTTTGTAACGTACTTTAAAGGACCTACCAGTTTGGCCTACATAGCTTGCCTTGCACGTGTTACACTGAATTTTATAGACCCCAGCTCTCTCATATTTATCGCTTTCCTGCTGTAAATTATTTCTTAATTTTAACTGCAGCGTATTATTGCTCTGAAAAGCGGTATCAACTTTAAAAGGTCCCGAGTTCGAGTCTCGGTCCGGCACACAGTTTTAATCTTCCAGGAAGTAACATTGTGAGAGGTTCTAGCTAAGGTCTGTCAGTGTACAAAGTCATGGGTGTGGCTTGGTCGCAGGCGCCGGCGTCTATGATTTCGATGCTCTGTAGCGTCGTTGCATGATGTTTGCGGACACGGGATCCTATCCTCGATTTGTTGCTCAAGACACCCTCTACAGTCCTTCGATGTTTATCGCAACGTTTCTAGGATACACCGTATCTGAGTACCTTGCTCACTGTCACAATTTTACTGTCATCCGTACTTACTTCCTCCCGAAGATATAAACAATTTTTAAAATCCAGAAATGTACTAGAATAAAATAGTGGCTAAAAACGTCGCATCTTACAACGAAATCCTCTTTTATACCTTACGCGAAAGAACCCCTTTCGATCATATCGCAGAGGCTAGTGCGGCGGCGCGGTTCCTTCCGTCCCTTTACGACAGACCAGCACCTACCTGTGAACATTGTCTCAGCAGATCATCAGTAGGAAAGCCGAGTGAAACCTACTGTACTTCGACGTGAACCAGGCTGCAATTTAAGTCACTAATCTACGTTTCGGGAGAAAGTTTTCACACAAATGAAAGGTTGGAAATTTCATCCTCAATATATTCTGAAACTTAGGTGAACAAGTATCACTGCCAAGGCCGTGCTAGTCTTAACGCAGTCACTCATAAGCCCTTTCACTCACGTTAACAAGTTTATGGTGTTGCATTTCCCGAAAACGTAATAGCTACAAAAATACTGATTGTTTTTGATTGATAATGCTCGCCAAATATTAAGTCTGTCGGTACCAAATGCAGTCACAGTTTTTAGCCACCGACGTGCTCAATACGCCACGCGGAATATATTTTTTTCGTCACAAAATTCACTTAAAATTTCCAAAATTTCTACACGCCCATCGGAATAATTATGCCGTCATTTTACCACACTTTTGATGTATGAAACACTGGTAGATCCGGCAACTTATCGTTTCCATCGGAACTACTACTGCGCACTTCCGAACTGTTTCATCGCTAGGCTTCCACTCTTCTCTAGAATACTCTAAGTCTTCTCTACCAGCAGAGAAAGGCGCGCGAAGAATATTGCTTTACCATTGGTCAGTTTACTCAGCAGCCAATAGCAAAACAACACTTTCCCGCTCCAGTCCGCGCTTTTCATCAATAACCAAACGCAAAATAGTAAACCTAATGACTGCACCTTTTACCGACGTAATTATCTAATATGCTGAAGTTTTGCTTATGCATAAAATTATTTACTATTGTTATTTATACCCGAATTAACTTTCCCTTTACCATAAACTTACTTTACAAATCTATTCTACAAAAATCCCCATTGCCCATATCCATACTTCTTCGAACTGTTCCCACACTAAATTCTACTAGATAAATCGTTAAACAATTATCTTCATATTAACCTTAAACCGCACTCACGTATCATTCATACTGCTAAAACAAATTATAACATTTTACATACACAGAAATAATAACACTTTATGAAAGCACTAGAACAGTTTATGAGAAACATTCTCTTACTTTAGTGCACTCTAGTGGGCACAATCGAAACTAAAATCACAGTCCCCCTATCCAGTACTGTCCTCTATCGGCTGATACATAAACTACGTTCGCGTCCAGTCTCTCGTCACCATCTGTCACTATCCAGCTCTGAGACACATCTCCCACTTAACCGCCTCCAAGGCAGGATCGGTATACGGCGCTACGCCTTACTAGAGCCGACGGGCGGGGTCTACACTGTAGTGGAATGCGGTGTGCCTGAGATCGGCGGGCCGGAACCGCAAGAATACCGGCGCAAGTGGCTTGCGGTTGTGGCCCGTCGCAGGAATCCGCCCGTGTGCGGCCAGTTACTCCGTCTCGTCTTCGCCGGGTTGCGCTGTCGCACTATATGTAGGGCTGTGGCAGCCCGGGTGCTTTTAGTACGTGACGCACCAGTTGTCAAAGGTGTAACTCCTCTGTTGTTAACTATTCTCGCCAATTTATATGAGATAATTCCCCAATATGGCATCACTATATTTTTTGCGGATTTTCCCCTGCTGTTGGTTTCTGTCCCCTACCGCTGTATCAATCCTACCTACTAAATCCGCCTCATGACCGTTTTCTACCGCTATTTGCTTACGTGTTTTCTACATTTACATCTACATTTATACTCCGCAAGCCACCCAACGGTGTGTGGCGGAGGGCACTTTACGTGCCACTGTCATTACCTCCCTTTCCTGTTCCAGTCGCGTATGGCTCGCGGGAAGAACGACTGCCGGGACGCCTCCGTGCGCGCTCGAATCTCTCTAATTTTACATTCGTGATCTTCTCGGAAGGTATAAGTAGGGGGAAGCAGTATATTCGATACCTCATCCAGAAACGCACCCTCTCGAAACCTGGACAGCAAGCTACACCGCGATGCAGAGCGCCTCTCTTGCAGAGTCTGCCACTTGAGTTTATTAAACATCTCCGTAACGCTATCACGGTTACCAAATAACCCTGTGACGAAACGCGCCGCTCTTCTTTGGATCTTCTCTATCTCCTCCGTCAACCCGATTTGGTACGGATCCCAAACTGATGACCAATACTCAAGTACAGGTCGAACGAGTGTTTTGTAAGCCACCTCCTTTGTTGAAGGACTACATTTTCTAAGGACTCTCCCAATGAATCTCAACCTGGTGCCCGTCTTACCAACAATTAATTTTATACGATCATTCCACTTCAAATCGTTCCGCACGCATACTCCCAGATATTTTACAGAGGTAACTGTTACCAGTGTTTGTTCCGCTATCATACACTCCCGGAAATGGAAAAAAGAACACATTGACACCGGTGTGTCAGACCCACCATACTTGCTCCGGACACTGCGAGAGGGCTGTACAAGCAATGATCACACGCACGGCACAGCGGACACACCAGGAACCGCGGTGTTGGCCGTCGAATGGCGCTAGCTGCGCAGCATTTGTGCACCGCCGCCGTCAGTGTCAGCCAGTTTGCCGTGGCATACGGAGCTCCATCGCAGTCTTTAACACTGGTAGCATGCCGCGACAGCGTGGACGTGAACCGTATGTGCAGTTGACGGACTTTGAGCGAGGGCGTATAGTGGGCATGCGGGAGGCCGGGTGGACGTACCGCCGAATTGCTCAACACGTGGGGCGTGAGGTCTCCACAGTACATCGATGTTGTCGCCAGTGGTCGGCGGAAGGTGCACGTGCCCGTCGACCTGGGACCCGATCGCAGCGACGCACGGATGCACGCCAAGACCGTAGGATCCTACGCAGTGCCGTAGGGGACCGCACCGCCACTTCCCAGCAGATTAGGGACACTGTTGCTCCTGGGGTATCGGCGAGGACCATTCGCAACCGTCTCCATGAAGCTGGGTTACGGTCCCGCACACCGTTAGGCCGTCTTCCGCTCACGCCCCAACATCGTGCAGCCCGCCTCCAGTGGTGTCGCGACAGGCGTGAATGGAGGGACGAATGGAGACGTGTCGTCTTCAGCGATGAGAGTCGCTTCTGCCTTGGTGCCAATGATGGTCGTATGCGTGTTTGGCGCCGTGCAGATGAGCGCCACAATCAGGACTGCATACGACCGAGGCACACAGGGCCAACACCCGGCATCATGGTGTGGGGAGCGATCTCCTACACTGGCCGTACACCACTGGTGATCGTCGAGGGGACACTGAATAGTGCACGGTACATCCAAACCGTCATCGAACCCATCGTTCTACCATTCCTAGACCGGCAAGGGAACTTGCTGTTCCAACAGGACAATGCACGTCCGCATGTATCCCGTGCCACCCAACGTGATCTAGAAGGTGTAAGTCAACTACCCTGGCCAGCAAGATCTCCGGATCTGTCCCCCATTGAGCATGTTTGGGACTGGATGAAGCGTCGTCTCACGCGGTCTGCACGTCCAGCACGAACGCTGGTCCAACTGAGGCGCCAGGTGGAAATGGCATGGCAAGCCGTTCCACAGGACTACATCCAGCATCTCTACGATCGTCTCCATGGGAGAATAGCAGCCTGCATTGCTGCGAAAGGTGGATATACACTGTACTAGTGCCGACATTGTGCATGCTCTGTTGCCTGTGTCTATGTGCCTGTGGTTCTGTCAGTGTAATCATGTGATGTATCTGACCCCAGGAATGTGTCAATAAAGTTTCCCCTTCCTGGGACAATGAATTCACGGTGTTCTTATTTCAATTTCCAGGAGTGTAAATGACCCGGTAGAATGTCCCGGAAGCTCTTCAAAGGTGTTCGCATCTGCGGTTGTTAGTGAGAAAGTAGCAACACCAGAAGACAGTATCGGTTTGAAGAATGGCCTACGGAGGATTAATGAGCGGCGCAGGCTCTGGTAGTTCACCCTGAACATGAATAAATGTAACTTATTGCGCATACATAATAGAGAAATCCACTACTGCACAACTACGCCATTGATGATAGATTACTGGTAACAGCGCATACCGCAAGACACCTTGGCGTAATTATGCAGAGCGAGTTTAAGTGGATTGACCACATAAAACAAGTAACTGGAATAGCAGTTGGCAGACTGTGACTCATAGGAAAAATATTTAGGAAACGACGCTAATCCACGAAAGAAGTAGCTTACAAGGCGATTGTTCGACTGATTCTTGAATACTGTTCACCACTCTGGGATCCTTGCCACGTACGACTGAAAAAAGTGGTTCAAATGGCTCTGAGCACTATGGGACTTAACTGCTGAGGTCATCAGTCCCCCAGAATTTAGAACTACTTAAACCTAACTAACCTAAGGACATCACACACATCCATGTCCGAGGCAGGATTCGAACCTGAAACAGTAGCGATCGCGCGGTTCCAGACTGTAGCGCCTAGAACTGCTCGGCCAGCCCGGCCGGCGTACGACTGAGGGAAGAAGTGGAGTATTAAAATCCATGGAGAACAAATAAAAACTTTGAGGTTCGCCGATGACATTGTAATTCCGTCACAGACAGCAAAGGACTTGGAAGAGCAGTTGAACGGAATGGACAGTGTCTTGAAAGGAGGATATAAGATGAACATCAACAAAAGCAAAACAAGGATAATGGAATGTAGTCGAATTAAGTCGGGTGATGCTGAGGGAATTAGATTAGGAAATGAGACACTCAAAGTAGTAAAGGAGTTTTGCTATTTGGGGAGCAAAATAACTGATTATGGTTGAAGTAGAGGGGATATAAAATGTAGACTTTCAATGGCAAGGAAAGCTTTCATGAAGAAGAGAAATTTATTAACATAGAGTATTGATTTAAGTTTCAGGTAGTCGTTTCTGAATATTTGTATGGAGTGTAGCCATGTAAGGAAGTGAAACATGGACGATAACTAGTTTGGACAAGAAGAGAATAGGAGCTTTCGAAATGTGATGCTACAGAAGAATGCTGAAGATTAGATGGGTAGATCACATAACTAATGAGGAGGTATTGAATAGAATTGGGGAGAAGAGGAGTTTGTGGCACAACTTGAGTAGAAGAAGGGATCGGTTGGTAGTACATGTTCTGAGGCATCAAGGGATCACCAATTTAGTACTGGAGGGCAGCGTGGAGGGTAAAAATCGTAGAGGGAGACAAAGAGATGAATATACTAAGCAGATTCAGAAGGATGTAGGCTGCAGTAGGTACTGGGAGATGAAGAAGCTTGCACAGGATAGAGTAGCATGGAGAGCTGCATCAAACCAGTCTCGGGACTGAAGACCACAATAACAACAATTTATCAAATTTCTTTGCCAAAGATCTTTGACGTGGCGCTAGAAAGGGGATACTACACTGTCATATTTTTCGTCAAATTTCAAGCTGGCAGACAACAATACCTTGTTATTATGCGATGCAGTTGCTTCTGCCACAGTAAGATTGTGTGTGCATTTGGGAAAAAGCGGTGGGGAAAAAATGAAACATACTAGGGTGAAGCCATGGGTATTACGTCGAGATGATAAAAGTATTCAGCAAAAGCCGCACGGGATTAGCCGAGCGGTCTGAGGCGCTGCAGTCACGGACTGTGCGGCTGGTCCCGGCGGACGTTCGAGTCCTCTCTCGGGCGTGGGTGTGTGTGTTTGTCCTTAGGATAATTTAGGTTAAGTAGTGTGTAAGCTTAGGGACTGATGACCTTAGCAGGTAGGTCCCACAAGATTTCACACACATTTGAACATTCAGCAAAATTTGTCACGAGGCTTAAAAGTGTAGGACGTCAGATATTATATAAATTATTTATGAGTGGATGAGAGTGAGTTTCAGTATTTGCAAAGTAAAGTGGCTTCTCATATTACAAAACACAGAACTCACTTGAGAAACGCTATATGTGCAGAAGACTGCGATTTCTTGGTGAAGGAGGGATAACTACTCTAATTTACAACAGAGAGCTCTAATACCAAAGCGCACATTAACCAGAATAATTCCAGAAACTTGTGAAGCGATTTATAAATCAATGAGGAGGAAACATCTGAGGGTAAATAAACGTTAAGTACACTATATAGGCAATTAGAAGTATTTTTATTTTTGGACAATGTAATTAATAGAATTAGTCCTCCAACAACTATAAAATTAATAAAAAGTACAAAAAAATAAACGTTTTTTAACTTGTGGCATCCAGAGCTCAAAAATAAACGAAGTAGTATGAAAAGCTAAGGTTTTTTATTTTATTTTAGAGTGTGACCACCTCATTTGCCCTGGCTTGCTGTAAAGCTGCCCTCGTGTTTCCAGATGTAGAGATGAATGACTGTAGCTGTGATTGTCGATATAAAGTCGCCTGCAGCAAATTCCACCTGCCTACCAGGACATGGTTGATAGCATGCATTGAGCCCCTTGCTCACTCCCCACCCCAGCCGAACCAAAGTTATTAAAAAAAAAGTGTCAAATAAATATACCAACTCTGAAGCCATGTTTATAAACACACTACAGACACGTCAAAAATAGTTGTAGTGATGCCAGCGCTCCAAGCGGTTATGTTTCACATTGCAGTGAACAGAAGACGAACAGCTTTTATGATGAAATCTACGGCGGGGCTCTAGATTTGACCATATTTCTTTGACGAAAGTCGAGATTCTACTTACTTCCCTATTAACATTGTCAAGTTTCTTACACACAACAATTTGACGTATCAACTGTGATAAAGATATACAGGGTGTTACAAAAAGATACGGCCAAACTTTCAGGAAACATTCCTCACACATAAAGAAAGAAAATATGTTATGTGGACATGTGTCCGGAAACGCTTACTTTCCATGTTAGAGCTCATTTTATTACTTCTCTTCAAATCACATTAATCGTGGAATGGAAACACACAGCAACAGAACGTACCAGCGTGACTTCAAACACTTTGTTACAGAAAATGTTCGAAATGTCCTCCGTTAGTGAGGATACATGCAGCCACCCACCGTCGCATGTAATCCCTGGTGCGCTGATGCAGCACTGGAGAATGGCATATTGTATCACAGCCGTCCACAATACGAGCACGAAGAGTCACTACATTTGGTACCGGGGTAGCGTAGGCAAGAGCTTTCAAATGCTCCCATAAATGAAAGAGGGTTGAGGTCAGGAGAGCGTGGAGGCCATGGAATTGGTCCGCCTCTACCAATCCATCGGTCACCGAATCTGTTGTTGAGAAGCGTACGAACACTTCGACTGAAATGTGCAGGAGCTCCATCGTGCATGAACCACATGTTGTGTCGTACTTGTAAAGGCACATGTTCTAGCAGCACAGGTAGAGTATCCCGTATGAAATCATGATAACGTGCTCCATTGAGCGTAGGTGAAAGAACATGGGGCCCAATCAAGACATCATCAACAATGCCTGCCCAAACGTTCACAGAAAATCTGTGTTGATGACGTGATTGCAGAATTGCGTGCGGATTCTCGTCAGCCCACACATGTTGATTGTGAAAATTTACAATTTGATCACGTTGGATTGAAGCCTCATCCGTAAAGAGAACATTTGCACTGAAATGAAGATTGACACATTGTTGAATGAACCATTTGCAGAAGTGTACCCGTGGAGGCGAATCAGCTGCTGATAGTGCCTGCACACGCTGTACATGGTACGGAAACAACTGGTTCTCCCGTAGCACTCTCCATACAGTGACGTGGTGAACGTTACCTTGTACAGCAGCAACTTCTCTGACGCTGACATTAGGGTTATCGTCAACTGCACGAACAGTTGCCTCGTCCATTGCAGGCGTCCTCGTCGTTCTAGGTCTTCCCCAGTCGCAAGTCATAGGCTGGAATGTTCCGTGCTCCCTAAGATGCAGATCAATTGCTTCGAACGTCTTCCTGCCGGGACACCTTCGTTCTGGAAATCAGTCTCGATACAAACGTACCGCGCCACGGCTATTGCCCCGTGTTAATCCATACATCAAATGGGCATCTGCCAACTCTGCATTTGTAAACATTGCAATGACTGCAAAACCACGTTCGTGATGAACACTAACCTGTTGATGCTACGTACTGATGTGCTTGATGCTAGTACTGTAGACCAATGAGTCGCATGTCAACACAAACACCGAAGTCAACATTACCTTCCTTCAATTGGGCCAACTGGCGGTGAATCGAGGAAGTACAGTACATACTGACGAAACTAAAATTAGCTCTAACATGGAAATTAAGCGTTTCCGGACACATGTCCACATAACATCTTTTCTTTATTTGTGTGTGAGGAATGTTTCCTGAATGTTTGGCCGTACCTTTTTGTAACACCCTGTATAATAGTGTAATACCGGTTTTAGAAACAAGAATAGCAAGGTTGAGATAGGAGTACTTAGGAGAGACATGTTCACAAGTGCAGTAATTCCAGATCTGTCGATACTGCGCAAGCCACCTCATAGTGCGTCGCGGAGTGTACTTTTGCTAACCCGTCCTATTTCTCTGTTACATTGGCGGATGTCGCTAAACCACTGCATAAGCTCTAATTTCTCGTATTTTTCGTCGTGGTCATATCGTGAGACGTATGTGGGAGGAAGTAATATTTTGTCCGACTGTTGCTAGAAAGCACATTCTCAAAATGTCAGTAGTGAACCTCTCCGTCACGCACAACGCTCTCTCGTAGTGTCTGTCAGTGGAGTTGGTTGAGATCTCTGACGCTCTCGCGCTGACTAAACGATTCTGTGAACCTTTCTTGAATATTGATGTGAGCTGTGCAACTTTCCAGTCTTTGGGGCCGGCGGGAGTGGCCGAGCGGTTCTGGGCGCTTCAGTGAGGAACCGCGCGACCGCTAAGGTCGCAGGTCCGAATCCTGCCTCGGGCATGGATGTGTGGGATGTCCTTAGGTTAGTTAGGTTTAAGTAGTTCTAAGTTCTAGGGGACTGATGACCTCACATGTTAAGTCCCATAGTGCTCAGAGCCATTTGAACCATTTTGAACCAGTCTTTGGTTACGGATCTTTCGTTGAGCGAACGGTTTGTATATGACTGTTAAGTATGGAGCTAATGCATCAGCGTACTCCGAAAGGAACCTAATTGGTATAAAATCTGGACCACAAAACTTGCTTTTATTAAGTGATTTAAGTTGCTTCAATACTCCGAGGATATTTGGTTCAAATGGCTCTGAGCACTATGGGACTCAACTGCTGAGGTCATTAGTCCCCTAGAACTTAGAACTAGTTAAACCTAACTAACCTAAGGACATCACAAACATCCATGCCCAAGGCAGAATTCGAACCTGCGACCGTAGCGGTCTTGCGGTTCCAGACTGCAGCGCCTTTAACCGCACGGCCACTTCGGCCGGCCGAGGATATTTACTTCTACGTTGCTCATGTTGGCAGCTGTTCTCGATCCGAATTCTGGAATCTTTACTTCGTCTTCTTTTGTGAAGGCATTTAGGAAGGTTGTGTCTGCTTTGGCAACACTGTCTCGGATAGTAACTCCATTGCTATGGCGCAGAAAAGGCATTGGTTGTTTATTGTCGCTAACATACTGCACATACGACCAGAATCTCTTTGCATTTTCTGCCAGGTTTCGAGACAAAGTTTCGTTGTGGAAACTGATAGAACTAGGGCGGTGTATGATCGCCTTCGAACCTCTAACCTTGGTACTACATTAATGAAAACAAACAAACGTGGTAATTTAGAAGAAGTAAAAGTGTTAACAAAATTTCCATAGGTGATCCTGCGGAAGGAGATCATTACCGACTAGACTGCAAGTTCTCTTTTCTGTACGGGCGTTCGAGTTCCGTGGAATCCCCTAGCTGGGAAACAGGGTTTATAACGTGAGGATCTCCGCTGTTGTGCCGGTGCCCTGATCTCCCCCTCGGACCTCGAAAACCCGGGCGAGGGCCGCGTCGGGGTGTCGCGCAGGTTCGCACCCATATCCTCAGGAGGTCTCCAAGGTGAAGAGCGTCTACTCGACACAACGACTCAAGCATATTTTGGGCATCACTCTGTAGTACCGACATCCCAAAGTCTATGATCTCGAGTCACAACCCCGCTGAATGTATCCGCTGCTCTCAGACGTAGACGGTTCTCGACACAGCAGATTCCGTTCTCTCGGGGGGTTCAGTTCACTAGCTGCAGCCGTTCCGCGTTCCGCACCGGCAGTGAAAGTACGGCGCGCACAAAAAGGTCAGACCGAGTCAGCAGTCAGCAGCGCTGAACGACCGCCGCAGCAGCCGTCAGCGGGAGAGTGTTACGTAGTCTCTGCACCAACTGAAACAATTCCTCACTTACGACGGTATTACACTTTCATATTTCTTTGACAAAGAAATATGATCAAATATTTATCAAATAACTACTGACTGCCTTGAGAGAGCCAGTCCGGACAAAAGTCTACCATGTGGTGAGCAAGATGTATCAGACAGCCGAAAGTCCCTCAGACTTCAAGAAGAATATAATAATTCCTATCCCAAAGAAAGCAGGGGTTGACAGATGTCAAAATTACCGACCTATCAGTTTAATAAGTCACAGCCGCAAAATATTAACGCGAATTCTTTACAGACGAATGGAAAAACTGGTAGAAGCCGACCTTGGGGAAGATCAGTTTGGATTCCGTAGAAATGTTGGAACACGTGAGGCAATACTGACCCTACGACTTATCTTAGAAGAAACCTACGTTTCTGGTATTTGTAGACATAGCGAAAGCTTTTGACAATGTTGACTGGAATACTCTCTTCAAATTCTGAAGGTGGCAGGGGTAAAATAAAGGAAGCGAAAGGCTATTTACAATTTGTAGAGAAACCAGTGGCCGTGCGGTTCTAGGCGCTACAGTCTGGAGCCGAGCGACCGTACGGTCGCAGGTTCGAATCCTGCCTCGGGCATGGATGTGTGTGATGTCCTTAGGTTAGTTAGGTTTAATTAGTTCTAAGTTCTAGGCGACTGATGACCTCAGAAGTTAAGTCGCATAGTGCTCAGAGCCATTTGAACCATTTGCAATTACAAGAGTCAAGGGGGCACGAAAGGGAAGCAGTGGTTGGGAAGGGAGTGAGACAGCGTTCTAGCCTCTCCCCGATGTTATTCAGTCTGTATATTGAGCAAGCAGTAAAAGAAACAAAAGAAAAATTCGGAGCAGGTATTAAAATCCATGGAGAAGAAATAAAAACTTTGAGGTTCGCCGATGACATTGTAATTCTGTCAGAGACAGCAAAGGACTTGGAAGAGCAGTTGAACGGAATGGACAGTGTCTTGAAAGGAGGATATAAGATGAACATCAACAAAAGCAAAACGAGGATAATGGAATGTAATCGAATTAAGTCGGGTGATGATGAGGGAAACAGGTTAGGAAATGAGACACTTGAAGTAGTAAAGAAGTTTTGCTATTTGGGGAGCAAAGTAACTGATGATGGTTGAAGTAGAGAGGATATAAAATGTGGACTGGGAATGGTAAGGAAAGCGTTCCTGAAAAAGACAAATTAACATCGGATATTGATTTAAGTGTCAGGAAGTCGTTTCTGATAGTATTTGTATGGAGTGTAGCCATGTATGAAAGTGAAACGTGGACGATAAATAGTTTAGACAAGTAGAGAATAGAAGCTTTCGAAATGTGGTGCTACAGAAGAATGCTGAAGATTAGATGGGTAGATCACATAACTAATGAGGAGGTATTGAATAGGATTGGGGAAGAGAGAAGTTTGTGGCACAACTTGACCAGAAGAAGGGATCGGTTGGTAGGACATGTTCTGAGGCATCAAGGGATCACCAATTTAGTACTGGAGGGCAGCGTGGAGGGTAAAAATCGTAGAGGGAGGCCAAGAGATGAATACACTAAGCAGATTCAGAAGGATGTAGGCTCCAGTAGGTTCAATGGCTCTGAGCACTATGGGACTTAACATCTATGGTCATCAGTCCCCTAGAACTTAGAACTACTTAAACTTAACTAACCTAAGGACATCACACAACACCCAGCCATCACGAGGCAGAGAAAATCCCTGACCCCGCCGGGAATCGAACCCGGGAACCCGGGCGTGAGAAGCGAGAACACTACCGCACGACCACGAGCTGCGGGCTCCAGTAGGTACTGGGAGATGAAGAAGCTTGCACAGGATAGAGTAGCATGGAGAGCTGCATCAAACCAGTCTCTGGACTGAAGACCACAACAAGTGAACACGATCCGAAGGAATACGTTCGCCGTACGTCCCACATTGATTTCTGTGGTTATATCACACGGTGTTGCTTGTCTAGATCCAACCACCATTCCGCGTTCAAAGTGTGTAAATTCCCCTTGTGCGGTCATAACCACGCACAAACCTTTACGCGTGAGTCACGTGAGTACGAATTACAGCTCAGCCAATACACTGCCCTTTCATATCTCGTGTACGCGATACTACTGCCATCTGTACACGTACATATCGCTATCCATGAGTGTGATCACCGCAGCGTATGTCTGGAGGCAGCGTAATTCGCTGCGCGCAAATTACCCAGACCTCGTTGATCCAGAATTTGGGAATGAGTGCACTTAGCGATATCCAATAAGCTTTACACACATCACGCACGCAATTTTTCCGTGGTCTACCTGGCCGCCGCCATCATGTGAGAAAAGCTCAGCCGCTCTCGCCGGTGACTGATTCAAACAATGAAGGACGGGACTATTATATGCAGCGAAAATACGAAAGCGCATGCGCTGAGGTAATGAGCATGCGCTCAAACGTTGTTGCTTTCCCCTGGCGCAAGAGGAGTTGCAGCGCCTCTAGTGGTGAACGCAGTCGAAAAACAACCTATCGCCAGGCTTCCTTAAACCTAAATCGTCCTTAACAGAGTCAAGATGGGCTCTCATATTTCCTGGCGGAGAATACACATCTGATTTCATATTCCTTGAAAACCTTACTTAGCATGGCAGACACGTTCCAAGCATATGAAAGGAAAGCCACAGAACTAAAAGTGTCTTCATCTGGTTTAGGTGACGGTCCAAACTCAAATGCATGTGAATGCGGTAAAATATACATCGGCCAAACTATTCATACCGTCACTGACAGATACCATCTTAGTATATATATATATATATATATATATATATATATATATATATATATATAGTTGAGGCTCACCGGCCACTTGACCATCCTCTTCTTCTGTGCGAATGCACAAACAGTGCCCCAACTCTTACTGGAATCGGCAACGCGCCGCGGGTAATTAGTATAATGGGCGGGGGCACTACGAATGTAGTGCGGGACAATACGGGTTTGGCGGGAGGCGTGCCAGAGATAAATCCCTGCAGTCGCTCTATCCTCTGTGTCCTCGGTGGCTGAGATGGATAGAGCGTCTGCCATGTAAGCAGGAGATCCCGGGTTCGAGTCCCGGTGGGAGTACACATTTTCATCTGTCCCCGTTGACGTATGTCAACGCCTGTAAGCAGCTAAGGGTGTTCATTTCATTGTAATGACAGATGTGTTGAGCATCATCGTCATACGCATTTATTACAACCTGACAAATCTGCGGTGGCTGAGAACTGTCTTAGAGAGAGACATAGGATGCTACGCTATGAGACACAAGTGGTTGCGAACGCCTCGCATTACTGAGATCATGTCTTAAAACAATTTGTCGGAGTCAGACTAACAGATAATATTAACCGTGATGATTCGCTAAGTAAAACCTGGAATCCTGTTTAATCAGATATGAAGAAACAACGGCATCGGAATCGGCCGGCTTCGAGTATTCATTTTTAACGATATTTTTTTAACGAAAAACATTTGTCAGCGTTCACCACTAGAGGCGCTGCAACTCTTCTTGCGCCAGGGGCAGCAGCAGCAGCGATTAGCGCTTGCGCTTTAGCTCCGCGAATGTGCTTTTCTATTTTCGCTGCATGTAAAGGTCCGGTTTGAATCAGTTATCGGCGAGAGCGGCTTAGCTTTTCCGATGTGATGATGGATGCTATGTGAACCGCGGAAACGATGTGCCCAGATGACAGTTTGATACAGCTGAAGACCCGACAGGAATGCGATCTGCTTCGACCATAAATATAATAGACTGGCCCTGACGTCATTTTATTGGCTCCAACATCTCTGGGCTAAAGTCACGTGAATGTTGGCAAAACATGGTTGTCTCGTGTTGCGCTTATGGCTGTACTCAGCGTTTTGTCGGGGGAAATGGCATTACATTTCACGTGTAAGCGCTTTTTATGTTTTTTACACTTGAAATAGAGTATCACGTAAATTAAAGTGTTGAAAGCGATGCCTGTAAAGTCAGACTCATATTACATTTTGGAAAGTATCTGTGATAATTCGGTTACAGAAGTAAATACAACTGTTTCTCGTTCCTACTCATAGGTTCCCTAAGGATGAAAACCGAAGGCAGCTTTGGCTACAGGCCCTGAAACGGAAGAACTTTAAGCCATCTGCACATACGCGCCTTTTTGTATATACAATTGAGATTATAATAAGGTAAGAGCACGTATAGTCGTCACATGAAGAGAATTTTTTTCTACCTTCTAATACTACTAAATAAATGTAGGCTTCAAAATTATTTTCTGAAACTTCAAAGTCTCACCTTTCATCTAAAATATCTTTTTTTTTTAAACTGATAGTTTAAACTTTTGTAAAAATAGTGGTAGCTGAACCTCTGAAGTGCACCTAAAATTGATACTCTAAAATGGACCTGCTCCTAAAGTCGACAATTTTGGCACCTATACTTGACATAATTCCCATGTCCCATTTTCTTTTATGAGTGAGTGACTAGAGCTCAAAACACGGCGAATCCAATGTTTAAAGCTTTGACACGAGCCCACTCTTACTGTTTAAAAGAATTTTAACGAAATTTTACTTTAATGGACAGTTTATAGTAATTTCGTCCCGCTGCCCACCAGATGGGCGTTCGATGTATTTGTTAGATTTTATAAATGGTACTGTGAACAAATCCAGGTCAAGTGCAGTTCTGACATAATTTTTCGTAAATAAAAAAGTAATTTTTGTTGGAAGCGTTTGGCAGTCAATTCAGAAATGTGGGTAAAATACGATACAAACTTAGGATGGCAGACCGCTGATTTGAAATCCCGCCACGTTTTGCTAACAGTCACGTGGTTTATGTTGGAGCCACACCAACCCTATAGCTTCTGCACAGCAAGGCCAGTCTACCAGTATCTGTGGTCGAAGACGTAGTCACAAACATTACACGCAATATTAAACCTTTTGTCGAACATCCCTCACACATTAATGAGAGGAAAAAACTCCATCAGATATCGTATTGTATGGAACTGGGGACCTCGAAACGGCGGAGAGGCTTCGTCCTCGCCATAGCCCGCAGTGGTAGGCAATCCCACAACAGGCTACAGAAGTCCACTCACCCCATCGCCGCCCAAACCGAACCCAGGGTTATTGTGCGGTTCGGCCCCCAAGTGGATATAAACATCATTCCTGCCCTTTTTAATTGCTCATGAAAACCACATATTGCCTGTTGTACCGCCATACAGCGAGACCTTCAGAGGTGATACTCCAGATTGTTGTACACACCGGTACCTCTAATACCCAGTATCACGTCCTCTTGCATTGATGCACGCCTGTATTCGTTGTGGCATACTATCCACAAGTTCATCAAGGCCACATTGTCCCACTCCTCAACGGCGATTCGGCGTAGATCCCTCAGAGTGGTTGGTGGGTCACGTCGTCGATTAACAGTCCTTTCCAAGAAGATGCTGGCCACTGTAGTCGAGCGATGTCGTTATACTGAACGAAGTCATTCACAAAATATGCACGATGGGCGCACGGATTGTCGTCCATGAAGAAGTCTCGCCAGTATGCTGCCGATACGGTTGCACTATCGGTCGGAGGATAGCATTCACTTATCGTACAGCCGTTACGGTGCCTTTCAGCTGCGTACGTCGTCCCCACATAAAACCGCCCCAAAAATCAGGGAACCTTCGCCTTGCTGCACTCGCTGGACAGTGTGTCTAAGGCGATCAGCCTGACTGGCTTGCCTCCAAACACGTCTCCAGCGATTGTCTGGTTGAAGGCATATGCGACACTCATCGGTGAAGAGAACGTGATGCTAATCTTGAGCGCTCCATTAGGCATGCTGTTGGGCCCATCTGTACCGCGCCGCATGTTGTCGTGGTTGCAAAGATGGACCTCGCCATGGACATCGCGAGTGAAGTTGCGCATCATACAGCATATTGAGCACAGTGTCAGTCGTTACACAACGCCTGTGGCAGCACGAAAAGCATTATTCAACATGGTGGCGTTGCTGTCAGGGTTCCTCCGAGCCACAATCCCTGGGTAGCGGTCATCCACTGCAGTAGTAGCCCTTGGGCGGCCTGAGCGAGGCATGTCATCGACAGTTCCTGTCTCCCTGTATATCCTCCATATCCGAACAAGCCCTTCCTGGCACAAAGTAACAATGCGGACGCGATCGAACCGCGGTATTGACCGTCTAGGCATGGTTGAACTACAGACAACACGAGCCGCGTACCTCCTTCCTGGTGGAATGAGTGGAACTGATCGGCTGTCGGACCCCCTCCGTCTAATAGGCGCTGCTCATGCATGGTTGTTTACATCTTCGGGCGGGCTTAGTGACATCTCTGAACAGTCAGAGGGACTGTGTCTGTCTCCCTGTATATCCTCCATATCCGAACAAGCCCTTCCTGGCACAAAGTAACAATGCGGACGCGATCGAACCGCGGTATTGACCGTCTAGGCATGGTTGAACTACAGACAACACGAGCCGCGTACCTCCTTCCTGGTGGAATGAGTGGAACTGATCGGCTGCCGGACCCCCTCCGTCTAATAGGCGCTGCTCATGCATGGTTGTTTACATCTTCGGGCGGGCTTAGTGACATCTCTGAACAGTCAGAGGGACTGTGTCTGTGATACAATATCCACAGTCAACGTCTTTCTTCAGGAGTTCTGGGAACCGGGGTGATGTAAAACTTTGTTCGGTGTCTGCATTTAGACGTCGATTCCCGTTAGGTGTCGATAAAAGATTCCTAAACATCTTTTTAAAATTATTGTAAAGTAGACACTGAAACAGAAGCTAAGAATTATTCTTATTGACTTCACTTGCCCAAGTGCGACTATGTAGCTGCCTTACAACCTGGTGCAATTTCGAAAAACTGATATAAAATAAATTGCTGTATGACAATATTCTGTAATTTATAAAAAAATCCGCATGCATAACTGTAAAATAATTAATGATATAAAAATTTTAAAAAATGGGGTGACAAGTAGCGAGCTTCCGCTGTGTCATTTGGATAGCAATCTATGTTGTTGATGACAGCCTAAGTGATTATACGTATGCGGATAGTAAAATCGTCACAGTGATCGTGGATAACAGACTTGATTCACGTAGTAACAACATTTAGACGAGGTGACCGCACATATCGGAGCCACGATCTGTGGCTACTACTTAAAAAATATAGACTAACCACGACGATGTTAATGGAGAGGCTGAAGTCGATGAATTGACAATACGTTACCCCAATATAAAAACGTAAAACACTCTAGGTAGTGATCAAAAGAAATTGACGCATGACACGGCCACAAAATGCTCGTTTACTAAGTTACGTTTAACGTATCTTCCCGTGACCTGTATATAACTTCATTGCTGGCACTTCCTATCTTCTTTTGCTGTTACAGAAGAAAACGCAATGTCCGAAAAAATCTTGACTGCGGAAGAATTTGTCGCCCGATGTGTACGTATGTAAGGGCACCATAGAATCATGTCAGGGCACTTTATCTTCGTCATTGTGGGGTAAACAGCTCCCGGCATAAAATTTTAATGTCGTGGTTTATATAGTTATAGTTATAGCCACGGCTTTCACCCGTGGTCTAAGGGGTGCCGGCACGGTAGCTCAGCGTGTTCGGTCAGAGGGTTAGCTGCCCTCTGTAATAAAAAACTGAGTTAATAGATCAACAACGAACTTCAAACGGATGTCTTACGACGTCCGCTCCGATCAGATTCAACGAACAAAAACGAACAGAATGAGATTTTTTTTAACAAAAAAAAAGGGGGTAGCGTCTTTGATTCATAATCAAAACGTATTCGGTCCCGGGTTCGATCCCCGCCACTGCCTAAATTTTGATAAATAATCAGTATTGGCGGCCGAAGACTTCCGGCATAAGAAGTCAGCCTCATTCTGCCAACGGCGTTGTCAAAGAGGGCGGAGGAGCGGATAGAGGTTCAGGGCACTCTCTTGTCCTAGGGGTAGGAAATTGCCCCTAAAGGCGGAAGAATCAGCAATGATCAACGACATGAGGATGCAGAAGGCAATGGAAACCACTGCATTAAAGACACGTAACGTGTATCCACAGGACATGTGGCCTGTAATTGAAGAAGTGTCATGATGATCTCTCCATTGGCAAAAGATTCCGGAATAGTCCCCCATTCGGATCTCCGGGAGAGGACTGCCAAGGGGGAGGTTACCATGAGAAAAAGATTGATTAATCAACGAAAGGATAACGTTCTACGAGTCGGGGCGTGGGATGTCAGAAGCTTGAACGTGGTAGGGAAACTAGAAAATCTGAAAAGGGAAATGCAAAGGCTCAATCTAGATATAGTCGGGGTCAGTGAAGTGAAGTGGAAGGAAGACAAGGATTTCTGGTCAGATGAGTATCGGGTAATATCAACAGCAGCAGAAAATGGTATAACAGGTGTAGGAATCGTTATGAATAGGAAGGTAGGGCAGAGGGTGTGTTACTGTGAACAGTTCAGTGACCGGGTTGTTCTAATCAGAATCGACAGCAGACCAACACCGACAACGATAGTTCAGGTATACATGCCGACGTCGCAAGCTGAAGATGAACAGATAGAGAAAGTGTAGGAGGATACTGAAAGGGTAATGCAGTATGTAAAGGGGGACGAAAATCTAATAGTCATGGGCGACTGGAATGCAGTTATAGGGGAAGGAGTAGAAGAAAAGGTTACAGGAGAATATGGGCTTGGGACAAGGAATGAAAGAGGAGAAAGACTAATTGAGTTCTGTAACACGTTTCAGCTAGTAATAGCGAATACCCTGTTCAAGAATCACAAGAGGAGGAGGTATACTTGGAAAAGGCCGGGAGATACGGGAAGATTTCAATTATATTACATCATGGTCAGACAGAGATTCCGAAATCAGATACTGGATTGTAAGGCGTACCCAGGAGCAGATATAGACACAGATCACAATATAGTAGTGATGAAGAGTAGGCTGAAGTTCAAGACATTAGTCAGGAAGAAACAATACGCAAAGAAGTGGGATACGGAAGTATTAAGGAATGACGAGATACGTTTGACGTTCTCTAACGCTATAGATACGGCAATAAGGAATAGCGCAGTAGGCAGTACAGTTGAAGAGGAATGGACATCTCTAAAAAGGGCCATCACAAAAGTTGGGAAGGAAAACATAGGTACAAAGAAGGTAGCTGCGAAGAAACCATGGGTAACAGAAGAAATACTTCAGTTGATTGATGAAAGGAGGAAGTACAAACATGTTCCGGGAAAATCAGGAATACAGAAATACAAGTCGCTGAGGAATGAAATAAATAGGAAGTGCAGGGAAGCTAAGACGAAATGGCTGCAGGAAAAATGTGAAGACATCGAAAAAGATATGATTGTCGGAAGGACAGACTCAGCATACAGGAAAGTCAAAACAACCTTTGGTGACATTAAAAGCAACGGTAGTAACATTAAGAGTGCAACGGGAATTCCACTGTTAAATGCAGAGGAGAGAGCAGATAGGTGGAAAGAATACATTGAAAGCCTCTATGAGGGTGAAGATTTGTCTGATGTGATAGAAGAAGAAACAAGAGCCGATTTAGAAGAGATAGGGGATCCAGTATTAGAATTGGAATTTAAAAGAGCTTTGGAGGACTTACGGTCAAATAAGGCAGAAGGGCTAGATAACATTCCATCAGAATTTCTAAAATCATTGGGGGAAGTAGCAACAAAACGACTATTCACGTTGGTGTGTAGAATATATGAGTCTGGCGATATACCATCTGACTTTCGGAAAAGCAGCATCCACACAATTCCGAAGACGGCAAGAGCTGACAAGTGCAAGAATTATCGCACAATCAGCTTAACAGCTCATGCATCGAAGCTGCTTACAAGAATAGTATACAGAAGAATGTAAAAGAAAATTGGGAATGCGCTAGCTGACGATCAGTTTGGCTTTAGGAAAAGTAAAGGGACGAGAGAGGCAATTCTGACGTTACGGCTAATAATGGAAGCAAGGCTAAAGGCAAATCAAGACACTTCTATAGGATTTGTCGACCTGGAAAAAGCGTTCGACAATATAAAATGGTGCAAGCTGTTCGAGATTCTGAAAAAAGTAGGGGTAAGCTATAGGGAGAGACGGGTCATATACAATATGTACAACAACCAAGAGGGAATAATAAGAGTGGACGATCAAGAACGAAGTGCTCGTATTAAGAAGGGTGTAAGACAAGGCTGTAGCCTTTCGCCCCTACTCTTCAATCTGTACATCGAGGAAGCAATGATGGGAATAAAAGAAAGGTTCAGGAGTGGAATTAAAATACAAGGTGAAAGGATATCAATGATACGATTCGCTGATGACATTGCTATCCTGAGTGAAAGTGAAGAAGAATTAAATGATCTGCTGAACGGAATGAACAGTCTAATGAGTACACAGTATGGTTTGAGAGTAAATCGGAGAAAGACGAAGGTAATGAGAAGTAGTAGAAATGAGGACAGCGAGAAACTTAACATCAGGATTGATGGTCACGAAGTCAATGAAGTTAAGGAATTCTGCTGCCTAGGCGGTAAAATAACCAATGACGGACGGAGCAAGGAGGACATCAAAAGCAGACTCGCTATGGCAAAAAAGGCATTTCTGGCCAAGAGAAGTCTACTAATATCAAATACCGGCCTTAATTTGAGGAAGAAATTTCTGAGGATGTACGTCTGGAGTAGAGCATTGTATGGTAGTGAAACATGGACTGTGGGAACACCGGAACAGAAGAGAATCGAAGCATTTGAGATGTGGTGCTATAGACGAATGTTGAAAATTAGGTGGACTGATAAGGTAAGGAATGAGGAGGTTCTACGCAGACTCGGAGAGGAAAGGAATATGTGGAAAACACTGATAAGGAGAAGGGACAGGATGATATGACATCTGCTAAGACATGAGAGAATGACTTCCATGGTACTAGAGGGAGTTGTAGAGGGCAAAAACTGTAGAGGAAGACAGAGATTGGAATACGTCAAGCAAATAATTGAGGACGTAGGTTGCAAGTGCTACTCTGAGATGAAGAGGGATGAAGAGGTTAGCACAGGAAAGGAATCGTGGCGGGCCGCATCAAACGAGTCAGTAGACTGTTGACCAAAAAAAAGGCCAATGATGTTATGTTTAATACCTCAGTTGGATTTCATAGTTACAGGCGTATATATGTACGTACAGTATTTTAGCACTTACTTCTTTTGATTCGAAGTGCCCAAAATAGTTTATCCTAAATTCCCCTAATGCGTTTTAGCAAACACGAAGTTCGTTTTTCATATTATGTCAATTAAAAAATAATGACTGAAAGAAGCAGTTTTTTCTCAAATTAGACTTGCTGCGCACTGCTTTGCATACTGCCAGAATGTGGTTTTTAATTTCCACCCAGCCATATACTTATCCTGTTTCAATCAATGTTTGCCCTAAATTTAGAGAGCCTATTTAGTGTTAAATGGTCTTAAGTGCCTAGCACACATTCCCACACTTTGTCAGCCACTAGGTCTTTGTTGTCGTTCAACATATTTATGGAGTGAGGAAACTGCTGGTCAAAGATGTCGTAGCATGATCGAGGTTCCCGAATGCGGGTTTGTAACTTCTTACGGAATTTGCATTGCGTGACACCTACTGAGTTATTTAAAGCTGTCTCGTAAACACGCTACAGCTTTTCCCATGCTGGACTTGGGCTCTGTTTCGTGACTGGTATGAATTCTCCAATTCGTAATTTCTCCTCAACCTTCTTTAAGTTCGGTTTTGTCCATTTTGCTGCTCCCACCGTAGTGACGAATAAGCTGCAGCGATACACCTACGCAAACATATACCTGACTATTCTGTAGTCACATCTACATCTACATACATACTCCGCAATCCACCATACGGTGCGTGGCGGAGGGTACCTCGTTCCACAACTAGCATCTTCTCTCCCTGTTCCACTCCCAAACAGAACGAGGGAAAAATGACTATCTCTATGCCTCTGTACGAGCCCTAATCTCTCTTATCTTTGTGGTCTTTCCGCGAAATGTAAGTTGGCGGCAGTAAAATTGTACTGGAGTCAGCCTCAAAATCTGGTACTCTAAATTTCCTCAGTAGCGATTCACGAAAAGAACGCCTCCTTTCCTCTAGAGACTCCCACCCTAGTTCGTGAAGCATTTCCGTAACACTCGCCTGATGATCAAACCTACCAGTAACAAATCTAGCAGCCCGCCTCTGAATTGCTTCTATGTCCTCCCTCAATCCCACCTGAGCCGGCCGAAGTGGCCGTGCGGTTAAAGGCGCTGCAGTCTGGAACCGCAAGACCGCTACGGTCGCAGGTTCGAATCCTGCCTCGGGCATGGATGTTTGTGATGTCCTTAGGTTAGTTAGGTTTAACTAGTTCTAAGTTCTAGGGGACTAATGACCTCAGCAGTTGAGTCCCATAGTGCTCAGAGCCATTTGAACCAATCCCACCTGATAGCGATACCAAACGCTCGAGCAGTATTCAAGAATAGGTCGTATTAGTGTTTTATAAGCGGCCTCCTTTACAGATGAACCACATCTTCCCAAAATTCTACCAATGAACCGAAGACGACTATCAGCCTTCCCCACAACTGCCATTACATGCTTGTCCCACTTCATATCGCTCTGCAATGTTACGCCCAAATATTTAATTGACGTGACTGTGTCAAGCGCTACACTACTAAGTATTCAAACATTGCAGGATTCTTTTTCCTATTCATCTGCATTAATTTAGATTGATCTATATTTAGAGTTAGCTGCCATTCTTTACGCCAATCACAAATCCCGTCCAAGTCATCTTGTATCCTCCTACAGTCACTCAGCGACGACAGCTTCCCGTATACCACAGCATCATCAGCAAACAGTTGCACATTGCTATCCATCCTATCCAAAAGATCATTTATGTAGATAGAAAACAACAGCGGACCTACCATACTTCCCTGGGGCACTCCAGATGATACCCTCACCTCCGATGAACACTCACCATCGAGAACAACGTACTGGGTTCTATTACTTAAGAAGTCTTCGAGCCACCCACATACTTGGGAACCAATCCCATATGCTCGTACCTTAGTTAGGAGTCTGCGGTGGAGCACCGAGTGAAACGCTTTCCGGAAGTCAAGGAATATGGCATCCGTCTGATACCCTTCATCCATGGTTCGCAAGACATCATGTGAAAAAAAGGCGAGTTGCGTTTCGCAGGAGCGATGCTTTCTAAAGCCGTGCTGATGCATGGACAGCAACTTCTCTGTCTGAAGGAAATTAATTATATTCGAACTGAGAATATGTTCGAGAATCCTGCAACAAACCGATGTTAAGGATATTGGTCTGTAATTTTGAGGATCCGTCCTTCTACCCTTCTTACATACAGGCGTCAGCTGCGCTTTTTCCCAGTCGCTCGGGACTTTACGTTGGGCGAGAGATTCGCGGTAAATGCAAGCTAAGTAAGGAGCCAATGCAGTAGAGTAAAAAATGGCTCTGAGCACTATGGAACTTAACATCTGAGGTCATCAGTCCCCTAGAACGTAGAACTACTTAATCCTAACTAACCTAAGGACATCACACACATCCATGCCAGAGGCAGGATTCGAACCTGCGACCGTAGCGGTCGCGCGGTTCCAGACTGAAGCGCCTAGAACCGCTCGGCCACAGCGGCCGGCGCAGTAGAGTACTCTCTGTAAAACCGAATTGGAATCCTATCAGGATCTGGCGATTTATTTATTTTCAACCCATTGAGCTGCTTCACAACCCCAGGGACTGATAGGGCGGGTTAGGACTGTTGATATTTTTAAAAATATCGGTAATCCGTTAAATCGATTTTTAAAAGGATATCTTTATCGGCACTTGATACATCGAAAGAAAGTACCGATACATTGGCGGGAAAAAATATCGATGTACCTGCCTCTAAAAACATCGGCTGCACACTGTAAATATAGTGCCGGTTTTAGAGCAGTAGATTGAATTATTGATTTATTAGTAGATATCCTGTAAATCAACAAGTTAGCGGCTTGCCTATCCCCCTCAGAGCAAGAACAAGGGGAAACGATGCACGTTCACGCTTTGCGATAACCACTTTGCTGACAATGTTAACTGCACGTCTTCTTCTGTAGTGGTCAATCCAAGGATTGGTTTGCAACAGCTACAATGGCGGCTTGTCTCCATTCTGTGCGTCTTTCAGCTTTGCTCTTCATTTCTTTATAGGTGTTACATCACACATCTTTCACGATTTGATCCATGTACCTCAGTCGTGGTCTTCCTCTTGGTCTTTTTCCCTCGACATATCCCTCTATGATTGTGTTCAGGAGTCCTTTATGTCTCAACAGATGGCCTGTAAATTGCACTCTTCTTTTAACAATGAAACTCCAGACGCTTCTCTTCTCACCTGCTCTTTCCAGAACCACTTCGTTTGTGACCTTGTCGATACATTTTATTTTGAGCATGCGTCTATAGCACCACATTTCAGAAGAATTTAGCTTCTGGTCTTCCTCTGTCCCGAGAGTCCATGTTTCACACCCATAGCATGCCACACACCACACATATGATTTCAAAAATCTTTTCCTGGTTTCAAGGCTGATGCTCTTAGATGTTAATATGTTTTTCTTCTTGTATAAAGCAGCCTTTGCTTGAGCTCTTCTACTTCTCACTTCTGCCTTGCTCCTTCCATCCCTGGTAATATTACTGCCCAGATAAGTAAATTTATCAACTTGTTCAAGCAGTTCATTGCCTACATGAACTTGGACTTTCACTTGATCTTCTTTGTCGCATGCCATTACTTTTGTTTTTGCTTTATTAATTCTCATATTATATTCTTCACCCACAACTTTATCCATTCTATTCAGTAGGACTACAAGATCTTCTTCACTTTCAGCCAGGACAGCTATATCATCGGCATACCTTATCATATCTATTCGTTGGGCATGAATTACTACACCTGTCTGTGAATTTTCCCTTACTTTTTTCAGCGCCTCTTCAATGTATACGTTAAAGATAACGGGGGATAGTGCGCAACCTTGTCGGACACCTTTCCGTATCTGCACCTCTTCTTGTTTTGTCCGTCCACGGATAACTGCTGTCTCGTTTTTGTACAGGTTCCATATCATTTTCCTATCTTTATGGTCTATTCCTACTTTTTTGAGTACCTCAAACATCTTATCCCATTTAACATTATCAAAGGCTTTCTGTACATCTACGAAAGCTATGTATGTTTTCAGGTTCTTATCTAGTCGTTTCTCTATTATTAGTTTTAGAGCAAATATTGCTTCTCTGGTTCCTCTATCTTTCCGGAATCCAAACTGGTCTTCGGAGAGTGTAGCTTCGACTTTTTGTTCAATGCGTTTTAGGATAATTGAGGTTAATATTTTAGAGGCGTGAGTAACTAGGCTGAGTGTCCTATAATTTTCGCATCTTGTAGCATTTGCCTTCTTTGGAATGGGGATCATAATGTTTTTCTCAAAGTCTGTAGGAATTTTACTGCACGTAAGTGGCACAATAAAAGGTGTGTGGTGGGTCCGTCGTTCTGTTCCGTCACACATCGGACTAGTCCGGAACACTTCATGCCGACGTGCCTGTTCTTTCATATCTGCACACGCCAGCGACCTAGCAGTTAGTGTCAGAACTTCGTGGTGGAGCCAAACGTTGCTGTTTCCGTTGGCAGCGCCGGGCGCCGATTACGTCAGCAGTTCACGTCACGCGTCTCCGACGACTGGAAAGGCCAATCTTGTCATTTAGAAATTTGTTCATCATTTTCAGCAACTGTTTTTGAAGGATGTCGATGTGAAGAAACAGCACACCAATTGCGTTAAAAATTGTTTTTTAAAGCTACTGGTGCGCTGTTTCTTGACATCGGAAATATTGTTATTGCATTCAACCCCCCACACCAGTGCAGTCGATGTTGTTCTTTTGTGCCACTTATTGTTGCTTCTCACAGACAAAGAGAGAAAGTTTGGACGTGATGAAATCTCAAATAGAAGTATCACCCCTCCACACAGCGAAAGGCCGCCCCCGGTAGCTGAGTGGTCAGCACGACAGAAGGTCAATCCTAAGGGCCCGAGTTCGATTCACGGCTGGGTCGGAGATTTTCTCCGCTCAGGGACTGGGTGTTGCGTTGTTCTAATCATCGTCATTTCATCCCCACCGATGCGCAAGTCGCTGAAATGGCGTCAAAACGAAAGACTTGCACCTACACCTACTCAAAAAAAGGCCTCGGCGCTTCCTCGTGACGTCACGTCGGCTAGGCACGGCGAACGCCAGGTCTGTTGCAGGCATACTCATAATGGTGGTGTCTCCCTCTCTGACACAGGAAAATGTGACACTATTGATGGTAGTTGACCAACACACATTGTTCTGAGAGATTTGTGCAACCAATTAATTCTGCAATTCACTGCACTTCCTAACAAATAGTGTACTCCTGAACTTAAATTTCCACCGGTTTTAAGGATTGACATACAAAAACAACTTCGTGGTCCAGCAGCAACAGAATTCGTGCTTCTTTACCTTATTTGTAAATCTGAGGAAGCAACGTTTGTACTGGGTTGCTTTTACAAGAAACTGTGAACATAATGGTACTCTTCTTTAGGTGTCTCGGTTGACTATGGGGTAAGGAGCACTGAATGTTAATGAAATATCTTGCGATTGTACACGTTAGGGGAGGGGGTGGGGGACAGAAGAAGAGGCAAAAGAGAGATACTTGTTTTATCAAATAATTTTTTTTTATCTTATAAAGTTTCTCCTTTCAGTTGCAAGAGGGGAATATTTATCTTTTCTAATGTGAATGTTCAAAAAGTTTAAGCTCAGCAGTATTTTCGATGTATGAAGCTATTTTGTTTCCTGTTTAGAATTCCTTTCGTTGAAAACGACTGTAATCTAATGACTGGCAACAGTTGGACATTTACACATGTAAATTAGTTCACATTTCCAGTGACGATGTCAAACGAAAATAAATAAATAAATAAAAGAAACGAGTACATAGTGAGGGGGTTGGCTTAAGTTTCGATAACAAAATGGATCAAGTAAATATAGTTACTTGAATGTAAAATTTCCGAAGCTTGCAATGGGCCAAAGCATCTTCTCATATTGATCTACGTTTGTTTCGACAGGATTCAGTAATACAGAACTATGATCTTCATTTGTAGCTTTACGATAGTAAGAAAATCTTTCATCTAAATAAAACTGCAGAATCCAAAACAATACCAAACAGTTTGTCCAAAAGTTAGAGATTTATAGTGATAAGCACGTCCAGGCGTTTCTGCTTGCAACAGGCCTGGCGTTCGCCGTGCCTAGCTGACGTGACGCCACCAACAAGCGCCGAGGCCTTGCTTTGAGTCGGTGTTGCACCTGGCGAACGGTCTACCCGACGGGAGGCCCTAGTCACACGACATTTATTTACACAGCGAAAGTAAAATTATGTCAATACAATTTCAACAACTTCAAATATTTTCCGAAAACTGTCAAAAAATACAGTATAAAATAAATATATCGGCACTCGATATTGCCGTTTTGATATCGATATATCGGGAGGGAGGTGGAAACATCGTCGATACATTTGTTGACATTGTTTGGAAAAAATGTCGATACATCGATATTTTATCAACTGCCCTATCGCAGGCGCAGCGGGCTGAAGCTTGCCAGGCTTTTGGATACCCATGTTGGCCTGTGCTTCAGTAAACGTGTACTCTTGTGTCTCCTGTTGCTGCAGGTTGAACTGCTGTAATGGACGCGGCAAAGATAGCGGCAGGAAGGCTGGGAGGGGAATCTGTACGCCTATATCTAGACCGCTGTCCTCCGGAAAGCGAGTCCTGGTGTGTGTTAACCACCACTCGATGGAATTGCAGGAGCCGACTGCAGCTGCGGCCGAGCAAAGAAATCCGCACACGCCAGCAGCCTATTGTTCGACACGGAGCTGTTACAGCGCGCCGCACCCGAGCAAAGAAATTCTCAGAAGCAAGCTTTGCCATTGTTCGCCCCGAAGCGTCGGCAAACTGAGAGGAGGTTTGTCACGAACGACTGCCACCTAAGCGTGAAAGGAAGCGAATTAGTTACGTAAGAGAGTTCTCTTTCTTACTGCTGTCCCAGAAAGGGCGCAGCAATATCTGGAACCTCTTGCTATCCTCTACAGGCGTAAAACGAGATTCATAGAATGAGCGATTCTTAATGTTTTTGGTTGGCTCTGCTGACGCTAATATTGTTTTCAGTCCGTAGATTGGTTTGATACAGCTTTCCGCGACACATGTACAGTTACATACATATGCTGCAAGGCACCGTACGGTACCATTCCACTCACAGAGAGAGGGAGGGAAGACGGAATCCGCATACCTCCGTACGACCCTTAATTACTCTTATCTTCGTTGTCCTTACGCGAAATGTACGTTGGTGGAAGCAGAGTCGTTCCGCAGTCAGCTTCAAATGTCGTTTCTCTTGATTTTACAATGAAATGAATACCCTTAGCTGCATATAGGCGTTGGTATAAGTCAACAGGGGCAGTTGAAAACGTGTGCGCCGACCGGGGCCCGAACCCGGGATCTCCTGCTTAGATGGCAGACGCTCTATCCATCTGAGCCACCGAGGACACAGAGGAGAGTGCGACTGCAGGGATTTATCTCTGACACGCCACCCGCGAAACCCACATTCTCAACGTATTGTCCCGCACTACATTCGTAGTGTCCCCGCCCATTATACTCATTACTCGCGGCTTTACTGCCGATTCGCCTAAGAGTTCAGGCACTGTTTGTGCATCTGCACAGAAGAAGATGGTCAAATAGCCGGTGAGCCTTAACTATACATATATCTCTAGATTTTCTCAATACTGTTCTTCGAAAACAACGCCACATTACCTCCAGGGATTCCCATTTGAGTTCCCCAAGCATCTCCCTACCACTTATGTTTCATTAGAACCTACCGGGTCCGCACAGCTCGTGGTCTCGCGGTCGCGTTCCCGCTTCCCGGGTTCGATTCCCGGCGGGGTCAGGGATTTTTCACCTGCCTCGAGATGACTGGGTGTTTGTGTTGTCCTCCTCATTTCATCATCATTCGTGACAGGGGCGAGATTGGACTGAGCAAAGGTTGGGAATTTGTACGGGCGCTGATAGCCGCGTAGCAAACCAGCCATGATCAGAACCTACCGGTAACAAATCTAGCAGCCCGCTTCTGAATTGCTTCGATGTCTTCTTAATCCGACCCAATTCAGATCCGAAACTCCTACACGTCGTCTTCTTTACGATTGATCCACACTTCCCTAAAATTCTCCCAATAAACCGAAATACACCATTAGCCTTCTCTGCTGGAATTCTTAAATGCTCTTACCGATCAGACTCTCATAACTCCGAGAAAGACATATTTTATAAGATATAAAATCGCAATTTGCACCCACTATTGTTGTTATTTACCACAATACTCAGCAACCTGCTGCACAGAATAAATTTAATTTCCTTACCGGTTTCGGCCCTTCTTCAGAAGGTTATACCTATCTCATTACTTTCCAGTGTCAAAAATAAGATGCACACAGCAAAATGCCATGGTTATGTGGTTCATATTGCCTGTACAAAAAAGGTATTTTGCTGTATACATCTTATTGTTGACACTCGCAAATAATGCTATGGGTAAAAAAATGGCTCTGAGCGCTATGGGACTTAACATCTGAGGTCATCAGTCCCCCAGAACGTAGAACTACTTAAACCCAACTAACCTCAGGACATCACAAACATCCATGCCCGAGGCAGGATTCGAACTTGCGACCGTAGCAGTCGCGCGGTTCCAGACTGAAGCGCATAGAACTGCTCCGCCAATTCTGCCGGCTGCGATGGGTATAACCTTCTTGAAAAGGGCACTAAATGCCAGAAACTGGATAAGAAATTAAATGTCTTGTATGCAACTGGCTGCTGATTATTTCGATACATGTAACTACAATTGCCGAGGACGGATAAAATAGTATTTCACTAAGCGCTACGATTGTAGGATGTCGAAGACAAGATAATAGAAGTTAGGGCTCGTACTGAGGCAAAAAGACAGTTGTTTTTCCCTCGCTGTATTTGCGAGTGGAACAGGAAAGGAAATGACTAGTAGTGGTATATGGTGCCCTCCGCCGTGCACCGTGCTGGAGACTGGAATCTACTGTGAGGTTACAGTTGACTTAAACATATCCCAGCGATGTTGTCAATGAGCAGACCACTCCACATAAGATCATGTGGGATGTTAAGACACGGTCGCCCAACGGATACAATTGAACATTTGAATCTCAACAGCGTGGCCCAATTAAACGTGAAGTATGGGTACCACAACTGAGACAGGTATAATGCTTCAAATGGATTATTAAACGTACACGCAAATACCTTGGAACAAGTGGGTGGGATTGGAAAGAATGTGATAGTAATGTACAATTAGCTACGTTCACGCAAACCGCTAACGATTGCTGAATTAGCTAACGGACGAAAGAAAAGACTCAGAAAAGTACATAAGAGCACCAGTTCCCTTGGCTAAGTACATGTTGAGTACAGCTAGCTGAGTGAGCGAATTAATTCAGAAGAACAAGAGTGTCGCTCGTAACAAAGTTCAAGGCCGCTTCGTCATGTCGCTCGCAAATACTGTTCGTGCTAACCGCCAACTCATGTGCAGAGAGTGTCTGCATTTGTAGCCGCAAGTACAAATTCGCGCCCAGCATCTGCGATCAGGTCTGAGACACAGCGTCAGAACCACCGTCAGCTAAAGCGTCGCCCACTGGAAGTGCAGACGAACACCGAGCGTTCCCTTTCGGAGCTCTAAGATGGAAGTGCTCATATACACTCTCCCTAAAAACTTTGCTAGTCTACCAGCACCGGTTTCTCGTTATCCACTCACTGTGGACCTCTCGAGTTCTGTCCAATGAAAAATTCATAAAAACGCTAGCAATCTCCCTCCTATTAGAGAATCTGCTGTGATAAACCAGGAGGCAGAAAGCAGAAATTCTCTCCTGCTATGAGTTTGGTGTCACGTTTCAGCCACTGACAGCGGCCGGACACAGGCACTCGCGACTTCTCATCACTGCTTCAAAAATAATTTTGGTGAGCTAATTATGTGCTCTCTTAACAAAACTTATGTATCAATTACTGCTGATTTCCTTTGCTTCCAGAAACTTTCTCTCGCTCTGAGTGTCTCATGTTTTCCCATCCCCATTGTAATGGTACTTGAATTACGTAACCATTGCGGCACCTCACCTCAACCTCTCGATACCATCAATATTCTACTGTCTTTCTGTAAAATAGTTAACATATTTCTGTGACAACATTCAGATTTGATTTCATTAACGTAGAGGTACTTCGATACATCGATATGTATATATTGCAGTGATATTATTCTTATGTGTATTCTTTCTTTTGTCACTATGATCATTGACGTACTTGTAACTCTGATTTTTGGGCGCGTAAGCGGTTACTAGAGAGTCAAGCTTTGGCCGTCATGTTAAAAAGACGCAAATTTTAGTCAGTTTATGAAATGTGAACTTTAACAGAGCACTATGGGACTTAACATCTATGGTCTTCAGTCCCCTAGAACTTAGAACTACTTAAACCTAACTAACCTAAGGACATCACATAACACCCAGTCATCACGAGGCAGAGAAAATCCCTGACCCCGCCGGGAATCGAACCCGGGAACCGGGCCGTGGGAAGCGAGAACGCTACCGCACGACCACGAGCTGCGGACAAGATATTTTCAAGTATGTTTTATATTGTGAAGTGATGTTTTGGAACGAGTTACGTGATATTGCAACAAAAGTAATAAAAAAGGAGTGTAACTTAAATTCGGAGCGCTTATTACTTTTTTACATCGCCATTGTCCTAACTTGCAAAAGTTTAATGTTCAAGAATGGTTTATGAAACACATCTATAAAACTTTTGAATATCGCAGAATAACACCTAGGCCTCTCTGCATCCGAGCTTGGCATCATCACTACCTAGATTTTCGACGATGGAGCCATGAGTTCACAACGAGACCAGCGTGGGAAACACGAAAAAATGAGTGCCTAGTTTATCCATTGTTTCAAGAAATGACTTTATTAACTGTGCTCTAATGACACCTGCCACATAATATAACTTTGTTGTTGCCCGAAAATGCAATACTTAGCAGCGTGAGCAACACTACAATCATAATTAATTTTTGACCTTTGTTGTGGTAGGGTTGTTAGATGGGGCATGGCTACTATATAACCTTGGCCGAATACATTTTGCAGCAGCGTGATAAAAAGTCCGAAATGTAATGTTTGACTGTGTACGTCTGCATACAATTAAACTGAAATCATAAAATCCAATTAAAAGGGAGCTAGACTCATAACGTGAGTGAAAACAGAAATAATTGTTTAAATTCTGAGTGGTAGGTGCGAGTAAGTGTAGATGCCATATGCAGTAGAATGAAATTAATGGAAAGTTGCTTGTCAAACGAAAAAAAAAGAAAAAAAAACGCAGGCGAAGAGGGCATGACGAAAACAGATCAGAGGAGTTGCCAGTGGCAAGGGCCCAAGAGATAATGAAAATTAACAACTCCAAGACTAAACGAAAGTGTGGTAATGACCTAGCATTAAGATTGTAAAAACAAGTGCCTAGAGGTTGTCTGTAGCATATACAACACACGCATATGCCAATTGAAAGTGCCACCCCTCTAAACTTCTCAATGAACAGTTATACGACAAAGTGTTATGCGCATTATATCCTTGTAGAGTTCTGTTTCTTCTCCTGCCGTCCACGATTTTCCTGCTTAGGTTTCGGTGAATCTGTTGTGCCTCCAGCCTTTTCATCGTGTTTTGATATGTTGCTTCCAATTCGTTTCTTTGTGTGTTGCACCGGGTGGCAATAATTAAATTGTAGTTATTCACTGAAGTCCAGTGCGGCCGTAATTATCGTATGGCAACGAAACTTGGTAGATATACTAATGCGTTAATGCAGAACTCATTTATGCTGAAAAAAATTAGGTCATTTGTTGGCCACCAGGTGCAAATGTGGCACTGCGAATGCAAGAAAGACGTATAGAAATTTTTCATATGTAGTGGATTAGCGATGGTGTTTCCGTATGCAATGGATTAGAAACGGGATGTTGTCAGTAGAGCTCAAACAAGTGAGAAAGGCATAATATGGACTTCATCACTGACCGTCGCTTACACAGTTTGTTCAACACGAGCGCTGGACGTCGTCGACGAGATCCTGCATCCGTAAAACGCCATGGTCAGCAGATGCTCCCAGCAGTTCCGGTGGAATTTCAGCAACGTGTTCCTGTATACCGGGATTCAGATCAGGTAGAGACTGAATGACTCCCCTGTAAGCTCTTTCTTTTAGTCATTCCCGGAGCGAAAAATCACGTGGATTCAAGTCAGGTGATCTTGCACGCCATGCGCCTGGAAATTCTATTCAGGATTCAGGGTGAAAAGTATTTAAACCGACCAACTCTGGGAGGTTGTAGGGGACATCAAAACAAATATTTTTCACTATGTCATTTTTTCCTATGAGGAGTATTTAAACCGGTGGAGGCCGTATTACGCTCTTCAGCTGTTAGAGGCCGTATTACGATCTTCAATTGTTAGAGGGCGTATTACGCTCTTCAGTTGTAGGCAACTGCTGTCCACCAGTGTAGTAGTGCATTGTCTCTGTTTACTAATGGAGCGATACACCTGGAGTGAGTACACCGATATGGTTGGTGCGTACTACGTAGCGCACCACAACGGACGAGCTGCACAGCGGGTTTATCAACAACAATATCCCAATCGCCGTATCCCGCATCATACGACCTTTGCTGCTGTGTACCGACGTCTGCGTGAGACCGGGTCATTTAGCAGATTACCTGGACAGGGACGCCGTCGCACGGTAAGAACGCTGCAATTTGAGGAAGCCGTCTTGCAGCATGTGGAGCGGGATCCTTCAATCAGCACTCGTGGAATTGCACGTAACGTGGGACGAATCAGACGAATGTAAGAACAGTCCTGCGAGCGCAATTGTTACGTACATTTCACTTACAGCGTGTCCACAACCTGGAACCGGTTGATTATCCATCCAGAGCACTGTTTTCGCAGTGGTGCCTGGAACGTGTGAAATGCATCCTACATTTCCATCCTCTGTGTTGTTTACAGATGAAGCAATGTTCGGGCGTGATGGATCTTCAACATGCACAATTCGCATGTTTGGAGTGGGGATAACCCACATGCCACAGTTACTAGCGCTCATCGAGTGTGGTTCTTCGTTAATTTGTGGGTCGGTGTTGTTGGGGAATGTTTAATTGGGCTGTATCTGCTACCTAGTTGTTGTCTCTTGGTCATAAGAAAATGGAAAAGTGTTTGTTGGTTTAATTAATTTGCCGCCAAAGAAATCTTCCTCTACCGGTTTAAATACTCCTCATAGGGAAAAATGATATTAGGGAAAAAATATTTGTTTTGATGTCCCCTACAACCTGCCAGAGTTTGTCGGTTTTAATACTTTTCACCCTGTATATTATCCCGGCTAGCCAAGAACCATTCCCTGCCGTGTGGATCGGGAATAAAACATCTCTAGTCGTGTGAACTAGCAGTTGAAAACGATCGCGTTTTTAGAGAGATATTTCACACACTTTCAACCACGACGGATCCAAAGACAGTTTTGTTTCTATTTTTGTTACTCTGGAGTAAGATATAAATTGAGTTCCAATCTATTTTTACTAATTTATTTCCCTGAGTAATTTGATTGTTACTTTAGCAGTCTGTATGCATTATTTGAATCCTATTAAATCTGTTTGTAAAAAGGTGTGTCGGCTTCCTTCACTAACCCTTGAATGTTCACATATATTATTGGCTATGTACTATCTGATTATAGAATTTAGTAAACCCTGGGAATGTCTCGTATATTTCTGTTTTATTGACACAATTCAGTTGTTAAATTAATGAAAGATGGCACTGGGGGATGATAAGTCAGTCAGTTCTACATTCCTTCGTGTATCTAACACCAAAGATATGCTTTCCCATGAAACTGTATTTTGCCATTAATGTCCTATAAGTTATAAATATGTCTCTGGGCCTTACAATATCTAAGCTTCTCAATTCTCACCACACGATATTAATTTTGGGTTCGAATCCTTTCAATGTCTGTTCAGCACAAGTTCAGTCTTTTAACGAGCACTATTTTTCACTTCTCGTTTATAAGCGGAATCACCTTGACAACGAGTAGCAAAGATACTAGTGTGATGAAGTCCAAACTATTTTCGGTCCCAATACTCTGTAATAATTCGCATACAGAGAATAAAGTCCTAATTAAACATAAAAGTTTCCGTATTGTCAATAAATCACTTCACAATCGTAAGTATACGATCGTAGCGTTTCGTTAAAACACGTACCATCACCATTCACTTGAATGTCAATGTTCGTACACCCAATCACCTCTAATTGACTCCGTCTCTGAATTTATCCCAAAATAACCTATTCTCCACCGCTCTAATGTCTAATCCAGTTCTAAGAATGCAGTTTAATTAGGCTTCAATCCCAAAGTGAGTTACTGCGAGACCTAAAAACTGACTCAAACCGAAAAGGGAACTGGAGCTTTCGAAGTTCCGGTCTTGCTTCAGGATAATACCCTCGCTTATACATCTGGTGAAGCACTACAGAGCATTAAAAATTTTACTTATGAGCTGATGAAGTCCTAGAAGAACTGCGAACACATTCTCCACCACTGAAAACAAAAACTCAAGAGACCTAACAATACTGCGCATTGTTTTATATATTACATTCAAAACAAAACGTATGTCTGTTATGTCTTCCTTGGATTCCTTTTGTACTACTTTGCGTTACTCTATTTCGAATATGTACTCTTTGTAAAATTTTAACTATTACTTCGAAATACTACTACCGTTTTTTGGCTCTTAGGTCGTTTCGTATTACAGAATTTAATCTAATATTTGTTTCTGTATAACCACTTTATAAAGAGCGGTTTCAACACACACCACAGAGTCAAATAAGGCGAGTCCAAAGGCTCTTCGTGCACAACACGCAGTACCCCAAATTCGAGAGTTGCGTGTTTTAACTGCACCTGAGGCGTAAAATGTGCCGCGTCATTACACAGAATATTGCCCTGCCACATGTCATCAACTTCGATCCATGCCAGAACCCGGACAGGTAATTCAGATCGTTGCTGCTTTTCTTGAGGTTTCAGCTGCTGCGCTCTCCGTATCTTTTACTGGTACCAGTGTAAAATAGAGCGCAAAACCTTCATTACTGTTGTCCATGGGACGCACAATTCTCGTGACGTAGCATGAACACGATCACTATCCGGAGCAAATACTGCATTGTCGGTTTAAGCAGCAGCAACGTCGTCGGTAACTTTCACTAGGATAGGACGACGCCTTCCCCTTCGAGGTGCCAAACCAATCGTACCCGTGTTTTCGAATTTCATTATCGCCATCTTTAAACCATTTAAGGACATCGTGCCTCTCCTCAGACGTTTCAGTCTGCGATATTCTCTCAGTACAGCGCTATAATTGCTACCGTTAACGTAAAACAGTTGCACTAACAACGCACAGTCGCTCTTATCAATAGCCAGACTGCACGCACGTTATGGCTTGTCAAATGACAGCGTGGATGTCAAACCGACATACAAACAGTGCGCAGCGCCACGTTTGCACCTGTTGGCCACAGCTGGAACTAATTTGTTTTCCAGCGTAAATCAGTCACGCATTAACGCATTGGCGTATTTACCAAGTATCTCTGCCATGCGTAATTTACAGCCCACACTGGACCTTCATAAGCAGCTGCATCTTAATTACACTACTGGCCATTAAAACTGCTACACCACGAAGATGACGTGCTACAGATGCGAAATTTAACCGACAGGAAGAAGATGCTGTGATATGCAAATGATTGGCTTTTCAGAGCATTCACACGTGTTTGGCGCCGGTGGCGGCACCTAGAACGTGCTGACATGAGGAAAGCTTCCAACAGATTTCTCATACACAAACAGCAGTTGACCGGCGTTGCCTGGTGAAACGTTGTTGTGATGCCTCGTGTAAGGAGGAGAAATGCGTACCATCACGTTTCCGACTTTGATTAAGGTCGGATTTTAGCCAATCGCGATTGCGGTTTATCGTATCGCGACATTGCTGCTCGCGTTGGTCGAGATCCAATGAGTGTTAGCAGAATATGGAATCGGTCGGTTCAGGAGGGTAATACGGAACGCCGTGCTGGATCCCAACGGCCTCGTATCACTAGCAGTCGAGATGACAGGCATCTTATCCTCATGGCTGTAAGGGACGATGCTGCCACGTCTCGATCCCCGAGTCAACAGATGGGGACGTTTGCAAGACAACAAGCATATGCACGAAGAGTTCGACGACGTTTGCAGCAGCATGGACTATCAGCTCGGAGACCGTGGCTGCGGTTACCCTTGACGCTGCATCACAGACAGGAGCGCCCGCGATGGTGTACTCAACGACGAACCTGGGTGCACGAATGGCAAAACGTCATTTTTTCGGATGAATCCAGGTTCTGTCTACAGCATCATGATGGTCGCATCCGTATTTGGCGACATCGCGGTGAACGCACATTGGAAGCTTGTATTCGTCATCGCCATATTGGCGTATCACCCGGCGTGATGGTATGGGGTGCCATTGGTTAAACGTCTCGGTCACCTCTTGTTCGCATTGACGGCACTTTGAACAGTGGACGTTACAAAAAATGGTTCAAATGGCTCTGAGCACTATGGGACAACTGCTGAGATCATTAGTCCCCTAGAACTTAGAACTAGTTAAACCTAACTAACCTAAGGACATCACAAACATCCATGCCCGAGGCAGCATTCGAACCTGCGACCGTAGCGGTCTTGCGGTTCCAGACTGCAGCGCCTTTAACCGCACGGCCACTTCGGCCGGCAGTGGACGTTACATTTCAGATGTGTTACGACCCGTGGCTCTACCCTTCAATCGATCCATGCGAAACCCTACATTTCAGCAGGATAATGCACGACCGCATGTTGCAGGTCCTGTACGGGCCTTTCTGGATACAGAAAATGTTCGACTGCTGCCCTGGCCAGCACATTCTCCAGATCTCTCACCAACTGAAAACGCCTGGTCAATGGTGGCCGAGCAACTGGCTCTTAACAATACGCCAGTCACTACTCTCGATGAACTGGGGTATAGTGTTGAAGCTGCATTGGCAGCTGTTCCTGTACACGCCATCCAAGCTCTGTTTGACTCAATGCCCAGGCGTATCAAGGCCGTTATTACGGCCAGAGGTGGTTGTTCTGGGTACTGATTTCTCAGGATCTATGCACCCAAATTGCGTGAAAATGTAATGACATGTCTGTGGTGTCACTGCCAGAGATCACACTTGCTAGGTGGTAGCCTGTAAATCGGCCGCGGTCCGATAGTATGCGTCGGACCCGCTTGTCACCGCTATCAGTGATTGCAGACCGAGCGCCGCCACACGGCAGGTCTGGAGAGACTTCCTAGCACTCGCCCCAGTTGTACAGCCGACTTTGCTAGCGATGGTTCACTGACAAATTACGCTCTCATTTGCCGAGACGATAGTTAGCATAGCCTTCAGCTACGTCATTTGCTACGACCTATCAAGGCGGATGGTTCACTGGCAAATTACGCTCTCATTTGCCGAGACTATAGTTAGCATAGCCTTCAGCTACGTCATTTGCTACGACCTATCAAGGCGCCATTATCATTTGCTATTATCTTGTGATGCATGTACCGTCAGACCGATGTTCACCAATTATGGATTAAAGTTAAGTATTCCAGCAGCTACGTACGTTTTTGGCTATTCTCATTTCCGTGTCCTGTTCCAGACCTCACGCCAGCCTGCGTGAGCTTAAACGCGTGCCTTTCGGCTTCCTCTCATAGTGGCTTGGCAGTCTTGCCAAGTCAGAACAATGTCAGTTCTAATATAATATATTTGTCCAATGAATACCCGTCTATAATTTGTATTTCTTCTTGGTGTAGCAATTTTAATGACCAGTAATGTATAACCACCTGGTACATGTCATAGACTACCTCTAGGCACCTACTTTTACAATCTTAACGAAACGTAGTTACCACACTTTTGTTTAGTCTTGGAGCTTTCATTAATTTTATACCCCATTCTGTTCATTTTCATCATCTCTTGGCCCCAAGCCGCCAGCAGTTCCTGGGATCTGTTTTTCGGCATGCCCACTGGTTCCGCGACTTTTCTTATCGTTTTACAGTCACCTTCCAAGTAGCTTCGTTGTACTTCATACGGCATACACTCTTACTTGCAGCTATCCTTCAGAATTTAAACTAATATTTGTTTCGGCTCACATTATGTCGGTAGCTCCCTTTTAATTGCGTTTCATGCATTCAGTTTAACTATATCCAATCGTAATCTAAGATTACATTTCTAACTTTATATTCCGTATCGACGTCCGACTCGGTATGTGCACAGTCATCGCGTCGGATTGGTATGCGAAGGGGTCCGGGTTCGAGTCCCGGCCGGCTGGCAGATTTGCTCCGCTAGAGGACTGGGTGTTGTTCTTAAGTTGGTACGGTCATAAATGGCATTCCGCTGTCGTGCGGCTGTCTGGACAGATCCCGAAAGCCAGTAAGTTAAAAGAAAAACGAACAAACGGTATTCGGCCGATATTTAGCGCCCCCCCCCCCCCCCCACACACACACACACACACGCCGCCCTCTCAGCAGCTGTTTTCTCAAGTATTGTAAGCACAATACGCAAGCGACGAGCCGACATTACGGAACGTTTTTCATGTATCATGGTTTCAACGATATGTCCTCTGAACTCTTACGTCTTAAAAGAGAAATTGGGCAAAAAGGAAAACTTAAGTATTGCATCATTTTGTCCCCTCTGCACACCCGCCACGTTTCATCTAGATCGTTTATTTGCTCCTGGGAATGTTCCCTTATTGGTCTGTTGGAATAGCCTGTAGTAGCGTTTACTAGTTCGCTGCGTCACGTTCTGTCTACCCGGCGTGTGAGTCTATCTTGTTCTGATAGCAAGACCGGTTCGGCAGTTTGTTTACTGTTCGCTAACCACGGAACTTTACTTCCGCTCTGCGCTATTAGCGTGTACGTTTGGAGTAACTTAGCACCCATCTGGCGAACAGTTCTCTATGGTAGGAGCTGTGTGGCAAAAAAATTCCTTGTCGTGATGGAGACAATCTAGATAGATTCCAACCAAACTTCGTACTCATATCCCTTAGTGTCATGCAACAACAATGAGATAAGTAATAAATGTCAAGCATTGTTTACGTATGTAGTACTAAATCCATTCGCAATAAATTTCGCAGATTGCATCCATATATGTCGCTGAACACGCCTACAAAATTGTATGACGTACGAGACATAAATCAGGAGATATGCGAAAAACTTCCGCACTGCGCTTGGCGTTTAAATTTATTACTTCTTTGCTACAAACTCTAGTCGCAGCTTATTTTGGAGACAGTGTCTGCTCAATGTACCTACACAAATATATCACTGTACGACACACAATTCAAGAGAGATGGCATCATAAACAATGAGATGCTTGAAAAAAAATGCCGTATCATGCATGAAGTTTTAACACATATATCTTTTACTAAATACACTCCTACAGTCGAGCCACCTTAATGAAATCCCTGACACCTGACAGTGCTTTTCGCAACTTCCGTCTGTGAAGCGCAGACGGCTGTAGGCCTAAACAGTCTCAGTCTATAGAGCTACGAGGTGACGTGAGAATCGCAGTTGCGAATATGAACAACAATCAGCTGTAGAAGGGAATGTCAACAGTGAATATTTGTGCCGGACCGCGCTTCGAAACCGGATTTCCCGCTTAACCAATTTTGCTATTCGTGCAAGAATCGCGACCAGACCCAAACATCAATACGTTGTCACTTTCTGCGTCTTACATCCATTACATATATTCCCCGTGCATAGGAGACATTTAAACGTGAAGTCGCTGCCCGGTATCGGGGGATAAATACGATATTTCACTCGTCTCAACAGCACAGGCACTGGAATGTCGTATCCTATGAAGTGGCGTTGCCGTAGAGACGTTTACAAAATCGCATTGTGTTTTATATACATGTCCCATAAGATTTCACACACATTTGATTTGAACATATTATACATATGTTATTTTGAAGAGAAACCGTGAAAGTTTTTTTTTTTATGTATACCGCCACAGCGTAGTTTGGTAATGTGCCGATAGTCGGCGCTAGTCGCAAACGTGGCGATTTCAGGTGCGGAGCGAGATTCCTGTCTGTTGGGAGTCATGGAGGTAAGAATAAGGGGAGATGGCGCTACGTATCCCAGCCGTACTATGTTTTGAAGCCGTAGGGGCATGGCTCGCTGCCATGACACTCTGACCAAAACATTGCCAGTGTGCTATAGCGCTGGGTGTATTACAGTCGCTAATTGCACCATATACGCATGTAACGTCATCAGATTGGTTGTTTCAAAGTTTTTGTTTAAAATAAAATCTCGTAAAGGCGAAATTCCGCGTTTCTTCTGATTAAAAATAGTTTTTAATGTAATATTACGAATAGCTAGTCTTCAATGTAAACGATACAATTTTGTTAATTCAGTAATAAACGTGTATCACAAACTAAATAATAGTAACTGAAAACTAAGTCAGCTATACCCTCCCTCCAAAGCCCCATAAATACATTTTGTTTGTAATACGTACTGGAACATTTCAGTTACGTTACACTACTGGGAAACACTGTTCATTACCACCAATATTTACTGAAATACGGTACATAGAATGGCAAATCTACACAGTGTCCTGTTTAGCCGTAGTGTTAGCTTTTAATTTGGTACATGATGAAGAGAAAGTGAGTTACTCAACACTTCAACTATCGACGATACGTACGTATTATACTGAAACGTGAACTTGAAAACTAAGAATTTAATTCTTTGAATTAACATACATTTTGCAAATGTTTTGGGTGTGTAGGGATAACTTATGGTACAGCATTTTCACGCAGCCTTACTGTTGAAAGGGAAGTTCGGTCTATGTCCTCTTCTCGAAAATGCTGAGAACATGTAGTGCTCCATTTAGACGCTCATTTTTAGGAAATCTAAAATCATACAGGAGAAAAATACGCTGTAGTACAAGTACAGATGTAGCACACGTTCGTTCACAATGAAGTTGTAAAATCACACTTAACGAGACAACTTACACATGAAATGTTATTCCCTTCGATTTCGCATCACAATCAGAACGATTCGTACATCCGAACACCACACAAGTCACCATAAGAGCGAAAAATCCTTCCAAAAGCGAGCCACAAGCCTATGCACACACGCTGACAGCAGCAATGTTTTAGTCGGATTGAGATGGCTACCCTCGGCTTCACATAGCTTCGCAGCTGTGACGTCACGGCGTCTCCCTCTATTCTTACCTCCATGGTTGGAGTTCATTAATTGGCCTCCCCGATCACCAGATCTCACTCTGTGTGACTTTTTTCTGAGGGGACACATTAAAGATCTGGTGTATGTACCTCCTCTACCATGTGGTGTAGCAGAACTCCGGGAGAAAATACGGGAAGCGATTGCCACAGTCGACGATGCCATGCTGGGACAGGTACGGCAAGAATTGGGTTACCGTATTGACGGACGTCTGCCGGGTCACTCATGTTTCGCATATCGAATGTTTGTAAAAAAAAAAAAAAAACACCTTTAAGAGTTTCTTCAAAATGCAATATGTATGACATCTGTACAATGTTTAGTTCTTGTTCAAACAAATAATTGAAAGTGCTCCCGGACTTTATGTACACCCTGTATTATAGGCTGACTGAGGAGAATGGACCCTTAAGCTACAAGTGTCCCTGGAACTGGCTGGCTAAATCTGTTCGAACGAGGGATAGCGCATATCACCTGTCGTATGACCATGTTTAATATTTTTGTGGGATCTGAAATTTAAAAACCTCCCTCACACCGGCCTGATTTAGCTTCACTGATCAGGACAGTAAAAAACATGCGTATATTAAGGGAATTCTCATTCACAAAGCAGGCTTATCACATTCACACAGTTCAATACTGTTCTATCCTGATTAAATTGAGCTTAACTTAAATTCCATAAGGCAGTGAAGCAATTTCGAAGTTTCGGTGCGACGAAAATTGTCAGTCGATCTCCTGAAAACATTTGTAATAATTATTAACATTCGGTGATCACATGGGGAAGGCCGGAGATCTGCTGGTAAGACCGTGTTAGCCCATTTATTGAAAGTAATAAACTGGATATCTTGAGCGTACAAAACGGCAGGTTCGTCCAGTGTAAATCAGACGTTCCCCACTGATCCCGTGCAACACAGCGCAGTAAGCAGACACTGTCAATAATAATCAGTTAAATAATACGCGAACACACTTACATTGGTTTAGTTCATGTATTAAATTCCTTCTCACACAGAATCTCATCAAGATGGCGACTAGCTCAACAATACTTACATATACATCTTCGTTCTTTTCGGCTATTCCGCAAGATCTGAATCATTCTTTTCATAAGATTAACATAGATAGCAGAGAAGCTATTCCATGGAGTAAATACACGCTCCAAGGAATAATTGGGCTTGAAACTACTTTGCATTGATAATCATCGTATATTAAAGTTTAGGAATCGGTAAGATAAGAAGAGATATTTCGAGATATGTACTGAGTTATATAATTTATAAAAAATTCTGAAACTATCGCGGAGAGACCGCTGCAAGAGACATTACACATGGACAGTAAAGTTTTGTGACGTTTAAACCAACCGCCGGATCATTGGCAGCTTCACTTTTTAGAGAAACTGTGACTTGTTAGAAGGAACTCCCCTATTTGTAGGGTGTAGCTTTCCTGTGCCTTCTTCTTTTGCATTAAAATCTGCAAAACGACGAGTTTGATGTTTCGCACAAAGCAATCCCGAATGGGCAGCTTTCCCGCAAGCCGGTGGCGGGGGCAATATCGCCCCTGGTTAGCAACAGCAACAGGCTCCCGCTCGAGTATTGATCGCTATCATCCCCGGATTCCGGAATTCTCCCACACCCTGACGTGCCCATTTTCGGCAGTCCGCGCTATGCTAAAAGACAGTTTCCACCACACCTTGTACTCACACCCCCATTAACAATTACAGTACGCGTAACGCACAAGCTTACAAATCAAGGACATTATTAGCATAGGAATTTGTTATATTTCTTTATTCTACTACGAATCATAATGCAATCAGAATAATAAAATTATCAAGTGAAATTATAATTTGTCGTATTAAAAAAGACTTATTTAACGTAACCGAGTCAGCACATTAACCCTAGATTACCAAACCTTCGACCGCACTTGGTACAAATTTGCGGTTCCCACCCATTTAGTATTGTCAGTATAGGTGCAAAACAGGACATAACGTACCTATTTTGTATGTGACATACCATGGGAGACCTTACAAGGGAACCTCCCCATCGCACCCCCCTCAGATTTAGTTATAAGTTGGCACAGTGGATAGGCCTTGAAAACCTGAACACAGATCAATCGAAAAAACAAGAAGTAGTTGTGTGGAACTATGAAAAAATAAGCAAAATATACAAACTGAGTAGTCCATGCGCAAGATGCTTAAGATCAAGGATAGTATCAGCTCAGGAGCGCCGTGCCCTGCGTTTAGCGTGAGCAGCTGCGGAATGAGAGGTCCTTGGTTCAAGTCTTCCCTCGAGTGAAAAGTTTTCTTTCTTTATTTTCGCAAAGTTATGATCTGTCCGTTCGTTCATTGACGTCTCTGTTCACTGTAATAAGTTTAGTGTATGTGTTTTACGACCGCACCGCAAAACCGTGCGATTAGTAGACGAAAGGACGTGCCTCTCCAATGGGAACCGAAAACATTTGATCGCAAGGTCATAGGTCAACCGATTCCTCCACAGGAAAACACGTCTGATGTATTCTATACGACACTGGTGACGGCATGTGCGTCACATGACAGGAATATGTTGTCAATCCACGTAACTTGTACACTTGGCGAATGGGTAAAAAGATTCTTCTACCTTGCCCGATTTAGCTTTTCTTGTGGATGTGATAACCACTCCCAAAAAAGTGATGAAAAAATAAGAGTTTGTCACATAAACTGAAAATAAAAAATTAAACTTCTCACTCGAGGGAAGACTTTGAACCAAGGACCTCTCGTTCCGCAGCTGCTCACGCTAACCACAGTACCACGGCGCTCCTGAGCTCACACTTTCCTTAATGTTGCCTGTCTTGCGCATGGACTACTCAGTTTGTATATTTTGCTTATTTTTTCATAGTTCCACACAACGTCTTCCTGTTTTCTCGATTGATCTGTGATCAGTTTTTCAAGGCCTATCCACTGTGCCAACTTATAACTAAATCCGAGAGGGGTGCGATGGGGAGATTCCCTTGTTAGCATTCTAATTAACAAGTGCATCAACTATAAATTATGACTTCTTTCGAATAAAATATGGAGTATTGTAGTGTTATACGGTTAATAATACACACATCAAAGAAAGTTTTGCATCACCCCAGTTCCCAGAACTGCTGAAGATAGACGTTGACTGTGGATAATGTATCTGAGACACAGTCCCTTTGCCGGCCCGTGTGGCCGAGCGGTTCTAGGCGCTTCAGTCTGGAACCGCAGGTTCGAATCCTGCCTCGGGCATGGATGTGTGTGATGTCCTTAGGTTAGTTAGGTTTAAGTAGTTCTAAGTTCTGGGGGACTGATGACCTCCCATAGTGCTCAGAGCCATTTGAACCAACAGAGTCCCTTCGACTGTTCAGACATGTCACTAAACCCGCCCAGAGATGTAAACAACTACGCATGAGCAGCGCCTATTAGACGGAGGTGGTTCGACAGCCTATCAGTTCCAGTCTTTCCACCAGGAAGGAGGTACACGGCTCGTGTTGCCTGCAGTTCAAACATGCCTAGACGGTTAATACCGCGGTTCGATCGGGTCCGCATTGTTACTTTGTGCCAGGAAGGGCTCTCAACAAGGGAAGTGACCAGGCGTCTCGGAGTGAACGAAAGCAGTGTTGTCCGGACGTGGAGGAGATACAGGAAGTGTCGAAGACATGCCTCGCTCAGGCCGCCAAAGCAGTACTACTGCAGTGGATGACCGCTACCTGCGGATTATGGCTCGTAGGAATCCTGACAGCAACGCCACCATGTTGAATAATGCTTTTCGTGCAGCCACAGGATGTCGTGTTACGACCTAAACTTTGCGCAAGAGGCTGCATGATGCGCAACTTCACTCCCGAAGTTCATCTTTGCAACCACGACACCATGCCGCGCGGTACAGATGGGCCCAACAACATGCCGAGTGGACCGCTCAGTATTGGCATCACGTTCTCTTCGCCGATGAGTGTCGGAGACGTGTTTGGAGGCAACCCGGTCAGGCTGAACGCCTTAGTGATTTGTGAGCTCCTGTCAGGCGCGCAGACTTGAGGAAGGCATTGGGTTGTCACGGAGAAGGACATTTTTCTGCCGTCGAATACGCGGTAGTCCTTTCTCCAATTTCCCGAGGGTAGCACAGTGCGCTTCAGAGCTAATCGTTGCACTATGGTGGACGACATCAAACAGGGTAATCCCTTCAGTGTCTCAGAAGACTGTCGCCATGGCTCTACCGCCTGAGAAATTTTTCTCCGGAAGAGAGGTGGATTATCGCATTGTTTGTGCTTCGTCGTGATATAGACACGCTTCATTGCCTATGATGATGTTTGATAAAAACGTTGTCACACTCAGGCTCGTAACGCCCAAGAAACTCCGCGCAGATGGTCCTTCGTTGCTCTATTCTGTTATGCGACGAGGAACCAGCACCAACAGACGTGTGAGTACCCCAACTGGTGGACGAGTGTGTTACCACCACCAACAGAGACGATCAGTTGAACAGCGAGGCGTTTGATTGTCATCAGTCGATTGCGTCCAATGAGAGTGTCCGCACGTTCCAACATTGTTGGAGTCTACATCTACATCTACGTGATTACTCTGCTGTTCATAATAAAGTGCCTGGCAGAGGGTTCAGCAAACCACCTTCAAGCTGTCTCTCTACCGCTCCACTCTCTAACGGCATGCGGGAAAAACTATCACTTAAATTTTTCTGTGCGAGCCCTGATTTCCCTCATTTTATCGTGATGATAATTTCTCCCTATGTAAGTGGGTGCCAACAGAATGCTTTCGGAATCGGAGGAGAAAACTGGTGATTGAAATTTCACGCCTTTGTTTTATCCGGTACCCGGATTCGTTTCGGGGATCGGCACGCCTTCCCGCTCGGGAAGTAGCGCGTTAGACCCCACGGCTAAGCTGGCGGGCAAGAAATACATTGTTGTCAATGGTATGCGTTGTGCGCACGCGTTATTGACGTTTTGAACATGTTTTGGTAGTTTGTCTCTAAGGTGTGGAAGTACGTGACATCATGGCAGTTTTGACATTTTTGCTGACATGCTTCAACTTGCACCGCAAATCGTCGAATTTGCTACCATTTTCAAAATTTTTACAAAAAACTTCGTCCGTTATAATCTGCTCTACTGTAAGCAGCTGACGGAAAGTTTTACCAATCGTTCAATTCGTGGCCTTCGTAGTCCTGTCCACTATTTTATATTGTCGAAACAGGATATTCTTGAAACTTCCTGGCAGATTAAAACAGTGTGCCGGACCGAGACTCGAACTCGGGACCTTTGCCTTTCGCGGGCAAGTGCTCTACCGACTGAGCTACCCAAACACGACTCACGCCCCGTCCTCACAGCTTTACTTCTGCCAGTACCTCGCCTCCTACCTTCCAAACTTTACAGAAGCTGTCCTGCGAACCTTGCAGCACTAGCACTCCTGAAAGAAAGGATATTGCGGAGACATGGCTTAGCCACAGCGTGGGGGATGTTTCCAGAATGAGATTTTCACTCTGCAGCGGAAACATCCCCCAGGCTGCGTCTAAGCGATGTCTCCGCAATACCCTTTCTTTCAGGGGTGCTAGTTCTGCAAGGTTCGCAGGAGAGCTTCTGTAAAGTTTGGAAGGTAAGAGGCGAGGTACTGGCAGAAGTAAAGCTGTGAGGACGGGGCGTGAGTCGTGCTTGGGTAGCTCAGTTGGTGGAGCACTTGCCCGCGAAAGGCAAAGATCCCGAGTTCGAGTCTCGGTCCGGCACACAGTTTTACTCTTCCAGGAAGTTTCATATCAGCGCACACTCCGCTGCAGAGTGAAAATCTCATTCAGGATATTCTTCTTCGCTCTTGTCTTCGCTTTACTTTCATCTTCCAGTCTATTATTAACTGCATAAGCACATAGTTGGTGTTCTGTACTATCATTCGACAACCACTGTGTGAACGTCCTGAGGATCGGAAAATCTCTTTCCCCTCTAGAAGTTCTCCTTCGAGTGCTTGGACATTGTCCTCTGCGGTCGATGTGCCGATGGCCTACCTTTCCAATCTGCCGCGCTCACTTCCGTGCGGCCTTGGTCACACTGTTGGCAACATTTCACTACAACTGGACGAGACATTTCTTGTGGCCTAAATGCCGCCAGAATTCCATCACGATTTATGAACCCAAATTGGGTGAAAATGTAATCACATGTCAGTTTTAGTATGATATATTTGGCCAGTGAATACCCGTTTAGCATCTGCATTTCTTCTTGGTGTAGCAATTTTAATGGCCAGTAGTGTATTGTTGTGAAAATTACAGAACTATCAGTTTAATACGTCACAGCTGCAAAATACTAACGCGAATTCTTTACAGACGAATCGAAAAACTGGTAGAAGCCGACCTCGGCGAGGATCAGTTTGGATTCCACAGAAATGTTGGGACACGTGAGGCAATACTGACCCTACGACTTATCTAAGAAAATAGATTAAGGAAAGGCAAACCTTCATGTCTAGCATTTGTGGACTTAGAGAAAGCTTTTGACAATGTTGATTGGAATACACTCTTTCAAATTCTAAAGGTGGCAGGGGTAAAATACAGGGGGTGAAACGCTATTTACTATTTGTACAGAAACCAGATGGCAGTTATAAGAGTCGAGGGGCATGAAAGGGAAGCAGCGGTTGGCAAGGGAGTGAGACAGGGTTGTAGCCTCTCCCCGATCTTATTCAATCTGTATATTGAGCAAGCAGTAAAGGAAACAAAAGAAAAATTCGGAGTAGGTATTAAAATCCATGGAGAAGAAATACAAACGTTGAGGTTCGCCGATGACATTGTAATTCTGTCAGAGAGAGCATAGGACTTGGAAGAGCAGTTGAACGGAATGGACAGTGTCTTGAAAGGAGGATATAAGATGAACATCAACAAAAGCAAAACGACTATAATGGAATGTAGTCGAATTAAATCGGGTGATGCTGAGGGAATTAGATTAGGAAATGAGACACTTAAAGTAGTAAAGGAGTTTTGCTATTTGGGGAGCAAAATAACTGATGATGGTCGAAGTAGAGAGGATATAAAATGTAGACTGGCAATGGCAAGGAAAACGTTTCTGAAGAAGAAAAATTTGTTATCATCGAGTACAGATTTAAGTGTAAGGAAGTCTTTTCTGAAAGTATTTGTATGGAGTGTAGCCATGTATGGAAGTGAAACATGGACGATAAATAGTTTGGACAAGAAGAGAATAGAAGCTTTCGAAATGTGGTGCTACGGAAGATCACATAACTAATGAGGCGGTATTGAATAGGATTGGGGAGAAGAGGAGTTTGTGGCACAACTTGACCAGAAGAAGGAATCGGTTGGTAGGACATGTTGTGAGGCATCAAGGGATCACCAATTTAGTACTGGAGGGCAGCGTGGAGGGTAAAAATCGTAGAGGGAGACCAAGAGATGAATACACTAAGCAGATTCAGAAGCATGTACGTTGCAGTAAGTACTGGGAGATGAAGCAGCTTGCACAGGATAGAGTAGCGTGGAGAGCTGCATCAAACCAGTCTCAGGACTGAAGACAACAACAACAACAGTGTATTATAATAAAGATACAATATTTTTTGTCTTATTGCTGGGACTCAAAAAGTTAGTAAAAATATTTTTTCGTGGACCCGTGCAGTCCATCGTAATAGTCCACAGCATCGTCGGTACATGTCCGGATTCACAGTCAACCACGATAATTGGCTCGAGGAGAGAGGACATTCCACATACGAGCAAATCTAAGCTGCGATGAGGTGAACACAGGGTCGTTGAAGTTTTCTAGGAACGTCGGTTAGAACAGTTCGTCTTTTCCTAGTTTGTGGTCATTCGCAGAATAATCCGTACGGAACACAGCAGCCTCGTGTGAGAACTCAGTTGCGAAAGGCCGCGGGTGCTTCTGTCTGCCGAAGACGCGACGACTCTGAAAGGCGAGAGTGGGGCAGCCGCGAGAGAGGAAATTGTTAATCGAGATGCTGATGGACATCGTCTCTCGCTGACGCTGCCCCCTCCTTCCAGTCTCTCTGTCTCCTTTCATCATTCTCCCTCTCTCTTTTACGCGCACACACACACACACACACACACACACACACACACACACACACACACACGCACACACACACACACACACAATAACAATCGATGTGGTGAACCTCGATACTGGTTACGCACGATGAGCTACGTTATTCGTGTTAGTCTTATGGGATTAGGCTGTTGTCCAAGACATATTATCACATTTATACCGGGTGATCAAAACGTCAGTATAAATTTGAAAACTTAATAAACCATGGAATAATGTAGATAGAGAGGTAAAAATTGACACACATGCCTGTAATGACATGGGGTTTTATTAGAACAAAAAAAAAAAAAAAAAAAGGTAGTGCTAGACGCGTGAAAGATCTCTTGCGTGCGTCGTTTGGTGATGATCGTGTGGTCAGCCGCCACTTTCGTCATGCTTGGCCTCCCAGGTCCCCAGACCTCAGTCCGTGCGATTATTGGCTTTGGGGTTACCTGAAGTCGCAAGTGTATCGTGATCGACCGACATCTCTAGGGATGCTGAAAGACAACATCCGACGCCAATGCCTCACCGTAACTCCGGACATGCTTTACAGTGCTGTTTACAACATTATTCCTCGACTACAACTATTGTTGAGGAATGATGGTGGACATATTGAGCATTTCCTGTAAAGAACATCATCTTTGCTTTGCTTTGTTATGCTAATTATTGCTATTCTGATCAGATGAAGCGCCATCTGTCGGACATTTTTTGAAGTTTTGTATTTTTTTGGTTCTAATAAAACCCCATGTCATTCCAAGCATGTGTGTCAATTTGTAGCTCTCTATCTACATTATTCAGTGATTTATTCAGTTTTCAAATTTATACTGGTTTTTTGATCACCCGGTAGATACAAGGTGTTTCACAATTCATGTTGCGCACTTCTAGAGGTTGCAGAGGGGACTTAGTAGATTAAGTTTTATATGGCAACCCATGGCCGGAAACGTTATTCAACGGGGCTACAGAGCGTCAAAGTTGTAGACGCCGTCGTGTGTAAATTTATTTTCATACAGAGAGATTGCGTGACGGTGTTACCAAACTTTCTAGGATGATGGAGAACGATAAATGTATCAGTGGGGGTCCCTGTATCGGAAACGAGCAAGTGAAACCCGTTCCGATACCTCTGACAATACAATACATGTACTGCTGCTGTTGCTGCTAAGACTGTAGTGTAGGTCAACTCTCAGAGTGGTAGTATGGAGTAAAACAAGGAAATAAGTCCAGTAATCAAGCGCTCTAACATGCATACCGTAAGAGCTGAGAGTTCTTGTTCAATAGAGGATACTTGTTTCACACTGGTGCAGATGAACAAGTGCTCATTGCTCCTACAATATGCATTTTGGAGCCCATGTTTACTACACATTTTTTTCTTGTTTGGTCTGTACTATCACCTCTGAAAGTTGTCTGCCCTACAATCTTAGCAACAGCAGTACCAATACATGTATTTTACAGTGAGACGTGTCACAACGGTTTTCGCTTGAAACTTTCGATTCTGTCGTTTCCTTATCTGAAATTGATTCATTTACCGTTGTCCATCATCCTATAAAGTTTGTAACACCATCACGGAATCACCCTGTATACACATACATTTTGAAGCGGCGACGCATGTAACTTCGACGACATTTACGGACACAGGTTCCAATGTAAAGCATGGTCTACTAAGTCCGCTCTACAAACTATAGACGTGTGTACCGTGAATTGTCAAACACCACGTTTGTGCTCGCATTTACGGACCTCCAGCATGCTGCAGGTGAAGTAGGTCAGCAACTTTTCCTTTAGTGAAATGAATGGAATTCCGTCGAAAGTCGCAGACAGAATTATTCTTTATTTACCGGTGGTGACTTGTTTCGGACACCTTTTCGGACCATCCGTCTTCGCACATAATTAAAATACAGTCAAATACGAAACTTCCTGACAGATAAAAACTGTGTGCCGGACCAAGACTCGAACTGCGGTCCTTTGCCTTTCGCGGGCAAGTGCTCTACCATCTGAGCTAACAAAGCACGACTCACACCCCGTCCTCACAGCTCTACTTCTGTCAGTACCTCGTCCCCTACCTTCCAAACTTTACAGAAGCTGTCCTGCGAGAACCTTGCAGAACTAGCACTCCTGAAAGAAAGGATATTGCGGAGACATCGCTTAGACGCAGCCTGGGGGATGTTTCCGCTGCAGAGTGAAAATCTCATTCTGAAAACATCCCCCAGGCTGTGGCTAAGCCATGTCTCCGCAATATCCTTTCTTTCAGGAGTGCTAGTGCTGCAAGGTTCGCAGGAGAGCTTCTGTGAAGTTTGGAAGGTAGGAGACGAGGTACTGGCAGAAGTAAAGCTGTGAGGACGGGGCGTGAGTCGTGCTTGGGTAGCTCAGATGGTAGAGCACTTTCCCGCGAAAGGCTAAGGTCCCCAGTTCGAGTGTCGGTCCGGCACACAGTTTTAATCTGTCACGAAGTTTCATATCAGCGCACACTCCGCTTCTGAGTGAAAATCTCATTCTGGAAAGTCAAATACGCATACTTGAAAATAGTCACAACACAAAAATCCAGTATGGGAATACAGGTAGTTATACAGGGTATTACAAAAAGGTACGGCCAAACTTTCAGGAAACATTCCTCACACAAAAAGAAAGAAAATATGTTATGTGGACATGTGTCCGGAAACGCTTACTTTCCATGTTAGAGGTCATTTTATTACTTCTCTTCAAATCACATTAATCATGGAATGGAAACACACAGCAACAGAACGTACCAACGTGACTTCAAACACTTTGTTACAGGAAATGTTAAAAATGTCCTCCGTTAGCGACGATACATGCATCCACCCTCCGTCGCATGGAATCCCTGATGCGCTGGAGAATGGCGTATTGTATCACAGCCGCCAACAATACGAGCGCGAAGAGTCTCTACATTTGGTACAGGGGTTGCGTAGACAAGAGCTTTCAAATGCCCCCATAAATGAAAGTCAAGAGGGTTGAGGTCAGGAGAGCGTGGAGGCCACGGAATTGGTCCGCCTCTACCAATCCATCGGTCACCGAATCTGTTGTTGAGAAGCGTACGAACACTTCGACTGAAACGTGCAGGAGCTCCATCGTGCATGAACCACATATTGTGTCGTACTTGTAAAGGCACATGTTCTAGCAGCACAGGTAGAGTATCCCGTATGAAATCATGGCGGAGAATCGAGGAAGTACAGTACATACTGACGAAACTAAAATGAGCTCTAACGTGGAAATTAAGCGTTTCCGGACACATGTCCACATAACATCTTTTCTTTATTTGTGTGTGAGGAATGTTTCCTGAAAGTTTGACTGTAACGTTTTGTAACACCCTGTATAGATTCCTGCTGAACAAGGTCTCGGAAGGCCCAACGGTACCGACCGATCGCCGTGTCGTCCTGGCCGATAATCGCCACTCTATGCGAATGCATGAGGATCATGTGATCAGCACAATGCTCCCCCCGCCTTTGTCAGCTTTCGTGACCAGAGCCGCCACTTCTCAATAAAGTAACTCCTCAATTGGCCTCGCATGGACCCGTTCATGAACAGTGCTTGGCTGACCCGGACATTCATCCATCCAAGTCAAGGCCAGCAGTGCTTAACTTTGGTGATTTGACGAGTGTTACTGCGGCAATACCGTTCGCCAAATACCAGGTAGTTCAACACACAATAAACAATGCTGAACAGAACAACAAGAAATGAGTTTGTCCGCCAATAAGTTTGTTGAAGATGGTCCCGAAATGAAGAGAAATCTTATTAAAATATGTTTTACTCATTGTTGTGTACATAGTTCAACATAGTCAGCGTGTACACAACTTTCCCACTAGAGCGCGCCCCGCTAAGCACAACAGCGCAGGTGCAGCGCTCGTCCGTCTCCGCACTACGAGATGGCGCTGCCATAGAGACGGACCAAATTCTGCTTCCGCCAATCCACTTATTAATATGTAACCCAGCCAGTGAGATTGCTGCTAACGTAGAACCTTTTCTCCTTGCGGATCACACTCGCGCAGTGATACATGAATGTGCGAGGTATTATAACGAGTGTACAGACCTCCGACTAGTCAGTCTGCATTTATCTGCACCTGTCTGCACCAGTCTGCATTTGTCTGTAGCAGTCTATAGTCAAGTTTCAGTCTGCGCCTAATAAGATTACCATATTCCTGTACATAGCCATGAAGATAAATGACTAGACACTTTGTCAAGTATCAGAGATATGTGAGAATAAGATTAACGTACCAAGACCAAAGCAACTTTAGATTGTCAATTGTAAACAGCATCGAGAATCAAGTTACGTAATGTCTATGCTTTTTATTATTTTAATAAATGTGTGTGAAAATTAATCAAGTTCTGTTTAAAGTTGGTCACCGTCAATCTGCTACTCTAAGTGTGCAAGTGGCATTTCTATTGTCTGACCTAGCGGCAGAAGATAAACACGCCACGATAAGACCACGAGACATATTGCTGACACTCGCCTACTTCGTTAGAGCGACAAGTCAACTAATCTGATGGTGTGTGTACCGAAGGTTTTACAGTACGCACACCACACTCATCTTTCTTTCTTGCTCTATGCTCGTTACCTAAGACAGGATTTGTTACGTGACGACTGGAACGCATCACCTTGCTTTTTTTGCTCGTTTATTGACATCAGATTAGCTGTTCACGATACAGGTTCTACAGACAAGTGAGAAAATAACAAAGATCTTCAGACGAGTGACATAGTGTCAGGTAGTAAGTTAATCACAGCCTGACTTCAAGGGGTCAAAAGTTGAACACAGACTCGCAGAATTAGTGCATAACATCCATATTTATACTCTTCCATTTATGGCAACAAATTTGTTAGAAGCAGACTCGTTTTAATTTTTCTTGTTTTATAAGCAGCACATTTTTTTAGACGAAAGTATTCATCTTTAGAAACCTGAGAATTAGGGTCAGAAAAATGTAGTATTCTTTATTCAAATATTCTTCAATTTCACGAAGATTGCGGATACTTTTTATCATCAATAACTTTTCAAACAAATTATTTTTGATTAACGAAAACTGTTCTTTGAAAATAGAAGAATATTAGATTAACACTGAAGGACCAAAGAAACTGGTACACCTGCCTAATACTGTCTAGCACCCACGCGAGCATGCAGGAATGCCGCAACACGACGTGGCATGGACTCGACTAATGTCTGAAGTAGTGCTGGAGGTAACTGACACCACGAATCCAGCAAGGCTGTCCACAAATCCGTAAGAGTACGAGGGTATGGAGAGCTCTTCTGAACAGCACGTTGCAAGGCATCCTAGATATACTCAATAATGTTCATGTCTGAGGCGTTTGGTGGCCAGCGGAATAGTGTAAACTCAGAAGACGGTTCCTGGAGCCACTCTGTAACAATTCTGGACGTGTGGGGTGTCGCATTGTCCTGCTGGAATTGCCCAAGTCCGTCGGAATGTTCAATGGACATGAATGGACGCAGCTTATTTGATAGGATGCTTACGTACGTGTCACTTGTCTGAGTCGTATCTAGATGTTTCAGGGGTTCCACATCACTCCAATTGCACACGCTCCACGCCATTACAAAGTCTCCACCGGCTTGAACAATCCCTGCTGACGTGAATAGTCCATGGATTCATGAGGTGGTTTCCCTACCCGTACACGTTCAACCGCTCAATAAAATTTGAAAGGAGACTCGTATGACGAGGCAACATGTTTCCAGTCATCAACAGTCCAATGTCGGTATCGAAGGCTCCAGACGAGGCGTAAAGCTTTGTGTCTTACAGTCATCAAGGATACACGAGTGGGCCTTCGGCTCCGAAAGCGCATACCGATGGTGTTACGTTGAATGGTTCGCACGCTGACAATTGTTGATGGCCCAGAATTGAAATCTGCAGCAATTTGCGGAAGGGTTGCACCTCTGTCGCGTTGAACGATTATCTTCAGTCGTCGTTGGTCCCGTTCTTGTAGGATCTTTTTCTGGCCCCAGCGATGTCAGACATTTGATGTTTTAGCCGATTCCTGATACTAACGGTACACTCATGAAAGGGTCGTACGGGAAAATCCCGACTTCAGTGTGTATTCGTCCATCGCGGTGCTCTGGGCCACAGCAGAAAGTTATCATACCTGATAAAAGAGCCCGAAACCAGTGTTTCATCGCGTTGGAAAATAAAAAGAACATTACAGCTGAAGCGGTAATTTCAACCTCTGCCTTAATGCCCAGTTACGAATGTTCTTCCAGCAGGATTGTTTGTACAAATTAAAGTGCTAGAAATGCGTAGCATGATACAGTATAGCAAGCATTATACAATAATGTAAGTTATTTTGAAAGCCAGATATTTGCTTTTGAAAATCATTTAAAGCAGAACATGTGCCAATGGTTCATAGAAATGGGAAAATGTCCATGGCCGTGTTTTAAACGAATGTTTTCACTGTAGATTTGATTCGCAGCTATGTACTACGTTTTGGCCCGAGAGTAAAGATGTGTACATTGCAATATGCTATTTTCGTCCTTACATGAGCCTGAAATAAGTTTTATGCTGACTGTGGAAATGTTGTGTACATAGTTCTGCGTAGTCAGCGCGTACACAACTTTCCCAATAGAGCGCGCCCCGCTAAGCACAACAGCGCAGGCGCAGCGCTCGGCCGTCTCCGCACTACGAGATGGCGCTGCCTTAGAGACGGACCAAATTCTGCTTCCGCCGATCTGCGTATTAATGTGTCTCGCAGCCAATGAGATTGCTGCTAACGTAGAACCTTTTCTCCTCGCGGATCACACTCGCGCAGTGATACCTGATCGCTCGAGGTATTATAACGAGTGTACAGACCTCCGATTAGTCAGTCTGCGTTAGTCTGCATTAGTCTATAGTCAAGTTTCAGTCTGCACCTAATAAGATTATCATATTCCTGTACATAGCCATGAAGGTAAATGAATAGACAGTTTGTTAAGTATCAGAGATAATTGTGAGAATAAGATTAACGTGCCAATACCAAAGGAACTTCAGATTGTCAATTGTGAACAGCATCCAGAATCAAGTTAAGTAATTTCTATGCTTGTTATTATTTTAATAAATGGGTGTGAAAATTAATCAAGTTCTGTTTAAAGTTGGTCACCGTCAATCTGCGCGTGCAAGTGGCATTTCTGTCGTCTGACCTAACGGCAGAAGATGAACACGCCACAATAAGACCATGAGACATATTGCTGACACTCGCCTACTTCGTTAGAGCGACATGTCAAATAATCTGATGGTGTGTGTACCGAAGGTCTTACAGTATGCACACCACAGGAAAATTGCATTTAGTTCACATGTTTGTCTTTGGATGTCACCTCCTCATATGCCAAGTAATTACGCATGTTATCACGTGTATCCCATATTTCAGACATAACATCGTATCGAAAAGTTTTGTAATCAGGGTTTCGAGTGCTACAGTAATGGAAATTTTCCTACCCCAAGATGCAATTCAAGATGGCTACCTGCAAACGAACAAACTTTACTTTTTCGTGTCCGGAGATTTGTTTCAAAGCCTTTCAGCCCAATGTCGGGCCAAGTCCTATGTTTCTCTCTTCTCAAGCCATAGTTCGTCGAGGGTACACCTTGTGGGGCAGATGGAACACACTGTACAAAGTGTTCCATATCCTGAACTTCACCACAGTCGCATTTGTTGTCTCCTTCGTCCTTGAAGCCCCATTTGACTAGGTTTGCTTTAACTGGTGCTACGCCTGTTCTGATGCGATTCAGTGTTCTCCAAACTTTCCAGCTTGATGTACTGCCGCTGGGTATTTCTTGTAAGGCAGGGTAGTCCTTCGGATGCTCGTTCAATTCACTAGTGAGAAATCTCTTGCGGGATTTAAGTCTGCTACGTCCACGTGAAGAACCATGCAGCGGGTGACGCTCGTCGAAAATCTGTTTAAATTTTTCTGTATGTTCGTGCGCAATTCTACGGGATTCAGGAGATGAGAATCCAGCTGCTTTGTATATTTTCCCAAGTGGAGTGGGTTTCATGCATCCTGTTGTTAGCCTGCATGTTTAATTAAGGACTGTAGTGACTTTTTTGGCATGTGTGGATCGAGACCATACAGGGCATGAATATTCTGCCGTGGAGAAGCAAAGTGCTTGAGCAGTTGTTCGTAATACAGTCGGACTAGCTCCCCGTTTACTGTTTGTCAGTTTTCTTAAAATATTGTTCCTGGCAGCAACTTTTTGGCAGGTTTTTTCACAGTGATATCTGTACGTCAGTGATCTATCAAGCGCGACACCGAGGTGTGTTGGTTTGTCTGTATCGTCCAGTTTGTTGCCATTCCAGGTGACGTTCAGCTTCCTGTTTGCCTGTTTTGTGCGGAAGTGGAAAGCGCTAACCTGTGTCTTAGATGGATTTGGTTTGAGGGAGTTCTCTTCATAGTATTCAGACATTACGTGTAGCGAGCTTTCTAATTTCCCTTCTACTTCCTCGAAGCTATTTCCTTGCGCTGTAATGGCCAGATCATCGGCATACAAGAAATGGGCAATGCATTTCGGTATTGGCTGACATTGGTGTATAGGTTAAATAGTAGGGGGGCCAGCACACTGCCCTGGGCGAGACCGTTCTTTTGTCGACGCCATTGGCTTTTTTTCCCGTCCAGCATTACATAGAACTGTCTGTTGTGCAGCAGAGATTCAATGATTTTTGTGAACTGATGATCCTTAAATGCACAGTACAGTTTTTCCATGAGCTTTCTGTGGTGGACGGTATCGTATGCAGAACTTAAGTCCACCAATGCTACACCTGTTATTTGTTTGTTTTCAAACCCTTCCTCTATGTGTTCTGTGAGTGCTAGGATTTGAGTGGTGCATGATTTCCCGGGTCTGAATCCAGCCTGTTGGGGAATGAGCTTTTGGTCCGCGATATTTGCTATGCGGTTTAGGATTATTCGTTCGTACAGTTCGTACAGTTTGTACAGATGGCACAGGAGTGCTATTGGGCGGTAGTTCTTCGGTTGACCTGCGTCTTTCCCAGGTTTTAGTAGCGTCACTACCTTCGATTTCCTCCACATCTTTGGGCTCTTACACGTTTTTAAGCAATGATTAAAGAGCTGCAGGATCCATTGCTTGGCACTAGATCCGAGCTGTTTGATCTGTTCCACGCATATATCGTCGACTCCCGCTGCTTTCTCGTTTCTCATCAAGTTCATTCAATGATTAAGATCTTTCATGGTAAATGGTATTTCGAACATGCTTGACTCTTGACTCAGAATTCTGCTGATTTTTATTTTCTGACATTTCTTGTTGGGTTTTCCATTTAGTAGGAGCTGTGGGCAATTTGATTGGGTGTTACTGAAGAGCATTGTTTAGCTGTCCCAGAGTCACAATTAAGTTTTTGTATTAAGTTCCAAGCGACTTTGCTGCTGTGGGTCATATCCATTCTTTCCAGAGTTCCGACCCATTTCCTTTGTCTTGATTCACTAGTCATTTCCGTCAGTGTTTCTCCACATTGGACTACTTCTTCACTAAAGGGGTCCTGTTCGTAATGCATTTCGTACTCCCTCACGATGCTCTTTGATTCGTCAGAGAGACCTGGTATGAAATGCTCTCTGCAGCCTCGGGGTATGTGTCTTCGAGAAATATTTTGGAGGGTCTCTACGAAAGTTTGATAATTTTCTGGAATTGGGTGCAGATTTTTTATTTCTGCATCCAGTTCCACAGCGTATTCTGTCCATTTAGCTTTTTTAAAGTTGAAGCGCCGGCCGCGGTGGCCGTGCAGTTCTAGCGCTGCAGTCCGGAACCGCGGGGCTGCTACGATCGCAGGTTCGAATCCTGCCTCGGGCATGGATGTGTGTGATGTCCTTAGGTTAGTTAGGTTTAAGTAGTTCTAAGTTCTAGGGGACTGATGACCTAAGATGTTAAGTCGCATAGTGCTCAGAGCCATTTTTTTTTAAAGTTGAAGCGTCTGCGGAATGGTATTTTCGTTGTTCTCAAAGCAGCGTATATTTGGATTCCGATAGGTCGGTGTTGTGTTTTAGGAAGAGATGCGTATGCAGTTTTTAAGCATCGGTGTTCCACGTTTGCGCCTACAAAGCAAATATCAGGGTTGTATTTGCGCTTCCAGATTTTGCTGCTGAACGAGCACGGTAGCTTGAGATCATGGATCAGGGATAACTTATTTACTTCCGCCCACTGCTCTAATTTATGTCCGTTGTCGTCTGTATGTTTGCAGCCCCATGATGTGCTGTGGCAGTTGAAGTCTTCTAAGATGAACTGTGTTTTCTGGTTGTTGAAGTTTGGCGGCAAAGTCAAGTTGGACTTCTCTCCGGGCGGCTTATATTCTGACGTTACAGTAAAGGTGCTACACTCGATAGTCAGTAATTCTATGTTATTGCATGTAGTTCTGTTAGTTGATATTATGGCCATCTCAGGTTTTGTGAAGACAGCGCTGCCATATTTAGGATGTGGATTTTCTATGGCTAGTTTCATTCCTTCTATTTCTGGTCTTATTGCCCCATCTTTCTTGTGTGTTTCTAGTATACACAGTACGACCCATTTGTGCGTGCGGCAAAGTTGTGATATGATTTGTTGTTTGTTTTTGGTGATACCCTCTACGTTTAGGCTTGCAATCGTCAGAGTTGGCTCTGAGAAGGGCCCATTCTTTTTGCTTTTCCGGTGTTGGAAGGATTGGCCGTTGCCTTTTATTGCAACGTTTCCGGGGCACACCGGCATTATCTGACAGATGGTTCTCGGTCTCTTATCTCAGATAGCGGACGCGTGGAGGCTCCTTCCGTGTCCCCCAAACGAACAAAGAATTCACTGGGTAACTTTATTTCTGCGGAATGATAACTGAAACGTTAAGAGTTGCTCTCGCAGTGTGTGCTAGGGACTGGGGAGCCTGTCAGGGTAGAGAACACTAGGAAGTTTAGACACAGACTGACTGAGCGTGGCGAAGGCCTCGTGCCTGCCTTGCTGTGTTCAGCACACCTCTTGTGCTGCACACGCGACGCCTACCCCAGCACCTGCAGTAGGACAGCCGAGGCCGTCAAGTCTTCCACTGTAGTCGCTTCCCAGCCGGCTGAAGGTGACTCTGTGCTAATGAGCGCACTTGCCTGCCAGCCACCGATAACTGCAACAGCCAATCCCAGCACACACTGCCGTGTTCGCCAAAAACCTACGAAGGGGCTTCGAAAAATAACTGCACACATGTGTCGCTCGCTAACAAGTTCCCCTCACCGACCTAATTCAACCGACAGGATATGCACGGCACGATTAGGACTTCAACATATGTAAATAAGGAGCGCAGCTGTCAACCGTTCTCGAGACAATTCACTTACACTACTGGCCATTAAAATTGCTACACCAAGAAGAAATCTAGATGATAAACGGGTATTCATTGGACAAATATATTATACTAGAACTGACATGTCATTTTCATTCAATTTGGGTGCATAGATACTGAGAAATCAGTACCCAGAACAACCACCTCTGGCCTTAATACCGGCCTTGATACGCCTGGGCAATGAGTCAAACAGAGCTTGGATGGCGTGTACAGGTAGAGCTGCCCATGCAGCTTCAACACGATACCACAGTTCAGCAAGAGCACTGACTGGCGTATTGTGACGAGCCAGTTGCTCGGCCACCACTGACCAGACGTTTTCAATTGGTGAGAGATCTGGAGAATGTGCTGGCCAGGGCAGCAGTCGAACGTTTTCTGTATCCAGAAAGGCCCGTACAAGACCTGCAACATGCGGTCGTGCATTATCCTGCTGAAATGTAGGGTTTGGCAGGGATCGATTGAAGGGTAGAGCCACGGGTCGTAACACATCTGAAATGTAACGCCCACTGTTCAAAGTGCCGTCAATGCGAACAAGAGGTGACCGCGACGTGTAACCAATGGCACCCCATACCATCACGCCGGGTGATACGCCAGTATGGCGATGACGAATACACGCTTCCAATGTGCGTTCACCGCGATGTCGCCAAACACGGATGCGACCATCGTGATGCTGTAAACAGAACCTGGATTCATCCAAAAAATGACGTTTTGCCATTCGTGCACCCAGGTTCGTCGTTGAGTACACCATCGCAGGCGCTCCTGTCTGTGATGCAGCGTCAATGGTAACCGCAGTCACGGTCTCTGAGCTGATAGTCCGTGTTGCTGCAAAGGTTGTCGAACTGTTCGTGCAGATGGTTGTTGTCTTGCAAACGTCCCCATCTGTTGACTCAGGGATCGAGACGTGGCTGCACGATCCGTTACGGTCATGAGGATAAGATGCCTGTCATCTCGACCGATAGTGATACGAGGCCGTTGGCACCCAGCACGGCGTTCCGTATTACCCTCCTGAACCGACCGATTCCATATTCTGCTAACAGTCATTGGATCTCGACCAATGCGAACAGCAATGTCGCGATACGATAAACCGCAATCGCTATTGGCTACAATCCGACCTTTATCAAAGTGGGAAACGTGATGGTACGCATTTCTCTTCCTTACACGAGGCATCACAACGACGTTTCACCAGGCAACGCCGGTCAACTGCAGTTTGTGTATGGGAAATCGGTTGGAAACTTTCCTCATGTCAGCACGTTGTAGGTGTCGCCACCGGCACCAACCTTGTGTGAATGCTCTGAAAAGCTAATCGTTTGCATATCACAGCATCTTCTTCCTGTCGGTTAAATTTCGCGTGTGCAGCACGTCATCTTCGTGGTGTAGCAATTTTAATGGGAACTAGTGTAGTAAGCAAGAATACAAGAAATAACTGATAAAAAGTAAATAATTTTTTTAAGGAGGTGGTTTCGCTGTGGAACCACTGGGACATAGTTTTCAACTACCTATGCCTCTTCAGGCCTCCCCCAGTCACACAACTTAGCAGCCTATAGAATCCTGTTGCACAGAACATACGAAATGCCATTGAGTAAGAAAAAGGTCCACAATGAAACTGATGTCATCAGCTAGCCGCTGTGGTCGGGCGGTTCTAGGCGCTTCAGTCCGGAACCGCGCTGCTGCTGCGGTCGCAGGTTCGAATCCTGCCTCGTGCATGGCTGTGATGTCCGTAGGTTCGTTAGGTTTAAGTAGTTCTAAGTCTAGGGGACTGGTGACCTTAGATGTCAAGTCCCATAGTGCTTAGAGCCATCTGAACCATTTTTCACCAGACAGCTATCACCCGCTAATGGTTTTGAACTTACACTCACATATAGAATATCTAGGAAAGTTATGAAAGAAATAGACAGAAACATAAATAAGAACAACAAACCGACAGACACCAGCACAGTATGTCTTCCCTACTTTGGTACGGTTCCACAAAAAACTGCTAATGTATTGAGACCATACAATGTAAGAGTTGCTTTTTCCACAAATAATAAATTAGGTTCAAATGGCTCTGAGCACTATGGGACTCAACTGCTGAGGTCATTAGTCCCCTAGAACTTAGAACTAGTTAAACCTAACTAACCTAAGGACATCACAAACATCCATGCCCGAGGCAGGATTCGAACCTGCGACCGTAGCGGTCTTGCGGTTCCAGACTGCAGCGCCTTTAACCGCACGGCCAATTCGGCCGGCAATAAATTAGGTAGTAGATTGCCAGACAAAACATAAAAGAATAAAAGTAAATTCTCCAAGTCAGGTACATGCAAGATAAAATGCAATCGATGCTCTGTACAATATGTAGGTCAGACCGGACGAAGCTTTCGAAATAGATTCAAAGAACACATTAACACGCTTAGATACAACACACCCAGGACGACGGTTCAATCCCGTCTCCAGCCATCCTGATTTAGGTTTTCCGTGATTTCCCTAAATCGTTTCAGGCAAATGCCGGGATGGTTCCTTTGAAAGGGCTCGGCCGATTTCCTTCCCAATCCTTCCCTAACCCGAGCTTGCGCTCCGTCTCTAGTGACCTCGTTGTCGACGGGACGTTAAACACTAACCACCACCACTACAACACACCCAATAAATCTGCCATAACCAAACACATTCAGGACACAGAACATTCCTTTGATAACATGGAGGACGATCTAGTAATATTTCACAAAATGAACAAAGGCAGGAAATTTTCATTCACAACAGAAAACGTGCTCAAAACACACTCTGTGGAAAAACTGAGACAGTGGCAACGAGCTTCTTTAAGAGCTTTGCAGCCGTACCAGGCCATGCAGTGTGAATATTTCTACCCTCTACTTCCCGAGGGAGTCATAAATAAATAAAAAAAATCACAAAGCACTGTAGAGACACATTATGTTCATGCTAACTCTGTAAGTATATATATATATATATATATATATGTGTGTGTGTGTGTTTTACTATCACATATTTTGCAGTGTAATACTTTTGAGAAGATATTGTAAAGAAAGAAACAATAATCTCTGCCTGAGACATCATTCATTGCTAGTTTACATTGTACATCAAAGTACCACGTCTTTACATCGCTACAAACTTTCGTGCGTTGATGTTAGTGGTTCGCGTTTCTGTGTGAAAAATCAAGTCAAGAAACGTTCATTTATGACGAACTGACGGGTTCTGTACACTGGAATAATTTGTAAGTAACTCCATCACCGTTTCAGATGTGTGATCCAAGTGCCCTATGGCGATAACAACTGCCCGTTCTACATTTTGTGGCAAACTGAAAGCAAAACCGACAACTAGCTGGATCCATCTGGTAACATGTAACAGGATATCGCCGTTTTCCACCTGAAGATCAGAGTATAAACTTTCGAAGCACGTCGTGAGAGAAAATAAAAAGTTACCGACACAGATACTTCATTTATATGAACTTCTATTAACATCAATTTCTGACGAAAATGTGGAAGAAGTAAAGAAACTGGTTCAGGAAAAGTGCCGAATCATCATCAGAGACGTTTACGCTTTACATAAACGATCTGGTTGATGGTATTGACAGCGGCCTGAGACTGTTTGCCGATGATGCTGAAGTCTACAGGAAAGTAGTATCTCACGAAAGTTGTGAACAAATCAGTGAGGCTTTAAAGAAAATAAATGCGTGGCATAATGACTGGCAGTTATCTCTCAATATTAGTAAGTGTAACCTACTGCGTATAACAAGGCTAAAATCCCCATTGATGTACGAGTACAAAATAAATGCCCAGTCGTTGGAAGAGGTAACATCCATCAGGTATTTGGTTGTGACTATTCGATATGATCTCAAATGGAATGATCACATTACACAAGTAACGGGCAAGGTGAACTCTAGATTGCGGTCTATTGGTAGAATCCGCAAGCGATGCAGTCCTTCAACAAAGGAAATTCCTTACAATAGTTTAATTCGTCCAGTCTTACAGTACTGTTCGTCTGTATTGAACCCTTACCAGTTGAGCCTGATTCAAGAGATTGAGAAGGTCCAAAGAAGAGTGGCAACATTTAGCCATCGCGAGAGCGGTACAAATCTCATAGAAAGTTTGAAGTGGGACACACTTGCAGAGAGACGACGAGCTAAACGGAAGGGGCTGCTCACTAAAGTCCGAAATTCGATCTTCTCCGAGGATGTAGAGCGTATATTATTACTTTCAAATCGCGCAATGATCACCATTCAAAGATAAGGGAGATTACAGCCCGAGGCGTTCAGACAGTCGTTTTTCCCTCGCGCGATCCGTGAGTGGAACAGACCGGGAGGGGGGGGGGGGGGGGGTTGGGATATCACTTTGGCGCAAATTGTGCCCTCCGCCACACACCGCTTGTTGGCTAGCGGAGTATATATGTAGATGTAGATGTAGATGATGTCAGCATTTCCTTTGGCTCATGCCAAGCAATTTGACATGTTCTAGACATGAAACGTGTAGTAGCAAAGTTTGCTCCGAAACTGTTGAATTTAGACCAAATAAATCGCTTAGACATAGCTCAAGACTGCGAGACCGCTACGGTCGCGCGAGACCGCTACGGTCGCGGGTTCGAATCCTGCCTCAGGCATGGATGTGTGTGCTGTCCTTAGGTTAGTTAGGTTTAATTAGTTCTAAGTTCTAGGCGACTGATGACCTCAGAAGTTAAGTCGCATAGTGCTCAGAGCCATTTGAACCCTTTGAACCCATTTTCGATTGCCAGGTCCAAAAAACAATCTGTAGGTCAGACTGCACGAAGCTTCGAACTAGATTCAAAGAACACATTAACGCACTTAGATACAACACACCAAATAAATCTGCCATAGCTACATACATTCAGGATACCCCACATTCCTTTGATAACATGGATGACAATCTAGTACTATTTGAAAAAAAAGGGGAAAGGCCACAAATTCAATCTTTATGAAGAGCAGGAAATTTTCATTCACGACAGAAAACGTGTACAGAACACACTAAATGGAAAAGCTGAGACAGTGGCAACGAAAAAATGGGTTCAAACTGCTCTGAGCACTATGGGACTTATCATCTGAGGTCATCAGTGCCCTAGACTTAGAATTACTTAAACCTAACTAACCTAAGGACATCACACACATCCATACCCGAGGCAGGATTCGAACCTGCGACCGTGACGGTCGCGCGGTTCAAGACTGAAGCGCCTAGAACCGCTCGGCCACTCCGGCCGGCGCCTTGGACAGACTTGACATACACCATTGACTTTTTCAGCGTCTGAAACTTGTTTCCTTGGTAAATCGTTTTATAACTTGCTGTAAAAAATGGCTCTGAGCACTATGGGACTTAACTTCCGAGGTCATCAGTCCCCTAGAACTTAGAACTACTTAAACCTAACTAACGTAAGGCCATCACATACATCCATGCCCGAGGCAGGATTCGAACCTGCGACCGTAGCGGTCGCGCGGTTCCAGACTGAAACGCCTTTCCGCTCGGCCACTTCGGCCGGCTTTTTGCTCATCGATTCGTCAGCCAGTGGAATCGAGGTAAAATAATTATTTCAACCGGTGTATAATATATCTTGTGATAAATGATTGACGATTGCAGATGCAGTGTTATCGAATTTGTATGGGCCACTTTGGTTGCTTGCCTGGGTACATTTTTACATTATTTGTGTAAAAAGACTATGAGTCAGATAAAGCATTCGGCTTGATTCCGTACTTGGCCGGTTTATTGCTCTACAGAATTTACAGCGGCCTCTAAATGCTTGTAACATTTCATCAATTGTTACATTTTTTCCTGCCGGATAATTGATCGACACTTTGCGACAAACGAATCAAATATTCCACGAACTGGGGCGAGATTGTCATACTTAGACCTCTCTGAGCGGGTTTGAATGTCGTCAAACCTTATAGTTGTCATCAGAAAAAGAAATCTAGTACTGCTCATAACGGCTCGAAAAATAATCAGGAGCTGTGCCGACGTTGTCGCACATTTCCTGCACATTGAAATGGCGCATTTTTTTTATACCAGCCACGTATAAAATGCCAATAAACGCTTTCAGCTCTTTGATCTTAGAGTCTCTTTACAAACCCCTCTCTCTTGAAAATCGAGCCTTGATTTTTCTAATATGAATATTCGTATACACTACGTCAGTCAGCATTTCTTCACTTATAAAAAAAATAAAATTCTACAGTATCTTTTGCGTCTTTTGCTACTGCTTTTATCTCTTGTCTACCAATAACAATATTATGAGATCTTGTCCTCACATTGGAACGTCCTCGATTGTAACTCCACTTCGTTTGTTTGCCTTTGCCTAAGTATAATAACTGACCTCGTGCTTGGATGGAAGACATTTCCACCTCATCTTCATCTGATGACTGTTTCTTTTAGGTACGGTGGCCGCCGAGTTCACTGTCTAGTTCACTTTCGGTATTATCGGCTCAAACAGATTCTACTGCAACATCTTCTAGGTCGTCTTCTTCCAGCCACGCAAAATTCTTTCTTCTAGTCTATCCATTTATAAAAATACAAAATGATGTTAGTTTACCCATAACACAGACAATTATTTATCGTAAATAATAAAAAAAACACAATACCCCGAGAGCAATGCACATAAAATGACGTTTTAAGGCCGGTCGCGGTGGCCGAGCTGTTCTAGGCGCTACAGTCTGGAACCGCTCGACCGCCACGGTCGCAGGTTCGAATCCTGCCTCGATATTGGATGTATGTGATGTCCTTAGGTTAGTTAGGTTTAAGTAGTCTAAGTTCTAGGGGACTGATAACCTCAGTATCCCATAGTGCTCAGAGCCATTTTAACCATTTTTGTAATAAATTTAAACGTAATGGAGCCAGAGCTTTGGACTTGCCTCCATTTATCCACTTTTCTATACCTTTTTTCACGCATCTCGGTGTTTATGACGTCATATCTCGTGAACTGTGATAGGTACGTGGTGTACCAAGTTAGGGTGATATCGGTCGAGTGATTTAGGAGGAGATGGGAAAAACACAGACAAAACCCCTTTTTCGCACTTTCACTACCGTCTACATCATGAAATATAATTTACCTTCGATTCCTCTAATACTGTAGAAATACAATTCAACAAACAACGAGTAATAGCTATTTGTAGATACGAGGTAAACAGCTATAGATTTGCATTTCATTGATTAGTTACATAACAAGTAACACCAACAGGTTTTCAGATTGAGTTGCAACGTGACGCACTAGTGACGCACTAGAGATTCCGTTCTAAACCTATATCTACGTGATTAATCCACATTTAACATTTAAATATCTGGTGGAGGTTCATAGGACTCCTTTCAAACTAGTTCTCGACAGTTCCATTCTCGAATAGCACGTGGGAAAAATGATCACTTAAATGTTTCCGTGCGAGGTCCGATTTCTCTTATTTTAACTCAATGATGTTTCCTCCAAAATGGTGGAACAAAAGAAAACTGGTGCTTTTCATTTATTATAATGTTGTTCTACCAAGAACCGACGGAAGATTCTGTTAACATGATATTTCCACCCTATGCCGGTGGGAGTCAACAAAATGTTATGGCATTGAGAGGATAAATTTGGTGGTTGCGACTTCGTGTAGAGGCATCGCCGCAACGGAAAGTACCGTTGTTTTAAAGATTGCCACCGTAACAATTATACCCGTGACAGAAGCACTCGTATTTCGCGATAATACAAAACGAGCTTCCCGCTTCAAATTTTTTCGATGTCCTCAATCAAACCTACCTGGTACTGCGCAGCAATAATCCGGAACAGGATGGAGAAGTGTTGTGTAGGCAGTCTCTGTAGTAGGTTTGTTGCATTTTCTCAGTGTTTTGCCAATAAAACGCAGCCTTTAGTGCGTCTTCCCAGCACAGTTTTCTGTGTACTGGTACCAACGTAAGTTGTTCGTGATTGTAATCTCTAGGTATTTAAAGTTAAAAAGATTTAGATTTTAGATTTTTGTGGTTCAGCTGTTAACGGAAATTCACTGAACGTGAGAGACCTCGCACTTTTTATTTTTCATGGACAATTGCCAGTTTTCGCACAAAGTAGATGTTTTGTCTATTATTCCTATGGAAAACGAACTTGTCCTGATTTTCCTTTTCAGTGAGATGAGACTAATGCCTGTACAAGAGATTGTTGTTGTTGTGGTCTTCAGCCCTGAGACTGGTTTGATGCAGCTCTCCATGCTACTCTATCCTGTGCAAGCTTCTTCATCTCCCAGTACCTACTGCAACCTACATCCTTCTGAATCTGCTTAGTGTATTCATCTCTTGGTCTCCCTCTACGATTTTTACCCTCCACGCTGCCCTCCAATACTAAATTGGTGATCCCTTGATGCCTCAGAACATGTCCTACCAACCGATCCCTTCTTCTGGTCAAGTTGTGCCACAAACTTCTCCCCAATCCTATTCAATACTTCCTCATTAGTTATGTGATCTACCCATCTAATCTTCAGCATTCTTCTGTAGCACCACATTTCGAAAGCTTCTATTCTCTTCTTGTCCAAACTAAGAGATTATGGAGAAATAAAAGGTTGGACAGGGCTAATTCCCTAGCGTTGTTATTGTTGTTGTTGTTGTTGTTTTTAGTCCGAAGACAGGATTGAAGCAGCTCTTCATCCTAGTCTATCGTATGCAAGCGTCTACCTTTCTGTAAAACTCTTACACGAACACAATCAACTGGTCAAATTGTTCAAGATGTCTTCGGAGGTTCACAAAACAGTGATCAGAATAGACGAAAGAGCAGCCTGCGAACATTAAAGACGCTTCAGTGCACCGACGTAGAATGGAGTTGCCATTGCGGTTGTTGGTGAAAATTTGGTGTCTGGCGACATTGTGATTCGATGGCGTCAGAGAGAGGCAGGGGGCGAGGCTTTGCTTCATCATCATGTGTCAGAACAGGTGCATTGCTCTTGGGGAAAAGAACGGCAGTCGGAATACCTAGACTCCTGCGCACCTTCATTCTGTGCGACGGTGGTATACAGTTTCTATTATAATCTTGAAAAAAAAAAATGTTTCTCGGTTGGGGAGACTGGAGCAAATGATCGACTTGGTGAGGTGACTAATTACTCAGTGTAATCCCAAAGTTGCAAATTTTGCTTTTTTTTTTTTTATTCGTTCGATGACTAGTTTCGGGCCGAGACCCATTTTCAGATCACCGTAACTTAAGTCAAAAATGGTATATCCGAAGATGTGAAAACCATGTCAAAAATGCGCATCATTTTTGACATTCCGCAATGAGATTTTCACTCTGCAGCGGAGTGTGCGCTGATATGAAACTTCCTGGCAGATTAAAATGGTGTGCCGGACCGAGACTCGAATTCGGGACCTTTGCCATTCGCGGGCAAGTGCTCTACCAACTGACCTACCCAAGCACGACTCACTCCCCGTAGGAGACGAGGTACTGGCAGAAGTAAAGCTGTGAGGATGGCGCGCGAATCGTGCTTGGTGGTAGCCGGCACAGTAGCTCAACGTGTTCGGTCAGAGAGCCGGTTGGCCTCTGTAGTAAAAAACTGAGTGGAAGGATCAACAAAAAACGAACTCGGACGGATGTCATTGTGACGTCCGCAAGGACCAAACACAACGATCAACAACGAGCAAAATGAAAAAAAAAAGAAAAAAAGAAATTGGTAGAGCACTTGCCCGCGAAAGGCAAAGGTCCCGAGTTCGAATCTCGGTCCGGCACACCGTTTTAATCTGCCAGGAAGTTTCATTTTTGACATTGTTTTCACATCTTCCGATATACCATTTTTGACTATTTTACGATGATTTCAAAACGAGTCTCGGCCCGAAGCTAGCCATCGAGCGAAATTTTGGACTAGTTTTTCGTTGTACCGAGTAACTGTTGTACTTTCGGATATTCTGCAAAAAAATGGTTCGATCGATGGTCTTGGTCAGAAAGCATTGATGCCAGTGGCTCTTGTGGCTGCGTCTGTTGTGATAATTTGACCGTTCCGCTTGCACAAAGTGATCCTGACGGTTCGTGTCGAAACCTCAAAAGCACTGTAGTGTTGACAAACATTGTTCATTGTACCCAAGTCGACCAGTACATCCGTGGCGTAATCGATTGTTGGCTCGTATCTGAACACAAAACATTCAGTTCGAATTGACACGTTTGGTCGCCTATTTTGTCGACGTTCCAAATTACACTGAAGAGCCAAAGAAACTGGTATAGGTATGCGTATTCAAATTCAGAGATATGTAAACAGGCAGAATACGACACTGCGCTCGGCAACACCTATATAAAACAACAAGCGACTGGCGCATTTGTTAGATCGGTTACTGCTGCTACAATGGCAGGTTATTAAGATTTGAGTTTGAACGTGATGCTGTAGTCGGCGCACGAGCGATGGGGCACAGTGTCTCCCAGGTATCGATGAAGTGGATATTTTCCTGTACGACCATTTCTCTAGTGTACCGTAAATATCAGGTTACGGTAAAACATCAAGTCTTCGATAGCGCTGCGGCCGAAAAAGATCCTGAGGGACGGAACCAACGGCGACTAAAGAGAATCGTTAACATGACAGAAGTGTAACCTTCCCGCAAATGACAGCAGATTTGAATGATGGGCCATCAACAAGTGTCAGCGTGCGAACCATTCATCGATATGGGCTTTCGGAGCCGAAGGCCCACTCATGTGCCCTTAATGACTGCACGACATAAAACTTTACACCTCGCCTGCGCCCACCAACACCGACATCGGACTGTTGATGACTGGAAACATGTTGCCTGGTCGGACGAGTCTCGTTTCAAATTGCATCGAGTGGATGGATGTGTACTGGTATGGAGACAACCTGATGAAGCCATGGACCCTGCTTGTCAGCAGGGCACTGTTCAAGCTGGGAAGGCTCAGTAGTGGAGTGGGGTTTCTGTAGTTGGAGTGATAGGGGATCCCTGATACGTCTAGATACGACTCTGACGGGTGACACGTAAGTAAGCATCCTGTGTCCATTCACGCCCATTGTGCATTTCTACGGACTTGGTCAATTCCAGCAGGACAATGCAACATGATACACGTCCAGAATTGCTACAGAGTGACTCCATGAACACTCTTCTGGGTTTAAGTACTTCCGATGGGCACCGAACTCCCCAGACATCAACACTATTGAGCATATTTGGGATACCTTGCAACGTTCCGATCAGAAGAAGTCTCCACCCGCTTGTACTCTTACGAATTTATGTACAGCCCTGCAGGGTTCATGGTGTCAGTTCCCTCTATCACTGCTGCAGACATAAGTCGAGTCCATGCCACGCCGTTTGCGGCACTACTTCGTGCTCGCGGAGGCCCTTCACGATATTAGGCAGGTGTACCACTTTCTTTGGCTCTTCAGTGTATTTCGTGCGTAAGCTCTAACTGAGCGAATCGTACTCGACTGCTCCACTGTGTTGTTCCAGAGCCGTCGTGGACAGCGCTCGAGAAATTCCTATTCGATTTGCCTCCAAACGTTGTCTACATTCTTCGTCAGTCTGGTTGACACCACTATTATGTAGTCGGCTTGCGTTGTACATGCGCCGACAGATATTTCGACGCCACATTGGTGACATTTTTTCCAAAGAAACAAACCATGAACTGAAACCAACTGAATGTTTGCAACACACCAAATTACCACGAACTGGAATCAATTGAGTCTTTGCAACACATCAAAGAAATGATCACCGCCGATAGCACATGTTTAGCCGTCTCTTTTGTCGACGTTCCAAATTATTTTGTGCGTAATCTCCAACTGAGCGACTCGAATTCGACTGTATACGCTGTTCCGAAGTCATAACGGATGCACCTGAGAAATTCGTACCCGATTTATCATCATTGACTCGCAAGTCGCCGATGTGGCGTCAGCTAAAAAGGACTTGCAATACGGCGGCCGAACTCCCCCGAATGGGGCGTCCCGGCCAACAATGCCATACAATCATTTCATTTCGTTTCATTTGTCTGCAAACGCTGTCTACGCTCATCGTTAAGTCTCATGTAGGCGGCCTGCGTTTCGCGTACGCCAACTGATATTTCGACGCTTCCCTGGTGGCATTTTTTTTTCAAAGAAATAAAGTACAAACTGAAATCAATTCAGTGTTCACATCACACCAAAGTACCGCTAACTGGCGTCAATTCAATCTTTGCAACACACCACAGATATGACTATCACCGGTTGTAACCGCTCAATGTCATTCAATACGATCACGACGACACCCCTCGATCGACGTTAACACTCGTGGTGTCACTCGCCTTCATACGAGGGTTGTTTTTTAAGTAAGGGCCGTTTTTATTTTTTAAAAAAGATACAAATACTTTTGTAAAAAAACTTTTATTTTCTGATTCTACACACTTTTACCTATTTTTATGGATAGTTGCCTTGTTTATTTAAGCACTTGTCATACAGTACAACTAAGTTTTTAATTCCCTCTTCAAAAAATTCAGCAGCCCGCTCCGACAGCCAAGAGTTCACGGCCGCTTTCACTTCATCGTCGTCATTGAAGCGCTGCCCGCCAAGATGGTGTTTCAGGTACCGGAAAAGGTGAAAATCGCTAGGAGCAAGGTCGGGGCTGTATGGTGCATGGTCCAAAACTTCCCAGCCAAAAGAATCAATCAAATGCCGAGTCTTTTGAGAGGTGTGAGGCCTAGCGTTATCGTGCAGGAGCAAAACTCCTTTTGTCAGCATGCCGCGCAATTATTTTTGAATTGCTCTGAAGAGCTTCTTTAGAGTTGCACAGAAGGCACCTGAGTTGATTGTCGTTCCTCGTGGCATGAAGTCCACTAGCAAAACAACGCGCCGGTCCCAGAACACAGTTGTCATAATCTTGCGCTTTGACAGCGTCTGTTTGGCTTTGACCTTGACGGGTGAGGTTGTGTGTCGCCATTCCATCGATTGTCGCTTGCTTTCGGGAGTGATATGGGATACCCATGTTTCATCTCCAGTGACAATTTGACTCAACATGTCATCCCCTTCTTCCTCGTAACGAATCAATAAGTCCAATGAAGTGCCAAATCTCTTCCCTTTGTGGTCCTCTGTGAGGAGTCTGGGTACCCACCGAGAACACAGTTTCTTAAAGTTTAGGTTTTCAGACACAATTTTGTACAAAACCGATCTCGAAACTTGTGGAAATTCCAAAGAAAGAGTGGAAATTGGGAATCTTCTGTCCTCACGAATCTTTGTTTCGACTGCAGCCACCAAATCATCAGTGATCACAGAGGGCCGGCCTGAGCGTTCTTCATCACGGACGTTTTGACGGCCATTTTTAAGCTCTCTAACCCATTGACGCACATTACCTTCACTCATTGCATTCGAGCCATAAACTTCCGTTAACTGACGATGAATGTTTGCAGCTGATAGGCTTCTCGCGGTCAAAAAACGTGTCACTGATCGTATCTCACACGCGGCCGGCGATTCAATAATCGTAAACATTATAAAGTAGCACAGCGATGCGTACACTTCAGCTACAGAGCTGCAACTTGCATCAGTGTGAACGGGAAGGATGCCGGCAAGTGGCGCGGTGGCTTGTTGCGGCGTCCGCGCGAACTACGGGACTATACGCGCGAACGGTCCGTACTTAAAAAACAACCCTCGTACATGGCGGTGGACGTTTGAAAATTCGTGACGCTAGCTCAATGGTCGTCAATTGATTTAAATGTATTTTCCGGCCGACTCTTAATTCAACTACTGCCACGGGGGTGAGGAGAAAGAACACATCCTGGTGGTACCAGCATTATGCGTATTTAGATGTCCGATTAATCTGAATGGTTTGCAATGTTCCAGCGATTCTATTCGAACTCTATGCTGATGTACCGACAAGGACTATTTTCGCAGATAAACATGCAAGTACGTAATGGATGTTCAGTTTCTCAATATAGTTCGTCGCACTTACACATTATACAATCCGCTGTAAGAACAATTTCATGCATTTACATTTTTGGTGTCCCACAATATTGGTTGGCTTAATATTATGACGATACGTTGCATACAACTTCCACAGATATTGTTTATCATGTAGTCAAGACTACGTAATGAAGCCAAAATCGTGGATAAAATTGAAATGTAGTTTGTTTATTAACACTTCTCTTTTCACTAATTAAATATGAAATATGAACTGAGATTGGAGGTGATGATCCTATCCTTCTTTTTTAGTATTTTAGGTCCCCGTTAATTAATATCTGGTAGTTAATAAGCGAACTATTTTTATGCTGGCGCGTTGTTTGTATCAGTTACCCCCGCAACCGTCCAAGGATAAGATTCTCTTAATGTTCCGCGCACACGCGTTTCAGCATTTTATAAAATGCAGAATTACGTAAACTATAGCTTCCCGTTGCGCACAACTTTCGTGGGTTCCACAACCGTAATAGTTTCCCAAGAGTATTTTTCCCAGCTAACACGAAGTTCGAATTATGTTGTCGGATTCATTCTCACTCCACCCGACAATAAACGTCTCTGATCACTTCGTCACAGGTAATGTATTTTAAACGTTAACGAATTTCGCAGTCGCATACCACTTTTTCATCGGCTAGACCGATCGCGATAACTGAAGGTAGAGAGCTCAATAATGTGTTACATGTTCTTTTATATGTATCAAAAAACAAACGCGCCCCTATATCTTTCTGTCCCGCTTGGTCTTTGCTACTTTGCTTTTTATTACTTTTCATTATATTGATTCTTAGTAATACTGTGCAGTTACTAAAGTTTCGTATTACTTTCCCCTTTTTAATTCTTCCAAAATAAAGTCTATTTATGCCCCAGTTTAATTAATATGATACTAATTGACACGCCTGTCCGCAAAGTACCGTTATACGGTATAACACTGTAATATCGCTTTAAATTGTATTCTTTTACGCAAAATATCACTATTCAATGCGGAGTATGTTGTTGATATGAAAACATGTGACAGCAGAACTGTCAAACCGACCGTCACGTTTCTTTCATCGAGATTTTTATACAGATATACCATCCACTTTTTCGTCTTTTCCAGTGGAGCATCCAACATTTTCTTTCGTACGAACCTTGTCCACACACACACACACACACACACACACACACACACACACACACACACACACACACACACACACACACACGCAAGCATACACACTAAATCAGACAAATCGCTCGACCCGTTCTCAAAATGATCTTTCAAACATGCGGCAATCGCTATGCAGGGTGTTACAAAAAGGTACGGCCAAACTTTCAGGAAACATTCCTCACATACAAATAAAGAAAAGATGTTATGTGGACATGTGTCCGGAAACGTTTAATTTCCATGTTAGAGCTCATTTTAGTTTCGTCAGTATGTACTGTACTTCCTAGACTCACCGCCAGTTGGCCCAATTGAAGGAAGGTAATGTTGACTTCGGTGCTTGTGTTGACATGCGACTCATTGCTCTGCAGTACCAGCATCAAGCACATCAGTACGTAGCATCAACAGGTTAGTGTTCATCACGAACATGGTTTTGCAGTCAGTGCAATGTTTACAAACGCGGAGTTGGCAGATGCCCATTTGATGTATGGATTAGCACGGGGCAATAGCCGTGGCGCGGTACGTTTGTATCGAGACAGAGTTCCAGAACGAAGGTGTCCCGACAGGAAGACGTTCGAAGCAATTGATCAGCGTCTTAGGGAGCACGTAACATTCCAGCCTATGACTCGCGACTGAGGAAGACCTAGAACGACGAGGACACCTGCAATGGACGAGGCAATTCTTCGTGCAGTTGACGATAACCCTAATGTCAGCGTCAGAGAAGTTGCTGCTGTACAAGGTAACGGTGACCACGTCACTGTATGGAGAGTGCTACGGGAGAACCAGTTGTTTCTGTACCATGTACAACGTGTGCAGGCACTATCAGCAGCTGATTGGCCTCCACAAGTACACTTCTGCGAATTGTTCATCCGACAATGTGTCAATCCTCATTTCAGTGCAAATGTTCTCTTTACGGATGAGGCTTCATTCCAACGTGATCAAATTGTAAATTTTCACAAAAAACATGTATGTGCTGACGAGAATCCGCACGCAATTGTGCAATCACGTCATCAACACAGATTTTCTGTGAACGTTTGGGCAGGCATTGTTGGTGATGTCTTGATTGGGCCCCATGTTCTTCCACTTACGTTCAATGGAGCACGTTATCATGTTTTCATACGGGATACTCTACCTGTGCTGCTAGAACATGTGCCTTTACAAGTACGACACAACATGTGGTTCATGCACGATGGAGCTCCTGCACATTTCAGTCGAAGTGTTCGTACGCTTCTCAACAACAGATTCGGTGACCGATGGATTAGTAGAGGCGGACCAATTCCATGGCCTCCACGCTCTCCTGACCTCAACCCTCTTGACTTTCATTTATGGGGGCATTTGAAAGCTCTTGCCTACGCAACCCCTGTACTAAATGTAGAGACTCTTCGTGCTCGCATTGTGGACGGCTGTGATACAATACTCCATTCTCCAGGGCTGCATCAGCGCATCAGGGATTCCATGCGACGGAGGGTGGATGCATGTATCCTCGCTATCGGGGGACATTTTGAACATTTCCTGTTAGAAAGTGTTTGAAGTCACGCTGGTACGTTCTGTTGCTGTGTGTTTCCATTCCACGATTAATGTGATTTGAGGAGAAGTAATAAAATGAGCTCTAACATGGAAAGTAAGCGTTTCCGGACAGATGTCCACGTAACATATTTTCTTTCTTTGTGTGTGAGGAATGTTTCCTGAAAGTTTGGCCGTATCTTTTTGTAACCCCCTGTATACGACATACACGCTATGAGATACGAGTCAGTATCTGGAGGCTAGCGCCGAGACGCTTGTTGGAAGGTAGCACCGACAGTCAATCCCAAAGGCGCCGAAGCTGGCGCAACGCCAGCTATTAACAGCACAAATTACTGTGCGCCAGCCGTGGAAATGCCAGCGACTTGTGGAAACCCAGCTGACCTCACTTTCCTCGGAGTCGCTGCAACTGCGGCGAAACCGCGGGCCGAGTCCGCTGTTGTTCAGCTGGAGAATTACTGCACAGGACTCCCTGATGCAAATCGTGTTGCAAGCCAGCACCTCTCGTATTTTTATAGCCAGGCCTGTACCATTAAATCTACTGCCGCCTCCGTGGCCAAAATACCGCATCAGAATTGACATATCTAGGGCTCATTTAACCCAGCGACAAGTGCGCAATCTACACGAGCAGAAACGTTATAAGCACTGGAAGCCATGAAATTGATTATCGTGTGGTGGCGTTGTGGGCTCATGGTGCAGTAAAGAAGGAGAACAAAACTGGTGATTAAAATTTCATGAGAAGATCCCGTCGCAACGAAAAACGCCTTTGTTTTAATGATTGCCACTATCATGTCTGTTCACTATCTCCCCTATTTCGCGGTAATACAAAACGAGCTGCCCTTCTATGAACTTTTTCGACGTAATTCGTCAGTCCCACCTGATGCGGATTCTACACAGCACATCAATACTCCAGGATGGGGCGGACAAGCGTGGTGTAAGCAGTCTCTTTAGTAGACCTGTTGCACCTGCTAAGTGCCCCACCAATGAATCGCAGTATTTGGTTTGCTCTACCCGCAACATTATCTATGTGATCGTTCCAATTTAGGTTATTTTTAATTTCTGCGGACTTCTTGTGAAGCTGTTGTTGTTGTTGTTGTTTTGGTCTTCAGTCCAGAGACTGGTTTGATGCAGCTCTCCATGCTACCCTATCCTGTGCAAGCTTCTTCGTCTCCCAGTATCTGCTGCAGCCTACATCCTTCTGAATCTGCTTAGTGTATTCATCTCTTGGTCTCCCTCTGCGATTTTTACCCTCGACACTGCCCTCCAATACTAAATTGGTCATCCCTTGATGCCTCAGAACATGTCTTACCAATCGATCCGTTCTTTTAGTCCAGTTGTGCCACAAATTTCTCTTCTCCCCAATCCTATTCAATACGTCGTCAGTAGTTATGCGATCTACCCATCTAATCTTCAGGATTGTTCTGTAGCACCACATTTCAAAAGCTTATATTCTCTTCTTGCCCAAACTATTTATCGTCCATGTTTCACTTACATACATGGCTACACTCCATACAAATACTTTCAGAAACGACTTCCTGACACTTAAATCTATACTCGATGTTAACAAATTTCTCTTTTTCAGAGACGCTTTCCTTGCCATTCCCAGTCTCCATTTTATATCCTCTCTGCTTCGACCATCATCAGTTATTTTGCTCCCCAACTAGCAAAACTCCTTTACTACTTTAAATGTCTCATTCCTAATCTAATTCCCTCAGCATCACCCGACTTAATTCGACTACACTCCATTATCATTGTTTTGCTTTTGTTGATGTTCATCTTATATCCTCCTTTCTATACACTGTCCATTCCGCCGGCCGAAGTGGCCGTGCGGTTAAAAGCGCTGCAGTCTGGAACCGCAAGACCGCTACGGTCGCAGGTTCGAATCCTGCCTCGGGCATGGATGTTTGTGATGTCCGTAGATTAGTTAGGTTTAACTAGCTCTAAGTTCTAGGGGACTAATGACCTCAGCAGTTGAGTCCCATAGTGCTCAGAGCCATTTGAACCATTTGCACTGTCCATTCCATTCAACTGCTCTTCAAAGTCCTTTGCTGTCTCTGACAGAATTACAATGTCATCGGCGAACCTCAAGTTTTTATTTCTTCTCCATGGATTTTAATACCTACTCCGAATTTTTCTTTTGTTTCCTTCATTGCTTGCTCAATATACAGATTGAATAACATCGGGGATAGGCTACAGCCCTGTCTCGCTCCCGTCCCAACCACTGCTTCCCTTTCGTGCCCTTCGACTCTTATGACTGCCATCTGGTTTCTGTACAAATTGTAAATAGCCTTTCGCTCCCTGTATTTTACCCCTGCCACCGCCTATTTGACAGTTAACCTGCGTAGCGGTGAGATGTTGCTACTGTAGCAAGAACGAATGGTGTAGTTGCAGTTTTTTTAAATATCACTAAATTCACGCTTATACTACAGGGATGAAGGTTTGAGCGGCGAGGCGAACCGACGCTTCATACAATGGACGGAGTTGCGAGAGAGGATTCAAGTTCCGACTGTGCATTTTCAGACCGCGCGCATCGCGACTGCGCTGGGCTGTAACGTCAACAGGCGATGTTATCGCCTTTTAGCAGGTCGACGCGTCCCTTCGTCCTCTACCGAGAGCGGCTTGCGAAATCTGGCCCTTAGGGGAGCGGCAGAGAGGAAAGCGCCAGTCAGAAACACAGGAGTTCCGGGAAACAATTAGACGCCGCTCTTTCCTTGTTCTCCACCTACGCCAGACTTTCAGAGCGCTGGCGTTTCTACTGAAATTGAAGACACTCTTTTGCATCTGCAAGCAGCGATGCGCGGCAGCGACTACGTTTAATATCTCTCAAGCATTGCAACGAGCAGAACACGTAAAATCCAACCTCAGAGTTTCCAGGAACTTCCTTCAGTGGAAGAGGAGTCAAAATAAGCGAATACGTGTCTCGCTTGATCCGTAGACACTCGACAAACCGATGGTCAGAGTTTTCGGAGTATTTTAGAGGTACTTACGTCTCTTATACCGCGCGATATCCTCAGACAAAATGGTTAGGTTCGCGGCTTTTTTTTAATTTTTCGTCCCGTGTTCGACACGAAATTATTAGTTTTATGACCGTACGACTTATCTTAGAAGAAAGATTAAGGAAGGTCAAGCCCACGTTTCTAGCATTTGTAGACTTAGAGAAAGCTTTTGACAATGTTGATTGGAATACTGTCTTTCAAATTCTGAAGGTGGCAGGGGTAAAATACAGGGAGCGAAAGGCTATTTACAATTTGTACAGAAAGCAAATGGCAGTTATAAGAGTCGAGGGACATGAAAGGGAAGCAGTGGTTGGGAAAGCAGTGAGACAGGGCTGTAGCCTATCCCCGATGTTATTCAATCTGTATATTGAGCAAGCAATAAAGGAAACAAAAGAAAAGTTCGGAGTAGGTATTAAAATCCATGAAGAAGAAATAAAAACTTTGAGGTTCGCCGATGACATTGTTATTCTGTCAGAGACAGGAAAGGACTTGGAAGAGCAGTTGCACGGAATGGACTGTGTCTTGAAAGGAGGATATAATATGAAGATCAACAAAAGCAAAACGAGGATAATGGAATGTAGTCGAATTAAGTCGGGTGATGCTGAGGGAATTAGATTAGGAAATGAGATGCTTAAAGTAGTAAAGGAGTTTTGCTATTTGGGGAGCAAAATAACTGATGATGGTCGATGTAGAGAGGATATAAAATGTAAACTGACAATGGCAAGGAAAGCGTTTCTGAAGAAGAGGTATTTGTTAACATCGAGTATAGATTTAAGTGTCAGGAAGTCGTTTCTGAAAGTAGTTGTATGGAGTGTAGCCATGTATGGAAGTGAAACATGGACGATAAGTAGTTTGGACAAGAAGAGAATAGAACCTTTCTAAATGTGGTGCTACAGAAGAATGCTGAAAATTAGATGGGTAGCTCACATAACTAATGAGGCGGTATTGAATAGAATTGGGGAGAAGAGGAGCTTGTGGCACAGCTTGACAAGAAGAAGGGAACGGTTGATAGGGCATATTCTGAGGCATCAAGGGATCACAAATTTAGCATTGGAGGGTAGCGTGGAGGGTAAAAACCGTAGAGGGAGACCAAGAGATGAATACACTAAGCAGATTCAGAAGGATGTAGGTTGCAGTAGTTACTGGGAGATGAAGAAGCTTGCACAGGATAGAGTAGCATAGAGAGCTGCATCAAACCAGTCTCAGGACTGAAGACCACAACAACAACAACAAACCAAATGTTATAGAGAAAGACAGAATCCACTTGAAAGTCTCTTCGAGTATGCTGCCGGATCCCAAAATCAACCCGATTCAACTGAGAACAGTTCCCAGCGGGACGCAGGAGCAGCGGCAACGCCGTTCTCCTGAAGTTTGCGAGCAAATGGATCGCCGAAATATTCAATCGAAATGATTTTAGGGTCCGGCAGCAAACCCGAAGGACCTTCCAAGGCGTACCACGCCGGGAAGCCCACGAAGTCACGTACAATCCACTTGCACGGAGTGTAGTGCAGCAAACTTGTTTTTTAACGTTGAAATTACACCTTGTGTGGTGTCACTACCAGACACCACACTTGCTAGGTGGTAGCCTTTAAATCTGCCGCGGTCCGTTAGTATACGTCGGACCCGCGTGTCGCCACTATAAGTGATTGCAGACCGAGCGCCGCCACACGGCAGGTCTAGTCTAGAGAGTCTCCCTAGCACTCGCCCCAGTTGTACAGCCGACTTTGCTAGCGATGGTTCACTGATTACATACGCTCTCATTTGCCGAGACGACCGTTTAGCATAGCCTTCAGCTACGTCATTTGCTACGACCTATCAAGGCGCCATATTCAGTTGCTACAATTACTATCTTCAAGAATGTATTCTGAGCAGGTAATATTGTGAATCATGTACCGTCAAGAGCGACGTTGACCATTAATGGATTAAAGTTAAGTATCAAACTAATTACGTCCGCTTTCTGAATTCTCATTCCTTGTCATGTTCCAGACCTCACGTCAGTATAGTTCTTCCCTCTTCACGCCAGCCTGCTTGAGCTAAAACGCGTGCATTTCGGCCTCCACTCGTAACACGGTGTTGGCTCTTCTGCTAACACAAAACTTTATGCAATGGACAATATCAAGCCCAATAAGTAATTAAATTACACGATATTGCAGTATTACTGGTTATATGTTTAGAATCCAAAATTTTGTAAGGTCTTCACATTATTTGAGGGACTGGCCATCTGAGCGCTCTTCATTTATGTTGTACAGCAAACATACATGTAATGCTGTACTAACCACATAACCGGTAATACTGTAATGTATTGTGTATTCTAATTATTGTGTTCAATATTGTTCATTGCGTAAAGTGTCAGGTGCTCAACATCTGTCCAAGTGGATTGTTCATTCGCTTACAGTGTTTGGTTACCTAAAAGAAATAGGGGACACCGCAGACGCTAGACAGTTGCTTCCTGAAAGAGGCCTCATAAACCAAAAATTATTTAGAAATAAACAAAAATCAGCATAATAAAAACAGTGCACTTGTTATTCAATCTTAAATATGGAATTGTTCCAGCAAGAAGCAACGGAAGAATACAATAATAAAAGTAAAAAATATAATAAAACTTAATTTTACTAGGTATAAACAAATTTCCCTTTTTTAGAATCACTTTTCTCGCTATTGACAGTCTGCGTTTTTTATCGTCTGTACTTCGACCATTGTTGCTCAAATACGAAAACTGATCTACTACTTTTAATGGCTCATTTGAGAATCTGATTCCATCGGCATCGCAAATTGGTAATTCGAATAAACATACCGGTACGTAGTAACCCAGACATAATATTGTCTTTCTTTGTTATATTGAAAGAAATACTGTGTTTCGTGTCGTGGAAGCAGGTAGCGGCATTTGGGAAATGTAGCGGCTGGCTTGAAAAAAATTGTTGATAGAAGAAGAAATCAACCGGGCAGCTCACAGTCTACAACGGACTTCGGACGGCAAGGTATTCGGCCTCGATTCTTCGTCCACGAAGGACGGTGCTGCCATCTGTTACGCAGTCGCCACAGCGCAGTGCCCTTGGCCTCGCAAGCCGCTCTCTTCGTAAGTGGACGCTGGCACGAATGTCGACCTCGTATACACTACCGGCCATTAAAACTGCTACACCAAGAAGAAATGCACATGATAAACGGGTATTAATTGGACAAATATATTATACTAGAACTGACGTGTGATTACATTTTCACGCAATTTGGGTGCATAGATCCTGGGAAATCAGTACCCAGAACAACCACCTCTGGCCGTAATAACGGCCTTGATACACCTGGGCATTGAGTCAGAGCTTGGATGACGTGAACAGGTACAGCTGCCCATGCAGCTTCAACACGATACCACAGTTCATCAACAGTAGTGACTGGCGAATTGTGACGAGCCAGTTGCTCGGCCACCATTGACCAGACGTTTTCAATTGGTGGGAGATCTGGAGGATGTGCTGGCCTGGGCAGCAGTTGAACATTTTCTGTATCCAGAAAGGCCCGCACAGGACCTGTAACATGTGGTCGTACATTATCCTGCTCAGATGTAGGGTTTCGCAGGGATCGAATGAAGGGTATAGCCACGGGTCGTAACACATCTGACATGTAACGCCCACTGTTCAAGGTACCGTCAATGCGAACAAGAGGTGACCGAGACGTGTAACCAATGGCACCCCATACCATCACGCCGGGTGATACGCCAATATGGCGATGACGAATATACGCCTCCAATGTGCGTTCACCGCGATGTCGCCAAACACGGATGCGACTCTCATGATGCTGGAAACGAAACTTGGATTCATCCGAAAAAATGACGTTTTGCCATCGTGCACCCAGGTTCGTCGTTGAGTACATCATCGCAGGCGCTCCTGTGTGTGGTGCAGCGTCAAGGGCAACCGCAGCCGTGGTCTCCGAGCTGATAGTCCATGCTGCTGCAAACGTCGTCGAACTGTTCGTGCAGATAGTTGTTGTCTTTCTAACGTCCCCATCTGTTGACTCAGGGATCGAGACGTGGCTGCACGATCCGTTAGAGCCATGCGGGTAAGATGCCTGTCATCCCGACTGCTAGTGATACGAGGCCGTTGGGATCCAGCACGGCGTCCCGTATTGCCCTCCTGAACCGACCGATTCCATATTCTGCTAACAGTCATTGGATCTCGAGCAACGCGAGCAGCAATGTCGCGATACGATAAACCTCAATCGCGATAGGCTACAATCCGACCTTTATTAAAGTCGAAAACGTGATGGTACGCATTTGTCCTCCTTACACGAGGCATCACAACAACTTTTGCCGGCCGGTGTGGCCGAGCGGTTCTAGGCGCTTCAGTTTGGAACCGCGCGACCGCTACGGTCACTGGTTCGAATCCTGCCTCGGGCATGGATGTGTGTGATGTCCTTAGGTTAGTTAGGTTTAAGTAGTTCTAAGTTCTAGGGGACTAATAACCTCAGAAGTTGAGTCCCATAGTGCTCAGAACCATTTGAACCATTTTTTTTTCTAGGCGACTGATGACCGCAGATGTTAAGTCCCATAGTGCTTCGAGTCGTTCGAACGATTTTGTGATGACATCAATGCAGCTGGACTTTGTAAATAGTCCAAATAACTGCACTGCGAACCCGTGCGCATTTCAAAAGTCAGATGTCTTCTAATTGCTGACTGCCTTCACTGCAATGAAAAACGAGAGCAGCACCTAATGAACGATCAGTGTAGACACTAAAATAAATGGGGCCGTTATTCTCTGTAGTTGATCACTATCAGGTGCAATTTACGTGACCCTTCTGTTTTTTGTTTCAGAGTCAGCGAGCACAGAGGCGCCGAGGACACAGAAATTATCGTGGGAGAGTCACTGACAACGAACCAAGATGTCTACTGGTGTGCTGTTTAAGAGCTGCTGCTGCGGCTGCACGCTAAAGACGGGCACCATACTCATAGCCCTCTGGTACCAGGTGAGCATAACCTTCTAGAACCAAGCAAACACCACATCCTTATACGATATTGCAGTGCATTCTGATTACGGTGCAAAGTCCGTTTGGACGCATGTGCATGTCCCACTTGCGATATGCGGGAAATCCTGATTCGAGTCTCGGCCCGGCACAAATTGTCATTGTCATCGCTTTCTACAGCTGATAGTAGTCATTATTAGCAATTGCGAATTCATTTGATGTGCATCATCCTTGTAATCCAATGTAACCGGACTAGCACAGCATCCTCAGAGTCGTACGATCCACCGACGGAAAAAAAATCGCAACAGTGAAAAATTATTAATGTAGATTAACGAAATTTCGGGAATACATTTGTCTAGATAACATATTTAAGTGATTAATACTGCAGGATCACTGTCAATGCAAGCGCAAGATAAGCTGAGGTGTCAGGTCAGAGGGGTGTTCTGAACACAATTCCGACACAAAGCAGCTCAATAGGCTGTGGAGTGGAAGGGGTAGACTAGCAATAGAACAGTGCATCACCATTGACTAGACACTCATTTATTGAGCACATAAGTCAGGTATTACCCAAAAGAAACAATCAGTACAAATTACTAAATAATATTCTTTTCCTTTAAGTCACTCAAACATTTAAACAGGCAAATAGCAATCATTTAACTGAAAGCCTTTTAAGAAAGCAAGACTAGAAAATTTGAATGATGAGTGAAAATCATATTTAAATAGGCTCTGATCGAGCACATATTTTAAAACGAAATACTTCCTTTAAGGAACCAGCGATGAAAATTACATAGTCCTCAACAACCATATTACATCCAAGACATTTAAGATTAAACAGTAATATATAACATCAGAGAGCTGCAGTCCCAAGTTTTAAGCAGCACGTTTCAGATGGACTGCACTGCAACAGTACAGAACAAGTCCCTCAGAGGATCTCCCCACACAGGAAGTTATTGCCGCAATCGACAAAATATCAGCATCATTCCATGTACAGACCTAAAACAACTAAAAGCTCTCTTAAGTTTGGTGCAGTTAATTCCCTTTCAACATAACATACATCACAAGTCTAGCCCTAGGACGGCACCGACACCCCGCAATGTAGCACGCGAAAAACTACACCGATGCACTCGTCACGTATCCTTACAAAATCCAATAACAGAGAGGCGGCTCCCCAATAGCGGAACATTTAACTACGCGCAGCGTGCGGGTTTGCGGGATGCTGATCTCGCCCTTAACCTCAACACCAGTTCAAATACCAGTCAGCCTACAGTCTTGAACCACCATACACATTCCTTCAGTTACTGCATAGAAAGCCAATGTGATAGGCAAACAGACCAACATATAATTAAAGCTTAAGCAATTTCCTTACCAGACGACCCTTATGAATAGTGAGCACACCCACAGTCAAAAGACAAACAACGCCAATCATAAGGACAGTAGCACATAAGCAAGTAGCAATGGTAACTTCTGCTTGGATTGGCTACAAATCAGCGCGTGATTTAACACACCAGAGAACAGTCTTTACTACATAACCATCAATACAATAGCAAATTATTCACACATGTACTCCCCCACAATTTCGATTCGCAAAGCCATAGACAAAACGTGGAGAACGTACCACTTAGACCAACATAATGGTGCTCCCTCAGTTACCCCAAATAACTGATTCCCTTAGTTGCACAGCAAAGGACCAGACCTAATGAAACCACCACAGTTTTCACCTCTAAATTGTCATAATACAAGTGAGACTCAATCACAAATGTAATTTTACATCACCACTTCCTGTATAGTCAATACAAGCGCCTGATTTTCACCCGTTTATAACGGCGGGCAGCAACATCGTACGGAAAAGAGCGTAGACACAAGCTCTTACCAATTCTCTTCTCCCGAAAGCAGCCACCCAACTCTGGGGAACCACTGGGACATCCAATGCAAAATCGTTACTCCTTCACACAAATGACAGGACATCCGCTTCCCGCTGCTTGCTACGGCGCCTTTCGTTCAGAGCCAACTTGTATATCTCCATGCGATAGGTCCGGTCCCACACTCGCTGCGTCAACCCGACAGCCGTCTCCCACCACGTCCCGGAGCACACCCCCCACAGGACCTCGCCTCGTTACTCCTCGCGTAGGCTCCAGAGGGCGCTGCTTACCGCCCTGACCGTGGCAGGAAACATAAACCACCAGAGTGGCACTATCGATATGAGCCGCCACGGCTCATAAGCTATAGCAAAAGTGAAATGCTGGTACATTAATAACCGGTGTAACCGCCAGAATGTTGAATGCGAACGTGCAAGCACTATGTTGTACTTTTGCCGGATGTCAGTTTCTGTGATGGAGTTCCTTGCCTCTTGCACTTGGTTGTCAGTACACGGACGGTTAATCCTGCCGATAGTTCTTCCGGGTTGTATGGCCGTGGTCCATGCAACTCTTCTATCCCTGACGTTTTGTCCAAAGCTACGTTGGTCATCTTCGGAGGTGCTCCTCGTTGTGCTGAGTCTTGCCGACTGACGAGCCGGACGTCGAAGAACGGCCTAAACACCGTGGAAAGTGGGCGTGGTCTGGATTTCACGTGACAGCAGAGATAAACCATGTCATGGATAAAATATAACTATCGATCATAGTACGTCAAAGATATAAACTTCTCATCGATCCTGTAGTGCCACTGTCCATATATCGCTGAGTTTCATGGCTTCTTCAATCTGTTAAAATTATCCCCAAGTTTATATATTTCGATGGCTTTTCTATATAGCCGTGGATAATAGTTCGTCATAGTGCATAAAACCTCAGTTTCCGAAAATTTCACTGCGTGATCACCCGACTGTAGAGCATTTTCCCCCACAGCTGACTTGTCTGTTTTCCCTAGTCGGCAAAGACTTTTGTGTTCCTTCAACCGTGTATTCACACTTCTATTTGTAGTTCCAATGTAGACCCTACCACATGTACACGGAATCTACATTGGAACTATCATCATAGCCTTCAGTTACTGTGTGAGTGCGCCATCCTTATGGTCTTCTGATACCACGTTGTCACGTCTGTTCTATGTCGTGGTAAGAATGTAGCAGTTCTTGCAGTTACGAGTTCAACCATACTGTCACACCTAAGGAAAGATCTTTAATAGAACATGTCAAGGGTTCCCATATTATTTTTTACTAAACTCAGGACATTTTCAAAGTGATGCACTAAAATACGTGACACATGAGTAGGAATCAGGATGCGACTGAATTGCAGTCAATATGGACTTAATAATAATTAATTTCACATAATGTGCCTGATGAGAGTTCAACAGCGGTATTGCGTGCACAGTGTTGATGTAAATATAAACAAAATTTGATACATTGTTCTTTGAAGATGATGAGTGTACAGATACTTGACAAGTATTTTTAATGATGTGCATTTGCTCTAGAAGTTTATTTTTTTCGTGTTTCAAATTGTAGAAGACCGTACAAGAAAAGGTAACAAATGTGGTTTTTATCATTACCAGCGCTTTTACGATTTCTAACTTGTGTCTGGTTTTTTTTTCACCTGGCCACAAATCAATCATTACTGAATCATTCTTTCGATAGAACGTGGAGTAGCTAGTGGAAATTCAATCAAGCTTCTAATATGTTTTAGATACACTCGCTTATTTTGAAAATGGGGAAGAAATCTCTTGACATTTTTCACTGACCCTGGCATTTGATTTCATATTCTAGTCCATCACTTGGCCTTCACAGTGTTTGTTTACACAACAGTACTCTTCAAACCGTGCTCCCTAAACTAAAGTGAAGCTCATAGCACCGATCTGACAAAACTGTACAGTTCTTGAACACTCCAACTGGTGTTTTATTCAGAACGACTCCCTCCACTGGCTCAAGAGATTGCGGAAATGGTCACACCAAGACGAACATATCCAGTGCAGGCATCGCAGAAATCTGCGCTGGTGCAGTTAAACTGACCACGAGTCACTAAGCGCTCACTTTTCAACTCACGTAACTGCTGTTTTACTGCAGACATCGAAAATTTTTCGGATTTCTAATTTGTTGAGCAACGTATTTATCTTATCTGCAACTTCATTTATAGTTCCAATTTTTTTCGGCGCACAGAGTACTGTTGGAGAAAATTGTCAACTGGCTTGAAAAGGAACCGAGGGGTGACTAAGAAGAACGAATTTTTGAAAAGAATCTTTAGGGTGATAGGACACTTGTCAAGGGACAGGAAGGAAGATTTTAATGCTTGGAAAACATCAGATAACCATCTAGTTTTACGGTGACCTAGAAGTTTCTTGTATTCTTCTTCAGCGAACTCACAATATGATTTTATCTCAACAAGTGCAGCATACATATAGAAATATTTGTAGGCTTCTCAAATTATGAGCTCTGTGTCAATGCTTAAGTCGTCTGCGCCAGTTTGGACAATGTACACAATGTCACTGGGACATCACGTATCTGTTAAATTTTTTCACTCTTTTTCTTGCAATTTAAATTGAGTATTGTTTTTAGCTTTCGTTTCCTTTCCTCAATAATTCGTATTTATGTTGTCAACCGAAACTGCTGCAATCTTTCTCTCGAGATCGAACTTTTCTAACATCTCAAGAGACATAAGGAGTGAAATGCTCTGCAGTTTCAGCACGGAAGTTTAACAACGCTCTCTATGATTAGATGAGAAATTCCGCCTTATGCAAGACACCTAAGGAGATTTGTTTTACCCAGACATGTTCCAGCACTTATTGTGCTATCTTCGGTGGGTTACTTTATTTCCTATCCGTAAAATTGTGATTACATATTAACGTTTAGAGAATACATTTGTTCCAAAATATTTACATTTGTGAATGAAGTGATTGTTGTCAAATGGCATACATGGTTTATTTACAGTTCACAGTTTATATATGTATTACTGGTCTGATGCATTGAATATTGTCTATTACAAAATGTCTAAAGTTCTGCTTTTATAGCTTATTGGGAAAAATGATTGCTGTATGCATTAATTTACATACCTTACATGAAGGTATTGAATGTTTATGTTGGTAACTGTGAGTCTGCTAAACAATCTACAATTTGTCATCTGCAAACAGCAAAACGTATTTTTGTATTAGTGTAATACAAAAATACGTTTTGCTGTTTGCAGATGACAAGTTGTGGATTGTGTAGCAGGCTCACAGTTACCAACATAAACATTCAATAACTTCACGTAAAACCAGAACTTTAGACATACTGTAATAAACAACATACGATGCATCGGCCCAGTAATACATATCTCAACTGTGAACGGTAAACAAATCATGTATAACATTTCACAGCAGTCACTTCATTCACAAATGTAAATATTTTGAACCAAATGTTTTCTCTAAACGTTGATATGTGATAACAATTTTACGGAAAGGAAATACCGTAACCCACTGAAGATGGCACAAAAAGTGCTGAAACATGTCTGGGTGAAACAAAACTCCACAGGTGTCTTGCATAAGGCTGAATTCCTCATCCAGTTTTATTAGCAAACACGGAAATAAGAGGAACTGCAACACCACTAGATGATAATCTCTCTGCCTGCAGACTGAAGTCAGCGCGGCTGGAAGAAGCTATCATCACAGAAATAAACTGTATCTCTTTCAGTTCCTCTGTTGTTTGTTCCATAGCTGAAGGCGCAGGCACGTTCGTGATAACTGGTTCAGTTTTGTGCCTGACAAGGGAACCTCCCCATCGCACCCCCCTCAGATTTAGTTATACGTTGGCACAGTGGATAGGCCTTGAAAAACTGAACACAGATGAGTCGAGAAAACACGAGGAAGTTGTGTGAACTATGAAAAAAATGAGCAAAATATACAAACTGACTAGTCCACGCGCAAGATAGGCAACATCAAGGAGATGTGAACTCAGGAGCGCCGTGGTCCTGTGGTTAGCGTGAGCAGCCGCTCTCCAAAATTCCAGGACATGTTCAGATTTGCTTGGACATATGCAGGATTTGACGATCTACACACCGAAAAATTTGAAAACGTTAAAAACATATGTTTTGACAGAGCACAGGCAAAACCGTGCGACTGTGAAACTGTTGCATTCATTTGTTGCAGTTTATGTGACAAACTCTTATGTTTTCATCACTTTTTTGGGAGTGATTATCACATCCACAAGAAAACCTAAATCGTACAAGGTAGAAGAATCTTTTTACCCATTCGCCAAGTGTACAAGTTAGGTGGGTTGACAATATATTCCTGTCATGTGACGCACATGCCGTCACCAGTGTCGTATAGAATGTATCAGACGTGTTTTCCTGTGGAGGAATCGGTTGACCTACGACCTTGCGATCAAATGTTTTCGGTTCCCATTGGAAAAAATGGCTCTGAGCACTATGGAACTTATCTTCTGTGGTCATCAGTCCCCTATAACTTAGAACTACTTAAACTTAACTAACCTAAGGACATCACACACATCCATGCCCGAGGCAGGATTCGAACCTGCGACCGTAGCAGCCCCGCGGATCCGGACTGCGCGCCTAGAACCACTAGACCGCCGCGGCCGGCGGTTCCCATTGGAGAGGCACGTCCTTTCGTCTACTAATCGCACGGTTATGCGGTGCGGTCGCAAAACACAGACACTAAACTTATTACAGTGAACAGAGGCGTCAATGAACGAACGGACAGATCATAACTTTGCGAAAATAAAGAAAGAAAACTTTTCACTCGAGGGAAGACTTGAACCAAGGACCTCTCGTTCCGTAGCTACTCACGCTAACCACGGTACCACGGCGCTCCTTGCGTTACAATCTCCTTAATGTTGCATATGTTGCACATGTGCTACTCAATTTGTATATTTTACAAATTTTTTTCATAGTTCCACACAACTTCTTCCTGTTTTCTCGATTGATCTGTGTTCAGTTTTTCAATGCCTATCCACTGTGCCAACGTATAACTAAATCTGAGGGGGGTGCGATGGGGAGGTTCCCTTGTGGGAGTACTAGAACTTACTTGAAAACAACGATTTAATTGCGTCAGTGGAGCACTACATAGTCTGGGAAACTCTGCTTGTGTGTTGCTGTGTGCTGTGTGAATGTAGCTTCTTGTTGCTTGAACCACCATACACATTCCTTCAGTTACTGCATAGAAAGCCAATGTGATAGGCAAACAGACCAACATATAATTAAAGCTTAAGCAATTTCCTTACCAGACGACCCTTATGAATAGTGAGCACACCCACAGTCAAAAGACAAACAACGCCAATCATAAGGACAGTAGCACATAAGCAAGTAGCAATGGTAACTTCTGCTTGGATTGGCTACAAATCAGCGCGTGATTTAACACACCAGAGAACAGTCTTTACTACATAACCATCAATACAATAGCAAATTATTCACACATGTACTCCCCCACAATTTCGATTCGCAAAGCCATAGACAAAACGTGGAGAACGTACCACTTAGACCAACATAATGGTGCTCCCTCAGTTACCCCAAATAACTGATTCCCTTAGTTGCACAGCAAAGGACCAGACCTAATGAAACCACCACAGTTTTCACCTCTAAATTGTCATAATACAAGTGAGACTCAATCACAAATGTAATTTTACATCACCACTTCCTGTATAGTCAATACAAGCGCCTGATTTTCACCCGTTTATAACGGCGGGCAGCAACATCGTACGGAAAAGAGCGTAGACACAAGCTCTTACCAATTCTCTTCTCCCGAAAGCAGCCACCCAACTCTGGGGAACCACTGGGACATCCAATGCAAAATCGTTACTCCTTCACACAAATGACAGGACATCCGCTTCCCGCTGCTTGCTACGGCGCCTTCCGTTCAGAGCCAACTTGTATATCTCCATGCGATAGGTCCGGTCCCACACTCGCTGCGTCAACCCGACAGCCGTCTCCCACCACGTCCCGGAGCACACCCCCCACAGGACCTCGCCTCGTTACTCCTCGCGTAGGCTCCAGAGGGCGCTGCTTACCGCCCTGACCGTGGCAGGAAACATAAACCACCAGAGTGGCACTATCGATATGAGCCGCCACGGCTCATAAGCTATAGCAAAAGTGAAATGCTGGTACATTAATAACCGGTGTAACCGCCAGAATGTTGAATGCGAACGTGCAAGCACTATGTTGTACTTTTGCCGGATGTCAGTTTCTGTGATGGAGTTCCTTGCCTCTTGCACTTGGTTGTCAGTACACGGACGGTTAATCCTGCCGATAGTTCTTCCGGGTTGTATGGCCGTGGTCCATGCAACTCTTCTATCCCTGACGTTTTGTCCAAAGCTACGTTGGTCATCTTCGGAGGTGCTCCTCGTTGTGCTGAGTCTTGCCGACTGACGAGCCGGACGTCGAAGAACGGCCTAAACACCGTGGAAAGTGGGCGTGGTCTGGATTTCACGTGACAGCAGAGATAAACCATGTCATGGATAAAATATAACTATCGATCATAGTACGTCAAAGATATAAACTTCTCATCGATCCTGTAGTGCCACTGTCCATATATCGCTGAGTTTCATGGCTTCTTCAATCTGTTAAAATTATCCCCAAGTTTATATATTTCGATGGCTTTTCTATATAGCCGTGGATAATAGTTCGTCATAGTGCATAAAACCTCAGTTTCCGAAAATTTCACTGCGTGATCACCCGACTGTAGAGCATTTTCCCCCACAGCTGACTTGTCTGTTTTCCCTAGTCGGCAAAGACTTTTGTGTTCCTTCAACCGTGTATTCACACTTCTATTTGTAGTTCCAATGTAGACCCTACCACATGTACACGGAATCTACATTGGAACTATCATCATAGCCTTCAGTTACTGTGTGAGTGCGCCATCCTTATGGTCTTCTGATACCACGTTGTCACGTCTGTTCTATGTCGTGGTAAGAATGTAGCAGTTCTTGCAGTTACGAGTTCAACCATACTGTCACACCTAAGGAAAGATCTTTAATAGAACATGTCAAGGGTTCCCATATTATTTTTTACTAAACTCAGGACATTTTCAAAGTGATGCACTAAAATACGTGACACATGAGTAGGAATCAGGATGCGACTGAATTGCAGTCAATATGGACTTAATAATAATTAATTTCACATAATGTGCCTGATGAGAGTTCAACAGCGGTATTGCGTGCACAGTGTTGATGTAAATATAAACAAAATTTGATACATTGTTCTTTGAAGATGATGAGTGTACAGATACTTGACAAGTATTTTTAATGATGTGCATTTGCTCTAGAAGTTTATTTTTTTCGTGTTTCAAATTGTAGAAGACCGTACAAGAAAAGGTAACAAATGTGGTTTTTATCATTACCAGCGCTTTTACGATTTCTAACTTGTGTCTGGTTTTTTTTTCACCTGGCCACAAATCAATCATTACTGAATCATTCTTTCGATAGAACGTGGAGTAGCTAGTGGAAATTCAATCAAGCTTCTAATATGTTTTAGATACACTCGCTTATTTTGAAAATGGGGAAGAAATCTCTTGACATTTTTCACTGACCCTGGCATTTGATTTCATATTCTAGTCCATCACTTGGCCTTCACAGTGTTTGTTTACACAACAGTACTCTTCAAACCGTGCTCCCTAAACTAAAGTGAAGCTCATAGCACCGATCTGACAAAACTGTACAGTTCTTGAACACTCCAACTGGTGTTTTATTCAGAACGACTCCCTCCACTGGCTCAAGAGATTGCGGAAATGGTCACACCAAGACGAACATATCCAGTGCAGGCATCGCAGAAATCTGCGCTGGTGCAGTTAAACTGACCACGAGTCACTAAGCGCTCACTTTTCAACTCACGTAACTGCTGTTTTACTGCAGACATCGAAAATTTTTCGGATTTCTATTTTGTTGAGCAACGTATTTATCTTATCTGCAACTTCATTTATAGTTCCAATTTTTTTCGGCGCACAGAGTACTGTTGGAGAAAATTGTCAACTGGCTTGAAAAGGAACCGAGGGGTGACTAAGAAGAACGAATTTTTGAAAAGAATCTTTAGGGTGATAGGACACTTGTCAAGGGACAGGAAGGAAGATTTTAATGCTTGGAAAACATCAGATAACCATCTAGTTTTACGGTGACCTAGAAGTTTCTTGTATTCTTCTTCAGCGAACTCACAATATGATTTTATCTCAACAAGTGCAGCATACATATAGAAATATTTGTAGGCTTCTCAAATTATGAGCTCTGTGTCAATGCTTAAGTCGTCTGCGCCAGTTTGGACAATGTACACAATGTCACTGGGACATCACGTATCTGTTAAATTTTTTCACTCTTTTTCTTGCAATTTAAATTGAGTATTGTTTTTAGCTTTCGTTTCCTTTCCTCAATAATTCGTATTTATGTTGTCAACCGAAACTGCTGCAATCTTTCTCTCGAGATCGAACTTTTCTAACATCTCAAGAGACATAAGGAGTGAAATGCTCTGCAGTTTCAGCACGGAAGTTTAACAACGCTCTCTATGATTAGATGAGAAATTCCGCCTTATGCAAGACACCTAAGGAGATTTGTTTTACCCAGACATGTTCCAGCACTTATTGTGCTATCTTCGGTGGGTTACTTTATTTCCTATCCGTAAAATTGTGATTACATATTAACGTTTAGAGAATACATTTGTTCCAAAATATTTACATTTGTGAATGAAGTGATTGTTGTCAAATGGCATACATGGTTTATTTACAGTTCACAGTTTATATATGTATTACTGGTCTGATGCATTGAATATTGTCTATTACAAAATGTCTAAAGTTCTGCTTTTATAGCTTATTGGGAAAAATGATTGCTGTATGCATTAATTTACATACCTTACATGAAGGTATTGAATGTTTATGTTGGTAACTGTGAGTCTGCTAAACAATCTACAATTTGTCATCTGCAAACAGCAAAACGTATTTTTGTATTAGTGTAATACAAAAATACGTTTTGCTGTTTGCAGATGACAAGTTGTGGATTGTGTAGCAGGCTCACAGTTACCAACATAAACATTCAATAACTTCACGTAAAACCAGAACTTTAGACATACTGTAATAAACAACATACGATGCATCGGCCCAGTAATACATATCTCAACTGTGAACGGTAAACAAATCATGTATAACATTTCACAGCAGTCACTTCATTCACAAATGTAAATATTTTGAACCAAATGTTTTCTCTAAACGTTGATATGTGATAACAATTTTACGGAAAGGAAATACCGTAACCCACTGAAGATGGCACAAAAAGTGCTGAAACATGTCTGGGTGAAACAAAACTCCACAGGTGTCTTGCATAAGGCTGAATTCCTCATCCAGTTTTATTAACAAACACGGAAATAAGAGGAACTGCAACACCACTAGATGATAATCTCTCTGCCTGCAGACTGAAGTCAGCGCGGCTGGAAGAAGCTATCATCACAGAAATAAACTGTATCTCTTTCAGTTCCTCTGTTGTTTGTTCCATAGCTGAAGGCGCAGGCACGTTCGTGATAACTGGTTCAGTTTTGTGCCTGACAAGGGAACCTCCCCATCGCACCCCCCTCAGATTTAGTTGTACGTTGGCACAGTGGATAGGCCTTGAAAAACTGAACACAGATGAGTCGAGAAAACACGAGGAAGTTGTGTGAACTATGAAAAAAATGAGCAAAATATACAAACTGACTAGTCCACGCGCAAGATAGGCAACATCAAGGAGATGTGAACTCAGGAGCGCCGTGGTCCTGTGGTTAGCGTGAGCAGCCGCTCTCCAAAATTCCAGGACATGTTCAGATTTGCTTGGACATATGCAGGATTTGACGATCTACACACCGAAAAATTTGAAAACGTTAAAAACATATGTTTTGACAGAGCACAGGCAAAACCGTGCGACTGTGAAACTGTTGCATTCATTTGTTGCAGTTTATGTGACAAACTCTTATGTTTTCATCACTTTTTTGGGAGTGATTATCACATCCACAAGAAAACCTAAATCGTACAAGGTAGAAGAATCTTTTTACCCATTCGCCAAGTGTACAAGTTAGGTGGGTTGACAATATATTCCTGTCATGTGACGCACATGCCGTCACCAGTGTCGTATAGAATGTATCAGACGTGTTTTCCTGTGGAGGAATCGGTTGACCTACGACCTTGCGATCAAATGTTTTCGGTTCCCATTGGAAAAAATGGCTCTGAGCACTATGGAACTTATCTTCTGTGGTCATCAGTCCCCTATAACTTAGAACTACTTAAACTTAACTAACCTAAGGACATCACACACATCCATGCCCGAGGCAGGATTCGAACCTGCGACCGTAGCAGCCCCGCGGATCCGGACTGCGCGCCTAGAACCACTAGACCGCCGCGGCCGGCGGTTCCCATTGGAGAGGCACGTCCTTTCGTCTACTAATCGCACGGTTATGCGGTGCGGTCGCAAAACACAGACACTAAACTTATTACAGTGAACAGAGGCGTCAATGAACGAACGGACAGATCATAACTTTGCGAAAATAAAGAAAGAAAACTTTTCACTCGAGGGAAGACTTGAACCAAGGACCTCTCGTTCCGTAGCTACTCACGCTAACCACGGTACCACGGCGCTCCTTGCGTTACAATCTCCTTAATGTTGCATATGTTGCACATGTGCTACTCAATTTGTATATTTTACAAATTTTTTTCATAGTTCCACACAACTTCTTCCTGTTTTCTCGATTGATCTGTGTTCAGTTTTTCAATGCCTATCCACTGTGCCAACGTATAACTAAATCTGAGGGGGGTGCGATGGGGAGGTTCCCTTGTGGGAGTACTAGAACTTACTTGAAAACAACGATTTAATTGCGTCAGTGGAGCACTACATAGTCTGGGAAACTCTGCTTGTGTGTTGCTGTGTGCTGTGTGAATGTAGCTTCTTGTTGCTTATCCTTGGCTGAAACTACCTTCACCGATTAATAGTTATCTATTTGTTTATTTTTTGTCTTGAAGAGTTAACAAGAATATGGCTTGCTGTGCCGGTTACATCCTTCGTGTCCAGCGTCAACTTTCACATCACAAGCTGCACGTATACTCAGCGTTCTCCTCGTCTCCCTCAGTAAACAGGAATTCTTACAGCGTCTTAATGTTTGGTTTGGACTTGCGTGTTCCCGTAGTCAAGACAGATAATATTAAGATAAAGTTTAGCAAAGTCACTGCCGCAAGTGCTGGAAACCTTGAACTACCGTGCAATAATACAACCCACCGAAGTTAGAAAATGTGCTGCTGTTTACAAGCTCACTGTGCCGATGAGTTTGCAGTAGAGTCGGTGTGTTATATTGAACTTGACAACCAGTATTGGTTAGTTTTTTCGTGCGAATGCCAACTTTCCAAAACTTCAGGCGAGCAAAAAATTGTATCAGGAATGGTGATCTGTTATGAAAGAAAAAAGATCACGCTATGTAAAAAGAAAACCAGCGACATTTCGCTGTCGCCACAGAGGATTCGGGCACACCGGGGCATTTTGTTTAACTCTTTATTTGGCAAATGGTGAAAATAAAAACAAAAAAAAACAAAAATTTTTCAGTGCTTATATTTATTTATTATGCTTAAAGAAATACAATTCAGTCAGTTTTAGAAATTTTTGACAAAAATTATGAGAATTATGAAGTGTTGCTTACAAGCAACATTGCCAGCAGTAGACCACATTTATACATATTATGGAAAAAAAGTGTTTGCCAATAACCTCAAGAAAAACGTTTCCTGTACGTGAATAATTTAATTTATAAACACATTTATGCATTCCTGCTGTGTAATAGACCTGTTTCATTTTCCTTTCTAGTTCTTCTTGCAATGGAATTTTTGGAAAAAGTTCCTCTTTGGAACGAAGCACAATACTAGATTGCATTTTGAAAATCCAGATGGACAATAATGACAACGACCTTTGGGACCGTATAGGCCAATGCTCCGTATTATCAAATCCGACATCTTGTGTAACAGTCGGAGCTGTTGGCTTCCTCCTCTTCTTTTGTGGTGGTCTTATGTCTACTGAGGGCCTTCCTACTTTCCTTTTCCCTGAAAACATCAAACCATTGGCAATATCTGCCCTGAATGACTTCAGTGAGGTCTTCTTGTCCAGAAATTCTCTTCGAAATACCAGCCAGGCATTTACAACACTCAGATCTAGCATAAATCCAATCAATCTCATGTACCAACACCTAGTTGTCATTGGCAGTCTGTAGAGCTCTATCAGCATACCAGCAAGATCAACTCCTCCCATATGCTTGTTTTACTGACGTACAATACTGGGACAGGGCACATCAATTCTTCTTTTTTCATTGTTGTCCCATCATTTTACTGTTGAGAGTGGCTGGACACCACAAAATGAGCTTGCAAGTGTCACGATTTTATTGTTTTGAATATCCGCCGTAATCATATGTAATATACTAATGGCACATGTCCCAACTATGGGCAATGTTGCTCACAGGCAACATAAAAGTTTTATACTATTTACGTAATTCAAAACAATATTAGATTGAAATATTTCTGCTGTAAACTCACCTCTGGGTATTTCTTGAAGGAAATATTCTAAGATTACTCCGAATTTATTGAAATCCACTCTTTCAGAACCAAAATAAGACACCCCTGTTGCTCACACGAGGAGATCTCTGTAACACCACTGCACAAACTGCCATCTCTTGTGGAAAACCTTGAACTATTACAACAACTGGCATTCACAGTGTGTAAAGGAACGTTGCCAGGAGGCAACAATGCCAGTAAAAGGCACCGGGAAGTGTTTGTTGTCCCATAAGGCCGACGTAAATCTGATGTTGCTTGATAGCAACACTGCCAAATAAAGGGTTAAAATCGGCACGTCCCGGAAGAATCGTGATGAATGGGAAATACAATTGTTGCTTTAATCGTCATGAGTTGCTTTGCTCCTAAGGTACAGTTGTGTCTACATGCACATCTATACTCCATAAGCCGCTTTACAGTGTGTAGCGGAGGGTACTTTGTGACCAATGTCGCTTCGCTCTTTTCCTGTTCCATTCGCGAAAGATTCGCGGGAAGAATAATTCCTGGTAAGCTCAGGGTCACCTCGAATGTCTCTGATTTTACCTTCCCGGTCTTTCCGTGAAGCAATGGATTAGTCGGCTGTTCTAGGGACGTACGCTCTCGGAACTGAAACAGCAGACCACTCCTCGATGCAGAAAACCTCTGTTGCAGCGCTCACCTCTGGAGTTGGCTCAGCATCTGCGTGACACTATCGCCCTTAATTTAAATGGAACTATAAAGAAACGTGCTGCTCTTCTCTGTATCTCCTCCCTTTCCTCTCGAATCCCATATTGACGAGCAATATTCAAATATTGCTCAAATCAGGGTTTTATAAGCTACCGCCTTTGTGAGTGGACTATACAGGATGATTCACGAAGATATGCAAATATTTTAATATCTTGTTCTAAAAGTAAAACTAAAGAAAAAAGTTCGTGTAAACATAGGTCCGCAAGTGTTTAGTTGCGGAGTTACGACCAATAAAAGATTGATGTTGATCAAGTTTTACAAGGACGTTCTATATTGAAAATAAAGAGAGACATGTATCGGCTTTTTGCTAGGCACTCCGTAGATTTGAAAAAAATCGAGGTCAAAGATTGTGGCGAAGGTTGTATTTTCAATGCTATACAATGAAAGGTCGTCAAAAAAACGAACATTTTTTATTAATATATTAGGGGATAATGTTAGAGTAATTAACGTTTTTCTGTTTTCGAATTGCAGCTTGGGTACCCGTCATTCTGCGAACCTAGCAGAGGGAGATCGGCGGTTGAGCGGCGACTTAGTTAGTTGGTTGGTTGCGTGCTCCATTGATCAATCACACAGTACGGAGGCCGTTATGATGTGGGACGTGTCAAGTGCACAAGAAATGCACATATGAAACAAGAATTTTTTAATGTGTGTATATATTACAGTACAGTGTTAAAGATTAATATTTCTGTTATTCACCCCATTCCCTTAAAGGGCACAACACGCATATTAGTAGATTTATTTACTCCTATTCAAGAATTCATCTATGGTATAGAAGGAGTTGTCAAGGAGATATGATTTCAGTTTATTTTTGAAGCTATTACTGCTGTCTGTCAGACATTTGATTTCATCTGGTAATTTGTCAAAAATTTTTATAGCAGCTATTTTACCCCTTTCTGTGCCAAAGATAGGTTGAGTAGTAAAAGTCTTTCTTTTTTCTGGCGTTATAATCATGAATGTCACTGTTGTTTTTAAACTGGTCCATGTTGTTGATAACAAATTTCATTAGTAAATGTACTGTGAGGCTATTGTAAGAATTCCCAATCTTTTAAAAAGATGCGTACAAGACGTTCGACTATGAACCCCACACATTACTCTAACCACTTCATTTTCAGCAGTGAATACTTATTGTCTAAGTGTTGAGTTACTCCAAAATATTATTCCGTATGACATCAGAGAATGAAAGTATGCATGTTAACTTACTAATTTCTGTGGTGTCACCGCCAGACACCACACTTGCTAGGTGGTAGCCTTTAAATCTGCCGCGGTCCGTTAGTATACGTCGGACCCGCGTGTCGCCACAATCAGTGATTGCAGACCGAGCGCCGCCACACGGCAGGTCTAGTCTAGAGAGACTCCCTAGCACTCGCCCCAGTTGTACAGCCGACTTTGCTAGCGATGGTTCACTGTCTACATACCCTCTCATTTGCAGAGGTGACAGTTTAGCATAGCCTTCAGCTACGTCATTTGGTACGACCTAGCAAGGCGCCATATTGTTACTATAAGTACTATTTTCTGAACAGATAATATTGTGACTCATGTACCATTAAGAGCGACGTTCATCATTAATGGATTAAAGTTAAGTATCAAACTAATTACGTCCGCTTTCTGAATTCTAATTCCTTGTCATGTTCCAGACCTCACGTCAGTATAGTTCTTCCCCCCTCACGCCAGCCTGCGTGAGCTAAAACGCGTGCATTTCGGCCTCCACTACTTGCGCGGTGTTGGCTTTTCTGCCAACGCAACAATTTCTGTATCCTCAAAATTGGCAATCATTCTGACTGCAAAAGTTGCTGAAGCTAGTCGCTTTAGAAGATCCAAAATATGAATTTTCCAATAAAGATTCTCATTTATATGTACACCCAAAAACTTAGTATGCTCTGCCCTGTCTACATATTACCAGACCGCTGGTCCGTATTCCATTCTTGGTAGTAGCGTTTCTTTATTCGATTTTTTGCGGAGTATCTGGTAGTAATTGATAGTTGGATTCTTTTGTTTGCCCTTTTTTGAAGTGAAACATCAGGAGGTATGACTAATAATCAAATTAGTATATATGACATATTTACAGTTGCTTTTTGTCCTGATACGTAGTGCAAAAATACAGCTAAACTGTATTACTGCAGAATCCTAACTGATCGTCTATTCGTGAGAGTTATTGCAATCAGCGGGATGAAACTTATTGTATAGACAGCAAAACATAAATATTGCCATACTATGCGCAACACACGAACGAAATTTCGCCAGTGACATGTTTTAGAATACATTGTTCTTGAAAAATATATGTGATTCACGTTGCTAAAAAGAGATCTTTGTCAGATAGCGATTTGGATGCGTACCGAGCGTATAAAATTACACCTTGAAAGACAGGCATTGCAGCATGTTATGCACCAATGCATGAATTTTAATAGCATCCGCCCTATCTTGTAATTCTCTGCTCTGCTGTGAGATCGGTGATTTTGAAGTCGTGCGATGAAATTACTCACTTGTCGGAAATAGGAGACGTCACATGGCTGACAAGGCGAGGTACATTTCGGTGGTATAGCCTTCACGGTGCAGGTGGGCGCAGCGTCATCGTCTACGAAAGTCATATCATCGTGTGTCATGTATCACAATGAAAACAACTGTCAATACATTATACATATCTCATTACACTGGTCAACACTCATTTTCTTGCCAATGATATTTGAGTGGCTTTAGGATGGGTTAGTGGTGCTGAGGACGAATATAGCAACCATTTATGCAGTTTGGCTCTAGTTTTTGAGATAATGCATGATTTATTCAAAAAATTAGAAAAAATTGCTAATACTGAACTCGAGCGCTACAAACTACAAAGAAAAAAGAAAATAATATTTATAAATAGCTTCTATGAAAACCTGATAGGCATTTGTCCACGTATAAAACATAATTGAAAAGTTTCTCTATAAGCATATCATTTTCCGTCCATGACGAACCGCTTCCTGCACGCTTTCCTTTTATAGGTCTCTTCAGAACAGTCACGTTGCAGATTCCAGCAATAATCTGCCATCATATGCCTGTCCCATCTTCCTTTATATCTTTCCTCTATTCCTTTCATATCTTGATGGAACCGCTCTCCTTGTTCCTCACTGAAATCACCTAGATTACGAGGAAATCGATCCAAGTGGCTGTGAAGGAGTGCAATTTTATGCTCATGTTAGCTCCTAAGTTTTGAAAGTTAGTGAGCATGTTTTTGACCAGTTCCTCGTAATTGGGAGCTTTATGATTGCCCAAAAAACATTTTACAACAGCGACAAAACTGTTCCAGGCCGATGCTTCAGTGACAGTCATGACACTTGTAAAATTGGTATCGTTGATGAGCCTGCGAATTTGAGGACCATCAAATATTCCTGCCTTAAGTTTTTCACTACTGAGTCCAGGGAACGTATTGCAGATGTATGTGAAGCAATTACCATTTCTGTCTAAAGCTTTGGTGAATTGCTTCATTAGTCCTAACTTAATATGTAATGGTGGAAGAACAATCTTGTCCCTACTAACCAGAGGTTCATTAATGATGTTTGCTTCACCAACAGCCATATGTTCCCTTGGAGGCCATGTTTTCTGCTTCCAATGTTCGTGCTTTGCCCCACTATCCCACATGCAGATAAAACATGGATGCTTTGTGTATCCATTTGTTGTCCAAGCAAGAAGTTCACTATTTTCAAATCAACACAAATCAACCACTGGTGCTGCATATACTGAATTTTCTGCAGAACCATCTTGATGTTAGCATATGCTTCACAAAGTTTTGTTGAATGGGCAATTGGAATAGATGCGTAACGATTGCCATTGTGTAGGAGAACACATTTTAAACTTCTAGTGGAACTGTCTATGAAGAGACGCCAGTCCTCTGGTCTATATTCCAGCAGCCCCAATTCAAGTAAAAGTCCAGGTATATTGCTGCAATACACTATAACCTCTTCTTGATTGAAGTATGGAAGAAGGTTTTCTTCTCTCGTCCGGTAAGCTGTTATTTTAACACTTGGATGAAGACAGTTCTTTTCCTTAAGCCTGGATGCTAAGAGTTCTGATGCTTGCTTTGAAAGATTGAGTTCTCGTATCAAGTCACTGAGCTCCTTCTGGTCGAACTGCTGGGGTTGTGTCTCACGTCCTTCGTATTCCGAACCACTACTTGTACATTCCTCGCCGTGCACATCGTCATCTGATGATGTTAGCGTGGGTAATGTTGTGAAGGTTGGTACAGGAACATCGTTGATGTGCACCACCGGTCTTCTTGCTGACTCCAAATCGGGATATTCCCACTTTCGTTTTTTGAACCTATTAAAACCTTTCACATTAACAATGCAAAAATAGCAATAATCTGTATGGTTCTTCTGCTCTCGCCATACCATAGGCACTCCGAAGTTTAAGCTTTTCCTTTTTCGTTTTGTCCACTGCCGTAAGCACTCCACACAGCATTTACAAACTTTATGGGGTGCCCACGCCTTGTCTTGATCTCCAAGTTTAATTCCGAAATATGCCAGATACGCTTCCTTCACAAAAGGAGCGATATTCTTCCTGTTCTTTTGAAGAACGTATTCACCACAAATGTAGCAGAACTCATCTAGATGGTTCACGCAAAGACGGCGTGAAGAACTCATGTTTTCCTAAAACAAAATTGCACAAATACTACATATTATGCAGAACTTTCTTGTATTTGCATGTCAATCACATCCAACAAACATCATTAATTGTTTTGTGTGAAATGAATACTCACCTCTTATTTGCTACGTCACGATGAAAAGGTTCTATCTCCTTGAAGCTGCACTGCACATGTGTGTGACTTTCGACCATCGCCATTTTTCTTGTTTACACTGAACGCTACCTATCGGCTGTTGCGGGGATTACCTCGGCCAACAAATGAATGTCGAGTACTGCCGAATTCAAATCTGCACAACCCTCAATATCTTCAACACACGCACCACACAACAGGACTGAACACATGCTGACAGTGTGATGTTTGCATGATGTAATCCTCAACCACACAGATGCACTCCCTGAGCACAATTGTTTAATAAAGATAGTACAATATCACTAATTAAAAAACAGGTGACAAATACATTACACCATATATGGACCCTGCAGTCGATATTATCCACATGAAACTCTCATTTCCACAAATAACCTATATCTCAAAAACCAGAGCCAATTTGGAAAAAGTACAAATATACTCGGAATGAGTATCATAACAATATCCCATTTTCGTTCAAACTTCCCTGGCAACGAAAAAAAAATTTTATTTTGTAGAACTGTGTTATTAATCACACCTCTCGATGTTGTATTTTTTTTTTAAAGGTGTTTCCATTATCAGATACACCGAAAATCCAATGAAGAAAAAACATGGCCCAGAATCAAACACGGGACAGTACTTTTGTGCTCTAATGCTTTGACCGCTCGATCGCTCTGCTAGACGTTTAGAATGACGGGTAGCCTAGCTACAGCGTGAAAACACAAAAACTTTAATAACTCGAACATTATTATCTTCGGACCCCCTGAAATGTTGAAACTTCCTGGCAGACTAAAACTGTGTGCCGGACCGAGACTCGAACTCGGGATCTTTGCCTTTAGCGGGCAAGTGCTCTACCAGGAATGCTAGTTCTGCAAGGTTCGTAGAAGACCTTCTGTGAAGTTTGGAAGGTAGGAGACGAGGTACTTGCAGAATTGAAGCTGTGAGGACGGGTCGTGCTTGAGTATCTCAGATGGTAGAGCACTTGCTCGCGAAAGGTAAAGGTCCCGACTTCGAGTCTCGGTCCGGCACATAATTTTAAACTGTCATGAAGTTTCATATCAGCGCACACTCCGCTGCAGAGTGAAAATCTCATTCTGACCCCTAATATGTTATTAGAAGGTTCGATTTTAGACGAGCTTTCAACGCCTAGCGTTGAAAATACGATTTTCTCTCATCAACTTTGACGTCGACTTTTCTTCAAAAACTAAGAATTGTCTTAGCAACCTTATTTTCGATGTAGAACGTCCTTGCAAAGCTAGATCAAAATACACTCCCGGAAATTGAAATAAGAACACCGTGAATTCATTGTCCCAGGAAGGGGAAACTTTATTGACACATTCCTGGGGTCAGATACATCACATGATCACACTGACAGAACCACAGGCACATAGACACAGGCAACAGAGCATGCACAATGTCGGCACTAGTACAGTGTATATCCACCTTTCGCAGCAATGCAGGCTGCTATTCTCCCATGGAGATGATCGTAGAGATGCTGGATGTAGTCCTGTGGAACGGCTTGCCATGCCATTTCCACCTGGCGCCTCAGTTGGACCAGCGTTCGTACTGGACGTGCAGACCGCGTGAGACGACGCTTCATCCAGTCCCAAACATGCTCAATGGGGGACAGATCCGGAGATCTTGCTGGCCAGGGTAGTTGACTTACACCTTCTAGAGCACGTTGGGTGGCACGGGATACATGCGGACGTGCATTGTCCTGTTGGAACAGCAAGTTCCCTTGCCGGTCTAGGAATGGTAGAACGATGGGTTCGATGACGGTTTGGATGTACCGTGCACTATTCAGTGTCCCCTCGACGATCACCAGTGGTGTACGGCCAGTGTAGGAGATCGCTCCCCACACCATGATGCCGGGTGTTGGCCCTGTGTGCCTCGGTCGTATGCAGTCCTGATTGTGGCGCTCACCTGCACGGCGCCAAACACGCATACGACCATCATTGGCACCAAGGCAGAAGCGACTCTCATCGCTGAAGACGACACGTCTCCATTCGTCCCTCCATTCACGCCTGTCGCGACACCACTGGAGGCGGGCTGCACGATGTTGGGGCGTGAGCGGAAGACGGCCTAACGGTGTGCGGGACCGTAGCCCAGCTTCATGGAGACGGCTGCGAATGGTCCTCGCCGATACCCCAGGAGCAACAGTGTCCCTAATTTGCTGGGAAGTGGCGGTGCGGTCCCCTACGGCACTGCGTAGGATCCTACGGTCTTGGCGTGCATCCGTGCGTCGCTGCGGTCCGGTCCCAGGTCGACGGGCACGTGCACCTTCCGCCGACCACTGGCGACAACATCGATGTACTGTGGAGACCTCACGCCCCACGTGTTGAGCAATTCGGCGGTACGTCCACCCGGCCTCCCGCATGCCCACTATACGCCCTCGCTCAAAGTCCGTCAACTGCACATACGGTTCACGTCCACGCTGTCGCGGCATGCTACCAGTGTTAAAGACTGCGATGGAGCTCCGTATGCCACGGAAAACTGGCTGACACTGACGGCGGCGGTGCACAAATGCTGCGCAGCTAGCGCCATTCGTCGGCCAACACCGCGGTTCCTGGTGTGTCCGCTGTGCCGTGCATGTGATCATTGCTTGTACAGCCCTCTCACAGTGTCCGGAGCAAGTATGGTGGGTCTGACACACCGGTGTCAATGTGTTCTTTTTTCCATTTCCAGGAGTGTACATAAAATGTTGTATTTGTGGGGATCCACAGCCTCCAGCTGCTTAATAAACGAAAACATGGCCCGCAGTAGGCTGTAATGCGATGTTTGTATAATCATGCTTTCTGCTAATTTCAACTAAGCGTCATTGTCAAGCAGACTTTTAACATCTCTATTTCATGTCATTTTCAAATTACTCTTAATTACAAGTATAAAGTAGCCATATTTCGTAATTTTACAAAAGGATCACCTACACAGTGAGCTTTGCTATATGTAGACTGTGCGGCTGGTCCCGTCGGAGCTTCGAGTCCTCCCTCGGGCATGGGTGTGTGTGTGTTAGGATAATTTAGGTTAGGTCACGTAGTGTGTAAGCTTAGGGACTGATGACCTTTGCAGTTAAGTTCCATAGGATTTCACACACATTTGAACATTCTTTTGCTATATGTACAAGAATATGGTAATTCCATGTTGTATACAGAGCAGAGTTGGTGTCGTTTTAGCGTGGATCCTTTCGTATAATGACGGAATATGGCTGTTTTTTACTTGCAATTAAGAGTGATTCGAAAATAACATGAAATAGAGATGTTACAAAAATGCTTGACAATGACGCTTAGTCGAAATTAGCGGATTATATATACGTCGCGTTACAGCCTACTAAGGACAATGTTTACGTATAATAGAGCTCAAAATGGGTGACCGAAATGTTAGACCCTCTTTCACTAGTGCATATTCTGTGCTCAGCAGACTTATGTCCGCACCCGTTAGCTGAGTGGAAGCCGGCACGGTAGCTCAGCGTGTTCGGTCAGAGAGCCGGTTGGCCTCTGCAATAAAAGAACTGAGTGGAAGGATCAACAAACGAACTTGAACGGATGTCGTGTGACGTCCGCAACGGCCATACACACACAAAAAAGTGGTCAGCGCCCGGGTTCGATTACCGGCTGCGTCGGAGATTGTTTTCCCTCAGGGACTGGGTGCTGTGTTGTCCTAATCATCATCATTTCATCCACATCGACGAGCAAGTCGCCGAAGTGGCGTCAAATCGAAAGACTTTCACCCTGCGAACCGTCTACCCGACGGGAGACCCTAATCACACGACATTCACAGTTTAGTAGACTGGTCATTGCTTTCGAAAGTTCCTGTAATTTTCTTCACGTTCATAGAAGATGGTACTGTTCTTAGCGGGTATTATTTTTGATGAAATTAGAATTATATTAATACCTTCAGCTGCTGGCGGGCGTTGATATATATCAACGGGGACAGATGAAAAAGTGTGCCCCGACCAGGACTCGAACTCGAGATCTCCTTCTTACATGGCAAACTCACTATCCTTTTGCGCCACCGAGGGCATAGGATGGTGCGACTGCAGGGACTATCTTGCGCACGCCTCCCGCGAGACCCACATTCTCACCTTGTATCTCCACACACTACATTCGTAGAGTCCCAACCCAACACACTCCTTACTCGTGGAAGACATTCTTACCAAGCCCCGAGCAGTTCGGGAATATGTGTGCATCCGCATAGAAGGAGGTCATGGTCGGTATTGCCAGAACTATATACGTAAATGGATATGGTGTCTGTTCTTTAGGACATGTCCGATAGAACAGACACCATATCTATATATTTTTGATAACCTTTCAGCTTGCACTGTAATCTCACCTCAGAAGTGGGTAATGACTAGGGTTGGAATTTTAATCTACATCTACATGATTACTCTGCAATTCACATTTAAGTGCTTGGCAGAGGGTTCATCGAACCACAATCATACTATCTCTCTACCATTCCACTCCCGAACAGCGCGCGGGAAAAACGAACACCTAAACATTTCTGTTCGAGCTCCGATTTGTCTTATTTTATTTTGATCATTCCTACCTATGTAGGTTGGGCTCAGCAAAATATTTTCGCATTCGGAAGAGAAAGTTGGTGACTGAAATTTCGTAAATAGATCTCGCCGCGACGAAAAACGTCTTTGCTTTAATGACTTCCATCCCAACTCGCGTATCATATCTGCCACTCTGTCCCCTATTACGTCATAATACGAAACGAGCTGCCATTTTTTGCACCCTTTCGATGTCCTCCGTCAATCCCACGTGGTAACGATCCCACAGCGCGCAGCAATATTCTAACAGAGGACGAACGAGTGTAGTGTAAGCTGTCTCTTTATTTTTTGTTGCATCATCTAAGTGTCCTGCCAATGAAACGCAACCTTTGGCTCGCCTTGCCCACAATATTATCTGTGTGGTCTTTCCAACTGAAATTGTGCGTAATTTTAACACCCATGTACTTAGTTGAATTGACAGCCTTGAGAATTGTACTATTTATCGAGTAATCGAATTCCAACGGATTTCTTTTGGAACTCATGTGGATCACCTGAAACTTTTCGTTATTTAGCGTCAACTGCCACCTGCCACACCATACAGCAATCTTTTCTAAATCGCTTTGCAACTGATACTGGTCTTCGGATGACCTTACTAGACGGTAAATTACAGCATCATCTCCGAACAACCTAAGAGAACTGCTCAGATTGTCACCCAGGTCATTTATATAGATCAGAAACAGCAGAGGTCCCAGGACGCTTCCCTGGGGAACACCTGATATCACTTCAGTTTTACTCGATGATTTGCCGTCTATTACTACGAACTGCGACCTTCCTGACAGGAAATCACGAATCCAGTCGCACAACTGAGACGATACCCCATAGACCCGCAGCTTGATTAGAAGTCGCTTGTGAGGAACGGTGTCAAAAGCTTTCCGGAAATCTAGAAATACGGAATGGTGGCAACTATTTATTTACAGCTCGTACAAAATAGATACGTGTTTCAAAGTTTTACTGACCTTCAAAATAATCACCAGCATTGTGTATAACCCATTGCCAGCGATGTGGAGGTCGTAAGGTACTCTTAGCAGTGCCAGTTGTGTTGACAGTTCGAGCGGTGCGGTCTATTGCCCGACGAATTTGTAGCAGTTCTCAGGGGAATGCCGTGAAGTGTTTCCTTCAGTTTAGAAATCGAAATCACGAGGGCTTAAGCCAGGGGAGTCCAGTAAGTGGTATAGGACTCTGCAATCCCATTAATCAAACAAATCAGTAACAGCTTGCACTGTACGTCCTTGAGCATTGTCCTGCAAAATGATGGTCAGGTCCTGCAGAAAGTGTCATCACTTGTGTCTCTGTGCTGTTCATCTTTCGGACACAACCCACGACCAGCTTAGAGACAGAAGTGATGACACTTTCTGCAGGACCTGACCATCATTTTGCAGGACAATGCTCAAGGACGTACAGTGCAAGCTGTTACTGATTTGTTTGAGTGATGGGGCTGCTAAGTGCTATACCACCTACTACACTGCCCTGACTTAAGCCCTCGTGAGTTCAACTCGATTTCTAAACAGAAGGAAACACTTCGCGGCATTCGCTTCAGAACTGCTACAAATTCGTCGCGCAATAGACCGCGCCGCTCGAACTGTCAACACAACTGGCACTGCTAAGAGCATCCTACGACTTCCACATCGCTGGCAACGGGTAATGCACAATGCTGGTGACGACTTTGAAGGTCAGTAAAACTTTGAAACACGTATCTATTTTGTACGAGCTGTAAATAAATAGTTGCCACCATTAAAATTCCAACCCTCGTAATTACCCACTTCTGAGGTGAGATTAAAGTGCAAGCTGAAAGGATATCAAAAATAATATACTTCTATGGATATGGTGTCTGTTCTTTCGGACATGTCCCAAAGAACAGACACCATATCCATTTAAGTGTATAGTTCTGCAATACCGACCATGAACTAATTCTTCTGTGCGGATGGACACACATATTCCCCGAACTGCTCCGGGACTTGGTAAGAATGTCTTCCACGAATAATGAGTGTGTTGGGGGTGGGACACTACGCATGTAGTGTGTGGACATGCAAGGTGAGAGTGTAGGTCTCGCGGGAGGCGTGCGGGAGGTAGTCCCTGCAGTCGCACCATCCTCTGTGCCCTCGGTGGCTCAGAAGGATAGAGTGTCTGCCATGTAAGCAGGAGATCTCAAGTTCGAGTCCTGGTCGGGGCACACATTTTCACCTGTCCCCATTGATATATATCAACGCCCGTCAGCGAAAATGGTTCAAATGGCTCTGAGCACTATGGGACTTAACATCTACGGTCATCAGTCCCCTAGAACTTAGAACTACTTAAACCTAACTAACCTAAGGACATCACACAACACCCAGTCATCGCGAGGCAGAGAAAATCCCTGACCCCGCCGGGAATCGAACCCGGGAACCCGGGCGTGGGAAGCGGGACGCCCGTCAGCAGCTGGGAACACCGCCATCTCCTATGAACGTGAAGAAAATTGCAGGATCTTTCGAATGCAATGAACAGTCTACTAAAATGTAAATGTCGTGTGACTAGGGCCTCCCGTCGGGTAGACGGTTCGCCGGGTGAAAGTCCTTCGATTTGACGCCACTTCGGCGACTTGCTCGTCGATGTGGATGAAATGATGATGGTTAAGACAACACAGCACCCAGTCCCTGAGGGAAAACAATCTCCGACCCAGCCGGTAATCGAACGCGGTCGCTGACCGCTTTTTTGTGTGTGTATGATCGTTGCGGACGTCACACGACATCCGTTCAAGTTCGTTTGTTGATCCTTCCACTCAGTTTTTTATTACAGAGGCCAACCAGCTCTCTGACCGAACACGCTGAGCTACCGTGCCGGCTTCCACTCAGCTAACGGGTGCGGACATAAGTCTGCTGAGCACAGAATATAAACTAGTGAAAGAGGGTCTAACATGTCGGTCACCCATTTTGAGCTATAGTATACGTAAACATTGTCCTTAGTAGGCTGTAACGCGACGTATATATAATTCGCTAATTTCGACTAAGCGTCATTGTCAAGCATTTTTGTAACATCTCTATTTCATGTCATTTTCAAATCACAGCCATATTCCGTCATTATACGAAAGGATCCACGCTACAACGACACCAACTTTGCTCTGTATACAACATGGAATTACCATATTCTTGTACATATAGCAAAAAAATGTTCAAATGTGTGTGAAATCCTGTGGGACAACTGCTAAGGTCATCAGTCCCTAAGCTTACACACTACGTGACCTAAATTATCCTAAGGATAAACACAGACACCCATGTCCGAGGGAGGACCCGAACCTCCGCCGGGATCAGCCGCACAGTCCATGACTGCAGCGCCTGAGACCGCTCGGCTAATCCCGCTCGGATAAATAGTTAGCACTATTAAAGTTCCAACCCTCGTACTTTTCGTTTGTGAGGAGTGTTACAGTTTTCTGCATAACTGTCATGTCGCGGTACAGAAGATTAGCCTCTCGTTCCATTCTGCTCTCCCGCCTGCTCATACAGCTTCAGACGGCTGGTGCACTGAAGGAGAACGACGCTCCCCGCTCACAGAGCGACGCCCTCGGCCAGATGTGAGCACCAGTGTGGCCCTCGCCCCCCGTTACCAGCAGTGTGGTACCGAGTGCAGTGTGTTTTGTGTGTGTGCCGTAGGCCGCCAGCGTGGTGCAGCTGGCGACGATGGCGTACCGCTGGGAGACGGGCGACTACATGGGAGGCTCCAACGACCAGACGCTCCAGCGCGTCTTCGACCCAGAGGAGGCCAACCTGCTTCGCCGCCCGTACCTCAACTCACTGGAGATCATGTGTAAGTCCTGGCACCCAGTGTTACGAGGGTGGTTCAATAAGTACTGTCTTACTTCTACTACACGTTTTCCCGCGGGTTTTAGCAAAACGCTTTTCCTGAGTGGGGTGACAACTTATCTCCTATCTGGGCCTAGATGTTGTTGTTGTGGTGGTGGTGGTTTGATGCAGCTCTCCATGCTACTCTATCCTGTGCAAGCTTCTTCATCTCCCAGTACCTACTGCAACCTACATCCTTCTGAATCTGCTTAGTGTATTCATCTTTACCCTCCACGCTACCCTCGAATACTAAATTTGTGATCCCTTGATGCCTCACAACACGCCCTACCAACCGATCCCTTCTTCTTGTCAAGTTGTGCCACAAACTCCTCTTCTCCCCTATTCTATTCAATACCTCCTCATTAGTTATGTGATTTACCCATCTAATCTTCAGCATTCTTCTGTTGCACCACATTTCGAAAGCTTCTATTCTCTTCTTGTCCAAACTATTTATCGTCCATGTTTCACTTCCATACATGGCTACACTCCATACAAATACTTTCAGAAACGACTTCCTGACACTTAAATCTATACTCGATGTTAACAAATTTCTCTTCTTCAGAAACACTTTCCTTACCATTGCCAGTCTACATTTTATATCCTCTCTACTTCCACCATCATCAGTTATTTTGCTGACCAAATAGCAAAACTCTTTTACTATTTTAAGTGTCTCATTTCCTAATCTAATTCCTTCAGCTTTACCCGATTTAATTCGACTACATTCCAGTATCCTCGTTTTGCCTTTCTTGATGTTCATCTTTTATCCTCCTTTCAAGACACTGTCCATTCCGTTCAACTGCTGTTCCAAGTCCTTTGCTGTCTCTGATAGAATTAAAATGTCATCGGCGAACCTCAAAGTTTTTATTTCTTCTCCATGGATTTTAATAGCTACTCCGAACTTTTCTTTGTTTGCCAGAACTACAAATGAAAAAATGGGGAAGCTTACATGCATATATTAGTGTGCAAAACTTAAGAACGAAAGTAACTGTCGAATGATGTGTCGCTGTCAAATAATGTGTCTCGATGAAACTTGGACGATACATAGAAAGAACGCTGCATTATATCATAGAAGGTAACTGAGAGACAGGCACAATGGGACGAACAAAAATGTCACTTTTATTCAAAGACAATAATTGCATTGGAGTCATTGCGATATGTGGTGGCACCAATGGCACTAAAAAGGTGGTAGATGGTGCTTATAGGGTGTGTTATCATCGTGGACAGAACTGCTTGCTCTGAAACATGCTGCCATGCTGGCCACAAGGTTACTAACGAGTTCTTTTGTTCGGGCGTTCCATTCCCCCACTAGCTCTGTTGACAACTGCTGCGTGGTCCTTGGGGTATGTGGACGTGCTCTCATCAATGCATCGCACACGTGGTCTGTGACACTGAAGTCCAGAGAACGGCAGTTCAGTCCATTTGCTGAATATCCTCTCGTTCCAAAACTCCTCCACCTAATCTGGCCCATACGGCCGTGCATTTGCCATCTTTATAAAATGAAGTCACGGACGAAAGCACCCCTATAATGTTGGTCGGTTGATTTGGGGAAGAGGACCAAGCAGTGAGGTCATCGGCCCCACCAGATTGCGGAAGGACAGGGAAGGAAGTTGGCTGTGCCCTTTCGAAGGAACTATCCCGGCATTTGCCTGAAGCGATTTAGGGAAATCACGGAAAACCTAAATCGGGAGGCTGGACGCAGGTTTGAACCATCGTCCTCCCGAATGCGAGTCCAGTGTGCTGTCCAGTGTGCTGTCCACTGTCCCACCTCTCTTGGTCCGCCCCTGTAAAGACGTACACGGTGAAGGAACACAGTCACTCAGTAATGTTGACCAGTGGCTCCCTATACCATATTACCTTGCCCACAAAAACGATTATGCTTGACAATGTTCCTGGGTGCATGTTCCCAGCATTGGCAATGTGAATGGCGCCGGGAATCACTACTCAGAGTGAACCTACTTTCATCCGAGAAGAAGACGCGGCTGCACTCCTTGTTGGTCCAGTCTTCACGCCCTCGGCACCTTTGGAAACTGTTTCGCCAACGTGATGATGTCAACAGAACACAATGCACTTGTTCTCGGACGAAGAGCCGCTCCCAGTAATTCGTTGTGCCACTGTGGTGCATGAGATTACAGGCCTTGCAGTCCTGTTCAATATGATTGCTGTTGCCCATGCTCTTTCGTGTGAGTCCCTTCCTGCCTGTTGTACATTGTAGTGGTCATCTACTGCTGTAGTCAACCACGTCCTCTTCTTTGGGCAGCGCTGCCACCTGTGGTTTGAAACACTCCCTGCGAATGTGAAACAATACTATGAACAATAACAAATTCCTATGCTACACTCATCACACTTCGCCTTTCTTCCAGTTTCCCAATGGTTCTTGCCATATGTTGTCCCCGGACCACATTCTAATGAGAAACATTACCACAGTCCACCTTAACAGTTAATTGCCGATTCACACACTATGTCGCTTCAACTGCCCGGTGTTGAGGGGCAGCCCTATTTGGCACTATAATCACGCTGTGTGACGTCCAGATTTCTGTGCATGACTGGCAGACCACTGGCAATATGCTCCTTAACTTTAATTCATTTCCTCTGACACAGTAAAATGTTATGTTACTTTATCTGTCTTGTCTGTAACTTTTGCAGAGAAGTGTAATAACTTTATATGAGGTGTGTTCAGTAAGTAATGCAACACCTTTTTTTTTCTTGGCGAACAGTGAGTGAAAAAATGCGGAATTTGTTGCGGTACATAATGGAATATTCCCACTTCAGCCCCTGTAGTTACATACCTTTCAAAATGGCGTCTGTAATGTGGGCCAGAGAACTGTCATTGAGTTTGTTTTAGCAGGAAGACGGAGCATCACAGATATTCATAGGCACTTGCGGAATGTCTACAGAGACCAGCAGTAAACAAAAGCACAGTTAATTGTTGGACAAGGCATCTCTCATCACCGCAATGAGGTCTCGCAAATCTGTCCAATCTCCCACTTGCCAAATAACCACACGCAGCCGTGACTTTTGCAGTGTTGAAACGTGCAGACACTCTCATTCGAAGTGATCCACAGATCACAATCAAACACATCGGAGAACAGTGTCCGTCAGTTGGGGTTCTAAAAGGGGTGTGCCCACTGGATTACTCGCTGCCTAACAGAGGGTCACAGAAAGTGACAAAGAACCTTCTGTGCGGAATGCTTGCAGGTTATGGGGCTGATTGTGACAATTTTTTGTCACACACAGTCAGAAGTGAAGTAGCTCGGGTTCGTCACTTCGAACGGAAAACAAAACAGCAATCCGTGGAGTAGCACCACGTCAGTTCTCCTCCGAAGAAAATGTTCAGTGGCACATCCTCGTACAGTATAATCGTGACGACAGTCTTCTGCGGCTCTGAAGGGGTTGTTCTGTCCGATGCCTTCCCTCATGGGCAACAATCGACTCTGAAGTGTATTACGCTGCCCTCAGGAAAGTATGTTCATTTCCACAAAAATCCAAACAAACTTCTTCACGAATGCCGAGTCCTCACAGAAGTCTGGACACTCCAGAGAGCTCGCAAAACTTTATTGGACTGTTTTCCCTCATCCACCCTACAACCTGGATCTCACACTTTGCGATTTCCAAGTGTTTGGTCTAATGGAGGATGCATTCAGCAGGAAGTAGTGCACGGATGATGGGGAGGTTACCGGTGCAGCAAGATGTTGGCTCCTACGTCGACCAGTAGAGTGGTATAGCATAGGCTTTATAGGCTCTCCCAGTAAGGTGATGTAAGTGAAAATACCGAAGGGACCAAACGGCTGAGGTCATCGGTCCAGTGATGTAAGTCCGTCACGTGAAATGGAGATTATGTTGAAAAATAAGGTTTGTAGCGGAAAGAGTGAGGAATAATATGGTGTATTGGAAAATAAAATCAATCTGCTTGCAGAATAAAAGTATTGCACTACTTATTGAAAGCCCGTCCCGTGCTATTGTATTTTAACTTTCTAGAACATGTTCAAGTGACAAGTTTTTTTGATGCACTAACCTCTCTTTCAAGCTGCTGTCACACCCATGCCGGGCTACCACACTTCCAACACCCTCCCTCCTGCACCTCAGTCGTGTGTGGTACTTGAGATACAAGTTTGTGGCTTACGAGTGTGTGCACAGTGTTGCAGTACACACATCTTTGATGTAAAATTTGTTGAATCAAACACAGAAGATGTGCGATTCAGGGATTTTCTTAATTGTTATTGTTAGGCTACATTATTTTGTTTTTTATCAAATAATATATTCTGAAACAACCAATTGTTACTAATATTGCTCAGGCTTCAGAAATGGTGCTGGGCACTTACTGTGTTCACATGGTTTTATTTTTCAATGTTTTGTGTTTGCTTAAGCTGATGTTATGGTGTGAAGTATCATTTTCTGGTGTTTGAAAATCAGTTATGGCATCTTTCATGGTTAAATAGCATGCATGATGTGTGAAGTTGTCACAATATTTTTCCACTGTGAAGATGAATGTAATGTCAACCAAAAGTTATAGGCTTTGGCCATAACCAGCCTTCTTCCTGTCGTAAGAAGAAAGCAATTGTTCACCTCAGACATTGAGAAAACCATATTGAGAAAGATGATGGTGGCAACAGATATTTTTGTCTTAGCTAGCAGTGTTTCGCAAGAATGATGCCACCTTTCTTTCTAATCCTCTCTGCTGAGGATTTCTGTTAGTTTCATATGACCTGCACTGAGCTGTTATGAAGCTATCAGCATGTCTCTAAATTTGTTCAGTATTTCCTGTCATGCCTGCCAAGTAGTAAGTAACATGTTGCATGGATAATATGTGCAGTATGTGATATCAATATACAACAAATTAGTTTACACACTATGAGCATAATCCATCTGTGTGTATGTGTTGATCATATAAAAGGAAAGGAAATGGTTTAGCAGCGAAAAATATGTATGACATCTCCATAAGCATAATCTACACATTTTCAAATAAAAATTCACATGTTAAAAGGAATAAAGTTCCATTCAGTTTTAAATATTAATTCTACTGGGAATCTTTTGTGGTTGAGAAGGTAATGAAAATCTTTGTTGGTGTCTAATACGCCATATCTTGAGCCAAGATGAAGTAAAAGAATAAAGAATATTTGTAAGAATATTTGTCTAATGTTACAATTATTATAACAACAAAAACAATCAGTTTTTGACAATATAGTGTGATTTGATAGATAAAAAATCTATTCACCAAGTGGCGGCAGAACACACACCTAAAAGGACATTATAATTAGACAAGATTTTGGAACCAGTGGCTCCTTCCTCAAGCAGAAGGGTTGAAGGGGAAGGAAGAGGGGTGAAGGAAAAGGACTAGGGAGGTAAATGAAAAGGTACAGATTTCGGAAAAGTCACCCAGAACTGCGGGTCAGAGAAGACTTTCTGGACAGGATGAGTAGGAAAAACTCTATCTGTATGCTTCACTCTCGATTATCCGTGGTAATGGGGGGGACTTGAAAACTATGGATAACTGAAGTCTGTGGATAACACAGAATTGTTTTTGAACAATGCTATAATTATGTATTTTATTATTTCTATTGAACTGTTACAGATTATTTGCAGAAAATTTCATCAAGGAATTTGTGTAATTATGCATATATGATAAGATTTTGTCCAGCAAAAAGTTTCCTCCTAAAATTTGAGTCATCTACATTACCAGAATGTCACCCAACATCAAAAAAATGAAAATAGACCAGTAATAAAAAAAAGTACAAGAACTGCTGAACCTAGCTTCCAGCAAGTTCAAGAACATGTTTTCTTGAGATCAAATTCTCTGCTACATGTTCCTCCTGAAATGAAATGCTAAACACTTTGTTGTACTGTTGAATTCCTGACCAATTAGAAAATATATGATTGATATCTTTGGTATTTATGTGCTGAACTGAATGTGTTATATTTATTCAAAATTAAATAAATGATGCTTGGTGAAAAGTACTTAATATTTAGTTTGAGAACATGTCTCTTCATTTTTTACTGCACTATACAGGGGAAGAATCAACATTTTTGCTAATCATAAAAATATACAGTACCTCTCGATTATTGGTGTTGATGGGAGACTTGAAACCATGGATAATTGAAGTCAACAAATAATTCGCAATTATAGTAACCATTAAGGTACTAGGATTGTTCAAAAACTAAAATTAACTAGAATGTCATAATTAAAATCAATTAACTAATGTTAATAATAATTTGTACTGTAATAATCACAGTGTGTATGAAAATAGGGTACTTACAAACAAAACGGTACAGTTCGGCTTCACATTAGATTACACTACTTCGAAACGAAATAGTCTTGCATTGATTTCTGTATCAATGAGGTAGCCTATCTGTTACAAACTGCACTACAAATTTTATGCATCACCAACTTGTCCTAAAGCGGAGCATCTCCTTGCCATTCCAGATAGACCTATAAGCCTTTGGCCTATTGACCTGCTGATGCATGACTGATTACTCTTTCTGTAATTAGATGAAGGTTCTCATCTTCATTGCTATCAGTCACTTCCTTTGATTTTCCTTGTATCCACTGAAAAATAACACTGTCACTCGACATCTAATGGTATGGATCTGTGCAGTTGGCATCAAACCTGTTGTGACTTCCTACGCATGCTGCGTAGTTCTTTAGTGGATACAGAAGTGTGAAACAGATGCTGTCCATAAACAGAGAATTCAGACATTCATTTATTCTACATCTAATATTAAATAGTAAAAATAATACACAAATTTGTAGCTGAAGTGGCAGCATCAGTTGCTACAGTAACTTTGAATGTAGAAATACATACAGATACAAAATAACTATAAATCTATCACTCTTCAATGCAATGCCTGTTCAGAAGATGTCAAACCCTTACCGCTATGGAAGTCTGTAAATGTTATTCAACTGACAAACACGCAAAAAGGGGTCTGTGCATGAAAATTCAAACTTAAATACACCCACCACTGGAGCTCCAGAGAGGGGATACTTATATCTCACGGACAGCAACTCAGTCATTCATGGCAGTGCCCTCAGGCCACAGTGGCAACTGCAGGAAACACGGTGGTGTGACTGGTGGCGTGCGTATTTGAAATTGCAGCTGACCAGATAGCAGCCGATACAACAAAACCATTCAGAAATAGTTTCTTTGTCAACTGTTTCACATGCTGGAGTACTTACAAAAACAGCAGCTAACATTACTAATGAGCACTCTTCTCCATCATTGGAATTACTTAGTTCATAAATTTTGGAATTAATATTTTTCAGTGACTTTGCTGTGGTTGATTGTTTTATTTTACAAATATCATCCTGTCAGCTAATTTCAGAATGTTTTCGTTTAGATGTGATAGTGCATTGTCCAGTAATAATACAGCCCATGCAGGTTGACCTTGCGGCACACAGCAATTATTTTTGAAATAAATCAAGCCTATATTTGTGTGATCCCAACCAAGCCTACATTTATTCCCATACCATCAGCATAAAACAACACAGTTATCCTTTTCTTGCTTGATTTATAAGCTGGTACTCTGTGTCTTAAAAGCTAAAGTCTTTGTTGGTAGACTCTTCTAAAATGACGTGGTTTCTATTGCAGTGTAAATTTGCTCAGTCAAAATTTTCTCATGTTATAATCTCCCGGAAATCATTACAAAATTCAGAAGCAGCCTTATTATCCCCACTTAACTTTTCTCCTTGGACAGCAATCGCCCAGATATCATGATTCTGTTTAAATCTTGTTAACCAGCTGAAATATGCATTAAAATACCCTTCAGTCCACAAAGTTTTGAAGAAAAATGGGGCCCAGTTGGCGCATACTGAGTCAAATACTTGTGTGCACTCTGCTTGTTTCTGTTGAAATTGTTCTGACATGACTTTCTCTAGTTCTGTTTTTGAAGACTTTTCGTGGCCTTCCATCTTGATAAATGTTAACTGATGGTTGTTTTTATGAATATCTTGCATTGCAGTTTCACATATATTATAAATCAATGCTAGATTTTGCACACCAATACTGCCTTCTTAAAGTTTTTGTACTATTTTCAGTTTCTGCTGTATTGATAACAACACAACGCAACTCATTTTTGCTTTTCAGACACTGTTCAGCATGAACAGAAAACACTGACAATCTTCTGCAACATTTATGGGGCATTGCTTGAGGCTGTTTGAGCAGCACATTATTTACTACACTCTTTCTGCAATATGAGATTATTGCTCACCTGCAATCACTCCCAGGTTAAAGAAAAATTCTCAGCTGCAAATAAAAGTGTGAGATATAGGCCATGGATAATCCACAATGCCAATCATCTACCCATCGATAATCAAGAGTTTATTGTATGTAATTTTTTTCCTGTTTTTACTAAACTTGTGTTTTCACTTTGCAGATAAGATTCATATATATACAGGGTTATTACAAATGATTGAAGCAATTTCACAGCTCTACAATAACTTTATTATTTTAGATATTTTCACAATGCTTTGAATGCACATACAATAACTCAAAGTTCTTTTAGGCATTCACAAATGTTCGATATGTGCCCCTTTAGTGATTCGGCAGACATCAAGCCGATAATCAAGTTCCTCCCACACTCGGTGCAGCATGTCCCCATCAATGTGTTAGAAAGCATCGTTGATGCGAGCTCGCAGTTCTGGCACGTTTCTTGGTAGAGGAGGTTTAAACACTGAATCTTTCACATAACCCCACAGAAAGAAATCGCATGGGGTTAAGTCGGGAGAGTGTGGAGGCCATGACATGAATTGCTGATCATGATCTCCACCACGATCGATCCATCGGTTTTCCAATCTCTGTTTAAGAAATGCCAAACATCATGATGGAAGTGCGGTGGAGCACCATCCTGTGAAAGATGAAGTCGGCGCTGTTGGTCTCCAGTTGTAGCATGAGCCAATTTTCCAGCATGTCCAGATACACGTGTCCTGTAACGTTTTTTTCGCAGAAGGAAAAGGGGCCGTAAACTTTAAACTGTGAGATTGCACAAAACACGTTAACTTTTGGTGAATTGCGAATTTGCTGCACGAATGCGTGGGGATTCTCTACCGCCCAGATTTGCACATTGTGTCTGTTCACTTCACCATTAAGAAAAAATGTTGCTTCATCACTGAAAACAAGTTTCGCACTGAACGCGTCCTCTTCCATGAGCTGTTGCAACCGCGCCGAAAATTCAAAGCATTTGACTTTGTCACAGGGTGTCAGGGCTTGTAGCAATTGTAAATGGTAAGGCTTCTGCTTTAGCCTTTTCTGTAAGATTTTCCAAACCGTCAGCTGTGGTACGTTTAGCTCCCTGCTTGCTTTATTCGTCGACTTGCCCGCACGCATTCAACCGTTTCTTCGCTCACTGCAGGCCGACCCGTTGATTTCCCTTAAAGGCATCCAGAAGCTTTAAACTGCACATACCATCACCGAATGGAGTTAGCAGTTGGTGGATCTTTGTTGAACTTCGTCCTGAAGTGTCGTTGCACTGTTATGACTGACTGATGTGAGTGCATTTCATGCACGACATACGCTTTCTCGGCTCCTGTCGCCATTTTGTCTCACTGTGCTCTCGAGCGCTCTGGCGGCAGAAACCTGAAGTGCGGCTTCAGCCGAACAAAACTTTATGAGTTTTTCTATGTATCTGTAGTGTGTTGTGACCATATGTCAATGAATGGAGCTACAGTGAATTTATGAAATCGCTTCAATCATTTGTAATAGCCCTGTATATATATATATATATATATATATATATATATATATATATATATATATATATATATATATATATATATATATATATATATATATATATATATATATATATATATATATATATATATATATATAGGGAACAAGAAAATCATTTAAGTTTTTAACTATTTTCAGATACATATCCGCTGCTGATCATCAGCCTTATGATGAATGTGTTTGAGGTTGTAAGTTGTGCAATGCTTCTCTATGGAGCCATGAAGGTAAGGCAACATATTATGTATCCAGCCAATAAAACTTGCATTTTACATAACTGAAGATATAATTTACTTTACATTATTCCAAGGATTGATTATGTGTGTGTGTCAACTGGAGCACCATGTGCACTTGTGAATATCTCTTTCTATTTCTTTCCCTTTCACTTAAGTTCTTGTTTAGATGTTAAGTGGCACAGAGGTAACACACTTGACTTGCATTTGGGAGGATGGTTGTTCAAGGCCCAACTGACATTCTGGATTTAGATTTTCCATGAATTTCCTAAACTTTATAAGCAAAAAACCAGGATATTTCTTTTGAGAAAGACAAATTTCCTTTCTAGTTTGGGCCTTTAGGAACTCTATTACATAGGGTGGAGAGGGCAGAAAGGAATGGACATGAAAGGTACCATTGATGTCAACTGTATTGCCTATTTATGTGGAATCGGCGGAAGTGAATGAAAATGTGTGCCACTATGGAAGTATCCATTTTTGTTTTTGAACTCTCTAACCTACTGACCCAATTAAGGCATCTAACGTTCAACACTCTAACCAGAAGAATACCGGTTTTGTTTTCCTTGTGACAACATCCTGAGTAGTACCTGCCCAGAAATTGGAATAGGGGACTGTTTTACCTCTGGGATATTTTACTTAAAGAGGATCCCATCATCATTAAACCATACGATAGAGCTGCATAAAAATTATGGACATAGTTTTCCTTGCTTTCAGCCATTTGCAGTACAGCACCACAAGGTCATATTGGCTAATGTCATAAAGCCAAATAAGTCAATTTCCAGGTTGTCGCCCCTCCAACCATTGAAAAGGCTGCTGCCCGTCTTCAGAAACTACGTGTTTGTCTGGTGTCTCCACAGTTACCCCTTCATTGTAAATGGACCTACACTATGGCCACCCCCTCTCAGCCAGGCCCATGTTCATGGTGCAAGGAGGAGGGGGGGATTAAGATTAATATAACATAAACAAATTCCTTTTATGTTGTTATGGAGAAAATGTATCTTATTATTTGTAAACCTGTTGACTTGTTTCACACCATAGCTAGTTGTCAAGAAACGAAAAACCAATAGGGGATGGAGGGATGGGAGGGGGGAGGGGAGGCGGCCTAATCAATCTGTTGTAAATCAGTATATTTCTCACTGTTTGGTTGTCTCTGGAAAGACGTCACTTAATAACTATACCTAGCAGAGTTTTGAGTGTTTTCATTGATATTTTTACACTATAGTTCCTAATGTAGAAAATTGATGACACTGAAAGAATATTTATTTTTCAATAAGTATGGCATACATACAATGAGGTGACAAAAGTCATGGGGTAATGATATATATATATAGAGGGAAACATTCCACGTGGGAAAAATATATCTAAAAACAAAGTTGATGTGACTTACCAAACGAAAGCGCTGGCAGGCTAATAAACACAAACATACACACAAAATTCAAGCTTTCGCAACCAACAGTTGCTTCATCAGGAAAGAGGGAAGGTTAGGGAAAGACGAAAGGATGTGGGTTTTAAAGGAGAGGGTAAGGAGTCATTCCAAACCCGGGAGCGGAAAGATTTACCTTAGGGGGAAAAAAGGACAGGTATACACTCACGTGCGCACACACACACACACATATCCATCCGCACGTACACAGACAAATGTCTGCTTGTGTCTGTATGTGCGGATGGATACGTGTAAGGTAAGTCTTTCCGATCCCGGGATTGGAATGACTCCTTACCCTCTCCCTTAAAACCCACATCCTTTCGTCTTTCCCTCTCCTTCCCTCTTTCCTGATGAAGCAACCGTTGTTTGCGTAAGCTTGAATTTTGTGTGTATGTTTGTGTTTATTTGTGTGTATCAGCCTGCCAGCGCTTTCGTTTCGTAAGTCACATCATCTTTGTTTTTATATATATATATATATATATATATATATATACCGAAAAAGCGCTGGTAGATAGACACAATAAAAAAACACACAAACACACACACACAAATATCAAGCTTTCGCAACCCAAGGTTGCTTCATCAGGAAAGAGGAAAGCAGAGGGAGAGATGAAAGGATGTGGATTTTAAGGGAGAGGGTAAGGAGTCATTCCAGTCCCGGGAGGGGAAAGACATACCTTAGGGGGAAAAAAGAACAGGTATACACTCGCGCACGCACACACACATATATCCATCCGCACATATACAGACACAGGAAGACATGTGTAAAGGCAAAGAGGTTGGGCAGAGATGTCAGTCGAGGCAGAAGTGCCGAGGCAAAGATGTTGTTGAATGACAAGTGTCGTACGAGGGGCGGCAACTTGAAATTAGCAGAGGTTGAGGCCTGGTGGGTAACGGTAGAGAGAATATATAGAAGGGCAAATTCCCATCCCCGGAGTTCTGATAGGTTGGTGTCAGTGGGAAGTATCTAGATAACCTGGACGGTGTAACACTGTGCCAAGATGTGCTGGCCGTGCACCAAGGCATGTTTAGCCACAGGGTGATCCTCATTACCAGCAATCACTGTCTGCCTGTGTCCATTCATTCATGCGAATGGACAGTTTGTTGTGGTCATTCCCACGTAGAAGGCTTCACAGTGTAGGCATGTCAGTTGGCAAATCACGTGGGTGCTTTCACACGTAGCTCTGCCTTTGATCATGTACACCTTCCAGGTTACAGGACTGGAGTAGGTGGTGTGAGAGGGTGCATGGGACAGGTTTTACACCAGGGGTGGTTACAAGGGTAGGAGCCAGAGGGTAGGGAAGGTGGTTTGGGGATTTCATAGGGATGAATCAAGAGGTTATGAAGGTTAGGTGGATGGCGGAAAGACACTCTTGGTGGAGTGGGGAAGATTTCATGAAGAATGGATCTCATTTCAGGGCAAGATTTGAGGAAGTCGTATCCCTACTGGAGAGCCACATTCAGGGTCTGATCCAGTCCCGGAAAGTATCCTGTCACAAGTGGGGCACTTTTGGGGTTCTTCTGTGGGAGGTCCTGGGTCTGAGGGGATGAGGAAGTGGCTCTGGTTATTAGCTTTTGTACAAAATCGGAAGGGTAGTTGCGGGATGCGCAAGCTGTTGTCAGGTTGTTGGTGTAATGGTTCAGGGATTTAGGACTGGAGCAGATTCGTTTGCCACAAAGACCTAAGCTGTAGGGAAGGGACTGTTTGATATGGAATGGGTGGCAGCTGTCATAATGGAGGTACTGTTGCTTGTTGGTGGGTTTGATGTGTACGGATGTGTAAAGCTGGCCATTGGACAGGTCAATGTCGAGGAAAGTGGCATGGGATTTGGAGTAGGACCAGGTGAATCTGATGGAACCAAAGGAGTTGAGGTTGGAGAGGAAATTCTGGAGTTCTTCTTCACTGTGAGTCCAAATCATGAAGATGTCATCAATAAATCTGTACCAAACTTTGGGTTGGCAGGCCTGGGAAACCAAGAAGGCTTCTTCTAAGTGACCCATAAATAGGTTGGCGTATGAGGGGGCCATCCTGGTACCCATGGCTGTTCCCTTTAATTGTTGGTATGTCTGACCTTCAAAAGTGAAGAAGTTGTGAGTTAGGATGAAGCTGGCTAAGGTAATGAGGAAAGAGGTTTTAGGTAGGGTGGCAGGTGGTCAGCGTGAAAGGAAGTGCTCCATTGCAGCGAGGCCCTGGACGATGTGGCATACTTGTGTATAAGGAAGTGGCATCAATGGTTACAAGGATGGTTTCTGGGGGTAACTGATTGGGTAAGGATTCCAGGCATTCAAGAAAGTGGTTGGTGTCTTTGATGAAGGATGGGAGACTGCGTGTAATAGGTTGAAGGTGTTGATCCGTGTAGGCAGAGATACGTTCTGTGGGGGCTTGGTAACAAGCTACAATGGGGTGGCTTTGATGTTTGGGTTTGTGAATTTTAGGAAGTAGGTAGAAGTTAGAGCTGTGGGGTGTTGGTGGGGTCAGGAGGTTGATGGAGTCAGGTGAAAGGTTTTGTAGGGGGCCTAAGGTTCTGAGGATTCCTTGAAGCTCCGCATGGACATCAGGAGTGGGATTACCTTGGCAAACTTTGTATGTAGTGTTGTCTGAAAGCTGACTCAGTCCCTCAGCCACATACTCCCGACGATGAAGTACCATGGTCGTGGAACCCTTGTCAGCTGGAAGAATGATGATGGATTGGTCAGCTTTCAGATCACAGATAGCCTGGGCTTCAGCTGTGGTGATGTTGGGAGTAGGATTAAGGTTTTTCAAAAATGACTGAGAGGCAAGGCTGAAAGTGAGAAATTCCTGGAAGATTTTGAGAGGGTGATTTTGAGGAAGAGGAGCTGGGTCCCGCTGTGATGGAGGACGGAACTGTTCCAGTCAGGGTTTGATTTGGATAGTGTCTTGGGGAGTTGTATCATTAGGAGTAGGATTAGGATTATTTTTCTGCGTGGCAAAGTGATACTTCCAGCAGAGACTATGAGTGTGGGACAGTAAATCTTTGATGAGGGCTGTTTGCTTGAATCTGGGAGTAGTGCTGAAGGTGAGACCTTTGGATAGGATAGAGGTTTCGGATTGGGAGAGAGGTTTGGAATGAAGGTTAACTGCTGAGTTGGGGTGTTGTGGTTCCAGATTATATTGACTAGAATTTTGAGGCTTTGGGGGGAGTGGAGTTGGAAGTGGGAGATTGAGTAGATGGGAGAGACTGGATCTGTGTGCAATGAGAGGAGGTTGAGGTTTGTTGGATAGCTTATGGAGGGTGAGTGAGTTGCCTTTCAGGAGGTGGCAAATCAGGAGATTGGATAGTTTTTTGAGGTGGAGAGTGGTATGCTGTTCTAATTTGTGGTTGGCCTGTAGGAGGATGCTCTGAACAGCTGGCGTGTATGTGGGAGAGGAAAGATTGAGGACTTTGATTAGGGATAGAAGTTGATGGGTGTGTTCATTGGCTGAGTTGATGTGTAGGTGAAGGATTAGGCAGGTGAGGGCTATGGATTGTTCGGTTTGGAACTGGTATAGGGACTGATGGAAAGAAGGGTTACAGCCAGAGATGGGAACTTTAAGTGTGAGGCCTTTGGGGTAATGCCAAATGTCAGACAAGTCTTAGCAAGTAAAATATGGGAGTGTAATCTTTCCTCTCCCACATCCACACTGGCTGTTCAGAGCATCCTCCTACAGGCCAACCACAAATTAGAACAGCATGCCACCCTCCACCTCAAAAAACTATCGAATCTCCTGGTTTCCCACGCCCAGAATGGCAACTCACTCACCCTCCACAACCTTTCCAGCAAACCTCAACCTCCTCTCATTGCACACAGACCCAGTCTCTCCCATCTATTCAGTCTCCCACTTCCAGCTCCACTCTCCCCAAAACAAAATTCTGGTCAACACAATCTGGAACCCTAACACCCCAATTCAGTAGTTAACCTTTCCTCCAAACCTCTCTCCCAATCTGAAACCTCTATCCTATGCAAAGGCCTCACCTTCAGCCTTACTCCCAGATTCAACCAAACAGCCCTCATCAAAGATTTACTGTCCTACACTCGTAGTCTCTGCTGGAAGTATCACTTTGCCACGCAGAAAAATAATCCTAATCCTGCTCCTAATGATACAACTCCCCAAGGCACTATGCAAATCGAACCCTGCCTGGAACAGTTCCGTCCTCCGTCACAGCGGGACCCATCTTCTCTTCCTCAAAATCACCCACTCCAAACCTTCCAGGAATTTCTCACTTCCAGCCTTTCTTGAAAAACCTTAATCCTACTCCCAACATCACCACAGCTGAAGCCCTGGCTATCCGTGATATGAAGGCTAACCGATCCATTGTAATTCTTCCGGCTGACGAGGATTCCCCGACCATGGTACTTCATCGTCGGGAGTATGTGACTGAGGGACTGCGTCAGCCTTCAGACAACACTACATACAAAGTTTGCCAAGGTAATCCCACTCCTGATGTCCAGGTGGAGCTTCAAGGAATCCTCAGAACCTTAGGCCCCCTACAAAACCTTTCACCTGACTCCATCAACCTCCTGACCCCACCAACACCCACAGCTCTAACTTCTACCTACTTCCTAAAATTCACAAACCCAAACATCAAAGCCACCCCATTGTAGCTTGTTACCAAGCCCCCACAGAACGTATCTCTGCCTACGTGGATCAACACCTTCAACCTATTACATGCAGTCTCCCATCCTTCATCAAAGACACCAACCACTTTCTTGAATGCCTGGAATCCTTACCCAATCAGTTACCCCCAGAAACCATCCTTGTAACCATTGATGCCACTTCCTTATACACAAGTATGCCACACCGTCCAGGGCCTCGCTGCAATGGAGCACTTCCTTTCACGCTGACCAACTGCCACCCTACCTAAAACCTCTTTCCTCATTACCTTAGCCAGCTTCATCCTAACTCACAACTTCTTCACTTTTGAAGGTCAGACATACCAACAATTAAAGGGAACAGCCATGGGTACCAGGATGGCCCCCTCATACGCCAACCTATTTATGGGTCACTTAGAGGAAGCCTTCTTGGTTATCCAGGCCTGCCAACCCAAAGATTGGTACAGATTTATTGATGATATCTTCATGATTTGGACTCACAGTGAAGAAGCACTCCAGAATTTCCTCTCCAACCTCAACTCCTTTGGTTCCATCAGATTCACCTGGTCCTACTCCAAATCCTATGCCACTTTCCTCGACATTGACGTATCCAATGGCCAGGTTTACACATCCATCCACATCAAACCCACCAACAAGCAACAGTACCTCCATTATGACAGCTGCCACCCATTCCATATCAAACAGTCCCTTCCCTACAGCTTAGGTCTTTGTGGCAAACGAATCTGCTCCAGTCCTAAATCCCTGAATCATTACACCAATAGCCCGAAAACAGCTTTCGCTTCCCGCAACTACCCTCCCGATTTAGTACAAAAGCAAATAACCAGAGCCACATCCTCATCCCCTCAGACCCAGAACCTCCCACAGAAGAACCCCAAAAGTGCCCCACTTGTGACAGGATACTTTCCGGGACTGGATCAGACCCTGAATGTGGTTCTCCAGTAGGGATACGACTTCCTCAAATCTTGCCCTGAAATGAGATCCATTCTTCATGAAATCTTCCCCACTCCACCAAGAGTGTCTTTCCGCCATCCACCTCACCTTCATAACCTCTCTCTTGATTCATCCCTATGAAATCCCCAAACCACCTTCCCTACCCTCTGGCTCCTAACCTTGTAACCACCCCTGGTGTGTGTGTGTGTGTGTGTGTGTGTGTGTGTGTGAGAGAGAGAGAGAGAGAGAGAGAGAGAGAGAGAGAGAGAGAGAGGGAAACTTCCATGCAGGAAAAATATATCTAAAAACAAAGATGATGTGACATACCATACGAAAGCGCTGGCAGGTCAATAGACACACATTCACACACACAAAATTTGCTTTTGCAACCAACGGTTGCATCTTCAGGAAAGAGGGAAGGAGAGGGAAAGACGAAAGGATGTGGGTTTTAAGTGAGAGGGTAAGGAGTCATTCCAATCCCAGGCACGGAAAGACTTACCTTAGGGGGAAAAAAGGAACGGTATACACTCGCGCACACACACCCGTATGCAACCACACATACACAGACACAAGCAGACATTTGTACAGACACTTATGCAAATTCAACTCACGTACACATGACCACAGTCTCTGGCTAGCCTTGACAGCCAGAGACAGTGGTCATGTATTTGTGAATTGTGTTTCTGCATGAATGTGTGTGAACATTGCCTATTCTGATGAAGCCTTGTTTTGCTGAAACCTGTGTTTGACACTCTTTCTGTTGTGCATATCTGCGACTCAGCATGTCCACTGTATGGCGAGTAGCAACTATCCTTTTCATACTAATGTTTGTTTTATCTCGAAGCAATATCACAATTCTCTTGTGCTCTGACATTTTTAAGCACAGATATGACACTGCAGAGCGATTGGCAACTGTCTAACTAAAAGAATAATGAAATGCTCTTTGTGTGACTCAAACAATAATGAGACACACAGGATAGAGGTTGCACGGGGTACAGCCCATTAGTTCCAGTTCTACTCATACATGTCTATGCAAACATCAGTGCTCGTGGTCAACAATCTGGATACCTGAGGTCTCTGCTGTATTTTGAAGAGTGGGTGAAATGTAGCAATCAGCTTTCATGCAGTTCAGTTGCTCATAAGTGACTTCCTGAATTAAATTTTAGCTCTCTTTCTCACTTAACTGAAGCTATTATCTAAGCTAGAGGCTGTGTTACATGGATTAGCAAGGCTTCTTAAGGGGTTTGTTAATTTTTGTCCATTGTACTTAAATCATTGATAAATTATCTCAGTGAAGTCTGGTGCACAACATTTGCTTTCTAAAGATTATTTTGGGAAAATAAATTATTACTGAAGACCATCTGAAATTTTTATTTGTTTTCGTTCCAGGAGCGTTACGGATTTGTTTTGCCATGGATGATCATAGAGACCCTGATCGTCGCTTCAAGCTCTGTAGTCATGGTGCAGGTCTCCTCAGCTTTCCTGTCTGACAAAGAATTCTATGCAGCTGGTATTGTTGGCCTTTTATTCTGCTGTGCATTTGTGGGTGAGTATACCGTGCAGCTGCAGTTGTTAATTTGGAGATAATAAGTTTAAATGCGAACATTTTTAGGTTAGGCTTTACCGTGACTGTTACCGACATTAAATGAAACAACAAGTTCACTGTTACCAATCACCGTTTTATTTATTTCCACAACGCGTTTCAAAGGTTTAAACTTCCATCATCGGGTGGATTTACGTTAGTAAGTATTACATTTGTCTGTGTGTTGTGTTACGATTTTTGGAGGAACTTGTGGCACTGCCTAGTGGAGAAACGAGACACTATTTCAGAATATGGTTTAGGATAACTTTTGACGAAAAATTAAACTGATATCTAATGGTAAACATTAAATAAGTAAACTACAGTACCTTCAGTGATCACAGGTTCCTTTTGCTGTCGTAACACATCACGTGTATACTGCCACATTTGTAAACAAATATGGCGTCTGGAATCAGCTGGGTGCAAAGTTCGTATAGCAGAAGTGAAGACATAATCGCAAAGTGCTAAGAATATACATCATAACAATATTATTACAGAATAATTGCTTTAAGCATTTGGCGGTGTTTGTTTTGAGGTGTCAAATATATGAGTGTACTTCAGGTGGTATATAAATCCAATTCTGACAAGTCAAAACAGCAAACATTCATACTTGTTTATACAATCAGGTGAAATGTTAAAATGGCTTAAACTTCATACTTATTGATAACAATTAGGTGAAATGTTACAGACTATAATTACAATGATCATATTGGCTACAACAGTAAAATCATACATACATTACACTCTTTGATTGGGGTTAATAAACAGATGTGAAGTGAGGGGCTGGAGACAGAAGGAGAGGTAGAGAGGGAGAAAAGTGTGCGTGCGTGTGTGTGTGTGTGTGTGTGTGTGTGTGTGTGTGTGTGTGTGTGTGTGTGTGTGGGTGAGTGAAAGGGAGAGGTGGGGGGGGGGGGGGGGGGGAGAGAGAGAGAGAGAGAGAGAAGAAAGAGTGATTATTGAGAGGAAACATTTACATGGCAAGGAGTCTTAAGATTGCACGTTGCATATATTAGCTGCCTAAAGGTTGGGGTAATACATTGGTTAATGCTATAAAATATGCAGATAGATATACATTTGTGCCAGTAGTTGATGTACATACAGTTTTAAGCTGACAAGGGGTACAAGCTGTTGGTGTGATGAATTATCTGTGAATGAGGTCAATCTCTTGTACTCTTGGCAGCTGTCAATATTTATGGTAAATATTAGATGTGTGTGTGTGTGTGTGTGTGTGTGTGCATTTTTATGAGTGTAGGCAGTTGCTGAAAACGGAGATGATACTATTGTAAATATTGTCATTTTTGTCATTTAAGATAGATTCTGGTTGTTTCATTTGATGTTTGTATATTTGGAGTGTTTCAAGGATGTCTAGTTTTCTGCCTTTTGGTTGGATGTGTAGGATGCTAATACCTGTGTTGTTAACATGGTGTTTTGTTTGATGCAGGTGTGTAGCTATTACTGATGTGTGATATTTTTTGTTTTTTAGTGCTGCCATGTGTTCCTTGAACCTAATCTCAAATGATCTGCCTGTCTGGCCAATGTAGAAGCAGTCACAGTCCAAACATTCAATTTTGTACACACCTGTGTGATGAAATGGGTTTCATGTGCTGATGTTGTGGGGTAACTTCTGCCCAATCTTGTTGTCTGTTGTAAAGGATATGCTTATGCCTTTCCGTTTGAAGACATTGGCAATCTGGTATGAAATGTTACCCAGAAAGGGGATTGTATGGAAGATGTTATTTTCTTTTTGTTTTTTGTGTTGTGATTCCTTTGCCATTATTGAGTGTTTTAGGGTGTCTACTATGGAGCTGTTATAACCATTTTCAATAGCTGTTTGTTTTATTATTTCAATTTCTTGATCACATTTATCTTCTGAGAGTGGTAGTTGGATAGCTCTATTAATCATGTACCGGAATGCTGCCATTTTGTGTGCTGCGGGGGTGGCAAGAGGAGTTGTGGATTGTGGTATGTGTTGTGGTAGGCTTCCGATAAATTTCAAATTGATGTCTGTCATTCTTTATTCTAATGGTATAAACAGGACCCCCATCAGGCCCATAGTGAACTGTAGGAACAGCCCAACATTCACGATCAATAAAATACTCTTCAGAATTCTCAAACAAGCATACACATTCAATAATGAGAGAACACTTAGAAACACAACAGAATTTACACAATATGTCAAAAACATACAAGTACCTGATGGAGCCACACTTGACTCATTTGACATACAAAACCTATATTCCTCTGTGCCAATAGATCTCACACTACAGATAATTAATGCCAACCTACATAAACACAAAAATATCCCTTCAACTCACATTAATGAACTAATGGACCTGCTTGAATTCACACTTTCACACAACTATTTTAAATTTAACAATAAAATCTACCAACAAACAGGTGGTCTGGCAATGGGCTCAAATCTTTCCGGATTGCTAGCAGAAATATTTATAAGTAACCTAGAAGACAAAATCCTGAATTCCAATCACCACCTCCTCAAAAATATCATCTACTACTACAGATATGTAGATGATACCATCATTTTAATCAAAGGCACTAAAGATGACATCAGTGAGTTGAATCAGTTTTTCAACAACTCCCATGAAAACATAAAATTCACAGTTGAACACCAAAAAGACGACAGTATAAATTTCCTAGACCTTACCATTAGAATAAAGAATAACAGACATCAATTTGAAATTTATCGGAAGCCTACCACAACACATACCACAATCCACAACTCCTCTTGCCACCCCGCAGCACACAAAATGGCAGCATTCCAGTACATGATTAATAGTGCTATCCAACTAACACTCTCAGAAGATAAATGTGATCAAGAAATTGAAATAATAAAACAAACAGCTATTGGAAATGGTTATAACAGCTCCATAGTAGACACCCTAAAACACTCAATAATGGCAAAGGAATCACAACACAAAAAACAAAAAGAAAATAACATCTTCCATACAATCCCCTTTCTGGGTAACATTTCATACCAGATTGCCAATGTCTTCAAACGGAAAGGCATAAGCATATCCTTTACAACAGACAACAAGATTGGACAGAAGTTACCCCACAACATCGGCACATGAAACCCATTTCATCACACAGGTGTGTACAAAATTGAATGTTTGGACTGTGACTGCTTCTACATAGGCCAGACAGGCAGATCATTTGAGATTAGGTTCAAGGAACACATGGCAGCACTAAAAAACAAAAAATATCACACATCAGCAATAGCTACACTCCTGCATGAAACAAAATACCATGTTAACAACACAAGTATTAGCATCCTACACATCCAACCAAAAGGCAGAAAACTAGACATCCTTGAAACACTCCAAATATACAAACATCAAATGAAACAACCAGACTCTATCTTAAATGACAAAAATGACAATATTTACAATAGTATCATCTCCGTTTTCAGCAACTGCCTACACTCATAAAAATGCACACACACACACACACACACACACACACACACACACACACCCCTAATATTTACCATAAATATTGACAGCTGCCAAGAGTACAAGAGATTGACCTCATTCACAGATAATTCATCACACCAACAGCTTGTACCCCTTGTCAGCTTAAAACTGTATGTACATCAACTACTGGCACAAATGTATATCTATCTGCATATTTTATAGCATTAACCAATGTATTACGCCAACCTCTAGGCAGCTAATACGAGGGCGGTTCAGAAAGTAACCTCCGATTGGTCACAGTGCGGGTTGTGGGGGGAGTAGCAACGCCATCTGTGCGTTCACGCACTCAACAGGTCAGTGGGCATCAAGCCGTGGTCGAGTGAACGTCGTACCTGCGCTAGTTTAGTTTTTGTGGCAGTTTGAAATGTGTGCTGCAATAGAAAACCCCGCCAAATGTGAAGTGCGTGCTGTCATAAGGTTTTTTACAGCCAAAGGATATTCTGCAGCAGCTATTCATCGTGAGCTTTGTGCCGTGTACGGACCAAGAGTTACGAGTGAAGGAGTTGTCCGTGAATGGGTACGTTTATTTAAAAGTGGACGAGAAAACGTTCATGATGAAGAGAGGAGTGGTAGACCATCATTGGTGACTGACGAACTCGTTCAGACAGTTGATGCAAAAGTTCGTGAAAATTGACGTTTCTCAATGTCGGAGTTGTCTACTGGTTTTCCACAGACTTCTAAGACTCTCTTGTACGAGATAGTGACAGCAAGATTGGGTTACCGTAAGTTCTGTGCATGATGGGTGCCCAAAATTCTTACCGACCACCACAAAACTCAAAGAATGGCCTCTGCATTAGACTTTCTGTCACGTTATGAGGACGAAGGAGAACCATTGTTAAACAGAATCGTGACCGGTGACGAAACCTGGATTAAGTACGTGAACCCTGAGACAAAAGAACAATCAAAGATGTGGGCACATTCAAATTCGCCTACCAAACCAAGAAAAGCCTCGCAAGATTTTTCTGCAAGAAAACTGATGGCAACGGTGTTTTGGGATGCCAAAGGGGTGTTGTTGGTTGAATTCATGGAACGTGGTACGACCATTAATCAAGACGTGTACTGTGAAACAATAAAAACGTTACGACGGGCTATACAGAACAAACGCCGTGGTATGCTGACTTCCGGTATCGTTCTTTTGCACGATAACGCCCGTCCTCACTCTGCTCGCAGAACAACGGCCCTTCTTGAGTCCTTCAAGTGGGACGTTATCAACCATCCACCTTACAGCCCAGACCTGGCGCCAAGTGATTATCACCTCTTCATGCATTTGAAGAAATGGCTCGGGTCACAGCGGTTTGATGACGACAAAGAGCTCAAAGATGCGGTCACAGGCTGGCTCCAGGCACAAGCGGGTGATTTTTATGCAGAAGGAATTTCAAAGCTTGTGAAGAGATATGATAAGTGCCTCAATCGCTATGGAGACTATGTAGAAAAATAGTGCAAAGATGTAGTTGTAAGATGTATATTTTAAAATATTTTTATTTAACTTGGTGTATTTTTTTAAATCAATCGGAGGTTACTTTCTGAACGGCCCTCGTATATGCAACGTGCAATCTTAAGACTCCTTGCCATGTAAATGTTTCCTCTCAATAATCACTCTTTCCTCTCTCTCTCTCTCTCTCTCTCTCTCTCTCTCTCTCTCTCCCTCTCCCTCTCCCTTTCACTCACCCACACACACACACACACTTTTCTGCCTCTCTACCTCTCCTTCTGTCTCCAGCCCCTCACTTCACATCTGTTTATTAACCCCAATCAAAGAGTGTAATGTATGTATGATTTTACTGTTGTAGCCAATATGATCATTGTAATTATAGTCTGTAACATTTCACCTAATTGTTATCAATAAGTATGAAGTTTAAGCCATTTTAACATTTCACCTGATTGTATAAACAAGTATGAATGTTTGCTGTTTTGACTTGTCAGAATTGGATTTATATACCACCTGAAGTACACTCATATATTTGACACCTCAAAACAAACACCGCCAAATGCTTAAAGCAATTATTCTGTAATAATATTGTTATGATGTATATTCTTAGCACTTTGCGATTATGTCTTCACTTCTGCTATACGAACTTTGCACCCAGCTGATTCCAGACGCCATATTTGTTTACAAATGTGGCAGTATACACGTGATGTGTTACGACAGCAAAAGGAACCTGTGATCACTGAAGGTACTGTAGTTTACTTATTTAATGTTTACCATTAGATATCAGTTTAATTTTTCATCAAAAGTTATCCTAAACCATATTCTGAAGTAGTGTCTCGTTTCTCCACTAGGCAGTGCCACAAGTTCCTCCAAAAATCGTAACACAACACGCACACAAATGTAATACTTACTAATGTAAATCCACCCGATGATGGAATTTTAAACCTTTGAAACGCGTCGTGGAAATAAATAAAACGGTGACTGGTAACAGTGAACTTGTTGTTTCATTTAATGATAATAAGTTTGATATTATTTGAATATTATAGCACAAGGGTGGTTTGATAAGACTGATAAAAAAGCAAGAAGAAATATTTGTTTTATAAACAACTCATCTTACTTCTTGACACAGTCTTGTTTGAGGAATATACACTTGATCCTCAAGCTTTCTCATCCCATCAGAAAGATAGGTTCTGTTCAACTCTGCAAAATACTAATTGATTGCAACTCTTACTTCCTCATGAGATACAAGACAAAGATTCTCAAATTAAGGAATGGAAGAAGTCACTGGGGGGTGGGGGGTAAGTCTGGTGAATAGGGTGGATGAGGATCCAATTTAAAGTCCAATTCATGCAGTTACATCATTGCTATTGCTGACGTGTGGGATGTTGCATTATCCTGGTAAAAGAGCATTTTTTTTTCTTGCTAACCTTGGTCTTTTTTCAACCAACGCAAATTTTAAATGATGCAGCAGAGAGGCATAATAGTATCCTATAGTTGTTGTGGTCTTCAGTCCATAGACTGATTTGATGCAGCTCTCCATGCTACTCTATCCTGTGCAAATTTCTTCATCTCCCAGTACCTACTGCAACCTACATCCTTCTGAATCTGTTTAGTGTATTTATCTCTTGGTCTCCCTCTACGATTTTTACCCTCCACGCTTCCCTCCAATACTAAATTGGTGATCCCTTGATGTCTCCCTTCTTCTAGTCAAGTTGTGCCACAAACTCTTCTGCAATTCGATTCAATACCTCCTCATTAGTTAATTGATCTACCCATCTAATCTTCAGCATTCTTCTGTAACACCTCATTTCGAAAGCTTCTATTCTCTTCTTGTCTAAACTATTTATCATCCACGTTTCACTTACAGTGTCCTGTTATGGTTCCTTTTTCCAAGTAATCTATGAGAATCATTACTTGGGAATCCCAAAAAGCTGTGGCCCTTACCTTACCAACTGACAAAGCGGTCTTTCCTTTCTTTGGCACAATTTTTCTTGCTTTTGTCCATTTTTTTTTTTTACTTTGGTGTGTAATGGTAGATCCAGGTTTCATCACTGGTCACAAATCAGCACAAAAAGTCTTTTAGATTGTGATTAAACATTGCCAGACATTGTGCGCAAATGTTGTGCTGGATGCACATATGGTCAACTGCGAGTAGCTGCAGCACCCATCTCACACACAGCTTCTCCATAGCCATTTCTCCATGCAGGATATTAAGCACTTGTATACTTGAGATGCCCACAGTCTCAGCAATCTCACAAATTTTTATTTGGTAGTCTTGTGTTACCACATCATCGAATTTGTCAATGGTTTCCTCTATGGTGACTTCAGTTGGATAGCGGGAGTGCACATAGTCTTTGGTGATTGTCCAATGATGTTTAAATTCATTAATCTAAAAGTAAATAGTCTTCAACGATGGTGCAGAGTCTTCATGAACCTCATGTAATTTGGTTTTTATTTGTGTGTCAGTCTACCCCTTCAAATTAAAAAGTTTAATAACAGAACAAAACTTGGTTTTCTCCATTTTCAGTCGCAGTTGACCACTGACCAATCCAGACAGCTTTTGACTGTCAGCTGTATGCTGTACATTGTTGAAATTTTAATATGGTACTTGGAATAATGAAGCTTATGAACCATGATGGCACAGCAAAAATATTCTTCTCTTTCATGGAAATTTACCAGACTTATCAAACTACCCTTCGTATTTATGAAAATGGGAGCTATCCATCAGATTCTGAAAAGAATTTTATTGTTATATTTCTGTAAATTACTACACTATCATTCTAGTACCACTTGCATTAAAAATACAAGTGTCCTTCATCGAAGAATGGAAGAGGAATACTGAAAATAAATTGGAAGAGAAGCAGTTCAGTTTTAGAAGCAGAGGCACTTGAGAAGTGGCCTAGGCAGTAATACTAATAATATTATATATTCCACCCCACACTTCTATGCAGTAATTTACAGCCTTGCAGCATTGTGTTTTTTTATTTCATATGTACTTGGAATGTGCCTGGCATTATCACTTCTCACTCAACTGGTACACAATTAATCATTTTGTTGTTGATAATGTGATTCAGCATTTAAACACACTTTTTGATGAAATTTGCCTGAGTTCATTATCAGATATTTTGAGACAAGGTATAGAGACTGTAACCACAAATATATACCTGACATAGTAATTTGGTTTAACTTTTTCATATATTCATATCAAATATGTTCAAAGGAGTGATGTGCATAAGAAGGACTTTAAAAAAACTGGTGCCGGCCGCGGTGGTCTCGCGGTTCTAGGCGCGCAGTCCGGAACTGCGCGACTGCTACGGTCGCAGGTTCGAATCCTGCCTCGGGCATGGATGTGTGTGATGTCCTTAGGTTAGTTAGGTTTAAGTAGTTCTAAGTTCTAGGGGACTGATGACCACAGCTGTTAAGTCCCATAGTGCTCAGAGCCATTTGAACCATTTTTGAAAAAACTGGTACGTGACTGTCCTGACATGGGTCCAACTACAAGCCTTAAATAGCATTTTAACAATACAATACATAGTGTTTCATTATTGGAAACATAAGTTTTATGAAATTACATACAATAATTTATGAGTTTGCCAAAAATCGAGTAGAAATTAAGTAACATACAACTCCAATGTTCTGTGCAAATAATCTCATTAGTCATACAAATATATTACAGTAAAATTGTATAAGATTACATTTGTCAGAAATGATGCATGTTAATTTTAAAAGTGCTGGTAATTTATAATGTGTAAAACAACTCTAATAATAGTTTATAATATTCGTACAACATAAAATGCACTGAACAATTCCTCTTTACTGTGAGAATGTTACATTATTAACTCTTTGGAGACCAGATACTTAGAAGAACACTGGGCTTAAGAAACCAACCATTTATGCCGTTTCTTAAGTGTTTCTGGCACATATGTAACTGATGTATCTTAAAGTGTAATACATACTAAAAAGGGCCAAACTTCAACTTTAGTTCTTTGATAGATTACAAATTTTAAAATAATGATGACAGAAAGTACATAATAATCTTCCCAAGAAAAAAGTGAGAGTTGAGTTTTTGAGCAATTTATTCCTCTTGAGATCCCAAAATTTCTTGCTCACTCAACAAATATGATATATTTGTATCAGAATTATAGCAAACTGCAAAACCTAATGAGTAGATGCACAAAATTATATCAGTGTGATGGCATTGGTTCAGTCATTCATGACAGTAGCTGTTACGTTCACTGATGTTTCTTTCAAAACAATTCTAGAAATTCACAACAGAATGCGCCAGCAGTCAAAGGGATGGTTCTGAGATGTGCATACATTGTTCTCTTATGAAACGAGTCCAGTTTTTGAATGGTACGTAGCTCACACATCAAGAAAATTGCACCTGGCCTATACTTGGGCATGGTCTTTTTAACACAAAGTTGTGGCCCAAGCTTGATCTCCAAAGTGTTAAATACTGGAAATGTTTATATCCTTACAATGACTACATGTTTTCAGCATCAATGAATTTCATAGTTGTATCAGTTGTTTGATCAGAAATTACTTAAATGTGACTTGTTATAAAAATATCATCATTACTGTAAGGAATATACAAACACAACTAACTTCAAAAAGTTGCCTACTAGCAACTTTTACAATGCACAATACAGTTATCATATTCTCGTGTTGACACGGTATCAGTGTATTTGGAATATGTGGCTGCAGTTTGCCATGTTACATACTGTTGTATTTTTTTAATATAATTTATGCGCATATGGTTGTCTTGTTATTTAAATTTTCTTCTCTTTTTTTGGATGAATTATGTAGTGACTTGTTATATCACGGAAGTGAAAGTTTGCCTCCTATGAGCATAATCTGTTAGCACCACACCATGGCTGTCCCAAAAAACACACAGAATCACCTTGCCTGATGACATTTGGGTCTTTGTCATTTTCAGCAGTGGTGAAGCTACATGTTTCCATTGCTTGCTTTGTTCCTTTGTGTCTGAGTAATAGTAACACACCCAAGTTCACCCACAGAGGTGAGGTTGCTAAAGAAGTCATCTGGATTGGTCTGACACATCTGCAACATAGCCCCCAGCACTTAGTTTCAGTGGGCCTTTCAAATGGGGTGAGTGGTTGTGGAAACCAGTGGACTGCAACCTTCATCATGTTCAAAAACATATTGAAGCAGTTGAAAATTTATCTGTGACACTCACTTTTGTCATTACTGCCCCGACCTTGATGAGCTCATCTTCAGGCACCAGGGCCTCCAATCTTCTTGTGATTCCTGCCTGTTCAGAGAGAGATGGCCTGGCACTTTGTTCATTCAGACTTGTTTGACCACACTAGAAGTGTCTATGCCACCTAATTATTGTGCCTTGTGATGGTGTATTGTTGCCACACACAGCCAACAACTCAGTATGGATGGTTACACTGTTGTTCCCCTTCAAAGACAGAAACAAAAATCCCCGCAATATTCCACTTTACCAACGGGCTGCACCATTGTGTTTTGGCTCATCTACTAGCATGTTGTGGTATTGTGGAGTGGCAGGAGGAGGCAAGAAACATCCTTGAATAAAAGGTTCTCAGTTTACTTGCCACATCAAATATTATTTTTTGAAGTGATAATTAAAAAATATTATGAATATCTGATATGTGATGAGTTGTTGCCTTTAATCTTTCTATTATTTATTATAAACAGATAACCAACATGTGGATCACGACTTTTTATTTATCAACAACCAGTTTCAATTCGCACTGGAGATCATCTTCAGGCCTACAGTGTAGAAAAAAGGCAATAATTATGTTACAGAAGTGTCACATTATGAACATGTGTCTCACGGATAATAAAAGTAACGAATGACTATTACAAATACACATATACCTGGCATTGCAAAGTGCAGTTTGTTAATGTCATGTGAAAATAACATAAAGAACAGGGATGTCATGGGTAAAAAATTTTTGCAGTCACATGACATGTATGTATGAGGTCTATTCAAAAAATTCCAGAACTTTGTCCACAAAATTTTTCTACGCTTACCTATTACATATTGCACATGATGTCCTTTGAAATACTCTCTTCCACAATTGATACACAACTCCCAATGCTATTTCCACTTATGGAAGCAGTCTTGGTAAGCCTCTTGCTGGATAACACAAAATGCTATCTGAAAATTGTCTTTCATCTCATCTATAGTTGCAAATCTTCATCCTTTATTGGGGTTTTCAACTTTGGAAATAAATAAGTCCTCAGGGCCAGGTCTAGAGAGTATGGTGGATGAGGCAGCACAGTGATTTCATTTTTTGTGAAATAGTTATGCACCAGCAGGCATGAATGTGTGGATGCATTATCATGATGCAAATGCCACGGATTGTCTTATGACATTTCATGCTGTTTCCTTCTCACATTTTCTCGCAGGTGTCACAACACATCCTGATAGTACAAGCAATTGACAGTTTGTCCCTGTGACAGGAATTCAGGATTAACAATCCTTCAGTCAAAGAAACCTATCAGCGCACGGCTTTGACATTTGACCTGGCCTGATGAGCTTTTTTTGGTCTTGGGGGAACCTTTCCAGCACGCTGTGAAGAACTGAACATTGCTCTCGACATAATAACTGTAGACCCAGGTCTCATCACCAGTTATGGTTCTCATAAGAAAAATCTTTCTCATTTGTGTGATCCAAAAGCTCTTCACAGATTGTTACAAGGCAAAGGTCTTGACTCATAAGCTGTGGGATGAACTTGATGGCAACAAGATGCACTCCAAGATGCTGTGTCAGAATTTCATGACGTGATCCAACTGAAATGTCACATTCTTCTGCAATCTCTTGGGCAATCAGTCTTCAATTAGCATGCACAATTTCATTGATGTTCCTGGCATGAGTGTCATTGGTAGATGTCAGAGGGCATCCTGAACGAGAGTCGTCTTTAACTTCCATCTGACCATTTTTAAACAATGTGAACCATTTGTAATTGAGTGTGGTTTAATCGCTCATCACCATAGGCTTTCTGCTTCATTTAGTGAGTCTCTGTAAAGATTTTCTTGAGTTTCTTGCAAAATTTAATGCAGACATGTTGTGCCTCTAACTCTGCCATCGCGAAATTTCCAAACTGTGTGACACAACATTCAAATTAAAACAGCACTGAAAACTAACTAGCAGGTATACAACAATGAAACTACCAGCAGTTACATATTAAACATAGGCATGTGCAGGGACTCCAGCCACATTTCACTCCAACACACCATTCGAGCAAAATTATGAATGTCAAAGATGAGTGCCTTAAAACAGTGTAAAACTATTCCTCCATATATAAGTAAATTAAAAAAATTAATAAAAATTCAGACTTAAAAGTAACATTAATGTAACACATTTCAGCATGAATCACGCATTCTAAAATAGTAGGTGAAAAACGAATGTTATAATCCCACTGACAGGACACAGTGCACTGTACATTTTTGTTCTTGTTTACATTTTTTAAAGACAGTGCCAAATCACTGAACATATATAAAAATTTACAAATTTGCCTACGTTTTAATGATGAATAAAAGAAATACACTTAGGACTCTTGCTTTAATTTAAAATGGAGGGAATAAATTGGAGACTGATTATGGAAGAATCATAGAAAAACTGAAGAGAAAGGGGTGCAGTTACAAAATAAACATAGTTATGTTTAAGTAAATAATTAATACAAATTATAGAAGCAATAATAGTTTGTGAAGAGTGTGGTCGCTAGAAACACCTGTCAGTCAAAACAGGCTGACTGACGGGTGATGTAGTAGATCGTTTATGCATATCACGGGCTGCAGTATGTGCTGACCATCTTCTGCCATGGCCAACTGATAAACTGCTGGGAAAAATACCACAACACCAAGGAGCTGTGTGACATAAACAAGAGTTGGCTGGCATGTTACTACATCTGGAAGATGATGTCTATTCAAATTTCACAGAAGTCGCATAAGAGTGGCGCTAGTAGCTTTACAGTGAGGATGCAAATCAGGTTTGTTTAAATACATGCTGCAACAGTCGTGAGCATTAGTTGCCTTTGAGGTTGCTCATGATGAGTTGGTTAGTCAAGACTGCCTTTAAGGGAACAAAGACACCATTGCCAGCATCTCACTGACTTTGAGCAATGTTGTGTAATAGGGCTACCAGAAGCTGAATCTTCCTTCTGTGGTACTGGAGAAAGGCCTGGCAGGAATGTTGCCATTGTACACGATTGCTGGCAGTTGTGATCACGAGAATGTACAGTCGCAAGAAGACTAGTCTCTGGACAGTCATGTGACACTACCGAGAGAGAAGACCATTGTGTTTGGCGTCTGTCTCTGGCACATTGTACTGCAGCAATTTTAGCAGCAGTTGGAACCCCAGTGACACAGCTAACTGTTACAAATTGGTTACTTCAAGGTAGAGATGGGTCATTTGTGAACTAATGGGTTCAAAGGAATGGTTCACCAAAATGAACGGAAGGAGCGAACTTATAGTTCCCGGGAATGGGAAATGGTCTGTCTCTTCCCACAACAACATGTCAGTCGGTCTCGTTCCAGCCTCGGTCCCTTTCCCATCTGTGTCAGTCTCGGTCTCCTTCGGCCGGACTCATCCTTCTTTTGTGTGGCCACTCGTAGCATTTCCACTGCAGACTGCTCCTAGTTAGTTCAGTATTGAGTTTTTTTTTTTTTTCACTGAGCATGATCATTCTAGATATGTTTCAAACCTTTTTTGGAACTCTGGACTTTGATTCTTTTTGTATTCCATTCAGCATCCATGACCTGTGATTAAAATGTATTTTATAACTATGTAAATTACATAAAAAATTACATGGTATGGAATACATACATCTTTTCAGGTAACAAAAATGCATATCAGCTTATTTCACTATTTTGATACACAGCAGAAGGCATACTTATAAAAAGGCAAGATTTTTTGTTATTACACATGCAAAGGAAGTCAGCACAGCACACACGAGTGACCATTTTCCTTTTTTTTCCCCAAGGTAAAACAGCATGTTCATTGTTATAGAAGGCAGACTAACTTACAACCAAATGAAGCCTGCACTCCATAATCGAGTGTGTAGTGTCACATTTTGTGAATAGAATATGGTGACTTCTACAATATTATTTCAGAGGTACAGGGTGGTGCCAGAAAAATTGACCCTGAGTGCTAAACTACTCTCTGTCACCCACCAGTCATCATCTATTGTTTCGAAGTTGTTGTTTGCATTAGGTTATCTGTTATTTCTTTGCTGCCTAATTATTGCATGTTTATCTATTCTGCTCATAGTGGTCAACAAATCATGCGTAATTGGCGAATAGTCTGTACTCGGGGCCTGTTTTTCGTGCACCACCTTATATTACTTCACTGTGATCACTCACATAATGGTACAGTTTGCTTAATGAAAGGTTTTGTGGAATTACTTCTAAAAGTGTGTGAAAATTCTTGTTGTGTACATAGTTCCGCGTAGTCAGCGCGTACACAGCTTTCCCACTAGAGTGCGCCCCGCTAAGCACAACAGCGCAGGTGCAGCGCTCATCCATCTCCGCACTACGAGATGGCGCTGTCATAGAGACGGACCAAATTGTGCTTCCGCTGATCCGCGTATTAATATGTAACACAGCCAATGAGATTGCTGCTAACGTAGAACCTTTTCTCCTCACGGATCACACTCGCACAGTGATACCTGAACGTGCGAGGTATTATAACGAGTGTACAGACCTCCGATTAGTCAGGCTGCATCAGGCTGCATCAGTCTGCAGTCGCATTTCAGTCTGTGCCTAATAAGATTATCATATTCCTGTACATAGCCATGAAGAGAAATGTATAGACACTTTGTCAAGTATCAGAGATATGTGAGAATACGATTAATGTACCAAGACCAAAGAAACTTCAGATTGTCAATTGTAAATAGCATCCAGAATCAAGTTAAGTAAGGTTTATGATTGTTATTATTTTAATAAATGTGTGTGAAAATTGATCAAGTTCTGTTTAAAGTTGGTCGTCGTCAATCTGCTACTCTAAGCGTGGAAGTGGCATTTCTATCGTCTGACCTAACGGCAGAAGATAAACACGCCACGATATGACCACGGGACACTCGCCTACTTTGCTAGAGCGACATGTCAAATAATCTGATGGTGTGTGTACCGAAGGTCTTACAGTATGCATACCACAATTCTGTAATGAATAAAAACTCTGTACTGCAAAGGGAAGGCAAGTGCCCCTCTTGGTGCCTTCCATCTTCAGGCACCTATGCTACTAATTTTCAATTTTTTGTAAGAACCATATACCGCACACAAATGAATGAATGGTGAACGAGTAAAAATGAATAGTTCCCAAAAAAGAATGATCACTAGTGAACTAGTTTCCATGGATGAACAAGTTTGCCCATCTCTATTTCAAGGTCAACTCTGAACCAGGTGCCCTGTAGCTTGCATTCCACTGACTCGAAACCGCTACCATTTGGGACTTCAGTGGTGTCAGGTGAGAGTTCAGCGGAGAGAAAAGTGGAGGTCTATTGTGTTTTCTGATGAAAGCTGGTTCTGACTCGGTGCCAAAGATGGCTGTACGTTGGGTAAAAGGGAGGGAAGCCAGTTGAGGGCCTGCAGCCAACCTGTCAGCATGCTAGACACACTAGACCTACGCCTGGAGCACACTAGAGCTACACTTGGAGCTACTGTTGTGGTTATCCCATGCACCCTGACTACAAATTTGTACATCAATCTGTTGCACTGCAGTCACGAACTGCATTTAGGGGGCGTTTCCCAACAGGATAATGCTCACCCACATACCACTGTTGCAACCCAGTGTTCTTTACAGAGTGTTGACATGTTGCCTCGGATTGCTCGATCACCAGATCTGTCTCGAATTGAGCACATATAGGGCATAATCGGATGATAACTTCAGTATTGTGCACAACCAGCATTAACCACCCTTGTACTGACCAACCAGATGAAACAGGCACAAGCTGACATCCAGCAACTGAAGGACACAATGCTTGCATATTCTCGTGCTTGCATTCCACAGACAGTTACACTGATTATTAATACACTGGCATATCACATTTGCAATAGCTTATCTCATTGTTACATTAATGTGTGATCTTGCAGTGAAAATCTCTTCAATATGTTACTTAGACAAATGTATTCCACAAATTTCATTACTCTACAGTAACAATTTTTGGGGGTTGCTGTATTTTTCCATCAGTGTATGATGAAGACATTTGTTTGCAGTACTGGCTAACTAACATCCTTGTTGAATGAAGGAGTCTAATCATCCATTGCTATTAACCAAGACCTAGAGAGAATTGTGCTTTCTGACATTTTTTTAAATTTTGTTTTCAGTCGTCAATGGATATCTCATTCTGGTGGTGTACAGCTTCTACAGGAGCCTCCGAATGCAGCTCAGCTCCAAGCAACTGCTCATCAACGAGGAGGCACCCGAGGAGAAGGAGAAGGAAAAGGAGCAGGAGCAGGAGAAAGAAAAACCCAAAACAGGTCTGGACGCTGTCGTCTTCACCAGGCCAGTGCTTCACCTTGGCGGCAAGGACAACTACTCCTCACTCAGTGAGGCCTAGATTTTGCAACAAGATGGATGTCCCAGCTTGTTTGTTCTGTTACTTCCAAACTTAATAATTTGCTGGGAATAAAATAACAGATAATTTTATGTACATTGAAGTCGCTTGTTAACTGCAGGAGGGGAAAAAAATACTGAAATTAAGATCACTACAAGCTACTTCAAATGGAACCTAAGAAATTACAGTGGTGTCTGCATTGTTTTTAGGGAATTATCTGACTGCATTGGTGGCATGTTTACCTGGAGATCATTGCTGTTTAAACCTGTTTGTTGTTTAGAAGATATGTCAATTCACCGTATGCTTTATCACTGTAACATTGCTGTCATGGTACTAAAATTTAACAATACCAGGATCAGGAAATACCCACTGACTTCCAAAAATCAGTTAAAAAAAGAGACTTTGTGAGTAACATATAGGTGTGTATGAGTTTGCTAAACATTCCATTTCAGTGCAAGACCTGTCTCACTGGAAATAATTATTAATTCCTACACACCAATTTTGTGAGTAAAAGTGACTTATGTTTTTTTTTTTCTTTCACTGACTTGGTAAGAGTTCTTAGACAATGTGGTTTTGACCAGCCCAATAAAGTGACTCCTGTATGTCACCGGGTTTTAAAATTACTTACACATCAACATTCACTACGCATTCTTACGCATAAAATAGTGTACAGGATTGCTGGGGGCTAGAAATGTGTTGGCTGTTGATTTTTACATGAGTCAGTCGTTCTTACTGAATTATATTACTAAAATCCTGGGAGATACTGCCATGTGGAAAATAGTGGAGAGTACTATTTTGGAAAATTTAATCCTGGAAATTTTCACAGCAGAATGTTTCACTGTGTATTGGGAATTATCAGTAGGTGTGTAAAACAATATTATTTAAGTATGACTTACCCTTATTGCTTTGACAATGGGCACTTTCTCCACTGAGAAAAAGTTTGAGCTGACCAACTCATTTGGGAGTGGTCTCCAGATAACAAACTAATTTTTTCTCATACATCTGCTATGTTTTCTATTTTTGTAAGTGTTTTGTGAACTATTGCACCCAGTAATAAATATGAAGATAATGTAGTGAACATTCTCACAAGAAATTCCAGTATTTAAATATAGTTTGTTACATTAGTCTCTACTAAAGAATTTCATTAATATTTCATAACTCTGATATACCAAAGTCTGGTTGATAGTATTACCGTAGAGCTTTGCACAGCTTGTACTACAGCTTTTAGCTTTTTTTCTTTTTTTTTTGTGGGGCAATCTTTACTGAAGAATGTTGGTGCACTTGCAATTATTTTAATTTTTAGAAATCTGACTCAACTTAATAAGTACATGTATTACATACATAATATATGCAAAGAATAAATGCCAAGTATTTTTGTAATATTGTATTGTTACAAGCTTACATTTTCTTCGCCAATTGTGTGTAATTTGTTGTGATGTATCTCTCTTAATTAAATACATTATTTTTTTGTTCTACACACACTCCATATTACTTTATTGAAAAGGTGTTCAATTTTCTTGTATACAAAGTATGAAGCCAGGCAACCATGCCATTATAAAATTTAATCATAGATTTTTAAATTACTCTTAACAGTATAACTAACTATCATATAAACTTCTGCTGACTAAGTTCTGGGTGGAATCCATACATGGAAAGAGTAAAGATTGCCACTTGTTCTTTATTAGAAGTATTACAAGGGCCATACTGAAAGTTTTTATTTTTGTTTTTCAGACAAACCAAGTACATCATCTCAATCTACATACTTTCTATCACTGTTTACAGTTTTGTACCCCAGTCGGTAAAAATGGAAGCCTTATAGCATCACATTGTTGTCTGTCTGACTGACTGATTAAAATACTTTTCCCCAGGAACCGGTAGACTTATCAAGTTGAAATTTATGTGATATGTAAAGGTTTATGGTCCCTTGGTGGTATAATACACTTTAGCTTCTGAGTTAGTGCAATCAAAATATATGGTCATTTATGTCACATACAGACTCACTATTCAAACCCTGCATGGTTCATTCCATTGTTCTAGACTCATGAAATTTGCCAAGAAGCAAGGTTTCACAGTAGGAACAAAGGAAAAAAATCTGAAATTGTTAATTTGTAATTATATTGTCATTTTTATGCAATTTTCTTTCTGTCCCACTCCATCTGTTAAGACCCTCTTTCTCAGGAATGGGACAATATATTGAGTTAAAATTTATTTCACATACTGAGGTTTATATTGCTTCAGTTGTGTAAAAAAAGTTAAGTTTCTAAGTCAATGCAATCAAAAGATAGGGCCATGTATGTCACATATTTTGATACTTGCAAATTCACTCATCAATACCTATAGGGTACTTCCCCTTGATGTAGTATCATGAAATTTGGCAAGAAAAAAGATTTCTCAGTTAATGTAAAGGAAAAGAATCAAAAAATCATCAATTTGTAATTATATCACTAAAAAAGACTTTGTTTGTCATTTGGTATCCAACATCAAATTGAAATTAAGGGAGTCTTATTCATGCCTTGCGCATTTTTAATAAGAGTCTCCATTTCTCTGGACACATTTATTCCATCATTGTGCAAGTCTGAAAATACTTTCACAATAGAACTCCATTCCACCTTCATGAAAATACTGATGCACTGCTTGCTGAATGCCGTCCAACATCTTGTAGTGTTGACCTCATATCTGTGCCTTAACAGAAACAAAACTGTGGTAGTCAAAGGATACGAAGCTGGGACTATAGGGAGAATGTGGAAGAGTTTCTAGTCAAATGTCCTGCTCTTCTCCATAGTGACACAAGCAATGAGAGTTCAAGAGCAACCGCTACAGAGCTCATGATGGATACTCATATTTCCATCTTTTAAATGCTTCAACCATCCTCTAACACCACTGGTGCTCATGCAGGCACCTCCATAGGATTGCTGAAGTATGGGGTGAATTTAAGCAGCACATTTCTCCTCTGTAATGAGGAATTCAATAACAGCAACATTGGTGCCAACTGTTTTGGATGTAATGCTTGTGGTTATGCTAATGAATGCTAATGATGTCATGGTTTGGCAATATGTGGTGTAAAGTCTGTAAATTATGATCATTTAGTCATTTTTGTTACATTGTTTGAATTGGAATTTTAACAATGGATTGGTCATGACTGTCTGCATGGCCATCTTATTTGGCAGACAAATACATAAACAAGAATGAACTTGTAGCTAGCTAGTATCTAGATGGTGTCCTTCATTAGAGATCTGAGAAAGGACACAGTTTTAATACTGCAGAAAGTTTCAAAATAGTGTAAACTCCACTGCAGAGTGGAAGATGCATTCTGATTTCTGCAAGTGTCTCTCCATGACATGGCTGCTTGCTTTCCACAAGTATGTTTCCATAGCTCAACCATATCTCCACAATATCCTTTCTTCCAGGAGTGCTAGTTCTGCAAAGTATGCAGGAGAGCTTATGTCACATTTGGGAGGTAGAAGGTGAGGGTGTACATAAAGCTGTGAAGGTATGCTTGGATAGATCAGACAGCAAGAGCACTGGCTAGAAAATTAAGGTTCCAGGTTTGAATCCTGATCCATCATAGAGTATAATCCTGCCAGGGTGTTTTTCCAATGTTCTTTCATTTCATGAGAGTTTTGTTAGATAAAATCTTCTAACTACATTGCCTCAGTTTCCCCTTGACAGTGAGTTCTAAGACTCTCTCTTGAATCATATCTCTGTTCAGGATTTCATCATCTTTCATCTTAATCTCTGATTTTACATCAGTATATATTTTTGGAGCCTGTGATTTTAGTGTATTAAAGTGTAATATTAGTTATTTAAATTTATTTCAAATTCATTATCAAGTGTTCTAAAATAAGAAACTTTCTTTTATAAATAACATTTTTACCAAAAGAATTTATTCTTTCATCAGTAGATAACAGAATGATACAACTAATTTATATGAAATTTAATATAACACATTTAGTTTATTTAAAAGTTTAACATAATTCCTAACTGTTTACACCATAATTTTGTGATTTCTCTATAAATAACATGTTTTCAATTAAACTAACCGCCCTTTTTAAATCAGGTAACAGATATTTCAACAGTGAGAAATAAATTTCAATCAAAAACACTTTAAACACATTTTTTGCAGTTTGAGATTTTTATATCACTCATAACATATTTAATGATATGAATATAATAGAGGGAAACATTCCATGTGGGAAATATATATATATAAAAAACAAAGAAAGCGCTAGTAGAGAGACACAATAAAAAACACATGAACACACACACAAATTTCAAGCTTTCGCAACCCAAGGTTGCTTCATCAGGAAAGAGGGAAGGAGAGAGAAAGATGAAAGGATGTGGGTTTTAAGGGAGAGGGTAAGGAGTCATTCCAATCCCAGGAGCGGAAAGACTTACTCTTGGGGAAAAAGGGACAGGTATACACTTGTGCGCACACACACACACATATCCATGCGGATATGTGTGTGTGTTTTTTATTGTGTCTATCTACCAGCCCTTTCTTGTTTGGTAAGTCACAGCATCTTTGTTTTTCATAACATATTAAATATGATTCAACTGAATTCTCTCATTTTGAGAGAATTGAAGAGCGACCTATTTAATTGTTAAAAACCATTCACCAGCCAAGATTGCATAAAATATTTTTATATTTAAGGCATTTGGTTTCAACAGACTATACTGTCATCTTCGGTACTTGAAATCTTTAGTTGTAAAATATGTTCATTTTACACTGACCTCATGCACAAGATGTCAAGTGGATAAAAAAGCACATTATAAAAGATTTGGCATCACTAAAATATTTAAAAACGTAAAGCACCTTGTATTCTAAAATTTTTATTTCCCTCTGGATTGCTTCGTCTCCGAGTGGAAAATTTATTAATCTGTTCAGCGTTGTGTGGAAGAATATTTGTTTGTGGGCTTTTGGATGACATGAGTGTACATTGATAATACAGTCTGTTGTGGTAGGCTTTCTGAAAATTTGGTTCTATAAGCATTAAAGTGTCATCTACATATCTGTAATAGTATATGACTTTTTGATTAGTTGTGTTTTTTATTTCAAAAATTTTCCTTCCAAGCTGTTAAGGAATATGTCCGCTATGGTTCCACCAATACTACATCCCATTGCAACTCCATCTTTTTGTGTATATATTTTACTATCAAACTCGAAGTAATTTTGGTGTAAGACAAGTTTTGTTAGTTGCAAAATTTCTGTAGTGCCTTGTACTGCGATTTTTTTTGTATTTGAGTAGGTTTTGTTCTGTGATATCTATTGTTTCCTGGATTGCGATGTAGGTGTATAGGTTAGTAATGTCAAAAGATACAACTCTTGCATTTGGGGGTATTTTTATGTCCTTGATGCTTTTTAGCTAATGTTCCAGAATTCCTTATTGTATATATATTTGTTGTATGTGTAAAATTTATTATGGAGGTTGTTTAGTTTCTTGCTTATGTAATATGTGGGACTGTTAACACTGTCCACTACAGGTCATATAGGAATGAATTGTTTATGTATCTTAGGGTGTCCACGGAGCTTTGGTGTTCCTGGGTTCATGGGTATACATGTCCTTTTTTCATATTCTGTAAGTATTGTACGACATGCTTTTATGGTTTTCCTGGTTTGGTTTATAAATTTGTTTGTGGGGTTTCTGTTGATTTGTGTGATACCATTGCTACCAAAGAAATCGTTAACTTTTTGTATGTAGTCATTTTTGTCGATGATAACTAAACTATTGCCTTTATCTGACGTAATTGCTAGGGAATTGTTATTCATTAATTTTTTCATTAATGTGGCGTAGTGTTTTGTTGTCTGAATAGGTATTATAGCTTTTCCTGATTTTGAGCTCTCTTTCTGTTGCATTTGCTATTTTGATAGTAATTTCTTCTGCTGTTTTATGGATAAATTTGCTAAGAGGAGCACTATTGTTGCAGATACTATTACTTGTTTTTGTACACTATTGTAGAATCTAGGTTTGATAGTATACTTTAATCCTTTATCCAATAATTTTTGTTCCTGGTCATTGAAAGTAATTTCGGTCATATTGATAGTTTTTTTTTAATGAAAATTGAAAGGAGAAATTATGTCATTATTTTTGGCAGTGGGGTACTGTTTGTCCATGAGGTGTCTGATTTTACTTTTGAGTGTGGATCTGACCTGGGTGCTGACGTTGAGCACATAGATGTTTATGAAATGTGACATGGTATCAAAAATTAATGGGGTAGTATTGTTACTTAATTTTAGGTGAGCCACATACATATCTTGATTTAGGTGTTCCTTATAAGATAGTTTACTGTTGATTTCTTATTGGATCCATAATTTTGCTCTGTATTGTCTGATGTGAGGTACCAGTGTATTTACAGAGCACCTGACGATTGCAATTTGCCGAAATGGGCTCATTTTGAATAAAATATAAACAACTTACATAGCAGTGTAAGTGGCTATTATCCATAAATAGCGATGTAATTAAAAGACATATTTTGCACTGCAGGCCCCAAAGAACACAAGTTATTATTGCTTGTAACATGATGCATTTTGGACTTAGCCATCTTCAGATACCTGTTAAAAAAATAGTAAGGTACATGGAAATTACAAAACAGTATGAGAACAGTGAAATACAAGAACAACTCTCAGTTGCACACAGGAAGTACTTCAAGCAAAAATGTACCTAGGAGCAGCATGATGCATATAAAGGTTACAAGCTATGCATGTAACAATCATAAGCAGACTAGTGAGAAAATGTAACATGAAGTAGAGGCAAACATTCATGTCAGATGGCAGTATAATATTGACTGTGGCACCATACTTGATCATAACTGACAGAGTAGTCCAAAAATTTATTAAAAAAATACAGTAGCCAAGTATACATGATAACATTGTAACAGTAAGAAAGACCGTAAACTACTTTTTTAGTAGACAAGAACACCAAAGAATGCCATGTGGCTGCTGTCAGGTGTCAGAGTAGCAGCTCAGTTCCTACATGTTTTGCTGCCCTAGGCGAGAACTGAAAAATGACATCCACCTCTTTTTTACTACCATTGGTCTCCTCAAGTTACAAAGTGGTCACAAGTCAGCACACATGCCTCACTCTGGCACTCAACAGAGATGAACTGAGGTCATATTTTTTTCCATTTTGTACTTAATTGTGGCTGCTTTAGTTTTGAAGCAGATAGAGGCAATGTGTTTACTTTTACCAAAGCAAGTTAAGACTTACTAAGTAACTGAAGTAATTGTTCTGTATGCTTTTGAAAACAATTTCATGTTTTAATTTTTTCTCGTTTTGGTTTTTGCTTTTCATTTGCTCTATGTTTTTGCCATTTGATTTGATATTAATTTTTCAGCCATTTGCTAGCCTTAATATTTCTCTGCCCTAGGTGGCCACCTAGTCTTGCCTAATGGTAGAAACAGCCCTGAGAATAGTAATGAATGTGGTGCTGTACATCGTCAAAACTGAAAGTGAATTTTATGAATGAAGAATAACAGTCATGAGTACATAATAAAAGTTCAACAACAAAGTGGTTACAAAATTTAAAATAAATACCAATAAATGCAGCCATATTGGCTGCCATTAGGTGGCAACTGACAATAAATATAATAAGAGCTAAGCAACAAAATAATATAAAATTATAAAGCAAATAACAGAATGAACTGACAGTGGCTGGTGTCCAAGAAATGTAAATCTACAGTTTGTTACTACAAATTAGAATTAAATACAGTGTCAGTACGAACTGGATCTCATCTTTAGATAGAATCTAAAGTAACAACAGTATGCAAAGTGTTCATAGCAGGAAGGGATGTGTGTGTGTGTGTGTGTGTGTGTGTGTGTGTGTGTGGGGGGGGGGGGGGTACTATATTGCAAGTAATAAATCACATTACGAAGAAGAAAGCATGGGAGGAGGAGGAGGAGATCTGTAATTTTTGAGAACATTTCTCATGAAGATTATCACTGGTCTCTATAAAACATTTTAAAATTGAATTAAAACAGTCTTGAGCAAGCAGTTGTCATTCATGGGTCCACAATACCTGTCTGTTCATCACCACCTCTTGCCATTCTGGCATAATACGGCCTGAAGATGGTCACATTTTGACTGTTACTGGTTACCAGTCCAATAAATGTTTTATTATGGTCAAGATTGTTTTTAATTCAATTTTAAAAGAGTGGATAGTGACTTTAAACAAAGTTGTAAGGCAAGCATGAATGAAAGCTCATTCAGGCAATGCTGAAGGAGATATTAAGAATAATAGATGAGTTTTACTATTTGGGCAGTAAAAGTAAAGAGGATGTGAAATGCAGTCAGGCAATAGTAAGAAAAGTTTTTTCCACAGAGGAGAGGAATCAAAAATGTAGATCATAAATGGATCAGAAAAGAAGAGAACAGAAGCTTCTGAAATGTGGTGTTGCTGAAGAAGATTAGATATTGAGATCAGGTAATTAATGAAGAAGTACTGAATCAAATTTGGGAGAGAGGAGTTTTGTGGTAAGAGTTGACCAAAACAAAGGATAGAGTGACAGGGTGCATCCTGAGGCAACAATGAATAGTTCATTTGGTAATAGAGGGATGAGTGGGGGGTTAAGAATTGTAAAGGGAGATGGTAAGGAGCTATAAGTGGATGTGGGTTTCACTAGTTGTGCACATATGAAGAGGCTTACACAAAACAGACTACCTAGGAGAACAACTTCAAAATAAACTGTGGTCTCAATACTACAAAGACAACAATATGTTTATGTATGTTGATTGCATTCTACACAGTGTTAGGAAATTCCTGTTACAAACTTCTAGGACTTGTAGAGGGGAGTGAGTATGTTATACACTCCTGGAAATTGAAATAAGAACACCGTGAATTCATTGTCCCAGGAAGGGGAAACTTTATTGACACATTCCTGGGATCAGATACATCACATGATCACACTGACAGAACCACAGGCACATAGACACAGGCAACAGAGCATGCACAATGTCGGCACTAGTACAGTGTATATCCACCTTTTACAGCAATGCAGGCTGCTATTCTCCCATGGAGACGATTGTAGAGATGCTGGATGTAGTCCTGTGGAACGGCTTGCCATGCCATTTCCACCTGGCGCCTCAGTTGGACCAGCGTTCGTGCTGGACGTGCAGACCGCATGAGACGACGCTTCATCCAGTCCCAAACATGCTCAGTGGGGGACAGATCCTGAGATCTTGCTGGCCAGGGTAGTTGACTTACACCTTCTAGAGCACGTTGGGTGGCACGGGATACATGCGGACGTGCATTGTCCTGTTGGAACAGCAAGTTCCCTTGCCAGTCTAGGAATGGTAGAACGATGGGTTCGATGACGGTTTGGATGTACTGTGCACTATTCAGTGTCCCCTCGACGATCACCAGTGGTGTACGGCCAGTGTAGGAGATCGCTCCCCACACCATGATGCCGGGTGTTGGCCCTGTGTGCCTCGGTCGTATGCAGTCCTGATTGTGGCGCTCACCTGCACGGCGCCAAACACGCATACGACCATCATTGGCACCAAGGCAGAAGCGACTCTCATCGCTGAGGACGACACGTCTCCATTCGTCCCTCCATTCACGCCTGTCGCGACACCACTGGAGGCGGGCTGCACAATGTTGGGGCGTGAGCGGAAGACGGCCTAACGGTGTGCGGGACCGTAGCCCAGCTTCATGGAGACGGTTGCGAATGGTCCTCGCCGATACCCCAGGAGCAACAGTGTCCCTAATTTGCTGGGAAGTGGCGGTGCGGTCCCCTACGGCACTGCGTAGGATCCTACGGTCTTGGCGTGCATCCGTGCGTCGCTGCGGTCCGGTCCCAGGTCGACGGGCATGTGCACCTTCCGCCGACCACTGGCGACAACATCGATGTGCTGTGGAGACCTTACGCCCCACGTGTTGAGCAATTCGGCGGTACGTCCACCCGGCCTCCCGCATGCCCACTATACACCCTCGCTCAAAGTCCGTCAACTACACATACGGTTCACGTCCACGCTGTCGCGGCATGCTACCAGTGTTAATGACTGCGATGGAGCTCCGTATGCCACGGCAAACTGGCTGACACTGACGGTGGCGGTGCACAAATGCTGCGCAGCTAGCGCCATTCGATGGCCAACACCGCGGTTCCTGGTGTGTCCGCTGTGCCGTGCGTGTGATCATTGCTTGTACAGCCCTCTCACAGTGTCCGGAGCAAGTATGGTGGGTCTGACACACCGGTGTCAATGTGTTCTTTTTTCCATTTCCAGGAGTGTATTTTGAATGGGAATCAATGTCAGAAATTGTATCATTTCTCCTCTTCACTAAAATGCCAAAGAAACTGGTACAGGCATGCACATTCAAATACAGAGATATGTAAACAGACAGAATATGGCACTGCTGGTGCAGTTATTAAATGTGTTGCTGCTGCTACAATGCCAGGTTATCAAGATTTAAGTGAGTTTGAACATGGTGTTATAGTCAGCTCATGAGTAATGGAACAGCATTTCTGAGGTAGCGACGAAGTCGGGATTTTCCTGTATGACCATATTTACCAGTAAAACATCAACTCTCCGAAACTGCTGTGGCTGGGAAAAGCTCCTGCATGAACGGGACCAATGATGACTGAAGAGAAAAAAAATGGTTCAAATGGCTCTGAGCACTATGAGACTTAACTTCTAAGGTCATCAGTCCCCTAGAACTTAGAACTAATGAAACCTAACTAACCTAAGGACATCACACACATCCACGCCCAAGGCAGGATTCGAACCTGCGACCGTAGCAGTCGCACGGTTCCAGACTGTAGCACCTTTAACTGCTTGGCCACCCTGGCCGGTGACTGAAGAGAATCATTCAACGTGACAGAAGTGCAAGCCTTCTGAAAATTGCTGCAGGTTTCAGTGCTGGGCCATCAACAAGTGTCAGCATGTGAACCATTCAATGAAACATCATTGATATGGGCTTTCAGAGCTGAAGGCCAACTCGTATACCCTGTACCCATAACACTGACATTGGACTGTTGTTGACTGGAAGCATGTTGCCTGGTTGGATGAGTCTCATTTCAAATTGTATAGAGTGGATGGATGTTATGGGTATAGAGACAACCTCATGAATCCATGGATCTTGCATGTCAGCAGGGAACTGTTCAAGCTGGTGAAACCTCTGCAATGCTGTGGGGCATGTGCAGTTGGAATGTTATGGGACCCCTGATATGTCTAGGTATGACTTTGACAGGTGACACATATGTAAGCATCCTGTCTGATCACCTGCATCCATTCATGTACGCTGTTTATTCCAGCAGACTTGGGTAATTCCAGCAGAACAATGCAACACCCCACACTTCCAGAATTGCTAAAGAGTGGCTGCAGGAGCACTGTTAGTTTAAACACTTCTGCTGGCCACCAAACTCTCCAGACATGAATGTTATTGAGCATATCTGGGATGCCTTACAACATGCTGTTCACAAGAGATCTCTGCGCCCTTTTACTCTTACAGATTTATGGAAAGCCCTGCAAGATTCATGGTGTCCATTCCCTCCAACACTACTTCAGACATTACTCGAGCCCATGCCACATCACGTTGTGGCACCTCTGCATGCTCACGGGGGCCCTACATGACATTAGGCACCAGTTTCTTTGGCTCTTCAGTATATGATGGTTCCAATAGAGATTTTTAAGTCATCCACTTCTGTTTATGCAGCTGAATTAGGTGTTATGCATTACATTTATTAACTAACAATTCAAAAGGAAATACAATGAAACATCCATTTATCACTTAAGCATTTTAATTTGTGATAACTCTTAAACATTATGTGTTTACATTATTCCAAAACAATAAAGAACCCAGCAGACTGTTCACACAGAACAATACTGATGCATTACAATAGCAGCTTGATTTTATAAACACCAGTAGTGTTAAGGACATTGTACCTATGAAGAAGGGTACACACCCTCCATCTCATGCGGTGTCTCTTCCGTTTCTAGTGCAGCAGCTAGACCTTGCACCAGTAAATGTTCCTCTATCTCTACAGGAGTCTTGTAAATCAAACTTTGCATACAACCACAGAAGAAGCAGTCCATAGGAGTTAAATCCAGTGAATGCAATGGCCATGCAGTTGAGCCACCTCAGCCTTTTCATCTTTCACTAGATCTTTTGTCGAGATGTCTCCAAACTGCATGTGAGAAGTGAAGTGGTGCACCATCATGCTAAAACCACATTTCCAGATGGGTATTCAGTAGCACAGTTTCCAAGAACAGTTCCAATACATTTTGTAGGAAGATTAGGTATGCAGGACCAGTTAGCTTGAGTGGAAGGTGCTCTGTCCCAATCACATGACCATCCAGAATACCTTCCCCGAAGTTAATACCAAATCGGTGCTGAAATCCCTGAACGTGTGTGGCACAAGGGTTTTTGTCTGCCCAGACATGTCTGTTTTGCAAATTTAAACACAATCCCTTCATTTGTGAACAGAACTTGATGTGGAAACAGTGGTATTTTGATGTCACAGTGCAAGAACCACATGTGGTAGGTAAGGAGTAATGGAAAATTGACTGGACACATAGTGTGTACACTTTGTAGCTGGTATGGATGGAATTGTTACTCATGCAGAACATCCCAGATGAAACTGTGACTAACACCCACTCCATTCACAACTGCTCAAGTACTCATCGATGTTTCTCTTCAACGCAATCCAGTACATCTCCTTTGAATTTGGGAATGCAGTGTTGGCGTGGAGTGCTACTGTCCTGCCTCCTTGTGGTGAAGGCTGCTGGACCTAAATGGGATTTCCCAGCTTTCTAGACATACAGCGTAATGAATACCAAAGCAAATGTTAAAACAAATCATTCTTATCAGAACCAGCCGATGAGGGATATCGAGATGTCTTGAAAATATTACAACTGAACATAGAAGGTGCAAGTGGATCAAAAGCAGATTACCTACTAAAGATCCTGAATGATCACTCTGTTGATGTAGTTTTACTTCAGGAAACACAATATTCTGATGAGACACAACTAAGAAACAGATGCAAACTACTTGGTTTGGCCCTAGCTGCTGCCACATGTCATACAACATGTGGCACTGCCAACTATGTCAGGAATAACATCGAGATGGTGAATAACGTGGTATCCAGTACAGAAGAAAACATGTATGTCACACTCATTAAAATTTATAATGTGGAAATTATATATCTCTATAAGCTTCCAGCCCAAGCTTGGAATGACAACGCAATCTGATTATTCCAACACCCTGCAGTCATCATGGCAGACTTCAACTGTCACAGCACTCAATGCGGATACAACTATGCCAACCAAGATGGTGAAGAAGTATCCAAATAGGCAGTGGACCAGTATACTTTTCTAATGTGTGACACCAAAGACAGGGGCACATTCCATGCTGCTAAATGGGGTAGAGACTAATGTCCAGATTTGTGCTTCGTCACAAAAGATGTGAAAATACACCTTTATGTTGCAACAAGAAAGCAGTGTTACTTAAACATCGATAGTTGACGCATCTGATATTATTGATAGTATTTTTCAAAATTATTGATTTATCAATTAACTATTGATTGTTTATGTCAGGTATTTCCAGTGAAAAAAAAGCTTTCTGAGAATTTTTATTGCTTAAAATACAACAATACAAGATATGCAAATTTTGTTTTATAAAAGTAAGGTATTTAAATTCTTTTCCTTTAGTCTGTTACTTAAAATACAACATTAAAAGATACACGTAATGTGATTAAATTCTTCTCCTTTAGTCTGTTGTGTTTTTAAGTAATTATTTATCCTGCCTTGGAGAAAATCCTTTCTGCAGGAACTGAAGTCACTAAATACCACAAAAATTTTATGGCCATTACACACAACATACTGTTAGATTTTGCATGATGTTCTAATACACAAGCATGCTTGTCTACTACAGGTTTTTCAATATATTGATGTAGGTCAATTACGGAATCACCGACTAGTGTAATGATGGTGACGTTACGCTGTTGCTAATTGGGTAAAAAGAAGTAGTACATTTGATTTCAAACTGTTAGACATATCAGTAGATGTACTAGCACAGCTCATGGATGCTTCTGCTTCGGGTATTATTCTTGTAGTTTATGTGGTGAGAGCAGTGTACTCTTTCTGAAGTACTTGTGGAGCATACTCTGCCTCTTGAAATGTCCTGAAACAAGTTTTTTAAACCTAGGATCTAATAAAATCACAAGCATATTAACAGTCAAGTATTAAATGGTTTTACTCCTTCATTGACTGATTTAATCAAGGAATCCAGAACACTTCAGCCTTCATTAGTTGTTGAGGTGCTTTACAAGTCTGAAAACTTCACAGCAATACCTTGCATAAGAGGTATAATTAAGGAAGCAGTGATGTATTACTCCCCTGAGATTGTTGATGTTGCTACTTCAAAAGGTTCAAGAAGATCTCATGTGTCGCTAAGTAATTTTCTGCTGTGAAGGTAGGCAGTGCTTTTGAACTTTCATTTATTCAATCTCAAGCTCACTTCATACTTCCATAATTGTGGCATGAGCTGTTCCATAGAGTTCTCACCTCTTGCATCAATCTCAGCTCTTTTTTGTTTGAACTTTTTTGGACACTGCACAGTTTGTCACTGTATAGTATAGATTTATGAAAAAAAAGTCACAATAAATTTTGTTTTAAATAAAATTTTCGAAAATGTTTCTGCTTTGAAATAATCTTCCACAGTTAAGTTGATGCAGTGGACAAAACAGGGTGAATGCCGAATCCTTAATATTAATGCAGCTTTTTTTGTAACTGCAGCATTATCTGCAACCACTACTACTGTCTTATCACAGATATTGTGTTCTACTAAGATTTGATTGATGACCTGAAAAAAAAGTAATGTTAAAGTAACCTGCTTGAGTGACTGAAATTTTGCATAATATTGTCAAAAAATTTCTTTTTTACAACATATTGTTACCTGAAAAATTACTTTCCTATACAAAAAAAAAAAAAATAATTCTCATAAAAATTGGGCCAATATACTACTTGTCGATGTTACGTTGAGCTTGAGTATCTTAGAAGCACAGGGAAAGTAGAAAGAGGAAGAAGAAGAAGAAGTCGATGAGGAAGAGGAAGGTCACAATAAGGAGTAGGGACACAAGAGCGGAAGTGTTCACTTGTTTGCCATGCAATGGTGATATCTCAGGTGTGCATGCTTGCTGATGAACAGGAGCTGATATGGTATAAACTGCACATGGGAATAACAAGATCGAAACTGTGTTGAAGAGATCAAGGGTGACTTCATCATACATTATCTTTTGTGTCAGTTGAGTTGATACTCAGTACAGAACAAAAAGGGCATCATTCTACTGCAGTGCTACATTGATGAGATCGGCAATACTTGTGATTACATTACATTACATTTATCGTTTTCCACGGATCCCTCAGAGGAGTCTCTGGGATGTGGAAAGAGTCAAAGGATTTTTTTTTTTACTCAAATACATGGATATTGTACAATTCTAATGCAGACAGAGTTATGAGCTATAATTCTTGTGAAGATGTGCACTGATGGAGTAGAAGGAGTTGGCCAACAGGAAGTTCTTTAATTCGCTCTGAAACCGATCTTTATCTCTTACAAGACCTTTGATATGTTCTGGTAAGTTATTGAATATATGAGTATCCATGTATTTGACTCCTTTTTGTACTAATGATATGCTTTTATAGTCCTTATACAGATTGTTTTTGGTTCTGGTATTATAATCATGTTTTGCACTATTTTGTGTGAAAAGAGACATGTTGGAAATGACAAAGGACATCAATGAGTATATGTACTGAGAAGTAGTAGTTAGAATACCAAGATTCTTAAAGAGGTCTCTGCATGATGGTCTAGGACTGACGCCAGATGTAATTCTAATACCTCGTTTCTGAATTTTGAAAATGTTCTCTTTGTGAGAGGAGTTTCCCGAAGATATGATTCCATAACTCATTAGTGGATGGAAGTAGGCCAAATAAGCTAACTTCTTCATTTTTAAATGCTGGCGCTTTCACCCATCATGATGATGTATTCCTTGATCTTAGTGCAGTGGACATAAATGAGTAGCTTGTAGAAGTTTTGTTGGGTGTTTCCCCTTTCATCAGGGTAAGTGTGCGGAGTGGTACAAAGAGCAGAATACAGTATTAATGACGGATAAGGAAATATGCAGCAAGAGACAGCAGTGCTGGCACCTTCACCCATCATACCGATGTATTCATATAATATACCCACGTCACTCAAAGTTTGCACTCTACAGAACCTGATAGATGCCATTTCGTCGGCTTCACTGTAGTGGCGATACACAGCTTCCATTCACAATAGCTGAGAGTTTTCCATTACCACAGTCCTTTTTGGCAAATATATGCATTAATATTGACACCATTTTATGAGCACGAAAGTTTTAATTCTGTGCTGATTCACTAACACAATAGAAGCACTTCTGCATAAATCACCACAAAAGCAAGTTGTTTATATACTCGAAAGACAGCAACACAATATTTGTAATGCCACTCCCAGCTGATTTTGCTATGCTGTATTAATTTTGATTCAGACGGTGTTGGGGTTTGTGTTTGTTTCTCACTTGTTAGTGTGCTATCGCACAAACTCTCAACTGAAAACTTTGGGTGCAGAAGTAACAATGTTTTGAGAAAGCGCATTATAGAGACATCTATGTTCCAATGTGTTGCTTATTTGTAGTAATAAATAAGAAAATATATTAAACCTGTTGTAACGCAATTATTCAACGATTTGCTACCATTGGCAATGTCCATAAACAGAACACAAATGACACGACAGCTTCAAATTTCTATCGACAACTGGGTGAGCGTGCTGGGGGAGGGTAAAGGGCTCAAATTCTCTGTGATGCATTCTCTGGTGGGATGTCGGTAATAACCATTTTAATTTCGTTCTTCAGTTGATGTCATGTTTGTGGTTTGTTCAAGTGCACTCTTGATTTCACAAATACCCACAAAAAAGTCACAAGGCGTAAGATCAAATGATCTGGCAGGCCATTCCTGATTGCCATGCAGAGAGATCATGTTTAGAGAAAACTTTTTATTCAGCAGAGCAATCGTTTCACAGGATGTTTGACATGTCACACCATCTTGTTGAAACCAAAAATCATTATTTTCATCAATAAGAGGGAAAAACCAATCCGTAAGCATGTTTTGGTAACAGTTGCAATTCACGGTGACAGCAACTCCCTCGTCATTTTAAAAAGTTTTGAATCCTGCCTAGTCATCAGGTATGGGGTGTCTAGGAAACGTGCTTTCTCGGATCGCTAGGCAACATTCAGACAAATCGTATTAATGAGTTTCATCACAAAAAAGTAAAGGCTATTCAGAAAGTAGGGAAATGTTTCTGTCTGACGCCGCTAAGTGAACGCCGATCTTGTATACAGGGTGAAAAGTATTTAAACCGACAAACTCTGGGAGGTTGTAGGGGACATCAAGACAAATATTTTTCCCTAATGTGATTTTTTCCTATGAGGAATATTTAAACTGGTAGAGGAAGATTTCTCTGTTGGCAAATTAACTAAACCAACAAACACTTTTCCATTTTTTTATGACCAAGAGGCAACACATTAACACAACCCAATTTCAATTACAGTAGATTTTAAAAAATGCCTCCATTGGCACGTCAATCCACGTTTCTGGGAACCGTCGGTCCAGGAATCGACGCACACGACGACTGAAATGTGCCGGCGCCCCGTCATGTTGGAACTACATGCGTTGTCTTGTAGGGAGAGGGACGTTTTCCAGCAATTCTGGCAATGCTCTGGCGAGAAAATTGTAATAGAGCCTGCCGTTTAATGGCCTATGTAGCAGATACGGCCCAGTTAAACAATCCCCAACAACACCGACCCACACATTAACGAAGAACCGCACTTGATGAGCGCTAGTAACTGTGGCATGTGGGTTATGCTCACTCCAAACATGGGAATTGTGCATGTTGAAGACTCCATCACGCCCGAACGTTGCTTCATCGGTAAACAACACAGAGGATGGAAATGTAGGATGTATTTCACACTGTTCCAGGTATCACTGCGAAAACTGTGCTCTGGGTGGATAATCAACTGGTTCCAGGTTATGGACAGGCTGTAAGTGAAATGGACGTAACAATTGCTCTCGAAGGACTGTTCTTACATTCGTCTGATTCGTCCCCATGTTACGTGCAATTGCACGGGTGCTGCCTGGAGGATCCTGCTCCACATGCTGCAAGACAGCTTCCTCAAATTGCAGCGTTCTTACCGTGCGATGGCGTCCCTGTCCAGGTAATCTGCTAAATGACCCGGTCCCACGTAGACTTTGGTACACAGCAGCAAAGGTCGTATGATGCGGGATACGGCGATTAGGATATTGTTGCTGATAAACCCGCTGTGCAGCTCGTCCGTTGTGGTGCGCTACGTAGTACGCACCAACCATATCAGTGCACTCACTCCAGGTGTATCGCTCCATTAGTATACAGAGACAATGCACTACTACAATGGTGGACAGCAGTTGCCTACAACTGAAGAGTGTAATGCGCTCTCTAACAACTGAAGATCGTAATACGGCCTCTAACAACTGAAGAGCATAATATGGCCTCCACCAGTTGAAATAATCCTCATAGGAAAAAATGACATTAGGGAAAAATATTTGTTTTGATGTCCCCTACAACCTCCCAGAGTTCGTCGGTTTAAATACTTTTCACCCTGTATTTTCGTATGTGCGTGCTCGGTATCTCAGTCGGCAGCCATCCGTGACAGCGGGAACGTCTCTGCATGTCTGGTTATTTCGATATTCGAATTTGAAATGTGCGCACCTATGGAAAATCCCGCCAGTTGTGAGGTGCGGTCTGTGATACGGGTTTTGTTGGCAAAAGACATACAACCTATAGAAATTTATCGTGAACTGCGCGAAGTGTACAGAACCAACGTAATGAGGCAATGTTCCGTCCGGAAATGGTGCATTCGGTTTAAAAATGGCCTAAACAACGTTCATGATGAAGACAAGAGTGGATGCCCGATCATTGTGACTGACGATCTTGTCGCTAAAGTTGATGAAATGATTCGTGAAAACCGTCGCTTCAAAATAACGGAGCTTTCGCTTTGTTTTCCACAAGTTACACGGACTTCGTTGTTTGAAACTATCACTCAAAAGCTAGGCCACCACGAATTTTGTGCACTATGTGTGCTAAAAATGGTTACAGAGCACAATAAAGAACAGCGAATGGAGGCAACTTTGACATTTCTAGAGGCCTATCAGAAACATGGTGATTCATTACTGGATCGAATCGTAACCGGTGACGAGACTTGGGTGAAACACGTCAATTGCGAGACAAAATTACAGTCCATGGAGTGGGGGCACACGAGGACCCCCCAAAAACCAAGAAAATGTTTGCAAACATTGTCAGCAAGGAAGTTGATGACGACGGTGCTTTGAGATAGGCATGGTGTGCCTCTTATTGATTTTCTCGAACGTTGAGCAATCATAAATTCTGCCCGGTACTGTCAAACTTTGCACAGCCTTAGAAGAGCAGTTCGAAACAAACACCGAGGAAAGCTGACGTCCAAAATTTAGTTTTTGTACGACAATGCCCAACCTCACATGCCAAACCGCACTAAAGAACTCCTTAATTCATTCAAATGGGAAATTTTCCCTCATCCGCCCTACGGCCCCAATCTTGCAGCAAGCGACTTCTACTTGTTCCCCATGATGAAGAACTGGCTTGCAACGCAGTGCTTTGATGAAGACACGGAACTACAGGTGGGCGTGACTCACTGGCTGAAGCCTAAGGTGGCAGAATTTTACGATGAAGATGTTTCAAACCTTTTCCACCGCTATGGTAAGTGCCTCAATGTGTTTGGTGACTATGTGGAAAAGTAATACGTTAGTCACTCTTTCAGATGTATATAATAAAATGTATTTCTTGTACTTTGGTTTTTTAAATGCCAAAACGTTCCGTACTTTCTGAGTAGCCCTCGTATTACCAGGTGTACCAGTAAGAAATGAGCGTTTTTTTGTGAAATTGAAACACTAATTTTGAATTGAAAAGTAAAAACATTTTATTCAAAATACTGACCATTGCTTTCTATACATTTGACCACCTTCCTGGCAATTTGTGGACACCACGCCAATCAGACACCCAGTTTCCGAGTTCTTCGCAGGAATCGAAGTGTTCCTCAGCGAAAGAGTGTCCCATTGATGAAAACAAATGGTAGTCGGAAGGGGCCAAGTCTGGGGAATACGGCGGGTGGGATAACAGCTCCCAGCCAAGTGTTTAATTGTATCCTGAACCAGTTTTGCTTTGTGTGCAGGTGCATTGTCGTGTAAAAAAATTACTTTGCCATGTCTTCTGGCCCATTCTGGTCTCTTTTCGATCAATGCGTAGTTCAAATTCATCATTTGTTGTCTGTAGCGATTAGTATTCACAGTTTCACCGGGTTTTAGAAGCTCATGATACACCACACCTTTCTGATCCCACCAAACACAGAGCATTGTCTTCTTGCCGAATCGATCTGGTTTTGCAGTCGGTGTTGATGGTTGTCCCGGATTAACCCATGATTTTTCCCGTTTAGGATTCTTAAGATAAATCCATTTTTCATCGCCAGTAACAATTCGATGCAAAATTGATTTTCTTTCATGACTTTGAAGCAAAATTTGACAAATGGTTTTTCGGTTTTCCATCTGTCTTTCATTCAATTCATGTGGCACTCATTTTCCTCACTTTTGGATCTTTACCATAGCTTTCAAACGGTCAGAAATTGTTTGTTGTGCAACATTTAGCATTGCTGCCAATTGCTTCTGAGTGTCATTTTCATCCAATATTGCCTACAATTCGGCAACTTTTTGCTGGTGCTCCACGTTCTTCATTTCTTACATCAAAATCATTATTTCTGAACCGTTGAAACCATCTTTTGCATGTTGCTTCTGATAGGACATGATCACCATGTTGTTGTTGTGGTCTTCAGTCCAGAGACTGGTTTGATACAGCTCTCCATGCTACTCTATTCTGTGCCAGCATCTTCATCTCCCAGTACCTACTGCAGCCTACATCCTTCTGAATCTGCTTAGTGTATTCATCTCTTGGTCTCCCTCTACGATTTTTACCCTCCACGCTGCCCTCCAGTACTAAATTGGTGATCCCTTGATGCCTCAGAACATGTCCTACCAACCGATCCCTTCTTCTAGTCAAGTTGTGCCACAAACTCCTCTTCTCCCCAATTCTATTCAATACCTCCTCATTAGTTATGTGATTTACCCACCTAATCTTCAGCATACTTCTGTAACACCACATTTCGAAAGCTTCAATTCTCTTCTTGTCTAAACTATTTATCGTCCATGTTTCACATCCATACATGGCTATACTCCTTACAAATAGTTTCAGAAACGACTTCCTGACACTTAAATCTATACTCGATGTTAACAAATTTTTCTTCTTAAGAAACACTTTCCTTGCCATTGCCAGTCTACATTTTATATCCTCTCTACTTCGACCAACATCAGTTATTTTGCTCCCCAAATAGCAAAACTCCTTTACTACTTTAAGTGTCTCATTTCCTAATCTAATTCCCTCAGCATCACCCGACTTAATTCGACTACATTCCATTGTCCTCGTTTTGCTTTTGTTGATGTTCATCTTATATCCTCCTTTCAAGACACTGTCCATGCCGTTGAACTGCTCTTCCAAGTCCTTTGCTGTCTCTGACAGAATTATAATGTCATCGGCGAACCTCAATGTTTTTATTTCTTCTCCATGGATTTTAATACCTACTCCGAATTTTTCTTTCGTTTCCTTTACTGCTTGCTCAATATACAGATTGAATAACATCGGGGAGAGGCTACAACCCTGTCTCACTCCATTCCCAACCACTGCTTCCCTTTCATGTCCCTCGACTCTCATAACTGCCATCTGGTTTCTGTACAAATTGTAAATAGCCTTTCGCTCCCTGTATGATCACCATACGCCTCGACAAACATTCGATGCGACTCTCCAGCACTTTTTTTTTTTTCAAATGAAATCAAACAATTAATGCTTTCTGCAAATCATCATTTTATGGTACAAAATTCGACATTGTTAACACCGTGATAACGTTACGGAGATGTTTAGCAAACTCAAGTGGCAGACTCTGCAAGAGAGGCGCTCTGCATCGCGGTGTAGCTTGCTGTCCAGGTTTCGAGAGGGTGCGTTTCTGGATGAGGTATCGAATATATTGCTTCCCCCTACTTATACCTCCCGAGGAGGTGACGAATGTAAAATTAGAGAGATTCGAGCGCGCACGGAGGCTTTCAGACAGTCGTTCTTCCCGCGACTGGAACAGAAAAGGGAGGTAGTGACAGTGGCACGTGAAGTGCCCTCCGCCACACACCGTTGGGTGGCTTGCGGAGTATAAATGTAGATGTAGATGAAAGCATATAATGTTGTTCGTTCCATGACTTGATGTATACTAAATATCTTTGACAGATGTCATACCAACCAAACAAAAAAAAAAATAAAATAAAATAAAAAAAATGAAAAAAAATATTAAGGCTCGTTCACAACAAATGTTTCCTATCGACACATTTGTGTCTTAACGCTCGTTTCATACCGGTACACCTAGTACACAGATGAGTCGCAAGCAAAGGGCTACATGCAAAATACGCAAGGTTCTTCAGTATAACAATCCTAACACGAGCGGCATTGACTCTTCTATTCAGGTCGCTAGTGTTGAAGCTTCTCTTCGGCTGGGCCGCGACCAGTCGGGCGTGGCGCTTATGTCCCCTTCGCATAGCGGCCGCTGCTATCGCATTGTCGTCCTGGAGAGTGGTCGGCCAGCATGCAACTGGCTGACGTCTTGTCACAGCCCTCTCTGCTTTATCGTTCCCGACTGGCGAGCCGGCGCTTGAGTTTATGCTGTACGTCTCCCCCTCCCCCCCTCCCGCCACAAAGCTACGGACTATCATGGAATAGGGAACACGACAACGGCGCTGGAGGCGCGAGCGTGGATGCTGCGATGAACTGGAAGCTGTGGCTGCAGGGGACGTTGGGCTTCCAGTCGTACCCTGCCATCAGGCCTTTGCTCTGGCGGCAACGTCCCCCGGAAACCATACAATGAAGGCTTTCACGACCGGACGGTACTGTTCTTGATAATTCTTCCGGGTTATATGGCCGTGGTCCATGGAATTCTTCTATTCCTAACGTTTCGTCCGATACTACGTTGGACATCTTCAGAGGTATGGCTGGTCCTGCTGAGTCCTGCCGACTGAGGAGTCGGGCGTCGGAGAGCGGCCTAAATACCGAGGAAAGTGGGCGTGGGCTAGCTTGCACATAGTGGCAGAGAGAAAACTAGTGAAAGATAAAATGTAACTATCGATAATACCGTGTGTCCGATCCAAAGCCTTAGACGAATTTTTTGATTATCTTAATAGCATAAACCCTAAAATTCAGTTTACCATTGAAGTGGAAAGGGACCGGGCTATTTCGTTTCTCGATGTGTTAGTCATGAGACAGACCGATGGCAGCCTAAAACATAAAGTGTTTCGGAAGAGCACACATACTGATAGATACTTACATAAGAACTCCAATCATCACCCACAACAAAAAAGAGGTGTAATCAAAAGTTTAGTGGACAGGGCAAAACGGATTTGTACGCTGGGATACGGAACTGAATCATCTGAAACAGGCCTTCGAAAAGAATGGGTACTCAAACAAAGAAAGTAATAGAGTTTTAAGACCTAACTACAGCAGGTCGAAGGACAAGGATGGTACACATCAGTGGAAGAACACGGTGTCTTTACCTTTCATTAGTAAGGTTACAGATCGAATCGGCAAAATTTTGCTGAAACGTAAAGTGAAACCGGTATTCAAACCTACCAGAAAAATAAGACAAGTACTTCGTTCTCCTAAAGATAGAAGGCCACCATTATCATCTAGCGGTGTGTATAAAATTCCGTGTACCTGTGGCAAGGTCTACATTGGTACTACGAAAAGAAGTGTGAATATAAGGGCAAAGGAGCATAAAAGTCTTTGCCGACTGGGAAAAATAGATGAATCGGCCGTTGCGGAACACGCACTTCAGTCAGGTGACCATGTAGTTAAGTTTTCTGAAACTACAGTTTTAAGCGCTACCTCGAACTATTATCCACGACTGTATAGGGAGGCTATTGAAATTTATAAACATGAAGATAATTTTAATAGAAAAGAAGAGGCCTGAAATTAAGCGAGATATGGACAGTGGCGTTACAGAATCGATAAGTGATTTTTATCTATGACGGACTATTATCGATAGTTAGATATTATCTTTGACTAGTTTTCTCTCTGCTACTATGTGCAAGCTACAGCACGCCCACTTTCCTCGGAATTTAGGCCGCTCTCCGACGCTCGACTCGTCATCTCCGGCGGTACACCGCAAGGTTACCGCCCTTCGATTGTGCCATTCCAGCACTAATCGAAGTGCTAGGTGTTCCAGGCGCGAGCCAGCCAGCCAGCCAGCCAGCCCGCCCAGCCGAGCAGAACCGTAGCGGTCCAGCAGCAGCGGCAGCAGCAGCAGCAGCAGCAGCGGCAGCAGCAGCCCCGGCCCCGTCCGCGGCAGCAGCAGCAGCAGCTGCGGCGTTCCTGCCCCCCGCTGTCGCCGTCGCCGTCGCCGTCCGACCCTGGTGTTCGGCCGTCTTCGTCTTCCTCCGTCTTTGTCTTCGTCTGTCCCCAGTTTGTGTCCTTTCCTTTTCGTTCTGTGCGTTATTGTTTCTCCCTGTCGTCATGACCGCCCCCACCACCACCGCCGCCACTACCACCACCGCCATAGTTTATACTTCCCCTTTCGCCGCCTCCACCACTATAACATGGTGTGCCCAGTCCCACCCCCCTCCTTCCATTCCACCTCTCCTCACTCTCCCTTCGCCCTCGCTCTTTGTCGCCCCCTCTCCCGCTTCTTCCTCCCGCTCCTCTCGTTCTGATCCCTTCCCCCCACTCCCCCAGCCTGTCACTGCAGCTCCGGCTAGGGTGGTGGCTCGTCGGGCCACTGTCCACGCCCAGATCTCCCCGTCACCTTCGCCATCACCGCCGCCGCCGCCACTGCCACCGCCACCGCCATCGTCGCCGTCGCCTTCACCGTCACCGTCACCGTCACCATCTCTGTCACCGTCACCATCTCCGGCGCCGACTGCTGCGTCCACGCCGGGAATTGTCCCTTCCCACCACCTCCCTATAGCTCCCGTCCCTCATATCACCACCATTCTGCCGCCATTAAACGCCCTAGTGGCACCACCACCTCCTCTGCTCCCAAAAAGGCCCCGCCCCGTCCTCCTTGCCCCCCCCCAAGATGCCATGGATGTCTCCCCACCTGGCCCTGCTCCCTCCACCTCCTCCTCCTCCTCCTCCTCCCCTCCTCTTTATACAAATACCTCCTCTTCCGTCCCGATCCTGCCCTTCTCGAGGCCCGGAATCTCTCCCTCCTCCTCCGCCAACACTTCCCTGGTGCCCCCATCTCTCTCCTCACTCCCAGACGGGATTCTGTTCTCATCTTCTCCCCCAGCCCCACCCTCCATACTGACATCCTCTCCCGCCTCCCCATCACCCGTTTTGGCCCCAACGCCTCCCTGGCCCCTGCTCCTTCTCCATCTCCTACCCGCCAACCCCAACCCCCACGTCGCTCGCCAACCCTCACCGCCGTGATCACTCGGCTCAGTCCGTCGATCACGGAGGAGGAGGTGTTGGCGGAGCTCGAGGCGCATCCCACGCTGGAGGTGCGGGCGGTCTGCCGCATTTTCAACTCGGCCGGCCCCACTCGCCTTATGCGGGTTTTCTCCGAGGACACCCCCTCCATTGACCGTCTCCTGAAGGAGGGTGCCCTCCTCTTCCACCAGCGCTACAAGGTCGACCCCTCCCGTTCCCCTCCTCAATCCCTGCACTGCCAGAGGTGTCTGCGCTATAATGCACACCCAACAGCTGAGTGCCGCGAGGCCCCCACCTGCCCGCATTTTAGGCAAGCGCACTTCCTCCAGCAGTGCCCTAACCTTCAAACCCCTCCCTCCTGCAATACCTGCAATCTCCCCCATCCCACCTACTCCCAAAAGTGTAAAGCCCGACCCCCTCCAACTACTCCTGAACTAACCGTCCCTGTCCGTCCCCTGGACGCCCCCACCCCTCCTGGCAATTCCCTTCGTCCCCCTCCCACCACTGAGGACGTCATCAGGTTCCTCACCATCGTCCTTCAAAATGTTCATCCCTTTCAGCGCCCCCACATCCTCCAGCAGATCTTCCTCGCTGCCCGTTCCATATTCCAACTCAAGATGTACGCCACCTACTCCAACAACCAGACCCATTTCACCTTCTCCCGTCTTGACACCCTCGTCTAAATCTCTGTCATGGCGCGACAGCAACGTATCCTTTTCAACAATATCCGCTCCCTTCCCGCCAACAAGAACCTCTTCCTGCACACCCTTGCCACCCACCGCATGGATGCCTTCCTCCTCAATGAAACCTTCCTCCAACCTCACCACTCCATCCACACCTCACCCTATCTCCTCCACCGCTCCGATAATCCCCTCCCAATTGCGCGTGGCGGAGTTGCCATTGGTCGCCACCACCAGATCCCCGTTCGGCTCCAACCTCTCCTTCCCGACCCCACCGAACACCTGATCCTTAGTCTCTTCTTCCCTGGCCTTACCGTTACCTGCGCCACCATCTATTTCCGCCCTAACGCCCCTATTCCCTTCAACTTCCTCTCCCACATCGACCGTACCTTCTCCTCCTACGTGATTGCCGCCGACCTCAACATCCATAGTCGTTCCGCCGCCCAGTTACGGCAGTGGCATCGGTTCCTCTCCTCCCTTCAAGGCGACCTCATCCCCGTCCCACAGCACACCCGTCCCGAATCCAACTCCACTCCTGATGTTATCCTCTCCTCCCCCAACATCCTTGGCCGCATAACGGTGGATGTCCTGGAGCCTATTGGTAGTGACCATCTCCCTGTCCTCCTCACCATTTCAGATGGTCGTCGCCCCCGCCCCGATCCTCGTAATGACCCTCCCCCTAAGTACGTCCATGACTATTCCCGTGCCGACTGGAATGCCTACCGGGATACCCTTTCCACCCAGGTCGATAGCCACCCCTTCACCTACCACCACCCTGACGATGTCACCCATGCCGCCTCCTTTCTCCAGCAGACCTTGTCTGAGGCCGTGGAGGCCCACGTCCCTACTGTCGCCGACCATCCCCACCGTCCTACCTTACCCCCACAGGCCGTCCTCCTCCTCTGTGAATCCCGTCGTCTCTACCGTGCCTTCCTCCGCACGCGTGACCCGGACACACTATGACGCCACCGGCAACTACAGCGACACATTCGTAATTTGCTCGTGGCTAAGAAACGCCGGGACTGGCGACAGACATGCACCCGTTTAACTGCTACCCTACCTATCAACTCGTCCAAGTTCTGGTCAGCCTTCCGTCGCCTTACTGGAACTAAACCCTCCGCCTACTATCCTCTTCTCCATGATGATCACCCTTTCCCTGACACCCTTAGTAAGGCCAATCACTTTGCCTCCTACCTCTCCGATGTATTTTCCATCCCCGATGATCCCCAGTTCGATTCCTCCCTCTTCCCGGATATCCGCGATCGAACTGACACCTCTGTCCCTCCCCTCGCTCCTGGTTTTCAGTACTTGGACAACATTGCACACACGGAACTCAATGCCCATATCACTACACAGGATCTCATTGCTACACTCCGCACAAAACGCAACACCGCTCCTGGTCACGATCGTGTCACCTACCGTCACCTTCGTGAAGCTCCTGTCTCTATCCTCTCCACCCTGGCCAGGCTCTACAATGTAGTCCTGTCCACCGGTTACTACCCCGACCTGTGGAAAACCTCCCGTATCCTCATGTTCCTTAAACCTGGCAAACCGCCGTCCACCGTCTCCTCCTACCGTCCCATCAGCCTTACCTCGGTCTTCAGCAAAGTCCTGGGATCTATCCTCACCCGGCGCATCCACCAGCATCTCCGCCAGCACCGCCTCCTTCCCGTTACCCAGTGTGGCTTTCGGCCATCCTTCTCTTCCGACGACCTTCTCCTTCACCTCACTCATCTCCTTTCCAAACAGCTTAATTCCCGTCGCTCCGCGATCTTCCTCTCCCTGGACCTCGAACGTGCATATGACCGCGTATGGCATTCCGGTCTCCTCTTCAAGCTCCAAACCTTCGTCCTTCCCATAAACTACGTCCATCTGATCGGCTCCTTTCTCTCCCGCCGTCCTTCCTATGTCACCATCCATAATACAGATTCCTACACCTTTTTCCCCTCTGCCGGTGTGCCCCAAGGCTCCGTCCTCTCCCCCCTTCTGTATCTTTTGTACACGGCGGACATGCCGCCGCCGTCACCCCCCCGTCCACCTTCTCCAGTTCGCCGATGACACCGCCTTCCTTGCCCTTGCCCCCACCCTACAGCACTCCCAACACCTTCTCCAATCCCATCTTGACCGGTTCACCGCTTGGTGCAACCAGTGGTTGCTCAAGGTCAATCCCTCCAAAACCCAGGTGATCATTGTAGGCAAAACCATCCCTTCCTTCCGCCTCCTTGATTTCTACATCACCATCTATGGCCATCCTATCGCCCTCACTCCCACCCTTAAGTACCTTGGCGTCACCCTCGACCGTCGCCTCTCCTGGACTCCCCACCTCCGGACAATCCAAGCCAAGGCACACTCCCGACTCAGTCTCCTCAAGCTCCTCTCCGGCCGTACGTGGGGTCTGGACCCCTCCACCATCCTCCACACCTATAAATCCCTCATCCGCCCTATCCTTTGTTATGCCCATCCGGCTTGGATCTCCGTCCCCCCTACCTTTTATAAATCCCTCCAAATCCTTGAACGCCATGCTCTCCGCCTCGCCTATCGCATCAGTCTCCCCTCCCCTACACGGATCCTGTACGATCTCATCCCCTTCCCCCACCTCCTCCTTTTCCTTGAAAGGATACGGATCCTGTACACCTCCCGTAAACTCGATCTTCCTCACCCGCTTGTCTCCCCGATCCTCTCTCACCCCCGCCTGCTGCCGCGCCTGTATTCCCACGTCCCACCCAGTCTCCATCTCTCCGCCCTCCTTACCCTCTCCCAAGGTGGCTTCCGCCAGCTCCCCCTCCCTGATGATGTCCTCCTCCCCTCCATCTACCCCTCCTATCAACTTTGACCCTGCCCCACCCCCCACTTCCGGTGTCCTTTCCTTTAAGCACCCTCGCTCCCTTCTCTTCCCTTCCCTTCTCTTTCCTTTTCCCCCGTCCCCTCCCTCCACCCCTCTTCCCCCGGGCTTCCCCTCCCCCTTCCTCCCTCCCCCCTATCTCCCCCGCCCGTGGCATCTCTGCTCTCCCCTCTCGCTCTCCCACTCCCCTTCCTCCTCCTCCTCTCTTGGCAGGTCCCCGGACTCGCACACGCATAGTGAACATTCGCGCGCCGGAGGTCATCGCCATTCGTGTCTCGTGTGTGTGCCTTCATTTGTGTTTAGTGTTTGTTCGCCGAAACGCCGCCACTGTTCACGTGTACCATCGCCATCATCCCTGTTTTGTGCGCCGTGTCGACTAGTGTCAGTGATGTTTCTCGTCAGGCGTGAACGGCTCCGTGTTTTTTTGTTTTTTGGTGTCTACACTGTTTTGCCCGCCATTTTTGATTGTATTCTCTGTGTCCCCTCTATTTATTACTTATTGTAAATCTCAAGGCTGAAGAGCGGCGTACTCAGCTGCTGACAGCCCGCCTTGTGTAAGGTGATAAAAATTACAATAAAGAAAAAAAAAAAAAAGCTCGACTCGTCAGTCGGCAGGACTCAGCAGGACCAGCCATACCTCTGAAGAGTCCAACGTAGTATCGGACGAAACGTTAGGAATAGAAGAATTCCATGGACCACGGCCATATAACCCGGAAGAATTATCAACAGTCCCCCGGAAAGGCCGGCCAGTGTGGCCGTGCGGTTCTAGGCGCTGCAGTCTGGAACCGCGTGACCGCTACGGTCGCAGGTTCGAATCCTGCCTCGGGAGTGGATGTGTGTGATGTCCTTACGTTAGTTAGGTTTACGTAGTTCTAAGTTCTAGGGGACTGATGACCTCAGATGTTAAGTCCCATAGTGCTCAGAGCCAGAGCCCCCGGAAAATCACCAGAAGGGTACGTGTCCACCTCCTGAGGCCCGTAACGAGATGTAGAAGGCGTCAGCTGCTGCGGAGTGGGCGGGTCCAGCTCCATCGGTAGGACGAGAGGAGGCGGAGGTGGTGAAGGCTCCGTCTCCGTGGGGTCATACCGCGGTGTCGTGGTGACACACTCTGGCGGCTTGCTGTGACCGCGCTGTCCTCGGGACCCTTGAATTACTGATAAATATTTTTGGCAACAAATATGCCTCTGTAATTATTAATAAAATTGTAACTTATGTACATAGGGTTAATGTTAGGATTGAGAGGCTAACACTCGATGATAAAGCTAACAAAAGGGTATTTGAAGATCAGGGTGCACTGGAAAAAGTGCGTATAGCCTGTAGTAATAAGATGGGTGCCTTTGAATCCACAGAGGGCGTCTGGTGTACCCTGGCGTAAATACACTAGGAGGAATAGATTTAAGTTTGTAACCTATTCTGAGCCTGAACAAAGTGCTGATATGACGAAAGTTAAATCCTGGACAGATCTAGAAAAGGAATGTAAAGTAAAAAACCGCCTTTCTCAAGGTACCAATCCGTTTTACATTGAACTTCAAATTGCTGTTGATAAAGCCGAGAAAGATGATAATGTTCAAAGTGAAGTAAAATATGTCACTTTCATTGTTGGAAATAGAGTTTATATGACATTTTGTAAAAGGAAAGGTAATGTAACCTTCTGAATAAACATATTTGTTTACAGCTAATGTCTGTGTTGGAGTTTTTTTTATGCCAACTGGGACCATATCCGTAATTACCCGGACGATCTACGCCTCGCCTTCCTTGTTCCCAATAATCAGCAGAGGATTGACGAACATGCTGTTACGTTTTACGGCAACAGGATTAATTATTGTAGCTGTTATTGTGTTGGAAGAACTGTGGTACTATAAGCCTAATTTGGATGATTTAATTCGTGAAGTTACGGACGCTTATAGAGAATATGTATTTATGCCAAACGGTATAAGGTGTGCAAAAAGGTACTTTGATTTTAGGCAAGGTCGTTATAGGCCACTATTGTACAATTATTAGAACCTCAATAAAATAATCTCACAAGTCACACCTCAGACGCACAGCCGAAGGCCACCCTAGAAAATGGGAAGCGCCGCTGTCGCGCATGCCAACGTACCTATTCGGAGCTGAAGGGGCATCCACTTCGAGTGAAAACCCTGTGGGAGCCTCATTAGAAAGTCAATCGCCGCCACCTAGTATTGATACAGATGGTTCGCCGTGCACGTGACAGTGGCGAATTTGATTCTACATCTACATCTACATGACTACTCTGCAATTCACATTTAAGTGCTTGGCAGAGGGTTCATCGAACCACAATCATACTATCTCTCTACCATTCCACTCCCGAACAGCGCGCGGGAAAAACGAACACCTAAACCTTTCTGTTCGAGCTCTGATTTCTCTTATTTTATTTTGATGATCATTCCTACCTATGTAGGTTGGGCTCAACAAAATATTTTCGCATTCGGAAGAGAAAGTTGGTGACTGAAATTTCGCAAATAGATCTCGCCGCGACGAAAAATGTCTTTGCTTTAATGACTTCCATCCCAACTTGCGTATCATATCTACCACACTCTCTCCCCTATTACGTGATAATACAAAACGAGCTGCCCTTTTTTGCACCCTTTCGATGTCCTCCGTCAATCCCACCTGGTAAGGATCCCACACTGCGCAGCAATATTCTAACAGAGGACGAACGAGTGTAGTGTAAGCTGTCTCTTTAGTGAACTTGTTGTATCTTCTAAATGTCCTGCCAATGAAACGCAACCTTTGGCTCGCCTTCCCCACAATATTATCTATGTGGTCTTTCCAACTGAAGTTGTTCGTAAGTTTAACACCCAGATACTTAGTTGACAGCCTTGAGAATTGTACTATTTATCGAGTAATCGAATTCCAACGGATTTCTTTTGGAACTCATGTGGATCACCTCACACTTTTCGTTGTTTAGCGTCAACTGCCTCCTGCCACACCATACAGCAATCTTTTCTAAATCGCTTTGCAACTGATGCTGGTCTTCGGATGACCTTACTAGACGGTAAATTACAGCATCATCTGCGAACAACCTAAGAGAACTGCTCAGATTGTCACCCAGGTCATTTATATAGATCAGGAACAGCAGAGGTCCCAGGACGCTTCCCTGGGGAAACTAAATGAGATACATGGATGCGCCAAGGCGACGAAGGATCTCGCCTCACGCCCACTGTCTGCTGCCACTGAAAACCCTGAAAAACACAACACCGTGCAGTGCAAAGCGATACTTGCGGCATCCCTGCTGCGCCGGATGCTGAGGCAGGTGGAGCAGGTGCGGCAGTGTGTGATGGCGGCGGCTGTGAAGTAGTTCCGCCGGCGATGGTCCATCTCGTGGATCCGAATGATAGGAGGCGAGAAACAGTTGCTGTGCGAAATTTGGCCATCTGCTGCTCGAATGTTCTGACAAAACGTTACGCTTCACCATTTGACTGTGGATGGAACGGTGCACTATAGTTGAATTCTTTCATCTTAGCGACTCGCGCATGCCCGCCCAGACGCGGGAGATTGCTGCGTTGCCAGTTGCAAACGACGCACGCGCCAAGAGAAGCAGCGCCGTAGTATAGCATGGTTCGCAAACTTACGTTTAGGGGGGAGCGCGCAGTTTATGAAGTAGAGCCACCACGGCCGCATTAACCCTTTCGCTGCCACAGAGACGTGCTCCCCGCATTCCGCGCTGTCCGCGATTTTGTCATCACTGCACTGCTCGCCTGTGCAGACACATGGTGTTCCGACTGCTTTGACACACTCATCATTCGATTTCACAAAAACTATTTGGCCCAAAAATTTGATTTTACACATATTCTTGACTGATTCCTTCCCCCCATAAATGACTTAATTTTGTTTCGATGTTCAACGCAGTTATTGTGCAGCATTAAATGTAGTAAACCATTGAACGAAATTTTGAACAGTTTGCAGAGGTAACAGTCCACAGCGTATACTTTCCGTATGATCGATTTTAGTTGCCACAATGTTGAGAATGAAATGTGGACAATATACCTAAAATACATATAAAATTTACTGTATAACAATATCTCATTTACTTTAAGTACCAGATAGGTGTCGTATGTAATATTGAGAAATATTCCGTCTTTCGCGACTGTAATAAAAGTTTTATTTATACCAGAGTCATTTCGCTTTTTTCTAAAAAGTTCTGATTAAATTTGGCGAAGTACACAAAACTGAATTGTGGACGTAATAAAACATAGAAACTAAAGTATATTGTCAGTGAGGCGCAGTGTGCAAACAATTTCTGTTTGTCACAATGGACAGCAAATACTTGCCAAAGCATAGATTAGTTGACGAAAACATTGAATATGATGATGTTGCCAAAGCAGCGAAGCAAAGAATTGCGTCAGACAATCAAGTAGCTCGGCAACGTATGGGCCGAAATTCTGCTCTAAATAATACTTTTAATACTGTCACAAAGAATATATTTCAGAATGAATAGTAAAACAGCGACTGCAGAAGAGAAGATATACAAACAAAACAGATAACATTAATATTGTATGTGTGCCTTTTCATTGTTTTCAATTGCTGTTAAAAGAAATATTGGAGGACAAAATTAGAAAAACCGAAAATTTATTATGATTATAATGAAGAGACAAGGAACTAGAAATTTCAAAAAATTACATTCAAACCAATAAAATTCATGATGTAAGACACTTCGATATTGTTTTTAAATAAACAAAATATGAAGTAGCGAATAAGGTTTGAACTCGGAACCTTTCGCTTAGTAGAGAAACACCTTAACCATTACATTAACAAATCTCCTGGAGGACTGTAAAACACTACGCGAAATACCGACTAACACTGTTGGTATGATTATGAATTATTCACGTTTCGTCGAAGTACAATAGGAAATAAACAATTACCGCTGTTCTTTATTGCGAAAAAGCAGTTCGTGAGAACGATACAAACATCTTTCCATGCTATCGCCTGAATTAGGAGGCTTATTGCTTGTTTGGTTTAATTAATTAATAGAATATGAAGCAATTGGTATAAAGAATGCTTTTTCCAATCTTTCTATAAAAGAAAGTCTACTATCAAGACATTGCTTTTGTTCAGTTACTTTATTTATGACTGAACGTTTCTAAAACTGAAGACACTCGTCCGTGCTCCGCACTGCAGTCGAGCTCTGGCAACGTCGTTCTCTGTTCATTGGCTCACTGTGTTTTGTGACATCAGATACGCAGAGCGAACCTAAACTCGGCCGCCGTCATGAATGACGCTCACTTTAGTTAGATGCAATATGCCATTGCGTTCACAGAATGACTTCAAGCAAACCTTCTAGGAAAAAGCTGAAGGACAACACCTGAATTGTGGCACGTGACGTTGTCGAATTCATTGGCACAGCAAAACGAAACTTGCTATAAGAACCTACCACAATCAACCAACGAGTGTGGTCTGAAAAGGTCCTGCGAAGTCTATGTGCACACGTTGCCATGGTGATTGTGACTTAGGTGAACCAGAGAATTCTTGTGGTGGAGCCCACTGATTTTCCGCACATGCGTGACACTGGGACGTCATTAGTTCTACACCCATGCTCACAAATTAAGGATAACTCCAGAATGTGGTGCCACACAAAGTGGCACTACACAAAACTGGCGCTAATGGCATAGGCGCACAGGAAACACACGCGACACAGACCTGTAAGTCCACGGTATTGGTGATAAGTTGAGAAAACCGTCCCCAAACACATGTGCTACAAAACGCCACTGTTTCCTGCACATGTTCCCAGACATCAACATGGGATATGTTCACCATGCACACGTACACAGGCCGCACAACGGGTTGGCATACTCTGGATCAGGTGGTCGAGCAGCTGCTGGGGTACAGCCTCCCATTCTTGCACCAGTGCCTGTCAGAGCTCCTGAAGTGTCCTAGGGATTTGAAGACATGCAGTGATACGTCGACCGACAGCATCCATATGTGCTCGAGGGGGTTTAGGTCTGGAGAACAGGCAGGCCACTCCATTCACCTGATATCTTCTGTGTCAAGGTACTCCTCCATGATGGCAGCTCGGTGGGGCCATGCATTATCATCCATCAGAAGGAAGGTTCGACCCACTGCACCCCTGAAAAGCCAGACATACTGGTGCAAAATGACGTCCCAATACACATGACCTGTTACAGTTCCTCTGTCAAAGACATACAGGAGCGTGCGTGCACCAATCATAGCCCCACTGCACACCATCAGACCGCGACCTCCATACAGGTCCTGTTCAAGGACATTAAGGGGTTGGTATCTGGTTCCTGGTTGACGCCAGATGAAAACCTGGTGAGAATCACTTTTCAGACTATACATGGACTCATCCGTGAACATAACCTGGGACCACTGTTCCAATGACCATGTGCTGTGTTCTTGACACCAGGCTTTATGGGCTCTCCTGTGACCAGGGGTCAATGGAATGCACCTTGCAGGTCTCCAGGCGAATAAACCATGTCTGTTCAATCGTCTGTAGACTGTGTGTCTGGAGACAACTGTTCCAGCGGCTGCAGTAAGGTCCCAAGCCAGGCTACCTGCAGTACTCCGTGGCCGTCTGCGGGCACTGATGGTGAGATATCGGTCTTCTTGTGGTGTTGCACACTGTGGACATCCCGTACTGTAGCGACTGGACCAGTTTCCTGTCTGCTGGAATCGTTGCCATAATGTTGAGATCACACTTTGCGACACACGGAGGGCCCGTCCTACAATCTGCTGTGTTTGACCAGCCTCCAGTCGCCCTAGTATTCTACCCAACGTCATCAATATGTGTTCTTTGAGCCATTTTCAACACAGTCACCATTAGCACGTCTGAAAACGTCTGCACACTTACTCGCTGCACCGTACTCTGACATGCACCAACACACCTCTGCGTTTGTGGACTGCTGCCAGCGCCACCGTGCGACGACCGCAGGTCAAATGCACCGCATGGTCATAGTCCGAGGTGATTTAAACCCGCAAACCGCCCACCAGAGCGTTGTTTCACCATGTATCAGCATTATCCTTAATTTATGAGCATTAGTGTATTTGGGTGTCCATACCCTGCCAGGTACAGTGTCGAACAATCCCCCAGTGTCCTGGTGAAGTAAACTTTGGGGATCAATACGGGTGACTGTCCACTGTCATTTTGAACAAGAATCACTCCTTTCTATATAGCGAGGCTATGCCGACGCGCAAAGCATCGGCGCATTACAGAGTTCTTTACGCTATGTAATGAGCGAGGCCAAGAAGTGCGAATGTATTTTAGCAAAATGTTCAGATCTTAATCTGCTTCCGTGGCCTGTGCAATTTTCCTATAATTCAGGGGAAGGACTGAAGCAATTCAGAATCCTGAGCATCGACATGACAACAAGATGCAGCAGAAGCGCAAAGTCTGTATCAGGACCAATCAGAAGACGTGAAAGTGCGTCAGCATTACCATGTTGAGCCGTCGGACGATACACTATCTCGTACTGGTAGTCAGACAACAAAAAAGCCCATCGTTGCAATTTTTGGGCAGTTCGCACAGGAACCGACTTTGTCGGATGAAACAAGGACTGCAATAGCTTGTGATCCATTACTAAGTAGCATTTTCTGCCATACAAATAGTGGAGGAATTTGGTTGCATCATACACAATAGCCAATGCATTTTTCTACGAGGTTTGTCCGGAAAATACGTATAAAAGTTGAATAATGTCTTTATGTTACAAGTTGCAGTCACCGCCAGGTGAGACTACTGCTGTAATCAATCCCATCAACGCTCAGTTCGAGTCAGAGCACTCTGCGTGAAGGTGGGAGTGTGCGGCAGCTTGTTGACAGTTACCCTCTTTCACCTGCCGTCGGCATGGAGCTCTCTCTGATTGAGGAACAGCGCGTCAACATCAAGTTTCTTGCAAAGCTAGGCAAGAATGGGCGTGAGATTTTTGAGTGTTTGAAACAAGTTTACGGAGACAATTCTCTGAAGGAACCAACCGTGAACAAGTGGTTAAAAAGGTTCCGGGATAACCGAGAAGAAGTGAACGATGACCCTCGCCCAGGACGCCCGTCGACATCGAGTTCCGATGCAAATGTTGAACGAATTCTAGCTTGTGTTCTTAAAGACCGTAGATTGACAGTCAGAATGATTGCTGACGAGCTGTCAATCCCCAAAACAATCGTTCACGAAATCCTGACACAAAAACTTGAAATGAAGAAATTGTGTGCGAAAATCGTACCGAAGCTCTTGACGCCAGAACAGAAAGCAAAGAGGGTTGAGAGCTGTGAGGATTGGTTGGAAGCAGAGGAACGAGGGGAGTTTCTCAACCGAGTCATCACTGGAGACGAGTCCCGGTTTTACGAATTCGATGTGGAGCTCAAATCTCAAAGCAAGGAATGGAAACTATCAGGAGAACTGAAAACAAAAGAGTCGCGAAAATCAAGGTTCAATGTGAAGACAATGTTGATTGTTTTCTTTGATTCTATGGGCATTGTTCACAAGGAATTTGTCCCTCCCGGCCAGAGATTGAACGGAAATTTTTACGTTGAAGTTCTGACACGTCTCAGAGCTCGTGTGGCCCGAGTTCGACCGGAGTTGGCAAAAGGGGGCAGGTGGATCCTTCATCACAACAATGCGCCCGCTCACACGTCGCTCGTTGTGCACGAGTTTTTGGCCCGAAGCTCAATCACCGTGACAGACCACCCGCCTTATTTACCCGATTTAGCCTCGTGTGGCTTCTTCAAGTTCCCGAAATGCAAAATGGTGCTTCGGCGGCGGCACTTGGGAGATGTGGAAGCCATCAAGGCGTAAACAACACGGCAACTGAACAACATCACAACTGAAGACTTTCAGCAATGTTATCAACAGTGCAAACGGCGTTGGCAGAAGTGTATCGCGTCTCAGGGCGAGTACTTTGAAGGAGCCCACATTGTAATACCTGAATAATTGTAAAATAAAGTTATTATTCAACTTTTATGCGTATTTTCCGGACAAATCTCGTATAGCTGTGATTAGTTACACTGAGCTTTGGACAACACTTTTGATGCGAAGTCAAGAGGCCTGTCTTTATCGCCAATTCTGTGCGAAAGGATTGCACCGATTCAGTAAGAGGAAGCGTCAACTTGCAACACAACCTGTCTGTTAGGATGAAAGTGAACCCAGTATCGTTCACTGAGCAATGCATCTAAGTTTTTGAAAAGCTTCTTGCCATTCATCTGTCCAAACAAAGTGGACGTTCTTGCGACGCAAGCGATGAAATGGAGCTGCGATTTGTGTAGCATTCGGTATGAACCGAATATAAAAGTTCATTTTCCCTAACACTGACTGCAATTTTGTGACATTGCGAGGAACTGACAGGTCACGTATGGCTAACAAATGTGGCTGAAGAGGATGTACACCTTGCTGTTTATGACATCCCCTAGATACTGCAACTCGTTTTTTTTTTTAAAAAATCACACTTGTCCAGTCGACACTTTTGTCCTGCATCAGATAACATATGAAACAAAACACGCAAATTATTAATGTTTTCTTCAGGTGTACGATCTGCTACGACAATATTGTCCAAATAGTTTGGGCAGTTTGGTACTTGAGCAGTCACCTGTTCCAAATACCGTTGGAAAATGGCGGGTGCGGAAGCATTGCCAAAAGGCAAACGCAAATATTTAAACAAGCTCAAATGAGTGTTCACAACACACACGTTTTGAGATTCTTCATCTAGTGGTATTTGAAGACATATGTCGCGCAAAACAGTTTTTGAAAAGTAGCGACCAGGGCGTAATCTGTCCATTAGATCCCCTGGGCGTGACAGTGGATAAGTATCAACAGTTTGTGGGTTGACTCTAGACTTAAAATCAACACAGAGGCTATAACACTAATGCGCCGTGAAACACGCTAATGTTACTCTCAGAGGATTTCGAAGTTCGACCGTGCATGTGTCTAATGGAAAAGGGTATCGGACTATGAATTTGGTGAAATAACACAAAAACCAAACGGACTATAATCTTGGGGGTTAACGAAAGTGGTAAAATCACAAATGAATGAAAAAAATGCACGGTTGCCAGACCAATTAGGCACATTAATTTCGAAATATATATTTGAGAAAACTGAATACTGGTTATTGAAGTTACTTTTGTTGAGATTTGCCTTTGAATAGCAAACAGGATACAAACTGACACAGTGCACTCTGTACTGTGTGTAGCAGTAGTTACCAATAACACACACACCAGTAAATTATGGGGAGCAAAATAGCATCGAGCTCATATTAATGACGGCCAAAACCAATAGCATTATTTAATCGAATACTAAAATGTCGCTGCATGAAGCGCAGAACTAAATTTGGACAAGAGGGGCTTCTATTTTGACTGACATGAAAAACATAAATAAAGATAAATAACATCATAAGTACACTGTTGAAGCTCCTCTACATATAGCAGTTTCCCTTAGGAACAGTAATAGTTCAATTTTTTATTAATAGGTGGAGAATATGATGGGGACCCATACACTAGTATAGTTTCATTAGTTAAAGCTCTTTGATTATGACAATAGTAAAGACTTACTCTAAAAGCTAATCATTCACTTAAATTACTTTGCTAGACAGTAAAATACATCACTGGGCTCAATTAACTTCAAAATAGGAATCTTTCACGATGGGTACCAAAAATACACCTTTAAAAATGTGCATAATTTTTCTTCTAACAATACCACTGTAAACCTGTTCATTAAAAATTTATATGTACTTGAACTTTAATTACCTGTCAAGCAGGTGTTCTTTGCAATAATATTTACACTATCTTGTACTGTAATCCTACAAAAGTATATTTTATAATAAACTAAGGATACTTTAGCAAAGGCTATTCAACTTCACTTTTATAGTTTCAGCTTTTAAATAATTAAGGTTTTCACTTTCCTATTGATTGATCTTCGAATTTTTGTGCTTAAACTTCCTACCTTAACAATTTCACTTGGAGTTGTTCATTAACAAAGCATCCAAATGTTACTGTTACTTTAACTTTTACAACTCCTTTTACTTTAGACAAAAAATCACTTTTAAAGATGTTACGTGGACATGTGTCCGGAAACGCTTAATTTCCATGTTAGAGCTCAGTTTCGTCAGTATGTACTGTACTTCCTCGATTCACCACAAGTTGGCCCAATTGAAGGAAGGTAATGTTGACTTCGGTGCTTGTGTTGACATGCGACTCACTGCTCTACAGTACTAGCATCAAGCACATCAGTACGTAGCATCAACAGGTTAGTGTTCATCACGAACGTGGTTTTGCAGTCAGTGCAATGTTTACAAATGCGAGTTGGCAGATGCTCATTTGATGTATGGATTAGCACGGGGCAATAGCCGTGGCGCAGTACGTTTGTATCGAGACAGATTTCCAGAACGAAGGTGTCCCGACAGGAAGACGTTCTAAGCAATTGATCGGCGTCTTAGGGAGCACGAAACATTCCAGCCTATGACTCGCGACTGGGGAAGACCTAGAACGACGAGGACACCTGCAATGGACGAGGCAATTCTTCGTGCAGTTGACGATAGCCCTCAAGTTGCTCCTGTACAAGGTAACGTTGACCACGTCACTGTATGGAGAGTGCTACGGGAGAACCACTTGTTTCCGTACCATGTACAGCGTGTGCAGGCACTATCAGCAGCTGATTGGCCTCCACGGGTACACTTCTGCGAATGGTTCATCCAACAATGTGTCAATCCTCGTTTCAGTACAAATGTTCTCTTTACGGATGAGGTTTCATTCCAACGTGATCAAATTGTAAATTTTCACAATTGACATGTGAAGGCCGACGAGAATCCGCACCCAATTGTGCAATCACGTCATCAACACAGATTTTCTGTGAACGTTTGGGCAGGCATTGTTGGTGATGTCTCGATTGGGCCTCATGTTCTTCCACCTACGCTCAATGGAGCACGTTATCATGATTTCATACGGGATACTCTACCTGTGCTGCTAGAACATGTGCCTTTACAAGTACGACACAACATGTGGTTCATGCACGATGGAGCTCCTGCACATTTCAGTCGAAGTGTTCGTACGCTTATCAACAACAGAACAACAGATTCGGTAACGAATGGATTGGTAGAGGCGGACCAATTCCATGGCCTCCACGCTCTCCTGACCTCAACCCTCTTGACTTTCATTTATGGGGGCATTTGAAAGCTCTTGTCTACGCAACCCCGGTACCAAATGTAGAGACTCTTCGTGATCATATTGTGGACGGCTGTGATACAATACGTCATTCTCCAGGGCTGCATCAGCGCATCAGGGATTCCATGCGACGGAGGGTGGATGCATGTATCCTCGCTAACGGAGGACATTTTGAACATTTCCTGTAACAAAGTGTTTGAAGTCACGCTGGTACCTTCTGTTGCTGTTTGTTTCCATTCCACGATTAATGTGATTTGAAGAGTAGTAATTAAATGAGCTCTAACATGGAAAGTAATCGTTTCCGGACACATGTCCACATAACATATTTTCTTTCTTTGTGTGTGAGGAATGTTGCCTGAAAGTTTGGCCGTACCTTTTTGTAACACCCTGTATACATTACAAAACCCAAATTCTCTTGCCATACACCAAGGAGTTTAAACAAGGCAGAATACACATTTCATAAATTACAAATACACAATTACGAAAAATAAACCTACTCCTAATCGATATAAGTGTTACGAGGCGAGTGCGACCTGAAGGGACCAAAACCAGAGGACTCGCCCATTGACTAGCTTGTATGGGCGCCATAACTCCGCTATCTAGGAATACTTGAAGTTCAGCAGCCACTTTGTCCCGTAGTGCAATGGGAACAGTTCTGGCGTGGCAAAATTTTGGGCTGAGCATTGTCTTTCATAGTAATATGTGCAACAAAACTGTTAGCTTTGCCTAAACCTTCAGAAAAGAGTTCAGGGAATTCATTCATCAAGCTTGTTAATCTATCTTTGGCATTGAATACAGTCACTGACAACATATTGTCCTGAATTTTAAAGCCAAACAAATCACACGAATCAAGACCAAATATGTTTTCACAATCGCGTGGTTGTAGCACAGTGAAAATTACAGTTCGTATGTGCAAGCGATACATGGCAGGCAAGTACGTTTTCCAAGAATGGTAAAGTCTTGTCCATTATAATGAAAGATTACCGTCAAACCTCCTTGCCTAGGGACGCCAGATGAAAGTTGATGTCGTCAAGCCCTGAATGAAAATTGCGCAACTAATAACAGGGGAGGGGAGCTTGAGAGCGCTACCTAGAGAGCGTGCCTTTACTGTACGATGCTAGGCAAGGGGCTGGAGGGCTCACACGCTGATGTGTGGGTCCCTGCATGCTATAGCTTTTATTTTTAAATAAATTCCTTTAACTTGACTTCTTTGTGATTTTCATGTTAAAGATTGATGACAATTGATTACGTATTTATTTTAAATATTATCACTCGATTTTACAGCGATAGCAGCAATTGTTTCAGTTTACAGATATTACAATTTTACAACTTATAGGTCGGGTATATTATATACTAATATGCACGCACATTTCTACGGGCAAGACGGAATTGCATTGGCCAAATGTATACCACCAAAGTCTCCCAATATTTTACATAGGACATTCACTATGTGAGGAGGATAACGGGCAAACTGGGGACCAGATACTTTAACACAGGGGGTCAAATTTCCGGAATTAAACGAGCACATTCATTACCTTACACAATCCGAAGCTGGAAATAAAAGAATTGGTACAAATATTCAAATACCTCCCTTCCATGCGTGAACATTGAGACAGGCGCACTGAGGGCACGTCTGCTCACTTACCCGTCTTCTGTAACACACCTTAGAATATGGCGGGCACCCGGAGGTCTTCCTGGGCCCCGGTGGATGGGGTGGTCGAACCACTTGGCCGTGACCAACCTCTCCACCCCAGATCTTGTGACACTGGAAAGTCTTTGACTTTTACCTGCCTGTGCTGTCTCTCTGATCCCCTACCCAGGAGTAAGGTTGGCACTACTGTACTACAGAACTACTTCCCAACAAAGATTTGGCCACGCTTTACGGAAAGGTGTGAGGAGGATAAGGAAAATTCATGTGCAGATTCACATTCACGTACAAGAAATGCATAATACACGACACATGTAAATACACTCCTGGAAATGGAAAAAAGAACACATTGACACCGGTGTGTCAGACCCACCATACTTGCTCCGGACACTGCGAGAGGGCTGTACAAGCAATGATCACACGCACGGCACAGCGGACACACCAGGAACCGCGGTGTTGGCCGTCGAATGGCGCTAGCTGCGCAGCATTTGTGCACCGCCGCCGTCAGTGTCAGCCAGTTTGCCGTGGCATACGGAGCTCCATCGCAGTCTTTAACACTGGTAACATGCCGCGACAGCGTGGACGTGAACCGTATGTGCAGTTGACGGACTTTGAGCGAGGGCGTATAGTGGGCATGCGGGAGGCCGGGTGGACGTACCGCCGAATTGCTCAACACGTGGGGCTTGAGGTCTCCACAGTACATCGATGTTGTCGCCAGTGGTCGGCGGAAGGCTCACGTGCCCGTCGACCTGGGACCGGACCGCAGCGACGCACGGATGCACGCCAAGACCGTAGGATCCTACGCAGTGCCGTAGGGGACCGCACCGCCACTTCCCAGCAAATTAGGGACACTGTTGCTCCTGGGGTATCGGCGAGGACCATTCGCAACCGTCTCCATGAAGCTGGGCTACGGTCCCGCACACCGTTAGGCCGTCTTCCGCTCACGCCCCAACATCGTGCAGCCCGCCTCCAGTGGTGTCGCGACAGGCGTGAATGGAGGGACGAATGGAGACGTGTCGTCTTCAGCGATGAGAGTCGCTTCTGCCTTGGTGCCAATGATGGCCGTATGCGTGTTTGGCGCCGTGCAGGTGAGCGCCACAATCAGGACTGCATACGACCGAGGCACACAGGGCCAACACCCGGCATCATGGTGTGGGGAGCGATCTCCTACACTGGCCGTACACCACTGGTGATCGTCGAGGGGACACTGAATAGTGCACGGTACATCCAAACCGTCATCGAAGCCATCGTTCTACCATTCCTAGACCGGCAAGGGAACTTGCTGTTCCAACAGGACAATGCACGTCCGCATGTATCCCGTGGTACCCAACGTGCTCTAGAAGGTGTAAGTCAACTACCCTGGCCAGCAAGATCTCCGGATCTGTCCCCCATTGAGCATGTTTGGGACTGGATGAAGCGTCGTCTCACGCGGTCTGCACGTCCAGCACGAACGCTGGTCCAACTGAGGCGCCAGGTAGAAATGGCATGTCAAGCCGTTCCACAGGACTACATCCAGCATCTCTACGATCGTCTCCATGGGAGAATAGCAGCCTGCATTGCTGCGAAAGGTGGATATACACTGTACTAGTGCCGACATTGTGCATGCTCTGTTGCCTGTGTCCATGTGCCTGTGGTTCTGTCAGTGTGATCATGTGATGTGTCTGACCCCAGGAATGTGTCAATAAAGTTTCCCCTTCCTGGGACAATGAATTCACGGTGTTCTTATTTCAATTTCCAGGAGTGTACGTATTATGAAGCCTGACACATTTCTTTCCACCCGTCCACATGGGTCCTGTTGCACCGGCGGCCGGCCGCGTCGTGTAATAAAATAGGCTGCGGAGCCGCCTCTGTTTCTATTTCCCGGTGCGAGCGAGCAGCGAAACCTGCTGCTTATGGAGCGGAAACTACTATACCGTTTCAATAAGACGTCAGGTGCATGCTAGTTTTAGACAGGCGTTGGGAGCCTAACAGTTCATATGTGTTACGATTCAGCAATGTAATGGAGGTACCCGCGTCCAACTGAAATTTCACACATTTGCCACTAATATGCATTGAACAAAAAGTTTGTTGCACTGGCGTAGCACTGAATAAACTGTTCACTTGCTACTTTTGCTAACGCCTGCAGCAGCCTTTGAATGCACTGGTTGTATGGGCCTTGTGACTAGATTTTAGTGAATGGGCAGAATTCTTATGTTTGTTCCGTTGCAATCGTACGTGACTTTTCTTGCCACAAGCGGAACACTGTGCTCGTCTGGTCGGGGAGACGTGGCGTTTGTGCCCTGAATAGCACAGAGGCCATGACAACTCTATTCACTGTAGCGACCTGTTTAGAGAACTGTATACGCGCTGTCGCCGGTCGTAAGCAAGGGACGGCTAGACCTCGCAAATTGGTGGCGGCTCAGATTTATTGGCCAACATGGCACCTGAATCGTACTGATCTAGTATTTGCACTGCGTGCTGAAATGATGGATCTGACTGTTTCAAAATTTGTTCTCTAAGTCTGACATCAGTTACATTATACATGATCACATCAGGCAACATAACATCTGAATACAGGGTGAAAAGTATTTCAACCGACAAACTCTGGAAGGTTGTAGGGGACATCAAAACAAATATTTTTCCCTAATGTCATTTTTTCCAATGAGGAGTATTTAAACCGGTAGAGGAAGATTTCTCTGGCGGCATATTAATTAAACCAACAAACATTTTTCCATTTCTTTATGACAAAGAGACAACACATTAACACAACCCAATTTCAGTTACAGTAGATTTTCAAAAACGCCTCCATTGACACGTAAACAAAGATTACACCGTCGGATCATGTTCTGCCTGACACGGGCAAAAACCCCAGGAGTATCCTGAATTGTTCCTGCTGCTGCTACTATCCGGGCAACCAGTTCCTCTTCTGATGCAACAGGAGTTGCGTAAAGAAGGTTGCGCATCTCTCCCCACACAAAAAAGTCCGGAGGGGACATATCTGGGGATCGAGCAGGCCATCGTACAGGATCAACTCTGCCAATCCACGTTTCTGGGAACCGCCAGTCCAGGAATCGACGCACACGACGACTGAAATGTGCGGGCGCCCCGTCATGTTGGAACCACATGCGTTGTCTTGTAGGGAGCGGGACGTCTTCCAGCAATTCTGGCAATGCTCTGGCGATAAAATTGTAATAGTGCCTGCCATTTAATGGCCTAGGTAGCAGATACGGCCCACTTAAACTGTCCTCAACACCACCGACACACACATTAACGAAGAACCGCACTTGATGAGCGCTAGTAACTGTTGCATGTGGGTTATCCTCACTCCAAACATGAGAATTGTGCATGTTGAAGACTCCATCACGCCCGAACGTTGCTTCATCGGTAAACAACACAGAGGACGGAAATGTAGGATGCATTTCACACTGTTACAGGTACCACTGCGAAAACTGTGCTCTGGGTGGATAATCAACTGGTTCCAGGTTGTGGACACGCTGTAAGTGAAATGGACGTAACAATTTCTCTCCAAGGACTGTTCTTACATTCGTCTTATTCGTCCCCATGTTACGTGGAATTGCACGAGTGCTGATCGAAGGATCCCACTCCACATGCTGCAAGACAGCTTTCTCAAATTGCAGCGTTCTTACCGTGCGACGGCGTCCCTGTCCAGGTAATCTGCTAAATGACCCGGTCTCACACAGACGTTGGTACACAGCAGCAAAGGGCGTATGATGCGGGTTACGGCGATTAGGATATTGTTGTTGATAAACCCGCTGTGCAGCTCGTCCGTTGTGGTGCGCTACGTAGTATGCACGAATCATATCAGTGTACTCACTCCAGGTGTATCGCTCCATTAGTAAACAGAGACAATGCACTTCTACACTGGTGGACAGCAGTTGCGTACAACTGAAGAGAGTAATACGCCCTCTAACAAGTGAAGATCTTAATACAGCTTCTAACAACTGAAGAGCGTAATACAGCCTCCACCGGTTTAAATAATCCTCGTAGGAAAAAATGACATCAGGGGAAAAATATTTCTTTTGATGTCCCCTACAACCTCCCAGAGTTTGTCAGTTTAAATACTTTTCACCCTGTATAAAGGACAACAAGCACATCTCAATTTGCATTTTCTCGTCATACCCTGTAAATCTGTTACCCACTCGCAGTAACTTTGTTCTGACCTTTTTTTTTTTTGCAACGAAAGAATTGGTACCTAGCTCCTACGACATTCATTTGTTGGTCGTAATAGTTAGTTACAACCTGTTTATAGGAAAGTTCACACGGAGTTGCGTTAGGGATCAATTTCATAATGAGGCGAAAAACTGCACTTCCTACCGTTGACACAAAATAATGTAGTTTCACAGTATCTGGTACATTGTGAGCAATTATGTGGCGTCAGATTGTTGCAACCACTCAAGCCACTCCTCGTCTTTTTCGTTAGACTGGCCAAAGGGTGGTATAGCACTCAGAGTTACACGTACTGCTTGTCGTTTTGTTTGGCCCGCAGCGTTTGTGACTTGATTTGTTAACTGCTGCTGTACTGTGATTAGCAGCGTAACTGCGTAACAGCGTAACAGCGAAACTGAAACATCTGTGTTAGCTGTGTTGCATCTATCGGTTGCTGCTGAGGCGCCTGAGTAGGGGCTGGGATAGGTGGGTTGTTCATTGTGGAAGATTGGTTAGGGTTAGGTTAGTGTTGTTTAACGTCCCGTCGACAACGAGGTCATTAGAGACGGAACGCAAGCTCGGGTTAGGGAAGGATTGGGAAGGAAATCGGCCATGCCCTTTCAAAGGAACCATCTCGGCATTTGCCTGAAACGATTTAGGGAAATCACGGAAAACCTAAATCAGGATGGCTGGAGACGGGATTGAACCGTCGTCCTCCCGAATGCGAGTCCAGCGTGCTAACCACTGCGCCACCTCGCTCGGTGCTTCATTGTGGAAGAGACAAAGGCAATAAACAGACAAGGCAAGAAAAAAGGCAAGTGAACATACCCCCATAAAGAAAAGCCAATGTGGAATTAAGGTATCAGTAAAATACAAAAGAAAATGCGTGGACGCCAGGTACTGCGTTCTGCTTATAACTTGCCGCCAAATGTTAAATCCTGCGTAGTCGTCGAAATGGGGTGTCTAGGAAACCTGCTTTCTCGGGCCACTAGACAACATTCGAACAAATCGTATTAATGAGTTTTATTACAAAAATAACTCTGAATATTACACAGATGTATAGCAAGCAAAGGGTGACATGCAAAATAAACCAGATTGTTCAGTATAACAATCCTAACAGGAGCACTTGATTTGACTCTTTTATTCAGGTCGCTCGTCTCGAAGCTTCTCTTGGACCGGGCCACGAAGGGGCCGCTGCTGTTGCGTTGTCCGCCTGGAGAGGGGACGGTCAGCGTGCGATTGGCTGGCGTCTTCACACGACCCTCTCTGGTCTATTGTCCGCGACTGGCGTGCCGGCGCTCGACTTTACGCCGTAAAAAAAAAAAAAAAAAAAAAAAAAACCTTCATTAGTGAACTTGGTGATAAATTAAGTTGTAGTATTCGTCGGCGAACCGAATTTTTTGGGGCTTACGGTAACATTGTCAGGCACGACAGCAGCGTTTTCTTGCGTTCGAACAGAACGCGATCGTCCTGTTTTCTTAACGTTTGAAACAGAGCCCGTGGTCTCAGACTTCCGGCTCAACCTCAGAAGTGATGATTTCAGCTGGAGCAGCATTACGTGCGAGTGTCACACGCAGTTCTCGAACGCTTGCCGTGGGACTTTCACTGTTTTTGTAATAGCTTCCTATCACTTGGACACGTTGCTCAGTTGTCATCTGGTCCATGACGAAAATAAACATTAAACAGCAATGCTCATCGTATAAAAGCTGCCAGGCTACTAATGGGAAGGATCGCAGATAACAAACATGAAAAAAACCACGGCTGCCAACCGTCACATGACAAAATGGCGAAAATTCAAATTCGTCTTTAGTTCCCGGACGCCCGTAAGTATCCGGTACAAGGCTTAATTTTTTTACAATACCCTGAGTGGCCAAAAGTTGTGAGAAGGGACCGGGACACAGCTGATGAAGCCCATTTTGTACATTTTGAATTGACGCCAGCTAGACTGCAATTGCCAAGACTACGTACCAGGTGATCAAAAAGTCAGTATCAATTTGAAAACTTATTAAACCATGGTATAATGTAGATAGAGGGGCAAAATTGACGCTCATGCTTGGAATGACATGGGGTTTTATTAGAACCAAAAAAAAAAAAAAAAAGCTTCACAAAATGTACGACAGATGGCGCTGGACACCAAGACGTCAGTGACTGCGCATGACAATCGTGTATAAAAGCAGCTGTAATGAGAGAGAGAATCAGATGCGCCAGCAGTCGCAGCATGTTGACGTTACCTGAAATGGCGCTTTTAGTGAAGCTGTATTATCAGAATGTTGAATGTGCTAGTTCAGCGTTACGATTCTATCGACATAGAAAGGGGATTCGAATGGGTAAAGGTCCGTTGACAAGTGCAGCTGTGGCGAGAATGATTTCGAAGCGCGGAGCCAAGGGGTGTTTTGACGATAGACCCCGTAGTGGCCGACCGAGCACAAGGCGTAATGCTGCTGAGACAGTTCAAGAAGAAATGGAGACTGTAGCAGGTTTACAAAATCCATCGGCATCTTGATCTTTTACCTGGCGATTTAGTGAAACGGAGGGCATTTGCGGTGTGGGCGTTTCAAAAGATGGCGGAAGATGACGATTGTTTGAGTAACGTGCTGTGGACCGACGAAGCTCATTTCACGCTCCGAGGGTGTGTCAACGGCCACAACTGCAGAATTTTGGCTACCTAAAATCCTAGAACTGTCGTGGAAACTCCATTGCACGACGAGAAAGTCACGCTATGGGTTGCATTTACCACATCTACCGTTATCGGGCGTTTTTCTTCGAGGAAACGCGTGATTCTGGTTTTGTAACTGCTACCGTGACGGATGAGAGATACGCCGATATGTTACAGAATCGCATCATCCCCAGCCTTGCTGATAAACACCTGCTGGAACGTACGATGTTTATGCAGGATGCCGCTCCACCCCACATAGCTAGACGCGTGAAAGATCTCTTGCGCGCGTCGTTTGGCGGTGATCGTGTGCTCAGCCGCCACTTTCGTCATGCTTGGCCTCCCAGGTCCCCAGACCTCAGTCCGTGCGATTATTGGCGTTGGGGTTACCTGAAGTCGTAAGTGTATCGTGATCGACCGACATCTCTAGGGACGCTGAAAGACAACATACGACGCCAATGCCTCGCCATAACTCCGGACATATTTTACAGTGCAGTTCACAACATTATTCCCCGACTACAGCTATTGTTGAGGAATGATGGTGGACATACGGAGCATTTCCTGTCAAGAACATCATCTTTGCTTTGTACTGCTTTGTTATGCTGATTATTGCATTTCTGATCAGATGAAGCGCCATCTGTCGGACATTTTTTGAACCTTTGTAATTTTTTGGTTCTAATAAAACCCCATGTCATTCCAAGCATGTGAGTCAATTTGTACCTCTCTATCTACATTATTCCGTGATTTATTCAGTTTTCAAATTTACACTGACTGTTTGATCACCCGGTATATTGAAGGAGGGGGAGAGAATTCATATAAAGATTCAAGAACCACTACGAAGTGAAGAGTCTAGGACTGTAGTGATTATCTCACTCGTAGCGACATGGGCGGGGTGTGAGCTGTCAGTGCCACGACATTTCGCAATAGCAATAGCTTTTAAAAAATATTAGACACACGAAAAAACAAACATTACTAAAGGTGAAATGTTTACAGTACCCTAGGGAAGTATGATAGAAGCGTTACTGTTTACAATGTGTAGAAATGACATAGTATCGGGGTTGTTGTTGTTGTCTTCAGTCCTGAGACTGGTTTGATGCAGCTCTCCATGCTACTCTATCCTGTGCAAGCTTCTTCATCTCCCAGTACCTACTGCAACCTACATCCTTCTGAATCTGCTTAGTGTATTCATCTCTTGGTCTCCCTATACCATTTTTACCCTCCACGCTGCCCTCCAATTCTAAATTTGTGATGCCTTCATGCCGCAGAACATGTTCTACCAACCGGTCCCTTCTTCTTGTCAAGTTGTGCCACAAACTCCTCTTCTCCCCAATTCTATTCAAAACCTCCTCATTAGTTATGTGATCTACCCATCTAATCTTCAGCATTCTTCTGTAGCACCACATTTCAAAAGCTTCTATTCTCTTCTTGTCCAAACTATTTATCGCTCATGTTTCACTTCCATACAAGGCTACACTCCATACAAATACTTTCAGAAACGACTTCCTGACACTTAAATCTATACTCGATGTTAACAAATTGCTCTTCTTCAGAAACGATTTCCTTGCCATTGCCAGTCTACATTTTATATCCTCTCGACTTCGACCATCATCAGTTATTTTACTCCCTAAATAGCAAAACTTCTTTACTACTTTAAGTGTCTCATTTCCTAATCTAATTCCCTCAGCATCACCCGATTTAATTTGACTACATTCCATTATCCTTGTTTTGCTTTTGTTCATCTTATATCCTCCTTTCAAGACACTGTTCATTCCGTTCAACTGCTCTTCCAAGTCCTTTGCTGTCTCTGACAGAATTACAATGTCATCGGCGAACATCAACGTTTTTATTTCTTCTCCATGGATTTTAATACCTACTCCGAACTTTTCTTTTGTTTCCTTTATTGCTTGCTCAATATACAGATTGAATAACATCGGGGTCCGCAGCTCGTGGTCGTGCGGTAGCGTTCTCGCTTCCCACGCCCGGGTTCCCGGGTTCGATTCCTGGCGGGGTCAGGGATTTTCTCTGCCTCGTGATGGCTGAGTTAGGTTAGTTAGGTTTAAGTAGTTCTAAGTTCTAGGGGACTGATGACCATAGATGTTAAGTCCCATAGTGCTCAGAGCCATTTTTTCAATAACATTGGGGAGAGGCTACAACCCTGTCTCACTCCCTTCCCAACTGCTGCTTCCCTTTCATGCCCATCGGCTCTTATAACTGCCATCTGGTTTCTGTACAAATTGTAAATAGCCTTTCGCTCCCTGTATTTTACCCCTGCCATCTTTAGAATTTGAAAGAGTGTATTCGAGTCAACATTGTCAAAAGCTTTCTCTAAGTCTACAAATGCTAGCAATGTAGGTTTGCCTTTCCTTAATCTGTTTTCTAAGATAAGTCGTAGGGTCAGTATTGCCTCACGTGTACCAACATTTCTGCGAAATCCAAACTGATCTTCCGCGAGGTCGGCTTCCACCAGTTTTTCCATTCGTCTGTAAAGAATTCGCGTTAGTAATTTTTAGCTGTGACTTATTAAACTGATAGTTCGGTAATTTTCACATTTGTCAACACCTACCTTCTTTGGGATTGGAATTATTATGTTCTTCTTGAAGTCTGAGGGTATTTCGTCTGTCTCATACATCTTGCTCACCAGATGGTAGAGCTTTGTCATGACTGGCTCTCCCAAGACCATCAGTAGTTCTAATGGAATGTTGTCTACTCCCGAGGCCTTGTTTCGACTCAGGTGTTTCAGTGCTTGGTCAAACTCTTCACGCAGTATCTTATCTCCCATTTCATCTTCATCTACATCCTCTTCCATTTCCTTAATATTGTCCTCAAGCACATCGCCCTTGTATAGACCCTCTATATACTCCTTCCACCTCTCTCCTTTTCCTTCTTTCCTTAGAACTGGGTTTCCATCTGAGCTCTTGATATTCATACAAGTGGTTCTCTTTTCTCCAAAGGTCTCTTTAATTTTTCTGTAGGCTTTATCTACCTTACCCCTAGTGAGATAAGCCTCTACATCCTCACATTTTTCCTCTAGCCATCCATGCTTAGCCATTTTGCACTTCATATCGATCTCATTTGTGAGACGTTTGTATTCATTTTTGCCTGCTTCATTTACTGCGTTTTTATATTTTCTCCTTTCATCAATTAAATTCAATGTTTCTTCTGTTACCCAAAGATTTCTACTAGCCCTTTTCTTTTTACCTACTTGATCTTCTGCTGCCTTCACTACTTCATCCCTCAAAGCTACCCATTCTTCTTCTACTGTATTTCTTTCCCCCATTCCTGTAAATTGTTCCCTTATGCTCTCCATGCTCTCCCTGAAACTCTGCACAACCTCTGGTTCTTTCAGTTTATCCAGTTCCCATCTCCTTAAATTCCCACTTTTTTGCAGTTTCTTCAGTTTTAATCTACAGTTCATAACCAACAGATTGTGGTCAGAGTCCACATGTGCCCCTGGAAATGTCTTGCAATTTAAAACCTGGTTCCTAAATCTCTGTCTTACCATTATGTAATCTATCTGATACCTTCTAGTACCTCCAGGATTCTTCCATGGATACAACCTTCTTTTATGATTCTTGAACCAAGTGTTAGCTATGATTAAGTCATGCTCTGTACAAAATTCTACCAGACTGTTTCCTCTTTCATTTCTCTCCCCCAATCCATATTCACCCACTATGTTTCCTTCTCTCCCTTTTCCTACTTTCGAATTCCAGTCACCCATGACTATTAAATTTTTTGTCTCCCTTCACTACCTGAATAATTTCATTTATCTTATCATACATTTCATCAATTTCTTCATCATCGGCAGAGCCAGTTGGCATATAAACTTGAACTACCGCAGTAGGAATGGACTTCGTGTCTATCTTGGCCACAATAATGCGTTCACTATGCTGTTTGTAGTAGCTTACCCGCACTCCTATTTTTTTATTCATTATTAAACCTACTCCTGCATTACCCCTATTTGAGTTTGTATTTATAACCCTGTAATTACCTGACCAAAAGTCTTGTTCCTCCTGCCACCGAACTTCACTAATTCCCACTATATCTAACTTTAACCTATCCATTTCCCTTTTTAAATTTTCTAACCTACCTGTCCGATTAAGGGATCTGACATTCCACGCTCCGATCCGTAGAACGTCAGTTTTCTTTCTCCTGATAATGACGTCCTCTTGAGTAGTCCCCGCCCGGAGATCCGAATGGGTGACTCTATTTTACCTCCGGAATATTTTACCCAAGAGGACGCCATCATTATTTAACCATACAGTAAAGCTGCATGCCCTCGGGAAAAATTATGGTTGTAGTTTCCCCTTGCTTTCAGCCATTTGCAGTACCAGCACAGCAAGGCCGTTTTGGTTAGTGTTACAAGGCCAGATCAGTCAATCATCCAGACTGTTGCCCCTGCAACTACTGAAAAGGCTGCTGCCCATCTTCAGGAACCACACATTTGTCTGGCCTCTCAACAGATGCCCCTCCATTGTGGTTGCACCTACGGTACGGCCATCTGTATCGTTGAGGCACGCACGCCTACCCACCAACGGCAAGGTCCATGGTTCATGGGGGTAGGAGTACGAGGGTAGGTCAATTATTATCCACAATTTAGTTATATTTTTGTTTATTTTTGTAGTACTGTCGTTTTACGTTGATGACGCATGCTTTATTTGTTGTCATATCTTTGCAATTTTCAAGCTGCTAGGTTAGTTTCGTTATCGCTGCCGTGCTGTTAATCGTGTCTGCTCCGCTGTCCATTTGCACCAAAGAAGAGCCACGCTCAGTGATCCGTTTTTTGAGGTCGGAAGGCCTATGAGGAGCCGAAATTCACCGAAGACTTTCGGTGCAGTACGGGAAAAGTGTTTTGCCACAACCGAGTGTCTATGGATGGATTGAAAAATTCCAAAATGGTCCCACAAGTGTTACTCAAAATGAAGGAGCCGGACGACCGTTTACAGCCACAAATGAAGAAACTACTGAGCGTTCACGTGAAATGATTCTTTTAGACAGATGATTGACTATTGATGAAGTGGCATATCGTCTGCAAATTAGTCACGGTTCTGCCTACGAAATCATCCACAACAGACTTGGATTTCATGAAGTTTGTGCAAGATGGGTCCCAAAACAACTCATAGAGTTGCATAAACAAACATGCTTGGACATCGGCAAAAAACGTTTGAATCGCTATGCTAACGAAGGGGACAACTTCTTAGACAGGATCATTACTGGCGACGAAGCATGGATCCATTATTACGAGCCGGAGAATAAACGGCAGAGCATGGAATGGAAAAATTCAAATTCACCGTGCAAGAAAAATTTCAAGACCCAATCTAGCCGGCCGTTGTGGCCGAGAGGTTCTAGGCGCTTCAGTCTGGAACCGCGTTGCTGCTACGGTCGCAGGTTCGAATCTTGTCTCGGGCATGGATGTGTGTGATGTGCATAGGTTAGTTAGGTTTAAGTATTTCTATGTCTAGGGGCTGATGACCTCAGATGTTAGGTCCCATAGTGCTCAGAGCCATTTGAACCATTTGACCCAACCGTCCGCAGGAAAACATGCTTACGGTTTCTTCGAACGCAGAAAGTCCAGTATTGGAACTTTATGGGGAAGGAGGCACAACAATAAACAGTGTACTTCACAGTGAGATGCTTACTGACAGTCTAAAGCCTGCAACTCGAAGCAAAGCGAAGGGTTGCTGTCAAAAAGTGTGCCCACACTGCTGGAACGCTCCAGAAAATCAAATCTGAAGTACTGGATCATCCTCCATACAGTCCTGATCTTGCCCCTTCTGACTATCACTTGTTTGGTCCAATCAAACAGGCATTAAGGGGCCGTCGATTTGCCTCGGACGAACCAGTGAAAGAAGCGGTGCATTCCTGGCTCGCAGCTCAACCGAAAACCTTCTTTCATGAGGGCATCAGGAAGCTTGTACAGCGATGGAACAAGTGCGTTGAAATGCAAGGAGACTATGTCGAAAAATGATATTTTAAGTTTCCTATTTGATTACAATAAAATTTTGTAACTACTTTGCGGATAATAATTGACTTAGCCTCGTAGAAAGCTTTTAAAGCTCTTTAAGACTGTTTGGAGGTTAGGCGGTTGCCAACAATAAACTAGCAACGCAAGAAGAGAGTATGGATTTGCAAAATGGCTGACATTGGACTGATGAATGCTGCAGGCTCTGGCTGTTGGCCCTGAACGTAAATAAATGTAACACACTGCGCATACATAGGAAAAGAAATCCACTGCTGTACAACCACACTGTGGATGAGACATTGCTGGAAGCAGTACATGGCACAAAATACCTATCAGGAGTGACCTTAAGTGGAATCGCCACACCAAACAAATAGCAGGAAAGGCGGACGCCAGACGGATTCACAGACCTGATTTTTTTATGGAGGAAGGAAAATTCTTCCTTCATGCTCTTTGATGATATTTAATGATTTTTAGATGCAAGATTTATACAAAATGTCCCGTTTTCAAAATATGTTTTGTACACTCGGCCTCTTTCTATGGACTAAACTAACTAATTTTGAAATATTCACTATTGTAATAAATAAACCGATCATTGAATACTTACCATGCAAAATAACAATAATAATATTCATTTACACATCGGAATTAAAATAACGAACCACTTCCATGTATCCTAGCGGTCACAAGCTCCTCACACTGCTACGTTGACTTGTCGATATTTTCATAGTGAAGTCCAACAGTTGGTTGCACTTGTACACCATAAAAAGACTGGAAATGCACGAATATGTGCACGAGGTTTACACTGGGGTAAATACACTACTGGCCATTAAAATTGCTACACCAAGAAGAAATGCAGATGATAAACGGGTATTCATTGGACAAATATATTATACTAGAACTGACATGTTATTACTTTTTCACACAATTTGGGTGCATAGATCCTGAGAAATCAGTACCCAGAACAACCACCTCTGGCCGTAATAACGGCCTTGATACGCCTGGGCATTGAGTCAAACAGAGTTTGGATGGCGTGTACAGGTACAGCTGCCCATGCAGCTTCAACACGATACCACAGTTCATCAATAGTAGTGACTGGCGTATTGTGACGAGCCAGTTGCTCAGCCACCATTGACCAGACGTTTTCAGTTGGTGAGAGATCTGGAGAATGTGTTGGCCAGGGCAGCAGTCGAACATTTTCTGTATCCAGAAAGGCCCGTGCAGGACCTGTAACATGCGGTCGTGCGTTATCGTGCTGAAATGTAGGGTTTCGCAGGGATCGAATGAAGCGTAGAGCCACGGGTCGTAACATATTTGAAATGTAACGTCCACTATTCAAAATGCCGTCAATGCGAACTACAGGTGACCGAGACGTGTAACCAATGGCACCCCATACCATCACGCCGGGTGATACGCCAATATGGCGATGACGAATACACGCTTCAAATGTGCGTTCACCGCGATGTCGCCAAACACGGATGCGACCATCATGATGCTGTGTACAGAACCTTGATTCATCCGAAAAAATGACGTTTTGCAATTCGTGCACCCATGTTCGTCGTTGAGTACACAATCGCAGGCGCTCCTGTCTGTGATGCAGCGTCAAGAGTAACCGCAGCCGTGGTCTCCGAGCTGATGGTCCATGCTGCTGCGAACGTCGTCGAACTGTTCGTGCTGATGGCTGTTGTCTTGCAAACGTCCCCATCTGTTGACTCGGGGATCGAGACGTGGCTGCACGATCCGTTACAGCCATGCGGATAAGATGCTTGTCATCTCGACTCGTAGTGATACGAGGCCGTTGGGATCCAGCACGGCGTTATGTATTACCCTCCTGCACCCACTGAATCTATATTCTGCCATCAGTCATTGGATCTCGGCCAGCAATGTCGCGATACGATAAACCGCAATCGCGATGGGCTACAATCTGACCTTTATCAAAGTCGGAAACTTGATGGTACGCATTTCTCCTCCTTACACGAGGCATCACAACAACGTTTTACCAGGCAACGCCGGTCAACTGCTGTTTGTGTATGAGAAATCGGTTGGAAACTTTCTTCATGTCTGTACGTTGTAGGTGTCGCCACCGGCACCATCCTTCTGTGAATGCTCTGCAAAAGCTAATCATTTGCATATCACAGCATCTTCTTCCTGTCGGTTAAATTTCGCATCTATAGCACGTCATCTTCGTGGTGTAGCAATTTTAATGGCCATTAGTGTATTTCGGTTGCAACTAATAGACAATAAAATTTAATGTACACAATTGCAGCCAGTGTGTCTGAAATGGTTAAGGAAGCGTAACTCATCCACACGGCGCTTGTTCGACGGATTCTGGAGCAATGTTCGACAATCTGGGCCCATGACCGGGTTGGGTTTATAAAAGAGACAGAGAAAATCCAACAAAGAGCGGAGCGTTTCGTTATGGGATCGTTTAGTCTGCGTGACTGCTTTACAGAGATGCGCATACGTTACAAGAGTCACAGGGAGGTTGACTACTGAAATTTCCAGAGAGCACTTTCCGGTAAGAGTCAGACAACCCGTCAGTTCCTCCCACATGAGTCTCGCCAAATGACCGCGATGAAAAAATTCGAGCCAATACAGAGCTTCACCGACAGTCAATCTTCCCATGCGCCATTCGTGAGTGGAACTTCGTAGGAGGGATCGGTTCGTGGAATCAAAAGTACCCTCCACCACACACCGCGAGGTGGATTACGGAGTGTTGATGTAGAGGTAGACCTTTCAGACGAAAGTACTATATCACATAACGATGACTTGTTGTGATCGTGGGGTTGATCTGAGATTCTGTTATTCTGCGCAACGGATTAATCTGAGATGTAGCCTTTACCCTGTGGCTCCTGCAAGATGCAATTCCCACCCCTACACTACTACAGAAGTCAGACAGACGCTCCTAACGTTCTAAAGAGAAATGCCTGAAAAACTCTCAGCAATAAATATCTTCTGGAGTCGTCCACTGTAAGAAAATGACACAAAAATTCGCAAAATTTCTTACGTATCTAGTGGGATACTTGGATACTGGAGTAGTGCTAGTTACTGTAAGAAAAAGATGAAACTAACGAAAGTTATTATTTACTTTTGCAAAAATTCTGAGAAATCGCAATGGCACTTTTAGTTATGAATTGAACAAGTTATATCCTGGTTCCTTTCAGAATGTGAAGTTACCTCTCAAGGATAGGATTCGCTAATGAAATATCTATACAAAGTTTGTTGATTTGGCAGAATGGCTGAGAGGCTCTTGAATAATTATCCTGTAGAATATTGCTAGGTACGGTTGAGGCTGTTGCGTGTGAAATGCAGTGAAGTGTACTGTTGTGGAGGAAATATGGGGCTCGCAAGAGCTGTAGCACACAATACTGTAAGCTGCGATGACTCTTGTCTGCGCCGCTTGCTGCTGACAACTCTCGTTCTATCTGGATTGACCTTCGCCAATCAAACTCTCCCTACACCTTGATGAAGTCAAGGATTCCTATTAGCTCCTAGTCTAACTATTGGCGTGGTACACCGGTCAGATAACCAGTCCACCACAATGCCACTCAAAAATTCACTCACAGGCGTTGAACTATAACTCTGCCCGTTCACACTGCACCATAAGTGTGTCGGCCAACACAGTGAACAACGCTTAATCGCAATATAGAGAGTTGCACTTCGATTCGCTCTCGACAGAGGTGCTCTCCCAGTGAAGTACTGAGGAGAGACTTGTTCCTCGCTTCAAGAGAGACAACGGAACGGCCCCTCTCCACGCCAGACGTGAAGGGGTGTATTCTTCACTCTCTTCCACAACTCCTTCAGCTCAAGGCGTCAGAAATATCATCTGCCAATCAGCATTGCTCTTCTAAAACGGGAGAGTGACGTTTCGTTTAAGGCGACCAATCCGGAAATCTGTAGTATCGGCGTTTGGCGTTTGCTGTCTCCCTGTGAAAATCTCTGAAACTGCGTGCTATGTGTAAAGAATGCGTAGGCTGGGCGCTCCCACAAAATGTAGCGGAATTTGCTTTTAAGCTGAACACGGGGTCGTTCGTCCTTTCCCTTGGGCGAATGCTGTCCGCTCCATGGGCGTCCACCGACCGACGTAGATAGGTTGGGACTGGCCTCCTGGCGTGCGGTTGCCTCTCTCGAACTAAAAGCTCCTGTGACCGTCGTGTCTGGAATGTATGTGTGTACGCCAGCCTCGAGTATTGCAACCACGGTGCGCACTTGCGATTTATTAGTTATTTTACATATCGTTTACATGAATTCATACAACATTGACTTTATCTTATCGAGTTTGGGTTCGAATGAAGCGTCTTGATATGTGGAATATGATTTTGAGGGCGGGATATGTAAGCAATGAAGGTCAGGAGACCACGACGTCTTACACTGTTTACAAATTCGCTGAGAGAGTTCATTACGTTGGCTGCCTGACGAACACTGAACTAATTCTAAATACTGAACAATTTACCATAGTCATAAACTTCAAACTAAAGCTTTACAAGGTTGGTACTCTCTACCATAGTCATTCTACCACTGTCATTTATTTTAAACAACTACCAATGTCTATACATCAGCTCGGGTTCTTCTGGGACAGCCTTCGTACTGTGAATGGCGTGCAACAAGACAGTGTTCGGTGCTACTTAGGAGCAGACTTTGATTTCGTACATTTGCATTTTCCAACGTAGCTGCCTTTTCGAGGTGCTATTCAAAAGTTATCGAAATTTGAGTTTTTCCTACAGATGGTTACGAGTACACAGAAATAACGCCAGGTGTTTCCTCATTAGAGTTGTGCTCTTTCAAAAATATGGTAGTTTTGGTACAGTACATGAATGATGTAGTAAATGATAGCATTACCAGCAGTGTTGGTAGGGAAAGAAACATGAATGAATGTGTGAGAGAGACACTGGATACTGACGGAGGACAGAACGTCCCACCACAAGAAGTCGTAATAAACCTTGCCACCATCACGGGAGAATGTTGCAGAGCATGCATTAACATCTGTCGTGACCACATGCCGTGTTAAGGATCATGTCCCGTAAATAGCGACGACTAAACTAAAGTAAAGGGGATACGTCTGATGTCTACAACTACCGCCCAATCTCTCTTCTGACTGCCTTATCCAAAATTTTTGAAAAAGTAATGTATTGTAGAGTAGCTTCACACCTTTGTAAAAATAAAATTTTAACAAAATGTCAGTTTGGTTTCCAAAAGGGTTTTTCAACGAAAAATGCTATATATACTTTCACTAATGAAATATTAAATGCTCTGAGTAATCGGAAGTCACCCGTTGGGATTTTTTGTGATCTATCAAGGGCTTTTAATTGTGTAAATCATGGAATACTTCTAGATAAGCTCAAGTACTGTGATATGAATGGGACAGTGCTCGAATGGTTTAAATCATACCTGACTGGAGGAGTGCAGAAAGTTGAAATAAGCAGTTCACATAATATGCAAAAAACTGGTGATTTCTCAAACTGGGGAACAATCAAGAATGGGTTGCCGCAAGGTTCGGTCTTGGGCCCTTTGTTGTTCTTAATATGTATTAATACTCACCATTCTATATTCACGTTATCTTGTGTCCACAGACGTCACTGGGTGCGGATATGGAAGCTCAAGTGCAAGTATACCACTCTCTCGGCCGCTTCTTCCCAATCAAGTAGCTCCTCAATTCACCTCACAAGTGATGAGTGCACCTCACTTGCCAATACCGCTCGGCAGATCGGACGGTCACCCATCCACATGCCAGCCCAGTCCGACAGGGCTTAACTTCGGTAATCTGACAGGAACAGGTTATAATGGTCACCTAGTCGTAGATATTGCTATAATCGCACTATTTCACTCCCATTTACGGAGCTTGTTAGCACTTGATGTTAGGTTGACGCCATTAAAATGCATTTGGGTAATCGGTGCTGCTTGCTGGATCGCTGCTGTGTCTCGATGCTAATGATGGCTCTAAATCTGGTTGTCTAGGGGTAAAAAGATGAGGTCCCGTGTTTTGGATGTGCTTTTGATGATAAATAATGAGCGAAAGCAACAAATATTTAAACTTCAGATACTTATTACTCTGGTGGCCATCTTAATTACACTGTCCACCAAAGACAATGACACAGCACAAAGTAGCACTTCTTTTACATGTTCTTTGAAATGTTTATCCACCTCGAACAATAACACACATATACTTTAGCAAAGTGACATTCACACTCCACTCGCGACCCTTCTTGCTGCTTGTATTTATAACATTGTCAAAGAACTACTAAAAAGAGATATAGTTTATAAGTCACATGTACATCTGTTATCGTAATTTGTGCAGAAAAGTTATTAATTTATATCGAGTGACATAATTTAACAGGTCATTAAAATGACAGACAGATTTGTTGACTTGACAGAATAATTCTTTGTTACAAAAAGGCCGTTTATTAGAAGTGCTTTACTGTATGATTAAATGATGATGTCGTCCTCTTGGGTAAAATATTCCGGAGGTAAAATAGTCCCCCATTCGGTTCTCTGGGCGGGGACTAATCAAGAGGACGTCGTTATCAGGAGAAAGAAAACTGGCGTTCTACGGATCGGAGCGTGGAATGTCAGATCCCTTAATCGGGCAGGTAGGTTAGAAAATTTAAAAAGGGAAATGGATAGGTTAAAGTTAGATATAGTGGGAATTAGTGAAGTTCGGTGGCAGGAGGAACAAGACTTTTGGTCAGGTGATTACGGGGTTATAAATACAAACTCAAATAGGGGTAATGCAGGAGTAGGTTTAATAATGAATAAAAAAATAGGAGTGCGGGTAAGCTACTACAAACAGCATAGTGAACGCATTATTGTGGCCAAGATAGACACAAAGCCCATGCCTACTACAGTAGTACAAGTTTATATGCCAACTAGCTCTGCAGATGATGAAGAAATTGATGAAACGTATGACGAGATAAAAGAAATTATTCAGGTAGTGAAGGGAGACGAAAATTTAATAGTCATGGGTGACTGGAATTCGTCAGTAGGAAAAGGGAGAGAAGGAAACATAGTAGGTGAATATGGATTGGGGGGAAGAAATGAAAGAGGAAGCCGCCTTGTAGAATTTTGCACAGAGCATAACTTAATCATAGCTAACACTTGGTTCAAGAATCATAAAAGAAGGTTGTATACCTGGGAGAATCATAGAGATACTAAAAGGTATCAGATAGATTATATAATGGTAAGACAGAGATTTAGGAACCAGGTTTTAAATTGTAAGACATTTCCAGGGGCAGATGTGGACTCTGGCCACAATCTATTGGTTATGAACTGCAGATTGAAACTGAAGAAACTGCAAAAAAGTGGGAATTTAAGGAGATGGGACCTGGATAAACTGAAAGAACCAGAGGTTGTAGAGAGTTTGAGGGAGAATATATGGGAACAATTTACAGGAATGGGGGAAATAAATACAGTAGAAGAAGAATGGGTAGCTCTGAGGGATGAAGTAGTGAAGGCAGCAGACGATCAAGTAGGTAAAAAGACGAGGGCTAATAGAAATCTTTGGGTGACAGAAGAAATATTGAATTTAATTGATGAAAGGAGAAAATATAAAAACGCAGTAAATGAAGCAGGCAAAAATGAAAACAAACGCCTCAAAAATGAGATCGACAGGATGTGCAAAATGGCTAAGCAGGGATGGCTAGAGGACAAATGTAAGGTTGTAGAGGCTTGTCTCACTAGGGGTAAGATAGATACTGCCTACAGGAAAATTAAAGAGACCTTTGGAGAGAAGAGAACCACTTGTATGAATATCAAGAGCTCAGATGGCAACCCAGTTCTAAGCAAAGAAGGGAAGGCAGAAAGGTGGTAGGAGTATATAGAGGGTTTATACAAGGGCGATGTACTTGAGGACAATATTATGGAAATCGAAGAGGATGTAGATGGAGATGAAATGGGAGATAAGATACTGCGTGAAGAGTTTGACAGAGCACTGAAAGACCTGAGTCGAAACAAGGCCCCGGGAGTAGACAACATTCCATTAGAACTACTGATGGCCTTGGGAGAGCCAGTCACGACAAAACTCTACCATCTGGTGGGCAAGATGTACGAGACAGGCGAAATACCCTCAGACTTCAAGAAGAATATAATAATTCCAATCCCAAAGAAAGCAGGTGTTGACAAATGTGAAAATTACCGAACTATCAGTTTAATAAGTCACAGCTAAAAAATACTAACGCGAATTCTTTACAGACGAATGGAAAAACTGGTAGAAGCGGACCTCGGGGAAGATCAGTTTGGATTCCGCAGAAATGTTGTAACACGTGAGGCAATACTAACCTTACGACTTATCTTAGAAGAAAGATTACGAAAAGGCAAACCTACGTTCCTAGCATTTGTAGACTTAGAGAAAGCTTTTGACAATGTTAACTGGAATACTCTCTTTCAAATTCTGAAGGTGGCAGGGGTAAAATACAGGGAGCAAAAGGCTATTTACAATTTGTACAGAAACCAGATGCCAGTAATAAGAGCCGATGGGCATGAAAGGGAAGCAGCAGTTGGGAAGGGAATGAGACAGGTTTGTAGCCTGTCCCCAATGTTATTCAATCTGTATATTGAGCAAGCAGTAAAGGAAACAAAAGAAAAATTCGGAGTAGGTATTAAAATTCATGGAGAAGAAGTAAAAACTTTGAGGTTCGCCGATGACATTGTAATTCTGTCAGAGACAGTAAAGGACTTGGAAGAGCAGTTGAACGGAATCAACAGTGTCTTGAAAGGAGGATATAAGATGAACATCAAAAAAAGCAAAACAAGGATAATGGAACGTAGTCATATTAAATCGGGTGATGCTGAGGGAATTAGATTAGGAAATGAGACACTTAAAGTAGTAAAGGAGTTTTTCTATTTAGGGAGTAAAATAACTGATGATGGTCGAAGTAGAGAGGATATAAAATGTAGACTGGCAATGGCAAGGAAATCGTTTCTGAAGAAGAGAAATTTGTTAACATCGAGTATAGATTTAAGTGTCAGGAAGTTGTTTCTGAAAGTATTTGTATGGAGTGTAGCCATGTATGGAAGAGAAACATGGACGATAACTAGTTTGGACAAGAAGAGAATAGAAGCTTTCGAAATGTGGTGCTACAGAAGAATGCTGAAGATAAGGTGGGTAGATCACGTAACTAATGAGGAGGTATTGAATAGGATTGGGGAGAAGAGAAGTTTGTGGCACAACTTGACTAGAAGAAGGGATCGGTTGGTAGGACATGTATTGAGGCATCAAGGGATCACAAATTTAGCATTGGAGGGCAGCGTGGAGGGGAAAAATCGTAGAGGGAGACCAAGAGATGAATACACTAAGCAGATTCAGAAGGATGTAGGTTGCAGTAGGTACTGGGAGATGAAGAAGCTTGCACAGGATATAGTAGCATGGAGAGCTGCATCAAACCAGTCTCAGGACTGAAGACCACAACAACAACATTAGAAGTTTGTCAATTGACTTCTCTAATTTCCATAAATAAGTAAATAACATGAATTAGTAAGAATTACATTGGTTTTCGTCTAAAATGGGAGTGTTTACGTGAATAGTGAGTGAAAACGGTTCTAGTGAACAAATAGGTTTCACTGGGTGATTTTTATTTAAGGAGATCCAAAATACGTAAGGTGGCCACTATTTTTCGTACTCCATATTAATTATTCAAGATGAACTAAGTGTTTTTACATGATGACATTTGCTGTATCAGTGATCAAGTGATATCAACTTTTGTGTGGGTCAGTTATTCAGTATAATTTAATGGGTTGACTGTTTATGGAGACATGTTATGCATCATCGTTAACATACACAATAACTTTTCTATAATCATAAATACTCGTTAAACTGGTTGAATTTGGAGGGCATCGCATACCTCGGTAAAGTAAAGCCTTTAATAGGTTCCGTTACATGGTGTTACCACTGTGGCAAGGGTCTTGGCCAGTGTAATTACTGTCTTCGAATGAAAGTGTCATTTCTGTTCGTCTCATTGCGTATTTCCTCTGTACAACACTGCAGCAGTTTTCTCTACGTATGGTTCAAGTTTCATCGAGGTATGTTCCTTGGCAGTGACACTTTATGCGAAAATACCTTGCAGACCAGTGCGTGTTCTGTAACATCAGAAGTACACGGAGCTATCACAGTAGTTATGACACTGTAAACTCCTGCAGACGCTGTATCCTCTAAGGCGGGCTCAAGTGCATTCGTCAGGTAGTTTTGGCTCCTAAACGCTCAGTCATCCCTGACGCAGACGTCGGTAATAGCTTGCTTCCGGTGCTTGTTCTCTGAGACATGTGCGATCAGCGTGATATTAATAGAGAGATACGTAGTTCTACATCTTTGAGACCTTTCTCGGAACGGCGCTCAGATAAACAGCCACCCACGGAGCTGCCATTATCTTATCGCCACTGTCTGCTCCCGGCCATTCAGCCGGTTTGCTGAATAGCTGCACTTTGTTCGTACTGGGCAACTTAGGCACGATGTTGAAATTGTCACCATTACAAGATATACCGGGTGATCAAAAAGTCAGTATAAATTTGAAAGCTTAATAAACCACGGAATAATGTAAGTAGAGAGGTAACAATTGACACACACGCTTGGAATGACTTGGAGTTTTATTAGAACTAAAAAAAAAGTATTGCTAGACGCGTGAAAGATCTCTTACGCGCGTCGTTTGGTGATGATCGTGTGCTCAGCCGCCACTTTCGTTATGCTTGGCCTCCCAGGTCCCCAGACCTCAGTCCGTGCGATTATTGGCGTTGGGGTTACCTGAAGTCGCAAGTGTATCGTGATCGACCGACGTCTCTAGGGATGCTGAAAGACAACATCCGACGCCAATGCCTCACCATAACTCCGGACATGCTTTACAGTGCTGTTCACAACATTATTCCTCGACTAAAGCTATTGTTGAGGAGTGATGGTATGGACATATTGAGCATTTCCGGTGAAGAACATCGTCTTTGCTTTGTCTTACTTTGTTATGCTAATTATTGCTATTCTGGATGAAGCGCCATCTGTCGGACATTTTTTGAACGTTTGTATTTATTTGGTTCTAATAAAACCCCATGTCATTCCAAGCATGTGTGTCAATTTGTAGCTCTCTATCTACATTATTCCGTGATTTATTCTGTTTTCAAATTTATAATGACTTTTTGATCACCCAGTAGATCTTTTGTTGCGCACGTAAATGTACGTACGTACTCTCGGAGGCACTTTTTTTTTTTTTTTTTGAGTCATCAGTCTTCTGACTGGTTTGATGCGGCCCGCCACGAACTGCTCTCCTGTTCCAACCTCTTCATCCCAGAGTAGAATCCTGAGTCCACATGTATTCGTTGGACGTATTCCAATCTCAATTATTTGCTTGACGTATTCAAATCTCTGTCTTCCTCTACAGTTTTTGCCCTCTACAGCTCCCTCTAGTACCGCGGAAGTCATTCCCTGATGTCTTAACAGATGTCCTATATCCTGTCCCTTCTCCTTGTCAGTGTTTTCCACATATTCCTTTCCTCTCCGATTCTGCGCAGAACCTCTTCATTTGTTACCTTATCAGTCCACCTAATTTTCAACATTCGTCTATAGCACCACATCTCAAATGCTACGATTCTCTTCTGTTCCGGTTTCCCCACAGTCAATGTTTCACTACAGTACAGTGCTGTGCTCCAAACGTACATCTAATTTATTGCTCAAACCAAGGCCTATATTTGACACCAGTAGACTTCTCTTGACCAGGAATGCCCTTTTTGCCATTGCTAGTCTGCTTTTGATGTCCTCCTTGCTCAGTCCGTCATTGGTTATTTTACTGCCAAGGCATCAGAATTCCTTAACTTCGTCTACTTCGTGCTCATCAATCCCGATGTTAAGTTTCTCGCTGTTCTCATTTCTGATTCTTTTCATTACTTTCTTCTTTCTTCGATTTACTCGCAATCCATATTCTGTACTCATTACACTGTTCATTCCATTCAGCAGATCATGTAATTCTTCACTTTCACTCAGTGGATTTCACTCAGTGGATTTTAATCCCTCTCCAGAACCTTCCTTTTATTTCCAGCCGGCCGGTGTGGCCGAGCGGTTCTAGGCGCTACAGCCTGGAACCGCACAACCGCTACGGTCTCAGGTTCGAATCCTGTCTCGGGCATGGATGTGTGTCATGTCCTTAGGTTAGTTAGGTTTAAGTAGTTCTAAGTTCTGATGACCTCAGCAGTTAAGTCCCATAGTGCTCAGAGCCATTTGAACTATTTTATTTCCATCATTGCTTCTTCGATGCGCAGATTCAGCAGTAGGGACGAATTAGTACATCCCTGTCTTACACCCTTTACAATCCGAGTATTTCGTTCTTCGTCATCCACTTTTGTTATTCCCTCTTGGCTCTTGTTGTATATTACCCGTTATAACACTACCGTCTGCTACTGCTATACCATAACCTTAAAGTTGGAGGCAGGTCGTGAAATGAAACTATCTTGTTAAAGCAATTATGGTATAAAACAACAGAGCAGTGTTACCCTCTGAGAGGAATTTTGTTGTGTTGACCGTGTTGTACCTAACGGAGATGGCTTATCGGAAATAAAAGTCAGAATTACGTAAATAGTTAAACAGTACAAACAATATTTTACCTATCTACACTGTTCAAAGAACAAGGAAAACGGTCGCCAGCCTAATTAGGCAAGAGAGTGATTGAGATTCTTGTTCAAGAAAATAAGTATGAGTAACTTTAACGGACAAACACAACCTATATTTTGCCACACGCGAGTGCAATTATCTCTGACACCTGCATATGTTCACGGTTAAGATTGGAAGCTGACAGAGCAGAACAGACTATTTGCATAAATGTAACAGATAATATTACACACATTTTCCTAGCTGGCAGAAAATTGTAAATGTAGTTCACTGCAAAATTATGAACTGATCACAGGTTAAGTCTGTCTCAGCTAAATACTATTCTATTTATAATGAAAGTTAATTGGAATTCATTAACAGGTTACTTCTCACTGTCTTTTGAATAAAGAAATTATTGTTTTCATAAATAGTGGTCTTTCTATTAATTGTTATTTATCATGAGCATAAAGGATAACCTGTGGATCCTATTACACTGTTAACATGCTCTTTCATTACCCAAAAGAAACAAGTACTTAGCAAGCATGAGTATATAACTTTCCACTATTGCAGTTTTCCACTTTTACTACATTGAGACGCAATGTTGACAAATTTGCAAGAAACTGACTCACCTTTTAAAATTTACTACAGGCAGCACTATGATCATTAACTAAGCAAAACTTTGTAAGCCTCAGTTTTAAGAACTTTTAATCTTTAAAAGAAACAGCAAATTGTCTTTATTACCACAGTCTTCTACTTTCAAGTAAATGATTAAATAGGTGACTTTGAAACTCCCGTGAAACTTTAAATTGGACTGTTTCCATCACTGGGAGTCTTTCAGAAAACTACATTTACTACCTCCCACAATTTCACTAAATCCACAATAAATCTGAATACTCCCTTCTTACCAAAGATCACACAACATTATTTAATTAACTATTTGTCTTTGAGGCTTTCATTTTTTCGACAAACTAGGACACTCGGTGATCATAGTTCAAATGGAGAGGAACCTGAGAGGTGTTGTGATAGGGAAAAAATCAAAGTAGGTACATAAAAATTCAGTTATATGGTTCAAATGGCTCTGAGCACTATGGGACTTAACTGCTGTGGTCATTAGTCCCCTACAACTTAGAATTACTTAAACCTAACTAACCTAAGGACATCACACACATCCATGCCCGAGGCAGGATTCGAACCTGCGACCGTAGCGGTTACGCGGCTCCAGGCTGTAGCGCCTAGAACCGCACGGCCACTCCAGCCGGCTAAATTCAGTTATAAGTTACCTTATAATTGTGCACACTAAAACATCCAATGAGCCGATCCTTCACTGTACATTACTATATTGTTCCATTACAGTGATTGCGCAATGTGGTGGCGATTGCATGTTGGTAGATGGATTTGCAGGTAGAACTGCCGGACTCCGTCATTTCTTGGTGGCGATGATAGATACCAATTTCAGAATAGCTCCAGCTCTTTATCCATCCATCCGAGGCATTGGTAAGCGTCAGGAAAAGCCTCTCTCGGAACCAGCACAATGTACAACTTTTACATGGGCAGTGCACAGTTTGGTAGCTCGTCCCCGACTGACTCTCAGTTCCACCTTTTCTACCCAGGCCAACCACAATTTGCGCACGCTACTAAGTTCCGTTCCCGAGGGAAACCACACTACCTTTTACATACAGAATAACTAAGAATCCTAAGTGAAGGTCAGCAGTTTACATAACAGCAAACAATCATTTTAAACAAAACATATCATTTGCACATATAGGTAGTTCTAAACAAAATTATGTAAATAAATTTATTAAATTTTAAAGATAACCAAAGAGATTATATGAGGAAGACACAAGATCATTTGCACATATTGTGGATATTACAGAGATTACACTTCATTACAGTATCGAATTATCGTTCACTAATTACAGAAGTTCAACGATGGGATGTTGAACAAAATAGAAAGCTAAATGAATCAACAAAAAGGTGTGTAGTGTCTAAGCTATTGTGTTACACCGTCTCTCCCCATAGGTTACTCCTATTTTTCTCAGAATTTCGATCATCTTGCACCATTTTACCTTGTCGGACCCTTTTTCCAGGTCGACAAATCCAATGAACTTGTCTTGATTTTTCTTTAATCTTGCTTCCATTACCAACCGCAACGTCAGAATTGCCTCTCTTGCGCCTTTACTTTTCCTAAAGCCGATGTGATCGTCATCTAACACACCTTCAATAGATACATGCATGGTACCAATATTACCGATTTTCTGTTCCTATTCCATTCACACACTGAGCGAGGCAACAATGCCTTTCCACACGTCCTGATCTTTCTTATTGTCACATTCGCAACGGGAGAGAGGCAATGTTGGCAGCAGAATAGGTTCTCCGTATTTAACCATCAGGTTTTGGGTGGACTATAGGGAGTGGACAAAATAATATGAACGCCACGCAGTATAGTACATCGTGTTACACGTTGGCAGCACTGCATATTTGTAAATACTGCGAAGCGGCTGCAGTGCAAGGTTAACGTAGTCACTCTTTGGAGGTTATCTTTCAGTGTACTGCATGATTAAAAAAGAAAGAATAGATTTCTATTGTTTGTTACAAACTGTTGTTGTTGTTGTGGTCTTCAGTCCTGAGACTGATTTGATGCAGCTCACCATGCTACTCTATCCTGTGCAAGCTTCTTCATCTCCCAATACCTACTGCAGCATACGACCTTCTGAATCTGCTTAGTGTATTCATCTCTTGGTTTCCCTCTACGATTTTTACCCTCTACACTACCTCCAATACTAAATTGGTGATCCCTTGATGCCTCAGAACATGTCCTACCACCCGATCCCTTCTTCTAATCAAGTTGTGCCACAAACTCCTCTTCCCTCCAATTCTATTCAATACCTCCTCATTAGTTATGTGATCTACCCATCTAATCTTCAGCATTCTTCTGTAGCACCACATTTCGAAAGCTATTCTACTCTTGTCCAAACTATGTATCGTCCATGTTTCAATTCCATACATGGCTACACTCCATACAAATATTTTCAGAAACGACTTCCTGACACTTAAATCAATACTCGATGTTAACAAATTTCTCTTCTTCAGAAACGTTTTCCTTGCCATTGCCAGTCTACATTTTATATCCTCTCTACTTCGACCATCATCAGTTATTTTGCTCCCCAAATAGCAAAACTCCTTTTCTACTTTAAGTGTCTCATTTCCTAGTCTAAGTCCCTCAGCATCACCCAACTTAATTCGACTACATTTCATTATCCTCGTCTTGCTTTTGTCGATGTTCATCTTATACCCTCCTCTCCAGACACTGTCCATTCCGTTCAACTGCTCTTCCAAGTACTTTCCTGTCTCTGACAGAATTACAATGTCATCGGCGAACCTCAAAGTTTTTATTTCTTCTCCATGGATTTTAATACCTACTCCGAACTTTTCTTTTGTTTCCTTTACTGCTTGCTCAATATACAGATTGAGTAACATTGGGGAGAGGCTACAACCCTGTCTCACTCCCTTCCCAACCACTGCTTCCCTTTCATGTCCCTCGACTCTTATAACTGCCGTCTTGTTTCTGTACAAATTGTAAATAGCCTTTCGCTCCCTGTATTTTACCCCTGCCACCTTCAGAATTTGAGAGTATTCCAGTCAACATTGTTAAACGCTTTCTCTTAGTCTACAAACGCTAGAAACGTAGGTTTGCCTTTCCTTAATCTGTCTTCTAAGATAAGTCGTAGGAAATACATGTCACTGGGTACATGAAGGTTCTAAATTATGACGTAGCTGCACTGTCGTTTGTTTGTAGCAACACGGCGGTAAATCATTTTGTGTGCTGGAATTTGTCCATGGTCCAAGTGCAGCGCCCATTCCGCCGTCGATTCAACACGAAGCCGCCTGTGCACAAGCAGGATAACGAGCGGCACGCAGATTGCTCTGAAGTTGGTTACATATGCAAGGGGAAGAGCTGTGGTCGGCCACGCACGCCTGATGAAACTGTCTGGCGTATCCGAGATGAGCTCACACGGAGCCCTCGGAAGTTCACGAGACATGTAGGCCAAAAAGTTCCACTTCCTCAAACAACGGTGTGGCCAGTTCTGAAACCTTAAAAATCCTAGTTGCTGCTGCAATTCCGTTCCAGCGTCCATAACATAAGTACGAATTTGGCATTTAAGTTCTCCAGGATATTAGAGGACACTCATTTTCCGAACGACTCATCTTTTCGGACGAATCGACGTTTCATCTATGGCGTAAAGTGCAATGATGCAAGAATGTGGGGGTCGCAAAAAGCTGGCGTTCACGTCCAACATGAAAGAGATACTTCATTTCGTTTTTTGCCGTTTCTGTTCAAAAAGTTCGTGGAGCTATCTTTTTTGCGGAGAGAACTCTGATGGGAGTGTCATCCCTGGACAACCGGCGAAATTGGTTGTTTTCTCAGCTTCACGAAGATCCATTGATTTCATATTTATTTTGTCGCCCCGTCTCACTTTCAGCTTGAGGTGCGGCGATATCTTAAAATCATCCCATAACGGTCCCCCCTGTGGGTCCGGGGTAAGAATAGGCCCGAGGTATTCCTGCCTGTCATAAGAGGCGACTAAAAGGAGTTTCAACCGTTTTGGTCTTCCATGTAATGGTCCCCCTTGGGGTTTGACCTCCATTTTTCAAAATTCTACAGAAGTACGAGCCTTTTGGGGAAGGACGCCTTACGTGGTGTATCACAGGTCCTCAGTGCACTAAGACCTTGTCACTCAGCATTGTAACGGCGTTGTAACCACACCCACTATTCCTCAAATTGGGCCTAAACGCCTGATAGGTTGCACAAGTTACACCCATAGTGCGTCCCCGTCTGCACCTACAATCATGATGGACCTTCCATGGCACCCGAAATCCAACACGGTAGCCAGCCCGTTGTGGTGGGGTCGTCATGTACCCTCTAGGTTGTAGCCCCCTGACAACACAGGGATCGTACTGCCGATACCTGAGCTGCACCCTCCCCACATCGGCCAAGGAGTAGATGCCCGTCTCCTTGGGGCATCGGGACTCCCAGCAACGGTCATCCTGCCAGGTGGCCCTTGCTGAGGCTGGGTGGCACCCGTGGGGAGAGTCCCTGGTCGGAGTGGGTGGTATCGGGGCGGACGTTTTGCAGGTGAAACGTCAACATGTATCAGGTCGCTCTGCGGCCGAGTCTTTTAAAAAGAAAGGTACTGTCTCTGGTTCTGGTTCTCCTGCCCTTTCCCCCTTGGCCACTCCCTGGGAGGAAGGACAGGCCCGCCGGCTTGGGGCGAAGTACTTCCCCTGCTATTTAGTCTGTTCTCGGACCGATGGGGGGACGTTCGCCACCTCCAAGCCCATGTTCTTTGTCCAGCACATCGAGGACATCTTTGGGGAAATCGAGGCTCTCAGCAAAATGCGTTCGGGGTCCGTTCTTATAAAGACCGCCTCCGCCACACAGTCGGCGGCGCTCCAGGCGTGCGACCGCCTAGGGGACATCCCAGTGTCTATTGTCCCGCATCTGGCACTAAATAGGACACAGGGGGCTATTTTTCATCGTGACCTCCTGCTGCAATCTGATGAGGAGCTCAGGGCCAAGCTGGAGTGCCGAGGCGTGCATTTCATCTGGCGAGTCCAGCGCGGCCCCAAAGACCGTCGCATCGACACCGGTGCCTTTATCCTCGCCTTCGAGGGGGAAGTTCTCCCGGAGAAGGTAAAGGTGATGTGCTACCGGTGCGACGTGCGACCTTACGTCCCGCCTCCTATGCGCTGTTTTAGGTGTTTGCGCTTTGGGCACATGTCGTCACGGTGTGAGGCTGAGCCCCTTTGTGGCGATTGTGGATGTCCTCTTCATGAGGAACATAACATGCACCCCACTACCTCAGTGCGTTAATTGTCCTGGCATCCACTCGCCTAGATCTTTAGACTGCCCCACGCATCAGAAGGAGAAGAAGATTCAAGAACTCAAAACTTTGGATCGTCTCTCTTATTCTGAGGCCAGGAAGAAGTATGACCACCTCCATCCCGTGACGTTGACAACTTCGTTTGCCTCAGTCGTGTCCACTCCTTCCACAGTATCCTCACCCCTATGCTGTCCCCCCTCCACCTCCTCCCCCCATCCGGGGTCTATGCCTCTGCCTCCCAAATCCCTCCCTTCCAAATCCTCCTCCCCCGTGGCCCCCACCCCCTCTGCTCCAGGGGCCACCCTTCCTCCTCCTCCCCCCCCCCCCGCCGCCTGAGAAGTGATCCTCTTCTCAGGCGTCCATCGGGGAAACGTTCCGGACCCTGGCTTCTGAGGTCCGGCTTTCCAAAACGGACCCCGCGCATTAGGACCTTCTTCGGGTCCAGCCCACCATCCCTGTGCCTTCTCGGACTTCCAAGAAGGCCTCCAAGAAGAAGTCTCTATCCCCCTCTCCACCCCGGCGCGTTTCGTCTGACACTCCATCCATGAGTCGCTGCTCCCGGCCGTCCTCAGTTTTGCCAGGACGCTCTGCTGCCAGGCGCTCAGCTGGCCTCTCGCCGGCAAATGATGCTGTCACTCCTACGCAACCCAGGACAGTGGCTGCAGCTGGCGACGACTCGATGGAACAGGACCCGCCTCCCGACGGTTGTAGTGTTGTTCCCCCGAAACCTGGCCCTCTGCGGCCGTTGAGGTGACCAGCTCTTCCCCCGTCTCGTTCCCCCCTTTTTTCTGACTAGTGTTGGGCTTGTTACATTGGGACATAAGAGGTATTCGATCTAATCGGGAGGAATTACAACTGCTCCTCCGCCTGCACTGTCCGCTCGTCCTTGGTCTCCAGGAAACCAAGTTGCGCCCAACTGACCGTATTGCCTTTACCCACTATACCTCGGAGTGGTATGACAACTGTGGACGGTATTCCAGCTCATGGTGGGGTCATGTTGCTCGTTCGGGACGATGTCTATTACCATCCCATCCCATTGACCACCCCACTCCAAGCAATAGCTGTCCGTATTACTCTTTCTGCTTTTACTTTTTCAGTTTGTACCATCTACACTCCATCGTCATCCGCAGTTAGTCGGGCTGAAATGATGCACCTGATTGTTGAGCTTCCTCTGCCGTTTTTATTGTTTGGCGACTTCAATGCCCATCATCCCCTTTGGGGCTCTCCTGCATCCTGTCAAAGAGGCTCCCTCTTGGCGGATGTCTTCAACCATCTCAATCTTGTCTGCCTCAATACTGGCGCTCCGACTTTCCTCTCTGACTCTACTCATACCTACTCCCACTTGGACCTTTCGATCTGTTCTACCACTCTTGCCCGTCGGTTCGAGTGGTATGTCCTTTCTGACACCTATTGGAGTGACCACTTCCCTGTGTCGTTCGTCTCCTGCACCACACCCCATCCCCACGTCCTTTGAGCTGGAACATACCGAAAGCTGACTGGGGACGTTACTCCTCCCTGGCGACCTTTCTGGACCACGATTTTCTCAGTTGTGACAGTCAGGTCGAATACCTCACGGCTGTTACCATCAATGCTGCCGAACGTTCCATTCCTCATACTACCTCTTCTTCACGTCGCGTTTCCGTCCCCTGGTGGAATGAGGCTTGTAGAGACGCTATCCGTGCTCGACGACGTGCTTTACGCACCTTTCGCCGCCATCCCACATTGGCGAATTGTATTGTATACAAACGAGTCCAAGCGCAATGCCGTAGCGTCATCAAAGACAGCAAAAAAGCTTGTTGAGCCTCTTTCACCAGCTCCTTTAACAGTTTTACTCCCTCTTCTGTCGTTTGGGGTGGCCTGCGCCGGCTGTCGGGCATTAAGGCCCACTCCTCAGTACCTGGCCTGACCTCACGTACTGAGGTCCTTGTTGATCCTGTGGCTGTCTCCAACGCCTTCGGCCGCTTTTTCGTGGAGGTTTCAAGCTCCGCCCATTACCACCGTGCCTTCCTTCCCAGGAAAAAGGCAGAAGAGGCTCGGCGACCTTCCTTCCACTCGCTGAATCTGGAAACTTATAATGCCCCCTTTACTATGCGGGAACTCGAACGTGCGCTTGCACTGTCCCGGTCCTCTGCTCCGGGGCCAGATGCCATTCACGTTCAGATGCTGGCACACCTTTCTCCGGCGGGCAAAAGCTTCCTTCTTCGTACCTAAAATCGCGTCTGGACCGAAGGTCAGGTCCCCATGCGTTGGCGTGACGCTGTCGTTGTTCCTATACCCAAACCCGGGAAGGATAGACACCTTCCTTCTAGTTACCACCCCATTTCTCTTACAAGCTGTGTCTGTAAGGTGATGGAGCGCATGGTTAATGCTCGGTTAGTCTGGATTCTTGAATCTCGACGGCTACTTACCAATGTCCAATGCGGCTTTCGTCGCCGCCGCTCCACTGTTGACCACCTTGTGACCTTGTCGACATTCATCATGAACAACTTTTTGCGAAAGCGCCAAATGGTAGCCGTGTTCTTCGATTTGGAGAAGGCTTATGATACCTGTTGGAGAGGAGGTATCCTCTGCACTATGCACAGGTGGAGCCTACGCGGTCGCCTGCCCCATTTTATTGATTCCTTTTTAACAGAGCGAAAGTTTAGGGTAATTGTGGGTTCCGTATTGTCCGACGTCTTCCTCCAGGAGAACAGAATGCCTCAGGGCTACGTCTTGAGCGTAGACCTTTTTGCCATCGCGATCAATTCAATTATGGATTGCATTCCACCTAATGTCTCAGGCTCTCTCTTTGTCGATGACTTCGCGATCTACTGCAGTGCCCAGAGAACATGCCTCCTGGAGCGCTGCCTTCAGTGTTGTCTAGACAGCCTATACTCATGGAGCGTGGCAAATGGCTTCCTGTTCTCTGAAGAGAAGACGGTTTGTATCAACTTTTGGCGATATAAAGCGTTCCTTCCGCCATCCATGGCGGCGCCATCCTCTCGGTCCCGTTGTTCTCCCATTCGTGGAAACAACTAAGTTTCTAGGGCTCACATTGGACAGGAAACTTTGTTGGTCTTCGCACGTCTCTTATTTGGCGGCTCGTTGTACACGTTCCCTTAATGTCCTCAGAGTTCTTAGTGGTTCATCATGGGGAGCGGATTGCACTGTCCTGCTTCGCTTGTATCGGTTCATAGTCCGATCGAAGCTGGATTATGGGAGCTTCGTCTACTCGTCTGCTCGGCCATCCCTCTTACGCCGTCTCAACTCCATCCACCATCGGGGGTTACGTCTTGCAACCGGAGCCTTCTACACTAGTCCCGTCGAGAGTCTTTATGCTAAAGCTGCCGAATTACCATTGACCTACCGACGTGACGTACTGCTGTGTCAGTATGCCTGCCGGCTGTTGTCAATACCCGACCACCCCTCTTATCAGTCCTTCTTCGCCGATTCTCTCGACCGTCAGTACAGGTTGTATGTGTCTGCCCTGCTGCCCCCTGGAGTCCGCTTCCGTCGCCTGCTTCGACAATTGGATTTTGCCCTCCCTACCACCTTCAGAGTGGGTGAGAGCCCAACACCACCTTGGCTCCAGGCTCCGGTTCATATTTATCTCGACCTCAGCTCACTCCCGAAGCAGGGTACTCCGGCTGCAGTGTATTGCTCATGGTTTGTCGAACTTCGTGCTTGACTTGCCGGTCACACCTTTATTTACACCGATGACTCCAAAACTGACGATGGTGTCGGCTGTGCCTTTGTCGTCGGGGCCGTCACCTTTAAATACCGGCTCCTCGACCAATGTTCCAGCTTTACGGCCGAGCTTTTTGCTCTCCATCAGGCCGTTCAGTATGCCCGCCGCCACCGCCATTCATCGTATGTACTCTGCTCTGATTCACTCAGTGCTCTTCAGAACCTTGGAGCTCCCTATCCGGTCCATCCCTTGGTGCAACGGATCCAGCAGTCCCTCCATTCTTTCGCTGATAATGGTTCTCCTGTCAGCTTTCTGTGGGATCCCGGACATGTAGGAGTGCCTGGGAAAGAGGCTGCTGATGCTGCAGCCAAGGCTGCAGTCCTCCTGCCTCGGCCAGCCTCCCATTGTGTCCCGTCATCTGATGTTCGTGGGGTTGTTTGTAAGAGGCTTGTGTCGTTGTGGTGGGATACTTGGTCATCCCTTCAAGGAAACAAGCTCCAGGCAGTAAAACCGCTCCCAACTGCTTGGACAACCTCCTCCCGACCATCTCGGCGAGAAGAGGTCCTTCTGACCAGGTTGTGGATTGGGCATTGCCGGTTTAGCCACCGCTACCTGCTCTCCGGTGACCCAGCCCCGCAGTGCCCTTGTGGTCAAGCATTAACAGTGCGCCATGTTTTATTGTCGTGTCCCTGTTTTAGTCAATCTCGTGTTGTCCTGTCCCTGCCATCTACTTTACCGGATATTTTAGCTGATGACGCTCGAGCAGCTGCTCATGTTCTTCGTTTTATAACTTTGACTGGCTTGTCCAAAGACATCTAACCCTTTTACTTATTTTATCTGCATCTTTGTAAGGACTTTCTGGTGTCCCCCCCCCCCCCCCTCTCCCCTTGAGTTTTACTAGATTCTATGTGCTCTAACAATTGTAACTGGGCGCTAATGACCTCAGTAGTTGAGCGCCATTAAACCCCAAAAAAAAAAAAAAAAAAAAAATCCCATAACGTTGAATTGGAAGAGATGGACAACTATAGTTCATTTCTTTTATCTTGGCGGTTCGCGCATGCCCGCCCAGACGCGGGAGATTGCTGCGTTGCCAGTTGCACGCGCCAAGAGAAGCAGCGCCATAGTATAGTATAGTTCGCAAACTTACGTTTAGGGTGGAGCGCGCAGTTTATGAAGTAAAGCCACCACGGCCGCATTAACCCTTCCGCTGCTACAGAGACGTGCTCCCCGCATTCCGTGCTGTGCGCGATTCTGTCGTCACTGCACTGCTCGCCTATGCAGACACATGATGTTCCGACTGCTTTGACACACTTATCATTCGATTTCAATAAAACTATGTGGCCCAAAAATTTGATTTTTACACATCTTCTTGACTGATACCTTCCCCCCATAAATAACTTAATTTTGTTTCGATGTTCAACGCAGTTATTGTGCAGCATTAGATGTAGTAAACCATTGCACGAAATTTTGAAGAGTTTGCAGAGGTAAGACTATAGCATATACTTTCCGTATGGTCGATTTTAGTTGCCACTAGAAACTTCAAAAGTTTACATTCAAACGAATAAAATTCATGAAGTAAGGCACTTCGATATTGTTTTTAAGTAAAGAAAATATTGAGCACCGAACAAGAGTTGAATTCGGAACCTTAGGTTTAGAAGCCAAACATCTTAATCATTACGCTAATGTAGCTCATCGTTCAATTGAATTCCTGAAGGACTTTAAACAGTCACGCAAAATACCGACAAACACTGTTGGTATGACTATGAAGTAGTCACGTTTCACCGAATTACAATAGGAAATAAACAATTACCGCTGTTCTTTATTGCGAAAAAGCGGTTAGTGAGAATCAATTTCCTTGCTATCGCCTGAATTAGGAGGCTTATTGCTTGTTTGGTTTAATTAATTTATAGAATATGAAGCAATTGGTATAAAGAACGCTTTTTCCAAACTTTCTTTTATACACTCCTGGAAATTGAAATAAGAACACCGTGAATTCATTGTCCCAGGAAGGGGAAACTTTATTGACACATTCCTGGGGTCAGATACATCACATGATCACACTGACAGAACCACAGGCACATAGACACAGACAACAGAGCATGCACAATGTCGGCACTAGTACAGTGTATATCCACCTTTCGCAGCAATGCAGGCTGCTATTCTCCCATGGAGACGATCGTAGAGATGCTGGATGTAGTCCTGTGGAACGGCTTGCCATGCCATTTCCACCTGGCGCCTCAGTTGGACCAGCGTTCGTGCTGGACGTGCAGACCGCGTGAGACGACGCTTCATCCAGTCCCAAACATGCTCAATGGGGGACAGATCCGGAGATCTTGCTGGCCAGGGTAGTTGACTTACACCTTCTAGAGCACGTTGGGTGGCACGGGATACATGCGGACGTGCATTGTCCTGTTGGAACAGCAAGTTCCCTTGCCGGTCTAGGAATGGTAGAACGATGGGTTCGATGACGGTTTGGATGTACCGTGCACTATTCAGTGTCCCCTCGACGATCACTAGTGGTGTACGGCCAGTGTAGGAGATCGCTCCCCACACCATGATGCCGGGTGTTGGCCCTGTGTGCCTCGGTCGTATGCAGTCCTGATTGTGGCGCTCACCTGCACGGCGCCAAACACGCATACGACCATCATTGGCACCAAGGTAGAAGCGACTCTCATCGCTGAAGACGACACGTCTCCATTCGTCCCTCCATTCACGCCTGTCGCGACACCACTGGAGGCGGGCTGCACGATGTTGGGGCGTGAGCGGAAGACGGCCTAACGGTGTGCGGGACCGTAGCCCAGCTTCATGGAGACGGTTGCGAATGGTCCTCGCCGATACCCCAGGAGCAACAGTGTCCTTAATTTGCTGGGAAGTGGCGGTGCGGTCCCCTACGGCACTGCGTAGGATCCTACGGTCTTGGCATGCATCCGTGCGTCGCTGCGGTCCGGTCCCAGGTCGACGGGCACGTGCACCTTCCGCCGACCACTGGCGACAACATCGATGTACTGTGGAGACCTCACGCCCCACGTGTTGAGCAATTCGGCGGTACGTCCACTCGGCCTCCCGCATGCCCACTATACGCCCTCGCTCAAAGTCCGTCAACTGCACATACGGTTCACGTCCACGCTGTCGCGGCATGCTATCAGTGTTAAAGACTGCGATGGAGCTCCGTATGCCACGGCAAACTGGCTGACACTGACGGCGGCGGTGCACAAATGCTGCGCAGCTAGCGCCATTCGACGGCCAACACCGCGGTTCCTGGTGTGTCCGCTGTGCCGTGCGTGTGATCATTGCTTGTACAGCCCTCTCGCAGTGTCCGGAGCAAGTATGGTGGGTCTGACACACCGGTGTCAGTGTGTTCTTTTTTCCATTTCCAGGAGTGTAGAAAGTCTGCTATCAAGACAATGCTTTTGTTCAATTACTTTATTTATGACTGAGTGTTTCTAAAACTGAAGCCACTCGTCCCTGGTCTGCACTGCAGTCGAGCTCTGGCAACGTCGTTCTCTGTTCATTGGCTGACTGTGTTTTGTGACGTCAGACGCGCAGAACGAACCTAAACTCGGCCGCCGTCATAAATGACGCGCACTTTAAGTGGTGTTCATTGCTTTCGCCTTCCATATCACCAGACCTCTCACCTTGGAGTCATTTTCTGTGAGGGTACATAAAACACAGGGTCTTTGTCCTACTCGTCAAGAGCTGTGAAATCAAATTGTTGAAGCTGTCAATTCAATAAGCAAGGACCTGTTGATAAGTGTGTCGAAAGAAATGGAGTACCATTTCTAGAGCAACGCACGGTGGTCGTGTTGAGTCCATGGTATAGTCTCACTGCGAACATAAAACACGCAATGGGTTTTTCTCTTTCACACACCAAAGAGCCAAAGAAACTGATACACGTGCCCCAGCGAGCACGCACAAGTGCCGCAATACGACGTGGCACGACTAATGTCTGAAGTAGAGCTGGAGGGAATTGACGCTATGAATCCTGGAGGGCTGTCCGTAACTCTGTATGATTATGACGGGGTGCACATCTCTTCTGAACTGCACGTTCCAAGGTATCCCAGATATGCTCAATAATGTCCATGTGTTGGGATTCTGGTTGCCAGCGGAAGTTTTTAAACTCATAGGAGTGTTCCTGGAGCCACTCCGTAGCAGTTCTGCACGTGTTGGGTGTCGCATTGTCCTGCTGAAGTCGCCCAAGTCCTTCGGAATGCACAATGGACATAAATGGACGCTGGTGATCAGACAGGATGCTTACGTACGTGTCACATGTCAGGGTCGTATCTAGATGTATCAGGGGTCACGTATTACTCCAACAACACACACACACACACACACACACACACACACACACACACGATACCATTACAGAGCCTCCACTGATGACATGCCGGGTCTATGGATTCATCAGGCTGTCTCCATTCCCGTAACGTCCATCCGATATAATTTCAAATGAGACTCGTCCGACCAGGCAACATATTTCCAGTCTACATCTACATCTACATTTATGCTCCGCAAGCCACCCAACGGTGTGTGGCGGAGGGCACTTTATGTGCCACTGTCATTACCTTCCTTTCCTGTTCCACTCGCGTATGGTTCGGGGGAAGAACGACTACCGGAAAGCCTCCGTGCGCGCTCGAATCTCTCTAATTTTACATTCGTGATCTCCTCGGGAGGTATAAGTAGGGGGAAGCAATATATTCGATACCTCATCCAGAAACGCACCCTCTCGAAACCTGGACAGCAAGCTACACCGCGATGCAGAGCGCATCTCTTGCAGAGTTTGCCACTTCAGTTTGCTAAACATCTCCGTAGTGCTATCACGCTTACCAAATAACCCTGTGACGAAACGCGCCGCTCTTCTTTGGATCTTCTCTACCTCCTCCGTGAGCCCGACCTGCTACGGATCCCACACTGATGAGCAGTACTCAAGTATAGGTCGAACGAGTGTTTCGTAAGCCACCTCCTTCGTTGATGGACTATATTTTCTAAGAACTCTCCCAATGAATCTCAACCTGGCACCCGCCTTACCAACAATTGATTTTATATCATCATTCCACTTCAAATCGTTCCGTACGCACAATTTACAGAAGTAACTGGTACCAGTGTTTGTTCCGCTATCATATAATCATACAATAGAGGATCCTTCTTTCTATGTATTCGCAATACATTACATTTGTCTATGTTAAGGGTCAGTTGCCACTCCCTGCACCAAGTGCGTATCCGCTGCAGATCTTCCTGCATTTCGCTGCAATTTTCTAATGCTGCAACTTCTCTGTATACTACAGCATCATCCGCGAAAAGCCGCATGGAACTTCCGACACTATCAACTAGGTCATTTATATATATTGTGAAAAGCAATGGTCCATAGCCGGCCGCGGTGGTCACGCGGTTCTAGGCGCGCAGTCCGGAACCGCGCGACTGCTACGGTCGCAGGTTCGAATCCTGCCTCGGGTATGGATGTGTGTGATGTCCTCAGGTTAGTTAGGTTTAAGTAGTTCTAAGTTCTAGGGGACTGATGACCACAGCTGTTAAGTCCCATAGTGCTCAGAGCCATTTGAACCATTTTTTTTGAATGGTCCATAACACTCCCCTGTGGCACGCCAGAGGTTACTTTAAAGCCTGTAGACGTCTCTCCACTGAGAACAAGATGCTGTGACCTGTTTGCTAAAAACTCTTCCATCCAGCCACACAGCTAGTCTGATATTTCGTAGGCTCTTACTTTGTTTATCAGGCGACAGTGCGGAACTGTATCGAACGCCGAAAGTCAAGGAAAATGGCATCTACCTGGGAGCCTGTATCTAATATTTTCTGGGTCTCATGAACAAATAAAGCGAGTTGGGTCTCACACGATCGCTGTTTCCGGAATCCATGTTGATTCCTACAGAGTAGATTCTGGGGTTCCAGAAACGAAGATATAGGTCTATAGTTTTGCGCATCTGCTCGACGACCCTTCTTGAAGACTGGGACTACCTGTGCTCTTTTCCAATCATTTGGAACCTTCCGTTCCTCTAGAGACTTGCGGTACTCGGCTGTTAGAAGGGGGACAAGCTCTTTCGCGTACTCTGTGTAGAATCGAATTGGTATCCCGCCAGGTCCAGTGTCGCTGTTAACGGGTGCAGGTGAGGGGTAAAGTTTTGTGTCGAGCAGTCATCAAGTGTGAGTGCGCCTTCGGCTGTGAAAGTCCGTATCGATGATGTTTCGTTGAGTGGTTCGCACGCTGACACTTGTTGAAGGCCCAGCACTGAAATCTGCAGCAACAGGGTTGCACTTCTGTCACGTTGAACGATTCTCTTCAGTTGCCGTTGGTCCCATTCTTGTAGGATCTTTTACCGGCAGCAGTGATGTCGGAGATTTGATGTTAAACCGGACTCCTGATATCCACGGTACGCTCGTACTGGTGTCGTTAGGTGTGCTCTACTAGGTTGGCACTATCGACACCGACACTGACGACAGCGCCCTCTACCCGGCGCTTTGCAGCCCTCTAGTGGCCGAGCCACTAAAGATTTTGCCTTTGTAACTTGATGTACAACTTCGCACCTACGTGCTCATCTCAGCCAAAGTTACCTAAGTCTAATGTGTAAGTAGGCTGTTTAGGTTTTTATGTTGGTAACGCCATGTAGCGCTCTATATGAAAATCACTGAGTGTGCTGTGTGAAGTCTCTGGCTGGATTGCATTGCTGGAATTTGCTATTGTAGTGTTGGGCAGTTGGATGTGAACAGCGCGTAGCGTTGCGCAGTTGGAGGTGAGCCGCGAGCAGTGGTAGATGTGCGGAGAGAGATGGTGGAGTTTTGAGAGCGGATGATCTGGACGTGTGTCTATCAGAGAGAGTAAATTTGTAAGACTGGATGTCATGAACTGATTATATATATATAATGACTTTTGAACACCATTGAGGTAAATACAATGTTTGTTCTCTATCGAAATCTTTTATTTGCTAACTATGCCTATCAGTAGTTAGTGCCTTCAGTAGTTAGAATGTTTTATTTAGCTGGCAGTATTGGCGCTCGCTGTATTGCAGTAGTTCGAGTAACGAAGATTTTTGTAAGTGATTCATGAAAGGTATAGGTTATTGTTAGTCAGGGCCATTATTGTGTAGGGATTCTTCAAGGTCAGATTGCGTTGCGCTAAAAATATTGTGTGTCAGTTTAGTGAATGTCTGAGTTCGTTCAGTTCTGCTCAGCTGTTTGAAAATCAAATAACGTAAGGGGTTTATCAGCACAGTAATTCACTGATTTTTCTAAGGGGACGTTTCAAATGTAATTTTAATTCTTACTATAGTAAAGGTGATTTAAACGCAGTACCGAAGTACTTCACCTTTACCTGCTGTCACTCGCTTCCTACATTCGGCCTACCCTTCAGTTTACAGGAGCAGACCCACGCGCCGCCTTCCACGCGGGATACAAAACTCGTGAAATAGTCATACGGGAAAATCCCCACTTCACCGCTACCTCGGACTATAACACCACGTCGAAACTCATTTAAATCTTGAAACTGCCACTGTAGCAGCAGTAACCGACCTAACAACTGCGCCAGACACTTGTCTTATACAGGGTGGTCCATTGATAGTGACCGGGCCAAATATCTCACGAAATAAGCGTCAGACGAGAAACTCATCTAGCTTGACGGGGGAAACCAGATGGTGCTATGGTTGGCCCGTGTAGTGTCCCTTTGGCAATATTCACCATTATCGAGGTGAAACATAAATAAAAATGACTGTATGTGACTCAAAATGAACTGCAAACATCGATTTATCTGCGAAAGGTAATAACACTAACTGTAAAAATATACAATACAGATCGATAGATGCAGAAAAGACATTATTTTTATTGTATGAGATTATAATGTGTAAGTAATTAAAAGAAGTCTTATCTTTGTAAGAGTATAAAACACAATGCAATGCTCATTCTTCAGTCTAGTCTGTTTTTTTCTGGTGTTAGCTGGAATAAGGTACGCAAGCGATTGTGCTGCGCTAGCATTTGTTTTTGTCGTAACGTAATTGCAAATATTTAATGGTGTAAACTGTGTCCTAGTAAGAATATATTAGTATAAAGTGAACTCCGTGTGTTATTTCAAGAACCTACGCCACATTTATCTTATGAAAAGAATATTGAATGAAAATTATTTAGCATGTTTCCAGCTGCTGCGGAGCGCGTAACAGTGATCTCTGACTGTTAACAATTAGCCGCCATTACGCGGTACATTTAAAAATATTTTTTCAGAGCACAATGTCTGATAGCCGGAGCGGAAGAAATTATGTAAAAATATTTAGTGAGATTAATTGAAATAATCCAGTGAAATAATTTTATTAAAACTTGTCCATTTTCTACGTATTATAGTGAACTGGAGCTGAGTAATACTACGCTATTGCATTTACAGTAATTTGTAGGGATCCTGGCGCTCGATAAAACCAGATGTAATACGTAATTGGCAACCTACGAAATTCCTTATTTGGCTTATTATATTCCTTTTTTTTTTTTTTTTGAAAGCTAAACGTAAAAACTAACTTCACTAAAAATCAGTAACAGATCACGATAAATCAAAGGACAAACAAATTTAGTAGGAGAGTGTTTCCTCTATAATATATTAGTTACACTTTTTTTTTAAGAGATATAATACCCGCTACAAGGGCTGCCATAGGCCAAACGGGTATCAACTGCGTTTTTTTTTTAAAATAGGAACCCCCATTTTTTATTACATATTCGTGTAGTACGTAAAGATATATGAATGTTTTAGTTGGACCACTTTTTTCGCTTTGTGATAGGTGGCGCTGTAATAGTCACAAACGTATAAGTACGTGGTATGACGTAAAATTCCGCCAGTGCGGACGGTATTTGCTTCGTGATACATTACCCGTGTTAAAATGGACCGTTTACCATTTCCGGGAAAGGTCGAAATCGTGTTGATTTATGGCTATTGTGATCAAAATGCCCAACGGGCGTGTGCTATGTATGCTACTCGGTATCCTGGACGACATCATCCAAGTGTCCGGACCGTTCGCCGGATAATTGCCTTATTTAAGGAAACAGGAAGTGTTGAGCCACATGTGAAACGTCAACCACGACCTGCAACAAATGATGATGCACAAGTACGTGTTTTAGCTGCTGTCGCGGCTAATCCCCACATCAGTAGCAAACAAACTGCGGGAAAATCGGCAATCTCAAAAACGTCGTTGTTGAGAATACGACATCAACATCGATTGCAAAAATATTTAACCATTCTGATTTGGCGTGCGAAAAATCACGCGTTTGCACACGAAACTAAAAAGTTGGTTATTAGAGCTGATTATCGCTCCGTTCTTTATACGTTAAAGCTTTTAATCACCAGTGAATTAAAATCATCACAAACCTTTAGACGTGGAAAACAATGCATGCACCAAGACAGAATTCTGCCCAGCCCTGTACGGAATGATATACCGTTTGATCGAGCATTTAAATCCTTATCGATGACCACGCAGAAAATTGAACTAACAGGACCGTACGGTGTACCACCGGAAGCATGTGACTCATTTGAGATAGATTTGACTAAGACAACCCAATACAAGCAACAAGATGAGTGGAAGGTCTACCTATTACAGGATAAGAGCGCAAAACGTCTACGCCAAAACCGACTGTATCTTTTCCCAAACGCGACAAATACAAGTGATAATACAGGGTGTACATAAAGTCTGGGAACACTTTCAATTTTTTTTTACAAACATTCGATGTGTGAAACACGAGTGGCCCGGCAGACATCAATACAGTAATCGAATTCTTGACATACCCGTCCCAGCATGGCATCGTAGACTGTGGCAGTCTCTTCCCGTATTCTCTCCCGGAGCTCTGCTACATCACGTGGTAGAGGCGGTAGGGACACCAGACCTTTATGTGACCCCACAGAAAAAAGTCACACGGAGTGAGATCTGGTGATTGGGGAGGCCATTTCATGAAACAGCTGTCCCCCTCTGTAGCACGACCGATCCATGGATGCGGCAGCTCCGTGTTAAGGTATCCACGAGTTTCGCGATTAAAATCCTGCTGAAAGATGAACTGAGAGTCCGATTGCATTTGAGGCATCAGCCATCGCTGCAGCATGTCCAAGTCTCTCGTACGCGCTCCACATTTACTTGACTCACACTGGTTCGTCCGCTTCTCTTTGCCGGGCACAAGCAACCAGTCGTAACGAATTTGTTGTGCCAGTGGTAAATGGCCTCCCTTGTTGGTAGCTTCTTACCGTACTTGGTTCTAAACATCCGCTGAACAGCTGTAGCACACTTGTTTTTGTCGAACTCCGACACACAGAAAGCTCGCTCCGCACTTCGACCATAGATACTAGTATTCTGGCCTTGCTGTGCAGAAGCTATAGGGCTGGTGTGGCTCCAACATAAACCACGTGTCTGTTGGCAAAACGTGGCAGGGTTTCAAATCAGCTGTCTGCCATCCTATGTTTGTATCGTATTTTACCCACATTTCTCAGTTGACTGCCAAACGCTTCTGACAAAAATTACTTTTTATTTGCGAAAGATTATGTCAGAACTACATTTGACCTGGATTTGTTCACAGTACCATTTACAAAGTCTAACAAATACATCGGACGCCCACCTGGTGGGCAGCGGGACGAAATTACTATAAATTATCAATTAAAGTAAAATGTCGTTAAAATTCTTTTAAACAGTAAGAGTGGGCTCGTGTCAAAACTTTAAACATTGGATTCGCCGCGTTTTGGGCTCTAGTCACTTAGAAAAGAAAATGGGGTATGGGAATTACGTCAAGCATAATTGCCAAAATTGTCGACTTTAGGAGCAGGTCCATTTTAGAGTATCAATTTCAGGTGCACTTCAGAGGTTCAGTTCCTACCATTTTTACAAAAGTTTAAACTATCAGTTTAAAAAAATGATATTTTAGATGAAAGGTGAGACTTTGAAGTTTCAAAAAAATTATTTTGAAGCCTACATTTATTTAATAGTATTAGAAGGTAGAAAAAAATTCTCTACATGTGTCGACTATAGGTGCTCTTACCTTATTATAATCTCACTTGTACATACAAAAAGGCGCGTACGTGCAGATGGCTTAAAGTTTTTCCGTTTCAGGGCCTGTATCCAAAGCTGCCTTCGGTTTTCATCCTTAGGCAACCTATGAGTAGGAACGAGAAACAGTTATACTTACTTCTGTAACCGAATTATCACAGATACTTTCCAAAGTGTAAAATGAGTCTGACTTTACAGGCATCACTTTCAACACTTAAATTTACGTGATACTCTATTTCAAGTGTAAAAAAAACATAAAAGTCACGTCAGCAGATTTCAATAAACGCATCTGCACTATCATAGAAACAAGTGAAATGTAATGCCATTTCCCCCGACAAAACGCTGAGTACAGCCATAAGCGCAACACGAAACAACCATGTTTTGCCAACATTCACGTGACTTTAGCCCAGAGATGTTGGAGCCAAGAAAATGACGTCAGGGCCAGTCTATTATATTTATGGTCGAAGGCTCCGCACCTGCACTCGCCATGTTTGCGACTAGCGCTGACTATCGGCAAATCAGCAAACTATGCTGTGGCGGTGTACATGAAAAAAATAAAGTTTTCAGGATTTCTCTTCAAAATGACATATGTATGATATTTGTACAATGTTTGGTTCTAGTGCAATAAATAATTGAAAGCGTTCCTGGACTTTATGTAAACCCCGTGCAAAACTCGGTAATGAACAGGCCGCAAATGAGTCACTAGGGAAAAAGAATGAGAGAAAAAGTAGGATGGACTTATATGAAACGAAGATATCGCAAAACCAGTTGAGGAAAAGAAACGAGCATATCAGATATATTTTTAGGCGAAAACAGACTGTAATGGTTCTTTATTTAGGTGACCATTACGGCACTCCAACCCCAGTTCTCGATACCAGTAATATGGAACTACTTTTCTGCGAAGCAACAGACATATTTTGTGACAATATTCACATTTAGTTTTATTAATGTATAGGTACTGAGATGTATCGATATATTACAGTGATATGGTTCTTGTGTGTATTCATTTCTATGAGACTGTCATATTCTTTGACTTACTTGTAATCGTTTTGGCGTGAATTCGCACAGAGTAGTGTTTGTTTCACTTTGCAGAAGTTAGGTTGTTATTTCGCTTTGTATAAGAACAGTCAAGTCTTGTGTTTGGTTAAAGTGGAAATTAAATATGTGAAAATTGATACAAGACTGTTTTATTGATGATGTGACGATTAAGAAGAAGTATATGTGAATTTACAAGAAGTTTATTAAAAATGTGGATCGTGAACACCAAGTCAAAAATTATTTCTGTCATGCCCTTGTTCCGATCTGGGATTGTTTGATTATTAAGAATTTCCTGAAAAACGCGTTTGTTAGGTCTTCAAATTTTGCTAAAATACAGATCCGGACGTTCTAGCAGCCAAAGTGGAATCACCCTAGAATTAACAAGATGAGCCATAACGACTTCGACGAAATCTACGTGGGAATCCATTCAAGATAAGTGCCAAATTAATGACTTCTTTACAGTGACCTCATTATTTCGATTCTGACGATACCATCCACAGTCAATAGTTTTGTTGTTGCCCGATAAAGCGAACATAAGCTGCGTGAGCAACATTATTAATCTGATTTCTAATCTACTTTGCAAGTGGTGGTATTGTTAGAAGACACCGCGAATCAAGAACGTAAAGCGAAAAGAAATAAAGTTAGAATAATTCTCAGGAAAACAAACGATGAATCATGAATAATTTTTGTGAGCAGAATTGCACCTGTATCCGCGGGACACAACGTTTAGCTTACAGATGACGAAACAGTTAAATGAAATCACGACTCGTGAGATCACACTACACGCCCCCATTTCGCTACTACCCGGTTTTTGTGTTGTATGGCCCGTTGTAGACTTTCACCTGTATGTGCCACCGTGAGCAATGTTGTTTTTGCGATGTAGTCGACTCCGAGGCCACTGAATGTCCCATCGCAGTGTTCGCTCTGTAACTGGTTGAGACAGCCGCAATACCTGACGTGTTTGAAACCGAGCGTCATTGACGGGGCGTGACACTCGTCTGCACTCCCTCTTGGCTACGACTGGCTAAATACTGGCCAAGGTCTACAACCTGACCAAGGGTCTTAGCGTAGCTAGGCTCGTCCCCACTCATTTGCAGAATCGCAGGTTTTTCGTCGGTGGAGACTACACAGAAAACCGAGCTCCCACAGGGAAGCATGCTGGCTCCAGTTTTGTTCAGTTTATACACAAAGACGAACCGTTAAAATATTCTCGGGTTTCAAGCCGTGTCAGGTGGTTCAGTGCCCACGAGCTTTCGGCAGAGAACTCCTCTGCCATTGTCAAGTGGTTGACTGTCGCGTGACTGCCGCTGACGTGCTTATATAGCAGCGCCGTCACCAGTGACGTCACTGATGCTCAGTGTCACCAACACCGACTCAAAGGAAGGCCTCGGCGCTTGTTCGTGACGTCACGTCAGCTAGGCACGGCGAACGCCAGGTCTGTTGCAGGCATACTCATAATGGTGGTGTCTCCCTCTCTGACACAGGAAAATGTGAAACTATTGGCGGTAATTGACCAACACACATTGTTCTGAGAGATTTCTGCAATCAATTAATTGTGCAATTCATTACACTTCTTAACAAATAGTGTACTCCTGGACTTAAATTTCCCCCTGTTTTAAGGATTGACATACAAAAACAACTTCACGGTCCAGCAGCAACAGAATTCGTGCTTCTTTACCTTATTTGTAAATCTGAGGAAGTTACGTTTGTACTGGGTTGCTTTTACAAGAAACTATGAACATATTGGTGCTCTTCTTTAGGTTTCTTGGTTGACCATGGGGTGAGGAGCACTGAATGTTAATGAAATATCTTGCGATTGTACACGTTGTGGGAGGGGGTGGGGGACAGAAGAAGAGGCAAAAGAGAGATACTTGTTTTATCAAATAATTTTTTTTAATCTTATAAAGTTTCTCCTTTCAGTTGCAAGAGGGGAATATTTATCTTTTCTAATGTGCATGTTTAAATAAGTTTAAGCTCAGCCGTACTTTCGATGTATGAAGCTATTTTGTTTCCTGTTTAGAATTACTTTCGTTGAAAACGACTGTAATCTAATGACTGGCAACAGTTGGACATTTACACATGTAAATTAGTTCACATTTCCAGTGACGATGTCAAACGAAAATAAATAAATAAAAGAAACGAGTTAATTGTAAGGGGGTTGGGGTAAGTTTCGATAACAAAATGGATCAAGTAAATATAGTTACTTGAATGTAAAATTTCCGAAGCTTGCAATGGGGCAAAGCATCTTCTCATATTGATCTACGCTTGTTTCGACAGGATTCAGTAATACAGAACTATGATCTTCATTTGTAGCTTTACGATAGTAAGAAAATCTTTCATCTAAATAAAACTGCAGAATCCAAAACAATACCAAACATTTTGTCCAAAAATAAGAGATTTATAGTAATAAGCTGGTCCAGGCGTTTCTGCCTGCAACAGACCTGGCGTTCGCCATGCCTAGCTGACGTGACGTCACCAACAAGCGCCGAGGCTTTCCTTTGAGTCGGTGTTGGTGTCACACACCTTATGCGTCTAACGTTTTGCCGGCCGGAGTGGCCGTGCGGTTCTAGGCGCTACAGTCTGGAACCGCGAGACCGCTACGGTTGCAGGTTCGAATCCTGCCTAGGGCATGGATGTGTGTGATGTCTTTAGGTTAGTTAGGTTTAAGTAGTTCTAACAAGGCAACCTCCCCATCGCACCCCCCTCAGATTTAGTTATAAGTTGGCACAGTGGATAGGCCTTGATAAACTGAACACAGATCAATTAAGAAAACAGGAAGAAGTTGTGTGGAACTGTGAAAAAATAAGCAAAATATACAAACTGAGTAGTCCATGGGACACATAAGCAACATAATGGACAATATAAGCTTAGGAGCGCCGTGGTCTCGTGGTAGCGTGAGCAGCTGCAGAACCAGAAGTTCTTGGTTCAAGTCTTCCCTCGACAGAAAATTTTACTTTCTTTATTTTTGCATAGTTATTATCTGTCCATTCGTTCATTGACATCTCTGTTCACTGTAATAAGTTTAGTGTCTGTGTTTTGCGACCGCATCGCAAAGCCGTGCGATTAGTAGACGAAAGGACGTGCATCTCCAATGGGAACAGAAAACATTTGATCGCAAGGTCATAGGTCAACCGATTCCTCCACAAGAAAACACATCTGATATATTCTATACGACACTGGTGACGGCATGTGCGTCACATGACAGGAATATGTTGTCGACCCACCTAACTTGTACACTTGGCGAATGGGTAAAAAGATTCTTCTACCTTGTTCGATTTAGGTTTTCTTGTGGATGTGATAATCACTCCCAAGAAAGTGATGAAAACATAAGAGTTTGTCACATAAACTGAAAATAAAAAGTTAAACTTTTCACTCGATAGAAGATTTGAACCAAGGACCTTTCGTTCCGCAGCCGCTCACATTACCACGAGACCTCGGAGCTCCTGCGTTCCCAGCGTCCTTAATGTTGCCTATCTTCCCTTCAACTACTCAGTTTGTATATTTTGTTTATTTTTTCACAGTTCCACACAAGTTCTTCCTGTTTTCGCAATTAATCTGTGATCAGTTTTTCAAGGCCTATCCACTGTGCCAACTTATAACTAAATCTGAGGGGGGTGCGGTGGGGAGGTTCCCTTGTAAGTTCTAGGGGACTGATGACCTTAGAAGTTGAGTCCCATAGTGCTCAGAGCCATTTTTTTTGTCTAACGTTTTGGTGGCACGACTGACGCGCCCTCTTCAACTCCCCTATCACAGGATCCCAGGTCGCACTCAGATGCAATCCACCGTCTTTATTGAGAGTGTTGTCCGATATTGTTTCGCATACTACGCTGTCTCACAAGGGAACCTCCCCATCGCACCCCACTCAGATTTAGTTATAAGTTGGCACAGTGGATAGGCCTTGAAAAACCGAACACAGATCAATCGATAAAACAGGATGAAGTAGTGTGGAAATATGAAAAAAATAAGCAAAATATACAAACTCAGTAGTCCATGGGCAGGATAGGCAACATCAAGGAGAATACGAGCTTAGGAGCGCCGTGGTCCCGTGGTTAGCGTGAGCACCTGCGGAACGAGAGGTGTGTGACACCAACACCGACTCAAAGGAAAGCCTCGGCGCTTGTTGGTGACGTCACGTCAGCTAGGCATGGCGAACGCCAGGTCTGTTGCAGGCAGAAACGCCTCGACGTGCTTATGACTATAAATCTCTTATTTTTGGTCAAAATGTTTGGTATTGTTTTGGATTCTGCAGTTTTATTTAGATGAAAAATTTTCTTACTATCGTAAAGCTACAAATGATGATCATAGTTCTGTATTACTGAATCCTGTCGAAACAGACGTAGATCAATATGAGAAGATGATTTACCCCATTGCAAGCTTCGGAAATTTTACATTCAAGTAACTATATTTACTTGATCCATTTTGTTATCGAAACTTACCCCAACCCCCTTACAAATAACTCGTTTCTTTTATTATTTTATTATATTATTTTATTATATTATAAAGTGGCGACCGTGACAGGACGTGAACCTGCCACCCCTTTATAATATAATAAAATAATGGAATAGATGATAATAAAATGTTGAAATGCGTGGCTTTTTAAAATGTATTGAATTAGTGGGATTAATTTTTCGGCATGAATGACAAGCACAATAAGCTGAGCTATGCCTGGAAACAAGTTCGTATTAGTTCATATTATTTTGCAGGGCGAAGTAGCTTCTTTCTCTGCTGTAGATTTGTGCTTACCATTCTTTATAATGCTGCGTTTGGTCGCTGTGTTCACCTTTGAAGTCTTGACCGTGTTCCCATTAAGCTTATCGGATCTTCGTAATTTTCCAAAGTACACAGGTGGGCTTCAGTTTTTGTAATTATCGTACTATTTGAAATAACAACTCACACGACCTTTCCGTTAATAAAACAATACTGTATTTTTCTAAACGATGCACATATGAAATACGTACTCCTCACTTATTCATAGCGACCCCAAAATGGCGGTCTACAATTAAGCGCTAAAAATGGCATGCTTTTCACTCGTTCACTAGCTGAACGCGAATCCTTCCTTCCTCCTACTGGTACAAGAAAATCTCCTCTCTTTTTTAACAACTGAAAATCAAAAATACCTGACGGTAGGCATAGGTTCTATGATGGGCTACCACTTCAGCTTTTCTCTTTGCCTTTAAAGAAAACGAAAACACAAAAGAAATGCAAAAGGTTTATCACACCGGAAACTCTACAAAACTCTGCAATGGCGCTATGCTGTTCTGCTGCAGAGTATACATTACATGCCCTGTTTGGTATAATTTAACACCTGCAAAACGGGTGGACATAGCACTCAATGGCAGAATCATAACAGGATGCTTGAAATTCACTCCAGTCATACGGCTTTACCACATCGCAGGAATAGCACCACCTCCTGTTCGACGCGAGACAGCCGCGAATGAGAAAATAAAGGAAGTTAAGCAGGACAGATCGCGTCCTCTTTATGGGCTTGAACCGGACTCGCAAGAACTGAAGTCAAGGAGGGGTTTCCTACGAACGTCGACGGTACCTGGACTCAATGTCAAAAAAGCTACGTTGCAGCTGTGGAGAGCTACGACCTACACTCCATCTGGCTGGAATAGAGTTTCAGAAACTCTACCTCCTGGCTATTACGAGAAATGGACGACTTGGAAGTTCCGGAGTAGACTTAGAACTGGTGTTGGGCGATCGAAGGTTAATTTGGCAACACGGTGCTGCACTGCATAAGACGACAAACAATGCGACTGTGGAGAAGACCAGACGGTTCATCACGTATTTCAATGCCGACTGCGTTTGGCCTCTTGCACGGAAGACGAATTTCATCAAGGAGCAAAAGGTGCACTGAAAGTGGTCGCGTTTTGGGCAAAAGTAATACAGTCATGCCTGACGTAAAAACAGTAGCGACAACAAAAAATAATTAATGATGTGCAATGAAATTTTTGGAAGTACATTTGCCCAGGTAACATGTTTCCAGTGACATCACACGTTAATGTAAGCGTCAGATAAGACATTGCAAATATGAAATGCTGGTACATTAGCGCTAGAATGTTGGATGGAAACAATCAAACGTGCGTGCGTTGTGTTATACAGGTGCCGGAAGTCAGTTTTTGGAATGGAGTTCTCACCTCTACATCTACATCTACATACATAGTGCGCAAGCCACCTGACGGTGTGTGGCGGAGGGTACCTTGAGTACCTCTATCGGTTCTCCCTTCTATTCCAGTCTCCTATTGTTCGTGGAAAGAAGGATTGTCGGTATGCCTCTGTGTGACCTCCAATCTCTCTGATTTTATCCTCTTTGTCTCTTCGCGAGATATACGTAGGAGGGAGCAATATACTGCTTGACTCTTCGGTGAAGGTATGTTCTCGAAACTTCAACAAAAGCCCGTACCGAGCTACTGAGCGTCTCTCCTGCAGAGTCTTCCACTGGAGTTTATCTATCATCTCCGTAACGCTTTCGCGATTACTAAATGATCCTGTAACGAAGCGCGCTGCTCTCCGTTGGATCTTCTCTATCTCTTCTATCAACCTTATGTGGTACGGATCCCACACTGCTGAGCAGTATTCAAGCAGTGAGCGAACAAGTGTACTGTAACCTACTTCCTTTGTTTTCGGCTTGCATTTCCTTAGGATTCTTCTCGTGATGTTCCACTACTGCCGATTTTGTACTTTGATTTAGCCGCATGTGCCGTTCGTGTTCCTTAATGCGCTTTTTAACAGTTCTTCCCGTTTCGCCTGTATACACTTTGCCGCAGCCACATGACACTTGATAGACGCCTGCATTGTGGAGGTAATCAGGTGCATCCGTTTGCCGTCGGCCAAAGTCTTTTATTTTGTTTTGACTAAAGAAAGATGTCTGAATACCATTTTTCCTTAAAATTCTGCTTATGCAGTCAGTGACCCCAGAAACGAACGGTAACCTGACGGAGTGTGATGGTGGTTCCTCGTCATTCTTATTAGCGGTATAATCATTCCGCCTAAAAGCCCTGTCGATTGAATAACTATCATACCCATTTGCCTTCAATGTCCTCTTTAAAAAATTCAACTCCGATTCTAAGTTGTCGTCATCGCTGATACGGAAGGCACGTGAAGACAGAGTGTTGAGTACTGCTTGCTTCTGGGTTGGGTGGCGGTGCGAAGTGGCATCTAAATACCTGTTTGTGTTAGTCGGCTTTCTGTGTACTCTGTGACCTAGAGTGTTATCAGATTTTCTGTATACCAGCACATCTAGGAACGGGAGACCGACCTCACTCTCAACCTCCAAGGTGCATTTTATTTTGGGGTGAATTCCATTTAAGAGATTGTGGAATGCATGAAGTTCTTCTTCGCCGTGTGGCCATACGAGGGCTATACCAAAAGTTTTTAGCAGCCCGTAAACCGTAAGGCAGAGGACAATGGGGTTGTTTTGATTCGAAAGAGCGATGTTTTTCGACCTTGGAACGTGCGCGCGCAGCCCCTGGCTAGCGGTGATCCCCCCAAAGCGCGCTAAGAAAGCACAGGCAGTGCTGAGTCAGAGACGGTGCAGGATGGAGCTGTCGCGCATGATTTTTTACGATTATAAAAATGTTTAAGTGCCGAAGAATGCCACTCTTCTTTGCTGCGTGTTTTTGGTGAAGCTTCCCCTTCTAGGGCCACAGTTGTTTTCGCGAGTTTCCGAGGGGTCGGCAGTCAATTGAAGATGAACCTCGTCCCGGGGTTGGCCAGCAACAGCTGACTCCTGAAAACATTGATGCTGTGAGGAAAGAAGATCCACATCTTACATTTTGCGACATTGAAGGGACCCTAAATATTGGATCAACAGGAGCACAGACCAGTGTTTATAGTCACTTAGGCCTTACTAAGAGATGTGCCTGTTGGGTGCCACATTCTCTGACAGAAAGTCAAAAGGAGGCGAGAGTGGACTGTTGTCGTTTCATGCTCGAAAAATTCAGTAGAGGGAAGTCCCAAGACACCTACAATACCGTTACAGGTGATGAAACGTGGGCCTACCATTATGACCCTGAAACGAAGAGAAAGTGTTCTGTGTGGTGCTTTCCAGGGGAGGAACCACCAACAAAAGTTCGACGAAGTCGGAGCTCTGGAAAAAAGATGGTGGCAACTTTTTTCACAAAGATCGGGCATCTCACATCTGTGACCTTGAGCACACGTCGTACAGTCAATGCTGAATGGTACGTGATCGATTGTCTTCCAAAAGTCATCGCCACATGGAAGTCACAGCATCCAAAGTTCAAGAGTGGGCACCTTCTGCTGCATCACGACAATGCATCTGCGCACAGGGCTGCCAGAACGATGGACTTTCTGGAGAAGGAGTGTTACCCCACCCTCCCCCTATTCACCTGACCTGGCCCCCTGTGACTTCTTTCTGTTCCCTAAGACGAAGGAAAAAATTCGAGGGCAGCGGTTTTCATCAGATGAAGGAGAGTGCACTAAGTGACATCCCAAAAGAAGCTTGGACTGACACATTTCCTAAATGGTTTCACAGAATGGAAAAGTGTATACATGCTAATGCAGAGTATTTTGAAAAGCTGTAAACGTTTTTGTGCAAATAATTTTTTTTTCACACATTCTGCTAAAAACTTTCGGCATAGCCCTCGTATAACAAAGGTATCGTCCACGTAGCGGAGCCAGCAAGAAGGCTTCAAAGGAGCACTACTTAACGCCTGTTGCTCAAAATGTTCCATAAAAACGTCAGCTGCAACTGGCGAAATGGGTGAACCCATAGCAAGGCCGTCAGCCTGTCCATAGAATTCACCATTGTACTTAAAATAGCTCGAGCACCCCAGGTCTGGTCCTAATCAACACACGGCCATCGCTGGTTAGAACCAGCTGTCATCAGGAAAGACAACAAACTAGACCCTGCTCTCGCTTGACACCACTGACGTCATGAATGGTCTGCGGTCAGTGGAATGCAGGAAGGCTACAAGACGTCTGGCCTGGAGCTGTATGTGAAGTAACCGACTTGTAACAGTCCGTAGTGTCACAGTGGTGCCACCTGCTGCTGCCGTATGGAGACCAGTCTTCCTACGACCGTACGTTCCCGTGACCACTGCTTCCGGCAGCCACCTACCGTGGCTACATTCCTGCCGAGACTTTTTGCAGCATCGCAGAAGGATCATCCAGCCTCTCGTAGCCCTATTGCGCGATCTCGTTAAAACTCAGTGATAACGATGTCTTTATCGTCTTAAGGGGAGTAGGACGTCAAACGGGCCTGCTTGGAGCAGGAGAGGCACCACAGGACATTTTAATTTCCACTGTCTACACTTTTACAAATAAATTTATAGAACATATTCAGCATGACCAGGAAGGATTCAGAATTCACACTCTTAGCAGTGGAAGTTGTAAAACATAACGAAAATTTTTTTTACATGTGAAATTTCATCATTTTTTTCACTCTACTAATGGCAGCATTTGTTGCTATAGGTACATTTTTCTTCATAAATAAGAGAGATTCTTCGATGAATTTTGCACAGCATACAAACCATACTTAAAGGTGTATGAAACGCTAGAATCTTCCAAATCTATTAAAAACTGTGGTAAAAATTGAGGTAATTAACTAGAAAATTAGTGTTATTTCTAAACATGAAGTTTAAAATACAACAGCTCATTCATTTTTTCATAAATTAAATAAATTCTAGAATTCATGCACCTGTAAGTATGGTATGTATGCTGTGCAAAATTCATCGAAGAATATCTCTAACTTATGAAGAAAAGTGTGCCTATAACAACAAATGCAGAAATTAGTAAGTGAAAAAACGATGAATTTTCACACGCAAAAAAATTTATTTTGTTATGTTTTCGAACTTCCACTGCAATGTGTGTGAAACCTGAATCCTTCCTGGTGATGCTACAAAGTTTTATGAATTGATTTGTAAAAGTATACACACTGGATATTAAAATGTCCTGTGGTGCCTCTCCTGCTCCAAGTCGGCCCGTTTGACGTCCTACCCCCCTTAAAGGCATTCTTGACTAACATCGACTCACCACGTCCAATCTCAAAGATAACTAATGCTCACGACCGTTCGCATATTTAACGCAATACTTACGAAATTTCTGAGTAGACGTCATCTTTCAAACGTAGAAACACGACTGCCAATTTTCGTTTGCGTCGCACAACTCCTTCTTTGTGTTCCGACTTTTTTTTTTCAGTCAGTGTATGTCTGTTTCTGATACATCATATTACATGTCTGCGAGTGATACCGCATTCCTTGTAGAAGGACGGATCCTCAAAATTACAGACCAATATCCTTAACATCGGTTTGTTACAGGATTCTCGAACATATTCTCAGTTCGAATATAATGAATTTCCTTGAGACAGAGAAGTTGCTGTCCATGCATCAGCACGGCTTTAGAAAGCATCGCTCCTGCGAAACGCAACTCGCCCTTTTTTCACATGATATCTTGCGAACCATGGATGAAGGTTATTCCTTGACTTCCGGAAAGCGTTTGACTTGGTTCTCCTTTGCAGACTCCTAACCAAGGTACGAGCATATGGGACTGGTTCCCAAATATGTGACTGATTGAAGACTTCTTAAGTAATAGAATCCAGTATGTTGTCCTCGATAGTGAGTGTTCATCAGAGGTGAGGGTATCATCTGGAGTGCCCCAGGGAAATGTGGTAGGTCCGCTGTTGTTTTCTATCTACATAAATGATCTTTTGGATAGGGCAGATAGCAATGTGCGACTGTTTGCTGATGATGCTGTGGTGTACGGGAAGGTGTCGTTGAGTGACTGTAGGAGGATACAAGATGACTTGGACAGGATTTGTGATTGTTGTAAAGAATGGCTGCTAACTCTAAATATAGATAAATGTAAATTAATGCAGATGAATAGGAAAAACAATCCCGTAATGTTTGAATACTCCATTAGTAGTGTAGCGCTTGACACAGTCACGTCGATTAAATATTTGGGCGTTAACACTGCAGAGCGATATGAAGTGGGACAAGCATGTAATGGCAGTTGTGGGGAAGGCGGATAGTCGTCTTCGGTTAATTGGTAGAATTTTGGGAAGATATGGTTCATCTGTAAAGGAGACCGCTTATAAAACACTAATATGACCTATTCTTGAGTACTGCTAGAGCGTTTGGGATCCGTATCAGTTCGATTCTAATGGCTCGGAGCACTATGGGACTTAACATCTACGGTCATCAGTCCCCTAGAACTTAGAACTACTTAAACCTAACTAACCTAAGGACATCACACACATCCATGCCCGAAGCAGGATTCGAACTTGCGACCGTAGCAATCGCGCGGTTCCGGACTGAGCGCCTACAACCGCTAGACCACCGCGGCCGGCATATCAGGGCGGATTGAAGAAGGACATAGAAGCAATTCAGAGGCGGGCTGCTAGATTTGTTACTGGTACGTTTGATCATCACGCGAGTGTTACGGAAATGCTTCAGGAACTCGGGTGGGAGTCTCTAGAGGAAAGGAGGCGTTCTTTTCGTGAATCGCTACTGAGGAAATTTAGAGAACCAGCATTTGAGGCTGACTGCAGTACAATTTTACTGCCGCCAACTTACATTTAGAGGAAAGACCAGAAAGAGAGATTAGGGCTCGTACAGAGGCATATAGGCAGTCATTTTTCCCTCGTTCTGTTTGGGAGTGGAACAGGGAGAGAAGATGCTAGTTGTGGTACGAGGTACCCTCCGCCACGCACCGTATGGTGGATTGCGGAGTATGTATGTAGATGTAGATGTAGACGTTGAATAGTTCTTGTTGACAGACCAACAAATCTAGTAATCTCATTCACGGTGTGGGCATGGGCTCGTACAAACGCGACTGCTCGAGTCTCAGGTCTTCCCATTTTACTGCGTCAATTCCACAGACCCGATTGCCACATAGACAACGCTTCACTGCCGTGACTGACGGAAGCGATGGGAGGTCACGTGAGAAGCTGGTAGCAGTTCAACACTATCTACAAGCACCAGAAGTGACCGTGGCGGCCTTTCAGAGGGGTGACTCATATTCCTTCTGGTGGGCTGAGAACTCTTTGATCTCTGACTGCTGAAGTGGGTATTCTTCTGCAGTGGTCGCGAGTACGGGAGTACCCGGCGTAATGGCGCCGATGTTTACGAGCGATAACTTGCGCAGTTGCTGCTTCAGCGTTGTCACTTTAAGATTGCTCCCTGATCTTATCACTGAAAGATATAAATCTTTGTGATTGGAGATAAAAGAGATGTGTAAGTGTTGATTTCAGCCACGTGAAGTCCTTTTCGTGGGAAATTAACCAATCACCGCTATGAATGAACAACCACGGCGATCGCCGCTGATACAGGCGTTTCCGGTCGTTATAAATTTCACACAGCGAGATTAGACGTGTGACTCATGTTACAAGTAACTATTATCAAGAAAGAAACAAACAGCCTCGGACAGCTGTTGACTTCGTATGTCTAGCATGTGGTGGGTTTCTGATGCCCTCAACGTTCGCAAGTATAACAAACAAATCACTGAAATGTGGATGGTTTATCCAAAGGAAAGAGTTTCAGGAATTGGTCAGTAAAGCGTCGGTCCACAGGTGGTCCTTATGCAACAGATTTTTCGGCTTGTTGTTGGATGTCCTCTTGAGCGAACCGAACTTTCTCATTTAGAGAGATATCTGACAACCTTGCTGGTCAAAGTAGAGTTATGCAAACACGGACACACGCAGTAGAAAATGGCAGTTTGCAGGCGGGTATTGTTGTTGTTGTTGTGGTCATCAGTCCTGAGACTGGTTTGATGCAGTTCTCCATGCTACTCTATCCTGTGCAAGCTTCTTCATCTCCCAGTACCTACTGCAGCCTACATCCTTATGAATCTGCTTAGTGTATTCATCTCTCGGTCTCCCTCTGCGATTTTTACCCTCCACGCTGCCCTCCAGTACTAAATTGGAAATCCCTTGATGCCTCAGAACATGTCCTACCTACCGATCCCTTCTTCTATTCAAGTTGTGCCACAAACTCCTCTTCTCCGCAATTCTATTCAATACCTCCTCATTAGTTATGTGATCCACCCATCTAATCTCCAGCATTCTTCTGTAGCACCACATTTCGAAAGCTTCTATTCTCTTCTTGTTTAAACTATTTATCGTCTATGTTTCACTTCCATACATGGCTACACTCCATACAAATGCTTTCAGAAACGACTTCCTGACACGTAAATCAATACTCGATGTTAACAAATTTCTCTTCTTCAGAAACGCTTTCCTTGTCACAAGGGATGGGGTCCCTCCACGCCCACACCAATGTGGTGACCAAACCAAAAGTTCTACTGTCACCTCCGTATAACATGTTAGTTTTTGAATCAGGGGTCACAGGATGCGGGCTGTGATTTTATCCGTGCGTCTGGATAAGATTACTCATTAATATGGTCCATCAGGAGATAGAGAGTGGACGAAAGGGATCGAAGGGTAGCGGTTGTAAGGGCAGAGGAAAAAAAGTGCCAAGGCCAGCGCCAAGGGAAAAAACCTCTGCGACAGTAGGACGGGTAGTAAGGGGAGTAGCGGCTTGCTATCTGCGACAGTGCGTGCAAGGTGTGGTTATGTTAGTGCGAGGTATCGTGCATCGTTACCTTTGTCGTTGCTGCAGCTCGTTGCGGGGCTTGCTGCAGTTGCTGCGTCCCTGCAACAGTTCAAGGTCGTTGTACATTAGCGGGCGATCAGTCATAGATCGGCTCACAGACGGTGTAGGGAGTGTGTGTGATTAGTTTGCGTGCTGTGTACGGTACGGTTTCCCTGCGGCTGCCTGTTTTTCGGCTGGTCGAGCATCTGGGGTTACCAGTAGTAGCTGTGTTGCAGGGGCTCGCCGGTACTGTCGTGTTAGCGTGCTATGGACCATAGATGTTTAGTTCCTAGCCAATAGTGTCTTGCCATTGCCAGTCTACATTTTATATCCTCTCTACTTCGACCATCATCAGTTATTTTGCTCCCCAAATAGGAAATCTCCTTTACTGATTTAAGTGTCTCATTTCCTAATCTAATTCCCTCAGCATCACCCGACTTAATTCGACTATATTCCATTATCCTCGTTTTGCTTTTGTTGATGTTCATCTTATACCCTCTTTTCAGGACACTGTCTATTCCGTTCAACTGCTCTTCCAAGTCATTTTCTGTCTCTGACAGAATTACAATGTCATCGGCGAACCTCAAAGTTTTTACTTCTTCTCCATGGATTTTAATGCCTACTCCGAACTTTTCTTTTGTTTCCTTTACTGCTTGCTCGAAATGTAAATCCAGGATGGCTTGACACGAATGTCACTAAAAAGGAGCGCATGATATCGTGGTCCTACTACTGTGCTGTAAGGCTGCCGCGGATGACCACCAAAGAGGTCCTGCTATGAAGTGAAACGACGTCCCAGAGCATCGCTCTTGGTTCTCTGGCGGTACGGCAGGCGACAGTCGTGTTGACATCCGGCTGCTGCCGAGGACATCTTCAGTCACGTCTTCACTGGTCATCGGTGCTGAGTTCGAAGCAGGACTCGTTACTGAGGAGATTTCTGCTCCGGTCAGTGAGATTCCAGGCCCTGGAGACCTCCCGGACAGCGGCCCTCCATCCTGACAGTCGCCCGCCATATTGCCCAACAACCGAGAGTGGTGGTCTAGGGTGCCATTCCTTTTCAAAGCGGAACTCTTCGGCTGTCGTCCGCAGCTCGTGGTCTCTCGGTCGCGTCCTCGCTTCCCGAGCGCGGGGACCCGGGTTCGATTCCCGACGGGGTCAGGGATTTTCATGTGCCTCGAGATGACTGGGTGTTTCTGTTCTCCTCACCATTTCATCACCATTCATGAAAGTGGCCAGTTTGGACTGACCAACGGTTGGGAATTTGTACGGGCGCTGATAACCGCGCAGTTGAGCGCCCCACAAACCAAACATCATCATCATCATTATCTTTGGTTGTCATCGGCGGCACCCATACAGCAGAGCTGGACGTCGGCTATACAGAGTGTCCGAAAAGTCTTTCCCTGATTACATAAATTGATAACTCAGGCTAGAAGTAAGATACATATATGAAACTGGTTTCTAATTGTTTACAAACTATCAAAGTTTTTTTCACACATCAGTAAACTTCCATTTCCATTGTTGGCCAATGACAGTACACGTCGATATGACTTTGCGGTCGAAATGCTATCACGTATTGAGGACGATGATGGTTATCTCAGACGAATTGACTTTTCCGACGAAGCGACCTTTTCTGTCAGTGGAGTAGTGAATCGCCATAATGTGCGCATTCGGGGTTCACAACCCCCTGGCGAGGTCATGGAGTGCACCAGAGGCAGTGAATGTTTGGTGCGCGCTATTGCAAGATCGAATTATGGGGGCCATTCTTCTTCGCTGTGGCTACCGTCACATCTGCAGTGTATCTGGACATGTTGCAACTGTATGCTGTTCCTCAGATGCTTCAGTACCACCCCGTTGTCTTGTTTCAGCAAAACGGTGCACCGCCTCATTGGGGTTTGGACGTCCAGGCCTATCTCGATATGACCTTTCCTGGGCGATGGATTGGTCGTGATGGGCCAACGGTTTGTCCTCCACGCTCTCTTGACATATCCCCATTAGACTTCTTGTTATGGGGTTATGTCAAGGACGAGGTCTACCGAACACGTGCACGAGATCTTGAAACCCTGCGGCAACGGATAACCACAGTCGTTGAATCGATCCCTCCAGTGATGTTGGCTAATGTGTGGGCGGAAATTGAATATCGCCTAGATGTGCTACGTGCTACCAAGGCTGCTCAAGCGGAAGTTTACTGATGTGTGAAAAAAACTTTGATAGTTTGTAATCAATTAGACACCAGTTTCATATTTGTATCTTACTTCTAGTCTGAGTTATCAATTTCTGTAATCAGGGAAAGACTTTTCGGACACCCTGTATTTTACGCTCCGCTTTGTTGCCCTTCGTGCCAAGCAATCATATGTTTAGACTTCAGTAAGATAATGTCCACCCGCACACGGCGAGAGTTTCTGCTCCTTGTCTTCATGCTTGATAAACCCTACCTTGTCCAGCAAGGTCGCTGGATGTCACCAATTGAAAACAATAGGAACGTCATGGACAGGGCCCTCCACCCAACTTGGGATTCTAACAATATAACCTGCCGATTTGAAACGTCACAGTTTTACGCTTCATTTAACTGACTCATCAATTTCTACATGTTTAATAATTCATTTTACGCCGAGAGCGTCCTTTCAATGTTTCGTCTAGCTAATTAACCTCTGGATTCAAGAATGCTTCCGTTTATATTTCTTCTTGTGTTGGTGTCACACCTCCTCTCTCATCCTTTGATCCCAAGATGTATGTGGATGGATAAACGTAATTATGTATGGAATATATAATAATCTGGGTTAGTCAACGATGGTAGCAGTAGGGTAGTTTAGCACCAACATAACAACGTGAGCAGAATCGGCAGAGAGTTCGTGATTCCAAAGATAGTAGGGACGAGCAGGGCAGAGTTTGTGAGGTTGGTTCTCACTGAGGTCCTACCCCCCACCACCAGTTTTTTTTGAACGGTTGGCGGTTGGTCATGGAACGCTCCATGTTAGGACTCTCTGGGGCCGCCGCTTGAACGAGACGGACGCAGGGCTGCGGCGCTCGTCATGGATGATGAGAAAAGTTATTCACAATGTGGGTTTTTTGGAGTAACATTGATTATCAAGCATGTTCGGGTGTGAATTAATACCGGGAAACGTTCAGCGATATTTTATTTCTAGAAATTTTTCAGATTAATGTGTTTCAACTAGCGGATTTGGGCGCGAGGTGATTGAGGGCATGAACCAACGGTTCTTGTTCTTAGGCCAATAGCGGATAGGTTCATTAATGTTTCATTTGTTGCATAGTTTCGTTCTGGGTATAAGCAATATAAATTTTTCACGATTCAGCGGTTTATTTTACTCCTTTCTTTGTTGTCGAACTTGGCCACGTGTTGCCAGCATTCATAACGGTAGTCACTGGATTTGCCTTTCGTTAATCACAGCATGAATAATGTGGAGTCATGAAGTCTGGGCTGGTGTGCTCGCGTTGCATTGCGGTTGCACAATACGCGGTTTCAGCATGAACTTATCCGCATGGTACTGCATGTGTAGTAACACAAGTAATGTGTGAGAGAGTGAAAGGTAATATCCTTCCCTGCTCGGCGCGTTAAATAGGTGTGACAATAACTAAATGGTGTTAAGATGCCACCATTCAGTAACATTCATTTTTACCCATTTTAATCATTAGTAGATGTAACTGGCGACGAAGTGTTGTCTGTGTTTCCGGTATGACGAGATGCAAGAGATAGTGTGAGTGCTTCATGAAGGTTTTGTCACTGAGAGCGGTAGGTTTCTTAAATATAATAGATTTCATGTATGTTTTGTCACAGCGAGTAATAGTTTCATTAAACGTTTTGTCACAGAGAGTAATAGTTTTGAGATTACAATGAAATGAACAACCTTAGCTGCTTACAGGCGTTGACATACGTCAACGGGGACAGATGAAAATGTGTGCCCCGACCGGGACTCGAACCCGGGATCTCCTGCTTACATGGCAGACGCTCTATCCATTTTATTTTTTTTTACTCATTTTGTTCGTTTTCGTTCGTTTCATCTGCTCGGGGCGGACGTCACACCCATTTCAGTTCGTCGTCGATCTATTTACTCAGTTTCTTTTATTACAGAGGGCAGCTAACCCTCTGACCGAACACGCTGAGCTACCGTGCCGGCATCCTCTGAGCCACCGAGGACACAGAGGATAGCGCGACTGCAGGGATTTATCTCTGGCACGCCTCCCGTGAAACCCACATTCTCAACGTATTGTCCCGCACTACATTCGTAGTGCCCCCGCCCATTATACTCATTACTCGCGGCGCGTTGCCGATTCCCGTAAGAGTTCGGGCACTGTTTGTACATTCGCACAGAAGAAGAAGATGGTCAAGTGGCCAGTGAGCCTTAAGTATGTATATACTAAGATGGTATCTGTTCTTCCGGACATGTCTTCTGTGCGAATGCACAAACAGTGCCCGAACTCTCGGTGGCTCGGTGGCTCGGTGGCTCAGCCGACACGGTAGCTCAGCGTGTTCGGTCAGGGAACCAACGATCAATTTGAACGGATGTCTTGTGACGTCCGCCCCGACCAAACGGAACGAACTATATCGAACAAAATGAGTAAAAAAAAAAAAATGGATAAAGCGTCTGCCATGTAAGCAGGAGATCCCAGGTTCGAGTGCAGGTCGGGGCACACATTTTCATCTGTCCCCGTTGACGTATGTCAACGCCTGTAAGCAGCTAAGGGTATTCATTTCATTGTAATTTCATTCTAACGAGCTGCATGGTCACTGATGGTATCTGCTCTTTCGAAATTCTCTCTTAGCGTTATTTACTATCCTTCATCCATGTCACTGAGATAATGACTGTATTCTATGAATTTTCAACCCAGGCACATCCATTGTATACATTATGCACTTTATGCGACTAACTGAATTCATAGTATCAGAAAAAGAAAGTCTTACCATCCCTAATGTGCACGTATTGTTCCATGGCCAGTCACCGATGTTGCGTTATCCGTTGCTTCATTTTTAAATTAGAATACTTACTTTTCTAGCGGGTTTGATTACCCATATCTCAATTTATCGGGCCTAATTGAAAGAATTAGACACATAGACTTTCAAATTGCACAGAAATTGGCACGATATCTGACGTCCAATAGCTCTGCCAATCAGTGCCAAGCCGAGTAACTGCTTGCATAAGGGCCAGACGTGGACCAACGCCTTAATGTCTTGCTCAATTCGTGACGCTATTTCTCTTGAATAAATCATCCAATTTTTCTGAAACTGTATGTGTTTGTCTATAGGTGTACATCGTATCTTCTGATTTCCGCCCCATTCGGATAACTCATTCGTGATATGTAGTTTTGTCTTTTTTGTCTTAATAAGGGACCCTCCACACAGTAATTCACGGATTTTGATGCGCTTCAAACATGTTGTAGAGGCACTCCCCATGAGTACCTGCCTATCCGGTTTTATAGCGACAGGCCTTGGTTTTTGAGAAAACCGATTTTGAAGTTCATTGCGTAGTTTGTATACCCGTAACATTGCATACGTTCCGAACAAGTCAGCGTAGCTCAGCGGTAATTTTTCTCTGCTCAGGAACTGGGTGATGTTTAAGTGCTCGGGTAGCTCAGATGTTAGAGCACTTGCCCCCGGAAGGTAAAGGTCCCGAGTTCGTGTCTCGATCCGGCACTGAGTAATCGGTAGCTCAGCGTGTTCGGTCATAGGGGGAGCTGCCCTCTGTAATAAAAAGCTGGGTTAATGGATCAACAACGAACTGAAACGGGTGTCTTTCGACGTCCGTCCAGAGCAGATACTGTTGTGGATTGGCAAGACAGCCAACCCACTATAAGGAAGCCGAAAGGCACGCGTTTAAGCTCACGCAGGCTGCCGTGAGGTCTGGAACAGGACACGGATTTTAGACTTCAGAAAAAAAGAGGAATCTGGTAGAATACTTAACTTTAATCCATAATTGGTGAACATCGCACTTGACGGTACATGTTTTACAGCATCAATAGTAATTGGTAATGGCGCCTTGATAGGTTGTAGCTAATGACGTAGCTGAAGGCTATGCTAACTATCGTCTCGGCAAATGAGAGCGTAATTTGTCAGCGAACCATCGCTAGCAAAGTCGGCTGTACAACTGGGGCGAGTGCTAAGAAGTGTCTCTAGACCTGCCGTTTGGCGGCGCTCGGTCTGCAATCACTGATTAGTGGCGACACGCGGGTCCGACGTATACTAACGGACCGCGGCCGATTTAAAGGCCACCACCTAGCAAGTGTGGTGTCTGGCGGTGACACCACAGATACAACGAACGAAAACCAACAAAATGAGATTAAAAAAAGCCGTAAAGGTTTACAGCGCTGGAGGTACTGTGTTCGAATCCTGTTCGTGTACCTTCATTTTTTTCAAAAGCGAGTGAATTTTCAATTTTATTTCAAAGAATATCAACAAACAGTGTAAGGTGTGCGATATTATAAAGATATATTCAATTATTAATTTTTTCAATTGTTCATTCCGTTTGTGGTTCGCAGTTGGGGTTCCAAATGTTCGTACAATGGTCGCTTCTTGTATTACCTGAAATCGATCTCCGCCCATTTTTGCCCCCCACTCTCGTGAATACCGTTAGCCGTAACGGGAGCCCCGGCTCCTAGTAGCGGCCAATGAGGATGCGAGTTGCATTCCGTTACGTTCGCATCTAACTACAGCGTCAGTCGCCCGCAGAGCGTACTTAGTGCCGTGTGTTGGAAAAATTCTGTCAAATGGAAGAACCGAGCGTTTCTGCTGCAGTGTAGCCAAAAGAAGATCCACAAGTAGAGGAGGTGAACGAAGAATCGAAAGGTGAAATCACAAATGCCATTAAATTCGCCGAAAATCTACTCCGCGGGCGGGATTCGAACACGGTACCTCAAGCACGGTAGCTGTGAACCTTTACCGCCGCACTACGCTGACTTGCTCGGAATGTATGTAATGTTACGGGTATACAAAGTGCGCAATGAAGTTCAAAATCGATTTTCTCAAAAGCCAAGGCCCGTCGCTAAAAGACAGGATAGCCAGGTACTTAGGGTAAGTGACTCTACAACATATTTGAAGCGCATCAAAATCCATTATTAGAGTACGTATGGAGTGTATGGAGTGTATTTACCTGCAGCTCCCTACCCCCCCCCCCCCCTGCCCCCCCCCCCCTCGCCCTCTCCCCTGCTCCCGCAATCATATCCCCTGACAATCTTATCTTATTTTGAGCAGCTAGTTGCACACAAGTAGTCGACGGACAGTTGTGACCAAAAGTCAGAAATTGGACCATGTTACAATCGTAGACTTGTCGTCCCATTCGTCATGTAAACGAAGAAGACTCTTAGTTCCCTACTCCTGCAGCGGCTCTCGAAGAGCAAATTTCAATCATATTTCTACGATTTCCGAAGCTACTCGGAATACCTTCTTAACTACACTACTTGCCATTGTTACACCACGAAGATGACGTGCTACAGACGCGAAATTTGACCGACAGGAAGAAGACGCTGTGATATGCAAAGGATTAGCTTTTCAGAGCATTCACAGAAGATTGGCGCCAGTGGCGACACCTACAACGTGCTGACATGAGGAAAGTTTACAACCGATTTCTCATACACAAACAGCAGTTGAGCGGCGTTGCCTGGTGAAACGTTGTTGTGATTCCTCGTGTAAGGAGGAGAAATGCGTACCATCACGTTTCAGACTTTCATAAAGGTCGGATTGTAGCCTATTGCGATTGCGGTTTATGGTATCGCGACATTGCTGCTCGCGTTGGTCGAGATCCAATGACTGTTAGCAGAATATGGAATCGGTGGGTTCAGGAGGGTAATACGGAACGCCGTGCTGGATCCCAACGGCCTCGTATCACTAGCAGTCGAGATGACAGGCATCTTATCCGCGTGGCTGTAACGGATCGTGCAGCCACGTCTCGATCCCAGAGTCAACAGATGGGGACGTTTGCAGGCCAACAACCATCTGCACGAACAGTTGGACGACGTTTGCAGCAGCATGGACTATCAACTCGGAGACCATGGCTGCGGCTACCCTTGACGCTGCATCACAGACAGAAGCGCCTGTGATGGTGTACTCAACGACGAACCTGTGTGCACGAATGGCAAAACGTCATTTTTCCGGATGAATCCAGGTCCTGTTTACAGCATCATGATGGTCGCATCCGTGTTTGGCGACATCGCGGTGAATGCACATTGGATGCGTGTATTCGTCATCGCCATACTGGCGTATCACCCAGCATGGTGGTATGGGGCGCCTTTGGCTACACGTCTCGGTCACCTCTCGTTCGCATTCACGGCACTTTGAACAGTGGACGTTACATTTCGGATGTGTTACGACCCGTGGCTCTATCCTTCATTCGATCCTTGCGAAACCCTACATTTCAGCAGGATAATGCACGACTGCATGTTGCAGGTCCTGTACGGGCCATTCTGGATACAGAAAATGTTCGACTGCTGCCCTGGCCAGCACATTCTCCAGATCTCTCACCAACTGAAAACGTCTGGTCAATGGTGGCCGACCAACTGGCTCGTCACAATACACTACTCTTGATGAACTGTGGTATCGTGTTGAAGCTGCATGGGCAGCTGTACCTGTACACGCCATCCAAGCTCTGTTTGACTCAATGCCCAGGCGTATACAGGCCGTTTTTACTTCCAGTGGTGGTTGTTTGGGTACCGATTTCTCAGGATCTATGCACCCAAATTGCGTGAAAATGTAATCTTATGTCACTTCTTGTATAATATATTTGTCCAATGAATACCCGTTTATCATCTGCATTTCTTCTTGGTGTAGCAATTTTAATGACCAGTAGCCTTTAAGAGAATGTCAGAGAAACCATTTGATGACCTATTGGAAACTATAAAACATATGGTTCTGGGCTGAGGTGAGAACACAAAACAATAAATTTTGTGTTCAAGTGCAGCTTGGTGTGGCGTTGTGATCAATGTTGAGTAATGGCGCTTTTACGAGCTTGTATTTAGAGTCATCAACTTGTATTTAGAGTCATCAGCGACGCAGGCTTTGCATCACGTCCAGATATTTATTTTATTTATTGATTTATTTATTTATTGATTTATCAGACCAGTGTTCCACACATGCAGCATTTCACACATCAGAGTTACATCATGACCATAGTTTAAATGAGAAAATTAGCTTACTCTAGTGACAATATGAATAAAGAGTAGTGACTAAGACCTAATAAAGTAAATGCGACAGTATTTTCACAACAGGTGCTATACATACAGATTATGATAAAAGCAATAATAATAACAGTAAAAAAAATCAAATAATAGTGACAAACATTAGAAGGATTGGCAATAGTAATGAAGGTTTGTGCAGATGTACATAATATCTCGGTGTGTAAAGTAGATGTTTACTAGTATAGCGAGTTTTGCGGAAGGGAGATTTAAGGAGGGGGAAAGAGGGAAGTAATGAGGTGAAGTGCACTCATGTACAGAGGAAGGCATTACTGTTGCTTAAGTAGATACGTCATTAACTGTTTCTTGAAGCCGGACATGTTTTTAAGTTCTCTAACATAACGAGGGAGGTTATTCCAGAGTCGGGTTCCCGCTACCGTAAAGGACTTGGAGAAGGTGACTGAGCGATGCAGTGGAACGGAGAGGATTTTTTATAATGGGAACGTGTGTTTCTGTCAAGTTGTTCCGACATGAGCGTTAGGGACGAGGAGAGATATGAGGGACAGTGTACATTTATAAGGCAGTAGATGAGGCAGAGTGTATGGAAATCTCTGCGTTTGTCTGCACTCAGCCAGGACAATTTTGCATATGCTGGTGAAATGTGATCAAAAAGTCGAACGTCACAGATATATCGGACGCACGCATTCATGACCAGTTCTAGACGTCGGGAGTTTTCCTGAGAGAAGCCTTGTAGGATAATATCGCTGTAGTCAATGATTGGGAATATAAGTGTTTGTACTAATTTCTTTTTCAGATCGAAAGGGAAGAGTTTTTTATATTTTTGTAGGACATGAAGGGATGCTGATGCTTTTTTGCACACTGCAGTTACGTGCTCTGTCCAATTTAGATTTTCATCTACACTCCTGGAAATTGAAATAAGAACACCGTGAATTCATTGTCCCAGGAAGGGGAAACTTTATTGACACATTCCTGGGGTCAGATACATCACATGATTACACTGACAGAACCACAGGCACATAGACACAGGCAACAGAGCATGCACAATGTCGGGACTAGTACAGTGTATATCCACCTTTCGCAGCAATGCAGGCTGCTATTCTCCCATGGAGACGATCGTAGAGATGCTGGATGTAGTCCTGTGGAACGGCTTGCCATGCCATTTCCACCTGGCGCCTCAGTTGGACCAGCGTTCGTGCTGGACGTGCAGACCGCGTGAGACGACGCTTCATCCAGTCCCAAACATGCTCAATGGGGGACAGATCCGGAGATCTTGCTGGCCAGGGTAGTTGACTTACACCTTCTAGAGCACGTTGGGTGGCACGGGATACATGCGGACGTGCATTGTCCTGTTGGAACAGCAAGTTCCCTTGCCGGTCTAGGAATGGTAGAACGATGGGTTCGATGACGGTTTGGATGTACCGTGCACTATTCAGTGTCCCCTCGACGATCACCAGTGGTGTACGGCCAGTGTAGGAGATCGCTCCTCACACCATGATGCCGGGTGTTGGCCCTGTGTGCCTCGGTCGTATGCAGTCCTGATTGTGGCGCTCACCTGCACGGCGCCAAACACGCATACGACCATCATTGGCACCAAGGCAGAAGCGACTCTCATCGCTGAAGACGACACGTCTCCATTCGTCCCTCCATTCACGCCTGTCGCGACACCACTGGAGGCGGGCTGCACGATGTTGGGGCGTGAGCGGAAGACGGCCTAACGGTGTGCGGGACCGTAGCCCAGCTTCATGGAGACGGTTGCGAATGGTCCTCGCCGATACCCCAGGAGCAACAGTGTCCCTAATTTGCTGGGAAGTGGCGGTGCGGTCCCCTACGGCACTGCGTAGGATCCTACGGTCTTGGCGTGCATCCGTGCGTCGCTGCGGTCCGGTCCCAGGTCGACGGGCACGTGCACCTTCCGCCGACCACTGGCGACAACATCGATGTACTGTGGAGACCTCACGCCCCACGTGTTGAGCAATCGGCGGTACGTCCACCCGGCCTCCCGCATGCCCACTATACGCCCTCGCTCAAAGTCCGTCAACTGCACATACGGTTCACGTCCACGCTGTCGCGGCATGCTACCAGTGTTAAAGACTGCGATGGAGCTCCGTATGCCACGGCAAACTGGCTGACACTGACGGCGGCGGTGCACAAATGCTGCGCAGCTAGCGCCATTCGACGGCCAACACCGCGGTTCCTGGTGTGTCCGCTGTGCCGTGCGTGTTATCATTGCTTGTACAGCCCTCTCGCAGTGTCCGGAGCAATTATGGTGGGTCTGACACACCGTTGTCAATGTGTTCTTTTTTCCATTTCCAGGAGTGTATTATTACTCCCAAACTCTTTGCTGAGGGAGAGAAGTTAATATTTGGTCCATTTAGTATAAGAGGTGGTACGGATTCTCGATGTTTTGGGCTAATGAGCTTAGAGTGACAAACAAGTACTGCTTGGGTTTTACATGGGTTTAGTTTTAGACCTATGTCCTGTGCCCATTTTGATTGTGCATCGAGGTCAGTACTGAAATTTTCAATAGCTTTCTTGAGATTGCTTGGTTTCGCACTTAGATACAACTGAAGGTCATCAGCATACATATGGTATTTGCAATAGGTCAGAACCGATGACACTTCATTGACATACAGAGAGAAGAGTATAGGACCTAATACTGAGCCTTGGGGAGCGCCTGACACTACCTGCCGCCATTGTGATTTTATATTCCCGGACAGGACGCGTTGCTGACGAGACGTCATGTATGAGCGAAACCATTGCACTGCACTTGGTGAGAAATTTAGACCGCTAAGTTTGGCCAGTAAGATGTCGAAGTCGACAGTATCAATTGTTTTGCTGAAATCTAAGAAGCAAATGATGGTCGCTTCTTGTCTGTCCATGGCAAGTTTCAGGTCAACTGTCACCTTTATCAGAGCGGATGTTGTGCTACGATGTTTACGGAAACCTGATTGGTATTCGTCTAGTAGGTTGTTAGTAGTTAGGTAGTTGGTGAGCTGGTCATGAACTATATATTCTAAGGCCTTTGATAGTGCAGGAAGAAGGCAGATGGGGCGGTAGTCGGAGGGTGCTGTGGCGATGTCCTTTTTAGGCAGTGGCTTAATTTGTCCCAGTTTCCAGGCCTTAGGGAAAACACTTGTGATTAATGAATCGTTGAAAATGTCTGTTATAGAGGGCAGTAGTTGGTCAATAATAAGTTTTACCATCTGGATAGTGATACCATCATGTCCAGTAGATGCTGATCTAATCCGCATTATGGCTTTCTTGACAGTACTGCAAGTGACGTGCTGTAGATAGAATTTTTCTTTGCTACAGTTGTTCATCTCCATGAAGTAATCAATGATTCTCTGTTTTTTTTTCGGTTCAATTTTGGTTGTAGGTAATGTGAAGAATCGGTTTAGTTCTTCAGCTGGGACCATGTGATCTTCTGCAACTTTTATTTTGCCTAAACCGAAACTACGGAGGTTTTTCCACAGGATAGCTGGTCTACATCTATTGTCAGCTAATGTACGGGCATGTCTGAGCTTTGCGTTTCTCACCGCTTGACTGACTTTGTTTCGTTTCTGCTTGTATACAGCATGATTTTCAGGTGTAGGGTGTATCTTGTATGCTCGATGTGCAGCATCTCTGTGATTCATAAGCATAGTACCTTCGATTAACAGTTTGTCCCTGTGGCACGAATTCATGATGAACTAATGCCAAACAAAGAGCAATATGAGAATGCCTTTGACATTTGACCTGACCTGACGAGCCGTTTTTGGGCTTCGAGAATCTTTCCGGACCACTTGTGAAGACTGAACATTGGTCTCATAATCGTAACCGTAGACCCACGACTCATCACAAGTTATCATTCTCTTAAGGAGAAATACTAACGCGAATTCTTTACAGACGAATGGAAAATCTGGTAGAAGCCGACCTCGGGGAAGATCAGTTTGGATTCCGTAGAAATGTTGGAACATGTGAGGCAATACTGACCCTACGACTTATCTTAGAAGAAATATAAGGAAAGGCAAACCTACATTTCTAGCATTTGCAGACTTAGAGAAAGCTTTTGACAATGTTGACTGGAATACTCTCTTTCAAATTCTGAAGGTGGCAGGGGTAAAATACAGGGAGCGAAGGGCTATTTACAGTTTGTACAAAAACCAGATGGCAGTTATAAGAGTGGAGGGGCATGAAAGGGAAGCAGTGGTTGGGAAGGGAGTGAGACAGGGTTGTATCCTCTCCCTGACGTTATTCAATCTCTATATTGAGCACGCAGTAAAGGAAACAAAAGAAAAATTCGGAGTAGGTATTAAAATCCATGGACAAGAAATAAAAACTTTGAGGTTCGCCGATGACATTGTAATTCTGTCAGAGACAGCAAAGGACTTGGAAGAGCAGTTGAACGGAATGGACAGTGTCTTGAAAGGAGGATATAAGATGAACATCAACAAAAGCAAAACTAGGATAATGGAATGTAGTCGAATTAAGTCGGGTGATGCTGAGGGAATTAGATTAGGAAATGAGACACTTAAAGTAGTAAAGGAGTTTTGCTATTTGGGGAGCAAAAAACTGATGATGGTCGAAGGAGAGCTGCATCAAACCAGTCTCAGGACTTAAGACCTCAACAACAACAAAGGAGGATCTCGCTCTCATTTGCTCGATCCAAAAGTTCTTCGCAGATTGCGAGGTGAAGGTCATTCTGGTCTCGGCTCATGAGCCGTGGGACGAACTTGGCGGCAACTCGATGCACTCCCACATGCTGTGTCAGAATTTCCTGAGGTGATCCAATTGAAGTTTTACATTCTTCTGCAGTCTCTCGAACAGTCAGTCTTCGACTGGCACGCACAGATTCGTTGACGTTCCTGACAAGAGCATCGTCGGAAGACGTCGAAGGGCGCCACGAACGAGCGTCGTCTTTAACTTTTCGTTCGGACATTTTTAAACCGTGCGAACCATTCTAACATCGAGTACGGCTTAAGCAGTCATCACAGTAGGCTTACAGCATCGTTTGGTGTGTCTCTGTAAAGGTTTTCTTGACTTTCGCGCAAAATTTAATGATGACGTGTTCTTCTTCTAACTCTGCTCTCTCGAAATTCGCAAACTGTGAGCCCACGTTTTACTCAATACAGCACTCAACAACAACGAACAGACACACAACAATGAAACTTCTGGTTCAAGTGGCTCTGAGCACTATGGGACTTAACAACTAAGGTCATCAGTCCCCTAGAACTTAGAACTACAGGGTAGCGCAAGAAATGTGTTACCATTTTGTTTTTGAATATAAACTTTATTGTCAATACAATCTGAAAGGAACATATACTTCAATGAAGAGCCGTCCATGGTGATTTGTTCTAACTCAGCACGTGCTCAATATGTCCACTATTTCGTTTCCTAACTTCCTTCAAACGAACACTGAAGTTAGTGATTACCCTACGGCAGATGTCTTTCGTAGTTTCACTGCAAGCTTGAAGAATAAGTCTTCTGAGCTACATTAAATCACGTGAACGTTTCGGGAAAATTTTTTCCTGTAGGTATCCCCAAAGAAAAAAGTCACATGGCTTGAGGTCTGGACTATAGGGGGGCCAATTTTGTCCGTTATTGAAGCTACCTGGAAACCTGAGTGAAATGATCCGCATGTCGAAATGCTCGTGTAAAATCTCCAACACAGTGTTTGCAGTATGTGGCCTTCCTCGCCCGCCCGGGTTGGATTCCCGGCGGGGTCAGGGATTTTCTCTGCCTCGTGATGACTGGGTGTTGTGTGATGTCCTTAGGTTAGTTAGGTTTAAGTAGTTCTAAGTTCTAGGGGACTGATGACCATAGCTGTTAAGTCCCATAGTGCTCAGAGCCATTTGAACCATTTGGCCTTCCTCCATCTTGCATGAAGCACTGCGTGTGAAGGGTAAGGCAGTAGCAAGAAGCTGTGGAATGAAGCTATTGCGAAGCATGCTCAAATAACGCTCGCTCTTCACAGTTTCTTCAAAGAACAAGGGTCCAATAAGTCCGTGACTGGAAATTGCTGCCCACACTGTAATCCTCGGAGCATGTTGTTGTCGTTCATGAAGCACTTGTGGGTTTTCAGTGGCCCAAAAGCGCACATTTTGTTTGTTAACCACTCCACCTAAATGAAAATGCACCTCGTCTGAAAACCAAACGTTGTTGAGTGTTTCTTTCCTATCCTCCACCCACTGAGCAAACAGTAGTCTCTGCTGCTTGTGTACTTCAGTGAGCTTCTGTGCACAGGTCATCTTGTATGGGTACATATGGAGGTCACTTTTAAGAATGCGTTGAACGGAGCGTCTGGATATTCCCAGTTGCACTGCTGCCTTTCTACACGATTTCCCGGGACTTCTCTGTACAGCAACTCGTACCGCTTCAATATTTACTGGCAAACAAACAGGCTTAGGCCGAGGTCACTTCGCTTCCAATACTGTTCCTTCCTGTACAAATTTATCGTACAACCTGTGGATGGTCTTCTTGCAAGGGATCCATCGTGTGTTAAACTGTTGTCGAAAACGCCTCTGAGTCATAACAAGGCTTTTCGTTTCATGAAAAAGTAACACAATTGCCGATCGTTGCTGTGTCGTCAGTCTTCCATTGTCAGCCATTGCTGCTTACTAGTCTCCTAGCGGCAGTATCGTGAATTACACGTCTTTTCGTAACTCATTTGTTTTTCCAAGCTCTGCTGGTACTGCTGCAGAGATCCCAGCGGGATATCTAATGTGCGACGTAAATTGTGAAAGAAACAATTGGTAACATATTTCGTGCGCCACCCTGTACTTAAACCTAACTAACGAAAGGACATCACACACATCCATGCCCAAGGCAGGATTCGATCCTCCGACCGTAGCAGTCGCGCGGCCCCAGACTGTAGCGCCTAGAACCGCTCGGTCACAGCGGCCGGCCGAAACTTCTGGCAGTTACACGTTAAACACAGTCGTGTGCAAGGATGTCAACCGCATTTCGCTCCAACATACCATTGGTACGAAATTACGAATGTACAGGAATTTTATGAGCAGAGCTTGGCCAGCCATGAAAGTGTGAGTACTAGATGGACAAGCTTTAAGGGGGAAAACTTGGGCAGGTGCGATAACAACACGCGCTTTTACGGTTCAATACTAACTTAATTATGTTTATAGGAAGTTCATCCATCCTGGATTTCGAAGACATACAACCGTTCGCTTGACAAAAGATCCGTACCCAAAGATTGGAAAATTGTACAGGTCACACCAACATTCAAGAAAGGTAGTAGGAGCAATCCACTAAATTATAGACCCATATCGTTAACGTCGATATGCAGCTGGATTTTAGAACATATATTGTTTTCGAACGTAATGAATTACTTCGAAGAAAACGGCCTATTGACAGACAGTCAATATGGGCTTAGAAAATATCGTTCCTGTGAAACACAACTAGCTATTGAGTGCTACTGACAAGGGATTTCAGATCGGTTCCGTATTTCTGGATTTGCGGAAGGCTTTTTATACTGTACCACACAAGCGGCTTGTAGTGAAATTGCGTGCTTATGGAATATCGTCTCAGTTATGTGACTGGATTTGTGATTTCCTGTCAGAGAGATCAGAGTTCACAGTAATTGACGGAAAGTCATCGAGTAAAACAGAAGTGATTTCTGGCGTACTGTTATAGGCCCTCTGCTGTTCCTTATCTGTATAAACGATTTTGGAGACAATCTGAGCAGCCGTCTTAGGTTGTTTGCAGATGACGCTGCGCTGTCGTTTATCGACTAATAAAGTCATCAGAAGATCAAAACAAATTGCAAAACGATTTGGAAAAGATATCTGAACGGTGCGAGAATTGGCTGTTGGCCGTTAATAACGAAAAGTGTGAGGTCAATCACATGAGTGCTAAAAGGAATTCGTTAAACTACGGTTACACGATAAATCAGTGTAATCTAAAAGCCGTAAATTCAACTAAATACCTAGGTATTATAATTACGAACAACTTATATTGGAAGGAACACATAGAAAATGTTGTGGGGAAGGCTAACCAAAGACTGCGTTTTTAGGCAGGACACTTAGAAAATGTAACGGACCTACTAAGGAGACTGCCTACACTATGCTAGTCCGTCCTATTTTAGAATACCGCTGCGCGGTGTGGGATCCTTACCAGATAGGACTGATGGAGTACATCGAAGAAGTTCAAAGAAGGGCAGCACGTTTTGTATTATCGCGAAATATGGGCGAGAGTGTCACAGAAATGACACAGGATTTTGGCTGGACATCATTAAAAGAAAGGCGTTTTTCGTTGCGACGGAATCTTCGCACGAAATCCCAATCACCAACTTTCTGCTCCGAATGCGAAAATATTTTGTTGACACTAACCTACAGAGGGAGAAACGATCACCACGATAAAATCAGAGCTCGTACGGAAAGATATGTGTTCGTTCTTTTCGCGCGCATATGAGATTGGAATAACAAAGAATTGTGAAGGTGGTTCGATGAACCCTCTGCCAGGCACTTATATGTGATTTGCAGAGTGTCCATGTAGATGTACATGTACTTATTGCTGACATTGATATTGGCAAGATATCGATTCCAGGCTTTCGAGAATGTTTTAATTTCATGCTCGAGGTTGAATAATAAACGACAAAAGAAATTTTTTTCCAGTGATATGATTACAAATTAACATTTTTCTAATTTTTACCCTTTACTTGTACTGTGGTACCCTCATTGCCAAATTTCATCATTCTAGATCTACGAGAAGTACACTATAGGTTTCGAGGAGTGAGTTTGCGAGTATGAAAATTTGATGTAGATGGCCATTTCTTTTAAGAGCACAGACGTAAAAGCCATCGTTGTTTATAGCGTCAAGGGACCATTGTGACATATAAACTGAAGACCCAAAGAAATGTGTACACCAACCTAATATCGTGTAGGGCCTCCGCGAGCACGCAGGGGTACCGCAGTACGACGTGGCATGGACTCGACTAATGTCTGAAGCAGTGATGTAGGTAACTGACACCATGAACCCTGCAGGGCTGCCCATAAATCCGTAAGAGTACGAGGGGGTGAAGTTCTCTTCTGAAATTCACGTTGCAAGGCATCTCTCATATGCTCAATAATGTTCATGTCTGAGGAGTTTGGTGGCCAGCGGAAGTGTTTGAACTCAGAAGAGTGTTCGTAGAGCCAGTCTGTATCAACTCAGGACAGGTGGGGTGACGAATTGCCAAGTCCGTCAGAATGCACAATGGACATGAATGGATGCAGGAGATCAGACAGGATGCTTACGTACATGGCAGGTGTCAGAGCCGTATCTAGACATATCAGGGGTCCCATATCACTCCAACCGCATACAACCCACACCATTACAGATCCCCCACTAGCTTGAATAGCTCCCTGCTGACATGCAGGGTTCATGAGGTTGACTCTATACCCGCACACGTCCATCCGCACGATACAATTTGAAACGAGACTCGTCCGACCAGGCAACAAGTTTCTGTCATCAACTATCCGATGTCGGTGTTGACGGGCCCAGGCAAGGCATAAACCTTTGTGTGATGCAGTCATTAAGAGTACATGAGTGGACCTTCAGCTTCGAGAGTCCATATCGATGATGTTTCATTGAATGGTTCTCACGCTGACACTTGCTGATGGATCAGCATTGAAATCTCAGCAATTTGCGGAAGGGTTATACTTCCCTCACACTGAATGATTCTCTTCAGTCGTCGTTGATCCCATTCTTGCAGGGTCTTTTTCCGGCCACAGCGATGTCGGAGATGGTCGTACAGGAAAATCCCCACTTCATCGTTACCTAGAAGTTGCTGTGTACTTCCGCTCGTGTGCGGACTACAACACCACGTTCAGACTCATATAAATGTTGATAACCTGCCATTGCAGCGGCAGTACCCGATCTAACAACTGCGCCAGACACTTGTCTTATATAGGCGTTGCCGACGGGAGCCCTATATTCTGCCTGTTTACATATCTCTGTATGTGAATACACATGCCTATACCAGTTTCTCTGGCGCTTCAGTGTATTAACGTAACTTTTTGCAGTATTTCTTATAAAATGTTTGACATTTCATGATGTAATGAACCAAACAGTAAGTAATGTTTATGGAGATATTTAGAATGCCGTTTTCATATAACAGAAAAATGGAAATGTAACATTACATGAGCCGGCCGAACTGGCCGTGCGGTTAAAGGCGCTGCAGTCTGGAACCGCAAGACCGCTACGGTCGCAGGTTCGAATCCTGCCTCGGGCATGGATGTTTGTGATGTCCTTAGGTTAGTTAGGTTTAACTAGTTCTAAGTTCTAGGGGACTAATGACCTCAGCAGTTGAGTCCCATAGTGCTCAGAGCCATTTGAACCATTTTTTTAACATTACATGGCTATAGAAAAGCAGGCTCAGAACTTATGTGGTACTTCTCAAATATTAAGTGCAACGAGTTAAGAGCTTGGTACCAATGTTTTCAAATATGAGTGTTGTGCAGTAATAACCTGTGGCTATATATTAGTTTTGCCTATATATAGCCACTTGTAAGAGATGTGTTTATTCAAAAGGAGCTATTTTAAGAAATGCTCCATTTTTATTTTACAGAGGTGGGGGAAAGTATATTTTCGTCCCACAGTGAAACGAATTTTTGTTAATAGTTTCATCTATCATTTAACCAGTATTCATTCTACGCACTCTGATAGGTTTTTTGCTTGTTGAATTGTGGTAAAAACTTAATTCTCTGAAGGTTTTGTCACTTGTGCAGTTTCCCGCACAATGACCAATCCCAAATATCTGAATTAGCTCTCGTTCTACCGTGCTTATGTATGAAATGGGGTTAATTATCACTTAGTTTTTGTTGTATGTTTATGATAAGACGTATAGATTCCTTTCCAATTTACCAACTGCGAAAATATCTCATGAATCTAAAAATTTTGAGACGAACTGCTTCACTACAGTTTCTGACTGGGAAGAAACGCAGTTGCGTACACCTGGATTCATGTTTATAGCTATTTTTATTAATGTGTGTTTACAATACACAGCTGAACGTCAGGTGGTTGCCAATTGTCTCTCCGGCAGGCTATGGCCCATTTTTTTTATTCATTCAGGGTCAGTAGAAAATCTAAACATGAGAAACCTTTTTTGTAATGATCAGTGCAGTTCATAGCTGAGCAACCACCCATTTTTACACTGAAATCCTCATTACTTTAGCCGGCATCTCGTGACCGAGCGGTTCTAGGCGCTTCAGTCCGGAACCGCGCGACTGCTACGACGCTGGTTCGATTCCTGCCTCGGGCATGGATGTGTGTGATGTCCTTAGGTTAGTTAGGTTTAAGTAGTTCTAAGTTCTAGGGGACTGATGACCTCAGATGTTAAGTCCCATAGTGCTCAGAGCCATTTGAACCATTTTCTTCATTACTTTACACTGAAGCAGCAAATAAACTGGTATAGGTATGCATATCCAAATACACAGATATGTAAACAGGCAGAATACGGTCGTGCAGTTGGCCATTCCTGTATAAAGCAACAAGTGTCTGGCGCTGTTGCCAGATCGCTTACTGCTGCCACAAAGGCAGGTTATCGAGTTTTAAGTGAGTTTGAACATGGTGTTATAGTCGGCGCACGAGCGATGGGACACAGCATCTCCAAGGTAGCGATGAAGTGGGGATTTTCCCGTACGACCATTTCACGAGTGTGCCGCGTATATCGAGAATCCGGTAAAACATCAAATATCCGACATCGCTGGTGCCGGAAAAGTATACTGCAAGAACGGGATCAGCGGCGACTGAAGACAATTGTCCAACGTGGCAGAAGTGCAACCCTTCCGTAGATTGCAGCAGATTTCAATGCTGTGTCAGTGTGCGAACCATACTACAAAACACCTATGGGCTTTCAGAGCCGAAGGCCCACTCATGTACCTCTCATGTTGTAAGACGTCGTGGTCTTCTGACCTTCACTGCATACATATTCCGCCCTCACAATCATATTCCGCACATCAAGATGCTTCATTCGAACCCAAACTCGATAAGATGAAGTCAATGTTGTATGAATTCATTTAAGCGCACCAGGGTAGAAATACTCGAGGTTGGCGTACACACATACATTACAGACACGACGGTCACAGGAGCTTTTAGTTCAGGAGAGAAACCGCACAACGGGATGCCGGTCTCTTCAGAGGACGACGCAGCCTATCTATGTCAGCCGGCGACCGCCCATGGAGCTGACAGCATGTGCCTGAGGGAAAAGAGGAACGATCCCATGTTTGGCTTAAAAGCAAATTCCGCTACATTGTGTGGGAGCGGCCAGCCTACGCATTCTTTACACATAGCACGCAGTTTCAGAGATTTTCACAGGGAGACAGCAAACGCTAAACGCCAATGCTACGGATTTCTGGATTGGTCGCCTTAAACGAAACGTCATTCTCCCGTTTTAGAAGATCAATCAATGCTGATTCGCAGACGATATTTCTGAAACCTTGAGCTGAACGAGTAACATAAGAGACCGAAAGATATACCCCTTCACGTCTGGCATGGAGAGGGGCCATTCCGTTGTCGCTCTTGGAGCGAGAACACGTAACGAGAGTGTGCGCGCTCATACGTGTACTCAAAGAGCAAGGAACAAGTCTCTCCTCAGTACTTCACTGGGAGAGCACCTCTGTCGAGAGCGAATCGAAGTGCAACTCTATATTGAGCCCTTGTGATTAAGCGTTGTTCACTGTGTTGGCTGACACACTTATTGTGCGGTGTGAACGGACAGAGTTATAGTTAAACGCCTGCGAGCGAAGTTTTGAGTGGCATCGCAGTGGACTGGTTATCTGACCGGTGTACCACGCCAATAGTTAGACAAGGGGCGAATAGGAGTCCTTGACTTCATCAAGGCGTAAGGAGAGTTTGATTGGTGAAGGTCAATCCAGATAGAACGAGAGTTATCTTATTTGTCAGTAGCGAGCGGCGCAGACAGCAGTCATCGCAGCTTACGGTATTGTGCGCTACAGCTATTGCGAGCCCCATATTTCCTGCACAACAGTACACTTCACTGCATTTCACACGCAACAGCCTCGACCGTACCTAGCAACAATCTAACAGATAATTATTCAAGTTGAGTAGGCGCGCCTCTCAGCTGTTCTGCCAAGTCAATAACAATCTTAAACTTTGTATAGAAATTTCATTAGCGAATCCTGTCCTTGAGAGGTAACTTTACATTCCGAAAAGAACCAGGAAATAACGTGTTAAATTCATAACTAAAAGTGCCATTGTGATTTCCCAGAATTTTTGCAAAATAAATAATAATTTTCGTTAGTTTCATGTTTTTCTTACACTAACTAGCACTACTCCAGTACCCAAATATCCCACTAGTTACGTAAGAAATTTTGTGAATTTTAGTGTCATTTCCTTACAGTGGACGACTCCAGAAGATACTTATTGCTGAAAGTTTTTCAGGCATTTCTCTCTAGAACGTTAGGAGCGTCTGTCTGACTTCTGTAGTAGTGTGGGGGTGGAAATTGCATCTTGCAGGAGCCACAGGGTAAAGGGTACATCTCAGATTAATCCGTTGCGCAGAATGACAGAATAGTAATCCCACACTCACAATGTCTGCACGACACGTAGCTTTACGCCTCGCCTGGGCCCGTCCAACACCGACATTGGACTGTTGATGACTGGAAACGTGTTGCCTGCTCACACGAGTCTCGTTTCAGATTGTATCGAACGGACGGACGTGTGCGGATATGGAGACAACCTCCTGAGTCCACGGACCCGGCATGTCGACAGGGGTCTGTTCAAGCTGGTGGAGGCTCTGCGATGATGTGCGGTGTGTGCAGTCAGAGTGATATGGGACACCTCATATGTCTAGATACGACTCTGACAGGTGACACGTACGTAAGCATCCTGTTTGATCACTTGCATCCCTTCAGGTCAATTGTGCATTCCGACGGACTTGGACAATTTCAGCCGGCCAATGCGACACCCCACACGTCCAGAATCGCAACAGAGTGGCTCCGGGAACATTCTTCTGAGTTTAAACACTTCCGCTGGGTACGGATGTTTCCGGAAATCAACAATATTGAGCATATTTGGGGCGCCTTGCAACGGGCTGTTCAGAGAAGATTTCCACCCCCTCGTACTCTTACCAATTTATGGACAGCCCTGCAAGATTAATGGTGTCAGTAACCTCCAGCACTACGTTAGTCGAGTCGGTGCCACGTCGTGTTCCGGTGCTTTTGCGTGCACGCGGAGGTGCTACACGATATTTGGCAGGTGTACCAGTTTCTTTCGCTCTTCATTGTAATTGTAAACCTCCAGTCGCATCGTGACTCGTACTTAAACAAGTAGAATATTCTATACTTTGGGGAAAACGTGGCAGACAGTTCGGTTCAGGTTATGGGAGTCTTACAAGGGGAGACCACGACGTTTGGAACGCAGATTTATTGAGAAAATCGCAAGATAATTTCGGTCGTCAAATATATGCCTGTGCTTGGACATTTGTACCACGAAGCGGCAGCAGCCGAGTGGCGCCGGCGCGGTACCTCAGCGTGTTCGGCCAGAGAGCTGGTTGGCCTCTGTAATAAAAAACAAAGTTCGTTTGTTGATCCTTCCATTCAGTTTTTTTTTATCACAGAAGCCAACCAGCTCATTGATCGAAAATCCTGAGCTACCGTGCCGGCATACTCAGCTGCTGCCTCTTGTGGTAAAAATGTCCACGCACAGGTATACAGGGTGGTACAAAAAGGTAAGGCCAAACTTTCAGGAAACATTCCTCACACACAAATAAAGATAAAATTTTACGTGGACATGTGTCCGGAAATGCTTAATTTCGATGTTAGAGCTCATTTTAGTTTCCTCAGTATGTACTGTACATCCTCCACTCACCACCAGTTGGCCCAATTGAAGGAAGGTAATGTTGACTTCGGTGCTTATGTTGGCACAAGACTGATTGCTCTACAGTACTAGCATCGAGCACATCAGTACGTAGCATCAACAGGTTAGTGTTCATCACGAACATGGTTTAGCAGTCAGTGCAATGTTTACAAATGCGCAGTTGGCAGATGTCCATTTGATGTACGGATTAGCACGAGGCAATAGCTGTGGCGCGGTACGTTTGTATCGAGACAGATTTCCAGAACGAAGGTGTCCCGACAGGAAGACGTTCGAAGCAATTGATCGGCGTCTTAGGGAGCACGGAACATTCTAGCCTATGACTCGCGACTGGGGAAGACCTAGAACGACGAGGACACCTGCAATGGACGAGGCAATTCTTCGTGCAGTTGACGATAATCCTAATGTCAGCGTCAGAGAAGTTGCTGCTGTACAAAGTAACGTTGACCACGTCACTGTATGGAGAGTGCTACGGGAGAACCAGTTGTTTCCGTACCATGTACAGCGTGTGCAGGCACTATCAGCAGCTGATTGACCTCCACAGGTACACTTCTGCGAATGGTTCATCCAACAACGTGTCAATCCTCATTTCAGTACAAATGTTCTCTTTACGGATGAGGCTTCATTCCAACGTGAGCAAATTGTAAATTTTCACAATCAACATGTGTGGGCTGACGAGAACCCGCACGCAATTGTGCAATCACGTCATCGACACAGATTTTCTGTGAACGTTTGGGCAGGCATGGTTGGTGATGACTTGATTGGGCCCCATGCTCTTCCACCTTCGCTCAATGGAGCACGTTATCATGTTTTCATACGGGATACTCTACCTGTGCTGCTAGAACATGTGCCTTTACAAGTACGACACAACATGTGGTTCATGCACGATGGAGCTCCTGCACATTTCAGTCGAAGTGTTCGTACGCTTCTCAACATCAGATTCGGTGACCGATGGATTGGTAGAGGCGGACCAATTCCATGGCCTCCACGCTCTCCTGACCTCAACCCTCTTGACTTTCATTTATTGGGGCATTTGAAAGCTCTTGTCTACGCAACCCCGGTACCAAATGTAGAGACTCTTCGTGCTCGTATTGTGGACGGCTGTGATACAATACGCCATTCTCCAGGGCTGCATCAGCGGAGGGTCGATGCTTGTGTCCTCGCTAACGGAGGACATTTGGAACATTTCCTGTATCAAAGTGTTTGAAGTCATTGGTACGTTCTGTTGCTGTGTGTTTCCATTCCATGATTAATGTGATTTGAAGAGAAGTAATAAAATGAGCTCTAACATGGAAAGTAAGCGTTTACGGACACATGTCCACATAACAAATTTTCTTTCTTTGTGTGTGGGGAATGTTTCCTGAAAGTTTGGCCGTACCTTTTTGTAACACCCTGTATATTTGACGACCGATATTATCTTGCGATTTTCTCAGTAACGCTTGAGAAGTACGCGCTACTGCTTACACATTTTGTTGTCCTTATTGGAGTACTACGAGTGTACGAAGTTGCAGTAAATCCGCGTTCCACACGTCGTGGCCTCTCCTTGTTAGCTAAGTCTGTGACGTCAGCGGCGCACTGCTTCTCCCGGTAATATGGTGGCCGCTCCTCTGTAACTCACGCGCATTCACCACGGAGGGGGGGGGGGGGGGACGTCGTGCATGGGGGCTTAATTAAATATTATGATAGAAAATGATTTTTAGGTAGCTGTATGTCTGTCCGATTACGCAGTCTCGTAATCGGTTGGCCCTGACTAGTATTATTACGCTATCTGACTGCAAAGAACAATGTAAGAAAATTTTCGTAAACACAGTTAATTAATTAAGTCCCCAGCAACTATAAAACCTACAAAACCAATAAGCACAAGAGTAACTGTTCTGTATGTGGGAGTGTGACTCAACGTCCACATCTGGCACGGTTCTTTTCCAACAAGACAAGAATTTTTAAATACCAACTATGCTGACGTGACAAAAGAAATTTAGAAAAACTATAATTACGCAAGAAAACCAGAATTCACTCTAATACAAGAACACAAGCCAGTGCTTTGTTGACTGAACCTGTAGTGACGCATTATTTCAGACACACAAATAATAAAAGAACATTGTAGTTTTTACCTTCATATATATTGACAAAATGCACTCATTACAATAACATCTGCTATCTCTCCCATCAAATAACTGCATAAAACTTGGAACAACACTCTTTACTACCACATCTCACTCCGATTTCACGACAAGCAGTGCCCACTAGCACATCTCGGCACGAACTCTTAATACACACTGTCCTCTACGAGCTCTCTACTAGCACTGACTGCTACGAACTCTTAACACGCACTGTCCTCTACGATCTCATAACAAGCACTGACTGCTATGAACTCTCAACACGCACTGTGGAGGCGGCTTAATAGTACTCTTTGGCGCACTCTCTGGCGCAGTGGCACAGTGTAGCCACCTTTCATATGCCCCTCCTCCACAGGCCAGAATTTGATGGTATTTTTGCCAGCATTGGTGGTGAAAATACCACCAAATTCGTCCAGAAAAATACAGACAAAAATAAAAGATAATATTAATACCTAAATATCACATAATTAGTTAAAATTTTTTGGCTTTGCACTGACCTTTCACTAACCTAACATATGAAATACAGTAAGCAATACAACTTCTTTTCATACATGTGACTTTACATAATAGTTTACACAATATACAAAAAATCAGTTTATACAAATGTTCACATAAAATGCTTTCAATGATTAGTTTATACAAAAAAGAACACCAACAGGTAACATCTTTTCAGTAAAAGCAGTCCATCAGTTGCACCCAGTAAAGTTTAGCAGGTACACCCAGCAACAAGTCACATTAGTTCAGTAGAGGCAATCCATCAGATGCACCCAGCAATGTTAAGCAGGTGCAGACGCCAACAAGTGACTTCATTTCAGTAAAAGCAGTTCACCAGTTGCACCCAGCAATGTTGAGAGCAGGTGCAGACACCAACAAGTGATACCATTTCAGTAAAAACAGTCCATCTGTGGCACCCAGCAATGTTGAGTAGGTGCAGACAGCAAAAAGTAACATCATTTCAGTAGAAACAGTTCTAACAGTGGCACTCAGTAAAGTTCAAGAGGTACACACAGCAACAAGTCACATTAGTTCAGTAGAAGCAGTCCATCAGAGGCACCCAGCAATGTTGAGTAGGTGCAGACACCAACAAGTGACATCATTTCAGTAGAAGCAGTCCATCAGTTGCACCCAGCAATGTTGAGAGCAGGTGCAGACACCAACAAGTGACACCATTTCAGTAGAAGCAGTCCATTAGTGGCATCAGCAATGTTGATCAGGTGCACACAGCAACAGGGTACATCTTTTCAGTAGAAGCAGTCCATCAGTGGCACCCAGCAATGTTGAGTAGGTGCAAACAGCAAAAAGTCACATCTCTCAGCAGAAGCAGTTCCATCAAATTCACTAGCACTGATCACACTGTTCATCAGAGTTTATGAGCAGAAATTAAACATGTCCTAGTGGCACCAGTCATGAAGGAAAGGTACAAGTAACAGTCCATAATTTTTTTTTTACAATCACTGATCACACAGTTCATCAGCAGAAATTAAACACGACTAAATGTCACACATCATGTTGAAAAGTGCAGGTAACAGTTCAGAATATTTATCTTCACTAATCAGACAGTTCAGGCATGAACAATAGTTTGAATGCACATACAAATGCTTTTACAGTAACATACAAATCATAACAAACACACAAATGATGTCAGATAATTGTCCTATTAACTATTACAATACACAAATACCAGTAAACCTATAATATTTATGGGTGTCAGTGCAAGCCACTTCAAACAAATAAAATAATATTTACGAGATAGGTGAGTAGGATTAGGAAAGGAAAACACACAAAACACACTCATTCATCTTTCATCCACATTAAGTACTACTGTGTAACTGAATAGTGTTAATTGTGTAAATGAAATTCTGTCTAAATCTGATGTTCATCATGTGTATCAAGTAGTACTGGCAGCAATGTATAACAGTCAATAATAGTTAAGTCAACGTCATAGTCATCATGTCAAGACCAATGTTTGCCAAGCCAGATCAAAATGTACTGTTGTTGAACAACTGTCAGTGAGCCAAGATATGCAATTACTTCCTCTCTTCAAAAAAAAAGTATATACTGCTTAGTGATTTAACAAAGTGTGTATAGACAATCTTCCTTCTATTTGAGTGTTCTAGTCTGCTATCTTCATCCTCCTTGTTCCATAAGACCAACAAAAAAAATATGCTCCTCACTTACTTTACCTCTTATACACCAAAACTCCAATAATCATCAGCTTCACACAATCTCAATACGTCACTAATACTTCTTCAATACGTCGATACATATAACTCTTATCATCAATATCATTTACCTTATCTCTTGTCCACAAAAACTCCAATAATCATCAACTTCATATAATCTCTATACCTCAATAATACGTCGATAAATATAAACCTCAGCACCAATATCATTTCACTTCCATAACAACTCTTTCCTCTAGTCAGTCTCCTCGAACAAGTACAGATAAAATCCTAATGCAACTTCAATTCAGCATCCCATACAATCCGAAGACACAGTGTCCACACACAACCTCCGTGTAATCCATCTGACCCAAATTTTCTACTCATTATAAATTATAAGATACATTTTGGTTCCTTGTCCATCATTAAATAAAAGAAATGCATACCTGACCTCTAACAGACTTAGTTCGAATAACTCTCAGTAATTAAGTACGATTACGGAGTGTGAATGATCATAATATTTCACAGTGTGTACACCACTTCAAGAATCATGGCAGAAGCAAACATGTGGAGTATTTTTTGTGTCAAGTGTCACTTCCTATTTCAATTGTTCACGAAAAATGCAGTGTAATAATTGTTAATGGTCTAAACCTAGTTTTCCAGTAGAGAACAGAATGTCAACAAGTGGATGCAGCACAATCCTTACAACGAGGCTCTGCCAAGCGAACAATCTATAATTAATCCAATAGTGTGACCTAAACTCTATGTTTATACACTGTACATCAGCATTGCTATACACCAAATTAAAGAGTAGTTATGACAACAAAACAGAAATGTGTAAATATGTAATCCATACAAAAAGCAGCAAACATATATCTTACGTAATAAACAGGTCATTAGCATCATATCAGCATAAGCAAATAAATGTTCATATGTCATCTTAATAAGTAAACATGAAGGCGCAAGCAGATAAATCACAAAGTATAACTTCCATACATAATCACATCAACACAATAAATCAGGTGACAATTATAATTTAAATAAATAAGCACAGCAGGCACATAATAGAAAAATATGACATCAGTGAAAAAGCAGTGCAGCCAAGCGATGCATAATATACGCAAGTTACAACCCAGTTCATTAATAATCATTGTCAAATTCAGCCAACGCACGCAAGCACGTCGCTTCACACGTAAATTCATAGAACCTGAAATTAGCACAAAGTATGAATCACGTAATCGCGAGCAGCAAATTACGTCTAAAGTACGTATCTAAGTGGAAATTTGTTACCTGAAAAATGAACTCAATTAATAGTTACCTTTTTTAGTTTATTAGTTTCTTCTTCGAAATTACATTCTTCCTGAAAATTTCTCGATAGCAAGTCGTCTTAACGTCGGACACGCACAGAATTTACCTGAAGTTCTTAAATACTTTATACAACCGTATCCTGCAAAATACTGAATGTTAATAACAGAATTCATCAAGTCACTATAGCTTTATACTGAATTTAGTCGGAGAAATTAGACTGTGTATTTGTTTACGTCTGTCAGTGCATTCGCACTGAGCGCTCGATCAGCTGTAGGCGCGTGACGTAGGAAGCTATTGTTTGCGGTCAACGACTGCCTCGTGCGGCGCGCAGACTTCACTGTTGCTTTGAGTTATGTGCCGCCGCCAAAACACAGCGCGGTATCCTTGTACTCTCCGCATGTTTACATCTAGCTGTTAGTTTCTCACAAGTATGTCATTCCACAAAAATCTTTACGTTTGATATATGATGTATTCCTTTAGAGCGTCGTGATTTAAGAGTTTCTACTTCGACAGTGTTATCATGTATAATTTTGCGAATTCTATGTGGACCGTTATAAAGCAGAAAAAATTTGCGACACAAGCCTTTTCCTTTGTGAGACAAACGGTGGGACTTAATTAATACCTTCTTACCAACTGACAAGAATTTTGAACGACCAGGACGTCTAGCTGATTTCTCTCTTCTAGCAGCCGCAGATGCAATATTTTGCAGAGCCAGGTTGACAACTTCAGAATGCCGCAGTTTCCGTGAAGGCGGAAAAGGAACGATTTCAGAAATGCGATTTGTCGGTACCTTATTTTTTAATATTAATAGAGGCGGTAAAGAAGTTGAGTCATTAGGAAGTTCATTCAGAATGTTTTGAAAAATATGAAGATACTGATCCCAAGTTCTGTGATTCTGATGACAATAAAGACGGCACAATTTATTGATTTCCTTCATCCATCTCTCTGAAGCGTTAGATTGAGGGTGAAAAAGTGAGATGAAGATTGGTTTAATTTTACGACGGTGTAGAGTACGAAGCCAAATTTCAGAACGAAACTGTGATCCATTATCTGATATAACCTTATCAACGTGACCAACTTCTTTAAGAAAATGTTTGATAAAAGCGTTAGATACTGAACGAGCTGTTGCTTTGCGTAAAGGTGTAAAACACACATATTTTGACGTCAACTCCACTGCTACGAAAATGTACGCAAAACCATTAGTAGAACAAACCACTGGACCGAACAAATCAACTGCAGCCATCTCCTTTAATTTCGCTGGAATGATGGGAAACAACGGTGCTCTGTGAGAAATCGTTGGAGGCTTAGCCATTTGACATAATTTGCATTTGGCAAGAACAGATCGAATACGTTTTTCCATATTACTGAAGTAACAATTTTCTCGTAATTTATGAAAACATTTTCTGGGACCAAAGTGTGCATAACTGAAATGCGTATACCAAATCAGCTTATTAACCCACTCATCAGGAATACAAACTAACCAAACGAAGCTGTCGACCGATTTCCGTTTAAAAAGAATGTCATTGCGAATTAAATAATGCTGTCTAATCGCCACGCTTTCCTTTCTCCTCCACTTCTCCTTAATGTCCTTCCAGATAGGATCCTTATTTTGCTCCTTAGCGATGTCCTGGAGCGAAGACGAAATAAAGTTCTCAAACGCAACACCTTGACTATACATCAAACAATAATTGTTTTCTTTGCAGTCCTCTTCAGCACTTTGTTTCAAACCCATAGGTGCACGTGATAAAGCATCGGCAACAATATTAGAAGAACCCTGTATGTAAACAATACTAAAGTCAAATTCCTGTAGGTACAACGCCCATCGTGACAATCTGCCATGAGTTAATTTTGTTGACATAAGAAATTCCAGAGCTCGATGATCGGTGTAAACCTTAGTATGTCTGCCAAACAAAAATGTGCGAAATTTTGTAAAAGCCCAAACAACAGCCAAAGCTTCAAGTTCCGTAATCGAATAATTCTTTTCGGATTTAGAGAGAACGCGACTTCCAAATGCAATAGTTTTCTGGACTACCACGCCGTTTTCTTCTATCTCTTGAAATAAATGTGCACCTAGGCCCTTGTATGATGAGTCCGTCGCCAAACAAAATTCTTTAGATAAATCCGGATGTGAAAGAAGTGGAGCAGCAACTAAAGCATCACGAAGCTGTTCAAATTCTGACTGAGCTTCCTCATCCCAACACCAATTAGATTTCTTTCCAGATAGTTCACATAAACGTGGTGTGGCCAAATCGTCCAATTTAACAAAGCGTCGAAGAAAATTACAGACACCAAGGAAACTACGAACATCACGTTTTGTAGTAGGAACAGCATAATTACGAATAGCATCTAATTTTTCTGGATCAGGAAGAATACCTTCTGTAGAAATAATGTGACCGAGAAATTTCACCTGAGAACGACCAAATTCAGATTTTTCCAAGTTTACTGTAATGCCAACTTTTGTAAAGATACGTAATAATGAGTCCAAAATTTTGTTGTGTTCACTCCAAGAACGTTTAGCAATAAGAATGTCGTCAACATAAGAAATAATATTGTCACGAAGAGAAACAGAAAAAATTTCATTTAAGCTAAGAATGAGTGCTGCTAAAGGTACAGTAACTCCACATGGTAATTTACGAAATCACTTTTAGGTACAATTAGTCAAATCCGGTTATTGTTTACTTACTTACTAGATAGATTGATAGTCGAAGTGTTGTTTTGACAGATGCAAAGAATAGTAAAAGAGTAGGCAGCGGTGCAGAAAACTAAAAGGGAAATAGCACCACTACAGCTCGGGGCCCTATGCTCGCTACGGCACATATTCACCTAGAGTAGTGAATCCCCTGAGGACTTTAATAACTGCACATAATTTCAAGTTTGTGACTTAATGGTAAATTTGGCGGAAGTGCATGCATAAATTGATCTAGCCATGAACATGGATGTATGTCATTCTTAGAATTGCGGAAGATCTTAAATTTCCGGACAGTCAAAAAGTGTTTATAGTCAAAGTTTTCGCCTCGTGGCGACAAAGACCTACCGCGTCTGTCCCAGTCCGAATGTCGATTATTGTAAAGTTCGCGCGCCTGGCGCTCTCTTGTTGCATCCCGTAAATGAAACAAATTATTTTCTTCAAACCCCTCTGCTACCTGTGATTCTAAATTTCTTCTGCTATCTTTTCCTACAATTTCGCCTTCGATTTGTTTGACTTGCTTCCGTAATGCCTCAAATTCCTTTTTCACGCGTTCATTAAATCTTCCCTGATTTTCAACATGCTTATTTATGTTCTGATACTCTTCGGTTTCTGCAAATGGTAATGGAACTATATCATCCGAATCTCTGTCCCCATGTAAACTAAGATTTGTCAGTTTATCTGAAATTTCCTCAACTCTTTCCGATAAGTCACCTAATTGTTCTTTCTGTTTATTTACGTCTTCCGTAAGTGTCGCGACTCGGGTTTCAGTATTGTCACATTTGGTAGCTAGCTGTTCATATTGTTGTGTTAAGTTATTTATTCTGTCGTTTGGTACGGATTCCTCGATTCTCTCAAGTATTTCCTCCTTATCGTGTGCACATTGTAAATTTAACTCTGAAAATTTCTGTACTATCACGCGATCTTTTCCTTCCCGTTCTCTGTCCTGTTCCTCTTGTCTGATTTCTGTTGAAATTAAGCTATTATTGTGAGCCTTCAAAATCGGTTGTACTTCTTCTCTAATTTCTTTATTTGATTCGTCATTCGTGTATTTGAAAAATGTCCCTGTTCGTGAGCCTAACTGAGTTTCCATTGTTCCCCTATCAGTTTCTAATTCAGATCGTAACTGTGATCCCACTGCTTTCATCTCGGTTTTAGTTGTTCCTATTTCTGTTTCAATTGTTCCTATTTTTGAGCAAAAACGTGTTGTCATTGCTTTCATCTCAGTTCTAATTGTTCCCATCTCTGTTTTAATTGTTCCCATCTCTGTTTTAATAGTTCCTATATCAGTTTTAATTGTTCCTATTTGTGTTTCCATAACTGTTTTTAATTCAGATCGTAACTGTGATCCCACATTTAATATAGCACTCATCAACTGCTCCATAGTAACTGTTTCAAAATTCTTTTCACCCCTCACATTTCCCACAAAACCAGCTTCCTTCTGCATGGCTATAAAGCTATCTGTGTTCGATACTATTCCAGAATCTTCTATCGTTGATCTCGTATTCTGTGAATTTTCTGATTGAGAAAAATTTTGAAATGGTTCCGGACTATTTTCCCGACTTATCACATTGTTTTCCACCTCATTATCCACCATACTGTTTTCCTCTGTTGGCGAGTTCGCCATGTGAACAATTTCGTCATTCTCACTATTCATCATTTTTGCCTTTTTCATTGATCGCGTAATCATTTACAAAATATACGAAACATTCGTCACTGTACGAAAATCACACACAATGACCCCTTATCTCCAACAATACTATTCACACGCAATGTCTCCCTCAAACACGATCAATCGAACAATTGAAATAATTGCACAAGATTGTCAAACGCGTATACAAGGCAATAAAAATTAAATTTTGAAAAATACCATTAGAAGAATGCTAATTACCAAATCTACACATGCAAAATAGACTACAATTACTAACTACAAATTACTACAACAATACTACAGTCTACTATTTTTACAATCAGAAGATTCCAGGGGACGATCCGAAGCAGCGGTCGCCACGTGCATGGGGGCTTAATTAAATATTATGATAGAAAATGATTTTTAGGTAGCTGTATGTCTGTCCGATTACGCAGTCTCGTAATCGGTTGGCCCTGACTAGTATTATTACGCTATCTGACTGCAAAGAACAATGTAAGAAAATTTTCGTAAACACAGTTAATTAATTAAGTCCCCAGCAACTATAAAACCTACAAAACCAATAAGCACAAGAGTAACTGTTCTGTATGTGGGAGTGTGACTCAACGTCCACATCTGGCACGGTTCTTTTCCAACAAGACAAGAATTTTTAAATACCAACTATGCTGACGTGACAAAAGAAATTTAGAAAAACTATAATTACGCAAGAAAACCAGAATTCACTCTAATACAAGAACACAAGCCAGATGCTTTGTTGACTGAACCTGTAGTGACGCATTATTTCAGACACACAAATAATAAAAGAACATTGTAGTTTTTACCTTCATATATATTGACAAAATGCACTCATTACAATAACATCTGCTATCTCTCCCATCAAATAACTGCATAAAACTTGGAACAACACTCTTTACTACCACATCTCACTCCGATTTCACGACAAGCAGTGCCCACTAGCACATCTCGGCACGAACACACACTGTCCTCTACGAGCTCTCTACTAGCACTGACTGCTACGAACTCTTAACACGCACTGTCCTCTACGATCTCATAACAAGCACTGACTGCTATGAACTCTCAACACGCACTGTGGAGGCGGCTTAATAGTACTCTTTGGCGCACTCTCTGGCGCAGTGGCACAGTGTAGCCACCTTTCATCCTCTGTAACTCACGCGCATTCACCACGGAGGGGGGGGGGGGGGGGGGACGTGGTGTCTGTTCTGCTCAGGATTCTGCCTGCTGCTCCTAGCACACAGTTTTTTTTTTTTTAATCTTATGGGACTTAACTGCTAAGGTCATCAGTCCCTAAGCTTACACACTACTTAACCTAAATTATCCTAAGGACAAACACACACACCCATGCCCGAGGGAGGACTCGAACCACCGCCGGGATCAGCCGCACAGCCACACAGTTTTAATCTGCCAGTAAGTTTTATATCAGCGTTCCTCAGCTGCAGCGTGAGAATCTCATTCTGGAAACATCCGCCAGGCTGTGGTTAATCCATGTCTCCGCAGTATCCTTTCTTTCAGGAGTGCTAGTTCTGCAAGGTTCGCAGGAGAGCTTCTGTAAAGTTTGGAAGGTAGGAGACGAGGTACTGGCAGAAGTAAAGCTGTGGGTGCGGGGCGTGAGTCGTCCTTGGATAGCTCAGATGGTAGAGCACTTGCCCGCGAAAGGCAAAGGTCCCGAGTTCGAGTCTCGGTCCGGCACACAGTTTTAATCTGCCAGGAAGTTTCAAAGAAAGAGTTACTTCCTGGTATGCAGTAATTCCAATGGCAATCGTAAACCGCGCCTTACTTTAATTGGCAAATCCAAACAACCAAGTACATTTGGTCGGAACCACGTGACAAACATTTGCCGTTGTTGTACACGAATCAGTCTAAGGTATGGATGAGCGGTGCCATCATCAAAGAGTGGTTCCAGGCAGAGTTTCTTCCAGCTGTAGAAAAATACATGGAGGACAGTGGACTTTCTCAAAAAGCGCAAATTCGTCTCACCCAGGTGATCGACAAGATGGGGACATCAAAGCTGTATTTCTCCCACCAAACGCCACGTCTCTATGTCAGCCGATGGACCACGGTGTTCTCGAGACGATGAAAATACATTGCAGACCTAAGCTGCTCGAATACTTAATCTGTGTTGTGTGATGTCCTTAGGTTAGTTAGGTTTAAGTAGTTCTAAGTTCTAGGGGACTGATGACCATAGATGTTAAGTCCCATAGTGCTCAGAGCCATTTTTTTTTTTACTTAATGCTGAAGAAGATTTTGTGCAAGCTCTTAAAAAAAAGTTGGTGTTTTAAGTGTCATTCGTTGAATAGCTGAAGCTTGGAATCTAATTCCTCCAATTTCTCTCCTTAGATCGTGGAAAAAACTCTTAGATCATAAGACAACTCATCAGTGGTGGGAAGAATGAGGCGACACCGGAACTGAAGATGACGTGCCAGAAGATTCTGCTACGGGGTAGGAACATTGATCAAGTAAGACTGACCTTGGGATTTTACTAAAATGTGAATGATGAAATAACGTTTATCTTGTGCAGAGAAGCATGCCAAATTAGTACCTCACTGTTTGTAATGGAACTTTGATAAGCCTGTGTCCTTATTGATTGGACATGGTACTTCCTTTTCGTGAACGATGGAGGAAATGTGCGTTTTAATAGAGCTAACGTGGGAATTTTACATGCGCCCGTTGAGTAAACAGTGTGATTTACGAACTAGAAACATCCCTCAACTGCCGCTGGTGTGCGTTGCGATCGCATATACCACGTTGGGTCCCACGTACCACAAGTCGCATTGTTCCAGAGCGTTCAGTAGCACGATGAACTCGGCACGCTCAACGTGACGTTCGACAGCACGGTCCGTGTGCCGACGGCTTTAGCGTGGTGACATTGCCTCGCTCACTGCGGTGGCTACTGCAGCGCTATAATGTTTTGTTCTGGGATCAACAGCCTTTGGTATCCAACCTGATTGCCTGTCGGTTTATACACGTCACTACACGGACGGCTTCCAACCCGAGACGGCCAGTCCAATGCTTCTTGTCGCTAATTTACCACTTCCGATTACTTTCTCCAGACCGTGGTCTTACAGCATGATCAAACTGAATATTAGTTAAGTTACAAAATAACTAAAATATCTAAATCCTTAGTATAATTGATGTTGTTGTGATCTTCAGTCCAAAGACTGGTTTGATGCAGCTCTCCATGCTACTCTGTCCATTAAAGCCGCGTGCTCTCTGCAAAAATTATGGCTGTAGTTTCTAATTGCTTTCGACCGTTTGCAGTACCAGCACAGCAAGGCCGTTTTGGTTGATGTTACAAGTCCAGATCCGTCAATTAACCAGACTCTTGCCCCTGAAATTGCTGGAAAAGCTGCTGCCCTTTTCAGAAACTACACGTTTGCCTTGCCTCTCACCAGATACCCCTCCGTTGTGGTGTAAAATTAATATTAAACACATAAAAATTATGAAAACATTGCCATTTTAATGTGAAAGTACAGGCTTCAAATGGTTCAAATGGCTCTGAGCACTATGGGACTTAACATCTGAAGTCATCAGTCCCCTAGAACTTAGTACTACTTAAAGCTAACTATCCTAAGGACATCACACACATCCATGCCCGAGGCAGGATTGGAATCTGCGAGCATAGCGGTCACGCGGTTCCAGACTGTAGAGCCTAGAACCGCTCGGCCACCGGGGCCGGCCAAAGTACAGGCCATGCTGAATGTAGCCCCTCTGTACATGGCAACAAACTGATCCCTTTAGTGGTGTGATGGAATAAAGGATCACTTACTCGCTAGTGTATGGAGTATTAGTCTATTACAACATGTCCTAAACACATTGTTGTCCAAAATATTAAAAATGCAGACACTGCGACAACTAGTTATTCCTTATCAGATGCTACAACCTAGTGGGAGCATACAGAAATGAAAATAAGGCATGCACTGAAAGCACATGGTGTAATGTATATCCTACACTAGAACGCAGGCAGTTTTATTTAATTCCTCAGGTAGAAAGTGTTCCAGCCTAACGACAAGTGCCAGCACGTAGGTGAAGAATGCAAAAGCAGAGAGGGCTATGAGACGACGTCAGCCAATAGCTTGCTGACTAGGAGGTCACCGTGACAGAAGCAGCCTCTGCATGAAGACAATAAAAGCCAGCCTCGGCCATACTTCCACCGTCCTTCATACCTACAAATCCTTGTACGCCCCATCCTTTGTTATTCCAGCGTTGCTTGGATTTCCACCCCTCCCAGGTTCTATAACGTCCTCCAAATCCTCTAGCACCATGCACTCCACCTTGCCTTCTGTATCCACCTACCGTCCCCCACGCACATCCTCTAAGACCTTCTCCCATTCCTTGAACACACCAGCACCTTGTATATTGTCTGCCGACTCGATCCCCCCCACCCCTTGGTGTTCCCCTTCCTCCCCAGCACCGGCCCATTTCCGCTGCTTTACTGTTTTGTCCCGCCCTCCCTTCATCTCTACACCCTCCACCTCCTCTTCCAATGCAACTTCCAGTGTCTACCCCTCCCAGAAGATGAACTTCGTCCTGACGTCTACCCCTACTACCACCATCCTCTTGCCTCCTCCTCAGGGCTCCCCCTCCTTCCCCCTTCCCCTGAGCAGCTTTCCCCTCCTACACCCTGTCCCTCTCCTGTGATCCCCTTCAATGTCTCTCCACTCCCTCCTGCCTTGTCTTCCCTCTTCATCTCCCACCCACCTGTCTCCTGCCTCTCAGTACACCCCCTGACCCCCCTATTCCTTTCGTCCCACCCCCTCCCCCCACTGCACCTTGCTCTCCCCTCTTTTTCCATTTCCTCAGGCCTTGCCCGTTGCGGCCGTTCTGTGGTCTTTGTGTGGACCCCGGGCCATGTTGGGATACCAGGTAATGAACACATAGACCACCTGGCCAAACAGGCCACCAGTAAACCATCTCTGGACGTTGGCCTCCCAGAGATTGATTTGCGAGCATTCTTACGCCGAAAAGTTTTCACGCTTTGGGACGCAGAATGGCGTGATCTGGCCACACCCAATAAACTCTGTGCTATCAAGGAGACGACGACTGTGTGGTGGTCATCCATGCGAGCCACTCACAGGGACTCAGTTGTCCTTTGACAGCTCCGCATTGGCCACACCTGGCTAATTCACAGTTATTTACTGCATCATGAGGACCCGCCTCTATGTCGCTGCGGGGCAGCTTTGACGGTGGTCCACATTTTGTTGGCCTGTCCCCTTTTAGCTGTGCTCAGGCAGATATTTGCGCTGCCTGATACGCTCCCTGCCCTTTTAACAGATGACACTGCCATGACAGGCCTAGTTTTGCGTTTTATTCGGGCAGGGGGCTTTGATCAATTAATCTAAGTGTTTACCTTTTTTTTGTTGAGTCTGGCCTTTGGCCTACGATTTTAGACTGAGTTTTTAATGTGTTTCTCGGTGGTTGGTTTTTCCTTTTTTGTCTCTATGGTCAGCCAACTACTGTCACACTCTGTGTGATTTTAATTCCTTTTGTCTGGACTCTGTCTAAGTCTTTCTTGTCCTGTGTCGTCTGCCGTCTTTTCCATTGTTCGTTTTTATTCTGTGTGGGTGTTTGAAATTTTGGAAAAAGGGGCCGATGACCATAGCAGTCTGGTCCCTTCAATCCCACAAACCAACCAACCCTCAGGCCTCTCCCTCGGCGGGTCCCTCCTGCCAGGGTTTATTCTTTGTCATGTGTGCTTCATCTCTTAAAGTGGTTTTAAAGTGCCTTTTTTCTGGAGAGTTTTAATACTGTGGCCAACTTTCAACCTCTGCATGTGACTTCAGTGTCTTTTTTGTGCTCTATGAATCGCCAACAGTTTTTTTAAACTTTATGTAGACATTTTTAATTGTCCCCCCATGAACACCTCCATGTCAGTGTATATTTTACCTCGATTGTCTCCCCTTACTCTGTTTTTATGTCCCCTTTTTTATCGCCTTTATACAGGGTGAAAAGTATTTAAACCGACAAACTCTGGGAGGTTGTAAGGGACATCAAAACAAATATTTTTCCCTAATGTCAATTTTTCCTATGAGGATTATTTAAACCAGTGGAGGCTTTATTACGCTCTTCAGTTGTTAGAGGCCGTATTATGAACTTCTGTTGTTAGAGGGCATATTACGCTCTTCAGTTGTAGGCAACTGCTGTCCACCAGTGTAGTAGTGCATTGTCTCTGTTTACTAATGGAGCAATACACCTGGAGTGAGTACACTGATATAGTTGGTGTGTGCTATGTAGCACACCACAATGGACCAGTTGCACAGCGGATTTATCAACAATATCCTAATGCCGTATCCCCCATCATACGACCTTTGCTGCTGTGTACCAACGTCTGTGTGAGAGCGGGTCATTTAGCAGATTACCTGGACAAGGACGCCGCTGCACGGTAAGAACGCTGCACTTTGAGGAAGCTGTCTTACAGCATGTGGAGCGGGTTCCTTCAATCAGCACTCGTGCAATTGCACGTAACATGGGGACGAATCAGACGAATGCAAGAACAGTCCTTCGAGAGCAATTGTTACGTCGATTTCACATACAGCATGTCCACAACCTGGAACCAGTTGATTATCCACCTAGAGCACAGTTTTTGCAGGGGCGGTACCTGGAACAGTCTGAAATGCATCCTTTATTTCCATCCTCTGTGTTGTTTAACGATGAAGCAACGTTCGGGCGTGATGGAGTCTTCCACATGCCCAATTCTCATGTTTGGAGTGAGGATAACCCGCATGCCACAGTTACTAGCGCTCATCGAGTGTGGTTCTTCGTTAATGTATGGGTCGGTGTCGTTGGGGACTGTTTAATTGGGCTGTATCTGCTACCTAGGCCATTAAATGACAGGCACTATTACATTTTTCTCGCCAGAGTATTGCCAGAATTGCTGGAAGACGTCCCGCTCCCTATAAGGCACCACATGTGGTTCCAACATGACGGGGCGCCGGCACATTTCAGTCGTTGTGTGCGTCGATTCCTGGACCGACGGTTCCCAGAAACGTGGATTGGCAGAGGTGGTCCTGTACCGTGGCCTACTCGATCCCCAGATATGTCCCCGCTGGACTTTTTTGTGTGGGGAGAGATGCGCAACCTTGTCTACGTAGCTCCAACTCCTGTTGCATCAGAAGAGGATCTGGTTGCCCGGATAGTAGCAGCAGTAGCAAGAACAATTCAGGATACTCCTGGGATTTTTGTCCATGTCAGACAGAACATGATCCGACGGTGTAACCTTTGTTTACTTGTCAATGGAGGCAATTTTGAAAATCTACTGTAATTGAAATTGCGTTGTGTTAATGTGTTGTCTCTTGGTCATAAAAAATAGAAAAGTGTTTGTTGGTTTAATTAATTTGCCGCCGGAGAAATCGTCCTCTACTGGTTTAAATACTCCTCATAGGAAATAAATGACATCAGGGAAAATATTTGTTTTGATGTCCCCTACAAACTCCCAGAGATTGTCGGTTTAAATACTTTTCACCCTGTATGTATAATTTTCTCCTTTTTTAGCTGTCATATCAGTCGACTGAAGAGCGGTCGATTGTGCCGTTACCAACCCTCCCCTGCCCATATAGGGCAGGGGAATGAAATCACAATAATGGGGGGAAAAAACCAGCCTCGGCCGGACAGTAGTAGACCAGGACTAGTAGATGGCAGACACTAACAGAGAGACCTAGAAGAGCTCTGATATTAACGATAGCAGTGACTTATGAGTGGGTGTGAATAACTTGCCTGGGCATTGTAATTAGTGAAGGACACAGATTATTTGTTTGTCGCCCATTGCTTGCGACACCATTGTAACCAAAGTTAAGTATTGTCATTCTACTTTTTGGAATAAAAACTATTAATATGATTTACTGGAATTGTTGTATGGGTATCGAAGAAATCAGCATCGTTTAGGCACTCTATGAGAGACGAGTAGGCAGGCCCCACTGAAAGTATATACACTATGTAAGGAATGGGGAATTAAAGCGCCCACTGGACGAAGAATCTAAGTGGATAGATTGGTAAGGGCACTAACTCCAAAAGTCAGGAGTGACTTCCACGACATTTCAGAGTTTAAAACTGAATGGGAAAGGCAGTTAGTCAGATCAAAGTGAGGTTGGCGATGGACAAAAACTAGCTTCCGAGAGATCTGAGAGTTTGGTGAGCCATGTGGGCAGTGCTAAAACTGGGAAAAGCTATGTTCACTGCAGCTCAGCACAAGCCTGAGCGTTATCGAATCCCAAACCGTGATAACAATATGTCCAATTCGCTTTCTGACCACAGGCTAATACACTCCTGGAAATGGAAAAAAGAACACATTGACACCGGTGTGTCAGACCCACCATACTTGCTCCGGACACTGCGAGAGGGCTGTACAAGCAATGATCACACGCACGGCACAGCGGACACACCAGGAACCGCGGTGTTGGCCGTCGAATGGCGCTAGCTGCGCAGCATTTGTGCACCGCCCCCGTCAGTGTCAGCCAGTTTGCCGTGGCATACGGAGCTCCATCGCAGTCTTTAACACTGGTAGCATGCCGTGACAGCGTGGACGTGAACCGTATGTGCAGTTGACGGACTTTGAGCGAGGGTGTATAGTGGGCATGCGGGAGGCCGGGTGGACGTACCGCCGAATTGCTCAACACGTGGGGCGTGAGGTCTCCACAGTACATCGATGTTGTCGCCAGTGGTCGGCGGAAGGTGCACGTGCCCGTCGACCTGGGACCGGACTGCAGCGACGCACGGATGCACGCCAAGACCGTAGGATCCTATGCAGTGCCGTAGGGGACCGCACCGCCACTTCCCAGCAAATTAGGGACACTGTTGCTCCCGGGGTATCGGCGAGGACCATTCGCAACCGTCTCCATGAAGCTGGGCTACGGTCCCGCACACCGTTAGGCCGTCTTCCGCTCACGCCCCAACATCGTGCAGCCCGCCTCCAGTGGTGTCGCGACATGCGTGAATGGAGGGACGAATGGAGACGTGTCGTCTTCAGCGATGAGAGTCGCTTCTGCCTTGGTGCCAATGATGGTCGTATGCGTGTTTGGCGCCGTGCAGGTGAGCGCCACAATCAGGACTGCATACGACCGAGGCACACAGGGCCAACACCCGGCATCATGGTGTGGGGAGCGATCTCCTACACTGGCCGTACACCACTGGTGATCGTCGAGGGGACAATGAATAGTGCACGGTACATCCAAACCGTCATCGAACCTATCGTTCTACCATTCCTAGACCGGCAAGGGAACTTGCTGTTCCAACAGGACAATGCACGTCCGCATGTATCCCGTGCCACCCAACGTGCTCTAGAAGGTGTAAGTCAACTACCCTGGCCAGCAAGATCTCCGGATCTATCCCCCATTGAGCATGTTTGGGACTGGATGAAGCGTCGTATCACGCGGTCTGCATGTCCAGCACGAACGCTGGTCCAACTGAGGCGCCAGGTGGAAATGGCATGGCAAGCCGTTCCACAGGACTACATCCAGCATCTCTACGATCGTCTCCATGGGAGAATAGCAGCCTGCATTGCTGCGAAAGGTGGATATACACTGTACTAGTGCCGACATTGTGCATGCTCTGTTGCCTGTGTCTATGTGCCTGTGGTTCTGTCAGTGTGATCATGTGATGTATCTGACCCCAGGAATGTGTCAATAAAGTTTCCCCTTCCTGGGACAATGAATTCACGGTGTTCTTATTTCAATTTCCAGGAGTGTATCTTCATTCAGGTCTCTTCCAGTGTTTGTGAGCCCTGTGGTATACTTAGTCCAAGGAGGAGCAGCCTTTGACTCAGCATGCAGTCTACAGTGCTGGTCTGTGAGCAGATCATCAATATTTGCTCCCCATAAACCAATCCAGGCGGACCGTTACCTTACAGAAAATGATAGCTTAATAGCATGAACACTTATATTAAAGACTGAAATCTACCCTTGTTGGTTCCCATCATCCTCACTGGGCTACTATTATTACTAGAGTGATCTTTGGCAATCGATAGAGGAACAAGTGTAGACATGGGCACTCTCTATTACTTTTGACTTAAAGATACTTTCTTTTCGAAAAAGTTCTAGATTTTTGTTCTTCAATAACAATTATAATAAGTTTAATAAATGAATGGAGGCAAAACTATGATCAATATCTTACTCGAAAAGACGATTCACAAAAAGGACATAAAACGGAAGCAAAATGTGAGTCATAACTTGTAAAAGTTGCCAGAAATTAAGATATTTTAGTGAAATGGATAAAACGGAGGTTTCTTGCGCCAGTGAAGGCGCAGTGAGAATGCTACCCAGATAAACAATTTAGAACAAGTTTATCATTTAGTACATAAAAAAATCTACTCCTTGGAGTAAACAATTTACAAATGAAAAATTTGTTCTGTAATTTGTGTCCTAACAAGAAAAGCAAATGACGACTAAGTGGCCGATGCCCAAAATTAGTAACAAAATGGTGCAAGGCCAGGTTCATTCAGAATGTTCACTTCTTACTTCCACAGAAAGTAGTTGGTTGGTATAAGGCCAAAACCTGAAGAAGTCCAGTACAGATCAGAAGTTTAGCGTCCAGAGAAGGATCCTAGTGAGAGCTTGGACTGATAGGCTACAGATGCAGCCAGTGTCTGGTCCAGGGACCTCGAAGCAATCATCGGTCTGATGGCTGCGACGGCATTCGAGATCCATTGTTGAATGCTTTTCTAAATACCGTCGCACCACGGGGATACAGGGCGTGCTGCTGGTGGGCACGTGACACGGCATAGGTTGGTTGGTTGACATGGGGGAGGAGACCAAACAGCGAGGTCACTGGTCCCATCAGACGAGGGAAGAATGGGGAAGGGAGTCAGCCGTGCCCTTTCAAAGATCCAACCCGGCATTTGCCTCAAGCGATTTGTGGAAATTATGGAAAACCTGAATCAGGACGGCCAGACGCGGGTTTGAACCGTCGTCCTCCAGAATGCAAGTCCAATGTGTTAACCACTGCGCCACCTCGCTCAGTTATGTTGTAGGGAAATAGTGAGGCGAGTCCATGTGGAAGCGCACACTGCTGGCTGTGGACTGGGCGCCTCTCATGGAGGCTCCCAGAGACTCCTTGGGCAACAAATCGGCGTGCTGTTGTTGCTCTGGTTGTTTTCATCCAAAACAGTTACCAACATCCACACCAGCATGCATCGCTGTCTGGCTTCCAGATGCGTCTGCCTGTTGCAGCAGGCGACGCCTGAAGTACAGCAACCTGCAGGACGTCAGTGTGCTGCACAGTTGCCACTGGCTGTCTTGTAGGGTGGGCACAGCAAAAACAATACAAAGTGGTTGAGTAGTGGGCAAAGAGGAACTTGTATGTGCAAAATAGTAGAGACAAATTTTGAAGGATGGTATAGGGTGTCTTGTGTAGCAAATCGCGAAACCTATATCCAGAAACGTCATCCAGTGAGGTTACTGAGAATCGAAGTTATAGGCGCAGGCGCCTGCCAGTAGGCCACCCCTTCAGCAGCAAACATGGCTGTGTATCCAGAATAAGATTTTCGCTCTGCAGCGTAGTATGTGCTGATATGAAACTTCCTGGCAGATTAAAACTGTGTGCCGGACCGTGACTCGAACTCGGGACCTTTGCCTTTCGCGGGCAAGTGCTCTACCATCTGAGCTACCCAAGCACGACTCACACCCCGTCCTCACACCTTTACTTCTGCCAGTACCTCGTCTCCTACCTTCCAAACAAGGTACTGGCAGAAATAAAGCTGTGAGGACGGGGCGTGAGTCGTGCTTGGGTAGCTCAGTTGGTAGAGCACTTGCCCGCGAAAGGCAAAGGTCCCGAGTTTGAGTCTCGGTTCGGCACACACTTTTAATCTGCCAGGAAGTTTCATATCAGCGCACACTCCGCTGCAGAGTGAAAACCTCATTCTGGAAACATCCCCCAGGCTGTGGCTAAGCCATGTCTCCGCAATATCCTTTCTTTCAGCAGTGCTAGTTCTGCATGGTTTGCAGGAGAGCTTCTGTAAAGTTTGGAAGGTAGGAGACGAGGTACTGGCAGAAGTTAAGCTGTGAGGACGGGGCGTGAGTCATGCTTGGGTATATCAGTTGGTAGAGCACTTCCCCACGAAAGGCAAAGGTCCCAAGTTCGAGTCTCAGTCCGGAACACAATCTGGCAGGAAGTTTCAAATCAGCGCACACTCCGCTGCAGAGTGAAAATCTCATTCTGGAAACATCCCCTAGGCTGTGGCTAAGCCAAGTCTCCGCAATATCCTTTCTTTCAGGAGTGCTAGTCTTGCAAGGTTCGCAGGAGAGCTTCTGTAAAGTTTGGAAGGTAGGAGACGAGTACTGGCAGAAGTAAAGCTGTGAGGACGGGTCGTGGGTCGTGCTTGGGTCGCTCAGTGGTAGAGCATTTGCCCGCGAAAGTCAAAGGTCCCGAGTTCGATTCTCGGTCCGGCACACAGTTTTAATCTGCCAGGAAGTTTCATGGCTGTGTATGTTCGTGGACTGCAGGCAGAACGCCTCGCAGTTTTGCTCGTTATTCAGTGATCGCGCTGATCGCCACGTTTGCCAGGGGAGGACATGGAACCAGCTGTTGAGTGGGCAAGCCTTTTCTCCTATGAATGCCATAATCTGTTGCCCTGGTAGAAGACAGTTTCAGACATTGGTTTCTACGCACACTTTATTTTCCTCCTGTACAGTGAAAGACGTTAAAAATTTTACAGGGTTCCAGGAGAAAAACTGCGGATGGAAACCTGCATCCGAAACTGTCATCCACTGAAGCAACAGAGAGTTCTAAATCGAAAGCCTGTCAAAGATGTCAGCTAAACTGACCAATCTTGACAATCATCACTGAAAAAATTCTACTTATTAATGTTTTTTCACTGAAAAACATAAAGATTTCGGACTTCAGTTCAAATATTCTGTTTAAAATCTGGTCGTGACAGAGCCATATTAGTTGAGAAGAAAAAGGAAACGCCGGCGGCTGTGGCCGAGCGGTTCTAGGCGCTTCAGTCCGGAACCGAGCTGTTGCTGCGGGTGCAGGTTCAAATCCTTCCTCGTGCATGACTGTGTGTGATGTCCTTAGATTAGTTAGGTTTAAGTAGTATAGGGGACTGATGACCGCAGACGCTAAGCCCCATAGTGCTTAGAGCCATTTGAACAATTTGAATTTGAAAAAGGAAACTTTTAAATTTACCTCCCATATCTCCACACAACAGTGTGAATAGCTTCCCTTGATGAAGTTTACAATCATCACAACTTCACTCACGATCATACACTGAAGAGTCAAAGAAGCTGGTTCACCTGCCTAATATCTTGTAGGGCCCCCACGAGCACTCAGAAGTGCCGCAACAGGACGTGGTATGGACTCGAATAATGTCTGAATTAGTGCTGCAGGGAACTGACACCAACCAGGACTGTCCATAAATCGGTAAGAGTACGAGCGGATGGAGATCTCTTCTGAACAGTACGTTGCAAGGCATCCCAGATATGTTGAATAATGTTCATGCATGGGGAGTTTGGCGGCCAGCAGAATTATTTTAAACTTAGTTCCTGGAGCCACTCTGCAGCAATTCTGGGCGTGAGGGGTGTCGCATTGTCCTGCTGGAATTCTCCAAGTCCTTCGGAATATATAATGGACATGAATGGATGCAGGTGATCACAGAGGATGTTTACGTACGTGCCACCTGTCAGGTCCGCAGCTCGTGGTCGTGCGGTAGCGTTCTCGCTTCCCACGCCCGGGTTCCCGGGTTCGATTCCCGGCGGGGTCAGGGATTTTCTCTGCCTCGTGATGACTGGGTGTTGTGTGCTGTCCTTAGGTTAGTTAGGTTTAAGTAGTTCTAAGTTCTACGGGACTGATAACCATAGATGTTAAGTCCCATAGTGCTCAGAGCCAGCCACCTGTCAGAGTCGTATCTAGACGTATCAGGGATCCCGAATCACTCCAACTGCACACCCCACACACCATTACGGAGCCTCGACCACCTTGAACATTCCCCTGCTCACATGCAGGATCCATGGGATCATGAGCTTGTCTCCATTCCCGTACACGTCCATCCCCTCGACAGCGTTTGAAACGAGACTCGTCCGACCTGGCAAATTGTTTCCAGACATCAGCAGTCCAATGTTGGTGTCGACTGGTCCAGGCGACGCGTAAAGCTTTGTGTCATGCAGTCATCAAGGGTACACAAGTGGGCCTTGGGCTTCGAGAGCCCATATCGATGATGAAACTTCCTGGCAGATTAAAACTGTGTGCCGGACCGAGACTCGAATTCAGGACCTTTGCATTCCGCGGGATAGTGCTCTACCATCTGAGCTACTCAAGCACGACTCACGCCCCATCCTCACAGCTTCACTTCTGCCAGTACCTCGTCTCCTACCTTCCAAACTTTACAGAAGCTCTCCTGTGAACCTTGCAGAACTAGCACTCCTGAATGAAAGGATATTGCGGAGACATGGCTTTACCACAGCCTGGGGGATGTTTCCAGAACGCTGCAGCGGAGTGAACGCTGATATAAAACTTACTGGCAGATTAAAACTGTGTGCCTGTGCGGCTGATCCCGGCGGTGGTTCGAGTCCTCCCTCGGGCATGGGTGTGCGTCCTTAGGATAATTTAGGTTAAGTAGTATGTAAGCTTAGGGACTGATGACCTTAGCAGATAAGTCCCATAAGATTAAAAAAAAACAACTGTGTGCTAGACCGAGACTCGAACTCGGGACCTTAAGCAAAGGTCCCGAGTCCGAGTCTCCGCCCGGCACACTCTGCTGCAGAGTCAGAATCTTATTCTGCATGTCGATGATGTTTCATTCAATGCTTCACACGTTGCCACTTGTTGACGATCCAGCATTGAAATCTGGAGCAATTTGCGGAAGGTTGCACTTCTTTCACGTTGAACGGTTCTCTTCAGTCGTCGTTGGTCCCGTTTTTGCAGGATCTTTTTCTGGCCGCAGCGATGTCGGAGATTTGAAGTTAACCGGATTCCTGGTAGTCACAGTACACTCGTGAAATGGTCGAACTGGAGAATTCCCACTTCATTGCAACCTGGGAGGTACTGTGTCGCATCGGTCGTGCGCTGACTGTTCAAACTCACTTAAATCTTGATAGTCATTAAAGCAGCAGTGAGCGATCGAACAACTGCGCCAAACACTTGTGTTACGAGGGCTACTCGGAAAGTAAGGAACGATAGGTCGCGAAGTGGAAACCACAATGAAAATCAAAACTGTTTTATTTGCAACGGTTAGCTACACCTTCCAGCCGCTTCTCTACACAGTCGCCGCTCAGACTTAGACATCTGCCATAGCGTTGTACCAACTTTTCAATTCCCTCGATATAGAAGACAGCCGCTAGTGATTTTCGACAATTTTCTACTCTGGACTGCAGCTCGTTGTCTGTGTCAAAATATTGCGTTCGTAGCCAGCGGTTCATTTGAGCAGAGATGAACTTCAGGGCTAGCCAGTTACGCACTGTATTGTGGGTGATCAAACACTTCCCATCAGAAGCGCTGCAGGAGCCTCTTCAATGCCCCTGCAGAGTGCGGCCGAGAATTGCCGTCTAGAACGAACCGCATGACAGTTATATTATGTTGATTGCATAGCTTCAGGCGAAATATTTCGCCAGGCCCTCATACTTGGTGGGAGACGCTAATTTCTAGCCATCTTTACGCTCTCACTGCGAGCACAGAACTGAAAAGAGAACCATGATGCGATCGACGGGCGTACTAGACACAGGGCCCAACGCATCTGTGCAAAGCGTCATCAGATTTTCACTGTACTTTCCATTTCGCGGACGATCGTTTTTTCCTTTCCGAATAACCCTCGTATATAGGCGTTGCCGACCTCAGTGCCGTATTCTGCCTGTTTACATATTTCTGTATTTGAATATACATGCCTATACCAGTTACTTTGGCTCTTCAGTGCAGAAGTCAAGCATCAGCTCGATGTAATTCATACAGTCCGGTTCCAGGCGCAAGCTTCCTCCGTATCACGGTGTCACTTAATCTATCGGCAATAAAAAGACAATAAGGACAATAAAATGTTTACTGCGTAATGACTACAGCAGCGCTGCATATTCGTACACCTCATAAGCTGGTAAGCAGCTGCAAAGAGAATCGAAAATTTTCAAATAACAATGGCTAAGACTACAGGGTGTTACAAAAAGGTATGGCCAAACTTTCAGGAAACATTCCTCACACACAAAGAAAGAAAATATGTTATGTGGACATGTGTCCGGAAACGCTTACTTTCCGTGTTAGAGCTCATTTTATTACTTCGCTTCAAATCACATTAATCATGGAATGGAAACACACAGCAACAGAACGTACCAGCGTGACGTCAAACACTTTGTTACAGGAAATGTTCAAAATGTCCTCCGTTAGCGAGGATACATTCATCCACCCTCCGTCGCATGGAATCCCTGATGCGCTGATGCAGCCCTGGAGAATGGCGTATTGTATCACAGCCATCCACAATACGAACACGAAGAGTCTCTACATTTGGTACCGGGGTTGCGTAGACAAGAGCTTTCAAATGCCCGCATAAATGAAAGTCAAGAGGGTTGAGGTCAGGAGAGCGTGGAGGCCATGGGATTGGTCCGCCTCTACCAATCCATCGGTCACTGAATCTGATGTTGAGAAGCGTACGAACACTTCGACTGAAATGTGCAGGAGCTCCATCGTGCATGAACCACATGTTGTGTCGTACTTGTAAATGTACATGTTCTAGCAGCACAGGTAGAGTATCCCATATGAAATCATGATAACGTGCACCATTGAGCGTAGGTGGAAGAGCATGGGGCCCAATCAAGACATCACCAACAATGCCTGCCCAAACGTTCACAGAAAATCTGTGTTGATGACGTGATTGCACAATTGCATGCGGATTCTCGTCAGCCCACACATGTTGATTGTGAAAATTTACAATTTGATCACGTTAGAATGAAGCTTCATCCGTAAAGAGAACATTTGCACTGAAATGAGGATTGACACATTGTTGGATGAACCATTCGCAGAAGTGTACCCGTGGAGGCCAATCAGCTGCTGATAGTGCCTGCACACGCTGTACATGGTACGGAAGCAACTGGTTCTCCCGTAGCACTCTCCATACAGTGACGTGGTCAACGTTACCTTGTACAGCAGCAACTGCTCTGACGCTGACATTAGGGTTATTGTCAACTGCACGAAGAATTGCCTCGTCCATTGCACGCGTCCTCGTCGTTCTAGGTCTTCCCCAGTCGCGAGTCATAGGCTGGAATGTTCCGTGCTCCCTAGGACGCCGATCAATCGCTTCGAACGTCTTCCTGTCGGGACACCTTCGTTCTGGAAATCTGTCTCGATACAAACGTACCGCGCCACGGCTATTGCCCCGTGCTAATCCATACATCAAATGTGCATGTGGCAACTGCGCATTTGTAAACATTCCATTGACTGCAAAACCACGTTCGTGATGAACACTAACCTGTTGATGCTACGTACTGATGTGCTTGATGCTAGTACTGTAGAGCAGTGAGTCGCATGTCAACACAAGCACCGAAGTCAACATTACCTTCCTTCAATTGGGCCAACTGGGGGTGAATCGAGGAAGTACAGTACATGCTGACGAAACTAAAATGAGTTCTAACATGGAAATTAAGCGTTTCCGGACACATGTCCACATAACATCTTTTCTTTATTTGTGTGTGAGAAACGTTTCCTGAAAGTTTGACCGTACCTTTATGTAACACCCTGTAAATCGAGCTACCGCCAACGTCAGAATAAAACGTTATCATTCCTGGCCAAGGCTTCCACGATTAATGAAGGGAGGTTTGGGGAAGGTACACTCTGACCTTCCTGTGTAGTGTCTGAAACAAACATTCTGGGGTAAATACAGTTTCTTTAAGATATACAGATGCCGTTGTTATCATTCACTTTTCTCAAGAACGGACGGCTATTGCCATTGAGTCCGATTCCAGCACACTGTTTTAATATTCTAGGAGTTTCCATTCAGTGCAGCTGCATTACCAGTTGTTCATACCTGTGAATAGAATCATTGTTTCTGCCAGAGAAGAAAGAGAACTAATTATTGCAACCACTCATATTTCTACAAACAGTTGTGTAGGAACAACGTACTGTTTCTTCTGCGACCTACTGCCTGTCTTCTTTGCAGGTTACCACTGTGTACTAAATACAATGGTATGCAAAACTTAAGGACGAAAGCAACTTTCGCATGGTGTCACTGCAAAGTAGCGTAGCTTCATGAAACTAGGACTGCACATAGAAAGAACTGCTGCAACATAGGGGGTAACTGAACGAAATACGCAGTTACGCGCACGGGAGTGACATTTTTATTGAAAAAACACTGAAGTCACCATGATTAATGATGGTCCTCTGGTGGACACTGTGATATTCCTGGCTCAGGCCACCAAAATTTTATTTACAATGAAATGAACACCCTTAGCTGCTTGCAGGCGTTGACATACGTTAACGGGGACAGATGAAAATGTGTGCCGCGTCCTGGACTCGAACCCGGGATCTCCTATCTCCTGCTTACATGGCAGACGCTCTATCCATCCTTTTTTTTTTTTTTGCATGTTGTTCGTTATTGATCGTTGTGTTTGGTCGTTGCGGACGTCGCAAGACATCAAGTTCGGTGGTTGATCCTTCCACTCAGTTTCTTATTACAGAGGCCACCCGGCTCTCTGACCGAACACGCTGAGCTACCGTGCCGGCATCCATCTGAGCCACCGAGGACACAGAGGATAGCGCGACTGCAGGGATTTATCTCTGGCACGCCTCCCGCCAAACCCACATTCTCAACTTATTGTCCCGCACTACATCCGTAGTGCCCCTGCCCGTTATACTCATTACTCGCGGCGCGTTGCCGATTCCCGTAAGAGTTCGGGCACTGTTTGTGCATTCGCACAGAAGAAGAAGATGGTCAAGTGGCCGGTGAGCTTTAACTATATATATACTAAGATGGTATCTGTTCTTTCGGACATGTCCGAAAGGACAGATACCATCTTAGTATACTGGGTGCCCCAGCTATCTTGTCCGCCCAAAATATCTCTGGAACAATAACAGCTATTGGAAAACGACTTTCACCGGTATATATGTAGGGCTGGGGCCCATGAATTTACATATTTGGAAACATTCTAAAACGAAAGCATATGTGTTTTTTAACACAAACTTATGTTTTTTAAATAGACCTCCTATGTTTTTTCTTCAGAAATCCATAGTATGACAAAGCACATACACAATGGCGTTGATTGCATCGCAATATTCCCATTACATCCCGAGATACTGAGACGCGAAGTTGACGCTTGAAACACCCGACATGCGCTGCTAGCGCACGTCCTGAGGCTCAGGCGTGATCCCCACGCTGCCCGTAATCGCGATGTGATTGACAAGTAAGTGTCCCTCTTGATAAGTATGGAGGTGTGATTACACATGTCAATCACATCGCGATTAAGGGCAGCATGGGGTTCACGCCTGAGCCTCAGGACGCGCGCTAGCAGCGCATGTCGGGTGTTTCAAGCGTCAACTTGTTATGTTGGGTAGACAAGATAGCTGGGACACCGTGTATATAAAATTTTATTTTGCTAGAAGCTCGCCTTGATGCAGCTTGATATACGTGAAGTAGCACACGGTACAAAAGTGGAGTGAAGTATGTACCAGTCCCGTGGGAGAGTGCGCCAATTCTACTGAACTTGCTCCTGCTTGGTCGGTACGTTCGGGTGCAAGGCGCCAAATAGCCAAAATGGCGAACTTCTCTTATTATTTACATGCTTTTCATTGTAATTAAGACAGCTTTTAGTATGAGAATCGCTCACGGTTAACCTACGAGTCTATCATTTCTGTGTATTAAATTTTAGTAGTTTTGAGAATCATAAGAGTAACGATATTGCGACCGAAGTGCTTCGGACACCTTCGGCGCCTGGGAGAGAAAATACTTCGGCTGCACTAGTCACTGTTTCGGCCGTTCTGGAGGACCGGACACGTATCTCTGTATCGTGCGTGAATGTGTAATAGTCACTCTGTTCCGGGTGTTCTTCAGAGCCGGACATGTTGTACTCTATATCGGGTGTAACTTAGTTGTGAACATGTAATACTCACTCAGTCTTGTGCGTATCGGAGAGCCGGACATGCGTATCATATTTCGGAAGTTGGATGGAAAAGTTATCATACAATTAAGAAAGCTGTGTCAAGTGTTGTAAAAGATAGTGTAAATGTATGGATATTTGAATAATAAACAGACAGGAGACATTAATGAGAAGTGTCACCTGCTATCATTGTCAGTACTACAGATCTTGCCCACTGTAGACAGAGAGTAATCTGGGCAAGTGGCATCCAGCAAAAAGCACCGTAAGCTACCGCTTCTGTTTTGCTCTTTTCTACTGATGGGTGAGCCTGCGAGCCGAACGTGTAAGTGGAAAATTTTGCACAACGGACTTTATAACGCTAATCTGTCGCCCTGACACTTATACGCTCTCCAGAAGGGTAAGCTTGTCCTTTGTTCTATAAGTGACGTTAACTAGTCGTATGCAAATCTGGTTGGTTTCTAACCATATCCTCAGTATATGCTAGAATGTTCAGATGTGCTGACCTACAAACACTGCCTCCACCAGGTGGTTGCAAACATGAAATACACAAATAAGGAGATAATAAAATCACAAAGGAAAGTACCTGCTATGAAGTGATACACTCAGTAGTGTGAAATTCTTTACTCTCCTGCAGTTTACTCTATACAAGATAACACAGTACGAGCAACATTTTAGTTCTGCCTATTCAAATTTGGTAATCGCTCTGTCTGGTACTGTCCTGTGATATATTCGCGGTCGTTAATTCGAGTGCGGAATACTGACATCAGCTATGGCAATTGCAATTATATTTAGAATTACACTCGCTTCTAGCAACGTGAAGCCTAAGCATAGAACAAAAAAGACACGTGATCAGCAATTTACTTTACTTCCCTAACCGCCGTTGCGAATGTACGACCACTACAGTGATCTAACGCTTATCGCTGCAAAGGTTCTCGCCTCAGCGAGATAACATAAATTCTACCTCACCAACAGCTTCCGTAGGCACCTCCACGGCTGCCGTGGAACACCAGACGATCCTCAGGCTCTCGCTACAAGTCCTCTGTCCCAGTAACGAGGTCGCACATCTCGCCAGGACCAACCTCTCTCCTCGAACAAGTGTTTCTCAGTAGCTGCGCTTTTTCGTAGCTCCGGTTCTTTTTTCTTCCCCCCCCCCCCCCCCTTTAATGTGCGTGTCCAATCATGTTGCTGGAAGGCGTTCGTTACCGAGCGCCGACTGTTCCAGAAGCTTCCGCTCCGGCCGTTGGGAAAACCACCTACACGCCGCCACGCGTCTTGTGAGCGAGCCCTTGTGTCTTCTCCTTGTCCTCGGCCTCGTGGCTCCCGCTAAGCCGCGGTCCACCCGCCTGGGGTTTCCAGGAACTTACGGGCGCTGTTGTCTTCAGCTCTCACGCCTGCCTGCCTCGCTTGTGTCTTTCCCGTTCTCCTGCCAGCCTCCCGCCTCCGTCCGCTGCACTATCGCCCAACGTGCAGATATTCTGCTACATATTAAGATCCCTAGCCGATGTCAGTATCTTTAATGGTTTCCTGTCTCGATGTTTATACTATTAAAGGGTCTTCTTTCCGGAGTGGTAGTTGTAATGTGGGTCAAAATGATGCCACCTTACAGGTTCGAATCGACAGCGCAGCAGCCTCAGCTGAAGAAGATCCGACGAGCGACGAACTGTCTTTTGCGCTGGGGACACAACTTTAGAAGACGACAGGTTGGTGTAAAGAACGGTCAGAAACTCTTATTCAATCTCTCCAGCTTCCAGATCTGACTTCCAGGGGGACACATAATTTATAACATTACAAAATGCGGGACGTGGTTCTTATCAGTATGTGTGATCACTTCAGACAGCGATGCATGCTCTGCAAAGTGCTCCACACTGGCCACAGAGCTCGTGATGAGTTGTTATGGTAGGATGTTCCATCTCTTCAGCAGTGCGGTTGGGACCTGCCGGATGGTCGTTGCTGCATGTGGACGAGCTACCATGCGTCTCAATCTACTGCATCCCAAAACTTGCTCCACGGGATTTGGGAGGGGGTGGGGGTGGGAAATGGCAGGCCAGGGCATTCGCCGAATGTGCTCACATTTCTAGAGCGCATTTTCATCCATTATCAGGACCAAATGCATATGGGGAAGGACTACAGCGTCACAGTAACACTGTGGCTGTACCGTGTTCAAAGATATGGAGGTCAGTAGGCCCACCCACCGTTATGTTTCTGTCGCCAAAACATCTGGACCATCAAACGATCATATGCGACAGTGATCCTGGATGCGCTACGCGTCCCCACCTCTCACCATATGAGGGTACGTCCAGAATCACTAATCAGACTGAATCTGCTCTCATACGAGAAGGGCACGCCTTCTCTCTGGTCCAGTCGCTATGCTCTTTGAAACCAGCGCAAATGGTGCCACCGAAGTGTGGATGTGAACGGAACACCTCGTACCGACCTTTATGCAAACAGAACCCCTCTCCCCACTCCCAAGCAGTCACTATGGCATGTGCGTTGCGTGTCTTGCAGTCCTGTTAAACGTGTTTGTAACAACACACTCTGTTTGATGTGCGTCCCATTTTGACGGTTGCGCCGTGTGCTGCTGTAGTTGACCACACTCAACCATCTCCTCTCCCTGGGGCAGCACTACCTGTGCTTTGGAACGCTCACCATGCACGTGAAACGTTGCAGTGAGCACTATCGAACTCCTGCATTACGTACATCATTCTTTCAGTTTCCCATTGATTCTCCCATGTGTGAAGTCATCCAAATTTTGTGTCCAGATCATGTTGTAGTGTAAAACACCATCACAGTACACCGTAATTGCTCTCTGACTGACACATACTGTCTTTTTCGCATTCCTTCAAGCGCCTCGTTTTTCGAGGCCAACCCATTTGGCACTACAGCCACGCTCGCATTACCCCATGTGACACGAGGCCCACGAGAAAGACAGGCGCGACGCCTACATCGCGAAGGTAGGCTTGAACTCACTTGCTCGCTCAACTCAGCAGACAAACTGCGTTTCCATATCTGTTAACTAGTAACTAGTTGTGTGGGTGCAAACGGGAATTTCATCTTCTACGGGGACCCGCTATTATGGAGTCTTACTGTTACTAGCCCTACAATGATCGGAAGTCCATAGGCCTACTCATAAATTGTTACGGTTGTACTGGAGTAAAATAAAATTGAAATCATGTCAAAATCATTATCAGCTGCACAAGGCACCACTTCTTGTATGAAGCATCGGTTTGTTGCAGGATTCTCGAACATGTTCTCAGTTCGAATATAATGAATTTCCTTGAGACAGAGAACTTGCTGTCCATGTATCAGCACGGCTTTAGAAAGCAGGGCTCCTGCGAAACGCAACTCGCCCTTTTTTCACATGATATCTTGCGAACCGTGGATGAAGGGTATCAGACGGATGCCATATTCCTTGACATCCGGAAAGCGTTTGACTCGGTGCCCCACTGCAGACTCCTAACTAAGGTACGAGCATATGGGATTGGTTCCCAAGTATGTGAGTGGCTCGAAGGCTTCTTAAATAATAGAATCCAGTACGTTGTCCTCGAGGCTGAGTGTTCATCGGAGGTGAGGGTATCATCTGGAGTGCCCCAGGGAAGTGTGGTAGGTCCGTTGTTGTTTTCTATCTACATAAATGATCTTTTGGATAGGGTGGATAGCAATGTGCGGCTGTTTGCTGATGATGCTGTGGTGTACGGGAAGGTGTCGTCGTTGAGTGACTGTAGGAGGATACAAGATGACTTGGAAAAGATTTGTGATTGGTGTAAAGAATGGCAGCTATCTCTAAATATAGATAAATGTAAATTAATGCAGATGAATAGGAAAAAGAATCCTGTAATGTTTGAATACTCCAAGAGTAGTGTAGCGCTTTACACAGTCACGTCGATTAAATATTTGGGCGTAACACTGCAGAGCGATATTAAGTGGGACAAGCATGTAATGGTAGTTGTGGGGAAGGCGGATAGTTGTCTTCGGTTCATTGCTAGAATTTTGGGAAGATGTGGTTCATCTGTAAAGGAGTCCGCTTATAAAACACTAATACGACCTATTCTTGAGTACCGCTCGAGCGTTTGGGATCCCTGTCAGGTCCGATTGAGGGAGGACATAGAAGCAATTCAGAAGCGGGCTGCTAGATTTGTTACTGGTAGGTTTGATCACCACGCGAGTGTTACGGAAATGCTTCAGGAACTCGGGTGGGAGTCTCTAGAGGAAAGGAGGCGTGCTTTTCGTGAATCGCTACTGAGGAAATCTAGAGAACCAGCATTTGAGGCTGACTGCAGTACAATTTTACTGCCGCCAACTTACATTTCGCGGAAAGACCACAAAGATAAGAGAGATTAGGGCTCGTACAGAGGCGTATAGGCAGGCATTATTCCCTCGTTCATTTTGGGAGTGGAACAAGGAGAGAAGATGCTAGCTGTGATACGAGGTACCCTCCGCCACGCACCGTATGGTGGATTGCGGAATATGTACGTAGATGTAGATGAAATGAGGACCTTTAAACAGAAGAGACTAAATGCTACAAACAAGCCGTTATACCATTTATATCGAGTATTGATCTTAAATTGCCAACGGGCTTGCCGCAATGGTAACATCAGTTCCCGCCATATCAGCGAAGTTAAGCGCTCTCGGGCTGGGCTAGCACTTGGATGGGTGACCATCAGGTCTGCCGACCGCTGTTGGCAAGCGGGGTGCACTCAGCCCTTGTGAGGCAAACTGAGGAGCTACTTGATTGAGAAGCAGCGGCTCCCGTCTCGTAAACTGACGTACGGCCGCGAGGGGGGTGTGCTGACCATATGCCCCTCCATATCCGCCTGTGGACTGAGGATGCCACGGCTGCCGGTCGGTACCATTCAGCCTTCATGGCCTGTTAGGACGGAGTCAAAACAAAAAAAATAAATCTGATATTAAACTGGCCAACTTTCTTTGCACGACTGGGAGACCTCTGACAACACGCCCCTACACTCATTCATTTCAACCGAGTACATCTCATTCTGCAGAGCAGCGCAGTCGGAAGCGAACACGTACTCGGCAGAGAACTTTACCGTCGATGAATCACCCATCACGATGAACAAGTACGATGGAAGTACAGGTATTCTCCACGAGCAGTGATAACGCGAAACTGATATCTCGCTAATTTGCTCTGTAGCAATCCTCATATGTTATCGCTCTCGACGACCTCTGTTATTTAAGCGCTTACCACGAACTGAACGCACACACACCGCAGGGGAACTGATACGGGGTATAAAGAGGCCCGGCGGGGTAACGCACGAAGCAGTGCAGTCTTCTCGCTGGCTGGCGGTACAACAGGGGCAGAAAGGTAAACACCGTACGAGGCGTCTGCTCCGTTCCCTCATACTGCAGCACAGGCGATATTCCATTGTCGCTCGTTTCAACATGGAACTGCTATCCGAGTTCACAACTGACTTTTATTGTAACTTCGACTTTGTCGTATTGATTGCTACCTACAGCTACGAACCACTGCAGTCACTCAGCCTTATTTACTTTCGTCCGCATGGTTAAACAGGAAAAATGGAAGGTTGTGTTTGACGATGTTGAAACACAAATAAAAGATAGGGACACTGCGCTTAACTCATCACATACTGTGGCGTTCTGTTTTATAATTATATTATCGTAGCCTCGTTGAATGTTCTGCAGCTCCTTTTTTTGCTTAATTCCACTGGTATGTGAGGATAACTATAGCAAAAATGCTTATTATAAAACACTTAAACCACTGAATCTACCCGCAAAATTGTGTCATTGTACGACACATAGTCCAGGAAATGTGATGTCATAAACACTGAGCTTCGTAAAAAAACATGATTTTGCTTAAAACGGTGCGCAAGTTATCCACAATGCATTCAATCACTGTTCGACGTAAATTTACGTAACGTTTGCTTGATTATTCCATCTTTGTTATGATGAATAAAATCCTTGTCGACGAAGATAGACCGTTGGAAAAGTTGCTGTGCAGTTACAACATAAGTTGGAGATGACGCCCTCCAACGGCTATGCTAGTCTGAACCATCTTAATTTTCCAGAATGAGATCTTCATTCTGCAGCGGAGTGTGCGCTGATATGAAACTTCCTGGCAGATTAAAACTGTATGCAGGACCGAGACTCGAACTCGGGACCTTTGCCTTTCGCAGGCAAGTGCATCTGAACTTTATTAGAAACCGCTTTCCGTAGATATTACTGTGATATTTTTCTTCTTTCAGGCCAGCAGCATAATATATGTTTGATAACGACACGATTATCAGAATATATGCACCAAATAGCTGCTTACAATAAGTAATCTTTTTTCACGACAGACTGTTTCGGTCTTTATCGCCATTGTCAAGCGCGTGTAGATTGATGTAACTTCCATATTACGTTGTAAACTGTCTTATAACTGTCACCTTTTTAATATGTTGGTAAATGATGTAAATATATTGAAAATAAAATATTAATTACGGTGCGACAGCAGTTTGTCAGTTCCACTCAGTTCTTAGACTGAAACTGACAATCTGCTGTCACACCCAAATTAACATTTCATTTTCAACATATTTACATCATTTACCAACATATTAAAAGAGTGACTGTTATAAGACAGTTTACAACGCAATATGGACGTCACATCAATCTACACGCACTTGGTAATGACGATAAAGATTACTTATTATAAGCAGCTATTTGGTGCATCTATTCTAATTATTGTGATATACGTTTCACGTCTGCAATTAAGTCAGTTGTTAAACCACAAGCCGTGCGTGGGCGATGCATTGCGGAGGTTGCTGCAGACTAAAGTCTGATGTAGTAAAGTCCGGCGAGCGATGGAGCCATAGATTTTTTTGAGATGACCGTTCCCCAAAAAATTCTCCCAGAAGACGCATAGTATTGTTAACTGTGTTGAAACCATGTTAGTTGATTTTGTCTGCCTCTAGCTGGCCAATGGAATCGTCTATCATAGAGCAATAACGTTCAATGCTGACGGTTTCTTCAAAACATAAAGGTCCAATAATGCGCCGTGTGTATATTGCTACCTACAAGCCAAATTTCTAGTCATTCAGTGACCTTTCAAGCAGAACACGAGGATTCGACAATAACTGTGTATATTGCGTGTTAACATGTCTAGAGAGATGAGGTCAATCAAGAATATCAGTTTTATTCCTCGCAATAAAAGATGTTAACCATTTGCGGTAATGGATTCGTTTTTCATGATCCGCACTTTTCAATCCATGCACCGCGGTCGCTTCATACAGGAACAATTCCAATGTTTGTCTCACCGCTTCATGCGCGGTTGCTAGCCCGATATCTTTTTTCTTGTGGCAGCTTGCGCAATGATTTTGTTGGGCTCCGATGCCTACAATCATAAATATCCAACAAATTTTGTTCATTTCGTTTAGGTTGCCTTCCACTTCATTCGGCATATCATAAAGCTGGGCTGTCCCTCGAAATTTCCGGCGAACGGCATTCTGACTGGGTACAAATGCCATGTGCAGGAAATCAGTGTATTTATCTCCTTGTGAAATTTGATGCTCAACTAGAAAAACACAGTCCCCAGTTAAAAGCATCATAATTTAAAAACAAACTGGACATCTAAACACCACACATCGCACTCAGTAGCTTTCATTTATTGCATCAAACAGTTAAATGTAAAGCAGCACTAGAATAAATCAAGAAACTACGGTGTATATATGAAAAAACCAGTTCTGCCAACTTGTGTTCTGTCAGCTTTGTTTCGAACTTCCAACGTAATGTAGTCCAGTCCACAGCAACTTTCCGAACGAACGGTATTAAATCGCTGGCGTGAATCTGTCTCCCAGGGCTTGTTTCATCCTTCTATCCTGTTAATGAACACTCTCTCTTCTGGACGTGCCGGCAAGCAGTACCTAATTTTGTTTGTTCTCGTAGTTGCATACATTTTCCTAAATTACTAATTGAACTGCTGACTGAAGACATGAAATTAATAATCGTGTGTGCGATAGTGCTAATGACTGGTAAACCAGGTCAGTTAACATGTCGTCATTTATTTATAATGTACCAGATATTGTTAAGAAAAGAAGTTTTTTTACGCAATGTTTATGGTGTCGTATTCCCTGAACCACCTGCTGTGCTATATGCGCTATATGTGGAGACAGTAAAATGTGTTGCTAATAAAGAAGAAATAAATACGTCAAGCCGCTAGAACAGTGAAAATATAGTAAGTGATAAACTTTTTTTCCTTTCAGCATTTTGTGCGGAGGGATCATAAGCGGGGAAAAGGTCGCAAACATTTGCGCTTACGAACAAAGTTTGTTGCAAGCTATTCAGTGCTGCCGGTCGTGGTGGCCGAGCGGTTCTTGGCGCTTTAGTCCGGATCCGCGCGACTGCTACGGTCGCAGGTTCAAATCCTGCCTCGGGCATGGATGTGTGTGATGTCCTTAGGTTAGTTAGGTTTAAGTAGTTCTAAGTTCTAGGGGACTGATGACCTCACATGTTAAGTCCCATAGTGCTCAGAGCCATTTGAACCATTTATTAAGTGCTCTCTTTCTCAAATACTGGATGAATATATTCCGGGTATTTGCGCGCAGTGGATTACGCTACCTCAAGGGACAAACACAGTTTATAACTGCAATACGTGTGCCACTGTGTCGAACCTTTCACAGAAGATTCTACCTCAGAATGAGAAGATTACGATGGCTATTTGTCGCCACATACAGGGTGTTGCAAAAAGGTACGGCCAAACTTTCAGGAAACATTCCTCACACACAAATAAAGAAAAGATGTTATGTGGACATGTGTCCGGAAACGCTTCATTTCCATGTTAGAGCTAATTTTATTTTCGTCAGTATGTACTGTACTTCCTCGATTCACCGCCAGTTGGCCCAATTGAAGGAAGGCAATTGTGCAATCACGTCATCAACACAGATTTTCTGTGAACGTTTGGGCAGGCATTGTTGGTGATGTCTCGATTGGGCCCCATGTTCTTCCACCTACGCTCAACGGAGCACGTTATCATGATTTCATACGGGATACTCTACCTGTGCTGCTAGAACATGTGCCTTTACAAGTACGACACAACATGTGGTTCATGCACGATGGAGCTCCTGCACACTTCAGTCGAAGTGTTCGTACGCTTCTCAACAACAGATTCGGTGACCGAAGGATTGGTAGAGGCGGACCAATTCCATGGCCTCCACGCTGTCCTGACCTCAACCCTCTTGACTTTCATTTATGGGGGCATTTGAAAGCTCTTGTCTACGCAACCCCGGTACCAAATGTAGAGACTCTTCGTGCTCGTATTGTGGACGGCTGTGATACAATACGCCATTCTCCAGGGCTGCATCAGCGCATCAGGGATTCCATGCGACGGAGGGTGGATGCATGTATCCTCGCTAACGGAGGACATTCTGAACATTTCCTGTAACAAAGTGTTTGACGTCACGCTGGTACGTTCTGTTGCTGTGTGTTTCCATTCCATGATTAATGTGGTTTGAAGAGAAGTAGTAAAATGAGCTCTAACATGGAAAGTAAGCGTTTCCGGACACATGTCCACATAACATATTTTCTTTCTTTGTGTGTGAGGAATGTTTCCTGAAAGTTTGGCCGTACCTTTTTGTAACACCCTGTATAAGAGAAAATGTCCTGACTGACTCAGTGCTAATGAATGACTGACTGACAAATTGCTAATGATACAAACTTGATATCTGCAGATGAGTGTTGATATCATGCTGTGGGCATCGATTAAAGCGAGATTTTTCAAAACTACACTCCTCAAGGGAATATGTCGCTATCAAGGCAATTTTGAAACTAGACCCACTCGGTCAGAAATAACAAAAAAATACGTGCTTCACCATTTTTGGAAACTTAACCACTGAGAGTTAAAACTATACGTAAAAGTTAGTTTGGAAAACAAATTACTAATACAGCATTTTTAGAAGTACATTTACAGAAATTGTTATTTTGCTTCTCTGGTAGAAATAAAGTGTACATATTTCAGTGTTTTTCGAAATCGAACCTCTACAGGCGTGAAATAGAGGAGGAAAATTATTATGAAAGCATGTTTCCGATTCCCCACGTGCCTTACTCGCTTGACCTAACTCCATGCGACTTTCCACGCATGAAAAGGGATATGATAGGACACCGATTTGACAATATTGAAGATTACAATGAAATGAAGACCCTTAGCTGCTTACAGGCGTTGACATACGTCAACGGGGACAGATGAAAATGTGTGCCGCGACCTGGACTCGGGGGCACTACGAATGTAGTGCGGGACAATACGTTGAGAATGTGGGTTCCGCGGGAGGCGTGCCAGAGATAAATCCCTGCAGTCGCGCTGTCCTCTGTGTCCTCGGTGGCTGAGGTGGATAGAGCGTCTGCCATGTAAGCAGGCGATCCCGGGTTCGAGACCCGGTGGGGGCACACATTTTCATCTGACGTATGTCAACGCCTGTAAGCAGCTAAGTGCGTTCATTTCATTGTAATTTCAATCTAACGAACTGCATGGTCACCGCTGCTGTATGTTCTTTCGGACAGACACCATCTTACAAGGGAACCTCCTCATCGCACCCCCCTCAGATTTAGTTATAAGTTGGCACAGTGGATAGGCCTTGAAAAACTGAACACAGATCAGTCGAGAAAACAGGAAGAAGTTGTGTGGAACTACAAAAAAAAAAAAAAAAAAAAAAAATAAGCAAACTATGCAAACTGAGTAGTCCATGAGCAAGATACGCAACATCAAGGAGAGCGTGAGGTCAGGAGCGCCGTGGTCCCGTGGTTAGCGTGAGCAGCTGCGGAACGAGAGGTTCTTGGTTCAAGTCCCTCCCCTCGAATGAAAAGTTTACTTTTTTATTTTCAGACAATTATTATCTGTTCGTCCGTCCGTCCGATGGATTTGACGGTCTACACACGGAAAAATTTGAAAACGTTAAAAACATATGTTTTGACAGAGCACAGGGATAACTGTGCGACTGTGAAACTGTTGCATTCGTTTGTTGCAGTTTATGTGACAAACTCTTATGTTTGCATCACTTTTTTGGGAGTGATTATCACATCCACAAGAAAACATAAATCGGGCAAGGTAGAAGAATCTTTTTACCCATTCGCCAAGTGTACAAGTTAGGTGGGTCGACAACATATTCCTGTCATGTGACGCACATGCCGTCACCAGTGTCGTATAGAATATATCAGACGTGTTTTCCTGTGGAGGAATCGGTTGACCTATGATCTTGCGATCAAATGTATTCGGTTCCCATTGGAGAGGCACGTCCTTTCGTCTACTAATCGCACGGTTTTGCGGTGCGGTCGCAAAACACAGACACTAAACTTATTACAGTGAACAGAGACGTCAATGAACGAAGTGCGAACGGAAAGATCATAACTTTGCGACAATAAAGAAAGTAAACTTTTTACTCGAGGGAAGACCTCTCGTTCCGCAGCTGCTCAAGCTAACCACGGGACCACGACGCTTCCGAACTCACATTATCCTTGATGTTGCCTATCTTGCACATGGACTACTCAGTTTGTATATTTTGCTTATTTTGTTCATAGTTCCAAACAACTTCTTCCTGTTTTCTCGATTGATCTGTGTTCAGTTTTTTAAGGCTTATCCACTGTACCAACTTATAACTAAATCTGAGGGGGGTGCGTTGGGGAGGTTCCCTTGTTAGTACAAATATAGTTGAGGCTCACCGGCCACTTGACCATCTTCTTCTTCTGTGCGAATGTTTCGAAATGTGGAAGCACCGGTGGGACAAAAGGTGTAGTTGTAATGGAGAGTATCTTGACGAGGATAAAACTGCTTTGAAAGAAAAAAATTGAAAATATATAGCTTTTAAAAAATAATTCATTTTTTCGGGTTCCTCCTCGTAACTGTATTACGAGACTAACTAATTAACTGACGAGTACGGTACCTGCATAACTGAAGTTCTTTCCTTTTCTATGTCTATCCAGGTTGCAACTGAGGATGCAGTACGAAGAGCTCACACTAAGCCATCCGCAGATGAACGATGAGTTACTGAACGAAACGAAATCCACCAACGAGCAGCCGCTGGAGTGTTCCAGTGTTCCCCTACCAAGCACTGGGGAATACTACGCTGGTGAGTGCACTGGAACGCCTTGCTTTCGTTCACGTGACGCGTCCAGTTTATGCCATTATGCTACGTAGCAATAGTTACACTGACGGAAAAATCGCAACATCAAAAAATTATTGTTGTTGTTGTGGTCTTCAGTCCTGAGACTGGTTTGATGCAGCTCTCCACGCTACTCTATCCTGTGCAAGCTTCTTCACCTCCCAGTACTTACTGCAGCATACAACCTTCTGAATCTGCTCAGTGTATTTATCTCTTGGTCTCCCTCTATGATTTTTACCCTCCACCCTGCCCTCCAATGCTAAATTTGTGATCCCCTGATGCCTCAGAACATGTCCTACCAACCGATCTCTTCTTCTAGTCAAGTTGTGCCACATACTCCTCTTCTCCCCAATTCTATTCAATACCTCCTCATTAGTTATGTGATCTACCCATCTAATCTTCAGCATTCTTCTGTAGCACCACATTTCGAAAGCTTCTATTCTCTTCCTGTCCAAACTATTTATCGTCCAAGTTTCACTTCCATACATGGCTACACTCCATACGAATTCTTTCAGGAACGACTTCCTGACACTTAAATCTATACTCGATGTTAACAATTTTCTCTTCTGCAGAAACGCTTTCCTTGTCATTGCCAGTCTACATTTTATATCCTCTCTACTTCGACCATCATCAGTTATTTTGCTCCCCAAATAGCAAAACTCCTTTACTACTTTAAGTGTCCCATTTCCTAATCTAATTCCCTCAGCATCACCCGACTTAATTCGACTACATTCCATTGTCCCCGTTTTGCTTTTGCTGATGTTCATCTTATACCCTCCTTTCAAGACACTGTCCATTCCGTTCAACTGCTCTTCCAAGTCCTTTGCTGTCTCTGACAGAATTACAATGTCATCGGCGAACCTCAAAGTTTTTATTTCTTCTCCATGGATTTTAATACCTACTCCGAATTTTTCTTTTGCGTCCTTTACTGCTTGCTCTATATATATATATATATATATATATATATATATATATATATATATATATATATATATATATATATATATATATACCATTATCCCCGTTTTGCTTTTGTTGATGTTCATCTTATACCCTCCTTTCAAGACACTGTCCATTCCGTTCAACTGCTCTTCCAAGTCCTTTGCTGTCTCTGCCAGAATTACAATGTCATCGGCGAACCTCAAAGTTTTTATTTCTTCGCCATGGATTTTAATACCTACTCCGAATTTTTCTTTTGCGTCCATTACTGCTTGCTCAATATATATATATATATATATATATATATATATATATATATATATATATAATCACATTAGAAAGTGTAAAATAATTTCTTCTATCGCCATTCATATTGCTAACTGCATAAAGATACTTTTGAAATTTTGAGATAGTGAATTTTTGATAAGTATGAAAATGCATACCATAGGACACATCCACTACTTAATAGTAAGCGTTATACCGAAACCAAGGTAGTCCCTGAGGGCTGGCAACCTGTATAGCACCAGAGAGGACGAGGTTGTCTATGCCCAAGTCGTACCCAAAAGCACCGTGGTAAACACCTGCTATTTACATAAAAGATAATGGAAACAGACATTCCGAGCACTACTTCCTGCAGGGGGAGCTCGAGCCACGGCCTGCAGGAAGTATCACTACGCCAAAACCTGATTGGCTGGAGACAGCTATTTAGGAGCCAGAACCAGCCCCGAAGGTCAGTTCACGCCGGATGCCGACCTCGTGTACTGCGACCGTTGAAGATTATGCCTTCGTCTCGCAATTGGACTGTTACTAGTGTGTGAGTGTGTTACCACGAACATTTGTGGAAAATTATAAGTGAACTTTTGTTTGCCTCAATTAGGAGACTTTTTTCGTTGTTGTTACCTTTCGTTTGTATATTCAGTCATCAACCTTGTGCACTTATATCAATAAAAGTTGTGTTTGTGAAAAATTTCGAATTGTCAGTCACAACAGTAAGGGAGTGAACAATTCATACATCAAATAGTAAGTACTATAATAGTAAAGAGGTGAACTACTCATGTATCAATTAAGTTTTGGATTCGCCCCAAGTTTTTCGATTTTAAATCTGACAAGTATTTTCAAAGCTATTAAAAATTCATAATGTTCAGGATTATCTGCATGGGATTATGATTCCGTGCGGGACAAGGAGAAATTATTTTGTACTTTTTAGTCAGGTTTAAAAATGTGCTATATTAGAAATTAATTTTTACTCAAGTAATTATTTTCTGCTTTTTACTGAAATTTTTTGCTCGAGTTCATACAAGTTGAAGAGATTACAACGCGTACATGAGTAAGTTTTAGGTTTACGTGAGCTTCTCTTCACGAACTCAACCAATATAAGGCTTCCTCCTACATATATTTCACGAAAGGCCGTGAAGATAAAAATGAGAGATTCGAACTCAGATTGAGGCTCACGAGCAGTCGCCCTTCCTGCCAAACACTCGGCGACTGGAGCAGGAAAAGGGGAAACTAGCAGTGGTACACAAAGTACGCTCTGCCACACACCAGATAAGGAAGCGAATTAATGTTGCACTGTCATACAGTTCTGTGCCAAATCGAAAGTCCAAGTCTGTAACTCATCAAGAAGGTAGTTTAAAATCAATTACAAAATTTGTTGCTGAAAGGAGTCTACTGGAGCACACTTGTGTGTGGCACCCGAATATGATATGAATATTAATGTAAACTAAACGGAAACTATGATATTATAAACGTTGTATGTCTCTGATAGGCTTTATAAAGCGGATCGCTGACTTTGCACGACCGCTGACTTTGCACGACCGCTGAGCCAAAGATACTGTTGTCTGAGATTGTAGTGTTGGAGTCAGAGAGCGCTTGGCTCACGACTGTAGGTAGCTGTCTGTGAGCAAAAGACGATGGAGTAGGCAGTTTTTGTGGTGTGCTGTGTGAAGCGCCAAGTGTTAGATTAATGAAGGTACGTCAGTATTGTTGAACATGGAAGCAGAAGTTTTCATGCAAGCAAGATAAAGATGTCAAATAATTATGATTTTTATTTTGCCAGGTCGTTAGTATAGATGAGTTGGCCGATAATTTGTAATTGTTGAGTAATCCCAGAATGTACATAAGCTGATTTCATAAAAAGGCCAAATACATGTTTCACTTTTATAATGGTTCTAAGACTTGTTAATAGAGCGATATGTAATGTGATGATTTGCATTTATGTTGGACTGGCAAGGTTAAATAATACTTGCTGTTTAAATCTCATTGTTTGTGAGTCAATTGTGAGTAATGTAACTTCAGTAGTCAGATGTTTCTGAAAAGACAAACTTACCTTGCAATATAATTTTTGATAAAAAAACTCAGTAATTCACCATAATCAGTACCGCTTCCCTCTCCAAGTCATATATTTTTTCAAAGGAGTTTTCATAAATGTTTTCATTAATCAGCCAAAACAATTCCGTGTGCATTTCAAAGTATTACAGCCAGCACTGCATACCGCTGAGCCTGTAGCTTGTATATTTATATTTTCTGTGCAAGACCAGACTATGTCGCGTTCCACCGTTGCTGCTTTAGAGGTAAAACAATTTCATTTATTTGTTATGTGCACAGGGACCACGTGGTCAGTTTCGAACAGGGCCAGAGGATTCAGTGCCTAAGGGGCTGAATGTATTTTGCAGTGACTGTATATCTTTATTGATATTGGGAGTTACAGTGCCCAAAATGTTTGTATATAGTTTTTGGTAACAAACAATAACACTGAGTTAGCACAGCACTTGCAGTTACAACAATCAACACGATAATTCGAGTTTAGTACCCATTTCACAGTTCAGACATTCATTCAACGTAATCACAAACTTTTATCAATTTTTTAAAAGGAACTTACATAGCGAACAGAAAGACAGACAAGAAAACGACAACTATCTCCTTCCCCACACCCCTCTTCCCCTCTCTTTCTGCTCAGCCATGTCTTCCAGCTTGAATACCGCCTGGAGGGCCCAATGATACTACCTGAAAAACACGCTGGACCAGCAGTGCATTCGAGATGTCAGGTGTTATCACCCTTTCCACATCCACCCTCACCCCTATGGATCAGGCAGAGAAGGACTCCAGTTAATATTGCATTATCATCCTGTTCTGAGCTATGTTTATAACTTCAAGTCTCTAGTTCATCAACAACTTAGTTTACAATCAACTGCAAGGCTTGTACAATACAGAGGGACAGACAAGGAGGAAAGTTAATAAAAACTTGGTAAAAATGATTGAAACTTATGTTGAAGAAGTAGCGTAAGATACATTGCTAGACACATATCTGATAGCCAGTGTGGCCGTGTGGTTCTAGGCGCTTCAGTCTGGAACCGTGTGACCGCTACGGTCCCAGGTTCGAATCCTGCCTCGGGCATGGATGTGTGTGATGTCCTTGGGTTAGTTAGGTTTAAGTAGTTCTAAGTTCTAGGGGACTGATGACCACAGATGTTAAGTCCCATAGTGCTCAGAGCCATTTGAACCATTTTAGACACATATCTCCACCTATATGTAGACTGCACTTGCATAGTCACTGAAGTACTAGGGTAAATAAGTACCACTGGGATTTGCATTTCGGAAGCTTATGTCAGATTGATGGGCCCAGTTCCGCCCTCTAACACCTGAATCGTTGATGGCTCCTTTTATACATAGTCTTCTTTTGCTTGGGCCTTTGTCCCACTACAACACAGGGTCGGCCTTGTTACTATGGAATTGGCAATGCTAGTGACGGAAGGTGGCTGGATGCCCTTCCTGTCACCACCGCATACCTCCCACGACGGAATTAGTATACCCCAGCTGTCTGTGTCTAGTGCAGGCCATGAAATAGTGCAAACGTTTTCAAATATCTATGTGGCTGGTCCCGGAGGAGGTTCGAGTCCTCCCTTGGGCATGGGTGTGTGTGTTTGTCCTTAGGATGATTTAGGTTAAGTAGTGTGTAAGCTTAGGGACTGATGACCTTAGCAGATAAGTCCCATAAGATTTCACACGCATTTAAACAACATCAAATATCTGTGAGTCATGTAACTGAGGCAGTGGGATGTGGAAAGCTGCCTGAAAACCACATCCAGGCTGGTTGGCACTCGTCGTTATTCCGCCAGGCGGATTCGATCTGGGGCCGGCGCGCCTGCCCGAGTCCAGGAAGCACCGCATTAGCGCTCTCGGCTACCCTGGCGGGTCGCCCCTTATACACGTACTACTGACAGCAAATGCATTTGTCAGTACACTGTGAAACATCCTCTTAGAAATATTTAACAATGACAGTGCTGGAAGACATCTTGTGTTATTTTATTTTCAAACAGCTGAGCATAACTGAACTTAGTCAGACATTTCTCTCTTTACTTATTCTGATCAACCCTAAACTGACACACAATATATTTAGCGCAACGCAATCTGACTTTCTACAAAAGAATGGACCTGAGTAACAAGAACCTATACCTTTCATGAATCACTTACCTCACAAAAAACTTCGCTACTCGAACTACTGCAATACAGCGAGCGCCAATACTGCCAGCTAAATGAAAGATTCAAACTACTGAAGGCACTAACTTCTGATAGGCATAGTTAGCAAATGAAAGATTTTGATAGAGAACAAACAATGTATTTACCTTAATAGTGTTCAAAAGTCATATATAACAATTCATGGCATCCAGTCTTACAAATTTACTCTTTCTGATGGGCACACCTCCAGATCGTCCGCTCTCAAAATTCTGCCATCTCTCTCCCCACATCCACCACTGCTGGCGGCTCACCTCCAACTGCGCAACGCTACGCGCTGTTCGCATCCAACTGCCCAACACTACAACAGCAAATTCCAACAATGCAAACCAGCCACAGACTTCACACAGCACAGTCAGTGATTTTCATGTAGAGCGCTACGTGGCGTTACCAACAAAAAAACCTTGAACAGCCTACTTACAACTGGATCCCATACTACCGCGTATAGAATGTGCGCATCTGTTCCAGACGACAATATAAATTTTCACTGATTTCCACTACTACATACGATCCCCTCCCGGTAATCAAATTTTTTGTAGCTTCTATCCTCCCTGCCGCAGCATTTTCAGTGCAGTTGAGGACACTGTTCCTCTGCCGCAGGCCCTCTGGCGGTGATCGTGCCGGTGGTCGTGCTGAGCACGCTGGCCACGATGGCGGTGGGGGCGGTCTACGTCAGCACCATGCGCTACGTGCAGCTCCACACGCCGCAGGTGCTCCGGGGCTACACGTCCTTCGTCATCTCCATCTACCCGGTAAGGCAGACACTCTAGGCGGCGAGCCGTCACATGGCCACCTGCTCGCGCGTCCTCTGTCGAAGAGAGCCAGCTGATGCGATGGGAGAGAAGTGGGGGTGAACCAAAAGGGCCTCATATTTATGGTTTCCCCTTGACTGCCTGAAGCGAACTTCCAACCATCGAAAACCGGGTCGTTGTGGAGTATCTTTTCCCGCTTGCCTAAAGCCCAACGTTGTTTCATCCATTGTCAACCTCCAATACTCCATCCCAGAGATATATATGAAGATAGTAACTGTTCTCTAAAGAACAGATTCCACTGATGACCGTGCAGCTTCTCTAGAATAAATGATAATAAATTGAAACCCTCAGCTGCCGACAGGTGCTGTTGATCTACATCTACATCTACATCCGTACTCCGCAAGTCACCTGACGGTGTGTGGCGGAGGGTACCTTGAGTACCTCTATCGGTTCTCCCTTCTTATTCTCGTCTTGTATTCTTCGTGGAAAGAAGGATTGAAGGATTGTCGGTATGCCTCTGTGTGGGCTCTAATCTCTCTGATTTTATCCTCATGGTCTCTTCGCGAGATATACGTAGGAGGGAGCAATATACTGCTTGACTCCTCGGTGAAGGTATGTTCTCGAAACTTCAACAAAAGCCCGTACCGAACTACTGAGCGTCTCTCCTGTAGAGTCTTCCACTGGAGTTTATCTATCATCTCCGTAACGCTTTTGCGATTACTAAATGATCCTGTAACGAAGCGCGCTGCTATCCGTTGGATCTTCTCTATCTCTTCTATCAACCCTATCTGGTACGGATCCCACACTGCTGAGCAATATTCAAGCAGTGGGCGAACAAGCGTACTGTAGCATACTTCCTTTGTTTTCGGATTGCATCTCCTTAGGATTCTTCCAATGAATCTCAGTCTGGCATCTGCTTTAGCGACGATCAACTTTATATGATCATTCCACTTTAAATCACTCCTAATGCGTACTACCAGATAATTTATGGAATTAACTGCTTCCAGTTGCTCACCTGCTATATTGTAGCTAAATGATACGGGATCTTTCTTTCTGTATATTCGCAACACATTACACTTGTCTACATTGAGATTCAGTTGCCATTCCCTGCACCATGCGTCAATTCGCTGCAGATCCTCCTGCATTTCAGTACAATTTTCCATTGTTACAACCTCTCGATATACCACAGCACCATCCGCAAAAAGCCTCAGTGAACTTCCGATGTCATCCACAAAGTCATTTATGTATATTGTGAATAGCATTGGTCCTACGACACTCCCCTGCGGCACACCTGAAATCACACTTACTTCGGAAGACTTCTCTCCATTGAGAATGACATGCTGCGTTCTGTTATCTAGGAACTCTTCAATCCAATCACACAACTGGTCTGACAGTCCACATGCTCTTACTTTGTTCACTAAACGACTGTGGGGAACTGCATCGAACGCCTTGCGGAAGTCAAGAAACAAGGCATCTACCTGGGAACCCGTGTCTATGGCCCTCTGAGTCTCGTGGACGAATAGCGCGAGCTGGGTTTCACACGATCGTCTTTTTCGAAACCCATGCTGATTCCTACAGAGCAGAGTTCTAGTTTCCAGAAAAGTCATTATACTCGAACATAATACGTGTTCCAAAATTCTGCAACTGATCGACATTAGAGATATAGGTCTATAGTTCTGCACATGTCTTCGACCTCGATGGGACAGCTGTCGGCAGTTGAGTGTTTGAATTAAATATCATTTATTCTAGAGAAGCTGCCTCGATACGCCTGGGCATTGAGTCAAACAGAGCGTGGATGGCGTGTAAAGGTACAGCTGCCCTTGCAGCTTAAACCCGATACCACAGTTCATCAAGAGTAGTGACTGGCGTATTGTGACGAGCCGGTTGCTCGGCCACCATTGACCAGACGTTTTCAGTTGGTGAGAGATCGGGAGCATTTGCTGGCCAAGGTAGCAGTAGAACATTTTCTGTATCCAGAAAGGCCCGTACAGGACCTGCAACACGCGGTCGTGCATCCTCCTGCTGAAAATAGGGTTTCGCAGGGATCCAATGAAGGGTAGATCCACGGGTCGTAACACATCTGAAATGTAACGTCCACTGTTCAAAGTGCCGTCAGTGCGAACAAGAGTTGACCGAGTCGTGTGACCAGTGGCACCCCGTACCATCACGCCGGGTGATACGCCAGCATGGCGATGACGAATACGCGCTTCCAATGTGCGTTCACCGCGATGTCGCCAAACACGGATGCGACAGTCAGGATGCTGTAAACAGAACCTGGATTCATCCGAAAAAATGGCTTTTTGCCATTCGTGCACCCAGGTTCGTCGTTGAGTACGCCATCGCAGGCGCTCCTGTCTGTGATGCAACGTCAAGGGTAACCGCAGCCATGGTATCCCAGCTGATAGTCCATGCTGCTGCAATCGTCGTCGAATTGTTCGTGCAGATGGTTGTTGTCTTGCAAACGTCCCCATCTATTGACACAGGGATCGAGACATGCCTGCACGATCCGTTACAGCCATGCGGATTCGATGCCTGTCATCCCGACTGCTAGTGATACGAGGCCGTTGGGATCCAGCACGGCGTTCCTTATTACCCTCCCGAACGCACCGATTCCATATTCTGCTCAAAGTCATTGGACCTCGACCAACGCGAGCAGCAATGTCGCGATACGATGAACCGCAATCGCGATAGGCTACAATCCGACCTTTATCAAAGTCGGAAACGTGATGGTACGCATTCCTCCTCCTTACAAGAGGCATCAAAACAACGTTTCACCAGGCAACGCCGGTCAACTGCTATTTGTGTATGAGAAATCGGTTGGAAACGTTCCTCATGTCAGCACGTTGTAGGTGTCTCCACCGGCGCCAACCTTGTGTGAATGACTGAAAAGCTAATCATTTGCATACCACAGCATCTACTTCCTGTCGGTTAAATTTCGCGTATGTTGCACATCATCTTCGTGGTGCCGCAGTTTCAATGTCCAGTATTGTAGTTTGCCTGGACAGGCCTACAGAACGGTGGATGAAGTGGGAACCCTCTGTCGGACAGGTGTCTGCGTCCGTGGCGTACGTGTCGGTGCTGGTGCCGCGCACCTTCCCCATGGTGCAGCTGGTGATGCAGGGCATGTTCGTGGTGTGCTTCTACCAGCTGTTCTCGCTGCTCGTCTGCCACTTCGACAGCAAGGAGCAGGAGCTGTCCTCACAGCTGGTGGCCACCGCCCTGCGCCCAGCCACCGGGCCCTGCTGCTGCTGCTCCTGCTGCGGCCGCTGCCTCAAGCCCGTGCCCGTCACCAGGTACGTGTGTCCTGAAAACCATCCTAGAGGTAAAATACATGCTGTCGGAAGACGTCTCTCCCTATATTGCTCTAAATTATATCATACGGAACTAAACGCTTTATTAGAAATTCTTTCGTGACCCCCTGTACACCGCAAAATAAATATTCTTCTTAACGAAACGTCGTTTTCTGCTGAATGTAAGCGCGTAATGACGGTGTTACCAACTACGCACAATACGCGCTGTCGACTTATTTGACATTCCAGTGCAATTTCGTTGTTGTTGTTGTTGTTGTGGTCTTCACTCCTGAGACTGGTTTGATGCAGCTTTCCATGCTAGCTTCTTCATCTCCCAGTACCTACCGCAACCTACAGTCTTCTGAATCTGCTTAGTGTATTCATCTCCTGGTCTCCCTCTACGATTTTTACCCTCCGCACTGCCCTCCAATGGTGATCCCTTGATGCCTCAGAACATATCCTACCAACTGGTCCCTTCTTCTAGTCAAGTTGTGCAACAAACTCCTCTTCTCCCCAATTCTATTCAATACCTCCTCATTAGTTATGTGATCTACCCATCTAATCTTCAGCATTCTTCTGTAGCACCACACTTCGAAAGCTTCTATTCTCTTCCTGTCCAAACTATTTATCGTCCATGTTTCACTTCCATACATGGCTACACTCCATACAAATACTTTCAGAAATGGCTTCCTGACACTTAAATCTATACTCGATGTTAACAAATTTCTCTTCAAAAACGCTTTCCTTGCCATTGCCAGTCAACATTTTATATCCTCTCTACTTCGACCATCATCAGTTATTTTGCATCCCAAATAGCAAAACTCATCTACTACTTTAAGTGCCTCATTTCCTAATCTAATTCCCTCAGCATCGCCCGACTTAATTCGACTACATTCCATTATCCCCGTTTTGCTTTTGTTGGTGTTCATCTTATACCCTCCTTTCAAGACACTGTCCATTCCGTTCAACTGCTCTTCCAAGTCCTTTGCTGTCTCTGACAGAATTACAATGTCATCGGCGAACCTCAAAGTTTTTATTTCTTCTCCATGGATTTTAATACCTACTCCGAATTTTTCTTTTGTTTCGTTTGTTTTTTCGTATATACGCAAATTAAATAAACAATTTACTAACAATAACAAATCACATATCATAAATTTACTCTTACCATCTGTTCCCTCTACCTTCCCCCAGATGAGGTTGTCCCTCTTGCTGACCTAGCTGCCTTGTTCACATAGCTCCCCCTGCCACTCCTCCTTTTGGGGGACTTTAATGCCCACCACCCTTTATGGGGTGGGAGCCAGATCTCGGGTCAGGGTAGGAACGTTGAGGCTCTCTTGGCACAGCAGGACATTTGCCTCCTTAACACTGGTGCTCCCACATATTTTAGCTTGACTCATGGCACATACTGGGCCATCGACCTCTCTCTTAGTAGCCCAGGTCTTCTTCCATACCTCAGTTGGAGGGTCCACGACTGTGGTGGCGACCATTTTCCTATCCTGGTTTCTCTTCTTCAATCCCAACCCCCTGACCAGCTGCCACGATGGTCTCCTCGTAGAGCTGATTGGGCAGCCTACACCTCAGCTACTATACCCATTGCTCCGCTTCCTGGTGACATTGATGTGGCAGTGGACGAGGTCACTATGGCCATTGTTTCTGCTGCTGAGGCAACTGTCCCCTGTTCTTCAAGTACCCTAAGGCGTAAGTCAGTCCCTTGATGGACACCAGAGATTGCAGAAGCTATCCGGGACCGCCAGCGAGCCCTGCAACGACACCGGCGTCATCCTTCCCTAGAGAACATGGTTGCCTTTAAACGGCTGCGGGCCCGGGCTCGGCAGTTAATCCGGCGGAGCAAACAGGCCTGCTGGGAACGATATGTTGCCAGCATAGGTTCTCGCACCTCCCCATTTCAGGTGTGGTCGCGGGTTCGGCGCATTTTTGGCTTTCACCCTCATGCGTCTGTCCCTTGCCAGTCTCTTCGGGGTACACTTTGTACTGACCCAATCGCCATCGCCGAACATCTGGCAAAGTACTTCGCTCGTAGTTCCGCGACAGCAGGCTACAGCGCAGATTTCCGCACCATTAAAGAGCAGGCTGAGCGTATGCACTTGTCGTCTCGCACGCACCGTTGCGAACGATACAACACCCCGTTTAGTGAATGGGAGCTCCAAAGTGCCCTTACAGCCAGCCCCGATACCTCTCCAGGTCCAGACCGAATTCACAACCAGTTTCTTCGCCATCTCTCGGCGCACTGTCAGGGTTAATTACTCGCCCTGTTTAACCGCATCTGGACGGAGGGCGTTTTCCCACCTCGTTGGCAGGATAGCGTTACTATCCTGGTGCTGAAACCTGGTGCAGATCCGCTGGTGGTTGATAGCTACCGCCCTATCACCCTTACCAACGTTATGTGCAAACTCCTGGAACGGATGGTGAGTCGGCGGCTCATGTGGATCCTCGAAGCTCGGGGCCTCCTGACCCAGCAACAGGGGGGCTTCCATCAGGACCGCTCAGCGACCGACAATTTAGTCTCGGTAGAGTCGGGTATTCGTACAGCTTTTACTTGGCGAGAACATCTAGTTGCTGTTTTCTTTGATCTTACGCTGCATAAATGGGGCTTACGGGGTCAACTTCCGATTTTTCTACGGAGTTTTCTCTCCAATCGCTCCTTTCAGTTTAGAGTTGACACTTATTTTAGCTCTGCTCATATGCAGGAGAACGGTGTCCCACAGGGCTCGGTTCTCAGTGTTCCCCTCTTTTTGGTGGCGATTAATGGTCTTGTGGCTGTGGTGGGCTCATCGGTCTGTTCCTCTCCATATGCCGATGACTTTTGTCTTTATTACAGTTCCCGAGGCATCAGTGTCGCTGAACGGCGGCTACAGGGAACTATCCGTAAGGCACATTTTTGGGCATCCATCCATGGTTTTCAGTTCTCAGCCTCTAAGACCCGAATGATGCATTTCTGTCGTCCTCGAACTGTCCACCTCCATCCAGAGCTCTTCCTTGCCAATGAACTCCTTCGTATTGAGGAGACGCATTGCTTTCTTGGCATGCTGTTTGATGCTCAGCTCACTTGGACACCTCCTCTTCGCGATCTTAAACAATGGTGCTGGCGGCACCTCAACATCCTTCGCTGCCGTAGCCACACCGTTTGGGGGACTGCACGAACAACCCTCCTACAGCTCTATAAGGCCTTAGTCCAGTCTCGTCTCGACTACGGGACCGTGGTGTACGACTCAGCAGCACCTTCAACGTTGCAGATCCTGGACCCGATTCTCCATTGTGGCGTCAGGCTGATGTTCAGCAGCATCCCCTGCCTTGTGGGAGCAGTGTTTTCACTGCAGAGCTGGTTGCTCTTTATCGTGCACTGGCTCACATTTCCTCCTGCCCTGGGGAGTCATTTGTCATATGCAATGATCCCCTGAGTGGATTGCAAGCACTCGACCAGTGTTTTTCTCATGACCCTTTGGTGCGCGGTATTCAAGATGCTGTTTTTGCTCTCGCCGAGTGTGGTCGTTCAGCGACGTTTGTGTGGACCCCGGGCCACATCGGCATTCCAGGAAACGAACGTGTCGATCAGTTGGCCAAGCAGGCCACCACTTCGCCGCCCCTGGAGCTTGGTCTCGTGCAAAAAGACCTCCGGGCAGCTCTACATCGCAAGGTCCGCGATGTCTGCAGCGCTGAATGCTCTGTCTTGAACACGCCAAATAAGCTCTGCACGGTAAAGTCGTCCACGGCCGTATGGAACTCATCCTTGAGGAGCACGAGTAGGGACTCAGTTGTTCTCTGCCAATTGGACATACGCGGTTGACTCACAGCAGTTATCTCCTTCGCCGTGAGAACCCGCCCAAGTGTCGCTGTGATGCAGGGCTGACAGTGGTCCATCTTCTGATAGACTGCCCCCTTTTAGCTCCCTTGAGGCAGTCCTTTAATTTACCCCCTGCACTTCCTTTAATTCTAGCTGCCTCTATAGCTGACTAAGTTTTACTTTGTGTCCGTGCAGCTGGGTTTTATCACTCACTCTAGTGTGGGCGCTCTTGCATGATTTCTCAGGCTACAACCACTTCTGCGACTTTTAATTGTGACGTGGATACCAAAATAGTGTCCTTTATGGTAACAAGTTGTGTTGGTACCTCTATCAACGCTTTCCAGCTGGAGGTTCTTCGTTTGTAGTTGAGTGGTTGACCCTTCACCTGATCCATCAACCACTGTAGTCTGTTTTACTCTAGCCAACTATTTGCTCTGCTCCTTTTAAGTGTCCTCCATTTCGTGTTACTGCGGTGTTCATTTTAGCTCTGTACCCCTTGGTGTTCGCTCCCTATGGGTGCAGAGGTTACGTTTTAACAAGTATGTCTGTTTGGAACAGGGGACTGATGACCTCGATGTTTAGTCCCCATCAAACGCCAAAACCAACCAAATTTTCTCTTAACAAATTTGTCCTGTATTTGAGCGACCATGGACTGAAAAGTACCATGGACTGAAAAGTACATTTGCAATCTCCGTCCGAAAGAACGATGAACAAATGTAATTACAGTGGATGATTCAATAGAGCATACACTGGCGATTCGACGACACATATCATCTGGCGTAGTTGGGCCTTTGTCATAGACTGCATCTTGGAGTGCTTCTCAAAGAATGAAATCAAAAAGTGTTAAATCGGGGACCTCGCAGGCTATTGGACAACAAATTTAGTCCGATCCAACGTGCAGGTAAGTTCTCATTTAGTATTTGCGTTGCAATACGGGTCGAGTGAACTGGACAACCGCCGTGTTGCAGCCACAGGCACTGCCGAAAATGCAGTGATAGCTCTTCTAGAAGAAGCGGCAGAATGTCCGTCAGAAAGATGAAGTAAGGTCCCACAATGTAATCTCCTATGATGCTGCACCATATGTTTACGCTCCACGGCCGTTTGTGTCACACGTGATTGAGCCCGTGTGGATTTTCAGCTGCCCAGTAGCGCATTTTACGCAAATTTACAGTAGCGCGGTTAGTAAACGTTGCTTTTTCGGTAAAGAGCACACGTTTGAAAAACGGAGGGGCGTCTCACATTTGCTGAATTGCAAACCGACAAAATTATGTACGTTCGAAATCACTCTCGCCAAGTGCCTGATGTAGTGACAGATGACAGGGATGGAAATTCTGTCGATGCAGGATGCGAATCACACTCGTCTGGCTGATTCCGCATTCCTCGGCAGTGTGTCTCGTAGCGTCCGCCTGCTTAGCTGCGTGGGTAACGCGCTCGCCTCCCACGTAAGCGGGCCCGGGTTCGATTCCCGGCCGGCTCGGAGATTTTCTCCGCACCGGGGACTGGGCGCTGTGTTGTCCTCCTCATCATCAGAGCGTAAGTCGCCCAATGTGGCTGTCGAGTGAAGTAAGACTCCCACTTGGCGGCCGAACTCCCTCGGTTGGGGCCACCCCGCCAACGATGCCATACCGTCATCTCGTTTTCATGTCTCGTGGCCCTGTGCGGATTCAATAGCATCGTAGCTAGAAGAGCTTCCTCGTGTTCTCTGTCAGTTGCAGTCTTCCTTCTTGTCCTCTTTCTCGCGGTCAAGCGGCCTGTTCGCACTAACGTCTTAATAATTCGCGCAATTGACTGGCGCCTTGGACTCTGGCGATCCGGACAGATATCACTGTACCGCTGTACTCTTTTTACGGCATTCCTTTCACATTCTCCATATAAAAGTACACTACTGGACATTAAAATTGCTACACCAAGAAGAAATCCAGATGATAAACGGGTATTCATTGGACAAATATACTATACTAGGACTGACATGTGATTACATATTCACGCGGTTTGGGTGCATAGATCCTGAGAAATCAGTATCCAGAATAACCAACCACCTCTGGCCGTAATAACGGCCTTGATACGCCTGGGCATTCAGTCAAACAGAGCTTGGATGCCGTGTACAGATACAGCTGCCCATGCAGCTTCAACACGATACCACAGTTCATCAAGAGTAGTGACTGGCGTGTTTTGACGAGCCACTTGCTCGGACACCATTGACCAGACTTTTTCAGTTGGTGAGAGATCTGGAGAATGTGCTGGCCAGGGTAGCAGTCGGACATTTTCTGTATCCAGAATGGCCCGTACAGGACCTGCAACATGCGGTCGTGCATTATCCTCTTGAAATGTAGGGTTTCGCAGGGATCGAATGAAGGGTAGAGTCACGGGTCGTAACACATCTGAAATGTAACGTCCACTGTTCAAAGTACTGTCAATGAGAACAAGAGGTGACCGAGACGCGTAACCAATGGCACCCCATACCATCACGCGGGTGATACGCCAGTATCGCGATGACGAATACACGCTTCCAATGTGAGTTCACCGCGACGTCGGATGCGACCATCAAGATGCTATAAACAGAACCTGGATTCATCGAAAAAAAACGACGTTTTGCAATTCGTGCACCCAGGTTCGTCGTTGAGTACACCATTGCAGGCGCCCTGCCTGTGATGCAGCGTCAAGGGTAACCGCAGCCATGGTCTCCGAGCTGATAGTCCATACTGCTGCAAACGTCGTCGAATTGTTCGTGCAGATGGTTGTTGTCTTGCAAACGTCCCCATCTATTGACTCAGGGATCGAGCTATGCCTGCACGACCTGTTACAGCCATGCTGGTAAGATGCCTGTCACCTCGACTGCTAGTGATACGAGGCCGCTGGGATCCAGCACGGCGTGCCGTATTACCCTCCTGAACCCACCGATTCCATATTCTGCTAACAGTCATTGGATCTCGACCAACGCGAGCAGCAATGTCGCGATACGATAAACCGCAATCGCGATACGCTACAATCCGACCTTTATCCAAGTCGGAAACGTGATGGTACGTATTTCTCCTCCTTACACGAGGCATCACAACAACGTTTCACCAGGCAACGCCGGTCAACTGCTGTTTGTGTATGAGAAATCGGTTGGAAACTTTCCTCATGTCAGCACGTTGTAGGTGTTGCCACCGGCGCCAACCTTGTGTGAATGCTCTGAAAAGCTAATCATTTGGATACCACAGCATCTTCTTCCTGTCGGTTAAACTTCGCGTCTGTAGCACGTCATCTTCGTGGTGTAGCAATTTTAATGGCCAGTAGTGTAGTATAGCCAGCTTCTCCTCATTGGTGTACATGTCTGCAGGCAACGAATGCTGGGGCAGAAAGGAGCTGCCTGCAGTGCAGACATGTAAACAGGCAAATGTGTTGACATTCCGACACAGCGTAGCACGAGACCTCTGATTGACGGTGTTTGCACCGCTAATGCCGATTCCGCCGTGCTCTCGGATTCTAGGACATTTCTCGAATTTCTTTTACTACCGGTTTCAACGTCAACATTAACAAACGCTATATCACTAGAAGTCGCTTTTTAAGAGCTATCGAATTCAGTTATAAAAAGTATACGATTCCAGTTTTTAAAAAAACGTACTTACTTCAATATCTCCGTTGATACCAGCGCTAAAAACATCAACCAAACAAAAAAATACGTGTCCGTCGACCCTCTAATATCTGCCGAAAACCGCGTTTCGATATGTGTAACCGTTCACGAAATAAAAGGTGTGTTACGTTCTACGTGACCCACTCTGCATATGCGGGGTGCTCCATTGATCGTGACTGGGCCAAATATCTCACGAAATAAGCATCAAACGAAAAAACTACAAAGAACAAAACTCATGTAGCTTGAAGGCGGAAACCAGATCGCGCTATGACGCTATGTTTTAGTTGGACCACTTTTTTCGCTTTGTGATAGATCGATGGCGCTGTAATAGTCACAAACCTATAAGTACGTGGTATCACGTAAGATTCCGCCAGTGCGGACGGTATTTGCTTCGTGATACATTACCCGTGTTAAAATGCACCGTTTACCATTTGCTGGAAAGATCGATATCGTACTGATGTATGGCTATTGAGATCAAAATGCCCAACAGGCGTGTGCTATGTATGCTGCTCGGTATCCTGGACGACATAATCCAAGTGTCCGGACCGTTCGCCGGATAGTTACGTTATTTAAGGAAACAGGAAGTGTTCAACCACGACCTGCGACAAATGATGATGCGGTTTTAGCTGCTGTCGCGGCTGATCCGCACATCAGTAGCAGATAAATTGCGCGAGAATCGGGAATCTCAGAAACGTCGGTGTTGAGAATGCTACATCAACATCGATTGCACCCTTACAATATTTCTATGCACCAGGGATTGCATGGCGACGACTTTGAACGTCGTGTACAGTTCTGCCACTGGGCACAAGAGAAATTACGGGACAATGAGAGATTTTTTTTCACGCGTTCTATTTAGCGAAGAAGCTTCATTCACCAACAGCGGTAACGTAAACCGGTATAATATGCACTATTGGGCAACGGAAAATCCACGATGGCTGCGACAAGTGGAACATCAGCGACCTAGGCGGGTTAATGTAAGGTGCGGCATTATCGGAGGAAGGATAATTGACCCCCATTTTATCGATGGCAATCTAGATGGTGCAGTGTATGCTGATTTCCCACGTAATGTTCTACCGATGTTACTACAAGATGTTTCACTGCATGACAGAATGGCGATGTAGTTCCAACTTGATGGATGTCCGGCACATAACTCGCGTGCGGTTGAAGCGGTATTGAACAGCATATTTCATGACGGGTGGATTGGTCGTCGAAGCACCATACCATAGCCCGCACGTTCACGGGATCTGACGTCCCAGGATTTCTTTCTGTGGGGAAAGTTGAAGGATATTTGCTATCGTGATCCACCGACAAAAAAATGGTTCAAATGGCTCTGAGCACTATGCGACTTAACTTCTGAGGTCATCAGTCGCCTAGAACTTAGAACTAATTAAACCTAACTAACCTAAGGACATCACATACATCCATGCCCGAGGCAGGATTCGAACCTGCGACCGTAGCGGTCGCCCGGCTCCAGACTGCAGCGCCTAGAACCGCACGGCCACTCCGGCTGGCCCATCGACATCGCCTGACAACATGCGTCAGCGCATTGTCAATGCATGTGTGAACATTACGGAAGGCGAACTACTCGCTTTTGAGAGGAATGTCGTTACACGTATTGCCAAATGCATTGAGGTTGACGGACATCATTTTGAGCATTTATTGCATTAATGTGATATTTACAGGTAATCACGCTGTAACAGCTTGCGTTCTCAGAAATGATAAGTTCACAAAGGTAGATGTATCACATTGGAACAACCGGAATAAAATGTTCAAACGTACCTACATTCTGTATTTTAATTTAAAACACCCACCTATTACCAACTGTATGTGACTATTACAGCGCCATCAATCACAAAGCGAAAAGAGTGGTCCAACGAAAAGATTGATATTTCTCTACGTACTACACGAATATGTTATAAAAATGGGGGTTCCTATTTAAAAAGAAACGCAGTTGATATGCATTTGACCTATGGTAGCGCCATCTAACGGGCCAACCATAGCGCCATCTGGTTTCCCCCTTCAAGCTAGACGAGTTTCGTTCTTTGTAGTTTTTTCGTTTGACGCTTATTTCGTGAGATATTTGGCCCGGTCACGATCAATGGAGCTCCCTGCATACTCCAAGAAGAAAAAACAAAAAAAAAAGAAAGGTGCACCATGAATGAATTAACCAAATAGAACGGGATTGGCAGATGAAAGTACGTACAGAGATAAACAAATGATTACAGCATCAGAAAAACTGAAGGATTTGTTCAAAAGAGAGAGCTTCACAAATTGAGCAATATGACCTCATTCCTTTCGCCCCATCTGCTCCTATTCCTCGAACATATCCGCATCCTCTACACCTCCCGCCGCCTGAAACCCCCTCACCCCCTGGTTGCTCCTCTCCTCTCCCATCCCCACCCCCTGCCACTGTTGTGTCCCCCCTACCCTCCATCTCTACACCCTTCTTCTCCTTTCCCAAGGTGGCTTCCATCAACTCCCCCTCCCAAATGATGCCCTCTCTCCATCCATTTATCCCTCCTATCAACTCTGATCCTTACTCCCCCTCCTTTTCTCCATCCTTTCCCTGGGCTCCCTCTTCCCCCCCCCCCCCGCCTTCCATCCTGTTTTCTCCCCACCAAACCTCTCCCTACCTCCCTTCTCCCCCCCCCCTTGAGTCCATTTGTATTCTCCTCCTCTGCCTTCCCCACTCCCTGTCACGTCTGCTCAGTACCCCTCACCCCTCTTATGGGTCCTGATCCTCCATTGGCTCCTACCCCTCTCCCCCCTTCGCTTTTTCTCTCCTTCCCCCCTTTTTTTCCCATCATCTGTCCAGTTTCCACCACATGCTCTCGGCTGTGGTATGTCATATTTGTGCCAACTTTTTAGTGCAGTGTTTAAGTGAGTGTTCAGTGTTGTGCGTCTTTCCAAAGTGTTGCAAACAGAAATCGTGCTGTCGCTGGGTGTGAATTTTATATGTCTTGCGAACAGAAACCAGACTGTCACCGTGTTTTTTAATTGTCTGTCTATTATTTTTTTGCTTCATGTGTATTTTATTAGGATCATCAACCCTTTGTTTTATGTTTTAAGTTCCAAAATTTTCCGCCATTTTACCTTTAAGTCACGGATTTTATCGCAAACTTTTATTATTTATTATCTTCATCTTTTTAAAACAAATTCTGTAGGCTGAGGAGCGGCGTAATAAGCTGATGCCAACCCGCCCCCCCTTCAGGGGGAATCGAAACTCAATAAAGAAAAAAATGTTCACAAATTGAGCAAGTCAGTAGCAGTTATTGGACTTGGAATTGATTGACAGAGTTGTTGCAGTCCTCCTGAGGGTCGTGCCACAGTTTATCCGATTTGCACGTTATATCATCACAATCCCAAGCTGGTCGGAGGGTTCTGCCAATAATGTTCCAAACATTCTCAACTGGGGAGAGATCCAGCGACCTCGATGACCGACGTAGGGTTTGGCAAGCATGAAGACAAGCAGTAGAAACTCTTTCCGTGTGCGGACGGGCATTATTTGACAGAAATGTAAGTCCAGGATGGCTCTCCATGAAGGGCAACAAAACGGGACATAGAGTGTCGTCGACGTACCACTGTGCTGTCAAGGCTCTGCGGATGGCAACCAAAAGGCTCCTGGTATCAAACGAAATTACACTCGAGACCAACACTGCTAGTTGTTGGCTGATATGTCGGACGACATTCAGGTTGGTATCCCACCGCCGTCTGAAGCGTCTCTGGACAAGTCTTCGCTGGTCATTGCGGCTCAGTTCGAAGCGAGGCTCATCAATGAAGACAATTCTACTTCAATCGATGAGATTGCAGACCGAATGTGCCCAGCACCACCTCAAACGGACTGATTGTTGCGCAGAAGTCATTGGTAGTCAGCGCAAGGGGCGTCGTGCGTTTAGCCCTCTCTCTGTGAGCCACCTACTAATGGCCCTTATGGTCACTGAAGCACCAATAGCACGTCGGATCAATAATAATGATGAATCCGGGGCTCCGAGTGCCTCTCTGACCACTGCTCCCTAGATCGACCGCTTGCTTCTTGACGCTAACACATCTTTGTGGAACATGTGTTGCCAGAACTGTTGGAAGTCCTACCTGTGATTGTTAGACAGGGCGATGGGCAGCCAGACCATTTCACCATTCCTGTGACGGATTATCTGAGAGCCATGATGGATCAGCTGAGGTAGACCTGCGGTCTGTTCAGCCATGTCATCTATCTTCACGTGACTGGACTTTTTCCTCTGGTGGTATATGAACCAGCTGGTAGATGAAACTGTTGTGGAACCCGTACGCCGGCCGGGGTGGCCGAGCGGTTCTAGGCGCTACAGTCTGGAACAGCGCGACCTCTACGGTCGCAGGTTCGAATCCTGTCCCGGGCATGGATGTGTGTGATGTCCTTAGGTTGGTTAGGTTTAAGTACCTCTAAGTTCTAGGGGACTGATGACCTCAGGAGTTAAGTCCCATAGTGCTCAAAGCCATTTGAACCATTTTTTTTTGGAACCAGAACAGAATAGCAATAATTAGCATAACATAGTAAGACAAAGCAAAGATGATGTTCTTTACTGGAAATGCTCAATATGTCCACCATCATTCCTCAACAATGTTGTGAACAGCACTGTAACGCATGTCTGGAGTTATGGTGAGGCATTGGCGTCGGATGTTGTCTTTCAGCATCCCTAGAGATGTCGGTCGATCACGATTCACTTGCGACTTCAGGTAACCCCAAAGCCAATAATCGCACGGATTGAGGTCTGGGGACCTGGGAGGCCAAGCATGACGAAAGTGGCGGCTGACCACACGATCATCACAAACGACCCGGGCAAGAGATCTCTCACGGGTCTAGCAATATGGGGTGGGGCGCCATCCTGCATAAACATCGTACGTTCCAGCAGGTGTTTATCATCCAGGCTGGGGATAATGCGATTCTGTAACATATCGGCGTACCTCTCACCTGTCTCGGTAGCAATTACAAATCCAGAATCATGCATTTTCATCTGTCGGACATTTTGTGAACTTTTTTTTTGGTCTAATAAAATCCCATGTCATTCCAAGCATATGTGTCAATTTGTACCTCTCTATCTACATTATTCCGTGATTTATTCAGTTTTCTAATTTATACTGACTTTTTGATCACCCGGTATATTTGTTTTGCTGGTCTCTACCTCTTTTGCTAATTTGAACAAATAGTTTCGGGATACCCTGTATATATAAACAGCGTTCCTTTACATGTGTACAATGTGCAAAGAGAGGTGATACATAAAAAGGTAGGTACACTCACAGAGTTTCTACGCATTCTACAAATGTTCAATATTTGAACCCTTGGTCATCCGGCATACATTCAAATGGTAATGCATTTCCGTCCATATGTTCAGTGTCATGTTTCCGTCAATGTCCATCAGAGCAGCTGTGATACGTTCCTTTAATTCTTGCAGCGTTGTTGACATTTGAGGACCATATGGTTCAAATGGCTCTGAGCACTATGGGACTTAACATCTGAGGTCATCAGCCCCTAGATTTAGAATTAATTAAACCTAACTAACCTAAGGACATCACCCACATCCATGCCCGAGGCAGGATTCGAACCTGCGACCGTAGCGGTCGAGCGGTTCCAGACTGAGGCGCCTAGAACCGCTCAGACACACCGGCAGGCATTTGAGGACCATAAACTTAGCCATTAACATAATCCCACATCGCGTGAGATCCAAATTATTTTCATATCGTATTAGTCCTTCAGGAGAATAGATGGTGATGCTAGTTGGTCTACAGAAGCTCTTAAAACCAGTGTACTGAAGACATCGTTAGAAAATTTTCGTTCAATAATGTCTCACGACTTTCCTCTTAGGTTTTAAGATAAGAGAGATATTTGTTTTTCCTCCACAAGGAAGCAATAAAATTTAGTTCTGCATTATTGACTATACAACTACGTCTACATACGAATACAGCAAGCCACCCATGTGGTGCAAGTTGGAGGCTAGCTTACTTCTTTCACTGTGCTACAAACAACAGTTTTCCACTTGCAACCAAACAGTCCAAGGAAATTTTGTGAGAACAAACACACTTCTTTCTCCTTTCAGGGGCAGCGTTAAGCGCGTGCGTTTGCTGGTCCTGCAACTGCCGGTGGTGCAGTGGATGATCTACCTGGCGACATTCATCATCCTCTTCGAACGAGCGGTGAGTCATCTGTAACACGATAAATCACCATTAGTGTGTCAGACATAAGAAGTTCGCAAATCAAGTCTTAAAGTGGGCCTACAATAGAAGATGAAACTTCCTGGAAGAGTAAAACTGTGTGCCGGACCGAGACTCGACTCGGGGCAAGTGCTCTACCAAGCACGACTCATGACTCCTCGTCACAGCTTCTCATGCTGGAAACATCCCCCAAGCTGTGGCTAAGCCATGTCTCCGGAATATCCTTTCTTCCAGGAGTGCTAGTTCCGCAAGGTTTGCAAAAGAGCTTCTGTGAAGTTTGGAAGGTAGGAGACGAGGTACTGGCAGAACTGAAGCTGTGAGGACGGGGCGTGAGTCGGGCTTGGTAGAGCACTTGCCCACGAAAGGCAAAGGTCGCGAGTTCGAATCTCGGTCCGGCACACAGTTTTAATCTGCCAGCAAGTTTCATATCAGCGCACACTCCGCTGCAGAGTGAAAATCTCATTCTACAATAGAAGATGTTTCAGGAAGTAACCACTTCCTATGACAAATCAGTCCCTGTTTCGATTCCTGCCGGGGTCAGGGATTTTCACCTGCCTGGAGATGGCTGGGTGTTTGTGTTCTCCTCATTATTTTATCATCACTCATGAAAGTGGTGAGATTGGGCTCAGCAAGGGAATCGTAAAATCGGTAAGCGGGTCGAAGGCTTCCATCCAGTCACTCACTGATCAGTCTGGCCTGGCAACGGAGGACAGCAAGACGAAAGCTGAAAGTTTAAATTTAGCATTTGAGAAATCTTTCACGCAGGGGGATCATACAAGCATACCGCCGTATGAGTCTCGTACAGATTCCTGTATGGAGGACATAGTGATAGATATCCCTGGGGTTGTGAAGTAGCTGAATGGGATGGGTTGAAAATAAATAAATGGCAGGTCCTGATGGGATTCCAATTCGGTTTTACAGAGAGTACTCTACTGCATTGACTCCTTACTTAGCTTGCATTTATCGCGAATCTCTTGCCCAACGTAAAGACCCGAGCGACTGGAAAAAAGCGCAGGTGACGCCTGTATATAATAAGGGTAGAAGCACGGATCCTCAAAATTACAGACCAATATCCTTAACATCGGTTTGTTGGAGGATTCTCGAACATATTCTCAGTTCGAATATAATGAATTTCCTTGAGACAGAGAAGTTGCTGCCCATGCATCAGCACGGCTGTAGAAAGCATCGCTCCTGTGAAACGCAAGTCGACCTTTTTTCACATGATATCTTGCAAACCATGGATCAAGGGTATCAGACGGATGCCATATTCCTTGACTTCCGGAAAGCGTTTGACTCGGTGCCCCACTGCAGACTCCTAACTAACGTACGAGCATATGGGATTGGTTCCCAAGTATGTGAGTGGCTCGAAGACTTCTTAAGTAATAGAACCCAGTACGTTGTCCTCGATGGTGAGTGTTCATCTGAGGTGAGGGTATCATCTGGAGTACCCCAGGGAAGTATGGTAGCTCCGCTGTTGTTTTCTATCTACATAAATGATCTTTTGCATAGGGTGGATAGCAATGTGCGGGTGTCTGCTGATGATGCTGTGGTGTACGGGAAGGTGTCGTAGGAGGATACAAAATGACTTGGACAGGATTTATATGGTTTATATGTACCAGTGTAAAAGGCATTACAGTTGCGTGAATGAATATATGATGCTTTCCAAACATAGGACATCATCGTCAAATGTTACCATATATCATAGCATTTGTGATACTCATATGTTTGTAAGCTCTTTGTATGTATCAACACATGCGGTGCGAGGTAGAAATCTTCTCAGTGACAAATCTAAAGTATTCAGTGAGAACAATTTACGTGTGCAACAATAAGAATGTAGTGGGAATGCATTTACATCTGTTGGACATTTCACGTAAGTCACATTCAACGAAAATCTGTAACGCAACCATCTGTGTGTGGCGTGTTTATAATTACATATTTTAGGACAATTAATCTGTAAAAAACACACCACATGTCATAAAGAAAGCGTGTAAACCGTCTGAGGATGAATCACAACGATTTGAAACCGGTAACAGTACCCTTTGAATAAAGGAACTGAAAGTAAATTTGTGGCTGGTTGCTGTCCTAACACCATCAACTATTCTGTTATAAACAACAAATTTGAAGCCTGTTTGTCTGCGAATAATATGGTTACGAAAAGATGGTGGTCATTACTTTCTGAACCACATGAGACTCTTCCTTAAGGTAAAAACAGATTACAAATATCAAAAGACATTTAAGGTGAAGAAATTCAACACATTACTCTGAACAGGAACAGGTACACGATTTGCTGTGCATTATTTGCATATTTCACAGAGCGTTGAAATGCAAGATGAAAATCATTTGGTAAGCTCCCACTCCAGTCGATCACTATTAAAAATACAGTGGATTACAGGACTGCATCAAAATTGCGGAAATACGGAAGCGTCCGAGCCCGCCCGTCTGCTTTGACCCATGACGTCACAAATATGGCGGAAACGACAATAAACCACGCTTCCAATATGGCGCATATAAAGTCGTTACGTACACATTATGAGGACAAAAATGCATCGAAAAACAAACACGCACACGTTCCACAAAAAAATTAATGACACTAACGGGACAAGCACAGGAAATAGGGGGTTTTTGGGTGAGGACAAACTAAATATAAACAAATTTAGACACCCACCTCCATACAAAACCACGCAAAACGACGAAAAAAACCGACATCACAAAACTCCCCAAATACTACCAAACACAATATCATCTGGAATCGGACACTTCCCTTGACCTATATAGCTCAACAGCAGCTCCCGATCCCATAAATTGGGATAGAACACTTCCCTTGACCTGTTATCCTTACGACATCTCCACATACAGCCGTCCATGGTCCGAGGCGCCGGAACTTTAAGTAAGGCTCATTTCTTCACGACATACTGAAGACTTCACGTCTTCATCCAAAAATCCGAATAGTTGAAGAAATTTATTAGAGACAACGCACTGTCCCCCATCATAGCCGACATCTGAAAACTGTTGACCCTGTCAGTCATATCCATACCTACCAAAGACATTAAAAAAGCAATTTACCAAAATTCATAGACGACGCCACACTCGCAAACTAAACCAAAAACATCACCTAACACACCACCAGAGAGCACCACCGATCGCATCAAAACGACACCTACAAACACGCCACTCTCACAAACTAAATTCCGCGCCGTCGTGACGTCACACACCACAACAGCCTTATGTCACGGGTCAAAGCCGACGGGTGGGATCGGATGCTTCGGTCGACCCAAAATTGCAACTGAAGTGTTAACATTTTTCATTTGAGGAAGCATTGTCAGTTACGAGTAACGTGTACACTTATCAGCCAGACCAGAACATTATGACTATCTACGTAATAGGCGGTATGTCCAACTCTGGCACGGATAGCAGCGGCGACGCGTCGTCGCGTGGAAAGCAATGAGGCCTTGGTAGGTTGCTGGAAGGGAGTTGGCACCACATCTTCACGCACAAGTCACCTAATTCCAGTAAATTCCGGGAACAGTGGTAATGAGCTCTGACGCCACGTTGAATCACATCCCAGATGTGTTAGAACGGGTTCAGATCTGGCGAGTTGGCGGCCAGCGCATCAATTGGAACTAGCCACTGTTCTCCCCGAGCCACTACGTCACATTCCTGGCCTTCTGACATGGCGCTTTGTCTTGTTGAAAAATACCACTGCCATCGGGAATCATGATGGTCATGAAAGAGTACACGTGGTCTGCAACCAGTGTACGATACTCCAAGGACGTGATTCCATCTTTGTTTCACCACGTGTTGAACACACTCATCACAACACTCCTCGAACACCCGGAGAGTCTACATTTACATCTACATCTACGTGATTACTCTGCTATTCACAATAAAGTTCCTGGCAGAAGGTTCAATGAACCACCTTCAAGCTTACGGTATATTGATAATTTTTACTTATGGATCGTCTGACAGCAACTGAATAAAACACAATTTTAGTGTCATACGCGTTTCGCCTTTATTTTCTGCAAGGCATCATCAGTGGCCTGGAATATGTACATACGTTAGCTATTTAATTTACATTTTTGTCACTGTGCCTATAGGTTATAAACAGTTCTGGTGGTTGGTATTTCCTATTAAGTAGTAATGTTTTGAACTGTACTTGCAGGTTGGGTGGACAATTTCTTTCATATTACGCTCCCGTTGCATTTTTGGTGTAGTTCTTCTTCTTATGAATGCCAATTTGCGGTCTTTTTCCCCACACTACACAGCACTATGAACTGTTTGACAGTCAGCAATAGAATCCAAAACATTGCATTGAAACAAGCGTTCAGTTCATAGTGCTGTGGAATGTGGGGAGACAGACTGCAAATTGGCTTTCATAAGAAGAAGAACACCAAAAATGCAACGGGAGCGTAATATGTAAGAAATTGTCCACGCAACCTCTAAGTACAGTTCAAAACATTACTACTTAATAGGAAATACCAACCACCAGAACTGTCTATAACCTACAGGCACAGTGACAAAAATGTAAATTAAATAGCTAACATATGTACATATTCCAGGCCTTGCAGAAAATAAAGGCGAAACGCGTATGGCACTAAAATTATGTTTTATTCAGTTGCTGTCAGACGGTCCATAAGCAAAAATTATCAATATACCGTAATATTACACGCAACTGAGGAAGACATGACTAAAAAGTTGAACATGTCACCTTCAAGCTGGCTCTCTACCGTTCCACTCTTGAAAGGCACGCGGGAAAAACGAGCACTTAAATTTTTCTGTGCGAGCTCTGATTTCTCTTATTTTATCGTGATGATTATTTCTCCCCATGTAGGTGGGTGCCAACAGAATGTTTTCGCAATCGGAGGAGAAAACTGGTGATTGAAATTTCATGAGAAGGTCCCGTCGCAACGAAAAACGCCTTTGTTTTTTTTTTAATGATTGCCACTCCAATTCAGGCTGCAGTTTCCGAAATGCTCCTGCCGAGCCTGCGGGCCATCACGATCTGCCCTCGGTCAAACAGATAGATGGGTCGCCTCCCCCATTCTCCACACTGACAGCACACTCACTGATATTACACTACTGGCCATTAAAATTGCTACACCACGAAGATGACGTACTACAGACGCGAAATTTAACCGACAGGAAGAAGATGCTCTGATATGCAAATGATTAGCTTCTCAGAGCATTCACACAAGGTTGGCGCCGGTGGCGACACCTACAACGTGCTCACATGAGGAAAGTTTCCGACCGATTTCTCATACACAAACAGCAGTTGACCGGCGTTGCCTGGTGAAACCTTGTTGTGATGCCTCATGTAAGGAGGAGAAATGCGTACCATCACGTTTCCGACTTTGATAAAGGTCGGATTGTAGCCTATCGCGAATGCGGTTTATCGTATCGCGACATTGCTGCTCGCGTTGGTCGGGATCCAATGACTGTTAGCAGAATATCGAATTGGAGGGTTCAGAAGGGTAATACGGAACGCCGTGCTGGATCCCAACGGCCTCGTATCACTAGCAGTCGAGATGACAGGCATCTTATCCGCATGCCTGTAACGGATCGTGCAGCCACGTCTCGATCACTGAGGCAACAGATGGGGACGTTTGCAAGACAACAACCGTCTGCACGAACAATTCGACGACGTTTGCAGCAGTATGGACTATCAGCTCGGAGACCATGGCTGCGGTTACCCTTGACGCTGCATCACAGGCAGGGCGCCTGCAATGGTGTACTCAACGACGAACCTGGGTGCACGAATTGCAAAACGTCGTTTTTTTTCGATGAATCCAGGTTCTGTTTATAGCATCTTGATGGTCGCATCCGACGTCGCGGTGAACTCACATTGGAAGCGTGTATTCGTCATCGCGATACTGGCGTATCACCCGCGTAATGGTATGGGGTGCCATTGGTTACGCGTCTCGGTCACCTCTTGTTCTCATTGACAGTACTTTGAACAGTGTACGTTACATTTCAGATGTGTTACGACCCGTGGCTCTACCCTTCATTCGATCCCTGCGAAACCCTACATTTCAGCAGGATTATGCACGACCGCATGTTGCAGATCCTGTACGGGCCTTTCTGGATACAGAAAATGTCCCACTGCTGCCCTGGCCAGCACATTCTCCAGATCTCTCACCAATTGAAAACGTCTGGTCAATGGTGGCCGAGCAACTGGCTCGTCACAATACGCCAGTCACTACTCTTGATGAACTGTGGTATCGTGTTGAAGCTGCATGGGCAGCTGTACCTGTACACGCCATCCAAGCTCTGTTTGGCTCAATGGCCAGGCGTATCAAGGCCGTTATTACGGCCAGAGGTGGTTGTTCTGGGTACTGATTTCTTAGGATCTATGCTCCCAAATTGCGTGAAAATGTAATCACATGTCAGTTGTAGTATAATATATTTGTGCAATGAATACCCGTTTATTATCTGCATTTCTTGTTGATGTAGCAATTTTAATGGCCAGTAGTGTACATGCACCGTCCGTGTGTCTGACTAGCAGCGTCGCCAGGTGGCTCTGCTATCACCTGGACGGATTTATATTATATACGAGGGTTGGAACTTAAATAGTGGTAACTATTTATTCACAACCAATACAAAAGAGTTACATGTTTTCACCTGTTACTGTCCTTCAAAGTAGTCACCAGCGTTGTGTAGAACCCGTTGCCAGCGATGTGGAAGGCATAGCATACCGTTACCAGAGCCTGTTCCGTTGACGGTGCGAATGGAGCGGTCTGCTGCCTGTCGAATCTCTGGAACAGTTCTGAAGCGAATGCCACGAAGTATCTATCCTTCATGCTGAACTTGGAGATGTACTACATGCCAGGGGCGCTTCTCTTGCCTCGATACGTGGGTCTGGTCAGGCCCACAAGCAACACGTGATCTTTCTCAGCCAACAATCTGGGGTGGTATGGATTCTATCTCAGCGACATGACAATATACACCACCAAAGGTTGGATGGCTCGGCTGCCTTTGGGATGGAAATGCCGTGTGATGTAGCCACGCAGCCTCTTGTGCATTATCATTCATATGGCCATACCGAAAACTCATGTCTGTCTGCTTACGAAATGAATATCCTGCCATGTTTGATCGGAGTGGTCACGTCGAAGACAGAAGAATTAAAAAAGTATATAAGTTTCCGTGGCAATACTGTGTCACGTAGGATACAATGAACCACACGTGTACATAGATCATAGAAATGGTTGGGTTGTATCTCAAAAGCTTTTGAAAGTGAAACTTCGTTAATAATTTGAAAACGAAGGAATTTTCGGACATAGGTTCGTCTGAACTTTCTGATGTTTTGGCGTAAGGAACCTGTACCCAAAATTAATAAAACTATTTTTGAAAGACCCCATATAAAATACATTTTCTCGGGTTGGACGTAACTATTGAACTCATCCCAAGTTTAAAGAAAAATTCGATGTTTTGGCTACATTTTATATACAGCAAAGTATAGTCTAATTTGCACCAAACGTAAATTCAGAGCGACTCCTATTTTTCGTTGTAAACCACTGGAATATTGTGATGGGAAGTACGTCATTTCTAAATGTCACAAAAACTATGACCGTGAAACGTCCCATTAGAAAAATTTATGAATGATTGTGCTGATAAACCCCTTACGTTACTTGATTTTCAAACAGCTGAGCAGAACTGAACGTACTCAGACATTTCTCTCTTTACTTATTCTGATCAACACTAAACTGAGACACAATATTTTTACCGCAACGCACTCTTTCTTTCAATAATCCCTACAAAAGAATGACCCTGACTAACAATAACCTATACCTTTCATGAATCACTTGCCTCACAAAAATCTTCGTTAACCGAACTCTTGCAATACAGCGAGCGCCAATACTGCCAGCTAAATAAAAGATTCTAACTACCGAAGGCACTAACTACTGATAGGCACAGTTAGCAAATGAAAGATTTATAGAGAACAAACAATGTATTTACATTAATAGCGTTCAAAAGTCATTATATATATTCAGGGTTTGTCACCTAACGTTACCGCTGGATATATTTCGTAAACCACATCAAATACCGACGAATCGATTCCACAGACCGAACGTGAGGAGAGGGGCTAGTTTAATTGGTTAATACAAACCATAAAAAAATGCACGGAAGTATGTTTTTTAACACAAACCTACGTTTTTTTAAATGGAACCCCGTTAATTTTGTTACCACATCTGAGCATATTAACCAATACGTAATCAGTGCCGTTTGTTGCATTGTAAAATGTTTATTACATCCGGAGATATTGTAACCTAAAGTTGACGCTTGAGTACCACTCCTCCGCTGTTCAATCGTGTGTATCGGAGAGCACCGAATTACGTAGGGATCCAAAGGGAACGGTGATGGACCTTAGGTACAGAAGAGACTGGAACAGCACATTACGTCCATATGCTAACACCTTTTTATTGGTCTTTTTCACTCACGCACATGTACATTACCATGAGGGGTGAGGTCCACGTACACACGTGGTATCCGTTTTCAATTACGGAGTGGAATAGAGTGTGTCCCGACATGTCAGGCCAATAGATGTTCAATGTGGTGGCCATCATTTGCTGCACACAATTGCAATCTCTGGCGCAATGAATGTCGTACACGCCGCAGTACATCTGGTGTAATGTCGCCGCAGGCTGCCACAATACGTTGTTTCATATCCTCTGGGGTTGTAGGCACATCACGGTACAAATTCTCCTTTAACGTACCCCACAGAAAGAAGTCCAGAGGTGTAAGATCAGGAGAACGGGCTGGCCAATTTATGCGTCCTCCACGTCCTATGAAACGCCCGTCGAACATCCTGTCAAGGGTCAGCCTAGTGTTAATTGCGGAATGTGCAGGTGCACCATCATGCTGATACCACATACGTCGACGCGTTTCCAGTGGGACATTTTCGACCAACGTTGGCAGATCATTCTGTAGAAACGCGATGTATGTTGCAGCTGTTTGGGTCCCTGCAATGAAGTGAGGACCAATGAGGTGGTCGCCAATGATTCCGCACCATACATTTACAGTCCACGGTCGCTGTCGCTCTACCTGTCTGAGCCAGCGAGGATTGTCCACGGACCAGTAATGCATATTCCCTGGATTCACTGCCCCGTGGTTTGTGAAACTCGCTTCATCGGTAAACAGGTAGAACTGCAACACATTCTTTGTTAATGCCCATTGACAGAATTGCACTCGATGATTAAAGTCATCACCATGTAATTGCTCATGTAGCGACACATGAAACGGGTGAAAGCGGTGACGATGCAGTATGCGCATGACACTACTTTGACTCAGTCCACCGGCTCTTGCAGTGTCCTGTGTACTCATGTGTGGGTTCATGGCAACAGCAGCTAACACATCAACTGCACCCGCTTCTCCTGTGACGGGCCTGTTACGGACCCGTTTGCGTGCTACGACCATACCTGTTGCATACAGTTGGCGGTAGATGTTTTGCAATGTGCAGCACGTTGGATGCTCTCTGTCCGGGTACCGTTCTGTATACACCCTGCAGGCTTCAGCTGCATTTCGTCGACACTCGCCATAGATGAGTATCATCTCCGCCTTTTCAGAGTTCGAATACACCATGGTCACAGTTCCTACAACACTACACTATCACAGACGTCTGGTAACAGGGTGTACTACGGTTGGTCTGCGTGTGGAGACGAATGCAGAATAATAATAGCAGCAAGCGCTACATGCGAACACTGCGACAGCTAGACCAAACCACAACAGTGCACTGCAGCCACACTCGTAAACACGGTCGTCATCGTAAACATGTCCCTGCAGATGCTGCTCGCCGACCGTGGCCCGTGTTTGTTACAACACGCAACTGAACGACGGAGGTTTCAAGCGTCAACTTTAGGTTACAATATCTCCGGATGTAATTAACATTATACAATGCAACAAACGGCACTGATTACGTATTTGTCTATATGTTCAGTTGTGCTAACAAAACTAACGTGGTTCCTTTAAAAAAACGCAGGTTTGTGTTGAAAAACATACTTCCGTGCATTTTTGTATGGTTTGTATTAAACAATTACACTAGCCCTTCTCCTCACGTTCGGTCTGTGGAATCGGTTCGTCAGTATTTGATGTGGTTTACGAAATATATCCAGCGGTAACGTTAGGTGACTCACTCTCTATATATATATCCACCATTGCTGGCGACTCACGTCCAACTGCGCAACGCTACGCGCTGTTCACATCCAACACTACAATGGCGAATATTCCAACAATGCCAACCAGTCACAGACTGCACAGAGCACAGCCAGTGATTTTCATACAGAGCGCTAGATGACGTTACCAACATAAAAATCTAAACAGCCTACACAGCCTACTTACACCCGTTAACGAAAAGATAGACTGTTCGTTATCAAGCTGGTATACACTGAGCTGGCAGAAGACGCGGCATAGCGAGTTGCACGTATACAGATGGCGTTAGCATCGCGTGCCCAAGGCACTCGTATGAAAGGTTCAGTGCATTGGCAGATGTGTCATTTGTACTCAGACATGTGAAAAGGAAAACTGGAAATTTGTGGTAAGGTCTTATGGGACCAAACTGCTAATGTCGTCGGTCCCTAAGCTTACGCACTACCTAAACTAACTCACGCTAAGGACAACACACGCACCCATGCCCGAGGGAGGACTCGAACCTCCGACGGTGGGGAGCCGCGCGGACCGTGACAAGGCGTCTCAGACCGCACGGCTTGTGAAAAGGTTTCCGGCGTTATTATGGCCGCATGACGGGAATTAGACTCTGAGTGGGGAGTGGGACATTTCATTTCGGAAAATGATAGGGAATTCAATATTCCTAAACGCACAGTGTCAAGAATGCGCCCAAGAATACCAAGTTTCAGGATTACCTCTGACCATGAACAGCCTTCACTTAACGAACGAGCATTAGCGCAGAGATTCCCGTGCTAACAAACAACCGACAATAAAGGGAATAACGGAAGAAATCAGTTTGGGACGTACGACCGACATATTCGTTGCGACAGTGCGGGAAAATCTCACGTAAATGGGCTGTGGCAGCAGCGATCAGCGCGAGTGTCTCTTCCGACAGCTGACATCGCGTGCAGTGCCTCACCTGGGCTAGTGACCGTATCAGTTGGATCCTAGACGACCAGAAAACAGTGGCCTGGTAAGACGAGTCACGAACTCTGCTGCTGAGAACTGGTATTAGGGTTGAGGTGTGGTGCAGACACCACGAAGCCACGGACCTAAGGTGCTAACAAAGTACTGGTGGTGGCTCCATAATGGTATTGGTTGTGTTTACAAGGAATTTATTGGATCATCTGGTCGAACGGAACCGATCGTTGACTCGAAATGATTATGTTCGGCTGTTTGGAGACCATTTGAAGCCCAAACAGTGGTGGAATTTTTGTGGATGACAATGCGTCAAGTCATCATCATCATCATCATCAGTTATCTGCTATATTAGCAGGTCCTTTGCCTCTCCATTTTCTGCGATCCATTGCTTCCTTCTTAAGGCTGCTGTATGTTGTACCGTTCATCATGTCATCCAGTATCTGGAATCTCTTCCTTCCTCGCTTCCTTTTCCCTTCTACATAACCTTCTAAAACTGTTTTGATCAGTCTGTCATTCTTTCTTAATATATGCCTAATCCAATTTCTTTTTCTTCTCTTTATTACATCTAGTAACTGTCTTTTCTCTTCCACTCTTCTCAATATCTCTTCATTTTTTATTCTGTCCATCCAACTTATTCTTTCCATCCTCCGTCATGTCCAGATCTCAAAAGTCTCCGGCCATTCTCTGTCTTTCTTCCTCATAGTCCATGTTTCAGCGCCATATACAAGAACACTGCACACAAGACGTTTTATGAGTCCAGACCGCTGCAGAAAATTCTCCTTTTCTTATAAAATGCCTCTTTTGCCATTGCTATCCTTGTTTTAATTTCTGTGGTGCACTTCCAGTCGGTGTCTATCCTGCTTCCAAGATACTTAAAATTTTGCACCTGTTCTAGTATTTCTCCATTCAGCATAATTTTTATTTCCTTATTTTCTCCTAGTGCCAATACTTTTGTTTTATTTGTGTTAATTTTCATTCCATATTTTTTTTACGTTAGTGTTAATGGTGTCAACCAAATCCTGTAATTATTTTTCCCCTGTGGCTAGAAGGACCATGTCATCAGCAAACCTCAAACACTCTACTCATCTTCCTCCAATTTCTAATGAGCATTGGTCAATCATATTTTCCAAGTAGAGGTTGAAAAGAGTAGGTGATAGACAGCATCCTTGTCTTCCTCCTTTTTCTAGCCCGATCCAGTTTGTACTTTCTCCTCTCACTTTAAGTGAAACTCTTTGATTAAGATATAATGAGTTTACAAGTCGAGTCACCAGGCCACAATTGTTTGTGACTGGTTTGAAGAACATTTTAGACAACCCAAGCGAAAAATTTGGCTGCCCAGATCGCCCGACATGAATCCTATCGATCATTTTTTGGGACGCAATGGATAGAGCAATTCGTCCACAACATACTATTTCGGCAACACTTTTGAAATTATGGACGGCTCTAGAGGCAGCTGGCTCAGTATTTCCGCAGGGGACTTCCAACGACTTGTAGAGTCCATGTCACGTCGTGTTGCTACACTATGCTGAACAAGAGGAGGCCAGACATGTTATTAGGAATATCCCATGACTTTTGTTATGAGCTACGATAGGATAAAAATTATTCACCGATTATTTTACGTAACATTGTTTGAGAAAGATCACAGGGTAGCTGACGTTGTTGTTGTTGTTGTTGTGGTCTTCAGTCCTAAGACTGGTTTGATGCAGCTCTCCATGTTACTCTACCATGTGCAAGCTTCTTCATCTCCCAGTACTTACTGCAACCTACATCCTTCTGAATCTGCTTAGCGTATTCATCTCTTGGTCTCCGGTCAGGGATTTTCTCTGCCTCGTGATGGCTGGGTGTTGTGTGCTGTCCTTAGGTTAGTTAGGTTTAAGTAGTTCTAAGTTCTAGGGGACTGATGACCATCGATGTTAAGTCCCATAGTGCTCAGAGCCATTTGAACATCTTGGTCTCCCTCTGCGATTTTTACCCTCAACGCTGCCCTCCAATGCTAAATTTGTGATCCCTTGATGCCTCAGAACATGTCCTACCAACCGATCGCTTCTTCTTGTCAAGTTGTGCCACAAACTCCTCTTCTCCCCAATTATATTCAATACCTATTCATTAGTTATGTGATCTACCCATATAATCTTCAGCATTCTTCTGTAGCACCACATTTCGAAAGCTTCTATTCTCTTCCTGTCTTAACTAGTTACCGTTCACCTTTCACTTCCATACATGGCTACACTCCAGAAACGACTTCCTGACGCTTAAATCAATACTCGATGTTAACAAATTCCTCTTCTTCAGAAACGCTTTCCTTGCCATTGCCAGTCTACATTTTATATCCTCTCTACTTCGACCATCATCAGTTACTTTGCGCCCCAAATAGCAAAACTCCTTTACTACTTTAAGTGTCTCATTTCCTAATCTAATTCCCTCAGCATCACCCGACTTAATTCGACTACATTCCATTATCCTCGTTTAGCTTTTGTTGATGTTCTTCTTATATCTCAAGGCACTGTCCGTTCCGTTCAACTGCTCTTCCAAGTCCTTTGCTGAGCTGAGTGTGCTTAGATTCTGCCAGAGTAGTGGGTCGGCCACCTGGCATGCCAGTGCTGGTAAACAGTGTCTCGCACATAATGTGGCCTGCGTGTGTCTACTGGCCTCAGTGCTGCGACCCTGCCTCCACTGTGTGCTGCCCCATTAGATAACACACGAATTTTATTATCATGTACTCTACTAAACAGCCAAAGAAACTGGTACACTTGCCTAATATCGTGTAAGGCCCCCGCGAGTACGCAGAAGTGCCGCAATACGACGTTGCAAGGACTCGATTAATGTCTCAAGTAGTGCTGGCGGGAACTGACACCATGAATCCTGCAGGGCTATCCATAAATTCTTAAGAGTACGAGGGGGGGGGGGGCGGGTGGAGATCTCTTCTGAACAGCACGTTGCAAGGCATCCCAGATATGGTCAATAATATTAGTATCTGGGGAGTTTGGAGACCGGCAGAAGTGTTTAAACGCAGACTAGTGTTCCTGAAAACACTCTGTAGCAATTCTGGGCGTGTGGGGTATCGCATTATCCTGCTGGAATTGCCCAAGTCCGTCGGAATGGACAATGGACATGAATGGATGCAGGTGATCAGACAGGACGCTGACGCACGTGTCACCTGTCAGAGTCTTATCTAAACGTATCATGCGTCCCATATCACTCCAACTGCACACGCCTCGTACCATTACAGAGCCTCCACCAGCTTGAACATTCCCCTACTGACATGCAGGGTCCATGGATTCATGAGGTTGTCCCCATACCCGTACACGTCCATCCGCTCGATACAGTTTGAAACGAGACCCATTCGACCACGCAACATGTTTCCAGTTGTCAACAGTCCAACGTCGATGTTGACAGGCGTAAAGCTTTATGTCGTGCAAGCATAAAGGGTATACGAGAGTGGGCCTTTGGCTCCGAAATCCCATGTCGATGATGTTTAGCTGAATGGTTCGCACGCTGACATTTGTTGATGGCCCAACATTGAAATCTGCAGCACTTTGCGGAAGAAATTGAAATCTTTTCACTTCATAAAAGCAGTTTTAAACGAACAACTTCAATTCAAAGACAAACATTTCTTTGAGCTTTTCGACGATCTGCTTTAGAACGTTCACTCTTCTGTCCTTTGTTTTTTAAAATTATTAAGACTTTAAGAAATATTTTATCTTTACTTTGTAATTTTATTTCACAAAACATTATTTTATGACTGACTATCTGTTTTAGAATGTTTGCTTATGCTTTTAGACTGCATATTGCTAATTCACATCATTTTTACGGCTCATAGTATTATAATTTTATATTCCTTCCATTTTTTTATTATTTTTATTTGTTTATAAGACTGACATACAACTTAAGGAATACCAATGCCTTTTAAAAATTGTCACATGTAATTAAAAATTAATTTAAAAAAATGCAATCTACATACGAACTTCATAGACAATGTTTCATAAATATGGACAACTACTTCGTATTGTATTTGTGCAGCATGTAGTATACATGTCAGATAAATATTATTGCAGCCTACTCACTAAAATCGTTTCAATAGAGAGATGTTGCTGCACAATAATACATCGTCTGACGTGACAGTCTTCGCCATTCCACTTTCGCAACAACTTTGTTAGAAAGAAGCGTGCTGCCACATCTTTGGAACGGCGTCCAACTTCACCATGGCAACCAGTGGTTCCAAATGGGTCACTAACAGGCCTTGAGAGGGCAATCCATGTACTGCCAAACCGAAGTTCTTTTATATTACATATTTAAATATTTTTAACGTTTCTTAATTGACAATAGCTGTTTAATAAGCTAAGTTTAGTGTGTGTTTATTTTTATTTCTTGACAATGTTCTTTTAACTAAGAAATTTTACATTGTTATTCGACTTATAACTCATTGGTTAGTAACGACATCATGCCGTCAGAAGTGGGTGGAGCCTCCATTATATATAGTAAGACGTGCACTGGTTTCTCCAGTAGTGATTCATCAGCTGAAAGAGGTTCCTACTCATTGGTAATTCATTGTTTTATATCTTTAGAACTTTATGTATGTTCTTTAATGTATGTAGCCCTCTAATTGAAGCTTTCTATACTACTTGTAGGTCTGAAGATGACCACAGCAGTGGTCGAAACCGGTCACTTTAATAAATATACTTCGTGATCAAGACTATTTTTAATAGTAAAAATTTGCGGATGGGTTGTACTTCTGTCACGCTAAACAATTCTCTTCATTTGTCTTTGGTCCCGTTCTGGCAGGATTTTTTTCTCGGCCGCAGCGATGTCGGAGCCTTGATGTTGCACCGGATTCCTGATATTCACGGTAACTCGTGAAATGGTCGTACGGGAAAATTCCCACTATATCGCTACTTCGGAGATGCTGTGTCCTATGTCTCATGCGCCAACACCACGTTCACACTAACTTAAGTCTTGAACGTGCCATTGTAGCAGCAGTAACCTACCTAACAACTGCCACGGACACTTGTTGTCTTATACAGGCTTTGCCGGCCGCAGCGCCGTATTCTGCTTGTTTACATATAGATGTATTTGAATATGCTTGCCTATACCAGTTTCTTTGGCGCTTCAGTGTATGATGAACTGTAATACCACCTCACTTGTCAGTAAAATTACACTGTTCTCGATGTGGCTGGATTGAAGAGTTCTTAGCAAACAGAACACAACGTGTTGTTCTCAATGGAGAGACGTCTACAGACGTTAAAGTAACCTCTGGCGGGCCACAGGGGAGTGTTATGGGACCATTGCTTTTCACAATATATATAAATGACCTAGTAGATAGTGTCGGAAGTTCCATGCGGCTTTTCGCGGATGATGCCGTAGTATACAGAGAAGTTGCAGCCTTAGAAAATTGAAGCGAAATGCAGGAAGATCTGCAGCGGATAGGCACTTGATGCAGTGAGTGGCAACTGACCCTTAACAAATGTCATTATTGCGAACACATAGAAAGAAGGATTCTTTATTGTATGATTATACGATAGCGGAACAAACACTGGTAGCAGTTACTTCTGTAAAATATCTGGGAGTATGCGTGCGAAACGATTTGAAGTGGAATGATCATATAAAATTAACTGTTAGTAAGGCGGGTACCAGATTGTGATTGATTGGGACAGTCCTTGAAAAATGTAGTCCATCAACAAAGGAGGTGGCTTACAAAACACTCGTTCGACCTATACTTGAGTATTGCTCATCAGTGTGGGATCCGTAACTGGTCGGGTTGACAGAGGAGATAGAGAAGACAGGGTTATTTGGTAAGCATGATAGCGTTACGGAGATGTTTAGCAAAGTCAAGTGGCAGACTCTGCAAGAGAGGCGCTCTGCATCGCGGTGTAGCTTGCTGTCCAGGTTTCGAGAGGGTGCGTTTCTGGAAAAGGTATCGAATATATTGCTTCCCCCTACTTATACCTCCCGTGGAGATCACGAATGTAAAATTAGAGAGATTCGAGCGCGTACGGAGGCTTTCTGGCATTCGTTCTTCCCGCGAACCATACGTGACTGGAACAGAAAAGGGAGGTAATGACAGTGACACGTAAAGTGCCCTCCGCCACACACCGTTGGGTGGCTTGCGGAGTATAAATGTAGATGTAGATGTAGGTGTTGAGTTTTTTTTCTGGCAGTGTGTATATGACGGAGCACGCCTAGCTCTCACACCCAGTTTTGACAAGGTGACTACACACACACACACACACACATCAAATAAAACCACATAAGGTAATGCACTGATGTGTCCCCTTTGTTTCCAGGAAGTCCTGGAGGTGGTGAACACCTGGATGCAGGTGCTGTTCCTCGTGTCCATTCTGCTGGCCGCCTGGGGCACCAGCATGTTGACTGAGATGCTCAACAGTGTCTCCAAGGACTTCCACCCCAAGTCCAAGTTCGCGGCGCTGCAGACCCACGTCGGGCTGCACGCCCTCCTGTCCATCATCGGTGACACCGTCACAGACTACCTGCCCTGCACCGCGCCGCTGACGCCCACTCTATGGAGCAACTGTGAGTAGCGTCGCTTGTACACCTACGGTTCCCACGGTCTGCTTTCATGTAGTCGACCCAAATGGGGAATTCCTGAGAAAAGTATTCACTAACACACTTTTTTTTGGTCATCAGTCTACTGACTGGCTTGATGCGGCCCGCCACGAATACCTTTCCTGTGCTAACCTCTTCATCTCAGAGTAGCACTTGCAGCCTACGTCCTCAATTATTTCCTTGACGTATTCCAATCTCTGTCTTCCTCTACAGTTTTTGCCCTCTACAGCTCCCTCTAGTAACATGGACGTCATTCCCTCATGTCTTAGCAGATGTCCTATCATCCTGTCCCTTATCCTTATCAGTGTTTTCCACATATGCCTTTCCCCTCCGATTCTGCGTAGAACCTCCTCATTCCTTACCTTATCAGTCCACCTAATTTTCAACATTTGTCTATAGCCCCACATCTCAAATGCTTCGATTCTCTTCTGTTCCGGTTTTCCCCAGAGTCCATGTTTCACTACTAACACACTAAAGATTCACTAAAATTGCAGCATCATAAATCGGGATACAACTAACATCAAATGAACTTGAGCCGGCATGTGTGGCCGAGCGGTTCTCGGCGCTTCAGCCTGGAACCGCGCGACCGCTACGGTCGCAGGTTCGAATCCTGCCTCGGGCATGGATGTGTGTGATGTCCTTAGGTTAGTTAGGTTTAAGTAGTTCTAAGTTCTAGGGGACTGATCACCTACGATCTTCAGTCCCATAGTGCTCAGAGCCAGACAAATTAACTTGGAGTGTACTACACGCTTGGATACTCAAATGCTTATTCTCACGTGTACGCTACTGGCCATTAAATTGCTACACCACGAAGATGACGTGCTACAGACGCGAAATTTAATCGAGAGGAAGAAGATGCTGTGACATGCAAATGATTAACTTTTCAGAGTATTCACACAAGGTTGGCGCCGGTGGCGACACCTACAACGTGCTGACATGAGGAAGGTTTCCAACCGATTTCTCATACACAAACAGCAGTTGACTGGCGTTGACTGGTGAAACGTTGTTGTGATACCTCCTGTAAGGAGGAAAAATGCGCACCGTTTCCGACTTTGATACAGGTCGGATTGTAGCCTATTGCGATTGCGGTTTATCGTATCGCGACACTGCTGCTCGCGTTGGTCGAGATCCAATGACTGTTGGCACAATATGGAATCGGTGGGTTCAAGAGGGTAATACGGAACGCCCTGCTGGATCCCAACGGCCTCGTATCACTAGCAGTCGAGATGACAGGCATCTTATCCGCATGGCTGTAACGGATCGTGCAGCCACGTCTCGATCCCTGAGTCAACACATGGGGACGTTTACAAGACAACAACCATCTGCACGAACAGTTCGACGACGTTTGCAGCAGCATGGACTATCAGCTCGGAGACCACGGCTACTGTTACCCTTGACGCTGCATCACAGACAGGAGCGCCTGTGATGGTGTACTCAACGACGAACCTGGGTGCATGAATGACAAAACGTCATTTTTTCGGACGAATCCAGGTTCTGTTTACAGCATCATGATGGTGTTTGGCGACATCGCGGTGAACGCACACTGGAAGCATGTATTCGTCATCGCCATACTGGCGTATCACCTGGCGTGATGGTATGGTGTGCCACTGGTTACACGTCTCGGTCACCTCTTTTTCGCATTGACGGTACTTTGAAGAGTGGATGTTACATTTCAGATGTGTTACGATCCGTGGCTCTACCCTTCATTCGATCCCTGCGAAACCCTACATTTCAGCAGGATAATGCACCACCGCATGTTGCAGGTCCTGTACGGGCCTTTCTGGATACAGAAAGTGTTCGACTGCTGCCCTGGCCAGCACATTCTCCAGATCTCTCACCAACTGAAAACGTCTGATCAATGGTGGCCCAGGAACTGGCTCGTCACAATACGCCAGTCACTACTCTTAATGAACTGTGGTATCGTGTTGTAGCTGCATGGGCAGCTGTACCAGTACACGCCATCCAAGCTGTGTTTGACTCATTGCCCAGGCGTATCAAGGCCGTTATTACGGCCAGAGGTGGTTGTTCTGGGTATTGATTTCTCAGGATCTATGCACCCAAATTTCGTGAAAATGTAATCACATGTCAGTTCTAGTATGGTATATTTGTGCAATGAATACCCGTTTATCATCTGCATTTCTTCTTGGTGTAGCAATTTTAATGGCCAGTAGTGTATTTTAACTTTGACTCTGTTAAAGTTTACAATTTTAGTAGGCCGCGTCCGCCTGTGAAACACGAGGTAAAATCTGCTGCTTTGTACTCCGATCTCGAACTGCTGTAAGAAACAATTTTAAATTCACTTTTTTGCCTGACCGCTTATTGCGGTATGGTTGCCCTTATTATCAGATTTGAATCTTCCGCTGCGGCGGCTCTTTCCGCCGTGTCGCAGCCGTGCACCACGAACACCACTTAAAAAGCTGAAAATGTCTGAAATAAATGTGTAAAATACCATGCAAGCTTTCTAATAATAACATGCGACTTCTCATGAAATAACTATATTTAAAAAACGAATAATCACAAGTTCACACACCTTTCTTTATAAGCAGCGCTTAATGCCGTCCTGCTTACAATCTTGACAAATGAAAGCTGCCTATGCGTTAAAGTGTAGCATTTATTCCACGCTAGGTGAGCAGAGCCCTACGTCAACGTGACGTAGACACGCGTCATCATGAGTTTCACGAATTGTCCTATTGGCTGTTGTGTGCATTCTGTATACATCGACTGTTGTGTGCGTCTTGAATCTGCACTGTTCATTGTTCTTAGTTGATTTACAACATGAAGGCAAAATTAAATGGAACTAGATGGATTAATATTACCAGCAACATTCGGAATTATTTCCAACTTCAGTTTCTCAGTTTAACGTTTCTGCCCACATGAATTATGTACAGTTTATTGGCTTTTATAAAAATACGAAACACTTTAATTTCTCCCTATTTCACTTTTTTATCCACATGATTTAAGCACGATTAATCGGACTAAAATATGCATAGATACTTTCGTTATGGTTATGATTCCTTCATTCAGATATTCGTTATGTTCATGAAACACTCAATAACATCCCACATTCTTTCGATTGCAGCTTAATAATTAATTATTTCACGTTTCTAACCACGCGATTTATGCACGGTTCATCGGATTTTTTAAAAAAAAATTGACTATAAGCTTTTTTTTTTTACTTGCGTTATGGGTCCTTCGTTCAGACATTCATTATGTTCCTGGAACACATAATGCCATCCCAAATTGTTGGGATTACAGCTTAATAATTAATTCAACTGGGATGAGCGTAACAGATAACTCCTGTCACTTCGTTTGTACACATGTATTTACATTTAGTTTTGACGTTATCGGTACAACCGCAAAGATCGATATACGCAGTCGTGTAGACGATTTAGGTTATTTGCGTCACGATGACGTAGTGTTACGTCACTATGACGTAGGGTTCTCTTCACCTAGCGTGAGATGAATGCTACCCTGCGTTAAACATAGCGTCACAGGTTCCTCCCATAGAGTAAAATTCTCTGGAGTGAGCATTGCGTTCTGCGCATGTTGTCAACATTAAACCAGGATAGTCACGTGTTTTCGGGACTTCGCTGTACGTGTGTGCTTTCCGCAGAGTTTGAAGTTTATAATATCAAGAGTTTTTGTTGTGTTTTCACCGTTTGTTGATAGTGTAATAGCGATGGTGAATTACTGTTGTTGCTATGGGTGCAAAGAAAAATGTGTGAAAGGAGGGATAGTAACTTTTCAAGGGTACTATGTTTAAAAATTTCGAGACGCATTATAATTAAGGCTTGATTCTGTAAACCTATTTTTCTACGATTTTATGACTATATAATAGATATTACGGATCGTACAAAAGCTTACAACCAATCGCTTCCTCTCGTAAATTTGCTAATGGAACAGGAAAGGGAATGGTTAGTTGTTTCAGCAAATACTATCCTCCCTGCATTTATCAGTGACTTGTCGATTATGTATATAGATTTGAAAGACGGGAGACAGATAAATTCTATAGAGTGGGAGTCTGCAATTGTCTTCGTATAATATGTGTGTCCAAACCTTTTTCTTTACTATAAAGTTACTGTAGGAGACCATGTTAAGTGTGTCTAGGACATGGAGAATGATTACGTGAGATTTATATTTTAGTTTCCCGAAGGATGAACAACGAGAAAAGATGTGGCTCCAGAAAATAATGAGGAGTAATTTTGTCCCCACAAAATATTCCAGAGTATGTTCAAAACACTTTCAAGAGGAATGTTTAGACAGAGAAAAATTTGGACGTGTGTGGCTGATGGTAGATGCTATACCAACTATTTTAATTTTCCACAGCACCTACTACCAATTTCTGAATTCAGCTCAAATACATTTTCTGCACAAATCAAATAAAAAACACAATAGTGTTTTCTTCGCCATTTGATTAAGAAGCGTAAAATATTAGTAAACATGTCCCCAAACTCTTTCATTTGTGTAACTTTCCACTTCCCTTAATGGTGATATTGGTTGACTGTTACATGACCAACTGTATTTGCTTTACAGTACATTTATTCTCCGATTGCCTTTTTTCCCCCTTTTCACTCAGTCTATTATTTATTTAATAAACTGGGAGCAAGTACGTAAAATGCGTTAAATAAACACTTCAAAGTGTCACCAGTAAGAAAAATTGTGCTTTAGGTCGCAAAAACGAGAAAATAAATATGCAGAAATAGCAGAAAAAGGACGAATTAGCAGGGATATTATCACTAATGTGCGGCAAATTCGGTGTTTTTTCGGACACTTGCAAAAGTACTAGCGTACTGCCAAGTCGTTTTGCAAGACTATCACTGCAAAAATGTACGTCAGGCTCTGTAATACTATAAAGTGCCGTATCATACCGAAAACTACCAAAAATCGAGTGGTTCAAATGGCTCTCAGCACTATGGGACTTAACATCTATGGTCATCAGTCCCCTAGAACTTAGAACTACTTAAACCTAACTAACCTAAGGACATCACACAATACCCAGTCATCACGAGGCAGAGAAAATCCCTGACCCCGCCGGGAATCGAACCCGGGAAGCCGAGCGTGGGAAGCGAGAGCGCTACCGCACGACCACGAGCTGCGGACAAATCGAGTGCATCTGAACTGTGACACCTACCGCAAAGAAGCAGAATGCAATATCACTTGCCCTTAAAATTTACGTAGCTGGTTTATTCCCGGTATCAAATGGATAATGTTAAAATGTCTGCGCAACATATATGAATAATCCACGACACTTACGAAAAGAATCCGTCTGTACTAGGGATGTAGTGATATTCGATATATACAGGGCGCTATACAGACACACACGCACACGACGTCCCGAAAACACGTGACCAGGCCGGCAATGTATGTTGACAACACATAATCTGTTCTGCGCATGTGAATGCTCACTCCAGAGATATTTACTCTATGGTACCTCCTCTCTACGTTACTCCAAGAAGACGACAACGACATTATTATTCTTACACTACTATTTATACAATGCCTGATTGTCATGAAGTCTCTGTTCTTCTTTAGTAATTCTTTTCTGTGGCGGTTTCAGAACTCGCCAACACATATTATTTCACAAATCCAGTACGTAATTCTTTACAAATACAAATAATAACATAATTGTCTCTATTCTATTATTATTCAGAGTCCACAGACGTAATCAGTGCCTGTATATAAATAAAATTGCAATTGCATTGTTATAAAGCATGTTTTGCCAGGAAACGTTATAGACCTGAAAGCAGTGGAACACCTATGGTTCAGTTAAATTTCTCTCCAGACACCAGCATCCAACATCATTGTCTTCTCTGGTTTCGGCTTTTGATGAAGACTGGTCCGTTCTCAAACATTCACACACTTAATCGAAAGTGTACTCAGCAGAACTGAAGCCATCATAAAGGACTGGAGTGAACGCAACACATATTAAGATAATAGATGACTGGGTACTTTTAAAAAGCTAATGTTCATAAATTCCTTCCGAATACCGCTCTACATCTACATCTACATTTACATTTATAATCCGCAAGCCATCCAACGGTGTGTGGTGGAGGGCACTTTACGTGTCACTGTCATTACCTCCCTTTCCTGTTCCAGTCGCGTATGGTTCGCGGGAAGAACGAATGCCGGAAAGCCTCCGTGCGCGCTCGAATCTCTCTAATTTTACATTCGTGATCTCCTCGGGAGGTATGAGTAGGGGCAAGCAATATATTCGATACCTCATCCAGAAACGCACCCTTCACCGCGATGCAGAGCGCCTCTCTTGTAGAGTCTTCCACATGAGTTTGCTGAACATCTCCGTAACGCTATCACGCTTACCAAATAGCCCTGTGACGAAACGCGCCGCTCTTCTTTGGATCTTCTCTATCTCCTCCGTCAACCCGACCTGGTACGGATCCCACACTGATGAGCAATACTCAAGTATAGGTCGAACGAGTGTTTTGTAAGCCACCACCTTTGCTGATGGACTACATTTTCTAAGGACTCTCCCAATGCATCTCAACCTGGCACCCGCCTTACCAACAGTTAGTTTTATATGATCATTCCACTTCAAATCGTTCCGCACGCATACTCCCAGATATTTTACATAAGTAACTGCTACTAGTGTTTGTTCCGCTATCATATAATCGTACAATAAAGGATCCTTCTTTCTGTGTATTCGCAATACATTACATTTGTCTATGTTAAGGGTCAGTTGCCACTCCCTGCACCAAGTGCCTATTCGCTGCAGATCTTCCTGCATTTCGCTGCAATTTTCTAGCGCTGCAACTTCTCTGTACACTACAGCATCATCCGCGAAAAGCCGCATGGAACTTCCGACACTACCTACTAGGTCATTTATATATATACTGTGAAAAGCAATGGTCCCATAACACTCCCCTGTGCCATGCCAGAGGTTACTTTAACGTCTGTAGACGTCTGTCCATTGAGAACAACATGCTGTGTTCTGTTTGCTAAAAACTCTTCAATCCAGCCACACAGCTGGTCTGATATTCCGTAGGCTCTTTGTTTATTAGGCGACAGTGAGAAACTGTATCGAACGTCTTCCGGAAGTCGAGGAAAATGTCATCTACGTGGGAGCCTGTATCTAATATTTTCCGGGTCTCATGAACAAATAAAGCGAGTTGGGTCTCACACGACCGCTGTTTCCGGAATTCATGTTGATTCCTACAGAGTAGATTCTAGGTTTCCAGAAACGACATGATACGCGAGCAAAAAACATGTTCTAAAATTCTACAACAGATCGACGTCAGAGATATAGGTCTATAGTTTTGCGCATCTGCTTGACGACCCTTCTTGAAGACTGGGACTACCTGTGCTCTTTTCCAATTATTTGGAACCTTCCGTTCCTCTAGAGACTTGCGGTACACGGCTGTTAGAAGGGGGGCAAGTTCTTTCGCGTACTCTGTGTAGAATCGAATTGGTATCCCGTCAGGTCCAGTGGACTTTCCTCTGTTGAGTGATTTCAGTTACTTTTCTATTCCTTGTACACTTATTTCGATGTCAGCCATTTTTTCGGTTGTGCGAGGATTTAGAGAAGGAACTGCAGTGCGGTCTTCCTCTGTAAAACTGCTTTGGGAAAAGGTGTTTAGTATTTCAGCTTTACGCGTGTCACTCGCATTCGGGAGGACGACGGTTCAATCCCGTCTCCAGCCATCCTGATTTAGGTTTTCCGTGATTTCCCTATATCACTTCAGGCAAATGCCGGGATGGTTCCTTTGAAAGGGCACGGCCGATTTCCTTCCCAATCCTTCCCTAACCCGAGGTTGTGCTCCGTCTCTAATGACCTCGTTATCGACGGGACGTTAAACACTAACAACCACCACCACCTTTACGCGTTTCATCCTCTGTTTCATTGCCATCATCATCCCGGAGTGTCTGGACATGCTGTTGCGAGCCACTTACTGATTCAACGTAAGACCAGAACTTCCTAGGATTTTCTGTCAAGTCGGTACATAGAATTTTACTTTAGAATTCACTGAACGCTTCACGCATAGCCCTCCTTACGCTAACTTTGACATCGTTTAGCTTCTGTTTGTCTGAGAGTGTTTGGCTGCGTTTAAACTTGCAGTGAAGCTCTCTTTGCTTTCGCAGTAGTTTCCTACATTTGTTGTTGAACCACGGTGGGTTTTTCCCGTCCCTCACAGTTTTACTCGGCGCGTGCCTGTCTAAAACGCATTTTACGATTGCCTTGAACTTTTTCCACTAACACTCAACGTTGTCAGTGTCGGAACAGAAATTTTCGTTTTGATCTGTTAGGTAGTCTGAAATGTGCCTTCTATTACTCTTGGTAAACAGATAAACCTTCCTCCCTTTTTTTATATTCCTATTTACTTCCATCTTCAGGGACCACCGTCTGGTTCTCGCCCCCATTTACCTTTATACGAAGGGACTTCAAAAAGTAAGTTACACATTACTACTTCGGGCCGATAAACGTTTATTGAATTCTGTACTACACTTCAGAGTGCCACAGATACGCATGTGGATCATCATTCGTACTACAGCCATTACACTGCTCGATGGGCATCGTGGCCGGCCGAAGAGGCCGTGCGGTTAAAGGCGCTGCAGTCTGGAACCGCAAGACCGCTACGGTCGCAGGTTCGAATCCTGCCTCGGGCATGGATGTTTGTGATGTCCTTAGGTTAGTTAGGTTTAACTAGTTCTAAGTTCTAGGGGACTAATGACCTCAGCAGTTGAGTCCCATAGTGCTCAGAGCCATTTGAACCATTTTGTGCATCGTGTTTGCCTCCAGTGACGCTGTCGTGTCTGCTGCTGCTGGAGCTGGTGGCTCTGAGCCTATGGGCCCGCAGGCTGTACTGCCGCGAGTCTACGCCGGTGGTGACGCTAGGGTACCAGCCACGAGGAGATGCACAGTCTGATGCGGAGGCTGGCGGCGGACCGGAAGTGGCCAGTGCTGTGGTCACCACACAGCCGAGGCATCACAACGGGATACAGCGCGCCAGAGATCGTCCACTCAACTCCATCACCATTGTCACGTGATCGAGCCTAATATCTTTTGGAATAGTCAGGCAGCTGAATCTGTCAACAGGAAGCAGATATGTGGAATACTGCTCAGAAAAGCACAAAGACCTCCACCATCTGATGAAACCATTCACGTGTGTTTGTCAGTTTTAGACCAAGTTGCCCTTGGCTACTTTGTGTAAGTCTCTTCAGTTGTCTCCAGTTTGGCGATTTGATAGCTCACATTTCTCGTCCCTGCCTCCATTAGTACTATCTGTCGGATTGGTCTCGGAATGGGGACATCTGAATTCTTGGTGAGCCGTGTATCGACTCGTGCTACACCTTGTATTTAGATTGCATTGGTTTTCCTTTTCTTCCCCTGACATATTTGTTTGATATGTCGTCTGTCGTTAAGTGGCTGCTTGGTTGTCTTTTCCCTCTGCTATCGATATCTGAGTTTTGCTTCCGGGAAACTGCTATGGAGGAAGTGAGATCTTTGACCCGTGGTAACTTCGTGCGGTGGCGCGGAAGTAGGGGCGTTGCACGCAGAGAGTGTGGTGGACACGGGAGGGCAGTGTGGCTCTCCAGCGCGAAGCAGGCGTGGTCGGTTGTACCGAGTCGCCACGTGATGTGTGTCGGTTGTGTGTTACGAGCGGGTGGAGTTGACGGAAGAGCTGCCCGTGTGTGGGTTGTGTACAGAATCGCCCCACGAGTAGTTGGTGTTCATTTCGTCTTGGTGGGACGTTAACAAGCTTCTTTAAATCCTCCGTTTCAACACTGGAGTTTAAAAGGAGACACCTAACATGAAGGAGCGGTCACTACCCGTCAACGTTGCAGAGAGACGTGAACTCAGGTGACAGAGCGTGTTGTCGCGTGACCGTGGCGTGTCGGGTACGCTGGCGACGCGTGCGCGGTCGGATGTGTGGATCCTTGCCATCGGAGGTCGTGTACTGCCTGTTCGAGCATAATTGCAAGTTAAGTTAGTGGAAGGTTTAATCATTAAGTAATAAGTTTGTGTAACCAGCGTCTCTTCTGCCTTGTGGCCTCCGGCGACCGGGTTTCCTGTCCCCGGCACCGGTGTAACTGAAGACAGTGATCTTTCCTCCTCCTCTCGTTACTGCCCTGTGGGAGGTGTAGTTTTGGCAATTTCTTTCGCTATTCTGTCGTGTGTTATGAGTAAATTCATGCTTCTTGTTGGTTGATCGTGTGGTCGCTCAATTAGGACTGTGTGGTGTAATGTTTCCTTGCACGAGGTTAGCTCTAATTCTATCAGCAAGTTAAGGCATCTTATTACAAGTTTTCGCTGGCTAAAAGTCGGTGCAGTGACCAGCCCGAGAGTGGCAATTGTGTTTACGGGCATATTTAAATTGGTCAGTATTCTGTCTAGCCTGAGCATCCCTGAGTGGGTGATTTGCGGCCACCTTATTCAGGTCCGTCATATCTGTTATGTTCTAATGATATTCCAGGACAGTACTGTTTAAAATTTTTTTTAAGTTTCTCCAAGTTTGTAAATTCTTTTATTGCCATTAATCGTGTGTTTGCTGAGACCTGTTTAATTTTTTTAATAGCGGCGTTGATAGCTTCACTACCTCACCGTACTTTATTAACAAAGTTCTATATTTACTATAATAGCCGGTTTACTAATGTTTTACTAGTGTTTTAGTTTCTGTAAGATATGAATAAAACATTTGTGTGTGAAAATCTCAACTCGACAGTAAACTACTAGAAATTTGGCCTCGTTTCCCAATTTGTGGTGTGGCTTGTAGGAACCGTAACCACTGTGTGTGTCACTTGGAAAGAAATTCATAATGAAGAGATCTTTCGAAGAGCATATTCGTGGAGCCGCCTCATATTCAACATCTCCTGTGTACTGGAAGGGTCGCCTTGGTCACTGTTAATATCCCCGGATATTGTGTATCGTGATAACGGAATATCTTTGTGCAATCTAAACAGATCAATGATTGTTTTGTTCACTTATTAGATAGTCTGTACCACAGAGTGTACCACAGAGAGTACCACAGAGATTATTTAATATATAGCCATAAATGTAAACAGGAATTGCAACTGTCAAAGTAAACTTTCTTATAGCGTAATCAGTTGTGTGCAAGAAGTCCAATTTGTTTTCACATCTCTAATACTGGACTACATGACTCGGTGATTTAATTCTTGAAAAAAAAAAAAAAGAAATTGTGGAGAGGTATTTTCGAAAATCTTGATGGCCATAGTTAGTAGTTCTAGTGCCTTTGTGTTATATTTGGCAAAATGCATGGGCTTAGTATGCAATCTCAGAAGCTGACTTTTACTGTTCATACAAAATTTAAAACAACGTCAAAATTCTTATTTGTGGTAAGAAAAGGAAAAGCTTCAATTGTGAAACATCAAAAGTACACTGTGGCTATGTACAATGATAAATGCGGTGCATTTGAATTCAAGGTTCCAATAAATGTAGAGCTGTTGTAAGCTCTGGAACTTAACCGTGAACATGTACTTCGTTTTCAACAAAGAATTATAACAAATCCTATAACTCCTTTTCTTAGTTATAGAAAAGTTTGTAACCTCCCTATTACTAATCGGCCTATCCTGCTTGCGATATATGACCGTGGATCGCGTGTATGCCTAATGGATTTTTTTCTAATTGTATAAGGCTATCTTTCCCGAAGAAGTGATACCGATAAGTAGGAGGAAAGTGTACAACCGACCCTTCTGATGGAAAGTCTCCTAAAATTAAAAGTAATTAAACCGAACAGGGCTATAATTTGGAAAATGAAAGTTATTTTGTGCATTCACTCACGAGCACCACTGGACAGAAAGGGGTACCACTTATCATGAATCCAAAAGTTACACTAATGAACGAAAAGGAAGTAATTAACGGTCGCCAGCCCACTAGGGCAACTTACATCCAAAGTCCTGTACGAGATGATGGGAAAGCAAAACATGTATTATTAAACACTGACGTGGCAACTAAAGGTTGCCACGCTTTTCTTTATTTATTTATTTATATTTTTTTGACAATAATTTTAAGTGAGTATGTAATGATAAAGAAAACTGAGGAGTCATTCTTACCTTATGTATGGCATTAAATTTTGGAAATGGCAATTGAGTAATGATTTGAAAATATCCAGTTAAACTGTATGTTAGTACTGAACTTCGTTACGTGAACAATGACTTTCAGTGACCTCAGCATAATTTCATCAGAGAAATTTAGAAAAAAAGCAAGCTCTTTTTACTTTGCCGTTACTTATTTTGCAAATTGGATTTCATATTATTGTCTGAACAACTGAGCCTTTTTTACTGACTGGAACAGAATTGAATACAAGAATACATACCAAACCAAACAGCCATGTGCTCCAAGCTATATGTAAAATAAATAAAACTTCCGTACTCTTAATTTGTGCGTTTCTTTAGATTTGGAATTTTTCAGTGATTGATTCTCAGACTCGAAAAATGAAAGTGCTTTACTTTAGTCATATACTGAAGCCTCTGTTACACAACTGTTAATTGAAAGTAGACTGAGCCTAAAATTCCTAAAAGAGAAATTATTCATTAATAAACTGGCTGTAACTATTCAATTTGTTTCTTATGACACTCAGTTAGCGTATTAGGAAAAAAAGGATAAAGGATCCTGCTTGGTAACAATGTCTGGGGGCAATGAGGACACAATCGCCCTGAGTTTAACTGATTATGATTTAAATAAATCTTATCAATCAAATGACATTCAGTTGTGCTGCTGGGTTAGCCGTTAATACTTTCTACCAATGAACAGTCTTGCTTCAGTGCTGTGCATACGATGAAACAGCGATGCTGGAACTGCTGCTGTTGTTGAAGACGGTAGCATATCGTGGAGCCACGGCTAACTATAGGAACGGGCATTCGTAATTAATACAGCCTCTTCCGGCCGTCCACTGTCCGTACTCCTGCTCTAGACATCTGGCTGGCGCGCGTATATGACGCCGCTGAAATTGGTACTCTCTACTGCGAGAGCGTTAACACCACACTTCTGCACACTACAGGCGCTGAAACCCGTCTCCTTCTCTCCGCGCAACAACCGCCTAGCCAAAGATTTTACAACGCACAAGCACTGATATTATCGTTGCTAGTCGATGCAAATAACAATTCCTCTGGCTTTCTCCCAGAGCTTATAAGTTTCACAGTAGAACACAGATAAATACAATGAAACGTCAACAGACTTCTAGCTAAATGTACACATACAGTGAAGCAATGTCCTTACTTATTAAAGGAAAACGTTTAAATTACAAATATTTACATATAATTCAGAAAAAAAATTATATATCGGTAGCAGGTGCCATGCATCCTGCGTTTTCGGTGTTACAATTTTCTGATTACCTTTTAATTATGTGGTCTGTATGAAAACAAAAGTTTCTTCTTGGACACAAAGAATTCACCAAGTGGGGGACATTTCTAGAAGTTGAGGTATATACTGGGTGATAAAAAAGTCAGTATAAATTTGAAAACTTAATAAACCACGGAATAATGTAGATAGAGAGGTAAAAATTGACACACATTCTTGGAATGACATGGGGTTTTATTAGAACCACCCCATATTGCTAGACGCGTAAAAGATCTCTTGCGCACGTCGTTTGGTGATGATCGTGTGCTCAGCCGCCACTTTCGTCATGCTTGGCCTCCCAGGTCCCCAGACCTCAATCCGTGTGATTATTGGCTTTTGGGTCACCTGAAGTCGCAAGTGTATCGTGATCGACCGAAATCTCTAGGGATGCTGAAAGAGAACATCCGACACCAATGCCTCACCATAACTCCGGACATACTTTACAGTGCTGTTCACAACATTATTCCTCGACTACAGCTATTGTTGAGGAATGATGGTGGACATATTGAGCATTTCCTGTAAAGAACATCATCTTTGCTTTTTCTTACTTTGTTATGCTAATTATTGCTATTCTGATCAGATGAAGCGCCATCTGTCGGACATTTCTTGAACTTTTGTATTTTTTTTTTTTTTTTGTTCTAATAAAACTCCATGTCATTCCAAGCATGTGCGTCAATTTGTACTTCTCTATCTACATTATTCCGTGATTTATTTAGTTTTCAAATTTATACTGACTTTTTGATCACCCAGTACCTAACCATTCTTGAGATCTAACTAATGCATCATAACTTGCAGCCTCATAGAATCTTTCTGTTGATGAACAGTATGTTCTAGACGGTCAATAAAATTAGTTGTACAACAGTGATTCTGGAGTTTCTTCAAAAAAAGAATATTCGTCGGTTTCTGCAGTTCTTCGGAAAAGGCAAATGATGCACGAAACCATAAAACAACACATCGCGAGTACATATATCAACAGGATTTCCCTCATTTTGAAATCCAAGTTAAATGAAAAAAAAACCTTGAGCATGTTTAAAATATGTGTCGTTCCAGTTTTACACTTTTGGACAAAAACAGGCATGGAAGAAATCCATAGGAAAACATAGGAATTTCTCACGAAGTATGGCGAGCATCATTCTAGAGCAGCTGTTGGAAAGCTGACTGTCGCATGTGAGACAGAAGAGGCCCTGTATTCCCGCATTGTACCACTCTACTGGTCGAGGTAGGCGCCAACGTCTTGTTGCGTGAGTTACCTCCCCATCACCCACGTAATGATTCATGCGGATTGCTTCCTTCATAAGGGCCAAAGATATGGAAGTCGGAAAGTGCGAGATACGGGCTAGGGTGGATTTGCGTGAGGCCTTGTGTTGTCATTGAGAAGGAGAAGTTCGTTTACATATTTATTGTGTCCAACACGCTGAAACCGTCTCTTCAATTTCCTGAGAGTAGTACAATACACTTCAGAGTTGATCGTTGCACCATGACGGAGGACATGAAACAGAAGACCGGCTGAGGGTACGGTATCGAACTTTTCTCCGGAGGACAGTTGATGTGGTGCCGCTCCATGGATTGCAGTTTTGTTTCCGCTTCGAAGTGACGAACCCATGTTTCATGGTCCGTGACGATTGTTGGTGTTGTGGTCTTCAGTCTGAGACGGGTTTGATGCAGCTCTCCATGCCACTCTATCCTGTGCAAGCTTCTTCATCTCCCAGTACCTACCGCAGCCTACATCCTTCTGAATCTGCTTAGTGTATTCATCTATTGGTCTCCCTCTACGATATTTACCCTCCACGCTGCCCTCCAATTCTAAATTTGTAATCCCTTGATGCCTCAGAACATGTCATAACAACCGATCCCTTCTTCTAGTCAGGTTGTGCCACAAACTCCTCTTCTCCCCAATTCTATTCAATGCCTCCTTATTAGTTATGTGATCCAGCCATCTAATCTTCAGCATTCATCTGTAGCACCACATTTCGAATGCTTCTATTCTCTTCTTGTCCAAACTATTTATCGTCCATGTTTCACTTCCATACATGGCTACACTCCATACAAATACTTTCAGAAACGACTTCCTGACTAATCAGTACTTGATGTTAACAAATTTCTCTTCTACAGCAACGCTTTCCTTGTCATTGTCAGTCTACATTCTATATCCTCTCTACTTCGACCATCATCAGTTATTTTGCTCCCCAAATAGCAAAACTCCTTTACTAATTTAAGTGTCTCATTTCCTAATCTAATTCGACTACATTCCATTATCCTCGTTTTACTTTTGTTGATGTTCATCTTATACCCTCCTTTCAAGACACTGTCCATTCCGTTCAACTGTTCTTACAAGTCCTTTGCTGTCTCTGACAGAATTACAATGTCATCGGGAACCTGAAAGTTTTTATTTCTTCTCCATGGATTTTAACACCTACACCGAACTTTTCTTTTGTTTTCTTTATTGCTTGCTCAATATACAGATTGAATAACATCGGGGATAGGCTACAGCCCTGTCTCAATCCCTTCCCAACCAATGCTTCCCTTTCATACCCCTCGACTCTCATAACTGCCATCTGGTTTCTGTACAAACTGTAAATAGCCTTTCACTCCCTGTATTTTACCCATGCCACATTCAGAATTTGAAAGAGCATATTCCAGTCAACATTGTCAAAAGCTTTCTCTAAGTCTACAAATGCTAGAAACGTAGGTTTGCCTTTCCTTAATCTTTCTTCTAAGATAAGTCGTAGGGTCAGGATTGCCTCGCGTGTTCCAACATTTCTATGGAATCTAAACTGATCTTCGCCGAGGTCGGCTTCTACGTTTTTCCATTCGTCTGTAAAGAATTCGCGTTAGTATTTTGCAGCTGTGACTTATTAGACTGATTGTTCGGTAATTTTCACATCTGTCAACACCTGCTTTCTTTGGGATTGGAATTATTATATTCTTCTTGAAGTCTGAGGGAATTTCGCCTGTCTCATACATCTTCCGTGACGATGTTCGATAAAAAATTGTTACATCAGTCTCGTAAGACGGAAGCAATTCCGCACAGTCTTGTGTTAGGCGGCGAGAAATCCAGCGGTCACACAGCTTGAATACCCCAGTCTCGTGGACGAGTGTGTCACCACTGCCAACAGACACGTCCAGTTGACCAACGAGGTGTTTGGCTGTGATCCGTCGATCACCTCGAATGAGAGTGTCCACACGTTCCAACATTGCAGGCGTCACGGATGGAGATCCGACAGGATTGAGCGACCGTGTGGCGATGATGGCAGACGCCTCGACCAACTACTCAAAGTGCTTTTGTTCACTGCCAGGTGTCCGTAGACATTCTGCAAGCGTCTATGAATGTCTGCGATGGTTTGGTTTTCCGCCAACAGAAATTCAATCTAGTGACAACTTTTTGCCAAATATCAGCCTTTTCACAATCAAGCAAGATTGTGGAACGGTATGTTTTTAGTTTAACATTTATTTGAAACAGGCACTGAATGGCTGGTACAGGAAATGCTCAGGCATGAGAATAAAGTTTTGTGTTAGCTGAAGAGCCAACACAGTGTTACGAGTGGAGGCCGAAATGCACGCGTTTTAGCTCACGCAGGCTGGCGTGAAGAGGGAAGAACTATACTGACGTGAGGTCTGGAACATGACAAGGAATGAGAATTCAGAAAGCGGACATAATTAGTTTGATACTTAAATTTAAACCATTAATGATGAAAGTAGCTCTTGACGGTACATGATTCACAATATTATCTGTTCAGAATACATTCTTGAAGTAATTATAGTAACTGAATATGGCGCCTTGCTACGTCGTAGCAAATATAGCTGAAGGCTATGCTAAACAGTCGTCTCTGCAAATGAGAGCGTATGTAGACAGTGAACCATCGCTAGCAAAGTCGGCTGTACAACTGGGGCGAGTGCTAGGGAGTCTCTCTAGACCTGCCGTGTGGCGGCGCTCGGTCTGCAATCACTGATAGTGGCGACACGCGGGTCCGACGTATACTAACGGACCGCGGCCGATTTAAGGGCTACCACCTAGCAAGTGTGGTGTCTGGCGGAGACACCTCATAAAGATTGGTAACAATGCTCTTTCATCTTTTATATTTGAGGATGGGCAGGTAATATTCTCTCGAGCTGAAGAAGATATGGAATACATGCTGATCAAGCTTAAAAAGAAGTATCGCGAATGGCGTATGGGAATAAATCTGGAGAAGATGAAGTGTATGTGTATGGGACAGCATTTACTGAAAATTTGCAGAGGAGAACAAATAATAATCTGCAGAATTAACAAATATTTTGGAGCAATAGTAGATAAAAATGTTCAAATGTGTGTGAAATCTTATGGGACTTAACTGCTAAGGTCATCAGTCCCAAAGCTTACACATTACTTAACTTAAATTATTCTAAGGACAAACACACCCAGCCATGCCCGAGGGAGGACTCGAACCTCCGCCAGGATCAGCCGTACAGTCCATGACTGCAACGCCCAAGACCGCTCGGCTAATCCCGCGCAGCCCAATATTAGATAACTCCAGTACATGTGACAAGGATGTTAGTTACAGAATAGCAATGCGGAGGAGAGCTACTAAAACTTTGCAATAATAGTATTCGGCAGGACACTAGGAAAAGATAATTTTACAATGTGGTGGAGAGTTCCATATGGAGCTGAGATGTGACCTCAAACAAGGAAAGTTAAGGGCAAAATTAGAGCAGTGGAAATGGACTGTATGAGAAGAAGTCGCAGCTAACGAGGAAACATGGGCTACGAAATGATGTATGGAAATGGATGGAGATAAAGCGTTCCATAACAAAAACTTTGGAGGCTTGAGCGCTTCAGGGGTATGGACACGCACAGAGAATGCCTGACTAAAGGTGGGCAAGGAAGATTTTGAACTAGGAGTCTTCAATAAGAAGATGGAAAGGAAGGACAGCTGTAAGATGGGAAAAACGCATACAGGAAGCAATGGAAGGCAGAAATGTAGGACCAGATGACTGGAATGGAAGAGACCTGTGGTGGTCGTAAACGACTGACTCGTGAGAGAAAGTACATCTGCATCTACATCTACATACATGCTCCGCAATCCATCATACGGTGCGTGGTGGAGGGTACCTCGTACCACACCTAGCATCTTCTCTCCCTGTACCACTACCAAACAGAACGAGGGAAAAATGACTGCCTATATGCCGCTGTACGAGCCCTAATCTCTCTTATTTTATCTTTGTGGTCTTTCCACGAAATATAAGTTGGCTGCAGTAAAATTGTACTGCAATCAGCCTCAAATGCTGGTTCTCTAAATTTCCTCAGTAGCGATTCACGAAAAGATCGCCTCCTTTCCTCTAGAGACTCCCACCCGAGTTCCTGAAACATTTCCGTAACACTCGCATGATGACCAAACCTACCAGTAACAAATCTAGCAGCCCGCCTCTGAATTGCTTCTATGTCTTCCCTCAATCCGACCTGATGTGGATCCCAAACGCTCGAGCAGTACTCAAGAATAGGTCGTATTAGTGTTTTATAAGTGGTCTCCTTTACAGATGAACCACATCTTCCCAAAATTCCACCGATGAACAGAAGACGACTATCCGCCTTCCCCACAACTTCCATTACATGCTTGACCCACTTCATATCGCTCTGCAATGTTACGCCCAAATATTTAATCGACGTGACTGTGTCAAGCGCTACACTACTAATGGAGTACTCAAACATTACAGGATTCTTTTTCCTATTCATCTGCATTAATTTACATTTATCAATATTTACAGTTAGCTGCCATTCTTTACACCAATCACAAATCCTGTCCAAGTCATCTTGTATCGTCCTACAGTCACTCAACGACGACACCTTCCCGTACACCACAGCATCATCAGCAAACAGCCGCACATTGCTATCCACCCTATCCAAACGATCATTTATGTAGATAGAAAACAACAGCGGACCTACCACAATTCCCTGGGGCACTCCAGATGATACCCTCGCCTCGGATGAACACTCACCATGGAGGACAGCGTACTGGGTTCTATTACTTAAGAAGTCTTCGAGCCACTCACATACTTGGGAACCAATCCCATATGCTGGTACGTTAGATAGGAGTCTGCAGTGGGGCACCGAGTCAAACACTTTCCGGAAGTCAAGGAATATGGCATCCGTCTGATACCCTTCATCCATGATTCACAAGATGTCATGAGAAAAAAGGGCTAGTTACGTTTCGCAGGAGCGATGCTTTCTAAAGCTGTGCTGATGTATGGACAGCAACTTCTCTGTCTCAAGGATATTTATTATATTCGAACTGAGAATATATTTGAGAATCCTGCAAGAAACCGATGTTAAGGATATTGGTCTGTAATTTTGTGGATCTGTCCTTCTACCCCTCTTAGATACAGGCATCACCTGTGCTTTTTTCCAATCGCTCGGGGCTTTACGTTGGGCCAGAGATTCGAGATAAATGCAAGCTAAGTAAGGAGCCAGTGCAGTAGAGTACTCTCTGTAAAACCGAATTGGAATCCCATCAGGATCTGGCGATTTATTTATTTTCAATCCATTCAGCTGCTTCACAATCCCAGGGATGTCTATCACTATGTCCTCCACACGGGAATCTGTACGAGACTCAAACGGCGATACGATCCTCCTGCGTGAAAGATTTATCAAATGCTAAATTTAAAATTTCAGCTTTCGTTTTGCTGTCTTCCGTTGCCAGGCCAGACTGTTTAGTGAGTGACTGGATGGAAGCCTTCGACCCGCTTACCGATTTTACGGAAGAAGGAGAAGAGGAGAAGGAAAAGGTTCACAGAAAGCGTCCCTACGATATATGAAGTCCATTCCCAGTACATTAGCATCCACACTATTCCACTACTCTACTCGAGTTACCCATTGCTTTTCTGATTATGTCAAGTCGCTTTAAATTGTTATATGCCGTCTCATTGCATACACAACTAAAGTAAATCAACAATGCTCGGTCCTGCTTTCCGCATGCCGAAGTGTGACTGTGCAAATCGCATTCTCCTGTGACTCTTTCTGCAGAATTCCTCCGCCCGCGGAAACAGCAGGTGCCAAAACGTATAAGTAAGCTGTTTAGGTTTTTATGTTGGTAACGCCACGTAGCGCTCTGTATGAAAATCACTGACTGTGCTGTGTGCAGTCTGTGGCTGCTTTGCATTGTTGGAATATTTGCAATTGTAGTGTTGGGCAGTTGGATGTGAACAGCGCGTAGCGTTGCGCAGTTGGAGGTGAGCTGCCAGAAGTGGTGGATGTGGGGAGAGAGATGGCGGAGTTTTGAGAGCGGATGATCTGGACGTGTGTCCATCAGAGAGTAAATTTGTAAGACTGGATGTCATGAACTGATATATATATATATATATATATATATATATATATATATATATATATATATATATATATATATATATATATAATGACTTTTGAACACTATTAAGGTACCGAGCGAGGTGGCGCAGTGGTTAACACACTGGACTCGCATTCGGGAGGACGACGGTTCAATCCCGCGTCCGGCCATCCTGATTTAGGTTTTCCGTGATTTCCCTAAATCACTCCAGGCAAATGCCGGGATGGTTCCTTTGAAAGGGCATGGCCGACTTCCTCCCCCATCCTTCCCTAATCCTATGAGACCGATAACCTCGCTGTTTGGTCTCTTCCCCCAAACAAAACTATTAAGGTAAATACATTGTTTGTTCTTTATCAAAATCTTTCATTTGCTAACTGTGCCTATCAGTAGTTAGTGCCTTCAGTAGTTAGAATCTTTTATTAAGCTGGAAGTATTGGCCCTCGCTGTATTGCAGTAGTTAGAGTAACGAAGATTTTTGTGAGGTAAGTGATTCATGAAGGGTGTAGGTTATTGTTAGTCAGGGCCATTCTTTTGTAGGGATTATTGAAAGTCAGATTGCGTTGCGCTAAAAATATTGTGTGTCAGTTTAGTGTTGATCAGAATAAGTAAAGAGCGAAATGTCTGAGTACGTTCAGTTCTGTTCAGCTGTTTGAAAAACAAATAATGTAAGAGGTTTATCAGCACAGTAATTCATAAATTTTTCTAAGGGGTCGTTTCAAATGCTGCTATACCCAGATGATGGGAGATTCCTTCTCAACTTGTAAGAGTCGGTCCGCAGTAGACGATTAAGGGGGTCTTCTTGTTACGGTGTAAAGTCGAGCGCCGGACCGCCAGTCGGGAACGACAGAGAAGAGATGGCTGTGAGAAGACGTCAGCCAATCGCATGGTGACCGACCCCTCTCCAGGACGACAACGCGACATCAGCGGCTCCTATGTGAAGACAACATAAGCGCCGCACCCGACTGGCCGCAGCCAGTTTAATAGTAGCTTCAAGACTAGTGACTTGTATAGCAGTGACTTAGGATTGCCTATACTGAAGAAACTTGGTTATTTCGCATGTCGCACTTTGCTTCCGACACATCTGTGTAATCGCAAAGATAAGTACCGTCTCTTTTCATTTTGTAATGAAACTCATTAAAACGATTTGTTTGAATTGTTTGTCTAGCGAACCGAGTACTTAAGCCGTCGGCACTCGGACCGTGCATCCGAACGTTGAGCGTTGAGCGTGTCGAGTTTCTGAATTCATAGCGTGGAACAGCACGCTTGGGAGTCTTTCCGAACGTGCAGAGCAATATCTGGCATGTCAGATATTCTGAGCGTGCGTCTGAGCGTTGACCAATGAGATGGCACAATGCCATCTACGTCACACACACGCCGTCTCCCTTCAGTACAGAGTTGTGAGGCACCATACTGGCATTCATTTCTATTTCTGAACACCAGCAAATTGAGAATCACTGGAAAACCCGTTGTTTAATTGTGTGATTCGTTCGTATAAAATAATGAGAAACATCATATTCGTGGCAAAAGGATTATTGTAATTTGCGTATTATGAGAATAGGCTATTTGAAGGCAGCGACACACTGAAGAGCCACCTAAAACGCATTGTTCTTGGTACAAATTGTTATAATTAAATTTCAATTACTAACATATCTACGATTAAAGTCTTCAGCATGGGGTAACATAATAGGGGAAATGGGCGCGATGTTGGTTTAGCGTAATGAGTAGCGGAACTGACCTGTACTCAGTTGAAACTTCCTGGCAGATTAAAACTGTGTGCCGGACCGAGACTCGAACTCGTCACCTTTGCCTTTCGCGGGCAAGTGCTCTATTCCACTGCAGAGTGAAAATCTCATTCTGGAAACATCCCCCAGGCTGTGGCTAAGCCATGTCTCCGCAATATCCTTTCTTTCAGGAGTGCTAGTTCTGCAGGATTCGCAGGAGAGCTTCTGTAAAGTTTGGAAGGTAGGAGACGAGGTACTGGCAGAAGTAAAGCTGTGAGGACGGGGCGTGATTCGTGCTTGGGTAGCTTAGTTGGTAGAGCACTTGCCTGCGAAAGGCAAAGGTCCCGAGTTCGAGTCTCGGTCCGGTACTCAGTTTTAATCTGCGAGGAAGTTTCATATCAGCGCACACTCCTCTGCAGAGTGAAGATTTCATTCTGTACTCAGTTGTTTAGTGCGGCTCTGGTTCGCGTCTTGACACTACCAATTTTTTTTCCTAACATTCGCGTTTTTATTAGGTTCTGATACTTTATTATTAGTTTAATATAAGTATATGCTATAATATTAGATGTTATGTAAATATAAGTTCACCTTTTTTTGAGGGGTGACTGTGTCCGATTGGCATAATGTGCAGGACAGCTTGCGCTACTTGATAAAGACATTTTGCTCCTTTTTCTTTTACGCTTCGTAATTCACATGTTGCAAAGATTCTGCTACTGGGTAGGAACAGTGATCAAATAAGACTGACCTTGGAGTTTTACTAAAAAGTGGGAATGATGAAATGTTTATCTTATGCGGAGAAGTATTCCATATTTTTAACGCACTGTTTGTAATGGAACTTTTATAAGCCCGTGTCCTTATTGATTGGACATAGTACTTTCCTTTTCGTGGACGATGGAGGAAATGTGCGTTTTAATAGAGCTAACGTGTGAATTTTACACGCGCCTGTTGAGTAAACAGTGTGATTCCGAACTTGAAACATCCCTCAACTGCCGCTGGAGTGCGTTGCGATCGCGTATGCCACGTTGGGGCCCACGTGCCGTATGCACAAGTAGCATCGTTCCTGAGCGTTCGGCAGCACGTTGAACTTGGCACGCTCAACGTTAACATTCGACAGCACGGTCCGTGTGCCGACGGCTTTAGGATTCCTAGACAATCATATCCGACGACGAGCGTGGAGACATAAAACTTCCGGTCTCGAGGTTTCAAAAAATCGTTTTTTTGCACACTTTGACACTTTATAGTCTTACAAATATGTGATCAAAAGGATCAGCGTCCATGTGGCGAACCACCACTGTGGAATGGCGCGCCCAAGTTCCGTGCTGGTCGCGATTCGGCACAGCACGCCGAACGATCTGGGAGGACAGCAATAAACGGAAGGTTGATGATTCGATTAGAGCGGACGGGTATATAGCCATTCGTGCTCTGGCAAAGAACATCAACTTTGGAAGTCTCCAACACTTTATCCTGCAGGAATTAGGCTACCGTAGGGTCAGCAGCCAGGCGTTGAGCGCCGAACAAAACGCAGACCGCGCCTGAAGTATCTCATGCGCTTTAGTGTTCAAGGCAACATGTTCGCTGAGCGAATTGTTGCAGTCGCGAAAGTTGGTGCCACCACTGGAGACCGAAGTCGCAAGCATGGTTTCATCCATCGTCTCCTTGTCGCAAGAACTTCAGTAGCCACCCACAGTCGTCAAAGATGATGCTCAGCCTCTTCTTTAATTACCAGCACCCACTGTTCATTCATTTCAATGAACCTGGTGTCTCAATCACTGCGGAACGGTACTGTGCAGCGCTGGAGAAATTGCAGCGTTCAACTAAGACGAAAATTCCGGGAAAACTGCGACAGTGTATGCTGCTGCTTTGCGAAACGCCCCCATATCGCAAATGTCTTATAGCGAAAGCTACGTCAGCTCAATTGGATGACACTTTTTGTTAAAAATTTCAAATAAATAGGCAAATATCAGGACGAGGCAAAATCAATCTAGTCCTGATCTCTCCCCATGTGTATATCGCGGCTTGAGTCCCTTAAAAAAAAAAAAAAAAAGGCCTTGAAGAGTCGACGATTCCTGTCGATTTGCAACAGGCAGTTAAGGATTACTTTGCGCAGCAGGACGCGGTGTTTTACCGAACGAGTGTCTTCAACCTGCTTGCGTTGTGGGATGATTGCCTCACTACTCACGGTGATTTTGCCTGATTGGCATAAAGATTCTAGACTGTATAGCCCTCGAACGGAAACTTTTTGATTGCCCCTTAAAGGTGACGTTATTTTTACACAAGCTAATTTTACGTTACTTGCGTGTTGGCATCGTTGTTGTTATTGTTTGTGGTCTTCAGTCCCGAAACTGGTTTGATGCAGCTTTCTATGCTACTCTATCCTTTGCAAGCTTCTTCATTTCTCAGTACCCACTGCAACCTACATCCTTTTGAATCTGCTTAGTGTATTCATCTCTTGGTCTCCCTCTACGATTTTTACCCTCCACGCTGCCCTCCAATACTAAATTGGTGATACCTTGATGCCTCAGAACACGTCCTACCAACCGGTCCCTTCTTCTTGGCAAGTTGTGCCACAAACTCCTCTTCTCCCCAATCCTATTCAATACCTCCTCATTAGATATTTGATCTACCCATCTAATCTTCAGCATTCTACTTAGCACCACATTTCGAAAACTTCTATTCTCTTCTTGTCCAAACTACTTATCGTCCACGTTTCACTTTCATACGTGACTACACTCCATACAAATACTTTGAGAAACGACTTCCTGACACTTAAATCTATACTCGATGTTAACAAATTTCTCTTCTTCAGAAACGCTTTCCTTGCCATTGCCAGTCTACATTTTATATGCTCTCTACTTCGACCATCATCAGTTATTTTGCTCCCCAAATAGCAAAACTCCTTTACTACTTTAAGTGTCTCATTTCCTAATCTAATTCCCTCAGTATCACCCGACTTAATTCGACTACATTCCATTATCCCCGTTTTGCTTTTGTCGATGTTCATCTTATACCCTCCTTTCAAGACACTGTCCATTTCGTTCAACTGCTCTTCCAAGTCCTTTGCTGTCTCTGACAGAATTCGATGTCATCGGCAAACCTCAAAGTTTTTGCCTCTTCTCCATGGATTTTAATACCTACTCCGAATTTTTCTTTTGTTTCCTTCACTGCGTGCTCAATATACAGATTGAACAACATCGGGGAGAGGCTACGACCCTGTCTCACTCTCTTCCCAACCACTGCGTCCCTTTCATGTCCCTCGACTTTTATAACTGCCATCTGGTTTCTGTACAAATTGTAAATAGTCTTTCGCTCCCTGTATTTTACCCCTGCCACCTTCAAAATTTGAAAGAGAGTATTCCAGTCAACATTGTCAAAAGCTTTCTCTAAGTCTACAAATGCTAGAAACGTAGGTTTCTTTCCTTAATCTAGCTTCTAAGATAAGTCGTAGGGTCAGTACTGCCTCACGTGTTCCAGTATTTCTACGGAATCCAAACTGACCTCCCCCGAGGTCGGCTTCTGGTAGTTTTTCCATTCGTCTGCAAGGAATTCGCGTTAGTATTTTGCAGCTGTGGCTTATCAGACTGATTGTTCGGTAATTTTCACATCTGTCAACACCTGCTTTCTTTGGGATCGGAATTTTTATATTCTTCTAGAAGTCTGAGGGTATTTCGCCTGTCTCATGTATCTTGCTCACCAGATGGTAGAGTTTTGTCAGGACTGGCTCTCCCAAGGCCGTCAGTAGTTCTAATGGAATGTTGTCTACTCTCGGGGCCTTGGCATCATGACGCTGCAATTTTAATGGCTCGAGGTGTAAAGCGGCTTAGTCCGTTTCGTAAGCAACCCGCTCTACGCACGTTCTGGTTGGGTTACCGTACAGTAGGCGCGATAAACAAATACAAGTTTATTTAAGAAACGATTCGTTGTCTGGTATGCGTTTGACATCCCTGGGCTTGCAGGAGAGAGCGGATGAGGTCAAATTTGTGGAAAGGGGCCAAAATAAGTTACTGGCAGTTGCACTCAACATATAAACTTTATTTCTTAAAACACACAATCACACAATCAAAAATCAAAACTCTCAAGGTTTTAACGAAAGGCCTCCTTTGATTTAATTAGATCGGCTGAAGGCCACATCGATATTCCAAGGCACAAGGCCTAACCAAGGAATTGACATACAGGAGTTCTTCTGGAGGTTTCACTTCTTTAGAAAATTTTTTTTATCTTCAATATAAATAGGCTGAAAGCCTTAGCTTAAATTTTCCCCACAGAACTTGGCTGAAGGCCTTACATTAATCAAGAAGGACGAGACAATGATTTTCAAAGTTCCATCTAAATAGGGTGAAAACTCGGCTGAAGGCCGCATATCTACAAAACAATTTAACGGCTTAAGGCCTAGGAAGAAGAGCTTTCAGTTTGAAAAGGCTGAAGGCCTTATCTTAAAATATTTCCTGTAAAACTCGGCTCCAGGCGCCTATTAACTATCTTATAAGGGCAAGACAAGGATTTGGAATTTTTAATTGAAGAGAGATTAAAGCTCGGCTGAAGACCACACAGCATGCAGAAAACAATTTTACGGTTTAAGGCCTAAAGGGAAGAGCTTCTAAATTTCAACTAAAATAGGCTAAAGGCTTTATGCTAAAATACTTCACATATAACACGGCTTAATGCCACATACGAAACCCAAACAATCTCACGGCTTAAAGCCCAGACAAAGAAATTTCCTATTTTTAATTTAAGCTGGAAAACTCGGCTGAAAGCCACATACAAACTAGAAAATATTTCCTACGGCCACACATCTAGACATAATTTATCAACTTTTGATTTGAAAAGGCTGAAAACTCGGCTGAAGGCCTAGGCACAAGGAAATTTCAGTTTTAATTTTGAAAGGCTGAAACTCGGCTGAAGGCCACAAACCCAACAAGAAACCATTTTTTTACGGCTTAAGGCCTAAGAAGAAAAGCCTTGTAATTTTAATAAGCTAAAACTCGGCTGAAGGCCACACAGAGTACTTAAGACTAAAAAGGAAATCACTAACAAGGGAACCTCCCCATCGCACCCCCCTCAGATTTAGTTATAAGTTGGCACAGTGAATAGGCCTTGAAAAACTGAACACAGATCAATCGAGAAAACAAGAAGTTGTGTTGTACTATGAAAAAAATAAGCAAAATATACAAACTGAGTAGTCCATGCGCAACATAGGCAACAACAAGGATCATGTGAGCTCAGGAGCGCCTTGGCCCCGTGGTTAGCGTGAGCAGCTGCGGGACGAAAGGTCCTTGGTTCAAGCTTTACCTCGAGTGAAAAGTTTAATTTTTTATTTTCAGACAATTATTATCTGTCCGTCCGTCCGATGCGAGGTAACTGACATCCACAAGAAAACCTAAATCGGGCAAGGTAGAAGAATCTTTTTACCCATTCGCCAAGTGTACAATTTAAGTGGGTCGACAACATTTCCTGTCATGTGACGCACATGCCGTCACCAGTGTCGTATAGAATATATCAGACGTGTTTTCCTGTGGAGGAATCGGTTGACCTATGACCTTTCGATCAAATGTTTTCGGTTCCCATTGGAGAGGCACTTCCTTTCGTCTACTAATCGCACGGTTTTGCGGTGCGGTTGCAAAACACAGACACTAAACTTATTATAGTTAACAGAGACGTCAATGAACGAACGGACAGATCATAAATTTGCGAAAATAAAGTAAGTAAACTTTTCACTCTAGGGAATACTTGAACCAAGGACCTCTCGTTCCGTGGCTGTTCACGCTAAGCACGGGACCACGGCGCTCCTGAGCTCACCCTATCCTCGATGTTGCCTATCTTGCGCATGGACTACTCAGTTTGTATATTTTGCTTATTTTTTCATAATTCCACACAACTTCTTCCTGTTTTCTCGATTGATCTGTGTTCAGTTTTTCAAGGCCTATCCACTGTGCCAACTTATAACTAAATCTGAGGGGGGTGCGATGGGGACGTTCCCTTGTAAGTAAAACACAAGGAGCGGCGCTCAGAAGGTTCCAAGGATCGGCCTGGGAAGGTAACACTAACGCACGTTTAGGTGAGACAGGCAGCCAAACCGACAACCTCTTAATCGGAAGGCAACCCAACCGAAAGCTAGCCGACAAACTTACCAAAAAGATCAGTTCTGCTCCAGCCGCCCAGCAAAACAACAACAAGGTGTCAATAGCACAACGTTCTGGATACTGGAGAGCTTCTGTAAAGTTTGGAAGGTAGGAGGCGAGATACTGGCAGAAGTAAAACTGTGAGTACCGGGCGTGAGTCGTGCTTCGGTAGCTCAGATGGTAGAGCACTTGCCCGCGAAAGGCAAAGGTCCCGAGTTCGAGTCTCGGTCGGGCACACAGTTTTAATCTGCCAGGAAGTTTCATATCAGCGCACACTCCGCTGCAGAGTGAAAATCTCATTCTGGTTCTGGATACTGGTGTCCAATCCAGCCAAGTCAGAATAAACGCCCAAAACTACCAACAACACCTCAGCTGTCGAACTACAAGCCGTGCTGGACAGCATCAACACGACGAGGAAAATACACTGCCGAATACTACGTCAACGACCAGAGCAGGTAACCGGAACGTCAACGGTCGCAAAGCAGGAGATACCGCTGATACACTTCATTAATGAAGGAATAAATTAAATTAAGTTGAACACCACACAAGAAGACGGCTTCAATTCTAGCCGACTTCAATGCATTGTTCTGCTATTTTGTCTAAAACTGACATGGTGAGAACGTGGCTGTGTACAATTAATGTAGGTTAATTCTTACAAAGAAGAAAACAGCAACCAGCCGCTATTAATACTGCTATTTATTTAGGTAAATAGCGCCGTTACCGGTTTCGAACTGGCAAGTCCATCATCAGACGGCTGTTCACATGATTTTTCAAGATCCACTTTACATTATCATCCGTTTTCGATTTTTATTATGCCACTGTGGCGACGTATTTTTGGTGTGTTGTTGCTCTACGGTAGAAAAACAGTGTTAGAAGCGCACTGCGTGAAAATGACTAACCTCCAAACGATGAAATACAGCGTAAATAAATATGTGAGGTTAAGTTGCAGGATTGCATTTTCCGCATGTTCCCAAATATATCCAGCACTTACGAAACTTGTATATCACCATATTGTGCAAAGCACCACACACACACACACACACACACACACACACACACACACACACACACACACACACCCCAAAAAGAATTTGCCACATGTGAAGTTCTCACAGAGATTGCAGATTTACAAACACAACAGTGTCAGAGACGTTCTCTCTCAGAGACATCACAATATACATGTTGCTTTGATTTCACAGAATGACTGTTTTTAAAGAATAACATAATGAAAATCAAAACACAAAGATAAACCTTACATTATGAGTGTATAATATTACAAATGAAGTTGACAGATGTAGTAACCAGCTTGTGTGAATGCTACTTATATGGTAATATGTAAATACTGTTCTATATACAAGGAGCAACATAGAGGTGAGATAAAATGAATAATATGACAGTAACAATTGTATTAATATATCTATGGTGCACTGAAATTTTGAATCAAGTATAGCAGCAGTAAATTTTTTTCCAAGAATCAAGGTAGTATTACAAATACATTACAAGTTTTTATATTACAAAGTATACCTTATTCAGTGAGCATTAATTACAAATAAATTGGGAAAGTGTGCTGGCCAGTTGTATGAATGTTACTTATATGGTATTGTGTAAATACAGTGCAATAAACAGGTGACAACATTTACATGAGATACATGAATAATGTGACAGTAGTAATAACATAAATGTAGTATGGCACACCACAAATTGTTGCTTGCGGGAATCTCCCAGAAAGCGACAACCAGGATCAAACGAAGAGATGCGATAGCAGTTGAAGCTTGATAGTAGGTTATGTGAGCACTCTCCTTTAGCGTCCAGGATCGGTTGGTGACGAACTTCGTAACTCTCGCAAGAAGCGCCTCACAATTCCAACCGCGCGTGCACGCCGCCAGCGGCTCCGGCCTGACCATGCACCACAGGGGCTTCCTAGCTGCTCTGCCCCAACCGACCGACAGCCTCACACATGGAAACGGTCAAAAGACCAAATTCTCATCAGCCAATGAGACGACCAACCGTACGGCCAACCAATGGTCGTTCCCGCTCCTTTCGTCGGACAGTGCCTCTGTATGACCCCAGCGGTTGACAAGTACTGTCTGTCAGCAACTCACAGGCGCTCCTTCCCCGACGCTGCTCCGTGCCCGACTGCACTCCTGATCCGTCTCCAACTGACCTCCAGACACACGACGACCTGGAAATACTATCGGTCGCTCCAGAGAGCAGTGCAATTATCGATAAGTGCTGCTGCTGCCACTCACGGCCAAGTAAGTTAGAAGTCACTGGCGCCGGTAAATGGAATAAGAAAACGAGGCGGCAGTAACATAAAAGAAGATAACAAACAATAAATGGCATCAACACGAGCTGTGCATGGCTCAGCGTTAACCGTGATTCCTATTAAGGACATTTTCAAATACTGATTTTGCATTTATCTTCCTTATCTATGGCAACGGCCATGCCGCAGTGGATACACCGGTTCCCGTCAGATCACCGAAGTTAAGCGCTGTCGGGCGTGGCCGGCACTTCGATGGGTGACCATCCGGGCCGCCACACGCTGTTGCCATTTTTCGGGGTGCACTCAGCCTCGTGATGCCAATTGAGAAGCTACTCGATCGAATAGTAGCGGCTCCGTTCAAAGAAAACCATCATAACGGGAGAGCGGTGTGCTGACCACACGCCCCTCCTATCCGCATCCTCAGTTGAGGATGACACGGCGGTCGGATGGTCCAGATGGGCCACTTGTGGCCTGTGCCTTGTTAACTCTGTCATTATTCATATCTTTATGATGCTAAATCGTAACTTGTCATTTATTGCATCTTGTTGAAAGATAACGTCATGGAGAACCTGAAAATATCGCACAACAGCATATCGAATGTCGGTGAATTTTGTGGTCGGTTTTTTGAGGTTTGAATGTTTGTACTATTTTTCACTTACGGAACGGTATGAGGCTTTTTATCGTCCTACAGTGTGTTACCGTGGTAACGATAGGGTCATATGAAGCTTACAAGCTATGGCGCTTGAGAAATGGACGTTCTGCAGTAATGATATCACATGGAAATTCTGACAGACACAAAAGCAAGGGTGAGATTCAGAGGAGCACTGTCAGAAGAATTTGAGATGAAGACTGGTGTTAAACAGGGAGATGGATTGTCACCATTGTTGTTCAATACAGCACTGGACGAGGTGATCAGGCAGTGGAGAGCAATAAACGAGGAAATGGGAATACCGAAGACCCATGTGGGGGACAAAAAGGACAACAGGGCTCAAGTGGACTGCCTAGCCTTTGCAGATGACATAGCAATAGAAAGTGAGACGGAAGAAGACGCAAAGACACAACTCAACAACTTAAGTTAGCCAGAAAGGTGGGACTGAGGATCGCCTATAACAAGACAGACATTAAACACCACTGCAGACTGGGAAACACCGGAAGGCACTGTGCAAATGGTGGAAAAATTACATACCTGGGAGAATTTATAACAGGAAGGAAAAGGAGCAAGGAGGGAATAGCAGAGAGGATAAAGAGGTCAGTCTTCTGCATGACGAGTGAGGCATACAATAAAAAGAATATATCCACAGAGGGAAAGATAAGCCACTACAAGGCAACAGTGAGGAATGCAGTATTATATGCTGCTGAGACGATGCCACTAGGAAGAAATTGGGCAGAGCAACTAGAGAAAGAAGAGAGGAAAATACTGAGAAAAATACTAGGTTCCAAAAGAGGTGGAGAGAGGTGGATGCGAAGACCTAGGGAAGAACTGTACCGGAACATGAGAACAATATCCGGGGAAATCAGACTCAAAAGGGCAAGGTTTGCTGGGCATATAGTTAGGATTAGTATGGACAGAATGACGAAGAGAGTGTGGGAAACAACAGGGAGGACAAGGGGAAAGACAGGAACTAAGTGGATTGTTGAACTTCGGAAGGACTGGTTGGAATTGGGGATAAAGGTCGAAGGAGAGGAAAATTGGAGGAACAAATATACACCGACCAATATGCCGGAGATCAATGACAGAGAAGAATACAGGAAAAGATTAGAATGTCACCAGTGAAGCCGCCAGGAGAAACGGAAACTGAAGATCTCGGAAGAAGAGCGGGAGAGGAGAAGAAAAAGAATGAAGAGGTTCTGGGAGAAGAGGAGGAAAATGCAGTCCACGAAGGGGCCACCCGTGATCCTACAGAGGCCGTAACGCAAGAAGAAGAAGAAGAAGAAGAAGAAGAAGATGGTATCACATGAATAAAGTTTCATGTAACGGAGACAGAGGCAAAACAACAAGGTTAATCATTAAACATTTGTAATCAATTCATTATCGTTGTTTCTATTAGTGTGTTTTAATTGAATGGTAGCAAAGATCTAGAAGCATCCAAGACTATCTGACCGACAGACGTCACATACGAGAAAGTTAGAGAGATCTTCGGAGAAAGAGGAGCACCTGTATGAATTTGAAAAGGACAGATGGCAAATCAGTACTGATAAACGAGGGAAAAGCTGAATGTAGGAAAGGATAAATGGAAAGGCTAAGCCAAAGAAATGAACTTGAAACTCTGTTATGGAAAGAGAAGAGAAAGTAAATGAGGTCGATTTTGGAGATGTGATACAGGAATAAAAATTTGCCAAAACACAGATCTCATTCGATACAAGACCACTGAAATAGACGTCATTATCTCAGAATTGTTTTGACCATTGGCAGGGCCAGTTTTGACGGAAGTATTGCACTTGCTATGCGGGATACATGGCACAACTCAGAATATCCTGAAGCCCTAAGAAGAACTTAATGATTCCAAATACAAACAAGACAGATGCCGGCTGGTGTGAATATACTAAACTATCAGTATTATTAGTACCACTGCAAAACACTGAAACGAATTACGAGGGCTATCCGGAAAGTAAGGAACGATAGGTCGCGAAATGGAAACAACAGTGAAAATTAAAACTGTTTTGTTTGCAACAGTTCGGTACAGCTTCCAGCTACTTATCTCCATAGTCCGCCGATCCGACTTAGTTTGTCGTAGCGCTGTACCAACTTTCCAGTACCCTCGTTATAGAAGACCACCGCCAGTGCTTTCCGCCAATTCTCTACGCTGGTTTACAGCTCGTTGCTGTGCCAAAATGTTGTCTTCATAGCCAGCGGTTCATGCGAGCAGAGATGAAACTCAGAGGGAGATAATTAAGGCTGTATTGTGGGTTGTCGAACATTTCCAATTGAAGACGATGCAGGAGCATCTTCATTGCCCCTGCAGAATTGTTTTGAAGAAGAAAACATACGACACTTATGTAATGTTGGCTGCATAGCTTCAGGCGAAATTTCTCACCAGGCCCTCGTACTTGGCGGGAGACACTGTTGTTCTAGGTATCTTTATGTGCTCCCTGTGTGCCCAGAACTAAAAAGAACGACGTAACGCGATCGACAGGCGTACTAGAGACACTGTCCAACACACCTGTGCAAAACTTCATCGGGTTTTCACTGTGGTTTCTGTGGTGTCACCGCCAGACACCACACTTGCTAGGTGGTAGCCTTTAAATCGGCCGCGGTCCGTTAGTATACGTCGGACCCGCGTGTCGCCACTATCAGTGATTGCAGACCGAGCGCCGCCACACGGCAGGTCTAGAGAGACTCCCTAGCACTCGCCCCAGTTGTACAGCCGACTTTGCTAGCGATGGCTCACTGACAAAATACGCTCTCATTTGCCGAGACGATAGTAAGCATAGCCTTCAGCTACGTCATTTGCTACGACCTAGCAAGGCGTCATGTTAAGTTACTATTGAAATTGTAAATAATGTACAAACAAGAGCTACGTTCAACATTAATGGATTAAAGTTAAGTATTCCACCATCTGCGTCCGTTTTTCTAAGTTCTAATTTCCTTGTCCTGTTCCAGATCTCACGCCAGCCTGCGTGAGCTTAAACGCGTGCCTTTCGGGTTCCTCTAATTATACGGGTTGGCTCTCCTGCCAATCCACAACAGTTTCCATTTCGCGACCGATCGTTCCTTACTTCCCGAATAACCCTCGTATTTGCAGAATAATGGAAAGATGGGTAGAAGCGGACCTCAGAGAAGATTAATATGCGTTCCTAATAAATGTAGAAATATTCTCGAAGCAATACTGACCCTTCGACTTACCTTAGAACGTAAGTTGTAAATCTGCTTTTATAGCAATTGGAGGTTTAAAGGAAGCTTTAGATAATTTTGACTGGAATACACTCTTTGAAATTATGAAAGATAGCAGCGGAAATTTGTAATTACAAGTCCTTATTTGTACATACTCTAGGGACTGATAGATGAGCGGATATGGAACAAAAAAGGTCTAGTGAACTTATGATCGGAAATGCATGGTTTCCATGCTAGAGACCATTTATTCAATCATAGACTGTTGCAGAGACAGCGGTCTAATACGCGCTGTACCATCCAGCAACAGTTACTGTATGCATGGTTTTCTCCTAGAGGGTGGTACTGTTCGTCATACGTAATGCCCTACCGCCCTCTCCTGCCGTAATAATTGGTAATGCCGTGTCCGGTTCATTTCTCTTTCTGCCACACCTTGTAGTCGATATGATACGGTGTTGTACACAATTTCTCTGTTTTAGAATCGAGAGCTTGCCAACTTGGTGTTTACTTGCGGAAAGGAAAGCGGCAATGGGAGGCGGGCAGCAAGGTTGTATCAGGAGACCTATCCCCGCCGACAGCAACCGCAGCATTTAATGTTTGCAACAGTGTTTCACCGTTTGTCTGAGACATGGTCGTTTAAGGAAGCAGGAAAACATGAAGGACATATTCGAAATGTTCGGACACCAGACTTGAATGAAAATGTGATTAACACTGTGGAAGGCGACCGCCGTGTCAATTCCAGGCAGTTGATGTGGAACATTCTCCGTGACAACTGTTACTACCGTTATCAGTTACAGCGTGTGCAGGACGTACTAGTGGCAGACTTTCTATTATCGGGACAATTTTATCATTGGTTTCCGGGATTTGCGACATTCATCCTATTCATAGATGAGGACTCCTCTTAGCGGAGTGTATCTTCGACTTTCATAACAGTCTTCTGTGGGATAGTATGCAGAACCCCCATGGTATGGTGACATCTAATAGTCAATATCGCTACAGTCGGAATGTGTGGGTCGGGATAATTGGCGATCTTATTTTGCGACCAGTCTTCCTTCCACATCGGCGTTTCTTGCGGGTGACTTTTCCTCCCCTGCTGGAAGAAGTGCCGTTGATGATTCGATGGGTTATGCTCTAACATTCTGCGTGGTGTCTGTTTGTTTTAAGTCGTGTCTCCCTACCACTTTTGCGCAACGACGCTCCGAACGTGTTTCTCTTAGCGAATTGACTAGTTTGAACCTGGGACCTGTTGCTGGTAAGGAGACGCCAGACCACACATGACATGTAGAGTTCAGAAGAGTTCAGTGAGACTAGCGATGATATAATCAAATACTTAATGATTTCAGTGTCAGCTCCACTGCACTCCCTGGAAAAGAATACCAACTAAATTTAGTGGAAGGGGTTCAATGCTTTCCTATTTTTAGTTAGCTGGTAAAATAACGTCGAAAAAGCAGTTAAGTTTACCATTGGAAATTTTATTCTACTCACAAAACATTGTTTATAAATTGCACTATTGATAAAAGGAAATGTTTTATTACAGGATGATAAAAAGCAACTACGTTCAGCAAAAATGTGAAACAATATTCCCTGAATGGGTTTCCAAGTTCTACAATGGATTGAAGGATGACCTATGCCATATCACATCTATAATCTAGGTTTAAATTAAGTTTCACAAAAGAGAAAACTATCAAAATGGTCTACTGTGACCCTCAATTATCTTTAATTACTTATCTAACTTATCGTAAATTACAGTGGCTCATGTGGCTTCTCAATAACTATATAACAGAAAAATCATCGCGATTCAGATTTTTACTTCAAGTGGCAAATGTGAACAGCATGAGCTTTAATTGACGATCGACCCTAGTATTACGCAAAAAGGGGGTGTAACAGATGAGACTTCTGCAGTTCTGAGCGAAGCTTTATGCGCTGTTATGCGGCATCGCCTGCGTTCATCACCTTGTCGGTGTTCGTCAAGGGGCGGCGAACAGCACAGCTCCGCTCACCTCGCCGTCTCGGAAGCAACTCTCCCCTAACTTCTCCTTACTACAATTTACCGAAGTTGGTTTAAAAAACCATCTGGCTGTGTTTTCATCTGACCAATCAGGGTCTCAATGTTAACCTTAAGCTGCGCTTACGAAAATTCTGTCTATCCAATGAGAAACGTTATACTTTTCATGGTGGGGCAATGTTTTTAATGTTTGCAATGTAACAGAGACGCGAAAAAGTCTCACGCTAAAACTTGCGCCTGGTGTGGCCCTTTTAGTGTTATCGTAAGATCTATACTGTTCTTCTGGAGGGCTCTAGCTTTTAACATGGGCTGGGGGGTGGTCCTGGTGGTTAGCTGGCGACGTGGGTGGCCGTCCCTTATCGTAGGGCCTTCTAGCTTAACATGGTTCTGCTCTCGGCTTCTGTTGTCGTTTCTCCCCTCGGAACTGCGTCTGTTTCACGGTGGGAAGGTATGACATGCATTTAGGCGTTCTTGTATTAGTTTGTGGTATTCCATTTGCTCACTCTTTGATCATATTACTTTGGTAAATGTCAGGATTTATTTAGAGCTATGTGACATACTGCCGGATTTGCTATCATGTCAGGGTTTTCATGGAAGGTGTTGGATTTGCCTGCCACCTTACAATGTGGCTGCCACATGATGGTGCTCCAGCCCGCTTCGCCGTTAACGTCCGGACGCATCACAATCGTGTCTTCCTTGATCGATGGATCGGACGAGGGGGTCCAGTTGCACGGCCGAATCTCAACGCGTGTGATTTCTGGTTATGGGACCATCTCAAAAGCATCGTGTATGCAGAGCGCACTCCAGATGTGGAGACACTGGAGCAGCGAACTCGTGTTGCCTTTGACACTGTTCTGATGCAGCCTGGCCAATATGAACGTTGAGGCAGCAAGGGTTGCTTTGAGGTACATGGGAACCATTTTCAACACACACTGTGACTCTGGCTGCAAGGTACGTGAGCCGTGAATCGACTCGTGCTACACCTTGTGTTTAGATCGCTTTGGTTTTCTTTTTATTCCCCTGACATCTTTGTTTGATATGTTGTGTGTCATTAAGTGGCTGCTTGGTTGTCTTTTCCCTCTGCTATCGATATCTGCGTTTTTGCTTCCGGGGAAACTGCTATTGAGGAAATTAGATCTTTGACCGGTTGTAACCTCGTGTGGTGACGCGGAAGTGTGGTGTACCCGAGAGGGAGTGTGGCTCTCCAGCGCGAAGCAGGCGTGGTCGGTTGTACAGAGTCGCCACGTGATGTATGTCGGTTGTGTGTAACGAGCGGGTCGAGTTGACGGAAGAGCTCCCCGCGTGTTGGTTGTATACAGAATCGCCCCACGAGTAGTTGCTGTTCATTTCGCCTTGGTGGGACGTTAACTAGCTTCTTTAAGTCCTCCGTTTCAACAATGGAGTTTAAAAAGGAGACACCTTACATGAAGGAGCGGTCACTACCCGTCAACGTTGTAGAGAAGACGTGAACTCCGGTGACAGAGCGTGTTGTCGCGTGACCGTGGCGTGTCGGGTACGCTGGCGACGCGTGCGCGGTCGGATGTGTGGATCCTTGCCATCGGAGGTCGTGTACTGCCTGTTCGAGCATAATTGCAAGTTACGTTCGTGGAAGGTTTAATCATTGTGTAACCAGCGTCTCTTCTGCCTTGTGGCCTCCGGCGACCGGGTTTCCTGTCCCCGGCACCGGTGTGTTTGAAGACAGTAATCTTTCCTCCTCCTCTCGTTATTGCCCGATGGGAGGTGTAGTTTTGGCAGATTAGTTGTTTCGCTATTCTGTCGTGTGTTATGAGTAAATGCATGCTTCTTGTTGGTTGATCAAGTGGTCGCTCATCCAGGACTGTGTGGTGTAATGTTTCCTAGTACGAGGTTAGCTCTAATTCTGTCAGCAAGTTAAGCGATCTTATAACAAGTTTTCGCTGGCTAAAAGTCGGTGCAGTGACCAGCCTGAGAGTGGCAATTGTGTTTACGGGCGTATTTAAATTGGTCAGTATTCTGCCTAGCCTGAGCATCTCTGAGTGGGTGATTTGTGGACGCCTTACACGGATCCGTCATATCTGTTATGTTCTAATGATATTCCAGGACACTTTTGTTTAAATTTTTTTTAATTCCTCCAAGTTTGAAAATTCCTTTTATTACCATTAATTGTGTGTTTGCTGAGACCTGTTTAATCTTTTTTATGGGGGTGTTGGTAGCTTCACTACCTCACCGTACCTTATTAACAAAGTTCTGTATTTACTTTAGTAGCCTGTTTACTAATGTTCTTTAAATTTTTTAAATTGTTGTATTGCTATAAATTATTTGATTGTCGTTAGCGGCGTGTTTACAAGGCTGTTTATTGCCGTATTGCTAGTTTCTGTAAGACACAAATAAAACATTTGTGAAAATCTCAACTAGACAGTAAACTACTAGAAATTTGACCCCGTTTCCCAACTTGTGGTGTGGCTTGTAATAACCCTAACCATTGTGTGTCAATACGGTGGATATTAGACCAGAGTCTCTGTAGCAAAATATGACTTCATTAGACCTGTTTTGTTTCGTATCCTCTCATCGATCAATCCCTAGAAGCTCTACACGATGGAAGACGAAAGCCGAGTACGAAAGCGAAACGTGGAGGCCAAACAGTTCGGACAGGAAGGAAATAGAAGTTTGTGAAATGTGCTGCTACAGAACAATGATGAAGATAGGTTGGGGAGATCTGATAACTGATAAGGATGTATTGTATCGAATTGGGGAAACAAGAAATTCATAGCACAACGTAACTAAAAGAAGGGATCTGTTGATGGGAGACATTTTGACGCATCAAGGGTTCGTCAGTTTTGTAATGCAGGTATCTGTGAGGCGTTAAAATTGTAGAGGAAGACAGTCAGCAGGTTCAAGTGGGTGCAGTGTGCGATAGGAACGAAGAGATGAAGACAGTAGAGTGGGGAGCGTAAGATGAAACGAAGAAGAAACAGTTTTCTGATTTTTTATCTTTATTTCTGCGTAATCAGTATTTAAAAGATAATTGTCGTCTTTCCCCGATGTCGAGGCAAGTTGTCTGTAACCATGGGGGAAGATGACAATACTCATAAATATGTAATGCGTTTTTATTTTTGAGAAATATAAAACGATACATTAATTATCTGAACATTAGTATTTCTCATTGAATAGTAAGTAATGAAAGGATTTTTATTTTGAATTGTGTTAAAACTAAAAAAACAGCGTTGTTTATTTGTTAGGTTGAGGAATGAGTTCGTAGAGTTTTTGTTTTGCATGTTGGTATTCCGGTTTTTACGGGTTTATGTTTAGATTGTTATTTTTTATTTGTAGTTCACTATTGCTATCTGAGTTTACATATTGTCACTTTGTCTTTGGGGATAGCGAGCGGAGCGGTGGACGCTAGAAAATTATGTGCCATGTAGAGATATTGGAACCTTTCTGACATATTCTTCGGTTTGAGTTCAGTAGAGGGATTACAGCAATGGAGGGAACGAGAAACATTTGCGCCGAGAATACGGATTATTGCATTAGACAGAGAATGGCAAGAAAAAGGTTTTCTCGTTTTAAGGAGGGTTGTTTTGGCACTAGTGACTCTCCACATTCGGAAAGACTTTCGGTTTGATGAAGATCGTTCAAGCGCATTAATCCACAATGACCCACCCACACGTCAGTGTCCTCGAAAACTGGGAAATGTGATGAACTGTGATCAGTCTACCATCGTGCGACAGTTGCATGTAATCGCAAGGTTCAAAAATCGGGTGTAAGTATAGCGCGTCCTCTAAGCCAAAATCACAAAAATCAGCGGGTGGCCATACATGTACACTACTGGCCATTAAAACTGCTACACCAAGAAGAAATGCAGATGATAAGCGGGTATTCATTGGACAAGTATATTACACTAGAACTGGCATGTGATTACATTTCACGCAATTTGGGTGCATAGATCCTGAGAAATCAGTACCCAGAACAACCACCTCTGGCCGTAATAACGGCTGGGAATTGAATCAGAGCTCGGACGGCGTGCACAGGAACAGCTGCCCATGCAGCTTCAACACAATACCACAGTTCATCAAGAGTAGTGACTGGCGTATTGTGACGAGCCATTTGCTCGGCCACCATTGACCAGACGTTTTCAATTGGTGAGAGATCTGGAGAATGTGCTGGCCAGGGCAGCAGACGAACAATTTCTGTATCCAGAAAGGCCCGTACAGGACCTGCAACATACGGTCGTGCATTATCCTGCTGAAATGTAGGGTTTCGCAGGGATCGAATGATGGGTAGATGAAATGTAACGTCCACTGTTCAAAGAGCCGTCAATGCGAACAAGAGGTGACCGAGACGTGTAACCAATGGCACCCCATACCATCACGCCGGCTGACACGCCAGTATGGCGATGACGAATACACGCTTCCAATGTGCGATGTCGCCAAACACGGATGCGACCATCATGATGCTGTAAACAGAACCTGGATTCATCCGAAAAAATGACGTTTTGCCATTCGTGCACCCAGGTTCGTCGTTGAGTACACCATCGCAGACGCTCCTGTCTGTGATGCAGCGTCGAGGGTAACCGCAGTCACGGTCTCCGAGCTGCTGCAAACGTCGTCGAATTGTTCGTGCAGATGGTTGTTGTCTTGCAAACGTCCCCACCTGTTGACTCAGGGATCGAGACGTGGCTGCACGATCCGTTACAGCCATGCGGATAAGATGCCTGTCATCTCGACTGATAGTGATACGAGGCCGTTGAGATCCAGCACGGCGTTCCGTATTACCCTCCTGAACCCACCGATTCCATATTCTGCTAACCGTCATTATATCTCGACCAACGCGAGCAGCAATGTCGCGATGCGATAAACCGCAATCGCGATAGGTTACAATCCGACCTTTATGAAAGTCTGAAACGTGATGGTACGCATTTCTCCTCCTTACACGAGGCATCACAACAACGTTTCACCAGGCAACGCCGGTCAACTGCTGTTTGTGTATGAGAAATCGTTTGGAAACTTTCCTCATGTCAGCACGTTGTAGGGGTCGCCACCGTCGCCAACCTTGTGTGAATGCTCTGAAAAGCTAATCATTTGCATATGACAGCATCTTCTTCCTGTCGGTTAAATTTCGCATCTGTAGCACGTCATCTTCGTGGTGTAGCAATTTTAATGGCCAGTAGTGTATCTCCGCTCGCTTATCGTCAATTGGCTCATGAACGGCACAGATCTTTCCTCTCCTGCATCGTTACTGGTGACGAGAAATGGTGTCTTTATGCTAACTCAAGGAAAAGAAACGAATGGTTGAGCCAAAACTATGCAACAACTGCGCGCACAAAGACCTTCACCCATACGCAGACGTAATGTTATGCATGGAACAGCGACGGTGTGGCGTACTGTGGATTGCTTCCGCGATGTGTAACAATCAGGTCTGACATTTACTGTCATCAGCTGAAACGTCTTGCAGACGCAGTCCAAGAATAACGACCAGGAAGACTGCGTGAAGTGACGCTACTCCTCGATACTCCACGATAACGCCCGCCCGCATGCTGTTAGATTGACAAAAAACACTGTACAGGAGTTGGGTTGGAAAGTCATACCCCAGCCAGCTTATTCACCAGATCTCGCCCGTTCAAGATGATTACCTTTTCCGCTCTTTATGGAACACATACTGCCTACAGGAAAATTAGAGAGACCTTTGGAAAAAGAGAGCCACTTGTATGAATATCAAGAGCTCAGATGGAAGCCCAGTTCTAAGGAAAGAAGGGAAAGCAGAAAGGTGGAAGGAGTATATAGATGGTCTATACAAGGGCGGTGTACTTGAGGACAATATTATGGAAATGGAAGAGGATGTAGATGAAGATGAAATGGGAGATACGATACTGCGTGAAGAGTTTGACAGAGCGCTGAAAGACCTGAGTCGAAACAAGGCCCCGGGAGTAGACAATATTCCATTAGAACTACTGACGGCCTTGGGAGAAGCAATCCTGACAAAACTCTACCACCTGGTGAGCAAGATGTATGAGACAGGCGAAATACCCTCAGACTTCAAGAAGAATATAATAATTCCAATCCCAAAGAAAGCAGGTGCTTACAGATGTGAAAATTACTGAACAATCAGTTTAATAAGTCACGGATGCAAAATACTAACGCGAATTCATTACAGACGAATGGAGAAACTGGTAGAAGCCGACCTCGGGGAAGATCAGTATGGATTCCGCAGAAATATTGGAACACGTTTGGCAGTACTGACCCTACGACTTATCTTAGAAGCTAGATTAAGGAAAGGAAAACCTACGTTTCCAGCATTTGTAGACTTAGAGAAAGCTTTTGACAATGTTGACTGGAATACTCTTTTTCAAATTCTGAAGGTGGCAGGGGTAAAATACAGGGAGTGAAAGGCTATTTACAATTTGTACAGAATCCAGATGGCAGTTATAAGAGTCGAGGGACATGAAGGGGAAGCAGTGGTTGGGAAGGGATTGACACAGGGTTGTAGCCTCTCCCCAATGTTATTCAATCTGTATATTCAGCAAGCAGGAAAGGAAACAATAGAAAAATTCGGATTTGGAATTAAAATCCATGGAGAAGAAAAAAAAAAAACTTTGAGGTTCGCCGATGACATTGTAATTCTGTCAGAGACAGCAAAGGACTTGGAAGAGCAGTTGAACGGAATGGACAGTGTCTTGAAAGGAGGATATAAGATGAACATCATCAAAAGCAATGGATAATGGAATGTAGTCGAATTAAGTCAGGTGATGCTGAGGGAATTAGATTAGGAAATGAGACACTTAAAGTAGTAAAGGAGTTTTGCTATTTGGGGAGCAAAATAACTGATGATGGTCGAAGTAGAGAGGATATAAAATGCAGACTGGCAATGACAAGGAAAGCGTTTCTGAGGAAGAGAAATTTCTTAACATCGAATATAGATTTAAGTGTCAGGAAGATGTTTCTGAAAGCATTTGTATGGAGTGTAGCCATGTATGGATGTGAAACATGGACGATAAATAGTTTAGACAAGAAGAGAATAGAAGCTTTCGAAATGTGGTGCTACAGAAGAATGCTGAAGATTAGATGGGTAGATCACATAACTAATGAGGAGGTATTGAATAGAATTGGGGACACAACTAGACTAGAAGAAGGGATCGGTTGGTAGGACATGTTCTGAGGCATCAAGGGATCACAAATTTAGCATTGGAGGGCAGCGTGGAAGGTAAAAATCGCAGAGGGAGACCCAGAGATGAATACACTAAGCAGATTCAGAAGGATGTAGGTTGCAGTAGGTACTGGGAGATGAAGAAGCTTGTACAGGATAAAGTAGCATGGAGAGCTGCATCAAACCAGTCTCAGGACTGAAGAGCACAACAACAACATGGAACAACCTTGAAGGACTTTCGTCTCCGGATGAAAATGCCCTTCGAACATGGCTCGACGAGTTCTTTGCCTCAAAACCACACTATTTCTACAGTTGCTGAATAGAAAAGTTGCCTCAGCGTTGGAAGACAATTGTAAATAGTGAAGGAGAATGTATTATTGATGAGGCTCTCTGAGCACTATGGGACTCAACTGCTGTGGTTATCAGTCCCCTAGAACTTAGAACTATTTAAACCTAACTAACCTAAGGACATCACACACATCCATGCCCGAGGCAGGATTCGAACCTGCGACCGTAGCAGTCGCACGGTTCCGGACTGCGCGCCTAGAACCGCGAGACCACCGCGGCCGGCCTATTGATGAGGAAATATTCTGTTACGTTTATCTGTTGTGTTTATTAAAATTATATAATGCACTGCGAACGTATGCACCAACCCAATATTTAAAAAAAAATGTTAGGCCCAGTGATCTAGCTGTAAAGAGCGTGCCTGGAACCGAGAGTTTGCCGAATCGTATCCTGCCCGGATGACAGAAATTTTGTTTGCCGTTAGTCTGGCCTTCACTTCTTAACAGTGCGAATACGGAAGGACTCGTGGTTCGGATTCCATATTAGATTGTGGGCCCCTTTCTCCTGTACGAATACTGTTGTAGGTCAGGAACACGCAAGTCACCGAAGCGGCGTACAATCTAAAGATGACGGTGTTTGGTTTGTGGGGCGCTCAGCTGCCCAGTCATCAGCACCCGTACAAAGTCCCAAGTATGGTTTGTAAGCTGTGCAAAATTCATCGAAGAATCCCTCTTACTTATGAAGAAAAGTGTACCTATAGCAACAAATGCAGCCAACAGTAAGTGAAAAAAATCATGAAATCTCACATTTAAAAAATATTATTTTTTCGTGTTTTTGAACTTCCACGGCTACGAGTGTGAATTCTGAATCCTTCCTGGACATGCTGACAAAGTTTTATGAATTTATTTGTAAAAGTATAGACAGTGCATATTAAAATGTCCTGTGGTGCCTCTCCTTCTCGAAGTCGGCCCGTTTGACGTCCTACCCCCCTTAAGCTTTATTTAAAATCGTCTGCTCAGGTTACTACTTGGGACGATTAATTGTTATGGCGTAGAACACCAAAGAACAAATAGATGGTGCTGTTAGTTTTTTAGTACGTTAAACAATCAATAGATGGCACCGATAGATTAAAAACACCGACAGATTAAAATCCACTCGAAAGCCAAGATCGACAAAAATATTTTTTTTACTCAAGACAATCAGTTTCAACAGTCTTAGCTGTCATCTTCAGGTTTTAACATTTTTATTTTACTCTGAAACCCATGCGCAAGATGTCAACTTTGGAAAAACGTTGCGAACTTAAGCACCAACCCAATATTTACAACCGAGAGTTTGCGGAATCGAATCCTGGTCGGACGACAGAAATTTTGAGTCTACCTTTAATCTGGCCTTCAGATCTAAACAGTGCGAATATACCTTGCACGCCGTTTTAAGTGGGTTTGCACTGTTTGGGACGTGTCCAGCACAAGTAAACAGATGTGCTGTTGTGTACCATATTTATATCATGCAGCAAGTATATGGACATGTCCTTCTGGACAAGGTGCTGTGTGTTTTCAAATATTTCAGCGATGACTAACGTTAATAATACGCTGCATTCTATCCACTTGACGTCTTTGGCATGAGGTTTAGCGTAAAATGAGCATGGTTTACCACAAAAAAAATGTTTACGGCCTGAAGATGATAGCTAAGATGATCTTGAATAAAAAAAAAATTTTGTACGATCTTGGCTTTTGAACGGTTTTTAACAATTAAAATAGATCGCCTATAATACTCTCATAATGAGAAATTCAATCAGTGGCAAATCTGTTTTGGGGCGTTTAAGTCATTGACAGAATTAAGGCTGCATTTTATCTTTGCGAATACAAACTAACAACAAACTCTCTTGGCTAGGATATCCCAGTTATTGATCCCGCTTTGGGTATTAAAATCTTAACGACATTGCTTTGCTTATTTCGATATGTTGTATCGGAAAGACCACTTTTTCCAATTTGTTTTCTGATATGAGTGCCTACTCATTACTTTTGATTTCGTCTTGTTTACGTACAAAAATGCGTAGAAATCAGTCAAGTATTTCTGAATAAGCCATAATGGCTAAAAGGGTGAAGACTATGCAGTCTCAAGAATCCAGTGAGTCCCAGAAGTATCAGGCCTTGACTCTCTATTTGGAAACTTCGCCCGAAAGCAGGATGCGACATAAACTCCGACTGAGAGCGTCATGTGTTATCTCGCTTCTCAGAAGCCTTTACTAACAGAGGCTTCAAGTACTTTGTCTCCAACGTAATATCATTAAAGTGGAAGTTCTTGCGGTAAATGGTTAGACGAGCGAATTTTTATAGGCGTTTCGCTTTTAACGTGCACAATTCGCGGTAGGCTCACCGTACGACATGATGATAAGCAATGCGCAAGGCCACATGCTACGTGTGGCGTGCTCGGACGTTAGTGTCAGTAGCTTTTTACACAGCCAGTTCTAGGTGGCTCGCTCCCATGTACGTGAAGCAAACAAATTCTTCGTTCATGTCCCCGGTCATACTGCCTCAAACTTGCTCACAAAAAAGCTTTAAAAAGTCAAAAATAAATTCCATACATACCAATTCTCAGGCACAGGTATAAATAAGTGGTCAGGCGACGCCGGATTTCTGAGCTACTAAACCAATATACACTATGTGATCAAAACTATCCGGACACCCCCAAAAACATACGTTTTTCTTATTAAGTGCATTGTGCTGCCACCTACTGCCAGGTACTCCATATCAGCGACCTCAGTGGTCATTAGACATCCTGAGAGAGCAGAATGGGGCGCTCCGCGGAACTCACGGACTTCCAACGTGTTCAGGAGATTGGGTGTCACTTGTGTCATACGTCTGTTCGCGAGATTTCCACACTCCTTAACATCCCTAGGTATGCTGTTTCCAATGTGATAGTGAAGTGGAAACGTGAAGGGACACGTACAGCACAAAAGCGTACAAGCCGACCTCGTCTGTTGACTGACAGAGACCGCTGACAGTTGAAGAGGGTCATAATGTGTAATAGGCAGACATCTAACCAGACCATCACACAGGAATTCCAAACTGCATCAGGATCCACTGCAATTACTATGACAGTTAGGCGAGAGGTGAGAAAACTTGGATTTCATGGTCGAGCGGCTGCTCATAAGCCACACATCAAGCCAGTAAATGCCAAACGACGCCTCGCTTGGCATAAGGAACGTAAACACTGGACGATTGAACAGTAGAAAAGTGTTGTGTGGAGTGACGAATCACGGCACACAATGTGGCGATCCGATGGCAGGGTGTGGGTATGAACGTCGTCAGCCAGCGTGTGTAGTGCCAACAGTAAAATTCGGAGGCGGTGGTGTTATGGTGTGGTCGTATTTTTCGTGGAGGGGCTTGTACCCCTTGTTGTTTTGCGTGGAACTATTACCGAACAGGCCTACCCTGATGTTTGAAGCATCTTCTTTCTTCCCACTGTTCGAGAGCAATTCGGGGATGGCGATTGCATCTATCAACACGATCGAGCACCTGTTCATAATGCACAGCCTGGGGCGGAGTGGTTACACGACAATAACATCCCTGTAATGGACTGACCTGCACAGAGTCCTGACCTGAATCCTATTGAACACCTTTGGGATGTTTTGGAACGCCGACTTCGTGTCAGGCCTCACCGACCGACATCGATATCTCTCCTCAGTGCAGCACTCCGTGAAGAATGGGCTGCCATTCCCCAAGAAACCTTCCAGCACCTGGGAGAATGGAAGCTGTCATCATGGGTGGACCAACACCATATGAAGGGAGCCACGAACTTGTAACTCATTTTCAGCGACGTATCCGGATACTTTTGATCACATAGTGTATATTCCATAAATAAGCTTGTTGAAGCATTTGTATCTTTCGTGCTGTGACTGAACCTCTTTTTCACTACAAAATCATACGCATTAACCACAAGGGGGTCATAGAGTTCGACTGATCATTCTTGACCCCATCAACTACGTTGTCGATTGACGGTGCCTTGAAGTAAGCAGTGGTCCACAGCTGCTCAACAGGTGACGACGCCATAAATTACCCGGATCATCCACATACATACTCCGCAAGCCACCGTACGAGGCGTGGCGGAGGGTACTCTGTACCACAAATAGTCGCTTCCTTTCCTGTTCCACTCACAGACAGAGCGAAGGGAAAACCACTGTCCGTATGCCTCCGTATGAGCCTTAATTTCTGGCATCTTATCTCTGTGGTCCCTACGCGAAACATATGCTGGCGGCAGTAGGATCGTTCTGCAGTCAGCTTCAAAGACCGGTTCTCTAAACTTTCTCAGTAGTCTTCGAAATGAATGCCTTCTTCTGTCCTGGGATTCCCACTTGAGCTCCCAAAGCATATCTGTAAGAGTTGCATGCTGATCGAACCTACCGGAAACAAACCTAGCAGTTCACCTCTGAATTGCTTCAGTGTCTTCCTTCAATCTGACCTGGTGCAGATCCCACACACCTGAGCAGTACTCAAGAATAGGTCGCACTAGCGTCCTATATCCGGTCTTCTTTACAGATGAACCACACTTTCTCAACATTCTCCCCATAAACCGAAGTCGACCACTCGCCTTCTCTACAACAATCCTCACATACTCATTCTATTTCATATTGCTTCGCAGCGTTATGCCCAGATGTTAAAACAACAGAACTGCGTCAAGCACGACACTACTAATGCCGTATCCGAACATTACGGGTTTGCTTTTCCTACTCATCCACGTTAACTTACATTTTTCTATATTAGGAGCCAGCTGCTGTTCATCATATCAACTGTAAATTTTGTCTAGTGTAACTGGGTTTCCTCTTTTGATACTAGTCAATTGTCAGGATGAGCATTACTGCAAAGGGCATTTGATTCTAAAGCATTATGTCACGGTGAAGAAACACTAAATAAATTAGTTTTTCTCTCAACAACATGTGGGCAGGGTGGGTTCTTCCTTAGCTCGGGTATGAGGTAGAATGAAACAGCATTTTTACAAAAGATAACTTTTATTGAAAGTTTTGTACAACGGTTTCCTTACTGGATTGTTCTGGCTGGGAGAGCGGCAGCTGTGTCGTCTGCGAAGCCTTCTGCTGCGGCAGCGGCGGCGTCTGATTATGCCTGGCGGTTTGTATCTCGTGTCGCCGTTTCGCCCAGTTGACTGGAGACGCACCTCGTGAGGTGTCCCGTTTAATTATTGAGAACAAAGTCGTGAATCGGACGGTGATACCTTCGATGTGGCGTCCCAGTGTTTCTCTTCTCTATGCGGCCGCATCTGTCCGTGCTGTGCATCGGCCAGTGGAGCGGCGAGGTGGGGGAAGGCCAGCATCCCAGACTCGAACAACGGACTCCCGCTTGCCAGTCTTCGGCTGTCAGATCTTCATCCCAGCTCACAGATGACTGCTGATGTGAGGCCATCTCCCTCCCATCCTCACGAGTCACCCGGGTACGTAAAAATCAGTCTTCAAATACCTTCTAGCTTCTGTCTTCTGGCGGCGAGGCTGTTGCTTTCTATTCAATTACAGCGGTAGACTTGGTGCTTCTGTGTACGATGTAGTCTCTTCCTGCATGACGATCTTCAGCACCGAAACTGAACTGAAAACTACTACTCCTCTCGGGCCCACTGCGTCTCACGTATTTATTCACTTCAGTTCACTGGAGGTGAACAACTTCAGGGCCATTGCCTCTTCTGTCACATTGAAAAGCTTCTCGAAGAGTCTTCTTAACGTCGGTCATTGGCTCTTGGAATGTAGGCGAGAGGCTTTGATCACATGTAATAGTTGAGAAACACGTGAGCCGTTCGGGCGATGCCCTGACGGCTGGATCGACAGCTTCCGCTTATGTGGGGAGGGCGATGGCTTCTCCTCAACGTGCTGACTTCACGGTCATTGCCTCTGCTGCTCTGCCCACTGTTTGCCAGTATTAAACTAAACTAAGTTTATCATTTATTTTCTAATTTCTTCACATTGATTTCACTAATTTATTTACCTATCTTAAGTACCACTCAACACTAGGCCATCTTGTATCTACAGTCACTTAACTTCGACGCTTTCCTGTAGACCACAGCATCATCAGCGAACAACAAGAGATTTCTGCCCGCTCTGTCTATCATTTATGTGTATAGAAAACAGCAACTCTCCTGTCACACTTCCCTGGACACTCCTGATGTTATCCCCGTCTCCGATGAATACTCGTGGATCTATTACTTAAGACAAACAATCCTGTTGGACGATCATCCGCAACTGAGCATTGTACAAGAGGTTGATGAACCGTGGTACTACCCAATTCTTTAGAAAATCAAAATCACATTCTCACGACAGTTATTTAAAGGAAATAGGAAGCCCGGGATCACTGGTGATGGACAAGCTTGTGATTGTTTTACAATTATAATTTGACTCAAAACAGACTTTATTATAAACTTCAATTCGGACATTTTCCCTCTTACTGATGCAATAAGCAAATCTTCACTTTAATCGAATTACATAAACAGGAATAAGAATTATATTTTGCGTCTGGAACCAAAGTCATAGATAGTAGGCACGGTGAAAAAAATGGTTCAAATGGGTCTGAGCACTATGGGACTTAATATCTGAGGTCATCAGTTCCCTAGAACTTAGAACTGGTTAAACCTAACTAACCTAAGGACATCACACACATCAATGCCCGAGGCGGGATTCGAACCTGCGACCGTAGCGGTCGCGCGGTTCCAGACTGAAGCGCCTACAACCGCTCGGCCACACCGGCCGGCATAGGCAGGGTGAATAATCAATGATAAACAATCGTTCTTGTTTAACGATATCTCAGAAGACTAGTAACAATGTACACTTCCAACCCAAAGTTACACAGCCACATAATACCACAACTTCATAAATAACAAAGAGATCTTAAAGCTTGATAAAACTGAACTGCGCACATAAAGGTCCACAGTGAAACATGCTTATACTAAAAATATAAAGTGGGCCAACCAAGGTAGCAAAACTTGCACACAGAAATAATAACAAGTCGCACGTTCATTAAAGATACACAGATGATTAACATAAGCTTAAATAAGGAGGGATAGTAGTAACTCAACCAATAAGATGACTTACAGAAACGCCAATACTAACATGGTGGCCTCTCTTAACTAACGGACATAATGGCTCAGAATGATTCCCAAATTGCACTTAACTTTAGAGAACACCGTTAGCGCCCATAGCAATGTTTGGAAGCAATAACGCTGAGGCTGGCAGCCAATACCAGCGTTCACTCCCCACGGCTTGTGCACAGGGTGAGATAACAGGCGGTATGTATTTATATATAATCCGACCGGCCCCACAATGAGCGGTCCTGACAAGAATCCATAGCCGCGCCGACGCCATGGAACGAACAGTCTCAACAAATGGCCTGCGGCCTGCAGCACGAATAGATTGCAATGAAAACAAGGTCAGATTATAGCCACACTGGAATATACAATAAGGACGCTCACAAATTCTTATGGAACAATACTCTAACATTACCTGTCTCCCAGTAAATTAGCAGGAAACGTAGAGATCGCTTCCAGTTGCATTAAGGCACTTTCAACATTAAATAAACATACCAAATGCTGAATGAAATTTTCACTCTGCAGCGGAGTGTGCGCTGATATGAAACTTCCTGGCAGATTAAAACTGTGTGCCGGACCGAGACTCGAACTCGGGACCTTTGCCTTTCGCGGGCAAGTGCTCCACCAACTGAGCTACGGAAGTACGACTCACGCCCCGCCCTCACAGCTCTACTTCCGTCAGTACCTCGTCTCCTACTTTCCAAAATTTACAGAAGATCTCCTGCGAACCTTGCAGAACTAGCACTCCTGAAAGAAAGGATATTGCGGAGACATGGCTTAGCCACAGCCTGGGGGATGTGCTAGTTCTGGAAGGTTCGCAGGAGAGCTTCTGTAAAGCTTGGAAGGTAGGAGACGAGGTACTGGCAGAAGTAAAGCTGTGAGGACGGGGCGTGAGTCGTGCTTGGGTAGCTCAGTTGGTAGAGCACTTGCCTGCTAAAGGCAAAGGTCCCGAGTTCGAGTCTCGGTCGGGCACACAGTTTTAATCTGCCAGGAAATTTCATACCAAATGCTCCCGTGACAAATGATTAAACCATTAACTCTACGGCTGCCGGGAGCGTACACAACCGCAACCAGTCCCAAAGCTGACAATATGTCCTGAAACAAGTTAAAATTTGTATGAAAACCACTTAAAACACACACTCCACAGATGATGAGAAACGAAATGAGGATCATCAGCCTCCTTAAAATAGCCACTGTGGAACCAAGTTCAGAACCATCTCTGGTAGCTACCCGTGCCGCAATAAGTTTCATCAATCTTCTTAGTTAAACACAGAATAAAAGCCATACGTAACTTGGGGCTTGCAAATTACGAGCTGGGAACCTGTTCAGAGTGAGACGGCGAACCCACCACAGTTCTGCACGTCAAGGCGCCCAGTGATCGGCACCGTACATCCGGCGTGCGCCAAAAGACGAGGGGCGGCGAGCACGGCGAGGCCCACGCACCACGGTTAAGCCGTCGGCACACGCGCCGTGCTGTCGAACGTTAACGTTGAGCGTGCCAAGTTCAACGTGCTGCTGAACGCTCAGAAATTATGTGACTTGTGCATACGATACACGGGCTCCAACATGATATACGCGATCGCAACGCACTCCAGCGGCAGTTTGAGGGATGTTTCTAGTACGTAAATCACACTGTTTACTCAAAGGGCGCTCGTATAATTCCCACGTTAGCTGTATTAAAACGCACATTTCCTCCATCGTCCACGAAAAGGAAAGTACGATGTCCAATCAATAAGGACACAGGCTTATAAAAGTTCCATTACAAACATTGCGGTACGAATTTGGAATACTTCTCCGCATAAGATAAACATATTTCATCATTCCCACATTTTAGTAAAACTCCAAGGTCACTCTTACTTGATCACTGTTCCTACCCGGTAGCAGAATCTTTGTAACATATGAATTACGAGGGGTAGAAAAAAAAGGAGCAAAATATCTTTATACAAGTAGCGCAAGCTGCCCTGGAGGTTAAGCCAATCGAACACAGTCACCCCTCAAAAAAAAGGTGTACTCATATTTACATAACATCAAATATTATAGCTTCTACTTATATTAAACTAATAATAAATTATCAGACGCTAATAAAAACGCGAATGTTAGGAAAAATAATGTGGAAGTGCTAAGAAGCGAACCACCGCCCCAACTAAAACTCAGTACTGGACCAAGACGCTATTCATTACGCTTTTCTTTTTTACATTTTTTTGGGGAAAAAAGGAAAAACCGGGTTTCGAACTTTTTTTTTGTTAGTACAATTTTTTTTGAACTAAAAACAAAAAAAAAAAAACAAAATAAACCTAAGTGCCACCGCCACTTTTCATCCTATAACAAAAAAAAAAAAAAATCTGGTCCACTTCGGGCGTTGGCTCCTGACTAAACCTACTCCAGAGAGCTGCCTATATACCCGGGGAAATATGGGAAATCAAGGTTAGGGCTATCCTTACAAACATAACAAAATCTTCCTTTTTCTGAATTTTATTTTTATTTTTATTGTTTTTATTTTCATTTTTATTTTCTATTTTCCTTTCTTTTTTTTTCTTTTTGTTGTGTAATTGATCAGAAGCCTTCTGCACCCCGCTGGTAGTATGTTGAGTCACGTCTTCTCGAAATTGATGTGTTCCGTTTAATTGTTCAGAAATGTTCATTGGTTCAAACAGGAAACCTTCTTCTCTCTTGGCTTAACACATTCCAGCTGCGAGGCGGGTCGTGGAAAGCACTCCCAAGGAAGTTCGAGAAAAATTGTCTGTATTTTGCGTGACGGACAACGACATAATGACGGCCATTGAGGTATGTCCAAAAATCGAGTACAGAGTCGACAGTGTGTTCAAATAGGTAGTGAATGGCATGTCCGCGAATCCAATTCACAGCCTTGGTCATTGTCCGAGGAAAATAGTCACGTTCCGGAAACAATAACGAAAGGGGAGTAATCCGATCCGGAATGTCCCGCGTTAGAAAAGCCACAATACGACGAACCGAGTGCCAAACCTCCGCCGCCGGTCCGCAAACAAACCGATGTTCGTCATTGTCTGGCACTCAAACGTGGAACATAGAGGTGATCGGGCGAGGTGCATATGATGAAGGCGAAATTGGTTCATTTGCTTACCATTGACAGTTAGGTACCAGACAGATTGAACATTCGTGTCAAGGTAACAGGCGAACACTGCGCGCCATACATGACGCCAGTCAACTTGGGGGGAACTTTTGTTCAATCGGGTTAGGTGGACGACCTAATTGGAGGACATTGTATACCGCCTTTGTCTTGAGTAAAAGTTGTCTTGGTAAGGTGAGGCGTAGATAACTGAGTTCAAGAAAGAAGTATCGTATATAATGGAACTGCGGCGGAACATCCGAGATCATCACTGTGGCTGACAGTGAGACCGGCGAATATGCCGACAGGAGGAGACCAGTGAGGCTCGTTGGGCAACGTGTCCATACCGTCATCTGGGAGCTGACAAATAGGGCGCGAGCTCTACCCGGCACGTGAAACAGACCTACCCTACCTCGTTCACAGGGAAGAGTAAGGGTTGCATAGTTAACTCTGAACAACAGCGCAGAGCTGACGAAAGATGCCATCGCTGCCAACATGCGACACGCCACAGTAAGCGGGAAAGGTAGAACTTGTGCTACATGGGGAACTCGGGATGCGATGTATATATTTACACATCGAGCTCGTTGGAGAATATCTAGGGATCGAATGCGATGGTCCATAAGACCTGCTCTGATCATTAAAAGGAGGCATCGGCAGTTGATGGTGGCTGAACGCTGGAGATCAGATGAAAAATCTATTCCCAAACAGTGAATGGTATCAACGGTGGTGAGAGGTGTAACGCTCTTCACGGGAAGTCCCGTGCCAATGAACATAACTTATAACTTACGTACGTTTAAAGAGCTACCTGATGCCTCACCATAAGTCGCTACCCACGTCAAAACAGCTCGAACCTCGTCAAAGCTCGAGCCTCGTCGGCATTACGTAAACAGATGACTACATCGTCAGCATAGGCCGTGCAACAGAATCGGTAGCGATCTATGGACAACCCTACCAAACGTTGTCTTAGTCCACATATCAAGGATTCGAAGGAAAAGGCGTACAAAATCGCTGATAGAGGGCAACCTTGACGTACGGATCGACCTATTTTCATCGGAGGAGTGAGTCTGCCATTGTACATAATCCTGGATGAAGCAGCCCGCAGAAGGCGCATCACTACCGTGATAACGGCGACTGGGAAACCCATACGGTGGAGAACGGCCGTAAGGAACGAATGGTCAACCCTATCAAAAGCTTGACTAAAGTCCAAAGACGCAAGTGCTCCAGGCAGGCGTTGTGCCTGGGTAACGGGGATCATATCCCTGCAGCGGCATAAAGCCGTGCGGATATTATTATCCCCTCCCAAAGATGCTTGGTCTGGCGACACAACATATCGGGCAACGTTTTTAAGTTGTGCCGCCAAAAGGCGAGTGCCACCATGCGGTTTATGTACAGGAATAATAATTCCTTCCATGAAAGCGTCCGGCACAGGTACTTTCGGAGACATCAGTTCCCGACAGATGGAGGAGAAGGTGGACTCTAACAAATCGCGGAAGGTGCTATAAAATTCGAGGGGAAGACCGTCGGGTCCTGGGGAGCGATTGATGGTTCCTGCGCGGATCGCATCGCGGACTTCATCATCAGTCACCTCTGACATCAAGTCAATCGCCGCATCTCCTGGGATACCACCGAAGTTGTGGGCGTGAAGCACATTCCCTATTGCAGATTGGGTTACGTAGTGACGCCCTTCTTGGTCTGTTAGGACGTGAATCAATTTTTGGCGTCAATTTTGGCGTTCTTGGATGATATGGTACATCGACGGATGAGGCATGCGATCAGCAGTACGAGATCGTACTATCGCTCCTTCCAAATGCCTCCGCATGAGATTGGAGATTTGTGCCTTAGCATGGTTCATCCTTGTATGGCGCTCAGGGGAGGCTGGCATCGTGGAGCATTCTCGTAGGATCCTGTAGTAAAAGTCCATAGTGCTCTTCCTCCAGGCTACAACATCTTTGCCATACCGGATCAAAGTTTTTAGAAGAGCAGGTTTTGCACACTGGATCCACCAGGATATGGTAGACGGATACGTGGGACGGCGTATATTACATGTGATCCAAGTGTCTTCTATTAGAAGTCGACAGTCAGGTGAATTAAGAAGTGTCGTGTTCAGCTTCCATAAACCACGTCCATGCCATACTGCGTGTCTTGTGAGAATAACATCACAGAAGTAAGCCTCATGATCTGAGAAAGCAACAGGCCAGATTTCAGCCTGTCGAGCATGTTGAATTAGGGATCGCGAGATGTAGATGCGATCCAGTCGGCTAGAGGAGTGCGCAGTGTAGTACGTAAAGCCCAAAAGATCACCGTGAACATGTCTCCACGTGTCATGGAGACACGTGACGACTGTTTCCAGAGCTCTGCATGGTGAGTGACGCGGCAATTGATCCTGAGGTCGCTGGGTGCAGTTGAAGTCACCACCCATGACCCAGTCATCGTGTAGTCCCATAAAAAGGGGTGTAACTTCATCCGCGAAGAAGGCATTGCGTTCACGACGGTAGCTGGAGCCCGACGGCGCATAAATGTTGACGTTGGGGAGGCATAGGACATCTTCGGCAGGAAGACCTTCTCGTAAGATGATGGCAACACCACTACCGGTGTCCGAAGCGGGAGAAAGATGCGCCGTGAAGCCGTGTGGTGGTGAAAAATCAGCGACATGCACTTCCTGAAAAAGCGCAATATCTATGTCCGCATCATAAATCATATCGCGGAGCAGCGCTAGTTTGTGGGGCGCACGAATGGTCGCGAGGTTAATCGTTGCGACACGATAATGCTGGTGTTGGAGTCCCAGAGGCACAGGTGGGGCTCCTTTTTCAGGAGCGAGAGGTCGTCGATCTTGCCGGTCCGCTGAAGAGGCTGCTATTGTGGAGAGTTTGCGGGTGCGGGCGCAACCGATGGGGGCGCCCCATCATCAGCACCGTCCACCCGAGTCCCTTCGATCTCCACGTCGTCTGCCCAGGAGACTGATACTGCGGTAGGGCATCGGCTGTGCACATCATCCACGTGGAGAGGAGACGTAGTTTTCGGCTCAGCGGATAGGCTCTCTTCAACGTCGACCTGTGGGGGCGACGGCGCCAGTAAGGAGGGGTGTTCGTTGCCAGTGGTCGCGTGTGGCAGGTCGTTCGCATCAGACTTTTGGTCATCAAAGAACGGTTTGTCGCCCATCTTCGGGTCTGCATCCCTGGTATCCATCCGTAGAATGGATTCATCAGGGGGTGTACGGCTACGTTTCTTTCTCTTTCGTGTCGACCCTTGTTTTCGAACATGTCGTTCAGAGGCTGATTGCAGGTGGCTTTCGTCTGACTCCGGACCAGTCTGAAGGAAAGCAGAAGTAGGTACCACTCCCGAATCAACAACCATCTCAGTAGCATTTTCAGTCACAGTGCTGCGAAGATTCGGCAGGTCAGGATCTGGCGTCTGTGGCACCTCAGAAGGAATCTCAGTAGCGGTTGCATCTACCTGATCAGACGACGTCAACGGAGCCGGAAGACCCTGTGTAGAGGTGCTACCTTCCTGGGCAACCTTGGCATATGTGACAGGGATCTGAGTGATCACCGCTGGGGACGCTTCCTCGCCGACCGGCATCTGGATCAGGCGGCGTCGCATGCAGGCGGATCTGACATGGCCTTCTTGTCCACAACCCGCACATGTTCGGGGTTGGCTGTCGTACATGACAATGGCTCGCACCGTGCCAATTGACAGGTATGACGGTATATGTTTTTTCAGTTCGGTTTTGACCTGACGCACACCATTAGGGACATGGTAGGTCGTGAAGGTTTGCCATTTTCCTCTACGTAACCGATGACGTTACCGTATGGTTGTAACGCAGAGACAACTTCGTCCTTCGGCACTTCAAAAGGTAGTTCAAACACCCTAATCGTGCGTTGACCGTACTCTATTACGCTAGACAAACGACATGCCGTTTGTGTGTAATGATATTCTATTAACCCATGCTAGAAACGTTAATAGTAGATAATTATGTTACTAATTGAAATTTAATTATAAAAAATTGTACCAAGAACAATGCGTTTTGGGTGGATCTTCCGTGTGTCGGTGCCTTCAAATAGCCTACTCTCATAACACGCAAGTTACAATAATTCTTTTAGCACGAATATGATGTTTCTCATTATTTTATTGGTACGAATCACACAACTAACAAGGCGTTTTGCAGTGATTCTCAATTTGCTGGTGCTCAGAAACGGCATATATACATACAGGCTTGAAATGAATGCCAATATGGCGCCTCACAACTCTGTACCGAAGGGAGACGGCGTGTGTGTGACGTAGGTGGCGTTGTGCCATCTCATTGGTCAACGCTCAGACGCACGCTCAGAATATCTGACTTGCTAGATATTGCTCTGCACGTTCGGAAAGACTCCCGAACATGCTATTCCACGCTATGACGTCAGAAACTCGGCACGCTCAACGCTCGACGTTTGGATGCACGGTCCGTGTGCTGATGGCTTTAGGGACGCGGGCTTGTTTTCAACACAAGTTGGCTCGTTGAACGCCGACCGGAGACTCCCTCGTAACAAGTTCACCCCGAAACCCGGCAGGGGGAGCAGTAAAAGATAGAAAGACAGCCGAATATCGAAATCAGCGATGCAAGTCGAACAGCCCAACGCCAGCCACCACAGCTCAGTTGAACGCTTGAGTTGTAAAGTTCTTTTATTATCACACGACCGGTTTCGGTCTCTTATAATTCCATCTTCAGGTTTCGTAACTTGGTGCTGTGTCCCCCGAGGACCGCGGTGGACCTGTACTAGGCGCGGCGTGCTACTTATGAGCGCAGGACTCCCTGTTCGTAGGTCATAGGTATCACACCGAGCCTAGTACAGGTCCACCGGGACACAGCACCAAGCTACGACACCTGAAGATGGGCTTATAAGAGCCCGAAACCGGTCGCGTGATAGTGAAAGAACTTTACAGGTGAAGTGGTATATTCTACCTATGGTATTACTTAAGAAGTCTTCGAGCCGGTCACATATCTGGGAGACTATTCCGTATGCACGTATGAACCGTGGTAAAAATTTGCTGTTTTGAAGAGCGCGCCGCAGCGCGTAGTGTGAAGGAGTCGCCCTCCGTTTCTGGCGGTGGCGCCGCTGTGGCAATCGCAGCTTTGGTGTCTCCTTCTGGTGTGAAAGGGGAAAGGTTGCCTGTTCACGCGCATTTAAGGGGCGCTATCAGCTCGTCAGTGAGAGTCAGTCAGTCAGAGGCAGTTGGTCAGCCAGGGCAGTCTGTCAGTCTGCTCAGTTGGTCAGCCAAGTTAGTCTGGGTCTGTCTGTCGTCCGCATTGGAGAGGCGTTTAGCGTCTGTCGGTCGTCCGGAGTGCTAGTATGTGTTAGGCCGCCAGTCTGCTCGAGTTTTCTCGGCACTGGCGGTTGGATCGATCGGTTGGTCGATCGCGCACTGGGACACAAGATGACTCGTCCGCCTGGAGCGTCAGGGCATGTGAGGTCGCCACGTCAGTCCAGTGGGCCGCGGCGTATAGTGAAGCGTAGTGGCTTCGCGCCCGACACGAGAGCGAAAGGAGTCAACCCACGACATCGGTCTGGCCGGGGCGAGCTGCGACGCCGTGAGACGGGAGATCGGCGCGCCTTCCTGCGTCCGTTGAAGCGGCTGGCAGCGGACGGTTCGGGAGATCGTTTTGGGGTGCTACGCCAGGTCTTCGCCAGAAATCGCAGTTTATTAGAAGTTAAGTGGTTGGAGATATGTTATTTCAGTTAGTTGTTAAATTTTGCTTTTCTTGGTCAGTCTCTCGTCCCCAGCTTGCTCGTCTGTCTCCCGGCCGCATTTGTTAGGCATTTAGTGTCTGTCTGTCTGTCTGTCGGTCTGCCGTACGTTAATAGCTGCCTCTGTCATGTTTGTCGGATTCGGTGTTAACGAATTTATAGAAATAAGGTAATAGCCGAATTCCTGACATACGTTTTCATCTTGCCTATCATCTTGCAAGGCGGTATATGTGTAATGTAAAGCATGTTGTACACTTAATGAAAGTCTGATTCCATGGGTAATTTTTATAAAGTTGCCACCCTTCCACCGTAAGAGCCCTTTTTAGAACAAATTGCACTTTTGGTGGCAAATAATTTCTTAGTGTGAGTGTTTGTACCATTTCCGCTCCTCTTAAGGGGTGCATAGTTAATGTGTTTGTGTGAGTTGTTAAAATTTTTTACTTTAAAGTAATCTGGTGTGCTGCAGATTTGCACCAGTGTACTCTTTCAGAGGTTGTTGTCAGCGGCCGTGACCACTGCCGTGTTGAAAGGGAGCAGGGAAGCTTCTCAGCCCGGAGGCTCATACTGTAACAAAAAAAAATTGTTATTATGTCTCTGAATAATTGTAACTGGATATTTAGAGGGTGCTTTCTGATTGTAATTTTAAATCCGTTTTTGAAAAGACTTTTAGGAATAAAATTCACATTTATTAAAGGTAATTTTATTTTTCATCAGTTACTTCCTGGCAACTACTTCCACGCTCACCTAGTGTGATTAAATGTGTTAATGTTCTTGTTGAATCGCTAGCAAATAAAGTAAATTCGTTAAGAAAAGATTTTGAAATATAAAATCACGGTTCAATGTACCTTCGTTAGCAGTCTGCAGTGGGATGCCGTGTCGAATGCTTTTCAGAAATCTAGAACTATGGAATCTCCCTGTTGTCCTTCACCCGTATTTCGCAGTATATCATGCGAGAAAAGAGTAAACTGAGTTTCGCACGAGTGATGCTTCTAAAGCCGTTCTGGTTCGTGGACATGAGCTTTTCGGTCTCTATGAAATTTATTATATTCGAGCTCAGAATACGCTCTACAATTCGGCAGCAAACCGATGTTACGGATGTTGGTCTGTAATTTTGCTGGTCTGTAATTTTACCTTTCTTATATACAAGAGTCCCAAGCGCTTTTTTTCCCAGTCGCTTAGCACTTTGCGCTGGTCGAGAAATTCGCGATAAAAGCGAACTAAGAGGTCAGTGACGTAGAGTACTCCTTGTAAAGCCGAATCGGGATTCCATCGGGACCTGGCGACTTGTTTCCAATTATTTGAGTCGTTTCTGTGGGGTCTTGCCCACTCGTCGCTAATAGGGCGCTTAAGGCATGCAGCGTTCTCGGAATGTTATACAACAGTTCAAACAAATAACATTAGTAGTGAGCCCTGGCGCTCGTTACTGGCGCGCCAGTCTCTTGGATGTCCATTATCGTTCCTTCGATGTTTCTTATCTTTGCTTGTCTTGTTGTTTTCGGCATTCGCGGGGCGAGCGGCAGTTTACGTTTGCTCGGGCTACCTGCTGAGACGCCGCGAGGTACGAGGTGGAAGCAACCACGTATACGTGGAGTTGGTTGTACGCGGTCTGCCGGTTCGGCATGGAGGATATGTGTTGGCTGCCTGCATGTCTGCTCTCCTGATTTTGCTCGCCGTGCCTTGCGACCTCCTAGCTTGGGTTGCTGCCTGGTGTATCCTACACGAGCCATACCGGACGTCCAGCAGAAGCCAGCAGAAGTTAAGCAGCCTTGCGTTTCTTTAAAGAAAAGGAGCAAACGTATAAGACCTTTTGTGACCAATTTTGGTGGCCTCTCAAGTGTGGCCTTCGCGTTTGCACTGCCTTTGGGGAGAGCTAATTCTTTTAAATTTAAATAGTTGGGGTTCCCTGTCCTTTATAATCTTTTGGGGTTTTATTTGAATTTTCTCTTTCGGGTTCCTTCCTTGTGCTTGGTTAAATGTTTACTTGTATAGCGGGAAGTGACTCCTGGTTAAAAGTCGAAGAAGGTGTTTTATGTTACTGCCGCCCCCGGTATTCGTCTTTTCAATGAAGTGTTGTCATCACTTCGAGCGACCTGGTGTCAGTCCTCGTTAATTATGCTGGTTTATGCGTACTTAATTTTGAATTGGCCATTTAAATTAATATTTTGGGGCGTAGTATAACACTAAGGCAACCTCATTGTATACCACCTTGTGCCCCGGTCTAGTACCTTAATTTTCAGTGGCACGAGTTAGCTCCACTACCGGTTTTACTGATGTGCTCTCTTCAAAATCTTGTCTTGTGTAAGTCTGCCCCATGTGTGTCTGGGAACACAGAGATGAGCTTTAGTGTGACTTCAGTGCTAGTCAGTTAATGGAATCTTCATTTAGGCTTGGCTTCCACTGAAGAGTTTGAGTGGAGCGTAGTGTGTTTGATTTGTTTTTCTTTTAATTACTTTAAGTTTGTTTATTTAATGGGGAGTAAGACTTTTAAAGCCTGTTGGTATAACTCCCCTAGTTGCGGGGTGTTGCTAATTCGTTCCAAATGGCCTACTACTTATTCAATGGTAAGGCTGTTGATTAGTTGGTTACTGTGAGTACAAATTCACGCTATTTATTTGTTACCGAAATTGTTGAAGTGTCTGAGTCGTGATTCAATCACTAGCTACGTGTTTGAGCTAAATTGATATAAACCTTACATTGATTCCTTAAAATTTATTGCCAGCAGAAACCCCTTATGAGAGCTAAGTTATGTCACTGCTTACGTTAACCTTACTGGGAGCAATATTTCATGTAGATAAATTTTGTCTTAAAATGTGTATTTCTCTGATCTAATAAACGAGTGATAAAAGGAAAAAGCAAAGTGTCCTGGTCCTTCGTATTGTGTCCGGTTGGTAACACGTATCAAGAAGTTTTATTTCTGGAAAGCAGATTGACAATACTTAACTTTGATTACAGCAAATGTCGCTATCGAGAGGTGACATGAGAACGGTAAAGTTCTTGCCATACACACAGTCCAAGTAAGCAGTTGATGCGGATCACGACAATCTGACGGCGTAGCACAAATGCCCGTTGCAGACTGGGTCGATCTGAGCGGCTGAGGCTAACAGGAGCCTCGCTTGTAATCACTTCTTCCAGGTGTCGCTTTTGGGGCGGTGCCGTCCAATTCCGCGCACCACTGGCCGATGTACGAGGGTAATCCCAAAAGTAAGGTCTCCTATTTTTTATAAGTACATAGACCTGTTTATTTCTACAATGGTTTACAGCAGTTTGCAGGTTGAACATTTAGCTATTTTTCGACATAGTCACCATTTCTGTCGATGCATGTTTGTAGACGCTGTGGCAGTTTTTATATGCCCATGCCGCCATGCCGCTCAGAAAGTTATGAACCTCTTCTTTCACCTCGCCGTCGGAGCTGAATCGCTGGGACCACAGTTAACGCTGACATGTACTGTGAGACTCTGAAAAAACTCAAACGGGCAAACCAGAACCGGAGAAGAGGAATGTAGAGCAAGGAGGAGGAGGATATTGGTGTTTAACGTCCCGTGGACAACGAGGTCATTAGAGACGGAGCACAAGCTCGGATTAGGGAAGGATGGGGAAGGAAGGCAGCTGCGCCCTCTCAAAGGAACCATCCCGGCATTTGCCTGGAGTGATCTAGGAAAATCACGGAAAACCTAAATCAGGATGGCCGGACGCGGGATTGAACCGTCGTCCACCCGAATGCGAGTCCAGTGTGCTAACCACTGCGCCACCTCACTCGGTGTGTAGAGCAAGGGTGTACATTTTCTCTATGACAACGCTCGCCCACACATCTCTCGGCAAACCGTTGCTCTCCTGCAACAGTTTCAGAGGAACGTAATCACCCACCCACCCTGTAGTCCTGACGTGGCGCCCAGTGACCATCTCCTGTTCCCTAGGTTAAAAGAACATTTGGCCAGAAAACGATTCAGCTCCGACAGCGAGGTGAAAGAAGAGGTTCATAACGTTCTGAACAGCGTGGCGGCGAGCTGGTATGACAATGGCATAAAAAAACTGCCACAGTGTCTACAAAAATGCATCGACAGAAATGGTGATTATGTCGAAAAATAACTAAATGTTCAATCTGTAAACTCATGTAAACCAATGCAGAAATAAACAGGTCTATGTTCTTATAAAAAAAAGAGACCTTACTTTTGGGATTACCTTCTTATCCTCACTGCCTTCTCTATTCTTGCGTACTGCATCTTCGTTCCGGCGCTTGTGGTTACGCCAGAACAGTTTCTCTACGTCAGGAACGCTCATTACTGTGTCATCCATAAGGGACACTGTACGATCTACATCTACATATATACTCCACAATCCTCCATACTGTGCGTGGCGGAGGGTACCTCGTACCACAACTAGCATCTTCTCTCCCTGTTCCACTCCCAAACAGAACGAGGGAAAAATGACTGCCTACATGCCTCTGTACGAGCCCTAATCTCTCTTATCTTTTCTTTGTGGTCTTTCTGCCAAATGTAAGTTGGCGGCAGTAAACTTGTACTGCAGTCAGCCTCAAATGCTGGTTCTCTAAATTTCCTCAGTAGCGATTCACGAAAAGAACGCCTCCTTTCCTCCAGAGATTCCCACCTGAGTTCCTGAAGCATTTCCGTAACACTCGCGTGATGATCAAACCTACCAGTAACAAATCTAGCAGCCCGCCTCTGAATTTCTTCTATGTCCCCCCTCAATCCGACCTGAAAGGGATCCCAAACGCTCGAGCAGTACTCAAGAATAGATCGTATTACTGTTTTATAAGCGGTCTCCTTTACAGATAAACCACATCTTCCCAAAATTGTACCAATGAACCGAAGACGACTATCCGCCTTCCCCACAACTGCCGTTACATGCTTGTCCCACTTCATATCGCTCCGCAATGTTACGCCCAAATATTTAATCGACGTGACTGTGTCAAGCGCTACACAACTAATGGGGTATTCATACATTACGGGATTCTTTTTCCTCTTCATCTGCATTAATTTACATTTATTTATATTTAGAGTTAGCTACCGTTCCTTACACCAATCACAAGTCACCTTGTATCCTCCTACAGTCACTCAATGAGGACACCTTTCCGTACACCACAGCATCATCAGCAAACAGCCGCACATTGCTATCCACCCCATGCAAAAGATCATTTAAGTACACTCCTGGAAATTGAAATAAGAACACCATGAATTCATTGTCCCAGGAAGGGGAAACTTTATTGACACATTCCTGGGGTCAGATACATCACATGATCACACTGACAGAACCACAGGCACATAGACACAGGCAACAGAGCATGCACAATGTCGGCACTAGTACAGTGTATATCCACCTTTCGGAGCAATGCAGGCTGCTGTTCTCCCATGGAGACGATCGTAGAGGTGCTGGATGTAGTCCTGTGGAACGGCTTGCCATGCCATTTCCACCTGGCGCCTCAGTTGGACCAGCGTTCGTGCTGGACGTGCAGACCGCGTGAGACGACGCTTCATCCAGTCCCAAACATGCTCAATGGGGGACAGATTCGGAGATCTTGCTGGCCAGGGTAGTTGACTTACACCTTCTAGAGCACGTTGGGTGGCACGGGATACATGCGGACGTGCATTGTCCTGTTGGAACAGCAAGTTCCCTTGCCGGTCTAGGAATGGTAGAACGATGGGTTCGATGACGGTTTGGATGTACCGTGCACTATTCAGTGTCCCCTCGACGATCACCAGTGGTGTACGGCCAGTGTAGGAGATCGCTCCCCACACCATGATGCCGGGTGTTGGTCCTGTGTGCCTCGGTCGTATGCAGTCCTGATTGTGGCGCTCACCTGCACGGCGCCAAACACGCATACGACCATCATTGGCACCAAGGCAAAAGCGACTCTCATCGCTGAAGGCGACACGTCTCCATTCGTCCCTCCATTCACGCCTGTCGCGACACCACTGGAGGCGGGCTGCACGATGTTGGGGCGTGAGCGGAAGACGGCCTAACGGTGTGCGGGACCGTAGCCCAGCTTCATGGAGACGGTTGCGAATGGTCCTCGCCGATACCCCAGGAGCAACAGTGTCCCTAATTTGCTGGGAAGTGGCGGTGCGGTCCCCTACGGCACTGCGTAGGATCCTACGGTCTTGGCGTGCATCCGTGCGTCGCTGCGGTCCGGTCCCAGGTCGACGGGCACGTGCACCTTCCGCCGACCACTGGCGACAACATCGATGTACTGTGGAGACCTCACGCCCCACGTGTTGAGCAATTCGGCGGTACGTCCACCCGGCCTCCCGCATGCCTACTATACGCCCTCGCTCAAAGTCCGTCAACTGCACATACAGTTCACGTCCACGCTGTCGCGGCATGCTACCAGTGTTAAAGACTGCGATGGAGCTCCGTATGCCACGGCAAACTGGCTGACACTGACGGCGGCGGCGCACAAATGCTGCGCAGCTAGCGCCATTCGACGGCCAACACCGCGGTTCCTGGTGTGTCCGCTGTGCCGTGCGTGTGATCATTGCTTGTACAGCCCTCTCGCAGTGTCCGGAGCAAGTATGGTGGGTCTGACACACCGGTGTCAATGTGTTCTTTTTTCCATTTCCAGGAGTGTAGATAGAAAACAACAGCGGACCTACCACACTTCCCTGGGGCACTCCAGATGATACCCTCACCTCTGATGAACACTCACCATCGAGGACAAACGACAGACGTTTGTATGATTATCCTGCGTGAACGATTCAAACGTGGAATTTAAAACTTCGGCCTTCGTTTTGCTATCTTCTAATGCCAGGCCACACAGGTAAACGAATGATTGGATGAAAGCCTTAGACCCGCTTAGAGATTTTACGCAGAGCCAGAATTTTCTCGTGGTCTCGGCCAGACTTTTAGCCAAGGTATGATGCTGGTAACTTGTATGTTTGTAAAGGCTTCGTCGCTAGTGCTATGGAGGCCCGACTGCCACTGCTTTTAGATACTTCGAGCTTATGGGTTCATGAAACGGCTCCTGGTGCATTACACCACTAACCAGGAAAGTACTTGGACTCGAACAAACGCAAATACACCAAAATCGTGTGAGAAATAATGTAAAGGTCTCTTATTGCACTACTGATACTCCCGCATCTGCAAAACTCTGCAGTCGTCCGTTAGAGGCCTCTGTGTATGCCATGCCGCATTGCACGCTGACCTGCCGGTACGCCAGTCGGGACCAGTAGGGATGGCGCAGTGTGCCTCTGAAGTTGCGTTTTTGTATTGAAGCGTCAGATGGCTCGGCGATTGGTAATCAGTCGTGCTAATGTATTGCGATTGGTTGAGATGAAGTTACGAAGAACCCTTGTTCGTGAAGATGGTATTGGTGTAGAAGACGAATATTCGCATGCAGAAATATGAGCATAAGTTAGAAACAGATACTGTCGTAACACTAACACATAATGATGATGATAGGGATGATAATGACGAACAACTCATTGCAGACGGCAGTGCTACGGCAAGTGCGGGAAGAGGCGATGGAAGCAGTGACAGTGAATACCAACCGTCTCCCAAGAAGAAGGTTAAAGTTGCAAGTATCATCACGGCGTTTGATGACAACACACCGGAGAACATGTACGATGATTATTACGTAAGAGGTTTCGACACATACGACAAGCTTCTGAAAAGATACCCTAAACTGAAGTGTAAAAGCAATATATAAAACATACTGGATTACGTGGCAAAGAAAAGAGAAGGGAATACAGTTTTCAAAGGAAATCGAACACTGCTGTTCAAGACCATCAAGGAGCGTGCAATGGCGAAATTCGATGAAGCGCGAGAATGCGGTTCCGCCGTTCATTATTGGCATTTACAACATTGGGCGCTGGACGTAGCCTGAAATCTCGGGTGTACAAACTTTACAGCTTCACTAGGATTTATTACTAATTTGAAAAAGGAGTTTAGGATAACGTCACGCCGAATCAGTATGCTCCAAGCACGAAAAGATAAGGATGACGAAGAAGAGCTGATTGAAAGAGCTCAAACGTTTGTTGCTGACGTCAATGAGCATATCACGGGAGAAAACATCGATATTAGTTCTGTATGGAACTGTGATCAGAGTCAGTTCAACTATGAACTTTCTTGTGACAGAACACTATCCATGAAAGGGGAGAGAAACACTATCGCGATGTTGCAATCAGTTAACTGTGCAACACATAGTTACACTATCGATGTTGCTATATCAATGGACGGTTGATTCGCAGACAAACTCTATATATGCTTCCAAGAATCCAGTGGAAAGTTTGGACCCCGCGTGTCAAGGGAAACAGATACGCGGTGCCCTCCAAATGTCTTCGTCGATGCAAGTGTGAGTGGGAAGATAACGAAACAACATCTGAAGACATTTTTTCTGTCAGTTTTGAATCCTCATTTGTCAAGAAAGTCATTAGTGCTTTGTGACTTCTGGTCTGGACATAAGGATGAACGAGTACTACTGGAAGTATCTGGAGGAAAACATGTAGATTTAAAAATCATTCCGCCTAAAACTACAAAATATGCACAGCCTCTGGATGTGTATTTCTTCAGGCAATATAAAATATATGCCAAGAGAATAACAGACTTCATTAAACTACGTTCCAGTAATATTCAGCTGAAATTGCACGACAGATTCTTTATCATGCATATGCATTCTGTCATTTACAATCAGTTATCTGCGGGAGTATACAGACCAATGCTTCGTTACGCGTGGCAGAACGCCGGCTTCGATATTGGTGAACCAGTGAACAACTTCAAAAGTGTCATTGACGTGGCGTTCAACACTCATATTATAGAATGTGCAAATACGCCATGCGATCAACTTGCATTTCTCCACTGTGCAGTCATTCGTATTGCTCGGAGCATTTTATTGACATTCCGCATTCACATTTATAGTTATGATTGCTGCATTGCATATGGCGTCTACAATTACATCTACAGTGATATCTAGAGCATGACTGCAGAGTTTTGCAGAAAAACGACACCCACCAGCACATTCAGAGGTACATAATGGTCCTGTAACCCAACGTTCATACAGGTCTGTTTGTTCGAGCCCCAGTACTTCCCTGGTAAGACCATTTCTCCTGCCACTACTGCACAGCTGTGCGCCAAGGTCAGGCAATAGGACAGGAGAACGATTTTACCACACTCCAACAAATCAGTAAAAAAGGTCTCCCTGTCACTATTGCATAGCTAAGCCGCAGGGCCAGATAACAGGATAGGAGAAGGAAGATTCTACAACACTCCAACGAATTAGTAACAGAATCATACAAATATCTTAAAAAGGTTTACTTATCTTTGCGAGTAGCTGAATGATTAAGTCAGAAACACTGCTTGTAATATAACACAGAAAAGGTTCTCAATGGCTAAGTGCAAATAAACGTAGATAAACTTCACCTTACGTAGCAAATACAATTACAACTGTCTGTTCACTTCTAAGAGTTCACTAAACGACGTTCCCTGTCTAAGACAGCCCTGGACGCTGATCTGTAACCTAGTGGGCGAGGGCCGGTCTTCTATCTTCCGAGTAGGCTTCTGTCCGTTGTTGTCCAGTCATTGGCGGAATGTAATCGGCCGGAAATTGGCCGAGGCGAAGTCGATATCTTCATCCTCAGCGCCGCCCGAGGCGCTTGCAACACCTCCGTTTTTATCCCGACCTGATCTGATCGAATAGCAGCCCAATATTTATTATTAACATGACTGTGAACCTAATGGGGCTGGTAATCGGAATTGACTGGTACGGAAGTTGTTACTTTCCAGTTCGTCAAGTTCAATACTATAATACTGAAAGTATGGTAATAAGGAACACCAACACAGTTTTACTAATTACGAACTTTTATTCTTCTCAAAAGACAAAAAGGAGACAGCCACTGCCTTTGTCAAACATATCTAATTACGGCTAATCTCAGCACAGGCTTTCTTCATTTGGCATTATCGTCACACGCTAATCCATCACTGCATCCAACACTGCAGTCCAAGGTTAGGCCGGCGCGGTAGACGCGAAACTAAATATCTGCACTAGTAACGTCACTGATCACTTTTATAAAGACACTTCATCACTTTCTCGGTATTTATTTATTATTTAGGGGTCTAACCACAGCGATGGTGACACCCCTCTCAGTTGAAAACTCTGTATTCCAATAATGACCTCCACACACACACCATTCCCGCCAACCACTCTGGCGCATCTCGACACTCGCTCTCGCAACACGTCACAATCGATTGTTCGCCCTATCGACCTGTGCCGAGTGCAAAGTTATAGTAAGGGCCTACGGACCCCTTACACGCTGGTGGAACACGCGCAAGTAGTGAGTCTCTACTGCACTGGCACCAGCTCTCATCTTTGTGCTTGTGGTGTTTTTGCCCTGGTTGTGTCTTGTTCGGACGATAAAATGCTTCGCGCATGGATCTTTTCACAGACGCACGACTCCCTACTAATCTTTGCCTGTCGTCATTTGCGCGTCCCCTTTGGAACCGAGAGTGCAACGGCCTTTGTTTGGTCAGCATTTTTCGAATTTCGTTATTAAACCACGGTGGGTCTTTTCCGCCGATAAACCACTTGCTTGGCACATTTCCCTAGTCGGCTCCGTTAGAGCTCTTTGATTACGGGAGAAGATTAAGAGTTATAAAACTTGGAAGAATAGTGACTATGGAATGTACGTTGTCTAAGAAAAACACATATAGCAATGAATAGCCAAATAAATTCAACGGACGAAATATCAGTGACTCTCTTAAAGAAGCAGCCTGGACGTCTTGGGGTGCTGTATGAGGTGTAGAGTCGACCTGTCACACTTACCAATGACGTGGCAGCGACGCGAAGCATACGAGGAGGGACCCAAAAGAAACCGGTCTCTGAGGACGCTGCCACTCGTGGACGTAGTGCAGGGTTCTCACGCTAGATGGTGTCAGTAGAGACCTTCATGAAACAGCTGTGCAGACGGCGTCAGTGTAGAGCTGAACGTGCAAGTGTGGTATTTTGTTTCTCTGACTGTTGGCGGGTTACCTCTGCGAAGTCGTTATGGCAACTTTAAAAGAACAAAGAGTGTGTGTGAAATTTTGTTTCCTGCTTAAAAAAAACTACAATGGAGATACACCAAATGCTCCAGTAAGGTTTGCAGGAGGACGCTATGAGCCGCACACAGGTTTTCGAGTGGTTTGGGTGAGATGTGTGTTGAAGACCAAGCTCGTTCTGGACACCCTTCAACATCGCGAAATGAAAACAATTTAAAGTCCGCCAGAAGACCAACGAGGATCGTCGCCAAACGATAGACCAAATTTCATCAGAGACAGGAATCAGTTGGAGCTCGTGCCCGCAGATTGTGAGTGAGGATTTGAACATGAGACGTGTTGCTGCTAAATTTGTTCTGCGCCTTCTCACACAGGAGCAAAAAACCATCCGCATGAATGTGTGTCAGGACTTGAAAACAGCGATTGCACGTGATCCAAACTTCTTGAACAAAGTCATTACAGGGGATGAGAGTTGGTGTTACGGGTATGATCCAGAAACCAAGCAAGCGTAAAGCTAGTGGAGGACTACCAACTCTCCCAGACCAGAAAAAGCAAGGCAAGTGAGGTCAAATTTGGAGACGATGATCATTGTCTCTTTTGATGTTCGTGGAATTGTGCATCGGGAATTGGTACCCCCTGGCCAGACTGTTAATCAGCACTTTTACTTGGATGTTTTAAGGCGTCTGCGAGAGGACGTGTGCAGGAAACGCCCAGAACTTTGGCGATCAGGTGACTGGTTTCTGCATCACGACGACGCTCCAGCACACACGGCCTTACGAGTGACCCACTATTTGGCATCTCAGAGGTGGTCTGTCGTTCCCTACGCTCCGTATTCGCCGGACCTAGCTTCGTGCGACTTTTTCCTATTTCCACGAATGAAAAAAACGCTAAAAGGGGAGCGTTATGACGATCTGGAGGCGGTAAAAACAGCTTCGCAAAGGGTGTAAAGTGTCAGGCAAATCCAACACCTTCCATGAAAACCCTGACATGATATGCAAATCCGGCAGTATGTTACATAGCTCCGAATAAATCCTGACATTAAATTAACCAAAGTAATAAGATCAACGAGTGAGCAAATGGAATACCACAGACTAACACAAGAACGCCTAAATGCCTGTCATACCTTCCCACCGTGAAACAGACGCAGTTCCGAGGGAAGAAACGAGAACAGAAGCCGAGAGCAGAACCGTGTTAAGCTAGATGGCCCTACGATAAGGGACGGACACCCACGGTGCCAGCTAACCACCAGGACCACCCCCCAGCCCATGTTAAAAGATACAGCCCTCCAGAAGAATAGATCTTACGATAACACTAAAAGGGCTACACCAGCTGCAAGTTTCAGCGTGAAACTTTTTCGCGTCTCTGTTACGTTGCAAACGTTAAAAACATTGCCCCACCACGAAAAGTATAACGTTTCTCATTGGATAGACAGAATTTTTGTAGGCGGAGCTTAAGGTTAACATTGAGACCCTGATTGGTCAGATGAAAACACAGCCAGATAGTTTTTTTTTAAACCAACTTCGGTAAATTGTAGTAAGGAGAAGTTAGGGGGTAGTTGCTTCCGAGACGGCGAGGTGCATGGAGCTGTGCCGCCCACCGCCCCCTGACGAACACTGACAAGGTAATGAACGCACGTGATGCCACATTTTTGAGCGCATAAGGCTTCACTCAGAACTGCAGAAGTCTCATCTGTTACATCCCCTTTTTCCGTAATACTAGTGTCGATCGTCAATTGAAGCTCATGGTATTCACATTTGCTATATAAGTTAAAATCTGAAACGCGATGATTTTTCTGTTATATAGTTATTGAGAAGCCACATCAGCCACTGTAATTTACGACAAGTTAGATAAGTAATTAAAGATAATTGAGGGTCACTGTAGACCATTATGATAGATTTCTCTTTTGTGAAACTTAATTTAAACCTAGATTATAGATGTGATATGGCATAGGTCATCCTTCGATCCATTGTAGATCTTGGAAACCCACTCAGGGAATATTCGTTCACATTTTTGTTGAACGCAGTTGGTTTTTATCGTCCTGTATTAAAATATTTCCTTTTATCAATAGTGCAATTTATAAACAATGTTTTGTGAGTAGAATAAAATTTCCAATGGTAAACTTAACTGCTTTTTCGACGTTATTTTACCAGCTAACTAAAAATAGGAAAGCCTTGAACCCCTTCCACTAAACTTAGTTAGTATTAAGATTCTTTTACAGGGAGTGCAGTGGAGCTGACACTGGAATCATTAAGTATTTGGTTATATCATCGCTAGTCTCACTGAACTCTTCTGAACTCTACAGGTCATGTGTGGTCTGGCGTCTCCTTACCAGCAACAGGTCCCAGGTTCAAACCAGTCAATTCCCTAAAAAACACGCTCAGAGCGTCGTTGCGCGAAAGTGGTAGGGAGACACGACTTAGAACAAACAGACACCACGCAGAATGTTAGAAGGGCACTGGACAATATCAAATTTGAAGAGTTCCAAACATGCTTCCAACAGTGGGAAAAGAGACTTGACAAGTGCATCGCATGTAATGGAGAGTATTTTGAAGGTGACTGAAGTAATTTTGTAAAAAGGTTCATCAATAAATTTTTTGTGACAACAATACGGTTTCTTTTGGGTGCCCCCTCGTATGCGACAGTCAGTTATATGGAACCAACCCACGTGGACGCGTGACAAAATAGCAGAAAGTACTTATCCATTCAGTGACCAAAATACCTGTAGCTGCCGAATGGGACGACTGAAATCAGTATCCCGTGGAATACGCCCTCTGGACAATTCATTCGATCATTCCCTCATCAGTTTACTACCTCCATCTTATAGATCTCCCGTTTGTACTCGCAATGTAGGACATGCACTGCTTGACAATTGCTAAGGAGCAACTGTCAGCTGCTGCTACGGAACAACCGACAACTGCTATGGAACATCCCACCAGTGTTACTAAAAGGAAATATAGAGAACAGGACGTGTTAACTGTTTCGACGTTTTTGCACCAACGCTCGGTATGCATTCGACACTTCATGCAGTACCGTGTTTGATGAATTTCGTTGTCGAACTGATTAGTGCGACATTCCGCGTGGTACTATAACATTCTTTGTTTATGGTTCATTTAAATTTTTATAATATTTTGCTTTAAAATTTTCACATATTCATACTATATTTTCTGTATATGTAAAGTGTGTTATACTGGAGTTAGAAGTTCTTCGCATTGTCTGTAAGTAATGTATGTAAAATACTATGTAAATTGTTTACTAGGTTAAATAATTTTCTGATGACGTTTTGTAGTTAAAATATTTGTGTGTATAAACTGTTCATGTTGATGTAAATTTAACTATTGTATGAAATCGTCACACTTAGGAACACTGTGAGAAATAGGTGTTACGTAAAAGCCAGTGTGCTTTTGTTTGAAACGGACGTGGCTGTGGGGAGTAGAAAAGGTGACAATGGCGAGATGGAGCGCTACAAGCACGGGAAGTAAGTCACACACTCAGTAGCTAGCAGTGATTGGGGCAACATCTTTGTGGAGCAGGAGAAGCTTTGCCTGCAAATTTCCACAAAAATGCCTCGGATGAAGACTGCAAACGGCTTACGGCATAGCTGCGACTTGTTGGGGAACTGTACGTAAAATTGAACGACGCCAGAAACTGAGCCCATACATCATGATGCATGCAGGCCGTTCTGTCGGTAGTTTAGCCGCCATGATGGTTCGCCACTCCCAAGCCTACAACCACCAGATAATATTTTTTTTGTATTTTTTCTTTTGTACGGCGTGAACTATTAATTTAAACTGTGTTTTAGTAACCATTCTTAAACTTTAAAGAAACTGTTTCACCTTGTTGCCTATATAGAGTTCCTTCCTGGTGTTTGATTAATCCGAGTATCCTGTTTTACAGACTTAGACATTATGGTGCTAGGAGCCGTTACCCAGGCTGCTCCATCTCTACAACTGCCCCTCAGATACCCTTACAGCAGCCACGAACACTTCATCTCCCGCATGTGGGAGAATGGTACTGGCCACCATAGGTTGCCGAAGGCCCCCTGAAATATTCACGACACCCATGACCAGCGTTGCTGGTGTCAGTATTCCAGATTCCCGAAAAACGCAGGAGAAATTTTCCGATACCCCACGAATTCTCCACATAATACGATATTTGAGATTTTTCCGATACTCGTCTTCAATAAATTACTGATTACAGCATTTCATGCTTATAATATGCTTATATGTTTCATAAATTTAAGTATTTACGAGATAAAACAGAAATTCAAGTAATTCGAAAGACCACAAAAAGTTTTTTATGTGGCGTAATGCTTTGCCCTAGACATGCGCTCAGCAGCTTTTCTCGCAGGCCCTCAGCCATTGTTATGTCCAGTCTCGCTTAAGTAATATCTGTATGTAAAAGAGTATTTATCTACCCTGTTTATATGATATTGCTTGAAATCTTCTTTGTGAAACTCATTCTGAGGTCTTGAAAATCATTAAACCCAACACCAGCAACAAACTCACCAACCATCAAATTATCGGTGCAACAGCTACGATATAAATTGTAAGACGTTAAATTTCCACATAATGACAATCCCCAAAAATCCCTAATCGAGTTGAAATTCCTCACAGTTTGGGAAATTCCCCACGAACTGGCAAAGCTGCCCATGACATACTTTGATGTGGCTGAGTCAACAACAATGTGCACCTTGTTGATCGCGTCCTATGTGGGCCAAGCCTTCCGGAAAACTTACTGCCAATAACTGATGCAGCACAAATCTCTGTGTCTCATCAGTCTGTCTCTTAGCAACTTCTCGGTCTTGCTCAGGAAATCGAGAAGACATATTGGTCAGTACGATTTTGGCATCCTTGTCGGGGCCTTTCTTTATTCTCACTACTTCTGCCACTCCGACAGGTCTTGTGACGCCAAATATTGGAGGACTTCTGCCGGAATTCCGTCCGGACCGACCGCTTTCAGTCTTGTGAAAGTATAATCTGTTCCGTCGAGCTCCTCGAGAAAGGGTATATGTTAGCACCATTTTGATACTCAGGTTCCACGCCTCCCTGATGGCGCCCTGCTCTTCTTCTGGATTGTCATATGGCGACAACTTCTGCAACAAAAAGGACAGTGTGGCAATAAGTTGAGCACCACAGACTGCCAACATGGTGAACATTGTTGCGGCATCTCTTAGACTCTGCAGCGGAGACAGGTGGTGCGTCCAAATACAACACTGGACACATCGCTGGCACTGCATTGTCTTATCAGACGAGTCTCGCTTCTACACACAGCATCACAATACACATATCAGAGCGTGTACGCTCCAACAGTGCTTAATTTCAGAACATTTAAATGCCACAACATACTTCCTCAACAACACAACCCTTCGCCACCTTCCCTCCCCCCCCCCCCCCCCACCCCACACACACACACTTAACCATAGATAAAAGTCACAGGTTCAAAGTTTTGAATATTTGTGGTAAAACTTGCAAAGAGCTATTTTTTACAAAATACTGTTCTGAAATTCAGGTTTGTGGAAGATATCCCCTTATAATCAAAACAATAAAACCACAAGATTTAAAATAAACAACAGCTGCTGCCGTCTGTCCCCGTACCACTGTCATTTTCAGCTCGATACAATGCGGAAGAGGTCGGTTGTCTTCGAAAATATGACGTCATGCATTTAACTGCAGTCAGCCGCAACGTTCAAACAACTGCGTTCTAGCTGCTCAGTGAATTGTAACTGCTCAATGAACGTGTGTCCCGTACATAGGTGCATGCAAGGAAGGGGGGGGGGGGGGCTGGTGTGTGTGTGTGTGTGTGTGTGTGTGTGTGTGTGTTTGTGTGTGTGTGTGTGATTTCCTAAGGGACCAAACTGCTGAGGTCATCGGTCCCTAGACTTACACACTACTTAAACTAACTTATGCTAAGAACGACACACACACACGTGCCCGAGGGAGGACTCGAACCTCTGGCGGGAGGGGCCGCACACCCGTGACATGGCGCCTCAAACCGGTCGGTGGGAGGGGGGTAGGTAAACTGGACGGAATATATCCTCTTCCTGATATCTGAGAAAACGCTTTTTATTCATTATCCAATTCTCTCATTTTATAGCAATGGTTATCAGCGACTCAGCTGCACAGTAGGCTAATTACTGCTATAGTGCGCGTCATTTACGACGGCGGCCGAGTTTAGGTTCGTTCTGCGCATCTGACATCACAAAACGCAGTCAGCCAATGAACAGAGAACCACGTTGCCAGAGGTAGACTGCAATGCAGAGCACGGACAAGTGTCTTCAGTTTCAGAAATGTTCAGTCATAAATAAAGTAATTGAACAAACGCAATGTCTTGATAGCAGACTTTCTAGTACAGAAAGTTAGGAAAAAGCATTCTTTATACAAATTGCTTCATATTCTATTAATTAATTAAACCAAACAAGCAATAAGCGGCGTAATTCAGACGATAGCAAGGAAAGATGATTGTATTATTCTCACAAACCGCTTTTTCGCAATAAAGAACAGCGGTAATTGTTTATTTTGTACTGTACTTCGACGAAACGTGAATAATTCTTAGTCAGACCAACAGTGTTTATCGGTATTTGGCGTGATGTTTTAGAGTCCTCCACGATTTCTGTTGAATGACAAGCTGCGTTAGCATAATGGTTCAGACGTTTGGCTGCTATATCATAGGTTCTGAGTTCAAACCTTGATCTGTGCTCAATATTTTCTTTATTTAAAAACAATATCGAAGTGTCTTACTTCATGAATTTTTTTCGTTTGAATGTAATTTTTTGAAATTTCTAGTGCTTTGTCTCTTCATTATAATCATAATAAGTTTCCGGTTTTTCTAATTTTGACTCCCAATATTTCTTATCACAGCAATTAGAAACAATGAAAAGGCACACATACAATATTCATGTTATCTGTTCTGTTTGTATATCTGCTCTACCGCAGTCGCTGTTTTACTATTCATATTTAGATATATTCTTTTGTGACAGTATTAAAAGTATTATTTAGAGCAGAATATCGGCTCGTATGTTGCCGAGCTTCTTGATTGTCTGACTCAGTTCTTTGCTTCACTGCTTTGGCAACATCGTATTCAATGTTTTCGTCGACTGATCTATGTTTTGGCAAGTATTTGTTGTCCGTTGTGACAAACACAAATTGTTTGCACACTGCACCTCACTGACAATATATTTTAGTTTCTATGTTTTATTACGTCCACAATCACTTTTGTGTACTTCGCCAACTTTGGTTTAATCAGAACGTTTTAGAAAAAAGCGAAATGACTCTGGTACAAATAAAAGTTTTATTACAGTCGCTGAAGATGGAATATTTCCCAATATTACATACGACACCTATCTCGTACTTAAATTAAATGAGACATTGTTATACAGTAAATTTTATAGGAAATTTAGGTATTTTGTTAACATTTCATTCTCAACATTGTGGCAACTAAAATCGACCATACGGAAAGTATACACTATGGACTTTTACCTCTGCAAACTCTTCAAAATTTCGTGCAATGGTTTACTACATTTAATGCTGTACAATAACTGCGTTGAACATCGAAACAAAATTAAGTCATTTATGGGGGGGAAGGTATCAGTCAAGAAGATGTGTAAAAATCAAATTTTTGGGATAAATAGTTTTTGTGAAATCGAATGATAAAGTGTGTCAAAGCAGTCGAAACACCATGTGTCTGCACAGGCGAGCAGTGCAATGATGACAAAATCGCGCACATCGCGGAATGCGGGAAGCACGTCTCTGTAGCAGCGAAAGGGTTAATGCGGCCGTGGTGGCTTTACTTAATAAACTGCGCGCTGCCCCCTAAACGTAAGTTTGCGAACTATACTATACTATGGCGCTGCTTCTCTTGGCGCGTGCGTCGTTTGCAACTGGCAACGCAGCAATCTCCAGCGTCTGGGCGGGCATGCGCGAGCCGCCAAGATAAAAGAATTGAACTATAGTCCGACGGAAAATACTGTGACTTTAGCAATAACTATATACATATATACTAGATTTTTTTCCTTGCATCTCTGTAAGATGAGAAAATTCCAGAAATTAGAGCTAATACAGCAATGGTGGGCGATAACCTCCGGCGTAAGAAGTCACGCTTGTTCTGCAACGGTCTTGTCAAAATGGGAGGAAGAGGGGACAGAGGTTCAGGGCACTCTCTTCCCCTTTCAGAGGCTGAGTTCCGCAATAAATTTCAGCTAGTAAGAGGGGAAACTACCCCTACAGGCGGGAGAAACAGCAATGATCAACGGTATGAGGATGCAGAAGGCAATGGAGATCACTGCATTAAAGACCCCCCCCCCCTGCGGGTCCGGGGATTAGAATAGGCCCGAGGTATTCCTGCCTGTCGTAAGAGGCGACTAAAAGGAGTCCCACCCCCTCAAGGGGGTCGTTAGCGCCTGCGTCCGGAGACGGACGGTTCCACGACCTCTATTTGCGGTCATTTTGCTTTTTCACTTCTCGTTTCTTCCTTCCTTTGTTTGGTTCCTTTCTTTGCTCTTTTCCACCTCACTGTCTTCCTTACTCTTTCCCTTGTCTTCTTCTCCTTGCCTTCTCATTGCCTTCTTCTCCTTGGTTCTCCTTGCCTTCTCATTGCCTTCTTCTCATTGCCTTCTTCTCCTTGCCTTCTCATTACCTTCTTCTCCTTGCCTTCTCTGGTCTCCGCCTCGGCGTTTGAGACAGTCTGTCCTCTCTCTCCTTCTCTCTCTTCTTTTTCCTCTTCTTCCTTCCTCCCTGTGCGTGCCTGAAGGCCGACCCACGCGTTCGCACGCATAGCCGGTGACGGGGTAACGCGTAATTCCCCGCCCTGGGTAGACATGTAAGGCGCGGGGAGGGGTGATTGCCTGAGCTGATACCTTCTGACCATGCCGATTGGTCCCTCCGTCTGTTTCTCGGGAGGTGTGACCTGAGGTGTAAACATTCACCTAAGGCGGGAGTGCCCTCTGAGAGGGTCCCCACAAGGAAGGAGCGCGCCATCGGAAACGCTGGCAATCATGGGGGATTCCTCCGCAATGGCTTTCACTCCATCTGTCTCGACTTCTGCCCAAAAACGGAAACGTGACCAGCCACCAGTGACAAAAGTACTACCGCCTGCCCCACAGTTCCTCGTCGTTTCTCGATCTGAGGACGGAAAGGATTTTTCCTCTGTCAACCCTTTCGTTATCCAGAAGGGTGTAGATGCCATAGCCGGATCTGTCAAATCTTGTACCAGGTTGCGTAACGGTACCTTATTACTAGAAACTGAGAGCGCCTTTCAGGCACAAAAACTGCTTCGGGCCACACTCCTGTACATGTTCCCTGTGCGAGTGGAGGCTCACCGAACTTTGAATTCGTCTCGTGGTGTGGTCTATACTAGCTCCCTCGACAGATTGACTGACGAGGAGATTCAATCATTCCTCGCTGAGCAGGGCGTGACGGCTGTCCATAGGGTCATGAAGAAGGTCAACAATGACCTTGTACCGACCCGGACACTTCTCTTGACCTTCGATAGTGTTAAGCTGCCATCGCGCATCAAGGCGGGCTACGAGGTTATTTCTGTTTGCCCCTATGTCCCGACACCTACGCGCTGCTACCAGTGTCAGCGTTTCAATCACACTCGACAGTCTTGTTCCAATGCGGCTAAATGTGTCACTTGTGGCAGGGATGCCCATGAGGGTGACTGTCCACCTCCGTCTCCTCGTTGTGTGAACTGTCAGGGTGACCATACCGCATCCTCCCGCGACTGTCCTGTCTATAAGGAAGAACGCTGTATCCAAGAAATTCGGGTCAAAGAGAAAGTGTCCACCTCGGCTGCTCGCAAGCTGTTGGCTAGTAGGAAACCCACGCTGCTCCCAGCGGGGAAATACAGTACTGTCCTCGCCTCTCCTCGGACTACCAGGGAGGTGGCAACCCAGACATGCGATCTGCCCTTCAGCACCACGGTCGTCCGTTCGGACAGTGCTAAGATCGCCCGGTCAACGTCTCCTCTTCCTCCCGTCACCCCTCAGCCACAAGCACCTTCATCAGCTTCCGCCAAGACGAAGACCCAGAAGTCCAATGCACGGGCCTTCAAGAAGGAACCGTCCCGTGCAGACTTCCTACGTACCTCGACCTCCCAGCCTTCGACCGGTCCTTCCACCAAACGTCCTTCCAAGAAGGCTCATAGGAAGCACAGTTCTCCTTCTCCGCCACGGCGCATTTCTTCTCCCGCGCCACCCAGCGGTTGCCGCCCCAGGCCGTCATCCGTTTCGCCTGGCCGCACCGCTGGTCGCCGAACATCTGGCCGTTCACCGGCGGAGGAAGCTCCCCCTCCCGGTCATCTTCCCAAGATGGCCGATGAACCTATAGACCCCATGGACGATGACTGTCCGCCTACTGATAGCGGCGGCAGTGCTCGCTCGTAGCCAGGCCCTCAGCGGCCTTCGAGGTGACCTCTTCTTTCGTCTTTCTTTTCTTCTTACGATGGCACTTATTCACTGGAATATTCGCAGCATTCGCTCCAACCGAGAGGACTTGAAGTTGCTGCTCCGCTTGCACCGTCCGCTCGTCGTAGCCCTCCAGAAAACGAAGCTACGCCCATGCGATCAAATTGCCTTGGCACACTACACCTCTGTGCGTTTTGACCTACCCCCTGTGGTAGGTATCCCGGCCCATGGAGGGGTTATGTTGCTGGTCCGGGATGATATTTACTACGATCCCATCACGTTGCACACCGGCCTGCAGGCGGTAGCCATCCGCATTACTCTCCCTACTTTTACATTTTACATTTGTACCATTTACACTCCATCGTCATCTGCCGTTACCAGGGCAGACATGATGCAACTTACTGCTCAGCTACCTGCACCATTTTTGTTAACTGGAGACTTCAATGCCCACCATCCCCTTTGGGGCTCTCCAGCATCCTGCCCGAGGGGCTCCCTGTTAGCAGACCTTTTCAACCAGCTCAATCTTGTCTGCCTCAATACTGGCTCCCCTACTTTTCTTTCGGACACATCTCACACCTATTCCCATTTAGACCTCTCTATATGTACTCCCCAACTTGCACGCCGGTTTGAGTGGTATGCACTTTCTGATACATATTCGAGCGACCACTTCCCGTGTGTTATACATCTCCTGCAGCATACCCCCTCTCCGTGCTCCTCTAGTTGGACCATCTCCAAGGCAGACTGGGGGCTCTTCTCTTCCAGGGCGACCTTTCAGGATAAAACCTTCACAAGCTGCGATCGTCAGGTCGCACACCTCACGGACGTCATTCTCGCTGCTGCTGAATATTCCATCCCTCACCCTACTTCTTCTCCACGTCGCGTACCGGTCCCCTGGTGGACTGCAGCATGTAGAGACGCTTTACGTGCTCGTCGACGTGCTTTACGCACCTTTAAACGCCACCCTACAGTGGCGAATTGTATCAATTATAAACGATTACGTGCTCAGTGTCGTCGTGTTATTAAAGAAAGCAAGAAAGCCAGCTGGGCTGCTTTCACAAGCACCTTCAACAGTTTTACTCCTTCTTCTGTTGTCTGGGGTAGCCTGCGCCAGCTATCTGGCACTAAGGTCCACTCACCAGTTTCTGGCTTGACGGTCGCGAATGACGTCCTTGTGGCCCCTGAGGATGTCTCCAATGCCTTCGGCCGCTTTTTCGCCGAGGTTTCGAGCTCCGCTCATTACCACCCTGCCTTCCTCCCCCGCAAACAGGCAGAGGAGGCTAGGCCACCTAACTTCCGCTCTTCGAATCGTGAAAGTTATAATGCCCCATTCACCATGCGGGAACTCGAAAACGCACTTGGCCGATCACGGTCCTCCGCTCCAGGGCCTGATTCTATTCATATTCAGATGCTGAAGAACCTTTCTCCTGCGGGTAAAGGTTTTCTTCTTCGTACTTACAATCGCATCTGGATTGAGGGACATGTTCCCGCATGCTGGCGCGAGTCTATTGTTGTCCCGATTCCTAAGCCGGGGAAGGACAAGCACTTGCCTTCCAGTTATCGACCCATCTCGCTTACCAGCTGTGTCTGTAGTGATGGAGCGAATGGTTAACTCTCGATCGGTTTGGCTGCTCGAGTCTCGACGCCTACTTACCAATGTACAATGTGGATTTCGTAGGCGCCGCTCTGCTGTCGACCATCTGGTTACCTTGTCGACCTTCATTATGAATAACTTCTTGCGGAAGCGCCCGACCGCGGCTGTGTTCTTTGATTTGGAGAAGGCTTACGACACCTGTTGGAGGGCGGGCATTCTCCGCACCATGCATACATGGGGCCTTCGCGGTCGCCTCCCTCTTTTTATTCGTTCTTTTTTAATGGATCGACAGTTCAGGGTACGTGTGGGTTCTGTCCTGTCAGACACCTTTCACCAGGAGAATGGGGTGCCACAGGGCTCAGTTTTGAGCGTCGCTCTCTTCGCCATAGCGATCAATCCAATAATGGATTGCCTCCCAGCTGATGTATTCGTAGACGATTTTACCATCTATTGCAGTTCGCTGCGTATGTGTTTCCTGGAGCGCTGTCTTCAGCGTTCTCTTGACCGTCTTTACTCCTGGAGTGTCGCCAATGGCTTCCGTTTCTCTGCCGAGAAGACGGTCTGTATTAACTTCTGGCGCTACAAAGAGTTTCTCCCACCGTCCTTACGACTCGGTCCCGTTGCTCTCCCATTCGTGGAGACAACAAAATTTTTAGGTCTCACATTTGACAGGAAACTTAGTTGGTCTCCACATGTGTCATATTTGGCTGCCCGTTGTACCTGTTCTCTAAATGTCCTCCGTGTTCTCAGTGGTATGTCGTGGGGAGCGGATCGAACCGTCCTGCTTCGTCTATATCGGTCGATCGTCCGCTCCAAGCTGGATTATGGGAGCTTCGTATACTCCTCTGCATGGCCATCCATCTTACGCCGCCTCAACTCCATACAACATCGGGGTTTACGACTTGTGATCGGAGCATTTTATACCAGTCCCATCGAGAGTCTTCATGCTGACGCTGGTGAGTTGCCACTCACCTACCGGCGCGATATACTGCTTTGTCGGTATGCCTGTCGGCTACTGGCAATGCCCGACCACCCGTCTTATCGTTCCTTTTTTGATGACTCTCTCGACAGTCAATACGGGTTGTATGTCTCTGCCCTGCTACTCCCTGGAGTTCGCTTTCGTCGCCTCCTTCAACACCTTAATTTTTCACTCCCTGCAACCTTTCGAGTGGGCGAGAGCCACACGCCACCTTGGCTCCAGGCTCAGGTTCGCGTCCACCTTGACCTCTGCTCGCTCCCTAAGGAGGTTACCCCAGTTCAGTCTACCACTCCCGTTTTATCGAACTTCGTTCGAAGTTCATTAATATGACCTTCATTTATACAGATGGCTCTAAGACCAATGACGGGGTTGGATGTTCCTTTATTGTCGGGGCACACAGTTTCAAATACCGGCTCCATGGCCTTTGTTCGGTCATCACAGCTGAGCTCTTTGCCCTCTACCAGGCTATCCTTTACATCTGCCGCCACCGACATTCTGCATATGTCATCTGCTCCGATTCCCTGAGCGCTATCCAGAGCCTCTGTGATCCGTACCCGGTTCACCCTTTCGTGCACCGGATCCAACGCTCTCTTCAGCAGCTGGTGGACGTCGGTTCTCCGGTTAGCTTTATGTGGGTTCCTGGCCATGTCGGTATCCCTGGGAACGAAGCTGCAGATGCCGCGGCCAAGGCTGCGGTCCTCCAGCCTCGGACAGCATCTTGTTGTGTCCCTTCGTCAGATTGTAGCAGGGTAATTTGTCGGCGCATTTTATCGCAGTGGCATGCCGATTGGGCTGCACTTACAGACAACAAACTTCGGGCCCTGAAACCTCTTCCCGTGGCTTGGACGTCCTCCTCACGCCCTTCTCGGCGGGAGGAGGTCGTTTTGGCCCGGTTACGAATTGGCCACTGCCGGTTCAGCCATCGCCATCTGCTGACGGCTGCGCCGGCGCCGTTCTGCCCCTGTGGGCAATTGCTGACGGTCTGCCATATTTTAACGGTCTGTCCGGATTTTAACACCCTGCGTCTTGATCTTGGCCTGCCACGCACTGTAGAAGCCATTTTAGCGGATGACCCACGAGCAGCTGCTCGCGTTCTTCATTTTATCAATTTGACAACCCTCTCAAAGGACATTTGATTCTGCTGTTTTCCTTTTTTAATCCTATGCCTGTCTGTCTGTCTTTTATCGTGTTTTCCGTTTCGTTGCTGTTTTAAACTTGTGACTCGCGGTGCATTCCTCACGTAGTCTGGGCGCTAATGACCGTTGAAGTTGTGCGCCCTAAAACCACAAAAAAAAAAACTGCATTAAAGACACGTAATGTGTATCCATAGGACATGTGGCGTGTAACTGAAAAAACGTCTATTGGCAAAAGATGAGGACTAGTCTCCCATTCGGATTGCTGGGAAGAGGCTGCCAAGGAGGGGGTGACCACGAGAAAAAGATCGAATAACCGACGAAAGGATAAAGTCCTGCGAGTGGTGGCGTGGAATGCCGGAAGTCTGACAAGGCAGGGAAGCTAGGAAATCTTGAGCGTTGGCAATACTCTCTTAGGATTTAAAGGTTGGCTACAGCGCGCATACACAAGCTCTGGAATCTAAGATATTGTTGTCGCGCTTCGCAGCGCACCGATTAACTAGTGGCAGTTTTTGAAGCCAGTGTAGGGGCCCACCTGCTGTGGTGTGCACGTGTTTTGGGCGACGGGTCGTCGCCGAACTGCCGTACTGCCGTGTCCGCCAGCAGCGACACAGTATTGAGTTGATATTTTTTATAATTTGCAGCGCGCTTATTCATTTAAAGAAAAGGGTTTGTGTATGCGCGTAGCAGCAGACGGTAATTCTGATAATGATAGGAGTTGAATTCTTAACAGTAGCCATTGTTAGGCGAATAGATTAACTATTGATTTTTGTCATTGATTTCTTTTGTAATTGTCAGGGAATTGTTTCACTATGCATATAACTGAGAAGTAATTCAGTCTGTCTCAAGAGTTTGATTAATTTGTAATATTACTTTAATGCCACTGGGGCAGATTTACATACGAAGCGATGTTCAAAGAGCTTCTAGCGTTTTGTTAATGGAATGAGAAAGAATCGCTTTCAAAATATAGTTTTTTTTAAAAAAAAAAGGGAATCACGTGTTTGGGTTATCATTTATCGAGTTTAGATTTGACCAAACCCTTTCTCTTGAGTTATATGTAGTTGTAGTAAGCAGCAGCAGCCGCAGCAACAGCAGCAGCCGCCATACAGAACATGCATTGCACTCAGCATGAATAATAGGTTTTTTATGTTTTTGTTAAATAATGGAATGCAGCAGATCAAGCAGTGGCAGCAGAAAGTAAGCTATTTGTTGCGCACAGGACCAATCAAAAAAAAGTAAAGTTTAGGCGATCCCTGTAATAGTAAAGTTAACAATAGTACAAGCACGAGATTTTCAGTGGAAAACACGAGATAAGAAGAAAGGGCTCGTGACGTTCAATCTGAAAAGGGAAATGCTAAGGCTCAGTTTAGATGTGGTAGGGATAAGTGAAGTAAAATGGAAAGAAGACAAAGATTTCTGGTCATATGAGTAGGGTAATATCAACAGCAGCAGAATGTGGTATAGCTGGAGTAGGATTAGTTATGAATAGGAAGGTAGTGCGGAGAGTGTGTTTCAGTGAACAGTTCAGTGATAGGCTTGTTCTCACCAGTATAGACAGCAGATCAACACCGACGACGACAGTTCAGGTATACATGCCGAAGTCGCCAGAAAAAGACGATGAGGTAGAGCAAGTATATGAGGATATTGAATGGGTAATTCAATACATAGAGAGAAATGAAATCCTACTAGTTACGAAGGATTGGAATGCGGTTGTAGGGGAAGGAGTAGATCAAAGGGTTACGGAAGAAAACGGGCTTGGTAATAGGTATGCGAGAGCGGAAAAGTTAATAGAGTTCTGCAATAATTTTCAGCTAGTAAGAGGAACAGTCTATTCAACAATAGCAAGAGGAGGAGGTATACTTGGAAAAGGCCGGAAGGTATGAGAAGATTTCAGTTAGGTTATATTAAGGTCAGACAGAGATTCCGAAACCAGATATTGGCGAACCTATGAGCAGATGTAGACTCCGATCGCAGTTTAGTTATGAAGAACAGTAGGCTGAAATTTAAGACACTACTTGGGAAGAACCAATACGCAAAGAAGTGGAATGTAGAAGTATTAAGGGATGAAGAGACGCCTGAAGTTCTGTGAGGCTATAGAAACTGCGACGAGGAATAGCTCAGTAGGCAGTTCAGTTGAAGTGGAATGGATACATCTAAAAACGGCAATCACGGAAGTTGGAAATAAAAACAAAGGAACAAATACGAGAACTGCGAACAAGCAATGGGTAATACAAGAAATACTTCAGTTGATCGATGAAAGAAGGAAGTACAAAAATGTTTAGAGAATTCAGGAATACAAAGTCACATACGAATGAAACAAACAGGAAGTGCAGGGAAGCTAAGGCGAAATGGCTGCTTGAAAAATGTGAAGAAATCGAAAAATAAATGATTATCGGAAGGACTCACTCAGCATCTAGAAAACTGAAAAAACCCTTAGGGGAAATTAAAGGCAAGGGTCGTAACATTAAGAGAGCTGTGGGGGTTCCATTGCTAAAAGCAGAGGAAGGAGGCGGATAGGTGGAAAGAATGCACTGAAGGCCTCTACGAAGGTAAGACTTATCTGATGGCCTGATAGAAAAAGAAACAGGAGTAGATATAGAACAGATAAAGGATCCAGTATTAAAATCAGAATTTATGAGGGGAAGTCACAGAGTAAAGGGACTTTTGAGAAAAGGAATATTTATACTGTTGTTGTTGTTGTTGTGGTCTTCAGTCCTGAGACTGGTTTGATGCAGCTCTCCATGCTACTCTATCCTGTGCAAGCTTCTTCATCTCCCAGTACCTACTGCAACCTACATCCTTCTGAATCTGCTTAGTGTATTCATCTCTTGGTCTCCATCAACGATTTTTACCCTCCACGCTGCCCTCCAATACTAAATTGGTGATCCCTCGACGTCTCAGAACATGTCCTACCAACCGATCCCTTCTTCTAGTCAAGTTGTGCCACAAACTCCTCTTCTCCCCAATTCTATTCAATACCTCCTCATTAGTTATGTGATCTACCCATCGAATCTTCAGCATTCTTCTGTAGCACCAAATTTCGAAAGCTTCTATTTTCATCTTGTCTCAACTATTTATCGTCCACGTTTCACTTCCATACATGGCTACACTCCATACAAATACTTTCAGAAACTTCCCGACATTTAAATCTATAACAAATTTTTCTTCTGCAAAAACGCTTTCCTTGCCGTTGCCAGTCTACATTTTATATCCTCTCTACTTCGACCATCATCAGTTATTTTGCTCCCAAAATAGCAACATTCCTTTACTACTTAAAGTGTCTCATTACCTAATCTAATTCCCTCAGCATCACCCGACTTAATTCGACTACTTTCCATTATCCTCGTTTTGTTTTTGTTGATGTTCATCTTATATCCTCCTTTCAAGACACTATCCACTCCGTTCAACTGCTCTTCCAAGTCCTTTGCTGTCCCTGACAGAATTACAATGTCATCGGCGAACCTGAAAGTTTTCATTTCTTCTCCATGGATTTTAATACCTACTCCGAATTTTTCCTTTGTTTCCTTTACTGCTTGCTCAATATACAGATTGGATAACATTGGGATAGGCTACAACCCTGTCTCGCTCCCTTCCCAACCACTGCTTCCCTTTCATACCCCTCGACTCTTATAACTGCCGTCTGCTTTCTTTACAAATTGTAAATAGCCTTTTGCTCCCTGTATTTTACTCCTGCCACCTAGAGAAGTTGAAAAGAGAGTATTCCAATCAACATTGTCAAAAGCTTTCTCTAAGTCTACAAATGCTAGAAACGTAGGTTTGCCTTTCCTTAATCTTTCTTCTAAAATAAGTCGTAGGGTCAGCATTGCCTCACGTGTTCCAACATTTCTACGGAATCCAAACTGATCTTCCCCGGGGTCGGCTTCTATCAGTTTCTCCATTTGTCTGTAAAGAATTCGCGTTAGTACTTTGCAGCTGTGACATATTAAACTGGTAGTTCGGTAATTTTCACATCTGCCAACACCTGCTTTCTTTGGGATTGGAATTATTATATTTATATTTGTATTATATTTATATTTATTCTAATGTTAGAAAACTGAAACACGCATTACTTTTCTCTATAACCTCCCTCACCTCAACGCATTTTGTCCATCGTTTCACAAGTTTTTTGATTCCGTCGGAAAAAAAGTTTTTTGATTGCATCTGTAACGAATTTTGCACCACATCAATGGCTTCTGCATCGGTTGCGAATCTTCCTCACCTTAGTGTTTCCTTCAATGTTCCAAACGTATGGAAATCGCCTGGGCCCAGGTCAGTGTTCCAGCAATTCGGTTCGCAAATCATTTATTTTTTCCGCCGTCCATTTGGCAGAATGTGGCCTAGCCTTATCTTGATGCAGGATGACACCTTATCGCAGTTTTCCGCGACATGGATCTGATTGCAGGTTTCTTTTTAGTTCGCAACACATCTCAATGGTTCTCACTGTCCACAGTTTCGTCTCTTGGGACGAAACTAACGGCTACCACGCCTTCCAGGTCCTAGAACAGTGTCAGCATAATCTTACCAGCTGATGGTTGACGTTTAAACTTGTGGTGACGATGGGTGTTTCCAAACCAGCCTTACTTTCCCGTTCGTGATGATGCAACCTTTATTACGTCTACAGTAACGAATTGCTGTAAAAATCCATCTTCCTCAAAACCGTAATGGGCCAAACGGTTACAAGAGATGTCTATCCTTGGTGCCTTATGCTACGCTGGCAATTCTTCCGGTACGCACCTTGCACATGCTTTCCGAAAATTTATCGTCTCGTGTAAGATGGAATACGCTGAACCGTAACCGATATGTGAAGTATTGGCGATTTCGTCCACTGTGACTCGTCTGTTTTTCCATCACCATATCAACGACTTCCACATGTATTTAATTATTGCTATTTTGTACTCAATAGAACGTTATTTATAACGATCAAAGGCAAGAGTTTTGTATTATTACTGATAAGTGCGAAGGTTGTTGATGAATAACAGAAACATATTTATATAGACTCGACGAAGTACTGAAGTTATGTTTCATATTTTTTTTTTCATTTTTTTAATTTAACCTTTTTTTAGAAGCTTGTATATATTGTAGCGCTACTTGATAAACCTGTATTGGATTATTTTTATTTTTGCTATAAATTTCCTCTGTTTCACGTTACAAATCAACAATTTTCGAATAAAACCAGAGTTAAACATGCTCAATTTCATTGTTGGTATAAATACCGTTTATGTTTAAGTAACAGACAGGAGGATAACTGTGTAGAAGACAAACGTTCCGTAGGTTACGCAGCCCTTTATATATCCTTTGTTTATAGATGGTTCACTGATTCCGGTTTCTAGAGGAATCTAAAAAACACTGATCGCATACGAAAATAAAGCGATCGAAAGAAGGTAACGCCCGATATGTGTGCAAAACACCTAACGTACGGGGAACGTGGGTATGATCTTAACTAACCAAAGCTACTAGGAAAAGTACCGTAGTCTACTTCTGATAGTCGATAGACTTGTGCAAACGAGGAAACCGATCCTGAGGGAAATACTTAGAAAAATCTGGAATTCATTATATTCCCTGCTGCAGTGAGGATCACTTATTTCTAGCTGCATATCGGGCCCCATGAACCATGGACTTTGCCGTTGGTGGGGAGGCTTGCGTGCCTCAGCGATACAGATAGCCGTACCGTAGGCGCAACCACAACGGAGGGGTATCTGTTGAGAGGCCAGACAAACGTGTGGTTCCTGAAAAGGGGCAGCAGCCTTTTCAGTAGTTGCAGGGGCAACAGACTGACTGATCTGGCCTTGTAACACTAACCAAAACGGCCTTGCTGTGCTGGTACTGCGAACGGCTGAAAGCAAGGGGAAACTACAGCCGTAATTTTTCCCGAGGGCATGCAGCTTTACTGTATGGTTAAATGATGGCGTCCTCTTGGGTAAAATATTCCGGAGGTAGAATAGTTCCCCATTCGGATCTCCGGGCGGGGACTACTCAAGAGGATGTCGTTATCAGGAGAGAGAAAACCGGCGTTCTACAGATCGGAGCGTGGAATGTCAGATCCCTTAATCGGGCTGGTGGGTTAGAAAATTTAAAAAGGGAAATGGATAGGTTAAAGTTAAATATAGAGGGAATTGGTGAAGTTCACTGGCAGGAGGAACAAGACTTGGTCAGGCGAATACAGCGCTATAAATACAAAATCAAATAGGGGTAATGCAGGAGTAGGTTTAATAATGAATAAAAAAGTAGGAGTGCGGGTAAGCTACTACAAACAGCATAGTGAACGAATTATTGTGGCCAGGATAGACACGAAGCCCACGCCTACTACAGTAGTACAAGTTTATATGCCAACTAGCTCTGCAGATGAAGAAATTGAAGAAATGTATGATCAAAGAAATTATTCAGATACTGAAGGGAGACGAAAATTTAAGTCATGGGTGACTGGAATTCGAGAGTAGGAAAAGGGAGAGAAGGAAACGTAGTAGGTGAATATGGATTGGGGGTAAGAAATGAAAGAGGAAGCCGCCTGGTAGAATTTTGCACATAGCACAACTTAACCATAGCTAACACTTGGTTCAAGAATGATAAAAGAAGGTTGTAGACATGGAAGAAGCCTGGAGATATTGTCAGGTTTCAGACAGATTATATAATGGTAAGACAGGGATTTAGGAACCAGGTTTTAAATTGTAAGTCCAGGGCCAGATGTGGACTCTGACCACAATCTATTGGTTATGAACTGTAGATTAAAACTGAACAAACTGCAAAAAGGTGGGAATCTAAGGAGATGGGACCTGGATAAACTGATTAAACAAGAGATTGTACAGAGTTTCATGGAGAGCATAAAGGAGCAATTGACAGGAATAGGGGAAAGAAATACAGTAGAAGAAGAATGGGTAGCTTTGAGGGATGAAGTAGTGAAGGCAGCAGAGGATCAAGTAGGTAAAAAGACAAGGGCTAATAGAAATCCTTGGGTAACAGAAGAGATACTGAATTTAACTGATGAAAGGAGACAATATAAGAATGCAGTAAATGAATCAGGCAAAAAGGAATACAAACGTCTCAAAAATGAGATCGACAGAAAGTGCAAAATGGCTAAGCAGGGATGGCTAGAGGACAAAAGTAAGGATGTAGAGGCTTCCCTCACTAGAGGTGTGATAGATACTGCCTACAGGAAAATTAAGGAGTCCTTTGGAGAAAAGAGAACGACTTGTATGAATATCAAGAGCTCAGATGGAAACCCAGTTCTAAGCAAAGAAGGGAAGCAGAAAGGTGGAAGGAGTATATAGAGGGTCTATACAAGGGCTATTTTCTTGAGGACAATATTATGGAAATGGAAGAGGATGTAGATGAATATGAAATGGGAGATATGATACTGCGTGAAGAGTTTGACAGAGCACTGAAAGACCTGTCGAAACAAGGCCCCAGGAGTAGACAACATTCCATTAGAACTACCGACAGCCTTCGGAGAGCCAGTCCTGACAAAACTCTACCATCTGGTGAGCAAGATGTATGAGACAGGCGAAACACCCTCAGACTTCAAGAAGAATTCCAATCCCAAAGAAAGCAGGTGTTGAAAGATATGAAAATTACCGAACTATCAGTTTAATAAGTCACGACTGCAAAATACTAACGCGAATTCTTTACAGACGAATGGAAAAACTGGTAGAAGCCGACCTCGGGAAAGATCAGTTTGGATTCCGTAGAAATATTAGACCACGTGAGGCAACACTGACCTTACGACTTATCTTAGAAGAAAGATTAAGAAAAGGCAAACCTACGTTTCTATCATTTGTAGACTTAGAGAAAGCTTTTGACAATGTTGACTGGAACACTCTCTTTCAAATTCTGAAGGTGGCAGGGGTAAAATGCAAGGAGCGAAAGGCTATTTACAATTTGTACAGAAACTAGATGCCAGTTATAAGAGTCGAGGGACATGAAATGGAAGCAGTGGTTGGGAAGGGAGCGAGACAGGGTTGTAGCCTCTCCCCGATGTTATTCAATCTGTATATTGAGCAAGCAGTAAAGGAAACAAAAGGAAAGTTCGGAGTAGGCATTAAAATCCATCGAGGAGAAATGAAAACTTTGAGGTTCGCCGATGACATTGTAGTTCTGTCAGAGACAGCAACGGACTTGGAAGAGGAGTTGAACGGAATGGACAGTGTCTTGAAAGGAGGGTATAAGATGAACATCAACAAAAGCAAAACGAGGATAATGGAATGTAGTCGAATAAAGTCGGGTGATGCTGAGGGAATTAGATTTGGAAATGACACACTTAAAGTAGTAAACGAGTTTTGCTATTTGGGGAGCAAAATATCTGATGATGGTCGAAGTAGAGAGAATATAAAATGTAGACTGGCAATGGCAAGTAAAGCGTTTCTGAAGAAGAGAAATTTGTTAACATCGAGTATAGATTTAAGTGTCAGGAGGTCGTTTCTGAAAGTATTTGTATGGAGTGTAGCCATGTATGGAAGTGAAACATGGACGATAAATAGTTTGGACAAGAAGAGAATAGAAGCTTTCGAAATGTGGTGCTACAGAAGAATGCTAAAGATTAGATGGGTAGATCACATAACTAATGAGGAGGTATTGAATAGAATTGGGGGGAAGAGGAGTTGTGGCACAACTTGACTAGAAGAAGGGATCGGTTGGTAGGACACGTTCTGAGGCATCAAGGGATCACAAATTTAGCATTGGAGGGCAGCGTGGAGGGTAAAAATCGTAGAGGGAGACCAAGAGATGAATACACTAAACAGATTCAGAAGGATGTACGCTGCAGTACGTATTGGGAGATGAAGAAGCTTGCACAGGATAGAGTAGCATGGAGAGCTGCATCAAACCAGTCTCAGGACTGAAGACCACAACAACAACAACATCTGCGGGTATTGCATAGTGAAATAGTTTTCATTTCCCTTTCAGTTGCGCTAAAAATTCTGATTTATGTCCCAAAATGACTGAGGCTCCATTTTCAGAAACATAAACGAATAATTCTCCGCAAGAAACCAAAGTTTTCTACATTATCTTCAATGCTGCTAAGAATGTTACATCCAGCTGAGTTGCCTACAGTTTCACAGGGGGCTAAAGAATATGCAGCAGACTCTTTAATCAGATTTTACGAGCTGCTCAGAACATTGTCGTATGATTTTCATGTCTGATAACGGCAAGATGCGAATGTGATCTGATGGGGACGGAAATATTACTGCTGCAACTACCCAGTACTGTTTTATTAAATCGCTATTCGTGAAATGGCTCTAAGACCTTGGCAAAATTAGTGCAACTATACGACTTCGCTTTGAGTTTTGTACTTGGTCAGGTCCTTGCCACTTTTGATTTCTGTATTCTCTAAAAACTGAACTTACTGCCGTGTGCCGCAAGTCTCTAGAGGAACGGAAGGTTCCAAATTATTGGGAAACAGCACAGGTAGTCCCGGTCTTCAAGAAGGGTCGTCGAGCAGATTCGCAAAACTATAAACCTATATCTCTGACGTCGATCTGTTGTAGAATTTTAGAACATGTTTTTTGCTCACGTATCATGTAGTTTCTGGAAACCCAGAATCTATTCTGTAGGAATCAACATGGATTCCGGAAACAGCGATCGTGTGAGACCCAACTCGCTTTATTTGTTCATGAGACCCGGAAAATATTAGATACAGGCTCCCAGGTAGATGCCATTTTCCTTCCGGAACGCGTTCGATACAGTTCCGCACTGTCGCCTGATAAACAAAGTTAGAGCCTGTAGAATATCAGACCAGCTGTGTGGCTGGATTGAAGAGTTTTTGGCAAACAGAACACAGCGTGTTGTTCTCAATGGAGAGACGTCTACAGACGTTAAAATAACCTCTGGTGTGCCACAGGGGAGTGTTATGAAACCATTGCTTTTCACAATATATGTAAATGACCTAGTAGATAGTGTCGGAAGTTCCATGCGGCTTTTCGCGGATGATGCTGTAGTATACAGAGAAGTTGCAGCATTAGAAAACTGTAGCGAAATGCAGGAAGATCTGCAGCGGATAGGCACTTGGTGCAGGGAGTGGCAACTGACCCTTAACATAGACAAATGTAATGTATTGCGAATACATAGAAAGAAGGATCCTTTATTGTATGATTATATGATAGCGGAGCAAATACTGGTAGCAGTTACTTCTGTAAAATATCTGGGAGTATGCGTGCGGAACGATTTGAAGTGGAATGATCATACAAAATTAATTGTTACAAAACACTTGTTCGACCTATACTTGAGTATTGCTCGTCAGTGTGGGATCCGTACCAGGTCAGGTTGACGGAGGAGATAGAGAAGATCTAAAGAAGAGCGGCGCATTTCGTCACAGGGTTATTTGGTAAGCGTGATAGCGTTACGGAGATGTTTAGCAAACTCAAGTGGCAGACTCTGCAAGAGAGGCGGTCTGCATCGCGGTGTAGCTTGCTGTCCAGATTTCAAGAGGGTGCGTTTCTTGATGAGGTATCGAATATATTTTTTCCCCCCTACTTACTTCCCGAGGAGATCACGAATGTAAAATTAGAGAGATTCGAGCGCGCACGGAGGCTTTCGGGCAGTCGTTCTTCCCGCGAACCATACGCGACTGGAACAGGAAAGGGAGGTAATGACAGTGGCACGTAAAGTGCCCTCCGCCACACACCGTTTGGTGGCTTGCAGAGTTTTAATGTAGATGTAGATGTAGACTGACAGAATTCAGTGTCAACACTAAAATGTTTGTTTAACATAACCACCTTTTTTGTGTAAAAAGATGAAATTCATCGCTCTGCGATTTGAAATGCCGAGACACTGTCGGTATTATACAATGCCGACTCGTCATTCGTGCTACTAGAGGGTACGGTTGGCACCGGGCCAACGAGAGCCGAGGGTCTCCCAGTGTGTCACAGCACTTGATTGATACTGCGTGTTGTCTCTGGAAGGGAGGCAGTTATTACTTCAGACGAGTGTGACAATACAGTTTTGTAATACAGGGTGACAATTATTGAACTATGTGAAACAAAATTGTCATAACTTCTGAATGGTTTGCGCTAGGACTTCCAGACTGCACGGTTGACCGCGGGGCATGATGGGAATTAGTATGCGCGTGTGGTTTGGTTTAGCGACGAAGCCCACTTTCATTTCGATGGAAGAGCGATTTGGGGACCGCATTCTGGCTCTGGGGAACCCAGAGGCCACTGAAATGGGCCTCGATAGGCCGCGATATGAACACATACGACTCCTTTTTGTGGGGCTCTATTAAAGGCGAGGTGAACAGCAATAACCCCAAAACCATTGCTAAGCAGAAAACAGGTATTCTGGAGGTCATCAACATCATCGATGTTATGACACTTCAGCGGGTCGTACAGAATTTTGCTATTCGTCTGCGCCACATCATAGGCAAAGATGGCAGCCATATCGAACATCTCATAAAGTAAACCTGAACACCTGCAGTGACGTTTATTTGTTGAATAAAGTGTGTCCACGCCGTAGTTTGTAACTAATTTATGTTTTTACCCATATACTTGAACAATTGTCACCCAGTACATGCTAGCTCTCGACAGCAGACGACGAAGTTAAGACCTTCAGTGACATTGATTTCCTGCGAGCCCTCCCCAAACCTGAGCATCTGTATTGTGTTGCGGGCCAGGCGACTAGTGTGACGTCACAAGTTCGTTGCAGGGCCCATATTTCTCGTGAGCCCCACGCTGTCAAAATTGATACTCCCCTATTTCGCAGCTGGCGCTTCTCCTATGTTGTCGTAACCACGTGGCGTGCACGCATCATGCTCACTACCCGGTACGCTGCTCGAGTCCGCAGCTCCTGGCCTAGTGCCTAGGGTTGCTGCCACTGGATCACAAGAGTCCTGGATTCGATTCCCGGCCGGGTGAAGATTTTCTCCACCTGGTGAATGGTTGTTTCTGTTGCCCTCATCATTCTGTCATCATTCAGGAACATGGTGAGAGTCAACACTGTAAGGAATGGGAATTTGTACAGGCACTGATAACCATGGTGTCGAGCACCGCACAAATCAAAAAGTCATCACCAAATACTCTGTGACATCTTGGTTTTCGCAGGACAGAGCGGATCAGGATTATAGTTGTGGAAAGGGGCCAAGATCAGTTACTGTTAGTTGCAGAAACACACAACCTTTATTTGCTAAAAACACTTAATCAGAGGTCGCACAGGATTAGCCGAGCAGCCTGAGGCGCTGCAGTCATGGACTGTGCGGCTGGTCCCGGCGGAGGTTCGAGTCCTCCCTCGAGCATGGGTGTGTGTGTTTGTCCTTAGGATAATTTAGGTTAAGTAGTGTGTAAGCTTAGGGACTGATGACCTTAGCAGTTAAGTCCCATAAGATTTCACACACATTTCAACATTTTTTGAACTTGCAATTTGAGCAATCAGAAACAATATGGATCAAGGCACAAATACAAGTTATTAAAGACATCTTAACGAATACACATGGCTGAAGGCCTTAGTTACCAAACTTTTACATAATACACGGCTGAAGGCCAGATCTTAAAATATTTCACATAAAGGTCGGCTGAAGGCCATATACTGAACATAGAACCACTCAAGGCTTAAGGCCTGGATGACAAAATTACAGACACAGGAAAATTCTCAAGGTTTTTAACAAAAGATTTTTCAAATTTGAATTTACGACAGCTGAAGGCCTTATGTTGAAATATTTTACGTAGAAGTTCGGCTGAAGGCCGCATACTGAACATTAAAACAAACTAAATTAATACCCGCACAGTATTTGAGAATAAAAGAAAATCACAATCCAAAACAACAGCGCAGCGGTGCTCAGAAGTACTCGAAGGGTCGAGCTGTGGAAGTAACTCTAACATAAGTTTAGGTGAGACAGGCAGCCAAGCGTAATACTAAATAAACGGATTGCAACCCGACTCAGGGACGGCTGAAGGACCGACCAACAACCTAATCAATTCCCTACTGCCGACCAACGGCACGTCAACTGAATATGTCAGTGAGCGCGAAGATACCAACAACACTACGTCTTCAAATATGGGCATCGAAATACAGCCAAGGCACAACCACCACTGAAAAATATGAAAAACGACAAGGCTGTAGAACTACACGCCATGCTGGACAGCATCAAAACGGCGAGGAAACTACAGACGCTATTCTCGGTTGCAACCGACCTACTGGCTATTCCAGTACGCAGACAGCATTGATCTGCTCAGTGGAAATCACACAAGCTATAGACGGTTCCACGTAAACACTTGCACCAAGAACTCTACAATCCTAAAACCAATCACCTTGGAACAGGGAGAAATGACAAGTCGACACACAAGTTTGCATAAGCGGTCCGCGAGCAAACACACGTCATCCGATGAGACGACCGACCGAACGACCAACCAAGGTCGTCCCCATTCAACTTATGTGTGTCGGCAATGGTCGGGCGAGACACGGCTGTCTGGAACTCACTGCAGCTCCATCCCGACTTGGTGTCCGTTCGGAACTCAGAGACACAGCGACCCGGGCACACTGGTTCGGACCCAACCATACAGTAGGAATACTTGCCCATTGGGCACCCGAGATCTCTGCACGAGGAAGGAACTGACCCACTTCCGGCAAGATGACCAACTGACGAGGCCCAGGAACGGTCAAAAGACCAAATACATGTCACCCAATGAGACGACCAACTGGCCGTCATTCCCGCTTCAATCTCCTTCCGTTGGACAGTTTATGTGTGCGTGGCCAGCGGTCGGCGAGTACAAGCTGCAATCCTTCGCCCTTCCTGTCAACTACGTCCGTCTGATCGGGTCCTTTCTTTCCCAACGTCCTTCCTATGTCACCATCCATAACACGGATTACTACACCTTCTTCCCCTCTGCCGGTGTACCCCAAGGTTCCATCCTCTCCCCTATTCTGTACCTTTTGTATTCGGCGGACATACCGCCATCTTCACCCCCCATCAACCTTCTCCAGTGCGCTGATGACACCGCCTTCCTTGCCCTCACCCCCACCCTGCAGCGCTCCCAACACCTACTCCAATCCCATCTTGACCGGTTCACCACTTGGTGCAACCAGTGGTTGCTTAAGGTCAATCCTTCCAAAACCCAGCCCCCTCCCCCCCCCCCCTGCAGTTCCGGGGGTAAGAATAGACCCGAGGTATTCCTTCCTGTCGTAAGAGGCGACTAAAAGGAGTCCCTCCCCCTCCAGGGGGTAGTTAGCGCCTGCGTCCGGAGACGGACGGTTCCACGACCTCTATTTGCAGTCACTTTGCTTTTTCACTTCTCGTTTCTTCCTTCCTTTGGTTGGTTCCTTTCTTTGCTCTTCTCCACCTCACTGTCTTCCTTACTCTTTCCCTTGTCTTCTTCTCCTTGCCTTCTCATTGCCTTCTTCTCCTTGCCTTCTCATTGCCTTCTTCTCCTTGCCTTCTCTGGTCTCCGCCTCGGCGTTTGAGACAGTCTGTCCTCTCTCTCCCTCTCTCTCTTCTTTTTCCTCTTCTTCCTTCCTCCCTGTGCGCGCCTGAAGGCCGACTCACGCGTTCGCACGCGTAGCCGGTGACGGGGTAACGCGTAATTCCCCGCCCTGGGTAGACATGTAAGGCACGCACGTACCCCCTGGTAAAGGCCAGGTCCAGGGAGGGGTGATTGCCTGAGCTGATACCTTCTGACCATGCCGATTGGTCCCTCCGTCTGTTTCTCGGGAGGTGTGACCTGAGGTGTAAACATTCACCCAAGGCGGGAGTGCCCTCTGAGAGGGTCCCCACAAGGAAGGAGCGCGCCATCGGAGACGCTGGCAATCATGGGGGATTCCTCCGCAATGGATTTCACTCCATCTCTCTCGACTTCTGCCCAAAAACGGAAACTTGATCAGCCACCAGTGACAAAAGTACTACCGCCTGCCCCACAGTTCCTCGTCGTTTCTCGATCTGAGGACAGAAAGGATTTTTCCTCTGTCAACCCTTTCGTTATCCAGAAGGGCATAGATGCCATAGCCGGATCTGTCAAATCTTGTACCAGGTTGCGTAACGGTACCTTATTACTAGAAACTGAGAGCGCCTTTCAGGCACAAAAACTGCTTCGGGCCGCACTCCTGTACACGTTCCCTGTCCGGTTGGAGGCTCACCGAACTTTGAATTCGTCTTGTGGTGTGGTCTATACTAGATACCTCGACGGATTGACTGACGAGGAGATTCAATCTTTCCTCGCTGAGCAGGGCGTGACGGCTGTCCATAGGGTCATGAAAAAGGTCAACAATGACCTTGTACCGACCTGGACTCTTTTCTTGACCTTTGATAGTGTTAAGCTGCCATCGCGCATCAAGGCAGGCTACAAGGTTATTTCTGTTCGCCCCTATGTCCCGACACCCACGCACTGCTACCAGTGTCAGCGTTTCAATCACACTCGACAGTCTTGTTCTAATGTGGCTAAATGTGTCACTTGTGGCAGGGATGCCCATGATGGTGACTGTCCACCTCCGTCTCCTCGTTTTGTGAACTGTCAGGGTGACCATGCCGCATCCTCCCGCGACTGTCCTGTCTATAAGGAAGAACGCTGTATCCAAGAAATTCGGGTCAAAGAGAAAGTGTCCACCTCAGCTGCTCGCAAGCTATTGGCTAGTAGGAAGCCCACGCTGCTCCCAGCGGGGAAATACAGTACTGTCCTCGCCTCTCCTCGGACAACCAGGGAGGTGGCAACCCAGACATGTGATCGGACCTTCAGCACCACGGTCGTCCGTTCGGACAGTGCTAAGATCGCGCGGTCAACGTCTCCTCTTCCTCCCATCACCCCACAGACACCAGCCCCTTCATCAGCTTCTGCTAAGACGAAGACCCCGAAGTCAGATGCATGGGCCTTCAAGAAGGAATCGTCCCGTGCAGACTTCCTACGTACCTCGACCTCCCAGCCTTCGACCGGTACTACCACCAAACGACCTTCCAAGAAGGCTCATAGGAAGCACAGTTCTCCTTCTCCGCCACGGCGCATTTCTTCTCCTGCGCCGCCCAGCGGTTGCCACCCCAGGCCGTCATCCGTTTCGCCTGGCCGCACCGCTGGTAGCCGAACATCTGGCCGTTCACCGGCGGAGGAAGCTCCCCCTCCCGGCCATCTTTCCAAGATGGCCGATGAACCTATCGACCCAATGGACGATGACTGTCCGCCTACTGATAGCGGCGGCAGTGCTCGCTCGAAGCCAGCCCCTCAGCGGCCTTCGAGGTGACCCCTTCTTTCATCTTCCTTTTCTTCTTACGATGGCACTTATTCACTGGAATATTCGCAGCATTCGCTCCAACCGAGAGGACTTGAAGTTGCTGCTCCACTTGCACCGTCCGCTCGTCGTAGCCCTCCAGGAAACGAAGCTACGCCCATGCGATCAAATTGCCTTGGCACACTACACCTCTGTGCGTTTTGACCTACCCCCTGGGGTAGGTATCCCGGCTCATGGAGGCGTTATGTTGCTGGTCCGGGATGATATTTACTACGATCCCATCACGTTGCACACCGGCCTGCAGGCAGTTGCCATCCGCATTACTCTCCCCACTTTTACATTTTCCATTTGTACCGTTTACATTCCATCGTCGTCTGCCGTTACCAGGGCAGGCATGATGCAACTTATTGCTCAGCTACCTGCACCATTTTTGTTAACTGGAGACTTCAATGCCCACCATCCCCTTTGGGGCTCTCCAGCATCCTGCCCGAGGGGCTCCCTGTTAGCAGACCTTTTCAACCAGCTCAATCTTGTCTGCCTCAATACTGGCGCCCCTAGTTTTCTTTCGGACACATCTCACACCTATTCCCATTTAGACCTCTCTATATGTACTCCTCAACTTGCACGCCGGTTTGAGTGGTATGCACTTTCTGATACATATTCGAGCGACCACTTCCCATGTGTTATCCATCTCACTGCTGCTGAATATTCCATCCCTCACCCTACTTCTTCTCCACGTCCCGTACCGGTCCCCTGGTGGACCGCAGCATGTAGAGACGCTTTACGTGCTCGTCGACGTGCTTCACGCACCTTTAAACGCCACCCTACAGTGGCGAATTGTATCAATTATAAAAGATTACGTGCACAGTGTCGTCGTATTATTAAAGAAAGCAAGAAAGCCAGCTGGGCTGCTTTCACAAGCACCTTCAACAGTTTTACTCCTTCTTCTGTTGTCTGGGGTAGCCTGCGCCGGCTATCTGGCAGTAAGGTCCACTCACCAGTTTCTGGCTTGACGGTCGCGAATGACGTCCTTGTAGCCCCTGAGGCTGTTTCCAATGCCTTCGGCCGCTTTTTCGCAGAGGTTTCGAGCTCCGCTCATTACCACCCTGCCTTCCTCCCCCGCAAACAGGCAGAGGAGGCTAGGCCACCTAACTTCCGCTCTTCGAATCGTGAAAGTTATAGTGCCCCATTCACCATGCGGGAACTCGAAAACGCACTTGGCCGATCACGGTCCTCCGCTCCAGGGCCTGATTCTATTCACATTTAGATGCTGAAGAACCTTTCTCCTGCGGGTAAAGGTTTTCTTTTTCGTACTTACAATCGCATCTGGATTGAGGGACATGTTCCCGCATGCTGGCGCGAGTCTATTGTTGTCCCGTTTCCTAAGCCGGGGAAGGACAGGCACTTGCCTTCCAGTTATCGACCCATCTCGCTTACCAGCTGTGTCTGTAAAGTGATGGAGCGAATGGTTAACTCTCGATTGGTTTGGCTGCTCGAGTCTCGACGCCTACTTACCAATGTACAATGTGGATTTCGTAAGCGCCGCTCTGCCGTTGACCATCTGGTTACCTTGTCGACCTTCATTATGAATAACTTCTTGCGGAAGCGCCCGACCGCGGCTGTGTTCTTTGGTTTGGAGAAGGCTTACGACACCTGTTGGAGGGCGGGCATTCTCCGCACCATGCATACATGGGGCCTTCGCGGTCGCCTCCCTCTTTTTATTCGTTCCTTTTTAATGGATCGACAGTTCAGGGTACGTGTGGGTTCTGTCCTGTCAGACACCTTCGCCAGGAGAATGGGGTGCCACAGGGCTCAGTTTTGAGCGTCGCTCTCTTCGCCATAGCGATCAATCCAATAATGGATTGCCTCCCAACTGATGTATCCGGCTCCCTTTTCGTGGACGATTTTACCATCTATTGCAGCGCGCAGCGTACGTGTTTCCTGGAGCGCTGTCTTCAGCGTTCTCTTGACCGTCTTTACTCCTGGAGTGTCGCCAATGGCTTCCGTTTTTCTGCCGAGAAGACGGTCTGTATTAACTTCTGGCGCTACAAAGAGTTTCTCCCACCGTCCTTACGACTCGGTCCCGTTGCTCTCCCATTCGTGGAGACAACAAAATTTTTAGGTCTTACATTTGACAGGAAACTTAGTTGGTCTCCACATGTGTCATATTTGGCTGCCCGTTGTACCCGTTCTCTAAATGTCCTCCGTGTTCTCAGTGGTATGTTGTGGGGAGCGGATCGAACCATCCTACTTCACCTATATCGGTCGATTGTCCGCTCCAAGCTGGATTATGGGAGCTTCGTATACTCCTCTGCACGGCCATCCATCTTACGCCGCCTCAACTCCATACAACATCGGAGTTTACGACTTGCGATCGGAGCGTTTTATACCAGTCCCGTCGAGAGTCTTCATGCTGAAGCCGGTGAATTGCCACTCACCTACCGGCGCGATATACTGCTTTGTCGGTATGCCTGTCGGCTACTGGCAATGCCCGACCACCCGTCTTATCGTTCCTTTTTTGATGACTCTCTCGACCGTCAATACGGGTTGTATGTCTCTGCCCTGCTACCCCCTGGAGTTCGCTTTCGTCGCCTCCTTCAACACCTTAATTTTTCACTCCCTGCAACCCTTCGAGTGGGCGAGAGCCACACGCCACCTTGGCTCCAGGCTCAGGTTCGCGTCCACCTTGACCTCTGCTCGCTCCCTAAGGAGGTTACCCCAGTTCAGTCTACCACTCCCGTTTTGTCGAACTTCGTTCGAAGTTCCTTAATATGACCTTCATTTATACAGATGGCTCTAAGACCAATGACGGGGTCAGGTGTTCTTTTATTGTCGGGGCACAAAGTTTCAAATACCGGCTCCATGGCCATTGTTTGGTCTTCACAGCTGAGCTCTTTGCCCTCTACCAGGCTGTTCTTTACATCTGCCACCACCGACATTCTGCATATGTCATCTGCTCCGATTCCCTGAGCGCTATCCAGAGCCTCAGTGATCCATACCTGGCTCACCCTTTCGTGCACTGGATCCAACGCTCTCTTCAGCAGCTGGTGGACGTCGGTTCTCCGGTTAGCTTTATGTGGGTTCCTGGCCATGTCGGTATCCCTGGGAACGAAGCTGCAGATGCCGCGGCCAAGGCTGCAGTCCTCCAGCCTCGGACAGCTTCTTGTTGTGTCCCTTCGTCAGATTGTAGCAGGGTCATTTGTCGGCGCATTTTATCGCTGTGGCATGCTGATTGGGCTGCACTTACAGACAACAAGCTTCAGGCCTTGAAATCTCTTCCCGTGGCTTGGACATCCTCCTCACGCCCTTCTCGGCGGGGGGAGGTAGTTTTGGCCCGGTTACGAATTGGACACTACCGGTTCAGCCATCGCCATCTGCTGACGGCAGCGCCTGTGCCGTTCTGCCCATGTGGTCAATTGCTGACAGTCCGCCACATTTTAACGTCCTGTCGAGATTTTAACACACTGCGTCTTGATCTTGGCCTGCCATGTACTCTAGAAGCCATTTTAGCGGATGACCCACGAGCAACTGCTCGCGTTCTTCATTTTATCAATTTGACAACCCTCTCTAAGGACATTTGATTATGCTGTTTTCTTTTTTAATCCTATGCCTGTCAGTCTGTCTTTTATCGTGTTTTCCGTTTCGTTGCTGCTTTAAACTTGTGACTCGCGGTGCATTCCTAATGTAGTCTGGGCGCTAATGACCGTTGAAGTTGTGCGCCCTATAACCACAAAAAAAAAAAAAACCAGGCGATCATTGTAGGCAAAACCACCCGTTCCTTCCGCCTCCTCGACTTCCATGTCACCATCTATGGCCGTCCTATCACCCTCACCCCCACCCTTAAGTACCTTAGCGTCACCCTTGACCGTCGCCTCTCCTGGACTCCACATCTCCGGACAATCCAAGCCAAGGCACGCTCCCAACTCCATCTCCTGAAACTCCTTTCTGGCCGTACATGGGGTCTGACCCCTTCACCATCCTCCACACCTATAAATCCCTCACCCGCCATATCCTCTGCTTCGCCCATCGTGCCTGGATCTCCGCCCCTCCTACCTTCTACAAATCCCTTCAAATCCTCGAACGCCATGCTCTATGCCTCACCTATCACATCCATCTCCCCTCCCCCACACGGATATTGTATGACCTTGTCCCGTTCCCCCACCTCCTCCTTTTCCTCGAACGGATACGGATCCTCTACACCTCCTGTAAACTAGATCCCCCTCACCTGTTTGTCTCTCACATCCTCTCCCACCCCCGTCCACTGCCGGGTCTGTATTTCCATGTCCCACCTGCTCTCCATCTCTCCATACCAAGGTGGCTTCCGCCAGCTCCCCCTCCCTGATGATGCCCTCCCCCCCTCCATCTACCCCTCCTACCAACTTTGATCCTCCCTCCCTCTTCCTGTGTTTGTTTCTATGGGCACCCTCTCTCCCTTCTCTCCCCCTTCCCTCCCTCCTCCCTTTCTCCCCGCTCTTCCCCCGGGCTTCCCTTGCCTCCATACCTCCTACCATCTCCTCTGCCATTGGCATCTTTGCTCTCCCCCCTCCCTCCCCCACCCCCCTCTTCCCCTCTCGGCAGGTCACCGGACTCACACACGTTGAGTGGACCTTTGCGCGCCATAGATCATCGCCATCAGTTTTTCGTGTGTGTGCCGTCATGTTTGTGATTCGGTGTTTTTCGCCGCCCACGCTCCTTCGTTCACCTGTGTTGTCTAAATCATCAGTGTTTGTGCGCAGTGCCGACAGTTTTCTCGTTTTTCGTCGAGTGTGAATGGCTTCATGTTCTTTAATTACTGTATCTACTGATTTTTAACCACCATTATGTTACTTGTATGTCCTCATTGGTTTTTTCACTTATTGTACTGCTTGTGGCTGAAGAGCGGAGTAAAATTAACCGCTGCCAGCCCACCTTGTATGAGGTGCAAAATGACAATAAAGGAAAAAAAAAGTCGGCGAGTACTGGCTGTCCGCGCCTCACTGGCGCTCCGTCCCCCGACTGACTTCCCGACAGACGACGACCTGTAAATACGGTTGCTCCAGAGATTCTACGACAGTGCACTTATCGATAAGCGCTGCTGCTGCTACCACTCACGGTCGAGCAAACCAGCAACTTAGTGACGCAAAAGAAATTGAATGAGAAAGAGGCGACAGAACCATAAAAAATAAGATGACGAGCAATAAACGGCATGACCCGAGCCGTGCGCGGCTGACTTTGCTCGATTTATGAGTGAGCAGCCCTGAGCGCTCACGCTCAAAATCTGCGAGCTTTTAATCTAAGTGGTACAGTGCAGTACAGTACAGTACAGTATAGACGGTAACTGAAAGTAATACATAATGAGACGAATAGAGATGACACGTTCATTCAAATACTCACTGAACTCACCACGACTTATGGTGGTTTTCTGCACGTTACAAGAGGCTCAGCACGGTTGTTAAAAGAATGTGTGATCACTATGGATGGTACTGAATGCTCTGCAAGCTGCTCCTGAGGAGTTCCTGAGGAGTTGTTGTTGTAGAGCGTTCCAATCTTCCACCAGCGCAGTTGCTGGATGGTCGTCGGTGCGTGTGTCACCCCAGTGTATCCCATACATGTTAGAGGCGATTCAACACGAGTCGTGAAAAGACGCAAGTTGTACAGTTGCGATAACGCAGACCAGTGAGTGTATCTAGTTCAAATTCTTGGAGGTCAGCACGCCCATGCAGTATTATACCTCCTCACACCGTAACATCCAGATCACGAAACTGATCACGTTCGGCAGTGTTCCTGGGCGCATTATGTGTTGTCACCTGTCGTCGTTTGAGTACACGTCCAAAATTGTAGAACGCCGTCGTTTTAGTGGTTCCAGGTGTTATTGTATGGAGAATCATTACGTCGCATTGGCGTATTGATCTTCAAATTTTGTGAGTACGGTAAACCCATTGGGCAACGTTATTGTTTTTTTTGTTTTTGTTGTGGTCTTCAATCCTGAGACTGGTTTGATGCAGCTCTCCATGCTCCTCTATCCTGTGCAAACTTCTTCATTTCTCAGTACCTACTGCAAACTACATCCTTCTGAATCTGCTTTATGTAATCATCTCTTGGTCTCCCTTTACGATTTTTACTCTCCACGCTTCCCTCCAGTACTAAATTGGTGATCCCTTGATGCATCAGAACATGTCCTACCAACCGGTCCCTTCTTCTTGTCAAGTTGTGCCACAAACTCCTCTTCTCCACAATTCTCTTCAATAGCTCCTCATTAGTAATGTGATCTACCCATCTAATCTTCAGCATTCTTCTGTAGCACCACATTTCGAAAGCTTCTATTCTCTTCTTGTCCAAACTATTTATCGTCCATGTTTCACTTCCATACATGGCTACACTCCATACAAATACTTTCAGAAACGACTTCCTGAGACTTAAATCTATACTCGATGTTAACAAATTTCTCTTCTTCAGAAACGCTTTCCTTGCCATTGCCAGTCTACATTTTATATCCTCTCTACTTCGACCATCATCAGTTATTTTGCTCCCCAAATAGCAAAACTCGTTTACTACTTTAAGTGTGTCATTTCCTAATCTAATTCCCTGAGCATCACCCGACTTAATTCGACTACATTCAATTATCCTCGTTTTGCTTTTGTTGATGTTCATCTTATACCCTCCTTTCAAGACACTGTCCATTCCGTTCAACTCCTCTTCCAAGTCCTTTGCTGTCTCTGACAGAATTACAATGTCATCGGCGAACCTCAAAGTTTTTATTTCTTCTCCATAGATTTTAATTATTCCGAATTTTCCTTTAGTTTCCTTTACTGCTTGTCAATGTACAGATTGAATAGCATCGGGGAGCGGCTACAACCCTGTCTCACTCCCTTCCCAACCACTGCTTCCCTTTCATTCCCCTCGACTCTCATAACTGCCATCTGGTTTCTGTACAAATTGTAAATAGCCTTTCACTCCCTGTATTTTACGCCTGCTACCGTTAGAATTTGAAAGAGAGTATTCCAGTCAACATTGTCAAAAGCTTTCTCTAAGGCTACAAATCCTAGAAACGTGGGTTTGCCTTTCCTTAATCTTTCTTCTAAGATAGCAACGTTATTATGACACTGTATTGCTTCCCCGCGGGAGTCTTTTCAGGGCTGCAGTCGGACCTGACTACGTTTTCACGGATGAGAGTGAACGACCGCATCGGACGGCGTTGGTGAAGGAGCTCTCGTAACAAGAGGATATTCGGACAGTGGACTAGCCGACTTAAATCTCATCGAGCGCACGCAGGACGCATTGGGGAGTCGTCCGGCAGTTGTCAGCCTCGGCGGTAGAGGAATGAAATCCACTGCCACAAGAGTTCCTTACCAAACGTGTGGGAAAAAGGTGGGAATTTAAGGAGATGGGACGTGGATATACTGACAGAACCAGAGGTTGTAGACAGTTTCCGGGAGAGCATTAGGGAACGATTGACAAGAATGAGGGAAAGGAATACAGTAGAAGAAGAATGGGTAGCTTTGAGAGATGAAATAGTAAAGACAGCAGAGGATCAAGTAGGTAAAAAGACGAAAGGTAATAGAAATCCTTGGGCAACGGAAGAGCTACTGAATTTAACTGATGAAAGGAGAAAATATAAAAATGCAGTAAATGAAGCAGACCAAAAGGAATACAAGCGTCTCAAAAATGAGATCGACAGGAAGTGCAAAATGGCTAAGCTGGGATGGCTAGAGGACAAATGTAAGGATTTAGAGGCGTAAGATAGATACTGCCTACAGGAAAATTAAAGAGACCTTTGGAGAAAAGAGAACCACTTGCATGAATATCAAGAACTCAGATGGAAACCCAGTTCTAAGCAATGAGGGGAAAGCAGAAAGGTGGAAGGAGTATATAGAGGATTATACAAGAGCGATGTTCTTAAGAACGATATTATAGAAATGGAAGAGAAAGTAGATGAAGATGAAATGGGAGATATGATACTGCGTGAAGAGTTTGACAGAGCACTGAAAGACCTAAGTCGAAACAAGGCCCCGGGACAACATGCCATTAGAACTACTGACACCCTTCGGAGACCCAGTCCTGACAAAACTCTATCATCTGGTGAGCAAGATGTATGAGACAGACGAAATACCCTCAGACATCAAGAACACTACAGTAATTCTAATCCCAAATATAGCAGGTGTTGACACATGTGAAAATTACCGAACTTCCAGTTTAATTAGCCACGACTGCAAAATACTAACACGAATTCTTTACAGACAAATGGAAAAACTGGTAAAAGCCGACCTCGGGGATGATCAGTTTGGATTCCGTAGAAATGTTGGAGCACGTGAGACAATACTGACTGTACGACTTATCTTAGAAGAAAGATTAAGGAAAGGCAAACCTACGTTTCTAGCATTTGTAGACTTAGAGAAAGCTTTTGGCAATGTTGATTGGAATACTCTCTTTCAAATTCTGAGGGTGGCATGAGTAAAATACAGGGAGCGAAAGGCTATTTACAATTTTTACAGAAACCAGATGGCAGTTATAAGACTCGAGGGGCATGAAAGGGAAGCAGTGGTTGGGAAGGGACTGAGACAAGGTTGTAACAGCAAAGGACTTGGAAGAGCAGCTGAACGGAACGGACAGTGTCTTTAAAGGAGGGTATAAGATGAACATCAACAAAAGCAAAACGCGGATAATGGAATGTAGTCAAATTAAGTCGGGTGATGCTGAGGGAATTAGATTAGGAAATGAGACACTTAAAGTAGTAAATTAGTTTTGCTGTTTGGGGAGCAAAATTACAGATGATGGTCGAAGTAAAGAGGATATAAAATGTAGACTGGGAATGGCAAGGAAAGCGTTTCTGAAGAAGAGAAATTTGTTAACATCGAGTATAGATTTAAGTGTCAGGAAACCGTTTCTGAAAGTGTTTGTATGGAGTGTAGCCATGTATGGAAGTGAAACGTGGACGATAAATAGTTTGGACAGGAAGGGAATAGAAGCTTTCAAAATGTGGTGCTACAGAAGAATGCTGAAGATTAGATGGGTAGATCACATAACTAATGAGGAGGTATTGAATAGAATTGGGGAGAAGAGAAATTTGTGGCACAACTTGACTAGAAGAAGGGATCGGTTGGTAGGGCATATTCTGAGGCATCATGGGATCACCAATTTAGTATTGGAGGGCAGCGTGGTGGGTAAAAATCGCAGACCAAGATATGAATACACTAAACAGATTCAGAAGGATGTAGGTTGCAGTAGGTACTGGGAGATGAAGAAGCTTGCACAGGATAGAGCAGCATGGAGAGCAGTATCAAACCGGTCTCTGGACTGAAGACCACAACAACAACAACAATCGTGTGTAGAGCACGGGAGCTCGTTACAGGCCATGAAAGCCGCCCGTCGTGACGTCACACCATATTAAGAAACCTGTCCTGCTTTTTGTAAAGTCCAGGTAACCATCATGAACGGCGATGAATTCAGTGCAGTTATTGTCTTTGAATAAACGTCTCATTTTTGTTGGTCCCATTGTGTTTCGCGTTCAGCCGCCTCCTGTACTCGTACTGCAGCAGCTCTTTCTCTGTATGGTGCATGTTTCCTCCTACCGTGTTACTTGGCAGTGACACATATTGCGGAAGTGATTTCCGTCCCGAAGTTTTGCACACTGATGTATTTCGAACGTGTTAAGGCTGCGGGCGTTCCCCATATTCAAGGCCGCTGTGATGTTGACTTTCAACAAGATAACGCAAAACCGGATGTTTCCCGTGCTACCCTGGCCTACTTGCAAACTGCACTGTACTGTACGCGTAGTAGTTCCTTCTCTAGATTGTTGCACAGATGACAAAATGGTAGATATCGAAATAGACGACAGAGGGATAGAGAAACAATTAAAATTGCTGAAAAGAGGAAAGGCCGCCGGACCTGATGGGATACCAGTTCGATTTTACACAGAGTACGCGAAGGAACTTGCCCCCTTCTTGCAGCGGTGTACCGTAGATCTCTAGAAGAGCGTAGCGTTCCAAAGGATTGGAAAAGGGCACAGGTCATCCCCGTTTTCAAGAAGGGACGTCGAACAGATGTGCAGAACTATAGACCTATATCTCTAACGTCGATCAGTTGTAGAATTTTGGAACACGTTTTATGTTAGAGTAGTATGACTTTTCTGTAGGCTAGAAATCTACTCTGTAGGAACCAGCATGGTTTCGAAAAAGACGGTCGTGTGAAACCCAGCTCGCGATATTCGTCCACGAGACTCAGAGGGCCATAGACACGGGTTCACAGGCAGATGCCGTGTTTCTTGACTTCCGCAAGACGTTCGATACAGTTCCCCACAATCGTTTAATGAACAAAGTAAGAGCATATGGACTATCAGACTAATTGTGTGATTGAATTGAAGAGTCCCAAGATAACAGAACGCAGCATGTCATTCTCAATGGAGAGAAGGCTTCCGAAGTAAGAGTGATTTCAGGTGTACCGCAGGGGAGTGTCATAGGACCGTTGCTATTCACAATATACACAAATGACCTTGTGGATGACATCGGAAGTTCACTGAGGCTTTTTGCAGATGATGCTGTGGTGTATCGAGAGGTTGTAACAATGGAAAATTGTACTGAAATGCAGGAGGATCTGCAGCGAATTGACGCATGGTGCAGGGAATGGCAATTGAATCTCAATGTAGACAAGTGTAATGTGCTGCGAATACATAGAAAGAAAGATCCCTTATCATTTAGCTACAAAACAGCAGGTCAGCAACTGGAAGCAGTTAATTCCATAAATTATCTGGGAGTACGCGTTAGGAGTGACTTTAAAATGGAATGATCATATAAAGTTGATCGTCGGTAAAGCAGATGCCAGACTGAGATTCATTGGAAGAATCCTAAGGAAATGCAATCCGAAAACAAAGGAAGTAGGTTACAGTACGCTTGTTCGCCCACTGCTTGAATACTGCTCAGCAGTGTGGGATCCGTATCAGATAGGGTTGATAGAAGAGATAGAGAAGATCCAACGGAGAGCAGCGCGCTTCGTTACAGGATCATTTAGTAATCGCGAAAGCGTTACGGAGATGATAGACAAACTCCAGTGGAAGACTCTGCAGGAGAGGCGCTCAGTAGCGCGGTACGGGCTTTTGTTAAAGTTTCGAGAACATACTTTCACCGAAAAGGCAAGCAGTACATTGCTCCTTCCTACGTATGTCTCGCGAAGAAACCATGAGGGTAAAATCAGAGAGATTAGAGCCCACACAGAAGCATACCGACAATCCTTCTTTCCACGAACAATACGAGACTGGAATAGAAGGGAGAACCGATAGAGGTACTCAGTGTACCCTCCGCCACACACCGTCAGGCGGCTTGCGGAGTATGTATGTAGATGTAGATGTAGCAAAGTATGCAGAATTGGTTTTTTCTGTGTCTTTCCTGTTATTGCAGATTTAATGGCCAGAAGTGCATTTTATAGCGCATTCTTTGTCGATCCCGACGCGAAGCGAGACTTTGGGTATCTCCTCCCATGCAAAGATAAGAAGCGAGCAGCTGACTTGGTGGGACGGTCGATATCAACCACAGTGATCACCGACAAGCCCGGGTGTGGTGGCCTGCTTATCTCGCCGCCGGCAGAGCAAGTGCTGATAGCCAAGTGGAGGCGGCGGTGTCGCGAGCTATCAGTCAGCAGAGAGCGAGATTAGCGGACGGGTCGACTCCCGGGTCTGTTACTGGGTCAGTACCAACCCTAGCGTTCTCTATCACTGCAGACCTTCCTGTTGTGAGTACAAAGCGCCGGATTATCAACGCACGCATTTGTATTTAGTGTAATCTTGTTCATGTTGAACTTTCAGCTATAAAATTGAACTGTTTAATGCTATAGTACATGGAAATATTGGAAAACTAGCAGAGAAACTCGGGATTCTCACGTATTTATTTACAGCTGTGCTTCCACGCCAGTAACATGCAGTGATTGGCCTTGTGCGTAACGTTTATCGCTGAACTATGCCGTATAATGATATAATATTGTAGGCCCATTCAGCGGCATATGTGGATACTGTTTGCAAGTGTAGTTACCAGCAATAAAGTAATAAATTACAACCTCATGCACCATGCGGCAGTTTTTCACGCATCTAATGGTTTATGGCGTTGTATCTCCTGAACTACATGTTGCACAATGCTATAATTTTGCAGTTCCATTCAGTGCTATATGTGCATCTTAATCTGTAAAAATCTACCTCAAAAACAATTGGTAGTAAAAAAGTAATACACTACTGGCCATTAAAATTGCAGCACCAAGAAGAAATGCAGATGATAAACGGGTATTCATTGGACAAATATATTATACTAGAACTGGCATGTGATTACATTTTCACGCAATTTGGGTGCATAGATCCTCAGAAATCAGTACCCAGAACAACCACCTCTGGCCGTAATAACGGCCTTGACGCGCCTGGGCATTGAGTCAAACAGAGCTTGGATGGCGTGTACAGGTACATCTGCCCATGCAGCTTCAACACGATACCACAGTTCATCGAGAGTAGTCACTGGCGTATTGTGACGAGCCAGTTGCTCGGCCACCATGGACCAGACGTTTCCAGATGGTGAGAGATCTGGAGAATGTGCTGGCCAGGGCAGCAGTCGAACATTTTGTGTATCCAGAAAGGCCCGTACAGGAATTGCAACATGCGGTCGTGCATTATCCTGCTGAATTGTAGGGTTTCGCAGGGATCGAATGAAGGATAGAGCCACGGGTCGTAACATATCTGAAATGTAACGTCCACTGTTCAAAGTGCCGTCAATGCGAACAAGAGGTGACCAAGACGTGTAACCAATGGCACCCCATACCATCACGCGGGTGATACGCCAGTATGGCGATGACGAATACACGCTTCCAATGTGCGATCACGGCAATGTCGCCAAACACGGATGCGACCATCACGATGATGTAAACAGAACCTCGATTCATCCGAAAAAATGACGTTTTGCCATTCGTGCACCCATGTTCGTCGTTGAGTACACCATCGCAGGCGCTCCTGTCTGTGATGCAGCGTCAAGGGTAACCGCAGCCACGGTCTCCGAGCTGATATTCCATGCTGCTGCAAACTTCGTCGAAGTGTTCTTGTAGATGGATGTTGTCTTGCAAACGTCTCCATCTGTTGACTCAGGGATTGAGACGTGGCTGCACGGTCCGTTACAGCCATGCGGATAAGATGGCTGTCATCTCGACTGCTAGTGATACGAGGCCTTTGGGATCCAGCACGGCGTTCCGTATTACCTTCCTGAACCTACCATGTTCTGCCAACCGTCATTGGATCTCGACCAACGCGAGCAGCAATGTCGCCATACGGTTAACCGCAGTCGTAATAGGCTACAATCCGACCTTTATCAAAATCGGAAACGTGATGGCACGCATTTCTCCTTCTTACACAAGGCATATCAACAACGTTTCACCAGGTAACGCCGGACAACTGCTGTTTGTGTATGAGAAATCGGTTGGAAACTTTCCTCATGTCGGCACCTAGTAGGTGTCGCCACCGGCGCCAACCTTGTGTGAATGCTCTGAAAAGCTAATCATTTGCGTATCACAGCATCTTCTTCCTGTCGGTTAAATTTCGCGTCTGTAGCACGTCATCTTCATGGTGTAGCAATTTTAATGGCCAGTAGTGTACCAAAACACAACTCATGCCTCATGTGGTACTTTTATTGCAAGAACTCTCTTAAAAGCAGTAAGCGATAAACATTTTCCTTTCACAGTTTTATAGGAGTTGTCAGAATGAAGAAAATGTCGTAAAGCTGTGAAATTATGTGTGAAGTTTTTTGCAAGTCGCTTAGTGCTGTGATTCTGAAATATTGGATGAATATAGTCTAGAAATTCACACGTCATGAGGTACGGTTATCACCCCCACCCCCAGCCCTTCGATAGGTAGGTTTGCTCTTATCCCCACAGCGATTATTGCATGACAGTAAGGTACCACGTTTGGCTGCAATAGGTCCAGTGGTTTAGGAGGAACTGTGAAACATACATACACACACACACACACACACACACACATACATACGTCCATTTTTATAATACGTAATGATAACAAACAGTGCAATTTTCTTTATACTACAGACTGCAGATATCCTTCATTGGATTGCATGCATTTTTGACTACGAACTAACACTTCATGCCCGCATCTCGTGGTCGTGCGGTAGCGTTCTCGCTTCCCACGCCCAGGTTCCCGGGTTCGATTCCCGGCGGGGTCAGGGATTTTCTCTGCCTCGTGATGGCTGGGTGTTGTGTGCTGTCCTTAGGTTAATTAGGTTTAAGTAGTTCTAAGTTCTAGGGGACTGATGACCATACATGTTAAGTCCCATAGTGCTCAGAGCCAACACTTCATCAATAAATTTTGCTTGTCCTGATATCATTTCAATTTCATTTCTTATGGCTGCTTTCATTTGTTTAGTTAATTGACGTGGACTTTTCACTTTTAATAACACCATACAAAATATGGAGTAATTAAGTCTGGGGAATCGGGAGGCCATCCAGTGTCGCCAAACCTCGAATTGGTGATTGGTAAATTTCTTTTGCAATAAATACCTTATTTAATAACTGTCCTGTTTGTTGAACCATCTTGCGCAAACAACGTTTCAAAAAATTGCTCTTCCGATGCCGTAGCTCAGGAATAAAAACTTCTGTAATCATTTTTGTTCAATGACCGCCATTAACAGTTACAGCAACACCATTTTCGGTCTCAAAAAGAATATGTGCCTTTAAACCAGGAGCCTGATACTGCGCACCGTACAGTAACTTTTGGACTGTGTGGAAGACGTTCGTGAGTCCAATAGGGGTTTTGTTCAGTCCACAATCACACTTTGTGTTTATTCAAGTAACCGTACAAATCGAATGTGCTTCATCGTTCATAATGAGCCTTCCTCCAAATTAAATCGAATCATGGTGTTCAAATGGTTCAAATGGATCTAAGCACTGCAGGACTTAACATCTTGTAAATGTACAGTGCCCTTACGTAGTATCGATTATGCTGGATTTATCATAATATCCGACCCTTGTCCCTGTGACAGAGTTCCGGAGCGGGTCGTCACCGAAACTTTGCTTTGTTTAACTGTTCAGAATCTCGCTCATTGCGATCGCGGCTTCTTGCACGTTCTGGCGATCGATACTGTCCTCTGTCTCTGTCTTGTGTGGCCGGTTCGGCGGATGATTTGACCTGAATCCGTCTTGTACATTGTATTCGTTTCTCCTGTGTCTATCGTCGTCTCGGCGATCAAATACTTTCGGTCGTTCGTAACTTGGGATTCCTTCCCGCGCTGGGCCGTTATGACGATTCGGGTAATTGTTACTACTGTGTCGCTCACGTTGATCGCGTTCGGCATTGAGCAATTCCATTCGGTCAATTAGCAAACACACTTGCTCCATTGTTAACCGTGGTGTGAGCGCTAACTTCTCACGCACCAAAAATGGCAATTTCTGGATTAATATAAGCATTGGCTCTTCTTCTTTAACCGGATCGTCCAAGTATGCATTGTCGTTCAAGTACCTTTGCATAAACTCACGCGTTGTACCGTGATGTCTTGCATAATTTGGCGGTGTGAGAATTTTTTATTTTACGTCCCACAGTTTTTCTTTCGACCAAATTTTTTTTTTTTAAATGCTGTTTCAAATACTTCATACTTGGTGTAATTGTCGGATACACTTATACCCCAAATATGTGCCTCACCCTTCATGTGACTGGCGCAAGTATCAATTTTAGCACGTTCCGTATAATGCCTCGGAAACGCATGTTTCAATTGTCTAATGAACGCAACTGCGTGGATGTCTTGTTTCGGTTCATATTCATGAAATTTTCGACTGCTCAGTCCATTGTCAACAATTACTTGTGGCAAACCAACAATATTGTTATCTGGTTCACGTAATACTGCATTAATTTCATCGCGCAAAATTTCTTTATTAATTCCATTTGACAATGTGTCGTTGTTCGTTACCCTTTGTCGTATCTCATGCAGCTCATCACTTAGTTCATCACATCGCGTTTGTACGCCGTTAACCAACTTAATTATCGACTCTTTGTTGGCTTTACAAGAACTTTTAATTTTGACGATTTCGTCATCTTGAGCCTTAACTTTGTCATTAACTTTGCAAATAAAATCTTCCGTTTGCCTACACCGTCCGTTAACTTGATTTATAAGATATGTAATTTCACTGCCAATGGCCTCATGTTTGTCTTTCTTTTTGGAGCTCATCATGCTTTTGTTCAAATGAGCTGGTGAGTTCCGGTCGCAAATTGCTAATCGCATTAGTTAGTGTCTGATAATCATTTTTGATTTCCTGATGGAACTTTCTTGTTTCCTCATAAAATTTTCTTATTTCCTCACGCACCTTTTTATTTTCCTCATGAAAGGCTCTTGTTTCTACACGCGTCTCTCTATTTTCTTCATGAAAGGCTTTTATTTCTACACGCACCTGTCTATTTTCCTCATGAACATTTTTGATTGCTTCTAACAATTGAGATATACAATCTTTACTGACAATAGCAGTTTCTGTTTGCTGGATAACCATCGGTGTTGAACTTCTGTTAGGCAAATCAAAACTGAGAATACCACTGTCCTCTGTCGAATTAACTGTAGTGTTTTCCATCACATTAATTTGTTCTCCGTCAACCACGTTATTGTCCTCCCTCGTTTTTAGTAACACTACCGTTTTGTTCTGAATTAGCCATATTAACACTGTTCAAAACAATCACTATTCGTTATAACTTATGCTTGCTGTAAATTGAAAAGTTCACTCGCAACTTAAGTCAGTAACACTATTGATTATTCCTATTCCTGTTCACTCCTACACAACGTTGAGTTCACTTAACTTCGAAGCGCTGATATGCTGAAATGCTGCGGACTCACCATTTGCTTTCTTCCTTGTCATGAGACTCATTGTTGTCCACTTCCGTTATAGTGAAAACTACTAAATGATAACATCTCCTTTCTTAAATGCTGGAAATTATTAATTAAATCACTCAATTTATAAACATTTATGAACATCAAACACTGTGTGCCATTCTGCCACTCATCTCCGGCCTCGCTACCGAGCAACCTCTCCCTCTAGCCTCTCACACCCGACTTCCACTCGCGGATTCCAACACTCGACTACTGCTTACCCACTCGCACATTGTTGACTGCACTACAGTCTTTGCTTAAACCATGTATGATCTCTGCATAGTGCATAATCGATACTACGTTAGGGTACTGTACCCTTACAATTTGAGATCATCAGTCCCCTAAACGTAGAACTACTTACACTTAAATAACCTAAGGACATCACACACATCCATGCCCGAGGCAGGATTCGAACCTGCGACCGTAGCAGCAACGCGATTCCGGTCTGAAGCGCCTAGAAAGGCTCGGTCACCGCGGCCGGTTGAATTATGGTGTCTCAGAGCGCCAGACGAATTTGAAAATCAACTTTGCGATAGCTTAAATTTATAGGCAAACAAGTGATCTTGCTCACTGTTTCTCTATTGACAGACGTTTCTTGAGACAACCTATTTGCAGATTTCTTTGGACTGCTTGTGATCGCTTGTTCAAGTCCGTCGGAATGCACAAAGGACATGAATGGACGCACGTGATCAGGCAGGATGCTTACGAACATGTGACCTGTCACAGTCGTATCTACATGTGTCAGGGGTCCCATATCACTCCAGCTGCAGACGCCCCACTCCATTACAGAACCTCCACCAGCTTGAAACGTCCCATGGTGACAAGCAGGGTCCACGGATACAGACGTCCAACCGCTCGATGCAATTTGGAACGAGACTCGTCCGACCAGGCAACATGTTCCCAGCCATCAACAGTCCAACGTCGATGTTCACGGGCCAAAGCTAGGTGTAAAGCTTTGTGTCATGCAGTCATGAACGGTATACGAGAGGCCCTACCGCTCCGAAAGCCCATATCGATGATGTTTCGTTTAATGGCCCGCATACTGACACTTATTGATGGCCCAGCATTAAAATCTGCAGCAATGTTTGCGGAAGGGTTGCACTTCTGTCACGTTCAACGATTCTCTTCAGACGTCGTTGGTCCCGTTCTTGCAGGGTTTTTTCCGGCTGCAGCGATGTCGGAGATTTGATGTTTTACCGGATTCCTGGTATTCACGGTACGCTCGTGAAATGGTCGTACGGGAAAATCCCCACTCCATCGCTATCTCGGAAATGCTCTGTCCCATCACTCGTGCGCTACGTTCAAACCCACATAAATCTTGATAACCTGCCATTGTAGCAGCAGTAACTGATCTAACAACTGCGCCAGCCACTTGTTGTCTTATATAGGCGCTGCCGACCGCAGCGCCGTATTCTTCCTGTTTACATATAACTGTATTTGAAAACGCATGCCTGTGCGAGTATCTTTGGCGCTTCAGTGTATATGTGTATGCGGTGTCTGTGCTTTCGGACATCACATACATATATGTAATTAGTCTCTAACTCTTATAGGAAGCGGTGAAATGGGGATAATGGGTAAAGGCAATGCATTAGTAGTGTCTGGCTAAGTTATGAATTTGGGATTGACAGGAGGTGTAATACGGGTATTCCGTACTGTTGCAATGACCACTGTGTCTGGATGATGCAGTTGGTCAGTGCTCCTGTCGAGTAAGCAGGAGACCTGGGTTCGAATTTTGGGCCATTGATTAAAATCAATGCCCGCTTGCAGCCAAATACTGTGTGTGACACTTTTCTGTAGTTGGAGTTGCTACTATTTTGTCATTGTCGAAAGTTAGTATGCCTGTAATTTGTTTTACTGTGGGGCACTTAGTAGGTGTGAAGTCTTAGAGCTGCTAGGATAATATTCTAGGTTTAATATGAGGCAGTCACTGTTGGCAGTTGATTCCATGAGAGTGGCCAAAGAAAAACAGAGGGTTCTTGAGGCAACTATAGACCCCGGAGTAACAAGAAATGAAGAGAGAAGATGACAAGGCTATACAACTGGAGTGTATTACAAACAACAGAGATGGTTCATAGGTGAAATGTAACTCTGAATCGGGTTTCTCAAGAATTAAATTTTCTGGCACGTTTATTTTATGCACGAAAAAATTTATTTGAACTACAGGACTGAAGTGTTTGGGAATTTCTGGAAGAAAGCTGACTACAGACACTAACGTACTAAATATATACTGATTACTTACAAAAACTAACAGTAATTTTGATTATCAAATATAAAGCCACGCAAGGTAGCCACGCGGTCGAGGCGCCTTGCCATGGTTCGCACGGCTCCCCCTGTCGGAGGTTCGAGTCCTCTCTCGGGCATGGGTGTGTGTTGTCCTTAGATTAAGTTAGATTAAGTAGTGTGTAAGATTAGGGGTCGAAGACCTCAGCAGTTTGGTCCCATAGGAACTTACCACAAATTTCCAAATTTCCAATGAAATAAAAACACTTCTACAGTAAAATCTTGTACCTGAAATGACATTACTGCAGTCTACTTTGTAGATAGACATGTTGTTTATAGGTGCCTAAAGTTTCAAGCATCTAACTAAGACAGTTGCTCAATGAAGAGATTCCGAGTATAGACCAGCATATAAAATGTAATTTACCTATACTTATAAAAAAACTGTAATATAGTTAGCATAAAAAATACTTTAATAAATTGTATATCAAAATGTTCAGCAGGAAACACTCCTACAGTTTTCACCCTACTAAGAGTTTAAGTTTTTTTAATTAGAGCCCTGTAAACTTTATGAAAATTGTTAGTATTCTTCCAGGTGTATGGGCCTCGGACGCCACTGTGAAATGCCCTGTAAGTCAAGGGCCATACCTAGTTTTGTGAAACAGTGATATAAACAGCCGTATCTTTTGATTGCATTGACGTAGAAGCTTAACTCTTTTACATCAACAAATAGCAAGTTTTTTGACGAAGTCTGTGCAAGATCAGGTAACGCTCCATTCAGAGGCTGTTGCACGCAGCGGCTGTTATGTCGACTTGTAAATAAGAGACTTCAGCTATCAGTCGTACTTTTTAAATTTTATTGGCAGTTCTAGGTTTCAGCTAGAAACTAACCATTCTCAATGCAATATCATTTTTGATCAATGCATGTAATGCCTGTTGGTCGGGCTTCATCCACAGTTCATTGAATACTACTGTTGTATGCATTGATCAAAAATGATAGTGCATTGAGAATGGCTAGTTTATAGCTGAAATCTTTGCAAGATGTCGTAGAAGATATAGCTATTATTTTACTGTCCTGTGTTGAGAATACCATCCCTGTGAGTGGAGTTCCTCAAAAAATGGCACCGCAGATGATTAGTAAATGGAATATGTATAAGAAAATAGTTTCTTCAGTTTTAGGGTTCCTGACCTCGATTACTAAGAACGGACGCGTTTCATAGTATCGCTTCATTGTCCGTCTGCCCGTCTGACTGCCTGCGTGTCCAAAGACCCCTTTTTCTGAGGAAAGGATAGAGGTATCGAAATGAAACGTATGTGACACACCAAGGTCTACGGTCTCTTGCAGATGTAAAAGAGTTAAGCCTCTACGTCAATGCAATCAAAAGATAAGGCCATTTACATCACATATTCTGACACGCGCCATATCACTCATCAAAACCTATAGGGTACTTCCCATTGACCTACAATTACGAAATTCTGCAAGAAGTGAAGTTTTACAGTAAAAGTAAATAAACAATTGTTAATTTTTATTTGTATCACTCGAAACAAATATTTTTTTCTCATGCTGTCCAACTGTTCGTTTGTTAAGACCCCTATCTCTCGGGAACGGGTAGACGTGTGACGTTCAACATCATCTCACATATCAAAGTTTATGGTCTCTTAGTGGTGTACAAAATTCAAGCGTAGACGTCAGTGTACTCAAAAAGATACGGCCATTTATGTCAAGCACTTGTCAGCATCAATATCGATAGTAGGTAAGAATCGTCGACATTCTTGGTTTCGGGGACCGATGAATTATCTTCAATTATAATTAATTTTGCATAGAATCCTCGGTGCGAGAGTCCTGTTCGCACTTACCTGTATTTTGTTTTAATCACATATGGCAGTATGCAAATGATGGTGAACTAAGGAGCTTTATTGATTATAGAGTGTAGGCATTCCAGTTAAGATTCTTATCTCAAAAATACACACATCAAAAAAACTTTTGCCTCACCTCGGTTCCGAGAGTTCCGGAACCTGTACAGATAATTGGAATAGAGATCAAGATAAACATCATTTCCGCCCTTTTCACTGCTCGCGAAAATCACACATTGCATGTTGTACCACCATACAGAGGGATCTTCAGAGCCGGTGGTCCAGACTGCTGTAGACACCGGTACCTCTAATACCCAGTAGCATGTCCTCTTGCATTGATGCATGCCTCTATTCGTCGTGGCATACTGTCCACAAGTTCATCAGAGCACTGTTGGTCCAAATTGTCCCACTCCACAACGGCGATTCGGCGTAGATACCTCACAATGCTTGGTGGGACACGTCGTCCATAAACAGCCCTTTTCAATCTATCCCAGGCGTGTTCGATAGGGTTCATATCTGGAGAACATGCTGGCCACTGTAACTGACCGGTGTCGTTATCCTGAAGCAAGTCTTTCACAAGATGTGCACAATGGGGGCGCGAATTGTCGTCCATCAAGACGAATGCCTCAGCAATACGCTG